>NC_046185.1:70743721-73143721 GCF_011004875.1 Balearica regulorum gibbericeps
GCAGCAGCTCCAGGATGCGTGGCTCGGGGACGGCCTGGTTTCAGGACAGGTCTGGGCATGCGGTCTGAGTTGTACAGTCCTTGGGTGAGAAACTGCACTGTGTATCACCAGTTTTGTATATTCTGTTAAGTACTGTTTTGTTTTGTTTCTCCTTTTCCCCTCTCCCTTTGCTATCCCAGTAAACTGTCATACCAACCCACAAGGCCTTGCCTTTTCCTTCTCGTTCTCCTCCCCATCCCACTGGGGGGGGGGGGTGTCGGAGGGGTGGTGAGAAGGGGGGAGTGAGTGAGTGTGTTCGAGGTACTCGGCTGCCAGCTGGGGCTAAACCACCACACTACCCAAAACCTGAGTTTAAGTGGCCAGATTGGTTGCAAAGAGAAGGTTGAAAACCAAGAGGTATGGAACCTTCCTGTGGCCTGGAATGGATCTCTACTCAGCACCTAACCATGAGCCTTACTTCTCTGCTCATTCTTAAAAGAAAGGCCCAATCTCCTCTTACTTCCACTCTCTGCCCTAACTTTATGTACTTCGTAATATTGTTGGCTTTTATCTGTCTTGCCCAAAAAGTGTGAGAATGTGGCTGCTCTGCCCCACTTTCTTTTTTTCCCCACACTGGCTGAAGAGCCAATATTCAAGATTATTCAGCGACTGCCTCCGCAATAACTAAGGAACTGCCTGCTACGAAAATGAAGGCACCTGCACATCCATTTTCCTAGAAATAAGAAAATAATCCTCCCCTACTTTAATATTGTGCATCACTGCAGTGCCACAAACTGGTATTTCCATCTCCTCATTAGAGTTTTATTTTCCCCATGGTCTGTTCAGAAGATGCAACTTTGGACATGCATGTCTGTAAGAGGCCATAGCAGTACATTTTGTTTCATTTCATCTAAACCAAGTAAACTTACACGTGGGCAGTTATAATACAAGGTTAGAACAAATAGTGCCTTCAAAATGCTTTGAGGATAAGAAAATACTGGAAGAAGTCTTCAAGAAATATTTTACACCTGAGCAAATACGGCTACATTGCATGAAGATTTCAGTAAGAGATTTTGGAACAGATACAGCAATTATAGAAATTTTCAGTGCACAGTCTGGCCCATGAAAGGATTTACACAGGAAGTGGTATTAGGGGTATCATTATTCATAATGAAAAATTAATATAAAGCAACAGCATAAACATGTCAAGAGAGCATCAGAAAGATAAGGCACAAAGTAAGATTTGTTTAACAATGAACATTAAAGGCAACAACAAGCAGTTCTATAGCTATGCTGAAAAAAAAATCAGAAAGTTAAAGGGATGTTTTGGCTCACAGATAGGAAAAAGCAGCAGCTAGCTGAGAACACAGTTAAGTCTAAGGAAACCACTCATTTCCTTTTTTTGTGAAGAATCCAGCAAAGAAAACTTGTGACCACACATTTAAGGAGACCAGCCTTAATAAGGTGACAGAGATGCAAACTAGAATATGGAAAGAATGTATTATAAATTCTTTTAAAGGAAACTGATATGGTCAAGCCAGCATGGTCTAAGGAAATTCATCCCAGGAACTGACGAAAGGAATCTGCTAAGCATTAGCAATTCTCCTGGGAACTCAAAGGACAAGAGAGGTCCTAGAGGACTCTCTTGACAAACAGTCTCTCTCTGCATTCACTTTTATAAATAAATAAATAAATAAATAAATAAGACTACTTAAGGAATTACATTTGAATCTTCTTTACAGTAATCCCTGGAAATATTAGGCAGTATGCTTCAATCACACAGAATGAAGTAATTTTAAAAAACCAAACCACCACACATGAAACAATCCATACAGTTTTGTCAACAGCTCATCATATTAACTTCCTTTCTTAGCAGGCTAATTACGCTACTTCTCCCCCCTTATCTTCTAGGCTACATATCACTGTTAACAAGGCTGCACACATTATTTCACACAATATGCCTAAAGCAAGCTAAGGCAAACAGCCATGAGATGGTAACAGATCTCCACACAACCACCATCTTTTTCTTTCTATTTAGTATACTAACAACCAATTGAAAGATCTGACATGTGTCACCGATTCAACCCACAGTGCTCTCTCTGACCATGTGTGGAGAATTTTAGGATGTTGTCCCAGCTGGGAAAAACATGAGACTTGCAAGACAAATTCATGCTGTGATGTCCACCAGTAAGCAGAAAAAACAAACCCAAAATTTCTCTCCAAGACCACTGCATATCCCTCGAGGCCAAATGTGTATTTTAATGAGATTCACATCACAGCTCAGCTAAAATTGCTTTGACCATGGACCAATACTGCCTGCTCCAGGAGGAGACCTGGGCAGCTTTGCATTTGACAGTCATGGATTGCTGTAAGAAATCAGGCAGATTGCAAGAATCAGTTTGATTGTGCAGTACTACAAGGCAGGGTAGCTCATAGCTTTTTCCAACCTGTTCACATTTTTGTTGTGAGCCTAACTTTGTTTTTAAAATCCTTTCATCTAAATTCTTTGTTAATATTTTCATGTCATGGCCTCTTCATTAAGCCTGTGTCCTGTCAGTAACCGTAACTGCAGAGGTGGTTGGGTATGACAGAGTAGGTTCTGAGAGCTCAAAGCTGAAGGCAGCTACGGGCTGGAACACTCCAAAAATCAGAAGTCAGTTGTTAACAGGTCTCCCAGCCCACTGCAAAAGCATTATTCCCTGGATATACAAATTTGCTAAAATCTGAAGACATGCTTTTGCGAGAGAGAACAAGATCCCTCTTTCTCTGACAGTGTTGTCTTGCCAAAGATCAAGAATTTTTAAAGAGCAAGCTATTTGTTAATAGTGGCAGAATTATTTTTTGGCAAATTCACAGCTAGACTTTTGTGTTCAAGCCCTCATTGTTAAAATAAAGTAGTTTATATATTTAAAACAGATGGTAGAAGGTTAGAAATGTATAGGCTCCAAGAAGAGCAGCTTCAAAGCAAATTCGCTCTGTTTTTGTTTTGGTGGTTTTTAAAAAAATGTAAATAGGATGCTTCCTTTAGTATTGTGTGAGGATGGTTCATGTCTTAAAGGGAGAGGAGTACAAGAGGAGAACATCAGTCTTACAGTCAGGCTCTGGGTGACATTTGAGAAATGCCGCAGTACCTCCTGCTCTGCCTCTAGCAGCTGCCTGGTACCTCTCCCATTCACTGCTCTTGAAAGGTAGACCACAAAATGCTAATAAACAGGTTTCATTTTGCTTGGCTAATTAAAAACCAAAAGCTAGGAAAGAGTTACTTAACAGATATTTGCTATTTGCCACCTTATGTATGTTTTGCCTGGATTTACTTCCTTTTGTCAGATGTATTTAATCTGTTTTGGCCTACATATAGTTATACCAAAGTCTAAGAGAGAGGAACTATTAACTCTATTATACTTGATCACAGCCCAGGACACCACTATCCTTGAACTTGCCACTTTTTCTATATCTGCATGTAACTGCAATTTACCTAAGAAAGGATTTTTTTCTGGGCAAATTCTATTTACATAAAATGTTCATTTTGAATGTTCATTTATCTTTTGTGATAATGTAATTTAAAAGATGTATGAAGAATGAATACAATTATCCTTCTAGGCAGTTCTGAGGCATTTTATTTTTAAATAGAGTTTCCAAGTTCTTCTATTTGTACCTGGTATTGAATGTTTTCTAAAAATTCTTACATGTAACATGCATAGATAGTTTCAATATTAGGAAAAGAAAAAAAAAAAAAAACCAGACAAAAATTTAGACCAGAGTTTACTACCTCTGAATTCCCCTCTTTTTCCTAAATACTTACTAGCTCTCATTTCTTCTTAACTACTTTTTTTCCCTATCCCAGTAAGTCCCACTGCCTCTAACTCTCCTTTGTTTCTGCTTTTATGCCACCTATCAGTGGCTTATGTCAACACTTAAGTGCTTTTAAGATGGAATAGATTATAATGAGGTACAGATTATATGATTTAAAATACTTTTTCTTTGTTGTTATTGTAAAAAGCCACAGAGTATATAGAAGATATATAGGAGCCATAGATGTACGTACAAGATGTATGTATCTGTAAGTTTTTCATATACCCAGACATGCACACATATTTTTCTTGGTATTTTGTATTCAAAAGTAATAAAGTTGGACAGAAAATATTTCACAGGTGACCTGCTGCCAAGAAGAATTTGAATTATTTTTGGTTATTTTGAGTTATGAGGTCTCAAGATAAAAGAAAAGAACATTAAGAATAAGCCATTAAGTCACTTAACCAAACAGTCCTAAAGGAGTTTACTGCTAAAGTGAACCACATTTTACTGTTCCTCTACCTGCTGTAATGAATGATACATGAAGCACTTCAGATAGTGCCATGGGGTTCAGAGTAATGAGCTGACAATGTGACTTTCCTTGGCTTCACTGGCAAGCCACCAAAAAAAAGTATTAAATCATTATGGGTTTGGTTGTCGTGTGTCATGCCCCCCCCCGCCTTTTCCAACTGCCTAATACACACGTACATATTTTTACTGGGATGACATAAGGCTCTTTTCACCCACCCTTTATAATTAAGGAAGTATTGCATCATGTTTGCTTTGTAGCTAAGTTAAGATTTACCGACATGGAATGCCATCCATATATTTGTAAATATGTTTCGCATATATCAATATAGTGAAATCCTCGTACAATGAATATGACTCAGTGAAGACAATACAGAAATTAAAAAGTAGGAATAAAAAGAAAATAATCTAAGCTTATACTCTTATACTCACCAGTTTGGTTTTGTTAAATACAGTCCAGGTCCACCTTTTAAATGATATCAAGCAGTCATAAAGGAAAAGAAGAAAGGAAGATTATTCTATACTTTAACATAAGACATTATTTGGAAAAATAGGCCAGGATACAGAGTTCCCACTTCATTTAGCATTAATTTGCTTATGGGGTTCTGTTGCAGGTGAATTAAGAGAAGTTATCATTATTGGGTTAACTCAAAAGGTTTTATTAATGATCAAACCATGATCAAATAGTAATTAATCAATGACTGTATGAAAATCAAATAGTAATAAAATGGTGATTAAGCAGTAACTGAAAGTAAGTTAGTGATTTAGACACCTGCCAAACAGTCTAGTACTTACTACACTTCTAGTAAGTTATAGCTACATATATAAAAATGTCACTAGTGTACAATATACTTTTAGGTCTAATGTAAAATATTGCTTACCTTGTTACAAATGTCAGATGCTGGGTCAGAGGTGTCTAAGCCTCAAGGTGCAACCTTGAGAGGCATCCCTGCTGAGGGGAAAATGGGCACTGTGCGGCCTACTACCCTGCAGGAGAGATCTGTGGCCTCAGGGAGGGGAAGCTACAAATTTTTATAGCATAAAGTGATTGACTCGTAGTCAACCTCCCCCTTTAGTGTATGTGCAGATGTAGCAGTTCTAGTTTTGCCTAGTCCAAGCTCGAGTTGGCAATGTGAGCTCCTGGTAAGAGGCTATCTAGGCTCTTTGCTGCCCGAGGAGGCGCGGCCTAGCACAGCCTGCACAGGCGGCACAGCCAGGCTGGTGGCAGTCAGGCCTTCTCATGGGCAACTCCTGAACCAACCTGCCCCCCACTCACCCAGGGCGGCGGCACCCGCCACAAGCTCCCAGACACCAGGAAAGCCCCAGGTTATTCAAAATAAATCTGAGAGGTGAAAGGTAAACCATTACATATTATTTGCATACACGGAATTGTATGGAATGGCCCCTCTTCAGCATGTGTCACCCCCTCTTCCAGCGATATTACAAAAAACTTTGCCTTCTGGCCAGTCCGTGATCACTTCCAGAATTGCTGGGTGATCAGGGTTTCCTATTCTAGCTCATTGTGTGATCAGTGCAACCCACTGACTCCACGTAGCATCAGTTGCATGATGTGTAGAAGGAACACTCCCTTTGAACATCCAGCCCAGCACCAGCAGTCAGAATGCTAAGAGGAGCTGTGCCTCAGTACCAACTATCTCGAACCTCTTCATCTGTTGCCAGTACCCCTCTTTCAGGTGGAGTGGACCTCAGATCCATGATGTCATAAGGCATGGAATATCCCTTTGGCTAGTGTGGATCACCTGTGTCCCCTCCCAGCTTCTTGTGCACCCCCGGCCTACTCACTGGTGGGGTGATGTGAGAAGCAGAAAAGGCCTTGGCTCTGTGTAAGCACTGCTCAACACCAATGGAAACAGATATACATATATATATTCCAGGTAAACTACACATGAATAACGGACAGTTATGTGGACATCCTTGAAGAGCACTATCTCCGGGCACACAAAGGGAGGTGGAGGGCGGTCCCTGTCCCCAAGGGGCTGCCTTTCTCTTGGGCAAGCAATATGGCAGGTGGGAGCCAGCCCCAAGAAAGGGGCCCTCAGCACTCACGACCCTCCTCCTTCTCCTACGTTTGGGTATCTTCCAGGCCACAGCCGCCCCCCCCCGCCCCCCCCCAAACGCCATATTTGGCCACACGCATCAGCCACCATCACAAACAATCGACATCACAGTGGCAGCCACCTATAAAAGCAGGGGCGCCTGCAGCTGGCCCACAGTTCGCTGAGCTTTGAGGCCCCCAGATGCCGAGCATGCTTGGTGGGAAGAGGAGCCGGAGCAGCGAGGCGAGCGGCTGCCCACCTTGCAGTGGGACACCACAGAAGCGTTTCCTGCAAGCGCAGGCGACGAAGGCGCCTCCCAGGAGGAGAAAGCCCAATCAGTGGAGGTGGTGGCAGCCGAGGAGGAACATCACCCCTCGTGGCGCGAGCGCGATCAACCTTGCTTCTGGGACCAAGGGCACGCTGCGCGTGGCTGTAGGCCCAGCAGGGCACGGCGGGGAGACCAGGCGTGTCTACCTGCAAGAGGATGGTAGGAGGCCCTGGCATGTCAGCCCACTGAAGAGCAACATGGCGCCCAGGGCTGTCAATCCACCAAGGCACGCTGTGCGGCCAGTGGCTGCCAAGCCACCAGACAACAGCGTGGAGCCCATGGCAGTGGATCCACCTCAAGACCAAGAGGAACCAATGGAAGTGGATCCACCTGCCCAGTGATGACCTGGCCCTAAACTAGTGCACCCTGGCTCCTT
Source organism: Balearica regulorum gibbericeps (assembly GCF_011004875.1). Classification (NCBI taxonomy): domain Eukaryota; kingdom Metazoa; phylum Chordata; class Aves; order Gruiformes; family Gruidae; genus Balearica; species Balearica regulorum. Next base: position 70,750,782 of record NC_046185.1, read on the forward strand.
CCGTGGGATCGCACCAACGGTGACGCAGGAGCGCCTGGCCGGCTCCCTACCGACAGCCCAGCCTCCGCACCCCAACGTTAGCTGGGAGAAGACAAACTCTACGGACATCCCGCAGGCTTGCCTGCGACATCTCCCACTAATAAACAGTTCTTTTGTTGATTGTCAAGGGCTGCGTGGGCCCTTCTTTCCCCATCCCCCCACCACCGCCCCTCCTGAAGAGCTGCCATCTCTTCTGCACCAAGCCCCGAGGGAGAGGGGAGGAGAGGAGAGGGCCTGGCTTCCATCGAGCTGCGGCCTTCCCCAGATGCCAAGGGACATCCCCATCAGCTGTCCTGCCTTTACAGCTGCCCTGGTTTAGCCCCAGCCTGGTGGGATGGGGAGGAGAACCAGAAGAAAGAGGTGGAACTCGTGGGTTGGGACCAGGACAGTTTACTGGGACAGCAAAGGAAAAGGAAATTAACAACTAGAATACTTATAAAAGAATATACAAAGCGGGTGACACACCATGCAATTTGCTCACCCAATGACCGGACACCCAGCCCATCCCCCAGCCGCTGCTCATCCCCGGACAGCCCCCTTTATTTGCTGACCATGATGTCACATGGTATGGAATACTCCTTTGGCCGCTTTGGGTCACCTGTCCTGGCTCTGTCCCATCGTCCCAGCTTCTTGTGAAAATTAACTCTAGCCCAGCCAAAAACCAGGACATTACCCACCCCTTACCGTAGACCAGCTATGTCATGCCCAGATCCTACACTTTCCAATTAATCACCACCACTTTCCCTATCATTTTATATTTATGTATACGTGCACAGATATCATTAGTCTATAGGCCATCCCTCTACAATGTCCATTGAGTTCATTTAATCCATGACATTAGGCTCCATCTGTCATGACAGTCTCCCAGGGCAGGAGCAATGGCGTGTGGTGTGGGATTGTCGCATGCTGCATCCGGGGCTCACGGCTGGTGTATCTGGCACAAGTATGGGCTTGTGGTCTGCAGGTTGAAGGTGCTGATTTTCAAGGAAGTTGCTGGGCACCAGTTGCCGCAGTCAGTTCTAGTTCCATCATCGCTGCGCTTTGCTCAGTTTCATCAAAGTTCATCCTTCATTAGTCTGGGTGATTCTTACTGTGATACCCTTGATACAGCACACAGCAATTGTAGTAGTGGTGACATACAATGGCAGGGCTATTCAGCGCTTAACATCATGCAATTTAATTTACTGGTGGCTATTCTCGCCCAAAATCAAATCCCCTTGAGGTACACATCGGACTTCCCCATCCTTCCGCATCACCCACCAAGTGCCCCCAGGTCCTTGAGCAAAAGCAATCCCACAGATGCGTTTGCCTTTGCCTGAAGCAGGAGTAACCCAGACTGTCTTGGCCAACGTGTTCTTCGCGCACACTACAGGGACTTTATCCCCTTCTACAGTACATGGCAGTTTTGACTGGGCAGGGCCAGCTCGATTGGTAGATCCCCTACTGTTAACTAACCAGGTGGCCTTTGCTAAACATGTGTCGCAATGTTTGAAGGTCCCACCACCCATTGCTCTCAGAGTAGTCTTTAACAGTCCATTGTATCGTTCGATTTTCCCAGAGACTGGTGCGTGACAGGGGATGTGATGCACCCGCTCAATGCCGCGCTCTTTGGCCCAGGTGCCTATGAGGTTGTTTCGGAAATGAGTCCCGTTGTCTGAGTCAATTCTTTCTCTGGCTGCTGCGTTGCCACAAGACTTGCTCTTCAAGGCCCAGGACAGTGTTCCGGGCAGTGGCATGGGGCACGGGATACGTTTCCAGCCACCCGGTGGTTGTTTCCACCATTGTAAGTACATAGCGCTTGCCTTGGCGGTTTGTGGGAGTGTGATGTAATCAATCTGCCAGGCCTCCCCACATTTATATGTCAGCCATCAGCCTCCATACCACGGAGGCTTTAACCACTTGCCTTGCTGCTTTGCAGCGCATGTTTCACATTCATGAGTAACCTGTGAGATCGTGTCCATGGTCAAGTCCACCCCTTGATCACGAGCCCATCTACATGTTGCACCTCTTCCTTCATGGCTTGAGGTGTCATGGGCCTACCCAGTCATAAATAATTCACCCAGTTCGGCTGCCAGTCCAAATCCACCTGAGCCACTTCAATCTGAGCAGCCTGATCCACCTGCTGGTGGTTTGGATGTTCCTCAATGGCCTGACCCTGGGGTATGTGGGCATCTACATGACTCACTTTTACAACCAGCTTCTCTAGCCGGGCAGCAATGTCTTCCCATAATTCGGCAGCCCAGATGGGTTTGCCTCTGCGCTGCCGGTTGCTGTGCTTCCATTGCTGCAACCACCCCTACAGGGCATTGGCCACCAACCATGAGTCAGTATAGAGGTAGAGCATTGGCCACTTTTCTCAATCAGCAATGTCTAGAGCCAGCTGGATGGCTTTCACTTCCACAAACTGGCTGGATTCACCTTCTCCTTCAGCAGCTTCTGCAACTCATCCTGTAGGACTCCACACAGCAGCATTCCACGTCCCATGCTTTCACACAATGCGACAGGACCCGACAGTGAACAGGGCATACGGCTTCTCATTTTCCGGCAGTTTATTACATGGTGGGGCCTCTTCAGCACATGTCAACCTCCTCCTCTGGCAATGTCCCAAAGTCTTTGCCTTCTGGCCAGTCCGTGACCACTTCCAGAATTTCTGGGTGATCGGGGTTTCCTATTCTAGCCCATTGTGTGATCAGTGCAACCCACTGACTCCACGTAGCATCAGTTGCATGATGTGTAGAGGGGACCCTGCCTTTAGACATCCAGCCCAGCACCAGCAGTCGGGGTGCCAAGAGGAGCTGTGCCTCAGTACCAACCACCTCTGAAGCAGCTCAAACCCCTTCATATGCTGCCAATATCTATCTTACAGTTGGAGCGTAGTGGGCCTCGGATCCTCTGTATCCCCGACTCCAAAACTGCAGGGTTCGGCCTCGAGTCTCCCCTGGTGCTTTCTGCCAGAGACTCCAGGTAGGGCCGTTCTCCCTGGCTGCCGTGTAGAGCACATTGTGTACATCTGGTCCTGCCTGGACTGGCCCAAGGGCCACCGCATGAACTATTCCCTGTTTAATTTGTTCAAAGGCTTGTCATTGCTCAGGGCACCACTTGAAATCATTCTTTTTCTGAGTCACCTGATAGAGAGGGCTTACTATCAGACTGCATTTTTGGGATATGCATTCTCCGGAAACCCACAGCACCTGAGAAAGCTTGTGTTTCCTTTTTGTTGGTTGGTGGAGACACAGCTGTTATTTTGTTGATCACATCCATCGGGATCTGACAATACCCATCTCGCCATTTTATTCCTAAAACCTGGATCTCCTGTGCAGGTCCCTTGACCTTACTTTGTTCTCTGGCAAAACTGGCTTTCAGAAGAATTTGGATTATTTTCTTCCCTTTCTCAAACACTGCTGCTGCTGCTGTATTGCCCCATATGATGATGTTGTCAATGTATTTCAGGTGCTCCAGAGCTTCCTTCTGTTCCAGTGCAGTCTGGATCACTCCATGACAAACAGTGGGGCTGTTTCCACCCCTGGGGCAGTCAGTTCCAGGTGTACTGGACACTCCTCCAAGTGACGGCAAACTGTGGCCCGCACTCTGCTGCCAAAGGGATTGAGAAAAACACATTTGCGGTATCGGTTGTGGTGTACCACTGGGCTGCCTTTGACTCTAGTTTGTATTGAAGTTCCAGCACGTCTGGCACAGCAGCACTCATCGGTGGCGTGACTTCATTCAGGCCATGATAGTTTACTGTCAGTCTCCACTCTCCACTGGACTTCCGCCCTGGCCATACGGGGCTGTTAAAGGGTGAGCGGGTTCTGCTGATCACTCCCTGACTCTCCAATTGATGAATCAGCTTGTGGATGGGAATCAGGGAGTCTTGGTTGGTGCAGTATTGCCGCCAGTGCGCTGTTGTGATACCGATTGGCACCTGTTGTTCTTCAGCCCTCAGGAACCCCACAGCAGAAGGGTCCTCCGAGAGACCGGACAAGGTAGGCAGTTGTTTAATTTCCTCCATCTCCAAGACAGCTATGCCAAAAGCCACCGGTACCCTTTTGGTTTAACCGCAGTGCCTGTTGCCAGGGTTGGAGCAGCAACGGTGCCTGTCGTTTTGTTGTCAGATCCAGAGACCTTCTCTTCCCTTTAAGGGTCCTGAATAGTGTTGAACAGAGCTCAGTAGGCATGGGCCAGGCCCCAGCACATTGCAATGATTTGTGTCTGTCTGGAATTGCCAGGGTGACAGCATACTTTTACCAAATATTCTACTAGCTTTTCAGGATTCTGCACTTGTTCAAGGGTGAATTTCCAAAACATTGGGGGTGCCCACTGCCCTAGACATTTGCCCGTGCTACCCCACACACCCTGCCACTCATAACTATCCAGCCTCAGGGCAGATCTGTGGGTGATATTTATAAATAGTTCTTTAACCCTAAACAAGACCTGAAACACATTCAGGAAATGTAGCAATAGGAACATGCTGGTCTGAATATCCCAAGGATATTCAAAATTCTCAAGAGCTATTGTAACTAACTTGAATGAGATGGGGAAGGTGAAGGTGTTCCCCCTTCTCCCCTTTAGCTTGGTTCTTCATGGAAAAAAGATAGAGACTGTGATAATAATAATAATAATAACAACAACAATAATAATAATAATTAAAAGTCCCTGAGGTACAGAAGTGGCAGCAATGCTGAATACACAGACCAAATCATTCTTATGGCCAATAATTTTATCTTACCATAAGCAAGTAGTGCACAGTGCAGCAAAAGGAACATTTTCATCCAGCTCCCAGAGGTGATAAACAGCACCATAGGAAATACAATTAAGGACTTACATGACAGAACCATGCCAACAAATAATACAACATTGTGTCCAGCATCTATTAAACTAATATAATGAATGCATACAACAATTATTTTTTTTTAACGTGCTCTGGTCAGATCTGTTATCATCTCACCCCTTCATGCCCCACGTTGGGCACCAAAAGGACTGCATGGTTTAACCCAGCCAGCAGCTAAAACAACCACACAGCCATTTGCTCACTCTCCCCCCCTCCCAGTGGGATGAGGGAAGAAAATCAAACAGGGAAAAAAACCCCAAAAAACCCCAACCCCTCATGGGTTGAGATAAAGACAGTTTAATAGGACAGAAAAAGGAAAATAATAATAATAATAATATAATATACAAGTGATGAACAGCACAATTTCTCACCACCCGAGGCCAATGCTCAGCTAGTTCCTAAGCCGTCCTGCCTCCTAGCCAACCCCCAGTTATATATGGAGCATGACATCATATGGTACAGAATATCCCTTTGGCCATTTTGGGTCAGCTGTCCTGGCTGTGCCTCACAGTTTCTCCTCTCCCCCACCTCCTTGTTGGCAGGCCAGTATGAGAAGCTGAAAAGTCCTTGACTGCTTGGCAACAACTAAAAACATCAGCCTGTTATCAACATTATTTTCATTCTAAATCCAAAAGACTATACCAGCTGCTAGGAAGAAAATTAACTCTATCCCTGGCAAAACCAGGACAGGAGATAAGCAAGCAGATGGAGTCTGTGAAATACTTTTTTACAGATGTGTAGAAAAAAGTATTATAAATCTAGTATGATCTGAATACTATCAACTTCTTTGCAGTTTCTAAATATACTGATTTTTATCAGGTTATGTGAAAAAATTAAAAAAAAAAAAAAAGGATGGTATACAACATGGGAGAACAAAATGGAAATTCCCTAAAATACCAATAAGCTACCTGCCAAGAAACTGTCATAGGCTAATAAGATGATATGTTTCATCAACATGAATTTGAGCATTAAGTATGAAGGTTTGTTTCCTTTTAGAATTGAGAAGAAAGCTTTGCACAGATTATGAGCACATAGGTCATCAGAAGTCAGGTTATTCAAATTCTGACCCTGGATGAAGCATAGGCAAATTCAAGACAGCAAGTTTGACATGCTTCTTCGTCTTTGACTTGAATAGGTACAGCATAGACAACCAGGTTTCTTGATTCACATATTTTATTTCCAAGTATTTTTTTTTTAGTTCCAGTAGCAATACAGTAAATTACACAGTTCATAAGAACAACTTCATATATGGAAGTGATTAACTTCACTTTCACTTGTCATGAATTAAAAAAAAAAATTCTAGTCTGGGTATTTCCCCCCAAACACACACATCCCAATATTTGCAAAGAAAACAATCACAGAAAAAAATTATTATTATGAAATTTTCATCACTTTTCAGTCAGTTAGGAACTTCAGATAAGAGCCTGCTTTATGAGGGAATAGCTGATCATAGTCACAAATAACTACATAAACTATTGATGCATATGATCATAACAAAACAATTGCAATAAAAGATAAAAAACAGTAAAAAATAGGGAATACAGAATATGCTCTACAGAAATTAACCAAAACTTAAAGAACTGAGGTGTGCTGGTTTTGGCTGGGGTAAAGTGAATTTTCTTCATAGTAGCTAGCATAGGGCTGTGTTTTGGATTTGTGCTGGAAACAGTGTTGATAACCCAGGAATGTTTTTGTTACTGCTGAGAAGTGCTTACACAGAGCCAAGGCCTTCGCTGCTCCTCACCCCACCCCACCAGTGAGTAGGCTGGGGGTGCACAAGGAGTTGGGAAGGGACACAGCTGGGACAGTTGACCCCAACTCAGCAAAGGAATGTTCCATACCATATGGTGTCATGCTCACCATATACAGCTGGGGGAAGAAGGAGGAAAGGGGTGATGGCGTTTGTCTTCCCAAGTCACTGCTATGCATGATGGAGCCCTGCTGTCCTGGAGATGGCTGAACACCTGCCTGCTCGTGGGAAGTGGTGAATGAATTCCTTGCTTTGCTTTGCTTGGGTGCGCGGCTTTTGCTTTCCCTGTTAAATTGTCTTTATCTCAACCCACGAGTTTTCTCACTTTTACTCTTCTGATTCTCTCTCCCATTCTGCCAGAAGGGAGTGAGCGAGCAGCTGCATCGAGCTTAGCTGTCAGCTAAGGTTAAACCATGACATGAGGACACAAGTTAAAATCCATATTGTAAAATATGTAAGGCCAGTAAATGTTTTGAGTACATCAGGAAAAGTTTTACACTCTTGTTATATTTCTATAATTAGATGAAATTAGAAATAGCTAGGTGGCAGATTTCAAAAAGTTGTTCCAAATGAGGAAATCCTTGTCAAACAATGGTATTTCTCATTAGGGAAGGCCTGACACCAAGCAAAACTGTTATCCAGAATGAGAAAGAAAAATAAAACCATGTCTGATTATGCAAATATTTGCAGATTAAAAAAAAGAGACAGAAATGCTTACAAAGTGATTTGAACCACTCAGCTGAGCACATCTAAGCTCAATGAAATTTTATACGATCTAGTGCAAGGTCACACATTCAGGAACAAAACTAGTATACAGAACAAATCTATAGCTTATGAGTGAACTGCAGTGAGTGAGCATCTGGGGAGCACAGTGGACAACCAGGTCTGCATAAGCTTCCAGCACTATGCTATCCAAGATGGTGAGTATTTTCCCTTGTATACAAAGAGATTCCCTCCCCACTATTTTATTTCTGCATGCAGCAGCAACATGCTTAATGCTAAGTTATTATATTCATTGTAGCTAATCATATTTTTAATATGTTGAAAAACTGCTGAGTGTTGAGTCACCAAAAACCAACAACCCCAAAGCAAATAAAAAACAACCCACATCTCATTCGGTGCATGTTAGCAAAAGAAAACAAAGGTTGTAGGATACAGTATATAAAATCCTTCCTGGAGTTAAAATACCAGACACTAATCACTCTTTATTCTAATGGAGCAGGAAACAATAAGAATGAGCATGAACATGCTGCCCTCAACAGCACCTTTAAATATTACCATATTAGATTTCTTGCAGTTTTCTGAAGGCTTACTTGTGTTCCAAGAGGTTAGCTCTATCAATATCAGTGACAGCAAAAGCTCTTCAGCCAGTGTTTTCAATGTTACCCAGTCCTGCAAATATGGTAACCTTTAGAAGCTGGGATTTAAGTTTGAATGAAAACAATCCTTTTAATTTTAATCACAAAAAGTAATGCAGATTTCACATATGTTCTCTTAACTGAGAAAGTAAGAACAGATATGAAGTCCTCTAATTGCCAGTGTCCGAAAGCTCTTTTTTTTATTTTAGTTTGTCTGACTTTGTTAGGCACCAACCAGATGATGACAATTCCTCATCACAATAAACACCAGGATTTGAGGTTTGGTCTTTTTCCACGTTGCTACAAAGCCAGAGACTCTTTTGCAACAGCAGAGTTCAAGTCCGCATCCCTCAGGCTACTGGAGTATTTTTGTGGGAAAACAAAGTTCAAGTCCTTCTCGTGCCTTATTCAGAACAAGGTCTGGAAGACATTTTTAACAGTGCCACTGTTCAATGGAACCAGTCTCTGGCCTGATGCGTGTTTAATTTCTACAGATTGAGAATGGACCACTGCAATGATCTAATTACCTTTATAACACAGACCATAATGGTTTCCAGATTCCAGCCTTGTGTCAATTAATACACATTTTAGAAAATGCTAACATTAAAAAGAGAGTCAGCGATGCTGCAGAATCTACTGCACTCCTTGGCGAATCACACTCATGGTGAAGCCTCCTTTCCCCTGGTCTGAATCTGCTTGCCTATAGCTTCCAGCCATGAGATCTTACCCTTTTTAGCCAGACTAAAGAGCCCATTATCAAGGTTTTGTTCCTTGCATTTGTATTGGTAGACCCTGATCAAGTCATTCCTTAACCTCATTTATGAGGCAGTGCAAAGATGAAGCTTGTTAGATCTTTCACTACACAACACATTTTCTACTCTTGTAATTAGTGCCATGGCTTTCTCTGAACTTTCTCTAATTTATCCACATTAATTAATGAACCGTAGACCTCAAACTGAACACAGTATTCAAGTAACAAATGCACTCGTGCCAAATTCAGAAAGATATGCCTACTCAATACATCTCTATTTATTCCTCCAAAGTTCATAAATTGAACTGGAAATTCATAGTGATCTGATGATCAACAGGTTCCTCCAGTCAAATGCAATAGTCAATGTTTCCTGTTACCTGAAGTCATTGAGGCTGCTATTCACACAGGATAAATCGCAACTCAGGCTGTTACAGTTATCACTTTACAGAAATACATTTTTTAATAAATATGAACAGCATTTTATTTTTCCTGTGCAGTTCATTGCACTGAAACACATTCAGCTTTGTGTCAGCTTTGGCTGGGTAGGTGGCAGCAAACAATATCACTGCTGAATCCTCTTCCTTACTTAACAATGCTTCATTCTTTCAACCATCAGTAGCTATTTCATGGGGTTTTAGGACACTGATAAGAAGCTAAGTGCCATGGGGATGAGAAAGGATGCCATCAAGATTCCAGGAGGAATGCCTCCTTTCAGTGATAAGTCTCATTTTACACTGACACTGTCAAACCTAAGAATTAGCTGCTCTTTAATACATGTAAAACATGTGAAGTGTTGCTCATTGATTACAGAACTTTCATTTCTGAATCAAAGTATCATGGACTACTACTAAGTCTAATCTTCACAGAAATCAGAGGACATTACGTTAACACTTTCAGCTTTATCAACCACTACTTCTAATTTCATCAAAAATACATCATGCTAGCTTGACATGGTCTCATTTTCCTATAACTCATGTTGATTGGCACTAATTATACAACACTTCTTTAATTCATTATTAATTAGGTCCCTTATTATTTCACCCAGAAGTGATGTCAAGCTGACGGACATGTAATTATCCAGGTCATGCCTTTTACCCTCTTTGAATGTTGGCACATTAGCTATTTTTGTGCACTTTCTCCAGTATTTCAAACCTTATTAAAAAAAAAAAAACACACCAACATTAATGATCCAGGAAGCTCATTGGACAGCCCTGCTGAAACTAATTATCTGGGCATGCCAATTTAAAAATGTCTAAATTTAGCACCTACTAAAAAGCAACCCCTTGAGTACCTATTACTGGAAATTATTTCATTGACTCCCTATTATACAATTACATAACAGATACATCTTTTATTTTTCCTATCTTTTTACATCACTTAACAATTTCACCACATCCCTCTCACATTAGATCAATACATCTGTTAAGACTCTTTCTGATTCCAAAGTAATTCAGTGCGTCTTATCAGCCTTAGTTATGTTCACTATCAGTTTTCTTTACCTTCGATTTTCTTCATTTTCCTTCAGCCTTTTACAATATACATATGACAATTTTATAGCTCTACTAGCTGTCCTCTGAACATGGGGAGAAGTTTTTAATCCATGTGACCTCCTTTAGTCCTTGCTCTAAGCCAACAAGTAAAATTTCCATATAGCACACCCAATTTTTTTTTTTTTTAAAAACTTTTTCTTTATAACCTGACACTCCCAAAAGAATCAGCTTATCATTAATTTCTGGCTTTTACAAATATCTGTGATTTGGCCTTTAAAACAGTTAACCCACATTTTTCCTACCATTTAGGATTTTGTAGACCTCTATCATAATCCTAAACAGACTAAGAGAGTCCCAGATGACTAAACCTGTCTTTCCTTCTACAGAAAACTTGATCTTGTTTGCCCTTCTCTAAACTTTTTCCCATTCTAATACACCTTTTTTTTTTTTTAATAGGACTAGAACTGTACGGAAAATACAAAAAAAACCCCACCAAAAAAACCATGGGTAAAAAAATTAGTTTAGGCAGCAGCATAACCATTTTCTATTTCACACTATTCTTTTAACAGTAATTCCTAATAGATTTGATTTTGTGACTGCTACTGAGATTTGAGCTGATTTTTAAAAAAAACAGAAATATGATAATCCTAGACTCTCACTCCTGTCTGATTCAGCTCAGATAATAGTTGATAACAGCTCAGATTCGTAACTTTATATGTGAAACTAAGCTCACATGCCACACTTTACATTTATCTATACCACATTTCAGTTGCTTGGGGATGGGTGGGGGGGTGTTGCCCAATCTAAAAAAGGTCCTTTGGTAATTCTTCATAACAACTTTCTCTTTACTATCTCAAATAAACTGGTAAGGAAGATTTGCCATGACTTTTCAGCCCCCTTTCCAGGCTTTCTACAGATAAGTTGAACAGTCTTTTACTGGCACAACTTTTATTACACGCAAAGAAGTGACAATAATTTCTGGTTACACTACCAGTAGCTGTTGCGGTGACTCAGGAACCAGACCTGCAGGGCTGCTACTCAGCCACGGGACTTGGCTTCCCAGACTCCAAAGCCCTGACCACAAATCATTGCAAGATCCAGCTGTACATGAGTCGCATTTTTTCTCCTGACCCTACACTTCTCCTTTGCTTTGGTTACAGGAAAGCCATTGAGAAGCATAAGCCATGCAAAATAAACCCAAAAACGTGTGTTCTGGCTTGACATCCAGTGTTCATAACTGGAGACCACAGCTGTGGACTATATTGCAACATACATGTGTACAGATAATGTCAGTAATCCTTCTACTATAGGGCTGTAGGAATAAAAATAGTCAGCTCAAATACCTCACCATTCCTTCCCAAAAACTCAAGCAACCCATCCTCATCAAGTACAGAGCCAACTTGAACTCCTGTCCAGAAATCTAGGAAACTCAGTTACCAGATCTGAAAATATCAGATTTCACCACATCCAATTCATAGGCACTGAGGCCAAGTATTTGAAACCTCCAGAAACATACCTGTGCAGAAGGAACAAGAATCAAAATAAACTTAAGAAACTTTCTAAGTCAACTATATTAGGTAAGAATCTTCTCCCACATGTAGACAGCCATTAACCTCGTTCCTGACCCTTATGGTTATGAGGGACTAGTAGACAGTACATTCAAACATTAGCCCCTGTATCACTCCTCTGCGTGTCACTAGGGTTGTTTTTCAGGGTTGGCACAAACTGAACTTGGAGCAGGTCCAGTTCACACCATAGATGTGCTGCTTCTGCAGGCGCTCTGCAAGAGGCCACAGCTGATGATGCAGATTTACAGCTCTGGAGCTGATCAAGAGGGCAACTGCTACAATCCCTCTGCCAACGTCAGCCCTTAAAATGGCTAATTTCAAATCCATCCATGCCCTCTCCCTTCAGAGAGGGACCTGGGCTGTTGGGGAAAAAAAAGTGGAATTCTTGCCACACAGAATATGTTTATGGAAGAAAACTTTTTCCAACTTCCCTTACGCCCGGGCACTCCAGATTACATCAACCCAATCCCATTCTTCAATCACACTGCTGTACTTCCAACGGGTCTTCATTACACAAAAGAGATAATGACATTTTATTATCTTAAACTTTAAAATTGAAAGCAACTTTATATTAACCAAGATGTCTATCCTTAACACCTACTTAGTACGTTTTCCATATTCACTCATATGCTGCCAAAGAAGTTATTTTTTGTACAGCCTCACTACCCACACAAAGCACTCAAAAAAACCCAACCCAACCAGACAACACCTCACAGTTGTTTACTGAAAGGCACCAAAAGAAAGTCCCTGTCCTTACTGTTTCAAGTCAGAATTCAGGACATAATTTAATAATTAGCTTAAGATTTAAGATTAAAATCTGCAGTACCCATCAGTCACATCAGAATTCTCCAATACAACACTACCTTTTTCACTACAGATAATGAACAGATGCTTAGGGCTAATGGTCTTTTCTGTCACCATTTGAGGTTTTCTGCTACAGTCACTGTTACCCCAATTTGTTTATAAATCCATTTTTTAGTATCTAAAACACATTGCAGATTTCCTTTCAGCAGCTGATGCCCAAGAACCAGGTTTTACATTGTGTAAAGACAGAAAGCTTCCCAAGAGCCCTGCACAGTCCAAAGATTAAGGTACTTTTCTAAGTCTAATTAGGTACTAAATCAGGTCTGCTACCAATTGCAGACTATTTAGAGAGGAGGGAGAAGATGCATCTTGTGCTCTTTTCTCTTTCCCTTAATCAACAATTCCTTCCTGGGAACAAAGATCCACCTTACTTGACATTTTCTTGAAACTGACTCTTTCCTAAACAAACCAATGTTTAGTAGAAGAATGTATATGGCCAGAAAAATATTTAATTAATTTTTGTGTGTACAAAAACCAAAACACCACACACACACCCCAAAACCTAGAAACATTCTGTCCCAAGTAAATATACTACACCAGGCTTCCAGGCTAATTTTCCCTCTTCTTTGTATCTCCAATAGAGAAAAAAAATTTCAATCTTAGAAAGTTACTCATGCCAATGAAAGTCAGTTACTTCAATATTTAGACAAGGTTAGCACAAATGGAAATGACTTGCTATCAAGACAAATCATATGTGACGACTACTAGAGTTTATGCAATATTTTACCAGGTTGCTATGCTATAAAGTCTCGAATTTCCTCTTAGATCTTTCTCCTACATTTGTAATTAGTCCAAATAATAAGATTTCATTTTAATTATTAATGACTGTGGTGAAAGCAGTTTTGATTTCTTGATCCACGCAACATTAAGAGAAAATCTAGTCAAATGACTGCCTACTTGAATCACTTTAATTCATGTTTTAGACCAAGTGACAGAGTTTCAGAAAGAACAGGTTAGGCACTCTTATTGAAGTAGGAGGTAAGCATTAGAGGCTGTTCCAAAGAGAGCGCTTTATTTTAACAGAATAATTCCTTTGTCAAAGACCTAGTTCTTCATAAAGGGACTAGGGGTGGGAAGGGAGCAACAGAAACATGTAAGACGACAGGAATGAAAACAGGAAGAAAGTTAAAAATGTAAAGGAGAATCTACATCCAAAGTTGAACGTTAAAAAAAGGTGGAAAAATACCTGCAAAGCTGCAACTAGTTTTATAACTTTTGTAATGTTTAAATATATTTTAATTTCATGACTGGATGCACACTGCTTAGGGGAATTCTAGCGTTCACTAAAATGACATCTCCACTAGAAAGTGCTGTTGATAGCATTTGTCCTGGCATACAGTTGCCAGTACGTCAATAAAAATGCGTGCATCTTTGCTTTGATACTTACGTGTTTTAGTCTGTCCTCATAGATCCGTTTTCACAGGTATCTGCTCGTGACCACCACAGTAAAAGTTTCTGCTTTTCATCACTTCTTTTCCCTGAAGATCAAGGCTGGCCTTTCCACTGATAGGTGGATGGTGTGGCTCGAACCTCGAAGTGCATGGCTTCATATAAACAGCCATTCACAAGATACACAAATGTAGCACATAGGAAACAATAAGGAGCAAAGTCTGAGGTTTTCCTATGAAGATCACCAGAGTGAAGTAGAGACCTTCTTCGTTTCACCGGTGTCAACAGCTTCATAAATCACAAGTACTTTTGGGAGAATATCCAAGAACAACATTCCATAGTTGAGACCAGTGGGATGGGATTTGTCTGGGTCCTCAGCAGATGCCGTGCCAATTTAAACATTGTTAATTTATTATGAGCAGCAGTGATCCAAACAGATATATTATTCATAAGAAAATCAAAGGCCCAAGGAAGAGGGCTACATATAATTACTTGTTTCAGGTCTCTTTGCAGAGATGATTGCACCATGAGAAAACTGTGCCAGCCAAGACACTCTACAAACTGGTGGAGAGCCAGACTAAAAAGCTACCCGATTTATGCTTAAAGACAGACACTGCAAGTTCAAGTAATTATTTTACCTTTAGAGCATGAGACGAACTTAACAGAGGACCATTTATGTCACATTTATGCTCAGTTGACAGACCATTTGCATGAGGTTAGATAGGCTGAATGCAAGTTACTTATGAAAGGATCCTTTGCCATCTTTGTATACACTCAGGTGCGACTCAAAACACAACATAAAGTCATCTTGAACTTGGCCACTGCACTAAGATTACAAAACTACAACCACCATAACAGCCATCTAGTCTCACTCAGACCCTGGGCTTATAGAGTCAGTGCTCAGTAACCTACACTGAATTTACAATGAATTCATAATGCATGACTTCAGTATTACTTCCTAAATCTAGGTAGTTACAAAGAATGAATTGAAGGTTGGTCAGATGATCACTGAAAACAGCAGCAACGGAAAGGAGAAAAAGGAGAGGGAAGGAGGAAGAAGAGGAAGAGACAAAAGGGAGTTAAGCTCTTATAGGTGGAATGAATGAAAAAAAAAGGAGCGGTGTACATGCACGTGACTAATTGGTTCAACTTCATCTGTAAATTGACACAAGCAAGTTAAGCAGCTGCAGGCCCACATAATTTGGTTCAACTTGGTATCACCACATCAATTTAACTAAAGCGATATAAACAGCAGGTTTAGAATCAGGTCCTGTTAAACTTTGGTCAAAGCAGCAGTTGCTACCTGGGACCGTGTTCCATCACCAGCACTAAAAAAAAAAAAAAAAAAAAAAAAAAAGTCACTTACTGACAACAGATTAAAATGCTCTCTGGACCAAAGCTTGTATCCTCCTTCTCCAGACAGACACTCTGTTTGAGAGTCATGCTTATATGCTGGAATGCTACATAAGTGAAATTAAACAAGAAGGTAGATGATGTCCTACAACCAGTCTCATATGGCCTAGGTAGTGTTACACATAGATGGATGCTCGCATTATCAGATTATCTGTATTAAAGGAGCAGAAGCTGCTACCTGTAATGGAGCAATCCCTACTCTAAGCCTGACAAGACCCAGTTCCTAAAGAGGTTTCCAGCGTGTGAATCCCAAGCAGAATCAGCTATTTACACTCTGATCCTCTCAACTGGAGGACAAATGCTTATGTCCTCACCTTTCATATGTGCCAGCTTAGGTAGTTCTCCAGCTCATACGATTACCGTTCTAAGGCATTGGCTGTTTCTTTTAAACAAGTAGCAAGTGTAGCTACTTCATTCAGGGATGACAATCTTGCGTCCAGTTTTAAGTACCATAATGCTGAATATTGTAATATCTCTGTGCTTCCATTTGTGAATCTAGCTATAGATACTGGGTCATAAAGAGTGTCAAATAATGCCAAAAGACAAACACCTGGGATAATTAATCCCCCAGTAAATATTTACATCCAATTCAGTGTTGAAAAGAATGAAAATCTACCCAGTACAAACAAAACTTACGCTGCAGCCAAGGGCCACTTCCAAGCCTGTGAGAAGTCTGCCAAACAAGGCAGGACATTTCTTCCATGAAAACCAAATTAAGCACAAAGCAGATATTGTAATATTATCCAGCTCTCAAATAACTGACAAGCTAGGTTTTAAAAAGGTACAGACTGGACTTTCCATAGTTAAGATAAACACAAACATTAATCTTGGGCTTCTAATTATATTGTTTATTTATAGTTAAACGTTAACATCTGAACAGAAATCTGCAAGCACGCAGGGATACTCTTTCAGTGATGTTTCTGTTTAAACTGAAGTCCACAGTAGCCACATGTTCCGGTCTTTGTATCTTTGTCCTGCAAAAATATAAAATACAACAGCTGCTAGTTTCACTTTATAGAACTTTTAGAAATTACAAATATTCTCTTACTTACGTGTGCCATCTTAAAATCAATCAATATAGCTAAAGTACAGCATTTAATCTGATTTGAAACACTAGAAGTAAGAATGATGGTATGAGGTTCATGCTCGATTTCTGTATCCTACACAGCTTCCCTTCTGCCAGCCTTTTAACTACCAGGCTTAATATCAACAATATAATTTTAACATCAAGCCAAGTGATATCTCTTCAGCAATAAAGGATCCTCTTACCAAACTGGACATCTTAAGTCAGTTCAGTCATACCTGTTCCAATGTTCTGAAAAAATTATTCCATAATTATTTTAATACAGAATATGATTTGGCATTTCCAAGTTATATCTGGGCAAGAATTTTGACCAGTAATGTAAGCTGACAGAGTCAGTTGCAGGAAGGAGGAAATTTCAGTAGAGTTCTGGGAGAAATTCTGAAAGAAAACGTTTTAGAGAAAAGTCGCAGTTACTACTGTATAAAATTTTATTCTTCTCTCCAAAAGATGCAAATATTTTTTCAAATTTAGAAATGTGACTGACTGTGAGCTGTTATTGCAGTCCTTCCTAACATGATAAAACACAAGACAGTTAAATAAACACTCAGGGACTCTCTGTTTTTTTAGCAACATAACTACTTGCAGTGATGAAACGAAGTAAACTCATGGTTCCCCTTCCTTAACACACAATTATAAATGAAGAATCCAGACTATCCTCCACCCCTGAAAGCCTGGATTTCATTTATTAGGGCTAGGGGAAACAAGCTAGTCTAATACCATTCTCTCTGCAAACATTAGCTTTCAAGAACTGAACCACAGACATCTTGCAATTTGGTTGTTAGCACAAAAAGACCTCAAAATTCACGAAAACTATTCTTCAAAAAGAGCATGGTCCAGGTCAAACAAATCAACATAAATGCAACGGATCAGCAGTGTGCTACAGAAGTTAGTGTAAGACTGAAGAACGCAAGCTTCCTAAGTGTTATGAATTAGAACCTCTGAGCGTTTGACTTTGAACTAAGAACTTTGTAATGATTCATTTTACATTATTGAAAATATAAATACTTACGTTTATAGTTAAGAGTCACAACAACACTGACACTAAAGGACACCAGCTCTCCCCACCATTCTTTTGGGTATTAAGCAAATGTCAAAGTTGAGGTGAGCAAGCAAAGATTTTAAGACATTTGCAGTCAGGGTCTAACTGAGTATGGTACCTAAGCCACACGACATCATTGATTCCACTGAGGTCATATGACAGCAGCCTCCATATATTTACTCTGTAGAATAAGAACACACTGGAAACTATAACTGCTGTCAATAGGAGGATAAGACAACATTTATTCTTCACTGATTCTCTGACCATGATTGAAACATTCAATCTGCAGATCTGCCAATATTCCCAAAGACTGAAAGAGGGGTTGGTTGGTTTGTTTGTTGGGTTTGGGGTTTTTTCCCCTCTTGTTTTCCTTGAACTTGTAAGATTGAGAATAAATTACATATTCCTAATAATATTACAAATGTATTGTCAATCGACATGGTGGCATTTAAATAATTACAGTGTCTCAAAACACATCATGTTATTTTTTGCTCCCAAGGCACTGCTTGTCCATATTACTTGTTAATATCTTTTTTCAAAAAAAAAAAAAGTTATTGTCCTATCAAACAAATCAAAATTTCAAAAAGAAATTTCTGTAACTTCAAGTGGAAGCCCTGTAACTCTTCAGATTAGAAATCTTAATTTTATATTAGGCACCAAATAAAAAGAGCATCTTGGGCGGTTACTCCTTTTACTTTGTTAAACTAACATGACAAAAAGTAGATAATCTTACAAACAAGAATTTACAGGCAAAAGATGCTATACACGCAGAACAAAGATATTACCAAGTTTATGTATACTTTAGGATGTCCCAAAGCTCCACCACCACCATCGCATGATATCACTCTACTTTCAACTTCACTCACAGGCTGTTCTGCTATCAAATCAATCGCAAAATTCTTGTTCACCTGTAAGAGAAAAAGGAAGCTTTCAGATACCTTCCCCACTCAGACAGAAAACAATTGCCATTTACTACCTCCCCAAGCAGTTCCACTACAGTCATCTTGAGAAGTTCCTGCATAGGTTTCCTCTCACCTCCTACACCAACTCTTAGGCTGTGCTATAAGCCAGATCAGTGAACTATGCATATTAAACTCTGCAAAAGTAATCCCCTTCCCCTGATATACAGGCCACATCAGTGCTCAGGTTTACAACGTGACCTAAGCAGATTCAGAGGAGAGGTGAGCAGGAACAGAAGATATTTAACTGACATTGCCTCTGTATTATGCTTTAGCGACTACATGACAAAACTGCAAAAGACTGACTGCTGATAAACTCAAAACTAATAGTAGGACAAGTAAGGTCAGGAGTGAGATAAAACAACTGCTGGTAATTTAGAGCCTCTCACCATGCACCTTATTCTATCACTGCACAGGAATCTCAGGAAAACATGAGCATGGTACGCAACAATCAGAAAGGCAAACTGTTCAGCATTAAAAAAAAAAAAAAGAAAAACCTCTAAATGTCACTATGCCACTCTGTAAATCCATCTTATACACTTCCTGAATATGCACATCACTGACAAGTAGAGTTTTTTCCTAGAGCATACCTGAGTGGCCTGGCAAACGTATCCACCTTTGGACAGCCCTGTGACACAGCACCTGGTGCCTCAGCAGGACCTACAGCACCCAGCCACAGCACTTGCTTTGCTTTCTTGCCCACACCAGCTTCTTCCCACCCGGTCTGCACCAGCACTGAGCAGACAACCAACCCTACCCCTCAGGGAAACGTGCTCCAGGAAGGGCCAGCTTTTTCAAAGGCAATGTTATACACGCACGAATACAAAAAGAGATGCATGCCCAAAGAAGGCACTACCCACTGCTCTGCGTACAGGGTGCATAAACACGTTGGTATTTGAATGAAGATGAGATTCTTAGGAAAAAGATAGCTAAGCGTCCATTAAATGAATCCCTAAGAAGTAAAATGGTATTTTTACGTAGTCCTAGTACACAAGAACTTAGGATCTTTCACCAAGCCTCCAATTAAATCTTCCCAAAATTTGCATTTTTGGTACAGCAGTGGAAAAGTCAGTTTTTGCCAACAACTGGATTTTCTTTACCTAAAGAAGATGATAGCTAAATAAAGTTAAAAAAATTAACTTTCAGTAATGAAACAAATTGGTAACATCAAGAACCTCACTGCCTGGGGGCTGTGTCAGCAAGTCATATATAAACTTTGCCAACTGCTGCTTTTAATAATACTCAAAATTGTGCATCCTTCATCTAACACTAAAGAAGGAGGGATATAGCACCATGGTACACCTCTGCTTCAGAAGCAGAACTCCACTCTTCCAAACATTTCTTAACTACAAAGGTAGTTGTAGGGAAAGGGAGGAAGCAAGAACCACCACAGAGCTATGACTTGTCTGTGGTTCAGACTACCAAAAAACATCTAGGAATTTGTATGGAAAACATGCCAGGGGAAAGAAAAAAAACCCCAAAACCCAAAAATCACCCGAGCAAAAAACTGTGAAGGGGGGAAAGTAGTTTCAGTTACATCATGTCCCTTCAATTAAAGCACAGAGGTAGTTAAGCAGGAAGGGGCTGTTTCCCTCAGCACATCCAAACACTGCTTGCGCAATGCATAATTCCATGAGCAATTTTTTTTTTCCTGCCCGTAGTGCCACTTTGACAATCCCATTGCTGCTTCTTTCCACCTACTTGCCTGTGCCAGTACATTGTCCAGGAGGCCAAGAGATAAAACCAAACTCAGAACAGACCCAGATGCAAAGATCCAGAGGGAAGGAGGAGGTTGTATTTAAACCGCACCAGCTCTGAAGTCAGTTCTCACAGCTTCAGCTGCTGCACCAGCCCAAGAGAAAGGGAAGAGCCGAAGCGGGACTGGCGGTGCTGAATTAGGCCCTGTGGTACCTCAGGGATTGTACGAGGGCAGGATGACCCTAGTCAGACTGCAGCAGATGCAGTTTAGCAGCTGCCATGCTCAGTCCTCTCACAGCTACTTGCTTTAGGCCCTTGCCAGAGAGCACTAATCCCTCAGTTCTGCATGTCCAGCGCAGAGAACAACGGTTTTAGCTAAAATGCATGGATTTCATTAACAATTAGGCTGGCAGAACTGAGGGGACAATATACACATACTCTGGGCCATGTCCCCGGGCCTGGCCACCTGCAGCACCCCGGCGTGGGCCCAGACATCCTCGCTGAGGGCACCCGTGTCCAGAGGCCGCATCCCGCGACAAGAAGGCTGCCACGGCCAGATGGGGCCGGTCACACGCCAGGCTCCACCACCCGGAGCGTACCAAAGGTGAAGAGAAACGGCCGAGAAAGTACAGTCACCAACTTCACTGGCTAGCTTTAGCTTCAGAAACAAGACAAAGTTCTGACTACAGACATGGCTGGGAAACCCTAACGCTTGCAGCTGAAACACGCTAGGGGATAATGGCAAAGTCCCTAAAAAGAGATCCCCTTAATACGGGACAGATGAGGACCCTTTTAGTATTTAACATGTAAATTTTGTTCCAATTTCACAATTAAAACCTAGCATTAAACCTTACTCAGCAGACTTAAAGCTTGTCTTTTGCCAGAGGAGGAGGAACTGGGCTGAACTGAAAACCCTGGGTGTTCCTTGCCACAGAGTCTGAAAAGCGCTGCTGGCAGAGGCATATCAGAGGGACCTGCGCCCCATGGACACTTAGGCTTAGGGAGCATTTCTTACAAAGCTACAGAAATAGCACAGAAACAGGCATTGCATTTGAGAGAGACCTACTTTGCCACTATCGTCCCAGAAGAAAGTACTTCAGCATTTTAAGTGACATTTTCATTTAACTACCTCCCATGTAGAATCCCTATTTTTGCCACACAGCACGAGTTAAATTGTATCCATGATACAATGAGGTAAACTCAATACAAAAACTCAGAAATCAGCATAATTAGTTCAGGTTAATTTAGGAAGGGAATAATTATACACAACTGCATTAAAAAACTACCACACCTTATATTCAATGCCTGTACTATACATACACATTTCTAGCATTAACACTGAGGCACTAATCAGATGCTCAGGCATTGAGGAATACAATTTAGCTGAAACACTCTGTTTCTCTCCCAAAGGCCAGCAGATCCCTCATGGAGCTGTGCTGCTCGATCATTAGAAAGAACTTGGTGCTAAAGGACTAACAATTTCACATACCCACTCTATTGATGAGCAGCAGCAACAGGCCCACAAGATAACTTCACAGTAGTACATTTGGCTGGTGCTACTAAGCTTTACCTTTGAGGCTTTGTTATTTCAGAATACTCCAAATTTTAGTTTTATTTGTCACATCACTGTTTCAGCAAATGCTTCCCAGGCTCTGGAAATGAAGTGCCCTCATTAAAAACTCAGTTTGGGTAAAGATCAAGATTTTAACTCTGCAGAAGCAAATGAAGCTTCAAAACACACATTTAAACAGATAATTAGATGCATAATTTAGCAGAGCATTTAATTATGTGATTTTTCTAAATACAAATGGCACTAAAAACATGCTTAATTTTTTTTTAAATACATGCTTAAACAAAGTTTTCCACATGCAAGATGCTCAAATGCCTACAACATCCACAACCTAGATGTAAGCACTTAACAGGTGTAAAGAAAGTCTTGAATTTTCCAAATTTACCAGAAGTAGGGAGGTATACAGAAGTCACTATAAGCCGTAGTGAAAAAAACACTGAAACCCAAAATCTAGAACAGTTTTGTTTGGTTGGTTTTGGTTGTGGTTTTTGTGTTTGGTTGATTTGTCGTGTGTTTTTTTTGTAACGACAATCAAGCTGAGGACATCAATATCAGATACAAAAAACCCCACAAACCACCTCATCTCCCATGAGTAAAAGTAGAATGAGTTACCTCCTTTTGTCGTCCAATAAATCTAACTCTTCTATAATCCTTTTCTTCATACACCTGAGGTATAAAATAAACTTGATCTTATTTAAAAAGTAATGACCACAAACAAAGAACACGAAGGCTTACAACACTGTCAAGACTAAATAGTTTAAATTCTTTCCTCAGTTTTAAGTATTGCCATCATCTTACAAGCACATACTGCACAGAAATAGTAGATTGGAAAGCAAAAAGAAAAAAGAGGTGGGGGTTAAAGCCAGTAAACAGAAGTTTTAGCTCTGACCATGGAGACAAACAGAAGATTTATTATTTATAATTATGTTCCTTGATCCCACACTGCCATCTGGAAGGTGAAGTAAACTAGGACATTCAAGTTTCATATTTATTTATGTTCGAGTCCAGTAGCCAGAGTGAAAACCTTCCCAAGTTAGCTCCACCAGCCGTGCCCCCTCATGTCTCCACAAGCTGTTAACAAGCCTCCCCATGTTCAGTTTTTACATTAAAGAACAGATAAAACGAAGTGAGGAGGCACTGGCAAAAGGATACCTCCTGCCTACCAACTCTCCAGCTGTGTCAAACGCTGGATCCAGCCCACCACGCTTAGTAATGGTTAATGACCCTGCTCCTACCTTTTTTGAAACCGCACATACCTTTTACCTACGTATCATCCGAGAGCGTTAATTTCCACAGCGCGTACTAAAGGAAGCAGCTCACCAGCGTGCCGCTCGCAGCACCGGGACCATTTTACCGCAGGTGCCGGCACGGCGGGAGACGCGGCCCGGACGCACCCACCCTCCCCGGACAGCAGAGGAGCAGCGCCGACCCACGGACCGCTCTCTTGACCGCGGCCCCGCGCACTCACCTGCCCCGTGTGCGTCACCAGCTCGCCGGTACCGGAGGCCCGCACACCGTAGGGCCGAACAGCGGCAGCAGCCGACGCCGGGCGGGACCGCAGCAAAGGGCTCAGCGGCAGCAAGCGGCAGAAGGTCGCGCCGGGCGCCGCCATCTTGAGCCAGCCACGTGACCTCCCCGCCCAAGCGGACGCAGGCGCAGCAGCAGCTCTTGCCCCGCCCCTCACTGGCCCCCGCTCTCTTCCGCCGGCCGCTGCGTACGCGCATGCGTGGGGTTGTCTGAGGGGGTGAGCAGTGGGCTGTGGCCTGGAGAGGGGAGCAGCGGCGGTGTCGGTCAGTGCCCGGTGCCTTCCCTTAGGGGCGGGTGGTGGCGGGGGAAGAGGAGGGGAGCGGCGCGGCGCGGGTGTCCTCACTAGTGCGCTGTCCTCGTAGGGCGCGGAGCATGCTGTCCCTCCTGGCTAGAGTCGCCGCCGGGCCCCTCCGCTCGCTGGGTGGCTGGCCGGGCCGCTCGCCTTTCAGTTCCCTGGCCCCGTGGTGGCGGGCGGCGGCGCTGCCCGCGCTGGTGAGCCGGGCCCAGCCGCTGTGGTGCGGGGCGGCCGTTCCCCGCGGCCTGCTGGCCGTCCCGCCGCCGCCCGGGCTGCTGCCGCCGCTCCTCGCGGGGCTGAAGACGAAAACCTCGCTGAAGAGGCGCTGCAAGGACTGCTTCATCGTCCGGCGGCGGGGCCGACTGTATGTCTGCTGCAAGACCAACCCCCGGCACAAGCAGCGGAAGCTGTAGCCCCGCGGCCGGCAGGCTCTCTCGGCTGGGAGCGCTGGTGCGGGGCCCCGGAGGGGAGAGACTTAACGCGGTGTTCGCCTGTGGGGCCTCGAGTGCTGCTCTCTGCCTCCCGGGCTGCCCGGTGACTTCTGGGAGCTGACTGCCGGGGACACAAATCGCAAAATGGAGGAGGCGACGATGTTTCATCGTAACGCTAACGTAGAACGAGTTTAAGTTCTTGGCGGCCATTGCCATCACGTCAGACCGTGGATGCCGAGAACTGAAGTGGAAAGCCACAACTTTTGGGGCTTCTCGTCGCCTTAACCTTGAAGCCTTACTTACAGTCACCTCACTGTTAGGCTGCGAAGAGCAATGCTGAATCATCAGGCTCTGAGTTGCATTTGTGTTTAATTAAAGCAAAATGAAAATAAACACTGCTGATTGTGCATTATTACAAGGTCCTATGAATTTTTCTTATGGAAAACACACCTTGGAATTGAAAGCTGTGATAACAGAACTAATAGTGTCAAACTCAAACGGGCTGTTAAGTGGCAAATAATATTAAATATGTTACATTGAAAGATGATGTTTTAGTTTTTGGCTTTGCTCATAGGCGAGGTAAAATTTTTTTTAACTATTGAGTTACAGTAGGCATAATCTTATCTTGCCTCAGCAGTGCCACAATAAATAACACTTGCTATCTAACATTGTGGATTTCATGGGGAGATGGTAGTATTTTTATTAGTGTAATGTGAGGACTTAATTACAGTTTAAGTTTTAGTGTCTAAAGTCATCATTTAATGATATATTGACCATTCACAGTGTATTTGGAGGTGTTCTTAGCCTCCTCTTCAGAGTTGCTGGTGTACCTGCTGTTCTACTAGCAAACAGTTTCCTGAACTCTTAACAGAACTAGAAAGACAATGTCTAGGAATTGTTGCCTTGTGGGTGGAGTTTGTAAACCATTTATTTTTCTTTTAGGTGTCTACACAAGATAAAAACAGTAGTTTCACATTCCAGATAATTTGCCTTAATTTTCTACAAAGCTTTAAGTTCAGTGACATAACTCTGTGAGGCTCTAGAATTACAATTTATTTATTTTTAATATGACTTTTCCTGTATTCCTTGAAACAACCCTCTCCTAATGGAAGTATGGGGGGGATAACTGGGAACAGTAACACCTCAGAAGTCACATAGCCAAGCATACTGTTGAATGTAAACTAGTGGACTGGTACCCATGGGTTACAGTTAGACAGCCAAAATTGTTGCAATCACCAAAGGTGTTCCTCATGCTTCGGAATATGGCTATGCTTCAGGCAGGAGTGTTTGATCTTCCAGTGAACCTTAAGTTCTCAACACAAGATACCAAACTAAACTTTTGGACAACTATCAAATAAGTGCAAGTTTGCGAGAGTACTGTGAGAGAGTGTCCCCAGCTTAGAAGAGGTGAAATTGGTTGAATGCTGTGTTTGAGGTTGCTGTAACATTGGGTAGTATGATGTCTTGAAGAACTTTTCTGCCCAGTTATAATCCTATAACTTTAAAATTGCAGTAACTGTTATAATTACGTCTTTTTTTTTTTTACTAGGTGCTTGGTGGACAACGAGAAGCTAAGCCTGGAAAGCTGTGCATAAGCAACCCAGAGGCAATAGTTACTGACTCATTGCCATGTGTTGGATACACTGTCTTTTCACTCATCTATCTCATCACTGGAAATGGGGGTTTGGAGAGAGAGGAGCAGGTTAGTTAACATACACATCCATCTTAAGGGACATCAAAGAAGTTCACGGCAATGAAAGGGAAGAGAAATTACTAGCATTGTCTAACTAAGGAGAGAGAGACTGATTCAAAATATAAAAGCTTCCTCAAAACCAAAGAACCTTGAAGTAGTGGAAAACTTGCTGTACTTCAAAAGGTTTGGTTGAAATTTAGGCACTCACAAATAAGAACTACTTTCTAAATACCTGTAGCTTGTGCATGTAAATAAAAAGCAAGCAGACGAATTTCTTGCAAAAGTTTTACACCTTTAACACACTTTGCCAATTAAACAGTCTAAGCAACCGGAGATTTTAAAAGCTCTTAATTCTCAGAGTAAATGGTACACATTTCTAGGTGTGTGTTGTGCTCTGGCAGAAGAAAAGGCCCGTATGCTGTGAACCCCCGTGATACCTTGTGAGTGTAGCTGTTGGTACACCTTTAAGGTAAACAGTGTCTGTATGTCCAGAAAACCCAGTGATTTCCAAGCCCACCCACCTTCCCAGAGGATCATGAGGACTGTGTAAGGACTGGGCTGTGTATTGAATGAGTTGGCCATCAGATGAAGTGAGGGTCTGCAGGTTTTGGGGGTTTTTTATGAAAGATAATTGGCAGCTGGTCTTACTGCCTCCTAAACTGTTCATCCAGCCCCTTGGTTCTGTCAGAAAAAAAGGGCAGCTCTCTGGTACAAGACAAATTGTGCTGGTGGGTTGCTGAGGGAGGTGTTCAAACTAGGGCTCGCTTGCCAAGAGCAATGTCAGATGGTGAAGATTAAGAGACCTGTGAGTACGAGTTGCCGGGACTCAGAGCAGCAGTTGATCTCTGGCCAGACTTTTTGAATGCAGTAGTGTGTGGGACTCAAGGGCAGATTTACTCGTGCCGGGCTGGTATACGTTAAATAGAATCGTAGAATCGTTTTGGTTGGAAAAGACCTTTAAGATCATTAAGTCCAACTGTTAAATACAATCTACACTCAGCCACAGGGAGTGAAACTGGCAGGAGTACTGAATCTCACGCTTCTAAGTACCTTTTTTTTAGTTATGTCCACAAGCTGTTACAGAGGTGTTCTAAAAAAAATCAGATTCAATAGGTTTCTGTAATTTGGAGGCCATGAGAAAGGTAACTGGAGCTGGTGGTGATGCATGTTTATTTTAGGTTTGTTTACAACAACTACAAAATGAGAAGCTGAAATAATGTCAGCCAGTGGCCTAGTTGTTGGTATCTAAGGGTTCACATCCTTCATTACAGACTTTCTGAATGTTCTGCTACTTTAACTGCTGTTTGCAAAGGAGAAGGTACACAACTGCTACTTAAGCTACCTAGGCCAAAAATTTAGTCCTGGAATACTAAAAATACCAATCTATATTACTTCCATAATTGTATGTGTTTTCTTTTTTATTTCTCCCCCCTCCACAGATGATGTGTGGTCAGAAGGTGAGAGGGAGGGGAATGATAAGGAGAGCGCAGCTAGAAAGTAAAACGGTTTAGGGGGGAAATAGGACCCAATAACACAGGAAGAAGAATCCATACACTGAAAACTGAAATAAGACTCGGGCTCCAATTACATTTTCAGCTTCTGGTTTCCTGCTGGTTTTGTGTCTAGGTTACCCCTTCCAGAAATTCTTTGTTCTTCTTTAAATCCCCGCAGTGGAGTAGGAGCATGACTAGTGATGTCTCCTGTGACTCTCTCCATCATACAGTTAGGAAAATCATTTGCAGTTGTGAGTGACTGAACTTGCTTAACTCCTCAGAACTGTTCTAGGGAGTGAGACTGTCAGATTCCTGATGCGCAACAGGTGGAGATGTATTTAGGTCAACTGGAGGATAAATCTTACAGCTCATGTATATTAATGACTGCCAGACTTAATCTATGATTGTGTGTATGGGAACTGCAGTATTGGTTGCTGAATTCAGGACAACAGCTCTTCAACAATGACAGGTGAGGGAGAAGTCTTTAGGAACTGTAGTAGTGGGGGAGCCGCGTCTGCTCGCATCGAGGGGGTATACGCTGAGGTTAGCTGACTGACAGGTGACTTTTCCAGATTCTGACACCACCAAAGTAAGTTTCCTGGACTCAGTTAAAATGATAGCTAGATTTTGGCTCAGTAGACACCGTGTTGCTTTTGTGATTATTTTATCATACCATGTACATAAGCAAAAAAAAACCCGCAAGAAAGAGCAAACTTTAAGAGCAATTGCTAATGCCTTTGCCAAGTATTAACAATTAGAAACTTTTATTTATTTGTAGAGGTGAAGTAGATGGGTCTTCTGTAATATCCATGAGTCTATGACTAGGCAAAGGAAAATTAAAAGGTGGAAGTATTCTTTTACAAGAAAAAAAAAAAGAAAACATAAATACACTTAAACAAGGAAAAGAAAGGGAGAAGCAGGCTATTCTCTCTTAGTTGTTCAGCAGTGCAAATGGACACAATGTGCTATTGCAGGCACTGTTCAGAATATCTTCTGTGTAATGCCACGGTCTTTCTGTGGTTTCAGTGAACTCCATGCACCTGATATTAGAGAAGTTTCATTACCAAAGCTAGTTTACATCTATCTGCAGTGTCACCATATTCTAAAGTTCTGAATCAGCAAGGGCACACTGCTGAAAACTATCAAATTACTTTTAAGATGCAAATTAAGGATACGGTAGTCCTGTTCAGTTTCAGAAGGCTGATTATACATTTAAATACTTGCATTCATTCCATTGCAATGGATCAGATTATTAACTTGGGCCTTGAAATCTGTACCAGAGGCTGAGAAAGGGCTGGGTTCTTTCTGACTAACCAGGACAGTTTAATTCACCATGTCTGTGAGGGGTCATGCCCCCTTCTGACCTGTCTCCCCTGCTCTCCAGGACTGGATTTTTGTTCCTGTAGGAATAGCTGAACTGCCTACAAAGCTGCTATTGAACTGTCACAGTTTACAGCCCAGTTTATTTAGTTAAGTGGTGTTGTTTTATTTCTATACCTCTGGGAGATAAACTGCAGCAGTTTCGTTATTGCTCCGTATCCGACTCGTAGTGGAGGCAGCAATCTTTATAAGAGCTTCATCACAGTGAAGACACTGAACCTGATCTAAAAATGATGAAAGTGGGTACGGGGAGAATATTGGCACCCAAGATGAAGCTGTCACTTGCTAGAGTTATCTACTTGCCTCCAGAAATGGAAAATTCACCATTTCACCTAGAAGCTTGTGCATCAGACTTTGAAATCTGTTGTCTGTAAATGTGAATAAGTGTTAAAAGAGAGCAGTATTTTTCAAGAACCCACCTGTTTTTATGTGCCACACCATGCAAAAAGGAAAAAAAAAAGTGAACTCTCTGAAGTAGTTTGATCTAAAAATGCATTAATTCCATTTAGTAGTTGAAAGTAAGCAAAGAAACAGGCAGGGAATAATATAAGCCTCTGTGCTGTACATGATTGAAGATTGGTAATGAACAGTGCCTAAATGAGGAAAAGGTTGAGAACAAGAAGTCTCACAGTCTCTACAGTTTAAAAAGGGACTCATAACTATGAAGGAAATAACCTAGGAAGCTACTCTTTGTAGAAGCAATGACTGAGTTACCTAAAATAGATAACTTTCATAGGAAGTGCAGACGTTGGTAAGAATCATGTAGATGGTGTGCCAAGTACTTTGGTTTTGCTTTGAGTGCTTGTCCTGCTATTAAACAACAGGTTGGTTTTAAGAAAGTTGTCTGTTCGTTCATCCTGATCACCAATTGCATAGTCACAAAAAGGAATTTATTTGATGTAAAGTGAATGACGGTACAGTAAATATGAAATGGTAAGCCGGGACTCAGTCTGACGGCTGAAGAATTCTGTCCTACCAGAGGTAAAAGCATCAGGGCTGCAGCCAGAGACCATGTAGTGGATAGGTGAGCAGCCAGTCATGCAACTACAGGTCCATTCCAAAACACTGTCACTTCACTGTTAAAAATGTGAACTCATTTGCTTTAATTTGCAGTTACTGAATTTTGTTATGCCTTTCATTTTTCGTCAGAAGGTACAGAGTCACTAAATTCAAGTCCCTCTTTAGTCTTTTGATAAGCAAATCAGATTAATCATATTAGATTCCTCACTATAAAATATTTTTCTAGCCTTTGAATATTTCTATTTTCTGTACCCTCCCCCCATTTCTTTTTTAAAAATACAGACACAGGAACTGTAGACAGAATCAACCTTAGTGATGCTGAACACTGAGGTTAAAATGCTCATGAATTTTGCACTCACCAATCTTCTGCTTCCTTCATCTGAAGATCACATTATTGCTACAGCTTTCTATAAAGAGTTTGTGTGTGTTATCAGTTTTCTATCACCAGTAAAGGCTTTACGCTGCTTAACACTTTACAGCCCTCTGTTCTGCAGGGGTAGCTGCAATGCCTGCTTGCTACATGTAGGAGTTTGCTTTTGAACGTAACAGAACAAAATTGTTTTGAGTAGGTTCAGTGTGTTGAGCAGCATAAAATTTCCCCTGTGACTTCCCTATCATTATTGCCTCTGTGCTGATTTTTATTTTATCGGTGCTTGATCTACATCACTCCTGAATCACTAATAAAAACACAGGGTATCTATCATTTGTCCTAATACCTCTGAAACCACAGTGAAAGACATTCAAATTTCATGATGGCTCCCATTTGCAGTTACATTTTGGCATGTTACTCAAGTAGTTGTTAATTCATACACATATATTAGGCTTTTTGTAGAGTTTTGAAACATAAGACATCTCATGACTGAGTTTGAATCACTCTGGTTTTGTTCCTGCATCTTGTTCACTTGATCATCTGCCCTGCACATCCATGATGGCCAGCTTCCAGGATGCTTTCATTCCTCAGACAAAAACCCAGAAAAAGTTCAGTGTCTAGACTGGTCTGGCTTATTCTCATATACAGCATGGGTGGTTCCTCCAGCCTGTCCCACATCTCTGGTAAAGTTCCAGGCAACCTTGACCTCTCACATAGCTTCTTACTGTGCCCTTCTGCCCATTCAGCATTTGGAGTCTCATTGAGTATTACATAGTTGTAGTGTCTCCAGGCACTTTAAAAGATGCTGCCTATGAGTGGTATGGTCACAGTCAGCTCCAGGCCAGTTCGTTGAGAGGATGGGGATCACTGGGAAAAGTCATAAAGGCAATAAGTACATGAACTCAAACTTGTGGTATTCCAGCAACTTCTTAATATAATTCTTTAAATAAATTCATTAAGTTCTGCATTGAAAATTGTCTTTTTGCTAACACCACTCTTTGAAAGATAGTCTAGAACTTCCCTCCTCTTCTGTTCTTCTTCTAACTTCACTTCTACATTTATTCAGGACTTGTTTATGCTTACTGCAACATTATCTTTTATGTTAAATAGCACTTCTGTTCCTGGGGAATTTACCTGCTCGATTATTTCTAGACAGCTATCATGTCCTTTCTCAGTCTTTGTTTTCCTAAGCTAAACAAGTAATTTTAGTCTTTTCTCATGAAGCAGACTTTCTGCTCCTGTCATCAGCCTAACAGCCCTTTTGTGTAACTTTTGAATTTGTGAGATAAGGTTTGTAAGGAGAGGTAATATATTTTATTAGATCACTGATATAGTTAGAAAAAAATAGGAAAGCTTTTGGGTATACAAGTACTTTTCACATATGCCCAAAGCTTACCAGCTTTTTCTCCAACTGTCTCAATTGTCTAATAAAAGATATTGCCTCTGCCTACAAGCATTTCCTCTCATACACATTCTTAGACATTATTGGCTACACCATACATCTTTCCTGAAATACTCTATTTAATTCTGTCCTCCCAAATATTTCCGGTTTTGCAAATAATGACAGATCAAATTCTACCTCTGTGTTTCTTGGAAACACACCTCACCCTAGAAATTTTAGGATTTCCTTTGAACAACTCATGGGTTAGCTTACACTGGTGCCTCAGCATCTTTACTTGAGATGCCAGTATGCACAGGGGTTTGTTCTACAAGTAACCTACTTTCCTTCAGTTCTTGCGTGATTTTACTCTTTCTATATGGTATTCCCATTTTCCCCCATATTGGTTTCCTATTGCTACCTTGCCTGCACATTTGATTGAACATCCCACTTTTTGTGCTAGGTCAGAAGGGGCACACCACTAGGTTCTCAATAAAACTTTGGGGGTTTTGGCACACCCATCTAACATCTCTCTTTTAGTCACTTCCTTACCAAGTTTAAAAACCATTAGGTTTAGGATTAGGTAATCCTCCTTTTTTCTGTTTTAATTAAGTACATAGATGAACTGTCACATGTTTTATTGAAGTTCAGATAGATGATTTACTGTATTTTCCTCTTTCAGAAAAAAGTCAAAGATACTTTCATTTGACATGAGGTACACATGCTACATTGTGTTTCATTTAATCCTGTTTTCTGTTTATTTTCATGTCATTACTTTTGTTCCGTATCAAAACCCTTTTACACTGCAGAATTTAGCTTGCAAGCTTGTGGTACTTACTTTCAGTATGTTAAAAAATACATGAAATCAACAGGCCAAAAATATCCTGAGCCAGGTCTTTAAAGTCCCCCTCCCTGGTTATAAGTTATCTGGACCAGCTGCTGTAATGTATCCATGCCTAGATACACACTAATTATCTCTCATCAAGTGGTTTGATTGCATAAGGCTACCAAAAAACTGAATGGCAGCTTGATTGTATTTTATTTTTTGCTTTGAAACATCAAGTAAGAGCAAAGGCTATTTTGCTCTCTTCCTCCCCCGCTATGTTTAGACATGTAAAAGGGGCCTTGTATTTTCACGAGGGAAAACAACATGCCCTTAAAATGCTAGCCAGTGTGTACTCAATTCCTCATGAGGACAACAAAAGTTTCGTTTCAATGCATACTGTCGGGGGTGTCAAAAACTCCAGGTATTTCTTAGCCACCCAACGCATACGCCATAGAAATCTCTGTGTTTACTCAAGAGGTTTTATATCCTTCAAGTAGTATGTATGACACAGTAAAAAGAACCCTTCATTACCGTTCAAAAGGTACATGTACAGGAATTTCGATACTGAAACACATTAATATTTGAAAATAAATATTGCACACTTTTTAAATATTTTAGAATTTCAGTAAAATAGCACAGGCCTGATCTAAACCCCATTGAAGTAAGTGGGAAGAAGCTGAGTGACTTCAAGGAGTAAGATGCCATGTATATGTTCTCTGCAGAGCACACCCTGTCAGGTGAAGAGGGGATACGGTGGGAGCTGGGATGTGTGAAACCTGTCCAGTGATTCATGCCTGTGCAAAACAGCTGATCTAAGGGCTTGGAGAGTCCCTCAAGGACATGCAAGCTGCATTTCTAATACAATTTTGAGTGAAGAGGGTTTCCTTTCCAAAAGTCGTCTTATTCTCAGCTCCAAATAATAGATGATCCTACCAAAATTGTATAAAAATTAGATGTCTTATAAAGATGAATGGTATGCTTTGTAGGATATCAAGTGTACTCCTCTTAAACAGTCTATTTTTAGTGATTTCTTAAGAAATTTTACGCATGTTTGTGTATGTGAAGGTTTGACTGGACTTACCAATCTACTTTTTTTTAATAAACCAGCATAAAGTAGAATTTATTTACATAATGCAATGATCCATGAAGGTTACCATAACATTAAGGGACCATATTAACCGCTTGAATGGAATTCATTAGAAATTAACTACCACTTAAATTAATTTTCCCACATTCACAAGGCTGTAATGGTGGAAAAAGGAACCGTCCATCAGCATGTACTGACAGGAGAGCTGTCACTGCTTTTATTTATAGGTGAATACATTAACCCATGAAGCAGCCTTTTCAGTCCAAATCTTGAGCTTCTGTACAAATAAGCTCCTTCAGAAGACTTTTCTTTTAATAAGTAATCCAGCTTCAGTTAAACAGGAACACATACTGCCTAGTGCTTTGGCCACTGGCAGCCTTTTCATAAAAACAGTAGAAAAATTGGCTCCTTAAAAATCCAGACTTCGCACTGTGCCTAGTTTATTTTCAATGGACAATATTATTGATTAGATCTAATTTCAGCGATATTGTGTTATCAGTATTGGTAAAACTATACAAACAAAAGACTGTCCATTGATTTTTCTTCTTTTGTAGTTTGTTACATTGCTTGAATTTTTTAACTCTTACAAATGAATGTGTGTGCATGATGAAAGTCAATGATACTTGCACTCGTCTGCGATCTAGATATACTTTGGGCAAATTTACTGTGGTACATTGTGGTAATCAATTTTAATAAGCTACAATAGGAAGGAGCTTTGTGGCACCTGTTAGATGACCACAGTTATCACAGACCAATACAGCATTAGAGGGGGATGTCTTTTATCTATGTCAGCCTCATAGATGAAATGATCTTAGGACAATTTCCTGTACAGTTTAATCCAAACAATTTTTTTTTATTAATAATTATAACTCAGAGCTAAGAGCTGGCCCTTACCAATTAATAACACTTTTCATTTTCTTTTTAACAGAGAAAGTTCTGTAAGAATATGATAGGATTGCTACCTGTTAAGAAATGCCCCCTATCTCTCTCTGTTAATATTAAAATGACAAAGTAAGATCAATTTTACATATTTTTCTGTTGAAACCTACCATATCTAATAAACAGTGGTGACACAGCAACATCAAATGAGCCTGTGTACCAACAGTATTGCTCACAGAAGTGTTTCACTCTCATTGCTGTCCAGAAAGGGAAAATACGAAAGTTACGGTGACTCTGATAGTGTTGTGAACACTTTCTCTGATGCTCCTCCATGATTTCCATACCAATGTCAGAGGAAGCTTCGCCACACAGTTGCTTGTATGAGGAATCTGGAGGGCAAGTGGTCTTCTTGGGTATTTCTATGAGTTTATTGCTGTGTTCAGACTTGGCAGGCATAGCAATTGTATATATATGAGCTTTTCCTGGGTTACCCACAAGTCCTGATATTCTAGGGAATTAAAGGTTGTCCTGTTACTTCAGTGATAAAATTATATGCTGGTATCTTTTATGTTGTCCCTTCTGAACAGATTCTTTTCAACAGCTGCTCAGAGGTTGAGAGATGTTACATACTCAGGGCTAAAAATATGAACTCAGTAAGTGAAGAGAAAATCTTTTACAAGCTTTTCCCCACAATAATATTTGTAGTTTTCCAATTCAATTATTTAAATATGGCTATACTATGCTGTTCAACTATGCTGAATAAAAACTCAGTGTTACCTAAAAAGACTGTTGTTGCAGTTATGTCAGTCTCAGCCTGATGTCACGCATCTTAACAAAGATTTTGTTCGTGTTCACCTTTCTTGTTTTTTATAGTTATACTTTAATTAGTTAAACTGAAAATCCGTGAGTACTTCTACCAATGGCTTGGGATGCCATTTGTTCAGAATATAGGCAAGTGATTCTCCGATGTTCTCATGGCAGCCTAAGGAAAGCTTGTAGCTGGAAGCAGACTAGCCACTCTCCTTCAAAAGTAGCAACTGTCACCAGTACAACATATGATTTATTTATTATTTAATGGATTTAGAGCATTTAAAATCCTTGCAAACATTATTTTGTCTAATTCTTCCACATTTTATGTGGCACTGCCTTTTAGCTGGTCTGATTTGTATACACTAATGTACACACATAGTGTATAATGGGAATGAGTCAGACAAACTAGAAAATTATGCCATTCTACTTAGTTCTCATCAGGGACTACGGTTAATTTGGTTAATTGATACAATATTGACTAAGTAATGACTCTTACTTCTGTCAACATTTTTACATTTGTTAAATTCCCCTGCCTGATTCTGCTTTTCTGCTTTATTTCCTTTTAAAATTTAAACATCTTAAAAAAGGCTTTTCTCAATTAATGCATTTCATGATTGAGGAACACTGAAATTAACTTTTAGCCAATTAAATTTTTACGAGTATTTGCTATTGTCGACAGTAGTAAAAACTTCTGTTTCAGCCACATCAATAATTAATTTAGAAGCACATGCCTGAAACACTTCCCCACATGCCAAGGAGTTGTTATTCTCCCACAGCTTCCCTCACAGTCATCCTGGTGACTCCCTTGGCACTAGTACGCCATTATTTTGTTGGCAGCATTTTGATTTCTGCATGGTTATGATTAACCTGTACAATGTGTTCCTCTTAATGCAAAGCTGTTTTCTTATCCCTTCAATTCTACAAACTGGAAAAAGCATATAGCCGGAGGCCACACAGAATAATACCAGTGTCAAGCTTTAAAAAACATATTTGTTTTGTGTCCTCTAAGGACAAATGATAGACATGTAAAAATGTTTTCTCTGTTTCTCTTTCAGGGAATACTTACTTTAGAATTAACTTCTGTCACAGAAAACATAATTTGAAGCATCTACTATATATTATTTTGGAGCATTTCTGCTATAAGGAGGGAAAATAGTACATTGTGTATGACGTGTGATTACAAGGTTATAGAAACTCTTTATGTTTCTCATGTTGTTACAGTTTCTCCTTAAGAAAAGCTTGTCACTGGAAACAGAAGAGCATCCTTCCTTCAAAAGAGGCAAGTATATAATACTATCAAACAGTGGAGTGTAATGAATGTAATTTTTAATTGCTTTATAGTACTTTAAATTCCTGCACCTCTGAAGCACTTGGTGTTCTTCCTGCAATCCAGTCATGTATCACTTCTGAAATATTTCAGAGGAGAAAAGAGATTTTTATTATACATCCTTAAGTGTTCTGATGATTAGACATGCTGTAACCTATTTCTTCATAAACGCATTCCATCTTTAATTTTGTCCTTTTCAAGATACAATCATCCTAGTGTCCTTTTATTCATAAAGATTGTTCTTTTACATACTTTCTCTGTCTTACCTATTTGTTAATTCTGTTTCTATGTGATACCAAGCATACTTCATTTCATGCTTCATTGTCCAGGTTTTAGTTTCAGCTCCAGTATATTAAATGTTCCCCCCCTTTTGCTCCATATTTTATAGTCGACAGTACAGAAGCGTTAAAAGCCTTTCTCAGGCAAAGAGAAAGATGAGTGTTCTTAATTCTCTTCCTTCAGAAACTTGATTGACCCCAAATCTTATGACTCCAGAGTCAAGAAAAATAAAACTCATTAAGGCAAAAATTATCTCAGCAACACTTCTCTGAAGTTAAAATTTAGAAATTTTCTCTTTCCTTCCTATTTCCCACTCCTTCCCTTGACATAAAGAAAACAACTATATATGAAAATGGAAAAAAAAAATTAAAGGTTTAGCTGTATAATTTTTTGCTTAAGTCTACCTATTATTAGGAATTTTATGTAACCTTATTTCTGATACCAAAATGTTCTACTTCATTACATAGAAGACGTTCATTTTGTTTGAAATTCTTAATTTCCTGGTTCAGTTGTCGTAGTGGGCCTGATCACAGAAAAGGATTTCCAGGGTCTGAGGAAGTCCTGATAAAAGGGCAGCTTGGAAAGGTCCCTTAGAAAACCCTGGAGTGGATGTAAAAGAGATGCTAATTATAGCAGAGCCCTTGGAGACTGAGGAGATACTCATAAAATAATAATGGTTCAGCCTGTCCATCACTTTCTTTTGGTCAAAGGCTAGATGGCTGAGTGACAAGTGATTCTGATACACTGATTAGAGAAGATCTTGGAAAAAGCACAGATCAGCAAAATAGTTGTGGTCCAAGAAAGTACATGTTTGGCCTGAATGGATCACATTCCTCAAACTGGATTGATGCTGTAGTGAAATGACTGCTCTATGCTTTTATAAATCATGCCAAGTAGTCATATGTGGCACCCAGTCAGCTCACGAAGGCTGTCCTTCCATGTCAGAGCGAGC
Organism: Balearica regulorum gibbericeps; assembly: GCF_011004875.1. NCBI lineage: Eukaryota > Metazoa > Chordata > Aves > Gruiformes > Gruidae > Balearica > Balearica regulorum. Next base: position 70,788,329 of record NC_046185.1, read on the forward strand.
ACAGTCCACCTCCCTGGGAGGAGGAGCATGTAGTTTCTTGAGGACTTGGTCAGGAACATGAGGTGCCCTGGGCTAAAGATTCACAGTCAGTGTCCAGGGGTTTACTAGTGAGCACCCAAGAGAGCACCTCCAGGGGTTTGGCCCTTCAGCTGCTTCTGGTCACACTGAGTCATTGGGGAACCAAGAGCCGGCAGTGAGAGACCTTCTTCAAAGTCTCCTCTTCACATGACTCCAGCAGGGAACTACAGCGATGGCTTGGCCAGCTTGGCCTGGTGGGTATCATCAAGAGGTGTGGCACAGGGCCCAGTAGGAGCAGCCCAGCTGTTGTGCAGGATAATTTTCTCTCCAAAATGGAGGGAAACTGAGCCGTGGTTTGTGCTTTCCTTCCTTCCTCTGGAAGATGAAGATGCTGCCTATGTTATCAGAGGGTCTGAAAGTAGGGTGGGCATCCATGGGCCAATGCCCTCCTGCATGTTTTGGGACCCAAGCAGTCGCCTGTGCTGGCCCCAGCTGAGGAGCTGCTGAGAGGAACAGCACAGCACCCCTCTTCGCTGGTGGTATCTGCGTGGACCTGCCCGCAGGGGAAAAGCCCCTGCAGCTGAGCTGAAGGCAGGTGAAAGGGGATCTTGCGAGGGCAGCACTGGGGAGAAGCACTGGGACAGAGGTGAGACTTCTTTTGCTCTTTGCACAACGGAATGATTTCTGTAGCTGTAGAAGACTATTCCCTCTCTAATAGCTGTTGTATGATTTGCTGGCACTTCTCCAGAACAGACGGTAAAATACACACAGGATGCTTTTGTCTAATTTGTCCCCTTTGCCTTTTCCGTAACATCTTTTTTTTTTCTACAACAATTAAATTATCCTCAACTTTCCCTCTTCAATTGCAAAGCATCCTGCAGATTTTCTGCTTGGAATGGAATTGCAATAAATTTCTGAATGTATTTGACACAGACATATTTTAATTAAATGTAAAATCCCAGCAGTTACCATTGAAATATTGTCTAAGTCTTGGGTTCAACTGGGTTTCAGAGAACACACAGGAAAACAATGACAAAGAGCAGTTAAACAAAGAAAAAACCAGCAAGAATCCTAACAAGTAACAACTAAAAAATAGTGAAAAGGTGACATCAATAAGTAACAGAAAGGAAGCTAAAAATATTGGCAGCATTAAAAACCTAAAATAATTTTAATAAAACAGAATAGCAAAGCGAGCCAACCAGCTCTATAGATCTTAGTTGTCCATTGAAATACTTCTAACAAGACTGTAGAAAATGTAGATATTATCTTTATTTTGCCTTGTGAACTGGTTGCTTCAGAATTAAAAGAAGATGCTATCTTACTGATGGTACTGGGATAGAACAGAAAGAAGTACATGTGTTCTCCCTGATCACAATCCCATAGCAGTAATTAAAAACGAAGAGGAAAGGAAAGATTTTTCTGTCTGTAATAGTTGGGCTCATTAACATATCAGCTACTCCTTCTTTGATTTAATGGAATATCAAACAGGTTGTGCTCCCACTTACAGTCATTAGGCTTGAAGTGCTGATTGCTGCAGATTCTCAGCCTCCGGCTTCTCTCTTGCACTGTTATGAGGAATACCCACAGGTGTCTGTCTTACTGTTCAGCAGTCATGTTTGAACATGCATTAAAATCGGATTTGTCAATGAACAAAGCTGATTTCTGGGCAGGTTCAAAATTTTTTATTTATATATGTATACATACACACATACATGTATACACTTTTAAAAATTCCTCAGTCAGAACTTCTCCATATAATATATTAATGATTTAAAGCCACACTTCTTACACTTTTTAGCACACTTTCTTTCCTGTACATGTGCTTGAAAATTTGTATAAATGCAAATACATTTATTTATTTAGGTTAACAATGATTTTCCATTACTTTGGGACAGCAACTAAAAAACTGTAGTAAATTGTTACTTATAATTATGGCTGCTCTTAGAAACATAGAATTTATCAATGGAATTTCTTCACGGATCAATTCTTTTGTATGGGCTACACCACTGTCTGCTGTCCAGACATTTTAGTTCACTTTGACATGAAATATATCACCCATTTTGGTGAAAAAATAAAAGTTACTTCCTCTGAATAAAAAGACCGAGCCTTCTTATGATGTTTCTGTTGTTTGTAAAATGAACTCAATGGTATGCTTTACTGCTTCTGCTTGGACCACCATGTTAAGGTGTATCACGGAGTTTACAGCAGTGTGTCACAGATTAATGCCTCCTGACGAGCCTTGGTGGCTCTACAAATACCCCTCCCTTTGGAGGCACAGTAGTCTCTGTTGGGGAGCCATGAAGTTCAGAACCCTAAAATACCTTCAGCCCTAACTCATGCATCTGTTGAAGGCACTAGCAAAAGAACATTGTGGAAGTGCTTGGGTGGTGTTTTCATTTTGCTTGTATGTGATTGCAGTGTGGCAATTAGTAATTCTAGAGAATAAACAAGATGACAACTGCCTGACAGCAGAAGGCAGAAAAAGAATTCATCAGTGCTGGTGTACTCCCACTCCCATCGTCCCATTCACATTATCTCAGTCACACACCGTAATTGGAAGTTAAGGCAGCAGCTCTTTTTTACACAGCATAAAGATATACAAATAACAAGCATTAAATAAAAAACATCGCACCACATCAAGATTAACAAAAGTAATAATGCTGACCTTGCTAGCACTCAAGGCTTTTCAACCGCAAATAATCTTCCATCCCGACAGGGAAGAGCAAGACACCTAATCCTCTAGCATGTTCATGATAGGAGAATTGCCACTCCTTCCCAATTAATCATTATCTGAGACAGTTCCCTTATACTTGAAAAGATTATTCTGTAGCCCTTTGCCAGCTGCGGTTCCCCTTGTACGGAGAAGAGCCAGCTAGAGGTCTCTTAACTTTGTTCCAGCGATAATCCTTGCATTTTAGATCTAGCATGTTGTATTCCCTCAGGCCCAAATGCCGCCCCCCCCCCCCTTAAATGGCTCTTTGGTGCCCTTGCCCTGGTATCTTAAAGAAAAGCATATCTCCTTTTTTTTTTTTTTTTTTTTTTTTAGGTTTTCCACAGATCAAAACTAATGTCTATTTGCAGTTTTTGTAAATGCACTTTGGGTAGAGCTTTAGCATGGTATGAAGATTAATGACCCTTAAGAGGAGTCCCGCAGGTTTCATTTGTATTCTCTGCGCTATGTTTTCACACTTTCAGAGAGCAGTGCTGAACTTCTGAACCACTTTGTCAACCTCGTTAATTTGACAGTGATTTACATCTCTCTTAATTCATACTGGAATATCTTCAGCTCCAGCTATTTGTTAGTTATGCCACTCAGAAGGGGAAATCCTGGACTCACTGCCGCAGCACAAGGTCTCAGCACACCCAGCTGCGTAAATGACCTTGACTAAAAGCACCCATTTTTTCATCCCATGCTAGTATCCAAGTGTGTGTACAACAGAAGTCAGATGTGCTGTGTATTCTGTTTCCATTTCTCACTCAGGACCTAGGTCTTTAAAATCTTTCTCTTCCTCCCTGAAAGGAGAAGAAACAGGATCGATCCTCCTTCGTAGAGAAGTAAATATGTACAAGCGGATGAGACAGTCAACAGTGTTTATATCTCTATTCATGTGATTTTTGTGTAACTAACTCCCAAAAAGTTGGGAGTTCAAGGTTATGCCTAATGAAATTCTTGCAAAGGCTGATGCAATTACACCTGTGGTTAAAATTATTCAGTGTACTCTGACAGCGTACACAAACAATGTTCAGCACCTCAATTCTGCAAAGTTGTACTTGCCCTTATCTGGAGATACTGAGAGTGTCCCTGGAAGGACTGGCTTCTAACCCAGCAAGCTGCAGAAACATCTGCAACTGCTGCAAACTTGGCTGAACTGTATTTCATATTGGAGAAAGGGCTAAAGGGGGGGGCTGACTGCCTCATAGGGCACCATCAGTTTTACAGAAGCTATGTTTGAGGAAATTTCTATTATTAGGCTTATCAACATATCTTTTGAGACCATGGAGCACTAGAATGCAGATGCTGTCAGCTGGAGGGTGGTCTCAATATTGCACCACCTTAAACTTACCAAGTATCTCTTCCTTTTTTACATATATTGAAAAAGTAGATCTGTCCCCCCAAGACCAGATTAGCTGTCTGTAGGGTACCATTTCATTCTATTTTTTTAGGCAAGGACGAGCAAGTTCAGCTCCACTTTCCAATGCATCTTGTGGCCACATGGCTCTAGTTAGTACTTTGTTAAGAGCAGACAAAAAGCCTTGAGCAAGACAAAATGTATTGACTTTGTCTCAGCAGTGCATTAATGCTGCTAACTGATTTTTGCTTGGTTTGGAACATGGGCTAAGTGATATGGATAATATCTGTCTGTGAAGGACTATAAAAATATACTCTTAGCCTTAGCATTGGACAGGAGAGTTCAAGTTCAATTGGTTATTCATAGTTGAATATAAATGCTTCTCAGTTGCTGCTTCCTAATAAAGAGCCTTTTCCTTTCCCTTAAAATGACCCTCCCCATCATATTGTACGTGATAAGTGATGTATATTGTACCTCTCTGAACCAAAACGTATTATGATTTTGTAAGAGATCCAGTTGTTCCATGTAGGCACCTTATTGTTTACAGTTTGATCAACAGGAACACAGGTAACCTGTGTTATGGACAATATATCCGTTTGATTATGTATTGTCATTTACAATTACCATTTGAAATCAAAAGACTGTAATCAATTCTTTTACTACTGTTATATTGATTTAGTTTGATATTAACTTTTGTACCAGAAATTGTGTCTAGCTATTGCTACAAACAGCTAACTCATCTTCAAAAGGTTTGGAATGCAGCACAATACCCCCTCCTCAAAATTTATCACATCTGCTGCTGCTTTAGGATGAGGTAGCCAAACCCTGTCATATCTTTAACACAGAATCATAGAATGATTTCGTTGGAAGGGACCTTCAAGATCATATAGTTCCACATGCTTTTATTCTAAGCAATCTGAAGCCTGTTAGATGATGTGATCTACTACTATATTGAAAACTTTCAAGAAATTCTGTTACTTCAGGTATGATTAAGCTCTTTCACATCTTTATCCTTAATCCAGTGTATTTAAATGCATTTTTTTTTCACTTTAAGGGACTGTTGTAGTATACGCTTTCTCTGTCTGCATACTTTGGCAGGTGGTAGGAGAACATTTAGAGAGGCTCAAGCTGTGGATGATAAGGATTTAGGGTTTTCAGTTACCATCTATAGGATTTTATGGCACCTAGAGGCCTGCAGACTTCCATGAAGTTTGTCCTTAGAAATTAGTGTGTCCTACCAAATGCTTACAAGAACAAGAACTGAGGATGCATCTGGGTGAAATAATTTTATGAACTTCATTATTATATGTATAGCTAAGGCAACCTACATGTATTTCTAGGGGTTTTTTTGGATGCCTAAGAGCAGTAAAGAAAGGTGATGTGTCTTAACAGATCAGCTGAAACAGTTGGAGACAACTGATGTCTTCTATCTCAAACCCTCTAGCCAGGTCTGACGAGAAGCAACAAAGTCCCAACAAATTCCAGGTGAGACACAATCGCTCTTCTGCCATGGTGCCTCCATGGAGGTGCCCAGCGGTGGTACTGGCTTCAGGATCTTCCTCTCTTCTTTCCCTTGCTCTGTGCTGTCCTGCCGTCTCAGCTGTGCCATGCTAGCCCAGCTGGCTTTGCTTATGGTACAGGAGCTCCCTTTGACAGGGAAAGATCAACAGGAAGCTTGTAAGAGGCAATAATAGTCTATATTTGTAAGTCTGTATTTTAAGACTGAGAATGATAAATGCAGTCACCTTATCATGTTGACAGTTTCCCCACAAAAGAAAATAAAATAACTTCTGAATTTTATATTTTTTCCACTTGAATTTTCAAAACAGTGAAATTCTGGTAGTATACTACTGCTGAGACTTTCAGTTAGAAATTAATAGTGTGGTTCACAAAAATGCGATGTGAACTGAGAATAAGGCAAGAAGCCCTGGTTTGGATAAAGCCATCACATTTGTAAAGTAATAATTTCTGTTCTTTGGAGGAGGTTACTCTGTATTAACATTCTTTAAAAGTGAAAACTTACATAATGAGAATGTAGTATTTGTTTAAATGAAACTGTTCTCCATATACTCTACTGCCTGTTATATTTCTCTAGAATAAGCATTGCTTTTAGTATTCAACTATTTAAATTTCTGTGAGAGTTAGGCTTATTAGCACTAGTAATAATTGTATTAATCGTAAGAGAAGAGAAAATTTTCATTAAATACATGTTCCTTTCCTTGACTGTATTTTTTTTAATCCAATTAATAGTCTAAGTGTAAATTATAAATATTTCTACAGATTTTTTCTTTATTCACTGGAGGAGACTTGCACATGAAAGGCTTACTTACATTGTTTTTTAAATTATTATATTTTAAAAGAACTTAGTCTTTCATAAACACTTCTCTCTTTAAAAGAACAAAATCAACAAAAGCTATAGTTGCTTCATGTGATATATGTACTTCCAAAACATAAGTGTATATGAAGTTACTTACACTTATGCTTTAGCAAACTTTGCAGGAAGTGGAGAACAGAGAAGAATCTGCAAGTTTGTTTTTATTTTAAACATTATGCTCTGTTGTATTAATCTTAATCAACCATTACACAAAATCAATGACAATTTGAATTAAGAAATTGGATATCAGAAGAAAATCTCTGTAAGGGCCCTTTTCATCAAAAGGAGTTTGAAGGCATTTTCTAGTAGGCAAAGAATGACATAGTTGTTGGTTTGGGTTTGTTTAATATATAATTTATGAGATAAAGAATCCTAGTTTCAGAGAGACTGCAAAACAGCATAAGCACTGGCCACCAGGAACTGTGGATCCAGTTTTGAAATTCAAATACCAAACTTAAAATACCCATAACTTGAGAAAGTTCTCCATATACTTTCAAGGAAAGGTGAAAGACACATCCACAAGCAGAAAAAGAATTTGACTGCCAATATACTAAATCATTATTACTATTATTTTGATGCATTGCATCAGCACAGGCCAAGGATAGATTTACAGTGTTAAAAATGGTAGTAACACAGTAGAAAAGACAGAATTGTTCAGCAAATACTACTTACCTGGTCTAACAGGTAGGGCATTCCAGCCTGCCTATGGTTAGCATGGAGATCCCTACAATGTGTCCTACTCAAGCTCCTCCCTATTTCTCCCACTAGCTCTATCAATCTTTTTTTTTTTTTTTTTTTTTTTTTGAGTGTAGGTTGACATCCCACTAAAATAGGAAGAACAGGAAGAACAAGCTTGCGCAAAATGTTGATCTAAAGCCTCCTGGGCCACAGAGGGAACTCAATCCAACTTCCATGTACTGGGTGAAAGCTCTACTTGTCAGATGAAAAACAGGTCTGTAACCAGGTGATAATTTTTCTTAAACGAGGCTTCTTTTTGTCTGACTGTATTTTAAATGGATGCAATTATATTTTTAGCTACCAAATCCAGTCTGTAGAGAGGCCCTGAGACCACAGCTGATCAGCCTCCCATGTGACATAGGCAGAGAGGCTGTGTTCTGGTTTTGCCCCAGCTGAGTCCCACACAGCCGCTCGCTCACTCCCCCAGTGGGATGGGGAGAGAATCAGAAGAGTAAAAGTGAGAAAACTCGTGGGTTGAGATAAAGACAATTTAACAGGGAAAGCAAAAGCCACATGCAGAAGCAAAGCAAGACAAGGAATTCATTCCCCACTTCCCATGGGCAGGCAGATGTTCAGCCATCTCCAGGAAAGCAGGGCTCTATCACGCATAACGCTTACTTGGGAAGACCATGTATCATGCCATCACTCTGAACGTTCCCCCTTCCTTCTTCCTCCCCCAGCCTCTTATATGCTGAGCATGATGTCATACGGTATGGAATATCCCTTTGGTCAGTTGGGGTCAGCTGTCCTGGCTGTGTCCCCTCCCAACTCCTTGTGCACCCCCAGCCTACTTGCTGGTGGGGTGGGGTGAGGAGCAGCAAAGGCCTTGGCTCTGTGTAAGCACTGCTCAGCAGTAACGAAAACATCCCTGGGTTATCAACACTGTTTCCAGCACAAATCCATACTAGCTGCTATGAAGAAAATTAACTCTATCCCAGCCAAAACCAGCTCAGGCAGATAGCTTCACAGTCCAGCTCAAGCATGAGCATAAACAAGCAGAGCTGGAGCAGAAAAGTCCCTCCAGCTTGGAGAATTGGCAGAAGTAAAACTGCTCCTCAACATTCTCAAGGTCAAAGAAAGACAGGGCAAAAAGGAAGTTTAATCACCTCAGGAATGAAGGACAGCTGAGCAGAAGTTTAGGGGACTGCGTCTTGGCTTGTCCTCTGTGTAGCACCTCTTCCAATCCTTCATTTTCCTTGTGTGCGTGACCCAAAATGGCTAAGCTACGGGCGCTTCACTAACCTGGCTACACAGACTAGTTTGCAGTATGACCGCTGTAGCCGACAGAGCAAGCAAGGCCACCTCTATAGAACAGGACTAATGATTCTCTCTTCCCTTCTAAATGTTCTGAAACATACAGATGGAAGTCTTACACAGGAAGTAAGTTCCTATTTTAAAACAAGCCTACAATATTGTTTGCCTGGAAAGAAACAAAGGTTACATGTTTCAAAAGTTTGCACAGTAAGTACTTACAAGCCGCACATTGTTTTTCATTACCAATGATTTGTTTTCTTGCAGAACAACTTCTTCTAAAATATTAAACATAGTCAAAGTGACTAATGCATTTTTTTAATCTAAGAATTGCTCAATTAAAAATTTACAAGGCACGCAATTTTGATTTCTGCCGACAATAGTCAAAACTTGTGTATAAAGATTAATTACTTATAAAGTAAAACACATCTTTTAAAAACTGACATTAAATTTGCATCTGCACTGTATATTGGATTTTATTCTACTCTCTTTAAGCAAAGAACTTCTGGTGGACTCTTGGTGCAGTTTTAAACTGCTGATGCAAATGCATTATATGAATTGACTAGTGCTTGAGCCAGCTAAAACCGAGAAGCAAACCATATTTTGTACTTTTGGTTTTGATGCCTTCATTATGGATATCCTACTATAACAATATACAAATTATATCAAGTATATAAAAATAGACTGAATTTTTAATTACCTTATATGATTGTGAATTATTACCTTACATCAAAAGGTATTCATATCTCATATAAAATTAAACAACTTTGTTAAAATATGCTTTAAAATACTTGCACTTTTTCAGCTGTGTTATAACCTTTTCTACTGGCTATACATGGTTGAGGTTTCTAATGACAGCAAAATATATATTTCTTTTACTATACCAAGACTGCCCTCTAGAGTCTCATTGGGCCAAATTAATCTCTGGTGTAATTCCTCTCTCTCCAGATTAGCTTTGAAATGAACATATCTTTACAGGCCCCATTATGCAGTGCTCCTATTTGAATGATACAATGCTTGCTTGAAAAAGTGGGTAATACAATTTCAAGACAAAGGTGGGATTTTTTTTTTCCACTTACTATGAGCTCTGGTAACTCATTGCAAAAAATACTTGTAGGCTCTTTACTGCACATATTTCGCATTCCAATCGAGTCGTAAAATATTGGGAAAATTACGAGAAAGAAAATAGTTTTAATCTCCTCCTAAAACCACATGAGAGATGTATATGTCTATAGAAGATGACAGAGGGAATGCATGCAGGATAACTGAATTAAGCCGGTACTTGTTCTTTCTTTACAAGTGTTAAAAAGCAGCACATCTCCCTGCTGAGGGTTGGATTAAGCGTCCACTGAAGCCAATGGCAAACCTTGAGTAATCAAGGAAACAGAATTATTGCACTGATTGCCAGAAGCGTTTGTATTCAGTTGTTAAATTAATAATGGGTATCTGGTTCAATAAACAGTTGTGTTTCCCATTAAATTGTAGCTGCAGTGCTGCTTCTTATTACTTACCAATATATTATGCAAAAAAGGCAGGGGAAAGAGGACAAATGTGAAGTAAACAGACTCACACAATATGGTTTTAAAGTGTGTGATGCAGTGAAACAAACTCTTAGCACACATGGTAAACCATGCACCACCGTACATCATTTAAAGAGAGATATTTTCAGATTAAAAGAATATAATTCTTAATTATAACTCTCTAATTTAAATCAAAGAATATAATAAAAAATAAGATTTTATTTTTCTTCCCTCAAACAACTGAATTTTAACTTTTTTCCTGTTTCCCAGCTCCTAGTAGGAATGGCTCATTCAAATCAGGTTTTACTTTGCATTTATTATATATTCTGAGGCAAATCTGGGATAAATAGCCCCAACAAGCTAACTGAAATTGGCTTCACTTAGGTAAAGCCAAAAGAATTTGGCCCTACAATGATATTTACAGCAGATGCATGTGAGACTGAAACATGGCTTATTGAATTATTTGCTGGAATCTGCGTTCATTCAATAAAGTTTTTCTTTATTCTCATCTTTCTGTAGGAAGTAACAAAAATCACTTAATCAATTTGGATCCCAATGAATGGTACAGAACTAGCAATTGATTATTTTTTTTTCACTATAATTTTGTTGAGAATAAACCCCAGTTACTTCATCATTCTGTATTATATGGTCCCAAGTTCTAGTAATGTAACTGCGCCAGAATCTGCCTTAGCAGGGAGATGTGCGACCATTCTCTCATGGGCAGCACAGCTCGGTTGTTCTTGGTTGCTGTGACTGCCACGAGAAGAGTTACAGGCAGTCATTTTGGACATCTAGGACAAATTTCACATGCTGAGGGCAGGACACACAGAGGAAACACTATACATACAGAATACACAGGGTCTTTACTTTGTTTGGGTAGGTTGCACACAACCTGGGAAATATTTCATTAGAATAACAATGCAAAAAATTACAAACATTGTGTTATACATTATAGGCCTAAATTTGCAAAACCCTCTACCAAATAAACTAATTATTCTGCACCTAAAATAAATATTTGGAGTTCCATGTGAAAGCCACTGTAGTCAGTGGAAGTCTTTCCGTTGACGTGAGCTGGCTTCTTACCTGTTCCTTCTTACTCTCCATATACTCAAGATGGCAGGAATCAATTTAGACCTTCTCCTAAATGCATCTGCACAATCTAATCATCACAGGACACTGAATGAAGGATACAAAAGCCTCATACATCTCCCTGCTGTTCCAGGAAAACAGTTTTGATATCACTTTCTTCAGTACTTCCCTTGGCAATAATGGGAAAATAGTCTACATTTCTCATTATCTCTTTTACATAGGGATAGGTTTCCTATTATTCTTTATAGTTTGGCTCCTCTTTTTCTGACTATGCCTTGGAATTACCTGCAGTCATCCCCAACATAAAGATATGCTTTTATCTTTTAGGGAGTATTGATTTTTTTAATCTTCTAATTTTGTTGCCTTCAAGCTGATCATTTTTCACCATAAGGCCACTTTTTCACTAAAGCAGAAGCACAGAGCAACAGAGAGGCACTTTAGGGAAAAAACCCCACCACTGATTTTGTTGAAATTCATATCATAAATTTTTCCCCACCGAGCCCTATTACAACCACGATTTCACAAATAATGAATAGTTCATTGGATTCGGGTGCGAAACCAAACAGTTGTTATATTTGCACTGTTTAGAAAGAGAAGAGGCATTTTAGATAACCACCTACTGTAACACATGCCTGAAGGATGTGAGCTAGAGTTTTGTATTCGACTGAACAGCATCCTGACCATTAGCCTGTAACACACTTCCAGGCACTGCTTCCCAGTGTCCCCAGCTGGACCAGTTTCACTTTGTCTGAAATCACTGTGATAAAGAGTAAGTCTGTGAGAATGACTCCGCTGCTTGGTGTCGTGGGTGCTTGCCTGCGTAGTGGAACTATATATGGTGTTCACAGCCTTGATAGCATTCTGTCACCTTCTTTTAAAAATGTTTGATTATTATGGAAAAAGGAAATGCTGTACAGAGAAGAAATCAAGAATTTGCCCTTTCTCCTTTTTCCAAATATCCCTTCTCTTAGTAATTAGGACAGTGTTTATAAGAGTAAGATTTGTCTGTACTCCCCACAGTAAGAAAAAGGGATTGTATGAATGTGACCAGTTGCCGAAGTGAACGATTGAACCACTGCAGACGGGGTCCGTGGGTGTTTCATCTGATCTGGGGCTGATGCAGAACCGAGAGCACATTTCTGCGCTGCGCCTTGCCCCGCAGACAGGTGAACAGCCAGTTCCCGGAGCCGATCCAGCTGAAACCTTCCAAAAACAGTGATTAAGTTTTGGGCAGATCAGCTTGCAGAAAAGGATCACCTCTGCGCGTGCAAAGGAGTGGAAGGGAATGCACGGTGCACGGCTGAGGTGCGGGGAGGCACAGTGGCCCTGAGAGATGGCAGCTTTAGTAGAATAGTGCCTGAAATACTTTGAGCAGAATCAACAGCCTGTAGTTGGTATAAGGGGAGGTCTAGTTCCTGCTCTTCTCTTTTTTCATAATATTTGACCACAGATAGTTTTCTGATCCCATACTTAAATACTGAAATAAATTACTTGCCTTTAAAAGTGTTGATGATTCAAATGTCCTCAAAGACATTCTTGGACTATGTTAACAATTCAACTGGAAGTTCAGCTAGACATTAAACTACAGACATGGTATCTGTGGAGAAACATCACCAAAACAGTTTTCAAATGGGAAAATGACACATTTCCCCCAAGTTACATCTGCTTCCCAATTTTATTTCCAATACTAACATCTTTAGATTAGCTATTTCTTCAAGAAGGGGATATATGAAGAGGAAAATAACTTGAACACAAGCAATAAGACCTCAGTTAATTATTCTGTCAAAACTTGCTTTCTTCTACTCATTTTCTCCTTCCACAATACCTTCCACTTAACCAAACATGTTTCTTTCTACATCTTGGTGTTACCAATTCATCCTCTCCCTCTAACATCTATTACACATACAAGAACTGTATTTTCTCTTTTGGAAGAAAACTACTGCTTGGTGTCGTGTGATTGACTGTCAAATTCCACTCCATCTCTGATTACTGTTTTAACTTTTTAAAATTCTTATTTCCAATCCTAAATTGCAGCAGTGTGACAGAGGAAATGTCATAGCATATGAGATGTCTAAACATACCATTGTAAAGATATCATCATATTTAAGCTAGTATACATGTAAACTGGATCTGTGTGTGTCCATATGTAGGTTTCTTTGTTTTAACAGACACCCATATAGTTAAATTAAGAAAGATAACGGTCTATACATTTTTTCCTAGACTTTCAATTTCTTGCTCTTGCTACACAGCATTGATGTCAGGTAAGGAATAAAGATACGATGTTTCTTCTATAATGCAGAACAGCAATACTCTAGTTAATCCAACGTCAATTCTGAATTTGGGATGAATTCTTCAAGTGTAACTCTGTAAGGGCACAACAGCATCCTGACTACCATCCCAAAGAGAAAACCAAAATACAAACTGAAATACTGTCCCAGCACGGTGGATGAGCCTTGCTGGCTTCCCAGCACAGGAGGTGCACATAGAAGCTGTATCTCCGGAGACAATGACATATTGCTGCATGGCTTTGACTTCTGAGTCTGCACCAGTGGTAGTGGAATTACACCAGATCTTGGAGTGATTAAAGCTTATACATCTGAAATTAATTTTGCAAAAGCAGCTTAAAATAACCACTTAAAAACTCACCAGGTTCTGAGATATTCTGTTGAACTGGCATGGTCTCAGTCTGAATTTATACGATCTCCTCAGTAAATTTTGAAATCTCCGCAGAACTTCCTTGAAGATTTCTTTAAGGATCTTTCTGAATTCTCCCCTGTAATTAGGGTCATCCCGATAACAGATATAATTTACCATTTGCATTTTTTGTTCCATTATTCTTTGGATCCCAAAGGATGCACTGGTTACCCTTCTCAGTAGTCCTTCAAAGCCAATATTGACTTTATAGTCCCCACAACTTCTCACAATACCTTCACTGCAGGAAAGGCAAACACAGAGTCCTACAGATAATCCCGAGTCTGTGGTTTGTTCTGTTGCACTATGTGTGTCAGGTCTAGCTATAAAAGACAAAGGAACTGAATCGACAGCCACAACTGGCCCTGAAGGTCCTACTTTCTACCAAATGGATGTCTGTACTAAATGTCTCCATCTGACATTACACTCGCACTTCCCAGTCCAGTCTTAACTTTGAGGTCAATTTTTTCTTCATGTGGAACAAATCTCTTCTACTACAAATAACTCCAAAAGTAAACAAATACATTCCTAAGCTGCAGTGGCAGAAAGAATGGCAGAGACTGCATGCCTTTGGTAATAAATGCACTTTTTTTAGCCTTATTCCCACCCTGGGGAAAAAAAAAAATTACATTTGTCCCTCAATAGTTGCAGGTGCTTATAGTCCTAGAAACACAGAGGAAGGTGCATATAAATGCTGTCCTGTAGCCATAATTCTGTTCCTGTAACTGGAAAAGATCTTAAATATGGTTCACTGGAATGTAGGACAGGGACCTGGCCCTTGATATCACAAACAACTGTATCCTAAAACTGATTTAATAAATGTATTCGGTTTCATTTCAAAGTTAGGTCTTTTTAACTGCAACAACTTCTCTGGAAGAACTAGGATAATGCTAAGGAATCTTATTCTGATTTTAGGTCTAAATGCATTTGTAATCTTTTAATGTCTATTTCTTCTTATGCCAACATTGCCTTTTTAATTTAAATAGTTATTTCCCCTCACTATGTTTACATCCTTGATATATTTATAGATTGCAATCATAACTTCCTCTGCACTACAATCTACTTAGATAAACAAGTCTGCAATGCCCTTTCCATAAAGATGGGTTCTCTGTTTTTCTAGTCATCTTAGTAGCCTCTCTGTGCACCTGGTCCAGTTTCAGTTCACTGCTTCTGGGCACAGGTGAGAGGAGTTGCCTGCAGTATGCTAGGTAAAGTCTTGCAACCTCAACAAGCAATGTCCACATGCAATGTCACCAGCCCTTGTCCATTCCTACTGCTCAACCCAGAAGTCTTCAGTCTTGATGGAGCTTTCAACTTTCTACCAGTGTCATCAGAATAATTCCAATACAATTGTGATGTTCAATCATGAAAATATTAAATAAGGTTGACTCCAAAGTTTATGAGCCTCACTAGTAACATTTCAGCCTTTTATTTCAACCTGCCCCTTTCACCACTACCCATGTGAGTCTTTGCTCACCTATTTTCCTTGCTTCTTACCTCCCTTACACTTTCTCCATTAACTCCCATTTTCTCAGTTTTGCTTGAGGTATCCCACATGGCACTTCTACAGCTCCACTAATGCAAATCAAACTGACAAAAATCTACTCCCTCTGTTTGTTTGTATATCGATCTCAACAGATCAGCCCCACCAGATTTTGTTTTGATTTGTTCTTATTGCACTTTATATCGTTTTCTCTTTTCTTTCTATATTTTTTCATGTGTTCTTTCAGATATTCTTATACAGTAAAATATACACTTTAGATGAGGTTTCCAGGTCTGCAAATGCATTAGGTCACATTTTTTCATTCTGTAAAACAGGCACTACCTTCACTATTTTTTAATCATATTCTCGGTCATCTCAACACCAGTTCATACCCCAATGTCCTTCTCCTCATCTGGTTGCAAGGCTGTTGAAAAATCTTTCCTGCGATGCTTTAACTGGAGATTCCTTTGCCAATTCTTTGAGAAATTTGAGATTATTTGATCTCCCCTAGCTTGAATGCAGTAAAGTTTCTTGAGTGTTACTCCTGTCTCAGTTGAAGATATTTATGTTTCCATAATTTTATTAACATTTTCCATCTTCCTTTTGCTCCAACTAAAACGTCACGTTATTTGAAACTGAATCAAAGTATTCACTTAGTTCTGAGGCTAAACTGAAAATGTTCTCCATCAAGAGGTTAAATAGTCACTGTGTAGCAGTTTTACTTCATTTGTTTTACTGTTCTTTGCAAAGTCTACTTCATGTTGAGTCTCTGCTTGTTCTTAACATCCTTCTTGAAATGACTATTCATCCACTTAGCTCTGGAGTCCTTTTCCATGATTTTTTTTTCCCATTTGTTTGGGACAAATTTTAATAGCGTCGGCACCATGGGTTTGATGTTGAAGGCCCTGAGACTTCATTCTACCTGGGTTCAGCTACAGGTCTGTTCATGTTTAGCATTACATCTAGCTAAAACTGAATTGACTTGTGAATACTAAACTAAGATTTCTTTCTGTTTTCTATTTTACTTAAATGTCCTTATCACTAACCAAATGAAGTTTAAAATGGTCCTATCTCCTGTTTTAGCAGTGACACTTCGGTGGAAGAGACTGTTTTCTTTCATGTAAAATGGGATGTCTGTATCACACCATGGATATTAGTGTTTATGTAGCTATTTCTACATTTTTGTTGTTTATCTTCTGCAAAATGGTTCAAACCTGTGTTTCATCTCACATCTATATCCTATGTTGTTGTTCCTGACAGAATTCACTGCTGTTATGTTGCACTAGGATTACACTATAGCAGGTGCGCGTAGATATTGTGGTTCAGGAAGAAAATTTACTGCTATTAAAATGTAAGCACATTTTTAATTTACAAATGTAACCAGTAATGTTTTTTTTAAAGATTCCCGCTTCAGTTGTGTAGGAACAGCTGAGCTTCTCTTCAACTTTCTCAACTCTATCAACCTCAGAAATGTTAAGGGAACAATGCGATGGTTGTGTTACCTCCACCCGTAACATAAGGGGCTGAAATTTGATCCCCTTAACTCTCTCCAAAGATGTTTCCTATGTAACAGAGTATTTTTAAGGAATCCATAAATTTTGGATGTGAAGATGGAGAATCCATTGCTTCCCATGGTAATTTGAATTTGCCTAATTTTAACTTCTGTTTTTTTATTATATACTTCTACACTGGATTTAAAAAAAAAAATCCTTTATTAGTGGCTATTTTCTCCCTTTAATCATAGTGCCTTCATAGCAATTCTCAGTCTTCTTTTTGATAAACTGATTGAGCTCCTCAAATTTTGTATTTTACAGTATTCTTTCCAGCTTTTGAATATTATCATTTTCTCCAGTTTCCCCACATCCTTTAAAAAATATGGACAGCATGAGTGGAGATAATAATTTGGTATGAGTCTTAATGCTACTTCCATTTCTAGTGAAACTTGCTCTTCTGTTATTCATTTATACTAAACAGCCTTATTAGCTGTTTGTGGGTTTTTTTTCCTGGAGGATTCATAGGACATCAGCATGTGTATATGAGGGGAGCACTGGAGTTGTCAGCATGCCCAGATAAAGAAACTGATATTATTTTGGCCTTGTCCCCCCCCGACAAGACACAAAATGTCAGTCACAAATGGTGCTGATGTGCTGTGCCTCCATGCTGATCCAGACTCTCTGAGATTTATTTTCAAAATACAGACACGTGCCATTTCATACACACGCACATGCACAGACACTGCTGCTGCCTTGGGGGCAGAAGGACCGGAGTGGGAGCAGAGGGTAAATCGGGAGGGATTCTCTCTCTCTTGTACAACCTGAGAGTAAAGTTAGGATTGAGATGTAGGAATTAGACTCTGCACCACCCTGCTGCTTGGCTGCACTACTGACTATCATATTCTTCGAAGAGAAACATTAATGTGGTCCCTGATAGGTGACCCACCTGAATGAAGGAAAAATACTGTGACAGTAACAGCTAGTGAGTGTGAGTCAAAATTAATATTGCAGGATGAGATGTCTACTTTCTTGAATTTATAATTGCTTAGCAATGAAAATATGAGATTACAGTTGTCAGATACTCTGCTTTTCCTGACTTGGTCTTGCTATAATTTTCAGCGCTCACAATTTGTTTGAAATTGAAATTCAAGAATTGCAAAACTCAAATGTCAATGGAGTTTTAATTGTCCTGTTACCAAAGCTAATAAAAACTATGATTTTAAGAAAGCACAATAAAAAGAACAACAGAATAATTGTAAACCAGAAAACCATTTGTCTGATGATTCTGTCTAACAGAATATGACTTCTGAATGCACCAGTTCTTGTCAAATAGAAACTCTAAAAAAAAATACGCCCAACTGTCATTTTCTGAGAAGATAGTACTCTGGGCCTCTCTAGTAGGTTTAACAGTGTAAAATTATCAACATACACAATAGTGTTTAAACCCTTCTGCAAGAAAACTTTGTTTGCCACATGGTTTTTTTTTTATTGACCTGTGTTTTCTGTTTCAAAGACCACAAGTTCTATACACTTCTTAGTACTTAAAACATTGTATTTGCATGTTCTGGACAGTACAGAAAGCTGTCCCCACACTGAAAATGCTTAATCACAAACAAAAACCTTAACCCTGCCTAATCCCTTCTAGTGGAAAAGCCACCTGACAGTGGGGGTCATCGGAAGAGCTGCGCGTCACTCCCTTACCAGCACACGTACCCGTGCTGGTACTCAAAATAGGGCACAATGATTTTCCCTGGCCCTCTCTAAGGCCTTCCTTTTAGTCCCTAAATGCACCCACCTAGCCTCGAGTTTTTCAGGGTGAAAGAGGTGAAATTCTGTGAAGAGTCTATTGAAGTTTGGGTTGGATATCGCCGTTTGAACAGTTAAGCGATGTACGGCACCTTCTTCATTCTGCAGCTGTTGGAAAATCTCAGAAACAATAATGTTTTTGTCCGCTGCACTTTTCTATGTTTTCAAAGAAGCAACATGACTTACCTTATGTTTAACTGCAAAGTATAAGTGCATTCTGTAACAAATAAATGTAAGCGGTGTAGGCTGGAGCCCTGGGACACATATTACTTATACATATCTTGTTGGTAACAGAACATAAATACTTCACTAAAGTCTCCATTTGTAATTTGTGCTGAACGTTTCTGAACATATGAAATATGAATTACATTTTGTAATGGCCCTTTGTGTTGAGGTCTAGCGGGAAAATATTGTTCTCCATGAGACAAAGTAAATTGCAATGATTCCTGAAGGGACTTGACTTTTGTACAAGAAAATACATTTAATCTGACATAGTTACTCTAATGATCTCTCATGTTATCTTTTATTGAACACAAAATGAGGTACAGCCATCAAAGTTTAGCATGCTACTGAGTGCACCATCATTAGATTACCAATACGGGGCTAAAGGGAATTTACTTAGCTCTACACACTTTTAGGGACTCGCAAGTTTAGTTGAATGGTCTGTACCACCTGGTATTTAAAGGAGGAAGGCTTGCAAAATGTAATTTTAGAATTGTACACCCGCAAGAAGTTAGAAACAATCATTCTCTCTTCACATGTATGAGGCATCGAGGGATCTCTTAAGAAGAGAGGGCTAAGGGGCTCTCTTGTCGTGGTCTTCGACTACCTACTGGAATGTTACAGAGAGGACAGAGCCAGGTTCTTCTTGGAGGTGGACAGCAGAAGGACAAGGGCCAATAGGCTCAAGTTGAAAGAAGAAAAATTCCAATTTGATGTTAGGAAAACAATTTCACAGTAAGGTGATCAGACATCAGACGAGGCTCCCCTGGGAGGCTGTGGAATTTCCTGCTTTGGGGGATGCTCCAAACTCAACCAGAAAGGGCTGTATACAACCTGATCAAACTTCAGAGCTAGATCTCACTTCAAAGTCAGTCCTGCTCTGAACAGGAGTTTGGGCCAGATGACACCAGAAGTCCTTTCTGATTAACGTTATTGCATGACTCTATGATCTTATTCTAGGTTTTATCATAATTATAATGTATTTATTATGTGAAACCTTATTTCATCTGTAAAATGGAGTATATTCATCTGTGACAGATGTTCTGAAGAATACAAATACAGTACAGTTCCATGTGAAGAATACAAAATTACTATTGTCTTGTATTATAAATATGACTAATAATACATCTTTATGGTTAAATCTGCTTCCAGTTATATAAGAATGAATCAGCTTCAGTAGAGGGTTTTATTGGCTTTTAACAGAATAACTGATAGCATAATCAGACTTTTTATTATTTTGATATTCTTAATATACAAATGATTGTTATACATGAACTTCGTAACTATTTTGCTATGTCCACGATATCCCTTTCTTCATCTGATTACTGTTCCTAATCTCAGCACAGGATGAGGCAGCACTGTGGGAACATGGTGGGGTGGGGGGAGAATTATAACATATGTAAATGAAGCCTGCTGAAGCTACACTTCAGAGTATTTTGTTTATTTTGTTCAGTTTGATTTGGTCTATCTGTCTCCTTAAAGAGGGATCAGACATTTTTCTTCTTTAATATTCTCATTTGCAAAGCTTTTGCAAACAGCTTTTTTTTTTTTTTTTCTAAAACCAGAAATAACAGCGCCAACATCAAAGCAAGCTCAGAGGAAACAGCTGCACCCTGTACATTAGTTTTAGTTAAACTAGCACAGAGAAAAAGTGTTCCTGATACTTGCAAAGGCCTTTTGCAAAACCCAGCATCACATGTTTGATAGTATACAATTTCTTTATAGGTTTTTGATGCTTGAAGAAGATTTTGTGAAACTATATAGCCTGTAGTGATGTTCACCATACTATTTAAGATTAATCTCAGTTCTGTCATGATACTGTAATACAGAACCCAGCAAAGGATTGCGACTTTGGTATGCATTTCCATACCTTCACACATCTGACTTTATTTCATGTATGATAGTGGCAGTTAAGTATTTTAAGTTTATAATCCTTTTAATGTGTTAACTATACACACAACGTTAACTTTTCATGAATGTGGCTTTGGGGTGGAATTGATTTGGGGTCTTTGTTTTCATTCTAGGAGATAAGGAAATGATTAAAGTAAAAGTTTTCAAGCATAGAAAACCTGTTACTCCTGCAAGACGTTGTCTTACTCAGTCTAGACCTTTTGAGAAGTTGGGAGTAGTTAAAAACTTGTCCTTGGTAGCTTGATGTAGCTTTTTGCAGTAGTTTCTTTTTGTTGGTTATTTTTCAAGATACTAAGGAATTTCAAGGATTAGTATGAACATTGAAGGAGACTAGAGAGAGGCAGAAAGCAGCTGTATCAGTTAGAGACATAATTAAATGAGATGCTCAACTGTTACTTAATTCTGTTTTTAAATATAAATATAATACTCTTTTGAGAAGATTAAGGAAAGCCAGAAACTCCTCCATTTACATTGTAGTCAGTTTCCATGATAAAGCTATACTTATACTTCTTTGTAATGATGCCTTTGACTACTTATTTTAGTTGAATGTTGTTATTTCTTAATCTGAAGGCAAAAGTAAGGAGTTTTGCAAATTTAAAAAAGAAATTAAGACATGGTATCCTGATCATTTTTAAATTAAGCTCATTTAAAAGCTTGACCTATCTTTATGTTTATGGGCTTTTACTCACAAAATTGCTCATTAATCATTTTCTGAACTTTTAATATAAATTACAATAACAGCTTGCTTTCGTATTTCCTCCAAATTGCACATGCTAGTGGCATGCAGAAGAGGTTCTCGTTAAACAAAGCATATAGCGTTATTGAGTTGCAGATCATTTCAAGCCCCACTGTGCTGCTACTGAAACATTACTTGGGATTTTGTGTATGTATTCCAGAAAGATGAAGCTGAGCTGGATCAGATGCGTGTTGGGTTGCCTCAGGAAGCGTAAAACCAACATAGTGGCCTATAAGCCACTGAGTGATCCCTGCCTCTTAGGCCAAGTGACACAGCGTAACCTGCATCTCCTCTCCATGTGCCGTAGCACTTGGAGCCTTATCTGCCATGGCACATACCTCAGGGTCCTTTCAGCTTGCTCACCGCCACACTGGGACACATCAGTGTCCCACGCAAGGCTCACGTGCCCTGCGTCTTGCACACAACCATTGCCCCAGGACACGTGGGTCTCTCTCTTTAATGCTCACACTGTCAATACCCTGCCCACTGCTGCTGCATCTACTGACCCCACATTTGCTGCTGTGGTCATACCTGATGTCTTTGCACACTGTTTCCACCCCACTAGCAACCTGCTTCTTTCTCCAGCATGGAGCATCACTCAATGAAGGCATGTGTCTGTGAGGTAGGACTGTTGGCCTAAGACCTCTGGGACACAGAGTACTCTTGCCAGGCACTTTGGAGGCCAGAGGCTGCAGCCCTCTGGTTTCTATGCACCCAATCTGGCACCATCATCATCAGTGGATCAGGAAGGTAAGGTGTCAAACAAACAAGTGAGGCCAGCAAGTGCCGTAAGAGCATCAGAGGAGAATTTAAGCAGACCCCTAACGAAGTCAAAAAAGACCTGATTTACATCTGCTTTTCTCCCCTTTCCCTGCACTGACTTTGCACAGGTAATGACAGTCTCTTCTTCTTTCCCTCCATATTACCTGGCCAGGCAGTGTCTGTCCGGAGAAAAAGTATTAGTCGCAAAAGATGTATGCAGGCTGCCCCTAATCAAGAGGCTCATCCCACTCGCAGAGTAGGATTGTGGGCATTGACCATGCATCTCCAAGAGTCAACATTTCCACTCCTTTCTCCTCACTTCTACCTTCCTCCCACCATAAATCCCAGAGCTGCCCTACCCAGGCTGTTTCTGGTTTTGGCACTGGTTTTCCTGCCAGCCAACCTGTGTGTCTGCGAGAGTACCACTGCCTCACCCCAAAAGGGATCCCGGGAGCAAAGCGGGCAGTACGGATGACGATGGAAGCAGAGCCCATAAGTGAAACAGGGAGTGAGCCAAGCTCACGGCACTGAGTCACTGGACAGGAGTGTCTGTGGGGATGTACATGGCGAGTCCTGGAACCATGGAGTCGCGTTACCCTGGTATCGGCTAGGCACTGCCACCTAATTTAGTGATGCTTCCTCTGAATGTTTCCCTGGTATCTCAAAATTTGCAGCTCAGAAGCCTCACAAGCTAGAAGTGATAATCTTTTTACTGAATAGCCCCCATGAGATTTTCCTTCATGACTAAAAACTTTATGAACCTGTGCAAAATTTTGGCATTTACAATATCCATCCATTTACACCATATACCAATCTGTTCAACTGTTCAACAAACCTCAGCATCTGCCCAGTAATTGATTGCAGTATTCGTTTGAAAACTGAATAGTGACATGACCATGACCAGCTCAAAAAATATTCTTCTTTTTATTTATTTATTTAATGAAATAAAAAATTTAGAAGTTAGTAAATCGATAGTTTAATAAGTATTTAATGTTATTTGACAACCAAGAATAGTATTTAAACCCAAATGATACTCTTCTGTAACCCTAACAGCCTAACCCCACAGGCAGGACAAGGTTTGTAGAAGTAATATAGACCAACTAATCCAGACCCCCTGTTCTAATAAGTTATATTACTTACAAATCTTATTCTGCCAAATGAACTAAGTATAATTTAAAATTTTACAGCTTAGGTCACTTCTAGAGATGTTTTTGTAGGGTGATGTTTGCTTCTTATTTTAAAACCTGACAGACATTTCTGTCAATAAAGTGTAATAGACAAGGCAATATATAAAATAATATCTTTCTTTTACCCAGAGTAAAATGAAGCTTAACTACTTTGCAAACACACAAAAGGGAATCCAGAAGGGTTCAGGCCTTTTTCACCAAGCATTTCTGAGATGGTGATGACAAGAAGCAGAAAGTTTGTGATTCATCCTATACCATGCAGCAAAAATCTCACCGATCTTGAAGCACCATCTTGCCAGAAGATGCTAATTATCCACCAGAGAATTCACCAGACTACTTCATATTTCTCAGCTGGGCCCAATTCAGCAGCCCCTCTTCTTGTCTACAAAGCACATATGCACTCCACTTACATGTCATATTATATAACTCAAATTCAGCATGTCTAAATCATTTTTTACTTTAATTAGGCAACTAGTAAAAAAGGCTAGCATCCTAATGCTAGAAATAATTTTGAACAAAAAGGCTTGGAAGCAAGAATTCCAGCAAGAAAGCATGAATGAAAATTCATACCATTAAGCTCAAAATGCCATCAAAAAGCCATAATTCATCAGTAATGAAATAGTTCTGCTGTTTTAAATGACAAAATCAGCAATACAACATAAAAAACCCCTATAAAACAAGTAATAAAAAAAGAGCTATTTAATCAATAATGTAGGTTTTATACTAAGAAATGTAACTGACAAGGAATACAGGTCTACTAAGAAGGTTTTATTACAATCTGGTTTCGGGAAAAAAAAAACTTATAATTTTAACTATCCAGCAGTAGCAAAAGAAATCCCAATAACCATTACAAATCCATTTCTATCAGGTAACAGCATTTGGAAAAGCTGATGGATAGTCAGAAGTGTAACACTCAGGAGCTTTTTTTTAAAGGCAGAAGAGAAATGCTTATCAAATTTTTGAGTTCATGTCCTTATTTTTAAGATTATCTAAAGACAACATTAAAAAATAATATCTACTGAACTTAAACATTACAGCAGCAGCTCTGTATAATTTTCCCATAGATCTTCAAGGCACTGCATGGAGACCAGTAGCTGACACTATTTTAATAGTTTTAATAACTCTAATAACTACTGAAACTGTAAGGAAAGAGCTGGGAACAGAGGGAAAACCACTGTTGTATGGTTATTTTCAAAAGGGAAGTGTAATGATCTGAATAAATACAGGCTAGTAAGCCTGATGTTGATACCAGACACAATAACACAGCCATTGGTGTGGGAGTATTACCAATAAGGAACGAAAGAGCAGACATACAGTGGAGACACATCTCCGACAGAGGAACAGTCTGCATCTCTTTGGTCAGCAGCACTGCATGGTTATGCCAACATGAACTCAACTTTCTTCACTTTGTAATGATTTTCTGTCATAGAAGGATGGTCAAAGCCCACCAGTGATCAAACAAAATAACCCTGGAGCAAAGCAACTTGCAAGGAGCCGATGGTTTTGGGGAAGCAATCTGACCTGGGGGGGTATCAGAGACCCTGCACAGGTGCATGTTGAGCACTGTGTGTTGCTGAAGTACTGCATAACCATGGCTGGTTTTTCCTTAGTACTAACAGTAACTTTAAAACAATATCAGAAATATTATCAGAAACAGATTTTTTCTCAAGAAACCAGTCTGATTTGTTCAACAACATATTGGCAACATCTACCCTCACTGCAATCAAATTGGGCATGTGGCTCACGGGGTTCAGTTCAACTACAGGAGTGCTCAGCAGAGTAAGAATTTGCTTATCCTTAGTGATAAATATGTATTCTGACCCTCTGTTGTCTAGCAAAAACACACAGAGGATGGATAACATTGCATGTAAATGCTTAATGACAAGTGCCAGGATTAATGTGACTAAGCCTGGCAGTGAGATAGACCTTCTTGCTGCATATTCTGCTAATGGATCAAAAGAAGAATTGTACTTGTACAACGAGTTGCAGCAGAGGTTAATGCATCTTGTAGAGAAAGGGAAGATCCCAATCTCCTAACAACAACTCATAGGAAAAGCTCCCTCTTTGACTCTTCCTAGGACAATTATATCTACAATCTAATTGTTGGGTTTTGCTTTAGTTCAGAATGTAACATGGCTGTCCACATTGTGTGCAGTTCATTGTTCAACAGAAATATCACTTGTTTATTAATTGTATATCTCATAAAAATCTATACCTGTGTGTGTAAATGTACAACAAAGTTTTGGTTTACAATTTACTTGTTTATAGGCAGCCTTCAGATGCTATGTGTGAAAGAGGTGGTGGTGGTGGGGTTATTTATTTGTATTTGCTAAAGAGTGATTCCTCAATCTTTTAGTATGAACGAATATTCAAATTTTTTTTTCGGCCTAACTTTTTATTCCGTGAGAGAGAACATTTGTTACATTTAAAATTTATTGCCATGTTCTTTGTGGGAAATGCAGCCCTGCTAAGAACAAACCATTCTGAGCATCGGGCCAGATCTTTTTGCCTTTTCTTACCCCTCTCTATGCAGAAGAAGGATGGGAAATTATGTGGCATCCTACCATGGCCATGCGCAGGGGTCTCAGGAGGGGCAGACAGACCATATCACCTTCCTGAAAGGGGAAAGAGGCCAAAGGTCTGTGAGGATGAGCTCTGCAGGGATGAGGATGCTAGCGTGGCTTTGGGGACATTTGCTGACCCTGAGCATTCACATGCCTTCTCACTGCTGTGCTCAGTGCCCCACAGCTCTGCCCCACAGCCTGCTTTGTACACATGCCCTGCCCCAGACTCTGGAAAGTACTCGCTGACACTCCAGCCTTCGTCTTCAACCCATCATGGGGGGCAGTCTCTCACAAAAATGACTCTGAAAATGATCTTCTATGAGTTTTTCATGTCACTTGACCTCAGCCAGAGGGAGGACTCATCTGGAAAGCTGGCAGCCTCCTGGCAGGGGAGGTCTGTCTGCCTGAAGGGAGAGAACCTCGCAGGGTGTACCGCAGGGATATGCTGTATTTCCAAACTTGGGACTGCCCCCCATAGACAGTAGCCTGGCTTCCTGAGCCAGCTAACAGAGCAAGACAGAGATGGGTAGGCTGATGTGCCATGCAGAGATGCCATGCCTCTGAGAGTCAGCTCTACATGACCTAGACACTTTTGGTCATGGCAATTCAATTTCCCCTTTGTCCCTTAGACTATGACATCTTTCTGACCTCATACCTCTGACTTTCCCAGACTAAAACTTCCCAGTCAATGCTGATGTTAACCGCTGTTTGTTTGATCACTTCTACGCTGTTCCTTTCAATTTCAAGACCACCCATGGCTCACAGCCCTCCAGCCAGACCCTTCCCTGTCAGGGCACCTGGCAGCCAGTCAGGTTCACTGCTGGCGTTTGCTGGCACAAGTGTGCTTCAGCATTTTCCCATGACAAACGCCACTGTTTCAGGGCCGCACAGGAGCTCATCTGGCTAAAGAAAGATCACGTTGTTTTGTGGTTTGGTAATGCTTTCATATTGCTGGAGCCCTCTAACAGGCAGCATCTGCTTTCTCCACAGCTAACGGCAGCTTTGCTCTCCAGAGGAGCGCCAGTTATGGCTTTCAGTTTCTTCACTCTCTTTCCAACTGCACATACCTAAACGCCAGCTAGCAGAGGGGGTGAGGGAAGGACCCCCCCGTTAGGTAACTAAGGTTGCTAGTCACAGTATAGTGTAAATAGTTGTGCAAGCGCCGGTGCTAGCAGTTTGGTACTCTGCTTCCCTGTACGGAGCAGGATGCACAGACAAATGGCTGCACTCAGGCAGCGTTATGAAAACTAATCCTGGCAGGTGGCCCGGTGTCATTGCTCACAGTGTCCGCCACAGCTACCAAATACTCAGCATTTGCAGGAAGATTCTCCGGTTGCTACCACTGACTATTCACCCTTCACAGCGTCCATGCTTTGATCTGATCTCTTACATTACACAAACGCACACGCATTTCTCCCCACAGGTGAGAAGGCTGTGCAAGGAGACTTTCTACCCATAAGAACATCTGCAGTTTCAGACCAAACGCCCATTTCATTCTGTGTTGTGCCTCTAACTATGGCCATGAAGGGATGCTTAGAGAAGGCATCAAAGAAAAGCATGGGGTAATATCTCTCTGCAGTATCTCACCCAGCTTCCAACAATTTGCAGAACAAGGATATTTAATCTCTTCATATGTAGAAATAATTCCTTACTTCAAATCCCATTCCTGTCAGTGTTCTCTACACATTTTCTAGTTTTATAATATCTTTTTTTGTTTGTTTTTTTTTTTAGTGATGAAGAGGGTCAGAATTGCACACAATATCCCTGGGCACACCAGTGTTTTATATAATGACATGATAATGCTTTCTATGTTGTTCTCTATTTCTGTCCCAACAGTTCCTACCATTCTATTTGCCTTTTGATAACAGTTAAGTACTGAGCAGATGTTTCCAGAAATCTTCCACTAAATCCTTTTCTCACTAATACCTGTTCAAAAAATAAGCAACAAACCCCCCAAAACCCACAAGCAAAACAGAGGAGTTATTATTTGTGTCTAATGATAAAGGTTTAAATTTTCTCTTTGTCCAAAGAATAAAAGTAAAGTCTTGCACAGTACAGTCCTTAAAATACAAAGAGTTAATATTCTTTCTGCAATATTTTTTCTAGCCATTCACTAAGGTTGTATGAATTCATTATATCCATCTACCAACCTCTAAGTCTTGAGCATTCAAGGTCTCATTCTAGATGTTTCATGTGCACTGTCCTCTGTGTGCTTCCTGCTCACACTATGAACTTACTGAAGTGAAACAGTCCAATTAAGCAAGAAAAGCCTCTTAGGTTCCCTGTGCATGTATTATTAGGGGTGTTGGTATTAACTTATGACTTTCCATTAAAGAAATACTCAAAACCTTTTCCTGAGAACTCCAACATATCCAATGGTTGCAAGAGACCTGCTTTGTAACAACGTAATTGAGGTAGGGAAAATGCTTTCAAAATAAGTTAATGTAATTACATCCAGTTTTTACTGGCTATGAAGTACTGAGAAATTATCAGTCACTGGCTTTGAACAGCTTGACAGTATCAACAAGGTAAATACACACACACATATTAAAATACCTTGTTACTCAAAGGAGCAAAAACCAGGAAAAACAGGTAGCAGAGGTTCATCCTTGTAACTCTGGGTGACTTCAGAGCATCCCCTATCCCCCCTCTGCATTTTGGTGATGTCATGGGAGGTGGGTTGAGGAGTAGTCTTGAAACCCAAATGAAGATGACAGCTTTCATCAGAGTTTTCAGGCTCAGCTTGACTAAACACTCTGCAAAATCATGCAGCATCCAGAGGAGCCCTGGTAAGCAGAGGACAACCACAAAACAGATGCATAAAATAGACGAGATGTTCCTTATCTTGTTTTTCTGGTCAATGAGGAAAAGGGGAGTAATTGCTGTAAACTAGATGTATAAGGTGTCACATTAGATGTAAGTTAGTAAGTTTAGGGGATACAAGATATCTTGATGCGGTATTCCACCTCCACTAGCATAGACTTCAGACAGAGAAAGATTGCTGTGATTGTGGTCTTCTACTCCATGCTGAAGAATAAGGCAGAGGACCATCTCTTAACGTTCACAGATTCACAGATTGGTGGGGGTTGGAATGGATCTCTGGACATCATCTAGTCCAAACCCCCTTGGTAGAGCAGGATGACCTAGAGCAGGTTGCACAGGATTGTGTCTAGGTGAGTTTGGAATATCTCCAGAGAAGAAGACTCCACAGCCTCTCTGGGCAGACTGTTCCAGTGCTCGGTCACCCTCAGAGGAAAGAAATTTTTCCTCATGTTCAGATGGAACTTGCTTTGTTTCAGTTTGTGCCCATTGCCACTTGTCCTGTTGCTGGGGACCACTGAAAAGATTCTGGCCCCATAATCTTGACACCCACCCTTTAGATATTTATAAGCGTTAATGAGATCACCTCCCAGTCTTCTCTTCTCCAGGCTAAAGAGACCCAGATCTCTCAGCCTTTCCTCATATGAGAGATGCTCCAGTCCCATAGTGGTGATGATTTTGGTCCATTTCAAGCGCTCGTATCAAGTTATTGCTGTTACAGCCTAAAAACCCCAGAATGTAAGGCACCGCCAAAGCACCAAGGTGGGCACGGAAGAGGAAAGTTTCCAAAAAGAGCCTCCTACTCCAAGACAGAGACCAGGAGGGGACACAGGAGTGCAGAGGCAGTTGCCAAAGTGCCCAATAAGAGAGGACGAAAGGGGTTTTAATCTTTTGTTGTTGTTTATTGTCCAGTCATGAAGGTGCGGAGGCTGAGCCGCCGGTAGGGATCCGCCCGGGCGCTCCTGCGACGCTGTTGGCGCGGTCTGACGCAAAGGAGCCTGGATGGTTGGGGTACTGCCAGGTGACCCCTGAGGCAGGTGGACCCGCTGCCAGGGATGATTGTTATTGAGGTGGATCCACCTCCATGGGCTCCACGCTGTTGTCTGGTGGATTAAGAGGTGTCGGCCCCACTCCGTGCTGTGGTGGATCCACCTCCGTGGGCTCCACCTTGTCTTTTGGTGGTCTGTCAGGCCCGGTCCCCAAAATATGCCTGAGCAGGTAGGCACGCCAGCGCTGCAGGCTGCCGCCCTGCGTGGCCGCAGCCGAGCGCTGGCTGACGTGGGTCGTACGAGCGCGGGCGATGAGTCTCCTGGCACAAGCGGTGGTGTTCCTCCTCCACTGCTGCACCATCTTCAGGCTCCTGGGAGGCACCTTCCTGTTTGGCAGTTGTGGGAGCCATCTCCGTGCTGTCCCGCGCAGAGGTGGGCAGCCACCCGCCTCGCTGCCCCGGCTGCTCCCTGGCAGGCAGACCCGCTTGGTCTGGATGGCGTTCTGTGGAGGGCAGCCACCCGCCTCGCTGCCCCGGCTGCTCCCTGGCAGGCAGGCCTGCTTTCTCTTGATGGCATTCCGTGGCGGGCAGCCACCTGCCTTGCTGCTCTGGCTGCTCCCTGGCTGGCAGACCCGCTTGGTCTGGGTGGTCTTCTGTGGTGGGCAGCCACCCGCCTTGCTGCTCCAGCTGCTCCCTGGCAGGCAGACCCGCTTTGGCTGGACGGCGTTCTGCGGTGGGCAGCCGCCCGCCTCGCTGCTCTGGGTGCTGCCTGGCAGGCAGACACGCTTGGGCCCGGCGGCGTTCCCTGCTGGGCTTACAGCCATGTGCTGCATGGCCGTGATCAGCGAAGCGAGGTCAGTTGTGCTTGTGGTAGGAGGTGCAATTTGGTTCCTCCTCCTCCTCCTCCTCCTCCGCTGCCTCCGCTTCCTCCTCCTGGGAGGTGCATTGCTCCCCTGCGGCTGCGGGAAGCGGTTCTGCGGCGTCCCACTCCAAGGTGGGCAGCCATCGGCGTCGCTGCTCCAGCTCCTCTTCCTTCCAAGCATGCTTGGCATCTGAGGGCCTCGAAGCTCCGCAAACTGTGGGCCAGCTGCAGGGGCCCCTCCTTTTATAGGCCCCGAGCAGCAGGCTGCCATTGTGATGTCGATTGTGAGCGTGGCTGATGCGTGCAGCCCAATATGGCAGTTTTGGGCGTGGGGGCCCCGTGGCCTGAAGATGCCCAAATGTGAGTGAAGGAGGAGGGTCGTGAGGGCGGAGGGCCCCTTTCCAGGGGCTGGCTCCCACCTGCCATCGTGCTTGCCCCAGAGAAAGGCTGCCCCTTGGGCACAGGGACCGCCCCCCACCTCCCCTCGTGAGCCCTGGGCTCCAGCCCCCCTCCTCATCTTGTGCCCGGGTTCCCCTCGACGAGATGGTGGCAACAACATTCCAGGAAGTTCAGAGGTCCTCAGTGACCCCCACCGACCCGGCACTCTGCAAGTGGCACAGCCCCGCCGTGCTCGACAGTGGCTGAGAGGGGCCAAAGCATCCGGACGTCCCGCCGGCGGCATGAGAAAGGGAGGCCCAGCCGGGCTGCGCAAGGTCTGCCAGCACCCCATAAAGCAGTTGTGGATTGCCAAGTGTGGTGTGAGCCCTTCTTTCCTTTGCCGTCGCCCGGCCCTGCCCCTGGAGCGTGGAGAGGTGCCATCATCTCTTCTGCGTAGAACCCCAGGCAGAGGGGAGGAGAGGGCCTGGCTTCCATCGAGCTGCTGTGCCAGCGCAACGCAGGGAGCCTGCCGGAGGCTGCCGAGGGAGGTCCTTGGGACCTGTAGGTGGGGGTGGGTTCAGTCTGAGGTGCACCCTTGCTCTGTTCACTAGTATGAAGGACAAAGCTTTTGCCTACCCATTCTGAGAAAGAGCTCTCCCGGAGCCTTCCGGCAGGCTTCCAGGAAGAAGCTCTTGCCCTTCTCAGACATCTGCCGGAAGATCTGTTGGAGGCACACGACGGACTAGGTGACATCTGGGAACACCCAGCACAGCTTCACCAAGGACAAGTTGTGCTGCCACCAACGTGAGCCTTGCTCTGAGGAGATGGCTGTCCTAGTGGGACAAGGGGGGAGCAGGGCCTGCCATTTACTCTGACTTCAGCAAGGCCCGTGACACAGGCTCCCACGGTCTCCCAATTCACAGATTCACAGAGCGGTAGGGCTTGGAAGGGACCTCTGGAGATCATCTAGTCCAAACCCCCTGCTAGAGCAGGATCACCTAGAGCATGTTTCACGGGTCCAGGCGGGTTTGCAGTATCTCCGGAGAAGGTTTCTCTTTGCCCCGTTCTCTGGCCTGTCCAGGTCTTACTGAATGACAGCGAGGTAGCAACACTCTGCAATTTTTTGGCAACCAAAGATGCAAAACTGATGAGCCTCCATGCCTCTTGAACTTATCTTAGATCAGCCTGTCAGCATGGACAGTTTAGGTGAGTCCTTGGCCAAGGATTTCCATCACAATATAACTCCCTGTCCATCCCAGCAATTGTGTAAGATTTATCTGGTATGAGTTTTTGAAGAGCTCAGCCATAAAAGATGGTGACCATACAGTCTGTGGCATCATGTTCATTTTATGAGACCTTGAGACGTGACTGATGACTTTTTCAGGAGAGAAGAGGTCTCGCTCCTTCCTCCATCAACTCTGTTTTTCTAAAACACCAAGCACTGTTGCTTGCCATCTAGATGTTCTGCCAATTAAATATTAAATATGCTTACTCTACCTTCTGTTAAACAGCCACACCTAGTCAAATGCTATATATATTTTGCTGCATACTTCCATTTGTCTCTCTTCAAGGTCCAGCCAAAGCAAATCCATATTTCTGCCTAGACAAATAAGACTGTTATGGACTAGAAATGCTTTCCAGAATAGGTTATTTCACATAGAAAGTGTCCAGTTAGGACCTCCATCTACAGTATACGAAGGGGAAGCAAGCAGTAATAAGTTCAGCACAGTATTTGAGAAGAAAAAAAAAAAATCCTCTTAGGCTAGGCTTGGGCCAGGAGTCTAAAAAGGTCAATATCAAAAATCTGTAAGATCTATTTGGGAGCCATAAGGAAATACAGAAGGGCTCTGAGCATCATGTAACTTCTCAGGATAGTTGTCCCAGTACTTATGTAATGTTTGGGTCTAAATTAACATAATCAAGGTGTGTGTGTTACAGGGATTTGAGCTAAGATATTTAACTTGGCATGTAAACAGGAGAAGTACACTCAAAAGTCACCGAAAGCTGGAAGGTGTAGTGTTCTTTTTCTGACCTTCAGGTTGAATTTCTGCATAACTCACTGTCATTATGTCCACCCAGCATACAGAATTGTGAACAGACCAGAGGGAAGCTGGCCCAGGAGACCTGTTCTTTCTTGAGGCCTAAATGCCAATGCGGAGGCATCTCATAGTCCAGGTTTGGGCACCTGGAGGTACGAGGCCATGTGAGAATATCAGCCTTAACTTTAAACAAGTACATTTCTATGTCTCATCCTGTGGGGGATGAATTAACTGTGTTCTCAGTTCACCCTAAATTTTCCCAAACTAGAGCGTAGGTAACCCCTGGATTCTTCTTTCATCCAGCCCCTTGCTTTTTAAGCCAAAGTCATTATTTCTGAGCAAGGTAATTCATTGTTTTGGATTTCTGTTGCTAAGGCCATGCCACAAAAAACCAGGTTACGGCTTTGTAACAAGCCTTTAGGAGTTGAGCAGAAACCTTCCCCAAAACAACAGCAGCAATAGCAGGAGGACCCAAAGCAGTTCCACAAAAATAAGTGGGGTGGTGGAGGGCAAATATTTGACTTGTTCTTTTCTGCTTCTGTACCAGACTGTTCCTAGAAGTGGGATCACACAAAACAGTTTTACCCATGGAACTCAGGGCACCTTCTCAGACATCTCAAATGGACTCTGCTACAGTATTCAGGGTGACAATTCACAGTGCCATTGACTGCAATTACTGTTAGAGCTCTGAAATAAAATTAAAAAAAAAAAAAACCAACCAAAAAACCCACCACCACTTCACTAAAATGTCAATTACATGTGTGTGACTCACTTCAAGATCAAGAATTGTTTAATAAAAGCAAAGAAAACTCAGATTTCCACTCAAGAAAATGAAAACCTTTTAAAACGTCCTTAATTTCCATTTTTCTCTGAAAGTCATTGTTTCCATTTATTTGACTGACAAAATTTTCTTGTCAGAATTGGACTACTGTTGCCAAACTTTTCACTTTAAATGCATTTTTTGGACCAAAATCATAATGAAAGATTTCAGCCAGCTCTAATAATTTGTTTTTATGTCTGTGATGGTGCTTATTGGCTCTAATTACATTGCCCAAGGCGTTGTGCACACTCGTAAATAACAGTCCTTTCACCATGTCCGGTCTCCAGCTGCTTCTGTGCCCACCCCCCCTGATGATCACCCCTGTGATGGACACAGCAAGGCAACCTACCAAGACTATCTAGCACTGTCATCCAGTGAGACTGAGTGATGAGAGAAGCAAAATATCCAAGCTCCTCCTTTCCATTCGGCTTCCAACAAGCAAAGAGAGTTCTTAGAAACCTTAAGAGAAGGGACGCAAAAAATACCTAAGGAAAACTTGGTAGCAAGAATCTCTAGATTTTTTTTTTTTTCTGAAGAATGACTTCATAAAACATAAAATGCATGAAGCCAACTCAGATCTTTGGCAGAGAAGGATTAAAAACTCACTCAGGTTTGTCATAGCCTAGCAGAGAGAAAGAATTGTTAAGAAAACCACACCATGATTGATAATCACAATCATCAGGACAGGAACCAGAAGACCTAAAAAGTAAAGGTGCAGTTAAGGTTTCAAGACCTACCAGTCCTTATGGAGGCTAGACACCATCCCATATCAAAATTGGGTGATCCTCTGTTGTTTAATGTATGGCTCAGTTTTATGACAGTCTGCTGCTAGAGAGGCCAGCAAGGCCCAGAGCCTTTGTCCTTTGTTGATGATCTTCCCCATCTTGATCTTCTCAAGTAAGAAAAGGGCATGGTTTTACTGGTAATGTGCAAGTCAGGGAAATAAACAAAACTGCTGGAGAGGGAAACCAGGAGGATTTATCTGCAAAGACGTGTTATCTCAAAAGGAGAGAGTAGCCCTCAGCAACTTTAAAGACTACATTTGGATTGTGAGCAAAACAGTCTATATTTGGAGAAGTTGGGGAAGAATTACTTATAGTTTTATTGCTGTTCTTCAGATACTTGTATTCAGAGACGTTAGACAAAGCAGCATGTTCTAGCCTGCAGTATTATGAATAAACAAATGATTTTTCATGAACTGAGCAATCTCTTTATAAGGTAGGGAAGACTGAAGGAAAATTGTTCCAACTGAAGGAAATGGCAGAATTAGGGAAATTTTATGTGAATTTTAGAAGCTTTCTGAGTCCTGAGAGGCCTTTCAGAGATTAAAACAAATTGTCTTGGCATACAATATACACTTTATTAAATCCATATGACTGGAGGGAGAAAATCTGGTTTTTGATACCTGCATTCACCCAAAGAAATGTCTTAGAAAAGGGACAGCAGCCAGATTTAAAGGAAACAAAGTAAAACCAGCCATCCTATATGTGTAAAATCCTCATGAGCCTGCCAAAAAAAAAAAAAAAAAAAAAAGAAATATGCATTTTCCCTTGCATTTGTTTAGCTGGAAGCAAATTCCCTAAGCGTAGCTTGAAAATGTGAAATGGTTAAGAACTCCATTATCATTCATGCTTCAGCAACTTCATTATGTACACAGGCCCAGTCTTTTACAGGCTAAAAGAGCAGTCCTGATCCATGCTGCATGCCATCTATAACGTAGCCTTGCTGAAATACCCATACCACTAACATCTGTCTTGTGCAATGTTAAAAGAAAAAAAAAGGGGGAAAGATTCCCATAGATAAAATGCACATGAGTATGACAAAAAAGGAAAATACAGAAACCTATGACAGACAAATTTTATTAATGGCTCGACCATATGCATCCAGGGCATAATTAACTATTCACAGGTGAAATTAGCAGATAGGAGTGTCTGTCGTGAGCAAATTGAATAGACCCTGATTGTATCAATAGTTTTCAACCAGTGTCCCCTGGTTATCAAACTATCAAATAAATTTGTCCACTCTCTCCTTTTCTAGGAGGAGGGGGTTAGGAGGGAGGGAGAACTTTAATTATCCGGCCACGGTATATGGCAGGTCATTAATAAAACCTAGTTATCTGGCTGCAGGTTTTATAGTTTTACTGTTATCTATCTTTTATCTAAATAAACATTTGGAAAATGTCCTTAAAATTACTGGAGATACTTTGCCCCTTCTCCACCAGATATTTGAAAATGAAACTTTGCTGGATTTTACTATACAATACATGGCGTCACCTCAAAGACTCCCACCTTCTTCCTCCTACCACTATAATGGAATTATAGAGTTTTGCAGTACATACATTGATGGATCTAACCAACCTGCAAATGCAGATAAGGGTAAAATCACTTGATGGGTTAGTTCTCCTTAATGTATATTTACTCAGCCTTTATGTTATGTATGCATTTTTTACTTTCATGCCACATATATCAATGACAAATGTAAGAATTGAAAAGCCAGTAATAACATAAAAGAACAGCTTTTTTTTCCCCTCTGTGGTGCAATTGCCAGAGACAATATCTTTTCATTTGAATAAAGAATAGTAGGAAATTAACATTTTTGGGGTCCTGGTCCTGATTTTGTTCCAAGTAAATCCAATTTCTAAACTCAAACCGACTTCTATGATACATTAAAGGTTTCCAATAATCAAAGCCTTCAATTTCATCTACACTGTATTTTTCAACAATGAGTATCATAATGATGCTTCTCATAAAAGAATAAGAATGTTTATTTTATATACATTTGTACAAGCTCAGTATGGAAATAGCCCATGTAAAAATGTTTCTTTTGAGGATAACCAATTTATAGACAGACTTTCCCATCTGTCAATTTTCAGTATTTTCTCTTCTGTCTACAGGATGTAATATATATTTTCTTATTTTTAATATTACCTATTTCCTTTTCCTGATGACCTTCAGAAAGGTGAAAATCATGGCATTCTATTAATTAAGATAGGTCTTGGTTATCAAATAACTTAAGAGGGGATATATATTCCAGTATTTTTTTTATTTTTTTTTTTAATATATGGTCTTCACAATTCTGGAAACACTTTTCTACAGCTTTTAAGTTTAAAAAAAAAAAGAATCTAAATCACATGACAGGTTGGTGAAAGCAGCTTAATTCTCATTTAAAAAAAACCTGTAAGCATCAAGCACTTATATTGCAAGTTTCATTAGTAGAATTATTAATTCTGACGAGTACTCTCCATGTGACCGGGAGCAAACTGACATAGGGCACACTATTGGGATGGGAAATGAAATGAAAGCTGATGTACTGAAGTCCCTTTAGAAGTAGGTTGGGATTACAGAAAACCCCTAAATGAATGCTCTATAAGATAGAAGAGGAAAAAATGTAGTGAGACCTTGTTATGATTTTACATTTACAGCACTACTGTTCCTTTCAATACAATAGGATTACTCCTCATTTAAAGAGTAAAAACATGATGAAAGAGAAGTCTCTCTTCACGATAAAGCTCTGTAGTAGGAAGAGCTTGTGTCCACAGCAAGTCTAAACGGCCTTGGTGGGAGCAGAAGAGGAGGTCTACTTGGAGGAGTCACACTCCTTTTTTTGGAGTGGAACTTGGAAGAGGGCTTATATACTTTTTTCCGGCTGGCATATGATGGTTCATATTTAACATCTAAACCGTAGACAAATATAAGTAATAAATACGTCGGAATTAGTGTCATTTCACTGAGGTCAAAGGAACTGTCAACTTGTTGAAGACATAGCCCTTTGGGAGTTATCTAGTATAGATAGTTTTTTACATAGTATAGAAATGCAGAAATTTGGAAAAGTACATAACTGTCACAAAAGAAAAGGAAAAAACATCCACTAGTGAAGTAATAATGCATTATTTACAATTTCTAAAGAATAAGTTTCTGGTCAGTTGTAGTAATCTTGAAATTCTTTGTCGGCTGAGGTAAATTAATCACATCCCTTTACTTTTTGAAAGATATCAATCTGAAACACATCTTTAAATGGTGATTATATCAGGGAATTCACTCTTATATCAGTTTTACTATATTATCTTATTACTTTTATTATTTTTTATTACTTTTTCTTATTTTTATACTTTTACGTATTATCTTATTACTTTTATATTTTCTGTGTTAACTGTATATTACAAGCAAAGAATTTCTTCCTTTGCAATTACAGTTACTCCATTTTCCATACATTGGGTTTTGGTGGTGATATAATTAAAAAGTGGTGCTTTGCATAGGCAGTATTGCACATGGTGAAAAATGGTAGCTATTTCCACACTTCACAGATCCAGCTGCTATGAGCATTAAAAATTACTTAAAACGCAAATTTATCGCATTGTGATTACAATGGATTGTGTTGTTATATATTAATTGAATTGTAAATTGCTGTTTTAAATTAAAACACAGCTTATTAGGAATGGCAAGAGAATAATAAGGGATGAAGTAATGTTTCATGTAATTGCCAAAATAAAATAAAAAATCTGAAGAGAGAGAGGAAAAAAGTATGTTCCAGACAACTACCTCTGGTGAAAAATTGCCCTAGAGCTATTGATGGACGGTATGTTTCAGTTTGTTCAGTGAACAACAGCACCTGGTCTCAGAACTTAAGGAACTTTTTGTAGCAAAATAATAATAATATTAGCAATAATCATAAGCCTGGAGATGAACTATCTGCAGATAAAACTATTTTTACTAACATGCTATTTTCCCATATAAGTTCTGTCTCTATAAAAAAAACTGGAACCACTGGATGGCAGTTACAATTATGTAGGCAGTCAGGAAGATTGTAGGAAAGTGGGGGGGAAATACCAGCAGATGAAAAAAAAAAAAAAATAAAATTATCAGGGTGACATATCCTCTACAAGTGATGTTGTCCAAGAAGAGAATGACAAAGAAGACAATGACAAAGAAGAGCAGTGAAGCTTGTGAAGGGTCTAGAGCACAAGTCCTGTGAGGAGCGGCTGAGGGAACTGGGGTTGTTCAGCCTGGAGAAAAGGAGGCTGAGGGGAGACCTTATCGCTCTCTACAGCTACCTCAAAGGAGGCTGTAGCCAGGTGGGTGTTGGTCTCTTCTCCCAAGTAACAAGCAAAAGGACAAGAGGAAATGGCCTCAAATTGCACCAGAGGAGGTTTAGATTGGATATTAGGAAAAATTTCTTTACTGAAAGGGTGGTCAGGCATTGGAACAGGCTGCCCAGGGAAGTGGCCGAGTCACAGGTATTTAAAAGATGCATGGATGTGGTGCTTAGGGACATGGTTTAGTGGTGGACTTGGCAGTGCTGGGTTAACAGTTGGACTTGATGATCTTAAAGGTCTTTTCCAACCAAAATGATTCTATGATCCTATGATGTTTATCTTGGCTGTGAAGTTACTCAGTCGCCTTTTGGGCAGGGTCCTAAGAAGATATAGAGCGGTACAGAGGATACAGTGCGATGACCTTCTCCCTCCAGCCCAAATAAAACAATCCTGTCCCTTCTGTGAAAAGCCATGATGACTGCTTATCCATTTCAGCACAGAAATATGGATCCAGATGGCTCTCAATCACTGAACATCACTCCCTAACACCAGGGTGGGATATTCTTTATTGTTGGAGGGATTTCATGACACTCAGTTAATGAGGAAGACCTGCTTTACAATGACATCTTTTCACCCTGAAGTGGAGTCTCCTGGCTTTCAAAGGTTATCTCTCCATTCAATTTACCATGCTGTAATCTCAGTCTTTTGGCAGTCAGTAGCTTTTGGAAGACAGAATTAAAGTGATTCAAACAGTGACAGACTTTGTTCTCCAGTCCTGTTTAAACATATTGCTCAGGATTCTGCTAGGACTCATACGAGTCTTTGAAGACTTGCTCTCTGGTTTATCTTTCCATGAAGATGGCATTTTTGAGTGGCAGTACCTCAGGACAGCAGGGAAAATCCTTCCTATTGAGTCTTTTCATTGACTGTGTACAATTTTTTTTTTTCCCAGAGCTGCTGTTGAGTTTCATTTATGGCAGATGCTCAGTGTACTCGCATGTTTCATAGGTACATCTGACGTGTCACACACTGCCAGTGGAAAAAAGTCTCTCTTTCCACTGACTCAAGAAATATCCATTTATATAACCTCCCATGTCTTATTCATCATTAGCTAAAACCTCCTAGAGTCCCACATTCTCTATGTGAGAGGAGACTAGCAGGATAACTATCTCAGCATATGTAAAGACACCTGACAATGTGTGTTCACTCTCTCTGAGCTCGGCCTTCCTTAGGGAGATCACAAAGAACAGCTCAACACCAGATGTGTCTAAGGAGGTACTTGCAAAACTAGTGATTCATACATGTTTATAGCATAAAACTTTCACAAGGGCGTCTAGATTTGATGTTGTATTTGATCAGTCGGGCTGCTGTTCACCTGAAGACTTTAAAATCCAGTTACAGATAAAGGAGGCACTGTTTGGATTCCCTATAAAGTGACTGTGCATCTGTTGAAAAAAATTAAAAGAATCAACAGCAACCCCCTCTGCTCCCCCAAAAAACCCAAACCAACCAAAATCTAAATATAAAATTAAAAAACTGGCTTTGAAAAGAAAGTGATGCTATCTAAGACATGGTTGTCCTTATGGATATTCATCAGATATCCTCCTTCCTTCTTCTTTAGACCCCTCATATACTAATGGGAGTTGCGTTTTTATAGTTTATATATGAGACTCCTTAAGCACAGGAAGGATTTAAACCTTGGTCCCTTACCTTTTGGGTGCTTTAAGATATCTATAATCTAAACCTAAAGAAGGACAACAGCTGCTTCTTGACAGCGCAATGCAGATGGAAACCCATATCCGGGGTGGTTGGCACCTGCTGCTACAGAAGGGAGGTAAGTGGAAGAGGCCAATATGCATGTCTGTGTTCAACTGTTTCACATTCTGCTATATTTGAAGAGGCTTCTCCAATAGCAGAAATATATTTCAGGATATTGAAATGGTAATGGCAGTAATGTGTGAAAAGCACGGGCAATAAAATTGTACCTGGACTTACCTCTGACGAGCAATCACCCTAACTCATGCAAGAATTCACTCTCTGGGATGCAGAACTCCTACACACCACAAGGAGCAGTGACTCCAGTGAGGGTGTTTGGTTTTTTTCCTGTAACAAGATCCGAACATGGATACCAAATGCTATGCTATTCCTGCTAGGAGCCAAGCGTAACGAGGAGCAGAAAATTACTTCAGTGTGGCAGGAGGAGTGGCTGGCCAGAAGTGCAAGTCTAGCGTAGAGAAGTGGCTGGTGAGGGACACATGACTTGCTAAATATTGCCACCTGCAGCTCCAGTAGGGATCTTTGTCCTGCAGCTTAAACTAGGATAGGGGTGAGAGATGTGACATTTAATGCAAAATAGATTGCAAGCTAATATGCTCATGGGAGGTGGCAGACTCAGCAACTCCCTCCTCCTTCTCCAATCCCTGCTCTATTTCTTCACTAAAAGAAGAAAGTGCTTTAGTCTTTATGTACTTCCTGGAATGGATTGTTTGTTTTTCTGTTTCTCTTATTTTGCTACCCTCTAAACTTTTCCTCTTTTCCATAAACACTGCTTCACTAAACCTGTTTGGCTCAAGTATCTTGTGTTATGCCTTTTCACATGAAAAACTAGAAAGAATAGAAGATCTAGTTGTTTGCTATAGTATATTAAGGTTTTATGTAATATTAGCTATATTTTTTACACTTTTTACTATAGATAAATATTGGAGATTCTATTAAAGGGATAATTCTTGTCAAGGAATAATTTATGAAATAAAATTTAGTGGCATTATACAACATAGGAGGCATTTGTATTCATATTGTTTTCTTTAACATTTGCCTCCTAATTTTTTAAAAGTTAAGTCACTTTTGTTTTGCCCACTTTTCCCCAGTCAGTTAGTACAAACAGCAAGCCAAGTCATTCCTCTTCATTTTTTTAATTCTTGTCCTCTAGTACTGTGTGGTTTTGCAACCATAATCATAGGATATACTTTAAAAATGCCATATCAATCACAGACATTATAAATAGATGAATGTTTTAAGTTTCCATATTTTTTCACCAGGATATATATCTAGCAATGTAACCACACAAATGTACAAAATTATGTCCCTGTAGGAGATTTTTAGAACAGAGCTACTTTTAAGGATAGCACTAGTATTGTCAGAATATGGCTTCATAATTTTAGGGGACTTATATCTGGTTGTAGTACTCGAAAACAGGATTCACGGCATTATGAGATGATCAGGGAAAGAAAAAAAAGATAATTTGCCAAACAAAATATTTTCAATACAGACTGAAATAGGAATGCTTTATATAAAGTCCTGGTGAGACCCACCACAAATTATTATACACATTTCTGACCACTCATTGAAAAAAAAAAAAAAAAAAAAAAAAAAAAGGAATAATTTAAATAGTAATAGGTGCAAAAAAGGTCAAGAAAGATGGCTAAGTGAGCAGACAGCCTAGAGTACGAGAGGAAATATAAAAGAAGTTGCCTTGTTTAGCCTAGAAAAATGAAAGGTAAGAAGAGTTAAGACTGTACTGTATAAATTCAGCAGGTTGCTATATGCCACAGAAGGAAATGAGCTATTTAAGAAAAAGATAATGTTAGCAAAGAACAAATTAGTATAAACCAGTCATGAATAAAATTAGACTGGAAATTAGAAAAAGATTTCTAAGTACCAGAGAAGCAAGGTTCTGGAACAGCCCTCTAATAGGAGTTGTGGAGGGCAAAACACCTATATAATGTTAAAACAGAGTCTGAAATAAGTGTTAATAAAGGTATCTGGTGTAGTTATCTACAGCACGGAGGACTCTCTCAGTGACCTGTCAGGTTTCTGCCAGCTTTTCATCCTCTGTGGCTAAATGCTGAAAGGTCAAAGAGGAAGTCTCTGTAGATCTTGGTTCCCCTAGATCAAAGGTCAGCATTGCAAACTTGTGATTTTCCTTTATATTCCATTATGGTTTTAATTTTAAAGATTCACCTTACAGAGGCTGCAAATATACAAGAAATCTTCCTTTCTAGGAGAGAGGGGAAAAAAAGGTGGTTATTTCTAGCCTTCCTGGCTGCAGAAAGGACTTAAAAACCTAAGTGTATCTCAAAAGCTTAATAAAACAGGGGCATATAAAACACCTAATATTTTTAGCTAATCTAACAATTTGGGGCTATAAATAAGTTCTCATTCTCATTCAACTCCAGCTTCCTTCCCTGAACCATTACTCTCCCCAGTGCTTTATAGCATGCTATGAACTTCTTTCCCCACCTCCACCCCAAAAAACCCCTGTGTGCACCACTATGGCCCCAGGCAGGCTTTTCTTATCCCCTCCAAATGAAAGGTTTGAGCTCTAGACTTATTTTGCTGGTACATGTGTCACCTCCATCATCATGTGCATCTTCTCGGATAGTTTCTTGACAATTTAAACCAAAGGAAAAGAGGCTTCAGAGCCAGTCTGTGAGGAAGTTGTTACAGCCTCAACTTGCCCCAGGGGAGGTTTAGGTTGGATATTAGGAAAAATTTCTTCACTGAAAGGGTGGTCAGACATTGGAACAGGCTCCCCACAGAGGTGGTGGAGTCATGGTCCCTGGAGGTGTTCCAAAAGCATGTAGACATGGCACTTCGGGACGTGGTCTAGTAGACATGGTGGTGTTGGGTTGACAGTTGGACTTGATGATCCTAGAGGTCTTTTCCAACCTTAAAGATTCTATGTTTCTATGATTCTATGATTAAGTGTGGTCAATTGTCCCTTCCTATTTTGTCACTCAGTAGGGAAGGATATGATACCACTTCAGCAGCACCCATCTGGCAGCACTGTCTCTTATCTGTGGGCACCACACTGCAGAGTCAAATGTCACTGGAAGCCACCAGCCTTGTGGCTGTACTGAACAAGTCAGTGATGCTTCTGGTTGGTTTGCTGGGACGGCCGGCTTTCAGCCAGTCTCCTGAGCTCCAGCTGTTAAAGAAGTCAAAACCAGTGGAGTCATAGTCACCTTTGGTCACCTATCATACACAGGTGGCTTCTTGACAATGTATCTGGCATCAGGTGTTTTTTACAAAGGAGGTTTTTACTGCGGTTCTTCAACTATATGAATCTTCTCAGGATAATGTGTTTTCTTATCAATAGTGAGGTGGAATTTGAGATAAACCACATCAGGATATGCATGTCAACTGCTTTTCTTCATAGTGTCTGCCACACACCATATTCTTAGCAGGTTAGACACTCAATGAGTTACACTATATCAAATCTTCTATGGCTATGTGGTCTTGCTAATTTAGAAGGTTGACTATAATCTTGGGATAATGGTCACTGTTGGGATATAATATGTCAGGTATTGACAACATGAATAGCAGAACCCCACCATATGTCTTG
This sequence comes from Balearica regulorum gibbericeps, assembly GCF_011004875.1. Lineage (NCBI taxonomy): Eukaryota > Metazoa > Chordata > Aves > Gruiformes > Gruidae > Balearica > Balearica regulorum. Next base: position 70,832,527 of record NC_046185.1, read on the forward strand.
TCTAGCTACAGTGATTGCTCTCAGCTATATTTTTGACCCAGTGCTCTCACACCACAGATGATAGACCCCCTATTGTTTCAGCATGCCAGCCACTGATGGAGCTATGCTATGACTTGCAGGAAATCTGTGGTACAACTTACAGCTCCACAGTAAATTCTTGAACAGAGTCATTCTTGGCATTCTGCAAAAAATCTATATTTCATAAATAATGTTTCAGGAGATCAAGTATTTAACAGACTTTTAGCAATTCCATTTTATGATTTTGTTTCTTCAGTCACCTGGTTTAAAGCACAATCTCATCCCTCAAATACAGGAAAGTGTCAGTGTGTTCCTCTCCCAGTGTGCTCAGGCAGCAAGCCTGAAAAAAAAAAAAATCTCAGCTGCTGCATACCTTTGCAGTTCAAACAGGAATCTTTCCAGTTGCTCTCAAAGCTTTGTCATCTCTGTGATCCCTGTGGTATGCTGCCATCCTTTTAAAAACACTTAAGTAAAACTTATCTGCACAGCTCTATCTGTGAAAGTAGCATTCATTCACCTCTGAGTCATGGGGAGAAGATGGTGAAAAAATTACTTTCATGGAAAAGGAATAGGCAAAAATAGAAATGACAGTATTGTTAACCATATATATTATCAGGACAAATCTATAGTCAAGGTTTTTCTCACTCCAGTCATCCTATATATGTAATTAATACTCAGGTACTGCTGTACCTCTAATGACCCAGGACAGCCGTGTGGATTTTGGCTAAATTTCCCATGAAAATCAGGCTTCTGTGATCTGCCCACCCATCAGGTCGTCCCTCCTGCCACAGAACACGTTAGTCCCTCATAACTTTCATTCTGTTGGCCCATTTCAGCCAAAACTAACACTTGAGAAAGTGGCCCATGCACCTCTTCTGCTTCTCCAGCCTCCATCCCCAAGATCACCATCACTGTCTTTCCATGGGTGTTTTGCTGGACCATGGCATGGCAGGCACAGGGGAAGATATGCCCGGGCTCTGCCCCTCGTCCCCATCCACGGAAAGACTCATGGGGGAAAGGCAGAAATCTGTTGTGCTTCTCCTTCTGGCTGAAGGGTGATGTTTCAGGCCAGCTTCATGCAGCTTGGCCACTTGGTCACGCAGCTTTTATCACACCATGTCTGAAGATCTGCTGGAGTCACACACACACACAAAAAAAAAAAAAAAGCAGCAGCTCCTGATCAGAGCCTGGTCCAAAACTTTATAGCTGACGAACCACATTGCAACGGTGTGACACGATGTTTTACTTTCAGCTTTCCTTTCCAAGAAGAAAAAAAAAAAAGCCCAGAATATCTACTATGGTAGTTTTTAATTTTGAAAAGGAGAGCTGCATAAAAATAGGAAATGAAAAATAAAAGCAGTCAAAAGGGTAAAATTCTTATCATAAAGGTTTATCCCTTTAATATAAATTATATTATATTATATTATATTATATTATATTATATTATATTATATTATATTCCCCCTGTTAGAAAATCAGGGTATAGTTACACCATCTATTAAAAAAAAAGTTCCCACCCCCCAATCAGAGTGAAAAAACAGTAGAATAAGGGGACTGATGGTACTCAACTGATGTCCTTCAGAAACTGGAACTCACATTCAAACAACCAAATGAAAATGGAACCCCAGCTCTGGTGAACAAAATAATGCAGGCCAAAATAGATTGAGGTACAACATTAACAGAAACTAGATTTACTTAATAGTAAATTAATAACAAATATATAAAGCAATTAAAATATTTGCAAACATTTTCAAACTCACACCCACAGCAGGGACTTTATCAGAGCATCAACATTCAATAAGAGCATTCAGAAAATGAGGTCATAACAAAAAAAACCCCAAAGTCTTTGCTTCAGTGTTCACTGCAAAAATACTTAACGAAAGGTCACAGTGTCACAACCTTTCTTTTCCAGGAACATGCAAGAGGAACACCCTTAAACTGAAGAAACTTAGGAAAGATTTTTGGCAAATCAATAAAATAACTAGTAAAAAGTTGTCAGCAGTAGACAGTACCCACTGCAGAGGTCTAAGAAAATTTAAACATGACATTGCCAAACCATAACTGTGATGATAGGATAAACTGTTTAAATTGGCCTCAGTATCAGGGAAAAGAAAGCTGAAAAATGCAGCATCAGGATTTAAAAAGGATCCCAGGGTGATCCAAGAAACAACAGCCTGACATCTCTACAAGGAAAACTGCGAGGAATTGTACAAATGGATGGAAATGGCAAGCACATGGATAAATGCATTGCAACGTGAAAGGCAAAGCCTTTGCAAAGGCAAGCCATGGACCCTGCTTTCGGTGGAGTTTTTGAAGAAGCAAAGCCCATGTGGTTAGGGCTATCCTGAGAGAAAAGGGGTTAAGATTTCCAAAATGCTTTTCTCAAAGTCCTCCACCAAAGACTCTCAGAGAAACTAACTGTAGGACTTGATGGACTGGACCATCATGGGAGGTAGCTCAAGGTCTTCAGCAGCACAGACAGCTTTGAATGTTGCAAGCCCAAGTAACCGTCTGGTCAGGATGACATTTTGCCCTGTGTACCAAACAGAGCCCTCAGTTGTCCCCTGTGAACGGACCAGGAGTCTTTCCCCTCCCCTCTCCAGAGCACAGATCTTCCTCTTTCTCTGAACAGTGGGCTTGACAGACCTTTGGACAACAGAAGAGGACATTGGTGCCACACAGGTGAAAAAAACTTGTCTTTCTGCTTCCTCCCATCTCTGGCACTGGCAGAAGAAATTTAGCAGTATTGCCTCCTCCAGTGCCGCAGCCGCAGCACGTCTCTGCTGCCGCTACGTTTTTGGCTTTGCTCCCAAACAGGTAAGGAAGCTCAGTGTCGTGCACAAGAGTGGGGTGCAGAGACTGGATGGGGAATAGCTCTCAGCAGGGCTTTTGTACTGTCCTCACAAGTCTGCAGACAAGACATTGCCACCTCTGCTGAGGATTAAAGCCAAAACTGACCTGAGTGGCTCTAATGATGGCAAGTCATGGGCCAAACCGAGGGCATTTAGTGTCCTAATGCCTAATTACACCATGAGAGCAATTTTATAATGCCATAAGCACACATCAGGTGATGAGGTATAATGAGCTTTTCTGCAAGAAGCCAGTGAATATATTTAGAACTGTAAAAGGTCTGTTAACAAGCTACAATTTTCTTCCAGGGACATTTGTTGTAACTAATTCTGCAAGGCAAATGAACCTTCTCCCTTTTTGCCACATTTAAGCATACGTGTTGAAAAGTGGTGGAGGGGAAATTCAGAAGAAAACACACAAAAATGAATGCATTCTAGCATCACACACTTGTTTCATCTCCAGTAGTACTGGAGTTGCAGGGCTGAGATGAGAGTCTGTACCAGCCGTGGTGAGGAGGGAGAGGAGAGAGAGTGGTCCACGTCCTTCTGCTCAGGGCTGCTGGGGCAGGTTCCTTCTTCAGGGCTACGAGGCTCTGATGAAGGATCTGCCTTTTCCAAGGAGGATTGGTCCTGATGACAAGTGTCTTGCTGAAGCATTAAGGGTTGTACAGAGGAGCTGTAGGCAGGGAAAAATCAATCTTTCTCATTGCCTTTCTTTTTCTCATCCTCATTTTGCATGTCACTCGCAATATTCTGTGGGCAGATGGCGTTTCAGCTGATGAGCTAAACACTAAAGCTGTGATGAAGACCCAGCACAGCTTTAGGATGTAGCTAAAGCTAACGGACCCAAAGACCATTAACTTTGTTTTGTTGTTTGCATTTTTTTTCTATGAAAACTTTCTAATTGTTGAGGCAATATCTATTCTACTGTAGTCAGCTTTCCAACATTTGCATTCACTGGCACTCTCTGATGGACAGTTTTCTGAACTGATGTGTACCTGAACAGATAAAATGATTAAATGACATTAAATCACTTCAAGGAAAAGCATCCTCCTTATTTGCATGTGACTCAGATCAGTCTTTTTACAACTTAACGTGTTAGCATGATAATACTGCAAGAGAAATTGTCCATATATTATGAGGACAGAGGTAAGGACCATCCAGTCTCTAACCAGAGTGTCATGCTACTTATCAGTGCATTCCCACCCTGTGCTCTGCATTCCTTCTTTATCAAGTGTTCATATTTCTGCTGCAAATTAGAAGATGCCATGTAAGGAAAAAAAAGCCCTGATGATTTGATATAAGAAAAGATGCCTTTCTCGCACAGAGTGTAACAGTAAGCTAAATACTTCTACAGTATCATTTCTACCTGAGCAGCCAATTCTCTGGTTCAAATATTCATATTCACAAATCAGTTCACTAATCTTTCTAGTGTGTTTCTGAATTCAAGTTTTATCTTCTACAAACCCCTGCAGCAATGCATTCTAAAATGTAATTATGTGATATGAAAAAAACCTTACTTTGCTTTAAATTCTTCCTGATAACTTAGTTCGGTTGTCACCGGGTTCTCTGGATATGATAAACCAGTAATTTTTCCCTGCTATGCTTCGTTATATCTTCCGTTGTCCAAGCTGAGGATTCCTAGTTTATTTTTGTCTCCCTTCATGTGAAAGCTGTTCTGAACCACTGATTCCCCTGGTTATGTTCCTCAGGAGTATTCCTGGGTCTCCTGGATCAGCCTCAGCGTGTTTCTGTTGCCACCCCACTGCTCTTGGGAACCAGCGCTCTTAGGAGCAAGAGGCAGATGATATACTAATCTCATACAATGACAGTGAAAAACTTCCTACCCATAATCCCAGAGGATTCTAACAGCAACTTTTAAAATACCCACAGATTCAGCAAGTCTGGAGCATGTGGCTTCCAGGACTTCTGCAAGGTGAAACGAAGGAACCCTCTGGGTCATTCTCAGCAGTAGCTGGAAGGCAGCTTCCTCCCTGCCCTCCAGCATTCCTAGTGTTGTGCTGCTGCTTAAAAATGGGAGTCCAGATAGATCAGTTAACAGGATGGTTACTCTGACCTTATCCCAAGGAAAATAAAGGATTGATTAAAATGATTAAAATGGTCTTTTGATAAAAATTTTTAAAAGCATGCTGCTCTGGATAAATTAGCTTCAGCTCCTGGTGCCCTTCTTGCATCTCCTTGTTTAAAATGGTATTTGTAATTTTTAAACTTCAGTTGTTGCTATGTGCCATCTTTGCAAGTTCTGCTAGAATCATCGTAGGTGAGTTAAAAGCATCATTTAAAACTGTGCTGCTTGATGAAGCTGCGCAACACCCCATTCTAGGTATCTTTTCCTAACCAGAACTCATCCAGTTCAAGAACAAGTCGTCATCTGATCACAGCCCCAAATATCCAACGGTGCTTGGGACACAGCTTCGGTTTGGACTCTTCTTTCACATGAAAAATTGTCTGGGGAGTGCCAGTCTATAGAAAACGATTTTTGGTAGGAGGATGGCGAGGACCCTTCAACCATCAGAGTTCCCGGAAAGACATCGCTCAGCAGTTTGAGACCCGCAAGAGGCGATGACAGCGTCCCGAGCTCCAGGCTCAGCCTGCGAGGGATCTTTCGGTCGCCGTAGCTTCAGCAGCTGCGGTATTCACACAAGGTAACTCACTAACCAGTGGTTAAGCCCAGTGGCAGATACTAATAGCAGCAGCCTCTTTCCATTTCTCAAGTCCATTTTAAATTAATAAGAATGTTCCCCTTCTGTTTTTCATCCACAAAGAGACCCCCTTCGCATATTAATTTAATGTTAAATTGATGGATTAAATTATACCAAGCTCAAAATCAATTCTGCACATATTCATTAGAACGGACTAAATCCCTTAGTAAGGATAAAGCACAGAAAATGCATTTAGAGACACTGATAAGTCCAGGTCCATTATATGTCATTTTAAACAAAGAGCAAAAAAAAGCCCCTTTGGAGACGCTCTATCAGCTATTAAACAGAGACATTGCATGCACAGGGAGATTGATGATTAGCATTTCCATTCTCAGAACGGCTCTCCCTGGGCTGATGATAACAAGTAAATGCCTCTTCATGTCTTTGTCACAGTTCACAGAGAAGCAGATGCCTAGACTAAGCTTTTCTCCTTTGTCTTTCCTCTTGTGCAATCAGTTAACAAGTGCAAAAGCACAACACTTTCCACTACTTGCTGGAATTCTTTGATCTCTGCTAGGATCGGGTGGCAATTTTACCTCCTTTTTTCTTTTTTCCTGTACTGGCCATTTCTTTTCTGTAAGCCTGCCTGATTGTAAGCTCATTACATTACTCACTAGCACGGGAGGTCTCTCATTTGGTAATGTGGGACACATGGCTGCTGGCCAGGAGAACCTTTTCAGTCTACAGAAACCCAAGCCCAAGCCGCACGCCTCTCCAGCTTTTGTCATTCCAACACTCAGCTTTGAACCTGAATCCAGGTTTCACAGATGGGTCCTGTTTCTAAAAATGAATTCTCTAAATCTGAATTCTCTAAAACTGAGAATTTCAGAAACTCATACAGATCTACATTTACACCTAAGGTCTGTTACCTACTTCAGTTTTACCAAGGTTGGGATTTTCCTTGTAGGCTTATCCTGCAGTCGATGTCTACCATGAAAGAAATGCTATATTTTTGATGAATATTAGGCTTGTTTGAGGAAAACCCCTTCACTTTCCAGGTGCCTGTCTTCTGGACAGAAGCAGTTATCTAGGCTGCTTAGGAAGCAGGCAGGGCTTGCTCCCCCCCCCCCCCCCCCCCCCCCCGGCCTTTCTTCTGCTTGGCAACTAGAAGTACTCTCAAAGAGTCAATGAAAGGAAGAGGAGGATCAGCACCCCAATGTTCATTAGTGTCCCGCGCTGCGCATTTCCCAGCTATGGCCCCTACAGACTGCCCTGCCTCAGACTGAGCTATGGAGGTGGAGAACGGAGCCATGTTAGAGCAGATCTGTTAGGCACAAGTAAATCTCAAAAGCACAAGTAAATCTCAAAAGCAGGCAGGACTATCTCATGCAGAGAAGAGGGCAGGGAAAGAAGGTAAAATAATACCAAGAAATTACCTAAAATGATTCTTTGAGGTTTTGTATGTCTTTCTGTTTTGGAGACAATGATTTTTTATCTTTCTTTTCTTTTTTCTTTCTTTTCTTTTCTTTTCTTTTCTTTTCTTTTCTTTTCTTTTCTTTTCTTTTCTTTTCTTTTCTTTTCTTTTCTTTTCTTTTCTTTTCTTTTCTTTTCTTTTCTTTTCTTTTCTTTTCTTTTCTTTCTTTTCTTTTCTTTTCTTTTCTTTTCTTTTCTTTTCTTTTCTTTTCTTTTCTTTTCTTTTCTTTTTTTCTTTTTTAATTTTAGACTCAGATTCACAACATTTGATGTCATTAAACTGGCAATACTTTACCTCTAGCCCAACTCATTGCTTTAGTCCTTGCAGCCTCTCCACAACAGAAGCCTGAGGATCATTATCATAGTGTAACGCATGGTGTCTATTCTTTTTTTTTTTGTTTAACCTGCAATGATTTCTAGACAAAGGGGAAGAAAGGAGACTGTAACTATGTACAAACTGACTTAATATTCAAAAGATGAAAATGTTTCTGAAATCCTGTGTGTTTTCAGAACGTGTGTAAATTCAGTGGATTTGATCCCATTTCGCAGGTATGGAAGTTCATAGTGATCGGTCTTACAGCTCTTACAGCTCATTCTGCGTGAAGATACATTTGATAGGAAGAGAAAAGACATAGAGTGTCACATGCCTTACATCAAATCACAGAGTAGTTATAGAGATCTTGCTTTTTATACATGACATTTTAAATTTGTGTAAGGAAATGCACAACAACTTTTTGACTAATGAGCCACTTTTTTGAAAATTGTGTGTGTATGCCCACAATTGGGCAGTATGTGAGGTGAAATATCAAATTTTCTAACTCAGTTTTATATCTAATCTCTGCTGTGGGAAGTGAAATTGTGACAGATGGTTGCTGTACTCATTACCCCTTTATTCACAATGAGTAATAATTTACCATTAAATCCCACTAAAAAGAACATATCTGTTCATGTAACGAGGTTTATTCAGTGTAACCAAAGATTCTGGTCTTGATTTTGTCAAGAGCCTTATATTTCAAATCCATAAAATTGAGCTAATAGTATTCATTCACCCATACACCCAAGGCTGCAGACAACTTGAATCCGATACATTTTTACCTGTGGTAAATATAATTGCTTGTCTTTTAAATAAAAGGAAAGAACAGATTAAGTATGGTCTTAGGCAATGGCGATCTCTCTTCTAGGCCTAGCTCTAATGTCAATTTGCTATGAAATAAGATGGAAGTCTCTAAACTCGACCTTATTGAAAGAAAAAGGTGAACTTCTATCTTAGAACTAAAAATGACTGTGAAATTCTAGTTCAAAATACTATTTATGACAAAGGTGGGAAGAGTAACCTTAGTTCCATAAATAATCCAATAGATCATGGGGTTTCATAGCATGTTTGGTCTTATTGAATTGAAATGTTAATGGAGAAAAAAGTATGCTGATTTTTTTCTATTGAGAAAAACTTGTAGTTTCTAACACATAAAGCATATTTTGTACTTTCCAATTTTTTAATTTGAGACTTGGCAAAACTAATCCACATATATCCACATACCGTGTAACCACAATATGTAATACTTCTATTAATTATTTTTATCAATTGAAATATAGTGGAAAAGCAATCACTTTTGCTAGAGGGTTAAATTTTGATTTACAAGAAATACCCACTCATGATTTTATGTCTTGCTATGAATATTTCAGTATTTATTCTAAGTGAGTAAATATAATCTTTTTCTAAACATACAGTCTTTGTTGCTACATTGTAAGGGCTGTTAATCACTTGGAACTGGGCTTGGTTAAACAATTGCTGTTAAAACAGTTTGAGTTGAACAACCAATTTTCTTTTAAAGAAACAAACGGGAAGGAGACACATCATATCTTAAATGGTCTATTTCATCGGAAACTTCAGCACCTGATGACTGGAGAAAGAACTAGATGAGGGTTGTTCTTTGACCTCCAAAAAAAGAAATATATTGTTCTGAAATCTTCCTGCTACATTTCACAGGCCTAGTAATTTGGTGTCATGCTCCTATTCTTCCTCACACGCCATACCCTGTGAAGTACTGTGACAGACACAGAGCTGACTACTGCTTGCCTCCCACATGAAACAGATGCCACTGTAAAGCACAGGGTGTGAACTTTTGCAAGCCAACCTCAGCTATGAAGGAATTGAAAAGGCAGGAAATATTCAATGTATAATGCCCATCGAAAAATACCTCAGAAGTAAATTTTCATGGAATTTTTCTGAGTTTCAATGAAGACACAAGAGGGAAAAGGTGAAGAAGAGAGAGGGAAGGAAAAAGAGAAGAGAAGAGAAGAGAAGAGAAGAGAAGAGAAGAGAAGAGAAGAGAAGAGAAGAGAAGAGAAGAGAAGAGAAGAGAAGAGAAGAGAAGAGAAGAGAAGAGAAGAGAAGAGAAGAGAAGAGAAGAGAACAGGAGAAAGGGGGGGGGGGGGGGGGGGGGAGCTTTTCCTGCCTAACTTCCCCACAGAATATTACTTAGTGTTACAATTGTTAGTAAGTAGCTTGTTCTGTTTTTGATGAGATCTTTTCATTTGAAAATTAGTATCTACTTTGTAAACAAGCAAATTGATAAATCACAAAAATTAAAGAAACAACCCCCCTCCACCTGCAAACTTGGTATTTAAAGAGAACATAGTCCTTTTATTTAAGTGCACAGGAAAAGCAGTATTTCATGACCAGTTGTTGCTTCTGAAAGGAATAGGTTGTGCATTTTTAATTTCAGAAATCAGATCAATATTCAATGTATATGAAGGAGTGTATCTTCTGATTTTGTATTCAAAGTCCCTTCTTTCCCAACAAACCAAGAAGTGGCAGAGTTAATACTGCAGAATCTCCTTCTCCTCTGCTCCCTTTCCCCTCCCTCTGTCCCCCTATTTCTGTTTAACCCAGTATCTCTGCGGGTAGATCATCCATGATAGCGTAAGCCAGGTTCAAGCTTCTCTACACAGGGATACAACTGAGTCCAGATTACTCGCTTTATATGGGCAAGGCTAGCACATAATATGAGCAGAGGATGTCTCACTTGATGGGACCCTGAGCTACACACTGAGCAATCTGGCAGTACCATGGCTTGGTTAGTTGTGCACATCGCTCATGAAATTTCTGGTGATAACAGAATCTACTATTCAGCCTGAGCAGGTAATATGATTTAACCTACCTGTTTTTCACTGTGAGCTGAGTTAATTCCAATTATCTTTGATCTACCTAAACCTAAGAGTAGACATGAATGGTTACAGATATTTGGCTAATATGATAATTTAATTATAGAATCATAGAATGGTTTGGGTTGGAAGGGACCTTAAAGACCACCTAGTGCCAACACCCCTGCTGAGGGCAGGGACACCCTCCACTAGACCAGGTTGCAAAAAGCCTCATCCAACCTGGCCTTGAACACTTCCAGGGAGGGGTCATCCACAACTTCTCTGGGCAATCAGTTCCAGTGGCTCACCACCCCCTTAGAGACGATATTTTCCTAATATCTAATCTAAAACTACCCTCCTTCATCTTAAATCATGTTTTAAAGCAGTAAGTCCCCAGTCACTTGTTAGTGAAAGCAGTGGTTTTTCTTGTTTTCATGTTGTGGATTGGAGGAGGGTGGTTGGTTTCCTGTATTCAGTGGTCAAACACCATATCAATAAAATCCCGACTCTTTCTTATATGTATCTTGTACAACACCAAGTAAAGCTTTCATGTATTTGAGGGGTAGAAAGTTCAGCATTAACACTACTGAGACAGCTGTATTTGCATCCTCTGTTGAAATGGATGCGTCTACTTTTAGTTCTTAATATAAAGAGAACACCTGCATCTTTCAATTACTTCTGAACAATTTAGCACTAAAAAAAAAAGCATTTCTCTTGTAACTATTCTCTTTTTTTAAGTTGTAATTTTCCTGTAGGTTTGTCATGTAATGGTAGTTGGTTTTAATGATGATTTATTGATCAACACTTATGTCCAGCAATGCCTTGGGCACATGGTTACCTTGAGACACTGCTAGGAGTTCGCTTGGAGTCAGCTGGACTGCTTGCAGTGAGTACAGCTCTTTGCAAAACTGGTGTCCTAGGTGTGATTTGCAAATGCTTGTCTTCCTTCTGCTTTGGTCTTAATCTTTTCCTCTTGTAATTTATCTGATAATCTGCATGACAAATTGGTCCCATTTCACCAGTTATATGCAAATGAGTCATTGCATCAGAATTGCTATGAGTATTCATAAATAAGAGCTGAAGAACTTGGCCCAACACATGTAATTTTTACAGTAGAAACAAACAAACTTCTAAAGAATAAGTTTGAGTATCAGATTACCCAGCAAGTCATCTAAATCAAGATTTGGGAACAAAGCATTAAGCTGCTGCTTTTGAAAATATTACTCTAACTAATAGTCCTCCAGTCTCACGTAAACATTTATACTACTAGAATACAGGAAGATGGGCAGAAAGGGCCCTATACACTCTAATACAATTAGGACTAGGATCTGTTGTGATGATCAGTGAATGCTATTGCAATGTTAGTTCATTTTGGCTTTCAAAATGCCCCTTACAGCTATTTCACCCTACCCAAACATCCCAGTTATGGCTCAAAGCTGGGAAACTCTCTAACAATAAATATTTTCACCAATATTTTATTTTTACATTGGATTTTTCCATGTTTTATAAGCAACCTGATTCTGCCATCAGTGGTAGAGGCAATATTCTTCAGGCACATTAGTGCTGAATTCCTTTCCTGATAATTTATTGCCCCCAATATACAGTTTTTGATATCCACATTAGTTTTGCTGATTTTTTTCTGATATTCTAAGGTCCATGGATACTAAACTGAGTTGCACTGCTTAACACAGCCATAAGCTGGCAGATTCATGATGCTACTACTGAAAAGTTCAAATTAACTTTTGAACACTAGCTATCTCTACTACCTTATTCTTTCACTCATTTATTTTCAACTATGTCAGGCTTCTTGGTATCGATCTCTCTCCTCTAACATCCCAGCAACAGACTCTGCAATGGTTTCATTTTTATCCAACAGGTGTCCAGAATAAAACATGTGAGCTATCAAAGGAAAAGGTAGCAAATTCCCAGAATTCTTGCTTCTAGCCAGGCGTCCTAACTGCTAGGTCATGAGACTCCTTCCTGCCATGCAACTTTACCTTGTAGGAGACATGATGGCCCAGCACCAATGGGAGGGAATGGCCATGATCTTGTGCTCTACAGATATACAGGATGAAGGTCTGGGCATACTGCTAGCATGTGGGAGAAGTAAGTTTAGACCAGAACAGCATTTAAATCCTAGCCTGATGCAAAAAGTAGTCATCTTTTTCCCTTGGGACCCTGCTTGCACTTGGATCTTTGTGAATCACTGTTTTTGAAGGCACTCAGATTAAGAGAGGACTGTTACTTCCATATTTGCTATCGTCCTGGTGCTCAGTGATAGAAGGCAGCTTCCATGTTTCCAGGACTACAGCAGTCTCCAGCACGTTTGTAGTCCCTGGGGCTGTCTCCTCATCAAGTTTGTGGCTGCAGAGCAGACCTTGGATTGCCAACAGTGCTGTCCCTGGTGCGACCAGGTTCTAAAAACATGCCTTTCCTTCACCATGTGGCTTCCCTACTCAAGATGGTTGTTGAGCTATTTCTTCAAGCTGTTTGCTTAAGGCTCCCTTTCTTCTGGCTTTCTCTTGAACAACTTGCAGCAGCCAATGTGAAGAAGCAGCAAGGGCGTTCTGCCAAACAGTGCAGTAGCAGCCTCTTTCTTGCAGAACAGCTCAATGATTGGTGAGGAAATAAGTTCCTTCCCCTGCCTGAGACCTTCCAGCTCCATATCTCCTGCCTCTGAGCCGAGTACTGCACCCACAGGTCTCTGTGCTATGTGACAGAGGAAAAACACCTGTTTGAGTCAAGAGACAGAGGAGAAAAATGGATTGTGATTTTTGTAGCCCACTAGTTGTGTGGTCACATCTAAGGAAGAAAAGAGAGTTTCCAGTTCCTACTCCAGAGATTATGGATGCCATTTATGCAATGCACATGTAAATTAGAAAGTTAATTCAGTTACTGTGGCACAAATTGGAACCCAGGACTCACTCTTTCTACATGAACGCCGCAATCATTCTTCTGCAGAGTCATGTCTCTACTTCTGGCTCTGTTAACTCCTGAACTCCTGAAGTCATAGAATCATAGACCAACCCAGGTTGGAAGGGACCTCAAAAGATCATCTGGTCCAACCTTTCACAGGAAAGGGAGCCTAGATGAGATTATCTAGCACCCTGCCCAATTACATCTTGAAAACCTCCAGCGATGGGAACTCTACCAAGTCCCTCTATTGAAGTCAAGTCACTTGAACAGGAACCAGTTAACAATACAGAGCTGACAGGAGGAGAGGGAGAGTCAGGTTCATGGAGGAAGAAAAGGGTGTGTGAGGTGTCTCCTGAGCTTCTGGATGAAAGGGGATGCAGCTCTATCTCTGCTTCCAGTCATGTTCTCAAAGAAAGGAGTTACCCAGCCTGCTTTACTTGCTTGTTCTCAGTTTTTGAATTTTGTGTATTTATAAGAGCAGAGTCCCGCTTGCCCTTTCCAGGGGGCACTTTCCAGGGGGGGAAACTTTCATGCGGTGGGATGTGGCGGGGAGAGGAGGGGAAGCACTAACATGGGAGCTGGAGGTTGCCAGCACAGCAGGGGCTGAGGGGCTGCTGAAGGAAGCAGGATGTTGGCCAGGCATGTCCCAGGGGCAACACAATCTTTTTAGAGACTGGAAGGGCCTGCTTCAAATGTGCTGCAATTCAGAAAGCTACCGAGTTGACTGAAACAAAGACTGGAAGCAGAGACTGCTGCTGCAAGGACACAGTGGAAGGGCTTTCTCATCCTTGTATTTCTGCTCTGCTGTAACAGGGGAGTAGAGAGGAGCCCCCCGGACTGTTGGTGTCTACATTTAATTTCCTTCCTCGTGTAACAACTCCATAATACCTTGAACCATTGAGGTTTTCTAACATTTCCTGGCAATATTCTAATTCTTTGGCTATTACATAGACCTTTGGTGAGTACCTGAGTACTTAGACTGTAACAGGAATAGGATTTGGGATGATTAGACATTGTATTGGGAAATGCACCTCCATTTGTGCTGATGTCAGAAGCGCAATCTATTAATTTTCTGCTGTTCTGTGTTTCTTTTCCCATTTCCATGCCTGCGATTTAGATGATGGACTTATGAATCTTAAAAACAGATTAAAAAATCAGCTTATATTAAAGCATACAGTATTTCTGAGATTGGGTTTGCTTTCAGATCTGTGATTTTTTACCTTCAGCAGCTCATATGCATTTATTGGCCCTCTCTCTCAAGTCTATTTCTGACTGATGCAACTACAAATTTCCAAAAGCAGAATAACCGACAATTGATTCTGACAGTTCACTTCCTGATTCAATCCTGACTGCAATCATACTGATTTGATGCATCACTTGTTGGCAGGAACATGATTCACTATTCAATTGTAATGCAATGTTTTGATGAAAAGTTCTCCATACAGTAAAATATAATTGTAGTACAATGTATTTAACTGCCCATTGCTGTTGCAAGCATATGTTGTCTTAGGATTTCTCCTAGGAAAACTACTTAGTCAGACACACTGAATGATAATAACTGCTGCTAAATCAGGACAGACTTAACATCATTGTCATTTAATGTGGATTAATTTAACCAGTGCTAATGCATGTAAAAAATAATTAACCAGAGGTTCAATATGTATAAACTGCATGCTTTAGTCTTTACAACAGAAGCAGCTAAGTAAAGATAAATCCTGTAGAGTTTACTCATTGTTCAATAGACCTTAGTGCAGAGTAAAGGATTTCTGAGGTTCATTATTCAAGGACAGCTTGATTATATGAGCACTTGTCAAAAATTTGTTGTCCATCTTTGGAACGGCAACATTCATGAGGTTTTGTAACATTCTTTACTTGCATAGACAAATTCCTTGCCTTATGTTTTCAGTATCTATGAGAATTTATTTGCATGACACCATATGAGAAACCAGAGTAAAAAAATAGTGCTCTGGGATGTTGGTTACGAAGATACTGAGCATGTATGTTTACACAGTCACATTCTGTTTCTCAAGTATAGCCTGTACAATAACAATATATTCAGCAATGCAGTGTCAAAGTTTATACAGTCCATGCTGGACATTTTGATATTTTCTGGTTTTGAAGATCTTAATTTGTGGTAACCCTTTTTTTTCAGCATACAAAGAGAAAACAGACTAGATACATGGGCAAAGCTAGCTTATGTCTCATCAACATCAGTATTGCATGTAGAAGTCTTTGCAATGAATCTCCTCTTTGGCAGTTTATGGGGCTGCATCTCCAGCAGGACCATACTATCCACTTTGCATCAGTGTAAGATGATGTTTGCTTAAGGCTCCCTTTCTTCTGGCTTTCTCTTGAACAACTTGCAGCAGCCAACGTGAAGAAGCAGCAAGGGCGTTCTGCTATATATAAAATATATAACCCTATATATTTTATTTAGGAAAAAAAAATTATGAAGTGAATTATCTTAATAAATGTTGAAGAGACTAGAGAAAGATGTATCACAGGTTGAAAAGGCATAGCTAATGAGGTTTGACAGCTTAACTTTTCCAGAATATGCCTAGGGTATCCCCTCAAGAAGTAGATGATTTCAAAATCAACATCCTTGAGTGAGCTTTTGCATAAGCTTTACCTTTTTCCTCCTAAGTGTTACAGGGGGAAAAAAGTTAAGTGTCTGTAAAAGCAAATAAAGAGAAATTTTAAGGGCAGATTAAGAGATCCAACAGCACGTTCCCAGAGGAAATGTGAAAGGAGAGCACAAATGAATCTTTCTGTAGGCAAATGGAAATAAATTTTGTCTGGTTTAACTAGCAGTGGGTATAGCTGGTACTCGTAAGAGTAGCATGGTGCCAGCTTGTCTATAGCTATCAGTACATATATATTGCAGTTAGCATGAATGTGACAGCCAGGGAGTGCCCTGTGGTGGAAAGAAATGTAAGCCAGCTTCAAACTAGTTAGCTTAGGACCGGTGGCCATCTACCATGGCAGAACAGACGTGAATGGGGTCTGCAAAACCAACATAACAGGAAGAGAAAATTACCCTGAAATCAAAAATAACCATCCAAATTAAAGTTTAATAGAGAATTAAAAGGAAATAGCTTTGGCTGTTCAGGAGAACTGAGCAATTCAAGGTAGCTGCGGGTCTCAAGCTTCTGTGGACCCTAATCGCCAACAAATGGCTTGGTCCTGGCCACCAGCCATCAGCTGATCAATCTGGCTGAGAATTCCTACCTGAGAAATAAGTGAAGATATTTGCAGAGATACTGGACTGGCAAAAGTTGAACAGTTTTCACATCTACTTGCTCTGCTTTGTAGTGCTGCGGCATCAAAGTAAGTTAACCAGCCGTTTCCCATCTCTCGATCATTTGCATCCATTGTAAGAAGTGAGTTAATATGCAGAATACTGCTAGAATGATTCATCAACCTGAAACCAAAGGCTCCAGCGCAGCCTCAGAAATAATAAGATCTACTTCAGTTTAATATAAATTACACTTAGCTGCATTGAAAACTTCATAATCATCTAATTTAAAGCACAGCACCACAGGGGGAAAATCTTTCTAGCCAGCTATTTAGACTGGTTTTCTCTGACATTAGCAGAGATGGAAACTGATGGAATGGATCTAAATGCCTCCTTCCAAGCCACTGACTCTAATGAAGATCCCAAATCCACTTCCAACTAAGCACCTTCCAGTTATAATGTCAAATTACATTTCAGTCATTTTTTATAAAAGATGAGAAATTTAATTGAGGCATTTTATCACTACAATATAGTATCTTCTCAAAAGGAGTTATTAAAACCATAGTGCAGTCTGCTCCAGTAGAAGATTTTGAAAAATTAGAAACTTTGGAGCATCTGAAATCCAGAGGCCCCTGGAGAGCGAGCCCTCCCTCCAGCGCAGCATCTGCTGCTCCTAAGACCAGTCCACAAGCGCTACCTGGGAATTCTGCTGCAGCATTAGGTTTGCAAACATGGGTTTTCTTTGCAAAAAAAGAAGTTTCCGTGCTTTCCCAGCTGCTTTTGGTTATGAGATATGACTTAAAATCTTTGTCAGTTTAAGAGCGGCAGCAGCATCCCGGTATCTACCCAAATTTTTAGAAAGGACTCAGCAGTAATTTTCAAGTTGTACACGTTTTCATACAGCTTTCTGGCAACATCTGATCATTTTTTAAATCTATCACACCACTTATAAAATACTTTCTCCCTTTTTGCTTCAGGAAACAGTCACAAAAGTAACAATAAAAGTGCACTGACTGATAGAAACTGTTTTGCGGCAAGTCAATCAGAGACTCAAACTAAACCACGTGTCAAATCTATTCCAGTCAGCTTCAGGACGGCACTCGGGCTGAATCGCTGAGGTAGTCGCTTCCAGGGTACACACTGTGTGCAGGTGTTATCTGACCAGCAAAGGCTGCAGCCCCTTTAACAATGAGCCCCTAAAACCCCCTCGCTCCTGTAGTTACGACTGCAGTAAGACTAAAGCACAAATTATATTCTGCTTCAACTATTATGGCTTTTCAGCAGGTTACATAGGTAGATCCTTTAGGGGCTGAAAAGACCAAATGCTAAAACTCCATCCGTTACTCTTGCTGAGGAATAACGGAGGCAGATGTTATTTGATGACAAACAGTCACTCCCACAAGAAGAAAAAAGGAATAGCAAAGGGAGAAGCGGAGAGGGAAAGCTTTCCCGGCTGGCCAGCTTCTATACAGCCGCTCAAAACCAAATTGCACTGAAATGCTTCATGTTGTTTGGAGTTAGATGGGAGTTTCCTTTCATGTTGGAAGGCTGAATTTGAAGGCATGTGGGGTTTGTATTTTGTTTTGGGTTTCTGCTATGGGGAACAATGTAGAGTCAAATTATCAAGCACATTGTGCAATGGAAAGGCCAGGACATCCTAGTTAATCTGCCATATAATTTGTGTCTTACTATTACATGGTGGTTGTATATCCCAAGCATAACTTACAGGCATATGAAGGATAGCATAGATCTTTTGGCCCCAAATCTGTAAGACTGTCAGTAGCTGGGGTGGAACTAGCTAGTACTTAGGCTGTGGCATTGGCTGTGCAACACAGGTTCACGCTTTTGTATATGTATTGCAACGGCAGGGGAGAAAGACTGATTTGGGGTTTTTTCCTACTCTGGGCAGACGTAGCTGGATAGATGTGTAAACATGCACACGCACATATATTTCCCGCAAATATATGTATTCCATTGTTATGTTTAAGGATCTAAAAAAATAAATAACTCTATCTTTTTTCTAAATAGCTCTTTTTTTTTTGTCTTTACAAAATTAAAACATTCACTGCTACACATGAACAGAATTCTTAAATTAAAAAAAAATTCAAATGAGCTATGTTTAACTCTAGTTTATGCCAATTTCAGTAAATGAAGATTATGGAATCAGGAGCACATTTTAGCCACCCTTTTTGATGTAGCTGCATTTAAAAAAAAAAAATAGTCTTTTTAGCTATAATGCATTTCTATTCTCCACTAGCATCCGTCTAACAAACAGAACTGTTCCTTCAGCAGTCCTACAGTCTAAATCAGGTATGCGCCTTGCCGGCTACTCTTTCTGCATCAGTCCGGGAGCCCGGAAAAGATCATCCCCATTTCTCAAAGCAACAGCTCCCCCATTTGTTGGCCAGGAGCAGTGCAGCCTACCCGGGAGAGGCAGCTACACTGAACCCGGGGAGTTTTTACTAAGAGACGAGTTGGGGGGCTCACATTTCCGAGGCGTTCCCCAGAGTTAACTCTTGCGATAAACAGCGAGCTGTAGAATTGCTGCTCACAAAACAGTCTCGCTGCAGGATAAAGTCTCATTTTTCACACTGCTAAAGGATGGGGGGTGTGAAAAGGCTGAGGAAGGGGAGCGCGGCAGTGCGACTTGCGTGTCACCAAGCAGTGGCAAAGCCAGCATCCTTGCCTGGCGCCAAGCCCCATGCAGGGAGAGGGATGCTGGCATGGCCAAGCCTTAGGCAGCAGCAGCATGGGGCACATGTATAGCAGTTAGCAGCGGGAGTTTCTCAGGTTTGTGGCATTTTGAAATGTCTATATAGAAAAAAAGCTGAAAGGCCAGCAGATGTTTCTGGGTTTTTTTCTATAAATCCATTCAGATTTCACCAAAATGTACAGATTGCAGAAACTGAAGAGTATGAAGTTTTAAGCAGAGATCAGAACAAATACGGTGTTGTAGAAAACACTGTTTCAGGATAGCATCATAAAATGTACGAGTCAGCCTGGGGTAGTAAATGCAACTGAAAAATGACATGCAAACGCTAGATTATGCTTTGAGCAATTTTCGATAGTCCTGACAATGCTATAACTGCCAATTTACAGACTTTGTAAATGAAACAATTGGTTTTGGTGCTTAAGAAAGAATTTCCATTTCCCCAAGAATAAAGGACCCAAAGTGCACCTTCCGCCCTTCCACAATGTTTCCAGGCCACGTGCATCTATATTTCAGAATCCTGCTTTTATAACCTCACATTTTCATCAAAGAGCAGGAATTGATGCCATCATCTCCTGAGGCAGCTCCAAAGCCAGGCACTGTAACCTCAGTCGCTCAGGAATCCAGTTCAGATATTTGAGGGACCAAAGAAACTGTGATGATTACCAAGCCTGACCCACACAACTGGAGCCACAGAATTTCCCTTAGTAACTTTTCCTGTCTCATACAAAACCTTTTCCAATCTACCTTACACACTGTGTGCTTGTACAGTGGTATAGACTGAATTTCACATGTCATGGCGTGAACTTTTATGGGCTGTGGGGCAGGGAGGAGAGAGACACAGACAGACAGACAGACATGGAAGCAGAGGGAGCATATCCCCACGCTGACCCTTCCTGCCTTTTCTGCCTTTGCAGCACTGACCCACGTACCTTCCTGAAGTCTTTACATGGTCTTCTGATGCATGTTGATTCATTACTACTGTATGTTTGTGTGTTAATGTGTATGTATAGATATGTCTGTGTGCATATAGACATGCACGTGTGCATATAGATCTGTATATATTATTATGTATCAATATCACAATTCACCTATAAATCATGCCTTACATTACACACTACGTATTATATACAACATGGGATGTTGTAGGAGCTAGTCTTCATTTAACATTTACAAGTGGTTTGAGCACGTTTCTTCTTAAAGCCATAGATTTATTTACAAGGGTAAGGGGCTGTTGGAGGCTGCTGCACCCAGATCCCAACAGCTTGTGGTGCGGTTGAGGGCGTACAGCCAAAGGGCTCCCCACTCTGGCCAGGATCGTGTCCTTTCCAGGTGATGGTCTCCCATGAAGCACGAACAAGCATATAATGCATTCATTCTTCTTATGGTATACTTGAAAGCGTATCTGAAGCCCCATTCAGAAAGGATATTTTCAAATTCAATGTGATGAAGAATAAAGCTACAAATGTTGCACTACTTTTGGAAATATTTTACTCTAGTGAGAAGCTGAAGAAACTCCAAAGAACTGCAAAAGCTTTTACAGGAAAATTAATGAGAAAATTCCTACTGAACTAACTGCTCCATAATTAAAGAAATGAGAAATGCTTTCTTTGGGCATTTACTAATGAAACAAAATATAGAAATCCATAAAATCACAAAAGATTTTAATACAAATACATTAATAATTAAGAAACCTTAATAATACTCTACAAAGGAGACAAGTTTGATCAGCTTAAGAGTACTTACAGGTTTCTAAATGTTTAAAATAATAATAATGCCTGTAATAGGAATGGGGAAAAAAAATCATTCTTTTTTTGGATGTGCCATGATCTTCTGGTATCCTGGAAAGACTTCTAGATGCCACAAATTTTAGCAAATGCTGAATCTATGTGAGGACACCTAGATTGTCTTGCCATTCTAGTGCAGGAAATATACAGCAACATCATCTTATACTTCCTATTTGCACCTTCAAGCCATAGTCTTCTGGGTTTTTGATACACGACAAGAACTCAGAATTCTCCTCACAAGACTGGCAGGTCACTTAAACTTGCATAATATAAGAACAATGCATTTATTACCATAACTTACTAATAAATAAATCAGAATATTTCTAGAGTCAAATTCTGTTGTGCTTTTTTTTCCTCTTGGGAGAAGGAGAAAGGTGGAATGTCACACTGTTGTGACAAATGAAGATGACCTGAGCCCTTGTGCTTTTATGATCTGTCAATATCTTCCTCGTAATAAGATGCCCATAACTGAACACAGCATTGCAAGAGCATGTTGTGCATCCTAAAACCACATAAAGAAAGATTATTAGCTTCCTGCTCCAATATATGATGATAGGGTGCCTGGTGAATGCAACCCAAAACCACATTGACCTTTTTTTCGTAGGCACAACATATTGGAATCTCATGTCTAATTTGTTACTTAATATCCCTTGGGACTTTTAAAATTGGACTGGAAAAAATACAAGGAAAACTACAAGTCTCACTTCAGCAAATGGATGGAATTTTTATTTTAAAAGATCCTTTCCATTCTTGTTTCTATTATCTTTTATTGTTTTTTTCAAAACAATAAGTTTACAAATATAAATCCATGCTGAATGACAGTTTATTGTATATTTCCAGTAGATTACTTTATATGACCCAAATCTTGATTGCTTTGGTAGTATGAGTTGAGCCTTAAAATCAAGGTACTAGTTCAGTGCATTAAATAACCAGGAGCTGGCTGTAGACTTGTAACAAATACAGAGGTAAGATATAAGCAGTGAATAAGTAATTTTTCAGAAATTACAATTTGTATTAAATATGTACATTTTAAAAATCACAAATTAATTAAAGAGAAGAGCAACATAATTAAAGAGACTGTATTTTTTTTCTAAATTTAGCCAGCTGAAAGTTTTTTCCCAAGTGAGCGCTCATCTCTGCTAACCGCTATTGCCAAACCCTGAGCGTTCAACTCAAGTCAGTCGCCTTGTTTAATGTTAGGAGAGCCTGGTGCCCTAACTTTGTTTCCCTAAAGAGAGTGTGTAATGCAGCTGGAATGCTAATGGCTGACATGTTGCAGGAAAGAGGAAGCAGGTTATCATATTCAGGACATTGACAACTCAAAGTGTTGGGTGATATTAAACAACAATACTCACTTGACTAGCACAATAGCATTAGAAAAGCCAAGTCCTGACCTGTAACTAAGATATGTCATGCTCAGAAAGTGGATTAAGTTCAAAATGAAATGTCCTGAATACAAAAGAAAACCTCCCAAACAACAAGATTCAGGGTGGGTATTATAAATACGGAATAATAAACCAGTGGATGCATCTTATCTCTGCAGTTACAAGCGCAGCTCTGCAATGACCAGTCCATCTACTTTCTACTATCTCTGTTGATACCCTCCTCTTAGGAAACAGAAAATAAAAGACACAGTTCTATAAAGCATATAAAACTGGGAGATGTTAGTTTTAAGCATTCCCATACAGACATAGTGGGAGATCAAAAGCGGCTGTAAGCCTCCACGAGCAGCACCAGCACGGTACGGGAGTGCTGTGACACAGACGGGGCAGATCACAGTGTCCTTCGGCTCAGAGCTGCAACCACCCTCGGAGGAGCAATCCCGCACTGGAGGGGCTGCAGAAAGCTTCCTGTCTATGGGGAAAAAAAAGCTGCTGTGACCGATCTGCACCTTGCTGCACCCGCTGATTTAGACCTCTGCGACCATCTTGTGAAGATGTCCGCAATGTACAAGCATGTCCTAGAGACACCATAGATTTTAACTGGCTTTTTAGTACCGTTCATCCATAGAGAAACTGTGCAAGAGTTAGAAAAAAATATTTATTTTAACAGAATAATGTACGAGTTTGGGGGTTTTTTTACGATGATCTACTTTTTTTGGTGAAAGGATTCCTTCTTCTCTCACGGAGTCAGACCAGTCGTATATACATGTGTGTGTGTGTCCCTTTTCTTGGTTATGGTTTAATCTTCTAATTACATAATTAATATAAGGAAAGGAGCAGGACACAGATAATATGAGCAAAACTCTATCAGGAACCTGTGATTTCAAGGCCTGTGTACAGTAGCTGTCAGCTAGTCTCATACTGCCTTAAGCTTTCATGTTTGAAAAGCTAGGAATAGTAGTATTTGATCACTCACTTCAGAAGGACATTTGAAGGTATAATTCATTGCATTGCTTAATATTTTGTGAAATCTAAAAATATACACAGAGAAGTTATTATTGCTCTAGGCTAATGTACTTCATATGTATAATATGGATACAACAGTTCCTTTCTCATGAATCAGTAATACAGATTTTTATGTTGTTCTAAAATAAAAGCTTTTACTTCATCATGGGACACATACCCTCCTTTAATGCTCATCACGGGACACGCACCCTCCTTTTATGCTACCCACGCTTGCATGAATCCAAACTTCAACCACATTTGCACCTTCTTCACACGTCCATCTCACGGAGCTGAAACGCACAGCAACAATGACTAATTTGGATGATGACTAGTTATCATTGGACCTCAATAGTCATTAACTGGAAAATATTACAGCATACATTGTTTTCCCAGTAAAATAAAAGAAGGATCATTGCTACGTCTGGTACTATTTAACATTGTCATATGTTTAAAAACCCAAATCAGTGACGACAAACGTATGGTGACCACAGACAACTTGGTAGTGTGATAGGTGATACCAAGGGCCAGACAGTTGCACAGTAATCTAGATTGCTTGGCAAGATCATAAAACTAAGGACTGGAAAGGTTTTCAAGTGGCCATCTAGTTTGTTCCCTACTCCCAAAGAAAGATTAGGGATGCCTGTGTCACCCTTATAGAAGCTTGCATAATCTGAATTTAAGTATCTCCCAAGAAGGAGGCTTTCTGACACACAGAGGGAATCTCTTCCAGGGTTTCACCATCCTTACACCGCAGAAGCTTTTCCTGGTGTCTAAGCTGAGCCTACTGACGTGCAATTTGAACCGCTGATTCTCGTGCAGTTCTTCATGCATCTGCTATCTTTCTCCCCTGTAGCCACCTTTAGCTTATTTAAAGGCTGCCAGCAAAGTTTAATGCTGCCTTCTTTACTTTAGGCTACCCCTGTTTATTGAAACTTTTCTTACAGGGGACATTTTCCAGATCTCTGATAATTTCCAGTTTCTTTCTCCAGTTTGTCAGGACCCTTATGATTTCAAACTGTGCCTTCCTTCATAGTCCTCTCCTCTTCATCCCCTCTGCAACCTTCATTGACATCTTCTTTATCCCATCCTCCAGGCCATCTGTAAAAATACTGAGTAGCTGTGGACACAAGGTGGACACTGTCTGTTTGGACAGTGATATCAATCAGAAACAATCTTTGAGCATAGTTTTCCAAGCAATTTCCACCATTTTATTGCAGTTTGTGCTTCCCTATCTCAGCTGTCAGTGTATCACATGAGGCAGTGACGAATGCCACCGACTGTTTCTCATCCGCCTGGGAGATTCATCATCTCGCTGCAGAAGTTTAACAAATTGACAAAACTTCTTTCTGACAAATCTGCGCTGTTTGTAAGTCATTTTATTGCTTTCATAGAGGTGCTCACAGGTATTGGCCCCAATGTTTTGTTTTTTTCAGTAGATCATTGCCCTGGGGCAGGGCAGGGTTGTGGGGAGCTGGAGCCTGGCCCTGCTGCAGGGGGTCCTGGGACGTGGGCAGGGTGGGGGAGCCGCAGGGGGCTGAGCAGGGACAGTCAAGGCTGGCAGCACCCTCATGGCCCTGCCAGTTTGCTTACTTTGTTTCAGAACAATGAAAATTTCATAATTTAGCCACATTGGTCTCTTCTGACATTGCCTGCCTTTTTTTCCTCAACAGTTTGCGCTGGTGCCATTGGTACTGCTTCTCATACCGCTGCTGCCATCTCTGAAACCGCCTTTCCTGAAACCATTGTTTGTGTTTTGTGGTTCTTCCTCCATACTTTCCAAGGGATTGTGAATCCCACTGCTCTCAATGAAGTCATCTTCACCGTCACATCCTCGGCCGGCTCCTCCCTGCTGGTGAGGATCAGCCCTCGAAGACCCCCACTGCTGCTTGCCTTTCCTGGCTCCCAAACCAAGACATCTCACTCCTGCATCCAAAGGAGAGCTGGGTGCTCCGAGTCCTCTCCTAGCCCTCTCTCAGCAGCTGTCTGGCTTGCTGAAAAACCCTGTTATCTTCAGATTGCTTGCTTGGCTTAATTCTGCCGGTTGCTCATCCAGCTGTTGTCATTCCTGGTTTTGTCGCTTGTAGCAGATTTCCTCCGTGAAAGCAGACATGTGCTTGTCCCTTCTGCCAGCAGGCAGAGATTTCTTACAGAAGGTCAGCCTGGCTTTCAGGCTAAGGGCTTCAAAGTGTTGCTCTTGAGTAAGTCTTTCTCTTATCTGTTCTCACAGGACAAGCCTTTTGTATTAGCAGGCTAATTGATGCCACTGCAAGACAGAGGCACAATGTGAGGTGATCCAATACAGCCAC
This sequence comes from Balearica regulorum gibbericeps, assembly GCF_011004875.1. Taxonomy (NCBI): domain Eukaryota; kingdom Metazoa; phylum Chordata; class Aves; order Gruiformes; family Gruidae; genus Balearica; species Balearica regulorum. Next base: position 70,858,015 of record NC_046185.1, read on the forward strand.
TGCTATTTACCCTTTTCTCTCCAAGCAGCTGCTTGGATGTCAAGGGGAAGGAGTCCTGCCTATGGCAGTGCCATCACTGAGGCTTTATACTCAGCTACTGCCAGGGGCCAGACCCTTCCTCACCTTCCTTCCCACTCCCATAGTGCTCCCCCAGCCAGTCCCCAAACCCTCTGTACGCCTCCTTCCCGCAGAGGAGCCCTCCTTCTCTTTCACCCCTTCTCCAGCTGCTGCTCCGAAATGTGCCCTTGACCAGCACAGAGCCCTCTGCTCACCACTGCTGGCAGGAGCACCACAGATGGGGGCAGGTTGGGCCATGGCCAAGCCAAGCGCACCTGAAGCTGGGCTGTCCGTCAAGGACCTTACCACTCAGTGTCACCCCGATGCTCTCATAAAATGGACTTTTGTTAACCTCCCCAAGAATAAGGAAAAAATAAGTTGCCTTGTATTGTTCTTGCAAGGAGGAAAATAAGATTTGGCTTATACTAACGAGGAATCAGCTGGATCCAGTTCTAACTATGTGAATTATTCCAGCAACTCTCTATCACCAAGTAAATCATCACTTTGGGTGTTTATTAAAATTTTCACTATTTTTATTTAATCTTCAGATGTCTTGCATTAGTTTATCTTAAGATGACCTACTGTCCTTTTCCTTGTTCCTTCCAGTATTCTATTAAAATAAATATATGCCTTAACAGTTTTATACATTTGTCTGGATCACTTATAATCTTACTTCCTAATAGGCTTATTGCACCTATTCCTTGTCCTATGTTAAAGCTCTTCCCACTAGATTGTGAAAGGCTGGTATGTAACATTGTCCACTTCTTCTGTGTGCGTTTATGTGTGCGGTGAACTCTTATCTTTCCTCCTCAGCTTTTGGAACATCGCATCGCTGACAAAACCCAAAAGCCTTCTGCCAACACCAGATATGAAACCATGTACTTATTTCTAGGATGCCTCCATCCCTGCCAGTGCCTTGACTGCAGAGACTGGCAGGAACGACATTTGTGCCCCCACATCTGCGCCCTGCTCCTGCCAGAGCCCCAGAGTCATTTTGGCTCTGCTTTGGACCTTTCCCAAGCACCATGCGTGTGCACGGGGGATGTGCAGCGTGGGCTACTGATCTGGTGGCTGGCTGACCCTTGGTAACTGCTCAGCAACATCTCTGCTACCTCCTCCTGGGACCTCACAGCAGCGTCCGCCTGGTCCTTACACCCGTTCCTCTAAGAACCCATCTATCACCAGGTGGTGGTAGGACCCATCCACCACCATCACCCTTATTCACCTCTGGGGAATGCTCATCATCATATTGTGCTCCTCAAGACATGTGTTTTCTCCCTTTCTTTTTAAGTGGGTCTGGATACCCACTGCCTCGCTCACTGCAGTGTACATGTGCTTGGTTTCAGCAGGAGACAACTATGGGCAAACATGGAAGTCGCTTGGCTTCCTCTGCCGAAATGGTGAAAGAAGTATTTTGCTTCAGCTTGTTGGCAAACAGCCACAACTTCCTAAGAAACTTCTGCTTTTCTAAACAAGTTCTGTTATTTTTCAGCTAGTAGCTGTGAGTAATCCCAGACAAGTTTCACATTGCTCCATGTGATTTTTCAGCTTCATCTTTCAAAAAAATTGTAAATGTAAAACATATTCAGATTTTGAGAAGTAAAATAGTTATAAGAAGCAGAGGAGATACACAGGCTTAGATAAATTTCATTTATCTTTCTAAAGAGAAATGGATAGAAGTCAATGAAACAAAAAAAGCCTAAAATGAGAAAAAAAAAAGAGGTAACAATAACTTTTGGATTTAAATTTTTGCATTTTTTTATGTGTGCTGTTAAATACGATGTAAATTTATTGAACTGCTAGGGTTTTTGACAAGTCTTATATTTTAGGTCATTTTGTAATGCAGCAAGTCACTCCAGAGCAGCTAAGTACGGTGGTGAAAAATTGTTTCTTGAGTGGCAGCGGTAAACAGCCGTATGCCTAATAAATCTAAGATAACAGAAAAACTCACGGTGCTCAGTTACAGCAAGAGATTAGCCCTGCGCTCCAGAGGTACCACATCCTGCCCAGCCGCCCGGGTCCAGCTCCGCTTCCCAGCACACAGTCACGCTGGCCTCTGTCATTCGGTCATGATTTATTTACCCAGGCTGTTAAGTTGTCCTGGCGTTTCCACAAGAACTTGTAATGGATATGTAGTTGGCAGAGGGCGTGTGTACACAGTGCAACGTGGTGCAGCATCGGAGATACCCATCTGGCTGGGAGGGAGCCAGCACACCTACACGGAACAGCGGAGCGGGCTGCCAAAATGCAAACCTGAAATCCCCAGCCATGTTCAAGCACATCATGGAATGAGCTCAGCTCAGCACTGCACATGCATGTCTTGTGTCCCGCCAGCCTAGCAGGATCAGGGCCAGCAGAGAGATCTTCGTGCTGATCTCTGCTGTGCAAGGCTGGCGTTCCCCGCAGAGGTGGCTGCGCTGCCTTCTCCCGGTGGCAAAATGAGCTCTTCTCTCAGCCTCTTCTGTGTAGCAAATGCAGAAATATCTGCTCTCTCCTTCTCCTTCGTACTGAGCACTGGCTACAGCCAAGACGACCTTTGTCAGAATATACTTACGATACTATTTATGTCTTGAATCGTTGACATACCTTGTCAAATAATGGATTTACATCCTGCCTAGTTGATGTATGAAGTCCAAACCTGATTTGTAAGTCACGCCACTTTGTATGCTGTTGCATTCATTTAAGAGTCATTGAACTGATGTACGGCTTGAGCTTTTGAATTATAAATCACACTTGTATTCTACATTTCCTGTAATTTATTTGTAATCCAGCACTTTTTACTCTAGTTACAATCTTTGCTTTACTAACTTGTCTATACAAATAGAAAAAAGGTGCCATGCTTAATGAGCTAAAGCTCTAGGGTATACTTTGCAAGGCATGGGGCACCTTTAGCACCACCCATCTCATTATCCCAGGCAAAGCTATCCTAGCCCTTGTATAACGGCACCACACACAACCCCATGAACCATTCTGCAGCTCTGCAAAGGTCATTGCCTAACTCAAACCAACACCTTTGGGGCTGGCCTGGTCTGGACCACTCTTTCCCTACCTGTGCCTGTGCCTGACAATCCACGTGGGACAAACAGCCAGCATCCATTTGTACAGGCTTAGTACACCTGAATTGAGCCCTGGGTGCCTTTTTCCAGGATGAGCTGCATGTCTTTCTGTACTGATTAGGTTTTACTGACTTTTATTCTGATTTTTATTCTCTTACTTTTTACTTTGGACTCTGGGGTTCGTCCACTGTATCAAGAGTGCGTTCTTGCTATGCACGGGAAAATTTAAGTGCCACATTAATGTCCTGATCATCCTCACATAAAATCTGAATTTTCTCACCCCCAAGCACCATGTGTCTATCAGCTTTTATCCCACAAAACCATGCAGTATAGCCATTGGCATTATCACTACAGGCCATGCTCTGTAGCCCTACACACAGAGCGGGGGAGGATACAGCAGAGGAATGCCCTTGCAGAGGATTGGTCCCCAACCTTTAGGACAAAGACACCTCAGCATCCTTTTCTTGGCCTCTTGCTCTCTTGCTACCTGTGTCCACCCACTGCTAGCTCCAAACTTTCATCTCGGCCTGGAAGCAGGGAGCTGAGGCCACTCTCAGCGTTGGGGTTATACAACAGAAGGTTGTGAAACCAGGAAAGCACATTGCCCCATGCTCTTAACAGAGACAGAATAGGTAATAATCTTAAAGAGAAAATAAAAGGAGTGCTCACAGCCATTTTAGGAACAATTTTCCTCTCCACATTTTCTCTTTAAAACAGATGTAACGTTCAGCAGGTTACTGGAGGTGAAGACCTCTCTTTATGTTTGGTAGTACAGTATCTCTTGGGACTTAGCATGGGAAATCCAGGCATGCATTTGTATATTATATATGTTATATATTAACTATATATATATATATATATAAAAACAGACATGTCTTCTGCTGTTTTATCCTGAGTCTCTATAGTGGTCAGCTATTTCCTTTCAGGAAACATGGCTTGTGTCACTCATTTGTGGCTTTGTCAATTATATTTTAGAAAAAGGTGAAAGATTTTAGTATCAGTAGATTACAAAAGCAGGTTCAGCTACAACACATCGTGTTCAAAGAAATGAAAAGAAAACCTCTCCCATCAATTTCAGTAACAAATAGGTATTTCTTTATACAAAGCAACAAAATTGTTCATATGGATGAAAATTGCCGAGGTCCTAAGGTAGGCGCCTACTCCCTTTGCTCCCTCTGTACTCAGCATAGCATACAGCCCTCAGCTGGCCTTCTACAGCATTTAAGTTTTGTGACTGTGTGCTGGGGATTGAGTGAGCACAGTAGGCAAGGTCACAGAAAAAAAGCCTTTAAAGAATAATATATATTCAGCTTTTTATTTGGATCCTGTGACTAAACCAGACGTGGGAACACTGACCAAAAAATAAGAAGTGCCAAAACTTCTGTTCCAAAGAACAAAATGATTGCCGAGAGATTATTATAGTCACCACTTTATGATTGACATTTCTACTGCCATAGTGTTTCTGTGAATGCTTAACCCGTGCGTTGAGTATCACAACTTTGGAAGTAGGCAGTTTGCGTGTGACACGCAATAGCCTTCTATACGTCCCCATGATACACATTAGACAAATAAGCAAATTGTTTTAAGAGCACTGCCAAGAGCAAAGGAAAGGCAGCAGAAGCTCAAGTCACAGTACTTTGTGTTACAAAAAAATTTCCAGTCTATATCTTCTGTCCTCAGCCAACTCTGCAGAGAGCTAAGAAGGAGACACACATAGGTGCCCTGCTTGCAGCCACTGCTCTGAAATGCTCTGAAAAGAGTGTAATAACAAACTGTTTGATATAAAAGGCAAGGAAAGGCTGTGTTTACAGCAAACCAATGATTCTGGCTATGAAAAGAAATGACTTTGGTGTATATATCAGCTCTGTTGGTACCAAGTGGCTTATGGTGTGTTCTACATGGAGAGGTGTACCACGTACCATGTCTGTCTCCACCCATATGCTACTCCAGGGCCGTACTGAAGCTCTTCGGTAGGGACCAACTGGTGCATTCAAAAATGGACAGAGGATGCAAGGGACTTTACAAATAGAAGGGACTTTACTATACACACAAAAAAATTATATGTATAGCATGTTTCTAAAAGGGAGGCCTCATCTAAGGCAAAAAATTACCAAGGAGGGGATTTCCAGGATAGAGAAAGTAGATAAAGCAGGAGCAGCACAGACTTGAGCAATTCCCCAGACCGTATCAGACACAATATTTTATAGTTCTCTTTTTCTGCAATGGTGTTTGGGGGTGCATGTTGCTTTGAGGAGTTTTCTGGTAGGTATTGCCAAAAGGCTGAATGGTTTGAATGAGAAAAGGATTTAGAAGAAATCTTCCTCCCCTTCCTTTCTCAGCTAACATTTCAGACTCCTTTTATTTAAGCGCAGATGGCAGCACTTGGAGATGAGGAACAGTACCGACATGAGAGCAAAGGTCATGAGAGGCTTGTGACTTACTGGAGCCGATGTCTAAGGTCTTTTAAGAGAAATTATTCTGCCAGAAGAAAAATATTCCTTAATGATTATGGTGATAAATGTTATTGTCCATTCTCAGTTTATATAAGCACTGTTTTAGAAATCGCAGTTGGAGAAGTTCCAACTAGAAATGTGAATTGTTACATACTCATGGCTAGCAACGTTTCTCTTCTGTGCAGGTGTCCTGTTTTCCCTTGCCTACTAGTGAATTTGGTCTGGTGTTTGCTAAGATTAAGGAATATGCTGAAATCTTTTTCTACAGTCTAACTTTTTTTTTTTTTTTTAAACAAATAACTAGTTTAGGCTTGGTATAATGTGGGTGGCTAGCTTTGACTGTACAAAGTCTTTAAGGAACTAGAAATAAGAACATTTTGCCTGCTTTTGTGTCTTAAGGAGTTGTTGTTCCCTGGAAACCATACATTCATATCAATCTAAGATTTCTGAAAGAAAGCATTATCCAACATGCTATTTAGTCACCACCAGTCCTGAGCTGGTGTTTATGGTTAAATAAATCAAGCTGCAAACACGTTTGGCACATCCTGTTTTGTACATTGGGCAGCTGCCTGCAAGGACTCTTGTTGGGTGCCACCCTGGCACAGGGGCAAAACCAGAATTTTTAGGCGATTTTCCGTGTCTCTAAAACTTCATTAGAGGAAAAATAGTGAAGAGATGTTTAAAAACCAATAAATTACAGCCATGAATATTTTAAAAATAAACATTTTAAAATTACTCATTGTATTAGATCCATTCAGGGCTACTTGCAGCTACTATGACCTACTGGCTGAAGGTCAGCTCTTTTCTCAGATCTGTGACAAGCAGCAGAGGAGAATTAGGTCATCTCCATGTTTTCACACAATTTTTTTCTGCTTTGCAGCCACGCCCCTGAAATAAAACAGCTGGAAGTGTTCTGCTGAAGATATTTAACTTAACGGGAAGAGCTTATAGCAGACTTCCAGTCTCTAAAGGGGACCTACAAGAAATCTGGAGAGGGACTGTTTACAAGGACACGTAGTGATAGGACAAGGGGTAATGGCCTTAAACTGAAGGAGCGTAGATTTAGATTAGATATTGGGAAGAAATTCTTCTCTGTGAGCGTGGTGAGGCACTGGAACAGGCTGCCCAGAGAAGCTGTGGATGCCCCCTCCCTGGAAGTGTTCAAGGCCAGGTTGGATGGGGCTTAAGTTGCATTGCTAACCCCAGTGACACTTTTACTTCCTGAGAAGGCATCTGGGCATCTGAACGTCAGACAAACACCCTGCAGACAGCACTGCCACTCTGGGTCTTTTTATTTTCAGTGTAAGAGATGGGCAGGCACTTAGCTTTTCCTTTTTTCCAAGTGCAAATCCTTTCCTGTACAGATCCCAAATTGTTTTCATTCCTCAGTTCTACCCAGATGGGCAGTCTTGCTTCAAAGTTTCACCTAGTGCAGTCTGAGGTTGTTTGCCATGCTCAGTACTGATGGTGGGACCAAGTCAACCAGAGCCTTGAAGTGGAACTGCTCCACATTCTCTCTGAAGTGAGCAAACCAGAAAATACCATCTGCCTCCAGCTTTTAAAGCAGGATTTATTAGAACTGGGCATAAAATATCGGTGCAAAGTAACTTGTCAGGTAGAGAAATGTTATTAATTGAATGATGTAAATTCTGAGATACAAGTATTTAAACAGGTCTCTTGCTCCCTGAAGCCTTGTAGGGCAGGTCCCTTCCTGGGGGCTGCTGCCTGCCTCACCCTGCCCCTCTCTCCACCTGCTCAGGCTCACTGCCCTGGGGGCAGCAGCAGTCTCCCCTCCCTGCTTGACAGAGCATAACACAAGCCGCCCCAAACTGCAACCACCCAAGCCAAAGAGCAAACGCTATGAGCAGCAATGCCTTCCTCATCTCTCAGTGACCACTTATTATTAGTTGGCATTTTATAAACAAGACTTGTCTTCTCTGTACTGTAAATGTCCCCAGGGTTGGATTCATGGAGGACTGAAAGCAATGTTTCCAACCTTGAACCTCCTCCTGCAGCAGTGCTTTGAGCTCACCAGGGTCTTGCTCAGTAAAGATTCATCCACCGCAGTGAAAGTCCAAGGTCCAAGAGGAGGACAAGGAGCCTTGCTGGCAGACCTGGCCAGCTTGCACGGGCTTTGCCAAACTCCTGAGTAAGCCCATCTCCATGTGACTGCTCAGTGCCATATGCATTTTTTTTCCCAATCAGCTCAAAATGCTGCTTGGTTTTGCACCAAGCACAGCATCAGGATGCTTTTCTGACTTCTCAGCAGACCACTAAAGGGCATGTTGAGCATACTAGATTCCTTCATATATCAGCTTGCTTATCTGTAGGTATCTCCTGTTCAGCTTCCAATTTCTTGTTCGGTGCAAGACTTAGATAAGCCTTTCCACTCATCATTATTACTGTTAAAAGGTTAAGTCTTTAGCTCATATCATGAGCATGACTGCTTGCCATCTGACTTAATGTGGCCACTGACATGGGGGCTTTAAATCCTCAATGTGTCTGCAGCCTGTAACCCGGTGTTTAAGCTGACATACTAGTCTTTTAACAACCAAGAATTCATTGGGAGGAAATTCCATTGTTATTTAGTATGTGTGCACATTTGTAATGACAAGTTTTGCTTTAACAAGTAACAAATGATCCAAAGTCTCTTATGTACAAATCAGAAGGGTTGTGGCAGAGACCCTCTGTACCAAAGAATACAGCAATAGTGGTGAATAATCCCAGAGACAAATAAACCAGATTTACTGTATGTATGTGCAACTTCTCCTGAATGACTCCCATGTCATATAGCGTACAGGTCAGAAGTGCAAGAGAGCTGAAATGAAAGCTAAACAGTAACTGTAAATTGGGCATTTCCCGACTTGTGCACAGCAAGCCAGAACTATTCTTTTAATCATTTTGGCATGTGAATTTATTGATTTAGCCTGACATCCTGCATTTCCCTGGGGAAAGCAAGCTAGGAAAAATTCTATTTGCACCACTTCATATCTCTGCCAAGTCTGAGTGGAATTTGGCAAGACAAAAAGAAATCACCAAAGTTCATGACTTGAGCAGTCCAGAAGTTCTCAGCATGTATGTATACTCTGTCTGCATGAGTTTGTAGTCTTATAAGTACAAGAACGAAAGCAGTGCTTGGGCATTTGGTCTGTGTTGGGAGACTGAGGTGAGGAGGCATGTATGTTTGTGTGCGGTGGCACCTGGCTGACCATCTAGGTCTGTCTGGGAAGGGAATAGCTTTTTAATAAGCTTGTTGATTAGCAAAAAACTGAGCGATGACATAGCTAGTTGGTGTGCAGCAGTGTCCTTCCAATGATTCAGGGCTGTTAGGGTGCAGGAGGCTAATTCACGGCTTCTTCCTTCCCGGCTGGGGATGAGTGGGGATGAATGGGGAGAAAGGGTCTTCTGTAGGTGTGAACGAACTGTTGACAAAGGAGAACATGCACCAGAAGCATTGCCTTACTGCAAATGTCCCTCTAATCCCTCCAGACATGATGGCAGGAAAGGCAGGTTGGTAAGGCAACCCCGTAAGACAACTTTTCTTCTCCATCCTTGTCTCCTCCTTCAGGGGCCAAGAGGATCAAAACAGAAATCAGGTTCCTCCAAAGCTTAGTACAGAGCACTGGCCCTAAACATGTAAGACTGTGAAGCATGAAGTACTGCTTCCTGTACTTGACCTGGCCACTTAAGCAGATGACTGTGATAGTCCTGATTTCTTTAGATGACCCTATGACCCCAGGTGTTATTTAACACAGAGGCGGAAACTGAAAATGAGCCAGGTACCTAAAATCATAAGAAGTTACTGACAAGCTATCATGGTTGCATCCTTATACCAGGTGGTAGAAAGTATGTCAGAAATATGTTGGGGCAAGTTTGTGAGGTTGTATGGGAGTCTGTCAAAGTGAGAAGCAAGTGATTAAGTGAGATGGTGCTGGAGGACCATTCTTAAAAATTTTCTACACCTGCATCTCTGTTTTCTGTAGGGTGCAGAAATAGCTCAGTGAACTTTTGAGCATGCCTGAGTTTCCCATCAAAGGGACCTACACAGTTCACTACAGAAGGGGATGCTACTATTCTAGCCATCTAGCCCGCACAAGCCACCAAGGAACCAGAGCCTTGGAGCAAACCAAGGGGCAGAACATGACAGTATAAGGACCAGTTTGCTGCTTGGGAAACAACAGTGTGTTGCCTCCCTCAAAGCATTAGTGGGAACACAGTTCCACTGATACAACTGAGTTGTGGGTCAGGATCATAAAAGATAAAGAGTAAAATAAGTGTCACTGGTAAAACCACCCCAGTCTACATGGACAGGTTTTGGCTTCATTAGTCAGCCACGAGGCTGCAGAGTCTGTTTTATCTGAAAATATAAGGTAGTTAAAGAGTAAGACCCTGCCTGAAACATGTTGTTTTGTCTTTAAGGGTATGATGGATCAGGTGTAGCTTTCAAATAGAAGTCCTTCCTGGGGTGGGGAGGAGTAGATCAGAGGTATCTCATGAAACTGTTAGTTGTGGGTCTGGAGAAATAACCTTGCCAAAGTAAAACAAGTCTTGTAAGACAGAAAGGAAAGAAAGAGAAAAACATACAGCAAAGAGGTGGTGTATGCAGTGTATGTATGTGTGTGTCTGAAAAGGACTTGGAAAGTAACTTGACAAAAAAATCATTTTCCTAGAAAAAGTGGACACCATACAGAATTTATTTGGGTAAGTGATGTGTCTTTTGTGAAAAAGCAATATTTGTAACAATAATACACTAGGGAATATCTTATTTATATTACTGTGTTGGATAATAATCTGTCATTCTTTTTTATTTTATATATTGTTAAGTAGGGGACTGTGAACTGGGAACTGATGATTTATACAGTGGCTGAAAGTCCATCAACCAACACAGAAGTCCCAAGCTGAAATTTTACAATAACTTTTTTCCAAAAACATCTGAATAAAGGTCCTTGATAAGTCTCCGGGTGTATGCAGGAGTTCATTTTCAAAGCATTGTTTCTGGAAAGTTGGTTGGAGATCTGGGAAGCTTGGTTACAGACACATAACAGCTAATCATGTTGTTAATGCAGAGAATATCACAGATTCATGAGGAAACCCTGGAGCAAAACAGTTAATAATATCATGTAAACATTTTCCATACAGAGGTCACATATGACTGACACACAGCACTACCGATTTGATAACACACTTTTGTAGACTAAAACAGCATAAGCCAGGCTGTCACTCATTTGAGCCTTACCCTCAAGGCTTATTTAAGATATAGAAATGAAAACGAAGTGTGTTTTACTGATACTTTCTCCTGTTTCTCTTCCACTGGTGCTGGAAGGACCGGTAGGAGTTCAGTACATGTTGGAGAAAATTGTGGTACCTATTGGTGAATGACACTGCTATTTGTACTCTGTGCCCTACATGACCCAATCAATTCTCTGTTGCAATAAACACCACTGCCTGACTAAAGAATTTAACCTGAGAAATACTGAACCCAAAACAAATGTCATTTGACCTAGATTGGATTTTTTTGTTGGTTTGTTCATTAAAATTGTTCATAAGTTTCATTTCCTGAGGCAAACCAAGGGCAATAGAAGTAGAGATACGTAACTAAACATAATCCTTGATGATCTTATATTGAAACATCAGTGCTCAGCTACTGCCATACATCTTAATTATCCTGCTCTACTCAAACGTTCAAATTAACAGTTCCAACCAGGAATTCATAAATATCAAACCTTACTTAAAAAGTCTACCTTCTATGTTTATCTCTATTGTATTACTATGTATCAGGCACTCTACCTCAGCTCAAGATTTAGAAATGATGGGTTTATGTCTAAACTTTTTTGACTGATATGACAGCACACTATTCCTGTCTCTTCGTGCCCCTTTTGTAAAAAAGACCTGTTCCTAGAGGGAAATACGTGGTGCTACTGCAGTTAGCTGTCTGGGTGAAGAGTTTCCTTCCTGTGTTTGTTGCAATCAGCTTCTCAGGATGTTTTTGCTCATTCACCCTTTTGTCTAAGATCAGAACAAAATATTACTAAACTTAAGCTAGGCAGAGACTAAAATAAGGGTATTTTTCTCAGTACTTGCTAATGTAATGTCTAGAAAGGTTCAGGAATACCCCCCTTGATATCAGCTTGCAGACAAGTTGTCTAACTTGCCTTGGTGAAGGAAGCCACAGAGCTGGCTCACTGGTCTGTGAGCAAAATAAATATTTTGCTAACCTACTCCAGCAGTCTGAGGAACCATAAGCCCGAAAAATAAACTTAGGTATGTTCTAGAAAGTCAGAAGGGTGCCAAAACATTCCCAGGAAGAATGAAGTATATCATGAAAACAATCAGAAAATTACAGTTGTAGCTGGGTAGTGCATGGGACCATTCTGCCCTGGGCCCAATTTTGGAATAACAGCAGTACTCCCAGCCACACAAGAGAGATGGATAAGGGCTTTCTACACTGACACCTCTAAGAAGGGAGCACTGCCTACACCAGAAAAAGACTGTAAACCTTATAAGGTTGCTGTAAGTTGAGTCAGCTCCCTCTCCAGATGAACCCTCAGCAATATTTGTGTCATCCCTACCAGTGGAGGGAATCCCATCATGGTGCTAAACGAAATATGCTGAATCTATGACAATTAGTGAAAGTATTACATTGATGCAGATGAATTAGTCCTTGCACAGAGAAGGAACACGCCATAACTTATATGCACAATGACTTTGCTGCCTTACTGAAAACTTCTGGAGAAAGTGTCATTGTATTATCCATCAGGAGGCTCTTTATTCCAAAGCCAGTGTTTTATTGTATATTTAAATCTATGTTAATTGCCTCATCATCTGTTGCATTAAACCTTGAAGACTTTCATAATTTTTTTAATGAAAATTAAGAGCAAAGAGCAAGAGGGCTCCATTTGTAGGGCTCACTAATTCTCAAAGAGAAACACCATAAAAAATTCTGAAGAATTGAGAAAACTGCTATTAAGGTGTTATGAAAAGGAGGGGTACATTTGTTGATGATTGCCAGTTACTGAAAGACAAAGGTCAGCTATACAACCTTTCTTTACAGACAGCACACACAGTATTTTGGTGTTACGGTAGCTCTGATGGTCTATGGACATAATCATGGCAAGATCTGTAATCATCATCCCTTATTAGACCAACTCATATTTGGAAAAAAAATGTTAGGTTTTTGGGCACAGAGGCTCTTGAGTACATGAAAGCTCATCTTAATTTTCCATCACATGATAATGTTGTGGATATACATTATGAAAAACACAACAATGCAGTTTCTTCTATTTTAGGCTCTTTGAAATCTGCATTTGAAGAGTCTCAGGCAAAAAAAGAAAGGGTTTTTTTGCCAACCTCATCACTGTTGCAAACACTGTGATTGGTAGTTTATTTTCATCTTGGGGGTAAATCCAAATGGGTGGCATGAGTCAACTTTGGATCAGGACTTGACACCATTGTGAAGATTTGTCACGAAAATGGATTAGCCTTCACTTTAATCTTTGGCATGCATATTGAAATTCTATTTGTGTTGCATATACAGCAGTGAAATTCTGAGTGGGGACTTTCTTATAAAAAAGGTAGAATCCCATGGTCACAAATTTTATATCTTGGTGACTCCCTCTAGAGTCAACAAATCTGATTTCAGGGACTCGTGACTTCATGACAAAAAGGACATTGAGGATTTCCCTTAGACTGTCATCACAAGTCATGGATTGTGTCCATTTTCAATCAACATTGAATTTCACTATATTTTTATTAGTACTAGTGTTAAGCATAGCTATAAAAACAAGCTTTGTCCCTGAAGATTTCTGTTTAGTAATGCAAAGCATTTAAAGAAAAAATCACTACAGAAATCATTATTCATATTAGACTGCTGGTAAAATGGCTAAATGATGGTTGCCCAAATATAATTATTAATGGGGACTCATTGATAATAAGGGCTTTCCTAATAAAGCCTCTCAGGGATCAGCTGTCAGGATAATATTCCTCAATATTTCCATCTCAATTCTGAAGGAAAATACAGGAGGATTATGGCTGTTCAGGGAGCCCAAAGATCAATCAGCATTGAAAAGGAATGGTCATTTACACAATATGGGGACCATTACTCAGTTAGCTGGTGGAACATGAGCAAGGAGAAAAGGGTTATGTATAAACTGTGAATGTTATTGCTGGCTCTGGGTTTGTATGTATCCTTTGGTTTGGGCTCCCCCAAGCAGAAGACAGGGAGAAGCATTGACCGCGGCCCTGGTCAGCCTGGAGGAAAGAAAGGGTGACAGCTTCGAGAGTAGCCCTGGGTACACACAGAAGGGACAGGCTGAATGAAAAAGGCTGCCGCTGAGGATGTGAACCACTGCTGCCTTTTATTCTTTATTATCACTCCCATCTCAACCTTCAAGGCCTGATATTTCTGAGAGGTCTAAAAATCAATGACATTTTTCCTTGTCAGTGGACTCAAATCTCAAAGAAGGATGTTTGGATGAAGAAAACGGAGATTGTTTCTGGTTTATAGCAAGAAATCAAGAAGTCTTATAAACAAAGCAGAACTATCAGTAATAACACGATGGCAAACCATTAAACTCAAGTGCACTTTGAAAGAATAATAAGCCTTTCAAATCTTTAGCTTGTAATATTATAGTATACTGTGGTTATATCACAATGATTTAAAATGTTAGAAAGACATGCAATTATACTATACAAAGTTGTACTAATGAATATATTTTCTTTCTAAAAGTAAAAACAAACAAACAAACAGACAAACAAACCCTTGTGATATTTTTAAGGTTGAGTTATTTTTTACCCGATTTTTGTAAGATATTTTAGGGGAAAAAAAAAAAAGTTGAGTTTTACTCATGCAAAGAATAAAGTCCTACAATAGTTTTCCAGAAAAAAGAAACCTGTAAACAAAGTTCAGATTTGAAAGAAACAACTAATAGTCTAAGGCAGTAATGATAGTAGATAAAGTATATTTTTTTTGTTTGTTGTTGTTAATCAGAAAAGATCTCCACACAAAGTCATTTGGAATCAGGGAGTGGGGCTCTAAGGAGCAATTGAAGTCAAGTATGCTTCACTAACAGTAATTAACAGCATGCGAGCTGTTGTATGCTGCTGCAATGAAACAGGATTAAGCAGGATGAAGGAATTCATTACATTACATTGAGAAAGATTCCACTTTCTTTTAATGCTGATGTAAATCTGCAGTAGCTTCAATCGTTTCAATATAGTCACTCATGTTAGACAATAGTAGAGAACAAAATTTAGGCCATTGTCCTTTATCAGAATTCATGTCTTATGGACATTAATCTGAATGCTCATTTTCAAAACTACTAGTATCGAAATAAGCAGTAACTGCCCCCATACAATGAGGTTTTGTGCATGTGATTATTCCTTATCATTTTTTCCAATGTATAAATGAAAGCTACAATCCACAGAAAGAAGGCTTCTTCTAGTCACTTATTTACATTTGTTATTAAACATCTCCCCATGCTAGATAACTATTTATTTCTGAGAAAGCGCAAGGTCCATATCCAATGGAAATATGTTTGCTAACAGACCACATGGAACAGGATAAACATTTAATTATGTCATTTTTAAACTTCAAGAGGATCAGCTAAGCTGTAATTTGTCATGTTATTCTGGTTTTGAATACTTCACAGTCAACTGTCTGATTATATAAATTCATGTTGGCTCTCATGTTAAAGGCATTTTTGCTTTTGAGTAATACAGGACAGAAAAAGATTTTCTCTCTAGAAATTGGGGGGTGGGAGTTTTTCTATGGAACCAATCCTGCTTTGCAAAAAACCACCACTTTCCTAACCACTGCAGGTGACTCTACTGTGAACTACTTTTGTTTGCCAAAAGACTAAAGTACCTCCATCTGCCTTCATCCATTCGGAAATTATCCTAAGAATTTTTTTTTTATAGGAGATTGAAATGGAAATGAGAGAACTGTTTGCTAAAGAACATATAACCTATAATTGATTTTACTCCACTTTTAGTTTGAATAATACTTTCCTTTATCTAAAATGCATGAGCCCATTTACATCTGTGGTTCATTTTGGCACAAAAATATATTAAAGCTTCTCTCTGAAAAGGAGCTGATTTCTGCCCACATTGTTTACTGTCTTCTCATCCTTCTTCAAATATTAAATCAGTACCGCAATCAATTTCAAACTATTAAGTTATAGACTTTGGTATTCTTGATGGATTGTTAGGTCATTCTGCTCAAAAGTGACACACAAAACCAAAAAAACAAATAGACATGATAAGTAAATGTGTTGCGATATATTTATGCAAATATACTGGTGGAAAATACGCTCAGTTATCAACTTTCATGAGGCTTTTTGAAGTCTGTAATCATGGCTGACATATGTAAAGTCAAAGAAAGCTCTAAAGAAGACTACCATTTAGATTATATATACTAGTTTTCTGGAATTGTTGTAACATTGTTGGAATAATTACTGATCTAACAAATTTTTAAAGTTTCACGTTCAACACTTGAAAGCCTTGACTTCACTATAATGCAGAACTGATTTTTTACAAAAGGAAATCTCCTAGTGATTTTGTGTACTCCCCTTGAGTACCCAGCCTGCACCCTACCCAAAAAAGAAGATGCATGAAGGTCACTTGTGTTTCTGTGTTTCCTGTATTCTTGCTCTATCTTCCTGTCTTTGCAGATTCTGGTTCATACATATTGTATTCATACATGTGTGGAAGATGATTTGGATTACACTATCAAAACAATGAAAAATTAGTACGATTCGATGGGGAAAAAAAAATCCTGAAGTTCTTAATAAAACATTATATGTCTTGACTGAATGGCTCAGTTCCGAGCTCTGAATGCACAAAGACTGTCAGAGAGCAGTGGGTCCAACACAGATGAGAGATGCACCTACAGCATGCACGGAAGTACTGCACCTGGCAGAAAAGCCAAGTTGTTTGTGTTGGTGCTGACGAAGACCAGGGAGATCCGTTATTTGGGGGGAACAGATCTCAAACTGAAGTGAGGGCAGAAAACATTTCAGAATAAATTAATGCAAAGGATAGTAAAAAATCACGAGGACCACCTTTCCATTTAAATAAAGAAATGCAATGAAAGCATTGCACTGTCATTTGCAGTGCATAATTTGGAGATGGTTCAAAGGTTCAAAAAAATATTCAAAAACTGCAAAAAATGCCTCTAAGAGTGTGAGAGAGACTTTAAGACCTCGATCTCTTTAATCTATCGAAAAGAAGACTGAGAGAAAAAATTATTCCACAGTATAATCATTTCCATGAGGGAAAAATATAATACAGGTATTAAGTAGCTTTTCAAACTGGCAGTGAAAAGTGCAACAAGAACTAAAGGCTGAAAGCTAAAGCCTGACATATTCACATTATGAAACAGGCAGAATATTTTAATGGGGAGGGCAGTTTACCTCTGAAACATGGTAATGGAGGAAGTAGCAGATAATCCATCTCTCATGGTCTTCAAATTAACTATCCTGCACTAAAACACGAAGGAACTACGGCTTCTTAATGAAGCAATTATAAAGAAAATGTTAACAGGTACAAAACAGGCTGCTGCTTGTAATCTCACTCTGGGAAATGACCTGACTATTTCAGGTGAAAATCAAACAAGCACAAACACAGAATCAGCTTGAAGCAGACTCCTTAAAGAGGAAATTTTGCAAGGCTGTAGACAAATTAAATTAAGTCTTAATTATAAGCAGTAGTAACAGTTCATTCTTTTCAAACAACCCTTGGGTTTTACTGGTCTTCTGTTCAGAAGGTCAGGCAGAAACAATTTCCACAGCCCAGAATTATTGACAGCATCTAGTCATTGTTAAAGTGATCGCTTTCAAATATACACAAAATTACTGTAGCATCATAACTGTATTCATACATATTTCTAATAGTTTTGATTAATATTTCAAATAAAAAATAAGGTTTTAGATTCAGAAAAAAAGATTTTATTCCTCATGAGGACACTAACTTTTTCAAAATGCAGTGTAACATTAAGACAATTATGTAGTGTATTGCTTAAACCAGAAGCAATCTGAAATATAATGTAATTATAGGGATTGAGTAGGTACTTTAAAATAGTGAAAATACTTCAGGTTTTGAGAGCTTCCAAGTTTTTGAAAACTTTTTTTTTCAATTTTTTTCATCAGTGTAGTGCTAGGGGTAAAGTGCACTGTAGCCTTCAACTATAAAATAGAGAAAGTTCTGTACCAAAGCCAGACATACCCACGTGCATATAGTAATGTGCGCACATATACATGGATCGGATGCAAGTAACAGAGTTCGGCTTCATGTTTGCAAATTACATTTTTTCTCCCCCTCCCCTAAAATTCAACTGTTGTAATGTAAGCCTTATTAGATTTTTCTACTCATTATTAACCTGGAGGCCCTCCAGCCTCCTCCCTACTCTCTTTCTTATTCGTTTTTATACTTCTGACCCGATGCAATCTGCCTGCAGGGGCAAATACAGTTATCTCCTTCTAAATTAAAATTGTAACTCATTTGGTACAGTTTACAGAAGGCCTCAGCTTTGACACATGCAATTACTATGAACATAGGAGGAACATGATTGCTGAGAGCCACCAGAAATAGAGTTTAATCAGAAAACATGGAGTTGTTCCAACAGATTTATAATTTCACCACTTGCTATTCTTTTATGTTCCTGAGTGTTTGGATAATTAGATACACTGTTGTTTTGCTTCCCAAGAGGCCAGGGAAAGCAAAATTCCTACTTTTATATTAACAAGATGAAATTATAATACAAACAATCCATAACTTTTTTGTTGAAATGACAAATTCATACAACATTAAGTTTAGTACTTACAAAATGTTACAAATAATTTGTTCTGTAGTATCGGTGTGTATCTCATAATGTAGACTTATGTGAATTAATTATCCATTCAGATGGATCGCCCACTCTGCCAGCTTTTACTCACATAAGAACTCCTAGGTAGCTCACCTTGCCTATCTTAAAAGGCAGCTTTTTAAAATAGGTCTCTGAAAAAGTAAGGTTCACATTTTGTGCATTTTGTTAGGGAATGATCCTCCAGTGTAGTGTGGACCAGACTGAAGATCTGAAAAAAAATGGAGATGTTACAAAGTCAAATTCATAGCCCTGCCTGATCTCTGTGCCTCATGCTCATCTCTGGAAGAGGAATTTTAAATGTATTTGATCAAGTTCAGTGAAACATAGAGTTGAATCAACAAAGAGACATCACTCACTGTAATTAAAAAGGAAGATGCAGACTTCAACTATATGCTGCCTTGCATGATGGCATCACACTCTTCTGAGGATAGGGGTGTTCACAACTTGATTGCTTTTACAAATAAAAGCGTCTGAATAGTAAATATAAATGAACAGACATGTGCAACATTGCAGGGTTTTGCAGTCTTTTTACTGAGGGCTGAATATATTCATTTTAATTGTACTTTAATATCAAGTTTCCCAGGCTGATAGATGGGCCTCTGGGAGGAGTGTGGGTCAAAGAAGGAGTAAGGTTACAGAAAAGGGTTACAGAAAATACTTTGGGTAAAGAAAATGCATGGCTGATGATGTGCTGTGTAGTACAAATGTGGTCCTGGAGCTCTGGCTGCCTTTTCAAGAGGCCACCTGCTTTCTATTTCTCCTTTTATGTTAGCCATTAATTTTGCTGCCACAGGCACTATTCATACTTACAAGGTTGGAGGCTCAGACATGAGCAGCTGCTGTTTCAAATGGCACTACTCCATTCCCAGGACAGCCAACTCAGCTGCAACAACATCAGGGACCTGGATACACCAAATTTCACCAAAAGATAGACTTTATCATCCTTAACATACTCTTCTCTGCTGAGTACATAACAGCAAGGCGAATCCACAAGGCTGGAAGGCAAGTACGACAAAGTTATGGAAAGACTCTGGATGAGCAACAAAGAGAAGCAAAGGGAAAAAAAAAAAAAAAAGGAAAAAAGGGATTACATAAATATTAGTGCTGAGGTTGCCAATCTGTCTCAAGCAAACTACTTGATCTAGAAGCTTTTCTGTGTTAGTAAAAACCTCACTTACGTAATAGTACTAGTTACCAAATTTTCAAAGAGATGACAAAATAGAGACATGTAGTACCATCATGTTTGTTTAAGTCTGGGACAGCTGAGTCCAGCTCCAAAGGCTGATTTATTTTATTTGGCCCCAGGAAGGCGCCCTGAACCATTGGGATACACTGCCGTTCTGGCAGCCTGCACACCCCAGCCCTCTCCCCAGGACCCCACACGGAAGGCGAAGCCCCTGCAGAGCCATCTCAGGTCTTAGAGAGTTTATGAGCTGAGCCACGGTCCTGGGCAAACAGTGGGGTTTTTTTGTTTGCTTTTTTTTTATTTCCTGCCAGCCCATTTGTTTTCATCTCAGCCTGTTGTGGAAAAATCCAGCCCAGGGATACCTGCACCATATTTCCAGAACTGAAAATGCAGGTAGTGCAGCTCAAAGCAGCCGGATGCCATTACAGACACAGCTTTTGAATTGCATCTATGCTGGTACAGGGATAGAAGGAGGCAGGAGCCTGTGGCCAGGAGCAGGCTCGGGGAAGATGTGGGGAAGAGAAAAGGACCACCAGCGGCTCCAAGCAGTCTGCCTTATGTCACAGTGGAAACACCCCCCGAATCAGCTGAAATTTCATCACGCCACAGCGCACCAGGGAGAGTTAGAGCTTGGGAGCAGTGCTGCAGTGACATATGGGGACAGCAAGAGCTCACAGTGAGCGATTTTGCAATATCCTGAACAGAGAAGTGACTGACTGTTCCCTGTCTTGTCCAGGACAAGCAGCAAAAGCCATCAAATTAATTTAGTAGCAGCCACATTCAAAACAAACAAAAGGAAGTGGCTCACCGCACAGCAGATAGGAGAGCTGAGAAACTCCTTGCCTAAGAGGCTGTGGCTGCAAGAAGTCTGGTGGGGCTCAATGGAGGCTGCAGGAGCCCTTAAAAGATCCTGAGTGTTGTAAAAAAGACCACATCAGCCTCACGAAATACCCTCAGCCAGGGAAGTTTTAAAAGGGCAGTATTTTATAGATTTGCTTTTATTGTTCCCAAGCCATCTGCTTTTGGACACTGTTGGAGACAGGATAATGGATTAGTCGGCCCATGAGCTGTACCAGTCCAGCCACTCCTCCCCTCTTTAAGACTGATAAATCCTACCAGCTTCCAGTTAGCAGCAGCTGGGAGACTTCCACTGCTGCAGCTAAACTCCTGTGTTCAACAGCCGTATCAGGCCTATCCTCCGAAAATATGCCTAATCCCATTTTTTAACCTGTTAATGGTCTCCACAACATCTCGCAACAATGAATTCTAAACCTTGTTCACAAATTGTGTATAGAGGCACTTCATATTCGTTACTTTAAATATGCCACTTGGCACCTTCATTGCAAGCGCTCTCCTCACCAGATTGCAATAAAATAGGCAAAAAGGAGGGGATCTTTATCATATTCTTTCTCATACATTCACACAGCTCTTTTCTAGTCTGAAGTAGTCCATTTACTTTTTATATTTATTTATAACTCCACACAAAATTATTCTCATAAAATGTTAGAAAATACATATCTTAGGTGGTAGCTTTGAGAGTTTAATGTCAACATCTACTACAGATAAAGCATAGGAATTTAATGGCTAAACATCTGTTTCTGTAGATTATTTGCAATTCCTGTTATGGTCTTCTTTTGTGCTGATTTTTCATTGAATACAGACTCTACATTTCTACTAGACTCTTCTGCACCCCTCTGTCCTAGTTCAGACATTTACAGGCTCATAAATTGAGTCTAAGGGAATTGGTTAGGACACAGTACTGTAATCTGAACATGAAAACACCAAATGTTAAGTATAGCAGTGAGGAATCCACAGCACTTAAAAAGAAAGGACTGTGTAAAGGGATATGCTGTATTTTTACAATGGCCATGAGAATTGATAGTAACAGTGGCTACATAGGAATGAGGATAGAATTAAAATACTTTTGTAATTCATTTGATTTGTGATGCTAGACTTAAACTATTCTCCTGTGTTTGTAAATAGACATGAAAGCAAATGTATACACTTCTAGTGTAAAGTCAAAATCTCCGTTACCATCTAGAAACAGTTTGAATTATTTCCT
The DNA here is from genome assembly GCF_011004875.1 of Balearica regulorum gibbericeps. Classification (NCBI taxonomy): domain Eukaryota; kingdom Metazoa; phylum Chordata; class Aves; order Gruiformes; family Gruidae; genus Balearica; species Balearica regulorum. Next base: position 70,879,688 of record NC_046185.1, read on the forward strand.
GGATCAGCACAGGTTTCCACTAGATGGTGCTCCTAGCTTTAGAAAAAACATCAATGGATTAACCTGCTGCAATGCAAGGGGAGGAATAAGTTGTTTCATGGACTGGTGAACCAACCGACGTGAAGTGGCTTCTTGCAGATCTCAGTCCACCTTCCTACATCCCCAGGCTTCAGTAATTTTGCTCTTTCCTTATGTCTCCTAAGAACTCACAAGCATAACATACTCAATTTCATTCTCCTTTTCCTGTAACTTCTCCTCCTGGTAACCCTCGGCCCGTGCCCCTAGCTATGAGCTGGCAGTGTGCCTTGGCCAAGCTGCGCGAGTGCCCGTGCCCATGCTCCAGCCTTCCCACCACAGAGACTGACTGTCCTGCCTCATGCTTTTCTTCAGCTGCTGAATTTCACACAGCCTGTAAGACCCCTCTAAGATGTCTTCTGCAAAGCGGGCCCATGCAGAAATACCGTCTCTCAGAAAGCTACTTTAGGAAAAAATACGTATATGCACATATTGTGCAGCTTCTTTATCTGGTCATCTTTATTGTCACTGCTATTCTTTTTACCTCCTCCACTATTGCCATAAGGTTACCATCTTCATTTTTGACAGGCAAACACAAAAAAACCCCATTTTCCCTAAATATTGCTCCACACACACTTTTGCTATTCCCTTGGCAGACACTGTAGTGTAGATTGAACCCCCCAAAAGGCATTAATTTCTTTGACTTATTGGGTAACACCTGCTGATATCTTCCCCTGTACTCTCTTCCATCTGGATAGCAGAGCGGCTTTTTCATCAGTCCACCTGGTACCAGCAACATACGTAAGAAGGATGTTGAAATACTGGAAGCATTTCGGAGATGAGCTACAAAAATTATTCAAGATAGGAAAAAGTATCTCCTAGTGACAGATTCAAAGGGTTCAAATCTGTCTACTCTAAAAGTGCTTAAGCACCATCAAGTCCCAAGATGGGAAAAGAAAGGTAAGAATTAGTACAGAACAAAAAGATATAGACATAGTTAAGTCCAGCACATTATCAGTGTGCAACAGAGTTGGGTTCATGTACATTTGGGGATACCTCATGCTCCCTGGGTGCATGAAGAACAACTGCAGCCAGTTCCTGTGAACGTTGCACTTGACAGATGCAGAGCAAGCAGGCATTGCAAACAGACTAGGCGGTCACTAAAAGCACCAGATCTACCACGTGTTGCGTACAGCCATCGTGCACATGGGCCACAATCATAGTGAGGCTTTCCAGATGTGCACAAGCCTGGTCAGACCTGTTGTACAACTCAGGTTGTGCAATTATCTGAAGGGCTGATGGCATCGTTTCATGAGGTGGAAGAAGTGATAACTGAGCAGACAACTCTATATGAAGTCCTCCCAAAGAGCCTTTTTTTGCAAGAACTGCCTGTCTTTGGCTCAAAACAGCTACCACTGGTTGGTGGAACAGACCAATAGCTGGCAGCACCACCAAAACTTCTGTCTTAAAAGTGTGCTGCTACAGTTCACTAAAGTGAGATTTCTCTTCAGGATGTAAGATTTTCCTCTACATCTAGAAGATCAGCATTTACAATTGCTGTAACTGGAGCACTGTTGATAAATCAGTTGTGACAGTAGTACACACTGCCAACATGAAGGAGCAGTACCCAGTGGTGCAATGCATCTGGAAATACCATGTACTCCTGTGGGTTGCTGGTGGGATTCATGTCCCCAATATAGTGAGTTTATTCATGGAAAGAATACTTCTCTGTTGTTTGTCAGACTTACAGAGAAGTCTGTAGTTACAGTAAGACTGATTTATCACTCTTAATATGTGTGGAAAGGCAGTTTGTTTTCTTCTCTAGGCTTCAAATCCCTTTAATAATTACTTTGCTTAAAGAGAGGAATGGCTGAACTTGGCCCTAGGCTGGCTGACAGTGAAATTTGCACTGACAGACAAATGAAGAAATCTGAGGTTGAGGCTGACAGATCCATTTAGCCTATTCTAGGTGAGCAAGATGTATAGAAGAAAGGGACAGACAGAGCTGCCAGCAGTTTGAACTGCAGATGTCCCCTCTATGAAACCCTATGACTGATGGGGGTAGCCCACTTTGCCCTACCACATCGAGCCTTGACTCCATGCTACAGATTGCACGCCTGTGCACCTAGTAAAACAGCGTCCTTAAAGGGAAGCATCATAGACATTGAGTGCTAAGAACATCACCCAAAATAAAAATAGCTACACCACCTCTCCCAGATTTATGGCCCTCACTGTTGAGTACCTCCTCCTCTGCCTGTCTTCTTCCATGCCCCAGTGCTACCTCATAGAGCACCTAGTAGAGGAAGGGACAGGTGGTAGCAGTGGTCAGAGTGGTCCTGATGCCCTCTCAAGCCCATGTCCCTCACAGCAGCAGTCAGGCTGCGTTCTCCTGTCCCACAGAACAGAAGTGGTGTTGAAGCCGCTGTTGCCGTGGTGTATTTCTGGTTGCAGACACGGCAGCCAAACACCTTGCATTGCAGCAAACAGTGGGGGGTCTTATCCTCAGCCTTTTGTCACTAGGGATTTGAGACGGCGTTGGTCTCTATTCCACAGCAGAAGCCCTTGTGCTCACTCCATTACCTGCAAAGCCATCAGGCTCTCTGACATGTCCTCTTCCATCAGACAGGTAACCTGGTGGATTGACTCCTGGTTTGAGGAACCTGTGATGAAAACATGGTGCAAACTTATCGTGCTTTTCTGAACTTGAAGGCCATCTCAAGGGCCAGGCAGCCTCCCCCATGACTACTGGGTCACTGTAAATAGGTTTGCAGCCTCTTCAGTGACCGCTGCCAGCTAAACAGAATTGCTAGTTACCTGAAATCTGTCAAAGAAGGAGAGTTACACAGCGCTGCTACACTTTCTGGCATCTCCTCCTTTCAGGAGTTTCCACATGCAGATGTAGAATCCAGCCCCTTCCTTCACTGCTGCAGAAGAAACCTGCCCCACCTTAAATGGCAGTGGATGAAAACTCTTGTGATTTAGCTATCTGTCTGGGCTACCTATACGTAAGCACTCTGCCTGAAAATCACACAGGAACAAGGAGATACACCAAGAAATATCAAGATTTTTGAAACTCATTGAACTTGGTGCAACAAAAATCAAATTCTATTCATCCTACCAACAGATTTGAGTGTTTAAAAAATTTCAGACTCCAAAGAAAAAAGCTTGAAATCAAAAGCTGCACATTCCTTGACTTAGGATTGAACGTGGCAGAATATAAAGACTGGCTAAAAAATATATATCGATAAAACAAATGCCTATTGTACAATTTACCAATGCATCTTTATCACAAAATACAATGACGTTGATCCCCTTTGGGTTCTTTTCTATGAGGAAAGAGCATTAAGCAGCAGTCCCAAGTGAAGAAGAGCAACATGCCATTGTAACAGCAATTTGGGGGGTTCACAGAAGAACACAAGACATTGTGGGTTAATTGACCTGTATCTTTTGCAGAGGAATATTAAAATACAGTTTTTGAATGTGGTCTGTGGCAACAAATTACCTGCATCTGACCAGTTCCTATATGGTAAATGACACCAAGAACTGCAAGTATGGTGTATGCATCTGTGTGCATGGATATATAAAAATTATTCTTATACACTATATTTTTACAAATATGATGCAGTTGCAAAGCTTCTGCTGAACTGGGAGACTACCAAGCTATATTTCTTGCAAGTCAGAGAATAGGCTGATGACTAGGAATTTAACATTCATTACAAGAGAGAAGGCCAAGCTAAGAGGGCGTTCCCCACAGGCTGTGCTTTCTGGCATGGTTCATTTTTGGAAAAGCAGTATAGAAGATTCTCTTCATCATGTCAGACATCTGAAGGCAGTGAGTTGATGGCACAAAAGAGGCAAAATTATGGGAATGAAGTTCTCCCCTGCTTTCTGAAGAATCCCAACGAGCAGTTAAAAAGGAGGAGAAAAAATGCTTTACACCATAGCAGCAGTTCATCTGAAGAGAGAGCTGTCTTCTGAGAAATCTCCTTTTAAGTCATTGTCATTCCCTGACTTCACAAACACTTAATGTGACAACAGCCTCACTGATGCTGCAGATATGGAACCTGAGATTTTTAGGGGGGCAGCTGAGCCCTGAAACATATTTCAGCTTCGCTACCTGTCACACTTTGCTTTTTCCCTCTGATGCTGACCACGACCATTGCCCGAGTCCCTGGCTGTTGTTAGATCTCCTGTGCAGTTCATTAGTTTGACTTCCTAGACAAAGAGGTAAAGTCCACCACTTCTGGAGCAATTCAAGCAGAACACCACATGACCACCTAATTTGATCTCTGTAGCCTCTGCCCCAAATCCCAGACAGTAACTTTTGCATTAATTTCTATCTCTGTTAAGAAAGCCATCAAATCTTTACTAAAAACATCTAGTGGGACAGATGTAAGCATCTGAAAGGAAGCCTTTGAATGTTTAATTATTTTCTTTTCACTAGCCCTTCCCCAAATCTCCTCTTCTCCAATTTAATTTGAATCTGGATGCTTTTAGCTTCTATTTGCAGTCATTGAATCTTGTTATGATACTGTTTTCTGCAGGGTTAGAATCATCTACCACTAGAAATCTCCTTAAGTGCATGTAATTATGAATCCTACAGAGTACATCAGACTCCAGCTTTCTCACCAGCTGCTTTTTTTTCCAGACCGTGGAATATTCTTTTGTGTTCTGGCTGAAACCTCACTTAAAGGCTAGCATCATTTATGAAGGGAGGATATGATACTCTGGTAGCCACAAGCAAAGGACTGTCAGGGCAGACACATGCTCAATCCAGACAGGAGAGCCATGTAATTGCACACTTATGACCTGAGTGGGAGCCTGAACGTTGTGTTGGGAGGATCAGCTAATTCTGGGTTGATGATCCCCTTGTCCTCTTAATAAATTCATCATCTCTGAATACTGTTTCCCTTCTCTCTGGCTCACTGTGATGTGAGCCAGAGAACTACAGCACATGAACTAAAGGATACGGATAGGGCTGCTCCACTGAGGGGTACAACCATCATGCTGGCATGCAACCACCGCTGCTTCCCTGGTAATAGCACGTGAGTAGCTCTGCATGGCTACCAATGCGCGGGGGCAATAATCTCCCCTGTTCCCTTAGCAAATCCTCTGCTGGCTGACCTGTGATTACTGGTAGTTGTGGGTGGAGTTGTGTGAAGTCACACAGATGAGCTTAAACCTCATGTAAGACATTTTGTTTAACAGGGGCTGTTCAGTAGACCATCAGTATGAGTATTCTTCTCTGCCACTGAGTAGTTTTCCAAGATCTATCCATCCTTGTCAAAGCTTTGTGAAAACAATCTGATCCAGCCAGCAATAGCATACTATGAATGAAGCAAGAGTCACTAGCAGGGAGTTCCTGCTAACTAATAATTGGATACCCAGTACCATCTTTTTTCACCTTACACAACTGACATTAAAAAAAACCAATTGCCTTTTGACAAGAGCCGATGCAAAAGTGTTAAAATCTGAGTACAAGATTAGTATAGAACAGGGCTAGGCAATTTATAACTGAATCATTTCAAATGATTATTGCTACTTGACAGGGTTTTAAACTTTCACATTAAATTAATGCATTCAGTTTTGCCATCCTTATTGTTTGTCATCATGGGTCACTGTTGTAAAATACTGCCATTGAAATATTACTAACACAAAATGTTGTATTCAAATAATTGTCTTTTTATTGACAAGATGATCTTGAATTTAAGAAAAGCTGTAGAAAAATTAGGTACAATTAGTCATACTAACTAGCCCCTCCATTCTCTAGCGCCTAGAAATCATTCATAGCATGAAGAACAGCTAAGTGATACTCAGCTCATACAAGAACCTATCTAAATTTAACTGCTGTATCATGCTAATGAGAGATAAAATACCCTGTGTCCACAAACAGATGGTGTTAGCCCACATTAATAGACTCACTGGAGAACTTAATATGCTTAGATTTAGATGGGTTATTCCACTGGATGATGCAGTCGATGACGCGTGCTGAAGCAATATATCTGTATTTGGCAGTTCTTTATTGTCTTACTCTGTACTACTGGCTACACCGTCTGCTCTCCCTGCGTCCTGTCCTGCCTCTGGGTTATCCTGACTGGCAGATATACAGGTGCAGCCCTTTGTGGTTCTCATTTGTGGAAGCCAAATGCGATTGGAATAAACCACTTACAGCCACATTTTGTATTTTCACACAATCCCTGGATTTTACTGACCTCAGGGAAGACCTATGCATCCATTGGTATTTGAAGAGCAGTCAGTGCATCCCTGCTCTCCCCACCAACACACGCGCACGCACACACACACACTTATTTTATCTCCCTCTTCCCCCAGCAGAGTGGGGAAGGGTGTACAGGTAAGAAAGAGATGGCTGCCTGTTTCTGCCTTGCCCTGTCTCCTTTGGGGGCTGCAGCTGCCAGGGAGCTGGCGTGGGCAGGGGCATGAGCTGGGCATAAAGCCACTGGCACCACTGTGAGTCCCATATGGTCTCTTTTTCACTACAGGCTGTAATTTTGCCTCCCTATAATCTGCCTCCCAAGGCAACAGATTGAATCTGGACATTCTTGCCCAGGGATCTTTTGGCAGCTCATTCTATATGCACTTCCAAAAGCATAAAATGTTTATATGTTATGTTTTGCATATTTAACCAGTGTTACTAGCTTATAGTAAATAAATATTTAAACCATATTAAATAGTAGATTTTAGTACTTCAGAAAGATTAAAAGAAGCATTTCATGTGATTGGAAAGCAGTATTGGATGTGATTGGATAATGGTATTAATTTCATAAAGGCTTCTTCTGGTGTATTCATTTATATGAATATGATCCACCTTATCGGCAATCACCATTATTATTTTGTTATATGAATAATGCACAAAGTTTCCTAAAATAAATCTTTTGGAAACTGCTTTATTCATCTTCTGAATAATGTTAATTTAGTGCTCTTTAAATAAAGGTTGCCTAATACAAAACCTCTGTAAATACATACAGTAACTTAGAAACAAGAAATCATAGGAAGCGGGTGGAAGAGAATGTGCAAACTGAAAGGTTCAAATGTGTTGGAATTCAAAAGGTATTTTCACAAGATATTGTAATATTTGCACAAAGATACAAGTGTGAAGTCTGCAGAAAGCTTAAGATGTTCTTATCTACTTTATATAATGTGATCTGGAAGATGGAAAGTGTTGACTCAGTATTCCAACTTGCAGAAATTACCATGACAGTCACATGGAGCTTTAGGTGCTGTATACCTGGGTATGAGTTTTAAATATGGGCAGAGAAAAATTGCATCTTTTGAGCGTAAGTACATCTGTAGAATTTGATGAGTGTGCATATTCTACTTGCAAACTACAGATGTACCTGAAAAGTCACAGAGAAGAATTCAAGGATTTCATTCCCTACCTTCCAAGATTATTTTATGTCAGGGAGAGACTGCTTCTTATGATTGCTTTTTCTTGTTGGGACTAGAAACATAAAGTGTTTTTAGCTAAGAAATTCAGAGAAAGAAGAGGAAGAAGGTGTATGAAGATGAAAAAGAAATGAACAGATATAGAGGGCTACAAGCATAATAAAGCACTGAAAACATTTGCTACTTTGATTTGTACTTAGTCCCCTTTATCTGTGCTCTGTTTTCATCTTCATACACCTTGTATGTGTGGCCATTTACAAGGATGTGGTTTTTTCAAGTAAGAACTGGGAGAAGCTTAGTCTCAATCTGAACCATCTCTAAAAACCAATTCATTTAAAGGTCAGTGAGATATTACCAGAACTACTATGGCCTCTTTCTTCTGGGGTTCAGTCTAAGAACAATAAGGGAGAAATAAAATACACAGGACAAATTGGGATACTCTTGATCAAGTATGAGGCAGATCTCAGATCCCAGAGCAATTTGTTCCACAGTCTTGGAGCAGCCTTTGAATGAGTTGATCAAGGCTCCAGCTGGCTGAAATTTCTTTTCATCAACTGGGGAATGATGGAATCAGCATGCACTGCTCCTTAGGTTCACCTACCCTGAGCATTTCCAGTGGTGTGCAGGGGCAGGGTTTGTGCAATGAGTGTGAACAACTGCTCAGCACCTGGCAGAGACTCTGGGACACCTAACAGGTGTGCCTTCTCCTACTCCAGTACTGAGAGGCCATCATCAGATGGGAGCTGATGAATTTGTGTGTAGTTGCTGAAGTCAAGGTCATGCGTGAAGCACTGGGAATCCTGAGCTGAAAAGTACATATTAAGTGAACAATTATTTCTCAAAAGCCCTGAATTATGTTTCCTAATAATTCTGGAATGAGGGCCGTCTCATCCTTTTTTTTTTTTTTTTTTTTTTTGTCACAAGGGCCTCTTATTTCTTCAGGCTGACACGTCCAAGATAATACAGCACTATCAAAACAAGAAACTGCTGTTCTTCCCACAGACCTGCCACTAACTCCAGACATTCCTTTCCTGATTCAAGAAAGTCAGATGGATTCTGCATTTCCTCACAAATCAGAAGAAAATCATGAGCACATTTTCACTGCAAGTCTGTACTACTGCTAGTAATTCAACATGAACTTATTTGATTTTTCTCTTCACAGAATACATTTTTTTTCCTCAAATATTTTAAAAACCTTTCCTGGTTTAAACACTGAATATATTTGCAGTGGGAATCATGAGGGAAAAAAATAAGAAAGAAAGAAAAAAAACCCCAACAGAACATGTGAAATCAACTGTAGAAAAGTTGTTTTAAGGGTGGAGGTGTACCTGAATTGTGCTTGTGTAAGTATCAGCTGATTCTACCAAATAGCCATCATGGTCAAGGACCATCATAAAAATCAAAGCAAGGACTTTTCCCAGGCAAGAATTACTTTTTTTTTTTTTTTAATAAAGTTCAGCGCTGTGGTCAACATATTTGCTTTTTATGAACATTTATTTGATTTATTTTAGAGAAAACCACTTCAGTTTAGCTGTTAAACATTGAATACTCCTTTTCTTATTTCAAGGCTCACAGAAGCATATTTCGCAATTAATATTTGTATGCTTTTTATATGTGAGTCCTCTTATTTGTACAGCTTCCTATAAATCATATAAAAGAATGACAGAAAAGACCAATTAGAGCTTTTGCACACCAGGGCAGAATGGCACTTATATGTTTGTGCAGTCTCATTTTAATGGTTTCAGGTTCCACAGTTTCCCTGAGGAGATTATTTGAGAGCTTACTGCAATTTATTCTCATGATAGTCAGCTTCAACATTTCCTCTGCCAATTGTATCATAATACACTTACATCCAACATAATGTACTACACATTTTCTCCTCTTGTGAAGCAAGGTAGATTCCACAAATCCTGCAATAAATTTGTCACCTCTTCTTATGTCCTTATAAGTCATTATTAGATGAGCTGTGTAACATATGTCAGCCTTGACAGCAACATCATAGTTACAGGTCTTCTTTTGTGATTTGCACAAAAAAGTAACAATCAAACCCCAATACTATAGTCACACTTTACTCAATCTCCAAATTAATTCACAAAAAAAAAGCAGGATAGTTGTTTTTAAATAAGTATATTATACTACATATCATAACTATAAAATACTGCCCTTTTTTTATGCACGCTTGCACAGTCTTACCCCCAGGAGCAAGTCTCATCATGTGTCTCTGAAAAGATCCCAATAAACTTTCCAGCTCACTGCACAGAAAGGAACAGCATCGTGTAAGCATGGCTTACCATGTCCTGCCATATGGGCCAGTGCCTTCACCCCCTTGTTTATCATATGCCAAACTGGTTTGCGTGCAGACTCCCAGCTTGCCATTCCCATTCAAGCCCTGCCATGCGATTGTGCCTATTCCAGGGCTCACGCTCAGCTCTTTCACAGGGTAAATGAATTTTCTTTCATAAGAAACAGGGCTTAGATCCATCTTCTGACAATTCCGGATTAAAGGGACTACAGAAATGAGGAAACATATTCCTGCAAATTTAAGAAAGCTAGGCTGGACATTTTAACTTACTCAAGTTATACTGATCACAGCAGAATTTTAAAGAAAACAAAGGAGAACCAAAATCCAGGGAAGCACCTGTTAACCTTACAATAGTTTGTGTATGTTCGTATAGACACTAAAACAACCCAGAAGATGGCCATCAAATTACAGCTCATGGAACTTTATTCCTACCCGACAAATGAGTTCTATAAAACTACAAAGTCTCCTGGAAACACTTTCAGGTGGTACAGATGTGGTAATTAGAAAATAATAGACTAAAACCATGAAAGCAGTAATAAAAAGTTAGAATACTACTTGTGCACTCAGTAATACAGAACAGGTGCTCTAATAGCGAAGGTTTAAGTGCTGAAGGAACAGGCAGATGTCTGATACTCCACTAGATTTTACAATTGTGGAAGACGCTACAAATACTGAAAGCTCTGACATGACATAATAATATCAGATCATTTCTGGAAGCTGACTTTAGAAATCTAATAAAACACAACTAGAGAACTAAAGAAATCTGCTTGCATCTCACAGCTGAATCTGTTCCAATACCCTCATTGCATGTCGTATGCATACTGGAAGGGGAAGGAGTGCACGTGTGGGAGCCCTCCGGCCCTGTTAGAGGGACTCTCTGCTTCATTCTTCAGGAAATCTGTTGTTCAGGATTGAAATAAGCCCAGTATGGACGAACTAATCACTGGCTTGAAGTTACTGGAGAGGGAGCAAAAGAGAGGGCAGCCAAATCATTTGGAATGCAGTTAAAATACTTTAGAGAGTTTAAGGTTAAAAGGGATCATTGGATCACATCCTCTGACCACGGGCCAGTAAGTCATATCACTGGTTCCCATCTGAACTAAGGAGCTTGTTTATGATTTAAACCATTACATTTGCATTAGGTTATCTCAGGTCCCAACCACTGATTCTTATATGTTTTTTTCTACCGTTTTAAAAAGCTTTAGTATGCGGTACTTCTTCCTTGTGAAGGTATTTGAACACTGGAGTAAAGCCAACTCTTACAAATCTTTTTGACAAATTAAATTGATGTAGTTTTTAACATGTATTGTTATAAGAGATTTCCTCCAGTCCTGTAATATTTTGGCAGGTCTTTTCTGCACCACCTTAATATCAGAGCCTTATCTGCATTAGTTTGTTCGAAATTGTTTTTAGACAATCTTTTCCAAGGCACAAGCTCTCATTCCAGAGGCATGGCTTGTATTCCTGGAAAAAAAATACACATTGAGCTGTAAAAGCCTGTTTGAAAGTGTTAATTTTACTAAGCAGTCCAGATGACATTGCAGTTGCTCTCACAGTGGTTTACCAGGTTACCATTTAGCACATTCACAAATTTTATTAACAGTGAGTTTATTTTGGATCTTTGGTAAAAATCTGGAAAGATGCTGAGCCTGCAGATCCCTGCGAACCCCAGTATTATGAAGATGATACCTCTGAAAATTTTTCTGATATTTCAGAAGTTAAAAACTATTTATTATCTGCTTAACATATTAACAATTTAATAGCATTAGCCATTAGAAGTATGTATAGTATTAACCATGGGATTCAAAGACCATTTTGCAGTTCTAAGCCTAATGATTAGGAAATGTCGAGTCATTATGTTTTTGCAGTTACTTTTATCAATTGCCCTTTAATTCTCACTGAATAAGGCTATCAGAATTGTTTTATAATGTTTTTACATTTCTTTTCTACTGTTTTGCCTGTGGTTGACATTAAACAGTCAAGAACTGTCCAGGTCATTCTGCCTGATCTTTTGAAAACAGGCAGAACACAAGTGCTTTTTTTATTTCTCAAGAATTTCTTTTCTATTTAAAGATTATTAAACCCTAAACTTAGCTACTTCCTTAGCCAACTCTGTCAAGATCCCAGGGTGCAAATTAGCCAGACTCTTCATTAAAAAAAGCCTAGGTTTGCCTGGAACAGAAGGCTCCGCACAGACCTGACGAACACCTCGCCATGTGATGCGAGTACAACGTCTTGCTTCTCCCAGGTACAGCAGAGATGTTCATTCAGTGTTACCGATCGCCCGTGACGTTACTGCTATCGCACCTAGGAACCATCCCCACCTCAGTGAGAGCCCCCTTAACCCTTCTGGTTTTCAGTTTTTTCACAAATTCCCCTCAGATGTCCCACACCCAGCACTACCGTCGCTCTGGGGCCCGAGCGAGGTTCCAGCCCCGGCCCCGGGGCGCACCTGATCGGCAGCAGCAGGTCCGCGTCGCCGCTGGTGCCCTCGCCGCCGCCCGCGACACCCTCCCTGGTCCTCCTAGTCGTGACATGGCGTTAGCGCGGCCGCGGAGCGACCCCCCCCCCCCCCCCCCCCCCCCCGGTGGGCCCCCCCCCGCCCGCGGGGAGGGGGGCGCCCGGGGGGGCGGCGGGCGGGGCCGCTCTCCCAGCATGCCCCGAAGGGAACGGTCGGTGGGTGGTTGGGTGGGTGGGCGCGCGAGTGCGCGCGCGGCGGCGGCGGCACGCGGCGAAAAGAGGGAGGGAGGAAGGGAGGGTGCGCGCGCGCGCCCCCCCCCCCACTCCTCAACCGACGCGGAAACCGGCGCCCAGCCGAGCCGCTGTAGCCGGCGCGCAGGGCGCATGCGCGAGCCCCCAGGAGGGCGGGGGCCGGCGTCTAGTGGCGAGCGAGCTGGCCGCCGGTGTCCGCCCGCCCGTCTGTCCGTCCGTCGCCGCTACTCAGGGTTTAGCGGTGACTGCGTAGCGTCCGCGCCCTCTCCCGTGCTGGGCCGCGCGTAGTCTTGCCCCGCCATGAAGTTGAGCAGCCGCGGCCGGGGATGCTGCGTGGCCGGCAGCCGGGAGCGCGGGCCGCCGCCGAGGAGCCCCTTCGTGCACCAGCTGCGCCTCAGCCCCCTGGAGAAAGCCAAGGTAGGGGTGTGCAGGGCCCGGCCTCCCCCTTCCCGCAGCCGCCGCCTCCTCCTTCCGCGTGTTCCCCGCGGCGCTCCGGCTGGCGGGCCGCGTCCTGCCGCGGGTGGGGGCACGCTGCCGCCGGCGCTTTGTGAGCCGCCGGAGGGCGGTGGGACCGGGGAAAACCGGTGCATGCGTGTGTGTGCGCGCAAGCCGGGCTTGAGAGGGCTGCGGTGGGTGGGTGGGCGGAGGCGGCGCGGTGCTGTGCCCGGGGCGGGCGGGGGGCGGCTGTGAGGCGAGGGGTGGTTAGCGGTGAGGGGGCAACGGCCGCTGTAGCCCCCGCCGCTCGGAGGGTGTGTTCCTTAACTAATCCACCGCTGCTTTCTTAAAAAAAAAATAAATGTTGGTTTGTTGTTTTTTTTTTTCAAATGGGGGGTAGGGGAACAGCCGTGTGGAGGCAGTCTTTAAGCGTCAGTTTAGAGTATGCCTGGGCCGAGGCATCCTATACGTCTAAAGTTTGGCCCCTGGGTAAATAATCCCTGCGGCATAACTTAGGCATTGCACAGGTGGAGTGAGATGACAAGAATTGGTATTAAAATGCAAATTTTCAGTTGCATGGCTTTTTGTTTGGTTGGTTTGTTATTTTTCTCCATGCCTCTGCCTCACCTCACATGGTGAGCAGTAGGTGGTTGGATATTCAGAGTGCATGGCCATTGTCTTAGGCTTTAGATGAGAGCTGGGTCATTTGCTGGGTGAAGAAATGTTGTCAAAGGCTATCCTAATATGGGGTTGTCCACTTCTATTACTTTCATCACTGTAATACTTCAGTTCCTTAAAGCTGTTGTTCTGGGGGCCTAACAGCCCACCATGGCAATTAAGACCTACTAATATTGAACCTCTTGGATCAAGGCAGTTTAGATCCAGCTTCAATTTAATTTACATTGTGAGGGAAGTTTCTTATTGTATTGCTCTGTTGCTGTCCAGATACTTAACACAAGACATGTATGGCCTGACAAAAAAAACATTGGAATGTGCCTCATGTTAAGTATCTGGCAGCCAAGGAATTCATAGTAGACTCCAGTGGAAAAGGTTTTTACTTTTCTAAATCGTTTCCCATATCTATCCAGTGGTTACTGATAAATTCTTGTTTGGGAGAGGGAAAAAGGTGTGTGTCATTTGCCTCATTCAATTTATGCCTAGAGCTTCCTCAATAAATCACATAGTTGTAATGATTTCTTTTCCGTGTAACCTTACTTTGTTCCTCAAGTCATGTTTTCTATATAATGAATGATGTGGAAGTCTTTCAGGGAGCAGAGAGAAGCAAAGACAGCATGTACTGGTATGGACTAGGATTGTATCTAATTAACACTGCAAAATAAAACATTGTTATAATGTATCTTTTTTATGTTGCTTTCTATTTGGTTATTTATAAGGAATTTTTAAAATGCTGTTGGGAGGGCAGAGTACCAGTTTCACAGTTTTTGCAGTATTGTGTCTCAAAGGAGCTATTAACATTGCTGATGTGTTGTTAGTCCTAGCAGATCTTTAGCCACTTCACCAGCAAAGTGACTGGTCACAGAACATACCTGCCTTCTTTGTGGGCTGCTCTGTACATCTGTATGAGACATGAGCTTTGCCACTGGATTTCAAGGATTTGTTATTTTCAATGCAAACTGTAAGATGTGTTTAAAGCTCTGCAGTTTTTTACAGTGTGCAGACCAAAGGAATAGCCTCACCAAAGTGTGGGGCTTGGTCTTGCTTTTTAAGTGAGCAATCTTTTTTTGATGTACAGCGACACAGAGTTCTTTAACCGAGCCTTTCTTGCAATCTTATTTTTGCAGTTTTGCGTGAGGGAGAAAGCACACAAGCTGACATACAGAACGGTGATAGATTTTCTTCTTTGCCTTAATCATGCTCTCCTAACCTCTTTGCTGGTTAAAAGAAAAGTTGTGCTGGAGATAGATGCTGTTAAAGAAGAGCTGTGGAACTGTTCTACTTATGGGAAATGCTTCTCTCCCAGCAAGGGAGACGTCTTGAATGGGGAGGCTACTTTACAGTCAATTACAGCAGTGTGTGTTCTCCTCCATACAGTCCTGGCCTGTTACCGAGGGTTCGATATGAAGTATTACAGCTGAACTCACTTCCTGTTCAGCTATAGGCGTATATTGTGTCACAGGTTTTTTGATCTGCCCTGTGAATCTAATAGGGGTGAGTTCTGGGATTGCAAAGCCTATCGAGGAAGGTTAGGGATGTGTGGGGACTAGAGGTACGTGAATAAGTTGGTGAGCACAGGGGAGACAAGACTGCTTTGTCTGACGGTCTGTTGTCTGTTGCTACTGGTCTGCTAGATAGTCCCATTATCTTCACTACTACCTCATCCCTCCCTCATTTTGCACTCTGCAAGAGGTTAGATTAGCTTTTTTGCTCATTATTACAACTCAAAGTAAATGCATTTTAGAACATTCCAGCCTGAGACTGTGGGAGTGAGGAAAAAAGGTAGAAAGTAAGAGGAGGAAACAACGGCAAAGAGGAAGAACAACAGCAAAAAGAAATCCATTTGAGTGCCAAGGAGTTGTTCACATAATGTTTTATTGGCTTTGTAAAAGCTGGGAGATAACAGGAGTGTAAAAGCAGTAAGGCTATTTGAGAACTGAGTCTCACACTTCCTGTAGAAATGATGGTTATTTCACTCTGATCTGAGGGTGACAGTGGGGGTCATTCTTGAAGCTACCTGTTTTATTTCAGTACTATAATAAAAAGATCCTTTCTGGAAGAAATACAGACATTATTTCATTATCCATGAATTTTGTTCATCCGAACGTTTTCTGGGTGCCTATCACATAAGTCAAAGCTCTTGATTCTAGTTACCTCTGTGAACAGGCAGAAGCATTACTGAAGCTGTCACGAAGTGTTCATAGCTTTGTTTCCCTGCCTCCCAAAAACACAATATGATGCCATTTTCCTTGCTTCCAGTGTTTCTGGGCCTCTTATTGCACCAATGCGGGTGTTTCTTTGGTGCCTTGGTGAGCTGATTTGGCTCATTAAACCACCATATTACTGTGTTTTTCTGTATTCTGATTGTTTTCTTTTGCTGGGATTGCTTTTCTTCATTCTAATGAGCTGTATTGGCTCATTGCAAGCTCAGATAAGTACTAGAGCTGACTCAAGGGGAGAATTGAGGGGAGAGTGGACAGGACCACCCTCTTTAGCAGCAGTGGTCTGTCACATTGGCTTAGTTGCACATGAAAATTTCTACTCCTGTGCTCGTGTCCATGATTGTGTCAATTGGGGAACTTACAGAGTGGGACAGTGGGTAGTAAGAGAATTGTTGAGGGATTAATTTCTAGCTCCTTTGGTGAATTGAGGCTATTGGGATGATAATAGTAAAGAAGTGAAAGTGTGGGGCAAGATGTAGTCTCTATCTGATGTGTTTAAAAGAAAAATCAAAACCTCTACCGTGTTAAATTTGCAGTTCATTATTCTATTTTCTTTGTTCAATATGTGACCATTAATTTGTAATAAATCATGGAAATTTTGTGGTGAATAAACTGTCTTTTAATCATGTTTCTCTTGCTAATTTCAAAGATGCATTTTTTCAGCTTCTCTGTGCAGGAGAGATATGATACTGACTTTCAAGACAGGAAACAGACATGCTAAAGGAGAAACAAGAGTACTCTGTGATTCTCTTGCACAGTGCATAGATATGCAGGACCTGATGTTTTGGAGAACATAAAAAGGACTTAAGTTCATATTTTATACCTTCATTGCAAGTTCATACTCAAATCTGAATGCACAGTCCCTAAATGAGGAGAACATGATACCTATTTAGTTTATGTGACTTGCCTTACATCAGATTGAAGCCCTTCTGACGGAAGAGCGGAGTACAGTTTCCCAGGGCAGCCTTCTGTTACAAGCTGTAAGAGCATCCTTTCCCTTCGTGCCGTCCATGGGTCTTTCACAGCATACACTGCAACTTCTGAAAAACTAAGTAGGATCCTGTACACTAGCAAATGTTAAATGAGCTGTAGTCAAACCCCTCCTGAGAAAATTGGTCATGAGCTGAACCTCCCAAGGTACAGCTCCAGATGGACCTTTAGGGGTTTTTTAAATGTATCTTAAAACACAGGTGTTTATGTATGACTTATTACCAGATAGAATTTGTAATTTTAATGGAAAACACATCTGGGTGAATGTCCTAAGTACATAGAAATACAATCACTGAAATAAGATGTCTGTACAAGGTCAAACCAGAAGTGTATGCATCCTGTAGTCTGATCTCTGACAGTGACCAGCGGGGACAGAATCTTCTTCCTTTTTCTGTCTGACACTTATACTACCACTGTACATAGGTTTTACAGGATAGAAGCTTTCTTACCTGGGAAGGTGTCCAAATGTGGATGTAGACTGAACTACTTTTCAAATGTTAGTGTCTTTGTTGATCACTAACCTTCTTCAGGGGTCAAACATAATTCTCTCTCCTAATAAATTTCTTGTGTGGACAGGTACTGCACTACCATCTGCTAAAAAAGAGGCTGTTGTCACAGCCAGACCCTG
This sequence comes from Balearica regulorum gibbericeps, assembly GCF_011004875.1. Lineage (NCBI taxonomy): Eukaryota > Metazoa > Chordata > Aves > Gruiformes > Gruidae > Balearica > Balearica regulorum. The sequence continues at coordinate 70,897,071 of NC_046185.1, forward strand.
TATACCTGTGTACTTGGAATTACTTCTTGCTGGCCACTTCCACCACTGCTGTCTCTAGACACAGAAGACCAGGAGGCCTTTTCGACACATTTACGGCATCTTTCACAACCTTATGGATGCAACCACTGCTTCTGTTCTGTGATGAAGCTCTAAAATGATCTTGATACAAAGGATTGCTACAAAGATGCAAAGAACTGACTAGCTCACCACCCCTCACCTACCATTCAGCTTTACCCGGGTATAGGAGGAGACTTTGAGTAGGAGAGAGGGAGTGTGAATCCCAGAGGACTGTGTCCTCACCTGTGTTTTGCTTCCCTTTTATCTTGACAGCTGGTCCTTCTCCTTTTACAAGTTTAGAAGGCAGCTGTTCTCTCTTCTCCAGTTTGCAGATTAATGCTCCCCTATTTGCTGCCAGGTATGGTGGTCTTGTCTATGGATGCAGAGTTGCATGAGTTATGACTTCAGTGCTCATCTGACCATTGCAGTTTAGGAAGTTGTACTGGTTCATCTGGGAAACTAGCCTAAGGGGAAAAAAAAAAAAAAATCCTTTTTCTTTTCATTCTGCAAACTGAAGCAGTCCACCCAGGGACTAGAATTGTCTTCTGGGGGGGTGAGACCATGGTTGTTATGAGTTGATGGTGCCAGTCTCATCACTGTAAAATCTGGCATTGCAGTGGACTTGTAGGTTAGGGCTTGAAACTGGTAGATGAGGCTTTTCTCCTGCTGTGTATTCCCTGCCCCTACCCTAGATCTACAGATTTGTGCAGCTACAGGGTGAGCTTGTTATTGAGCTGTTTTGGGAAGTGAGAGGAAGCAGGAACTGATCAATGGAAAACTGAGCGGCATGATGACTAGATGTGCATCAGGGAAGAGAAGAAGAATATGAATAATGCTTTCCACAGCAGCCTGGAGATGCATCAGATTAAGCACAATGTGAGACAGCACCTTATGCCTCATTACTCATCCTTGCCTGGCTATTGTGATGCTGAAAAGTACTTTTCTACCTCATCCGGTGCACCTGTGAATATGTACCATATTTCCTTTTACATTCTCTTTCTTTACATGGCCCTTCTATTTCATAGTGTCATTTTCATCTTCTGCTAGCCTCCATTGTACAGCTTGACCATTGCTGCTACCCCAGTCAGCTTCAAATAGTTTTCAGTTCCCTCTCCCTTAGCCAGTCGTCTGAAGCTGTACCCTCCTCCACTTTAAGAGCTTTTTTTCTTCCTTTGAGTGCGAAAGTTGGGACTCTTGGTTCCCGGAACTTTTTTTGGGGAGCAAGTGGATCATTGCACAGATAGTTGCTCAGTTGTGTTTTCTGGAGGACAACAGCTCAGGAAAGGCCCTACTTTGGGGAGACTGTTGGAGAAGTTCCAGCATGACATGTTTTTCACTGAAGTTGAAGGCAGAGGGCTGACTGGCTGGGAATGGGCTCTCTGAGAACTAGAGTGCTGGGAGGAGGTACAAAAGCAACTAGGTTCACCATGGCTTCCCAGGGAGGATAACTTGAAAACCTCTGCTTTCCAGCTGTTGTGCCTGTTAGCACAGGCCTGGAACATAAACTCATATGTGTCTGGATGTTTGTCCGGAGGTGTCCCTGCACAGTGTTCCCCACTGTGGTTCCCCACAGCTTCTGCTTCCAAGAACATAGAACAGAGGAATTGGTGCCTGCCCAGGCCTGGAAGAGCTTTCCAGGCTGGGCCCTGTATTGTCATGTGAACGCACCCTGCTGAAGAAGTGCACATCACTGGCTGGCAGCTGCTGTGATGGACTGACTCTCTGTAGTGCAGTAGGATTTACAACATGCCCGTTCTAAATATTTACTTCATGTGAGGCTGCAGAAAGGGAAAAGAGCTTGCAGATGTATTCGCTGACAAATATAGGGTCTGAAGAAGCATGGAAAGCTAAGACTGCATTAGCTCTAAAGTGTGCTGTGTTTCAGCTATGATTAAGATTGGTGAATATATAATTGTTACGCATACGTTACAATTATTTGTTTGGAATTGAAGCATATTCTGCTGTTTTTAACATTAGATATTTTTAAGTTAAGACTTCAGATCAGTTTCTAGGAATTGCTGACTTTTTCAGTCCAAGATGGTGTTGGAATAACACATTTGTTTTGGATTTTGCAGATTGCCTTCATGACCTTGACTCTGTTTCCTATCCGACTCTTTTTTGCTGCTTTTATGATGTTGCTGGCCTGGCCTTTTGCATTCATTGCTTCAATGGGATCTGATGAGCAAGAGCTTGAAAAGCCCCTCTCCTGGTGGCGAAAGTGAGTCACTGATGTGGTGAAATACTGCGAGAATTATTATTTAGTTCAGCAGTTTGCAATAGAGAGGATTGGAAATACCTGATATCTGTCTCATAGACCTGCTTTTCACTTCAAAAGAAAAATATAAAAATTATTATTTAAACACTTCCCTCAGATGGGAAACTAATAATACCTCAACTGAATTACCAGCTGACCCAAGAGTCCCAGGCAGAAAAACTGGTCATCTCTGGCCTCTTATCTTTATTGAGGATGTAGTATGAAGCTTCATTGTGACATCCTTCAATTTCAAATTTTCCCGTAATGTCAACTTCCTGTTATGAAGATTGACATTACTGAATGTGCTCAGATTTCATATTCTAAATTGTTATTTTAAACTGCTTCACCCCATTGTTTGCTACCCTGTGATGAATTGACAAAACATCTGTTGATTCTCTGAGGGCTTGCCCCATGCTTTGGTGCTTATTAAGTCTGTGCTTACTTTGATATAGGAATGCTAATTAAGGTAGAATGTAAGATAGCGTTCACCCATCCATGAAAACTGGTATTTAATGAGCAAGGAAGGAGTGTATCACCTCTTCTGTAGAGAACTTCAAAATTAGGAGCTGGCACTAGCACAGGGGAAGCTGATTGCATTTTGCATCACAGGAGGGAAGGAGGTTGAGAACCACAGAAGCATGTCACTTTACATTTCATTTGGAATGATATCAGTATAATGACTAAAGGAATAATGGGCTGCCTTCAGTCCTGCATGCTGTTACTTTGAAGCTTTTGAGATTGTCCCTCCTCCATTTCATCCAGTTTTCAGTATCACCCTCATCTCCAGCCTCCATTCCCTGTGAATGTAACGATGTGGTGTTTGCTTTTTGTACTCTAATGATTCAAAGTAAATGTTTCTCTTTTCATGATTGTCAGACACAAAAAAACAAGCAACACCCCTTCCCCCTCACCCCCCCAAAAAAATCCCAAACCCTACAACACAAAACAAAACTCCACCCCAAACCCAGCAAAAATGAAAACCCAAATCACTTTAGGAGGACACGGGGAAAAGAGAAGAAAGTAAAATGTTTCCAAAGCTCCCAGATGTGTGCTGTAGGCATCCCTGTGTTTGAGAATCTCTGCCCTACACTTCTCTACTGTTCTCCACTGTTTTGTTTGGGTGAACAAGAATCAGGGTTGTTGCATTCTAGCAATATCCTAATAATATTTTTCAGAACTTGGTTTACTAGAGCTTTTTTGATATTTCTAGAAAGTGTTATTAGATAATGTATAGAAACAACAGTCATAGTCTGAATGAAAATTAATTTAGTGATAAAATAAATGCCAATTTTACTGTGATTAAAAAGCATTAATATTCAGGCATGAAATGAAATTGAATGGCATCTTACCTTGAAAGTGGTCTTAAATCTGCTGAGGGGAAAAAAAAAGATCTATGCAGTGTTCCCGTTCTGTTTAAGCAGCATATCGTATCTGTGCTTTTGTTGTGCTTATAAATTTTTTTCTGTAATGTTTTTCTTTATTTTAAGGTATTCCTGTGACAGCATAACTGTTTTCTCAACTTTTTACAGGGTAGTGGATATTTTGCTGAAAGCAATCATGAGAATGATGTGGCTTGCTGGTGGATTCCACTGGATAAATGTAAAAGGCAGACGAGCGTTGCCGGCGGAAGCAGCAATATTAACTGTGGCTCCCCATTCTTCCTACTTTGATGCCATTCCAGTAACTATGACCTTTGCCTCCATTGTGATGAAAGCAGAAAGCAAAGATATTCCTGTTTGGGGAAGTAAGTTGCTAGATACTTAATTTTTCAAGAACAATTAAAAATGATTACTTAGGAAGTTCAGAGGTTGTGTATGAGAAGGCCTGAAACACAAAGAACATTTTGCTATATTATATGGTGAGAGGTTGGTTTTTTTTTTGACTGGTCTACTTTGAATGCCAATTGAAAAAATTGGGGGGGGTCTAGTGGGTTTTTTTTCCTTTCTCCAAAGATGAATCATCGTACAAAGTCAAAACAATCCTACAGAACTCATGGTTAAATTTGTAGTGAAATTGCAACATTTTAAGACATGACAAAAGGAAAGCAAGTTAGGATGGGGCTATAGAGAGAGTCCACTAAAACTTCTTTCTTGGTGCGAGTTGGGGTGCCATCCCAGAAATGTGTTTTAGGAACATTGTCTGCTCTGAATGGTACCTTGCCTTGAGGGAGTGCTGCTAATCCTTCATGCATCAATAAGTTTGTTTCAGGCAGGGTGTGAGAGATGAGCAAGAGCAGATTGTTGTGTGCTCAGATTTAGTCATAAGAAATGCAGATGGCCAAGTTAATAGGTTGAATACTGTCTCTGGAATTACCAATGTAGATTTGCACAAAGGCTTGAGAGACACCTGCGATTTTTGGTGCAGTGGTGCCAAAAATGTGTAAGCTTTTAGACTTGTAGACTTCTAGCCAAAGTCTGTGTGGAGGCATTTTGGAGAAACCCATTGTGTTGTGTCTAGGGATCGGCAAAGTTCAAAGAATCTTCCTGTGTCTTATTGTGTAGATTTGAAGGGTATTATAAAAAGGACAAAATATTTTACTCTCACCTTGGGTAGGGACTCTTTAATTTAAAAGTCTAAACGAAAACTTTGAGTTCCTTCACAAATGAGTGGAATCAGACTGGCGGTGTTGACATCCTCCTAAAATTTCATTAGCCAGTGTGGTTTTAAGGACATCTTCAAAACCAGAAGCTGGGACATGGCCACAAATGGTGAGTGGTTATATCTGGAGGCTTTGTGTAGGGAATCTCTTGGTATAATCTCTCGTCAGCAGCTCAATGTCCAAGTGGAGAACAGTGACAAGTGGCATTCCTCAGGGGTCAGTACTGGGACTGGCACCGTTTAACGTCTTTGTCAGTGACATGGACAGTGGGATCGAGTGCACCCTCAGCAAGTTTGCCGACGACACCAAGCTCTGTGGTGTGGTCGACACGCTGGAGGGAAGGGAGGCCATCCAGAGGGACCTTGACAGGCTGGAGAGGTGGGCCCGTGCAAACCACATGAAGTTCAACAAGGCCAAGTGCAAGGTCCTGCATGTGGGTCGGCACAATCCCAAGCACAGCTATAGGCTGGGCTGCTGGATTGAAAGCAGCCTTGAGGAGAAAGACTTGGAGGTATTGATTGATGAGAAGTTCAAACATGAACCAGCAGTGTGCGCTTGCAGCCCAGAAAGCCAACCGTGTCCTGAGCTGCATCAAAAGAAGTGTGACCAGCAGGTCGAGGGAGGTGATCCTGCCCCTCTACTCCGCTCTTGTGAGACCCCACCTGGAGTACTGCGTCCAGTTCTGGGGGCCCCAGTACAGGAGAGACATGGAGCTGTTGGAGCGAGTCCAGAGGAGGCCTTGAAGCTGATGAGAGGGCTGGAGCACCTCTCCTGTGAGGACAGGCTGAGAGAGTTGGGGTTGTTCAGCCTGAAGAAGAGAAGGCTCCAGGGAGACCTAATTGTGGCCTTCTAGTACCTGAAGGGGCCTACAGAAAAGCTGGAGAGGGACTGTTTATGGGGGAGTGTAGTGACAGGACAAGGGGTCATGGGTTTAAGCTGAAGGAGGGTCGATTTAGATTAGATGTTAGAAAGAAATTCTTTCCTGTGAGGGTGGTGAGGCACTGGAAGAGGTTGCCTGGAGAGGTTGTGGCTGCCCCCTCCCTGGAAGTGTTCAAGCCCAGGTTGGATGGGGCTTTGGACAACCTGGTCTAGTGGAGGGTGTCCCTGCCCATGGCAGGGGGGGTTGGAACTAGATGATCTTTGAGGTCCCTTCCAACCCAAACCATTCGATGATTCTGTGATTTCAATTTCATTGAGTATCTGACTTAGTTTAGTAAAAGTTTGTGGCAGTCAAAAATCTGCATAAAAAATTAATAGATGCTTTGAAGAAAAAGGATGTAGGCATGTGGTTTTTAAAAACAAATGTATACAAACAAGCATAGTGTGAAAACAAAAAGAAATTGAACTCCCTTGTCCAATACTGAAAGAAGATACTGTTGTGAGACGATACGCTGACTCTCCTGTACAGGATAGGTGTATCCAGGCTGACTTGGGCTTTAGGAGCAGTCCAGCCATGGAAGTAGGGACAGATTTATCATCTTTCTCAGCAGACTCGATGTACTGTTTAATAATTGCTAGCTCAGCAAAATAAAGTAATGCGTGTGGAGCTCTCCTTTACTGGACTGTTTCGAGGACTCAAACTGGATGAGGTAACTCCAGGCCATGTTGTGTTACTGAAATGTGATGAAATAGCAGAATGACATTTGACAGAATGCTATAATAACTGCTTAACTATCTCACATAATAGATTCAGTGGTGACTGGTGAGAAAGCCTGAGGAGAATCTGTAGGGATATGGAGATTGTAGTTACAGTGAATGTAGCACAAATAATTCATAGCGAGTAGTTCAAACTATTTCCTATATACTTAATTTAGTTTTAAGGTAACTTTTAAAAGATTCAGTTGAAAGTCTAGACTTACTACAATAAAATTTCAAAATTTAAAATAATATTTAATAAAATTAATAATTTAAAAATTATTCACTTGATTTGTTCATGTGTGAGCAAAACCAGTTACAGAAAAAGAGAAACCCCAGAAAACTACATATGTTGATTTGATGGAATATTACTGGAATGTACAATGTAGTCAAGTAAATGAGTATTTTCTCGTTATGTCATGCAGCCACAAAAATTATGTAGTCCCTTATGAAGTGTTCAGAAAAATGCCACGGAAATGAAGCATGGCAAAGGTTGTAACTCGGATTCGGAGTTCAAAAACCTGTTTTGTTTTTAGAGGAATACTTTTATATGAGCAACATTAATTACAGCAGTTTGTGTTATTAAAGTAAATGGGCCTTAAGAGAGGTGAGTAATCACTGTAATGATTAGTTTCCCTTAAATTTTAGGGAAAACTTTCCAGTGGAGTGAAGTTGTGATTTTTATTTTTTTTCTTTAGCTGCTTGCAAGAGGTTTTCTGTGAAGCAGATGGTACTGACTATCCCTCTCCTCCTTTGATCTAGTATTTCAATTTCAATGTTATGTATACTTCTGTACATACACACACAAAACTGTATTTCATGTTATTGGACCACTGATATTTCTCTTATGCTATCAGTGAAAAGGTGGTCATGTTTTCCTTGGATCCCATGGTGAATTGTTGACACTCTAGACATTCATCTAGAATTTATCCTTAGAGAGGTCAGAATTGTGTTTTATGTTCTTCAGTTTTGTAAATCTTGCAAACTTGTACCATCTCCAGTGAAGTTTTGGAGCCAGCCATTGATAATCCTAACCCTGCTATCTTTTAATTGAGTCTTGTTAATGGTCGTTCAGAATCTTCTGGGAAGTTTTGAATAAAGTACATTCATTCAACTCTGAGCAGACTTCAACATGTAAAAAATGATGCAGCAGAGGAAATTCGGAGATAATTTCCAAGGATGGGGACTTTGGGTGAAGAGTAGATCTTCATCCAGAATATCCAAATATGATATAAATAAGTTGGCCTTTTGATGGAATGACAGTGTTTATCAGGACATTGTACGTTGTGTACCAGAGGGATCAGGTGATTAGCAGGCACAAAAAGATCTGATTGCTAACTGGTTACCAAGATTGGTTCCGAAAGTATCTTAATAGGTTTCTGGAGCAGCTGCCTGTATTATTGTATCCTTAGTTTGCCAGTCATGGAATATGAAGCTTTTGATGTTTCAGTTCAGGTGATTAAAAAAGCCTGTTCTTTATGGGATTGGAAGTATTCCACAAGTGTGTTTTGTGTATGAGTGTTTTATTGATTTCTAACTTGAAGGCAGCTCTCCTGGGCCACAAAGTCCAATTTCAGAAGCAGACTTAAGTCTTGTGACTCTTTCAACTTCGTTCTCTTAGGAAAACAAAGAGAAAAATGAATTAAAAAAACGTTCTTTTGTTCTGACAGAAGAGTTACAACCTCTTCAGTTAGTGGTCAGTAGTAAAGAAAATTACCCACCTGGCACACACATACTAGGTTAACAAACTCTGGGGAGGAACTGCTTGCCGAAATATCAATGAGATTTCAATGATCATAAAAAAAAAAAAATTAAAAAATCAGTATCTGGTAAGTAGAAAATGCCAGAACAGACAGAGCACATCATGATGCTGAATAAGAACACATATTTCTGCACAATGGCTTTCCAGAGTTTTTATAGGTTGGAGATGTGAAGTTCACTGGACCACGTTAGTGTAAAGTGTGCAGCCCAGGGAAGATGACATCTAGGAATCCATTGCACCTTACATTGCCTGAAGACGTTAGATCAGTTCATTCATCAGCACATGTCCTTAAACTTTCCAGTGTTGTCTTCTGGACCCCACTTCAAGTCAGGACAAGCTCTTTGCATAAATTCTGGATGGTTACGCTTCACTGCTTTATTTTTGGCTGGTAAAGCAACCTGGATAAAAGTTGGTTTTCATTGCTGAGGTAGTCAGTGCTACTGCAGAAATACTTCAACAAGAAGGAAAAGGGATTTGTCAGTAAATAGGATTTGGTGAGGATTTGGTTGGACAACTTTTGTGATTCAAACATCTTCTGTGGTGTCAACTTTTAAAAGCTAAATTTAAGGTGATAAGCTAATTTAAACTTTAAGCAACTTCTCAACGTCTGTAACTTCACCCTCTGAAAAAGAGAGGAAATTGGTACCTGTAAAATGAATGGAGGGATATGTTAGCTTAAGTTCATAAAAGGGAAGGAGGCCATTTTTACTTGGCAGAATACAGAAGAGGTATAGAGGAAGGGAGAATTATACTGTGCTATAAAAGCTATTGATTCTATTGTGAGGTTTTTTCCACATCTAGTAAACGTAGGAGTTCTTGTTCAAGCTCATCTCTTGAAAGCACTTTATAGGCCTTTCTTGAGCATTATGACTAAAAGACAAAGAATAAGTAATTCAGTGGGAAATATTTATGCTGTGGTAGCTGGGTATGTTTTCATCTCAGAAGTTAAGATTCCGAATTACTTACTCATCATCTATGTGAAAAGTTATGCAACCTAATCCTCCAGTCCTCCACACCAATTGCTTTCCACCCTACCTGCCCTTCCCCCCGCTTTCCAAAGCACACAAGGAAGAAAATCATGGTAGACCCATAGCTCTTCAGTTGAGGATCTGGCATTTAAATACTTCTGAGATTCATCAAAACTGTCCTTAAACCCCTTTTGGAAAAAGCTGCACTAAGGTCAAGGCCTCACAGATTTCTTCTCTTTATACACTGTAAATCAGTAGCTTACAACACTGTTGAGGTTGCCAGCTTGAAGGCCAACATCCTATGCTATGTTGGCATTGTAGCCTGCCTTGAGTACACAAATGAGCTCCCTGGTTCTGAGGAGCATCTTGAAGTTAGTGCCAAGCTTATCTGTTTCATCCTGTCCTTTAAAAACTTCTGTTTCAAAATTCAATGTTTCCTTCAGGCTGTGGGCACCCAGATGGTCCTGCAATATTCTGGTCCTCACAGGAGCTCTCACGGGGAGATTTAAAATAGTTGCACTGTCATCTGTGTATTATAGGTATGCCTTTGTTTGGGTTGGAATCCTGGACTTCTTGGATTTCTTTTTTTTTTTCAGCATAAATTCAGCAACAGTTACTTCTCATTTAAACTGCTGCCTAAATGCTTAAACCACCATCACTTTTTTTAAGCATCCTGGTTAATACCATTTATGGAAGTTCCAAACTGCAGTATATAGGAAACCTGCAAACCAGTACAACTGCCTTTGTAAAGTACTTTTTAGACTGGCAGCAGAAGGGTAAAACATACAGCCATGCCCTCATACAGGTGCTGCAGGTGTGAGAGCAAACAGAAATCTTTGTGATTTGAAAAGGGTCTTTGTCCCTCAAGAAGTCCTGAAAGGAAATAGATCACACTTTGAAAGACCAACCCAAATACCATGGAGTTTAATTCTGTTAAAGCCAAAGAGAACACTGATTATTTACTTCCCACTACTGACCTCTCCTTGTCCTACAGACTGCATGTTTCCTGCCTTTCTTGTTGGAAATACGTAGAACAACTTTCCCATTAACACTGTCTCTGTACCAGGAATACCATGTACCTCTATACTTCTTCTGTATTCTGGATCACCTGTCAGGTGGTCCATCTGCAAAGCACTTAGTCAAACTCAGAAGTTGTTCTTGACATATATTTAGCTTTAGTGGTTGGTTCAGGCTTGGGTCAAAAAGGTATATATTTCTGTGTATGATAGTTGCTGTAATAAGATACCACCACTAACTTTACAAATCTCATGTAGAGTACTGTGACTACAATAACGCTGTCTCCGTAAGAACAATATAACTTCAAATGGAAAAGATCCTAATTTTGGTTGACTTCAGTTTTGTGCATTGATATGACTTTGTGTATTTGGTGTGTGGGGGGTTAATTTTATTTTATTTTTTCAGTTTTAAGGTCTCTGTGTCCATATACACGGGAAGCCATTTTATTCTGGAATGTTAATGTTTTTTTACCCATAACCTTCAGAAGACTTTTGAGCCCCTTGCAGATCTTTTATTCTTTTCAGGAAAGAGCAGTTTTCATATTAGAAATTACTTCATTAGAGAAGATGTGAGTTCAGAACTTTGTGAGCATGTTCATTTGAGTAAGGCAGTTCTTAAAAACTAAGCCCAAGATAGCACTTTTCAACCTTTAATCTTCATGGTTTTGTCAGGCCTAAATACAGAACACACACGAGGGCAACCACTATTAGAAAAATAATCTGTATTTTTTCCCATAGTAGGAAGAATCAAGGAGTAAATAGTGTAAATGGATATCCTACTGCAAATCCACCAGTCTTACACAGCCTACCTGTGTGTTAAATGTAAACAGATGCAGTTGTACTGGCTCTATAGGCTGCCATTTCAGGGTATCAGAGGAACATGTATGATGGGATTTTGTGTTTGGGGGAGAGACAAAGTGAAAGCCTCAGGTTCAGCATTCTCTACTCTTGCAGCAGATCTGTCACTCTGCTGTTTCTACAGTGGTAAAAATGTAACTGCCTACTAAAGATGTGTGTATGGATACGTTTTAGAAGAACAGTATATAGTGACACATTGCCATTTGCTTTTTGTGTTCTCTGATGCTTTGTAGACCAGTGGCGATGCTGCCAGTATAGCTTTACTATATGGTTGTAAATGTCGAGCATAATTTAAATGGTTTGTTACAAAACTTTCTTCTGTTGTATGTTAAATAGCACTTGGTGCCTTGATTTGAAACAAGGTTTTGTCACCAGTATTTGCCTGGAAATAGAGAGGAAATACCTTCTTCTTTCTTGCTGAGGAGTTCATTGACACCAACTGTATGTGTTCAGCTCATCATTTTTTGCTTATGCATCAGCTGGTGCTTGAAATGATTGCATGGGAGTTAATGGTTCTGAAATCAGTTGGAGCTGCCACTCTGCAATTAATTAAAGCAATAGTGAATTGTTACAGGCTCTCTAAAAAAAGGCAGTTTCATGCTAGAGCAACTTTCTGTCGGTTAGCATATCTGTGACATTCTGGCTGCCCTGCAAGGCAGAGGTTTTGACAAATTACTGGCAGTACTGTTTAAATTGCAGGCACCTGCCTAAGAAGGTGCAGTACAGCATGTGTCATCTGTCTTCAGGACTACTTGTAATGAGCTGAAATTGGGGATGAGAGTGACTACATCAAGTAGGACTGACACTGCTAGAGAAAAAGCTGGAACAACAACACTGGCAAGGTCAGTTTTGTGAATTGAGGGATTGTCTGCCATCGCCCACTAGAATTTATAATTTAAGGGTGGTTTTAATGGAGTGAGAGGAGGTGAGCAAGCACATCTTTCAGCATCTCTGAATACTTGAGCTGTGCTCTTCACTACCTGGTTACAATTGGTCTTGGATGGTTAAATTGAGCAGAGAAGGTTGTGTCCTGTTTATTAAGCATATTGCACAGTTCTGCTTGTTTCCTTTAGTTGCTCAGTACACCAGCCATCTGAAGCATTTTCATGTATGCTGCTTTTTACTCCTACTCTGACTTTGCTCTAGTCCTGCCATGTTCCCTGCCTCATATACTGTCTATTTACTGGACATGAAAATATGTGGTGAGAGTAAAGGTCTGTATTGCCTTGTGCTCTGTTTTCAAAAGTGGTTATGTAAAGAGTACATGAGAAAAGGCAAGTACAGAGCTAATCTTCCCTTGGTATGTACTTTCAGCTTCTTACTGATGACTGAGAGTTTCAATTAAATTGTTGGACTTAGTCACTAAGGGCCTGGTAGTTGGTGCCTTACAGGATCTTAAGTTGCTGTTTAATGTTAAAACAAGAATTCTGTCAGCTTTTTAGTCTGATCCCTAAGGAAGTAAGACTTAATATGATCACCCTGTCTATTAGGCTAAGATGTGATGTGATGAAATAGTGATGGCTTCACGCATATTTGAAAGAAAGCTGATGATTTAAAAGTTACTAAGTTCTGCAAGGTGCATGAAAATAGTGTCTGAACCATGAAAAAAGAAATTAACTTACCTTGCAGCCTATTTTGTGTCATATAACTCAATATACAGGACAAATCCATAGGAAACCAAGCTTTCAATCGTCTGTTCTTTTTCAGCATACCATAATAGTTTTTCTTCGCATGTGGGTGTGTTGCTGTTTGTGGTGGTGTCCATTTGTAAGACAGCTTGCAGTGTGTTATTTTGGAGCTTAGAACATTGCAGTAGCTTGCTTTTGGGAAGGTTGTAACAGTAAAGCTCCCAGGTTAACACTGCTTGCCTTTCCAGTTTCCACATATAGATTACATTAGTGGTTAGAGACTCAAAATTGGTAAGTTGTCTATAGTCTGATGTTTCTGGCATACTGCCTTATGAAGAATCTATCTGCTTGCTTAATTTAATGTCTTATAAAGAAGACCCTGCTTGCAGCATATCCTCAGATAATTCCAGAGCTCCAAGGCTCTTATCTTGTTAATTTCTTGGCCTGAAGTAACCTGAATTTCATCATTTGGGCTGAATGTGAAAGAAACTTCAGGGTGAAGGCTGAGGATGTTTGAGTCTTTTTTTGCTTTCTTTTACTTGATAATGTTGTTTTTACTACAGAATAGTAATTTGCAGCAGTAGGGAAAACTTGGGACTAGCATCACTAAGAAACAAAATGAACAGAGTTATGAAACCAAGTATGGTTTCCTTTGCATTTTTTATTGCTTGTTCTGTTTTGGGGGGCGGGGGTGTGTTCCTATTTTTTTGTGTATGTTTGTGTTGTGGTTTGTTTTGAGTGTGGGTTTGTTTGGGTTTTTTACCTTCCCACAGCAGTAACCCCAGCTGGCCCATGATGATCTTCACTCCCCTAGCAAGTACCGTTCTATGGATATTGTCTAACAGCAGGCATATAGGAAAAAGTGCAAGAGTACGGTAACTTTTCTCTGATATACTGTCTCCTAAGCTTCAGCAACCCGTGGGATAAAAGCAGTATTTCAGAGGCTGGCTGAATGTCTGGGAACTTGCTGCAAGGTGTGATGGATTAGTTTCATAGAACTATAAAAGAATTTTGGTGAGTTGCTGGCTAAACTGCCAGCGGGGTTACACCAGAACCAGCAGCTTTGGCTGAGTACAGGGCTGGAATTCCTTACAGTGTATTTTTCTTCACACTTTAAGCACTAGCTGATCCATAAATGCAGCAAGGCTATCCTTGACAAAAGAAGATTATACAACTAGTGTCAGCAAACTCATCTCATGGTGGTTGGAAATATGAAAAATGTATTTTAGGCAAATAAAATAGCTAATGATTTAGTGACTCTTGAAACTTCGAATAAGATTACAAGATACAAAAATGATAAGTTATTTGAAGACAGCTTCAATAAAAGCATGGAGTAGTATATTTGAAGATGCTTCTCTTTTAGTACTTTTTTGATACTATAAAAGAGTTGTATAAACTACTTATTTTGTCAGTGGGCCTCAGTGTCCTTGTGACTGCATGGAGAGCATATTGTGAATTAATTTCTGATTCTTGGTCATGCTCATTTTGTGTCTGGCTATGTATAAGAGATTTCCCACTGACCCAAGAAGAGGGTGCCTGAGGTTTGATTCATCTGGTATGAGGAACAGGAAAACAGGTGACAGCTCAGAAAATAAGCATGTTTTTTCTTTTGATGATGCTGATTTCCCCAGAAAAGATAATGTAATCTGTGTATGAAATATCTTTGATGGTGTACCTTCACTGAAGCTGAACTATCATAGAAAACAAAAGCTCTGAAAATAGTGGCAGTTTGACCCACAGGATGTCTTTTGGAAGCACTTGAATGGGGAGATTCCTGCTACTTTGCCAGGTTGGGGGTGGCTATATAGATTTTGTGATTCTTGTGGTAGGAGGAAATGGCTTATAGTCAGCCACAGCTGCTTTGTTGCAGAAAACTATGCATAATATGTACAATCATGTTTTAAATTACCTATGATGTATGTGTATTGGTCTATTAAAAATTGAACAAGCGCAAAGTGCCAGAATTGTGAAAACAGTTTTCTTCACAGGAATACATGAAAATATTTCAATAAAACTGCACTAATTCATCTAGTGTTAAGTTTGCAGTGTAATATAGTAGTTATGTATTTGTACCAGAATTTTTTCCAGAGGACTACTGAGGGAGGGAACCCTTTACAAACAAAGGGGAAATAAAGGTTGGTTTGCTTGTTTTTTGTTTTTCCTCCTCTTCAGCTCTAATCAAATACATCCGACCAGTATTTGTGTCTCGGTCAGACCAGGATTCTCGCAGGAAAACTGTTGAAGAGATAAAGAGGCGTGCTCAGTCTGATGGTAAATGGCCTCAGGTACTGTATACTACTACTGTGTGACAGACGGTATTTGGCATTTCCAGGCTCTGGATATGCAGTTTACTTTTTTCCTTGTGGGATGTTTTAGATGGTTTGGGTGGGATTTCCCCCCTGTCCTTTCTGGAAGATATAATGTAAGATTCTTATCTGTACAAAACACTTAGCTTTTCATTGCAGTGTGTTTCAAGGGGAGACTGGGTAAGTACATGGGAAGACAGCTCTATGAAGCAATACTAAATGAACAGAGACCACAGCAGGTTTAGGAAATCCTCTAAGAAAATTATCAGATGCTCAGCAGAATACCTGGAGCGGGTATTGTGTGTTCTTGCCTTTCTCAAGACTTTGGCATACTGTCATTGTTGGAGATACTGGCCAAGACAGCCCAAGCAATTCAGATATTCCAATATCTGGAGTGCACCTCTATTGCACCACATGATGAAAAAGTTGCTAAAATAAGTGGCTCAGGTTTTTTTTCTGCACTGAAATGTGACTATAAAGTGCCTTGGAAGAGAGTAATTGGAAGGAAGGGATGACTACCTAAGGTCTCAATTTTCTGGAAGCATGCGATTGTTTTGAAAATTTGAAGCATTGTGAATTTTTGAGATTAATATACAGTATGTCTTTCATGGCATTGTTACTACAGTAGTGGTTACATCTGCATACTGGACTGCAGAAACATTATAAACAGTTATAACCAATGTGACAGAAAGGTGATATATAGTTTTCACATCATGACTTCATCAGCAGATTTCAAAGCACTTTAAAAAGTAAATATTCTTACTTACAGATGAAGAAACTGAGTTGCAGAGCCGAGGTGATTTCCAGAATATCTAGCAAGCTAGTACCAGAGTGGGCAATAAAACTAGTAATGTTAATTCTAGTCCGTTCTTTGTCCCCTTATGATATGTATTTATTTCCTTTACATGTCTTGTTCTGTAACTCAGCAAAATGTCAGCAATTCTTGGCTTTTTGCTGTCTGTAACATTTATTTATTCATTTTTTACAATCTAACCTCTTCCTTTGAATTCTGTACAACTTGAGCATTTTTTGCCTTGTTAGAATTCTGTTTAGATATTTTCAGCCTCTATCGTTCTGACATCTGTGCACATGCCAAGTAATAAATGCAAAAAGAAAGTAAGTCTTCCTTTTCTTAGCCTGTAAGCAGGTAGCTTGGGAGCAGGAATTTTGTTTTGATGCAAAGCAGAATATGATATCTTTACCAGCACCAAAACCTTTTGTGAAAATTCTCTTGTACTCACAAGTGTTCCTGGTCACTGTCAATGTTCCATCAAATAGAGTTATTATCAGAGGTCAGGAAAGAGGCAAATTCAGAGAAAAAGAAAAATAGTTTTACTATTAAGACAGAACTTTACTTGACTTCCTTATTGAGGACTTTTTTTTTTTTTAACTCTTAACTGAACTGTTTTTCCCTGAAAACTTTTTTTAAGCTTTAATTAATCAGTTAATGTTAGCTTTGAAAAGATGTGTTTATAAATAAATCCACATTGAAATAGTTGTTAAAAGTAAACTTTTTTTTTTTACTTCAAGATAATGATATTCCCAGAGGGCACTTGCACAAACCGATCCTGTCTAATTACATTCAAGCCTGGTAGGTATGATGCTCATTTCTGTTTTCTACAGAATGTTCTTGTATCTTCGTTGTCCAAAATAGCACTTGCATTGTAATTTGCTTGCTGTTGCAAAGTTGAGTTAAAAATCTTGCAGTAGGATGGAATTGGAATAGAAATTTTCTGGTGCTACAAAAGGATTATAGTTCCACTGTTGAGCAAAACATTTTAGGTAACTCAGATTTTTTTTCTTAGCTTCTGAGATGCATATGAGCCGGAGGACTAATGTTTCTTACTGGGTTTTGTTTGTGGTTGTCTTTTTTTCTTGCCCCCTCCATTTCCTATTTTGGGTCTGTCATGCAGCATTTAGATACACTATAAAGTTTAAGGTATCAGCGTGTATCTATTTCAGGCTGCTGCAGCATTTCTTGCTGTGTTGTATGTGGTTGATTCCTCTCCAACTCTTCTTTTGAGTTGCATTCTGGTGAAGATGGCACAAGAATCTTGCCAGTAAAGCACTGTTAGAGGCTGTCATTTTTTACAATTTTTTTTTTATTTTAAATCCACGTTCTAAGCTCTTTTCAGTTACTATCACCCTTTTAGTGTACTAAATTAGTAGAGGGTATACCCCTGAACGCTTGCTGCTGTGAACTGGAGTTGCAATAAGGAGAAATGGCAGTACTGCAGTGAACCACCAATGTTTAATGTAAACTTGCCTTGATGATGTAGGTAGGGAGATGGTGGATGAGGAGGCTACAGTGAGCAAGGCAGTTGTGAACGTGTTTTGTGACTCTTCCTAGGTTTCTGCCTAGCTCATTGTGTTCTGGTCTTGCTGTTTGTCTTATATTTTGCGTTGCTTACAACTTACAAATCCCTGTTAGAATATCATGCAATGAGTCAGCATTGTGATTCCTTGTGCTGTTTCATTTGGCTGAAGGAATCTCGGTATTGTCTCATGAACAAACATTCAAAAAGCTTTTCTTCCTCCCCTCTCAGCTCTCACCTTTTTAGATGAATGAGTGGTGGTTAGGAGAACATCCACTTCTTTTGCTTTTTACTCTCCCTCTCTTTCCACCTGAGTCCTGGCCATGCTTTGAAAACCAGCCTGAATCCTTCATTAAAGCCCTGATTTGCCTGCCCTCTCTTTGTGCCATAGACATTCCAGGCACCATATACTTTCTGCCTCAAATCCCCACTCTGTCTTTCTCTCCTCTGGTCTAGTACATACTGCTGTCTGCCTCTTGACTGTCTCACTTTTCCTACTAGAACCTGCTTCTGTATCCATCCAGCCTCCCAGAAATCCTTTGCCTCAAAATTCCTCACATATGTCAAATTACTTTAGGTTTCTAATCAAGTAATTGCTTTCAGGATGCCTTTCCCCATTCTACGCATGTGGCCTACACTCCTTGCTCTTACTACACTTTTTTGTTTGTTTTTGTGTTTGTGCAAGCTAGTCATACAGGGCAAGCTCGTCTAGTTGTGTTTAAATGGTGGCATTGTCATCTACCACTCAGATTTTGTCATCTTCAGATTCTTTCAAAAGTTGCTTTGGCTGTTGTTCTTGGAAACTGAATAGAAAGTACCACTGGGCCAAGAACCAAATCTCTGCAGGATCCCATTCACCTTAATTTAAAGATGTTTGTACTCCGATAACAATTATTTCTTTTACATCTGGGCAATTATTCTGTAAAGCAAATGTAATGCTAGGAATACCATATACTTCCGTTGTTTGGTTCCTAATCAAAATATTAGGTGGAACTTAATAAATTGCTATGAATAATGTAGTTTGAGTGAAACTGTCTTTATTAATTGTTTTCACAAGAAAAAGATGTTTAGAGAAATCTTGAGCAAGATGGTTGTCGTGCTTACCCAATCTTTGTGCTAGAAACCAAGAAAATTATTAGCAAATGACACTTACAGATCTTGTGCTACTTATTTATCAAAGCTGTAATTTTCATATGAAATGAAGCAATACTTCTGTACAATAGCTCTAGTTCAATACTTTATTAGATTTTCACAGGTACAGAATAGAAGTTACATTAATTCTGTATTTCAGAGATGATAGGTTTCCTATAAATTTATGTTGCTCGGCTAAAAATAAAAAGCTTCTTTTGCCCAAGAAAGCTTAGGTTCTTCACCAAAAAATACTGTTGACTACAGGGAATGTATTGACTTAACTATCTTGCTCATACTCATCTTTTTTTAATCATTTATCAAGCTGAATTTGGTACTGGGCTTTGACTTGTGTACATGACAATTTATGTAAGTAGTAGAGGATAATTTAGAGAATGTAAGCATGCATTCTTAATTACTTATCTGCTGAAAAGATGGGTATACATTGTCATTCTCCAGTGCTTGCTTTTTAGATTACTTTTGAGGCTACTTTTGGATATTATTTTTTCACTATCAATTTCTGTGCATATCAATCCATTAATTGTATAAAGTTTTTCTTTGCTGCAATAATTTTTTTTTGTACCAAAATGCACTATAAAGTAATTATGTGTCATATGTGCCTTCTAGGAGCATTTATTCCTGGAGTTCCTGTACAGCCAGTGGTTTTACGTTATCCAAACAAACTGGTAAGTTCAGCTTGCAGTGTTGTTGGATATATGGGGCACTTTCCTCTAAATACATTACTTATGTAATCTTTTAGGTTAGATAATTAGGTTTAGAAATTTGGAAAACATTAATAAATGCTTACTGGTTAAGTGTGTATTCCTTAAGCCTCTAGCAATATAAATAGTCTGAGACAATTTTTTTATGCTTTTATTAGGTTACTCCTAAACAGTGCTCTGAAAGTTACTCAAGTTGTCACAAGTAGTACTGTACAAATGACAAAACAAATGTCAATTTCTGTCTAGGATCTGTGTTCCCATGTGGTCCCTCTTACTGCAGTGTATGCTGGAGAGTTTTCTTCATATCAGTTATTGCTGGAAGATGCTTCTGCACCTCCTGCCTGTGGGGGTATTAGTCACAAATTTATAATAATCATAGAATAATGTGGTGAGGACCTAAGCATCTTTATAAGGTGTTATCTTGTCTATGTTTTACATTCACTGTGCACTTGGTTAAGGAATGCTAGACGCTAACTAATTTGGAGTTGGCCTTCAATATAGATCAGATTCAAAATGCAAATTACAGTGGTTATTTACAATATCTAAATTAAACAATTTTTCCAAATGCTTGTAAAGATATAGGCAAACAAATTAAGACAGAGCTCGCTTCAGCTACTTCAAGATCAAGCCTACAGGAAAGCACAGAAGATTTTTTTTTAATTATTATTACTGTTATTCGGTTTACTTGATGTAGACACTTTCCTGTCCTACTGCAGCCAGAATCTTGTCTGTCTGCATTCCTAGGCTAATTAGAAGATGCTTCCTAGTGAACTTTGCTAGCTTTTTATACTTGAAGTTACTTTTTGACCCCTCTGGGGCTGTTTTCAGGTCCAGCCTGTCCCCTTCTAAAATACAGGTTTAGAGAAGGATGGAAGGAGTGTCGGAAGTAAAGTAAAGAGTATTTTGCCTCTTTGCTGATGCATGTGACGTCAAAAGATGTCATGTCATCTCTATTTAACAAGCCCATTCACAACCCCTTGATCTAAGGATGGATTTTGTTTCCTCCTGGTACCTGAGTGCTTATGTTTTGTGTTTCTATCCATTGTCCATTCTGTCAGTTTACAGGTTGATATAAAACATATGCTTGATCTTAAAAAAAAAAAGGAACCTAAGCAAAGTTAATATGTAAACACCACCAGTTGCTCTTGACTGAGACAAGGTGTGATGGCGGTCAACTAGTTTGCAGTAAGAAATCCCAAAATTATCTTTGTGGATGCTGTGACAAGTATAGCAGCCTCTTATGCTCTCATAGTATTAAGTGCATTGTAGCAGGTTGCCTGGGACTTATAATCACAATTGTTTTATTTTCAGGAAAAAAGAACCTTTTCTAAAAATACTTTTAAACTTTTATTGCACTGCCAGTTTAAATTGCAAATATGCACATAGCTTATGTCATACTTAATATATCTTGTTACTTTTGGTTAATATTAACATTTGATAGCTTTATATTGTTATGAATAAGTTTAATTTCATACTGAAATGTCCTTATTGCCTAGTAGTACATAATATACAGTGTTTGTAAACTAATATTAGATGTTCCTAGTAGTCTATTAACAGAAATTGTGAGCTTTTTACATTGAAGTAAATCAACATGAATTTTAATGAACGCTTTTTATATTACTGCAAAATGTTGTGAAAGCAACTGTATAAATATTTATATAGACATTCATCAGAATTGGCCTGAATCTGTGTATGAAACTTTACTTTTTCCTACTACTTTTGATTGCTGTAAAACACTTAGTTTTCAGTGCCTTACTGAGTCTTTTAACCTTCTACGGTCTACGTACACTAAGTATTAATGAGGCAGGGGATAATTGCTATTGTTAGTTGATTTTTAGATTAGCTTGGGGGCTGCAGAATTGCAGAAAAGTTAGAATGAGAGGAGGAAGGAGTATGATGTGATACGTGAAAGTGAAGTTTATTTTGGTTAGGATGCAGTGAAGAGTTAGCAAGCAAGAACAACAGAGTGTGGAGAGAACATTGTTTTTCATACACTAAGACATCATTTCTAGCAAACTTCAGTTGTCTCTGGCTTCCTATTTGTTGTCTTGTTTGACCGCTGCATATTGTAATACTAAGTTTAGAAAGGAATTTCTTAAGACCTTTGCTTAGCCAGTGAATTCCAGATGTGTTGTGTGCAGTCACCCCGCTGCTTTTAGCTTGAACTGCCTACTGTGATCTACCTTCAGAGCTCTGAGTTCCACAGTGCAGGTGAGAACTGTCTTGGACTTGAGAGCACCTGACTCTTTTGGGAGGCTTTTTGAGATCAAAGCCTGGCGTGAATGTAGCAAGCACATGCACTCTTACATGTTTATTTCCTTGTGCTCTATTCAAGACCTAGGGAAAGTACTACTGTTCTGCAGTGGACTGAAACGTGGTAAAAGTGATGATGAAAATTCACTTCTTTTCTAGCAAATAAATCTAGTTCTGGTTGCCATGAAGAACTCTTTTTCTAGTCAGGGTTGCCCTCTGAATACCTTTCTTCCTCGGGCTTGTGATTGTTTGCAGTAGATAATGCCTCTGGTGTTGTATCAATGTTTCTTTAGGAATAGTATGTCAGTATGTTGCTTCTCTTGATGCGTAAGCAGAAAGAAATTTTAAGGTTTAAAATGTTGTTTAGGCCTGAAATTCAAAATTTGCTTCTGTTTATCTAGTTTGGAAGTATTTTGCCTATTGGATGCTTGACAGCTATTACCTAGATTCTGATTAAAATAAATGCTCTAATGTCTCCATCCATAGATTCTACAACAATCCTTTTTGCAATTTGTTTTTACACAATTTTCTTCATGTATACAGCTCTTCCTTAATTTGAAGATTCTGTCAGAGTGCTAGTAATTGTGATATTTAAATAGGTATGTAGCCTTTCATAGAGCTATTTTGAATGTATTTTTATGTCCAAGTGTCTTCCCCTGGTAACTGTGCTATTTGATAAGAGGTTTAGCAGCATCTCTTCTGCAGCTTTGGTGTATCAGGGTGGACTGAGCATGTAAAAACACAGCCAATTTGCTGTTTGAAGCTTGGCATGATTCTCGGTGTCTTCTTGTGTCAAATTATATGGAAGATACACTTCCACACAGTTCAAAGGATTTATTATCTAGATACAGAAGTTTCAAAGTGTACTCAGAATGCTATCAAAGTGAATGGTGTCCATAAGCATAAGCTAGTAGCTATGATAAATACAAAAGGTATCTAAACTAGGTATGGAAAATACCACTTCCTGTCTTCTACTTGCTGGGGTTTTTTTCATAAAAATATTGGATATGCTCGCAAGAGTCTCCTACAAAATAGGTCTGTCTTTTGCTGACCAGAATCCTGTTTTCCACTACACAGCACTTATAGCTGTCATCCCTTCTGATCTGGTGTTTTAGAAGCCTGAATTTACCAAGTCCTCTTGTCTTTCCATTAATGACTTGTATGGTTTTTTTTCCCAGTTGGTCAGAATAGTAGCTTGGAAGTCATTTTCAGGTTTTTGGATTCTTTCTTCTATGCTTAAATCTCATCTCCAAGTATTACAGTTTTTTTCCCACGCTGTTTCTTAGTCTTACAGTTAAAAATGTGATGACCTTTACTGTCATACTCTTTGTGACCTGTTATATACTCCTTCACAGGTCTCTATTCCCTTTTTGCTATTTGCATCTTGTTCACTTCTTTCACTGCTATTTGTCCTCTTAGTGTTTCACACACTATTCATCTCACTGTCTAAAAGTGCTGCTGGTCTTGCCTGACAGTAAATTGGTGGGTTTTAGGTGTCATACCTTTTGATTCTTTGATCAGGCAGGTGGATACCTGCTGTCAGTGAGTAAAGGCAACTGGAAAAATACTGTCCTGAGGTAAGACATAAGGTCTTACTCATCCTACTGCTTCATGTCAGTTGAGCAGACTTCCTTTAGGTCATCTCCACAGGTCCCAAACACTTCAGAAGTGTTAGAGTGTTCGTATCTATTGCTGGGAGGTCCAAGTGAAGTGTAGGGATCCTTGAGGGATGTCCTGTTGAGCAGGGTGGATTAGGAATATACACATGGATTATGCATATCGAGGAACATTAATTTACAGTAAATAACTTTTTCTTTTCCAAGGCTAACAGCATTTGAAGAATCCCTGGATCTTTAAATGTTTTATGAATATAGATAGTCTGTGTTTAAGAACTGGGTTACTGGGTATTTCCTTGCCATGTGAAAGATAGGCTGATTCCTGTTCGGGCTAAGAACTTTTGCAAAGAGGGCATTGAAGTGTCCATGAAAATCTTTTAGTCGTATGTCATCAGTTATACTATCTATAATGTAACAAAAGTTTAAAGTACAATAATTAATTGCAACCGTCATGCTTCTTTTTGTAGGATACAATCACGTGGACGTGGCAGGGACCAGGAGCGTGAGTGGTTTATGTTTTATTGCTTGTATCATGATTGCTTTCCTTCTCTAGTTTTTATTTACATGACTTATACGTGTATACAGTCAAGTAGTAATTGCTGGTTATTGGATTATTTTTTGGGATTAATTTGTCTTTTATCTGTTATTCCCTAATTATGATAATATCCAGTTAGAGGAATCCAGGTATAAACAGTGTACTTCTGCTGCGATGCTTTCAGTGATTTGCAGAATGGATTTTAGGTTTTTACTTCAAAATATTATTTTTTTTTTAGCCAAGTACCTGAAGTAAAACAACTTGCTTTTGCTGTACATATTCTGTTGCCTGCAAATCGATGTGGTGTGTTTCTGTATAAAATCTATATGGCTGTTGTTTGAAATTGGTCTAGTACTACAAAAACAGTCAACCCACTCAGGGAATTTGGATATACTGTTTCCATTTTCTTGCCCAATTGTAACTTTGATCTTTTTTTTTTTTTAAAACAAAATGTTATTCTAGAGGTTCCTTAGCAAATTCATGTAATGTAAAATACTAAATGAAGCAGTTCTTGCTTGTTTAAAAAATATGGGTTTTAGCATTATTTTCACATTGAGGTTGGAGTAGAAGGTCTAAAATATTTAGATGAAGATCAAAACAAGTAATTTTGAACCTTAAGTAAAGAGTAGTTGGATTTTATGGTTTAATGACTTACTGTTAGCCTCCTCCTTGGAACTATTGTTTTGAATATCCCACCTGAGTTCCTGTATTTTAATAGTAACAAGGGAACCATTGGGATTAGCCAAGATTCAAGTAATTTAGAATTTTATCAATTAATGGCGCACCTTCAAATGGACTGGGAGCCAGGCCTAAGTAAGGACATGTCTAGATTTGGAGACTTGAGGAAATCATTGATCACTTTTAAAACTTCAGTTTTCAATTAATTCGTCATGTTGGAAGTAGATGAATCCATGATAGTGTCTAAAGTAGGTAGGCACTGCAGCATTTACTGCATGCAGGGATTTCTGTTCTCTCCTTGTGAGCTCCTACCTCTTCCCTTGCATTTGCACTGCAGTTCATCTAGCAAATTAACTCCACCAGAGGGGACAAAGGCGAGTAGCTTACTTCCAGCTTAGTGTCCTACTGAGGAGTCATGAACACATAGGAGTAGGAAAAGGGAAGGAACTTGTGTCTTGCCTCAGGTCACTTTAATGTGTACAAACCCATTATACAGAAGTGCTGACCTCTGGTAATAAAGTTAAATTAAATTAAAGCTGAATCAGAATCTGAGGCAACAGGTGATGTTATGCAAATTCACTCGGTCACTTTAAATTACAGCTTTATTTTGCTAGGATTAATTCTCCTGAGTGACCTAAAATGTATTTCTGATGTCTTAGCAGAAAATAGTGTTAAGACTGTTAACAGTCTTCACTTTGTCAGCAAATGCATCTCTTCCTCTGTCACAGTGTTAGCTAAAACTTCACCTGGAAATGTTGCTGTATCCAGGAGTATTCTGTTTGTTAAAAGTTGGTGTACCCTATAAAATGGATTGAAAACTTGTCACATGGAAACTATACACTTTCTTCTACACTTAGGGAAAGTAATGTTTCTATTCAGAGCAGATCAACTGACTCTACCTTGAAAACAAAGATTGACTATAACATACAACTTAAATTTTCTCTGCATTGGACTTGTGTTAGATAGTTTTTATCAGGTTTTTAAATTGATATTTATAATGTAAGATCTAACCTTTGAGGATAACAGAGAGTTGGCAGAAAGGAAAGTTTACTTGTAACTTATTGGGGTTTTTTAATGCTCTTGTTCAAGGACCTAAAAACCAGACTTTGACATTTCCTGTGTGATGTAAACTTCAAATCACAAGTTCCACTGTTGTTCTTGCTCCTTTTATTTGCTTTAATGCATTGGAAGTTCAGTAGGAAAGAAGGGAAAAGAAATGTGTTGCAGCCCTGAATGAGTGGATAGCAAAATGAGTAGGGTGTTGCTCCTAGGAACTGCGCTTTATCAACCTAAGAGGATTTTGACTAGCCTTCCCCTCACAATGATTGACTGCTATCACTACCTAGATACTGTGTAAAATGTGGCTACTAACGCTACTCCTTAATTTAGGTTTACTAAATCCTTTCCTGGATTTGAATCTTACTGCTTTCTAAGGTCAAGTTGATTCCAGGATCTTGTGTCTTAGGCTACTAAAACGCATGTACTGCATTTCATTAACAGACTTCCGCAGTATAATGAACTTTGATTCCAAACCAAGGTAATGATAAAATCTTAGTGGTTATAATTAATGTTGCCAACTCCACACTGAATACAGCATTTTCCTGAAACAGACTTACTCTTTCTATACACACTATGCATACATCATATCTTACTGTACATATTAGTACCTGTATATCATATTACTGTTTGTCTTCCTGCTTTTGGGTATCTTTTAAGATGCAACTTCAGTGTAAATTGCTTTTGTTCCACCTTACTGAATGTAATGTATAGAAGTAGTCTCAAATACCTTTTCTGTTAACTTTTTATCTGAATATGATCATACCTACAAGTAGGAATGTTACTTGAAGACTTTGGAGCTTAATGTACTACTGTTGCACTACCTATAAATTTTTTTCCTCTTTACTTTTTCCTTTTTTTTTTTTCCCTTTAGGTTAGAAATTCTGTGGCTTACTTTGTGTCAGTTTCACAATTCTGTGGAAATTGAGGTCAGTAAAAAAACCAAACAAAACAGTGTATTCTGAGCAGTATCAGAATACATAATGTTGTATTTAATTCTACAATAAAAGCTGGTATTCAAACTTTGTATGTTAACACAGTCTGGAAAAACAGGTTGAAATACACCTTCTATTTTAGACAAATGGCTTCCATATCTCAAAATGTAGCCTAAAAATGGAATAACAGAATATAGTTTTCTACTTGGCTTAAGATGTTACTTTGCTATTCATTTAAATTAAATAGATTTCTGACTCGGTTTAAAGAATCTTTTATGAACAAATTTCTTGCCTTTTAATGGCCCCATTGCTATTCCAGTTAGTATACCAACTGTGTATGTTAGATATCCGAGTGTGTGAATGCTGATGTACAAAATAAGGTCTATCTTGTAGAGAAAAATCATTGTAGGTGGTTTCTTATATGGCGGATAGGTTATTTAATATGTCTGGCTAATTTTTCTAATAGGCTGCACTGTTCAGAATGGGAAATTGGAAAACACAAAGAAAAATCTATGTATATTTTTAATTTTGTTTTGAGGAAAGCACTATGTGAGCCTGAGGCTGGAGACTATTGTAGTGAAAATGCAAAAACAATTAAAACCTTTCCTTTTAAATTGCTGTTCTTATGCATTTTACAGAGAGTAATTACATTTTTGTGGAGAAGTATGGTGTTTTAAAGGTGTGATATAGGATATTTGACATGTTCTGCAATTCTTTTGCTTACTTTTTTAATAATGAAGCAGCTATTTATCTCTGGCAGGGTAAATTAGTAGGAAGAGCTATTACATATTTACATATACATATATGTTACAATAGTAGCTTATAACATATGCTAATCACAGTATTTATCATTTCTGTACTCTGTGTTTACTTCTTAATGCTATAAACTCTTCTCAAAAATGAATGCACAAAATACCAGCCACTGAGCAGCTGTATGTGTTGTAGAAATTTGTGGTTTGTATTATCACTTTAGTTGCATGTTTTCAGCTATTAATAGTGTATATTAAAAAAAAAAAAAATCTTATTTCTTAAATAGTGGTCTGGTTTTGGTAGAAGGGCCAGGGAGTCACTGCCTCACACAGGGATAAGACAAACCAGCTGATTGGTAGGGTTTTTACTCTATCTCAGGAACGTGGGGTTTTTTGCCCTAGGCCGGTAAAATGGGTACTTTCACACAGAAGTGAACACTGCTGAGCTTTCTTGATTTTTGAGGCAGCAGCTGCTAGCAGATGATGAGTTTCTGTAGCTCATACACATCTTGTGTAAGGACAAGTTATGATCTTTGGTGGTCTTTTAAAAAAAACAGAAAAGCTAATGACTTTCTGAATTATTCCATACTAAAGCAGGAGCTGGCAGAGGAGCAGAGCTTTTACAAGTCTGCTCGCAAGTATGAGACAGAGTACTTGACAGCTACTTGTTAAATCTGTTTTTGTAAGGAAGTGCAGCAGATTTAGGAACGTAGAGGAAAAAAAATAGTTCTTCAGTGTTCAAAGTCATGTTTTTCCCCTGCTCTCCAAAGTTTGTTGGCTTTTATTCCTGCTTTGTTCCATCAGCACAGGGATACTGGCAAATACCAACCAGCCTTGATACCAGAATTACTGCTGAAGATCCAATAACTCAGGGAGATGTACAGCAAAACAACACAACTTCAGTATGTTTTTGATTAAATGATAACTAGTAAGGTCTAACAGCCAGCAATCAGGATCCAAAGTTTGTTAGTCAGGGCTTCTTTGCATATAATATGTGTTCTGGCATACTATACGTGTCATCCAGCATGTATATTGAGAAGCAAGCATCTATGTAGATTTTTTTTTTTAATAGGTTACTATAAATATTGGTCCATCCATCCTGTACTTGAAACTGGCATGCAAGCAATCTTGAGAACAGAAAGGATACATGATCAGCTGCACACATAGTTTGTTTTGGCTCATGTCAGTCTGTTTTACTGGCCTGTCAGCTTCGGTGTTCATACATCCATCACAGTCTGCAGCAGCTGAGAGTTCTTCTCTTAGTTTTGTTAGTGATGCTGAAATGATCGTGCTCTTTCTGTCCAGTTAGGCACAGACATTTAGAACACCTCTGAAATTGCCTCGTATTCAAACTTGTCCTGTGTTTGCATGAATAACTTGATAGCAATTTGCAACTCAAAGAAATGGAATGGGGCTTGGAAGTTGAAGGAACAATCTTTCCTTCTGTTAGCTGAACAGTCTTCGTCCATTTGTATATCAGGCTGGTGTACCTTCGAGGTAAACCTAGAAGACAGGAGTCGTATGTTTTCAGTTGCAGTGGTTCGTAATAGGGAAAACTGTAACAAAACTCAAATCAGCTCTAAGAACCAGACAAATATCTAATGGCAGCATTTTGAGTACTGCTGATCGTACCATTATGTGATTCTGAAAATACAGCCAGCTTCATAGTTACTGAGAAGTATTTGCTTAAATGATAAACTTTATAAAGACCAGTGTAAAATTTCTGAATCATAATTCCTGTTTTGTACTGCCTATAATTAATTATATGAAATATAACTAAGCTTATTCCAACTTTGATTTCTACTTCAGAAGATTTCCACAGGATTATGAACATTTTGATCACTTAGTGCATGAATTATCTCATTGCATTGCACTACTAAGGGAATCGTCTATCTGATAATGAGCAGGGGTGGGAATCAGAGTGATCCCTTCTTGTTCCTTCTATCTGAGAAGTTAGTTACTTGGCAGAAATGGGATGTTTTGAGGGTTTTATAGGTGAGACTGGCCATGATCTGGAGGCTCACATCATATTTCAATGAACTCTTAAAACCAGCCAAAAGCTGGAAGGTCTTTTAATATAGGCCATCCATTCTGAAAGCTGCCTTTTCTGTTGCAGGTCTCCAGTAGTTCTGGTTTAATTCCCCCCTTCCAACCTCAACCGTTCTGTGATTCTGTGGCGATCTGCATTTGTTTAGAATTTTTCTTTCAATTGAGTATTAATAACTAGTGTCCAATTTGAAGGAGAATTTTTTCAAAACCTCCAACAACAGAAGATAACACTTCTGATATGTACATTAAGCAGTCATATATGATTTCAAAATGTGCAGGGGGAACAGTCAATACCGGATGTCCTGAGAATTTGAATTCTTAATATTTAAGCTATAGAACAATGTTCATGTAGCAGGTACTTTTCTTTGTTGTCTGGAAAGAACTGAACAATACAGGATATAAGATAAAAGTTTGTGCAAGAAAATGCTAATACTTTTAAATTATTTAAAAATTCCTGGTCCCACTTCTGAAAGAAAGCTAAAACTCTCCTTGGGTTCCATGAGGTAACAAATGAGCAGAGTCACCGTTGTATGAATTTCTAGAAGTACGATGCCTCCTTAAGCACTGAACAGTTCCATTTTTAATTTTCTGTAGTCCTTTTGTTGTTATAATTTTGTAAGTTGCAACAAACTGTATACATTTTTAACTATAGTGCTATAATAGCGATTGTTTAAAATGTTAAATATTCTTGGTATAATTCAGTTCTCTCTATGCAGTTTCTACCCGTGTATATTCCTTCAGAAGAAGAAAGAAAAAATCCAGTGTTATATGCCAATAACGTCAGACATGTAATGGCAGAGTAAGTATGTTGTAATATGGAATTAAAATAGATGTGTGATTTTAATTTTAGGATCAAAAAAATGTCATGAAATCAAGTCAGTGTAGTTGCCGGCTTGCAAAGAAGCTTGTAGTCTGCAGTTGTGTATACAAAATATATAGCAGCCACTTTTCTCTGTGAGGAGGCCAAGGAGCCACAAATACAGCAGGAACTGTAGGAGTTGGTGGTGTTGGTTGGTTTTTTTTAACATGTCTTCGTATAACAAGCCAGTTTTGCCTGCTGCTGTGGGTACTTAGTCTTCTGGAAAGAAAAGTATAGTTGAATTTTAGGGAAGTTAATGTAGCTGAACTTTGTGCTATTGAGGTTGCATTTTAAGCTATGACTTTAATGAGGTTAAGAATAGTTTTGTGTATTCATTGTTAATCTGTGTTTATTTCAAATAGTAAAGCACAGGAAAGCTGCTTCTGTTGGAAACAGAGCACTGATACTTTGCAAGCTAATTGAAGTTGAATGTTAATGTGATGACACAATACTTGTCTATAGTGTATAATAAAGCCAACACTGAATATGCAGACCTTCATTCTCTGTTGTATTTTTGATTAACATCTCTTGTTCATTTTTTGTCCTTTCAGTAAATCTTCCATTAGTCAGTAGATGCTCTTTTCAGTCTGTACAGAGAACCCTCAGATCTATGATCATTAATAAGTCTTGAAGGATTTATGAATCTTTCTAATCCTAATTTTGAAAGAACTTGTGAAATACTAATTTCCTTTGTGTAACTTCTCTTCCGTGTCAAAGTTACCAGTTTCAACCAAAGGCCAATTTGTAGATAGAAACTGGTCGTTCTTCTTGGGTTTATAAGCAGAACCCAGCTCTGTGAGTTTCTGAAGTATGTTGGTCCTATAATATAGCAATAGATCAATACACAATCCATTATGCAAAAGGACATTTCTCACAAAAGAAAAAACAAAAGGATATGTCTGGATCAACCTGTCTTAAAGTTGCAGTGACCTCAAAGACTTTTGTTGTTAAGACAGTCAGCTGGCACTACTTAAAAGTGTTGTCCTCAGACTTTGGGTAGAAGGCCATGTTATTAAACCTTCATTCTGAACTCTGCTCCCATGAGATGACAGGGATTGTGTGGTATAAGAAGTTTTGAAAGCTTGTACAATTTTTACAGCAACCAACATGTTGAAAGCCTTCCCTTCTATGTGTGCGTAGGAAGAGACGTGATCTTCCTCATCCTTTTGTTTCTTCTTCCTACGTCTGAAGAATTAGGCATTTGGGGTAACAGAAGTGGGATGCAGGCCTAAAGGGAAGACTGTCAGAATGGGAAATAGCAAATATGGCTTGCTTTGAGACGAAGAAGGGGCTGTAGATGTGTTGATGTGAAAGGAAAATAAATGTGTTTGGATATAGAAGTTCTGAAGTTAAAATGCAGATGGGAATACAACAGAATGCTGATGCCTGGATACTGTGGATTACTGTAGACCAGTTGAAATAACATCAACATAGCCAAAATGCATTTACTTCTGACCACTTCCAGATCTTCAGAATCTCCTAGTTCATTCATGTGGCTTTTGGTGCAGGAGGTATCAGCTCAGATGCTGTCAGTCTGGAGCTGTAGCAGTTGCAACTCTAGCATCTCAGGTGCTATTTGGTGCTGGCGTTACACTCTGCTGAATAAAGGGCAGTATTACTGCTTCGTCGAGATTTCTCTCTGTGGTGGGTTGACCCTGGCTAGGGGCCAGGTGCCCACCAGAGCCGCTGTATCACTGCCCTCATTAGCTAGACAGGGGAGAAGTACAACAAAAAGCTTATGGGTCGAGATAAGGACAGGGAGAGATCATTCTCTAATTATCATCACGAGCAAAACAGACCGAACTTAGAGAGGGAATTCATCTTATTTATTACCAAGTCAAACAGAGTAGAGGAATGAGAAATAAAATCAAATCTTAAAACACCTCCCCCCACCCCTCACATCTTCCCGGGCTCAATTTCACTCCTGGCTTCAACCTCTGCCCTCAGCGGCACAGGGGGACGGGGAATGGGGGTTACAGTCAGTTGATCACATGTTGTCTCTGCTGCTTCTTCACCCTCAGGGGGAGGACTCCTCTTATCGTTCCCCTGCTCCAATGGGCTACAGTCCTTCACGAACTGCTCCAGCGTGGTCTCTCCCATGGGGTGCAGACCTTCAGGAGCAAACTGCTCCAGCATGGGTCCCCCACGGGGTCACAAGTCCTGCCAGCAAACCTGCTCTGGCGTGGGCTCCTCTCTCCACAGATCCACAGGTCCTGCCAGGAGCTTGCTCCAGCCTGGGCTTCCCATGGGCCACAGCCTCCTTCAGGTGCCTCCACCTGCTCTGGCATGGGGTCCTCCACGGGCTGCAGGTGGAATCTCTACACCCCCTCATCCTCCCTCCATGGGCTGCAGGGGGACAGCCTGCTTCACCATGGTCTTCACCACGGGCTGCAGGGGGATCTTGCTCCGGCGCCTGGAGCACCTCCTCCCCCTCCTTCTGCACTGACCTTGGTGTCTGCAGAGTTTCTTACATCTTCTCACTCCTCTCTCTGGCTGCAAAAGCTCTCTCTAACTTTTTTCCCTTCTTAAATATGTTATCACAGAGGTGCTGATTGGCTTGGCCTTGGCCAGGGGCGGGTCCATCTTGGAGCCGGCTGGCGTTGGCTCTGTCAGACACAGGGGAAGCTTCTAGCAGCTTCTCACAGAAGCCACCCCAGCTACCAAAACCTTGCCATGCAAACCCAACACAGTCTCCTTTTCTTGAAGATTGAGTCAGTGACAGCGTACCATTTTGATGTCAAGAGGTCACGTCAGGATCTGTTTAAATGTCTGCTTTCCCTTTCCTGCCCATCATATTTTTCTGGAAGAAGAGTCTAATCCTACAGGATATTTTACAGCAGCAGAGGTGACAGTCCCAGATGATAATGTATTTGTGACTTTAGAACCAGTGTTGTGGCAAAACCTTATGTCTTGCCCCTGATTTCAAGGGGAGTTGATAGAAATTGCTGAGTGCATCAGTAGTGCACTTTCCACTCCTGAAATCTGTTTGCCTTCATCATAATCTTGTCTTATGAACAGCTTGACAGGATGTCTGATTCTTATGCTGCTTCTGCTACCCTATGGAGAGTTTTTGGTTTAGCCTTATTTGTTTAGCTTCTCTGTGGGCATAACAGATGTGAGTGATGGGGGTCTCTAGATAGTTCCTGTTTACTTATATATACATTGAATATTTGATGGAGATGCTATCATTCAGAAGCTTGCTTCCTTAGGACATTAGTTTCTTGTAGGATGGATGAATTTACTTAGTCCAAAAATGAAATCCAAAGTGAACCTGGCCTTTTGGCTCTCTGTTTCAGGCTGGGAACTTCAAGCATAACTGCTCTCCTGGGCTTCAGGTTCCCTCTGGCAGCCATACCAATAACAAAGAGAGTGCCATTTTTTGACTGCAATAGCACTCTGCAGGTCTTTATTGTCTTCTTTCTCATCCAGGATGACAAGGATTGTATATTTTTGAAGATACATTCAAGTGTTAACCCACCATTTGTATCATTCATCTTTTCTGCTGCCATGTTGGGGATGATCATCTCATTGATGTGAACATTGTGAACCAGCAGTTACTCAGTCCAGATTACTATTCTGCAAGCACCCTTTCCCGCTGTTTGTCAGGACCTCATTTGACAGACTGTTTTTCTAAACTAAACCTAGCTCATGTTTTAATTCAAATGTAATGTGAGCTGATCACTGCATGTTGTTTCAGTATTTGTGCACTGATCTGTCACCAAATTCCATAAGAATCCAGGTGATACATTTCCATTTTTTAACAGACACTGTCATGGCAGTAAATTAATTTAAGGCTCACAACCTATGCAGACCTTTCAGTTGGGCCTGTGGCTGTTTGCTTCCCGCAATGCTGACTTGTAGTGCTATCTTTCACTGCAGTCCTTCTCATCAGGAGGATGATCGTTTACAGCATCTATAAAACCCCAAAGTTTCTTTCTGAAAGGGTTTCTTAATCTCACCTATGCAATTACCAGTATTTTAATGTCTGTGATCTTCAACCTTCTTTCTCACTGACAAATATTTATTTAATAGCATTGTGCCAAAAACTAGAATCATGTGTAGTCTTGTTACAGCTACTCATCTCGCTGTGTCTTCAGTTTTGGGGATTATCTGTGTAATCAGAACTGTAATTACTCATGCAGGATAGCCACTGCTGCTAAATAGTTAGTCCATGCTTGTCTTCGGATCTTTTTCTTATTCTGCACAAAAGGTATATGCAGATTAATCTGCTGTGTAAAGCATGGCCCCCTACTTTATTCCTATCAATATGCTTTGCATGAGATTTTCTCATACAACCTATTTTGTTTGAGTGAGTCTGTCTTGTTTGGTCTTTCTACTCTTGTTCTGACTGCTGCTCTGTTTAGTCAATGGCCATCTCATCCACAACATGCTATCAGGGAGTGTGTTTGGAGTCACTTTCAAATCACTGAAAGTGTTGAATGCTTTTAAATATGGCAACAGTCCATGCAGATTCTTCCTTTAAAATAAATAAAATATGGTGATATCTGGAGTTTTAATTCATTCCTATGTTTTTTTTATTGCTGTAATACAGTTCTGAAACCACCGTGCTAGTAGATCATGCTGTGTAGATACATATTATATTGGCTCACTTTTCTAAGTATTATTTGCAATTGCAAAATCATCATTTTGGTCTTCATGTATGTGAGCTATTATCACCTTACGTTGATGGTAGTCAACATGGCTTATTTTGATCTGTTAATTTATTAATTTCAGCACTTACTGTTTCTTCTATATTTTTCTAGTTGAGTGTCAAACTTTCTGGCCTACATTGTTACATTTTTTATTTATTTTATCTTCAAAGTATTAACTCATGATGTACTGGAATTATGGTAGGATTGTAAAATTGTCAGTGTGTAGACTTGAGGCTTTGATCCCAGCTCTTCTGGAATCATTAGGAACAAATCATCTGACCTTGCCATCACAAGTATTTATTTCTAAAAAATTCTTAGTGATAAAGGAAACATCTCTACCACTGTTAAAGCATTGGGAAATACTTCATTTTATTCATAAGATATGTCATCTTAATTGTTTCCTAATGTAAAGTATTTGTTGCATATGACAGCTTTTTTTGCCTCTTGGGAATTTTACTGTCCTCAGCTAGTAATAAGTTATGTCACTGTATTTTTTTTCCTTAAGCTTTAAAAAGTCTTTTGCTTCTTAGCTGCATCAATTGCAACTTTTTCTCTGTCTTTATCTTTCCATGTTGTTTTTATGCATCATCGTTTCTAATTTACTCATGTAAGGTTTGTTTGTTTTGTAGTTGGTTTGTTTGGGATTTTTTCCCATTAAAAAAAAGGGGCAAAAAAACCTCCACCACATTAGTTGTCTCTTCATTGTGGCACTGTGGCCTTTTGCCTGTATCGATTCTTGAACACCTAATTTTCATTAGCCCTATTTTTCTGGAAGGCATTCTGATAGTTGTAAAGTAATCAAAGTGCTAGTTAGGGCATAGAAATACTGCTTTAAAGAAAAAGTAGTTAACTCTTTCACTCCCACTCTGCAAAACAGAATTTGTTAGTTTGTTACCTTACTATCCATTAGGGCTCAAACATATTTAAAAGGAGTATGTTGGTAGCTCAGCTTCCAGTTATGTGCACATACTGAGCACTATTCATTTTGTACACAAATAAGCCCATGATAGTGGAGGCAGCTAATTGTGAAAATCTGCACTGCAGGCTTTTTGTGCAAGTCTAAAGTAACCTCACCCATAATTACAGATGTAAGCTGCTTAGATAATTATACACAGACCTGTTGGACACTTATTAACAAATAAGCACAATTTGTTTTGCTTTAGTTTGTTTCTCTTACAGAGACTGTCTTCAGAATAGGAAAGAATATGGTTTAGATGGTACAATTTGGGGGAAAAAATACAAGTTAAAATATTGCAACTTTGTATGCATATGGCAGATACTTAGACTGATACCTGATGGAAACTGGAAACCATTGCTCCTTTGTTTTTCAAAACTAAGCATCTCAGAACTGAAGTTCTATTGGCCTTCCTCATTTGAGCATTTCTGTTTTCTGATCTTTCTGGTGTTAGAACTTGACATTATAACTACATACATGACACTAACCAGGAGTTTGGAAATTTCTTTTGCAGCAAGCCCAGAAAGGCAGACTTCCTGTAGAAACAGCAAAATGTCATAGTCTGGCTTGCATTTTTCCAATAACTTTGTTTTTCTTCTCCACTTACACAAACTTTTAAAGACATGTTTTTATATTTAGAGTAGATGCTCAAATCAATTAAAGTGCAGAGCATTAGACATGGAACTTGAAAACATCTGTCTCATGTTTTCTCTGTCAAGTTCTTGCTAGGATCACTTTCCCCTTGTTGGAGCATGTCATACTGTTAAAGCAGTAACTCTTATCAGCTTGACGTATGAGGATTGTGTTCTTGCTTTTGAGAAATGAGTCCTTTTTTCCAGCACGCTGGTGAAGGCGAAAGATATTACGGATAGTTTTCTGTGTTCGTTTCACATTTTGTCATCTTCTACGTAGTCAAAATCAGGTGGTTTTTTTCTTGCAGGCTTTGACAGCATCAGAATGTGATCTCTGCCACTGTATGTGATATGTTAATGCTAGTTGCTGAAGAACAGCCTTGAGAATGTGTGTTTACAGTGGCTTACTAGTCTATCTTGTGGCTATTTGTTGTATATTCAGTGACCAATTAAATCTAACTTTGGAGAAACTGCTGTGCTCAGTGCTTGTGCTATCTGAAGTTTTATATGTGATTGTGCAGAAGCACTGGTTGGATGCTTAGCCCACAACTTTGAAATTCAAGACTACTTTTTGTCATTTTTATGCCATCAAGGGCATGAGGATCAGTATAAATGGAATTACTGAAGTGCTGGAGTTAACAAGCATTCATTTGTTAAGGTTTCAGGCCAAACACAAAAATGGAGATGAGAACTACATTGTGCACTCTGTTTATTTCTGTGAATGCTGTAAGTGTGGCAATTAGGCAAACGTAGTTGCTGAACAGGGTTAACTATGCAGCTTCTTGCTAATTTTATTTTCTTAAGGAAGAAATAATTTTTTTAAAGTTAAGTAATATTTTGCAGCTGTCTGGTTTGAACTAGATTTTTGAATGCTGACAACACGGAGAACCTGCTTCATTTTTCACCCCTTGAAGACTTGTGACGTACAAGCCTACATGATCTTATCAAGAAAACATGTCCTGTAATTGTTGGTCTGAACACAAGGGATAAATGCAGCCATTAGCAGCTTCTTTTTCTGTCTAAAAATTAAACCATCATGAGATACTAAATTCTTGATGTCAACTCCAGACTCATGACTGGTCCTTCATTTACTTGGAGAATGTCACAAAGTAGGAGTAGTCCAAGGAGAGAAAAGGAGTTATCTACCCTGGCCTTCCAAGACAAAATAGGTGAAAACTCTTCAGCTTGGAAAGAAAGAAAGAGAGAAAGAAAGAAAGGAAAGGAAAGGAAAGTGGAGGGTTGTTTTGAAGGTCAGTAAAATCATGAGTGTTTTGGCAATGCATAGTAAGGCAAGTTTGTTACTTTTCATAGCAGAAGACATAGAAAGCACTTAACAGTAGATCAGCTAAACATAAATGGAAATATTTCTTAAAACACATACAAAACTGTGGCATTCACTACCACATGCATAAAATGATTTTATCAGAGCTGAGATACTGTAAAAAAAAAAAAAAGTGGTCCATCAATGATTCTAAACCACAGTGGTACAAATAATCTCTAGTTCAGGAAGTTCCTGTGTAGATGACTAGTAGAAGCTGGGGTTATTTGTCCACCACATTTTGTATGTCTTTTTCCTGAACACCTGATAGTGAAGTAAAATACCAAATTTTCTATTCTTTTAATGTCTTCAGCACCCTATAAAGATTATAGCCAATTTAAAGCGGGGGGGGGGGGGGCGTTGAGCAGCCTGTGGAATATTTTCTTGATTAGTTCACAGTCCTGCTTATTAACAATCTAAAACATTGAAAATGTTTTTGTCGAAGTGTGGATTCAAAATGTCACAATATTGCCTGTATTATTTTCTCTCGTTTTGCATAATATTACAGCAGTCACAGTGTGGTTTATGTTCAGAATTTTGTACGTGTAGTGGATTGGTATGCAAAAAATGAGAAAGTAATTTATTTTTGTATTATGACTGCACAAGTGTTAGACGTAGGGAGCTGTTTGGTGTGAGAAGTCAGGATATAACAAGTATAACTGTTCAATGTAACAGATTGGGTTTACAAGAAGTCTTTTGGGGTTTTGGTTTGTTTTGAAGTGACTTGCTGACTTCGGAATTTCATGTAGTGTGATATCATGAAAGGTAAATAGCCAGCATTTCAGAGAAGGTAAGGAAAGAGAGAAAATCTCAAGGTAGGTCACGGACATGCACATCTGGCCATATAAAATTGCTGAATAATAAAATGGCCAGGCTTAGGTTAACTGACTGTGAAAGCAGAAGTAGCATGAAAGAAAGAGGAAAAAAATGCTTCAAAATGAAGATATGGGAAAAGCTGTTATATTCTTCATTTATTAAAAACATTAGGTTGCAGTTGCAATTTGCAACTCAAATTTCAAACGGAAATTATCTTTTTTTTTCCCCTAGCAGTTGAATTAAAATAGAGGAAGATTGCCCTAGAGATGAGTTGGAATATATTGGTAACTGGTTCTGTAGAAAATCCTGTGAGTTGCAGTTGTACCCAGACTTTACAGTGAACTCTCGTATGCCAGTCTTTATTCTAAGAAATTGAAAAATTCATAAGTCTTAGCCCAAATAATAAACTGTATATGTTCCCCAGCTTCAGTTTCTTCAATGTTCTGCGCTGAAATCCAAGGTCCTTTTGTGTTGAATTGCTAGCCCTGTACACTTGTGATTTATCTTCTGAACCCAACAGCCCCTTGAACTCTAATTTATCTGGCCTTGGTTGATCCTATGACTGAACTTTACTGCAAGCAAAAGTTGTTTCTTCCCCTTCTTTACTTCTGATCTTTGTAATTCTGAAAGTCTGTATGTATATACAAACACACTGTTTCAGTTCATTTTGCTTTTTTTTAGAAGTCCCAAGGCTGAAAAATTCCCAACAGGTGATCAAGAGAAGATGCTTTTATCCATCTCAATCTTGTTTTGTGTACGTGTTGACACTGGACATACATGCAGGCATTAACCATAGTGGGAATTTTCCTGTATTGATAGCACTATAAGCCTGGCCCAAATAAACAGTGCACACAGCTATAAAAAGATGCAGGTTGTACTTTCCCCTTATGGTTTGGCTACATATGAGATTATTCCTGCTTTTGTTTGGAATTTGTTCTGTATCATAAGTTTGGGTTTGGTTGGTTGGGTTTTTGTGGGGTTCTTTAAATTCCTCTTTGGCTAGGCTCTGTTAGCATGTTTGGGGACCATTATTTAGGAGAAGTTATTTAAATCTGGCATTGGTTCTGGGATGGCAGTCAGTCAGGCTTCTACCACTCCAGGTTGAGTGGCCTGATCTTTCTTAGTCATCTTTCTTTTGATGTGTTTGAAAACTTTCTGACTTTTGGTTTTAACAAGTTATTGTTTCTTGCTTTGGCTTGCCACCTTATGGTTATGTTTTAACTTGTCTGTCTTCATGTTCTCTCAAGGAAAACAGTTTTTTTCAAACAAAGTCTTTTTGTTCTAATTACCACCTTTAGTCAGTTGTGGAGTCATTCTGGATTTCTTTCTTGTCCTTTCAGAATCTTTTTTGATAAGTGACTTGTCACTTCTCCTGATTCCCAAATATGGTCTGTCAGTTTGTACTACAAATGAACACTTTACCCTTTCAGTTTTTTAACTTTTTTAACCAACTTCCCCTTTTTGTGTAGTTGCCCTGTGCTTCAGCCGATTGCCCATAAGTTCCTGTATTTCTGTTGTGTGCTATGCCTACTGTTGCCTCAAGATCTGATTAAATTTGGTGTAATGTGCCTGGCTGAACAAGATCTTTGGTTTATTACCACATTCTTTTCTGTAAGCTGCTCTAGATAGTACTGCTTATAGTGTGTCCTTGCTGCCCTGGGAGTTCAGCTATTTCACTGACAGTTGACAGGGAAGTTTATAAGGATGATCTAGTGCACACACAATACAAAAGGGGTATAGGAAGTAATCTAAACTGGCAGGGTAGACTCTCCTTCTTTCATCTACCTCTTTTTCTTCCAAGGAAAATTGGTTTTTGTATTGTAGAGTACCAATGATTTCATATTATATAAACAAAATTATATTGAATCCCATATAAGTATTGGCAAGATCTGCAATACCTGACCTCTAACTCAGGCTGAACTCGGAAATGTATTTAAATCCCCAAAGCATGGGGGAGTTCTTTGTCTGAATTTTACACAACATGCATTACTATGTTAACTATAAGTCTATGGGATGAAATATGGTATCACAATACCCTCTTTCCATTCTATTAAGGTGGTTCACTGCTTTGCAAATACTACTAGGACACTCTTCATAGGAGGAGTACAGCGACCAGGAACAGATCAAGAAGAGAAAAATTTGGAGGAACTGAATTTAATTGCTTAGGATCACCCATATGAGGCAATCTAGCTTTCAACAGTCTGCAGGATTTTAAGAGGCTTTTTCTATGTATCTATCTTTTTGGTTTAGTTGGCCTTTTCCTTTTGTTCCTTCCTGTTTGTTGTTTCTTCTTGCAAGAGGGAGGCTGGTCATCCAAAATCACTACCCTGTAATGTCCTTGTTTTATTCATAAGTAGCTTGTAAATAATATCTAATTTTTGAACATGCTTGGTGCTCTTGAGCTTGAATATCTATTAGTGAGGTGTTCTTCCTGAATATTTGACTTTCTTAGACTTAGAGAGAAGAGAGAAACCCTGATCAGTAGCTTTAATCTTAAGTGCATGTCTTACTAATATATTAGAATTCCTGGTGTTTGACAGTTAATTGGTGGACAAAAGAGAACTGGCTTATGTTGTTCACAATGGCATTCAAAGGCTTTGTAACGAGATTTTGGGGAAGAGGCTACTTAACAGAAATTAAGTGGTTATTGCATGGGAGGTAACTGCCTTTACAGATCAAACTGTCTATAATCAAGTGTAAAATGTATAATAATGCAGAGCTTTCATCAAAGCCAGAATGACTGTGGTGTGCCTCAGGGTTTTGTATCCGTCTTGCCATTACTGTATATTAACATCACAGACAACAAAAGGTGGTTAGTAGTAAGGTAGAAGAACCTGTAGATGAAAACAATGAAGGTAAGTCAAGAAAAAATCTTGTGAAGACTTCATTAAACTAGAAGAGGCTGCACAAAGGAGATAACATTCCATACCAATATAAGTAAAATCCAGTGTAACAGAAAACACGACAGGTGAGTAACTGATAGGGAGCAGTGTCTGCTTTCTAAATTGCTTCTTATGTTTGTACACTGATTCTTAAAGGCCTCTTCCAAACCAAAGTGTCTTTCTCAACTTTCTCAGCAAATGTAGTGCAACTACAATATCAGGATTTCCTTAAAATATCTTTTGGTGCTGCTGTTACTACAGAGGATTAAGTTAGAAGTAAAGTGAAAATGAGTACTTAATTGTTTGGCATTTAAAGACTTGGGAGTATTTTTTTCTTCTATTTTTCTGATGTCATACACTTAATACCTTGTGTTTGCCTGGAGTTTAACTCTACTTGCTTTTATACTTTATGTTCTAGACATTCTTTATAGAGAAATGTTGCCCATTGTATAATTTTAATATTATCGGAAGGTAATAGTTGTTCTGGTCAGGTAATTATTGATTTATTAGT
Source organism: Balearica regulorum gibbericeps (assembly GCF_011004875.1). Taxonomy (NCBI): domain Eukaryota; kingdom Metazoa; phylum Chordata; class Aves; order Gruiformes; family Gruidae; genus Balearica; species Balearica regulorum. The sequence goes on from NC_046185.1 coordinate 70,938,815, forward strand.
ATGTTAGTGTAATAATAATATAAATATTTAACATAATTATTAATAAATATGTATTTTTGTTCTAGATCAATTCATTCGAAACCATTGTTCTTCACTTCTATGAAAATACTAAGGAATTTGAAAGTCTATGCACTGCCTAATTTTTCCCTTGTGTTCTTTTATATTTTCACATACTTGTAAAGTCAAAATAGATGTTCTGCGATGTGTAGAGTACCATATTTCATTCTTTGTATATGAACTTTTCTTTTATGGGCTCTTCCTTATAGTTCTTCAGAGTATAGAGCACAATTGTTACAGTATTTCTTGCCATAAAAAAAAAAAGTGCTCAGTTTTCTTAGATTATCTTGCTTACTGTGTTTTGTTTTGTTTTTTTTTTAATTCAAGGGCATTGGGAGTTTCAGTGACAGACTATACATTTGAAGACTGTCAGCTAGCTTTAGCTGAAGGACAACTTCGTCTGCCTTCAGACACGTGTCTTTTAGAATTTGCAAAGCTTGTGAGAAGCCTTGGGTGAGCATATACAGTATTTATATGTAAGGTGCATCTTTATTATATATCTATGTTTGTATAGTGTTCCCTTCATATAACAATATTGCATTTATGAGTATATATGGAATGTCATATCACAATCAGGGAAACACTAATATAAAATTAAACCAATACTGTTCTCTTCTTGCAAGCAGCACCCTTAGATGCTGATGAGTAGAGTAGGTTGTAAAATTTGTATTTTCATAGTCTGACAAGTGAGCAGAGTGTGTCTGAAGGGTTCATTCCTGAAAAAAAAAAAACCCACCTGAAGAGGGTCAGCAATACTGTGAGATACCTAATTGATACACTTAAGAGTCAATTACCCTTTCCTGTGACATCTATGAAGGGAGAACAGTGCTGCCATAGCAGTCTTGTGACTGCATTAACGTTCAACAAGTGAGGGCAGAGAGGTCACCCTTTCCCAAGAAGCACGGAGAAGTGGTTGATCTTTTGAGCAGGTTACTGCTAGATGGACTTTCTAATGAAACTGTAGCTTAGTATATGCAGTATATGCTCTCTTCTCATAGTGTCAGTTCCCTCTGACTTTACCTTTCAGAAAAGCTTCAGCAAACAGTGGAAAAAAAAAAAAATCACATAAACCAAATAGTAAACTTGTTGCTACTGTTTTTTCCTTTTTTCCTGTTTTTCCTTTCATCCTATTGAACAACCACAAACTAAATTTATAGCCTGATCCTATTAACTGCTTTAATATACAAACACCCTTTTCCATTTTTTGTCTCCTCACCTGAAAGTATAGAGCATAGTTCATGTTTCCATTCTGTACTTATTTTCATTCACTAATTTTTCCTTCATCTTCTAGCTTGTGTACATAAATGAAAAAGGAAAAAAAAAAAAAAAAGAGAAAACTATTGGAGAACGAGGAATGTAGGACAGCATACATTATGCATTCAGATGACAAGCATATATTAATTCATTGTCGGAACTTCCATCTGAAAAGACTTCCAGTAGGATAGGAGAGACTTCTAAGGGGAAACATTCTTGCTTTGTTCCAAAGGCTCTGAATTTACAGCACTAAGAAAAAAAGCAAACAAAACAAACAAAGAACAACCCAAAAAACCACCCACGTCTCTTATTATGCAGTTGATAATCCTGAGATTCAGTTTAATCCTCTTGATATATTGTCTGGCTTCTGTCTGCTCAATTTAAAGCTGTTCATTCAAATTATGCTTTTCTGGGGTTTTATTTTGGCCTCTAAAACAGTTATGTGCATTTGTGAGTAAAGTGCCCTACAATCCAAAAGTTCTCTATCTGGTTTGAGCAATTGTACATTTGTGAAATACTATGCTGTCCTGATTTGGATATGTGCCAGTAAGAAGGCTATTATGATGGTATTTTTCTGGCACAATTGGATGAAGATTGTAATATGACTTCATCTCTAATGCACGTTTGATGGCAATACAGTCATTTTGCTGTTTATTCAAAGGTTTTGAGGCCGGGGAGGCATTAAGATCATCCAGTCACATCCCTAAATAACTGGAACAGTAAATTTTATTCAGTGGATTTTGCATCCAGTCTTAATACTTGTTTTCAAGCAATAACATACTTTCAAGGTAACATCCAGTTTTAATACAAGATTTTTATAGTAAGGCAAATCCAGACTTGTTTTTTGGTTTAGATTCTTTGAAATCAAGTTATACCTCACTTTGCTACACTGGAAGAGTTACTTCTATTCACGTTATGTATCTACAGGATTCATTAACATAGTCTGTAAAATTTGCTTAGTCTGTGCTCAGCTGGATGTGATCCAATCCAGAAGCCATGCAGCCACAGCAGCAAGTTCTCGTGCTCCATCTAATGAAGAGCTTGGGCACTGTAAACATAGCTGCACAAGCTGCCAGGTCACAGCTGGCTGAAACTCAGCTACCTCATACTGAACTCTGTGGTAAAATGATTGCTGTATCAATGAGATCAATTGATCATAGTCTTATCTGCTCAAATTCTGCATTCATTAGTCCTCAAGCAGTTATGCTTCTGTTGAGCCTGATAATCTATGTCTGACCAATGAACTGTTTACTAAGCTATATGCAGTCTCTAGTGTAGCTTTCATACATTGTAAATCCTCTGCTTCATTTGATTTACTCTACAATTAATTACCCCAATGTTTAAAGTGATTCTCTCTTTGTACTTTGACTGGATCTACTACCATGTTCTAGACATTGAAGCTTGTTTGGATTTTGTGCCTTATTAAAGACCTCTTCAGAAAGTATTAATACAGTATAATTAAATCTCATCTCCATCTTTTTATGAAGTACTTTTTATGAGCTGTTTTAGGGTAGCTGTTTGTAAGGAGATCCTTAAGTTCCGATTTGAATTGGTTTGTTCCTATTGTCTCATGCTTCTGTTCATTCTGCATTCACTTTGCCCATAAATTAGAAGAACCGTCTAGCCTTAATTGTTCCCCTTTCTTATGTAACTGTGGCTTTTAGGCAATCAGTAGCTCCTTAGAGAATTCCCAGTTTGCAGTCAAATGGTTTTCTAATTTTTTTTCCATTGTGATTATTTTTAGTTTTAACTGTTTTATTTTTTGAAAATTAGAGATCTCTCTCCTCTCTTTACAAAAAAAAAGCCAAATGTAGCACATAGCAATCCAAAGTAGAAATATTTTTTTTTTAGTGACTATTCTGCTTGCTGTTAGATGAGCAAAAACTTCAGGTGACCGACTTCATAAGCCTCAAGTAATTCTAGTGGTCCAGGCCTTTCGCATCTTTTTTGGGGGTGAAGTATTGATAGCCTCATCAGATTTATAGCCAGATTAAGGATCATCTGTTTTGCTTATCCCCTGCTTGACTGTTGTTGTTACTGATATCTTTTCTTTTGCTTTCTGTCTACACTTCAGTTTGTTAACATTCAGTACTTGGCTACTGCATTATTTACTTCATTGTTTCCTGGTTGTTTTTTTCCCAGATCTTTCACTTTTAAAACTCCAGGTATGATTTGGAACATCTAGCAAGGATGGATGTGTCTTACATCCTTCTGTTTTAGTCACTGTTTTCTACTTCTTGATTTTTCTTATTTGTTTGAAGTCTTTTTGGCAAATATTCTTTAAAAAATCAGACTTTCTTCATCTATTTTCTCTTTCTTTTTTTTTTTTTTGAGGCTAGGCAGCACTAATACTTGTACAAGATGGCATATTTTGTCTTCCAGTATGGTAGTTGCCTTCCACTTTGTGCATCAAAAAGCAATAAATATACAAAGTACGGGAAGAACATGGTATGGTGAATGTGCATTTTATTACTGGTATACATGTGGCACAAGACACTTTGAATTGTCAGGTTCTTGATCTGGAAAATGCATTTAGTACGCTGACTCTGAGGTTCTTTGTACTTGCCACTGAAGACAGTATGGCTTTGCTGATTATGTCCACTTCTTTTAAAAGGTATAGTTTGCAACAAATCAACTTTTTCAGGTCAGATTTCAGAAAAATCCCCTATTCTTGCCTTCTAAATTTCTTAGCTTTCTTAGTAGAATCACTCTTAGTAATTTTTTTATCTTTAACAACAGGCAACAACTTATTTTGGAATTCTTTTTGGATTCTTAACTATATCCTTTGCTTTCCTGAGCCTGAGTACTATTGGTGTCTTTTACACATGTGATGGGTACTAGTGATGTCTGCCCTGGAACAATGTTCTACAACCTTAGCAAGCCTGCAAGTTTTACCTCCTTACACACTCACTAGCTCTGGTGAAATTCAATGTTAGAATACCTACTTGTGCTGCATCAATTCTCATGTCTCTTAAAAGCCGTAGTATTTTGGTAAGAATGACCTGAATTAAACAGCAGTTCCATTTTGGCCACTACTCTCTAATATCATCTCATCCAGTTGGCCACAAGGATCCTACTATGCAATGCCCCTATAGGCTCGTAAGATCTGCCAGGAGGAGATAATTACCTCATAGGCCTGGTGCCTCTCTGTTCTTGCTCAACAGCCTTTACCATCCAGACCACAATGCAAACTTCTCCTGTCCATGTGTGCCTGAAATGGTGGTCCAAACTGTAGGTAGAGCTCTGCATCCCCAAAGTAATAACCCCTCACAGCTAACTAACAGTGCTGTGACTTCAAGTGTTCAGCAGTCATCTATAACAAGAAAAAAAAAACCTCTGGAGGATGTTGTCCATCTGTATTCATGATAAAAGCAATACTGACCATTACAGGGGGTGACCACAGATCAGACAACGTAGCAAATACCAACCGTGATAACCCCTGCCTCATGGATCAAGGCAGGGTGTGCCAGAGTATTTGGAAGGTCAGTTTTACAGCTGTTCAATATCCTTTCTCCATTATGACAAGAAGTTGCACAGAAATACATCAGCAGACATAAAACTGAATGTATTGTGCTTTTCTGGCTTAGGGCATGTTTCTCTGCGCTTGCAGTTTAGAGAAGCTAGCTACAAGATCCAGCTGTTCTTGTGCAACCTCCAGCTCTGTGAGACACTAGAAGTTTTTTGGCAGGTTCCCAACATGCAAGAAAGGAGTTTGTTTTCAAATAGTCAAATACAGCTAAAACTACCTTTAAGGAGGTAAGACATCTCACTTGCTAAAAATAGTGGTAATTATGCAGAAAATATCCTACCTTCAGGGATCTGGTTTTCCTTGTGAAGTCTGCTGTGAAGGATTTAATGTTCAGAGCTGTTAATCTTGAAAAATACCCTTTCCATCTTCTGGGACTCAGAAATGACTTTTTGTTCTCTTTAGTGTGCACTGGTCTAAAAAATCAAAACACAACAGTAAATACTGTTATGTATTGTAAAGCCTAGATCCTGCATAGAAGCCATTAGGCAAACAAGTATGATTTCATGAGCGAAGACATCCACTGTTGGCTTTCCAGCTTTTATAGCCTCCATTGGGAGAAAAGTAACAATTTTAAAGGAATTGAGACGTTCAAACCATTTCACATTGGTTCAGAACCTATTGTGGGATTTGGAACACTTGACTTCAAAAGACTTCAGCATAGTAGGTCATGGTCATCCACACATCAATTACTTTCTGATTCTGAAAGGACTAGAGCGAAGTGAGTCCACCTTGAATTACCAGATGTACAATGCAGTCACACTCAAGCTGAAGCAACAAGTTTGCCTCACTAATTCACGTATTCTTTTTTGAGATTGGCTAACATCTCTTTCTATAGTTATAAAACCCAAACCACAAGATGTCTGTAAGATTCCTGGTAAGGTGTGCTACTTTCTGTACAAACCTTCAAACTTCATAGCTTTTTGGATTTAACTGACTGGTGAAGAGATCTCACAAGGATTGAATTCTGCTCACCAAATGAGTACTTACTCAGTTCTAGAAGGTGAATTTTGAGTCAGTTCATTGCAAATCAAATCTCTCTGATTTAGAGACAGATGTTAGACTGAGTATTCTGTGTCAGTGGTGGCTTATCTCAAGGGACGATTTGGATGCCAGCTGTCCTTCATCCTACAGTTGAAATCAATTTTGGCTACTAGACTGGGGATGTATTATCTGTGGATACTTCTTATATGTAATCCTGCATGCGAAAAGCTGAGTTCTCTGTGCATCTCAAATCCTCCATGGATTCCTTTGTCATTGTTCCTGCTACTTTTCTACTTGACAGTGGAAAATGAATGTTTGCAGAGGAGCGTTTTGCTGGTCTTTTTATACTGTCTAGGACCAAAACTTAAGATAGGCACTTTAATGCCAGGATGGAGAACGTATGAATGTTCTGTAAGGGCCATGGATCTCTGGAAGAATTCTTGCATGTTCAGGTCTTGTAATTCATAAATACAGGGCTTGGTGTTGTTTAGTTAGTACATTTTTGGTAAGTCAGTTTAGGTAATGGCAGACAGCATAGTAGTTGTGTTTTTACTTAAATTTTTAAGATGGGTCAATTCACCAAGCAATCAAGGTCTGGAGCTGACGTATCAGGTACGAGCATTTCTGATAGGAAGATTATCTTTTTTCAGAAGCTCATGAGAATGCTGATCTTAAGTATTTTATTCATTCTTGTCACTAAGAGGAAGCTGCTGAGGAGTACCAGCTGCAGTCTGGGAACAATTCTGGTGTGAGCTTTTGAGTTCTGTAAATAACTGCTTTTACTTCTCTGCAGCAGCAAACACCAAAACAGACAACTGCAGAAGAATATTGTAGAAGACTTTATTGGCTTCTTTTGTTTTCACGTTGGAAAGTTTGGATGCCCACATTAGCCTATATCAGTTCAGAGGAAACCTGCTGATCAAGATTTGGTTGATGTTGTATTAGGGAGGGAATTTACTTTTCCCCACATACCTGCAGCACCATTTATTATATTCATAGTAAGACTTATTTTTGCAAAGCAAAACCAGGAAGTTTGACTTAGCAAAAAAAAGAAACCAACCATGCAGTAGATGGCTCCATAAATTTAAAGCTGTTCGTTCATCAGTCAAAATCTGGTTTCACACTCAGAAGGACTGAGGGAATTCCTGTAGTTGTATTAACTTCTGTAACTTTGGGTCACCTCATAATGGTGTCCTAGCTCCAGACTGAATGTGAAAAATGAGGACTGACAAACAGGATTAACAGTATAATCACTGTTATGTAATCCCTGATTTCTTTTAGGCAAGATGCATCAGGTCTTTCCTGTTCAGTGACATTAGTAAATTTGGAATCGTAATTGGTTTATGTTACTGTCCTACAATACGGCCATATTCAAGTGGCCTAAATCCCAACCCAGTTCTCCATGCCTGGTATTTTCTATTAGCTAGTTCTAGACTGTTTCTTGTTCACGATGATCTACTTGCACATATGGCTTATCATCAAGTTAGAATAAATGACACAAGGTTATGAGCAGGGTTCCTAAGCCCTTGCAATAATTTCTAATACAGTTCAAAACTAATGGGAGCCTTAAAATTACAGGAATACGTTCTTTTATAATGAAGTTGCTTAGTAATTCTGATTCCAGAATTTGTAATGTTTTAGACCATTATCATCCATTGCTTCATTTGGTATTTTGAAATTTGTATTCTTAAAACTGGGTTTATTTTTAAAATGTGCAAAAATAATATGCTTTCTAGCCTGAAGCCAGAAACACTTGAAGATGATCTTGATAAATATGCTGCAAGTGCCATGAAAATGGAAAAAGAAAAGATTGATCTTAAAGAATTTTCAGCATACTTGGAATTTCCAGTTTCTGACACATTAGAAAGTATGTTTGCACTTTTTGATGAGGTAAGAAACAACATCATATTTAAAAATTTTACTACTTCTGGTAAACTCTGCTTTAGCCTAATTCTGTTCCAGTTGAATTCACTGAGGTCTGATTTGGGCCAGTGCTGAGTGGTTTTAAGCACTTCACAGTATTTGCCTACTATGTTTCCCTTTTCAGCAAGGTAAGAGCACCTATTGTCAACTAAAGCAAGCATTCAAACAGGTAGAAATTGAAAGGAGTATCAGTTGGATAAAAATAATTTTCTTTCTAGATGCAAAATCTGAAGAGGAGGAAAGATGGCTTCAGGCTAAGTCTTTGCCGTGGCTCGTTGCAACTGAATGCAGTGCCTATTAGCTGATATTTTACTTACCTTGTTAATAAATCACTTGTTCTTCTAGGGTGCCAGAAACCTGAAGGACCTAGGAACTTGGCAAATGTGCCAGTTTTTCATTCCTCTGGCAATCAGTCAAGATGGGGAAATGACTGTTATCTTTGTCTGGATGAGGTGCTGTTTGGACCAGGAGATGGATATGTCCATAGTGTTCTCTCTTAGACCAAAGAGCAGATGTCATGTCTTCAGGGCTTAAATTAGGCTACCTTGTTCTCTGGTTTTCTGACTTTAATTTCAACCTGGTAATTCAGATAGTTTAACGTAAAAATCTTCAATATGCAAGTGAAGGGTGACAATAGCAGCACTGTCTTCCAAGAAACTGAAGTATGACTTATGACTGCGACTCTGAAAACGGCCTGCAGAGCTTTGACCCAGGTTCTTGCCCTGAATTAATTCCATTTTGGTGAGACTTTTTTTGCAGTGGCATATGTAATGATCTTTCTGAATATTCTGCATCTTTAGCAGCTGTTAGTTGTGATAGTTCTCAGGCAAATTGCAGTATTTTGAGGTGAGGTTTTTCTTCACAGAATGAAGATGGCATAATTGACATTCGGGAATTTGTCATTGCTCTGTCAGTTGTCTGCAAGCCATCCAAAACTCTGGAAACAATTCATTTGGCATTTCAGGTAAGCAGTATTTTTTCCCCTCTATGTAGTGTACTTTTTTGACGAATTACTAATACTGCCATTAGATGTAACAGAAGCTTGTTTCACATGCCCTTTTAATACTTAATTACATTTTAAAATTACATTAATGGAAAGTTAGATTAAGCAGTCATGTTTAAAGAGAACGCACTGCAAGTTTAAGTCATGTAAAATTATGCAAGTTTTGCAGTTTGAAATTGTTCTCTGTGGAACTCTGGTAGAATCTTTTTCAGCACACTGAGTCTCAAACCTGAAGTCCTTTTGTATTGATTCCTCTAAACTAAATGAGTTGTGCTTACTACTTTTATAATGTTTCAATCAAATCTTATTTTTCAAGATAATAAAATATTTTAAAACTTTCCTTACACGTTAATAGAGATTAATCTTTTTACCCCCTTTTATCATCTTGATAAGATTTTCTTCCCTCTTAGTCTTACCATGTTTCTGTGTTGGTCCTGCAGTCTCTGCCCAGACCTTACGCCTCCCAGAAGCGTTCCTGATCTTGTTCTAGCCTCAGTGGTTTGCTGTAGCATCAGTATAGATGGCTTTTTGGGAGAGTGACAGCAGCATTACTTAATGTTTGCCATTCCATTGGGTTTGTCTGACACCTTGGTTTATTGCTTTTTAATTGGTTTCTTTAATACTGCTATTTCAACACAAACTGTGCGGTACCCTGCATCATCTTTTCCCTTTGCCTTGAACTCACATGGTCTCTAGTGTTACTGAAAGTGAAGAGTGCTAACTCTTGATGTTGTCATCACTGGTGAATACATGTCGTTGAGAATGTTCACTTGCATGGTACTACACGGCAGCCTTATTTTTTGAGTAGCTGTTTTCAGGTTCTTCAGCATACCTGTGTTTATTCTCTTAACTATGTTTTGCTAAAGAAATGAGGCTTCTGTGAATGTTCAGTGTTCACATCTGTCATTCCTACCCTTTGTCCAGTATCAAACAAATTTGACAAAGGAGGAAGGAACAAAAATATTTGATTCCTACAGATATAGGGGGAAATCTGCTTCTTGTAGCTGCTGTTACTTACTGCTACTTCTGAGGGAAAAACAGAAAGCTCTCTACCCTTACTTATTCCATTACATAGATCATGGCATAGAGAAATGCCCAGGTGCCTTTTGGTCAGCTCTGTGTCTTCATACTAAAATGATCAATCTGAAGTAAACTTGAAGGTGACTTTTGGGCAGTATTTCAGTGAAATTTATCCATCATGATGCATAATGTGCAATATACTTTCACCATTTTAGAGGAAGAAAAGCTCAGATTAGGCAATTTTCTTTTTGGAAGTGCCTAACTTTTAAGAAACAGTTCTATTAAGTTAAAAAGAAAAAATCATCTATTCTTCACTATTTGCTCCATTGTGCAACTCATAATACATAATTTGGAGTTCCCTGGTTAATTGCAAAATATGAAGTTAACTGTACAACTGCAAAAAGTTCTGTGCCTGTATGAAGAAGGGGAAGCACTCAGCAAGGGGAAGCACATATGGTTCATTCTGTCCTCCTAGTGATAATCAGAAGGGTTAAAAAAAAGTCTTGAGCTGGGGAAATTTTGCTCACAGTGTTCTAGGATAAAAAGGGAAGAGAAATTTTTTTTTAATCCTTTCTTTCCCCCCCTTTCCTGGGTTTGTGTGGAGTAAGATATTCACACAGCTTACAGGGAGCCACTGAAGGATCTAGTCAGTTTGTGAATGCGTGGCTTTGAACAGCTGCTGTCCTCTGCCATGTGCTACTTTTTGCAAAGCACCTTGTCATTTGTCTTCAGGGATGAAGTGCAACATTTCACATAGCTGAACAAGTTTTCAAAGTGGAAGTGCTTAGTATATGGTTGAAGAACTTGAAAACTAGGAGTTACTAAGCCACCAGAGTTCTAAAGCAGTGGGCAATTAAGAGAAGGGGGGATTATGGCAATCAAGTATAAGAGCAGCACTCCAGTGTAAGTGCTATGCATCCTTCCCTCCTAATTGCTAAGGAAACAAGAGAGTGTTGTAAATTTTGCTAATATGACACTTATGAGCCTTACCATCAAGTATCACCTTCTGACTACTTGAGCTGTGAAAATATAGCCGGTTTTATTAAACATTGCCTGTCTTGTCCTTGCGCCTACTCCTTGTGAAACAGTGTGCAAGTTACGTGCTAGGGAGGAACAGGCAAGATTACAGATTTGAACATGAATGTCGTCTTCCATCGTACTTCAATTTTTTTATTTCACTGACTTTTTTTTTTTTTATTCCACTGAGGTGTGCTGTCTCATGACAGCAACTTCTGCTTGTGTGAAAAATACGTCCTTGTGCCTGTGCAATCTCATCAGTTCCTACCTTCTCAATGATGTAGAGAAACTAAGAGGAAGTTTCCAAAATAGCATTTTTTTTTCCATGGTTCAATATTTGCAGTGTTGTCACGCTTGAAAATGAGACAAGGATGTTTTAAAAACTCTTCTGTCTCAATTTCCATTGCACAGGCAAATTGAGTTATTTTAGAAAATTTAATGAAGTTGTATTTGTTACAGATGTTTTGAAATACTCAAGTCCTTTTTTTCAGGGGAGAACACTACATATACAAAAATAGAATGAGACTATGAACAATTATTTTTATTTATCGATATCCTGTCAGTAGTAAAGCTAACTCTTTGTGAGGAAACTCTTTGCATCAGGACTTAAGAATATGCAAATTATTATTTTCTAGAATTTTGAATAAGTATTTGTAGAAAATTATAGGCCCATCACTTTATTGGGGTAGGATTCTCCTGATTAATACAACGCCATTTAGGTATAGGCATTTTATACAACCTGGCTGTCGAATCAGTTGGATGTTGGTCAAGAGTCTTGAGTTTTACACCTGACCAAGTGGAAATGGTATCTGCTTTAGGCTGACCTAAATATATCTCCTGATTCCACAGACTGTCTTAGAGTTTGGACATGTAGATCAACGGACTGAAAATTATTCTCAGTTACATATCTGCAAAACACATTAGTGTTAAACAGTCTTGTCTCTGAATATCATTGAAATGCCAGGGGTTAGGCATGTAAACATAGGCTTTTCTGAATATAGCAAGCTTTACTTTCTAAGTGTACACAGGTCAACTAATAATAAATACTGCCTTTTACCCAGACTAATCAGAAATCCTTAGTAGATCACATCAATCTGAGAGCAACTAGAATTTCCAATACCAAATTTTAATTTTGCATTAACTTCTTCATGTGGTGCTGTTTATAGGAGTTAGCATTCAGCTTTGCAATGATTTATCTTGCTTTCTTGATTCATAGCTGTACCAGTCAGAAAATGGAACTATAACGGAAGATGATTTAGCTCGTATTCTGAAGACTGCCATGGGTGTGTCACAGATTAATGTCATGCATCTTTTTAGAGCTGTAGATGAAGAAGAAAAAGGAGAGATTACATACAGTAAGTATTTTAAGTGGATCTGAACTGTCACAAAACGTCAAAGCTGTCTGAATTCATGTTGATATACCAACCAGTTATATTTCTATTAAACTTTTTTAGTTGACTTGTTGACTTTAACAATGATAAAAACACTGCAGATAAAGTATTTTTTTTAAATGTAAACTTACTCTAATATCAAATGTCAGATTTACATGTTTTCAGAGGTTTTCCCTTCCACATTGTCAGGCAATACATAGGTTAGCTTTTTCAGCATATTCTGTTCTGACTTCCATGTATGTGAATATGTATTTTTAAGAAAGCTATCTTAGCTCTGTCCTGTTGTTTTGTCTCTTGTATCTGTTCCCTGTGATTTCTGCCCTCCCAGAATATAGGGGGGTGTAAGATTTTTCTACTCCCATAATAATTTCTCAGACTGTTTGAAAATAAGTGATGGGGGGGGGGGGGGGTGGGGCGGGGGGGAAACAAGGGGTTATTAACCAGGCTGCTCAATACATAGTCTGTAATGCAGGTGATATGGTGGCAAGAAAGTTGCATTTGAAAAATTGAGAGATCTAGATGAATAGATTATGCTGGGAATCAAAGTACTTGTGTATTACTTCAGATTCTTCATCTTTTATGCAGTGAGGTTTTAAATTTAGTTATTTAAGTATGAACTGAGTTGTTGATAGCCAACATATTACATACCTGCAGTAGAAGTGCTTATGACATGCCTTGTTCTAGTGGTTTTCCTTTACCATAATCAGTATGTATTTAATTTGTAGAAATCTTATAAATTGTGAGACATCAGTGTTAGTAAATCACAATTTCTGCACTAGTAACTACTACATTTCAGTCATACAATATATATGTAAAGCTGTGCTCCCCCCCCGCCCCCGTCACCAGCTTCAAAAATACTAGCACAGAATCTAAGATGGTAAGCCTAGCAGAACTCTAATTTTGGTACCCTTCATCGTTTGAGAATAGCTAAATTTGAAATAGTGTACAAGTGAACTCCAACCAGTTCATATGAGTTACCAAAGATTTCATATTTTAATATCCATCTTTAATAGTACTTAGCTGCATTTACACTTGTACTTTTCCCCTGAATGGTCGTTATGTTCCCATCACAAGAAAATCCGGACCACTGAGCCACCGCAGCAGGCACTGAAGTGCTTAGCTCTCATTTTCACTATTTTATTTCCTGTAGTCAAGAGTAGTATTTTGTGAGGCTGCACAAAGTAGGATGGTGTTTACATCCCTTCTTTGAAACTTTGCTTGGATTCTTTTCTGAGAGAAAAGAATTTTATAATAGAACTTAATATCAATATTGTACTGAGATTTTAACATATCTGAAAGCTTAATAGTAAGAATAAATGTCCAGTTTTTTGTGGTAGATAATTAGAAGAGGAAAACTAATTTTTGGTATTGCATTTCTGTCTTGAAAGTTCTTGCAGTAAACATTCAGTCTCTTGCCTTTCCTGAGAATATGTGCAACTCTCCACGTACTCCATTTGTTGCACTTCAATACTGAGGAAGGAGAGGTGGAAAACGTTGCAGATTACACCTTTTCTGAAGGCACTGATCAGACAAGTTCTGAGAAATCAGAACTTTGTATCTGGTGGAAGAATAGCGACATTAGATATACACAGCAGAGGGCTCTGCTCACAAGCTCCTTCTTTCTAGGCTGTTGGAATGTGAAGCAGGAATATTAAATCTTCAGTCCTACTTGTAAGAACAAAAAATAAAATACCCAAAGTATCAAACGTAAGTTGCTGCACATGTAGCAGAGTCCTTGAAGCCAGAGATCTGATCCCAAAGGAAAAGCTCAGGTTGCAGGTAAACAGAATAACCAGTAGCAAAATCCGATTGTATAACTAGATTGATAATCTTGGATCTGAATTGTTAGAAGTCTGGATTTTTGTCGCATGTTTGAAAAACCACTGTTTGCCAAAGATCTGCATATTGTTTCAGTTCTCTTAAGCAGTGTGCTGTTGGCTTAACTGTTTAGATGCACCTTGATCCAAAGGTCATCCCTTCACTGTAATCTAGAGAGAGGCAAGATTTCTCAATCTTAAGACATGATTCTGGAGAATTAGAATAGGTTCTGTACGTGGGCATCACAAATTTGAGGAAACTCTCCACCTGCTCTTGATTAGACAAATGGTGACTGCAAAAGTGTTCTGAAAACTCTGCCTTGCTTGCTGGTAACAAGAAGAAAGGAGGAATTGGCAATATTGTGAATATCTATATGGATGAACTTTCAGAAAAGGAAGAATTATTTGTTCTTTAAAATGTAGTATTCTTACCTGTATTGACCACAGGATTATCCTGTTAAGTTCACTACACTAAAGTAACTGCGCAACTGAGGGGGAACAAAAACTAGAGATCTATGAACATGCAGCTTCCATCAGGAGCATCAGGTAGTAGGAGGGTATTGCAAAGGCAGGAGAAAAACCTTGAAGTTCTTGTAGTACATATGCATACTTAATGCAAAAGTATAGACAGTATAGACAGAACTCCATTTTGGGTTCTTTTCTTCTTCTTGTCTCTTTCCTCTTAGTAGGGGTAGGAAGCAAAATTACTTTTTTCCCAAGTAAATGACTAAAGTGATCTTTTCCTCAAGTCTAATTCTTCACAGTTGCTTTACACTTGAGCTACAAGATGAGACCTGCGATTAGTAGTCACGCTGGAATAGCTCGTTCTTTCTACATTGCCTCGTCTCACGTTTCTGAGTGAGGCAAATGGGATCTCAAGCACATTTCTTTGAGCTCTGCTGTGTACAATTTTGCTAAATATTCCATAATATCTTCAAGACTTGTTTCAGCAAGACCCAAAATGTCTCCTTACTGAGATTGATCAGAAACATTATCCTGTTCAATTCAGTCCTTCCTGGAATCTGAGGTTTTTCATTTGGATCCAGTACTGATAAAACATTGAGGGATGGATCCTGACAGAGTTGTTGGGATGCTGATCTGGATATAGACTGTCATACTTGTATGATCAACTACTCCAAGGGATTTTCTGAATCTATTTTCTGAAAAGATATAGTAGCTTTTTGAAGAATTACTTGAATCTACAGTAAATATTCTAGTCTTTCCCATGCAAAAAGGATTATGCTTTAATGTGATTGTAAGAACATCTTTGGTACTGTTGTTGAAATTTTTATACTTATCTTTCCTTAGTTGGGCTAACTATCAGAAAGAGCTTTCCCAAAAAAGGCTATTTTTTCCACGGTCATTGATATGATGCGCACATTATATGCGTTGTTACAAAAAGGGATCAATCCTTGGGATGGGCTTAACATGTCCCTGTGAAAAAAGGGAATGCTTTCATGTCTGCTGCAGGCCAGACTCAGTTAAGGCTCATAGCCGATTGCTGTCCTTCTTAGCTGCAGAAGTATAATGTACTTAGTTGGATTCACTGAACATGCTTAACTGTTTTGATTCTGATGAATCAGTTTGCACTCAAGCATTTCTAATATATTATTGCAACTACTACCGCTGTTAAATATTTTAAATACAAAAGAATGTTCTACGTTTCCTTCTTGAAAAAGTCAGATGCATCACATTCTTTGCTATGAGATTATTTTTTTTTTAAAATTTAATTTGTATTAAATATTATCGAAAGAAGAATTTTTGCTATATGCATTTTCGAACATTTATTTTTTTCCCTGAAGACTTTATAAGTTGCACAGTCAATCAGCCTGTTGTACATACAGGTTGTCAACACAGATGATAGTGTTGGTTTTCATGGCCTGAACATCATCAGCTTTTGTTGAAGTTAAAGGGTCCAGAATACTTTAGATCCATATAAGCTGTGAGTAAAGGATACCCACTTCTTTGCGGAAAGCAGAAGTTATGTTTATTGCATTCTGCCCGCATATCCCTTTGTAACAGTTCAGAGGCAGGGTTGACCTCCATCTTCAGTGCCCCCGTGAGCCAAATTCCCTGGCCCTTTGCAATATTGAGAAAAACACTCCCATCTCAGAAAGAGCAGGGTGGCGGAGAGGGAAAGCCATGGTAGTTTCCTTCTTGCACACCAGCCCAATTGTACCAAGAGGAGCTGGGCTTCACTCCTCTGAGGGGCTACTTCAGTTTTCATCTACGCCGTGCTCCAGGGAGCTCTCAGCATCATCTGATCATGAGCTCTTCAGGGATAACAAAGTGAATTTGAGTGGGCTGTGTGTGATACACTGTAGGTGAATGAGTTAGTGATAATATTCGCATCCAGCTTCTTCCAGTGTCAGTTTACATTATGAGAATAGCTTCTTATGACTTGAATCCTGTACAGTATCTTGTGTTCGAATCATGTCTGAATAAACAGTCATATGGGCAAATTGTGGCAAGACTTCAGTGCCTCATTGTTAACACAAAATGTAACAACTTGACGTTAGGAATTCCCTGCTCGCCCAAGAACTAATCTTGCTCTTTCTATCATATTATTAGTACCCAACATTAAAATCAGTTTTTTCATGATGTGTCACAAAGTAATTATCTTCTCAATATTATTCTCCAAAATATTGGGAGTTTTGAAATGCTGAAATCTTGAAAGCGGAAGGCAGCAATGACAACTGCTGTTAGTTAAAGAGAATTATGAGTGCAAAGCATTAAAGGGCATGTTTGCAAAAGACTTCCCAGATTTTTAAGAAATGACTGCTCTTGCTGTTGGTGGTTCCTCAGCTGGAGGGCTTCTGCCCTTCCCCCAGTGAACAGTGAGATGCTATGTCAGGGCATGCGGTGCTTCTCATGCATTTTAATGCAAATCTGAGCCTGTTTACCCCTTCACCATACAAGCTAAGCTAAGCTCTGCTCTGAAGTGTTTTAAGAGGGCTTAGATAACTCTTTGTGGCATCTCAGCTCTGGGGATGTGGTAAACTTCTGCTGAGAAGCTAAAACAAGCTGTGGGGATAGCATTATGCTAACTGCTGCTATTTTTCTCCAAAGTGATCATGTGATTATATATGTGTAAGTATTCAGATTTAGCATCCTTCCCTTTCAAAGAGTTGATTCTGTGTAACAACAATTTTTTTTTTTAGATGACTTCTACAGATTTGCTGAATTGCACCCACACTTTGCAGAAGACTATCTCTATGCAGATCAGATGGGAGCTGAGAGTGGCTTGGAGACTTCATCTCTTTCTGCTCCTAATGGCATCTGTACTGACTTCAGCCCTGAAAACGCTGAAGATACAAAAAAGCTGCTGCAGAAGAAACTGAATTGACACTACAACTGTTACCTTCCTCTCCTGGTGAGAGGATTGTCTTTTCTTGGGATTTTCATAAGTCACTCCAACTATACAGCAAATACCAGTTTTGTGTGTGAAAGTTCTTCTACCTTATACCATTCTTTGAATCATATGTGCTATATTTAACAACATGTTCCAGGTTATTTTGGGGAAGGTGTTTTTATTTTTTTTTTTTCAAAAAGGTCTTTGAAAGGCAACAATGTGAATGTGCTTCATTATTAATGTTCATATTTAAAAGGAGGCGGCACACTTATTTATATTCCATTGGCTAGTTTAATGTACAAAGTGTCGCACAAATGTGCATGTATAAAGAAACTGTAGCTACTATGGTGTTAAGTGCACTTTGGTGATTAGTGTTTTCCCTAGTTATGGGGATGTTCATTTGGGGCCAAACTTTGCTGTCCATGTTTGCATAGTCAGTCTTGTTGATTTAGGTGGGATTATTCTCTTGAGCAAGGCAAGCACGTTTTGGCCCTTTGTTTTGGTTTCAGTGAACAGTTTGGAAACAATAATGCAAAAACTTGCTAAGGATTACTTTTTTATTTTTATTGTTGAATGACAAAATTGTTTCTCTTTCAGTCTATTCCATGGTAGAATGAAAAGGAAAGGCTCCTTATCCCTCACCCCAACACTTTTCTACTGTTATCTTCCGGATGCAATTAAATGTTAACTTTTTCCAAACTGACATGCCACATACTGTTTGCAAATACATGACAAAACTGTTTGTGCTTTTTCTATTATAATCAATTCAAATCATGTCCACCCGACATTTAAATGGGAGGCATTTACACAATTCTATTTAATCTAGATTCATCAGGAATCACAGGTTTCTTTTGTAGCAAGCCTGTACATACAGATAACTTAGCACGGAACACACTATGAAAACTTTGTATCAGCACAGGTTTGAAAAGCTTGCAGAAAAGTTACTGCAGAAGCCAAGCCAGCAACAAGTTGCAGAACATCCTGAAGAAATGCTACTTAAATCTCTGTAGCTACATCACATAAACTGCATATAAGGTACATGAAGTTTAAAATGGTTTAGAACTGTTTAAAAAAACCAACAAACAAAAAACCCACCACCAAACCAAAACAACCTAAACCACTTGTATTAGTAATGTTTTATTTTTCCTTTTGTAAAGCCAGATGCCTTAATTAGAAATGGAGGTCTTGGAGAAAAATTTAAATTATTGTAAAACCACAGAGCTTCACTGATTAGGAAATGTGACAAAAGCCTCAAAGAGTAGGAAGGAAGGCTGTCACAAAATAACTCCGATGGCAAGTTTACTTCCAAACAAACGAAAAAATATTTTCAAATAATTTCTGTGACTAATGTTGTAGGGCTGCACTAAAATACAATGTGATTGGAAAACTGCTGTTGAGATTTGAATCTTTCATGTGTTAGAGTAATTTAAAACTAGATTTGAAAGGGAAGAATTTTAACAGAAGGAAATCTGTACCAAATGCTTTTTTTTTTTTTTTTTAAAATAGCAGGAGTGTTTTAAAGCTCATTAGGGTATTGGAATGTGTCCTTAGAAATCCCTAACTGTATGTGGCAAGTCACCAAACAGAAACTGGCTTTAATAGAAAGAATATGGGGGGAAAATATGTAAGAAATTATGCTTTCTGCAGGATATGTAGAGGTAGGTCGTCATTTGGAGGTAATAATTAAATTTTTGATTTATCTGAGTAATACATGCCAAGCTGACAGAGCTGTAGCAGACTGGCAGACAAGAGTTGAATTAAAACTGATCATGAAAAATAGGATAAATGACTGGGAAAAATAAAGCATGTGAGGAACTAGACTTAGGTAGGAATAGTCAGCTGCACAAAACAGAGGAGGGAGTGGATATTTACTGCATAAAATACCTTGGGGCAGGGATGGTATCGAGTATGACAAACTGAGCACTCAACTCATTGCTGCAGAAGGATACACATTACAGTGGGATGCATCAACAGTGCAGCCTGTGAGAAGTGTAGTGGTATATCTGTGTTACCAAGGTGTGGTAAGGCCTTACCTGAAGTACCTCCCCATGTTGGGGCACCTGAGAAAGATGGGGAGTAGCTGGATAGAGTCTGGAGGACAGAAGGTACTCAAAGACATCAAAAGTATTCTTTAATCAAAAGAAGAGACTGAAGGAAGATGTGAAAACAGTCTTCAGATATGGGAAAAGTTGCTATAGAGAAGATAGGAACAGTCATTTCTCCACATTGATGGTAGATACAGGCTATTCATTTAAAAGGCAAGTACAGCATTAGGAAAATGTCCTTACAATACACCTAGTTAAGCGAAGGAGACTAGATTATTCCAGGTGGGGTAAGGAGCCTTCCTTCACTGGAGGCTTTGAAAACAGGACAGGCAACTGAGGCAGAGACAACTTACTGATCGTGCCCTGGGGTCATAGGGATATGTCCTGAGGTCTACTTCCTATGCTTATACAGGATGTATTTTAGTCCGTATGCAAGGGAAGGCACATGAACTGTAGTCTGGGTGTATTGCCTCTCCTCTACGAGACTTTATGGCACATGGCTCAAGCTGGCTAAGATAGTTATCTTTTGCTTTGTACGTGAGCTTGGGAACTTGAGAATTTCAGAGTGCAGGGGATGAGAGAGTTGCCTTAGACACATGTCTGAAAAGAAGAAAAAGGTAGACTTAGTATCCCATGGACAACTTTGGGGTGAGAGAAGCTCCAGAGGAAGAGGTACTCTGTATGCATCTGTGACAGAGCAAAGAGAGCTGATTGAAGTTGACTAAATATGAGTGTGCCTAATTTGCATGTATGGTGTGTGTAACTTGGAGATCTGTCTTCTGAAAACCATTTGGTTTCATATTTGTTTTGACAAGGGAGATGTTTTCTAATTGCGGTGAGTGTACTAACTGCACTTGTGCGCAACTAAGCTGTGCGGAGTGTTTGGGCTGAAGGGTGCTGCAGCCTGCAGTAGACGGGCCCTTAAGAAAATGCCACATTGCATGGTGAAGAGGCACTGAAAGTCATGGGCGTCAGTGGGTTTGGTCCAGAGCTGCTGCTGAAGAAGGCTGGTGACCAGCGCATCATTTGCTTGGTGAGCAAGTACTCTTGGAAGCAATGATTAAAAAAAAAAACCAAACCATCAACAAACCACAAAACCACAAAAGAACACTTAGATTCTGTAATGAATTATGATGCTCTCTCTTTTGTGAGATTGTTGAACAAGGTAGAGACATAATAGGATGAGTGATAGGGTGAAGTCCTGATCAGCCTGCATGGAAACATTGGTAGATCACATGTAGTGTCACAAAAGCTAAGATTAATGAATATAATTCAGGTGATTTTAGCATCTGTAGTATATAAGGCTATAATATTAGACAGCCTCATAGTGAGAGAAAAGCCACGTTACTGTAGGGTGGTAAACTCAGGACTTTATTGAGGGCTGAAACCCGTAACACTGCACTTAGTACAGCAACGTTTGTTACACCTCATCTAGCAAACTGACTGCTGAAGTGTTTTAGCTGTTCCACATAAGTAGCCTTCTGAAAAGGCACTGGACTGTGGAACAGCTGGGTTGTGACAGTCAAGTTTCAGTGGCTTGCTGCAATGTCAGGGTAGAAGTGAAAGCTTCCTTTCCCCTTCACCAAACATTGACGTGTAAATACTTTCAGTTTAAAAATTATAGATTTTACAAACACACTGTTTTATTTTAACTGGTGATATTAACAGCCCCTGAAGTTATAGGGAGACATATGAAGAAATGACGTTAGTTCTCTGCAACAGTTTGACTTAAATGATCCTTAGAGAAAAATGCAGGGGCGTGAAGGCATTTGACATTTCTGATGAGCATTTTACTATTTTTATGTAATACTGCTATCCCTTGCCAGTAGAGCTCTTGCATCAGGCTGATTTTTTTTTTTGTATAGTGTATGAGAGACCCAGCCAAAGCTTTGTTATTCTGATTGGATTGCACAAGTACGCACTGTATTTTGAATTTATTTAACACAGAAAATCACAAAATCCAAAGTACCTAAAAAGTGTCTTTTTTCTTCATTTATATTTCTTCAAATGTAATAAAACCCCACTAAAACCAGATGTTTAGGAAGTGCAAAGTGTGTTTAAACCACTGCCCCTACTACAGTAAGGCAAGTGCAGTTGCAGATTTCTCAGGAGTCCGCTGCTATAAGCAGAAACACTTAAAAGGCACTATAGGCAATTTGTAACCCTTGTGGAGAAATTAGGTTGTACACTTAATTTCATACCAATGAATTACGCTGTATGTTTTGATGCATTTATTGTAGCTAGAATAATCTCACTATGATAAAGCAGCCAGGCTTGTGTGTGTGTGCTAATCCCACTTCGAAGGTATAAATCTTTAGGTCACAAAGGTTGCAAAGGAGACACGTGCAGTAAGGAAATGATGCAACCTCTTTAGCGGCAAAGCTGCCGGAAGTAAATAGTCAAGTTTTGTACAGAGCTGTTTATTAATAAATTTCATGCAAACTGAATAGGTTTGTTAGCTAGTTTAAGCATTGGGCTGGTTGGAATATGTTTTTATTCATAAAAGGTAGCGTTTTTGTGGAAGAGGGATTGTTGCACTTGAGCATTTGCATAGGTTGATAAATTTTCTAAAGCGGATGTATATTTATGAGTGCCATTACAAGGCCACCTTCGGTATTGCCATTAAGTTATTTTTCCTATGTTATATCATCATGCGGTAAGTACAGCTTTTTGTGTTAACTGTTTTAGTCATATTCTGCTTTTTGCTCCTTCAAAAATAGTATTCTCATTTAAAACAAAACCAAAAACAAACTCAAGTCCTGCAACTTGTATTCTTTGAGTGCCACGTGCTGTAGATCCCACGATCTCGGAAAAACTATATACACACCACTTTCCATGTATTATGGGACTGAACTAGGATAAAACCTCTGATAAAAACTCTTAGCAAGTCAGTTCAATTTTCAGTGCGGGTTCTAAGACGTTCTGAAATATTGTGTTTTGCTTATGTGAAGTCTCTGCTTTTTTGTAGCAGCATTTTCATGAGCATCCTTAGCAGTAAGAAATAACAAATATGTTGGCCAAGATTTTTACATAAGCAAAATTTAAGTTCAGCTCCTAAACTCATGTTGAAGCACAGAAGTTCCCTGCGAACCCAGTGCTTCAGATGGTTTGTTACTTTTTAGGTATCTGAATTTCAGCTAACTTGGAAAACTTCAATTACCTAAGTAATGTGGCTAGATCCTTTACAAAAAAAGGAGGAAGAGTAGGTCCAACAGTTTGAAGTGGAAAGTAAGAATGTGTAATCAGTGCTATTGATAATTAATTATTAATTTAATGAATAATTAATTAGTCCAGCAAAACAACAAGATCTGTTTCACAAATGAGCAGAAAGACTGAGGTTGTCATTTGGGTAATTTTGCAGTCCCAGCTAGGCAGAAATTAAGCCAGCTGCTCTTTAGTCAGAGGATGATTTCTCAAAGGTACTGCAGTATCATGTATCCAAGTAATGTCTAGGTCACTGGCAGCACAACCAGTGAAATATCTGCTCTCCCTGCCTTTTTCCTATGAAGATGGGACACAAGTATTCAAACCAGGACAGGAACCTTCTAAGACCTTACAGGTAAAGTCCTCCAGCACCACCTCAGAAGAACAAACACGATTGTTCTGTGCTATAGCTCAGGCAGTGAACTGGGTATACATGTTAGTCACTGACACATTGTGATCAAAATGTGCTTAAATGATGTAATGTTGAGGTAAAACTACTGAGAGAATGCAGCAGCAGAGATCATTCATTAGACATGCCTGTACTTGCATCTGTGAATATTTCCTGCATCTCATAGTGATCAAGTTAAGACAGTTTCTCTCCCTAGGAAACCTTTCGGGTTTATTTCAAGATATTAATTATTTTGTCTTTATGAGTGGAAGAATGACTTGTTTTGTAGAAAACAGCTTTTTTTTCCCCCAGATGGTATGATGTGCTTTATCACGTGTGACAGGATTAAACTCAAGTGGGTGAATCCAAGAGAGCAGAGGATTTAAGAGGATTACAAAACTGAGGGGTTCTGTTTCTGTGAAATATGCTGAGACCTTTTTGCAGCAGTTGACACTCTGCCTAGGTTGTCTTGTAAGCATGTTAGGCAAAATAATTTTACTAGTTGTGTGATGGCAGCGGCTGCTTGTTCCATTTTCTTTAGCAAAGTGGCAGAGTACTCCTGCGCAGGCTAACTTCAGGAGGCCATCTGTAACCGGTGAAGACGTATTTGCAGTTTTCAAATTGATCACTTTCTGGGAATGGAAACAATAGAATCACCTTAGCACAGATTGCACCTAAGTTATTCCTGTTAATTAACTTATTTGTTGGGGTTTCTTACAAACATAGTTGTCATGCTTCTTTATTCTGAGCTAAATTGCACAGGGCCATACGAACATCCCAGCTTATTTGAGGTCAGCTTGGGGATCTCAAAAAAGGTGCTGTATGATAATCTGTGGATGTAGCATTAAGCTTCAATTCTTTGACCAAAAAATGTTAGAAGCAAGAGAAAAGTCATAATTACTTTTGTAATTTTAACAACAATATCAAAATATTAAGTTGATATTATGAATGGGGTGTTATTTGAGAGGGCCAGTTCTGAGCCAAAATGTCAGTTGGAGAAAAATCAGGCTGAACTTTTAGTCCTGAACCAGCAAGTAGAAGAGCCCATCAAGGCTGGCGTGGCAGCATAGCTTTCACTGCGCAGCTGGCCTTTTCCCACAGTAAAGGAGGATCTTTTCTGCCTCACGGGCTGGTGAATTCAGTTTTCTGTATCCCTAGCTCTTGCTTGGATAGCTCTCTGTTCTTTGTAGGTGTGCTGCAGCCTGAGGGAGAACTCGTTGCCTCTTAAGCTAAAGTGACATTCACGGACTTTTCTCCCTGAGCTATAAGCGGCGGGTGAATGTTAAAGCTGTGCTCTGGTAATGCCACCCAGAACTAGGGGCCCGTGGACTGCTTCAGCTTGGGCCTGCCGTTAGGTAAAGGAGTGCTTTTTTTCTTTTCCCACACTTTAACCCTTGCAGCTGCGTCCGGGTGACAGCAGGTCTGAAAGGGCTTACGAGAGTCTCCTTGATCCTATGAACAATAAGAAATTAGCTTTAGAAATATAGTACGATGAAATCTTCAACTGGATTGACTGCTGACTTGCTGTGTCACTTCCAGTGTGTGCCCGTTTACTTCCAAGTTCTGAATGCAGCATCTGTGTATGTGATAGCAAACAAAGTCTCCTCGTGGATACTGAAGAACGCTGAAGCTCAGACACTTTTCATCCTACCATGGTACTGGAAATGAAATTCAGCTGACGATAGGTTATTTCTAAGTCTATGAATGTGTATGGGGAAAACCCAAATACATGTCTTTTATTCACTATCCAGCATGAAGACAATTTTGTATTTTAAATGCTAAAGAAATAAACTTGTAAAGATCTTGTATGCCCTAAGTATATATTTTTGTCCTATGTTTTCTTTTATAATGAAGTTCAAGCAAAGTATTTCTTATATTTTGGAAGGGAGGTTTAGGCCAGCCAGTGCTGTACTTTCCAGGCTACAAAAGCAGGTTTTTTTAAGTAAACATCTAAAAATGAAATTGTATTTTTAAATATGTGGATTAGAATCCTTAAGTTAAACATCTCTCCTTGGCAATTGTATATACCTAAACAAAAAGCGAAACCGTTGCAGCTGCTTGTCTATATAGTTGTTTGTGTTTAGTGGTTTGTTTATATTGCTTTCTCCAATTGCTCTAACGGTATTAAGTGCTCCATGTAAATCAGTAATGTTAGAAATAGAAGTCAGAAGTAAATTCCTTTAGAAGTGATAGATTTTTGTTTCCTGGAGGAGGACCAAGACTAAGCATCTGCTAACTTTGTATTATGTACTATACAACTTCAGCGTTGCGGCATTGTGCTGAAAGTATTGGGCATCTATTCAATGGGATCACTTTCTAAACCTTTTTGTAACTCCTGTTATCTCTCCAGGTGTGCAAGACATTTCTAATTTGATCGCAGGTACTAGTTCATCTTTTTGGAAGAATAAAATTGAGTTCTCAACAAGCTGAGAAATAATACAGAAAAAAAAATGGGTTTGATCCCCTGAATTATTGTTAAACTTGCATTGAGGATATCATTTATATACTTTGGAAAAAATAATGCTGTTTTTGAACACACTTGAGAATTTAAGTGCAAAAGCAAAAAAGTTAACCTTTTAAATGTTCAAATTTTGGAATTTTCTCTTACTGCTACTGAATGCAAGTTAGGCATTGCCATGAAGAGGATGCTTTTAGTTGAAAACTTGTGATGACGGAGCAGGAAGCTGGTTTGTAGGAACTCACTTGCAAGGTATTATGTGCTTGTTCCATCAGTGGTACAACTTCTGTTGACTTCAAGGCTGCTCAAGCAGACCTGCTGTGTTTAAAGACACATATCGGCCGCAAGCTTTTTATTATAATAGCCCTTGGATGTGCAGTGTAAACCTGTAACAATATATAGTGCTACTGGATAATAATAATAATCTGAATGCATATCTTCTGCTGTACATTTCCCTCCTATGGCTCCTGTGGTACGTGTACATAGACCTTTGCACTGAACTGACTATACTTCATAACTGAAAAGCAAAACCAAGTAGTGTACTAAAGGTGACTGCAGCATGTGGTTCCAATTGTGGAAATACTTTTTCAGAATGAAAAGTATAGCTTCAGTGCTACAAATTTGATTTTTATATTTTTTATTAACATGCATGGAAGACTAAGGATAATATTTTTTAAAAATGAACTTGGTTTTGTACATTTTTCAATGTTTAAAACTATATGATTTAAGATTACCTCTGAATACCAGTGATCAGTCAATTCTTAAAGGAAATACCTCAATTTGAGCATTCTTTTCTTGTTAATTGTCCGATAGGTTGAAACGGGCGATAGTGTGTGATGAACTGAGCCAAATGATGTAGATGCTTAAACGATGCTATGTAAGTTGTATGATGGTTTACTAAAAGGGAACTAAATGATACACTGCAAGTGTTGATGTGGAGTATGCAATCATGGCTCATTCTGCCCAACTGGACATTTTCCTTATAAATGGCTTGTAAATTGAATTTTCAGCGTGAAGCCAAATTAAAAATGAAACAAAAAAATGTTTGGTTTCCTCTGGATTTTTATTTTTTAGATATGACGGGTTTTTATGAAGAAGGTTTACAATAAGGGGAAGGATACAAATGATAATTGAGAATATGACTGAGTCCATACATGTTGAGGTGTGCTTTATTGATGTATATTCTCTGTGACAGTGTGTGTAGGAGAACAGTGTTTGTTTACCTGGCAACTGGCACTATGAAATACAGCGATTTAAGGGTTTTTTGTTTGGGGTGTTCAGGGGTTTTTGTGGGGGTGTGTGGGTTTTGGTTTGGGTTTTTTGTGTTGTTTCCCCTAAGGATGACAGGCATATTGACTCCAGTTGTATTTTCTGTGCTTAAAGATTATTGAAAGATCAGAAGAGATTCAGAAAAGGGGCTCCAGAAGCCTGGAGAATAAGTCTAAATTAGACTGAAGTAGCTCTGGCTACTTTTATTTATCCAGGAAACAGACAAGAAGTGATCCAACATTCCACGTATGTACGTACATGAGAGAGTCATGACATGAGAGAGGGTGGAAAAAAGGCATAATGAGGTCTAGTGGATATAAGCCGAACTATTAATATGAATCCTGCGATGTGCTTACAGTAATGCCCTGGATTGCCTGAACCCTTCACCTGCCCCCACGCCCGCTGCCTCGCTCATCGGCGTTGCAAGGAAGCTCCCTGTTGTGCCGCTGCGCTGGGCGGCCAGGGTGGTCATCTCCTAACCGGTGCTCGTGTCTTGCCCCTGCGTACCTTCTGCCCGAATCTCCCTGCTGAGGTACGCTTGAGGTACGTACCCATGTCACCACTTTCTCCTGGTTGACACCACGTGAGGGCATACATGAGGACAAGAAGAAATACTCTTTTTTTACGGCCAGCGCAGGGCCTGGAAGAGCTTTCCCAGCTCCCTTGAGGGGCAGCGTTTGGTAGCTCAGGCCTGGGAGCGCTGCGGGGGGCTGCGTCCCTCAGTCGCTGAGGGGTGGACACCGGTCCCTTCCCTTCTGCCGGGTACTGCCACCGCCCGTGTTTGCTCCTGTTGCTCCGTTCTTTCATCATGTTACACCACCTTTCAGTCTGTACCAAAGGTGATTTTTTGTTGGACTGCTGAAGGATTTTTACTGGGTTTAATTATTACTCCTTTGTATTAAGTCCTAAGCTGTTGCTGCTGTTCTCCTCCCGGGGGGTGGATGACGTGGGAGCAGAGTGCTGCGCAGGAGCCTCCTCTCCCCCTCGCCTACCCCTTTACCCCTCGGTTGCCCAGCCTCACGTCACGGGCCCTCCCTCGAGCCGCAGGCGCTGCCGGGCCGCCTTGGCGGCGTCAGCTTCGCCCCTGGCCCGCCCCTCGCCCGGCGGGAAGGCCGCGAGCAAGGGCTTCCCGCCCCTCAGCGCCCCCTACCGGCGGCGGACACCGCCCCGCTGACGTCACACCGTGACGCACCCTCCGGGGACGAGCACCTCCCAAAGCCGGTTGCTAGGCGGCGGGGAGGCGCTTCCTCCGCCTGCCGGAAGTGACGGGCAGGCGGGCGGGGCGGTTGCCTGCGTGGGGGATGCGCGAGCGGCGGTGGCGGGGCGGCCCGGCTGATCCCGAGCGGGGCTGCGGGGGGGCGGGGGGGGGTCGGCCGTCGCCATGCTGAGCCGCAGCTCGTTCACCAGCCTGGTGGTGGGGGTGTTCGCCGTCTACGTGGCGCACACGTGCTGGGTGATGTACGGCATCGTCTACACGCGGCCCTGCCCGGCGGCGGCGGGGGGCGGTGCGGCGGGGTGCGTCTGGCCCTACCTGGCGCGGAGGCCCAAGCTGCAGGTAAGCCGGGCGCAGCCGGCGGGTAACGGGCGGCCGGCCGCGAGTGGCGCCGGGAGCAGCCCCTGCTGCCCGAGGGAGGCGGCCGGACACCGTTTCGCTCCTCGGTACCGTGTGGGCTCCGGTCCCGGCCTGGTAGGGCCTGCCCAGGCCTGGCTCCTCCGTCACCGGCCCTGCGGTCCTGGGTGCGGGAAGCGCCGCGCTGACTCGGCTGACAGCTGCGGTCACGCGTGGCCTGCCCGCGGCCCGAGCGCGCAGCTCCCTCCTCCTCCTCCTCCTCCCCCTCCTCCTCCTCCTCCTCCTCCTCCCCCCGCTGTAGCGCCGCGGTTGTCGCGGGCGGGGGGGGGGGGGGGGTGCGGCGTGCGGGCTGCGGGCCGTGGGCCGTGCGGCTGATGCCCCCGGCTGAAGCACGGGGAGGGTCAAAGTGCGTTTTAGTGTCTTGATTTCGTCTGTCTGTCGGCACGTACACTGAACAGAGCAGCCGGGCCGGAGAAATGGCTCAACGTGCTTGGAAATCTTTGACTTCAAGTATAGGTCATCCTGTAAAAATGTATTTGGTGGCTGTGTTACCACGTGTTTCTGCACCTAGAAGGAGGGAAGGGGTAGCCGGCAGCCGTGTTAGAGGTTTTTTGTGTACACCGTTTTCTTTCCGACTGTATATAACCATCGCGAGACTGGGGAAGTTAGAGAGACTGAAATACAGCTCCGTGCTCGAAGCGTGGAGCTGATGCATAAACTTCATGTTTCTGTACTCTGATTTCTCCGTGCTGTGTTTCCGTTTCAGTTAAGCGTGTATACTACCACACGGTCAAGCATTGGTGCTGAGAGTAACGTAGATCTGGTTTTGAACGTGGAGGATTTTGATATTGAGTCCAAATTTGAAAGGTAAGTATCCAGACTACGAGTTCTTTGTTTAATTCTAAAGTACATGTCCTAACTCGTAGTTACGTGTATGGAAGTATGCATGAAGTAAGGTAGACTGTGATGGCTGTGTTGAAAGAGTAGAGTTGTTTTTGTGTTCCTTGTTTTGGGGTTAAAACTATTTTTGTCTGCTCTACAGGATACTCTACAAGTATCTACAGGATACTTGTTTTCATAAAAGTAACAACCTTATTTGCCATGTTAGGGCAGGAAAGATGTTAGCTGGATTTCAGCCTTAGAGTTGAGGACAAAGTGCTGCTGTTAATAAAACCAGTATTTTTCTCTTTAATTAAAAGTTCCTGGAATGTTTCATGAATTAAACATTGGTAAAGTGCCTGCCTTGATGGAAAGGGTGTGCTGTGTTCACCTGGCACTGAGAAATAGACTCTTAGACAAACTTTTCTTACATTGACAGTCATCTCGTAGTTGCAAGAAACAAACCTTGCAAAGCCAAGCTACACTAGTAAATACAGAAATGCTTTTTGTTCTCTTGTAGATTTTACGAATCTTGAATGCTGTCCTATGTTATCTTAACTTTCAAATTTCCCTGTAACCATTCATCTCACTAGCTGTGCTAGATCGATAACATCCGTATGATGTGCTGAACTTACGTATTGGTTTGTTTGGATCATCGTACTATTTTCAGCCATATAGACAAATGTTTTACAGAAGCATGCTTTGCTTATAATAGTAAAAATTACTTTCCATTGTGAAAATCTAAGTCCAAGTGCCTGGAAACACTTGAGACTTTCATCTAATAACACATGTAGCCAGTCCTAATAGCCTGTTGTTCCTAATAGCCGTGGCTTCCGACCTGAAATAGAGTTTGGAAGTCAAACCGTGTTCTCTTGTCCTGTGTTTTAGCAATATACTTTTCTGTAACTGTTTTAGCGCTAACAATCAAAAAGTAAAGCTTCTTTTTCTGGTAATTTAGGGTTTCGAGATCTTCTGAAGGGATGTTGGTGCTAAGGTGGAATAAGTTTGTGCCCTTAGACAAATTCCCAAGTATGACACTCTATGTATGCCTCTATACAATTAAAATGATTAGAACTACTTGTTTTGTGCTTCGTGTTTTCTGTCTCGCTTTTGTTTAAAATAGTTGCCTTATTCTTGATTCTCTTGTCGCAGAGTCTCCCAGATTCTTTCATGTTCTGCGTTTTCTATAATTAAAGAACATATTGGTCTGTAGTTTAGGTCATTAAACTTCATCTCTGACAGACTTGAAAATATAAGAATTGTTTTATCGACAGTCTGCTAAACCATTGAGCAAAATAACCTGAGCAAATGTACAGGAATAGGGGAGGCATTATGTAAGGTTGCAAGTCAGATGATTTCTTGGCTAACACAAGGGGGGGTGACTCTGTGGTTTGGGGCTCCAATCTGGAGTTCTGTGCTTCACATGCCATAGCTGAGAGGATATTTTATTAATGCAAAGTACTTAGCAAAACTCGATTTTCTTTTTAAACTTTGTATCATGTGTACAACCTGTGATACATAATCAGCACAAGGAAGGCTGTTTTCTATAAGCGCTGTGATAATTTCGACCTTACAACCTATTGTCAGGGGAAAACAACAAAAGAACTGATGAGGCAGTCCTGTGTTATCTAGGGTAATAAAGGATGAATTGGACAAGGGTTAAAGTATCTTAAGATAATAGTAAAACCTTGGAAATGCAAATATTATGGTGCATACTGGAGTATATAAATCGATCCCATCCAGCCATAGCTCATCAGGGCATATTAGCCAGAACTAATTGTAGTATGCCAGGCAACCCAAATGTGTCTTTTTTTTTTTTTTTTTTTTTAGTGTCCCCAACCTTTTTTTGCTTGCTGCCAGCAGATCTTCAGTGATCCTTACAGCTAAATATTTCAACATGTGCTATGTCATCTCATAATGTGTTTATTTTGTATTTTAGGACAGTGAATGTCTCTGTACCAAAGAAAACCCGAAATAATGGCACGTTATATGCATATATATTTCTTCATCATGCTGGCATTTTGCCTTGGCATGACGGTAAACAGGTGCATATAGTAAGCCCTCTGACCACATACATGGTCCCTAAACCAGAAGAGATTAATTTGCTCACTGGAGAGTCGGCCACGCAGGTAGGTGGCTTTTCCATCTATAGATGAATAAGTGCAAAAAAAATAATTTGTTTCATAGACGCTTCTGGTGTTAGCATCTGCTGTGCTTGCACTTTTACACTAATGATGATATTAGGAAAAAAAAAATCAAACCACCTTTTCTCGATTATTAGCTTGTACACTAGTAGGAGACCGCTTAGCACAGCAGAGGTAGAACCCTTTGCAACACTGGCTGCTATTATAACACTTCCCTAGTTACCATTAATTACTTCTTTAAGGATTCATTACTTTTGGTGGAAATACTGTATTGTTCTGTTACAGCATGATGCTGCTTTCTATAGTGAATTAGATTCATGTGAAATAATATGCTCTGCTTTTATAAAACAGAGATACGAACTTGATTTTGACATTGGTGAGAGACCAATGTCAAATTGTTTCTTTTCCTTTAGGATGTTCTTTCTTTTCACTTCAATTCAAGAGAATAAGATAGCATCCTTTGACAAATGCGATGATTACTCACCAGGGAAAAAAAATGTAGTGTTGTTTAATGAAATACTTGTGAGTGGCTGTTGTGCCTCATATTAAGCAGAGCTTGAAAATTTCACTCTGGTCTTTAGCATCTGAAATACACCTATAGCCAGCAGTGCTGTTTCTAAATCCTGTCAGAATAAAGTCGAAAATGAGTTGAGGCTAGAGTGCAGCACTAGAAGTCAGAATAGGTGATGTTCATCCAAAGAAAAGCAAGTAGCATGCTCTGGGGATAAGTGTCTACTGAAAGCTAAGGTCACACTTGGTTTCAGCACTGCTTTACAGAGCATTTGGAAGCTCAGAAGTTCAAAACAAATGGTCTGATTTTTTTACTCCCAGAAATTGATATGGTTGATCATCCACATCCTTTTGACTGTTACTTTACAGTCCTCATTTCACTTTTTCTGACTAGTATCCAGATTCCTGAGGTACTAAGATTAATTAGCTGAATATTCATTCTTAATGAACAAGGCTGTGAATGGGCACTGAAGTTTTTCTGTGTCAGATTATGGTGGGCCTTTACAATCTGTTCTGTCATATTTGAGCAAAATACTTGAACTGGTCAAAATTGAGGTAAAATGTTTCTTAGTGGGCTTCTCTATTGTGATATAGTTAATGGCTCCATAGTTCTTGTGAGTTAGAGTATTATCCTGTTCAAAATTCTGTATTGTTTAGCAGTATGTATGTATGTTGTATTTTTAAAGCAAATTGAAGCAGAAAAACAGACCAATGCTCTCGATGAACCTGTCTCTCACTGGAGGTCAAGATTAACCTTAAATGTCATGGTGGAAGATTTTGTGTTTGATGGATCATCCCTCCCTGCTGATGTTCACCGTTACATGAAAATGTAAGTCAATGATTTAATTTTGCTGGATTTGTTATTATAAATTTACTGCACATTTCTTCAGAAATTCTCCCTGGCCTCCTTCAGTATTTTATGTTTAAATCGGTGCTTAGGAGACAAGAATAGATACTCTTAATGCTTGCCTTTCAGTAGTGACAATTAGTAAGATATTATGTACTGTAAAACCGTACAGGAGATCTCTTGTTCCTGGGCAGCTCAGAGTTTAGAATACTTTTTTTTGTACAGAGTTATCACAGCAAGACAAAGCAGAATGACAAAGACACAAGTAAAATGCTACAGCAGACTTCATTTCCCCTTGTTCTCAAATCATACTTCTGGCCTTTAAAGCAATTACTGTCCCTTGACCTTTGCAGTTATCCTTCATCTCCAAATTACCTGTGCAAACTGCAAGTGCCGAAGAAGCACAGCTAATCTCCTATGACATCTTTTTTTCTCCCTTTATGATTGGCTTTATTTTACTTTGACAAAGTATGTTCCTACATTATGTCATTTTCTCAAGAAGATACTGAAAAGCAGGGATAGGCTTTTAGGCCACTAAATGCAGGCAGTAGTTTCTGTTCACAGCTTGCTTAAATTACTTCCAGTGTTAACCATATAAATAGTGCTGTATTGGCTTGTGCTGTATGTTGATGCCTTTCTCTACAAGTACCCTGTTAAATCCAGAAGTAGTTGCTTAATCAGTAGACCCCAGGGTTCTGGGATAGAATCATAGAATCGTAGAATGGTTTGGGTTGGAAGGGACCTTAAAGATCATCTAGTTCCAACCCCCCTGCCATGGGCAGGGACACCCTCCAATAGACCAGGTTGCCCAGCTTCCCAGCCAGAATAGATAAACGTAGTAACTCATAAGATAGGCACATAACAAGAAAGGGTTGGACTGGGGTTGATGAACGAGGATGTTTTTTCTGGTCATGTTTAGATACGCATCAGTGCTGTTTTGTCATTGCATTATACAGGAAATAGTTTGGATATGAAATAGCTTGCTGCAATTCCACTAGCAGTAATTTTAATGGTAGTTATTACATAGAAATCTAAACCTCTTCAGTTAAATAACCAAGCAGACTTGATTTACTACTCTTCTGTATTGCTGTTGCCCATTGTATGTTCAGACTGCAGTCTTTCTCAGCATGCACAGAGACTTCTTTCTTTTGTCAACAACTAAAATTCAACTTTCGGGCTTTAAGAAGCTCTGTTATGCTAGTTCCATAAACTTCTACCGGGAACATCACAGTGTAGATAACTGCCTTTCTAGTGAAGAACTTTAAGAATTTGTCTCTCTCAGGGCATTGGGCTAAATACTTTTCTAAGATACCGACAAAGCAATTGCGTATAGGTTGTAATTTGCTAAATAACGTCCCAGTGGTCAGTATTGTAGAGGGCTCAAAGGCTGGGAAGTTTCTATATTGGCTTCATGCAGGTTGGTGAGGCGGTAGAGCAATCCAAACATGAGTTTCTGTTGAGCAGAAGGCAGAGAAGACTTCTGCTCCTAGTGCACTCTCTCCAGTAGTCTCTAGCCTTCCTATGTGTATGCCAGCCATCGTGTTCATAGTCCTGTGCTAGCTAGAGCATGTGCTATTGCTGACCTGATAGATGTCATTGGGGGTGCAGAGGAGTGGGGGCGGTGGTGGAGAGTTGCCATCGGTGTAGAAGGAGAGGGATACTTGAGACAAAGGATACAAATGTATGGTAGTAAACTTCAGCACATTTCAACATGCTTTTTAATTTTCTCTACCCTGTGTCATGCAGCAGCTTCAGCATCATCACAACCAACTTCATTTGTCTTTTTTTTTTTTCCCCTAGAGAAAAGTAAAAACAAACTAAAAGGAGAAATATGATATGCCTGATTTTTTTATGCAAACATCTCTTAATGAAAGACTCTAGGCTAGTGGCTTCTTTCTTGCTGTGTGTTAAAAGAAAATGTGCCTGAAAAGATGGTGGGAAATAGCTACATGAGTTGATCTGAAAGTGATGAATAAGTGCTAATTTGAATAAAAAGTAGTTTTCTTTTTAGATCACTACAGTCATAAAATCCATGTTTAAACATCCTAGGGTTCAGTTGGGGAAGACAGTGCATTACCTTCCAATATTATTTATTGATCAGCTAAGCAACAGAGTGAAAGATTTGATGGTGAGTAATAGAATACCTTTAATTACATTTAATAGTTTTAACAGTAATCTGCAATGTTGTGTTAATTAAGATTTTGTCATACGTTGTTTACTATAATGAAAAAGCATAAATTCACAAAAGGACTCTATCAATGACTGTTTAACTTAATGTGGTCAACTGTGGTCACTGCAGAGGCTGGATCTGGGTTTTGAGAGAGACTCCCCTCTGGCAGAAGTATCTGCCAAGCTACTCCTGCCTATTCCACCAAAAGATACTTGGATTCCATTGCTTCTGCCTTTTGGGTGGATATGGAGGACATCACTGCAGCACCAGCTGTGGTGGGAGCAGTCTTGTGAGCAATTTGACTCCCTAAGCTGAAGAAGTTGTGTTAGCATCCCAGAGTGGCTTCTGATAATCTTCTAGGGAAATGAGCATACTGTGAACACAGCTGATACTGGAGCTACACTGAGATAAGTCAGCAGCTATTCTTTTCTCTCCAAGAAATTCACTTGTGGTTAAAGTTTCTGGTGGTGCTCTCTATCACGCTAGAGTAACTTGAGCACCTGAAGGCTTGGTGTTGCAGTGCATCCAGTGATTTTGTGCACTCAAACAAATCAAGACCTAGAAACTTCAGTAATGGAATTACAGAAGGATGAGGTTGGATGAAATTTCTGGAGGTTGCTAGTCCCTGCTCAGGGTAGGATCACCTAGACCTAGAAACTTCAGTAATGGAATTACAGAAGGATGAGGTTGGATGAAATTTCTGGAGGTTGCTAGTCCCTGCTCAGGGTAGGATCACCTAGGCCGGGTTGCTCAGGATTTGTCTAGTTGGGTTTTGGATGCATCCAAGGATGGAGATGCCATAGCCTTTCCAGGCAACCGGTTCTAGTGTTCAGTCACCCCTGCAGTTAAAAAAAAAAAAAAAAGGTGGTTTTTTTAATACATTAATAGAATTTTCTGTATTCAGTTTTTGCCCAACTCTTCTCTTACGTGCAGTTCCTTTACTACAAGTTACACATGGCAGTCCGCTACATCTCAACCATGTTTGTCTTAGCAGCTCTTAGTTAAGCCCTGCAGTTCTTTTCAGTTGCACTGACTGGAATGTAGCAATCACTTACTGAGAAGAAAAGTCTTGGGGAGCGTGTCAAAACTGCTAAATGAGTATGTCTGGATTCAGCATCTTCTAGATGGAAGTCTTGGTAGATGTGAACTTTCCATAGACCTTCTAAATTGCCTTTCCAATTCATTAACTTTAGCTCAGACAAAGAATTTTGTTACTTAGTGTTGGGGAGAATCTTCTTTAAGAATTTGTATCCCCTCCACCCCAAGCTTGTTCAGCAAAATAAACTCCTGAGCATTTGTTAGAAATCTTGGTAGCGGATAGTTTTGCCCAGTATTTCTTTAGATACGCTTTTGTGATGTCTTGAAAGGTCATTGTCCTTTGTTTTAAGTTTCTTACCACAGCTCATTCAGTTCAGTACATTCATATGAGCTTCTAACTGGTCATGTACCCTGTTTACAAATAAACTCGGCATTCTCATGTTAATAATAACATTCCTGCAGTTGTCATGCATGTCATGGTTAATGCTATTGTAACTCACTGCCTTAAAGTCGTTAACAATCCCGAGAAGTGCTGCAAAGTTCCATCAAAACTAGCAAACTTCCCCTTCAGCACTGGCTTATGTGACTTCTCAGTAGTGACTTGCCAAACTGCTCGCAAGCCCTGCAGAAAGAGTGGTCTGATAGTATGCACGCTGTGAGATAATGAGGGGTAGGTGCAGAACAGGAAGAGGGTGATACAGCTCTTGTGGCGATACAGCATTTGGCTGTAAACAGGGGCATAGATGCTGTTTGGTGTGCCCGACCTAGAGTCATGGAGCCAAAGGTGCATTTTCCCTGCTTGTGCTAGGCTGCATAGATTTTGAAGTGACTATTATTTTGGCCCAGATGTAGGTCTAGAGGTTATGGGTTCCTCATGTTCTTATATGTTCTTGCCAACGCTGGGAGTTTGGAGATTACACAGGATTCTGATTTAATAGAGAGAAAACTTTAAAATTCATATGCTGAACTTACTTGCTTTGTTCACACACTGTTCTGTAGTACTGATAGAGTGCTAGAAGTAATATGTGATGTTCTGAGGCTGTACTACAAGAGTAGGTTGTATTGCAGAGGTTCAGTAACTCCCTCATTTTCAGAGGCTTAGCAATCATAACACTCAGCTAGGTTGTGAGGCAACACTTGTGGACTTCTAATTGTTCATTGAGAAAGAGTTCATTCTTCTAATCTTTATATGTTCATTTAATTTGCTTTTGGCGTTGAAGAATTCCTGTCTCCGTCTTGTTTTGCAATCTGATTTTCTCCGTACACTACCTGTAACTCCTTAGTAGTGCTTTGTCTGTGGAGAGTGCAGTTGCTGCATGTTTTGTTTTCTGTCTGTCCTGCATAAATAAACTTCTTTTTCGTTTTCTCTCAGAAATGCTGATGCTTTCTTTGATAGGCTGAGATATTGAAATGAGAATGGAGGGATTACAGGCATCCTTTAAAAAAGCAGCAGCCTGGAAGATGTTTATGTAGCTTTTGGTAAACAGCTGTAGAATCTCGCCAGCATTGTCTACTGTCAGCTCTAACCACATTGTTTTCACCCTATTTTGTTGTTTGTTTGTTTGTTTGTTTTTTCCCCAGACAGTTCAGAGATTCCTGGCACCGTTCTAGTTTCTCAAGCTTTCTCCCTGCTGTGTTTATAAAACTTTCTCAGCTTCCCTTTCTCTCCCATGCATGCATGTTCTGCCACTGTCTGAAAAGCTTACAGGGTCTTGGGAGGCTGGGGAGATTGAGAATTGTTTGTACTCACTGGAGGAAAGGGTGAAGAGGAGAGTGAATGTCATCCCCAGTTCACACCTGACTGCTACGTGGGGAGGCTAAAACCATGTTCTGTACCGTAAGGATCAGAAGAAGCCTATTCATGTCAGTGTCAGCTAACTAATTACTGTAGAAATAGATGCAACGTAGAGCAGCAGTTCTGAGATGGGAATTATGATTGGCTAGTAATTAGGAGCCTGGAGCAATAGATCTCAAACTGTTGCAATTCAGAATGCCTGCCTGTCTGCAGTCTTGAGCTATCCTTAAAAGTTGAAAATTTGCACCTAGGTAGCTACGGGGAATTCTAACATCTGCAAGGTCAATTTTTTTTTTTTTTTTTGTTTTAAACTTATTTGAGAGACAGACACCTATCAAGCAGAAGGATGTGAGGTAATTTAAGATTTTTTTTTTTTTTTTTCCCCCTAGCTTAAGGGGGCCCCAGGTAGTTCTTATCATAACTAAAGTGTAGATGATACAGGAGGATTAGCTGAAATTATTTCTCTTGGAGCAGGAAGAGGATTTCTGTGACACCCCATATCCCAAGTTTTGCAGGCAGGGTAGCTTGCTTAGCTTTAGCTGTGGTGTCTTCACCAGTTTGGGTAAGTAGTATCATCTTGCTTCCCCACCTTTTGTTTTGGTATGAGTTGTTTTAACTTTAATTTCTCTCAGAAACAGCCTCAATTTAGTAAAGTTTTGACTATGGCCTTTGGGATGTGATTTCTATTTTTTTTCATCCTCTAGTTTAGGTAATCTTAGCATATACTTTCAGAGAAAAACTGTCAGAAGAGAGAATTATCTTAAGCACACTTTTCCCACTTGAGACCAACAGAGGGAACTTTATGGAAACATCTCAGAGGCGTTTGTATACAGTAATAGTGAGGTTGCTGTAAGAACTTGAACAGAACAAACTGCTAATTTAGCATTTCTTGGAAAAAAAACACCAAAGACTTCAAGCATGGTATAAGAAATCTAAGATTTTATTCCCTATCAAAAAACAAACTGACCTCTTAAAATTGTGTGATTAAATTAGTGTGATATAATCACTTTCCTTTATTTAAAAAAAAAAAAAAAAAGAAATAATTGTTGCAAAATTTCTGCTATTAAAAATGAAACTCAATCTTTTTGAAATACAGGTTATAAATCGTTCTACAACAGAGCTACCTCTTACAGTGTCATATGACAAAATATCTCTTGGAAAACTCCGATTTTGGATCCACATGCAGGATGCTGTGTACTCCCTCCAACAATTTGGTATGTTTTTTATCTTTAATGACTTTAGGCCAAAACCACCCCCTCAATTTTTTTTCTTGTAAGTACATAGATGACACTTAACTCTTTTTTTTTTTTCTGGATAGCTGGTGAAAAGGTTTAATGCTACAAATTTTACGTTGTTTTACCTGAAGGTAAAGATAGAAATAAAATGTTGTCAGGTGGTAGGAAACAAGAATACAGAGGTGAATTAACCATTTTAAAAATAAATTTTATTTGAATAGTACTACCATAAAAGCATAAGGGGCCAAAATAGAGGAGAGAATTTTTGCCACAGGTTTCCCCTATGATCCATGGAACAGAAGAGCTGGATCAGTGTTAGACAAGCTTTGCTAGAAGCTATATGTCGCTGGTCACTCTAGCCCATATGTACAGTGAAATACAGGCAGGCACAGCAAAGTCTTTGGGCTCAAGCTGAGCATGAAGAAGGAATCTGGGTTCTGATCATGCTGCTTCTGACACTTCAGATCTGGCTGGCCTCTCACTTTGGCTCACTTACAAATTTGTAAGGTAATTCAGATAATAGTTTCATGCGTGGAAAGCC
Source organism: Balearica regulorum gibbericeps (assembly GCF_011004875.1). Lineage (NCBI taxonomy): Eukaryota > Metazoa > Chordata > Aves > Gruiformes > Gruidae > Balearica > Balearica regulorum. The sequence continues at coordinate 70,978,252 of NC_046185.1, forward strand.
TCCAGTTTAAATTCTGTGTTTCGCTTAAATGTAATGGAGTAAGTGTACACCTTCACTCTGAAGTTCATATGGTCTGTGTTGGTGATGACATAGCCAAGCTTTTACTGTCTTTAAATGTTTCTTCCACTAATGCACACCTTTCTAAGTCTAATCATGACTCTTAAAAATCTGCATCTTATTTTCAGGGTTATCTTTGCAGACTTAGTTCTCTCTCAGTAGACTGTAGTTGGCTTCTTTACGCTAGAGTAAGGAAGTACGTTGTAACTGAACTGGTGATGTATATGAATGTAGGATTTTTTTTCAGATCCTCTCTTTTTAAGCTCTACAGACAGCAATTTAAACTTTTTTTCAGGCCAAGAGATCTTAAAAGCTCTGTGCCGTATTATTTTAGTGATTCTTGAATCCTTCCCAGTTGTTGTTTTTTTTTTTTTTTAATTTTTTTTTTTTTAAATGCAGATAGATATAGTATTCTACTAGTTTCCCAAGAGACGTACGCAGGGGTAATGCTGCTTCCATACTACTCAGTGTTGTTCTTTGTTCACCAAAATTTAGTCAGTAAGAGGGAGAGGGTTTGGTTATTCACTGTAATCTCTGAATTAGTATTTTATGACGGACGACTTAACATTTAAGGCACTGATTCTTCTGGGGAAGAAAAAAACAACTCTGGTTCAGCACTAGTTTCAGAGTGTAATATTGTAAGACACAGTACCTGTATACAGTGTAACTTAACTGAGAGTCTAGACTTTGTCCATTTCTTTTGCAGCCTCAGCTTTTCTCATGTTTTGTTGGGGGAGGGAGGGCAGGTAAGGAATAAGGTCATCCACAGTAGAATCCAGCTGTTTCTCCTTAGTTCAGGCTAATGCATATCAAAGCTACAAAGTATGTCTGCTTAAAATAACTTCAAAATAACTGTCTTGAAAGAATTGAGTAACTGCTTGTTCAGAGTTTGTGTGAGGCATTTGACCACCATCATTTCTCCATAAATTTTTGTGAGTCCTCTCAGAATGGCATAATTGACATTTTCATGTTCCATGTCTTGGCTGTCTTGTGATGGACATGTAGATCAAGACCTATCATCCTAGGAGTACCTCCTCTGCCTGGAACAAAAGCTTATCTAAGATGCTGCTTGTTTCCTATGTGCATGCAGATAGTGAAACATAAAGTTTAAAGTATTCCTTTTGGAATAACTTATGAAAAGGTCACCTTAGATCACTAGCAAAACTCCAAAATCACTTGAAAATTGGTAAATTCACATTCTTGCTGTGATGCAGGACAGCTGATAGGACAAAGTAAATTGGTACTGAACTCAACGGTTTCATAACTAGCACCATTGCTGTAAATGAAGCATTGTGTATTTTCTGAGAACAGTAGACTTCAATCACAGTGACTGGAACTTTACTTCATGAAGAAAGCATCTTAACAATGGCTGAAGGATTTCAAAGGGATGCTGTATCTTCTGGAAAACACACTCTTTGGTGCTGGCAACAGTATTTATCATGGACAGGTTCTAACTTTTTTTTAATTAATGGTTGTCTAGTATATAACAAGAAAGCAACATTCCTCCTTTAGGAGAATTGCAAGACAGTAGAAAATATGTATTCAGCTTCAGGTTGTGATTTCTGGAAGGTGCTTTGCCTTTCTCCGTTTATCAAAGAGAAGCTTCCAAGTTAATTCTGCAAGGACTGTCAAAGGAGTTGAAGCCTAATCCACAATGTGGGGTCTGTACGGTTGCATATATGGCCATGTTTCCCACTGATCTTTGTTGTCCTCCATGGTGTAGTCTTTTTCTCATTTTTCAGTTTTTAACATGAAGCTCACTTATATGTATCAAATAAAAGCTCAGAGACTAAGTTTGAATAATCCTTTGTCTTTCCACACAGGCAAGATTGACTTCCTGTGCTTGCCTTTTGTGTCTCTGGTACTCAGTTTGGGTTGTAGTTACACAACATGTTAAGGGCACATCAGCCTGCTTGTAACTGATGGGTTTTGTTTAAGGCAAGCCAAATAACTAGCCAAAATATAGGTTTTACCAGTAAAGCTGCCATCTTGTTTTGGATTTATGATTCCTTCATAAAACATGTGCAGATGAAATAAGATTCCTTTCACACTGGACTCTAGCATAACAGCAATTAACTGTCTAGTATTTCTTGCATAATTACTTGTTTTTTCTCTTAGGGTTTTCAGAAAAGGATGCAGATGAAGTAAAAGGAATTTTTGTTGATACTAACCTGTACTTTCTGGCTTTGACATTCTTCGTAGCAGCTTTTCATGTAAGTGGAGAAACTTTGTTTTTCAGGGACTACAGCATATGAAATAAAAAAAAAGGAGTGGGGGTGGGTTGAACTTCAACTCTTTCATTTATTGAGAATTATTCTTTGAAATAGTAATTTCAGTAGAGCAATAGAAGAGGTTTCTGTTAAAAGTCAGCTGTATTTCCAATACCAAGTTAATATACAAATCTCAAAGAAGATAGAAGTATGAGATGACTAGGTATAAACAAAACAGTCTTGACTGAAATATAAAACATTTAATTTCATTATCATCACTTTTTTTTTTTTAGCTGAACCAAAGCACCCAGAGTTAATATGTCTGTCAACATTGGTTCACATTTTCTGCTAAGCTGAGTTCTCACAAACCTTATTGCTGCAGTGGCATAGCTCAGGCACCGACAGTAGGGTTTGAGGCTCTAACTTCTAACCCCCAGAGAAATTTAGATCAGCTGATGCAGATTACTTCCAAAAATTGTCGCTGTAAAGTGCAGAGCTTGTGGCTCTAGGCATGATTGTTTGTTGTGTCTCTCTGTCAGCATTGTGTGTGTCTTGGTTTAAATATGAATGCATTTTTAACAGTTCAGCTGGTAGTCTTTAACTAGTGCATGTTTGAGTAAATGAGTATGTTTCTTGCTATTTGCAGCTTCTCTTTGATTTCCTTGCATTCAAAAATGACATCAGCTTTTGGAAGAAAAAGAGGAGCATGATTGGGATGTCTACAAAAGCAGGTATGAGCCAGAATGTGAACTGTTGTGCGTGTGCTATCTAATATATACTGTGTGTTATTAGTCTTACTCTAAGTTGAAACTTTGTAGATTCACCAAGATGGCAAAATGAGATGTATTTGTGTATGAAAAGAAGATGGCTAATGGCCTGGTTCTAACTTCGTTAGCACCGTGCTCAAGTGTCACTTACTTTTAAGACCTCATGTCACTTCTGATGTTTGACTGTCTCACACTTGAGAATAAGTTTAATATTAAAGTCAGTCACCAGATTTCCTGCGGTGAAGGAACAGAAAAATACTTTGACAAAAGAATAAGGACCAGAAGAAAATCCTGTGGGTGGAGAGAATGTACTATCATGGGTAATGCTGTCCTGTGAGTCCCCTGTGATCCTTGTAGATAACTACAGGTTCCAAAATATTTGGGAGGGAAAATGCTGTAGTATAATGCTGTTATTTGATTTGGTCTTTGGTGTAAACAGGAGCAGAAGAAGCTCTTGCGGGAGGCAGGGAAGAGCATAGGAGGGTTGAGTTGACTTGAAGGTAGGGAAGATGAAAGAAACATAATGGCATAACATCCTGCCAAGCCTTCCTAGAGACAGATGAAGGTAGTAGCCAGCCCTGGACGCTTGAGGTTTAACACCCCACTCCCCAGCATTGTTTATTATGCTAATACTGCTTGTTTTTCTAATAGTTTTTCCCACTCTGATTATAAACCAAAATGGTAAACTTGGAGTCACTGGACCTCTGAGACTATCCCTAATTCTGTCATATATATGGATTGATTAAAACATGTGAGGAATATCAATACCAGGAAAAAACTTAGACATTCTAAATTACGATGAACAGCAACATGTTTGTCTCATGTTTCTCGTTTCTCTGTTTATTGTCTTCATCGGAGTGCCTTTGGTTTTGTAAGACATTTATACTGCTGTTGGCAAATGAATGCCAAAAAGTTAGTAAAAATTCAAAATCGTCCATGAAATTTCAAAATTAGTGTTAATTGCCAGTTTTAAAAGTGAGTAAAGTCAAATTGGAAAGACTGAGTGACAAAGGTTTTTTTAATCTTACTGTCAAAGTATCGATCTTCAGTCTCTGGTAATCGATGGTTTCATCCTCTCCTTAGCAAGCCTAATCACATTTCTGCCTGTATCTCCTTCTTGCCCTGAGGAAGAAGTGCAACAGGCAGTTGCTCTGGAATCGTACAGTGTAATCGTTGATGTCTGAGTGTGTCGCAGCTCTTCTCTCTTTCTGTTCCTGCTTAGGAGGATGGATATTTGAATCTAAGAAGTAGTTGGTAGACACTTAGAAGCATCCAAGGTTTTGCAAAACCTGAAAAATAACCCTAAAATAAACTTTGTAACATCTACAAACATTAAATTAGTTGCATGAGTTTCAAAGCCTGACATTATGTTACCTCACAGCCTTTCAGCTTCCTCAAGACAAGAATCATGAACATAGTTCATAATGGAACTGATACATTGCTGACTTGCTGCAGTACAGAAGTTTTCCTTAAATATTCTGATTTCCTTTCATCTTTTGTAATACGGATTTCATAAAATGTTTTTGTTCCTTATTTGCCTGGAGGTATACAGGTCACTGACTGTTTCTAGGACTATTTGATATCTCAAGATGTATATAGGAGAAGTTCATGCTTAAAGAATGACAGAATTGTAGTAAATAGGCCAACAGTGTTCTGTCAGCTCAGCTGTTCATTTAAATATTAATAAGCCTTTTGTTTTCATTTTTTCTGTCTAGTGCTTTGGCGGTGCTTTAGTACTGTGGTTATATTTCTTTTCCTTTTGGATGAACAAACAAGTTTATTGGTACTAATCCCGGCAGGCATTGGTGCAGTGATTGAGGTGAGTTCTTAAAGCTCTAGAACCGAATACCAGTATTCACAGCAACATCCATAGTTTATTGTAGAAAAAGAATGCTCAGCTAGTTGCTGGAAAAATTACTGCTGGTGTAGTATGCTGTCTTAGCAGTGTTAACTGGCTTTCAGGGTAGAGGAGATTGTGACCCTTTATCAAATAACTAAACTGGAAGTATGAGGTTTTTCTGGGATGAGTCAGCTGGTATTGTGGAAACCAAACATAGAGCTGTGCTGAGGTTCCTTCCTATCGCATCATCTGATAGGCATCACTCCTGATGAGGTATGTATAACCATGTCAGCAAACCTTCCTGGAAACAGTGTGCCGTCAGACAGTGCCACAGGTCTGCAGCTTGCTCCTTGGCCATGACTGAGGTGCTTGGGGAAGGAGGGAAAGGAGGAGACTGCTGGCTGCGTTCATTATTCCAGCAGAAAATTTTTTACGTCTGATGTATTTCTGTGTGTTAAGTTTTCTGTATCAGATTTGCTGGAGGTTTTGTTTCTATAAATAGAAATTTAGGCTTATGTTTCAAAATTTCTTTAGCTGTCTGAAATTTTAACAAAGTTCCAGGCATAAATATATATCCCTGTAAATATGCTGCTACTTTTGTAGAATGTCTTTTAATTTGATCCTTGAGATCTAAATAACTAAATTTAAAAAAAAAATCCTTGAATATAAAGACTTCAGAAATTCAAAAGTATCAAATGGTTTGAAAGTGCATCAGGTCAAGAAAAGCGATGCTTTTGTTTGGTTTCTAGTGAAGAAGAAGAAATAGCCCTAGTATCTAAATCACTATTTTTTTTCAGAAGTTTTAGTGGAAACCAGATGAGGCATCTACGGTTGTAGGGTAACAGGAACGATCTCTCATGATGTTCTGAACACTAGTTTCTCATACAGTAGTAATAGTCACATTGCTTCTGTACTAAGTAATTTTCTCACTTGCATCAAGGATGACAGTAAAGGATCATCTTTACCACATTGCACATTTTTGTTTGGAAGATATGATGGGTGAGAAGAGAATAATGATGTATGTAAAGTTAAACAAACAAACCTTGTCCACAAAAAGCTTCATGGAGCATAGCTCTCCTGGTGAGCTTACTGCATTGCCTGAGTTGTTGAACCTGTATAGCAGGGTGGGTACATCCTGTACAGCAGGGTGGGTACATGAGTGAATTTTCAGGTGTGCTGAACCTTTGGTTACGTTAGGGTCAAGCTGTTACAGCTGTACAGTATGTAGGCAGATGGTTCAGTGGATTCACTGACTTTTGCTCATAGCCCACTACTGAAACGTGATGACCATGGAAGTGCCCACTTGATCACTGTTAGGAGCTCTGAGGCACCTCCATCTTGCAGACCCCAGCTGACCTTGAAGGCATGTAAAAACGCTTGGCAGGTTTTACGGGAGAATTTTTTACGGGAGAATTCTCTAAATGCTTGACCTGAGATGCCTGCTGGTGCTGAGAGCACCTAAGCGCTGCAGTCCAGGTATCCTGGAAGGACTACGTTATTTCACTTACGGTACATCATCTGATATGGAGTCTTAATAGTGCAGGCTCCCCATGTCTAGTGACGTGGCATTTGGTTTGTATAGAGACGCAGGCAGTGTGCTGCAATTAGGCTGATGCAGCTTTATGCAATGGGTGCTTAGAATAGATACTCTGGGGTCTTGATTCTGATTATCTGAATCCTGCATAAGACATTATTTTGGATAATCCTTTATGTGCACATTTTGGTTTTGCTAATCACAGCTCTGGAAAGTGAAGAAAGCTTTGAAAATGACAATCAAGTGGCAAGGCTTGAGACCCAAAATTCAGGTATAGTAGACATTGACCTGTTAATGATTACATTCTTGAGTTGTCCATCTGTTTCCAGGTTACTGTGCAACTTGGCTTTTAGTGAAATGAAGATTCTAAAAAAAAAAACCCAACTATTAAAGTTTCCTATGTAGATCTTCTCTTTATGGATGGCTTAATCCAAAAGCTGAACGAGCATTTTCAAACTTAAAAACCTCTTTGATGAATTCTGTAGAAGCAGCAGCTATTATTTGTACGTATTTATGGTGTGAGAAACTTCAGAACTCCTCTGTCAGTCCTGCTAAAACTTAGCAGGTGGGACTGTGCTCCTGCCACTGTGTCAGAAAGGCATTCTTAACTGACATTGTGATTTAAAGTAAGAAACTAAATATTTCATGAAGCTGTAGGTATGCCTTCTTCATTGTGGAACTAGTAGAAGACATGACATGTTCTGGGGACAGGACAGCCTTTGAGAAATCCTCTGGGTAAAAATTAAATCCTGAGACTGTTTGCAGGACATGCAGTGGCAGCAGGGGTCCAAATTAACATTATTTTTTGACGTGAGTGTAATCTTTTTAAAGTACAATCTACACTGAAAGTTTCTCTTGTTGGTAGGAGAAACAGTTGCTAATCTTCAGTGTTTACTTCACAAGAAGTATTGGGGTTTTGTGCTGCCAGAAGTCTGTGCATCTTGAGTGGCTGATAGCTCTGGTTGTTCCTTTGTCAATATTCAAGGAACTGTGTTTAAGCAGTCACAATTTGTGGAGATAATCCATAACTGACCTCTTAATGCATGAAAATGGTTATGGTTTTTAAAAATGGCTTCCTGTATCTGCCAGATTCTTAGCCACTTGACTTTGCTTTTGCTTTGTGAAGTCTGCTGTCTCAACAGCATTTTTGTAAGTAAAGAAATCCTGGATGTTTGGTGTAAAATATGAAGGGAAAAATAGAACTTTTTTGCCTACCCTGTATTTAGCAGGCTTATAAGAGCTTTGAACTGTTACCTAGCTTAATGTCTAAGCAGTTTAGTTTGCAGTTTAAATCTCTGTGTAGGGAGTCAGATACCAAATGCTTTTCCCTCCAGTTCTGACTTGATTATGCTTTTTACATATTTGCAGTTTGGTACATACAATGACTCTGAAAAGAAAACTGAGGAGTATGATACCCAGGTAAGAGAGAATCCTGTGGCTTCTGATCTATAGAGTCTATGTGGCCTACTGATTGACTTGTTTCACTCTTTTTATTGCTGCAAGTGTTCTCTCATAGTTGTCATGTGGATCATCACCATGTGGATGATCAGATAGTGGAGATTCATTCTGGTAATTTATGAAAAGAAATAGCGAAAGAGTTCTTCTGTTAGCTGAATCTGGTTGAAATATTTCTCTGAGAAGCAGAATTGCAAGTGACTTACCTGAAGAGAAATGTCCTAAAGGGTCTTCATTCACAAATTTGAAAATTGATAATTGTACTTGTCATTTATACTGGAGGAATGTTCATGTGCTTCCTGATTTCTGAAAAGAGTTGAACATAGGTGGCAACATTGGTGTTAAGCAGAGAGCTACTCTTAGACCCTGATCCTCGTGCTGCCTCTTGTTGCTTATGCTCTAACGTCCTTTGTGGTCTGAACTGATCATTGGAATTTTTATCACCTTCTCTACAACTGGAAGTATATTGGAAATAATAGTAGACATTTGTGAATAGGAAAAAATTTTCAGGGAAAAAAAATATGTGACTGTCTTCTCGTTAATGCCATGAAAAGTCTGCTGTATATAAAATGTGAACTAACAAACTATCTTCCTTGTCTGTTAGGCTATGAAATACTTGTCATATTTGCTCTATCCACTGTGTATTGGAGGTGCAGGTTACTCCTTGCTGAACGTCAAATACAAAAGGTATCATAAATCATAAATGATTTTCTACAGAATTGAAGCATTCCCCATTTTTTTCTATATTAATTAATTGGAGATGATGGGTTATGGAAATCAGTTATTTTACTTTGCTCAATTCATAAGCCAGGAACTGGAAACTTCCTCATTCTATAGGAGCTAAAGCTGAAGTGTCTAACTGTTTGTTGGGGTTTTTTTAACATCCTGTAAGCTACAGGTTGTTGTATTTTGCAAGTAACCTGATATAACTAGTATAGATTTCAATAGCTTGCATACATGAGTAAGCCATCAATCAGAAGAGCAGAAAGAAAGCTGGCACTGATGTTCAGAGAACTGGTAAGGTGACAGGAGAGATGAGAAGAATTCAGTGGTTAAACCTGTCCAGTAACAGAGAGAAGCAAAAACTGTCCCAAAATTATTTGCTCTGAACAAGAGGTTCCTCTGTTCCTAAATATGATAGCTAGGATGGCAAGCCAGCAACAGCGTTTTTAAGAATGGACTCGATTCCTTTAGAGACATGGGCTTTTACTGCAACATACTGATACTTCAGCAACAGACTCAGTATTTCATGAAAAGGTGGAATACTTGTCCACTTTCACTTAAAATAATACAATTAGTTCATTTTGTATTGGAGAGATGCACGCAAGTATGCAGCCACGAGACTTTGCTGTAGGAAAAAATCTGCAAATGCAAGTATGGTTATGGCCATGTAGATGGGGTTTTTGGCGTTTTTTTTTTTAACAGTCTTTAGTCCCAGAAGGGGTGGGAGGGAGAACAAGCAGTAGCTTAAAATAACATCAGAAAGAACTACTGTTGCTGTATACGTGGGCCATAGCACTTGTGCTAGAAACTGGGGCGATTTCTAGGCTATTAGAAAAGTATTTTTTTCAGAAGGTTCTTGTCTTGGTAAGGAGCTAAGAAATATGCAGCGTTTAAAAATCCTGCTTTTCTCACAAAATTCTTAAATTCATCCAGTACTGCAAAATATTACATGCCAGGTGTTCTGTGAACTGTAGCTTGAGAAAGTGAAAACAATTCATAATCATAGAATTTTTGTCAGTGTTAAATCTATTTGTAAGGAAATGTGACGGAACAAGTAATCTTAACAGTGGATTATCTTTTAATCTCGCAGCCATTTTCTGATGCATTTTTTAGATGTTTGTGGATTAGTGAAATGCTGCCACAGCTGTAACATTGCTATTAACATGTCACTGACACAGCAGTGCAAGTTTAATTTTACATAATATAACCTGAGCATCACAGTTATGAGCTGTTGGTACTATCACAAGCAGAAGTATGCAATTTGACCAGTATCTGTAATGCCACTGGTATTTTACTAAGATTGTGCTCCTGGGAAGGCTTGTTAGATGTAAGGAAGGGAAAATGTAGATTGCTTGTATTTACCTTTTTGTTGGTTTTGTGGTTTGGTTGGTTGGTTTTTTAAGTGCCTACTATAGTGATTTGCACTGAGTGGTATTTGTTGATTGAAATTTGATAAGTCCTTACAATGCCATATTAAGTGTCTCTTTAGTATTTAGAATATAGTGTTACCTTTGCGAGTCTTAATGCAGTCGGGGTTCAGTGCACAGTATTATCTGATGTCTTTTTGGGTGCAGAAGTCTTAGAACATTCTGAAAAAGTATAAAAGCAGTTGATAAAGCTCTCCAAACTTGTTGAATGTGCTGATAAACATCCTTTGCTTAAACTTTTCACACCTTCTCTGGAGCCCTTCCTAAAGCAAGGAAGATGTGAGGTATTTAGTTCTTACATAAAGTAATTCACAACACAGCCACTTCTTGGAGTAGTCAGCATGCAGTCATATAGAGGATGTATTACAGGAGTGCGTATATATATATATTTTTGGCTGAGGTGAAAAAATAACTGAACTGGCTTCTTTCTTTGTAGCTGGTATTCCTGGTTGATTAACAGCTTTGTCAATGGTGAGTCCCTGCTTGTGTTGTTTTTTTTTTCTATTCATATTTCTTCAAATGGAGGCCAAGACACAAAAGTAGAAAATTAACTGCTATCCACTGGATCACTGTAATATAGAGCAATAACTTGACTGGAGGTTCCAAAATTATCACAGTGATTGAGAAGGGGAGAAGAATCAACCCAAAGTGAAACAAAAGGATTAGATGCATCTTCTCTCTTCAGGAAAATGAGTGTAAATCTCTAATTGTGAAAGTATAGTTGTGTGGTGTACTTCTGTGGTGCATTTGTCCGTAAGTTTTCCATCTTTTATCTTCAGGAGTGTATGCTTTTGGATTCCTGTTTATGCTGCCCCAGCTGTTTGTAAACTACAAGGTAAGATTAAAAATTAATAAAAGACTACTTTTTTTAGTCTATTCCAGAATTTATTACAAATTTGTATTTTTAATCCTAGATGAAATCTGTTGCACACTTACCGTGGAAGGCTTTCACATACAAAGTAAGTAAAGCTCTAATTTAAAGATTGGTGCAGTCATTTTGGAAATAGTTTTCTGTGAGAAACAGCTTAGTATTATGTAGCTTAAGGCTGACAGTTTAAGAACTAAGCTGACAGTAAAACCAAATTTGTTTGCATGTTTAAAAAAAAAATTGATTTCTATTTTTCATAATGACTTCCATATGATGAGAATACCTGCATCCTAGTTTTGATGATAATACTGGTTTTTCTACTGTCAGCTGTCTTGCATGGGTGCAAATGTTGGTCCTGCAAATAAACTGCTCAGTCTCAATACATTATTTTGGGAAGAGAGAGGATTGTATTAACAAAGGATAGTTCTCAAGAAACAGACAGGCCCACTAGGAGACCTTAATTTGGCAGGTTCCAGGAGCTACCAGAGGCTGAAGTAATGTACACACTGTTCTGTGCTGGGGTGGGATTTCTGAGCTGCTGGGCAGTGTAATGACGAACGTGGTGGGTGGTTACACAGTGGAAAAGGGGCAGCACTGTGGTGTCTCCACTGCTTAGACTGCCCTTGTAGGAAATAATGTGATGCTGTAGCAAAGCTTAACACCAGACCTTGGAGGAGGGAAAGGTGAGTTGATTTCAAAACAAAGTCAACTTACTAACCCTTTGATACCTGCATACCCACAAGCCAAGCACCCACATGAGTGTCCAAGTGGTTTGTGTCATACTCAGGCACCAAGACGGATGTACCTGAGTATCCCAGTCAGGATTCCTTGTGCTGATATGGAGGACAAGGGACATCCACTGTTGAGTTCCTGTTTCTCCTACGTTCTTCCTCAATCGACAGCTATGTACAGTTTTGTACCCCTAAAGAGCTGGTAGTATTTTGATTCCATCCTTGCCCATCATCTGTGAGTCATTAGGATTTTTTGTACTGGCATTTCTTTTCCTGATCATTGTGACCTGAGAAGCCCTAGATGGATGTGCTAGCATCACCAGGATCTTGATACCATCAACATGTGCCATGTTCCGCTCATAAATGCTTTCATTTATTCTTCTTTGTGCCGATGTATTATGATTCTCCAGAACATGAGTACTTAAAAAGAAACAGCATTAGAAACTGCTCAAGACATGGTGTCCAATTCTAAACAGATGATCTGGGACAAAAGAACTAAAATCTTAAAGTTTGAAGTGCCTTTCATAGCTTTTCTGTTTCTGTGAGCCTACAGCAATAGCCCAACTTTCTGCTGCTTTAATGTTTTTAAGAAATCATGGATCATCTAGGAAAACTTTGAAATAGAGCTGGTAGCAGAATAGCAACTAAACAGTGTTCAAAATGGAAATATAGTAGGAAAAAAAAAATCTAGTGTCTCAGACGTATACTAGGCAAGTCAGCATGTTTCTTAATAGGGGGAGTAAAAGGTACATTAGTGACCTAATTTTACTTTAGCAACAAAATACAGTAACTGAACAGAGACATCAGCAGTTAATTAGGCAACAAAGGACAGTATTCCAGCAAGTAACCTTTAAAGCAACAGAATTCTGTTGCTGAATAGCCTTTTCTTACAGAGCGTTTATGCTTCCTGTTAAGATGCCAGAGGCTACCCACAACAAAGGCTTGTGTGTATGGAGAAAGAAGTATATGATGTTTTCAATTATGTTTAACTTACTGGTCTTTGGAGGGGGTAATTTACTTTTTCCTAGCGGATGTTTAAAGTTGCTTGCTCTCTTCTGCACTTTGAAGAGTGGAAAGAATAGTCTGAGGTCTCATCTGTGATTGTTGTTTTAGAGAGCTTTGGGTTTTTTCTTTAATTTGAACTCTTTCCTGTTTTGGAAGACCTTGGCAAAAATGAAGATCAGTCTTAACTTTCCAGTTCCTGTAGTCTTTATGTTTATGCTCTTCATGCTTTTATGAGGAGTACCTTCATATGAGGTCATCCCCAACAGAAAACTACCTAGACTGAATACTATTAGATGGGCTGCCTTGATGCGTTCAATTTTAGTGGCTCATGAGGACTGCCTAAGTGCCTGAAGGATGGAGCATTTAACTCTTTCTTCCTTTCATGGTTGTAGGATCACTCACTTGGGTGTTGACTTGGAAAGGCTGCCTTGTCCGTCTTGCCAAGTTTTTGTTCCATGACAAACCTGCTTTGCACAGGCTTGAGAAGTGCCATCCATATTCTTTGATAACTTCAGATTGATGGATTTGTTTTGACTTGCCAGAAAGAGCTTTCCTGTTGTAGAAAGAGCTTTCCTGTGGAACTCTCTCCTGTCCAACACCCCCATCTTCTGCTGAGGCTTTGTTTCACCATAATAAGCCTTGGTTCATTTTGAAGAGTGAGTTGTCCTCTGCTTAGAAAATACATCCTTTTCCCCCTTCTTATGGTATGGATTTAGGTACAGCTTGCTAATATTGAAAGGAGAAGCCATGTTACTGACTCAGTCTGTTAACCCAACGGTGAATATTCTTTGGATTTGTTTCCTGCTGGCTTTTATAAGTTGAAAGTTTATTGCATCATATGATGAGTACTAGAGCTGGTGCACTGTAAGAGACCATTTCTAGTCCTCCCTGTAGGCTAGAGCCAGATCCAGGGGAGCTGCCCTTCTGTTTACTTTCTTTACCTCCTCTGACAAAATACTGTTGTCTTTGCATGCTTTCCCAGCAGATGTCTGGGAATTTAAGCTTTCTCACTTGAGAAGCAGTAGTGAGAAAATATTTCATTATTGCTTCAGAAACAGAACCCATAGTATGCTTAGTTGAGTGGAAATGGTGTAGAAAATTATGTCTTGGATAAGGGATGGGTGATTACTTCTAGGAGAGCACTGAAAATATTTTAAAATCTCTCCAAGACTGTCAAGTTAATGTTCTTAAGAGCAATAAATTAACAAGTTTTTACACAAATTTCAAATTCCCACAGAAAATGAAAGTAAACTGACATTTTCTAAATTTTAAATAATTTGAGTAATTAATAAATAAAAGGTTTTTGCCAGTTGCTTTTAAAGATTTCACAGAAATTGAATTCATGTTTTTCCCCTCACATGACAGTACGCTCACTTACCTGAAGTAGTCCTCCTTCTTTTTATTTGTAACTATAATTGTGTGGTCTGGAGTAGACAGTATGGTCTTCATTAAAAGAAAGAACTTTAAAGTTTGCATTAATTAGTTTTTCAGCTTAAGTGTTGTTATAAATATGGAAGTAGTCTGTGTTCCTACCGGAAAATACAGTTCTAGGAAGCCTGTTTCCTGTAGCTTTGTATGACAGATGACTTCCTTTCTTCACAGCCAACTGAAGTACACTTTTCTTTTATTCGTAGGCGTTCAACACCTTTATTGATGATATATTTGCCTTTATCATCACTATGCCAACATCTCATAGGCTGGCGTGCTTTAGAGATGATGTCGTGTTCCTGGTCTATCTTTACCAAAGATGGTATGCCTTTCTTTCATATTCATCAGAGTTTTTACAACGCTGTAGATGGTTGCAGTCTTATTGCTATAAAAACCTATGAAATAGTTTGGGATAGACTTTAAACAGATTTTTATACCGTAGTAATATATAGTATGATCTGGATAATGGTAGTTGTGTCTATGCCTAGTGAAGGGAATGGTGAGGAAGGGATCCTGAAAAGGAGATCTCAATACAAATAAAAGGAGCAAAAACGCTTTCCATAACTGACAGTATTCCTGGCCCCTTTTTTAGCAGGCTAAGAGAGTAGGCAAGAAATTCCTTTTCTCACAGCACACTCAGAATTTTTGTCAATGACCCCTTCTCCTCCCCAAAACAGCAGTCCTCCTTTCCAGCAGATAGTTTCACATTTGCAAGTTACAAAAAGAAGAAAGGAAAACAAACAAACCAACCATATGAATACCTGAAGTAAGGTGAAGGAGAGCCATTTTTAAGCTTGTAGTCACAAACCCTCTTAGGAGTTCTGGGCTTCTAACCCTTGCTGAGGGGCTGCATGCCTACAGATGCTTAGCAGTACCGGCAGTGTGCTTTCCAAGTTGCTCTGCAAGGCATGGGCAAAGGATATTTTCTGATGAGGGATTGCCATGCTCTGCTTTCCTCTTTATCTGGCTTCCAAACACAAATTACCAGGTTCTCTTGTGAGTTGAGTATCTGGCAAGTTTCAGATTCTTTCAGTAACTAAAATCAGTTGGGGAAGAGGCTATATGCAGTAATCGTTGATAGATTGTTTCTAGTGAAGATACAGAAAGTGTATTCTTGTTCCCAAGAATAAGTATTTAGATGGGGAGCAAACAGGAATTCTAAGTCTGGTTCACATTATACCAGAATATATGGATGTGTACATCTAATTGTTAATACTAAACGTGAGCTTCAGGTTTAAGTTTATATAATCGCGCATAGGTGTAGTAAAATAGGTCCCCTTCCAAGTTGTTTTTCTAGAAGTTAAGAGCTCAACAACATCTGATGGGGTTGGACACTGGTTTCAAGTTTGAGAGGTATCCTGGATTGCTTGAAAAATACTCCAGTCAAGCTTTAGGGGAGCTAATACATCCATCTCTGAAGAGGCCCTGTTACGAGACAACTGGTTACGTCTTAATGTGAAGAAGCAGATGTATCTGTAGCTAATCTTTAAAACTGTTGTATTGTTTGCCACAAATGGGAACAGAGATTATCATGAGAAAGAAATTCACTTTTAAAATTAAGTAGCACAGAACTGCGTAATTCCTCCAGGTAGCATACAGTGGTGTAACTAATAATTTGTTTTTTCTGCCAGGCTTTATCCTGTGGATAAGAGCAGAGTGAATGAGTATGGAGAATCTTATGAAGAAAAGCCAAAAAAAAAAGCTCATAGAGAATAACTAAGAATTGAAGAAGATTCTGACCCCTGGACTCTTACTGGCTTCATGTATTATCTGGTCTAAAGGAAGGAAAAACTTATTTAATAAGAGTATTTTTAAAGCTTATGACAGAACTACATGGACAATACATCTTCTATATTGCCAAAATCTAGTTTTGATATCCTATTTTAAGACCCTTTTTGTCCTCACAAGGTCCACAGTCTGCCAGATGTCATTAAATAAACTTCCTGCATTTAAACTTCTCTTCAGTGAAAACCTAAGTGTCCTGACCATTGTAATTAATATCCAAATCTACGTTTTTAAGACAACTCGCTAACTGAAAGTGTGGAGCCCATGCCACTAGGCTATGAAGAGTGAAAAAACTAACCAGTGCGTTACAGCAGAATTGAGTATTATTGCCAAACTGGAGGCTGTCAAACATAAAATGTATAATATTGGATTATATGCTAATTACAAATCATTCTCATTTGATAATGGAGAGAACGGAAATTCTAAAAATGATTAAACTTGTAAGTTGTATGTGGGCATTCATAGCTTAAAAAAAAATGTTAGAAATATAGGATGAGAGAGATGGGGTTGTTCAAATTCAGATTCTGCCATGTTCTTAGTCCACAACATGGTAGAGGGTTTCAGTTGTCTTAAACTGAGCGAATATGTGAAAAAGCTGTAACATGATTTCTTTCAATATGTATCCAATTCATGTAAATCCTTCTGCATTGTTGACAAGCCTTCTGATTTCTTGGGATAGCAGGTATTCATATAATGCAAATCATTGTTATGTGCTAGGAGAGTCTCTTAACACATCTTAAATTCTTCATCATGTGGTACCCCAGTGACCAACTAGGCCAATTCCCTCATGTTTCAAAGGGAATAAAGAATTCCTTGGTCTTTCCCCTCTCCCTCTCTGTCCTGTTCTGTTTATTAGATGAAATGTGCATCATTCAAGTGGAATGATTTTGCTCAAGTACAGTACAGGTTCAACAGACTACCTGGATACAGAGGAAAAAAAGCAGCCTGGTGAAGAACAGGTATCTTCCTTTCACACAATGTAAAATCCATATTTCATGGGAACAGTTCATTGAGAGGTGTTTTGATCTGTTTCTTTCAAATTAGTAAAAATAGTTTGAATTGTTATACCAAAATTCAAACTTCACAGCCATATCTAGAAATTATAATTCCAGATTTTTAAAAGCAAGTTTCTCAGTAACAGTAAGTGAAACACAGAGTGTGTTCCTTTCAGCAGCAAATAAATGCAATTAAAAAAAAATCTAAAAGGCAGAATTCTAGTTTCCAATTCTAGTTCTGCTTTGTTCAGTAAGTTTACAAATTAATACTAATGATTCTTAAGTTTCTTTATTAAATTGCATGCTGTTTGTGCAAGGCTATTTAACTTCAATTTGTCATTGATTGAAAATGTTAATTGAATAACCTTGAACACAGATCTGCTCCTGTGGTCTCTAACTACTTTATGAAGTGGATTTTATCGCGTTCTGATACTGCAGAAGTCAGAATGTATAAATACTTGGGTCCCAAAAAGATACGGAAATGTGCCTGACGTACATAAGTCTATGCAAAACCAGGGTTGCATTTGCCGTATCTTGTACGTGTTTGGGATTTGTTTGGAAGGAGCTTTTTGCTGTTAGGCAAACTAATTTGGGACTCCTATTTCATAATAATAGTTAAATGTGTGAAAATTTTTCCTGATATAATTAATGCATATAGCATATACCCTTTTTGTGCCATTTCAAAACAATCAAGTTCTTGGTTCTTCTAGGATAGCTTCTGAAAGTCCAGAATACCGTATTCAGGTATTGCTAATGTTTCATCATTCATTTTTGTATGTAGCTGTTGAAAAATCACTCTTGCACCTTTACATACTGAGTTTATTGGTCTTCTGTCTTGCATTTCTGATGACAATGACCTCATAATATCATATACAGTAGTCATAAAGAATACAAAATTAGAATATTTTAAGTCTTTAAAATGAGCGAGACTTTCCTGTTCAAGTCATTGTTTTATGCATTCTGTTTCCAAATAAAAGACTTGGCATACGGGATAGAGAGTTACCTTTTGTTGTTGGAAAGATGGTGAAAAACTATGTAAGCAGTGTAACTTTGGAGATATTAAATGAAATGTTTTAACGTTTTAGTTGTGGAAGTGATATCAGCTTAAAACAAAAATGCCTGTCTATAGGCAGTTAATGCAGAAGAACTTCCTATATATAAAATGCCATTGAATGTGTTGCAGCTCATACCAGATTATCAGTATCTGTGATCTCTTAAAGAGTTCAAGAGTAACTTAACAACTTCCTCACTTCTAATCTGTACTCCCCCACAGTTCTTCCAGTGCCATGCGGTGCCACTGCCTGCTCACCTTCACCTGCTGCCGACTGTTCTCCAAGAGGTGACCTGCCCTTACAGCTTTTTTTTTTCCCTGGAGCCACAGGGCTAACTCAATTACCAAATGGCCAGCAGCACTGACAGTTTTTCTCTTATCAGCAGAGCTCAAGAAGTTCTGCTCTGCTCTGCTGCTGTCGCTGCTAGAGCAGGTGCTGTACGTGTTGCTGATATGTGGACTCAGCACAAGTATACGTTCCCTTTTCATGCAGCATTGCTCTCCGGTAATTGTCAGCTCCAGCACCCATGCCTCAGCAGCAAAAGCATTAAGACCGATAACTCTATAATTTGTCTGCTTTTAAATATCACATTTTCCATTTTTTTCATCAGAAGACAAATCTCATGTTGAGAAAGTGAAACATCGTTTACTACTTTCTTCATTACAACTTTCGGTTTTTCAATATCATAGTATCTAAAATAATGCAGGTGGGCAGGGACCTCAGGAGGATATCCAGTACCAGCACAGCACCCTCCCCCCCGACCCTTCACAGACCAACCACCTTTCCTGACAGTCCTGTGTAAAACCATCTGAGCGAACAGATCCAGCTGTAGGAGTTGAGAAATAAAACCAGAAAGAGCCCGACTTTCCCAGATGTCCAGCGAGTCTGTGACTGCTTCCCCTCTTACACTAGGAGAGGTTTGGTTCTGTATCTGTGAGGATCCATGCGCTTTTCCAGTGGTTATAGAACTTCCTCTTAATATAGAGGGGGAACTGTGATGTCTCCCATGTTTTCATCCATCTGCATTAATATACCACTGCTCCTTCTTAAAGATATCTGGAGCTAATCAGTTTGCTCCAGTTTTTCCTTTACACCATTTTATTTCTTACTGCTCTTTTTAAAATCAGGTCCCCAAAAATCCTGCACTTTATTTATCCTAACACCCACCCTGATGACTATACCTGCATCAAAAGGAACAAAATACTTTAGATTCAAAAGACAAACACTGGGGAATTCTGGCTCATGTCTGCCTATGTTCGGTTTAAAGAATCAAATAGCTTCTGCCCTTCCCCTCCCAGCTTTCTGTTAGGCAGTACACTGTTCTTTTAGTCCTTGCCATATGGTACCCATCAAACTTCTTGCAAGCTGTTTTGGGTATAGGATATACCAGCCTCTCAGTTTCTGGCCCCTAATGTTCTCCTTAGTCATCCACTGCTCCACAATCCTTATTAACCTTCATGGTGATTTGTCCTCCTTCTGTTCTTGCACTAATGGAGCCTTGCACGCCTGCAACGACTCATGAGCTATCTTACTCTTATTTTGGACTTTGAAAAATGCACTTCAAACATTCTTATTAGGCATTAATTGCCTCTAGCAGTCTCTAGCTGCAGGTTAGTCTGTGTTGAGCAGCCTAAAGCCAGGCAGTGTTTCATTGCCATGGTTCATCTGCATGCTCTGGTCCAGCTAACCACCTGGCCGCTAAGGCAAGAGCCCTCGAGCATTGACTTTGGAAGTGCTGCTGCACTCCTCGCTCTGTTCAGAACACCCGGCCTGGCACAGCTCCAGTGTAGTGCTGTGTAATGCTCAATGCCTGGCTTGCGGCCAGCCAGCAGCAGCTCTCCAGCACGCTTTGCCTCCTTGCTGCCCTGCAGCTTTGGCTTTAAACTAAAAGAAGGTGGATTTAGATTAGATACTAGGAAAACATTCTTCACTGTGAGGATGGTAAGACCAGGTTGCCCAGAGAAACTGTGGATGCCCCCTCCCTGGAAGTGTTCAAGGCCAGATTGGATGGGGCTTTGGGCAACGTGGTCTAGTGGAGGGGGCCCTACCCATGGCAGGGGGGTTGGAACTAGATGACCTTTAAGGTCCCTTCCAAGCCAAACCATTCTATGATTCTGTGAACCTCCCACCTGCATCACTTACAAGCTTCAGCTCAAAGAGTCATCATAGATACCTAGTTTGGACTGACTTCCACAGGATCTACTGAAGTATAACCTCTACTTTTCCAACTGGACTTGGCAATTCATATTTCCTATCCTGAAATTCTCAAGTCTTGCTACATTTGCTGTTTAGTCTCCATCAGAAGCAGACCTTTCATTTGATTAGTGCTGACCATAAGAACAGAAAGGAATAAGCAGTGTTTCATTTGGTAAAACCAACAAACCCTTCATCAACTTGCTTGAGAAAGAACAGGTTAGCCTCACCCTCTCTGCCATCCCAGAAGTTGTTATAAAGATACATAGGAGGAAAAAAAAACCAAAACAAACAAAAAACTACCACAAACAAACAAAAAAACCACCACAAAACCAAACCAAAACAACCACAAACTTTAACCAGGAATTTATGTTGTTTCAAGCTGACTGATTTCTTAAACTTGGGGATCTCAGGCGATTAGTGTTAGAAGATCATGCAATCTGAAAAAATATCAGTTGCAGACCTTGACTCCATTATCCCTGGAACACACTAAGCGTTGCTCTGCAGCCTTACACAGGCTATCTCTGATCCTCTTCAGTTATGCCAAATGTGCAAGGATCAGCAGGACGTTGTGGATCTGTTTGCCTATTATCAAAAACCTCCACTGAACAGCAGTTTGAAAAGCAGACTTGAAGATACATGGCTCTGTGAGCATCCATGTCCTTCACTACTGCTTTCTTCAACCTGTCACTTCACAGAATTAGAATTGCAAGAAGTAGCTATTGCTTACAAAAAGGGAACAGAAACACATTCCCCTTTTGGGAAAGGGAGAGAGGAAAAGAAGAAGGTGTTCTTTGGTTATGCTGTCTTTTTAAATGATTGGTTATAAATACTGATAGCTGGAGCGCCAAACAAGTCCCTTAGACTTTCTGGTTTTCTATCCCAGGAATTCAGAAAGGATTGGGGTCTTCTCCTGCTACTCAGCTACAGCCATTCTCAGTCTGCAACAATCTTTTTTTAAAAACTGTTCTTTTCTGCTGACCTCTGCATTTCTAAAGGAAGCACAGTCTTTGACCGAAAGTCTCCCAGTGACAAAGACTAATTTAGTTCACACACAAACCAGATGTTTCATTCTGCTGGAGATTTGACCAGCTGAAGGAACTGTTCTTACATTCAGCTACCAGCAGGATCGTGTATTTTGCTTCCTTCAGATTACTCTTTCCCTGCACCTTTTTCCCAGATTAAATGTAGTTCCGTATTTCTTTCTTGGCACTGTATCCCAGCAGTACTGGGGCAGAGCTCCAACGGACTTGGCAGAGAAGTGAAAGGATACTCCCTTCTCTAATGAAGTTGCCAACTACCAACTCTTTTTTAGGGTCAGGCTGAAAATTTCTTATCAAAATGGACCATCTTTGGAGTGTGATAGTAACATGTAGGTTCTCTGAGGCCAAGAGTAAATTCTGAGAAAAGTGCTTTCTTTATAGAAGCAGAATTAGACTCTTTAGCATGCAGAGCTTTTCTACCACTGGACCATCTCTGGACACTATTAAGGTTCAGTGCACGTGGACTCCCATCCCACTGCTGCAGGGGCAGGACTTGCCTTACACTGGGCTATGGGGCAGCCTGCACTTCTGCCTTCTGGCACAAGAAGTCAGAAACACGAGCTAAGTAAACTTAGAGGACTTGTACAGCATTTACTCCACACATACAAATGTAACCCTGCAAAGTTAATTTTTTTTGCTAGTGATAGGTGGCAGGTACCAAACAGCCTCTGCAGGGAAAAACACTGGTTTTCTTTCCCCTTTCCTTAAATACCCATGTAGAGTGAGACATGCCTTTTCTTATACGGTAACACCATGCTGTAGGTTTGTGAGCTTGGATTTAAGTGTGTTAGGATATTAAAGCCAAGTTACACTTACTGTTTCTTACATAGCAGCCCTCTCTGCGGGTAAAAGCACGGGACTAGGAGCACAGTTCCCACCACCCAAGAACAGATACATAAACTGCAGATGGTCAATGAATGGTCACTGGGGAATGCCATCCAAGGGGCCAGGTAGAACAAGGTTCTGGGCATAAAAATGAAACAACCCATTTGAAAAACCTCCCATATATGGTGAAAATGCAGAGGATTACAAGGAATAAAAGAGGGGAAAAGAGGTCCCTACAAGAACAGAAAAGAAGTTATAACAGGGAGAGAATGCTCCAGCATTAACCCCAGGTAAGGACACTATGTCTGATCAACACCACCTCTTCAGTGCCAGCAGGTTCCCCACCCCTTCAGTACAGGAAGAGCACTGCTTTTTGATTCACCTTTTGCTGCTGCAGACTCTGCTATCACATAGTAAAAAAATAACCCAGTGAGGTGTAAAGTATTGAGTAAATTAAAAATTTAGGAAGCCAACTGTGCACGTTTATTGTTCTACCTTTCCCATGTGACAAGGTAATGGATGCTGCACTCAGGCAGAGTAAATTTCGATGCAAACTGGTGAATGACGCTGGTGTCTTCAGTACTAAAGTAGGAGTCAAAGCCTGAGAGCAAGTGGACAGACTACAGCTGTTCTACAAAGAGATCTGGGACAGAAGGAATGAGTTTGTGTGTGGGGTCTCGGAACTTAGGAGTCTCATCTGCATGAACAGAGGCATGTCAACATAATGCGAGCTTGCACAAAGTACTAATTCAGTAGGGACTGAACCCACGATGTCACTGGTGGCGTGGGGTGAGAAGCAGAAAAGGCCTTGGCTCTGTGTAAGCACTGCTCAGCAGTAACTAAAACACCCCTGTATTATCAACAGTTTTCAGCACAAATCCAAAACACAGCCCTGTACTAGCTACTATGAAGACAATTAACTCTATCCCAGCCAAAACCAGCACACACAGAAGATTAATTTTCCCTCAAACTCTCTAACACTGAAAGGCAGTGTGAAACAGTGAGGAAAAGCATGCCTGAAGAAGAGCAAAGTATGATGTCCTTGGGCATGGCTGGCTGTCAGCCAAGAGGCTGAGAAAAGGATCAAAGAGTTTGTGGAGGAAATAGTGGGACTGAGGGGTGAAAAGCAGCATTGAACATTGATTAAACAGAATTGAAAAGTTCAAAGTTTGACCAGCACAGGGTGTGTCTGATGCAATGAAGACCATGACTCTGAGAAGGCAAATGTAGAAGGAGGAAGAGCTAAACATCTGTTTTAGGGAGCAACAGGCAAGTAGGGAGAAGCTGAATCAAACAGAAAGCCTGGGGTGCATACGAGAACAGAGACACACTATTCGGGGACCATCACTGCACAGTGTGAGAGAGACACACTGGCTTGGAAAAAGCAGTTAAAAGATGAAGAAAGGACCACTGCAACTCTCAGGGAGAGTCCCGGTCCAGAGGATTGGGATGAAGACTAATGGAAAGAGCCAGACCCATGTAAGTTTGGTAACAGTAATAATAACAGTGCTAGAAAGGGCTTGTTCCCCATACCACATGCCCCAAATAAGCTCTGTAACTCGGGAAGCTGGCAGAGAAGCAAACAGCACCTCCGGTTACCAAGACCACTGTAAAGACAACCAAGGCTGAAGATGCAGCCCAGCAGAGAGCAAGTCACTGTCATGGAAGGCTTCATTCCACAGCAGATGAAAGCAGTGACAGGTATGGGTGCCCTACAAAGGGATTACATGGAGTAGCTGTTTAAACTGGAGTGTTGTCCTTGATTAACAGCATATAACTGAATGGCTCTAGCTCAAGCAGCAGCCTCAGGGTGAGACCAGGACCAACATCAGCCACATTGCCTGAAGATTCCCTAGTCAGTGATGACTCACACTGATGGATGTGATGGATCATTATGACATTAAGGGATCTTATTCTGACAAACCGTACTGGGTCTGGCTAGGATGGAGTCACCTTTCTTCCTAGCAGCCTGTATGGTGCTGTGCTTTGGATCTGCCACTAACAACCTTGATAATACACCAATGTTTTGGCTATTGCTGAGCAGTGCTTGCACAGCACCAAGACTTCTTTTTTCCCACTCTGCCCTCACAGTGAGTAGGCTGGGGTGGACAAGAAGTTAGTGACAGAGCCAAGACAGCTGACCTGAACTGACCAAAGGGCTATTCCTGACCATATACCTCATGCTCAGCAAATGTAACATTGACTACTCTAATATGCCATAGTTATCACTGTGCCCACTAAATCCATTCTCCATAATTGAGTTACTCAGTTTCCACAGCAGAGTCCTCAGTCTTACTGCTAGGTAGTACCCATGATCTCCTTTTGGATCCTTGGTGTCATGTCACGTATTTTCATGTCATGTGTGTGATATTAAAACAGTCTTGCATGATACAGGTAGTTGTTCAGTCACTGGGTTCCTTTAAACTCACTGGTTAATAACACCTGATCACAGAGACTCACTGATTTTTTGAACATTTGCTTCCTCTCTGTTGAACAACATAATTTGTAGTACTTGAACTTGAGACAGATCATGCCATGTGCAAAGTTTTGATACAGGACGTCCCTCAAGTTCCTCATGTAATTTCCACAGGATTGCCACAATTGCCCTAAGTGTTCCTTCTCTACTGCTATATTACAGACTTGCTGGCAAGCTGTCTCACTTCTGACATTTGATGTTTCTTTCAGCTTGGGAAAGTTATTCATCAAACTATTCTGATTTTATTGTATTAGTTTTTTACTTTTCTGCTTGAACACAGCTTCAGGTTTTTGAAAGACACCTTTCTTCTTCTCATGACGCTTCTTGTAACAGTTTCCTTTCAGAATTTTCAAAGGGAGCTTTAAAGAGAGAGACACATTTGCAGTAAGCTTGCGTCTTTAAATAGCCATTACTGAAGCTAGATCGAAACATAGCATCTTATTTCCTTTCTCTTCACTGTTGGATTGTAAAAATGCCATTTTATTTTTATCACTGCACTATCATCATCCATTCCCAGGGTAACTCCCTTTCACAGAAGCTGGTTATAAAGCAGGATGTGGATAAGATTAAGTCTGCCTTGAAGGATAAATTTTGTTGAGGAGAACTGTGACTTCATTATTTGTCCAGATCTGGGTTCCCAGTACAAGGATGACGTGGATATACTGGAGTGACCCTGCTTTCAGCAGGGAGCTGGACTAGACACCAACATAGATCTCTTCCAGCCTTCACTATTCTATGACTCTGTGACTCTATTCTTTTCCTTATTCATCCTCCTAAAAAATAATTTTACTCCTTTTCCATGTCACTTCATTCCCCTACTCCCTCCTGAATTCTCTCCCCAGCCCAATGGTAGACACACAGAAAACCATGTAGTACCTGTGAAAAGAAACAGGAGGAAAGAGACCCCCTTTACCTGGCCACCGCAGCCCTTCTCTCCTTCTCCACCATTGCTGTGGTCATTGCCACCAAGAAGGCATCAGCAAGAGGCACAGGTAGGGACTTACTGAGGAACTTACTAACAGTTGGTAGAAAGGAAGGGTCGAGAGACCTCTTCAGAAATTCAGCCTGCAGTAACATCCAAAACCCAACCATCTGCGATGAGCATGTCAAACAGCTTTGAGAACATGGATCTGCCACTGCCAGAGGTAGGACCAAGTAGTTGCAACCTCACCTGCAACCAGCATGTTCTCAGCTGTGGGCATGTCCTTCACTACCACCACAATCCAATTGCTTACACTGGTCCTGGGGCTGTACCTCCTATGGAAGACCCACTGATAGAAAGGCATAGACCAATGTCCACCTCTTCAAGGAGACCCTAAGCATCAAGATGTCACAGATGGTTGTTCCCACTCTCATACCCTTGCTTTCTCCAGTGTCAACCTACTGGCTGCTGAGGAGGACTCCATTGTGGCTCTCAGAGGTTGGGTTGTCATTTTCAAGATTATTTAACCCTTTTCTTTTCCTTCTCCTCTCTCTTTCTTCCTTGGACACATTCCAAACAGGAAATGGTGAACCTTGTGTTTGCCACATGCCTAGCTGCATTAGACATCACCATTGGATTCTACCTTGAGGGTGTCATCACCTTTGGAGCAATGGGAGGAGGGGAGAAATACATGCAAAATAGATCCACCAGAGTTCAGACCGAGGACATCAACCTTATTCTCCCCTAGGTACAGCTGCTGATGAATCCAGCCCCATCTCCGAATCCCCTGCCCTTCTGTGTGTAGTGGCAGTGCAATATTTCGGGTACAGAATTGCTGAGGTTCCGTGATGCCTTCTGCTGTTATCACTCTCCCTCCTTTGGGAGTGCCATCTGGTGCCTATCATCTGTGTCAAGGGGTAAAGGAGTCTGGTAAGCAGGCAATGCTGAATTGGGAGTGATGTAGGAATGCCTCAACTTGAAGGCCATAAGGTGCCAAGGAGATGACTCCTCAATCATTACGATGTCAGGAGCTGATTTGCTCCCTGGAGGAGATTCATTGTTTTAGAAGGGAAGCAGGCCAGTCCTCAATAAGCAGTGGGATGCTGAACTCATTCCCCAGTCTGTAAAGGCTTCACATGAGGAAGGGAAGGTCCACATTGCCCTTTCTCAGCAGGCCCACAACTTCTACACCTCTGTCCCTGCCATTGGCAAGAATTACTTGTTGCATGGCACCACCACTACCAGGGACAGGACTATCTAATGTCTCCCTTCACCTAGTGACACAACGAAAAAAACCCAAAACCCTTCTCCATGCTGGGAGCTGTTGGATGATTCCTCACAAAGATGAGGTACTCTCTAACCTTTGGGAAGAAGAGAACTCTGTCATGTTCTTGCAGGACACTCACAGCAATCCAACTAGGAAGCCTAGCTAGAAGACAGTCACCTCACCAACATCCCTGGTAGAGTGCTGACTCCACCTTGCCTGGACCTTCACTTAAAGGTCCTGGGTTTGTTGAATTTATGCCATGTGGCATGCCACCCTTCTCTGTTCTTAATCTTTAACACCTACAGCCCCTGGGCCAGGAATGCAGCCTTACCAACAGATATGTATTGGTAGTCAGAGCCCCGGAGCCTTTTGCTGTGACTATGTGTGAGAGATCAGCAGGACAGAGCAGCTGGAGCATGAGAGTTGGATTTGGAGAGGAACTTGGCGATCCATGCCTTTGCAGCATGTTTTGAGTGAGCTAGCCATGCCAGACCCCAGGACACATATCCAACTGCTTCAGGAGATGGATCATGGTATGCAGCATTTGTCCTTCTCCACCAAGTTATCCCTTTTCCAGTTCCAGCCTACCATGTCATTGCTCATACAGGACTGTCCCATACATTTGATTGTCCTTCTCAACATTTTCTAATTCTAGTGCATCATTTTTTGAGATGCAGAGACCAGAACTGCACTCAAGGTGTAGGCAAACCATGAATTTATGCAATGGCATAATGATGTCCCCTTTATTCCTTCCCAATCATTCCTAATGTGATTTGCTTTTTTGACTGCTGCTGAGCACAATGCCTATTTGTTTCGTGTAATCTCAGTGTCTCACTCCTGAGTGGTACTAATCAGCTCAGAACTCATAATTTTGTATATATGGAGCTGGGAATGTGTTTCATCTCTGTGCCATACTTGATTTATCAGCATTAAATTTCATCTGGCATGTAATTGCTCCATCACTCAGTCTTGTAAAGTTCTTCTGCAATTTTCTAGTCTGCTTGTGTCCTTGCTGTCTTGAATAACTTCATCCCATCAGAAAATCTCGTCACTTACTGCTTATTTAGAGTACTTCTGGGTCATTCAAGAAAGTTACACAGTGCAGACTAATGTGTAACTCTTGTGGGGATCTTTCTCAGTTGAAAGAACTGACCATTTGTCCCTACCTCTATCTCTTATCTTTTAACAATAATATATCTGTACCAGCACCTTCCATTTTAGTTTTATTTTTATTGATAACATTTCCTTGAGAAGGTTTTTGGCAATTCAAGTAGAATAGATCAACCAGATCACCATAATTTCCATGTCTTCCCAACCCTTTGTAGAACTCAAAGAGTTTTCTAAGGCAGGACTCCCTTTTACAGAAGCAATGTTGAGTAAGCAACTTGTATTTCTCCCAGCATCTACTAATCCTATCTTCTGGTTTTTCTACTACTTTTCCTGAAATAAACAGCAGGCTTAGAGACCTATAGTTCCCCAGAACTCCATTGCAATCCCTTTTACAGTCTGTCATCAAGTTTGCTACCATGAAGACTTCAGATACCAAAAAAAAAGTTTTGAGTAGGAGGTTACACACTACCATAAGCAATTTGGCTTCTTCATTCATGGGTTTGATAAGAAACCCAGGACCAGCCAGTTGGTTATTTTTAGAGTTGCCTCTGTTCATCTCCACCATAAACTCTTCTACAGTTGCTCTTATTTCAGACAGATTCTCTGTGGAGTGCTGATCCTAAAAGGGGTTCCTTGGAAGGGAATCTTCCTGGTTTCTTCCAGAGGAAATCTAGCTTAATAAACTAGCAAGACTCACTTAAAAACTTCAACACCTTCAAAACTTTCTTCAACACCTTTCTTGACTGTAGTTCACGCAGTCCCAAGTATCCTGAAAATACACAGGATGAATCATCCACCGAAAAGTTACTACAAAACTATCTGAAAATAAAAGCCTAAATGTCTGGCCAGAAGCCGGGCCACACATTTGCGGTAGCCAGTGCTAGTTCTCTCCCTCACATACGCTCCAGCCCGGGCCCGCTGCCTCACCAAAAGGCGCCGGAGGAGGGAAGGAGCGCCGGAGCTGGACAGCGGCCTCCCGCCCCGCCCCGCCCCGCCCCGCCTCACCTCGGCCGCCGCCGCATCGCGGCCACGTTGGGGCCCGGCAGCGCGGGGACGCAGCACCCAGGGGGCAATTTTGCGAGGGCGTATTATTTTTATTTTTTTTAATAACACTTTTTTTTTTTTTTTTTTTAAAGCAGCAGCTCCCTATTGCCTGGTGGTGGTGTGGGGTTTAACGTAGCGGTGCGGGAGGGAGGGGAGCGCAGGGCCGCCCCAGGTGGCGGCGTGCTCCATCTCCACAACATGGCGGGCACGGAGCCATTCGCGGCAGTGCTGGCCGCGCTGCGCGGGTGCTACGCTGAGGCCGCCCCGCTGGAGACCTTCATCCGGCGGCTGCGGGAGAGCGGCGCCGGGGAGGCCGAGGTGCTGCGGGGCGACGACGCCCCCTGCTACCGGACCTTCGTGGGGCAGTGCCTAGTGTGCGTCCCCCGCGGGGCCCGCGCCATCCCCCGGCCCTTCACCTTCCAGCAGGTAGGAGGCAGGGCGCGAGTGATAGCTCGCTCGCACCTGCGTCGGGCCCGGGGCGGCCGGAGCAGCGCAGCCCTCGCCGAGGAGCGAGCCCTGTTGGGGGCCTTGGCGAGGCCCCCCGCCCCCCGGGGCCGCGGCTGGCGGTGCGGGGCTTCCCCGGCGGCGCGGGGCTTCCCCGGCGGCTAGCGTGAGCGGCAACAGCCGCTGCCAGCCCTTGGGGGCCGCGGAGACGGCGCTCTGCGCCGCCGCCCGCCCTGGCTGGCAAGGCGCTTCCTGTCCTCCATGCGGGCGGGGGGGCGGCCGCCCTTCGCCCCTCGTGGCTGCTGCCGGCCGAGCCTCCCCGCCGGGCCTCGCCTGCCCCCTTCAGCCTTCTCGGCTGTGGGTCCTAGTCAGCGGGGAGCGGTGGGAGACCATCTCCCCTCCCTTCTTCTCTTCTGGGGGGTGGGCGAGCAAAGGCTTGGTGCCCGCGGGTGGGTGGTCGGTAACACGAAAGGTCTGCATGCCTGAGGTTCCCTGGCTCTCTGCTTGCCCTGTGAGGTAGGAGCGAACAAACCACATGTAGCCGGGGAGCAACTGGGAATGAAAAATGGCACTTTCCCGCTCTGAGAGGATAGAGAAGAGGGGGGAAAACCGCTTGCGCGTCGGTGTTTAAGCAGAAGAAACTTCTCAGGGAGGAAAGGCTGCTTTTCTCTTCTGAGTGAGCAAAACGGCTACAGTAGGAAACAAACTTTGCAAGTTTGTTGAGTGGGTTTGAGAACTGTGAACTGAGTCGTTTAGTTGAACTTTTCTTTATGTAAAAGGAAATGGAGGCCTCAAGAAAATCAGTGTTAGTTCCCTGGAGGTTAGAGCCTGCGTGAGCATGTATCTGTGGGCAGGGTGACCTGGAAGCCTTGGAGTCCAGGTTGCTGAGGGTGCCGAAGGGAGTAGTGTAGGGTGTTCCCTGGGCATGAAAATTGGGATCAAAAGAGCAGACGTTAAAAAGATCTGCTTAAAGTTGCAGGCCCACGTTGCTGCATGTAAGC
Organism: Balearica regulorum gibbericeps; assembly: GCF_011004875.1. NCBI lineage: Eukaryota > Metazoa > Chordata > Aves > Gruiformes > Gruidae > Balearica > Balearica regulorum. Next base: position 71,008,454 of record NC_046185.1, read on the forward strand.
ATCTTGTGGTGCACTGGAAAATCTTTCTTTTTGGGTATGGCACTTGTGAATCATTAACACAGCTTTAGATCAAATCCTTTCAAAGCTTATGTCTAGGACTGTGTATCTTGCATGTCTGTTTATTTAAAGCGTATATCATGGTTTATGGGAGAGTCGGTGATAAAAGGTAATTTTCTTCTTTCTTTCTTTCTTTCTTCAGTTATCTAGTCAGAGTGAAGTCATCACAAGAGTAGTTCAGAGACTGTGTGAAAAAAGGAAGAAGAATGTCCTCGCATATGGATACTCCTTACTGGATGAAAACAGTTCTCACTTCCAAATCATGCCGTCTTCAAATATATACAGCTACCTACCCAATACTGCAACAGAAACTATTCGTATCAGCGGCCTCTGGGAAACACTGCTGAGCAGGATAGGGGATGATGTGATGATGTATTTATTGGAACACTGTGCAATCTTTATGCTGGTTCCCCCTAGTAATTGTTACCAAGTTTGTGGGCAACCAGTTTATGAACTTATTTCACATAATGTAGACTCATCCCCAGTGTTTGTTAAACAAAGGTTTTCAAAGCATAAACGTAGTAGCTTGCTTGACTATATGCAAAAAAGGCTTATGTTTCATAGACAGTATCTTTCAAAGTCACATTGGTGGAAATACAGACAAAAACTTGAAGCTAATGTCTCCAGCATGGGAAATAAAAAAAGTAACAAGATACAAAGCTTAGTGTCCAGGTACCAGTGTTCTGCAAAAACTGTTTCTAAAGCAAGCAAACAGATCAGAATGGTTACAGAACATCTGGAAAAACAGAGTAGCTCCAGTTTGTATTTGTCAGCGACGGCACCATCTTTAAAAAGGAAGCTTCATAGGGAACAACTTGAAATTCCATCTAAGAGAGCAAAAGTGGAGGAGAAAGTGAGAGAGGAAAAGTCTTGTAATCTCACTCCTGATGTAAACCAAAGTAGTTCTAAGAGATATGGAACTGGGCATGTAGCATCACATTCTGTAAGTCTCATTAAAAAGCACATTTCTCAAAGAAGTAACAGTGATATGTCTGGTCCTTCTTTAGTTCACACATCTGGTGATGGGAAGAAGTTTGTGGCAGGTGAAAGTTCTTTTCTGCAAGGAGTTCAGAGTGACAGACCTTTAAAGTCCAGCAATGAAACGCAAGCAGAATCCCATAGAAAAGGAGTAGAGATGCATATGTATAAATCTCAGTTGGATTCTGTACAAATCAAACCCATGGAGGGTATTTCTTCAAAATGCAGAAGGCAGGAAAGTCCCCTAGCTCATTTGGCAAAGAAGTTACCAAACACGCTCTTGCGTTCTGCGGTGTATGTTGACAGGAAGCTGCTTCTGTATTCTCGCAGGAGTTTCCAAGAATGTTTTCCTAAATCGTTTTTATTGAATCGCTTGCAGGGCTGTCAGGCAGGTGGAAGACGGCTTATAGAAACTATATTCTTAAGCCAAAATCTGTTGGAGCAAAAGCACAACCAAAGTCTGCCACATCACAACTGGAGAAAGAAGAGGTTGCCCAAACGCTACTGGCAAATGAGACATACCTTTCAGAAACTGTTAAAGAACCATGGAAAGTGCCCTTACATAGTTCTCTTGAAAAAAAATTGCCCTGTCTGGATATCTGAAACCAGTGTGAGAAAAACTGAGCTGCCTTGTCAGGCAGCTTTGCCTGGGGAAGCAGAGGTTCACGAGCAAGCAGAACAGTTTGGGAAAGAGCCTACTAAGTGTGTGACAAGCAGCAGATGTGAATCTGGTCACGCTGATGTGCCAGACAACTTACACGCTCCTCTAGCAAAATCTGTGCGTGAGGAGTCGCAGAGTGAGGAGCAGAACCCAGGAGAGGTGTGTGATTCAGCCCTTGGGGAGCTCCTCAAGCAGCACAGCAGCCACTGGCAGGTGTACATCTTTGTGAGGGAGTGCCTGGAGCGGGTCATCCCCGCTGAGCTTTGGGGTTCAAACCATAACAAGTGCCGGTTCTTAAAAAATGTGAAAGCATTCATTTCCATGGGGAAGTTTGCTAAGCTTTCATTGCAGGAGTTGATGTGGAAGATGAGAGTGAATGACTGCGTGTGGCTTCGTCTAGTCAAAGGTACTTCTTACATTAAAGAACTAAGTGGTGGGGGTGTCAGATGACTGGTGTTCATGTTTAAGGTGGGAAGGGGAGGATATTGAATCTGTATTCAGAGTTGTTGGGTTCATTGGTAATAACCAGAGCTGAGAGAGCAAGCCTAGTAGTGTTTGTAATTGATGGTGGAAGAACACTTAAACCTGTCTTCCTTCCAAAACTTATTTTTATTGTTTTCATTCACACTTTTTGTGTTTAATTTTGTGTTTCATAAACATGAATTCAGAACCTGGGCCATTCAAGAAAACTCCCTTCTACCCCCTACCCTCCAAATTGCAGTAGTTCTGAAAATCCATTGAAGTATGACGTAGGCACGTAAAGAACAAATGCAGTCTGCCTGTTGGTTACTGTAAGCCTTCAGAAAGAACTAAAGGCAAATCAAGACAGCTGTAGTGGCTTGTGTTCCTCTGCTATGGGAGTGAACCTTCATCCCACAGCGTGGCTCCCCCCACTCCAAATCAACCCTGTGAGAAAGACAAGTATGGGACCCACGCAATACAGGGCTGCCCACCATCAGTTGCTTTTCTAGAGCCCTTCTCTGGGAACAACAGACCGTTACTGAGCACTACGTCAGGCTGGGTAGTTGGTGGTGCAGAGGTCACCAGACCAAGTGGTCCCTGGCTGAAAACTGTTGTGATGGCATCAGCTGATTGCTCCAAATTCTGTACAAGTCCCTTGTGTTTAGTCCTCTTTTCAGATGATAACTGGTAAATCTTGCTTCCTTGAAGTCTTTCTTCAGACACTCTCCTAGGACTTAAATCTAGGCTGAAGCTGTGGTTCTGTGGTTGATTGCTGTAGGTTCTAAGGCATATTGTCATTTTTTCTGTGCTTCCATTCATACAATGTGGATTGCACTTCCTTAACTGCTATGTTTGCAGTATTTATTCTTACCTGGTCATGTTCTTGGATCCTACAGTAATGTGAGCTGAAAATGGTATTCATTTTTAAAAGGTGTGATAAGGTTCTGAAATTACTAAAGCTTCTTTGTAATGTAGGAGGAAAATAAAAAGTCTGATGTTTGAGAACTGATGTCAAAAATAGGGGAGGTTAGACTTCCTTAAGAAACTGTTTGTTCTGGTAAATATATCGATTCTTTATTCAGAAACTGTGGCTCAAAAATATGCTTTTCAAAATGCTGAGGAGTTAAATATTTTAAAAGGTTTTTTTATTGTAAAATATATGTTTAGTTCATAGTCATTTGGAAGATCTTATCTTAAAAAAAATGTAATAGTCTCTTATTCTCTGGCCTTATTCCAGGAAAAGCAACACATAGCTTGATTTTAATTTTCATGAAACTACTCCCTTGTGCTTGAAGTTTAAACACACGTTTAATTGCTTTGCTGCACTGTGGGTGGTTTGGTTTTCTTTCTTTCTTTCTTTTTTTCTCTAAAAGTAATAGTAGTGGGTTTTTGTCAGTTCCCTGAATTGTAGTCATCATTTACATCTGCTGTCAAGAACTTAGAAAACAAATTATCTAGTTCCAGGACAGCTACTTAGCAACATTCTGATTTAATTTGTGTATCACAACTGCATATTGCAACTCTTCAGTTAGAGAATTTTCTGACAATCACTGGGTTTTTTCATTAATGTTACCTGACTTCTGTTGAAGTGAGCACTGTTTTATCTCTTTGTGGTAGTCTTTTCTTAGGTGCTGTAAATATGTGAAAATGTCTCCGCCCTGAAGTGCACAAAAAGCAAACAGGGTAGAGAACTGGAAACTTATTTCCATTTTATAAGTTTCAGTTTTAAGCCTCAGCTCTGTTGTGTCAAAAGTAAGCTGGTTTTAACACATTTGTGCCATAATCATGCAGCTAAACTAATATTTCTGTATAATTTCTTCAAATTATCCTGTTGTATTTTGCTAAATTCTACTTTTTAATTAGAAAAGGTGTCACTGGAAGTTGGCAAAAATTCAGTATTGTAGCATGGGGTTTTATTCCCTTCTCACTTATCCAGATTTAGACATCACTACAAATCTATGTGGCCTTAAATTTGACAGTAGCTAGTAAAGTTCATAATTTTTGTGCTGATGGACTTAGGATGATTTTTTTTTTTTTTTTTTAACTGCAGCAACAAGTTTTATATAGGATGTCTGAAATAAAGCCTAACCCTGAAATTAATTTTCATGTAATTGGGAAATCTGAATATCACTCTCATCCCCAAGTCAGGCCAGTTTAATTCTGTTACCTAAGTATTTTCATTCTTTTGTGGTTTTTTGTTTTTTTTTAAATTTTATATTGTAGTAGGCTTATTTCCATTTCACTTTTCCCTTCACAATAATCTTGCCATTGTGCATTAAAGGTCTTGCACAACCAGCGTTGGGGGAAGAAAGTAAGTCTTTGGGCTACTAATGGCATGTATTTGTATCCTGTATGTCAATTTGTCACTGCAAATTAGCTTCTATGTTTGTACTTTATGCTTGGGTCAGCCACATTATTTAATGCCAGTGAAAATTTGGAGCAATAGCTGTGCAATTGTTTGTATTTGCTTTTTTTCTTTCCATTAACCTCAAGCTAAGAAAAGTGTGTTATGTGTTGTTTTTTTTGCTTGTATGTTCTGTTTCTTTACTAATACAAATAGTTGATTTTTACTATAACTACCTTTGAATTGTTTATTGAAGGTGATCACTTTGTTCCTGCCTATGAACACTGTTTCCGTGAAGAGCTTTTGGCTAAATTCCTATACTGGCTGATGGATACCTATGTTGTTGAGTTGCTCAGATCATTTTTCTATATCACCGAGACCATGTTCCAGAAAAACATGCTTTTCTACTACCGAAAGTTTATTTGGGGCAAGTTACAGAACATTGGAATTAGGTAACATTGGAAAACTAATCAAACATTAATGGAATATGTGGAAATCTCATGTTTTGTAGTGTAAAGTTGTAATTCTACTTTAATTTATGGCCCATTTATCTTTCTTTTATTTGCTTAATTTCCCAAAAGAAAATCCAACCTGTCATTGTAGTATGCACAGCTTGTAAACTCAGAAATATTTTGTGTAGAGAAAACTGATTAAAATTTAGAATTCTTTGGTAGGAGAAGAGAAACCTTTGCAATAATAAAATCCATTATGAAGAAGATTTTGTTTTGGTAAGTCACTTCTTTACAACTTTTAACAACAAGTAAAGCATAGTGACAGAATCCCAAAGTAACCTTGAGAAAGTTAATTTTAAAAATACTCATTTTGCTTCAACTGCTTTAATTTTAAAAAACAAATCTCTGTTGAAATGCTGTAATACTCTATTCATAAATTCAGACAGTAGTATTGTGGGAGTTTTTGGTTGGTTGGTTTTTGTGGGTTTTTTGGTTTTGGGGTTTTTTTTTAAAGTTGAGGGATTTAAAAGCTTTTTTGCAGCTTCTTTTTTAGTGTGGCTCTGGAATTCCATGCTACTTTTTTTGTCTTAAAAATGCATGCATGTATGTAAGTTAGGGCATTATTTAAGATCAAATTTTAAGCAATTGAGTGAGAAAATAGGAAAGATCTAAAGGCAATTTTAATGAACAGTATTGTGCACACATCTCCATAGTTCACATCTTTTGGGTTTTCATTATAAATTGTTGGTGTCTGAAAGCGCTTTGGAATGGTGCAAAATGAGCATACTTGATGTCTTCTGTTTTAATGGCCATTTGATATGGTAAACTTTTTGCTTTCACAGTGGTCTGTTGGTCTACAATGTTAAATGTGTGAATTTCCCCCCCTTCCCCTCCTGCCCTGCCGCTCCCTGATTTCAACATTGGTATATCTCCAGTGCAGCTCTTCTGCTTATCTGTTTGTACTTAATAGGGCCTTGATCTTGTTTGCAGCTGTAGCACAGAAAATGCAATTTAAATAGTAGTAGTAGAATGTAATTCAATCCCATATGTTCCGTTTGTCTTGTCTTTGACCTAACAGCCTTAGGGTTGCAATTAGTGGTTTATGTAGTTTTAATGTACTTCAAAGGCTACTTTTTGGCTTACAGTGTCATCAAATACTAACTTTTACGTATTAGATATAATGCTGGTTTTAGTGGGGTATGTGATTGAAAGAAAACAAATATGTTTGGGGGTGTGTATATATATATATATATATATATATTCACAGTTTCCCAGAAAAACCCAATGTGTAAGGACAAGGTGCTCTGAACTCAAAAGACCCTAATCTGGGCTGATCACATTTCTTCTGATTTCCTCACCACATATTTCCCCACCGTGCAGGAAGCCCCTTCTCACCTTTGGCTCGGGAAGTCCCTGAACTGCAGATTACTGGAAGTTGGGGAAGCGCCCTGAGGAAGTACTGCTGCATGTTTCCCAAGGGCATGCTCTAAGGACAGCGTGTTTGCTGTTCGCTGCAGGATACGTAGCTACGCGGACTTCTGGTCTGACCCCAGCAGCTGCACTTCAGCTTCACTCACAAGGCTAGGGCTTTCAGTACTCTGCTTTTTTGAGTGTGCTGTGCAATGTGAGTTCTACTAATCCAGCTTCCTGCGTTTGTACAGGTGGCAAGCTGTCCACTTCACATGGGAGGAGAGAAATTTGGGTTTAGAGATATGGTGAAACAGCTGTTCAGGGCTTCCTGTGCTTCCTTGGCCATTTCACGCCTCTCCAGGCACCATTCCCTCTTACCCAGGCAGTGTTTTCGGTGAAATTGGTGCCAGAGGCTGTTGAGTTGCTCCCACCTTCCTTGGAGGAAGAGTATCTGGTGGCCTCAGTTGTTGCCTTAATGGGTTTTCTGTGGCTGTCCTGGTCCTTACTCCTCTTCAGCTGGAGCTGCTCATGGCAATTGCTCTGATCTGGCTTGCCGGAAGGTGTTCACAGCCAAGTGTAGCCACTGATGCCTTTTCAGTTCTTTTGCATCCTCCTTTGGGAGGAAGAGGATGTGTGAAACAGGCTGGACCAAGTGGACCTGGATTCTACTCATGAGCTTGCTTTTGCACTGTGTTGTCATTAGGGGGTAAATCCCAATCCTGAAGGGCTGTCTGTATGAGTAGATCTTCCTGTGCAGAATCTCAAGGGTACAGACCACGTGATAATATGGCCTTCTTTTGCTAAACCAGCCTGTTGGTTGGTGTGGGATGAGAAAAATCTGCATGCAAATTTAGATTTGCATCCCCTCTTCTGAAGGGATTTAAATCATCTCGCTTTACTTCCCCGGGGAGTATCCTAACCACTAGGCTGTAGGGCTTTTTGGAATGGCACATTCTGCCCTTCTGAAGCAGTGCAGGAGAGTGATCCGGGTCTTTTGCATTGCAAGTAGGCCACTTTAACAATATAATCTTAAGTAAAAGCAAAGGCTTTTGCACCGTGTCCTTTTTCCTGCCTCATTGCATGGGAAAGTATTGATTTGGACTAAGCCACACTGAACACTAAGTCCTGATGGAGGTATCTGAGGGGAAAACACATTTCCTGGTAAGACAGACTTAGAGAGCTCAGAATCTGTGACTTAGGAGCCTTCAGTTCTTCATTATTCTCTGCTGTTCACTTGAGCTGATGCCTGCTCAGCAGATAGGTTCTTTTGAATCGTGTTACTGGAGATCTAAATGCCCTTTTGTTGTATATGTATTCTTCTGAAACCATGAGTAATATCCAACTTCCTGTCGCCTTGCATAAAAAAATACTTCATAATGTTCAAATGTAGTGGGCTAATCTGTGCTTAAATTTTCATTTGTGTTAATTAAGATTTTTTTATTATTATTGTAATTTGCATCAAGCAGATGTGTACTTCCTTATTATTGTATTACATTGTCATTAAGATACCATGAAATTGTTCTGAAATTCAGATTTCCATGTCACTTTCTGCAGTGGTTAGTATTTGTAATTATCTTCTTAGTAAAATATTTGGCGTCAGTTATCATAAAGAGATTAAATGTTTTAACTTACTGTCTTTCCTATTGCTTACACTAAACATGTGTTTCTATTTTAGAAACCATTTTGCCAAAGTACATCTACGTGCTTTATCTTCAGAGGAGATTGAAGCTGTCCGTCAAAAAAAATATGCTCCTATGGCATCAAAGCTCCGGTTCATTCCCAAAGCGAATGGTTTAAGACCCATAGTAAAAGTGAGCGGTGTTGTTGAGGCACGAGCATTCAGCAGGGAAAGCAGAGAAAAGAAGGTTTTTATTTTCTTTATTGTTTTATGTGGGTTTGATGTAGGCAGCTAATAAAGCAAGTGAGGTGGCATTTTTATGTTCTGTAAAACTACTTTTAACGTGCTCAACTGGAACATTCAAATCAGAATGACTGAGTGGGTCTGCCTGTTGCAACTTAGCTTCTCTTTTCCCATTGCTTAATTACCATTAGCCTCCAATTTCAGAATCACATACTTCTGGCATGGCCTGTCAGGTAATCATGTTTTCTTTCTCTTCTTTTCTCTTTCCATTCCTTTCCCTCAGGCTTGCTAACTGTGTCTGGTTGTGGTAGGCATTGGCCATCTATGGGAGTAGAAGGATGGAAATCTCAAAGATACTCAGTATTCTGAACTAACATGTCGTATTTGTTTGGCACACCAGAGGGTGAGGGGCAGATGAGTCCAACCTGTTGGGATTTACCTGAATTCTGATTGTGCACATTGATCGGCTAGTTGGCTGTGGTGCCCAGTCAGCCCAGGGGGATGAAGAGTGATGAATTGAGTGTGTGACAGAAGAAGGTCTAAGAAGGGCGAGGAAGCTGGATCAAGCATAGTAGGCTGATAGGAAGGAAACTGGAAATTACTGCAGTGTGGGAACAGAGACAGAACACACAGTGCACAGAATAATCTATTTACCAGGCCAGTTAACCACAAAACATAGTGGGAACCCAGTTTCACTATCTTGCATGACTGCATTAATTGTTTTTCCTTGAGGCTGAGTCCTGTTTAGTGCACAAGGTTAAATGTTCCTCAAATGGGTGAGAGGTCAATGGCTTCTTAGTACTTACTGTTCAATATGTGGTCCCAGACCAAATTTACAGAGCATCAACTAAAAACTGTTCTGAAGTGTTGTTTCTTCACAGTCATTTCTGTGACAATCAGACTGTCAGATTTGAGAGTATGCACACAGTTAACTTGGAAATAGCTGCAGTACTTTAAAGGTGCTGTTGGTCCTGTAGCAGATCTGGCATAAAGAATGTCATGGATATACTGAAGAAGATGAAGGTTCGAAGTCAACCGTGATAGCTGGGCAAGTGGTTTGAGCTAACCTGGCTGCCCTGGAGGTGAGAGGGAATATCTACATCTGCTGAAAAGTCCAAGCAATAGACTTGTTGGAGAGTTTTGACAAAAACCCGAAGACACGAAGGTCTTCAGCTGTTAGACAGAACCATCTGTCTAAGGTAATCACAAAGCATAGATAATAACTTTCATAAATCCATGAAAGGTGGTGATAGTATTACCTCTCTTCTCAGATAGCTGGCTGAGAGAAGTGTCTAGTGTAAAATGATCATCTTATTTATGAATTCAGGGCTTCCAACCTAATGGAAGTGATTTCATCTTTTTTTTTTCTTCTCTTTTTTTTAATTCTTTTTTTTCCCCCCAAACTTACATGGTTACTTGGTTTGTTTGGCAAACATGGCATTTTGTCCTGCACTCTTTTCCAGTTTTTCATCTTGTACGATATCCAACTTGTCTCTGCTCTCTACTTTCCTCCTAGCATTTAAATTGTAGAAGGGAGACAATCTTCCAGTTCTTTCTGTCTGACAATACTCCAAGTTTTGGAATTTGGAAACCAGTTTAGAATTGTAGGGGTAGTCTTGGCCAGCTTCTGTAGCTCAACACTGGAATATATCCAGATGAACTACTGGAGATAATCTCCCAAATATCCAGCAAACCAACTTCTGATTCTTGGGCAACTCTCAAACATTGCTGCAAAACACATGGTGGAATGAGTCCAGTTCTGTGAATTTATCCTCAAATCACTGTGGATTTTGTTTTGTTTCAAAGGTTTTATGTATTTGCTTTACATCCTTCTTCCTTTTTTCGTTTAAACCAATTTTTTTATTTTTTATTTTTAATGGGAAGCTCAAAGCACTGGGAGGCAGCAGGGTTCTAAAAGATCTGATTTGTCTGAGAGTTTATAGTCTTTTATTGCATTCTTCAGAGATTCTAGCAGATCTTTAGGTTTTGCAAAAATGTTAACAACACTGTGGATTAGACCTGTTCTGGGGAATTAAGAGGCTCGAGGGAATTCCTTGTAACGTGAAAATGAGCTACTGTGAATTCTGCATCTCCAAGTCCCTCAGGTCTAGTTCAAACTGGGTTTCAAATCAGTCTCAATTTTCTTTTATTGACTCACCTGCTAACACCCATATGGCCATCAGCTTTGTGAAAAGGCGAAGGTGTGTTTTTTGTGAAAAAACAACCATCCTGGGATAGGCTCATTAAGAAGGAAAGGAGGAACTTTTCTACTGATGATTGCTTTGATCTTGCTGCTTCTGTTTACCTTTGATCTATGTCTCTACCCTTTTGACTTTTTTTCCTTAGAAACTTGGCCTATAACAGAAAAGATACCACTGCAATAATTCAGGAGAGCATCTTAATTTTTCTTTGTATTATAAACTGGTCAAAAATATTTTGCAAGATCAGCCAATGAACGAACATAATACCTTACGTAAAACAGTGAAGTTGAATCAAGTTGTTTTCAAGGCAGTGGCAGTAGTACACTAAATGTTTTTGGTGTGCTTGTTTGCCAGCTTTTCACTGAAACCTGTAATTGATTTTCTTCAGTGCGTACGTAAATGTGTGCATTAATTGCAATTGCAATTAATTGCAATATGAAAGCAATTGCAATGCTTTCATAATTAGCAGTTTCAGTGTATCCATGTCATGATCACAATACTACCATTGAGAATAAGAACCTTTTATGTTCTGTGTATATACTTTTTGGAGGATTTCTCTGAAGTTCTAAACTGATTCATAAGTATGCTATGTGTGGAGTTTGTTTATTTTCTTCAATAGTATGGCTTGCCCTTTCAACATTCTTTTACCAGGTCTGTCAATATTGTTTTTTCCTTAAGGTGTTTACAGAGCTAATCAACCTGCACAACTCTGGTGTATTTTACTGTTCCCATAGCTGAGAGTTAAATCTTTGCTAATGTACTTGCATAAAATACCTCCAGAGGCTGAACTGATGGTGCAGGTGGAGTTAGCCTGAAGTCTCAGGGCACATGTTCTTTTTGCTGTTCTTCTTGCAGTGATAATCTCCAGCAGAGAGAATGAATGATATTTAAGAAGTTACCTTCTAATTGGTGGCAGTTGTATTTGCTGGAGTCCATCTATTTATGTCCTTAACTATTACACCTTGATTTCCGAGAGTCAAGTATAGGAAAAAACCCAACATTTTCCATACCATAGGATTTAAATGTACCAAAAACCCCAAAAACCTCTGAGACAGTAGCTGTATTCAGGCTTTCTGAAAACTGCAGTTGACTAATATAGTAAATACACAAAATTAATCTTACATTTCATCTAAACGTGAAATCTGTGTATTGCAGAGAATTTAGTATGTTTCAGCATACTTCAAGGTGGTTGTCTTTGGTCTCTCTGTAGATGCATCACTACAACACTCAACTAAAAAATCTATTTAGTGTGTTAAATTATGAACGGACCATAAACACCAGTTTTATCGGCTCGTCAGTGTTTGGGAAAGATGATATCTACAAGACATGGAAGAAGTTTGTTACAAAGGTTCTTGAATCAGATGGTGAAATTCCTCATTTCTACTATGTTAAGGTATGTCTTTTTAATTACATATTCAAACTGACTTTTCAAAGTCAGCTTGTACAGATACTGTGATCTGAGTGCATAATTATTTCTTTTTCAAAATAAACTTTTGTGCATACCCAACAGAGACTCTGGTTGGTTTTTTGAGGGGGAGGGTGTCCCTGCAGTAGCACTTCCTTTATTTGTTTTTTTTTTTTTTTTAAATAGGTCGCTTCTATCTCAGTATCATTAGTTTCTGTTGAAAGTCAACACTTGAACTCTAGTGTCTCTCCAATAAGTTTCTTTTCCCACTTGAAAAAAAATGAGTGTTTGTCATATCCCACTATTTGAAGGAGTTTCTTCTTAAAACTTCTGTTTTCCAGTTATGTCTAGCAGGCAACCTTTTGTGTTTGAGCTCAATTCATAGCTTTGAATTGGGGCAACTTACAAAGATGTATGTAACTTACACAGTTTTGTATATGTTGTACTAGGGTTCCTCTCCTGTGCTCTCTCATATCTCAGCTGTCATCCTGCCCTGAATTTATTGTCAGTGATTGTCTCGTTATCTTTCAAACCAAAGAATAATGTAATTTACATAGTTTTCCTAAGATTGTTGCTTCTTCAGGTTTTGAATTTTGACTATGACAAGTAAAAGCAGAGTTAAAATTGCAGTATGAGGTTTAGGAAAGGTAAAACATCTGGGTTTGCTGCTTTCTGAAGCCTAAGATGCCACCTCCATGATCATATGGAGAGGGAGGTTTCTTAAAATATTTAAACATATTAAAGTATCAGCAATAAACTTTAGTTAAATGATTGAAGGTTCAGTGTTAGATTTAAGGTTGCATATAGTATCTTCTGTTAGTAACAAGAATTGTGTTAAAATTGATGGTTTGGTTATCCCTTGTAAGGGAAGACTCATTGATGAGTGAGGAAGGGTTTTTGCAGATAAGCAATGAGTTTTTGTTTTGTCGTAAGTTTGGACTGAATGATGCAGTAATTTCACTCTGATGTGATTTATCCTTCAGCCTTGTTCACACATACTACAACAATTCTTTTCTCATACTGCCACAGTGTTTACAGTAATACTGATGAATACATAATGGCAGATATTTCTTCTGTTTCAGGCTGATGTGTCCAGGGCTTATGATACCATTCCTCACAATAAACTTGTGGAAGTGATTTCACGGATCTTAAACCCTGAGAAAAGAACTGTCTATTGCATACGGCGCTATGCTGTGATTATGATTACCACAAGTGGAAAAGCCAGGAGATTCTATAGGAGACACGTATGACTTGCTGATTTCTTCTGTTTGCTGCTGTAGATATATTTCAGTCAAAGGAAATTTTTTTTTTGTTCATAGCTTTTTTTTTTACTCATAATTTGAATAAGGAAATTACTTCATAAACCCTTTTTTAGTAGTGTTGAATATTTTCCAGAGGTAGCAAAGCTTCCTTTTACTCTTTACTCAGCATTAGTAAGAATAAAGATCAATGTATTGTGGAAATAGAGATATGTGAGGGAGATACTTCATTTTTACAATAGCAGAATTGTTGGATTAAAATAATGCAATAAAGCTGGCCCTTTGACCTTCACTGAATAAGAGTCTGGTACTGAATTTTCTATTGCTTTTGTTATTTATTTCTTTGCACTCAATATACAGGTTTCTACTTTCAAGGATTTTATGCCAGATATGAAGCAATTTGTGTCCCAGCTTCAGGAGAATGCTTCATTGCAAAATGCAATAATAGTTGAACAGGTAAATATTGGGAGGCTTCTTTTCAACTGAAAAAGAAAGCCACAGAAGAATTGGAGGAAGATTGAGATTTTTTAATTGAATATGCATATTATGTGGTGACACCACCTCTCTTCTTGTTACCCGGCACCTTCTGCAGAAACATTTTTGTCATCTCTTCTTTGATGATTATAACAGGCTCTCAGTGTTCAGTGGAAGGAGTGCACGAGGCAAGAAATCTGACAAAATATCCTTCTAGACTTTTCCCAGATTTTCTCATTGTTGTCTCAAACTTTCATTTTAACCAGTGTTTTCTTTTTCCTTTCCTAATTCCATTTTTTGTTGCAACTGTACTCAAGTGAGAAATTAACTATCTAGTAGAGAAGGTCTTTAACACTTGCTATTTCCAAAACGTACAGAAGTAAGAATGAGCAAAACGTATTCTAAGCTAAGTTGCTAAAGAAATAAATGTGGCATCTTGAATAGCAAACTGAACAGAATAGAAAAATGACTTTTTTTAGGGGGGGAAAAAAAAAGCTTGTTTTAATGATTACCTGCCAAGGTTGACAAGAGTGAAGTCTTGTTTAGAAGAGTTAAAATGCAGCACAAAACAAGATCAGCTCTTGTATTTTTTTGTTTGTTTGTTTAAAGAGATTTCTCACTTTCAGTGAATTAAATTATGCTTAAAAGTGATATGTATTTTAAATTTACTCCAACTGACACTTTGTTAGAAGAAGCAAGCATCCTTCTGTTGTTATAATTTTGGTGCAGCAGAGAACTGTACTAATTCCAAATGTTTGTTCTCAAGACTTGCTGCTGTGCAAGGAGCATGACAGAGAAAGACATAGAAATAGATTATATGCTCAATCACTTTTTTAATACATTTTGTTGCTTGGTATCATGGTGTTCCATGATTAGAACCTACAAGATTCTTGTGCATCAGCTGCCCAGACAGGTATTTTCTCACAGGCTACTTCCTCTCTAATTGAAATTGCCAGTGGAAAATTTTGACATAGGGTAGTTTATGCTTCTAATGTACAAGTAAAATGATCTTGTATATCTATGGACAAAGGAGTAGAATATACAATGTGGGTGGTGCACAATTCCAGGATCCTGCAAAGTGCGAAGAGCCTAATGAGTTCATGGATGAAAATGAAAACTAGCTGGATCTATGATGATGTGTATGTAGATTTTTGTTTTGTTCTTTTTTTCCGGTGGATATCTGATTCAGATAAGTGTGCTAGGTATTGCATGAACAGCAGCATTCTATTTTCAAAAGATTTTGCATTTGAAAACAATTTATGTGTGTCATTACTTCAAAAAAAAAAAAAAAAAGTGTTCTGAGAAGTATCATGTCAGTCTGGGTATCTGTACTACTGGTGCACCGTGTTACCTTTTCACTACAACTAACCGTGATCTCTCATGGCTCTATCTAAAGCTGGATGTGTTTGTCTGATGTCTAATATATGCTAATAGGAAATAGTTTTGCATTGGTTCTCATGAAGTCATTGTTAAAGGGATTTAAACTGATCTAAATTAATTTTGTTATTACACAATTTTAAACGCAAAAAGCTTTGTAAATATTTGGTGAACAGTCATGCATGGAATTTGTGGTAATACGTGGCAAAGAATGGGTTTTGCAGCAGAACTGGCAAGTGAGTCTGTCTATACTTGGGGAATCATAAAGAATATGGCAGTTATAGAAGTTGTCCTGCAGGATAGAAAGTGGCCAAAAGAGTTAGGTCTCATACATTGTAATAATGCAATATAATACACCAGCACTTTAAAAAGCGTTTTTAGATGTTATATTTGACTGTTTTTCCCATGTAATGCCATTCAAAACTGCTTTTCTCCTAAGGCAAAAGCAAAAAGAACTACATCTTTCAGGTGTTGGATGTGAGCAGCTTTTTAGCATGTATATTCAGATCTTGGTGTTACAAGTTTTGTTTCTTACCTTAGGGGTTTGAACTACTAAAGTCTTAACTTTTCATAAAGGTTTCTTTGTATCCTGTAAGTTTATACTGTATTTTTAGTTTTGGTACATCTCTAAGTTACAAATCCTGTTTTGTTTTGTCCCATTTCTAGAGCTTAACTTTTAATGAGACAAGCTCCAGCCTGTTTACTTTTTTTCTTCAAATGATACATAACAACATCCTGGAGATTGGAAGCAGGTAAAAAAGAAGTTAGTTTTTCTTCATATAATGTGTTTGGGTTTTTTTGGTTGATTATTTTTTGCTGTTAAGCAGGATACTTTTAAATGGCTTAGGGGATTTTTGACAGTTGTCTTTCAAAGATTTTTATTTCATGTTAATTTGAAATCTGTTTATCAGTTTAAGTTCCATGAAAGCATGAAGAGTTTGGAATCAAATTTGTATTTGAATAAAATTGCTCTTTCCCACCTGGATGATGTTAACTATACACAGAATGCATTATTCTAAAATATATAACCTTTTCATTTAAAACTGCAAATGTAGTTCAAAAGAAAAATACTTTAAAATGTTGGAATCCATAGTGGTGAACAAAAGCAAGGTAACATCCAAGTAATCATGCAAAAGCCTTGTTAGTCATTTCCCTGTAGTGCAAAATTAAACCTTTTCTGCATGACCTCGCTGTTTGGCAAGTTGCAATGAAAACAAAAAGCAATAACAATAGGAGTTAAAATTACTTGCAACTGCAAAACTAAGAATCAGATGTTATAGAGGGTAGTAATGCAGATTTCTTCTTGTGTTGCTAGAAATGCTGATCTGGTATTTACATTTTGCCTTTAGGTGGCAAATGTGTGTACCATGTCTAGAAAGCAAGTACTTCTATGATCTTTATTTGTAAATTCAGAGTGCAATATATTAGAATGAATAGCTTCTTAGTCTTGAAAAAAATGCCTTTATTTCAGAATACTTAATCTCACAGAATTGAGGGAGAGGGAGAAAAGCTTTAAAGGAGGTAAATAGAAGAATGTTTATAGGTTTTTCTAGCATTGATGCTTACACTCCCTTTGGCAGGATCATAAGAATGCTGATGTGGCATGCTATTAATAAGGACTAACTGACATCAGTATGTTTAATAAAAGTTTAGTGTTTTTAAAGAAAGTACACCCTGACAAAGGCAACTTTGCACTTACTTAAATTCAGTAACAGCTTGGCTGAAAAAATACTTTTTGTCCTGGAATGAATTTGCCCTTTTTAATTAGCTCGTTCTCATTTGTTCAAAAAAAAAAAAAAAAAAAAGCCAAACCCCAAAACTGCAAGTAAATTCAGTAAATTAATACACCCTTTAACTGATGGTCAAACATTCACTTGATGTTTTGAGAAAAATGCTGATTGTTGAGCTAGGGACTTAAAGGGAATCTTTTCATACCATTTGATATATCTATCAAAAGTCTGGAAAAATGTAAAATTACTGCTGGAAAAATTTGCAGAGGACTGAAAACATAGGTAAGATCACTGCTAGAATGTGGCTCTGGTGTCCAGTTGCATAATTTCATTCTCTTCAGTTTCACTAAGCCATTCATGTAGTAATGGTAAAATGGACATTATAACATAATATCTTACTACTTCAAAGGCGCGTTGTGAAAATAATTCCATTGGCTTTTGTGAGGCATACTCATTCCGTTGCTACCAACATAGAAAAATCCACAACTCTGTCTTCAGCAGCATATCTAGATGTGATACATTACTATTGCTATGTGTGCTCTTACTGGCTTTATACAAGTAACAAGGTAGGGAAAGTATTAATGAACCTCCTCCAGCTATGTCTATATGAATTCTTTGAAGCCATGAGAAACAAATCAAGATCTACTCTTGCAAAATAACAACTGGCAACTTCAGTGAGCTTTTCAAGGCGGGGGGGTGTTGAGTATAATTACAAATAATAGGGGTTAGCACTGCATAAGATGTAGTGGTTTTTCCTAATTAGAAGTAAGATAGCTTCATGTCTGAGCAGTTAAATGAGGAAATAAATGTGATTTACAGTATAGCTGGGATATATAAAACCAGATCACATGCTCTATTGGGCTAAGCCTTCAGAAATTTCCCTAAAATTAAAGTGATATTTATTTGTGGAAAAACAAAACAAAACCCAAAAACAAACCCCCAAGAAAATATTTTCCTTAGCCAGATCATGCTATGCAAGTATAAATGAAGAGTAAACACCTTGATTTAAATTACTTCATAGTTAAACATTTTTACTCTGACTTGTGCTGCTGAAAGAGGGTGGGTTTTTTTCCAGAAAACTTAGCAAGATTTGATAGCGATGACCATTTATATTTGTTGTGGATGTCTGCTGTTTCTTCTCTGCTTGTTTTCTTATAAAAATTGAAAGTGTCTCAAAATCCACCTGAATTTAATTCCTGATGTAGATGTACAGTATGAGCTTCAACCTATGGATTTTTAGTGGGTACCTGCTAGGAGCTGTTTGGATAATAATTTAAAACAAATTATAGTTTGAAAGATTTGACCAGTGCACTTTGTTTCTTGTACAAGAACACTTGTGTTGAAGCTATGTGAGATGTAACATAAAGAATTACAAAGCTTAAACGAAGGGTGACTGCAACTGAAGGAGGAATTGTGGTTTGAGATCAGTTACAAAATTTCTTTCTTTAAATGACAGTTGTCTACTGGAGTTTCTGAATAACAAAGAAGTGTGTGTATTAGTGTTTTACTTCACTGTTTAACTTAAAACTTCTGGAGCCATATGTAGATTCCCAGAAGAAAGAACAAACAAATTTAAGTAAGGCTAGGTAGGAAGCATGTAGCATATTTCTTATTGAAATCTATGTTATACTTGGGAGAAAAAAAAAAAAGTGAATGTTTAATGACTATTGGGATCTTCTTGTTGCATGTTTTGATTTTTTTTTTCCTCTTTTATTCTTTACTAGGTACTACTTACAGTGCTGTGGAATTCCACAGGGCTCCATTTTGTCAACCTTACTTTGCAGCTTATGCTATGGAGACATGGAAAATAAATTGCTCTGTGGAGTACAGCAGGATGGGTAGGAATGCTTTCTTCTGTGCTCTGTTATAGTAATGCATAATACATAGTACATGTGGGTTTAGTATATACATAGTATATATATTATATATAGTATATGTGTGACATTTTCTCTGAAGTTTAATTTTGCATTTCAAGGATTTCCAGCTTTCCTTTAGGAAGCGTGGTGCACGCAAAGATCTCTGCAGCTTCAGTGTTACTGTGGTGGTTTTGTGAGGGAATTTCCCTGTTTGTCATAAAGTCTGGGAAGAAAAGTGCTGAAAAGGAGCTGTCCCAGATCTGTGGATGGCAGATGTGTTCTTACAAAGAGCACAGTATTTAGGGATGCTGTAAAGAGTCTGACAAGCTCTTCTTTTACATGTAAGAAGTTTATGGTTCTCTCACACTCATTACCACAAAATTTGTGGTCTTTGTCCTCAAACGAGATGGGATGTTTGTTACAGGCTTTCTGAAACTCCAGGCTTCTGCCTGGGGGCTTTCCAATCCACCATCTGTAAATCTTAACATTTTATCAAGGTCACAGCTTTATTGCAGATCTTTTACAAGGCATGTTGGTTCTTGTTTGAAGCCCTCTGTGGCTCTTGGTACGTCTTCTAAGTGTTTATGCTCTGCTCGTGCTTGCTTCTAAGGAGCTTGACAGAAAGCTAGCCTGGTAAAACCTCTGCTGCTTTATTAGCCATAAAAACTTTAGGGTCCCTTTTACCTCCATATAAACTGATCCCCAGCTGAATCCCAGATTAGGGTCTTTAGGCAAGAGCTAGATATTGGTGAGCCCTGTGAAGCTTCTCTGTGTTCACACATCTCCCTCCATTGCTGTGAATTCTGTCCTAAGAAAGAAAAACAACAACTAAGAAGTGTGTAGGAGTATTCCAGATAAGTGCATCTGTCTGGTGTCTTCTTGGGAGGCTCACGAGGTAAGGGAAAGTCTCAGAATTCTAAACATTTCCCTATACAAGTAGTAGAATTCTCACAGGTATTAGGGTGCTGTGATGATATGAGTGTAAACAGCCATCTCTTGCTTTCAAAGGATTTTGTTTATACATACGAAATTATGAAACTGGTTCAGAAGAATGCACTTTATTATATAGCAGCTGTTTATAATTTATAGAGAGCAGATTTTAGAATGTTACTTTGGTGTCTGCTGAATGATTTTGATAGCTTCATTTGGCCTTTTAATCAAAAAAATAACCTGCCTGTTGACTTGGCTAGGCAAAGATACAGCTGATCTGATCATAGTGATGGCAGTACTCCTGCTTTGAAAAGGATATGGGGCAAGATCATCTCCAGAGCTTCCTCTCTATGATCGACTAGGCAGGATTTATCAGAAAAATATGGGCATGCTTGGGGCCTGAATTCTGTTGAAATAGAAAATTCCAGCCTTTACAGTGGTAGACTGTAGTCTGTTCTACATTCAACTTATAGCTTCACAAGCAAGTTATTACACGGTAAAAAAAGATAAAGAATTAGGGCACATCAGGAGTCTAATATCTGCGTGTGTATCTGGTATTACACTTCCTTTCCTTGTGTTGTGTATTAAGATACTGCAAATTCTCCCTTGGAAAAGTGTAAACCCCTGCATCCAAGAAGCTACTGTGGAGTAGCTTGTGTGCTGTAAATTCCTATCATGTTTCATGTAGCCAGCCCCTTTGCTTTCTTATTTATTTTTTTTTCATTTATTTTTAGGAAAGAAGCAGAACTGAGAATTTCTTCATGAGACTCGATTTGGAGATCATATTGGCCTCTACCTTCTTGTGAATTAAAACGGGCACGTTGTTGCTCTGAAGAGTGTGACAAAAATTTGAAAGGATTACATATCAAAAGATCTAACATCAGTTTCTTCTTGATTACAGAGTCCTAATACGTCTCATTGATGACTTTTTGCTCGTTACGCCACATTTAATGCAGGCAAGAACTTTTCTAAGGTATGCTATTAAAGACATAGTCTTCAGAGTAATAAACATTAACACCTTTTAAGGTCATTCTTCTTCATCTTTATACATGGTTGTACATACAGGTATATTTGTTTTATGGGTTAATAATCAAGGGGTTTGTTTTGAAGTCCTTGCCGGTAGCCTGTGCCTGGGCAGAATCCTAATAGCTACATTCTTCATGGCCAGCTAACAATCTGTTGCAGCTCAGATGGTGGGGGATTCCTGCTGAGGTTTAAATTAGGGACCTAGGTACCTTCTAGCAGCAATTAATAGTGCAGACTAACCAAAGCAGCTGACAGTTGTTTTTTAAGACCATTTTCCCCTCAGACATTTAAGATGTCTCAGTCACATTCTTAAAATGTTTTTATCGGGCAGATGTGCTGCTACCTTCTATTCCTGGGGAAAGAATGCAACTTTTCTCTGATCCAGTTTTGCTAAGAATTTTCTAGTAATTAATATTCTGGGATGAGTATTTGAAGATACTGATAGCATGGCAGCGTGCAGCTTACACAAGTTTTCAAACAGTAAATCTTTAGATTGTTTCAGAACTACCTTTTTTTTTTTTTTTTTAAATTGGGCCCCAAAAGAGGTTCCTGGTTACCATGGATATGAATGTATAGTCAGTATTGAAGAACTGTTCTGCTGATGCCAAAGCCAGTTTTAAGGATCCAAAGGAGAGGACTTGAAGAAAAGCTTAGCATCTGCAATGTAGTCATTTGTATCATGCTTTTCAACAGTCAGAAAGATGCAGCTCTTTTGTGAGCCTGAAAGGTGATGGGACAATCAATGAAGTACAGTTTGAAGTATAAATTGTACTAAATAGTGGGTAGTCTTTGAAGACTTCATTTGTCTTCATTTGCTTATCAGAACAGAAAGAAATTTCTGGGCATGTGCAGATTTACAGTTCTGGAAATACATCAGACTAAGAGGCTGGAGATGCCTCGAGCTGTTGATCTCTATAACATCTTTTCAGCATAATGTCACTTGCAGTAGCATTGCAGATATTGTCCTGTTTGCCCTTTGAAGTTATCAGCACCTTTGTCCTACATCAGTTTCTGCACCAGTTGTGTTGATTTTCTGTAGACAAGTAGCCTCTCCTGTGCAAGTTTTCCACAACTGCTTACAGATCATATGAACTCTCAGCCGCAAGTAGAGTGTAACAGTTTTTCTGGTGTAGTGTTAGAACTGGGGGACTCAAGAAATTAATTCTGAGGAGACAGTGTTATGGCTATTACTCCCCAACAAGAAAAGCCTAACCTCTTCCTCTCACTCTTTAAAAGGATGAAGCCTGCACATAATTACATCACCAAGTAAGACAAACTGCTGCTTGTCCATGAGATGACACTGCTGATCCAGTGTGCAGTAGGTAATCAGCAGGCATTGTGGCAATGAAAACGTCCTTAGGGAAAACTTGTGGAGAAAGTTCAAAACTTTTCATCAGATACATGAGGTTCCTGTTATGTGGATTCTGCTTGTGTTCATTAACCTTCAAAAACAATAACTTTTCATCCGTCTTTTTCCAGTGATTTTGATCTCAATGGTGTCTGTGAGTGTGGTTTATGCAGCTTGTCTCAAACATTTCATGCCTTCTGTTCTTAGTTTGCATTAATTTGTAAGTTTTTCTCCATTATCCTCATATCCTTAAGCTTATTAATTTATTTAATGTATTTATTTACCTCTAGTATCTTCAGTTTTGTTTATTTCTAGCTGTGTTCCTTAACCTAAAGAGTTCGCCATGGTTCCCTTTATTCTTTGGTTTCTGTCCTTTTATGCAAGATCCAGTGTGTCTGGCAGCATGGTGGGGTTTTTTGTTTGCTTTTGTGGGGAGAGTTAGGCTAACTGTTTATATCTGTTTTAGGACTCTAGCGACAGGTATTCCTGAGTATGGCTTTTTAATAAACCCCAATAAGACAGTCGTGAATTTTCCTGTTGATGATATCCCAGGATGTTCCAAATTTAAACAGCTGCCAGATTGTCGTTTGATCCCGTGGTGTGGTTTATTATTAGATATACAGACACTTGAGGTTTACTGCGATTACTCCAGGTAAATAGAGTTGTATACTCCAGTGTCAGCTTTATAGTGTGTCGTACACAATGTGAGAAGCACAAGGGTGTATTGTGAATCAACTGCAAAGTAGATTTTACAATTGTTTCTTATATCGTAATTTAAACATTTTATTCTGCTGTGCAGCCTGCTATTTTCTTCATTCCATCCTAGCGGAATGTACATTAACACCATCAAACGTGGCACAGGTCACTAGTGAACCAAAGTCATATGCCGGATGGTGACTACATGGTTCTGAGAAAGTTTATTCAATCGCCTCAGCTCAGCTTCTTTCACCGTTATGCACTGTATTGTACCTGATATCATTGAACTACATTTATTGTTCTGAAACTGGGTTTTTTTGTACCTTCCTAGAAGAAGCAGTAATTATTACATGAACTATAGATTGGGATTAATTTTATATAGACTAGAGGAACTAGTAATCCTTTCAACATCAGAGGTGTTCCCTCTGGTATACTTCAGGTGGTAGCATAGATGGTAGTGTATATACACAAGGCAGTCTGAAGCAGCATAGAATCTGGGATGGGACAATGTATCCTGCTGAAGAGCTCTGTAGACCCTTTACACAGACTCCTAGAGATGGCATTAGACATTTGCTTAAGATTAACAAGAAAGAACTGTTTAAACTGAAGGATAATATTGCTGTGATATTGAGCTTATTTAGTATAAACAGCCCATGCATATGTTTAAGTGGGAAATTAGGAGGAGGTTTTCCATCACCAGAGTGATTCAGTAGTCTTCCAAAACAGAAAAGCTTGGTCAGTTTTGGAATGAAATTTATATGACATGATTTTCTGTAACAACAGAAGACTAAAATCATCAGCCAAAGAGATTTATTCACTAGCCGTGTTTCTAAGAGACAGTTTACACTGATGAGGGCATTCTTGCTACTAGTCTGGGAGATACTAATCAGAACTCTGAGGGTGTTTGTTACAAGGGCTGCCTTGCTTTTAATAAGCTTGACTTAAGTCACTAGAATGCCAGGGTGAACTGAGGTGGCTTCCAGCCTGTGCTCCTGCATTGTGTGGATCACCAAGTATAACCTGGTTGTCATTAGAATCATTAATAATGGGTATGGCTGGACAGTGTGTTTCAGAAATACATACGGTGTGTATTTAAGGTTATTGGTTTTGGTTTTTGGGGTTTTTTTTTTAGCAGGGTGAATTATTCAGCCCTGAGGTATTGAAGTCGTTCCTTAGCTGATAGCTTTAATGCCACAATGTCCAATCTGTTTCTAAACTGAATTTAGTTACAGTCGTCTTTTAGCTACTGGCTCATTGATTAGCAGGCAATCTCTGTAACATGAGAAGTTAAATGAGCCTTACTTTACAGAATTTAATTAGTCTGTCAGCCCATGGAGTTTAACTACTTTTTTTTTTTTTTCTAGTTATACCCGTACTTCTATCAGATCAAGTCTTTCCTTCAATTCAAGTAGAACAGCTGGCAAAAACATGAAATACAAATTGATTACAGTCCTCAAACTGAAATGCCATTGTTTATTTCTTGATTTACAGGTGGGAATATGGAAATGGATATTTGGAAGTATTGTGATTAGTGATAAAGAGCATTAAAACTGCTTTAAGTTCTAACATAAGAGTTGATTTTGAGAGATAATACACATAACTTGAAATGTCCACGTCAACTAAAATGTGGCATCTCAGCACCTTCCAGAACTGATCCTTCACAGTATTGTTACTTAGGTACATAATAGAAATCTTTTGAAGTTTAGCCTCAAATATTTTTTTTCTAGATCTGTATATCATCTTATGTTGTTGAATTTGAACAAATCATATCATGACACTAAAATATTCCTATAGCTCTACTTCTGTTCTATTCTAGATCAACAGCCTTAGAACAGTTTTCATTAACATCTACAAGATATTTTTACTTCAGGCTTACAGGTAGGTCACAGTCTTCTGCAGTAACTCTGAATGTTTCGTTTCTCTTTCTTGACACATGGAGGAGCTACAGATTAGGAAAACGTGCAATAAAAATGTGCAGTGGTAAATGTCAGGAGTAAGTCATGTTATCCTTGTTTCAGCACTGTTCTTATGTGATATTAATAGATTCAGGCTATAGGATTATATTGATGTGCATGTGTTTAAGTGACGCTTCACTAAATGGATTTTCATTTTTTCTGGCTGTTGACAGCTGACCTCAAGAAAAGCAGTCTGTTTTGCTGCAGGATGACAAGAAGTGTTATCATTCATTAACCAGTTTATATTTAGAACTTTGTATCTATTAAAATCATATAGAACTTTGACCTGTATAACTTTGCCTTAAGTGACCTTTCATTCTACCAAGTTAATTGCAGTTTCTTAGCTGCTGATAATGACTTAATTGCTCCTTAGCTGGTAATATCTTGTTGGGGTTTTTTTTGTGAGGTGTTCTTGACCAGCAGAGGAAGTGAATGTTTTAAATAAGGGTAAAGGGAAAGAAATCAAACCTGATAAGCAAGTTGGGAGAAAATACTAATCTCTGTGCATCAAAGATTGTGAATGACTGGCAGCACCAAGTAATTTTGTTTATTGTTTTAATGCAAAAATGTATAAGAGATGCTTTCCTCTTTACAGAAATCAGGTGTTGCTCTTTTGCTAGCTTTGTACTTGTTAGGAAGCAACATTTTAGTTTCTTAAATTCAGCTTGGTCCACATTCAACTTGTATCATCCTTGTGTCCAAGAAGTGTAATTGGACTGATGTGTCAAACTCTTAAACTTTGTGTTGTGAGTGACTTACAGTTTTTCTCTGATGTTGGATATGATCACTTGGTTACTTCTATTTGCTTTTATGGTAACACTCTAACAAAGGTCTTGATGTTAGAGTACCTTTGAAAAACTGTCCACCATGCTAACAGCATGGCAGGTTAATTGAGCCAGAACTCTGTGTTGTAGTGTGGTAACTATGTTTATCCTTTAAATATTTGAAAATTTTACAATTTGTTGAGGTGATCATGCTTATGCTGGGTTAATTTAATAAGTATATCCATTGTTAAGTAATTAAAAATCAGCATTGAATTTGTTGACTACATTCAGCATAAGCAGGATTATAATGCCAGAGTCTGAAGAAAAAAAAAAAAAAGGCAAAAAAGCCCCCTGCAGTTTTAAACTATGTTCAAACAGAGGTGAAATGGAGTATACAAGTAATTGCCATAGAATTGGCTTCCAAATAGACAAAAGAGTGGGGATTCTGGTCTGTGGAGCACTATGTCATTTGGAGGTCTGTTTTCCTGAACAACAGAACTTGTTGTGAGCTTTTGTTTTGTTTTTTCTTACTCCGGCACTCTTTCACGTTGGTGTTCTCTAGCTGCATAATCTGTGATATGTAATTGGTGAGAATATGTAGTTTAACTTTCCCTGCACACAAGACAGTCATTGCACTCAGAAGAGAATTCTATTACCAAAGCAGATGGCTTCAAGATCTTTCAGCACAAAATTTACAAACAAACATATGTGTCTGATGCTCCAGGGATGTGTATATATAGAAGAGTTGTTGTATGCTAACAGTGTTGATACAGCTAATGACTGTTGGGTGCTTTTAAATGTTGTATAGTGCCTGAGGTATGGAATCATAGTTTCACTTGAAATTGTAAATTACTTGTGATTAAATAGGCTGGTTTTGTGAACAGGTTCCACGCCTGTGTTCTCCAACTTCCATTCAACCAGCAAGTTAGAAACAATCCTTATTTCTTCCTAAGGATCATCTCTGAGACTGCATCATGCTGCTATGCTATCCTGAAAGCAAAAAACGCAGGTATAGTATGTTAATGGCAATGTAGTAGCAAGTTTGGGTTTGGTGGGTTTTTTTTAGACAAATAAATCATCTTGAATGTGCAGTCAGATCATGTAATTTTGAGATAAAGATAAGAATGAAAAATATGGAGTGCATGATAGGACTCACAGTGCATTTTTTTTTCTTAAACTCAACTTTCTGAAGATATTAAAATGTTTCAGGTTTTAGTTTTTAGTTCTCTGCTGACATAGGAGGCTTCATTGACTACATACGTTTTTAGTAAAAAAATCTTGGAGTGATTTTATAGAGAGGAGAAGCCAGGCATACTTCTTAATGCTCATCATTTTCAGTGACATTATTTCCCTGTGCTATCTCTAGGGGTTGCTTTAGGTAACAAAGGTGCATCTGGCGTGTTCCCTTCTGAGGCAGCAGAATGGCTCTGCTATCATGCCTTCACTGTCAAACTGGCAAACCACAAAGTTGTTTACAAATGCTTGCTTAAGCCCCTAAAAATCTGTAAGTATTTGATTATTTTTACAGTTTGAAATATGGTTAATTGTAATAAAACTTGGAATCTAATGGATTTTTTTAAGTTTTCTTATCATAAAATGTTGTTCTAAAATGTACATGAATGAGCTTTCTGATTTTAATCAAATTTACTAAGTATAAGGAGGCAAATTAAAATGGTACTTTTTTCATCACTGGATGGTCTAGAGCCTTGTTCTTATGGGGAGGTTGTTGATGCTTCGCACTCAATAAGTTTGTACAGTTCAGAAGGCTTAATAAGATTGGGTTAATCATATCAACATTCTCACCAGATTTAACTAAATGAGATATGAATGCTCAGTTTTCTATTTTTAAAAATGTAGATTAAGTGGCAACTAAGTAAGTTCCTCCTGCAATGCAAACTATAAAAAAAAAGTGTCACAGGGGTCACTTTGAAACAGAAGCACTTGCTGCCCTGCATGTGCTATATTGTAGTAGAGCTGAGTCGTGTTGGCAAATCTCTGACCCTTTGACTCGGTGAAAGAAGCTGCCTGTGTACCTGGCCTCTGGGGAGCTCTCTCTTTGACCAGTGCTGCGGCCTGTCCCCAGGCCAGCCGCAGAAATAATAAAATTTTCAGTTCAAAGATATTAAAAGCGAACAGCAGTAGGTTTTTCTGAAGCGGTCAGTACTGTTGTTGAATTTAGCTGTGGTGAAGGCCAGAATCTCAGCACTGACTCTGTAATTCACACTCTGAATGAGTCATTACTTGGGTGGTTTTGTTATGCAATACCAAGAAGTTCTTCATTCTGGTTCCAGAATAACCCCCATTTGATTTGAAATGTGAGGCAAGTTTCCTTTGATACCTGTACTAAGGCCCAGTGCCCCCAAAAGAGAGTGATTCTGCTGTTGGAAGTAAGCATTTCCTCCCCATATCAAAGGCTTGCAGCAAAGCCTGAGTGCAAACAGTCTGATTTTTTTTTTGGTAATGCAGTGTGAATGTATCAAAGAAGACACTTAAACATTTACAGGAAACAAACTGATGGTTGGGATTGCACCAGCCACGTTCCTGACAGCTATAGACTTTCCTTATGGAGCAGAATTCCAGCAGCCTCTCCCAGAGAAACTCCTTGCCGTGAGTTACACCAAAACCAGAGGCACCATGTCTGATTGCTGCTGCTGAGAAGCCAGTTCTGTTCAGCCCTTCTAGAAGTACTGGGGAAGCAGGCCTGCCTCCAGGAAGGGAAGAGATGGCTACTTGCTTCACTTGGAGAGGGCAGAAACTGAAGAACTGAGCAGAAAATGCTATAGTCACACCCAGTAGGATAATAGCTTCTCTGGGACCTCTGTCATTTCTCTAAGATCCATATAGAGCACACCTCAGTTTTCATCTCTAATGCTGAAGGTTTTGTTCTTGGGATCTTTGACCAGCAGAGCACAATCCAAGCCAAAGCTCCCCCATCCTTCTCTCTGCGTGCTTTGCTGTTGAATCTGTCAGTACGTTCAGGGTGGCAGTGCAGCCCCAGGCAGCTTTATTGTTCAGCAGAATCTCATCTTCCATGGGTGTGTGCATCTGCCATAAAAGTGGTCTCTGCTGTCCACAAAATCGCATCGCCACAGATACCAGGGAAAACGGGCTGGGAAGTAGAGGTGGAATTTTCCTGGTTTGAATAATGATTATCATTAGCTTCCTTCTGCTGTACCTGTACAGCCACTTGCCTAACCACAATACTGACCTGAAACTTGTGTGTGGTCCAGGTCTAACTCTGCATGCACAGTTTCTAACCCAAGAAGTGAAAGCTGACCATCTGTCAGTTGCCTTCTCGGGCAGTGAGAATTGCCCTTGCAGAAATGGAATAACCTTGCTTCCTAAATTCCTGGGGAGAACTATTCATGTTGTACTTGCTGAGTATTGTGGGGGTGGAGCAGGAAAAGTCCAAAGGCAAATAGAAAATTAGTGGTGACGTTCTCTTGAAAAGAGTAATTTCCAGCTGCTCTTTCATAAATCTTACCTTCCCTGAGGCGGAATATGTTCTTCACATCCGTAATGCCAAGACAACTGTCTCTTACCTACAAGGCCCAATTTCTTTTGAAAATATCTGAGACTTCAAGTACACTGCTTAAAGATCAAGGGTTCAGAGACTTTTGCTTAATGGCTGCCTAAACAATTTGCAGTCTGTGACTTGTTTTTACTGTGAAACTTTTAAGATGGAAGCTTCTGCTATGATTGGTCAACAGACCAGTGGGGCCCAAGTAACTTGAATGCCATCTCCAAGAGATCTCTCTTTACTTATAGCCCCTGACATCTTACCTGTACTTCCACTAGCCCTGTTCCACCTGTGCTGCAAGGGTCGATACAGTACGTGGTGGAGCGCTTCTGTAGTTGCTGTTTTTATGGAAAGCTCCCAAAACATCTACTAGGTGATTTGTCAGGAGGGTGGCTGTTTGGGGTCAGCTTGTCTTGCAACTTGAAGACTTACCAGTGACTGTAATTTTGAGTGGTGCTTTGACTACATGTGTATTTGCTTCCCACCTGCATTTCTCCTTCTTTAAGAGTTAGTTGAGGTTTTAAATGTAATTTCAAACTTGAAAAGGAACTGCGAAGGCACCAGATGCCCCAGCCACGGGCTGAGCAGGAGGGAAGGTGAGGCATCTGCGTGCTGGTACTGTAAAGCTGTACAAGGACATCTTGTGATCTGTAGTGATAAGTCATATGCATACCCTTGGTGTCAATGTGCATCATTGTCTCCATGTTTCCAAGATCTCTGATCATAGATAAAGGCTATTTTTCAATCACCTGATTATATGCAGTGTTTATATTTGTATTGTCTTCCAAATTTAGTAAGATACTGTGTCTCCTAATCCTGCAGGAATGCACTAAAATCCATTTAAAGAGACATTAACAGGGAATTTTTTATTCGGTCTTGTAAGTTAGTTTTGTTTGGCCTGCATCATACTTATTCCTCGGTAAAGTAGAGATACCGGAGCCAATTTTAAACACTGTATTTTAAGTTTTGTCTTACTTCTGGAAATCAGTTAGCATGTGTGGCTATCAGAGAAACTGTGGCAGGGAAGTCACTGGTTCTCAGGTGTGTTGCTGTAAAGTTAGCTCAGTGTCTCTATATGGCGCAGCAATCTGTAGCACAGAGATAACCAAAGCTGGTAATAGTGCCTGTGTTGACTTAACAACTACATTTTTGTTGTCATTTTGGAGTTTGTATCAGCTATGTAAAACGTATTACCCCTGTAAGATCATGTTGTTGACAGGAATTGATATAAACTTAGCTTTTTTTTCTTGTGTCCATGCACATGCCTTTCCATTACTCTCCGTGGGAATCAATATCAAGCTCATAGGTTTTGGGGAGGAGGTTCTTCCCACTATTCCAAAACCTGTTAATATCAGCATTAGGGGTTTGTCAGTTGGAGTTGTCGTCATTATTCAGAGTTAAGTATTTAAAACATAGTTACTGTTTAACATGCCTCCTATTATTACCAGTGGGGAAAGGAGCAAGAGTCTTTCCTTATCATGATAAAATATAAATACATCATCTGTCTCCTTTTCAAATACAAAACAAATGTTTATTGAGCACTTCTGCCTTTCTGCATGATTGACAATTTTGCCAACTCCATTTAGGTAACGGACTTAGGTAACTGTTGCTAGGATTTTACATGTTCTTCCTAATCTTTAAAGAGTCCTTTTTATTGTCTATAATTCTGTTGACAATAGACTCAGTGACCTTCGGTGTTTCAAAACTGTTATGTCCTCTTATAAAAATTTCATTCCTGATTTAAGAGCCTCATTTATTCTCCAAAATTTTCTACCTTAAGAGTGGCTTTCCAGTTAGCCCCTCTACTCTTAGAAGGGAACACAGCAGGGAGAATTGCTGTTGCCAGTGTTATAGCAAAAGGTGCATTTTCCATGTGATTTTATTTTTTTAATCTTTTTGTATATGTCAGTTCCAAGGATAGGCTACTTTGATGTCATGTCTGAAAGTAGAGGGAATACCTTCCTGCTGTAGGTAAACATTAGCTACCAGATAAGGACCTGTCCCTTGCCCTTAGCAAGGGTTAAAATTGGGTCTTTCAAAGTAACTATGGTTTCACAGAAGGCTTTTTTTGGTGGATATAGTTATTGAATAAATGGTCTTATACTTTTAAAAAAAAAAATTTAAATTCTTAAATCCAAACAAAGAAGTGTTACAAGGTCATAGTAGGAGGAATTTGCTCCCTGGTTTTCTGTTAATACTTTAACTACGATTTTTAACCTTTTTATTTATTAGCCTGGTTATTTATTAGCGGAAGAATAAAAGCATATTTTATTACAGCTTTTTTATCCCCATATTCCAGATGTTCCAACTTTTTAATTGGATTCAGCTAGCATTGATTTCATTACTTTATTAGCATTTTCCCTAAAACAGAATTGATAGTTACTTGCAGTAGTAATGAATTGTTTGTTTCTGATATTTTGGTAGGTAAGATGCAGCTATTCAGGAAGATCCCAAAGGATACAATGGCACTACTGAAGACAGTGACAGAACCATCTCTTTGTCAAGATTTCAAAGCTATCCTGGACTAACTGATTGGAGTTTATTTCATGATTTTTCCAGGTTTGAAAAGAAATGCTATGTCTTCAGATTACTTTTCTCTGTAGTCTGTTTTGGTAGAATGGACCAAAAGCAACTTTACTCAGAAGTTTTCCATGCTTGTTTCTCAGATACCACACAAGGACTTAAAAAGAACAGACAATTTTGTTAATACCTTCTAGTTTGTGTTTTCGTGTAAATTCACAGGCTATTTGAAGTAATTGACTTGGTTTCGTTCAGTAATTCCCATCTTATTGATGAAGGCATCGTTAAACTATGTTCTGTATGAACAGATCTACTTTCTTGTTTCAGTGTGTTTCTGAAGAACTGTTCTTTGATCCTCCATGTTGCAGACTATTTTATAATAAATTGTCTGGTTAATTGCAATAACACGTTCTTGTGTCCAATACCTTTATTTTATAGTAATCTTTAGCATCCTGCCCAGCTGAGTTGTGTCCTGAAAGACAGTTACCTACACAGGGCAAGTGCATTTCATGGCACTACCTAGCAAGATGTACAGGTTAGAAATTTGACCTGGTTATGTTTAGTGTGTTTTATATATTTTGAATACTTGGTGGTATTTTTAATACAGTGATGCAGAGAATGATGGTGGTGCATTTATAACTACAAAACAAAAGTTCTTGATTAAATAATATATCGAGTAGATTACTCTGCTATTTGCATATCCTGTTCTTTATTTAGGTTTGTTTATCTTTGGCTCTGTAATGTTACTGTCTAGCCCTGGTGCTGGCCTGTCGTGCAGAGCTGAATTTTGCCCTGTGGCTGCTCTAGTAAACCTGCCCACATGTTTTTTCTCTTTCAGGCTTGTGTGTTGAATTTGAATTGCTCTAATGTCGAGCTATTTTACTAGGATTTTTCTGTCTCTGTTATAGGCTAAATAGCAGCTGCTGGGAGGTTTTCTCAAAGCAGATGGAGGGTATGTTGCTGGAGTTGAAACACAGTGTAGGCAGTGTTACTCAGTAGATGTTGTCAAAGGCTTGACAGACCACCACCACAAAGGGATTGGTAGCACAGCTCCTAGAAGCAGATTTGCAGTATTGCATTCTGTCCATTAACATCATAACTCAGTTCAAACTGTCAAAATGCACAGAGAGTCAGTCATACAGTTGCTTTTTCTTTCTTTCTATGAAGTGGCACTGTTAAAAATGAAATTTAAAAAAAAAAAGCTGTAGAACAATTGCTGCTACTAGAGTAAAGAGCACCTGAAGAACAGACCAATTGTTCCCCAGCCAGTGGCTCAAACATTTAACACCCCCTCACCCCCGTTCCCTCCAATGTCCTGCAGTGGTACTGGTGTAGAGGAACACTGTCATGGACAACGTCGCCCAAGAGAGGCGTGGTGGTGCGGCAAGCTTTATTTTATTAGATCATGTGGCAGGAAGAGGCAGTCAGATGCTCCAACAAGGGCCTTGGTGGGGATGAGACTTGAGAACTTGGAGAACTTCATATACTTTGGCTGGAGCCGTTCGTACATTTTCACCCTTTACCCAGGCTTGCTTCAGCTGTGCATTCCTTCCTTCCTGCTTCACTTCCCCTCTCCTGCTGCAGTAGTTTTGAGTGACACAAATTCTGACTCTTTACTGCTTACTGTACAGGTCTCGTGCATTTTATGTGTCCTGTTGAAGAAGGCTGCACTGGTGGGCAGCAGCAGGGATGAATGCACACTTACTTTGTCCTGGTCATTGTGTTCTGCATGCAGCCCGAAAGGATACCTCGTGAGCCAGGATCCTACAGCACGAATCCATGCAGGGAGGATGGCTTTCTGGGAAGAGCAGGGAGCCTTTCTGCAGTGAACAGCTGTCCCAAGGCAGACTTGCAGGGTGTTCAAAAGAGAGTCCTGGATAAGTGGGGTAGATAACTAGAGCAAGAGCTGTGCTGAATTGGTGAGTGTTTCAGAAAGCATTGCAGATAGGTGGGCTTGAGAGGACTAGAAGAAAACATGTCTGCTCCCATCCAAGAACAAGTTATTTAGGGATAGATTTGTTTCTAAGCCTTTGAATTTAGATTTTTTTCATGTCAGCCAAAACATGTTTTATTTTACAAGTTTTAATGTTGTAAATACAAGACAGCAGTTTTTAGTGTCATTCAGCATGCTCCCTTCTAGAAGAGGATGGGGCTGTTTCCACCTTGAGGCTCAGAACAACAGGTCCTGTTTCCAGCTTCTTTATGTGGCTTCCACAGGATGCTCTGATACGGAGAATGGAGGGAATGTAGACTTCACTGATGGCTTGGATTAGCCCATATTTGCTGTGTATCACAATGGATACTGTGATCATATAAGCTGCCGATGTGGTCTCAGTTGAAGGTGTGTTTTTAAAAATGCATAAAGTGTAATACTTGCAAGTCTCTGAGCCGATGTTTGCCTTTCCCCATAACTACTTGCTGAGACATCAGTTTTAAACAGTAACTGCTGTTTCTGAAGGCTATTTGTAAACATGCAAATACAATTCAGAAATGACAGGAGAAGACTATTTCATTTTAAGACATCTTCCATTTAAGAAGGCAAGTGAAAACAATGCTGAAACTACTGTGTGTTTTAGCAAATGGAAAATTTGGAAACTTAAAGAAGAGCTGGCAGCCTGTACTAGAAACTTGTACTTACTTGCTGCTGTGGCTTAGTACAATTGGAAGAAACGCTGTGAGTGTATGTGTAAGGAATAGATTAACCATAGCAATGGCATAGATTTGATGCTCTGGAATTGAGATGCCTATACTGTAGGGAAGGTAGAAACATTCCATAAAGCTCCTTCTGTAAGGAACTGTTCTAAAAGAAATAGTGAGATATAATGCGGTGATAAAATATTTTCTACTTAATTGGTAGCAAGGTAGTACCTTAAACAGCAACTGCTGACAGGAAATGTGTGGGTGGATTGAATAACTTGAATCTGGAAATATTAAAATAATTAATTAAGGAACATTCTGAAGTTGTAATGTGGATTTTCAACAGTCATTGGAAAGCTGGGAAAATTGCAGAAGATTTGAGGGTTAGGAGAAGGTAAGTAGAGCAATTGAGAGCTAAGCCACTCGGTGTAACTGCACTGTGCAACCTATGTTGCAAGTGTTGCAAACCACTGTGCAAGTCAGCGCTGGAGACTTTTTATGGGGAGGAAGAGCCATAGGGCTGTTTTTTAGTGTCTCTGTGCAGGGCTGGTAGGAATTTGACAGAAGCCCCTCTAGAGGAAATCGTAGCATCTGCATGCATCCATCAAACACATCCTTCTTCCCACTGCTTCCTTTTGGGAGGGGATTATGGGCTGTGAATCTCAATTTGAGGTAGGTATCAAATTTTGTAATGTAAGGAACTGCCTGTGTTCCAGAAGGAATATGCTCTTCTCTTGGCAGCTTTATTTATTGTTTTATGATAATTTGGATGCTTCCTTATCTATAGTGCTGTTGCAATGCTCCTTCTGAGGCTTTTTCCTTTAATAGGTATTTGAGCTCCTTGTCTTAGGGTTGTGGATTCTGCTTAAGGCTGAACATCACCATGCCTGTGTCTGTGTCCTTTACAGACTCACCTTCAAAGAATCTAGGCTGTCCTTACAGCCTAGACAATTCTAGAAAAGACTTGTCTCTCAGAACGGTATGAGTTCACAGCAGAGTATTATAACAAAGAAGATCTAGTGTGAATGCAATAAAAGATTGGGAGGAGAGTGAGCAGAAGTAGAAAGTGCTTAGCTTGTAAGACTTTGACACAGATTCAGTTTCATGTTTGCATGCATGTGTTTACTCAAGTAAGAAAGTCAGTCATGCTATTCAAGAAAAAAAAATGCCTATAAGATGCTGTGCTTCATATGAATAGGAAGGGGAAGATGGTAGCACTAATTTTGTTGGAACAAGGCTACAGTTTTGGCACAGGAATTTTAGCTGAGGTCACATCAGAAGTGCCCTGAGAACAGAAAAGCAATGTTCATGCAGGAGTTGCTCAAGGCATTTTCTACATGCCTACTTTGGCCAAACAGTAACTTCAGCTAGTGTGTTTCCCTGCTGTGAGTTGTAGTTACTGGAGCTGAAAATTGTCTTCCGCTTGAGTCCCGTCCCAGGCTGAACTGCATGTACCGTGACCCATGAAGTCTCCTGTGTGGTGAATGGGAAAGGGCAGCTCAACAGTCAAGAAGTCGGTGAGCACTGTGGCAGTGACTCAAGAAAGATTATAAAGACTTGAAAGTCTTGTATATGTAGTTTAAGTCTTTTCTCAGCTTCTGTCTGTATTAGTTTGATGTGGTTTTCTTTAAGAACAGATCTCTGACCAAATACTTAAACCTGCTGCATATACTCTGCATATATGATTTTAATGAACATCTAGCTATCTGTAGTCAGAGACATGAATATAGAGCGTACACTTTAGTTAATTAAAAAATCTTATTTGTGTATTTACAGCTTTTATATGAACATATGCTCAAAATTGCAATTCTCTTAATTTTTTTTATTATTCATTCTTTATGGAAGCCTTTTTTACTCATAAACTTCCAAATTTAATTTGCAACAGGCAGAATGGCAATTTAAATCTTCCGCGTCATTGTCAAGAGCCTTTACAGCCCACAGCTGCAGAACATCAAGAAGTTTGCTTGGACCTTTGTGACCTGTGAGGTTTCTGCTAACAGAAAGGTGCGTGTCCTTCCTGGCGTACCTGCCCCTCTATTGTCTTGACGTGCTGAGGCTGTCGGCAGGCTACTGTGGGGAATTGCTGGACGTCTTCACGCAGACTGTTGGCCAAGTCCATGGCTCTCAGAAATAAAAGCGTGTGGAGCCCAGGCACTTAACTGTTTTGCAGGTGATACTACTCATCCCACGTAGTGGAAGGGCCAGGAGGCTCTGGTCTGGCAACTGCTGTGCACACAGAGTGTTTACCCATGAATTTCCTTCCAGCAGCCAGAGGCATGGTGTGTTTTTGATCTTCTGGTGGATCTGGTGTGACAGGTTCAATGCCGCTGTTTCTAGTACCATGACTGCTCCAGGAGAGTCTTACTTTTTACAGTATTCAGTTACTGTGGTCACTATGAGAAATTAAGGGGGAAAAAAAGGGGAACATTTGTTTTCACAGTATTTTCTACTATAATAAATCCTGGAATCTGCTAAGGTAAGAGATTTGTGCAAAATTAATTACTCATATTTATTTAACGTACATTCTTTTAACTGCTGATGCTTTATTTTTGTTCTTTGCAATGCTCGAGAATATGAAATAATCACAAAATAACTGCTATTTAAATGTGTACGGGAATTTAAGTAGAGTGTAGCAGACGAGGAGTCCTTATTCTTTAAGAGCTTCCATTCTACATCTCTGAGGGGTGTCAGTGAATGAAACTGTAGGTGCTTGTGTTCCATTTTTATGTTGCTGATCCTTTCAGTCTGGTTTGGTTTTCCTTCCCTTCTAAAAAAAAAAAAAAAAAGAGGGCACTTTTCAAAGTCTGGCTGGAGAGAGACATGAAGTTGGTAATGCATGAAAACGGTTAAAGCAATGGGGCTGGTACTTGGTCTGTATGTAGGATTCAGGACAGGATGTAGGAGGGACAAGATTAATATAGTTGTTATAAAATTGGTTGAAAATAGTTATAGAGTGCTAGTGATTGGCTGTAAGCATATCTATCTACTGCAAAAACCGGGTTGGTTGGATGATGTCGTACTACAGCTAACCACGTCTAACAAAGACTTATTTTTACTTACGGACAGATACAATGAGTATTTATTCTTCTGGATGAGAAAAATTGCTATTAGCCCCTTGACATGAAAAGACTTCTGATGGTACAAAGCTTGGACCCTTGCTTCTGCGCATTCGTTTGATCAGATGGAAGAGTGCTACCAGAGGTACAAACACGCAAGGAAGGACAGCTAACAGCACACAGATGGCCAGTACCCAAGGTGGATAAACTTTCTCCTCTTTCATAGGGAAGCCTTCCTATGGAGATAAAAAAGCAAGCAAAAGAATTAATTGGTAGGTACACTTACATTTTACTATGATTTCCATTTGCATTTTCTTATGCTGTTATAGTAAGGATGGCAAAAGTTTTACTCTTGCTCTACAGTAGCATTCAGTGGCCATGTCCTCTGTATACCCTTCTTGTGGGTCTAACGATGGCTGTAAATGTTTTACAGTTTCAGAGATTTATAGCTAGAAGTGTGACACATTCCTAGGGATGCAGAGGTTGCCCAAAGAGTTGTCAAGCTTTCACCCTTTCTTGGTTAAGCTCTGATTATTCTCAAAGTACTCAAAGCTTATCTGGCTTCAGTAATCGCCAAGCGTGCTCTTTGCCAAATAGGGAGACCAAGGGAATGATGATGATGCAATTTCTGTGAGACTGTGACTATGAGTTTTATTTTGGGATGGTGGAGACTCAATGGAGTTTGGAGAAGACACTGCTGCTGTGTAATCCTCGGGCAGTTTAAGACTAGAATTGATCTTCAGACCCCTGTGTGGTGTGCATTTGAGAGGGATCCAAGAAACTGCAACTGAAACGAGTCAGTGACATCCAGATCAAATGTTCTCAGCATGGACGTGTCTTTGGTGATGAATGAACCAACACCGTTCTCGGACCACTGCCTCCTCCCTGTCTGCCTCTCAAAAGTACACATTCATATATTCATCAGGGCCCCAGTGATATTGGTAGTTCTCACTGAGAGATGTTTTCATCCCTGGCATCTGTTATGCAGCTCTAAAGCTCTGCTCATGTTCCATCTCTGAACCCCCTGTAGGTACAGAGTCTCTGTGAGACATTTCACTGCAACAGTTCTCTGTGTTACGTGCATCCATAAGAAATACAGAGTGCAGAGTATGCGGGACTCCTCAAGAAGATGCTCTGTTAGCAGAAACGCATTTTACTATGGGTAACCTCTATGCGTACTGGAGCCTTCTTGTGCTGAGCATTGCATCGCTTCAGGCTGCATTACGTAGGTAAGCTGTAGATGGCGATGATTTTTAAAGTATCTGGTAAGGGAAAAAAATACACAACTCTTGCTTTTATTAGAAGTTTTGAAAATATTTGGGAACATACATATTTAGGGTTCCAGGCTGCATAGCTTGGCGGCTTCTGTATCTGAAGAGTAACAAAGGCCACGAAGACAATTAGTAGGAGCAGAGGGCTAATAAACCTCCATGTGATCTGCCAGTAGAGATTGGGTTTTCGTCCAGTCATCCATGTCACGTCTTTGCTGAACCTTTTAAGAGGAGGCATGTTTATGATGGTGTCAGATCTAAGTGGTAACAGTTTCACTTGTTCATATTTTTCTAGAATTTTTAAACACTTGGTAAGCTCCCTAAATCTTTTCTATTTCATACCCTTCTTTAATAACTTACTATAAACTGAAGTAAATAATAACATCAATAAAGTAAGTCTTTATTGATCCCTACCAGAGATGCATGATCAGTTTACATTGTCGGTTTACATTACCTGAGCACCTAGTCTAAGGCTTCTAAGCACAAATAAACAATGAAAACATTACAGAAGTTCTATAGAACTATTGAAACATTTTAAAAAAGACAGAATTACCAAGGGAACAAACATAGCTTGTTAGGAAGAAGTCTGAATTACTCAGCACCAAATAAATCAAATCAGGTCAGGGACAGAATTATTACAACCTGAGCTAGCTTCCTCTGCAGTCAGTTGTGGCAGTTGTTTGGACATGGAGCTGGTCATTTACATGTACTTCTTGCAGTTTTGTACATTGAATGGGCAGTAGATACATGGCTCTGGGTTTGATAGTTACATGATAACCTGTATCTACCAAATTGGAAAGAGTTTTGTAATCTGGAAGAGGAATTGTGATTTTGTGTGTGTGTGTTCAAACATCAGCTTTATCTTCAATTCTGTTAATCTAACTGAAGATATTAGAAATTCTCTTGAGAACTAGGAAAAAGTAATTTGACTATGTTTATATCCCATAGTAACAAACAGAGCACAATAGAGAAAATAAAGGTAGTGTGGAATCCAGAGTCTGTTGTAGCATGTGAAACCAGATTTTATTGCTAATTCTGCATCATGGAAGATTGAGGCTAGCTGTTACGGGCAGCAAAAGGGGTGTGTGAAATTGTTTATGGTGATATAGCCTGGGAGTTATCACCATTTAACATGGGAGGTACTCCAAGGATCTTATCAGTGGATCTAAAAAATGTAATGCAGGGACTTTAGCTGTAATTGAGGAAGATTTTTTTTTTTTTCCTCTTCAGTTTCTTGTTTTTAAAATCATAGCCTATGGTAAGGCTTAAGTTCAGATGATACTGAAACACCTTAATACGCAACAGCACTGGCCAAACATGAATTCATTACCTATACAGTATACAAAGTGAACCACAAAAAAATCATGACCTTCATCATCCCAGTGCCAGAGTAACAAATGGAAAGGTGAAGTCCCAACATGTAACTGAGTAAATTATAGAGGGGGGAAAACATTAAGCTTTATTGAGAATTGGGAAGTTTCTGGACTAGAAGGGTGCCGAGTAGAAAAGGCAGGTTTATTCTAAATCAAAATGAGATAAGGTTTCTGGCATTTACAATTACAAAGAAACTAAATATTGAATTGAATTGAATTAGTGTCTGTGACTGTGGAGATTCTCAGCTTGCAGGTTGAGCCTTTTAACATGGGGGAGTTACTGCATGTTGCTTACTATGAAGTTTGAGGGGAAAAATAATGATAAACATAAAATACAAGATTATACAAAACAAAGGGGGAGTATATTTGAAAGGCAGTGTAACTCCTCTTGGCCAAAGAACTACCATGCCTCTTGACTTTCTGGCTTTAACCTTAGGATCCCCCCTTCCATAAGTGCTACGCAGAGATTATCCTTCCTGTTTTACAAATATAGGGGACTTGAAGCAAATAACAACTACATTCACAGATCTGATAAATGCTACAGAAATAAGTTAATATTGTATACCTGTATGTAACGTACCTGGATCGAGAGGAGAATGCATTTGTCACTTATGAGAAAAAAAACCCGTCTGTTTTCAAACGTACCTTTTAATTTTATAGACATACACAACCCCAATCACTTCAAAGAAAGCGATGACTAGAAGAGGCAATGAGCCTGCATAGCTGTCAAAAATGTCAATCCAGTAACTCCCTGAACCCAGTGTAAAACACAGAGCGATGAGGAAGCAAATTAGACATATTATACCTGAGGGAAAAAAGGTATCTTTGTTACTGGAGTACTGAAGTGAACCTGGTAAGTATATTTTTGTTCTAAATTATTTTTGCTCTTGTTCTAGTGATTTTTATTCTCTCTCCCTCTACGGAGCTACAACAAGCTGTTTTTCCTTAAGGCAGCTATAACATCACTTCCCAAACTGTGTGCTGGCCAAGAGGCACCACTCTGTTGCAGGAGGTATGCGCTCATGTGACTCGGAGCATCCTTCAGTTGTTAGTACTTCCAGCAGGTAGCGTGGGCTGTGCTATCCCATTGCCCTGTGTTAATTTTTGACTGATGTAGTGAGTTTCAAGTGCCTTCATTTCCGTGTCATCATAGGCTCAAAGCACAGGCAGCTGGCACCTGAGAAGTGTAAGGACTCCCTGGATTTCTGTCCCCCTTTCCCTCAAAGGGCCCAGAGCCACAAATGTGTATGTCCCTTACATCCCAGCATGTATAGTTTAGGTTTTACCGCGTTTCTGTACAGTCAGTTCCCCTTTAGACAAGATATGGATTCGGGGTAACTGAGAGAAAAAGTGCAAAGGAGGGAAGGTGTTGCTGGATGCAAACATGGGTCGCAAATCAATTTGTATGTCCTTGTGCTGTGCTGCTAATTGTTTTGGACTCTGAGATGGCCTTTGGTTCAATGCTGGGTAAAATTGGCTCCAGACTTTTTTTTTTTTTAATAAAAAAAGCTCACAATTGGAATATCAATTTCATAATAATATGGTTGCCTTATCAAGTTGTAAATAAATTTGTTTCTACATAAAAAGTTGTAAAATGAGAAGGATATAATTTAGATGCCACAGGAAGACTCTAAAAAAAGCATGAAAGCAATATTACCCATAAGAATTTAAAAGGGCACATTGCAGAAGTGTTAATCCATTGCTTCAAACCGACAGAAATTTTTCTAGACCAATTTCACAGTAGAATCTCTCAGACTCTCACTGAGTCTGGTTCTTGAGGAGCAGGTTGGGTTCAGTAACTGTCTCTGGTTGAAAAGATTCCGGTTTCGGTGCAAGAACAGGATTACACACACTCATTCCTCGTTTTCCAAGTGGTAATTTTCTACTCTGGTGTGTTCACAGTAAATTTGAAGTAATCTTGTAGCAGCATAAACCTGAATGAAATAGGGGTGAATGACCTATCTCATAATTGTGACAATGTGTTAAGTTCATGTGCAAGTAGGTGGCCATGGCAGACCAGCTGATGTCACTGGTTGCCTTAAAGTGACTTGTTTAGGTGCCAAAGGCTTAAGTGAAGACAAGGCTCTTCCTGATGTTTACAACAGCTAGGAGTGAACTTGACTCCAGGAATAGCAATTTAACAAGCTTTCTCAGACTGAATCCAGCTCTTGCAAGCTAAGAAAAAAAACTGGCAAGGGTGATATAATACTGACAGCTTCTGCTATAACTGCTGCCTCATCTATGCCCTTATCTTCTGCAAACACAATCCACTGCCTTTACTAACACTATGAGATAGCTAAGTTTAATATTACAAATTCTTAATCCCTCTATGATTTTTATTAAGCAGTTGGTAGTTTGTGCATCTACAAAGAAGCCATCTTCTTTGAACGAAGCAAAGCAAATACCTTACCAGATAATAGCTCTTTGGGTATTGATTTAGATATAACTGGAAGCTCTAGAAGAGGAGTGAAGACTCCCTCGATGTTCCCAAACATAGAAGAAAGGCCCAAGCAGAACAACATTATGAAAAACAGGATGGCCCAGGCCTGGGAGCCAGGCATTAGAATGATGGCTTGAGTGAAAATGATGAAAGCCAAGCCAGTTCCCGATACGCTCTGCAGAATTCACAAACAGAAAAAACTATGCATTATAATGGTGTAAATGTAGTTTCTTATGCATATAGAAATATAACATGCTTCTGTTCTTCCCTGGAGTCAAGGGTGCTGGTCAGCCTGTGGGGCTCTGTGGCAGTCAGCAGTTGAGACCGTGGGTGGCAGGGAGTGTTTGTGGGGATTTAAATTTTAAATGGTCTATCAGACATATGTGGACAATCATAGAGCAGAATTTTAGCTTGCACAGAGAGATGAGTCCAGAGTAATGAGATCTGAGAGTTGTAATTGAAATAGCAATTGGTGAAATATTGGTGAGATCCAGTGCAGAGAGGAAGAAAAATAAAAAGGAGACGACAAGGGAATAGAAAGATGGGGAAAGGAAGATAAAAGAGAAGACGGTGATAAGATACTTTCCTGGTGGTCATATATGTGATTGAAGGCAAAAAGTGAACATTTCAATAGATTATTTTTTTAGTATATTTTCCTAAATGTGGATTTACAAAACTCCCATTCAGCATCCTTTTTCTATAATCTTTCAGCTAGATATGTTTCCTCTGTTGTGCTTATTCCTGTAAACCAAAGTAGGACTGAATCTAGTGTCCGTGATAGGCTTCAGGTAGGAGCACCTTTGAAGATCAATTTTGTGACAATAATGCATAGTTTTGCATGCTGTACCAGACAGCTTTGAGTTCAGACTGTCCTACAGCATTGTTGTTATTTCAAATTTTGAAAAATTGTTTTGTTTCATTACAAGTAGAGTGAAGTACAAGTACTTACAAGAAAAAGGAAGATACCAGTCCTTCTACATATTTTGTTTAAGGGTTACTTTGTTGAAAGCAATTACGGTACCTGATCAAGAAATTCTTGAAGGTCACAACTTTTCAGTTTGAGTCCAGCAATTTTTTCTGGATATGATGAATTTAGGAAACTAATCCAGGCTGTATAGTTTTGTCGTATGATGCTTTCTTCTGGAAGATCAAATTCATTGATGATACTGATAATGTTCCTGCCAGAGAAGCCAACATAGTTTAAATGTTTGCAGATTATGTGCCTGGAAGTGCTATGTCATGTATTCAGATGTTAATAGAAAGTTGTGTTTGCGTTCTGTGCTGTTATTTACAGTATAAAGGAAAATATTAAATGGGGACTTACATATAAAATAGTTAGGAGAAAATATTCAGACTATTTAATGTCATCTTCTTCAGATACAAACTCTGAGTACTTTATGCAGATGCAGTCTTGAAAACATTTCTATTTTTAATTTATCAGCTCTCCAGAACACTTCCACCATTTGTGTTTAATAACTTAGTGAATCTGGTTGAATAGGAAAAGGTATTGGTGTTTTAACTACTTCTAATGCTAGTCTGACACTGCGATGTGATCCTTGATGCACAATGGATTGTTTTATAATTTGTCTTGCTTCTTATGAACGCTACCCCTGAACATTTTTGCCCCAGTGCCACTTTCTATTTTTATATTAGACTTCTCCATACAGATGCTTTTCCTTTTTAGTGAAAATACATTCTCTCCATGCATGGTTTTTAAGTAATGCGTTATTTATTTAGGCATTGAAACCCCAGTATAACACTGGAAACACAAGTTTCTCACCTGTCCAGGCAGTCCCAGTATCCTGTGGTTGCTTTAAACCCCAAAACAGAAAAGACTGGGATGGAAGCGTAGAGGGATGTCATGCTGTTCACAATTGCTACTGTCACAGCATCCTTTTCACAGTCATTTCTAGAAATAGCATTCAAACAAGTGAAGAGACTAAAAAAGGCAGTATTTTTATCTGTGATTCCCTCAGATATTTCTGCAAACATCTTATTTTTTTAGATTCCCCCCCCCCCCCCATACTGTTAGAAAGTCTATTTGACCTTTTAGAAAGATAACAGCTGTTAAGATCCTTTAGAAAAAATAAGATCCTTTAGAAAAAATAAGATCCTTTATAAATATCCTAAGGAAAGAGTTTTGCAAATTTTAGAAAATTGCACAAAATGCAGCAAGAATTTAGCCAATTTATAAAGGTTGTAGTTCTACTTACTTTGGTGGATTGTAGCTTGAGAATGCAATAAGCCCTCCAAAAGCCAAGGAGAGAGAGAAGAAAATCTGGGTAGCTGCATCAAGCCATACACGGGGATTTTTCAAAGTGTTCAGCTGAAACAATTGGAATAAATGCATGTATTAGGCTTAAATTAAAATTTCTTTTTCTCTCTCAGTTCTCATAGCTCATCTCTTATTTCACTTCTGAGATTGTGAGTTGTGTTGCCATCTAAATATACCGAAAATGGAAATTAGTACAAAACATGTCAGTAAAGTAGGTGTTTCTGAAGACGTAAGTTGGTCTATTATAATGTCTGTAGTAAGTATAGAATCTATTTCATTGTACACCTCTTCTGTCTGATGATAAAAATGTGTTTCTACATGGTAGGCAATATGGACAGTACATTACACTTTTCCTCAATTTATTTCTTTTTGTTAATTCACATACCGTGTAACTTACAGTTTAAGAATATTATCTTCCTAAAACTATATAAACAAATATTAAGCCTTCATTATTTTAAGACACAAAGTGATTCCATAGCTTTCCAAATTTGCTTAAAAAGAATTTAAAAGAAAGA
This sequence comes from Balearica regulorum gibbericeps, assembly GCF_011004875.1. Lineage (NCBI taxonomy): Eukaryota > Metazoa > Chordata > Aves > Gruiformes > Gruidae > Balearica > Balearica regulorum. Next base: position 71,053,307 of record NC_046185.1, read on the forward strand.
CTAAAAGCCCAAGAGAATATTCATTAAAAAGAGCATCTCAGATTCAAAGAACAATGAAAGCAGCAATAAAAGATAAAAAGGCAACATAGGAAAAATAAGGAAAAAGGAGAAGATGACAGAGTGAAATTTGAATTTTGATGTAAGGGCAATGCGACAGAGCAAGCTAAATTAAAAAGTCAATGATTGTTGGATTACAGAGAATAATACAGAGATTTTAAAGAGCTACACTAAGAAGGAATCTTACCATTAAAATCAGTCTAAAAGAAAAAGATAAAACATAAGTAATAGACAAAATGTAAATGTGCTCAATAAATACTAGTTTCCTGCAGAAACTAAGTAATTGTGTGTTATATTCAAATCCTATCAGGTGAATTACTTTCCGATCCGTTATCAAGTAGGGGGGAATAGAAACCAGTATTAGCTAAGAATGAGTGTTTTAAAAACCAGCTGGCCCAAACATACTGAGGCTGTAGAGTATTTCGCTTTGTTTTACATCAGTCTGAGTCAAATCTGCATCCTAGTCATACCGGGCGAATTGTGTTTTCTGGGTCGTGTCTGTGTGCCTGTGCTATAGATCCTAGTCCGTGACTAAGAACGTTTGTAGGAATGATCCTGCCAGGGGCATTTGTAGGAATAAGAGGTAAGTGTGACAAAAGAACCTTCAGAGCATTTTGGGTTTCTCTGAAGCTGGCCTGAGCTTGAAGAGCAAGAGTAATGGGTTCACCTTGGTGTGGATGGATGCTGTGAATGCAGATGCTTTCTCCACAGGTATGCCAGTGCTTTGGCCACAGCAGAACTGGTATAACGTTTTGTACAACAGCATAGCAAGCAGATATGTGTTACCATTACTGGCTGAAATGCTTCAGCTTAGGCAAACCTTTCTAGAGGTTTATTTTGAAAGATGATAACCAAACCCTCCAATCATAGAATGGTTTGGAGGTTGGAAGGGACCTCAAAGACCATCTGGTCCCAAGCCCCCTGCCATGGGCAGGGACACCCTCCACTAGACCACGTTGCCCAAAGCCCCATCCAACCTGGCCGTGAACACTTCCAGGGAGGGGGCATCCTGTTCCTGTGTCTCACCACCCTCACAGTGAAGAATTTTTTCCTAATATCTAATCTAAACCTTCCCTCCTTCAGTTTAAAGCCATTACCCCTTGTCCTATCACTCCATGCCCTCGTAAACAGTCCCTCTCCAGCTTTCCTGTAGGCCCCTTCAGGTACTATAGGGGCTGCTATAAGGTCTCCCCGGAGCCTTCTCTTCTCCAGGCTGAACAGCCCCAACTCTCTCAGCCTGTCCTCATAGGAGAGGTGCTCCAGCCCTCTGATCAGCTTCGTGGCCCTATGCCAGAGTGCTCACTGGTAGGACCTTGTGCAGGTGCAGAACTAGATTGCTATTGCAGTGCAGAAACCCAGCATTTGCATTGCTACATGGCCTTCGTGGGTTGATTAAGTGCTGCCAAGTCGATTGTCAGTGCTGATAGATGCGGCTGTTACAAGTCTGGCTTTCTGACTGGGGACTCTGGCAAATGTCTCTGGAGATGGTTTAGTTTGGTGCTCGATGCAATGCATTTGTTGACTCTAAAAGATACTAATCAACCCCCAAACCTGAAGAAATAGTGGACAGGCAAACATGCCATAGCAATGTCATTATCTGGTCTTAAGCAAATAATTATGAATCTAAATATTATTTCATATTTTCAGTAATATGGCATACAGATTTCATAAGTGTGTCTTCAGAAGAAAAAATGTGCTGAAGCTAGAAACATGCAGATGAAGATATACAACCAGAATGTGAATGAATGAGCATGGGAGTAATGAGGCAAGGAATTATAATTGCTCCCCCCGGGCGGTGAGATGTTGAGATACTTGAACACATGAGACACCGAAAGAAACTCTTAGAACAGAATTTAAAAAAATCCTGAGATCCCTGTGATGTTTAATTTTGGTGTAAAACCAGCTATTGCTTTTCTCATAAGCAAGTGGCCAACAAGTAATACTGCACTTGAAGACAGCAGTTCATTAAGGTAATGCTTTCGTTCCCCTCAATACCAGAAACAATATGGACAGACCAGGTACCTTGAAAGGACTTTTAAGTATCCGTTCACAGTAACATATCAGGTGTAAAACTAAACTGCAAAATAGAGGAAAAAAAATTACAAATTGCCTCTGTGACAGAGGATCTGGTGCCCATGCCGCCTTTTTCTTGGCTATTCTCGCTGCTCGTAAAATAGCTGCAGAGCTCTGGGTGCCGGCATCAGTTTCCCAGCCAAGTTCCTGGAATTATTCAATGCCAGAGAACCCCCAAATATTTACAGTCTCTGAAGCTCTTTCAGATGTGAAAGAGAATGGAAGAGGAGGCGTTTGCGCTCCTGAGCCAACACAGATGTCCACAGAAGCTGAACCGCATAGAGACTGTTGCTGATGCTTGATGGGATCCCTTTTCTGCTGCCTGATTATCTTTTTTTTTTTAATCAAGAACCTTTCCAAAGGTTCCAAGAACCTTTCTCTGTTCCAACTCTTGTGTTGCATCATCTTTGTACAACTCCTGCTTTCCCCTCAAGTGCCTGTTAGCGTAACTTCAGTATCTTTTTTGTTTTCTTGGCAGCTTCACTTTCCAGGTAGCCAAGGATTTAGAGAGGGTGAGTAAAGCGTCAGATTTCTCCATGTCTGAAAGTCAATGAAAAGAAGCATTCATTATTTTTGCTAGAATTTAAGGTGTGAAAATGTGTCAGGTGGCAAAAAAAGACTTTGTATTTCTGCATGAAAATAAAAACACAGCCTGCCATATTTAAAATCCATATGCGTGCAGTTATTATTTGTGATATTTATTAATGAGAACTAAAATACAAACTTGGAGAGTGGATAAACTTAAACAATGATGGTTTGAGAAAAAAATTAAATGCATTTGGGAGATTATGATGTATGGGTATCATGTGACTTTTAGCATTAGGTATTACTTTTTCACGGATTTTCAAAAACAACAGTGAGGGGTAACAGTTACCAGAGAGCGGATGTGGCAGCCATTACAGAGAAACTACAATTTCTGCTGCACTGCGAAGTTGGAAAGAAGTTGGAAAAGATTGCCTCCAATGAGTGGGGAATGTCAAGAAGGTTGATTATTTTTAATTTTTTAATTTTTTTTTTATTTTTTTAAAGCAAGCTGAAACAGGCATTAGGTGAGCTAACTCTTACTTTATTTTGCTAAAACTTTACAAGCTTCCTGCAAAAAGACAGGAAAAGAAGAAGAAAACAGCACACACTTAAGAAATATGCTTTACAGTTTTGTAAGCTAATGTGGTCTGGGTGGGCCAAGTAAATCTTTGCCAAAAAAACCCAACAACCCCCTGTACAACTCACTTTGGGACATCCCCTGTGGAGAAGTGTAACCAGAAAAACTCGTGTATTTACTGATGGCAGCAGTGGGAATAGTTCCTCATTAAACAGGCTAACAGAAAAGGCGATATTGGTGTGGCAGTTGTGGGCTGAGGGGAAGAAAAGAGAAAGGAATGTTGCAGTTGTGTGCTTACTGTCTTTCTGAGGTCTTTGAAGTGCCAAAATCCTCCATAGCAGTTGGTGTGTTAGTTTAACAAAGCCATCTCTCTGTCTTATTGTGTTGGGTTTGTGTGGCAAGGTTTTGGTAGTGGGTGGGGGCATGGGCTATAGGGGTGGCTCCTGTGAGGAGCTTCTAGAAGCTTCCACAGTGTCTGATAGAGCCAATGCCAGCCAGCCCCAAGATGGGCCCGCCCCTGGCCAAGGCCAAGCCAATCAGCGCCTTTTGTTAACTTCTCCTCCCCATCATTCTGGGGAAGGAGTGAGTGAGCGGCCGCGTGGCGCTCAGCTGCTGGCTGGGCCTAAACCACGACACTTATGCTGTAACTTTCTATGCAATAGCAACGCCCGTAGCAGATACCACTTACCAGGCTGTTGCATCAACTTCTTCATGTTTGTAGAACATAGTTTCATCACCAAAACCATCTTCAGATGACTCTTCAAGGGTGTCCCCGGGATCTGCTTCGTCAAACCAGCTGATCATTAACTGCAGGTTGATTGCAGCCGGATTTTCATTCTGACTTCTGGCACCAGTCTACAAAGCCATCTGGCTCTTCTTTTATGATGATGCGCTCCCCCTCAGCACTGCAATACCTCCAGGCTTTGTGAATACACAAAAATCTATTTTTTTTGCATTAAGTTCACTGTGCAATAATCGTAAATCCCAAAGTTTTCCAGAGAAACCCGACAGCCAAGCTGAGGCCTAATGACAACAGGCCAACAAGCCCTGTTCTGCTTGTGTTTTCTAATCTTTCTTTCTTTAAGACATCAGACCAAGCATTTATTGTCCTGTCTGTGCCCTACAAAAACACAAGTGCACATCCCGATCTCCTGTAAAGACCAGGGTCGTCCTTTTTGAGCTCTGACAGTGGAGAGGGGAGAAAAACTTCAGCTATGGAGAAATAGGAGTAGGAGAAAATTCCTTTCAACCTTACAAAAAACCCCCAAAAACCAAAAAACAACCTTGCAGTGTAATTCCTCAGTAGTTTTCCTTGTGAATTCTTAAAATATTAAAATTGTGTAAATTCTGTAGTGTTGGCAGAGAAATCCCATCTTCATCATGTGTAAAAGAGGGATGATTCTGTTCATGAAGCTCATAAGCTTCACTTACACATTCAAGACCAAGGCACCCATAACATACTTAACTCAATTTTCCAATATTTTCTGATATGCTTATTACTGAACTGTTAAATACTTTGCTGCTTCTTTTCTTGCTAAAGTATATTAAAATACTGAATCATTTCATGTCAGAAAAAAGAGCTCAGCTGAGCTCTTGGATGGGAACCTCGATCAGGAGTTGCTGGAAAATGAATATGCAGTATGAGATCTGAGGGGGAGAAAAAGGGAAAATAATATTTCTGACTATAGCAGCAATACTTACGTTAGGGGTGAAGAGGTAAGCCAGACCATCAGTGGCTCCTGGTAGAGTGAGTCCGTGAATAAGGAATATAGTTAGGACCAGGTAAGGAAATAGTGCTGTTACATAAATTGCCTAAAGTAAGAAGACAGACAGTTACCGAAAATAACATTGATATTTAAGTTATTGCAACATACAATCCTAATAATATTAGATAAGACAGCTACAGGTGAACATTGCCATCTTTAAAAGAAGCAGAATGTGCTATTGCAGAACACATGTAACAAAATTGCCTTTAAAACTGTGTGAGGAGAAACTGGTAGGGCAGAAGCATTTGCAATGGAAAAGGAAAAGTGTCACTTGGAGCCAGCTGTGCTGCTGTTATCGCTTTGGACAAGGAGCACGCTGAAATGGTGCTGGTGTGGTAAATGGGGTAAGGCTTTCCTTGGTGGTGAAACGCGGTATCTGCAGAGCAAGATGCAACGGGTGGGATAACGCACTTCTCCATCCTTTCCGTACCTTTCCTGTGGTTTCAATTCCTCGGATGGTGCAGAGATAGACAATTGCCCAGCAGGTTGCTAAGCACAAAATGAGCCACCACTGTAACGTGCCAGTCTCAGTGACGTCGGGTGTTATGTTCAAAGTTTTCCTGTACCAAAAATAATTTACTGCGGTACTTTCGTAACATTCTTCATTAAGCCCTGGAAAAAAATGTGGCAAGGGTAAGAATAAATTTTAAAATTGGTAATATTTTTCCTGCTCACTGTATGGTTAAGAAGCAATATTTTATACTAAAGGAGAGAGGCAGGATGGCCTCTTGTGGGCTGCCAAATCAAATACTGAACTGGCCTTTCTGCACCGTCTGTAACGTGCAGCAAGACAAAATCTGCCACGGCAGGCTCAGACTTACGAGACCTTCACCAGAACATCACCAGCATTTCTACAGGTGATGACTTTCTAAATAGAAAAGGTGTCATGCTCAGTGGAAGGTAAAATCTCCACCGCAATTACAGTTTAGACTATGAAATTTTTAGGACACGTGTAAGCCCAGGATCCCCTGGCTTTGTCATGGCCCTGTAGTGGGGTAAGACCCAGGCATCAGCCTCTTTGGTTCACGTTCCCAGGGCTTCTGTGAGCAGGAACCTCGGGCACCTGAGCGCGGGGGAGCAGGCGCTCCCCAGCCAGACTCTGCGTCTGGAGAAGAGGGAACCGGGAACACGAGGTACACCACCACCCGTGCTCACCCCCAGCCTAAGTGCAACCTAAATGCCTGAAGAGGAGGTTGACAGAGGATCTTCAGGAAACCCACCGTCTTTAGCTGGAAACCTGAGCTCCCTGGGTGCTGCAGCTCCCTCCTTTGCTCCTAGCCAGAATCAGGTGTATCCTGAGAGCACGAGGCAGCCCTGCGCATTTCCAGGAGCTGGGGTTACACCGTGCGGAGCCAACGGAGCCAGGACTGGTGGTGATCCCTGTAACCAGGAGGTCCAGCACACACCGAGGCTGGGGGAGCTCTTTCTCCTGTCCCTGCCTGGTGAGAGCTGAATCCATCTCCTCCTCTGCCTGGGGAGCACGCTCATTTTCTCGCAGTGTCTCCTGCTGAAGCTGCTGTTTTGTATGCAATCCCACTGAAGTTTAGTGTAACTTTTTTCCCTCTCCTTCCCCAAATTCAAGTCCCGTTAGCTTTGGCTATCGGCTCCTGCTCACATTACCTAACGTGCTGAGCAGAGGGGCTCACGCCGGGCAGCTTGCCGCTCTCCTGCCATGAACAGCAATAGCCCAGGTGGGAGAAAGAATGGGGCTCATTCCGCTTGCATGGAGGGGTAAGCAGTCATCCTGTCATGACTATACAAAGGGAAAGAGCATGTCTGCAGGCGGGAGAATGATAAGATGCTGCATTTCAGCAACATGCTGATGCTGCATTTACTGGTAGTAAGTTTGAGGTGGCTGAATGAGGTAAGTGGCTACAGGAAACCTCGCTTATTCTCCTGTTTAACTTCCAGAGTTGGGCATGATGATATATTTTGGGAAGATAATCCTGTGGGTACAAGGTACTCCTCCCTCCATTTTGTTTCTTTTTTCCTGTTGTATGAAGTACCAGCCTGTTCAATCAAACTCTCAAACTGGCCCGTTTCTCCCATTTCTTGTGACCTTTCACTCGGTTCTGAAACAGCCACCATTCACAACAAAACTCTGAAAACAAGCCAATCAACAATGCGGCAATTAAGCCACTAAGCAGAGCTCAGGGATCCTCTGAGCTCCTTGCCCCGTGGCTGCAGCGGGGAAGCTGTCCGATGTGTAAAAGTAGTCTCAGCAATCTACAGGCAGAAACTAAAGTTCTGCAGTAGGGTTGTGTTTCCTGCTCTGGCAATTCAGCTGATCTTTCTCGGCAGCACATCATGGCAAATGATCTGAAAGGTTTCTACAAGAGCTTGTTTTAAGTCATAACCAATGCATCACCACCTAATGAAAACTCAAAAGTCTCATTTAAAGCAATGACTGAAAGATGTAGTCATAAATTTGGTTCTTAATTGTGCTAGCAGTCTCATGTGTCTTGATATGTAGTTTATGATAACAAGACACGTGAGTCTTGATAAAGGACTATTTCTCCATAGTCAAAAAGCAGAGGATGCTTTTTCAGACTGGCAGTTGGATCATAGCACAAGCATAAAAAATAAATAAAACTTTCTTTTTCCCCTTGCTAGCCCCTCAACTCTGACATTTGTGATCCTCCTGTAGCTAGCAGTGATGCTGGCAGTGGTAGTTACCTGTTCTGTTTTCATTTAGAGGACAAACACTCCAAGGAAGGGGTTCTTGGAAGGAGTTTATGAAATACCACATCACCCAGGTTAAAACGGTGTTGTAGTATAAGCTCACCAGAACCGACACCATCCACGAACCAGCCCCTGCAGAAAGCACAAGATCTCAGCTTAGAAAAGTCACAGCACTTGCTCTTAGAAGCTGATGTTTCCTTATTTTTCAAGATTTTCTTCCCCCCCTCCCCAAGATTTTCATATGAAAGATGGGCATTTGTGTCCTCGGTAGCCAAACGCTGGTGCACAGTCCCCCAGCTCACCAGTCCTGCTCCAAGGCAGCTGACACTTCTACTTACATAGAAGATTAGAGTTGAAATCTTTGCTCTAGTGTATAACACATTGTTTTCTAGAACACGGGGCACCTTTAATAGCAGAGACCAAACGGGACTGAAGTTTCACAGCATGCTTCAGCTGCATGAGGGCACTCTTTTGGCCCAAATCACGCACATATGCCCTAAACTGGTATCTGCTTTGCTCCTACAATAAGGAAGAATAGCAACACCACAGTTTCTGCCTGCTTGCATTTTTGCAAAGGAAGGATGGACATGCCTAATTGTAGGAGATGGGTTTAGCTGGAGGCACCACCCTGCTGCTTGGTATTTCTTCCTGGTTGCCCTCTGGCCTTTAGATAACTCCTCTGACCCACCCCTTCTCCTCCCACACATGCCCACAGGCATGGCTGTCGCTGCCAATCCCATTTTCAGGCACCTGCTTAAAGCAGGGCGTGATCCAGCAGCGCTGGCTGGAGCATCCGAGGGTTTCTCCTTTTCCCTGCAGGCAGGGGGGTGCAATCTCAAATCCAGTAGAGCCGATGGTTCAGCCCTCTAACGACGGCTGCTCCCTTTCACTTTTTGCAGCGTAACAATGTGCACAGGACATGAGATATGTTTTTTCAGTGTATGTGAAATTAAATAAATGAATAAAAATACTGTTACAGGGCTGCACACCTGTCTGATGCGCACTGGCATGTGGACTGTCCCTCGTGCGCAGCCATGTTAATAAACTCCCTTCAGTAGCCCCACTGTGCCCCTCTCTCCCAAAGGAAAACTTTCCTAGGTGCTTTAGTATCTTTAGGAGGTGCAAGGCTCCCAATCCTGATTTTGTGTCTTTCTGTCCCCACTCCAGTCCGACTGTCCCTGGAAGGAGAAGACTGGCTCCTGGGGGGGCTCTGAGGGAGGAGCGAGAAGCACTGTGGGCAGGCAGCTCTTGTGTAAGCTCCAAGATATGGTAGGAACGGAGCAGTGCTGTCCAGCAGAGCTCATGATCATGATGCTTCCCACAGCAAAGATTACGAGGTTTGCATTTAAGGCTCCTTTGTGCCCCGGGAGCGATGTCCTAACGAGCACCAGGCACAGGTCTGTAGGAAGTGAGTGCTGGGTCGGAGTTCAGCTGCGGTTCCTTGAGCTGGGACCCTGCGAGACGTACCGACTCCTCCAAGGTAAGGTGAGATGCTGTTCCAGGCACCAATGCTGCCTTTCCTCAGGCACTGTCCTAGGGCCAGTTCAAGATGCAACAGTGGGATTCCTTCGAAGAGAAGAGCGATGATGTATGGGATCAGGAATGCCCCTGAAAACACAATTAAGTGCATTTGAGCCACATGATTATCTGCATCTGACTGAAATTACTGTTTTGTAATTTGTCCTTGTGGGATGTGTTGAGAGAGGAAGCGTTGCTAGGGATACCTGCCCAGTAACATCTGTTACTGGTAATTTTGTTGGCGAAGATGGAGGGGGAAGGACTGGGATGATTAGTGCTGCAGGATGCTTCCCCTTAGGCAGTGCTCCAGCCCATTATAAATAGCCTCACTATTTCCTTCGTTTCCCTTTCTTTAAAGCATCTTCTTTTCTTCCCCTGGTCATAAAGCACATGGGTTTGCTTCTCCCCTCTGCCATCTGTTTCCCCTTCAGTGCATCCCCTCATTTCCCTCCCCAAAGCTCTCAGGCCTGTGCTCCTCCATCCTCCCTGCTAAAGCAGGATTTCGTGCTGGAGACCCCAAGAGATGCGGTTACTTTACTGCGTGAAGTTCTGCTCAAAGCACAGAGCCTCTGGCTAATGGAAAACTGAAAGCAAGACTGAAGTTGTTCTATGAGACGTGGGAGCAATGAAACTTGATTTCCTCCCGATTTGTATCATCTACATCTCTCTTTTTCTCATAGTGGCTCCCCGGGACCAGAGGCAGCACGTGCTGTTGGGTGCCTGCAGGCAGGTATCATCAACCCTGCCCGCAGCCTGGCTGGTTCCTGCAGAAAGGTGTGCAGCGCCTCATCTCCACGCCTTCCCTAGAAGGGACATGGGTTTGGGTCTCCCGTCTTTGCACAGATACGGATTTTCATGAGACCAGAAGTTTCATCAGTATGTTTAAAGCACCTGCCCAAATGTCCAGTTAAATTAAAATGCTGTAATAGGTTGAAATTTATTTCCATAACCAAAAACCACTGTGACCACGAAGCCTCTTTTCTTTGGGGAAACAAAGACACAAGTCCTGCCTCAGCCCACCCCCCCCAATCTTATCAACTCATACCGACCCTGTGCTCCTTATCACTTTCTCAATAAACCTGTGCCTTGTTATACCATTTCAACTTTGCCTCCAAATCTCCTGAGTCTGCCCAGCTCTGCTCTTCCAGCTCTGGAAACCTCCTCCCCTCCCTCCAGGCTGGCAGGGAGAGCAGCTTCACCATCACCGCCTGAGAGAGCAGAGCGGAGCGGCTTGGCTCTCCGCTCCATCTTCAGCCCCGAGAGGGAGGAATGCACAAGGATTTATGGTTTCTTCCTGGAATGGCTCCTGTGTTTTGCAATCACTGACTATTTAGAAAGGTTGGGCAGATAAATCAAATTGCTTGGGCTAGGTATTGCAATAACTTTGCTGCAATAACTACATAAAATACCCAGAATAGATGCGCTGTTTAATGGCTTAGCCCTTTATCAAGAAATACATAGGAACAAAAATCATCAAAGCTCTTCTCAATGAAGGACTGCTCTTAATTTGCCAAACATGGAAATAAAGATGTTTTCAACTGCTAAGAAGCAGATTTGGAAAAGGAGTCTCACAGTTAATTCCCAGTATGTTAAATCCTTAATTTGGATCCTCAGTACCCCTGCTCAGTAGAATCCTTGCTTGGAGGAAGCTCCAATGTGGCTGTTATAAACACCCCTGAGAGAGAGACATTTACAGAGGGAGTTAAGGACCACAATAATTTGTTTATTTTTCAGTGTTTTACCACCCGATGAAACCTCACCTAGAACTGCCTACCGAAGCTCCCATGTAAATACTAAGGAATTTGCAGGTGCCTCCCGTGAGAACTCAGTAACCTCTCGCCATGATCAGTCCTGCGCTCTCCTTCAAACCTGCTGCAAAATCCCCCTCCACAGCACACCTGAGGGCGCCCACCCAGCCCTCCTGACAGCCCCATGCCTTGGGCTGTCTCCTGGGAAGACCAAAATACTCAGGTGAGTGACCGGAGCACGGCAGTGCGGAGCGCTCTGCTCCTTCGCCCCGCTGCCCGGCCGCACGCCAGCCCCGGGCGGCAGCTGTTTCGCTGCGATCCGTGCGATGCCGAGCCCTTGCTCACAGAGCGCTCCGTAAGCGATTGACCTAGTTCCCATATCATATCTCCCTGGAAATAACTGTGTAATAATTAGTGCAAACTATCCTCTGTTATCTCTGTCCCCTTTTCTGTTTGCTAGTTGAACCGTTGACAGCAGAGTATGTTTAGATATTCTGCTGATAAAAGCCTGTTTACTTTGTGCTGGTTTGTACGTATCTCCAGTCATATTTACAGCACGGCAAAACATAATGCCACACTTGGAAAGAAAAGACTAATTTTTCATGGGAACAATATAAAAAGTATGCTATCTGCAAGTATGAAGGTACAGCAGAAGATTGGACTAAGAAGAAATAGTTAATGGAGCTAATCCTTCTTGAATCTAATTCAAATAAATGGCTTACACTGTAGAAATACTTTTTCAGTTATTTATTCCTTTGCTTTACAGTATATTTAGGCAAAAGAAATAGTTAGGAAAAGCATAGACAGTCTACTCAAGCACTTGAAGCTTACTCTTTTTTACAATAAAATCCCCCACCCATAGAAAGAAAAAGAATAGCAGAAAGGTACCGGATTCCTAATGGTGAGTAGGAACCCTCTAGCACTGTATAGCCAAGGGATCTGTTGAATAGATAGGGGAGGATATCCCAGAAGGCAGAACTGAAATACTTTTAAAAAAAAAAAAATTAAAAAAAATGCCATGAGAAATCTAACCGTGGAAAAGGCAAGAAGAAAATCCAAGAAGCAGAATGAAGCAGCGAGCAGGTACCTAACACAGAGCATGTATCACAAAACAGCATTCGGACACGGGCACAGCAAAACCCTGTCAGCACCCATGTGATGTATAGCACAGGTACAGCAGAAACTCAGTAGGTTTGGCTTCCATGAGGCAAAGGGAAAAGGAAACCTTAGCAGAAACAATCATAAAGTGCCATTAAGCAGATTATTCTATATCTGGATATTCTAGGTATAATCATATCTAGATATCCAAGATCTATATGCTCTACAGTGAAAGGAAAATAAATGACATACATTAGAAAAAAGCCCAGGGGGAAACCTCTAAAACCAAAAGTTTATCTTCAGTATTTTTAATCTCAAAAAATGAATAAGGAAAATGATAGTGATTGAACATTTGTAAGTATTTGTACTCTGCTCTTGTGAGACCCCACCTGGAGTAGTGCGTCCAGCTCTGAGGGCCTCAGTACAGGAGAGACATGGAGCTGTTGCAGTGAGTCCAGAGGAGGGCCACGAAGCTGACCAGAGGGCTGGAGCACCTCTCCTGTGAGGACAGGCTGAGAGAGTTGGGATTGTTCAGCCTGGAGAAGAGAAGGCTCCAGGGAGATCTAATTGCGACTTACCAGTACCTGAAGGGGCCTACAGGAAAGATGGTGAGGGACTGTTTATGGGGGAGTGGAGTGACAGGACAAGGGGTAATGGCCTTAAGCTGAAGGAGGGTCAATTTAGATTAGATGTTAGAAAGAAATTCTTTACTGTGAGGGTGGTGAGGCACCGGAACAGGTTGCCCAGAGAGGTTGTGGATGCCCCATCCCTGGAAGTGTTTAAGACCAGGTTGGATGGGGCTTTGGACAACGTGGTCTAGTGGAAGGTGTCCCTGCCCATGGCAGAGGAGTTGGAACTAGATGGTCTTTGAGGTCCCTTCCAACCTCCAAACCATTCTATGATTCTATGATTCTAAGTACCTTACAAGCCTGGAAAAATGCCTAGAAAAATCAATTTAGTTGCATCCCTGAGGCATGACCTAGGAAAATGTTAGTCTACACCATTACTTCTGTCAGAAAGACACTCAAGATGCATAAAGCATCCGTCCTGCAAGTAGATACATGGACTACTAAAAGAAGGGCATGGAAAAAACCAAAACAGTCCAAAATCTTTCAGAGTTAAAAGTTATTTTGGAAGGAGATCCTGCACAAGGATACTACAAAGCTGAGGAACAATCCCTGTGCACATGAGAAGACACAAAAAGCCTACAAGAGCTTTTTCAAATCAGGCTATCCACAACTACAAATACTGCTTATATTGGTACGTTGGTTTCATTGACAACAGAGTCCCAAGTGACAAGGAGCACCAGTATGTAGCATGATCGGTATGATAGCTAACTCAGAAGAACCATTAGAGCGGAGACAACTCCATAGTCATGGCAGTAGAAAAGAAAATACCTGGTGCACTCTAGATACACTGAGGGGTTTTAAAACCTGACCCCTCAATTGCAATGTACAGGCAGATGAGGTCAGAAAAGCAACTGTTCAACCACAGTCAGCCCTCTGACTGCAAAATGACGCTCAAAGGACACGATCTTTGTTGTATCACCTACACATGACAATCTGTAAGAAAAGTGCACGCTAGGCAGCCTGTTGAGAGCTGCTGATGCACCGGGGGGCAGAATGACCAGGAGGCTAACGAAGGAGCGCAGTCTCAAGCTGAATCACAGCAGCCAGCAAAGCAAAGCAAAACAGCCAAATTGGTTTTGTCACATCTTAGAGCGACGGAGCAATAGACCTGCCTAGTGGAAATGTAAAGCAGTTTGAAGTATCAGCCAGGTGACCTACTAATCAAGATCTACCAAGACCAGGAGAACTTACTGAGCCTCAGTGAGAGGCAAAGAAGAAAACGCAATAGCTTTACTTGATGTTGGGGTACCAATGAAGACTTGCCAAATGACGGAGAAAAATTTAATGGAACTGATCCATGTGCTCGATATTGCATCTTACCAGCACCTGCAGATCAGCTAGCAGAAGTAAAGCAAGTAACTTGAAATAATGATCTAAAGACACAACTGCATTTCAAAGGCAAGAACATGAACAATACATTTCCTTCAGATCAGAGATTTAGGAATGGAAAAAAATAATTATAATGAAGACTGAAGTTACCTGGAAAGTGGCAAAATAGTAATTCCAAAAGAAATGCATCTGTAGAGTCTGAAAAATTCAGAAAGCACATCTCACTACAATACAATGCAACAAGGATTCAGTGATCCACTTCACCGGCTCTGTTCATACATAAGAGAAATGGTGATGGGGGAATTTTTCCAAAAGACTGAGAACTTAATGGCAAGATATCTGTGATAATTTATATTTTACAGACAAGAAATTGCAATAGGTGGTAACTGCTTGTTCAGATACAGAGATAAAGCTATTAGCTATTGAAAGGGGATTATCAGACCTGTCCCCCTTTCTCCATGGGAGTTCAGCTAAGCAGCGTAGTACCCAGCACAGCACCGAATCTCATCAAGACATCAGGTAGGGAAAAAAGCGTCAAGTCAATCATATTCACACCTCTCTCTGGAAACCAATAATTCATGTTCTTTGTTACGTCTTCTGCACATGCCTTAATCCAGATGAAAAGTATGAGCTACTATAAATGTGATATTTGTGCAATATATTTATGATGGCACTGATTTTGACTTACAAGGCCACATTGCACATCTTACAGACTCTGAAACTTTGCAGAGTTGTTTTCCATGTAAGTGACTACATCTCCTTGAGCAACAATGAAGGAGATAGAGCCGTTTCCATAAAACCAAGGGGGCAATAGCCATTTCAAACGACGATGGATAACACCCGTAGAGCAACTTATAACCCTGGTGGACTTCCCTGTGCAATACTCATGACTGAAGGATGCAAGTGAGCAGCACTCACGTGCAAGCATGCACCAACCTGAGCTGTAAAGGGCAACCAAATACAACAAGTTATAAAAGGATTAACCCCAAATGCCACACCTTTTCACCAAGGACTTGAGCAGGACACGGTAACAATCCAGAAGTTTGTTACTTATTGTAATATAATTCATTTTTCTATCAGAGAGCAAACTGTTCTGCTCTTCTCCACATACTTTTTTTTTTTTTACAGTATCTTTCAGGCATACCTGTTGTTCCTCTCAGATTTTATTTTCTTTCTGAGGACAGAGTGAGCCAGGCAACTGTGTTTCATAGCAAGATGTAGTTCAAATTCTTGCAAAAGGTCAGCTAGGCCACAGGTTATGAAAGTCTGTAAATCATTGCCCCAGAAGTAAACTGTTCTCCCTTTTTAGCAGGACTTTAGTGTTTATGTGTATTTATTTTCCTAGAAAGAACCTGTATTTTGTCTTAAAGATATTTTCCTGTCATTCTGTAGGCTCAGGCACTATGCATAATTTTAATACCCATGGGTTAGGCAAGCACATATATTCTAGCTATAATCAAAAGTACAACACTGCAACAAGTTCCAGCTAGAACTGGGGGTTTTTTTGAGGTGTACTCAGATGACTGTATGTGTACATATACAGCTATATGACTCGAGTGTTGGTTTTAAGTGACAAACTATATACTAGGCCATTTAGAGACTTATTTTCAGTCCCAGTTCCCCGGAAACCTTTGTGTTTGTCTCCACTTACTGTGCCAAACAACCTTCATATCCATTAGTCATGAAAAGTAAATAACTAACTTAACTCAGGCAATAAATCCAAATAATCAGTAACGACAGCAGGTGATAAATGTCAGCAAAACTGATATTATATTAGATCTGAGTTACTGAATAACACTAATGTGCTATGAATAAGGTCCAGAGGTCTGATGAGAACAGCTGACATGAGAAATATACAAGCACTTATTTTTATCTCTTGTTTTTAAAAAGATCTAGAAATGAGGAAAAGTGCATTGCCTAATTCTTAAACACTTGGATATCGCCTGAACCAGATGTGAAACTGTGGTCTGTACCCCAGAAGCCACTAATCCTTAGAGCAAGCCTGTGCTGTTTCCATACCAGGTTTTGCTGCACTTGTGGCCATGGCTGCAGGCATGGAGCCACTACACCTCTCAGGGCTCCTCGTTAACCACGATGCTGCTGGTCTATCTTGTGTTCACATCTTCAGATGCACGCAAGCAGGATTTATGCTTCAGTACCCCTGAAAAACCTATTGGGCTTTTGCATCTGAGTTGTTTGCTTTCAAAAATGCAACCCCAAATCACATCGCCACCTTACATTAGCAGAAGAAAAACACAATTGCATTATACACTGATGTAAACCCAACAGCTCTGTCTTCTTGGTGGTCTTCGTGACTCACTCAAACTCTTCCAACTTCAGCTTTCTGGGATAAATTATTCACAAATCCCACAGCACTTTGTTACAGAGTCCATCCTGCTGCTGAGCTCTTTGAGCCCATTGTTAAAATCCAATGACCAAACATCAGCCATATATATCCATACATCGACCTTTACTCACCACTGTCTTATGCTGGTGTTTGCAGTGATGCAAAGTAGCTATATGCTGTTACTGAGTCTGCTAACTATTTTAAATTGTTTTTTCACTGGCAAAATTGCTACTCACAGAGCAAATGAACAACTCAACCTTTGTCCCTGCAGTATTTTTCTGTTTTTATTACCTTTAATCCTGCTTTAAATCCTGTCTTTTTTGTTCCTAGCATCTCCTGAGGGACATATCAGTGCTCAGAAGCTGGATACACAAGCAAACAGACTCTCTGAGCACTGTGCAGTCCATAAGACAAGTCACCGTGAGTCTCCATGCACTCGGACTCACACTTCTCCTGAGGTGGTAGAGATCTGTAGGACAGGAATGCAGGGGACCCTGGATTGGAGGGATGGAGGGGAGACATCAGTCCTCAGTAGGAGGCAAGTGTTGCTGATCTTCTGAAGTGAGGCTGGGATCTGAAGAGGTTGAAAAACAGCTGGCCACAGCTAGTTCCCTGCCTCCAATATGGAGAAGCAACCCTTGGTGCTTCATGGGAAGGTGTGAGAGCCTTTTTTATGCTCCATAGAACAATATTTCATTTTAGTCCATAATAGAGATTTGCACAAAACCCTGAAGCACAAAGTTCATGCAGCCTCATGCAGTTGGCCCCAGAAGCAGCTCTGTGTAATGAGATGCGCAGAGGATCTGCGTCTTGTTATGGTCCTGTCTGTGAGTTTCAAACCTTCCACTGAGCGCTTTGTGTTAATTGTTCATTACATTCCAAAAATATCACATTATGTTAGTTTTATTACGTTCTTTGCTGATACTGAATGCTTGTTCCCTTGCTCCAAGATAGCAAGGCCACCTGAGATGCTCTAGGGTATTTGTCTGACCTACAACTTCTGCGCCAGAAGAACATCTTCCTTGCAGGCTCCATGCCATTTCTGCTATGGGGTTGTCTCTCTAAAGGTGTTTATCATGTCTTATTAAGGCATGCATCATTAACTGAAGTGACAGGCTTTTTCCAGCCATCCCCATAGGCAAATGGAAACAGCATGCTTGCACCTATGGTGTTCTAACCACCCAGTTATGGCACTCCTCTGAGCGAGTTTCCCATCTTGTGAATAAATAATGGGAAGTGTTAAGTCTCCTGGGAGTAATCTAACCAGCTGCTTCTTCTCTTTTCTTTTTTGAATTTGTGTAATTGTAGCTTCCAGCTGTTAACACGTTCAATGTTAAAGAGCTCTTTGCCACCAAAATAATTTGTTTGCTTGTTTATAGACTATAATAAATGTACTGTTTCATTTTCAGTTTCATGAGCTAAATAGATTGGCTTCTTAAGTCATTCCTTGTCCCATAAGTTTTCCAGACCTTGAATAATTGCTGGGGCTTTTCTACATTTTGTCTAATTTTTCAAGTTGACTTTGAAGGGTTGACTTTCCGAAGAAGTCAAAAGTTCAGAAGTTGTCTTAGTATCGGTGGCAACATCTCCACCTACTTCCTAGTGCTCTGCTCATATATGCCAAGATTGTTTTTGTTGATACAACCTGCTATATCTTACCAGAGTCCCTAAGTGGCTACTTCTTTCTAAAACATCTCCTGCCATTAAAGGCAGCATCCATTCTTGGTTGCTTGGTTGATTCAAATATATGTAGCTCACCAAGTAACCCAGATACCTTGGTAGAACAAGCTTGGATTTAATAAATTTTTCTATCATTTGCCAGTTTCTCCAGGTTTGACTTTTAAGTTAATGGGAAGATAATGAATAATAGTGGGCTGAAACAATGTGCTTCATCACTCTGCTTTAGACAACTGACCATGGCAGATCTCAAAAGCTACTCTAAGTGGTGAGTTATCAACTCCTCTTTTCTGATCCATTTATATTGACTAAATTGGCTGCTTCTAAAGGAATTCTTTGTGGGAATGGTGCCCAGGGACAGGCTTGGGCAGCTGTCTGCACCATCTGGCAGGCTCCTGTTGGGGGTGAGCATTTTAAACAGCTTCACAGCCATCAAAAAGTGCAATTCGGTTTTGTGCAGGGGCAGTTCCAGACAATGAGGTAACTCCTAAGAGCACCAGGGAAGGGAGGGGAACGACTCGGTCACCTTCCCAAATGAAAGCGCAGCGACCATTTGTCTGGGGGGGCTGGTTTACTCAGACCTCCCAGGACTTCTCACTTTTCCTTGAGATACCAAGATGCAGGTTCAATTTCCTCCTCCCATCGGGACTGTAACAGCAATGTAGAACTTTAACATCAGTTTTGCTGAGAGTTAGTATCAGTCTGGTCTTATTTCCTAAGAAAATACATAATTTTAAAATGAAATATATTTCTGTAGAAACAACTAATCTAAGTGGTGCAAAACATTTATGAGAATTAGATAGTTAAAAAAAAAAAAGTGATGCAAATACATAGCTTCCAAGCCCATCATAATTTAGTATAATTATACTAGAATTGTAGTTTAATATTTCAGCAAAGTCCCATTTCAATCTTACCGCCTCCATGTATCTGACACAAGTATGGAAATCGCCACACGTTCCCCAGGCCGACGGCAAATCCGATACAGCTTAAAATATACTGGAACTTGTTGTCCCACTTGGGTCTGCCATCTTCTTTAGGGATTTCAGGTGGCACTGATAAATCTTTTGACATTTCTATGAAATATCCTTAGCTCCCTATAAATGGGAAGATGCTTCAAAACCTGTCTCTCCTACAGGTTTTATGTGAGGTGACTGAAGGATCCTGGAAAGAGAGGTGGAGCTTCCTTTTTATGTAATGCAAAGGAACATGTCATTTGCAAAAGCTGCAGTTTAAAGACAAAACCAGGAATTATTATTATATAGACAGTTACCACTCTTGACTTTTTTTCAGTTCCTTCTATAGTTAGAGAATTTGAGAATATGGTGTTAATGGGTAACTCGGGATCAAACAGGTTTTTATTTTCTGTTCTCCTCCTGTTCCCAGATACTTTCAGAGAAGTGTGACACTGAATTTAATTAAAAAGAAACCTTTGCAGCAGACTTATTAAAACAGTAAAATTCTTGGAAAAAATCTGTAAATAAACGAAGTGTTGCCATTCCCTCTTTTAGTTTGTTAATAGGGTTAAATGATTGAAGACATCTTTTGCAAGTGCAAAAAGGAAACTAATTAAAAAAGCAAGAAAAAATAGACTCTGTATGTTCAGACATTAGATTCTGGTCCATTTTCACCACAGCTGCTAGAGGTTAATCACTTCCCACTTGTCAATGAATCCCAAGTGACTATTTTCATTGTTCATTAAATAGTTACTGATGAATGCGAGAGCTGAGTGCTTCCCTTCAACTGAAAGTGCGTGAGAACATTTTTCTGTTGTCTTTTGACTATACCAGGGTGTTGCTATTTTGCACTCCAAATCAGTTCAGTCCACACCAAAGAGATCAGCCAGACAGCTTCATTAAACCAACACTGTATGCCTGCATTCTCCTTTTCGAAATGGAAAGAGTATCTAACTAAAGATACTTAGAAAAAGAATCTCTGCTCTGCAGCTAAGCCTACAAATATCATCAGCTTGCAGATCATCCAACCAGAAGCCAATTTCACATCTAGGCTACACAAGTCTCCCTCGGTAAGCGCAGTTCATCTGTTTGCAGCTCCGCAAACACCCAGAGCCTTAGGTGGAGCAACTCAACTTCCCAGTTCCTTATCAGGATGCCTCACAGGGCACGCACGCGTCGGGGCACGCACGCGTCGGGGCACGCAGCGTGCTTTGGCAGCGCTTACACAGCGTCACCGCTGCCAGGGCACTCACTGCCATCGCCCCCGCTGCTGCTGCGCTTGGGACTGGAAGATGCCTTGTGCTGTGCAGGGGCTGTTCTAGCAACACAGTTTCCGTATCTGCCACCTGCAGCCGTCCGCTTCAAACTCGGTTTTACTCATTCTCAGTGGCCGAGCTTTTTCTCGGGAGGAAAACCTGACAAAAATTGTTTTCCCCATTGCAGAATAGCATATTTCAATACTTTAAATAAGTACTCACATTCAAATAATTAAAAAAAAAATTGAAGTTGAAATGCAAATTAATTCAATCGTTCAAATACACATATGATGCCTGGTACTTTACACTCTATTTAGAGCAGATATACTACTCTAAAGACACAGCCTAGAGTAGATACACCCTAAATATTCCTATTTCTTGTAAGGGAGTATTTTGATCATAAGGGTATGTCAGGGTGTAAATTGGATCAATTCTTGACTTAAAAGGTGGGTATAAGAAGTCCTGCAAAGCGATACAAATGTGCTGCCCATGCACAGGGACAGTTGGATGAGAGGGACCCCCTATCCAGAGGGGACATTTACACTCTCTGCTTCTGGCATTCAGCCGGGGTGCTCTAGTGGTGCCCCCTTCCCTCTCCAGGGACCACACAAGGAATGGGACTCCTGACTTAGCTCCTCTGGCTCACGTGGAAGTTAGTTAGCAGCTCAAAATAGTTGTAAGGTAGGTGTGCGCGCACACGCGTCTGTGTGTCCGTCAACTAGAGCAACCCACCTTGACTGCGACAGATGAGGGCAAGAAGCTTTGCACCACTTGGGTGCCTTGGATCCCCCATCAGCATGGACCTCCCAGGCAAGTGGTGCACCCCTTGCTCATGGGTGCCAGATAAGGAAGATTTTGCCATTTTCTGAACTGCCGCTGACCCATTGCAAGATTACCTCTTCCGTCATCAGCAAAAGCAGCGCTATCTGCTAGGAACTTGGAAGGAATAGGCAATTAATGACATATCCGGAATCATAAATGAATCAAAACGTCATTCTCATATTTAGAAATGTTTTTATTAAATACTTTAAACTTCTACATGAGACAAACAATATTGGTGGCTTCGTGCAACACAGTGGCATGTAAAGTAAAAACGATTTAATGTGCAAGAGAAGTCAGTATTAAGTTACCCTTCATATTGGCCACCCAACCCGAATGATCGCAGATGGCAGAGTCACTTATGGCATGTCAAGCGCAGTGCATACCCGAACAGAAAACTGCAAGCCAGTTTCAAAGAAGCTGGATTCAAAACCAGGAGGAGGAGGACAAATGATTTGGCCTGGTGCCCCAATCACTTGCAATTGTGGCTGTTTTGCTTCCAGGATCCAAGCCGTTAACTCTTCACAGTGCATTGCATTGTTAAGTAAACAAATGTTTACCTGGAAACAACACATAGTTATCCTTTTATGAAAATAAAATTAACTCTGGATCCTTTAAAAAATTTTTTTTTGCTTTTCTCACTGACAAAGCATTCTTCCTCATTTTTTAAATGGTTTTATGCTGAATACTTTAAGTTTCCATTAACAGAAGTCTCAGATGTGGAGATCATAAGGCCCGCATGATCACTTTTTTTCTGACAGCAATTTCTGATGGCTTTGTAGATGGCAAAGGCAGGGATGACCAAACTAGGCACTCCAGCGAGGATTACAATGATAGCATACACCCAGTTGGGATATTCAACCTTCTGTGTTTTGGGGAACTCCTCCTGAAAGAGCAAACAATCAAGTAGTAGAAAGTCATGAGGAGCAAATACCTGGGAACACGCACACGTTCAATAATTCAATAGGTAAAAAATGTGATTGGAACAGTAGCTAGCCACAATGGCACAATAATTTGCCAATTCCACAGCAGTTTCCAGCTCAAGAGTTTCCACTCTCAGCTGTTTTGGACTTATTTTTACCTAAAAGAGATGGAAAGAAGATGGCATGAAAGAAGCAAGAGCACCGAAGTGAGACTGGTGGGACTGGTCCCAGCACGCTTCCCGGGCAAAAAGGAATGTGGGGCTGGAGGGGCTCACAGGCCACCAGGGCTTGGTGGCCAGTTGGGTGGGAAGGCTGAAATCAAAGGGTGCGGGAGGGCTGAAACATTATTAAGAAGGGAGTGATGATGCCAAGGAGGAGAGAAGAAAGCAGTCCCATTTCCCGTCTTCCTTTCTCTCCCTTTCTGTCTCTGTCTTTTGAAAATAAAAATTCATCTTTACAAATGAAGCGTGCTGCATGACTGTTTCTGCTTTAAGGATGGTGACTGGTACAAGGCCAGAGAACAAAAAGCAGAGCTAGACAGGCAGGAAAGAGATGGGGTGATGGAGAAAACGGTGGGACCCACATTTTTTTAATATGTCCTTCTCTGTATCATATACAGCTTTTTATTCTGCAAGGAGAGGAAAGGAAAAGTAGGTAATTTATTGTTGCAACTATAATTTAAATCATAGCAATATATTTGGAAGAGAAAAGAAGAAATCTCGATATTAATATTAATTAATATTAATTTATTCTGTTATTGATGAATAAGCAGCACTACTCTGGTTCTGCTATTTTTAAATGCACACAGAAACAAGTGCAATATCAAAATGGCTTCACAGATTTCGTCCTTTGACAACATAGAAATGTTGTGACATTTCCAGCTCTTCTGTAATCCCTACTGGGGAACTGACATCTATTTCAGTCTTGCCCAACAACTGGACTAATGTTTTGGCTTTGTCCACTTTGGAAAAGCTACTCAGGTGTCACTATATACCAGTTGCAGGCATCACAGCTGAATTTAGGACTTGTGTTCCTAAGTGTTACTTTTTATTATTACTTTATGCCTTGTAGTAAGTTTTTTACTGGAAAACTGGTTCAGATTGGAGATGAATATAACTGACTATGACTCTCTTACATTAAAGAAGAGTACATAAAATAATTCCAAATAAATATATTGTTTTTATATACTTACATAGCTAGGGTCCCAAACGCTGTAGAGCAGTTCTTCGTTGACTTTCACCACAAAATAAAAGAAGAAGATAACTAACATAATGAGAGGACTGATAACTCTCCAGGTAACCTGCCAGAAAATGTTGGGCTTGTGTCCAATCATGAACTCAATATCCTTGTTAAACCTAGAAACAAAAACAGGAACTTCAGGACAGTAAAAACTGGTGACGATCAAAGGCTGCCTGCTCATAAACAGGGAAGTCCAAACTACAGCCAGATGTGCTTCCCAGGACTTTGCTAATGTCAGTGTGAAACGAGGATTGATAACAACATCAGGAGTTAGACCTAAGTGGTTCAAATTAAGGCAGATGTTGTTGTAACTATGTTAGAAGTCTTTAAGCCATCGTTCTCAAAAGTTATTCAGGAAAATTAGTTTTGGAAATGTACTTTCTTCAAGAAGTCTGTGAAGCATATGCGAAATAGTTTAGACACAAAAGAGTCAATGCAGATGCACTTCTCCTATAACATATTGCAGTATTGTTTAATGATTTTTTGGTAAGCATAAATTACTTTTTGTTGGTGGTTTTTGGGTTTGGTTTTTTTTTTTGGACTGCATAAATCAAAAGGAATGACATAACATTTAAAAAGAGGAAAAGCAAATTGGAGTAATTTTAAAAATTAGATTCTATGCATAACATTTGCTCAATTTGGATTTCTACCAGTTTTCTCAGGTTGAGTACTGAAACAACATTTAACTTACACATTATTAAGAACACCTAAAAATGTGCTATTTGGGTTATTCATAGAGTATGCAGTGGACAATGGGGCAAAAATGTCTCCACAAGAAGAAACAATTCCTGCATTGAGAGTGATACTATCTGTATCAATCCTGAACCAATTTATGACCTCTCCATATGATGTAGCACCATGTGCACAAACTTCTTAGAAAATAATTATTGTGGAAGCTCGCAGCTTCTGTTGTTAGTCCTCTTGTCTGGCTTTCCTGCATATTCTATAGGGCTAAGTCTGAGGGGACTAGTCAGTTGGTCCTACAGCTACAAACAACACACAGAATTCAGTTGAGTCTCAATTTCTACTTAAATTTATCTTATCTTTCCATCCCTAACTTCTAAGAACTAGGTATCATTCTTAAAATGATATGGAGCACCCTGTCCCAACTGCAGAGTGCATCCAGGTGTAGTTCACACGAGTGTCATGGATAACACGCAGGTTCTCCTTCAAGCAGAGCCATCTTTTTACCAATCACCCTTTCTCAGAAAAAGGTCACAGAAACTCATCTGGAGCAGATACCACTGCCTTCGGGCAGCCCCAATAAGCTCTGTACCTCAAACAGGGCTACAGCAACGTGTACTGGCCAGGAACATGAAAGTGTGGTGTGAAGCTCTTTTCTGAATCAATCCCCACCCCTTTATGGCCTCAGCCCATGGTTGTGTCCTGGGAATCGTTTTAATTTGACTTTGTAAAGTGTTCTGAGATTTTAAAGGGAAGGAAAAGTGATCAACACAAACTTTTCTTTCCTTAACAAATTAAAATAAGCCTTCTTTCTCTAGGGTGCTCCCTCTGCTCGTCTAATTTACCTAAGCTGGTTCATGCCTCCTCAGGTAGTATAACACTCTAAGTCTGGGAAGACGGGCCATGAGGGCATTCACCCCATCGCCGGGAGCAGCGCAGCTGGAGGGGCTGGCACAGGTTCAAGCAAAACCTATGGGCGATTGAAGTCCCCACACTTTTTTTCACATTTCTTACATATTAATTCTAAACAGAAAGATTGTGAAATTTGTTTTATTACATCTCTAGAAAGTTGATAGGATAATTACTCACTGCTACAACTGATAAAGTTCTGAATGTATCAGCTAAGAACGTATCGCAGTAGCCTTGAATTTGTATCCTGTTGTAAAACGACATCTGCAGCCTGCGTGGAGATCCCTGCTTTGGACAATTCAGCATTCACTTTAAACACACCTGGGATATACCTCTGTTTTAAACTTTCAGCTCAATGCCAATGTGCTTGTACTTTGCTTCTGCTAATTAAACATTTGATGCAATTATCCTGAAGAGGACTTACTCCAAATGCCACCAGATTTAAAAAGTAAATGTGCTACAGTGGCATTTTGTAACTGTTGCAAATTATTCTGCTGCCTACTTTAAAAATAAATTACTTGCATACATATTATTATACTCTAGGGCACTTGCTAATGCTTAATATTTTCTTGCAATAGCTTAAGGATGTGTTTATTTTAGCTGATTGTTATAGAGCATTATCTATTATCATGTATTAATAGAAAACTGGAAAGATTTCATGTACAAATAAAAATCTCCACCACACTCTTGGCAAAGCATTTTTTTTGGTTGAGAAATATTTTAGAAACCTAAATCAATAAGAAACCCTGAACTAATTTTGCATAATTTCAGTGATTTCTATAACAGAAATGATATGCACTGAGGTGTAGCAAGATTGCAGCTATACAACTAATCAATTTATGCACTAGTTTCTAGTAATGTTTAACTTGTATTTCATACCTGTCTATTCCATAAATGTAGACGACCGAAAACATCTCAAAAAATGCAATTATTAGCAAGGGAATAGAGCCAGCAAAACTGTCAAAGAGAGCCAGCCAGTAATTACCAGACTTCAGCACAAAAATAAAAGCGATCAAGTAAGATCCCACACAGATGAGACCTGTGGAAAAAAAACCAAAGCAATGCACATTTAGGCAAAAAAAGCAAAAGCAAAAAAAAAAAAAAAAAAAGGCATTTTCCCCGTAACTAGAAAGCTTTATAAGTAACTTTTAACTTAGTTGGAGACTGAAGGTCACTACTTTATTTTTTAAAGGTACTCTGGGAAGGCCTGCTTCTATGCAGGTAGAACGGCAAAACTCTCCTAACGTTGTCCAGGTGGGAGATGCTGCAAACAAAACAAGAGAACCTTGAGGAGAGGAAACAGGTCCTCTTCCTCCTAGTGGGTAGGACCATGTTGCACTGACAGAAATCCTGCCTGGGTGAAGGACTCGGATCCTCTGGCTTCCCAACAGAGGCAACAAACACAATGAGCAGGTGATGGGCAAACCACGGCGTGAGCAGGCTCAGAAGGAGCCTCACAGGAGCTGCCCCATCGGGGCACGAGAGAAAACCTTCAGTAGGTTACATAGGAGTCTTAGGACCATGCCAGATCAGAAGCAGATGGGTGGTGGGTTGATTTTTCAGCATATAAGCTGTTCCCTGGGTTGGGGGCAGGTCACTTATCTCTAAAAAAAGCACTTACCAGTAACAAGTTCCTTAGGCACTTTGGGGGGTATAATCTTAAGGTCTTGTAAAGGTACAAGCACACCTTCCATATTTCCAAACATAGATGACAAACCCAAGCAGAAGAGCATGATGAAGAAGAGGATGGACCACAAAGGCGAGACAGGCATTTTGGTGATAGCCTCAGTGAAGACAATAAAGGCTAGGCCAGTTCCTTCAACTCCCTGTGAAAGATTTCGGAAGCTCCAAAGTTAGGCTCTTAACATCGCGCAGCACTTAAATCTACACCCGGTATTCACTAGACTTGGTGTATGCTACACCACACCACAATACTCATGCTTTTTTGTTTCCACAAAGACCTCCTAATACGCCAATATATTGACTGTAATAATAATGCAAACTTAGTTCATGGGATTTTATGGACACCTATTTTCATCTGTAATTCACCATCTTTTTAACAAAAAAGAAGAAGAAAAAAAGGTGCACATATACACATTTAATACTTCTTGTAACTTTTTTCACCCGGGTGTCAAGATCCTTTCTGTGTTGTGACACGCTCGCACTGGTTGGGGCAGGGCTTGCTCCAATCGCTTCCTCACTCTGGGAGTCTCTTCCCTGGTCATCTTGTCCCACCACAGCCGCAACCACCGAGTTCCAGAGAAAACACCTGCTGCTATTTTGCCAGCTAAATGTGGCCAGACTAGAACGCTTGTGGGTTTAGCTACTGGTCTCACAGATTGCCAGTACTTTTCAGAGGAATTAAGCAGTTTATCTCTTCAAAACCAAAATGGGGTAAACAAAAGTAATTCTTCAGCCCAAGGGCATTCCAAGCCAATTGCTATCAATCAGTGGCAATATGAAAAACCCCAGCCACCTCAGAAGAAAAAGCATTAGGCAATTAAAAAATTTCTATGTGTTCCTACCATATTTATGGCATTGATATGAGTCAGGGTGTTAAACTTACATCATTCAGGAAAGTTTCCAGATTACAGGATTCAAACTTCAGGCTTGCAAAAAGCAACGGATCAGTCATGTTACATAGCTGCTGCATTTGTTCAAAGTTATCTTGGGTTACGTTACCTTCTGGCAAGTCAAATGCATTCATCAGAGTAAGAATATTTCTGAAAAAGTGAAATACAAGTAATTTGAAATTATTTATTTGTAAACATCCTCAGGATTCATTTTCATCATTGAGCAAGTTGTTAAGAGCACGGTCTGTTATAAAGACACAAAGGAAGCCATGTTTCTGTTGCTCAAGATCAGATTTTGAAATTGGAAAGCCCAGCAGTTTTGTGCACGTGCAATTCCTGCTTTCTTCTTCCAAGGTGAGTCTGATACCGTCTCTCACAGCACAGATGACAGCTAAATGGGTGGGCGCTCCAGGGACCCGTGCCGAGGTTAGGTGCCCATCTATGCACTGCACACTGGGCACCACTTCCTAGACTGGGCAGCTTCTGGGAACATGTAAGGTGTCTGCTGTTACCTACCACGCACGTTTACAGCTGATGTGGAGGAACTTGACTGGAACCTGCAGGGTCTAGCAGCCCTGCTTAGAAGGGAGTCTGGATTGCTCTGATGAGACCTAAGCATTTAAGCTCTCCAGGAGGCAACCTAAATACTGAGCTGACACAGGGACCGGGGTATATTGCATTCGTGCCATATGTCAGCCCAGCAGGCATCAATTATTGTGACTTCTGCAATTTTTGTTTTGGCAGAGTTTCTAGACAACTTTTGAGTGGTTGGTAGACAGTCATCTAATGAATTAAAAAGAGAAGAATTTAATGAATTAATTTGGGTAACTTGCAAATGTAGTACGCAGAGTCACTGCAGTACCTGAAGTGCCTACACTGTGATCCAGCTGTGGCCAGGACTTTGGAGGACTGCCAGAACTGAGTGGTCACGGGGAGATTTGTTAAAATGAGCAGAACTTTCAGCGGCTCACTGCAAGTGATCTCCAAGGCACAACTACATAGTTTGGCCAAGAACATCAGGAAACCTTTGAGGATTTGACATTAGGCTCAGTAGACACAGCAGCAGCAGCCTAGCCTTTTCTATGTGATGTAAAATCCAATTTTTGACAGAACTAATTTTATGGAAACTTTTGCCCTACCCAGTCAAATAAATACATTTCTTCAGAACACAGTGTTGCATACCCATTGTTGCAAATGAAAAATTTTTCACATTTACCTCTAAAACTATAGATATTCTAGCATGTTTTAGTGAAATAATGTATCACGAACTGAATCTACCTTTATGTAAATAGAAATTGTTACATAAACTGCAATTATACTTGAAAGAACTGCTTAAAAAAAAAAGATTAAAATATGGAATATCCTCTTCCTCTGTTGTTACTTTTTGGAAACATCAGGGAATAATGTAAAATCTATCTATCTAGGAAATATTTATCGAGGAAATAAGGTGGGTCAAATAATTATCACTCCCTATGGGGTTGATATCACATGATTTAAATTTTTTGAAGTAATGAGTGGTCTGATGCCATGTGGGTCAGGAAATGCAATTGTTCAGAAATAATAAATCCATTATCATCAGGCTAACAGAGCTGCCTCAGCTGAACAAACACCTGTGTATTCTTTTTTTTCAATAACTTACTTGTCAAAACAGTCATCATATCTTTCTGTGGCTCTAAATCCAATGATGGAGTATATGACGGTTGCTGCATAGATGGATGTGAAACCATTGATCACTGAGATAATCAGGGCATCTTTCTCACAGTTATTGCTGCAATTCAAAGAGAAGAAACAATGGATTTCAAACACATTCCCCCCCAAAATACTAAAAACTCGCTATCAAGACTAACAGAAAAATAGTCTACAGATGCATGGCTACATCAATATGCTCTCTAAGAGCATACAAGTGCAGCTGTTAAAGATAGATTTAGTGAATTAAAACTTGGTGCCTTAAGCAGTTAATAGCTGTGCTTTCTTTTTTTTTCCCTTCCCCCCCCTCCTGAAATAATTCTATTCATAAGGTATAATTGCCTGAGTTGTTCCCATGTCTGGCTCATGGAAAGCAAAACATGAGGGGCAAAAAAATATGTCTCCTCTTTTTCATGCCTGGCATGCCTGTGTGCAGACACACATCGGCATGGACTGTACCTTAGCTGCTGGGGTGTTCTGCTGCAAGGTGAATGATTTGGGTTTGAATTCGGACAGTCAGAAGGGAAATGTGACCAAAAGTTTCCATAGCACTTCAGTATGGTGAAGCTGTAGTAGCCAAGAGCACTTAGGAATGGATTTGTTTGATTGTTGGACAGAAAACGGTTCAAAATGTCCTCAAGTTTTGGAAATATGATGGAACGTTATGCGGATAAGGTCGGACTGACAATCTATTACACTGTGAAAGTTGAACTGCTTTGTAAAGACTTCTCTGCTGCGGGCACTTGCCAACGTGTCTGTGCTAAGATGACAAAATTGCAGAGCCAGAAAGAGACTTTCATCTGAGAGAGCAGATAAAGGATCAATATTAAATTAGTTAATGGTTTTATGAGAAGGCTGTAAAGCTGTAGATATTGTATTTCTCTTAGGCAAGAGAGGACTATTGAGATTAACTTGATGATATCATATTTAATTTTCTGATCACCTTCAAGAGGAGAGGAAAAACAAGCCTGTCCAGCCAAGAGCTGTGACACTGTGACCTTTCCTCATTTATGGCGTTGCAAATAGGTCTCCAGTGGGTGGAAGGCATTGAATGGAAATTCCTTGCTGTACTCTTGTGTCAGTTTTTTCACTGTAACATGAGATTCTCAATGACAGGTTTGATAAAAATATTTCTTCCCTTCAGAGAAAATAAGAAGCTCAAACTCCTCCTTCTTACGAATGCGTGAATCCCCGATGGCATTGGAACCTCACAATATTTCCTGAGATGTTCATACTCCCAAAATGTCTGGGAGCAGAGTCACTCACACCTGGTCCAGCTAGTGCTGGTCTGCAGGTGGCCTGATGCCACAGTGTAACACTATGGAATTTGCTTGTTTTTTCTTATATCACTTCCATGGGAACTGCGTGACTTTCTGCAGTTTCCTCCTTAATTGGAGAATGATTGAGAGTTGAAGGAGCATGTCCTGGTGCCACAGCCCTGTGTGTTGAAAAAGCAGGAGGACATTGCTCCTTTTCTTTGTGTCTTTTGGAAGGATGCAGAACATTCTCAGCCCTGCTCCTCATGGTTGTGGGAACATTGACTTGGACCTGAAGCAGGGCTTGTCACCTCACACTGAGGTTCACAGGCACCCAAATTTCCAGATGAACTTTTGAAAAACATCTGAAATCAAGAGTGGTGGCAACGAGTAACATCAGTGACTGAAATGCTCGTGTGGTGTGGTCAAACCTGAATCAAAACTGAAACAGATTTATGAATGCATGACCAAACCAGATAACCAAAACTCAAATCGGAGACATTTATCAAAAATATTAGGTTCAGAGAATGCTGCATGGTTTGTCTTTCAACTGGACACTGTTGAAGGGATCGAAGGCACCGAGAGGCATTAGTGGTTGCTCCAACATTTTGGGATGGTGAGTGTAGAGTATAGCATCATGTCGTGATTTGCTAACTGGGTCATTCCCTGGGTGATGGCAGTTTGTACTCCATCTCTTCCCTGGCCCCATCATATATACAAAGGAAGGAACTGAACTGGAATTTCAAAACTCCCAGATGTATCTTCTAATCTTAAGCTAAAGATTTAAATCGTGGTCTGTAAATTGCTTTGAATTGTGTGTATCATCCCCCAGATCCAACGGTGTGGAGAGAGGGCAACACCATGCATTGAGCGCTCCCACAAAGGCAGCTCCTGCTCATCAGCTGGTGGTGGGCAGCCAGTCCCCTCCTTTCTAGCCTGTACCACCGCATCCTTCTGCAGGAAATCAGCCACAATTTGGACCTGAAATCCTGGCTCAGGAGAGCTAGGATCAGTTAGAGATGTGCCTTACATGGCTGAGGGCATCGTGTCCCGGTCCCAAGTAATTAATCTATAATAATAGGACAGAAGTGGATATGCTTCATTTGAAAGAATGAAATATTCATGTAAAAATTGGCTTTTGCCTGGCTACTTACTGAACAGAGTTGTAACTGGAGAATGAAATGAGGCCTCCAAAGGCCAGGGAGAAAGAGTAAAACACCTGCGCACCCGCGTCCAGCCACGTCACTGGGTTAGCCAGTTCGGTAACCTGAGGCATCAGACATACAGCACTAAGCATATGCAATATTGCTCTTAAGACTGAATATGAGGGATTTAAAACAGTAATTAAAACAAGAACATTAACCATGCAGAACTCATAATTTCTGAAGAATGTTAACAAATAGGTCAATACTTCTGTCAAACTTACTTTTTTTTTTCCCAAGAAGAAAATCTATCTGTAGGTTTTCTAAAGTATTTTGAAAATTGATAAATTACTTTCTACAGCTGACAGCTGCCATGCCTGTTTCCAGAAAAGTTGTTTATTATTTAGCACTAATAATGACCATTCAGAGGTCTTCTCATGGAAAATGAAACCCCTTTTGATTTTGTTTAAAAACTGGTGTATGGTTAAACCATTCTCTTAGGTCTTTTGTTCATATAGCCATACTGATTAGATGGATTCTACTCCCAACTGAAAGATTATTTTTCATAAGAGATTTTGATGGGAGGTAGACAGAGAGAGAGAATATATGTGTGTATATGTATATTTTACATTCGATGCAAAGGATTCACCTCCAAGAATCAAGATTTTAAAGATGTCTGAGAGAGAGTTAGAAAAGCAGCAATGGAGGGGACTAATTTTCAGTCGGTGAATTACAGAGAGAACTACATCATGTTTCACTAAGGGACAAATTATGCAGTGACTTACATTAGGGGTGAAGAGATACACAATTCCATTGGTTGATCCTTTCAGCGTCAAGCCACGGATCAGAAAAATGGTAAGCACAAGGTACGGAAGAGTTGATGTTACATACACGGCCTGCATGAGAAGCATGTAAATAAAACACTTAAATAAAACTGAACACTTGAATAAAAATAGCACTGCAGGGAAGAAAAGAGGGCAATAAACAAGGTAATGTGAGTAACAATAATGGCAAGTTTCAAGTGAGTTATAATTAACATGCTACAGAAAACTACATTCAAGAGAAACAGTATATGCAGTACATTTTGATAATAAACATTTTTATAGTTATAGTGCTCTATTTAAGACAATTTGTCATTGTTGAAATTCAACTCAGATCATTCAAAAGCAGCATAAAAAAATAATCTACACTGAGATCAAGTTGATGCTGCTGATGCAAGGATGGGCTCTTAGGGCTTCGCTGGGCAGCAGAACATTGGTCACACTTTTAGAGAGATAATATTAAGGACTAGAGCAAATTCAAATAAATCTGTACATGTATGTTTTGAAGAGAATGACAGAGTCCCCTGATCCTGCATTAAAGTTTAATATTAATATTAATATTAAAGCCTAAAGAATGTTTTACTAGAACCTATGGGGACAAGGAAGCTGAATTGCTCACAAAAATCTCCCCATAAATCAAATCAAATCAAATCAAATCAAATCAAATCAAATCAAATCAAATCAAATCAAATTGAATTCCATTTCATTCAGCTTCCTTCTTCAAAAAGCAGCCCCAGTGATGACATCCGAAGTTTTAGACATGCTTTCACTCAAGAAACAGGCAGTTTCTACTGTATGATTAAGTCTGTATGAATAAGGAATCACAACAGCATAATGAATGTAATTTCATAAAAAACCAAAAATAGAGTACCTTTCCTGTTGTTTCGATGCCTCTGATTGTGCACACGTACAGTACACCCCATGCGCACGTTAAACATAACAAAAGCCACCACTGTATAGTGCCTGAATCGTCAATGGAAGTGGAGATGTTTAAAGTTTCTCTGTACCAGAAATAATCTACAGGAGAGCTCTTGGCACACTCTTCTATGTAATCTGTAACCACAAAATGGTTGTCATTCTGTATGTCTTTTATTTACTTGAAAAAAAAAGAAGTTAAATAATAAACACCGGTGTTCTAAATTATACCACCTAATGGCAACGACTTTGTTATTAGCAAATTTCAGATTCTGGTGTCATGGAAAAATGAGAAATTTAAAAGAGAATTGATTAACAGGGATTTTAATACAGATTTTATTGTTATTTCTATTAATTCAACCAGGCACTCAAAGACTCTTGTATCTTTATAATTTTTCTTTTTTCCTACAAAAATGTGACGTTAGCAGTCTCTTGTGCCAAGGAAAGCGTGGAGAGGATTTCTGAGCATAATGTACGCACGTTGCATGGAATATAGTTTTTTTTAGTAGAAGAAAAGCAGTTAAGCAGATGTTTTTCAATGATTGTACAGTTCCTAGCTCATGTTAAAAAAAAAAACCTAAACAACTTTGGGTTTTCCACATGCATCCTGCTCTTTCTTGCCCGATGGAGTGTGGGCACCTGCCCACAGCTTCCTGCAGCCAGGTGGCTCTTCCCCTCCCACACCTCCTTCAGATCAGCAATACTTTGTCTTTCTGTTTTGTGGGGCATCATGCAAGGTCTTGTCAGCTGAGGTTGGATTCTCAGCTCCTTGCAATGTGCTGACCTGTGTGGCATTCTGCCCTGGTCTGCTCTTATATGAGGCTTTTTATACTTATTCTGGGAGGAGAGGAGCAAAGCTCTCTGAAGAGCTATTCACTGACCCATCAAAAAAACCTGCTTCGTACAGTTTCGTGCAGGGTTGACTACAAAAAACAAAGCTGCTGTCACCAAGCAATCTGCAAGGGGCTATAGACCGTTGTCATATTAGATACAGGTGTTTCTTACGGACTATGCATTGCCTTTTTTTTTTTTCCCCCCTTTTCAATATGCTAATAGAGGGCTGTTGGTGAAGAGATGGATGAAACACATTGTCTAAATCTGGAAAATGTTAGTGTTTATGCTAGACTTGCACTTTGTGAATATTTGACAGATGTGTTCTGTCAAAATCAGCCCTGAAGTTTCATACAAAAAGTCAAAGTTCGTCTCAAAGATTAAGCATTGATCACATTTTATATAACGTGATTTTTTACAAAATAGAAGTATTAAAATAGCACAATGTTCCTGACAGGGCTGCCATGCCTTGCTGTTTGTTTACAGAAAGAAGCTCAATTAGGCTAACTGCTAGAAAAGGAAAAATGTGCTGCGCAACAAAATACAATATTTTGTAAAATATACCTGTTCTGTTGTCATTGAGAGGACAGCTATTCCAAGGCAGGGGCTCTTGGAAGGAGTTGAAGAAATACCACATTACCCAGGCAATAATAGTATTATAATATAAACCCACCAGGAAGGATACAAACATTGCCGCTATGCCTGAAAAAAATAAAATCAATGCAATGTAAATTTTGATCCTCTTGACTTCAAGACATATCAAAATATATGGTATGAGCCTCAACCTTTCCCTACTCTCCTCCCCACCCTAATTCCATGGTTCATAGCCTTTCCCCTCTCCTCTCTTTATTTTGGATGTAGGTTTAATCACTGTGAATTTGTTACCTGAAGGTTGGATAGGTGAGTCCTACATAGACGTACAGCCTAAAACTACTCTGGGACTGAAGCTGACACCCACTTAGAAGCCAACATTATGGGGGGACTAACTCCCTACAGACACTACACAATCCTATTCACAGTCTTGCCCGCTGATATCTACAGAGTTTGGGATGCTAGGTACATGTAAAGCTCAACTGACTTGGGATTTTGCCTAAATGAGACCCAGATTGTCCTCCCCTTCCACAATGTCACTGCAGAGGCCAGCAGATGTATTTGGGTAACGTTTGTTGTATTGGATGGATAGCTGCCAGGAGGCACAATCTGTGAAAAGGTGCAAGATTCAAGCTCGTATCTCTCCTTCTCCACTTGCTCCCAAGTAACCTCTGGTGACTTCTCTGGCAGACAGAAAAGGCTAATGATTAGCTCCTGAGGGCTCTTAGGTTCTGAAGAAGTTTCAAAAATTCCAGATGCAATGGACAAATATCCTTTGTAACTGATTTACAGATGCAGTGAATGCCAACAACAGTCCTTACTGGCTGCGTTTCTTCCAAGAGTGTGGTAATCACAGAATCACAGAACATCTGAGGTTGGAAGGGACCTCTGGAGGTCACCTTGTCCAAACCCCTGCTGCAGCTTGGCCACCTATAGCTGGTTGCCCAGGACCATGTCCAGGCAGATTTTGAATAGCTTTAAGGATGGAGACTCCACATCTCTGGGCAACCTGTGCCAGTACATGGTCACCCTCCCGGTGTCTCCTGATGTTCAGATGGAGCCTCCTGTGTTTCCTGTGTAATGAGGTTTCTGTGGAGTTTTTAATGCTCTGTGCGTCATGCTGCTTTTACTACACTGTCAGACAGAGTGTTTGAATACTCAGAAGTCTAATACAGATATGAAGAAGTATTTTCTGCAAAATACTGCCTCCATGGCTTTTAGTGTAGTACCTCTCTCAGATGTAAGAAAGTAACATTACATGGAGCTGGAGTCTGGTAGACCAGCTTAGAAAAAGTTTCAACTATTATTTATCCACAGAACAGTTACCGAACAAAATTGTGGCACATTTAAACATTCATTCTATTGGTAAAAACAGCCAATATCGATAATACAAAAAAATATCTATGAAGCCTGAAATTCGTCTCAAATTAGAGAAAGGTTTTAACTGGACCAATAGTACCTGGGAACGCGGACACAAAATTGTCATAGTGCCTTATCATGATTAGTGTGACCTATCAATGGAGAGTTAGCGAGAAGGGAAAGGGAATAGATCCTGGAATCTCTTAGGGCACGTTGGAATAAAATCCTGAACCTTTGTTCTTAAGGTTATCAGTTCAGAGACTTGTGCTTTCTCAGTGGGTTTTTGTATCCTCTTCAGACTTACCAACCCCTTTCAGAGTAGGGTGGATAGAGCTCCAGACGCCCACACTGCCTTTCCTCAGCCTTTGACCAATGGCGAACTCCAGATGAAGCAGGGGGATACCCTCCAGGACCAGCAAAATCAGGAAAGGGATCATGAAGGCTCCTGAAATGCATAAGAAAAACAAACAATTCCCATCAGCGAAGTACCACAATAAAGCACAAACATTAGTTTTGTGGGCTTTTGACATAGTAAGCGACTTGTAAGCATACTTGTGGAAATCTTTCTTCGGTCTCTGAGCAATGCTTTTGCCTGATTGCCCAAGCAGGGGACCTGATAACATACGAGGTTTCAGGTAGGAATTCTTGTTCTTCCCAAGTGACAAACATAAACACAAATTATACACTCGCACGGTTAAACTTTGAGGAAGCCACCTTTGGATTGCAAGTGGAGGAAAGGTAGTTACTTTCCTGGAATGACTTCCTTTTTTTCTGCAAAATATTATGGTTTTATAATTGTGAATCATGCAAATTATATGAAGTAGTTCAATGAACCAAGCAAGATATTTCGAAGGATTAGGCAGGAGCCTGGGGCTGTTTACATAAAATGACAAATAACTTCCTGGCAGCTGTATTCAACAGCTTTTATGTTTAAATAGAAGAGATCTGAAGTTCATGGTTCAAATCCTGTTAATTATGAGAAGGCTGGTTAATATAGGACAAGTTTTTTAAATTAATATTTTCATGAATAAAATACGTGGGACATGGGAGATAACATATAACACCACACAGGGACACCAAAGTGCAGTGTCAAATGCTTGAATATTGCTACATGTTAGAATCAGGGTTATCTGTCATTACAAAAAGTCTTTAACTTCCTAATCATAGGCAATAAATAATCTAACTGCATGGAAAAAATGCAAAAAAGTATTTGAGTAGTTTAGGTTTGGGTATTTGCTGACTTTCTTATGTATGCAATGAAAATCAGATAGTGAGTGAAAAAGGAAATTTGAAGAAAGGAAACTATAGTTCTAAATTCAAGGCATATTTTTTGGAAGAGCTGAACTGCATGCTTGTCTGCTCCATGGGGTATCTTCTTGATGTCATCTACACCAGGATTTTAGAAATTATCATTACTGCAAAGCCTTCATTTTCTGTGTACTTCAATAAAGCCTACTAAAAACAATATTGTTGTATCAACTAGCCACTATTATAATGAAATCAGCCAACTATACTTTTTGCTTTCTACTCCTATGGAATTCAAGTAATGCTAGTTACTCATCTGTCATTCATTGCCATTTTTAATATTTGCTAATCAAAATCAGTAGTTTTGAATACCTAAAATGCTATTCAAAATGCTAAGCACTTTGAAAATGCACATGCCCCCCATCAAGTTGAATGACTAATCACTGACGCACCAGAAAATATATTTTTTGTTGAAGCCAGTTGCCAAAGGTAGCTGTATAGACATGATATTCTCAGACTTCTGC
The DNA here is from genome assembly GCF_011004875.1 of Balearica regulorum gibbericeps. NCBI lineage: Eukaryota > Metazoa > Chordata > Aves > Gruiformes > Gruidae > Balearica > Balearica regulorum. The sequence goes on from NC_046185.1 coordinate 71,091,059, forward strand.
AAAGCATGTCATTTAACAATGAAAAAACTTCTTACAAAAAATTTAACGCTCTTCAACATCAATGTAGCTCATCCTGCATGCATTAAAAGCTATCTATCACTGTAAAAGCAGAGACTGACAAACTGAAGAGATTTCAAAGGAGAGACAGAAGAATAACTGACTCGGGACATATTTTTTATTAGGGAAAAACTGAAGAGCTCATTATGAATTATTAGTAGAGAAGTTTGCTAAACTTCCAACTCTGATGCCTTTTCCTCTCTTTCTTCTGTGTCAGTTTATCACCTTGAGAAATGGATAGTATGGGCATCATCACCAAGGAGGACAGTATCCCATTTGTTGAAGGATTGTGGTCCACCCTAGATTTGAGGAAACTGAACCACTCTAGTTGCAAATTCAGATGTAAGAATGTGTTTCTTAGCTGAGATATCCTTACAAATGATACCAGTGCTAAAGCAATCACTTCCTGTCTTGTGTCTTTCTGAATATGTATTTTCACATCACAAACATGTGAAACATATAGGGCATATTTAAATTTTAGAGGGACTAGGATCACTTCCAAAACAAGGTTCTTCCCCTCTGTCTTGCCGCCGCTCCAGGGACTTCTGCAAAACTACTGGGAGCAGAAGCTGCTAATGTCAGATGTAACAGGGCAGTCCTCTCTCCATGCCGTGTGGACTGGCTGCTGAAAGACAACTACGCCAGAAATGGTGACGAACTCTTCAGCTGCTTGTGCCACAGCTTCATTGTTGACGATGCAAAAGTCTTACCCAACTCTGGCAGAGGTTCTGGGATTTGTTGAAACCGTGACAGACTTGCTCACTGCAAGGAACTGCCTCTCTCTGCCCTTTCAGAGAGTTTCTGGCATTTCTAAAAGTTTGTCCCATTTAGTCTGCATGGACTTACTTAGCTGTGCTGGAATATGCACTGGCCTGCACGTGAGGACCCCTCTTCATCTGACTACACATGCAGTGCATGCAGATTTGGCTTCAAAGAGTTTGGTGTCTACTGATTCTCCATCCTAGTTCTGTGAGTAACACTTCTGTGTTATTCTTGCTTTCATAGAAAACAGGATTTTTGCAGTGTACACGAGGAGTGCCCTCTCCATTGCGATCTGCACCCCTGCATCCCGATGGCTTCCTTCCTACATGGGAGGGTCAATGGGACAACCTGCACACACAGACCCTCTGGCCTTTCATAGACATAAAGTTATTTATCAATGCGTGGAGCTGCAAGCAGCCAGAAATATGTCATGTGCTCCAAACTTGTGTCAGGCTGGCGCACAGTTTCCCTCCTGTCGCGCTCTGTTCAGCAGCTCTTGTGAGGGTAGGGTGAGGCAAGATAATTGTGTTTATACCAGGAAATTTTAGTTCCAGATCATTCTCTCTGTTTTAAGCCCAAGACTCCTCCTAAGAGTCTGAAACCTGACCCTACAGAGTTGGTATGGCTGCTCAATCTGGATCTTTTCTTTTTATCTCCCCTTTTGGATGCTGGATAGGTCTCTGCTGTACCACAATCTTGCTTCTCTCCAGTAAAGCCTTTCCTCAGCAATGGTAGTAATTAAGTCCCGAAGATGTATCTGTACAGCTACTTGATCCAAATACGCCTCATTTGCACTCAAGGTAAGTCCTTGTCACCTTTAAAACTCAGCTTGCAGTGATTTTAGATCACCTTTTGAAATTTAAGAATGGACTGGTAGTTAGTTCTGCTAAGGTGCATTGCTTAAACATCTTTGCTCCTAATGGAGACATGTCACTTTTTCTCATCAGGTCACAGTGAGATTGCTTAAGGACTTGATTAAAATTTCTCTCTCCCCCCCTCAGGTCAACGATGTCGTTGTGTAAGGGAATGCACTGTCTTTATTGTCCTTTCAATCTATGATCACTTGTTTCTTATCATAACTGTCAAGGTAAATTTTTTTTTTGGTAGTTACTCTCACTGTTAGCAGAAGGGAGGGAAGATCAGGCCATTCCCTATGAAGCATTAGAAATGTTTCCTTCAGAAAGCATTCAAAGGTAGTCTCAACTTTTCACTTTCAGTAGAAAGCAGGTTGATTGATACTTGGTTTTGGACTCCTTTTTTCCATGCTTGCGACATTCTTGCAAACCATAAATGCAAAGTCCACCTCCCCTCACACAGCTCTAGTATTCTGGGTAGACAACGTGTCTCATCCTCCAAGATAACTAGATGCAGCAATAGCACTATCCCTAGACCATAATCCTCCCTGTGGACAGCACAGTCTATCGATTTTGCTGCAAGACTCTCAGAATTGAACCATCTTCTGTGGTGGACATGCCATCAGTGGATTTCCTGAGGTCTCAAGATACTTACAGAAGGACCTTCATTAAAATATCATAAAAGAAGCAGTCAGATAAAAGGACTCCATGCCCTTCGTAGAGCCATCTATCGCGTGAAAAGCTGTGCTGTCCAACTGTGTGCTCACAGGTCCCCGGCTTCCTCACTACCTTGGAATCACCAGGAAATAAATTTCAGGTTCTGGGATGGACACAAATGGAGAAGGTGGGTCTCTGTCCACCCTGTTTGTTATTACATACATAAAGTACGTGGTGTGTATGTACCTGCAGTGCAGAATCCGTGTCCCTATGCAAACAGATACAACTAAAACATTTCTAGCTTGAAGGGCTAGGCATCTATGGTATGGTAGCTCTGATGAGTTAAAAATGCAGCGTATGCCATGTCAGAACTGGACAAATAAGTAAAGCTAACTGTACTGAGCTGTAGGAATATTGGTATATTTTCAAGAGAAATAAAATGGCACTTCTCAATTATGTACGCCACTTTTTTCTCTTTCTTGAGTTCTTCTCTTTGCAGGGTTCAATTCTAATGACCAGCTCAGAAATCAATCTCTGCTGTATTTTCCATTTCTCTCAATTTCTTCCCAATCTCTCTGAAAGAAGCTATAATGGAAAAATAAGTGATAATGACTCTGCAAAGCTGCTGTATGAGACATAAAAAATATAAATCAATGCTTTTTAAGCTGTCACAATTTTATGAACCTAACAAATAAACCAATGATCTGAAAATAAATGCCATATAGATGTACATAAACAATGATTAATCTTTCCAGTCTGAACACCTTACAGCTGAGATATTAGATTCTCATCCTGTGTGTCAGTACTGGGTTTCAGAACACCTAATATTTGGTTTGAACATCTGTATAGCTATTACTCTCTCTTTAATCTAAGAGTTTCTAATGTGAAATTGAAAAAATTACTATTGCTTTCGCATAATTCCTCATAAAGGGAAGACAGGTAGACTTCAGACAGAGATGTTTTTCTATACCATCATATTCTTAGACTTCAAATGTCATGAAGGTGCCATTACCAGAGAGGAACTGCCAATGTCATTACTGTCGCTCCATTCAGTGCGGCACGCACAGAGGTGAAAACGTTCTCTCTCATGCAGCAGCAAGGTTTACTGCAGACATATGCGAGCTGTAGACTTAAAGACTTTTTTTTTTGTCAATGGTTTAAACATTAAATATACATCCTCTTTCTTATAATAGTCATCAGGGATGAAACAAAAATGTTTAACAGTAGATTAAATGACATGTTGCTCAATAAAGATTAAACAAAAGCTATGTGTAATGTCAGAGATAGCTATCAAACGAAAGGAAATTTCAATCTCATTCAGCTGGGGAGAGCACAGAGGCAAACACCGTAGCTTTTACATGGTGTGTAGATTGAAATCTAGTTTGCCTGTGGCAATGATGTATTCTACAACTTTTAACACGTAAAAAGATAAAATGTGCATTACTCAACTAATTTTTACTGGGTAAATATTTCATTTTTAAAACTATAAACTCATAATCTATGACAACAAAAGTAAATGATGTAATCACTGATTTCTTTTTGTATGTTTGGGTATCACAGTGTTAAAACACTATCATAGTGTGTGTTGGAAGAAGAAGCCCTCAAATAAATCTAGATTTAAGTTCAAACATCTGAAAATAGTTATCTGTGCAACTCAGTGTTCCTAACTACCTTCACCACAGTCAATTTGCAGAGAAAAAAATCTACCTTCCTTGAAGTCCAAGTACTACAAGGGTAAATTTTATACTTCGCTATAGTCCTTTTATGTTTCATGAGGGATATAAAATGTGGAAACACTGATTCACAAAGTAGGTGGACATCCAACCTCATTTGAGAATGTCCTTGCTGAAATACTGACTATCTGCACCCTTGCTACCAGATCTCACCCATGCTAAATGACTCCAAACATTCATCCATATAACTCGTATTTCAAAAAGAGAAAAATTAAGAAAGCAAAGCCAACCCTCAGAAATTAGAAACTATTTTCATAAGGTAGTCTGTGCAACCTTGATTTTGCATTCATCATATGAGACAACCTCTAATTATATGATCACATAGCACTTTTTCTCATCCTCTGCAGAAATTTACTCCGTGGTAAATAGCTGTATTTTTTTCTCTCTCTTAATAACACGGTCATAATCCACCATCATATCCACAGTGAGCTTTATGGCTATGATGAAATCATAACAGGGTCAGTCATGGTCAGGGACAGACTGAGGAGCAGCATAATCCTCGTCTCCAGTGAAGGAGAGCAGCAACAGGCATTCCCACCACCCTGCACCTAGGATTCAGTGAAGACACGTCTCGAAGACACAAAGTGTGAAGACACACACCATCCACAGTTAAGGCACTGGATAGACCAGGGGGAAATTGAGTTTCCCCAGTGCACTCATGAGTGTGGTGTATGCTTTGTATTAATTAACTTAGAAGAAAGCGTGTAATATTGCACTTTCCCCCTACTCTGTTACAGAAGCGCTTCTGTGTACCTGAGTGCCCAAGGGTCACACAAATGCTAAGATGAATTAATCATCTTGACCACCATGTTGAGTGGTAAATACTAAGGCAAAACTTGTCCAAAATGTCTAGTAAATATGGATTTTCAGCTGGAGGTAGGTGAAGTCAGACTTACGAGTGTCTGTGCAATCAAAGACGATGCAGCGTGCTGCTTCTATTGGGTGTTTGCTATGCTGTGAACACGGCTGAGTGGGAATTAGAGATGTGGGAGCCAGAAAGTCTCACTAGGTAGAAAAATGTCTTCAGACACTTCTCAACACTAAAATGTCTTCAGAAATAAGAACTTCAAGATCTGTTTTTACAATATGGATAGTCACATGTTCAAATTCAAAACCATCCATCTGAAGAACAGCAAGACTTTTTTTTTTCTGATTGAAGGGAGAAGTTGGAGAACAGGAGCTGTAATGAGAGGATGGCAGTGGTGGCAGGAGTTGTATTGAGACCTACCAGAAGAGACTGAGGTGCACTTTATAGCAGGGAGGGAGGAGGGATTGTGCAACAGTTCTCCACCCTCATGTGTGATGAAGTTAAGGAGTCCTTTCTAAGAAGCCACGAGAAGGCATTGCTGCTCACTCTTATGTACTGATAAAGGTCTCAGCATTTGGAGTTCTGCAGAAGAATTGATAGAGAAAGTAGCAAGTCTAGCTACAGGGACACATATCTGTACAATAACTCTAAGCCCAGAGCCAGCTACATCCTTTCTTTGCTACGTACTGCCTTTCGCCTTTCAGCTTCAGCTGAAAATTTGAGTGAGAGTCCCAGGGAAGAAAGAAGCTGGGGATAAGTGTTCCTGGCAAGGACAAGCCACAGGATGATGAGAAAGAAAAATAATTGCTGCCGTAGGATAAATTAAAACACAGTACTGACACACACACAAAATTCATATATCTTCACTGACATCAGTCAGAAAACCATGATCCATACCAAGTTCTTTATGTTTGTCGGATGTTCATTTTTCAGCTACATTTCATGCTGCTACAACAAAAGGGAAATGAAAGATAGACAGAAAGAATCATGAAAGTGCCTATAAATCAGCCCTGGGAAGCAGGGCATGCCCCCTTTCTAAGACTAAGTAGAAGAACCTGAAAAGCCAATGAATGTCATGAATTTTTGAGATACCCATCCACTTTTTCAAATTAAAATTGTCACACAGGCAAAGGGGGGGATATGATTTTTTTTGTGTGTCTTGTAACTTTTTTGTTACAAGAGTTGACTGTGCTGCAGATGACCTTCAGTTTGCACTGCAAACTCTAAACACTGGACCATGTTAAAAAAAACTAAGGTTAAAAGCATCTCTTCTTGCAACTGAGTCATCTACAGTTAAACGTACCCAAGTTTGTACCAGCAACTCCCCACAGAGCCCTCCTTGGTCCCTACTCTAACTAAGAAGAGCAATTTTTAAACATCTCATTGTGTACATTTAATGAAAATTACTTTGAAATACTGATCATTAAGCCAAAAGCTTTCTTTCAGGATCAAATGTCACAAAGGAGCAAACACTTTTTACACATATCCTGGAGTGAAATGCAGATAACAAGTACATTGTGGGCAGAAAAGTCTGTCAGAAAATGAGAAAATTATGTTGTCATGTAATATTTAAGCAATGGCTCAGTTCAAGTTCATCTTGAAAAACAAAGAGTGAAACAGTGAAACAAAACTTTTAATATGGTCATTCAGTCCTAACCTGAGCCCTAAGGAGTCACAGTAAATTATATGGTAAATAGCATACATTTGGATTTTAAATTAACTTAATAACACTAGCTGCCAAAAACACATTCTTAATGTTAGCTACTTTCACGCTGTTACTCCTATCATAAACTACATGCACACTGACCCTACTGCCAATGCGCAGATCGGTCTAAACCCAGTGAAAACCCTATTATGAAAAGATTATCTGGGATCATGATCAGAATCATACTCCCAAGTAGTTTATTAATATTTTAAATATACATGCACAAATATGCTTGTATGTATGTAAAGTAACATTATTGCTATACTGGGTACATCACAGTGCAAGACTCATTTGATCAATCCTGTGTCCCAAAATAAAAAAAATGCCTTCCTTTTTGTCCATCACTAACATGACTCCAGTGGGTGTTCATAACCTATGAAATAACCTTCTCCATCAGACAATCTTCTAGAGATGAACATCGCCTTTCTATCAGGAACTGACCACTTGTAAACATATTCCATTATTTGTTTCCCAAAAGAGAGATTAAACCTAGTTTACAGTCAAAGTTAGTTAAGATATATTAAAGACATACCTCCTCCGTGGCTCTGACAGAGATATGGAAACCGCCACACATTTCCTAAGCCCACACAAAACCCTACACACGTCAGCATATACTGAGCCTTGTTATCCCATTTTGGTCTGGAGTCTGCCTCTTCTTTCTCAAGGACCTCAAGTTGTGCATGGGAAGGTATCCTGTCCTCCAGGCCAGGATTGGGCAACTGTAGCTTCACCATATTTTAAATTTCCTCACTGAAAACGCTGCCCCAGTGAGGAGATAATGAAACAGGCAGCTAGTTAGAAATCTGTGCAAAAAGAGAACATCTATTTGCTGTCTTCAGCTATATATAGCGAACCTTTGGCACTAAACTTGAAAGTGCAGGCTTGTGGTAAAAGAAGCGTCAGCAAATCATTCGATTGACCAAGTCAGCTCTGACACTTATTAATGCTTTATCTGTCAAGGTTTTATGGAACAGTCTGTTCATCTACTAGAAGACATTGATTTCAGCTAATGTAATTCAGGAGATAATTTGGCTATAAACTGTAATCGCCTATAAGGTTATAAAATACTCCTTGCCACTCCCTTGTTTAAACTCACTTAAATACATATATAGCCCTAGCAAATATGGAGTAAAAAGATTCCACTGGCCTCAGACTAAATATAGAGGTTTCATACTATTTTTTATCAGGACAATAAACTGCTCGTGAATCACCATCACATTCAGTTTCCCATAATGTATGCTTACAAAATTGTATGCTTCATGATAATTACCAGAGTGTGTTCTTCCTTCTCTGTAAGAGATCCTATTCTACTAAATGCTCTGACAAAAAGGATGGAGAATGAAAAGGATTATAAAATCTGACCTTTAAAATCAAAACCATAATCTGCTTACCTTAATGCCTCTAATCATTACAGAACAAGGTCTGAAGAACATAACATCTTTCTTGTAAACAAGCTTGAAATCAAAGTTCCCTTCACGTTTTCAATGATCCTATGATATACTGGTCAAAAATAAAAAAGAGAAACTAGTTAACAAATATCACAGGTACTACTCACATCCTCATTCTTTCACTACAATCATGAGAAGACTGTTCAGTTTGTGCCTCAGTGTTATCAAAAGGTAAGTACTTGCCACTGAAAACTATAAATAAAATCTAATATGGTATATGTTGTAAAAAAGAATTTTGTCAGCTAAGCCTTATAGACTTATTGCATACGATGATACAGGGCGGTCAAAATAAAGAACCAGAAGGGATCTTGTAAGTCCAGCCCCTGCCAAAGAAGGTGAACACATTGCAGCATCCCTTTGCAATCTTACTATGTTGATTCAAAACTGATTTTTTTGTACTCCTTATTTCTAAAAGGCTGCTGTAGAATTTCATCCTCTTATGCACCAAGAAGGCTGTTCATTATCTCTTGAATAGAAAAGTTACAAAAAAAGTCTTCATCCTTGACACGGACAACTGTATACAGTAGCCTAGATGGATTTTCCCTGTGCCTTGTATTAATATTTCCTTAACTCGAGTTTGCCTAGCTATAGCACTTGCTTTTTTCATGACCCCGCCAGTTCTGTGGATGAGCAGTCTCCTGATCTCCACTGGATCAACATCTGTCTTCTCCTTTGGCAATTCCAGCTAAGGATTTTCTAGCTTGCAGCAGAACTTCTTTTTCTAAGTTAGCAAAAGCGTATTTTAATTTTTAATTTTCACCCACTTTCTGCTACTCCTGTACATTGAGCTGCTCAGTTCTTCCTGAATGATAATTTTTCAGGATTCATAATACTTCTGAGATTGTGTCATGAGTATTTCACTAACATGGTTTTATTTCTTGTCCTCAGTCATTAGTAAAGACTGTTCCTAAACCGATCCTTGAGGAACTGCATTAGTAACCTCCCCTTAGACCACCATTTCTGCTTTCAGCACAGCTCACCATCATCATCATCATCAGATCTTTAGCTAGTTCTTTGCTCATGTTTTATCTCCTATTTAGGTCAGCTAATACATCCAGTTGTGGTCAAGTGGCAACTGGCCTACTGAAGTCCAGAAAGACTACTTTCTTACTGTACTTCCCTTGTACATCAATTTTCACTTATAAGAGGCAATAGAGAAGTTTCAAATTACAGCTCTTCAACTTCCAGTTTTGCAGAAAGACATTGACCTGTTTGTCAATAGCAAGAAACTGCAGGATCCAGGAGCTCACAACTCATCTGGGTTATTATTCTGCTTCCTGAATCATAGGAAGATAATCCTAGTATTCATGCTGTGGGGAATATGAGGAAGTAATAAAGATCAGATAGAAGACAAACAGGAACACTCAACACCCTCCCCATAATATTTCCACATTCCCTGAATTGTAAGCTTTAGTTCTAAATCTTTGCAAAGTTGTATGTAGAATGTCTTTCAATAACTGAATCAGATCATGTTTACATGCTGTCCACACAACATATTTTACAGCTACAATCTAATGACTCCGTGTAATCAGATATCTTTGACAATCAAGATTCCGTATAGAATTTATTGAACCTAAAATAGCATGTTTCTCTTTAAGCACAATGCAAGCTGACAGGGAAGGAATGAATGTAGCTTCCTTTGGGAATCAAATTATATGAGGATAAATTGATAGGATATGAAATAAATTCCCACTTGTGTTAGGATGACCTGAAAATTTCTCTCTGCTAAGTTTCATGTGCAAACAGTTTCTATCAGGATCCAAAAATACATTCCACATTGCGTTCTACTGAATAAATCCAAAATGTCTTTCAGGAGAAGTTTATCTTACTTCGGTAACACCAGGTTCTGGTGGTTGTTAGTTATCTATCAGTTGTTAAATATTTGCAGAAGCAAATATGCTTGTATAGCATCTAGCTCAAATTTCTTTATCAGTGTAATTGCATGGCTAATGATCTTGGAAGGCACAGGGCCTTTTTCTGAAGGACCTGTGGTAGTAATGACACCATCTCAAACATGACCACAATTGCACGGAGGGGTTGTCTATATTGCCACCCTGTGGATTTGAACAAACAAGTTGAGGCTGCTCTGCGGTAGTCACAATCGCTTGCTCGACAGAGCCCTTTCCTTCGCTCTAAGGTAAACTTCTCCTTCAAGGAACACAAAGTTTAGGTCTGGCACATCCCACGGGGTTTGTTATGGGTAATAAACCTCCATAAAATCAATCCTTTCACAATATAGGCTGGTAAACAAGACATGTTTTGCAAATTGCCAATTATAAATGCAGGATAAAACGGATCTTACATGTAGATTGGATAACTTGTTTTAAAACATTTCTAATGATACATTTGTCTTTTTGTCTACTACCCTTGTACTTTTAATGGAATATTTTTCTCAAAAGTTAAAAAAGGCTATACAAAACAGTAAGGCAACTTGTCCATAAGTAACTTACAATTTTACAAAAACTTGATTAAAAAGGAAACATTCTCTTTCTAAAAGTCATATATTTTACTGGAATATACACACATACACATTTGTGGAAGAATATGGGCATATTCCTTTTCCTGGATGAAAATGTCTTTCATCTTGCAGGGTGATGACAATGTTAGGAAAGAGTATGAGAGGGGGTAGCAGTAAAGAAAAGAAATGGAAGTAGAAGGATATTGGGGATATAAATCAAGACAGCAGCAAGGATGGAGCTTCTCACTTCTCCTCTGTGGGGCCAGGTCTGGGCGTGGTGTGGTACGCACCTGGGTTGAGGGGCTCCTGGCTACGGGCAGCCCCCAACGTGTCTGTGGTAGCCTGGGCTCCACAGGGACTATCCCTGGCTGGGAGACAAGACCTCCTCCCCTGAGGTGCAAGTGAGGCCTGACATCCTCTCCCCGGTTGACCACCTAGCAGCTGCTCCTGCTTCTCACCTTCTAGGAGTCTCTCTTTGTGGTAGCATGGTCAATCCTGGGCCAGCACAGCTCACTCACCCAGAAGGAAGCCATCCTCACATGGAGAAGGACAGGTTCTTCTCTCCTGTGCATGAGTTGACTGAAAGACCTGACTGAAGAACCTGTCTTCTTCTGCCCTCCACCATGGGCTGGAGGGGACTGCACTGGGGGAACCCCTTCTAGCTGGATCCTGTGAAGGGGAGGACAAGGAGCAACTAGCAAGACAGGGCAGGAGCCTGTTCTTTAAGAAACCCAATTCCTTTCATTTAAAGCCATAGAGAACAGCAGAGAGCAGTGGCAATATATGGCTTTGCATCGAGTCATAGTTTCAGGAATGAAATACAATACGGTCCTTTTCTTGTGATCCCATCATCCCTGGTATGACATAGGACAAGTCTGTAACTCTCCAAATATTTTCACAGTGACATTTACAGAGCGTTGTGGCTAAAGGCAACTAATCATAAACATCAAGTTGGTTCTCTAATCTTGCCTTACAATATACCATGCTATTAGGATTAGCTATTTTATTTTCTGTCCCTTTTTAGTACTGTAGCAGATACTGGTGTGAAATCTCTTACTCTAGTGATTCTATAGCAATATCTCACCAGCATTAATCGTATTTTTTTTTGAGTCAGCTTCTACTTTGTAGTCAAAGCAATGTATATGGCAATAACAATTAATCTTGGTTGTCTGATGATAAGCTTAAATCAGGAAAAGATGGAAACGTAAAGATGGTGGCAACTATACAGCCAAATCCCTAAAGCACAGGATTTTCATTTGGAAGTGAAAAGTGGTAAAAATGTAATAAAAGTGAAGAAGAAGAAAATTCAGAGGTTAAATGAAACGCTCTCTCTGACAGCCTGACCCTGGCAAAATCTTTTAAAATATGCAGAGGAAACACAAAATCCTTTAATGAGCTGCCAGTGGGTAAAATCCTTGACCAGGTACTTGAAGAAAGAGCACTGAACCCCAGGCTCAGGAGAAGACTCAAAATCCCCAGCCTAGGGGACACTCATGATCATATTAGAACAGGAGATAAGCAGGCAAAATGTTTCAGAGTTGCTTAGTTTTAAGGCTAATAATAAATGGCAGGTGGTTATGGAGTTTACCTTGCCAAGAAATGTTCTGTAGATCTTTAACTTGATCTAAGTTTTATGCTCTGTTGTTCTGAAACTCTACCTGATAAGTAACCAAAAGACAAGCTCCTCAGCTGGCATGATTTGATTTCCCATGTGTATACTTCAAGGCTGCTGCTGTCAGCCCACAGCAGTTCAAGCAGGGATACCTTGAAGGCTTTGGAGAAGTCTAATAAACTTTGGAGGCTAAATCTCTTCCCATGTGATTGTAAACTTCTCCAGATGGGAGAGAAGTCCTTGGGTGCCAGCGAGTGTCACTGCAGAGGAGAAACAGGACAGCACTGAGCTGTCATTGAAACGCTGTCTCAGGCTGTTAGGAATGCAACAGAGGTAGGATGTCACATACAATGACTTCCACAAGCATCTCCTTCTGGAGTGTTTTTATGGTGTCAGGGAATTTCCTTCAGCAATCTGAGATGCCTAGAAATTGTCAGTCCACGTTTATTGTGGAAGTAGCAGTGTCTTTAGCCGCAAAAGAATTAAAGGAAACAAGCTATGAACATCATGTCTGCTGTAGTTCATCCAGAACTGAACTGACGCTGGTGTCCATGTGGCACTTTTCTCCTTTTTATCTTCCAGAAATAGGCACGATCTTTATTTTTGTATATACTGGTGGTTTGCATAATATTTACTTCAGCTTTGTATATAAATATTTCACTGAAGTAATATCAGCTCCAGCAGCATCATCCTTCTTGTTTGTTTTGTTCTTCTTGTTGACACCAGGGAGGGAGATGTGCTGTCCTTAATGTTGCACTGCATACATTCAGAAGATCCCCAAAATATTGCTTACATCTTTGAAGAATATGTTTCATCTTTGGAATCACTTTGGACGGAACTACAGGTAAGGTGCATAGGTGTAGAAATGCTTCTGTGGACGACACCAAATTATCTGATCTCATGATGGCCAGTGTGCCTAAATTTTCTTAGACAGTAAAGTGCTATTGCTTGGTTATCTCTCACCACAACCATCTCTTCTCTAGCAGGCAGCAGGACATGTTGACAGTTGTAGGTTGTTGCTTGCCATGTTTATTAAGCAATGAACAGTGCTCTTTAAACAAGGCCAGGTTGGATGGGGCTTTGGGCAACCTGGTCCAGTGGAGGGTGTCCCTGCCCATGGCAGGGGGGTTGGAACTAGATGGTCTTTAAGGTCCCTTCCAAACCAAACCATTCTATGATTCTATGATTCTAAGGCTGCTACTGTTTTCTTTTCTAGTGCTGTGGTATACAATGAGATGCTAATAGGCTGCTGAACTACATCCAACTCCTGCATGACACCTTTGCATAGAGGTCTACCACAATACCCACTTTGGTGGAGACAAGTTTACTCTGTCTTGGTCACCGAACACCACGTTTTTTTCTCATCTTTCTTGTTATTACGCTCCAGTCGTGTTTGGACCAGAGACCTCTGACCGTGTAGCATCAGAGACATGCTCCAGAGGAGCCCACGGGAACAGAAGGTGGTGCTGAGGCTGCTGGCAAGAAGAGCCATTAGCCACAAGGGGGAGGTAATATTTAATAATACGAAGCACAACGGCTTTAGCTGAGGATTTTGTTCTGATTGTGCAAATCAAATTTAGAAGTGAGACGTCTCAGAAATACAGACCCGCAGGAGCAGTCATAAAGAGAAGGGTGAAGAAGTGTTTTTCCAGCAGCTGGACGGCTTGGGCTGGGATCAGTCTGGAGCGTGGGGCTGTTGGAGGTGCATGACAGCAAACGGCCATCACAGCAGGTCTCACAATCCCTCTGCACTCTTCAAATCCTTCCACAGACTCTCTGTTTCCAGAGATATCACTTACTCTCAGTTGTTAGGTTGATGCCGTTAGTATTATACACAGTAACTAGCACTTTCAGGGCTATTTTACCAGTAATGTTTCCTCTTTTCACTTTCTCCGAAAGCTATGCATAATTTGTCTGTAATTAGTTATTTTGCACAACTCCTTCCACAGTAATTTCTCAGACACTGGTACCTTGTGAATAGGATTATATGCTATGACTGCACTTGTCCATTTGGAATAAAGCTTGCCACACAGGCGACTTGTTGGCCACCATCCTCAGTGCTGTTGTACAGTAGGCAATCACGTGCACAAGTTGGGAGTTGTGACCATTTTTTAACAGCCCTTCTGATGTTGAAGTCCAGGCTGCACCCTTCATGCCTGCATGATTCACCAAGTTTGTGAGTCCTGGTACTGTGTTGGACTTCAAAGTTGTGAGCTTGTTGTAAAGGTTTTGACATAGCTTTTCCCATGTTAGAAAACTAAGAATCAATTTTCAATATTCAGATTTAGATGTCCCTGTCCAGAGGTAAATTTTCAACCCGCAGTATTTTTTGGAGTCTCCTGGAATATCTGTATTCAACTTATATTGAGCATCTTCCAGCGGTTGCAGTCATTGATTGTGTAAGAGTCATGGGTGGGTTTGATGAAAAAGCCATGACATTTTTCCCTCCTGGATTTTTAGATCAGTGCACTCGCAGAAAGGTTGCTACAAGGGAGATGTGTTTTGCACCCTCTCCTATGTGTTGCTTGGCAGAACCAAGTCATCAGCAAAGGCCAAGGTTGTAACCCGTTTTTGCCACATCGCGGCATTTACTCTGGTGGAATCCATAGCCACCTTTTTCTAGGTTGCGTAGTAGTAGATTGATTGGGTGACATTGGATCCCTTGTTTGACTCTGACCTTGATGGTAATTGGCTCAGCATGATCCTTTTTCAATTCCAGATGAGTGGTGGCACTTCCAGGTCAAGTTTCATCTAATCACATGCTCAGATACTTCTTTCTACTTCAGAACCAGAGGGTATGTTCATGTGTCACTGAGTAGGAGGCCTCAGCTGGTTCTGTGAATATTGCCCACAAGGGTGATGTTTTTTCCTAGTATATTGAAGGACGAGTTGGAGTGATTGTACACTCTCAGAGCAACCAGCTTCAGCTATAAGGCCTCTTTGTCACCCATTAATAGACCAAGCTTTTGATACCCTGGTTATCAGAATCCATGGAAACAATATTAAGATGGTTGATCAGGTTGTGATAGGTCTCTCAGTTTTGCCACATAAGTTGATTTCAGTATCAAAATAGTTCTGTGTTCCTTGATACTACCCAGTACGCGTGTTGCCAGCCATTAATTCGAGTGCTGATGCTGATGTTACAAACATCCCTCAATGGTGTCTTCAGCTAGATGGACTGAGACTCCCCAAACTGTTGTTCTGGTGAATTCTTATAATCCAGCTGGCCTGTGGACCTATGTGACCACTACAATGTATGCATGATCGGTTTTTATTGATTATCTTAAAACACGTAAGAAAGACGTTAACTATGAGCAAAAGACAGTCCTGTGTGCCCATTCTTGCATAGGCAATAAAAATTTCCATCACTTACATAAAATTATTCATGGTTTGGTCAATTGCTTAATCAACAACAGGAACTGCCTGGGGAAACCCCTGGCTGTGCACTGGATCCTTCATCCCAAATGGTTAAGCAATACATCTAAACATACAGATAGCATCTATCAGCTTACGGAGCAGAGGTCCTGTGTGTCAGCAGTAGCTCCCTGGGGACATCTCTGGCTTAGCCCCAGCTGCTGGGAGAGCTCCTGAAGCATTCAGTCCGTTGTTTTGTTGTGAAGTGGCTGGCACATCAGTTGATCTCCTCATTGCCAAGCTACCCTAAATTTCAGTGAGTTACTTCTTTGCAGATCTGCCTGTTGTCACAGCTATGCAGTGATAAACTGGAGAGCTCCTGGACCAGGCAGTCAATGACTACGCGTCCTTGGCATGCACACAGGCAAAGCCTTCATATCCACCTGCACCATAACTGTAACTATAGAGTAATCTTGAATTTCATCCTTTTGTCACTGCTATAACTTAAATTCCTTTTCTTTTGCCACAATACCAGAACAGCTGACCACAGTTTCTGCTCTGTAACCCCCACAGAGGAACTCTCACTGTTTTCTCATCCTCATGTAGGAGCCCTCAAAAGCATGAGCAAGAGGGAAAGGGGGGCTTGAACAGAGCTGTCACTTCCAGAGCGCAGCATCCCTTTGACTAAGACATGTCGTTGCATCAGCGGTCTTCTGACAGCTCCTGTTGAGGCAAAATGAGCGAGAGAAGGCCAGGCCCTCTGCGCTGCTCCTCTTTACCCACCCCCCGTCAGAAGCATTTTCTAAGGATGATTTCCCTTTTCTAGGGCCCAGTCCAAGTTCCACAAAGTCTAGAGTGCGTCTTGTGTCTGTGCGTTGCATGCATTCAGGACAGCGGCTGTATCACACAACAGGCACACCAAACAGAACGTTTTTTTGCTTTTATTGAAAGCATGAGATGTCTCGGGGCATTTCCTTGCCTGTGTCTACGTGTGGAAAGTCACATTAACACAGCCACTGCCCTCCATAGCAGCCCTAGGACGCCTCTTCCACCTGCCCAGTACGAACTTTCAGGAAAGGCTACAACCCACAGATGTGTGACCCACCTGAACAGTACGCGCATTAAAAAGAACCCCCAAACTCCAAAACTTGAACAGTGTGGTAATTTTAAACTGAAGTTATAATACCAAATCTAATACCAGCTCTTATTCTCAGCTTGATAACAAACTGTCCTCTTCATTTCCAGTATTTCATAAGGATGGCATTCTCCATGTGAAGATGAGGGATGGGTAAATGCAAAGGGTTGTGTCAAATACCAAGAGATTAATGATCTTTTATGATGGGAACAAGGATTCCCAGAGTGTCCGAACACTATCCTAGAGCAGTGGATTGTAGTTCTTCACAGAAAACAGGAAAATGAGCAAATCCACATGGGGAAATGAAAAGGAGCTGCTGACATGCAGAATGAGACATTTGAGGGATTGTGGAAGAAGGCAGAATGCCCTACATAACAGACAGAAGGAATTACCCCAGTCTTTCAGTGGAATGGTCATCTTTAATCACTCATGTTTAGCTAAAGCTGGTGCAATTATCTGTTTAATGATGCCATTCTTTCTTAAGAAAGAAAAAAAAAAAAACCCACAACTTTCCAATATATTCTTTTCTCAGCACAAAGACCAAAACTTTTTACATACTGATTTAAAAATTGTCCAATTTGTAAAACCTTAAAATTGTGCAATGTGTTTTGTAAGTTGGAAGAAAGTAGCAAATTCCACTCCTCCCACCCATCTTTCCCATGTTACAAAACAGTGCAGAAATATGTAAGGGTTTTTATTAATTGTTAGTGTTTAACAGGTGAGTGGCCATTTTCATAACCAAAAAAAGTTCATTAAATATTCTGAGAACAAATTATTCTGGCATTTTACAAACACACGGGCATTTCCAAACAAATAACCAATCCAGAACAATATTTGTTGGGCAAGATAAAAGTTCACAATACAACTTTCAACATAACAACCTACAAAGGGGAAGTGTTTAAAAAAAATACGTAACATGCCAACAAACATGGGTTTTGGCAGAAACCAACAGGAATGGTGCTTCCAAACCAGTTACACACTTAAAAATCCTCCTCATGTAACTCTTCAGTCTTAACATACTGATCTGCAAAGTATCCATGAACAATAGTTCAACAATTAGTTGTACAAATAATTTACACTTCTAAAGAAGTAAAAGTGAGTATAAAACATTTATTACATTGCATCCAACCCTGTACAATTGAGCATATGATGCTTCAACTTACATATCTATACTGAAAAAAGTATTTTGCCCTCTTTGTTACATTTTCTTTAAACATTTTGAGTGATGTCAGGGACAAACTATGAAAAAACTGAAAAAGCATAAAACGTTTGATCTTTTAAGAACTAATGAGCATGTACAAAGTCAAGGTATGAGTCTTAAATACATTGGCATTGATTCACTGGGTGCCATTTGCCACCCAAGTTGCTCAACAACTGCTTGTACGCACATACAAAATGCATCATGGCCGTGTGGTTAGACATTTTTCACATCCTGGAGGAATTACACACAGGGTAATTAGTTGCTCAAACTAATTTGTTCTACTAGGCAATTAGGACATGTGCATATGGCCAGCTACAGCAGCTTGGCTCAGGCTGTCACACATCAGTAGTAACTCAATTGCATGCTCATCTCCCAACCTGCATATGTATGGCATCCAAACAAGTTTTGGCCTTTCTGGTGTTTGTGATTGATAGTATCTCTTCCTCCCTGCTCCACCTCCCCCCCACCCCCCCAGGTCTGTCTGTCTACTAAAACTGTATTTAAAAAAATCAGTAAAATAAATCAGTACATAGGAGACTAATAAATCAATAGGATAGTGTAATTGGAACCACCAAGGTAAGCAAAATCACAACTGGAAAGCAGACTAGCTGGGAAACATATTCTGCTTAAGAATTTTATTTCATGTTAGATATTTTTGCTGAGTAACTGGATTAGGTTGCACACGCTACTTCAGAAGATTTATCTGCTGTCTTCTGTGCCCAGACTGAAACGAAACCAGAAGAAAATAGTAAGAGCAAACCCCACATCTGCTGGAGTTCTCTGTTAAACTTGGATGAGCATTTACTTAGCTGGATTGCTTCTGGGCTATGCAGTAGTTGATTGCCTAGAGCAAATGTGTTTGTCAAGTCTAGTCCTCAGTAAATGAAGAACTCTTAATTAAAGAACTGACAACCTACTAACACTAATCAAAGTCAAGGAACAGAGAAGACCAGACGTTATAAACAAAAGGGCAAACACTGCCTCTCTGAGGTCTAAGGTTGGATTAGAAAGGAGGAAGAAAAAAGTTATGGCACATTTGAAAAAGAAGGTAGTTCCTACTGCTACAAGGACCCAAAGAATATGCAAAAGTTTTAAGAGATTTCAAGCATGGAAATGCACTGGGGTATTTTTTTTTAATATCTAGATCTATTTATTTTACTGTGTTAACTACAGTTAAAAGCCTCCTTTCTTAAAAGTCTGCAAAGCTTGTATATCCATAGGCATTCATGGTCATGTGTACACAAAGTGGTGAACCATAAGCTCAAAATTTAAGAGTTGTGGAAAAGCATGCTTCAGTTCTGGGAGAACTGAGACAATCAGGGAGGGAGGTAGTGGCTACCAGTGCAGGCTGCATTTCAGTTCTTATCAGTGAATAACAAACAGGACCTGTCCAAGGAACAGAGCCAGGTGCAATGGCTGTAACCCACAGAGGTTCCTGCAAGCTAACCAGATAGCAGTCAGTGCACTGGGATGCAGAGGCAGCAGCATGGTGACGTCTATAATGGAGGCACACTGTTGGGTTACAACTAAGACCCTGACTGAGAGAAAAACGAAGTATTCTTAACATATCTCCAGTATTATGAGACTATATAACTTCGAGTTTATACAGTCCCTAGTATTCACGCATGGATTCCTAGCTCAATTAGACTTTCATCAATCTGTTTCGTCAGGTATTATTATAATTAGCATCTTTTGGATGTTTCCTTCACAAAGTACTACTTGTATATTAAGGTGGAAGATAATGCAAGACTGATTAATTTGAAACATGATCATACTATTCCACCCCTCAGAATACATACATTTATATACACACACATTCACACATACATATATGTATATAAATGTACATATACACACATAGGATTTATGTGACAAGCACCTTGCTCAAACACGGTCTCTTCCAAACACCTGTCTCAAAATGTCTTGCTTAAACAAACAAACAGATAGCATTGAGACACCATGTAAAACATCAGGGATAAGGAGTACAATGTTCTACGCCACTTGGGGGAGACAAATCACACTTCTCTGTTGATGGAGTATGACCATCAGTTAGATAAATCACTCAAAACTGAGTTCTGTTTTGCTGCTCCTGATAGCTATGGAAGCTGGCATATCTCTATACTACACTGCAGTTTGCAATACAAACACGCTCACAGAGTTTAAGAGCATGCATAGCTCACTGGAGCATTTGCTGTTAGTGAAAGGAAAGGCACCAACACTGCACATGTCCCATGCAAACAGAAGTGCAACGAGGAGGAGAAAGGGAAACACAGTAGAATTTAACAGCTCCAGACTACAACTGTGATTGTCCCTACTATGCACAGTGGATCACACGAAATCCCATTACTTCCTCCACTTATTGTTTTCCTAACATGGCCTTTTCTGCCCTCTTGAACTTTTGTAGTTCAATTGCCAGTTCCCAGTATCTCAGATACAGCCACATAAGTCTTCCATTTTGACTTTTGTTTCTGTTCAGCAGATTGCCACAGTAGTTATCATGTTTGAAAATATCTTTCAAGCCACTTTCCATATGTACAGCCACAGCAACAGGATCAGTTGCCGCTTTAACTAGCAGATTTTTCTCTATTTCCAGTCTCTGGCTTCTGGGTACAACAAGACTGCAGTAGATGTCCTGTCTTACTTTAAGTCCCTCTTCAAATTCTTTTAGTAAAATATTGGCTCTGTTTTGCCACTCTTCTTCCTTTGCCAGACACCTTTGGTACAAGTTACCTGCTGCTCCTGAGTGCAAAAGGACTTGTTTTTCTCGCTCTAACTTCTCCTGCTCCTGTTCTAGGATCCTTCTTTCTTCTACTAGTTTGCGACTCTGGGACACCAGGGCTTCACGGTAACTCAGGGTTCTGTTGCGTTCCTTTTCAAGCTCCAACTCCAAGTGAGCAACTGTGCGACGATTTTCTGTGATTATATCCCGGTATTTGGCTTCCAGGTCTCTTTGTAAAGATGAATGTTTTTTATAATATTCATTTTTTTCTCTTTCTATTTCTTTTTGACATTCTCTGGTCCAGATCCAACCTACCATACATAAATGAGACTTCAGACATGAGTATAATCATACCCATCAATGTTATACATGTTAATTAACTATGCTTCTAAAGAAGCTATTAATTGGTAAAAAGACCTTACTTTCTCACCCTCCCCAGTGATATTCACTTCTATTCACACATCCCACAAAATGTATTTCTGTGGGTCCATGTTTCACAGCACGTCACTTTAAACAATTGTGTTTCCTTTGAAGTAAAATCTCCCCTAGTCTTTTATTGCTAATACACACAGTTCTTGGATGAAAGAAGGAAAATAAAGTTATGGGGAAACAAACTGGAGGTTTCCAATGGAGGAACTGCACTGAGAACTTCTCAGGTCCAGTAAATAAACATACATCAGCAGCTCCTTGGGTTGTTAGCTTTGGGCTTTCTAGCATATCATACGTCCACTCTTCTGAGAGGCTTTGTGAATTGAAGCTTATTAAATATGGATTCAATCCCATGTGTGAAAAACGGCCGTTGCCTTAATGCTATAAGCAGTGCTTGTTTATAACATTAGAAGTGAACAGACCAGAGGAAATCTCTAAGTGGGGTATACTTTATCACCGTACAGCTTCGGAGATTCCCCTTTGGCTGGCAGGTGAGATGCGGGAGCGCAGCCACACACTCCCGCTCAGCAGACAGGCCTGGGCACTACTTACGGAAGGCGGCCAAGCCCAGCATGGGGACCAGCAAGGCGTAGTTCCATCTGCTGCCCTCATCCCCGGGCTCTCGCTGATTTGGCAGGATGTTCCAGTTGGGAGGGTCATTTAAATTATTCATGAAGGCACCTTAGATTTACAGGAGAGAAACACAGGCCTCAGCAACAGGCAGAGGAGTGGGGCCGCTCCCACTGCCACCCTCTCAGCCAGACCACAGCTAACCGCGGGACAGCTATGTCTGCCCGAGACCCTCAAACGGTGCCCTGCCACTTGGGAACTTTGCAAGGACGCGTCTTCGCGCAGCGGGAGGCTTCCCGGCCTGCTCCGTAACTGTCAGCCTCGGCACGGCCGGCACCGCACGGCGACGGCCCCCTCGGGCCTCAGCGCTGCCGCTGTTCCCGCCCACCCCCTTTCCCGGCCGGCGGCACGTTAGCTGATGTTGCCGCCACCGCTCCCAAGGCCTCCAGGCCCCTCTGCGCTGCAGGCCGCGGCCCGGCCGCCAAGCCCAGCGCCGACCCGGACCAGAAGCACGGGCGCAGCCCGCCGCCCCCGGAGCAGGACAGCCACCTACCAGCCCGGGAGCGCGGAGCCGCGGCGGAGGGTTATCGCTGTCACTTACCTGCCGGCCCCGCCCCCTCCCGGGCCGGCCCATTAGCCTAGGGAAAGAGGGGGAGCGCCCGGGGGGGGGGCAACAAACGGACTCGCCCGAGTCCTAAGGGCCTCCCGTCGTCTGGCCCCGTCTCAGCCCGCTCAGGCTCCGGGACGAGGGGGAGGCTTGGGGGAGGACCACAACGCAAGCAGGCACTCAGCCCGTGACTCCCCCTCCCCGCCCAGCATAATTGGTCTCTCCCGCCGAGCCTTGCGGGTAGTGGCACCGTTAGCGGCGGTCTGGCGCATGCGCTGTTGTTCGTTCCCTCCCGTGTCCGTGCGAAATGGCGGCGACGGTAGCGGCTTCGCGGAGCTTGGCGAAGCGCTGGCTGCGGCCGGTGACGCGGGCGGTGAGTGCTTATCCTCGGCCCGCTTTGCCCTGCCCTGCTGTTCGGTCGGCGTCCCGGCGGAGGGGAAGGGCTCAGGCCGTGGAGTTGGCGCAGAGAGCACCTTCGGGAGGGAGACGGACCGGCTGGGCCTGGGGACCCCGCGCGTCTCCTGCCCCTCCCCTCAGCCGTGCTGGGGGAGCGCTCCTGGCCCCGGCCCGGCCCACTCTGCCTGGCGGCGTGGTGCGCGGTGGCCTGCGGCCGGCCGGCCCAGTTGTCTTCCCGGTGACCTTGGCGGAGAAACACCCGCCCCATGGCGGGGAGCCGTGGCTGGACTGCGGGAGCGGGGCAGCCAGGGCCGTGCGGGGCCGACTGCCCCCTCGGCAGACTCGGTCCCTCCGGTTCTTTTATCGGAGCGGGGCTGTCCGTGCTACTCTGCTGCTGGGGCAGGTTACAGGGAGGTAACTGGCGGTGTGCGCGGCCAGGCCGCTCCTCTGGCTTGGGAAGCGAGCGCCTTAGCCTTGGGCTGTGATCAGGCTCCCTGAGGGCCAGAGCAGGCAGCGGGTACACCTTCCAGTCCCAGCACCTGGGTAGAAAGCTTACTGCCGGCTGCTCCTGGACCTGCGTGGGAAGCTAGAGTGTACCTGCATGCTGCTTAAGTCTGGCTAGCAGTTGTTTCTAGAACGTGTTTCTTAAAGGTTTTGACAGTTCTGGTTTAGTTGATCCGTAAGCAGTCCTTAGTGAAGGCCTGTTTTTCTCCGTGGTGAAATAGGAGTTTTAATTTCTCTGTTCCCACCGTCTATGTCTATAACGAACTTGGGATTGCAGAAGATAAACGTGTGGGAAAAGGACCCCGTAAATGCAGCTGTACTTGTCCTTGTCTTACAAAGCGAGTGCCTAAGAGACAACGTACTGAGGGAGAAAGGCTTAAGGAGAGTCATTATGTTTTGGGTGGCAGTGATCTGCCCTGATGGGACCTTTAATTTCATAAGGGCCATGATGTTCCTGCTAGCATAACAATTCAGTATTAGTGCGATCAGTGTTTCTTTCCATTTTAGGGTAACATCTTTTTTTTTTTCTGCTTTGGGGACTTTTGTTCAGAGTCATTCTGAACAAAACTTTGTGGCAGCAGAAGTTCTTATGTATAGCTTTAACAAAAAAAGTGCATGTGGATGGGAATAGCAGTTCTGAAAACATTTTTTTGCAGAAGCTTAGTTGTGAAAAGCAATCTGCTAAGCAGTTGTGTGGTTCTGGTTTTTTGTAGTATATTTCCAGAGTCCTCTGATGCAAAATCTATTTGATTTATATTTATATATATAATATATATATAAAAAATAATATTTTTATATTTGTTTATAGTGACTTCAGAAAATAACAGTTTTCTAAAAGGAAATTAGTTGCAAGGCATTGTGGCAGAATTCTCACTGGAGATTGCAGCAGGCTGTTGACTCTGAGGGGAGGAAAAAAAAGGGTCGATTTTCTTTAGGGGCTTTATGGCATCACCACAGTTCATAGCTCTGGGTTTGGGTGGGGGTTTTTTGTGGTGTTTTATCCCCTCAGTCATCTGCACTTCTTTAAGCAATACTAAGTATGTACAGACCTGTTTGTTGTGTGGTGTCTTTACATACTGTAAAGACTTTCTTTGAATTGCTTTATGCAATAACCAGATGTATTGTTCATCTACAAGAAATAATTTATTGCAGTAAACAGAGCTGTACTGTTGCTGGAACAGCATTTTGGAAACAAGCAGTAGTGGTGTATGCTAGAGAATGTATGGCTGCTGCATTTAAAGTGTGCGGTGTAGCCTGCCATGTCAGTTAGAGTTCTGCTAGTCTAATTTCAGTTGCACTCTGGTCTGTGAAAGCACTTTTGTTGCAGAGAGGACATCCCATTTTAGCTTGCATCTCTGATTCTTGGAGAGCTGGTTTGGAGATAAATTACACCTGATACTTATGTTTCATCTGGCTGTCGGTGAACTAGTTGATCTGATTCTGTAAGTCAAATATTAAGGAAGGTGATTAATACAGGAATTAAGATGGGCATGGGATCACCCCAAAGTGTGATAACACAGCAGCGTGGAAGGAGGAGAGTAACTGCCTGGAGGAGGGTACTCTTAGAGCTCATAGGTGTTAAGACTGATCTTATTTAAAGATGGCTGTAAAAAAACCAGAAGTGTGTTAGCAAATATGATGACACATTAGATTCACTGTTATGCAACAAGATAATTTGAATAAACTAGTACAAGAGATGATAAAACTAGGTCGAGGAAAGTGCACTGTAGTTCACCCCAGGAATGGGGGAAGAGATGGACGTTTGGAAGTGGTAGGGAGAGAAGACCTGCTTGTTAGCATATTATAGGGTGATTGAACCCATGAATGTAACAGTTGCTGGAAAAGGCAAATATTACTCCAGTGCATGTTAGGATATATTTCAAATAGGGAAGTGCTCATGTCACTGCACAGGTTACTAGTATGGCTTTGTGGTGTTGTTCTCATCAATCATACATGCCCAGTTAGGTGTGTTTTTTCTGAATGGTGTAAAGAAGGAATATCAGGTTCTCAGAAGTTGGATATTTAACATTCTGATTGTTTTATTAAAGCAAAGACTGAATACTGGATAGGCTTGCATGGTGGGGTCTTTTGTTTTGGTTTTGAACATGCTGGGGAGAGGGAGTAACATTACAGAAAGGGAACATCTTTTCGTACTGCCTAGCTTTTTTTATCTTCTTGATCACCTGAAATAATTAAAATTTTGAGGATTGCTTGACGTGAGAGGTATTTGCCATTAATTCCTGTGGTTACCATAAAGCTATCTCTATCATTGTTTACTTATGAAAAAAAAGTAAGAATACTACAGCATTAATTGCAAACATATTCTTTTGTCCGTGCAGCCTCAGATAGGTCTGAGAGACTGGTTAGTTTTAGTGACCTAAATAACAGATGGTCTCTGATGCCCTGTTACTTGCAGGCTGTTCTCTCATCCAGTCGAAACTTTTCTATATTCATACTCAGAAAAAAAAGAAAAAAGCCAGAACTTCATTGCATGTAGTTCTAAAAATCCGTTGATAGAATATTCTTGTATATGTGGTATCAGTGGTAAGTAGAAGCTTGTTAGAAATGCAGGGTAGCCAAGAATGCTGACAGTCTTTTTTTGTAGAAACATTTGTTCTATAACAGTTGTCTTGACTTCTTTCCATAGTGGCCAGCAGCATGCCAGACTCTCGCACGCAACTTACACTTCACAGTCTATGGAAAGAAAAATGCTTCTACGAAGGTTTCTGATTCGGTATGTTTGTACTTGTCTGTATCTTAAGTAACGGGTTAGATAATACATGTAGTGCTTGACAGACATGAAACAACCAGATACTTGGCTTTCAGTGTGGAGTGTTGTGTTAAAGTATGTAGTGAGATTGAGTTGCTTAAATGTATTGCTTTTTTTAATGATAGTTTCTACCCAAAAGAGTACATAATGGATGTAGTATTTGCTGCAAGAGCCTATTCAAGACCGTTAAACCTATGCTGCTTGTGTCTCCATGAAACTTAAGTTTTACTAGCTTGAAATATTTGTGATCATAACAAACCAATTTATTTTTCCAGATTTCTACACAATATCCAGTAGTGGACCATGAATTTGATGCAGTTGTTGTGGGTGCAGGAGGAGCCGGTCTGCGGGCTGCATTTGGTTTGTCAGAGGCTGGATTTAATACAGCATGTGTTACAAAGTTGTTTCCCACGAGATCTCATACTGTTGCTGCACAGGTGAGAAATGAGGTAGAAAAAAATGTTTAAAAATGCATGCTGTTAGAAAGTTGATTTGGCTGTGCACATGAAGATCACATTTGAAGGCCATGCTTCCTGTTATAAATAGTGCATATTTTGTTGAAAGTCTTTTGGAGAGCAATATATGTTTAGATTCTATTCAGTGTTTTTTCACTGCATTCAGTGTAACTTTGCAGTTCGTTGTGTGACACGAAACAGAACAAGGTAAGAGCTGTTGTGAAACTGATAAATTGCACGGGTTTTTCACAGCCATGTTAAATCTGACTTCAGTGTATTTCTTGTACACAGAGGCATAAATGGTATGTGATTTTTAACAGAAATGAGGAAAACCTACTAAAACTGTACTTCAGTAATTTAATTCCAGGAAAATGGATTTTCATTTTCAGGGAGGGATCAATGCTGCTCTGGGAAACATGGAGGACGATAATTGGAGGTGGCATTTCTATGACACAGTGAAAGGCTCTGATTGGCTGGGTGACCAGGATGCCATACACTACATGACCGAGCAAGCCCCAGCTGCCGTGATAGAGGTGAGACTCACTGGAATTGATGTCAGCTATAAGTATTTATAACACAGACTAGCTTCCAAAGACATCTCCTTACAAGGAACATAGTAAGATAACTTGTTGGATTGTTATGTGCGAGAGTTTCTGATGCTTGTATCTGGGATCAACAGCTGGAAAATTATGGGATGCCGTTCAGCAGAACCGAAGAAGGAAAAATCTATCAGCGTGCGTTTGGTGGACAGAGTCTTCAGTTTGGAAAAGGAGGCCAGGCTCACAGATGCTGTTGTGTTGCAGACAGGACAGGACACTCACTGTTACATACTCTGTATGGCAGGGTAAGCAGCTATGAAGTAAA
Source organism: Balearica regulorum gibbericeps (assembly GCF_011004875.1). Lineage (NCBI taxonomy): Eukaryota > Metazoa > Chordata > Aves > Gruiformes > Gruidae > Balearica > Balearica regulorum. The sequence continues at coordinate 71,118,157 of NC_046185.1, forward strand.
CTTGGCTTGGGTTTTTGTGTTTGGAATTAATGATTTTTTTTTTTTCTTTTTCCACCTGGAGTTTGAAAAACTGTGTAGCTGTTTGCATATGAATGAGGAAATCAGGGGAATGACTGATAACAATTCTGGATTTCTTTCCTTCTCAAGGCAATGTGGAAGGATGTAGCCTAGGTGATGTTTGTTTATTGTCAGGAGTATGCAGGAATAGAATAAATTGAAAGATCGTAATTATAATGGCTCTTGTGAAGACAATGGATGTCAATTAGTGTACACTCTTAGCTTTGTGGTCTGTAGTAGTTCTTCACTGTTAATACGTTTGTGTCTGTTAACTAGACCCAAAGAGAATTTATTTAAACCTTCCCCAAAAAACTTTTTTCAAACATCTAACACAGCAGTATTGGGGAACTCTGAAAAGAGGTACAAGGCAGCGTTTTCTTTTGCTCATCTTCAAACAGGGGCAGGGAAAGCGAGGAGTAAATACATAAAGGCCTACTGTGCATTTCTGAGCTTGCTCTGTGGCAACTAAGTGTGCCAGCGTCTGTGCCTATCAATTATACAGACCATAATTGAAGAAAGATTTGGTCATTTTAAAATGGCACTAAACTACTTGACACCTGAAATTAAGTAGCTAGTAGCTATTTTTTTTTTTATTTACTTAGCAGCTAGCTAATTGCTCTGCTTCAGGTTCATACCATATATGCTGCTGTAGTACAAATGCTCAGTGCTGCCAAACGCTGATCTGATCCGATCCTTGAGGGCATGAAAGAACGTTTGACTTGCTGCACGCTGCTTCTGTGGACATACTAAGCTCCAAGAGCTGTATTCCACTTCTCTGCAAGAGGTTAAGTAAAGCATGCTTGTACATGTATCAAGCATTGCAGCTGACTAAAGTGTTGCCAAATGTAGAGGGAAATAACAAGTCTTGCTGACTAGCTATGACTTCTCAGAATTAAGTGGTAACTACTTGTTTCTCTTTAAGCTAGAGTAGACTCATTAGCAATTTTTTATAAAAATTTGTGAGGAAACTGTCTTCCCTGGAAGTAGGTGGGAGTGTTTTTTATCCTGATATAGCCCATATACATTGACAGTTTTGAAGAGAGGTTACTTTGGTTTCTGGGTTTTTCTAAAGTTCCTTTTTATATTTTCCTCCAGTCTCTACGATACGATACAAGCTACTTTGTTGAATATTTTGCCTTGGATCTACTTATGGAAAATGGAGAATGTCGTGGTGTTATTGCCCTTTGCATAGAAGATGGCACTATACATCGTTTTAGAGCAAAGAACACTGTCATTGCCACTGGGTAATACAATGTTTATGATGAAGGACAGAAAATTGAGAGTGCTACTAGTTGGAAGTCTGTGTGTTTGTACATGTATTTGAATCCACAGTGTAGAGATGACATGTTGGCTTGAAAACCATAACTTCTACCTTAATCTTTTTTTTTCCCTTCCTTTGATCAAAAGCAATATAACTGAATTCAGTCACTCCCTCTGAAAGAAGACATCTATTACTTCTGTGACCAAGTATAAATTTAATGAGATCTAACTTGGAATTCTAGAACAATGACAAAAAGATAAAACGTGTAAGAGCAGCACATGTCATCCAAGTGATCTGAGATTTTTAAAGTGTGCCATTTAAAGCAGACAGTGTTGCAATGCTACCAACATGTGTATATCTGTAGGGTCCTGAGTTTCCTGCAGGAAATAACTTTTTCCAAAATTTGGAAGAATCTATTACATTGGGATACAAAAATTGTAAGTCTGATTGTTGTAGGATGAAATTATTGAATGTATCTAACTTAACATTACTTGGTTGCAAAAGTTTGTATACCTTAATTAAAATGCTATATGCGTTAGTGATAAACAGCAAAAGCCTGTTATCTGTTTTAGATGCAAAATATTGAGTTTAGTTGCCTGTATAATTTGGCTTTAATAAAGTTGAGGCTGTTTTCATACTTGAGTACTTTGAGGTACATAAAATATGTAGATTGATGTTTCTTCTGAGAGTTTGTCCTGAAATTGGGGGTATTTGCAGTGCTCAATGACATTGGAAGCTAACATGTTTGGTTTAGGCATAAGAATTCTCTTATAATACCTAATTTGGGCAACTAAGTTTTGAAATCTAAGAATATAAAGTCAGGACCATATCGAGGATTTAAACCATTGTTATATGGTATTTTTTATAAAACTGCTAGTAATAGTTGAAATGGAGCCTAATGCTATTGGATTGTATTGAGAGAACTTGCGGATGTAACTCTCTCTCGCAAAAAAGCTTCTGATACTAACCTAACTATCCTGCTTTGGAATTGTCATTCTTCTTCTTGGACCTTCTGTCACCAACCTTTTTTCAAATATGGTTGAGCATAACAGGACAATTTTGATGGAACTTAATACATGCAATGGCAAAACTTACGCATTTTGCTTATTAATCCTCTGCTCTATTTCCACTGTTGTGCAAAGAGCATAGTTGAATGCTACGTTCTGGTGATTTTTTTTTTTTTTCTTGGACTGCTAATTCTGTTGACTTTTGTGTCTTGTAGTGGGTACGGCCGCACTTACTTCAGTTGTACATCTGCTCATACTAGTACGGGTGATGGCACTGCTATGGTCACACGAGCTGGTCTTCCTTGCCAGGACTTAGAATTTGTACAGTTTCACCCTACAGGTACAGAATATGAAATAATACTTAGTTATTTGTATTATAAATACAAAGTTAGTTTTAATGATTTGAACAGATTTTTTGTTGTTGTTTTAAAATGTGCTCAAATGAGTTTGCACTTTTCTGCAGCACTTCATTAGTTGCTTGTGACAGGTGTTCAGACTTGTCTGCAACTGCTGTGGAACATAAATCTTGAAAGTAAGACTTACAATATGAGACAGGTCTCAGCTGTTCTAATTTAAAGGCCAGTATTAAATATTTTAAGGTGCCGTCTTTACCATACTAACAGGTTTTATGAATTCCAAGTTGAAACCACTTCACCTCTTGAACTTACATTTCCTCGTCTTTAATATTTTAAAGGGCTTGATATTAGATACAAGAGCAACAAGAGATGCAACTGTTGGGGAGTTACATATTAGAATCTTTTGTGTAAGTAAGGTAGTTGAAGTAAAGGTGTATATTTAGGACTGTAGTTTTATAGCACAGGATGAGTATCTAAACTGTGGACAACAATGATCACAGACTAAAAAGCGAAGATCTGGTTTTTTGGTTGTTGCTAAATAAATGCTCGGTTTTAACTTGTGATAAGTGGTGATTTTGTTAATTGTTCACTTAATTTTACAACGTTATCCTTGTTATACTGTAGAGATCCAATGTTCATTTGACTTAGCTAAGATTTTTCTAGTAAAGAAGCTTCCCTGCTTGTCTGATAATTCCATAGCTGTTAACATAATTATCAAGTGCTTGAGATTGTTAGCATTTTTGTTTTCTATGATGACCAGTGCTGAAGGCTAACGGGTAGGCCTTCCTTCTTTACAGGAAAAGAAGGCTTACTGAGTAGGCTTTCACTTCCACACAATTTCAAGCAGTCCTGTGCTGCCTTAGCAAGGAGAAAGAGGGAACAAAGATGAGCAAACTGGCCTTGGGATAATCAACTTCTGATTTACTTAAAAATCTTGAACAAAGTGATTACAAAGGTTTTGTGGACCTTCAGCAAAAGTCTCCTTACATAATTGCTGGGTGCAGATCTCTTCTAGTTCTAATAGTTTAGATACCATGGGTGTTCCAAACCAACTTGCCTTCCAGGAAGTGTTAGAAAGGAATAACAATACTTGTTTCTGAGCAGTCTTGGGGGACAGTTACTTGTGGTATGATTAGGGTGGAATAAAATCTACCCTTGTGACTTGTTTGTGTTATTTTAAGACCACCTTGTTTAGTCAATCCTGGTTGTCCCAATTATGAAGCTGTCGAGAGAATATCTCATTTGATGGTTATTTTCTTTCTTGACAGGTATCTATGGGGCTGGCTGCCTTATAACGGAAGGATGTCGCGGAGAGGGAGGTATACTCATTAACAGTCAAGGTGAAAGATTTATGGAGAGATACGCACCTGTTGCTAAGGATCTGGCTTCCAGGGATGTAGTATCTCGTTCTATGACCATAGAAATCCGTGAAGGAAGGTTAGTTAAATATTGTAACAAAGCTGCAGAATGAATACTTAATCATACTAGACTATATGTGGTATAGTAATTCATTTGATAAACACATGATAATTCAATTCATGGGAGTGAGTTTTAATAACTGTTAGCTGAACACTGCAAAAATTTAGCTTGTTAATCCCTAATAACCCTAAAAGGGAACACAAAATGTTAGGAGTATCCTGTATGAATTTCATGTGTCTAGACACAGTTGCTCAAACAAATTTAATGTATACGCTCTTACTGCAAACAATGGGAATAATTTGTTGCTCTATTCTCTTGATTAATTATCTTCAATTCTTACATATTTCTGCAGTGATATAGTGGTTTAAAGTCTTAAATACTATGAATTATTGTGAAAAGAAAGCTGAGAGGTGAAAACTACATGTAAATTCTGCCAGGTTCAACAGTCTTCTTAAATATGATAGATACTCATTTTTGTCAGATAACCTCTGAAAAAATTGAAAATTAAAATTTTTCACAAATGAAACAAATTGGATTAGAAATATTACTGGATTACTGGTGTTTGCAGAATTACTGTTATGTGTTCCAATGTTGACTTGTTTTTTGTTTTGCCTTTTTTTTTTTTTTTTTTTTTTTTTGTAGGGGTTGTGGTCCTGAAAAAGACCATGTGTACTTGCAGTTACACCACTTACCACCACAGCAGCTAGCAACCCGTCTCCCAGGGATTTCAGAAACAGCTATGATATTTGCTGGAGTTGATGTCACCAAAGAGCCTATTCCTGTTCTGCCTACTGTGCATTATAATATGGGAGGTATTCCTACCAACTACAAAGGACAGGTAACTAACGGATCACTTCTAGGATTTTTTTTTTTTTTTCCCCCAGCATGATAATAGGAAATTATTTTCCAAATATAAAGGCATTAACAATGTTTTTCATAAATGTAAGGATGCTGCATAACATTAGCTTAATGCTATTATAACAATGTCATAGTACTTAAAACACACAGTCTACTCTGGTTTTGTAAATAATTTGAGAGCCGTGTTCCAGCCTATCTGGAGATGGGAGTTCCAAGAAACATCTGAAATGAAGTTACTGTCATGTCTGACAACAATTCCCTGTTTATCAAGTTGATGGTAATATATAGTTGAACAGGGATCAAACCAGGGCTCTATTTCAATCTGTAACTCAAGTTAATGTACATAATTCTCTGTACCTCGTGTAATCTCTACACTAAAGCAGATTCCTTCAACTCATAGTAGTGAGAAGTCAGTGTGATGGTGTCATCTGAATTCTTCTGTTTCAGTGTATTGTACTTGTTAATTTTTAATGTAAAATTTTTGTCTTAGAAATGTGTGTGGATCAGACTTTCCTACTGTGCTTTTCTGACTTGCTGCAGAATTGTGATGAAGAGTACATGGTTCTGTTTCACAAGCATAACTAAAGAAATCTTAGATTTCAGTGCCATGTATATTTATGTAGTAGTACTACTTACCCTTTAGAACTAAGGATTTAGAGTTGGAGAAGACTTCAGATTGCTGTATTTTGTCTTTACATGCATATGGCTTTGCAGATAAGGAGGTTTGCGCTGTTATAAACTGAGAGTATTAATTGACTGTCTGAAATGATAGGTGATCACACATGTGAATGGTGAGGATAAAGTGGTACCTGGTTTATATGCTTGTGGGGAAGCAGCCTCTGCATCTGTCCATGGCGCAAATCGACTTGGAGCAAACTCACTTCTGGATTTGGTGGTCTTTGGTCGTGCTTGTGCCCTTACTATTGCAGAGACATGCAAGCCTGGTAAGTCTCACAGTTTGTCTCACTCTGTTAGAGATAGTTGCCTTTATGATTACATTTCTGCCCAACAAAGAGTTGTTGCTACCTAATTCAAATTCAGAATGCTAAAGGTAGACTCTAATTTGTTAGAAAAAGAAGAAATCAGTGTTTGTGCTTTTCATAGGTATGCTCTTTGTGATGCAAGTGCTTGTCAGTAACATTTGCTTTATGAGTTGATCTTAAAACTAGAATTGGGTCAATGCTATTGGCAAAAGCAGTTGAGATTTTTCACAGACTAGTAAACCAGAATATTGAATATGGAGACTGACTTCTCTACGTGCTGCACTGCATCTTTCTGTCAAAATGTAGTCTGTCTTACACTCGGCACTATTATAGTGGAATTTGCCACCACCTTGTTGATTTATAAGGTGGACTGCATATGCAAATGATTAGATAACTGAAAATCATACCATCTCACCCCTATATGTGGCTTATCACTACTGAATATGAAAAAAAAACAACCAACAAAATACTGTAAGAGGCAGTTACATTGCCAGAGCAGCGCAAGTCCAGAAGTAATTACATGTTTTATCATTGCTTAATGTCCAAATTAATAAGACTGTGTATAGTCAGACTGAAAAAAACAAAGTGCACAGAGTAATGGTTCCTGATGGAATCAGCTTGGATTTAGCAATGCCTGTTGGCTCTGGCTTTGTGCAAACATTTATTTGGATTGGTCTTGCTGTGGCTCCCTTGAGTTTAAAATTGCAGGAAGGTTTTTATTAGTGTGAATGCAAAGCTACGTGAGAGATGAAGTGTGCTGCTAAGATGCTGTGTTTGATTTGTTACCCGGTAACAGATGGGTTCCGGTATTAGAGGTAAGATGCAGAGCTCGTGTGTAACTGCCAATGGTCCCTGGTCCCTTCACAGCCCAAGAGAGGGTGGGAGGTTTGGGTGTGAGGAGACAAGGAAAGTATAGGAGAAGGTGGTAAGGACCCAGAGCTTATTCCACAGTTGAAGAATTTGCATCAAGTCCTGTTTTTAAGGAATTAACAGCAGAGTTTAGCCAAACCTATAAATTCCCTACTGTCACAGGAAAGCATGTGATTCATATATTGCACCGAGAACTAGATTTTTAAGTGTAGGGATACTATTGGTGGGAGTGCAGGAAATTTACAGTAACCTATACCTCAGAGGCTGAAAACAGATTCTGTTTTAGTCAAATCTGGCTTTTAGTAGTTGCTAGTCTATGAAACTGTACCAAAACCAGTCACCTACTAAACTTACTGAATTTTTATTAGGAGAGCCAATTCCCTCCATTAAACCAAATGCTGGTGAAGAGTCAGTTGCTAATCTTGACAAACTGAGATTTGCTAACGGAACCATAAGAACTTCAGAAGTGCGACTTAACATGCAGAAGGTAAGCCTGGTGAAGGTCTCAAGTATAAGGTGGGAGAAGCTGCAAGCAACAGGGTGTTTGACCACTTTGCAAAGTATACTTTGGGATTTGCTTTGCAGAAGGAAAAAGCAGTGTGAGGAAACTGTGTGCAGTAAAGGCTGTATCAATTTTGTTAGTTGCTTCTTCCCTTCATGGTTATTCTTTTTTGGGTAGTTTACCCACTGTATAATAGAGTGGGGTTTCCTCTGTTTGGGATGAACAGAAGAATGTTGTTGTTTGCTTTTTTTTCTTCAGGCTGCAGACATGTCTGAAGTCAGAACAGCTCTGTATCAAGCTCTGTTGGAACTAATGAAGTTATGTGGGATATGCACCATATGAAACTGATTTTGTTTTACTGTCTTGCAGACAATGCAAAACCATGCTGCTGTATTCCGCACTGGTTCCGTACTCCAAGAAGGCTGTGAAAAACTTAGCCAAATTTATGGTGATCTGGCTCATCTAAAGACATTTGACAGAGGTAATTTGATAGCAAAGAATACACCTTTGTCAGAGTACTCTCTGGGAAAAGTGTTTGGTTTGTTTTTTTTTTCTTCTCTAAACCTGCTTATGTGTTTCTTGAAACTTTGGCTAAAGATTTTGACCATTTTGTATCTTTTAAAATACTTTGTAGAGCCCTACTTGCTAAACATGGTAATCAGTAAAGTACTTGATCTTAATGGTCATTTTCTGATTGCATACTCTTTGAAAGAAGCAGAGACTGAAATTGGATTCAACTGTGTAAGGTACTAACCGCTGTTCTCTCAGAACATGATGTGAAGCTGTTTAGATACTAGTATGAACTTTGTAAGTATCTTTTGAAAAGGCCAGGGAGTTGGAAGAAGGTGGCTAGGCTATTCATAGGCTGAACACTGAGCTTTCATTCTTCAGCTGAGCAGATAGTGCTGCATGCAGATACTGCCATGTTTTGCAGTGTATCTTATGATAACTTGGTTAATTAAGTACAACTGATAATGTACCTTTGGTCCTATCAATCACATTGTGTATTTCTTTCTGACTACTGCTGTTGGACATGTATCCTAACACTGAAAGTAGATCTGGCTTTCTTGGGCAGCTCTCATCAGGCATCAAGAAGTGTAATGGTAGGTTAGAATGTAGGGATCAAAATTAAGATTCATTCTTGTAAAGTGAACTTGGGTCCACCTTGGAGATACTTAAATGAAGAATTGCCTTGTATAAGTAGCAGTTGTGGGTTGTGTTTTTCTCTCTCTGAGGGTGGTAAGGAAGGGAAAGCCCTGTTGTCTGGATCTGTTAGGGATCTCCTAGAGCTACCATGTAGCCAGATTTGAGATCTGAAATGAAGTATGGGGACTGAGTTGTAGGTATGATATAAAGCAAGCAAGAATGTATGGTGTAATTTTCTCTCAGCAGTACACATGCAACAGGGACACCTGGTAGAACTACTGAATTTTTTGAGGATTAATTATGTTGTTCGGGTGTAAAATCGTTACTGAGCCTTGCAGGCAATAGTGAGTAATTCAGTATTGCAGAGCACTGTGACTGTAGTAGGTAGAGCATTGGCTAGTACCATCCTGAATATCAGCAGAAGTAAATTGAGAAATAACTTGTTTGTAGAACACCTTCCATAGTATTTTAATGTTTTACTAGGTATTGTGTGGAACACTGACTTGGTGGAGACCCTCGAATTGCAAAACCTGATGCTTTGTGCTCTACAGACCATTTATGGTGCTGAGGCTCGCAAAGAGTCCCGGGGTGCTCATGCCAGGGAGGACTATAAGGTATAAATATTTTCTGTGACCTTGTTATGTGTCCTTGAATGGATTATTTAAAAGTTGTAATTTCTTCAAAGAACAGTCTTCAGAGTCTTGCGATAAGATTAGTGTAGTATTTGTTTGGGTTCCCATCTGCTCTGTTTTATCTGTTCTTATTTGTTATGTATAAAATGGCCAATACATGCCACACTGGGTAATGATCTTGAGAGAAGACTAGTTCCACGTGTGCATCCGAATGATTAGAGAGGTCTAAACCAGGACTATAATAGTAATAAGGTCATGAATGCATCAACAGGACTTCAAGCAGAATAATTGTTCTATGCAAGGAACATTACCTTAAATACTGAGGCTTAACAAGGGCTTTAAAATTTGACATGGGCAGTGTTAAGATAAAGCTTGCTGGCTATTAGGAGAGACTGTATTACAGTTGTAATTGGAATGCAACTAATCATGTGGTCATAAAGTAATTTGCAGATGCAATTTCTTGTCTATACTAATCTAATTTTGTCTTTAGTTACGGGTAGATGAGTTTGACTATTCTAAGCCACTCCAAGGCCAGCAACGGAAGCCATTTGAAGAGCACTGGAGAAAGCACACGCTTTCGTATGTGGATGTCCCATCTGGAAAGGTATGGTGAGCCCTGATGCTTGAGGGTCTTTCTCAGTGTCAACAGATGGCTGCTTTCATAGACAGCTGTTAATATCATGATAATACTGCAATTGATTGTCACTGTCTGAGGTACCTGATACAACTTAGTGTACTTAGAGCAAAAAAAAAAAATTCAACACTTACTCTGTTGTTGAACAGTAGGCATGACTGGGAGAAGTTACTGTTGATCTTTGGGAACTGACTTTGCGATTTGAGCTGGAATTCTTTTTCCTGTTGTATCAGGCAGATTCAAAAGCTTTTTTCTCTTACGGTAAAACCTATTGTTGGTGTTTAGCATATAGTTTTTATGGCATTTTAAAGATGGAACTGAAATCTGACCCCATAATAATCTTGAGTGTTGGCTTTGTATCCCATTCTCTGAATCCTTTTTGCTTCCTCTCCCCAAGTTCCAGCTTCCTTGAATCTAGTTTGAGGACAAGTGAGAACACTTCACTTCCTGAATAGCTGCTGAGGATGAAAAGATAGTGACACAGTTCTGTCTCATAACTGATCCATTGGGTTCTCCAAGACTTTCCTAGCTTAAAGAACTAGGAACTAGCTATCTTAACCAAAATTTTACTTTGTCCAAAAGGCCTTTTTAAAGTAGTAGTTTTCTGATACCATTTCTGTTCAGGCTTTGATTTTAAGGAATTCAGTCAGTGGTAACTTGGTGGAACTTAAATGTTCCTTGTAGGTTACTATTGATTTTGTATGGAAGGAAAAGAATAATGGAGACATTAACTGAGTGACTTCATTGATGTTAAGCTATCCATGGTATTCAGTCATTCCTGTTAGCTAGGCTGTCTTGTTTAGATACAAGAGGTTTGTTTGTCTTAAAGTTCTTTGTTCTATTTTACTTTAGGTTACCTTGAAATACAGACCTGTGATTGACAGAACTTTGAATGAAGAAGACTGCTCAACTGTCCCACCTGCTATTCGCTCATACTAGTAACTTACATTCAGCTTGCAGTCCTCTCCCAGAGGGGCTTAGTGTACATAAGCATAGCACAAGCAAATCAAAGTAGTGTTGTCACTATCAATTAATGCTGACTAAAGTTTTCTCCAGCTTGTATTCTGCTGTGGCTTACTGTACAATTATGAAAATGAAATGCAGGACAGCTTATGTTCATTCAGCCATCTGTCAAAACTGACAGGAAAACACACCATGTGTCTAAATAAAGGGATTAGAAGTCTTGTATTTGTTTGAATATGCTGTTATGTATATAATTACAATGCTTTTATTTTGAATGTATAGTTATTTCCATATTTTAAGAACAAGAAAGGTATTGAAATAGTTTGACAAGATTGAGATGCTGAATTTTATGGGGACTTACAATCAGCAATTACGATGCTTAATTTTAAGTAACATGAAGGAAAATGATGCACTACTAATTACAACTTTTTTTTTCCTAAAGCTAAAATTGTAAAAAATGTTATACTCTTGTTTCATTGAAGGAAACAAGATACTTCTACTCCAGTTACTTCCTCCAAAATATATCACGAACAGAATATAATCTTAATAGCTAATCTCTACTATCTCTGGCACTTCTGAAGACACTTTTGTGATGTCCTGTGTGTATTACCTAGACTGTCTTTTCTCTCAGAGGACCCAAGGGGCAGTTTTGCAGAAGACTTACTTAAATATGAAAGTTTACCTGACTTGAACTTAGGTGTGCTTTAGTGCCAAGATGTAGCTTGTAAGACAGCAACAGAGCAGTTTCCAGCCATGTTTCTGTGAATAACTCCCAGTTCGTAGAAGACTAAAGTGTAGCTATGCGGATCACAATTAAATGGAGCACTTCTTATTTTTTGACAATTTTTTTTCCTGAACTGCTGAATGTTGGCTGTTGGAAAAACTGAATGTTGGAATGATGGTGGTTGGAAAAATTGAATGCACCATATTTCACTCCTGTAGTGTTTTTTTTTGTACCTTGCACCAGGGACTTGAGACTGGACTCAGAGAAAGGCTGCTACCCTTGCAGGGGTAGGAAGGGAAAAGGGAAAGTATCTTGACTTGGTTTTTATTTTTTTTTTTTTTTTCCCCAGAAAGATCCCTGACTATTGTTTAGGGGTGAGCAAGTAGTGTTTCATACATCTTTACAAATACTACAATAAAGCAGAATAAGCTAATACATTTCTACCGTCTGGACATTGCTGTTCTGGTGGCTGCCTGCTACCCTTGCCGGAGGGCGGGGGCTCTACCGTGGCAGCGACGGTGGTGAAACGCCGGCTGCGGCCCTGCCGGGCGGGGAGGAGGGTTTTCTTCAGGCCGGGCGGAATCCGCCCTACGGGGGCGGACGGGGACGCGCTCGACCCTCCGCTGCGCTGGCGCCGGCCCCTCGGCCCCGCCGCTGAGGCGGTTCTCCCGCGGCTGGCTCGCCGGAGCTCGGCTCCCGCCCCGCCCGTGGCAGCCGATTGGCGCGGCGGAGCTTCCAGGCTGATAGACGCCCTCACCCCCTTGACGCTCGTCCGGGGCGGGCCCGTTGTCTCCCCTCCCCGCGGCCGGCCCCCGGCGGTGCTCCCCGCCGCCGTCACCATGCACCGCTCACTCCGCGCCTGCCGCCGCCTGGGCTGCTCCGCTGGCCTCTTCGCGCGACAGCCGCCCCCGCGCGCCGCCGCCGCCCGTTGGGGCCCGCCGCCGCCGCGCGCCATGGTGAGCGCCCCGGCGGGAGGGAGGGGAGGGGAGGGGGGGGCGGGGAAGCGGTGACCTCTAACTGCCACTGCCAGCCGCTGCCGCCGTGGCTCCACCCCCTGCACCCGCCGGCGCTCGCGACCCTCCGTCGGGCCCCCCCGTCCCTCACCGGCCGGGAGCGGGGGCGAGCGGTCGCGCGCAGCCTGAGGAAACGACGGCAGCGGGCACGGGGGATTCAGTCTGGCGTGTTCCCCCGTGGGGAGGGCGCCGGCAGCGGCACCGGGAACGTGTTGCCGCCGTTCCCGGTCAAGCTTGTGCGGTGCTTTCTCTCTTCCGCCGGGTAGGCTGTGGCGCTTGTCCCCGCCCGGCGCCGTGCGGCCTGCGGCGGAGTGCGCGGGTAACGCCGGGGCCCGGCTCAGCCCCCGCTCGGCAGCGCTGGCGCGCCCAGATTCGCAGCTCCGAGGCGGTGGTTTCTGCAGCGCGCAGCTGCCCGGGGGATGGGATTTACGTCGTGAGCAGGGCTGTTAGGCGTCTCAGCGTGGCCCTGGAGGGGGAGCGAGGTGAGCGGTGGGCTGGCATCAGGCCGAGGGGCCAGGAAAGGTGTTACCGCAGGACCTGCTTTGACGGAGCTGTGGCATGCAGCAGCTTCTTCCACAGAAATTACAGGCCATTTCCTAAAGCTGTTGTACAAATAAGAAAAAGCTGTATTCTCACAGAAATGAGAGTATCTGGAAAATCTTTGAGGCTGCCTGAAAACTATGGAGCTTTCTGCTGAGAACGGCCAGTGACCTCTAGCAGCCATCCTCCGTTAGCATTCAAGTATAATCAGTTGAGTGTCAGGCTGAAACGTGAGTGGAACTATTTTATTGCACGCAGTTCAATGTTGAAATGAAGATGTTATTTAAATAAGGACCTCTGAATCTCAGTATTAACGGCTAGGTCGTTACATGGAAACCTTAGTCTCAGGTGCATCTCTGTAATTTCACTCCTTAAAATGAGGAGATAACTCGAGACTGTCAGAATAATTCCTGCAGAAAGTGAGATTGATGAATTAATAAGTTAATTTTATTATTTAGTTTAGTAAAATAGTTAATATATTTAACTAGAACATTATTTCCCAGTCTGTGGTATTTATTATGGTATAGAAAGTGGCATTAAAAACCCCAGCTTCCAAATAAGTGAATAAACTGCATGGTGAATGAAACATACCTGTGTAACAAAACCTGTGTCAGAGCAGACTATGTAACTCATAAGCCCTTGGCCTGTCAGGTGGTTCCCTGTTTTTATTTTTCTTTTTGGCATTATCCAAGAAAAACATTGTAGATCATGATCTTCATTTACTTGCTGAAGACCCAGTATTTATGAAAGGCTGCAGTCTTACAGGAAATATATGCCCATTGATCTTTGCTGGTCAGAAATATGACCTGTACTGTAAATAGAAATTATTAATTGCTTGGGTTTAAATAACAGCAGAAATACCCCTCAGCTAATTTGGAACTCAAGCAGCCCTTGAATTCTTACAGGAAAATTTTGTATGCTTTTATTTCCAAGAGGACCACCAAAAATGTATCAACGAGTATTTAAATTAAAAAACCCAACACTACTTTTTGATGCTTGCAGAGATTTTTCAGTAGCAAGAGTTGTTTTGGAACACCTTGTGTAGATACAACCAAATGTGCATGTTCTCCTGTGGTATGACTATTGTGTTGCTTTAACTTAGAGCTAAATTGCACAAGATGTTTTAAATGAAATTGTGGTCATAATGGTCCTTCTTCAGCTGAACATTGTAAAAAACTTGGTTTTGGTTTCTAAAGAGTAAATTTCAGAATTTTTTACTCAATTGATGTTATAAATGAGAAATGACACTTAAAAATGGAAACATTCTTCATCTGTTAAAGGAGAGCAGTTGAGCACAAATTCCATTTTCTGTTTGCCTTCAAAAATTGGTTTTGGCATGCTAAAAATGGTGATTCTTTGAATTGAAATATTTATACCCAAAAGTTGCTGCATCCTTAAATCAGAATGTAATTTTCCACAGGAAACATTATTGCAGCAGTTCTGCCATTTGAATATCTGCACTGTGTTATGGTGCAATCAGTTCTGGCTGATGAGTTCCCTGCAACAAGGCAAAAGTACAGTTATGTTTGCCTAACTGTGTAAGCTCTGGACTATAGATTCTTGGGGTTTTGGGAGGAAGGGCACACCTTGTCAGGCCTCTTAAAAATAATAAAAAAATTGTAAAGGTGGGGAATAGTTCTGAGCTGAGACTTGCTATAGCTGTGATAGAAGCTAAGCGAGTAGAGGAGTTTGCCTTGGCTTGTGGCAGAGTTGCTAGGTCTCCTTTTGGCTTCTCCTGTAGCCCACTGGTGGGGGATGACATGAGTGTGTTCCTGTAGCACCGTTTTAGGGCAGGTTCCCTAGGGCAGGGAGTGACTACAGAAACCCCTTTAGATACTGGAACTGGGACCTTCAGCTCATAAAGCCACCCAAGAGGGTGAATTCTGTCTAAGGAGTGGGGGAAGCATGGGGTTTTTTACATAAAAATTCAGACAGTGACTTCTGCAGGCAGGCAGCTACGCTACTCTGAAGGTAATGCTGACGTTTAGTTTAGTTACTTTAGTACGTGTGAAAAACATCACTTTGCTTTTTTACCTAATGCTACTCAGCAAATGATACTCAGCATAAAGTACCTTACCCTGTTAACTTCATTGGAGTTTGTGAATGTATGTAACGTGGAATTGGCTAGGGAAATAATTTTTTTTTAATAACAGGATTTTGTTGTTAAAAGGTACTTGTATGAGGAGGTACTGATCCTACTTATCTTTGTTTCACCATTGTTGACATTGGAATTATGTAAGTTTGAGGGATCAGTTGTGCAACTGCTAGCTTTTTTGTCTAAAAGGTTACAAGTAGTTTAACTTTTTTGTATCATTTGAGCATGGTTACTTTTGGTGGTTGAACCAGTGACACTATCAAGAGCTGGGCTTGGAACTGAATTGGTTCTACTTATCCAGCTCTAGGAAAAGCTTGATATTGTCTGCTTACACAAGGTGTCCAAATATCAAAAGCAGGGATGTCAGATGCATCAATGATATCTGCTGTGGAATATTAAAATATGGACATGTACAGTAAGACCCACAAGCATCCCCATTAAACATTTTTGGTAGTAAGATACTAAATAAGTGTTGACTGTGTTCTGTTTCTTGTTGGCATGTAAATTAATGCTAAGTGATTTAAATAGGATAAAGAGGGTTAAAGAACATAGGAATGATGTATTGGTCCACACTAAGCTTTGTATTCTTGTGGGGTCAGTGTCTGGGAGAGCATCAGCCAAAACACAAGGTGTGGGGAGTGGGACAGTGATGCGAGAGCCAACCCTTGCTGTTTGTGGGCTGGGCTGCAGTTTCTTCTGGGTCACATGCACTCTGCAAGAGTGCCCTAAGTGAGCGGGGCTGGTGTCTCTGGTATGCGACTGCTGGAGTACCTGATGGCAGAGTGTGTCCGGGAACAATGCTTAGGACAGTAGAAAGGTTGTAACACCCCCCGACACACACGCTACCACCGCCTGCAGCTTGCCATCCGCAGTGATGCGGCCCTAGACTAGCTGCTGCAGAAAGTCAGTGTTGCTGGAGAGGCTGTTCTGCCCAATACCCAGCTGTGCTTCTGTCCAAGAAGACTGAGACCCACCAAGCAAGCAGCAAGTAAAATGGACCAAGAAGAGAGGAACAGTCTGACTTCAGAAGCGGACACCTAGGGAAGAGTAAGAACTGTGCAAACATACGTGATGTTTTCCTCTTACTCTGACCTAGGCTTTTCATTTTCATGTCAGAGGATTTCCTTAGTCTGTGGTTTGTCTGTATAATAATCCAGTTTAGATATTTTTCTGAGTGCTTATCTCGTCTTCCCTGAACTTGTGCAGACTTCTAGCATCCACAGCATCAGCTGGCAAGGAGTTTTGTCAGTCTGCTACTTGTCTGCAGAGCTGCTTCACTTCCTTGCTTTGAACCTGACTCCTACTAGCCTGACCTTGTGGATCCTTTTTCTTGTATTGGAAGAGACAGTGAGCAGCTAACACCTATTGCCATTCTACTGATGTTTTTATTGACCTCATTTTCCCTTCAAACCCCAAGTTAGCTCTCTTCTGAATTAAAAAGTCAGTTGTCTTAAGAAAGCTGTTCCCTACCTTTCATCAGCCTTATTGCCTTTCTTTGTACTGTTTCCAGTAATACGCTTTTTGAGATAAAAGAACCAAATCTGCACAAAGACTTCAGAGTGTAGGTGAATCATGATGGCACAGTAATGTTTCTGCTTGTATCCTCTGCTTTTCTTAATAGTTTCTAACATTTGCTTTTCTACTTTCACTGTGCTGCAACACTGACTTGATACTCAGGTAGAGCTATCACAAGGATTCACCCCTGAGGGTCACGGTTTGGTCAGAATCTGGCATTGTACATACACTACTTATGGAACTGAGATTGTTTTACTCCATCTGTGATTAAGAATTAAAAAAGACTTCCTCCCCTTCCTGAAGACTCTGCAAGAAGGTAATCTCCTTGGGGTCTGGGGAAGGATGAACACCTTTCTCACAGAAAATTGGGACTTTGCTAACCAAGGCATGGGGAGAGGAAGATTAAACACCTCTTGCTTCCTGTCCAGTCCCATAACCTTTGTAGAGCTGCACGTGGATGTGATCACATCATCACAAATGAATGGATTGTTTCACAAAAAGTAAAAAAAAAAATACTTTTTACTTGGTATATGTCAGCTAAAATTAGTTACCTCTAGCTGTGTTAGATAACAATGTTAGGTGTATATGTCGTACAGAAATACTGCCTTACATAAATATTGCACAAAATATTCCTAGATGCAGTTTCTTCACAGCTACTTTGGTTAGGGCAACTGTGTTCCTGGTTTATTAGACTTGGGAAGATAATTAATTGTCAGTAACTTGGTACTGAATTAGTCAGTTGCTTCCTTCTAGTGTTTTTCTTCTGTCCCATGTGCAGTGTGGATTTCAAACAGGGATCGTGTTACATGTATGTTGCCTGGGTGGATACCACCTACATTCTTACTGTGCTAGTTCCTCCCTTTGGTTTTAACAAAACACGAATTCTGTAAATTGTAAGATAAGTTACTAATTCTTTGAAAAGAAGAAACTAAGTCTTTTGTCAGGATGATGTGTTTCATACAGTGGGCAGCTGAGGTCTTAAGTGTTGCAGTGCTGCCTGTCACCAGTGGGTCTGCGAGCCTGCATGTTAGTGGTTGTGACTTTGTGAGACAGGTGCTCAAACTAGAAAAATGTCTTAACTTTGAATATATAATTAGAAAAATACCTATGACTAGCTGCATGCCTTTGTTTTTTTCCCCTTCTTGCACATTTTTTCTTAACCATATCTGCTTTCAAAAAGGATGTGCTCTTTACCAGTGTTTGAAATACGTTTATTTTTTTGCTCTCCTTTTCCATAGTCCACTCAAGAGGCTTTTAGGATAGAATATGATACCTTTGGTGAACTGAAGGTCCCAAGTGACAAATACTATGGTGCCCAGACTGTCAGATCTACAATGAATTTCAAGATTGGAGGTGTTTCAGAAAGAATGCCAGTAAGTCATTTAAAGCTGTGTTCATTTCTTCTCTTTAAGTGTGTTTTGGATGCGAGAGTGAATAACTTCTTAGACTTTTGCTGGGAATATGATTAACTTTGAATTTTAATTAAAGTTAGAAATCTATGGCAAGATAATTCTGTGGTAGAAATACTTTTTGTTGCATTTAGATAAATTGAATGTTGCTTTTGAGTAATTATTTTATTGTGTTGCTTATTTTTTTTTAATAACCAGGATGAACAGAAATCTATCTTTGGTTTTTCTGAAGACAAAAGACTAAATGGAATAATTTGTTTGCTATAGCATTACGTAGTTTTAGTGAGGATGTTTAGTGTAGCATGAGTTGATATGAAGTTATTTTTTCATGTGTAGCTGTGCATAGAGCATTAGTGTGCACGTGCTTTGTCATGCGCTGGTTTTGCACGTACTGAAACATACATTAGTTTGCCCTCAAAAAGGCTATTTTAGAAATAGAACCAATCCTCCTTTTCTGTTTGTTTTAATGCATGTAATCTGTTTTGATACACAAAGCATAACTGGACTTAAAAAGAATGAGCTGAGTACTGCTTTCTAGACTGTTAATGGGAGCATAGGTCATGTGATCTGATTGCTCTTTGGTTTGGTTGATCATAGAATCATAGAATGGTTTGGGTTGGAAGGGACCTTAAAGGTCATCTAGTTCCAACCCCCCTGGCCATGGGCAGGGACACCCTCCACTAGACCACGTTGCCCAAAGCCCCATCCAACCTGGCCTTGAACACTTCCAGGGATGGGGCCTCCACAACCTCTCTAGGCAACCTGTTCCAGTGCCTCACCACCCTCACAGGGAAGAATTTCTTCCTAATATCTAATCTAAATCTACCCTCCTTCAACTTAAGGCCATTACCCCTTGTCCTGTCACTCCATGCCCTTGTAAACAGTCCCTCTCCAGATTTCCTGTAGGCTCCCTTTAGGTACTGCAAGTCTGCTATAAGGTCTCCCCGGAGCCTTCTGCTATCCAGGTTGAACAATCCCAAGTCTCTCAGCCTGTCCTCATAGGAGAGGTGCTCCAGCCCTCTGATCAGCTTCATGGCCGCCCTCTGGTCTCAGTCCAACAGGTCGATGTCCTTCTTATTTTGAGGGCCCCAGAGCTGGACGCAGTACTCCAGATGAAGTCTCACAAAAGTGGAGTACAGGGGGAGGATCACCTCCCTTGATGGACTACTGCTGGATTTTTCAGAAGGAGTTTGGTTTAGAACTAGACCTGCACTATGTGTTCCTAAGATGTCCTTTGGGGGAAAAAGAAATGTATTTAAACTTAATCTTGTGTCTCAGGTTCAAGTTATAAGGGCTTTTGGCATCTTGAAGAGAGCAGCTGCTGAAGTAAATCAAGATTATGGTCTTGACCCAAAGATTGCTAATGCTATCGTAAAAGCGGCAAATGAGGTAGGAACAAAATGTTCAAAATACTAGAACTGTAACTGGGTTTTTGTTAAGCTTTTCATAGGAAGTTTGGAGGCCAGTGGATGACCTCTTGCATTTCTCAAATTATAAGAGGAAGGCATTTATTGCTAGTAAATTTTGTTCTTCATCTTAAGAAATCATTTACTTAATATAATGTTTTACTATTTTCCTTCTTATGGAAATGATACAATGTTCAAATACAGTTTGATACTTAAGTTCTAAAAACAATGTAATTTTCTTCCTCTATTAAGATTACTCATTACTTGCATAGTGTCGACACTTCCAGATGAACAGTATAAAAAAAACCTAGGAGGGGAATGGAATCTCAGTTCATTCAGCTAACATAAAGTCTGACATGCCAAGCAATGCTTTTTTGTTTTGAAAGTCTCCAATCTGTTAAGCAATTGCATCTTGGTAATATGAAGACCATCTGCAATCTGAATAGTTTCTCTGTTACTAGTCTACTTCCTCCTCAGACTTAAGCTTACTGGTAAATCTGTGCTTTTTAAGTATCACTTTTCTAGCTAAAAAGGACATGATGTGACACACGGAGGCATCTCCTCTTTCTCAGGATAAATGCCACCCAAGTGCACAGAGTTGTGAATGACCATGGTTTGAGGTATGGTAATACCAGGTGTGTTGCTTTGTGTAAATCAACAGCTATATTTATCTAGAAGCATTGTTTTACAGAGCTTTCTTGTTCTGACTAGCTTAAAAATATTTCAGTATTTGCACAAGGCCTTATCCTCTTTCTACCAGCTGTAGCATCATAAGTCCCAAGACCCAAGAGCTTTGGAGAACTCCAGAATAGTCCAGTCTCTTCTTGTGGTTTCTAGAGTTCTCCTAGTTAAGGGTGGTTCAGAAGTTTTGGTGGCTAAAGGCTACTTAGTTTTGATTCATGAGTTCTGAAAGTTGTTTGAGGCTTTTTTGTTGTGTTTTTTAAAACACCCCTGTGGTGATATCCTTTCTCTTATGTCCAAAATAATTTTCTAATATAAGTTAAAAAGAAAGAGATACAGCAAGGAATTATGTTACTCTTGGAAGTGGGAACTTTGCCCCTGCGTAAGATGGGAAATATGTAAGATCCTTTCCTGAAAAGCATGACTGCAGGAGGAGTGATGTATCCTGATAATCTGCAAAGTTGTGACAACAGATCCTTTGCTTTGCGTTCTCAAATTTCTGAGGCAAATATGCATGGGGGTGATACTTCTGAGCACAGATTTCTATACTATCACAAACACCTATTTAGAAAAAATCTCTAAATGCATATAAGGTTCAACAGGCTCCAAAAAATGTAGATGGAGGAGGAGAGTATTTGTACCTGCTGTTCTGTTTTGATTTGAAATGGTAGTTGTCATAGCCTGCCTACAGAAGATGTAAGTTGGTATAGCCATTTCTGGCTGATTGGGACCTTGTTCCCACAGGTAATCAGCAAGTCAATACATATGAATCTTTTTAAGTCCATGTGATCCTCATACTTGTTTATGTGTATAACATATTCAGTTACAGTTGATGTATAGTAAAGACAGTCACAAGTCCTTTAAAGCCGTGTAGGTCCTGGGCAGTATTAGGGAAAGCACACTTTACAGGAAGAAGGTATTTGCTACCAGCAACCATCTGCTTTCTCATTTTGTTGATGTGAAATCTAATGTCTACAGGTGTTAAGAGGTCTGGAACTTTCCTGTATGAAATTTATTTCTGGAGAAATTTTAGAGTCCAATTATACAGATACCATGTACTGCACGCGCATGACAGATGGCCTTTTACAAAAACACCTCTTCTGGAGGACTGTTTCCCATGAGGAATGGACTTCTGAATGCCTCTAATTCAAATTGTTGTATAGTTGTGATCAGTGTTCATGATGAAACTGCGCAGCTGTTGAACTTGATTTCCAAGAGAAAGCAATGCACCCATGCTGATGGGGAGTTTGTAAACAGATAAGTGCTGTCCAAAAACTGATGTTTCTGACACCCAAAGGATGGTCATGACCCAAGAAGACACACAACATTGAATCAGTACCCTGAAGCACCTTACGTGCTCTGATTGAGAAACTAATTAAGATTATTTCCTTCACCTGGGAGATCTTACTAACAGAGCAAATAACTGTGGAAGGGAGAACCAGCACATACTACCTCTAGTCCTACCCCTAGTCCTAACCAGGAAGATTAGAATCAAAATATGTTTAACATTTGGGAAGGAGGGGACGTTTTCAGACATATGAAATAATCTGCATTGAAGATACAACCTAAAAGACCTTTTTAAAATCTTTTCTTTCTATGACTGGAGAACATGAAATTAAATTACATATTTCTCTGTATTTCAGAATTCAGCATCTTCAAAAAGCTTAGCAAAACTTTTTTGCCCTTTTAATATCTGGTATTGCATCAAACTCCCTTAGTTATTCTGGTATAAATTCACAACTGTTATATGTAGATTTACAAATATAATGGAGAATGTTATTTGAATTATAGTTATAAAATTCTCAATTTTATGATTTTTTTTTTTCTCTCTGTAGAACAAATCTGTAGAACAAATTTTCTCTCTTTTTCCATTATAGGTGGCTGAAGGAAAATTAAATGATCACTTTCCATTGGTAGTGTGGCAGACTGGGTCTGGAACTCAAACCAATATGAATGTCAACGAAGTCATCAGCAATAGAGCCATTGAGATAATGGGGGGTAAACTGGGGAGCAAAAACCCAGTACATCCGAATGATCATGTTAACAAAAGCCAGGTCATTATACTTGCATTATACTGCTTTTAATGTCAAAAGTTTGTTTGTTTTTTAATTGTGAATTTTGAATTCTCTTATATCCACTGTTTAGAATTAGAAGGGAAAAAAAAAAAGAAAAAGAAAGTAACTTTGTGTACAGTTTTGGCAACAATTTTCCAGGTTTTTCAGTTTAAATTTACTTTAAAATGTTGGTCAGTGACAATATGAGCTTTTGAGATGAAAAATTTTGAACTCATTCATGATAGATGAACTCACATGTGATGTAGTGGGTAGACGTGGCCTGGTGACCACCACTGCTACTGCAAACGGTCTTAAAGTAGTTAAATATAGATCCAGTTTCTAAAGGTTGCATACTTATAACTGTTACCTCCATAATGCATTACATGAAGCATGTAGAAAGAATAGTAAGATGGCTAAAGTCCTGTAATGGGTAAAGGAAATATCCACTTCATATTTTTCCCCAAGGATCATGGTAGACATTTTATTATACTTGACTCTTAATATTTTCTTCAGATTGGCTGAAGTTTAAGGCACTTACTCAGTTGCATCCCTTCCTGATCTTCTGTGCTTATTCAGTGTCCTGGGAACTATGGATTTAAGATTACCAAAGCAACAAATAAGTGTTTTAAAGACACCTACAATTCCTTTAAAATCATCCATCCATTTGTTATCTGTCTCTCTTAACTACTTTAGCAATTCTTTTTTCTTTTCTTTTGTTCCAATGTTGTTGTGAACAGTCTACTCATGTAGAGTAGTTTCTGTGGGTATAGTTATAAAAAATTGACTTTATCAATAAGATGCTGGACTGGAGTTTAGATTTTATTATTTCTGCAGATTGACTTGTGGAATACTCCTCAATTGCTTACTCTTTCTTCTTGTTTATAAAATAAAAAGAACAAAGCCATACATGTACATCTTACAGCAACAGTGGTGAGAAAAGCTTGCAAATAAATTTCTTAAACTTCCTTCACAGAGTTCAAATGACACTTTCCCCACAGCAATGCATATCGCTGCTGCCCAGGAGGTTAATGAGGTGTTGTTACCTGGATTAAAGAAGCTTCAGAATGCACTTGAAGCAAAATCCAAAGAGTTTTCCCAAATCATAAAAATAGGGCGCACTCATACACAAGATGCTGTTCCACTTACGCTTGGACAGGTAAAAAAAAAAAAACGCTCTTTTTTTTTAATTCTTGTAAATACATTGGAAGAAACAGAGGCAAACTTGGAGGCCTAAATTAAGTTGATAGCTGAAGAGAAATAATAGGAAACTGCCTCAATCTCAGTCAAAGTATTTGCATCTTTATTGGAGTTTTCTGGATGCTGTACTCTACTGCATCATAAATTTTCTTAATTTTTTTCCATGTGTGCTTTACTTCTAACAGTAATAAGATTTTTAAATCATGTTCCATTACCAAATAACAGATGGTATTTCTATTAGACTGACATCAGAAGGAAGAAGGTAGTTAGTCTGTAATCTGTAAGCTTACATAAATTAAGTTTTGTAAAACACAAAGCTAAGTATTTTGAATGAAAATCTTTGTAATACATATGATCGTGTATATATATGATAGCAAATCTTTATAGTCTTATTGTCAAGAATGGGTTATATTTCATTAATTTGGTAATGAATTAATTTAAACTGAACTGATAAAAATACATGTAAAATTTGTGGGTTTTTTTTCCAAGAATGCATAGGTGGGCTTTTTACTAACTAAAAGTAAATGAAAAAAGCCCAGGATCTGTTTCTCTAATTGTACCTTGAGGACGTTAATTTAATCTGAGAGCTGATTTACCTTGGATTCAGATTCTGCTAAGTACACAACTGAAATAAAAGGCAAGAGAAAGAGGCATTGTGAATACATTTTTATATGTGTAGATTGTTTTTATGTGTAATGGTTCATACTGTGAGAGCAGTCTTCTAATATATGTAAATTTTTACTTTTAGTGAAAATATGCTAAGATTTAGCATCTGTGTGGAGTTCAGTGCCTTCAGTTTTTTAAAGAAATTAGTCCAATCATGTTAAAAATCTAAATAATTCTACATGCTTATTCTTGGTTGTTGTCTTTGTTCCCTTATTTTGTCCTCCTTTCTTTCAAAGGAATTTAGTGGCTATGTGCAACAAATTAAATATGGTGTGGCTAGGATTGAGTCAACCATGCCAAGAGTGTATCAGCTGGCAGCTGGCGGGACTGCAGTCGGTACAGGATTAAACACAAGAATTGGCTTTGCTGAGAAAGTTGCTGCTAAAGTTTCTGAACTGACGGGTGAGGAATGATATTTCTGAGTTATCAGTAAAGCAGTATATGTAACATACAGTCAAATTCAAACTAAGTCTTTCAGTTTCCATACTTCTCATAAGCTTGAATTATGTTTATATTTTAATAGGAAACTTTGTGTTAACGCCATATGTGATACACCTTATACTTAGGATTTTTCATGCAATGTATTTTTATAATTATACTCAGTGCACTGAAAGTGACTGAGATTACCATGTTTTTCTGAGCAAAGCTTATAGAAGATGGATATGGTTTCAGGCTTTTATTATTAGCCCACCTATAATGCTTCTGTCTTGATCACTGCTCCTGTGGCTCTCTTAGTCTGTAGTGAGTTTGCACAAAAAAAAGGGGAAAAAACCCCTCCTAAAGCCACTACATTTCTTCATGTGAAGGAGTAAAAGCTGTCTGGGTTTTTTTTATGCTGTCTTTATAAATCTTAAAACTTAATTTATAGAGCCATTGAGTTTTTTGATCTGTAAACCAGTTCTACTGTGTCACAGTATCAGTTTTTAAAATACCGCCAAAATGAATGCATATGTCTTTCATTTAAATTTGCTGTAAAACCTGAACCTGCTTATCAACAGTATTTTTGTTTTAATGGATCTATTATTCACTGTCTTGTAGAGGGTCAAGACTTCCTTGCACCCTGCGAGGGAAGAAGTAACTTGTCATAAACAGCAGCTGCTGAGAAGCAGCAAAGGGCTTATTTTGGTGCTTGAAGAAGCCATCAGCGGTGTTAGGAAACTCTTCCATCTTGATGCTTGTTAAGTGTACAGTATGGGCAGGTTGCATGAGTTGAAAACAAGTAGGGCAGACTTTTGAAGTCTCACATGTCCTTATAGGGGAAGTTTATTGGCAAAGGCAAAATGGAAAGTTTGGAATGATCTCTGCAACTGAGAAGGCAGCTATGCAATTCAGAAGCCTGTGCAAATTAGACAGGATTTGGTGTTTGGCAGGAACTGCAAAACATAGTAGAACCTCTGCTGTTTCTCTAGCAAACGGTGTTATGCTATTCTTGTTTAAACTGGCAATGTAAGCTCAGACCAATAGCTTTGTGGGGCAGAAGTCCAGCCCACAGTCAGCATCCCTGCACACATCCTTAGTGATGTCCATTACCACTAATACTGCTGACACTTTTCTTCTTGTGGAACCTAGCCTCAAATCTCAGGCATTTAATTAATGTAAACAGAGCTGTTGCTTCCAGTGCCTCTGTGCTCTTACTGTTGGCAGCAGTTTTAGGCATCCTCCTAAGTCTGAATCAGCTTTCACGTGTTCTGTCTGGTTTGTTGTTCCCTTCCAGTGCTGATACTTGGATGTGCCTTTTTTTTTAAAGTAGCTAATTCCATTGTGATTACTCTTTATTTATCCTAATGTCTGCTTTGTGCTGCAAAACCCTCTATTTTCATAACTGAGAGAAAGCATCACAGCAATTGACAATCTAAAGAATCTAACTTGATTTAAAAATGGAAGAAATACATAAGTTTGGGCTAACTTGTAAGAGATTATTGACATTCACAAAATATTGTGGTGCAAAAGCAATGCTTAGTATGCAACATAGTATGAGAGCTTGAAATGTGTACCTTTGTTGTGGGTAGATGCTCAAATGTCATGTTCTTTGTTTTAATGATTTTTAGTGTGTCTTTTGTATTGAATTTACTCTGTTTAAGAAATATGTTTGTGGGATAGGTCTAGAAAAGGGAGATGATCTTACAGTGCTATTATCTTTTATTATTATTATTATTAAGCTAATTATGTGTTTGATTATCTGGTTTATGTCTGCAAGGAAGTGCTTCACAGGTTTAATGTTTCTCCCACCACCCTGTAGGTTTGCCTTTTGTCACTGCTCCAAATAAGTTTGAAGCTCTTGCGGCTCACGATGCTCTGGTTGAACTCAGTGGAGCTATGAACACAGTGGCATGCAGTCTGATGAAAATAGCTAATGATATTCGTTTCCTGGGTTCTGGACCACGCTCTGGACTAGGAGAACTCATCCTGCCTGAAAATGAACCAGGAAGCAGCATCATGCCAGGTACAGAGAAAACATAAAGAGAAAAATTGCCTGTTTCTTTTGTTTTGGACCACAAACTCTTAATAGACATCTACCAAACACCACTTCAAATGTCAGTATGTCCATAATTCAACACTTCTGTTAGTTTTTATCTTTATTTTAACAAAATTTGTGTTTGTAAAAATACTTGCTTGCACAGCTGTGTGTTGGCAAGTATGTGGAGGAGAGTAATGTGTAAACGTATGACTATTAATACAAGTATACTTCTCAAAACCTTATTTTAGAATTGCAAGATCTCTACAATTTTTATGTAAAGGCTTTTCTGAAACAACTTTTAAATTATCTAATCTATGAATTGTAGCAATATCATGATGTAAATTGACTTCTGTCTTTACTTCCTAGCATGATTAGTGTTATGCACTTACATTTTCCCTTCTGCAATGATCCCATTGTATGGGAGGATAAGAAAGGAAGGAATAATATTAGTATTCATTCCTTGCCTCTCTCCTAAAAAAGTATTCTAGGCATGTTCTTCCTGTATGATAAATTATAAAAGAAACAGGTCATGAGCATATCTGGCTTTAATAAAAGCAGATAATGAATGTTCTTATTAGGATTATTTCTAGAAATGCAATCAACCATAAAACTTCCTTGTTGGGAGGCCACTCTAATTTGTTTTGTTTTGTTTTTTCCCTGACAAAGTAAAAAGTACTGATTTTATTACAAAGTAATTCTAACAAATTAATTTTGAGTTGACTGAGATTTGGTAGTGATTTACCAGAAATACCTACTTGTACAAGTAAAGATGGGTTATAATTTCTTGACAGTTAAGAACTGTGGTAATTAACAGCTGCTTAGCTCATGCACATTTGATCCAGCTCTCAAAGTCTTGGTAGATTGCTAAAGCAGCCATAGCTGTTTTAAAAATCCTACATGAATTACTGGAATAGTACTGTCAATTTCTTATCATTTATGGAAATTACTTCTTTTCTGTGGTGCACAGATACAGATGAGTAAGACATGTTACCTCCTACAAAACATCTTCTGTGGAATGTGGTTTGGTAAATAAGGAAACTACTGGGTTTTGGTTGGTTGGGGGATTTTTTGTGTGATTTTGGGCTTTTTTGTTTGTTTGGGGTTTTTTCCTTCTTCCTTCTTTGGTAACCTTTTTCTCTCCCTTCCACAACCAGGAAAAGTCAACCCTACCCAGTGTGAAGCTGTAACCATGGTGGCAGCCCAAGTTATGGGAAATCATGTTGCTGTTACTGTAGGAGGTAGCAATGGGCACTTTGAACTAAATGTTTTTAAGCCCATGATGGTAAGTTCATAAAGTCTTAAATATCTAGGTCTTCTTAAATAATTGTTTGTAGAATCAAATAACTTGTGGGAAAAAAACCTCAGTGAATATTTGGTCAATACAAGCACCGGAGAAGCTAATAAATTGTGAGAACAAATTTTCTTTTTTTGTATGGTAAGTCCTTGTTATTTTGACAGGGAACTGGCAGTCTTTTTTACATGAAACTAATGTATGCAGATAAGCTTTTATCTTAAGAATATATGCTTATCATCAGTCTAAGGAAGTAGGGAGAGGAACACAAACTGAGACAAAATTTTGTTCAAAGCCAAAGGGAATTTGGTGTTTTATCTAAAAATGAGGATTTGGGGTTTTTTCTTTAGTGACTATCTGTTACTAATGTAAGTCATGTAAAATTGTAAATGATTAACGACTGCCTTCTACAGTGTAAGCAGGATACACCATGCTTCTGTGTATTTAATTTAAAAAAGTCAAGCTAATTGAGTGTAACATATCACCTTGTACTGACATTTGGATGTTTTGACACCAAATCATAGTTCTTATTTTTGTCTTTGAGCTACCTACTTTTTTTTTCTTAAAGCCAAGAAGGAAAAATAAACAGAGAAGAAATTGAGGAAAAGAATATGAATCAAAGCATTAAATCAGAAGATTTTGGAGAACTGTGTATAAGATTTTGAAGGAATAGCATAGGGTAGAGTTGATAGTTTAAAAAGACTTGATAGTTTAAGGTGACTTGCAGGAAAGATCCTAATACTAAATAGAAATAAAAGGCAAGTTTTGGAGTTTTTGTTGTCTTGTTAGAAATGAGGCACAAAGGAAGCAGTGTGTCATACGTTATTTTTCTGCACAGCCTATATTGCCTGATAATGCTTTTTTATTATGTTAGAAATGATTGAAAGAAAATTGAAATTTTATAATAAAATCAGTATTTGTCTCTGTCTTACGGTGTCTGCTTAGGGTAATTTTTTTTTTCTGCTGATGTGAACATACTTCTTGTAAGCATATAGCACCTGGTTTTGAAGAGGAAAACAAGTAAAATTATATTAAACAGCCAAGGGGTGTGTCTCACAGAAGATAAATTTTGATAAACAGACACCTGTCCAAAAAAAAAAAAAGTGGCATGTTGTGGATTGTCAAAGTAGAGGACTAATGCCAGACATTATTGTACTTTATATTTTTAGGTGCCTTCTCTTGATTGGTATCTGAGGGGGGAAATGACTAGGAATCAAATGCCTTCATGTGGTTTTTACTTGGTTATTTGTGAATTGTTCTAACGATGTCTGTACATACTGTGGTCGTCTTTATGCCAGAGTCCTTCTGCCATTGAATGCTTCTCACAAAGTTCTTCTACGTAGGAGTGGCTGAGCTTACCCTGCTAGAGGAGGAGGGCGTGCTACTCACTGTACTCCTTTTCTACAATGAGCCTGTAAAGAAGTGGATATTGCGGGGAGAGCACTGGTTATGAACAGATGCACTTGATTGTGCAACTATTAATGTCTGAATATAACAGTTGTTTTTTTGTTTTTTTAGATTAAAAATGTTTTAAACTCTGCAAGACTTCTTGGAGATGTTTGTGTTTCTTTCACTGACAACTGTGTAGTTGGAATCCAAGCCAATACAGACAGGATCAACAAACTAATGAGTGAATCTCTGATGTTGGTAACAGCACTTAACCCGCATATAGGTAGGTTTACGGCTCAGAAACTTGTCAAAACATTTTACTGAAGTATTTTGAGGCAATGTTATTTTGTAAGTTTTATTTGTATTATCACAATGTTTAGGAGACCAAGTCATGGCTCTGGCCACAAATTAATTTACATCACTAACTGCTATTGTTGTTCAAGAAGATGTGTCCTCCTTGCAATGGCCATAGCAGTGCATTATAAAATAATTCTGACTAGAGTTAAAAAAAAAAAAAAAAAAAAGAGTTTGGGAGTATTTGTGTACTTGTCATCCAGATTGGCCTGTTAATGATAATGAAAAGTGAAAGATTGCAAAAAGACTTTTTTTAAAGGAGAAAGTCACATAAAACTTTGATCTAAATGTGTTAAGACCAGATAACAATAACAGAATTTACCTTCACTTTAAGAAAGGAATTGGCGTAAACATTTGGTGCACATTTACTGTAAATTGAGTTAAGCAGTAATAGCATTTTCTAGGAAATGAATTTTCCAGAGGCCAAGTGTCTCACTCTTTTCTCACCTCTAACAAATCTTCTGAAACTGAAAACTTGTTCGTTTTGTTTTGTTACAGGGTATGACAAAGCAGCCAAGATTGCCAAAACGGCGCACAAAGAAGGGACAACATTAAAAGAAGCAGCTATAAAGCTGGGATTCCTTACCTCAGACCAGTTTGATCAGTGGGTGAAGCCTAAAGATATGTTAGGTCCTCAGTAACTTCTGTCCCAAAAAAAAAAAAGTGTTCTTAACATAAAAAATAAATAAAAGAAATAATGATATGCTTTTGTTTCACTTCTCATGCTCACCTTTTTATGGTACTGCTTTTTAACAGATCCGATGGACTGATCTTAGGGGGAAGATTCTACAGCTGTAATTTTTTTATTATAGAAATATTTATGTCGATATTGATGTAATTTAAAAGGTATTTTACTAGGAGGCGACATCAATTTTGGAAAGATGGTGCAAACCCAGTCGCGTTTACGCAGTACGTATTAAGGGAGAAGACGTCTCGTGCGCTTATGCCGCCTGGCCCCAGGTGGCCAATCACACCCCCCGCCCAGGAGGGGAGGGCGGAAGTGCGGGGGCGTGTCGCACAAGCGCTTCCGCCTTTGCTGCGGCCCCGCCTTGGGGGCGGTCGGCGGTGGGCTTCCGGGTCGGCAGGGACAGCTGCTGCCGTTGCGGGGACCGGGAGTCAGACAGGCGCCGCCGCCGCCATGAACCGCTTCTTTGGTAAAGCGAAGCCGAAGGCGCCTCCGCCCAGCCTCACCGACTGCATCGGGACGGTGAGTGCCCTCCTCAGGGGGCCTTGCCCGCACCCGATCCCCGCGAAGGGCCGGGGCCGGCCAGTGCGCTGCCCTGCCCGGCCCGGCCCGGCCGGCCCCGCGGGAGGGACAAGGGAGCGGCGGTGGCCCGGCCAGTCCGGACTGTGGGGCGCGCCCGGCCGGGCGAGGCCTTCTGCCCCTGGCTGGCCCAGGGGCCTGGGCCCGGGGCTGAGGGCGCGCCTGGAGCGCCTGCGGGCCGTGCCTCCGCTCGTATGGGTGTGGGTGTAGGGCTTCCTACGTGAGTTACCGCGTCCCTGCCCGTACGCGGAAGTGTGCGGGTGCCCGCACCGACCTGGAGGCACGGCGGGGTGTGGGCGTGGGCTGGTTTGGAGGTACAGCCTCTGAGTGTGCGTGTGGATGTACGCGCACGGCGGTGTGCCCCTCTGCATGGGTGTGCGTCTGCGTGTGGATACGCAGCTGTGAGGGCACGGTGTCTGCGTGTGCGTGCGCGCATATATATACACAGGCACTTGAATGTACGTAGCTACATGCCTGTGCTTTGTTACAAGGCGTTTGTGTATATACGCACATGCGTTTTAGCGTGCACCTGTGCGTTAACATACACGTACGCTGTTGCGTACATTTGTATGTGTATACACCTGTGCTTATATTTGTTTCCTGTGCATAGGAGCGCATCCTATAAATGGATGCACACAGTGTGCGTGTAAGACCTGGCTCTCCTTATGTCCTCATGGATATTTTCAGTATTTCTGTCTGAGGACTTCACTGCTCTGATGGCACTAGTACCTGTGGGAAGGCAGGGAGAGGAGCACAGGAACCAGTACAGAGGTGGGAGGGCAAATCCCACCTTCCCATGACGATTGTTCCATCTGCTACAGGTGAACTTGCTGTAGGGTCGTTGGTGAAGATGTATGCGGACGGACAGTTAAGCAATCCCAGACTGAGTAAGAAATGCTGAGGAAATACGTGATAGAACACTTCACAGCTCTTGTAAGGTTGGCCTGTCTGAAAGGAAGGTTGAGGGGAAGTTTTAAGAAGGCTAATCTTGTCATTTCATAGTTGGTATTTTTGGCTTTTAAGTTTGTGAAGAAAACTGTGGTATGTTTTTACAGCTCCTTCTGTTGTAAAGTAATTTTAAAAGGTGAAAAAAAGAACACAGGCAGCTTGAGTATTTCAGTGGTTAACAAAGTCCATTGATAGGTTAGTAATGGTTGTGGTATACATAGAGGTTAACTAAAGCTAACTAAGCATTGTCCCTGGAACCTGACAACAAAATGTTTCTGTGGACAATCACAATTTTCCTCCCAGAAGAATTATTTTGCTGCCCAGTGAAGAGAGTCTCTGAGTTAAATTCCTAATATTTGTCAGTGCTACCTACACAAACCCATGCACTTAAGTCTGTTGCATGTGCCAGTGGTTGGGGTGGGGAGACAAGTGGTCATAGTTAGCATTTTTCTCAGTATGTTACTTTAACGGTGAAGAATCTATATTGCTTTTGAGTGTTATTAAGCTCAAACATATCTCCAAGTATGTTTAGTTTGAACAGTAAACACAGCATGTGCTCAAAAGTCAGGATTAGCTTTGCCATTGTTACCGGTAAATGCTTCAGCAGATGGCTAGAACTCCAAAATCCATCTGAGATACTGTCATTAATACTTAAATTTGTCATTTCACTGCTATAAGCAGAACAGGATATCTTTTCCTCACAGCAATGAACTCTGTATTAGCCAGTTAGGTTTTTAAGGGTTGATTTTGACAGTTCCAAGTTAATGTGCATTTTCTAATGTTGAGACAAATCATAACAAAAACGGCCAGATTTAGATATGCCAGCAGGCTGTTTTCCACTAGGACCTCATTCAATCCCAGTGGATTTTTGGGGTGCATAGAAGTGTAATTTAAACAGCTGCTTTTCCTGGCAACACCAGGAATTTAGGATTTTTTCCCAAAAAGGTGATTATCACCATCACCTACCAAGAGCCACATGCAGTTTTGATCCTCTTCTAGTTGTTTGTAATTACGTTCTCTGAAAATGTGGCTATATAAGACAGCAGGTTAACTGAAAAGCAGGGTTTCGGGTTTATTTTTACATATGTGATGACTTGGCAACCAGTGATGAGTTACAGGGTGGTTTTTAAGATAAGAAAGCAAGAGCCTGTGTTGGTCAGCGTTGAGACATGAAGGGCTGACTGCAAGCACAGCTTTTTGGTGTGAGGAAGTCTATAAACCGGTGTTATTGTTACTGAGCTCCATGTCAGCTTTTTGCCCCACTTTGACGTCTTTCTGTGGATGGAACTAAAATTTACGACAGTTCTGTATACTAGTAATTGCATTGAGAAACATATTTCCTTTTACAAGTTCGAAGCTTATGTGCCAAATTACATGAAATAACCTATCTGATCCGTGAAAGATTTGCTGTGTTTTCAGGTCATTTTCACAATAGTGAGGGTCCTGTTAAGTGATTAGAGATATTGTCAGATAATTTTTTCTTAAATTGCACGCGAATTTTTATTCGAGTTGTGTGAGATTTGCACTGTTTATTTAGCATGTTAGATTCAACAGCGTGGAGACTCGAGTAATACAACTTCTGCGTTGTTTTCAATCTTAGACACATTTCATTGTACCTTTTGAAAGAGTCAAATTGCTCTGTAAAATCTCTTACCATGTTACTGTAATGGTAATTAGCCATGAAATGGCAGTTAGGAATGACTGTATTTGGCGAGCTATGATTAATGTTCATAGTTACCATTTGTTAAAGATGTAGACAACTCTCAGGCACTAATTATGCCGATGTTTTGGATGTTC
Organism: Balearica regulorum gibbericeps; assembly: GCF_011004875.1. Classification (NCBI taxonomy): domain Eukaryota; kingdom Metazoa; phylum Chordata; class Aves; order Gruiformes; family Gruidae; genus Balearica; species Balearica regulorum. The sequence continues at coordinate 71,151,646 of NC_046185.1, forward strand.
TTTCCTGTGTATTCAGGAGTAGTATGACTGAACCCAGTAAGATCAGCACATGATGTGCTTTTTTTCTGGGGTAAGAGAACAAGCCTCACCTTAAGATATCTAATCAGTTCAAGATTTTTGCATTTAAAGAACTGTTTCTGTGGGATCACTAATCTGAAGTGTTTACTGAAGCCCAGGAAACACTTCTCCCTACTTTTGTTCCATGGCTGGTAACTTCCGAGTTTGTTGGCTGGCTGCGTGATGCCCTCCCATATCCTCACTTAATCCCCATGAGTATGTTCCCACTCTCCCTTGCAGTTTCTGCTCGTTCTCGTGCCGTGCTTGCCTCTACCTTGCACTAAGTGGCAGATTTTTTTATTTTTTTTTATCCTTGCTGGCTGAGCAGTCAGATGACTAAAGCTGTCATGAGGCTGGTAGGAGGAAGGATGCATCAGAACTATGGCATTAGTAGTGTTTTTTACTTTTCCTTCTTGGAAAAAACACTCCAAATTTGTTTTTTCAGAGTAGTAAGTAGGAAACATAGGAATGAAAGGCTAAGAGTTGTAACAACAATGTTAACATTCAGTCTTATATGTGATGTTGGGGTTTTTTGTTTAGGGTTTTTTTTTAATTGAAATAAGCTGCGATTTTGCTTATATAGGGATTTGGAATACCATAAGCACTTTCTTCCATTTCTTTTGTTTAGATTGGGGCCCTTCTGCAGCAATGAAACATACGTTGGTATGCCTTATTTGTGAATAATAGAAAGCAGCTCTTCCAGTCCTAATACATAGTCTAGTTTTCTTTTGGATAATTTATATCCTATCTCTCCTCTTCTGTCCATTCTCATTGTTAAAAGTTGAGGTCCTGTGTAATGTGTGTGTGATATTTTTATGTAGTTAATTGATATAAGAGGGTCTGTCTCCATTCCCTGCTGGTATTGCCTAAAAGAATCATTATATAAGTAAACCAAATAACTGTTTTTCCCCTGTGAAGGAGGCTGACCTCAAAGATGCATTTAGCTGACTGATGAAGATCTTGAGGAGGTGCTACACTTTGAACCTACAAGAGATTTAAAATCACAAATATCTCTTTTTCTTGCTATGAGTAAAATGCTTGGCATAATAGAAAGCTTAATACAATTTTTTCAATGCCAGCTGTGCCCAGGCACTTCAATGTCTTGCGCAGAGTGTTCCTATCAAATGTGCTGCTTGGGATGCCTCTGGCAAATGCATGTTGCTGTCATAGAGCAGAGATTTAAAAGGATCATTGAGACACCAAAATGAAAATCTGTATAATTGTACATGTTTAGCCACACTATTAGCAAGTCAGAATTGTAAATTTGCACTGATTGGTCTTACGCTATAATTGGAATCTCATTATATTGTAATCCCTAGAGAGGCTCCTTGGAATGGGAAGTTAATAAGCTTTATTTTGTTGTTGCCAGAGAAATGCTGTGATAGTCGGTTCATGTTAAGGAAGCTTTCTTTGCTTTTTTTTAATGAATTTGTGTATGCTGTTAGAATGATTTATGCCCATGCTTGGTTACGTAATTATCTTTAACTCTCTTACGCAGTAGGGTTAAGTATTCCCATAAAGACAGCTCTGTGATAAGCTTTGTACCAGGGCTGCTAGGATTGACTGCTGGAGGTCTCTTACGGAGTTATGCAGCTACTGCTGGGATTTGGAGTGAAAGCACAGTCAGAATTCTGAGTAGCTACCAAGTGGAACTGCTGTGAACTGACTCCCTTTGCAGGAAGTGATGGGAAAAGTGTCTCTGACCAAGAAATTAGGCAGCTTTGAAAAAATGGTGGTTAAGTCTGGGCTTCTTAAATGTAACCAGTAACTCAGATATCATTCTGGAGGATTAATGTTCTCTGCCCACCAAAAGTAAACCTCCAGCCTTGCTGAACACATCCCTGTCCCTTTCGCGTTGCTCCTTTATTTGCCAGCATGGTACACCTATGTTTAGTCCCTGGCACTGTACGTTACCCGAAATTCCTCAATAGAGACTGTGACTTGAGTGTGTGTGTGAGGAAGCACCTCAAAATGATGAGAACGTGTTACAATGGCAGAGCTTCCTGCAACCTCAGAATGTTTCTTGTGCTCCTTGTAGAAAATGTTTCACTTGATTCTGGTTTTGGATTCTTTACAAACTTTAAGCTGTTTATAAAACATAGCGAGTGAAGAAACAATTCAGTTAGAAGCATAATAAAACTGAGGCTGTTCTTTTTATTGTCCAGTACTTGAATAAAATGTGATGGTTTTTTGTTTGTTTTTCTCATCATGTATTAAAGGTGGATAGCAGAGCTGAGTCAATTGACAAGAAAATCGCTAGGCTTGATGCAGAACTAGTGAAGTATAAGGATCAAATGAAGAAGATGAGAGAGGGGCCTGCAAAGGTAAAAATCTTCTGTGGGATTTAAGCACGAGACGATATGACTCACACTTCTTGTCCTGTAGTGGGGTGACGTAGCCAGTTCATCAGGTTCTTAGAATTGCCTCCTGCCCTGCTGATGGGATATAAGATCCTTCAGGATTATTTTAATTCTGAAGCATCTCTTAGACATGCATCTTTAAACAGTGTTTTCATTGAATGTGACTACTGTTAAAGTCTTTGCATTAGTAACTGAGCAATCTTTTGGAAAACTTAAATGTGATACATTAGATTTAAGCAGTATAATCCAGAGTAAAGTCATTACATTTTCCTAATGTAATAATATTGTGTCTTTCAGAATACAGTAAAGCAGAAAGCATTGAGGGTGTTGAAGCAGAAGCGAATGTAAGTTTAAACCTTTATCAGTTTGGGATTAATGAAATCCTGTTTTCTTTAAGGGGGTTGGCACACTTCCATTTCTCTTTCCAGTACTCTTGAACATTCTTAAAATGCTGAACAAGCTAGCCAGCCTTTCAGAAGCATCTCCTTATAAATTGTACATCAGCATGTTTGTACCTTATTTGCATGTGAGTATATAAATTTGGATTGGGACCGCTGACCTAAATCTGCTCATCACTAAAGCTGTGCTTGGCTCCTGAACTTTCTGAGAAAGAATGTGCCTCATTTTATATCATTAATTGGTTACTATAAATTGTGTACTTCGTGATGATCTTATGGTTTACTGGAAGTGTACCTGTTCTCTGTGGACACCCTTTAGGACTTGAACACAGGTAGTGCAAATTGTATCTATGCAAAAAACCAGACTGGATGTGATAGGTGATCCTGTGGTCCGGTCTAGCCTAGTGTACTGTCTTCAAAAGTGTCCAGCAACAAATGCAAAGGGAAGAATGTCAGAACATGGTATGTGTTCAGGGGTACTTCACCGGAATATCTTGCAGTCCCTGAACTGCACATCTCTTAGGTGCTATCTGAGCCAAAGCTATCATGGTATCCCTCGGTCATCTCTTCCATCTTGTTAAACAGTCATATATTAATTCCTTGTACAGAAGCTGTTTTGTATTTGGATCATCCTTGTCTTGCAGACCGTCCTGTCTTGGATGTTTGAAGAAGGAATTATTGTTAATTTTTATGCTTTCTTTTTTTATGTTCAAACTGACATACTTTACATTCTTGATTGGATACATGTTTAGCTTTGAGAAGGATGATTTCTTGATTTTTAAAGTCTTCCTTTTCTTTTTGGTTAGCTGTAACAGTTTCCTTTTTCTACCCTGTCACCTTCTCTCCCTGCTCTGCAAAGCTCCAGTGTGGAGCCATTGTGGTTTGGATAACCTGTATCTCTTGCGTTCTGCTTACAGTATTTGTGAGCAGTGGCATGCATCTCTAGCTTATGCTGATAAAAACCTTTGCTATATCTTTACCTATACAAATATGGTATCGTTGTCGGTTAAAACAGAAGCTTAGTTCAGGAGTAGTTTTGTCAACTTTAAATGCATAGAAATCCATAATAGCCAGATTTTTATGAAGCTTTTTATTCTGATGTGATTGTTCATAAGAAATTAAAAAAAATAAATCTGTTCCTATCTTCAGACTACTGCTGCTGTTTTGGGTGGGGTTTTTTCCCCCTCTATTTTTTAAAAAAATTAAGATTTTTTTTTTTTTTTGTGGCAATAAATAGTGGTATGTTAAAGCCATTATTTGCATTGTTTTTGACAGGTATGAACAACAGCGGGATAATCTATCACAGCAGTCTTTTAATATGGAACAAGCTAATTACACTATTCAGGCACTGAAGGATACAAAGACAACGGTACCAGTATATTAATCTCACATTTGTTTAATTTGTGTATGTTACATCAGATACAAACGTGTCGTTTGACTCTGTTCTAGGTTGATGCAATGAAACTGGGGGTGAAAGAAATGAAGAAAGCTTACAAGCAAGTCAAAATTGATCAAATTGAGGTGAGCTTCTATTGTTTAAATTATTTAAGAACAGAAAACAATGTACTGAAATAGTGATGAGTGGACTATGTAACTTAAAAGTTAGCTGACAGTTCTAGTTCACGTGAGTTTGCCTCCATTTTTATGGAGAGGACCACTATCATAATTCCTTCCTGATTTCTCTGGTATTGCACAATTGGTTGTTGGCCACCTTCTGATGATTTTTGTTTCCTTGCTGGGATAATCTTTAACTCTCCCTTCCTTTCATCAGCCCTTCAGCATAAATGTTGGTGAATACTTTCTGCTATGGCTTTTTTTGTCATCCTTTTCCCCTGTTGCTACTCTTACATGCAGATTAGTCCTTTGCTTCCCTAGTTCATAGTAGTGCCCCATTGAAGGAAAAAAAAAAACCAACCAACAAACAACCCCACAAAACCAAAAAAGGCCTGGCCCCATCTTCAGAAAATGCAGTTTAAAAACATAAGATCTTTAAATATAATTTAAAGTATGCTGCATGTAAATTCTTATCAAATGGCAGTGCTGAATTCCTTTAAGTTCTCCTTCCTATGCTGCTTTTATATATGGCCTGCATTGTAAACCTTTAGGCAAGTATTGTCTCCTTAACTGTACCCAAGTACAATGCCAATAGGCATGCTGAAATATCTTCTAAATTTTGCTGTGGCTCAACTCAAGCCAGTGCTTATTCTCCAGACAGATTTAATTGCTCTAAATTTCCTACTCTCCTACTTTTCAAGATAATGCCGAACTGTAGGTAATTTATTAGAGGCTTTCAATTTACCCTGAAGAATAGTTAAAAACAAGAGAGTTCTGCAGAAGTGTTGTTTCAAGGTTCCTCTTTTTCTACCTCATATATTATTATAATTTTAATAGGAGTTAAGGCCACACTATACTACTGAATGCACGTGTCTCGACTTGTGTTAATGCTGCTTCAAAAAATGGTTTATGCATTAAAAAATCTGAGTGCCTTGTATGTTGGGATTAGTAAACTGGATTAAGCTCTGATAAATTTAACTAAAACTATTAAATATGGACCAGTGAAAATTGTTTCTTGCTCCAGGACATACAAGATCAGTTAGAGGATATGATGGAAGAAGCCAATGAAGTCCAGGAAGCACTGAGTCGTAGCTATGGAACACCAGAGATTGATGAAGATGACTTGGAAGCAGGTTAGGAAGGTGGAGGATGATTTTTACATTCAGTAATGTAAAAATCATCATGCAGTCATACAGTGATTTTTAATTTCATTAGTCAAATACTCTTAAGTGTGTTTAAAAAAAAATTTATTCACTTTTTTAAACGTAAAAGCTTCATTTCCTTTGAGTTGTAACAAGAGCGTGAGACAAATGTGAGAGATATACTAATGGAATGCTACGATGAAGGAAAGAAGGTTCTCTCTATTTTGTGTGTGTGTGTATTCCTGACTGATGACTAAGTAATGCTAAATGAGTATGAATGTAAGCATTCAGTATGAATCCTGTTTCTCTGTAAAAGCAACTTTATTTTTGCAAAAGGAATTCCTTGTATAATTTTTCAACCAACATAATTTAATTTCAGAACTGGATGCACTAGGTGATGAGCTTTTAGCCGATGAAGACAATTCCTACTTAGATGAAGCCGCAAATGCTCCAGCAATCCCAGAGGTCACTCCTACTGACACGAAAAACAAAGTGAGTCCTTTCCTCTTTAAAAGCAAAATAGGTATATTTTCTTTGGTTTGGATTACTCACATTTGCATTGGTTGCTTGATACTTGGAATCAGTATTTTGAACAAAAAAGTGTGCTTAATGTATGTATTTCGGATGCTATATATGAGAGAATACAGTGTACTGAATGCTCTTTATTACATTTTAAAGACCTAAAATGGCATTTTCTAACTCGTACCTAACATTGTCAGACTGCAAGTAGAATTCAAGTGTACCATTATAGCTCCTAGTATAGTTATTCTTAAAAACATAAGAAAGTCTTCTGAATGCTTACTTTGGGGCCTCGTAGAGGGGGAGAACACTGATGTTCCTATTTGGATCCCAGCTGTCAGAGTGACAATTACAGATATATCACTTTACAGAAATTGTAAGGAAACCTTTGGGAAATGTTCTGGTTGGTGGAGAGTTGTTAACTTGTTGCTTCTTTCTTACAGGATGGTGTATTGGTGGATGAATTTGGATTGCCAAAGATCCCTGCAACCTAAATGTTTCAAAAGCACAACGGATATAATGAACTATACTTCACGAATCAAACTAAGAATTTTTTTTTTTTTTAAATCCTGGAGAACTTGTCCTTCCAGTGTAACCTTAATATCACTACATCCTAGAATGCAATATGAATGGCTGGTGGTGTTCTTTCTTCCAAGAAAGTTGTTCTACTACTGACTTTTCTATTAATGGAAAATTCGGCACAATTCCCTTCAGTGGAAGCAGTCAGTCTAATAGGTTTTGATTTCTGTGTCTTAAGGACAAAGTAATACGTAAAGACTAGTGGTGGCTGTTGATAGCTGAGGTTTATTTTTGACTTTGTATTATGTTTCTCTTTCTTGAAACTAAGACTGTATGTTGCTGCTTATTCTCTGTAAAATAGCTGCCTTATTGCTATGCTTATTTGATAAAAGAATTGAAAGCAATTTTTCAACTACTGCAGTCTTGAGACTTTTATGCTATTGTAACCTTCCCGAAGCTGTAATAAATTAGGGTTATTGTTAACTTTATGTATTCTATGGAGACATAAAATCACGTAGATTAGCCGATCCTTTTGTGTTGTGTTTCTGGTAACTAATTTGGTCTTAACCTGTCCCCTGTTCTTACCAGCGTCGTGTGCTGCTCGAGCACAGCCTCTGCCAGAGATGAAGTCTGGTTCTGATCCCAAAAGCAGCTGGCGCTGGCTGGTGCGGTGTCACGTTCAGAGCAGGCTTTGGCCGCGTCTCTCCTCCTGTCAGGAGTTACTTGGAGCAGCAGTGAAAGCCAATGGGAAAAACGGCAATCAAAGGGAAAACTGTTGGCTTTAATTCACAGCCGCCGCTGCTGCCGAGGCTGGGCTCCGGTACCGTAGAGCAGTTTTCGGGCCTGGGGGCAGAGGGTAGCTGAGCGGAGAAGGCGCTGGTAACGTCACGGTGCGGTGTGCGGGCAGCGCTGCCGGCCGGTAACGGCTGCCCCTCCTCCCTGCCCGCGCTCCTGGACCTGAAACGCGGGGTTGTTTCCTCTCTGCAATTACAAACCCGACGGCTGACGCTCTCATCGCGTAGGTGACGCCCGCAAACTACAGGGCTGTCGGAGCACCTCCCCGATGACGTCACGTCCCTCGTGGAGCAGCGCGCCTCCGGGATAGGGGCGGGGCTTGGGGCGGAAGTGACGCGTACCGGCGCGCCTGGGGGGGGTGCCCGCAGAACGGTTTCCGTGTGGCGGGGGTGAGATGGCGGCGCCCCGAGCTCCGGTTACCATCACCGTCACTTACAGTAAGAGCCGCCGGAGGGGGGGGGGTGCGTGGGTTCCACGTCCAGCTGCCGCCGAGCCGAGCGGCGTCTCTCCCGGTGCCTCGCTCCCCACCGGGCCCGTGCGGGACGGGCCCCAGCTTCGGGGGGCTCCTCCCGGCCCCGGGACCGCCCTTCCCTAACGCTCCCCGCGAACCTCGCCTCGGCCGTTAGCGGTAGCCCGGCCGTGCGGGGCGTGCCCGTGTCTGCCCCTGGCGCCAGGGGTAAGCGGACAACGCGCGGGCCGCGGCGCTGGAAGGCGGCCCGAAGCGGTGGGGGTGTGACTGCCTTGGGCGCTCCGCGAAGCCTTGAGGAGACGGAAGGTGTTGGAACTGCCGCTACCGGGCAGCGACCCCCGGCCTCGCTGGGCCAGCGGCCGGGCCTGCCTCGGCCTCGGGGGGCACGGCTTACCCTCCGCTTAGCCTGGCCTCTGTGCCAGCCGCTGCCGTAAGGTTTTGCTCCTTCTTTGCTCCTCTGCTGTCTTCCCACTGTCTCTCTTAAGGTGATCTAACAGAAGGGGGGGCAACAAATAGCCTATTCCATGTGAACGACATGATCAAACTTGTCATACAAGGGTAGATCTGCTGTAAGGACGGTGGTGGGGACAAGCAGCAAGGCTGTCCTTGCCAGAGAGCATAGAGCAGAGGTCACTTTTTTGGTAGCAATCTTCATTTAGGATGAAATAAATCACTGAAGTCAGCACTATACATTTAAAGCAGGTGATACCCGATGGGCTGTCATCTTTGTTGAATGAGTGAATGTTGGAGGTTAGTGAGGCGTGAGATTGCAGCAGAAAGTGGTGGTTTCTTCAGTACGACAGTGGGGTGCTGACCTGATGAAATGGGTTACTCAAAGGCCAGCTGACAGGACTGAGGCTTTTTTCCCTTGGGAAGAGAAATGAGAGGAGGAAGGGAAGATGTGGTTAAGTCTGCAAATAAATATAAAAAGTTACTGCAAAGGAATAAGAATAGTCTGGATGGCACAGTTTTTAAAAATAAGATGGGAAATACCATGCTTAAAATTTAATGAAGTGGATCTAGGTGAGGCAGTAGGAGGAATGAGAAGGATAGTAGGGTATTAAATCAGCAAGGTTATTCATCATCTGATTTTTGTTAACAAAACTTGTGATTTTTTTAATGGATTATTTTTTTAGTTAATGAAAAATAAAGTCCTCTCCTGTTCTTTTTGCACTGTGTTGGTGATATTCTTTCTACCTTTAGAGCTTATTGTTTATTTCTGCTTGCTCATTCATGTTTTCAAAGTCTTGCTGTTGTATTTGATATGTTATTTTGTGAAAATGTTTCCTTTATTGTCTGGCAGTTTTATCTAAGAGTCTTTGATGAGGAACTTTGTGGAATACTCTGAATCTTCATGATTCACGTGCTCAGTGATGTCTTCAGAGAGCTCCATTTGATCTGAGGCATTTTCATTTGCAAAGATAACAATGACAACATTAACATGTTTGTAATTCCAACATCGTGCTGTTTGCCAACAGTCATCTTATTGGAGAATGTTTTTATCTTTCCAGTTGGTTTCTTATCTGGTAATTACTTTGTCATTAATAAATAGCAAATAGAAGGCATCCGTCATCTTGGACTTCAGCTGTCTGATTTATACCTATTGCTGTCAGATGCTGGATTACTTCTTAGCACAAATGTTTTTAATAAAGTTTTGCATGCATGAGCAAAAGTGAGGAACGATGGAAATAAGGGTGAAGAGAATGGTAGTAGACCCACATGTATCACTTGACAATCTCCAAGAAATTGAATTGACCTGTTTTTTAAATGTATTTAGGCATTTTTTAACAAAGATTTTGGAATTCTGCACTAGTGGTTACTTTAAATTAGTGTTGTCATTTGCTGAAGAAAACTGATAAGCTATGATACCGGTTCTAACCCATGAAGTATTTTTCAGTGTGATTTCACTCCGCTGTGAATTTACAGTGAAATTACAGTACCATAAGTGGTACTCATTATTTGCTATTAAAGCTGTTTCTGTTGCTTGGCAAACTTCAACTGTTCTCTTCCCTATTTGCTCGTTGGTTGGTTGGTTTTTTTTCTCTCAACTGCTGACAGGCACAGCCCTTGCACAAAGCAATTGTATATATTAAAACAACCTTTTGAAATATATTGAGGTTAGGACCACAATTTTTTTTTTCTTTTGTTTTTTCCTAAAACAAATTAGGAAGGTCTGTTTATGGAAAATGCTTGGGTGAGGGTTTGTATAATGTCATTTTGAGTTTAAAACAATTTTGGAATTAAGAAATATTGTTGGAGCTTGCAAGTTTTTGAGGCCACAGTGTCACTTGTCATGTGACTCTGGGAGGCTGGAACATTTTAAAATTGATGTTTCTAGCACTCTTCCTTGTAAAAGATATGTGCACTTCAAATTAATGGCATGACAATAGTCTTGTTTGTGGTATTTGTTAAGGAGCTCTCCCTTCCTGCAAAGTAAAAAAAAAAAAAAAAAAAAAAAGCCTGTCTTGGTTTTCCTTGCAGCCAATGGTGACTGATTCATGTGGGTGCTTTCAAATTGTCAGACTAAGTGTGTGGGAGCAGAGAATTATGGAAAGGGGCCTATTGCAAAGCAGAGTTTAATAGACATACTCCTTTTTTTCTAAGAACTTTTTGCTGCTTGCATGCAAGTAATATTAGGGAGTCTGAATAGGATGCTCCATAAGTGGAAGGTGATATATAGGCTGAGACTTCTCAAAGTGGTTAAGGCTGCATATCAGCAGTATTATGGGGAGAAATAATTTTTGAACTGTGAGAATTCTCTCAAGTGGCCGGTAGAGGGGAGACAAGATGGACACTGATCACTTGCTTCACATGTATGAGGAGCAGGGAGCAAAGGAAGTGATAAATTGTCTCAGATTCCCCAAGGCTCATGCCAATAAGAGTTCCTACAAGTAGGAAATTAAATACGTCATGAAGGTGTGTGATTTCATGTCGTAGCTTGTGGGGTGTCTGGGTACCATCTGCACTCTTAAAAAGAGGTGGGCAATAATATTTATCAGGAGCATTATACCAGTACAATACTCCTGATCCAACTCTTCAGGTTATTAGAATGTAAACCAAAATTTTCAGCTGAGGTAAGTCACTCCAAGAGGAAGGAAATGGAATAGAATCCTTTGATTGAAAATTGTGATTCTATGTGAGAATCAGTGATTTGAGAACATTCTGCATTGATGGAAATAAGTGTTAGACATGGATTCCCTGTAATATTTTGTAGATAGCAATAAATATTACTGTTTCTCTGCTTTTTGTTAGGTAATGAAAAACACAGTATTCAGGTTGCTTCTCAACAAGAAGATGGTGAACCTACACTACAAGACATGGCTGTACTTATTGAACAAGTCACTGGAGTTCCAGTTCCTTTTCAGAAATTGATATACAAAGGTAATTTATAAACCTGTCAATGTTTCTTATAGAGGATACTTTTCGTGTTAGTCACTTTCAGGTGTTCATGTTTTGAACATCTTCAAAAAGACGTTCTTATGCCACTAACTGTATTTTAACTCTCTCTTTTTCCATTTAGGGAAGTCTCTGAAAGAATTGGAACAGCCGTTGTCAGCGCTTGGTGTTAAAAATGGTTGCAAAGTCATGTTGATTGGGAAAAGGGTAAGTGTTGCCTTTGGACCCCTTTTTTCTTAAATTATCATAATTTCTGTCAGTGATTCAGCTGCTGAACACAGAAACAGGTTACAGCATAAGCCTAATCTTGTATACCTACCCACAAAGTTGAGTTTAATCTCATGTTGTACTGCTGATAACTCTGCAGTTTGTACATTTCTGAAATTACATTATTGACTGACTTCTGCCTGATCTGCTGCTTGTCAGTGCTCGTGAACTTTTTGTGCACTGTTGATCTTATCTGTCTATCTTATTTTTCTGGTTTAACAAAAAAAGAAAAAAAGAGAAGAGAAAAAAGCTGTAGCTGCTCAGTCTGCTGGTTTTTTTCCTAGTGAAATGACTTGTGGCTGGCTTTGCCACAAGGACAAGGTAGTATCTCGTGATATAAATGTTACCTCTACTTTAAAGATGCTAAGCTAAGAAAAAAAATTGTTTACACTTTGCCTTTTTCCCTTCAAGTTAATCTAATTTCATGTGTTTATGTACATTGCCACTTTGTATTTGTAATTAAGCTTTATTTGATAGACATTAAAATATGGAAAGAATAACCACAGTGTAGTACGTATTTTAAATCAGCAAAAGCCTTTATTCTTGAATCACCACTGTTGTTGCTTTTTAGCTGCATAGTGACTCTATTTGTGCCATAGTTGTGAATGTTGTACTTTTGAATACACAGAATAGTCCAGAAGAAGAGGCTGAATTAAAGAAGTTAAAAGATTTGGAGAAGTCAGTGGAGCAAATAGCTAATAAGTTAGAGGAAGTTAATAAAGAGTTCACAAGTATCCAGAAGGTATGCCAATTTTGTATTATTTTATGTCTTTGCAAAACAGTTTTGCAGGTATACATATTTTTTAAAAAAAGTGTAAAGGTTTTGTGTAGTCAGTAATAGGCTGCCCCTCCTAACTGTCCAAGGGGCCTGTAAAATTCTTACTGAATTTTAAATGCTAATTATGAGTTTGCAAAATGGAGACATGGCACTGTTTGGAAAAAGGTAAATATTGGTGCATCTTGAATAAATTATATTCTTTAGATCTAGAAAAACAGAGTTCTCTACTTGTTTAATCTTTTAAGTAAGCCTACTTACAGATCTTACATTTAGCATTTCAAGGATTGATAAAATAGAGATTGAGATTGGAGTCCCTATCGTACTTGAAACTACAGAAATAGTAAAAGACATTTTCTGCTATGATGGATTGATAGATTTTCTAAGATGAGTATTCTGTAGGGTTTGGTATAATAAGGGTCTTTCCTTCCCTTTTTTCCCTCCTCAGGGATTTTTAGCAAAGGATCTTCAAGCAGAAGCACTAAAACAGCTGGACAAGAGGATAAAAGGAACTGCAGAGCAGTTCATGAAGATCCTGGAACAGATTGATGCCATTGTAAGTAAATAACCACAGAAGAGGGTCAAATCCCAACCTAAACTTATTGTTAAGAATATATCTTTCTTGTAATTTATTTGATATTTTAAAATACTAAAAAATATTTTTGGCTTTGAAAATTAGTTAATTGGTCTGCTCATTTTTTCTTTAATATCCAGCTCTTGCCCCTGTATGTCTCCAAAAGACTACTTGGCAGCATCTATTTCTAAATGGTGACATTAATGCCTGTGTATGCATCCCCATTCTACAGAAGAGCTTCATTTGGGGCAGCAGCCTGTTAAGACTACATGAAATGGGTATCCTTTACTCAAGTTTTACCCTTTTAGTTTGTCTTGGCAAACTTTCATGTTAAACTTCATGGTAACAGTAAAGGTCTGAAAAAAAAACCCAAACCCAAAAAATAAACCTCAAAAGCCAGATACACTTTGTATTCTATATTGCATAAGAACAAGTAGGTCCTGAAGACTGAAGAATTTTCTGGTCAGTCGTATGTGGACTGACAGTACTTTATTTGAGATGCCTGCATATTGAGGACTGCGTTCTTTCTATGGAAGGTACTGGTGTATATCGAAGTGCTTCACAGTCATTAATGGATCATAACCTTACAGCATATAATATATCTCTTCCTGTATCATGTCATAGCTGAGAGGTAGGTGAGAATAAGGGACTTGTGCAGAGATAAATAGAAGATTATGGCAACTAGGGTATTTCCTTATTCTGGTTCTCTGTCTGCTGGGTCATTCTCTGTAAATTTCAGTATATAATTATATTGGATTTAAATTGCGATATGCTAAGTATTTTAAAGTCTTAAAATTTCCTTTTCTGCCTCATATAGAGGAAAATATTTTGCTGACAGTTCTTAAGTGCTGTTAGATGTTAGATGTGCAGACTCCGTGTAACTGATTCCTTGTTTTAAGTGGCACGTTTACCGTGTTACCATGAAAATAGATATAAGATGACAACTGTTTCATTTGGATGGGATTATTTCCGATCCTTTCAGTTTCTGATACTAAGTCCTATTTAGAAAAAAGTCAGTACTTGTATGTCGGTGTACAGTTCTGGAACCCAGCAAGCAGCCTTGAAAAACCTTTTCACTGCTTCTTAATTAATCCAAACTGAGTTTCCAAAGTTTACTTTTGATTCTGGTACTTTTTGCATGGCTTAGATAATAACATGCTTTCTGTTTATCTCCTTATCCAAAACACTCCAAATAGCACTGGACAAGGGACTTTTAGGTTTAGTACAAGATTTTAGAACTCTTGCAACCTGCTGACTTCATGTTTAGGAAATAATGGAGTCCCTGTGCCTCAGTTTTGTCTCATGTGGAAGTGGAGCAGCCAGAGCTAAAACTAATTATAATTAGTATTTTTTAATATTTGGAATAGTTGTTGTTACTTTGTTGTATAAGTCTATGAAATTGATGAGCCTCTTGGTTTTTAAAGCAAGAAATAAGTGAGGGGTTTTATTACCAGTGGTTGAAGCTATGTTACACATACCAAAGTCCATATTTATTTGCTTTAATATACAAAGAAGGCTGTGGGGTTTTGTAATGAAAACTGAATTTTTATGAAATTTCTGTGAAATCTTGCAGATAAGATATGTGTAGTTGAGTGGAATCTTTACATAAAATGCAGCTGTTCAGTGTACTGGTATTACACCAGATTAGATGAACAGGCCACCAACTTCATGAGGTATTACCTAGCTGTACTATAGTTGTGCAACATACAGAGGTAGCAACAGAAAATGGTAATAAGGTATGTATATGAACAATAAATGAGTTCCACTGAAGTAAAGAATGGTAAATGGAAATGTAAAGCAGAAAAGCATAAAGCTTCCAGAAAGGATTTTATCTGTATCTCAGAATTGGTTTATACACTATTTAGTATTCTTTTTGTTAATCAAGTAAAAAGCAAGTTCTGACAAATCTCTTGAATTCCATTTATCATATAGATGTGCTGTTGATTCAATCAGCAGCATGTTAGAAAAGATAAGGAAAAAAGTGACCGAGTGAGCTGTTCTCTGCTAAGACAGAAGAATCGATGTATTGTAGAAGTGAAACAGAGCAGCAAGCTCACACTATACATGTTGCAGTTTGTTTCTTTGGCAGAATTGTGAAAGCTCTGTAAAGTGTCTTGGCTGTCATACATTGCTTGGAGCAGTCAAAAACATCTAGCTTGATACCAAATGAGATTTGTATGGTTATAGAGCACTAAGGATGAGGAGCCTGCATGTTGTTTTCTGTCCGTTCTAGGGGTGTCAGCATCTTACTGTTAGCAGAGAAGTTCATTACTTGGAGGAGCTGAGTTTGGGACTAATACTCTTTTTTACTAGACTCCATGCATTCAACAACTATGAATTTAGAAGAAGTGATTTAGGAAGTGGAGAAGTAGGTCAGTTGTCATACAGTATGAGGTGGGAGAAAAAAATATGCAGTGTTGTCACTGCCAGAGGTGTGAAAGAAAAGTCTTAAAGGGATACTTTCGGGTAGTGTAGCTGTAACTTAAATATTTTAACATGAAATGTGTTTAAATAGCTACTGCTTCTACAGCAGGAAGGGTGAAGGTAACTTAGGAACATCTTAGAAATTTTTGAATGCTGCGACACAGTCAGACGTTCCCATCAGCTGCAGATCTTTGAAGTTTTCTTCAGGAGGAATACAAATTGAGTCATGTTCAACGGTTGAAGATTTGTGTATGTGCATCACCAAAAATGCCATTTATTTCAGCAGTTAAAACATTTGGTCCAGGAGTAAAAGTCAAAGTACGTTACTTAATACAAATCTCAGTGAGTATAACACAAAATCCTCGACTTGATCAGCTGGCACAATTTTTTAAATAATTGAAAGGCTTTTTCAAGAAAAAAAAGGAAAGCTTTTCTGAGATCAGCAGGAAAATTTAAATTGACCTGCATGACACTATGTACTTCTTGTGACCCTGCTCTAATTTATATGAAGTCTGTCACCGGTATTGCAGTCTGAGTGATTACTTTGTTCTTGTGATGATTTCTTACTAAATGGCAGATTTGTAATCTAGAAAGACAAATATTGCAGAGAACAGATTGTTCTAACAACTGAAAAGAACCCCAGCTTTCTCTTCTGAAATACCAGTCACTGATTTTGTTTAAATAAACATCATCTGTCTAATTGCAGGTATCAGTATTGAGGATATTGATAACATTACTGACTCATAATTATGTTTTGGTGGTCCATCCTCCTTTCATGAAGGTTTTTGCTGTCGTAATTCCTCTGTAAAACTTACTTAATGTACTGTTCTGATGAAGCTTTTTCACTGTCTCCTTATCCCTTCTAAACTTGTCATCTGGTAAATCAATACCAAATTAACGTTTCAATGATTGAAAGAAGAAAAAAATTTTCTGAAGGAAAAAGATAATCGTTATGCCTGTAACAAACATTTCCCAGGCTTCTGGGAAGTTTTGCCACTTACAATAAGATGAGAACTTATTTCTAAACCTTTGAATTTATCTGGGTAAATAAACATTTTTATAAGAATTTCTTATTATAATTCTTAAATCTCTTAGCATGGATCATAAACAAGAATCAATGCTTCTGGAGAAAATTTTTCTAAAGCACAAGGAACATGAAAATACTATCATCCCTCAGTGAGGACAGAGCACTTAGTTACCACTTCTGCATTCAGAAAACCTGTTGACAAATGCTGCCATTTAATAGCTGCTTTTAAAGAAGCTGCTCAGATGTCTACTTAGATGAAAAAAATTCAGTGTCAACATAATGTCCTCATGCAGTTTACCAATTTATTTACCAAAACTTTAAAAAAAAAAAGTGTTAAGGGCTGGTAATCAATAAAAACTACACATTAACATGTATTGTTTTGGATTTTTAAAAGAAATTATTGAAAAAGCTTCTTGTTAGATGGATGGTCCTTGTTTGCAACTGATTAGCATTGGTACCACGGATAGCAGAGTGATTTTTTTTTTTGATAACAAACCAAAAATGTTTCTAGCTATTATTGCTAGTGACTGCTACTGTAGGAGATTGCACATTGTAAGAATGGTGTCCCTTTGGTTTTGCTAAGATAGTCATAAATAATAAATTTGACTAGCATTTGTTTTGTTTATTAACTGACTACACTGCTACAAAGTGAGTTCAGGCATCAGATATTACCTGCTGGGGTCTATGGTTTGGGAAATAAGAAATAACCAAAGAGGACAACAATGATATGGTGGTAACACTACGCTTAAAAACTGAAAGCGCTTCTGAAACAGATGGAACTTGAGCAGAGCTGAAGGTGATGTTCTGTGGCAAAGGGAGGTGGTTTTACTAGGAGATCAGCTGGGAGAGGGGAAAGAAATGACAAGAAAGTGTGTTTCGTAAGCAGCAGTGCTCAAGGGAGAGGGATGCTGGGTTCATAGTTAAAAGCACTCCAGAATAGAGAGGATCTAGAGGCAGGAAAATGCACACACATTAATTTATTTCTGTGTAAAAGGTTATTGGTTTTAAGGATTTATTGTACAAAGCATGCGTGTTGTGCGTACAAAAGATGAGTCTTTGAGGGTGTAACGTGTGTCTGCAGTGCATCTTGTCAGTGTATCTGCAGGGTGAGGGCTCTAGAAGAGATGTGGTTAAGCACCTCTGAATTTGGGGGTGTGGGGTGGGAGATAGCCACTGGTAACAGGGGCCTCGGGCTCTGTTTCTGGGTGGATTGGGGGGAGCATAAAAAACCTGTGCCCAGGAGTTCTACAGAAGCTACTGGGGTGAAGCCAGCACTGCAGCACTTTTGAAAGTTTAAGACCCTACAGACCAAGGACTGTGAGACTCGGGCAGGGTTTTGTCACAGAGAAAGTGCAATGCAAAGAGGAGACCTGCTATAAAAGTAATAATATGCTGTGCAGTAGAAGGCCGTATACTAATCCTAACTACTGCTCTGAAAGCAATGCTAGCACCAAAATCTAGATTTGGCAAGAGTTTTGCATAAGTACTGCCTAGGCTTAAGCTACTCCTTCTTTATTTAAATTTGATTTTAATTAAATATTGAAATGTTATTGTGACTTAAGGTTTATTACCAGCTTCACCTGTTAAACCCTGAATAGTTGGACAACGTATTCCTGGAGAGGAGACGTAAGCTGACTAAGGTAAAACAGAGACTGTGAGATTTAATTTGATGTTACGATTTGTAAACTTTACTAATTTGATTGCAAAACACCTTTTAAGCAGCTTGGTAAGTTAGTACATTTAGGCCTTCCTGTTACTTGTCTCTGCCAAGGGGATTACAAGGTGTGATTTAAAAGGAAAAAAACCTAGCTATGGGGGCGTGCAAGCAAACATAGGAGTTTGCACGCACAGATGTAATTAAAAAGAACAGTTTTGAAAAATGTCAAAAATAGAAAGCATCTGAATGTCTTTCTCTACACTCAGATTTCAAAGTTTCCTCCAGCTATCAATATCTTTTTTAGAAACAGAATTTGTGTGGTAAGCCCAGCTGGAGTTCCCTGTCTGCTATTGAAAGTTAACTTAGGCCTATTCTGATGATAGAAAATTGTTTGTTAATTTGCTGTTTCAGATTGGTAGGAATACTTGCGTAGGCCAGAATCTCTTTCAGAAAATACAGCCTGAAATAAGTACTCAGCAAAGGGAGATGGGCAGTGTAACTAAGCTAGTGCATAATTTCAGTTTTAATTTGATTATTAAGAAATTTCAAGTTATGGAAGACGTCAAGGCGTAAAAGAATTTCTGTGACTCTGAGATAAGATCTTCATTTTCTGGTGAGAATCAGCCATTAATATTTAGGCCTAACTGATCTTTGTTCTTTCAGGCTATTAATGTATATGGAGTCAAAATAGCACAAATCAAATACTCTGTTAAATGTTTCTTGTCATACTTTGTTCATTTTAAAAAGTGGATTGTGTTGTTGAAAACCAAGAGAAAAATAGGAATGTTTTCTTGTGGGGTTACAGAGTCCTATGTCTAAGATGCCTTAGAATACTTCATATAACTTTATAGTATTTTTTGAAACATTTTTTTTCCCTGTGACAACTTTAAATACTCCAAAGGCTACCTTTTTTATTTGTGAACGAGAACTGGTGTTTGAAGAGCATTCACCCACAGCTTTAAACTAAATTCTCAGTTATTTTGTAATGTCTTTGGAGCATTCAGTTTCTGAAAGAAAAGCATGTAATACAATCTTTTCACAGTGTCCTGTTTATTGGGAGGAGACGTGGGTTTAGCATGCTGCGGCGAATGAGGGCTGGTACGCAGTACTAGAAAATACACTTTGTAAAAAGCAAAGTAGCTTCCAAAATGAACAACTCGGGGGGGGAAAAAAAAGGCAGCTATGCTTTGGAAAATGGACGCGTGCCACTCGTAAAAAGGAGTTTTCATTTTAGGCAGACCATTGTTGAAAAATGTAATAACAGCTTCTGAACCTATCCTGTGCTGTAAATCTAAGGACGCAAGGTGACATTACATGAAAAAGAAGGTGACCAGTGTAGAACAGGCTCCTATAGGAGGATTTACATTGTGCATGACAGATTCCTGGAGTTAAGCTGGCAACTTACTTTCAAAGCTACTTCTCCTCTGCTTTCTCACAAAATAAGAGGAGTTGGAAAGCATAGATAGGTGATGGAATGCATCTTTGGACAAACTGAAGAGTGGTTTTGATATTAAGAGGATTAACATAAATTTTTAAAAACCAAACAAAAAACCTAACATAACTTTTATGTTTTAGATATTTCTGTCCCTGTTTGTAAGATAACACTGCACCGGTTTGCATTTGGAAGGGTATCTCCCTTAATCTCTGTACTCTCTTTTGCCTCTGATACTGATGGTCGTTTCCCCCCCTGAAAAAAAGTATGTCCAGTTTCTGGTTCTGTTTTAGGAGGTTCAGTCTGACATAAAAACTCTCTGCAAGGGAGATACCTTTTCTGATCTTGACGGGAAGTGTTAAAAGTTGTATGAGTTTTATCCAGCTGAACAATGCTGCTGCTTGGGAAAACTGGTGCTGGAGCAACAGAAATGGAAGCTGGAACTACAGGAAGAGAAGATTCTTTCTCTTAACCTTCTTCCCAAAGCAAGCCAACAAAATAAACAAAAAAACCCCAAAAACCTGACCCCGGAAGACGTTGGTGTAGTAATAGTTACCCCTTCTTCCAACTTTCATACTCTCCTATGAGCCAGAAAGCAGCATTATGCATTCCTTCTTCTAGTTGAGCATAGAAAGTGTGAGGGGGGATTTTAAACCAGAAGTTTGTATAGAAGTAAAATACAAGAATGTGTCCCAGCTTGCTCTGTTGCGTGCCCATTTTCTCCTCACCAATGATGCTGGAAACACATGCTAAGCTTGGTGATTATTATTTCTTTGTCTGATATCACTTACAGTGTGCTAATTACTGCACAATTACTGGAGCAGTGTGATTGTGGGTTTCCTGAGATCTCAGTGATGCCTATAGTGTCACTTCCCATGATAGACTGTTTTTTTGGTGTGGAGTCTTGTGTATTTTTAACTCCTATATTAGATTATGTGCCAGACTCCTGTATTAAAAACCATGTATGTTTGGCTAGGCACTAAAAGAAAAGAGCAATTTTTTTTTTAAATTGTTATCAAAGATTATGTATCTAGACCTCCCAGTGGGGCTTGCGTCTTAGCTAAAATGAAACAGAGGGCAGTACGGGGAAACCTCTATTCTTGATAGAGAGTTAGGACAGAAAATAAAGGGTATACTTGTGAGAAACTCCCAAGATTTTTATGCATTTTCAACAGTGAGAGCATAATGCTTCTAAGAATGTTCACATAAGCTTTATAGGATGATAATCAGCTGTTTTACCTGTTTCAAAAAAACCATCATAAACCTGAGCACTGTTCCCCACTAACACCCCAATTTCACACTGCTCCAAAAGGGCAAAGCATATAACACTTGCTGAGATGACATACGTGATATATATCAGGTAGTAGGAGTATGGAAAATGATGTAGTTTGAATTAAATTAAAAGCTGACAGCATGTAACATTTCACATCTGTTACTTTCCATGAGTAGATGGCAGATAAGATCAGATGTACACCTTAGATTGGCAATGCCTGCATTACTGATTATCTGATGGCGAGTCATTGAGTTGACGTGTTCATAAGAAAGTAATTCACCTCACAGTCTCTGAAAAAAGCTGTAGTTGAAGCTCAGCAGAACAGCTAACATACACCACAGTAGACAAAAGTGGTGTATGCAATTATTGCGGTATGTTACCTAAAGGCACGTGATAAATTTGCTAGCTCAGTTCTTTGTAATCAATTCTTACTGAATTTCTGACTTTTAAATTCTTTCTTGTGTAATCATCCTTACTGAGCAGGCATGGCATTTGCAGGATGCCTGTTAAAGGGGATTCTTTGATACATTCAGTTTTTGCTTTAAGTTTCCTATGTTAATTTCAACATTAAGCTGCATCAACTTGTTTCTTTATTTTACTACAGAATCTGCCAGAGAATTTCAGTGATTGCAAACTGAAAAAGAAGGGGTTGGTGAAAAGGGTTCAGGTGAGTATTTTAAATTTTTTTTTTTCCATTAATGCTGGGTACTTGTATACCAAGAGTTTGTGAAAATGAGAGCTGTTTAGAGCTTAGATTTTTTCAGTGTTTGTTCTTACATTGGTATTTCTTACGACCTCCCTTTCAGAGGTATTTAATAGCTTTATAAAACAGTATACAAAAATACAGATTTTCATAGTTCATGCTGTTTTCAGGTAATGCTTGTAATTTACATTATTGGTTGGCCTTATGGCTGCCTGATGATGTAAAGTAATTCTGATAACTTGCAAAGAAAACGGGATGATTCCTCCTTTCCTGTATGTTGGTGAGCTGGAGTAATGACTGAGGTCTGGGCACAAAGTTGCAGTCAACTGTAACTCCTGCTGGACCTTGCTGGAAGTGTTTTTTTGAAAATTTAGCTTCTAATGCAACATATCAACTTTCTATGGAAAGCCTCTAAAGTAAAATCGGGACAGAAGAGCAGCTGTGCTGGGGGTGGGGTTTTTTAATGGCTTTGCCATTGTATGATGCTTACAAATTCCTAGGCATTGTTTCTTTAGAGACCTCGAACCAAAAGTTTTTTACTAAATACTGGAATTTGTCCTTCCTCCCTCCTCTCACAAAAGCCAAACTTCCATAAATGAATAGTAATGCTACTCTTATTACTGCTTTTATTTGTATTATGCTATCTTTGGTCACAGTTTAGACTCCTGCAAATTATTTGTGAAAGTACCTTTCATTCACATATGGAGTTGAAATGTTTTGTCTTTTCTGTAACCTTATTAAATACTTTCTATAAATTTTTCTCAACATTTATAAAATAGATGTCTATTTTAGAGGAAGCCTTACGAAGAAGTACTTCATAGTAGAAATGGTTTTTGTTATAGCTTTAGGGACAAAGCCCTTTGTAGTCTGTTACAGAGGGAGGTTCAGATAGTGCAAATTGAAATGAAGATGGCTGCTGGCGTAGCTGTGTTATCCGGGGCTCTGAACATGCTCTTGATTCCATGTGCCTAAGCAAAGCAGCACAACTTTGTAGTAGAGGTATGGCCATAACCTTCATTGCAAGCTACTAGAGCTCCATTCTTGGGTGAAGTTTTTGCAGAAAGAAGTGAGGCTTTGTATAAGAACTGCTGTTAAAGCATAAAGCAGATGCTGTTGAGCAGAGATCAGAATTATTGATGTGCTTATAGGCACAGTGTTCTGTAGGTTATGAACCATTTGAGGACTGCAGAAGAATCTAAGGGGTTTCAGACCAGAGCAGTCAACAACAATTTGTTTTCACAGAGCAAGAAAACGGTAGCAAGTTATGCTTATTACTCTTTAAGTATTCATGAAAGCAAGGGGAAGCTATTAACTTTCTTCTATTGCTGGCAATCACGTATCTTCTGGAACGGGGAGACAGATACAAAACACTTGCAGCCAACCACTGCAGTTGTTACTACCTTGACCTTTTCATCCCTCAAGTGCTTGCAGAAGTGAGTTGATGCTGGCTCAAGGGATTGGCTGAAGATGATTCAAAACAGTATCATGGTTGAGAAACATTCACCTGGCACAAGTTTGCTGCTCTAGAGGGAAGGAAGTTTCTTAATTTACATTTTAATGTAAATAACATTAAATATCTGTTTTGACTGTTAAAGTCTAGTGCAGACATAGCAAAACTGAGTGCAAGGTGTGTATAGATAGTAGGAGTCTGCTCAGAAACTACAGTGTACTTGCATACCTTGGAATTGGCCTAAAATAATTTATTGACTTTAATTGCTGGCACATTGTGCTGTGGACAGCGCAAGCAAAGTGACCAGTGGCTGCTGGCTCTTAATTGCTCTGTGTGGGTTGCTATGCTTGTAAGAACTCGTGGGCAGGTTCTAAGAAAGCTTAAGGTGCTGTGGACTGCCCTTTTTGGAAGGGAGCCTTTTGTCTTTTGAGGCTCACCAGCTACTTACTGAAAATGATGAGGGTTCATGTTGCCCTGTAGTCCTGAGAAGTAGAAGAGGCCTTGGTTTAATGAAAGCTTGTTTTAGGTTTGATTGAGTAGGTTTGTCACTCCCACCCTTGGCTGTTTTAGAAAGGAGTTGAAAAGTCACGGTCCAAACTGAAGCACTAACTTGTCTGAACCTTTGTGATCCTTATTGGTATTTATGAACTTTGGATCAACTCAAAAGTACTTCAGCAGCAGGACTAGTGAGGATGGGCAACCATGTTGTTACCTTATCAAATATCATGTTTCTGTTGGGATTCTGTGTAAACAAAATTGTGGGTAAGCTATTATCAAAACTGAACTGGAAGGTGTTTGTTGTGTTGGCTTCTTCAAATTCGTGATGGAAACTGCAGTTTCTGTTCTTAAGAAGCATCTACCATTGCTGTAATTCCTTTGCCAGTAACAGTTGTTTGTTTCTTATTCTCAGGTTTTTCTTGCCCAGTGTGATACCATTGAAGGAAATATTGGTCAAGAAATGGACAAGCTACAGTCAAAGAATTTGGCACTGGCAGAATGAGGCATTGCCCCTACGTAATTAGGAAACATAATTGCTCTATGAGCAAGAAGAAAAGTTTGCTCTTTGTTTTGGAGCACGTATTCAGCTTTTTTTTTTTTTTTTTAGAAGCCCGGTCTGTTAGACTGGTACTAGTCAATCATTTCTTGCTGGTTGTCTTGTTTGCCGCTTGGTTAGACCTATTATTTTGAAAAGAAAATCCTGCCTGAAGAATTGCAGAAATAATCTTTGTTGTGAATTATTATGTATCTTACGGACGAATGTTTAGTTAACTAAGTTACAAAGTTTGCAGTGATGGGCAACTTTGTCTGATATGTGTTTGAATTTATTTACAGCTCAAATCAAAGAAGGTCTATAATCGTACAAGTGCCATAAGTTGCAATTGTAGGTCTTCAGCTTGATTGAAAAAGGCAAACTGAGACAACATCTGGGAAAGTCAAATATTCTCGTAGACAGTTCAGAGCAATAAAAAAAAAACCCTACGCATTTGTATCTACTTAATGTTTGTATGCATTTATAAATATAAGAAAGCTTGACTATAAGGGAGTCATACCTATTTTAGCCTTAAATTGTCATAATAAATGGCATGTACTGTAACATGTATGGTACTTAATTTTGAGTGGTGCTTTAAGTTGTTACTGAGCTCCTTGGTACAGACGTATGGTTTTTACACAGATTTCTGATTTTTTTTATAGATTATTCCTATTTTTACTGTTTGTGTTCTGTCTTGAGTTATGGTGGGAAACGAAATGAGATTACTCATGCTGCTCATATACCAGGGATTCAGTTCAAGCAAGGTATATAACTAAGGAGCTATTTTGAAAGGTGTTTTTTTTTTTTTTTTTATACTTCCTTCTGATTTCACTGAATTCATGATGCTATATTTAATGGAAAATTGCAGTGATTATTTCTTGTCTGTTAAGGTAACCAGTGAATTTTTATAACACTACAAAGTGACACAACTTTATTTTAGCAATGCCATGCGACTGAGGGTTCTGACTGATTCTTGCAGTCAGATACATGCTATGCTTAGCCTCCTTTGTAAGGTGAAAAATAAGCTGTTGCAGGAAATAGTAACTGTCATCAGGTGCAGCCAACTTTGCAGTTGTTGGTCAGAGCCTGTACTAGTGTACCTGTAGTGGGGGTTGCTTTTACACTGGTGCTTCTGGTCGGTAGGTCAGTCATATACGCAGTGGCTGAAGTATTGGCTGGTAGGGAGCCTGTTTCTGTGGGGGAAAAAACAACAGCTCTTTCACCTCAAATGAGTCAGGCTGAGGATGTTTAGAAGTGGCCCTTAGGTAGCGAGCCTTTATCCATATATGACTGTTGTAAGATCAGCTGTCTCCTTTCAAGATAAAAATAGGAAATGTGTGTAAAAAAACCCCACCATTAATTTCTAATAAGTTATAAACCTTGAATAATACCTAAAGTATTATTATTAAAGTATTACCTTTGAGGTTTGTAATTGGAGGAGCATTTCTTTACTGAAAAATGCCATTGGACAAATTAAGTGATGGGCCTACATTAGAAAGGGTCACTTGTATTCTGAAAATGCCTTTTGACCATACCAAGATTGGAGTTGCGTTTTTTTCCATATATAACTTTCATCTCAGCATCTGTGGAGGATTTTAAGGTCTAAACTCCTAGGAAGTGTGTCTGTCATAAGCTGGGAAATGGTATGTTTGATAGGACTGTGGATGTTTTTTCCTAGGCTACTAATCTGGTCATGCTGCATTTTCCCAGCACTTTAAGGTTAGGAGGAAGAAGAGTTGGTTGTAGCCATTTTTGTGAAGCCCTACCTAGCTTGGTGCTGCTTCTGGACCAGATTCACCTGACACTTAAACCACCAGCAACACTGTTGCCTGATTGAGCATATGCAAGATTATCCACTTTCCTGTGATGGAAAGGATCCTCACCCTCTGAAATGTAAGTCCTCAAATGCGTTGAACTTTCACAGGTGCATGTATCAGAAGCAAAGTATCCTCCTCTTGTGCCCATGAAGAGAACTTGGGAGCTGTCGTCATGGCTTGGGCTGTGTCCATGTCTGCTACTCCTTCATATTTTTCTTTCCCGGGTGAGAACACTAAGGCTATAGGCAGACATCGTCTTTTGGATCTTTCAGTCAGTGGAAAAGGCTATTGACTTCAGTCACTTCCCAGCACTCCTTCCCAGAAACCACTGCTCCGTGAGATGTCCTTGTGGGGTACATCCTCAGCCTGTCTCAAAGCCCAGTGGATTAATTTGAAGACATTCCATAGTAGATCTTTTGATAATCTAGTACTTTGAGGCAAAGAGAGCGATGATGAACCTCTCCCACCAGCACATCTGGATTCAGCAAAGGGTGGCTGTGCTGAGCTGAAGTTACTTTAGAGCGGTAACTCCTGCTATCAGTATTTGGTTTCTAGGGGAAAAGTTTAAGTGTACGAAGACAAACTTTTGCAGTATAAAATTTTTTGGCTTCCGAATATAAAAATGAGTTGGTTCATTTTGGAAAATGGATGGTTGTGTTTAGAGTTATCCAAGACCACCTAGAGTGGATTGACTTTTATACTTAGTTTTGAAAGAGGAGCACTACACTTCATGTTTTTATAATAGCCTTAAATTTCAATAAAAGCAAACTTCTGTGCTTTTGAAAAGTGCAGCAGATTACAATTGTGGGAGGAAGGGGAAGGAAGAGGAGATTTTACATGTTCTTCAGAATTTGTAAACACAGATCTCAATCAAGCCTAAGCTATATTCTCACTGATTCTGTACCCTAGGTGTACTGTGATACCTATTTTGCTACTGAATCATTCTCCCCCCCAGCCATCGCCCTGATCACATCAAAAGAGAAGTGACTCCCTTTCGCCTTAGTTGAACTTACCCCATCGTTTTCCTCCGGTTGTGTTGCTCTGGCTGTGTTTACACACCTCGGGTTTGCCATCTGGGCAAAGTCTCTTACTCCAAAGTTTGTATTTTATGAAAACGGAAATGGAATTACACAGTTTGTTGCCCCCCTTTCTCCCCCAGCTCTTGTAGGCTGGTGTGAGAGGAACCAAACACGGGAGCTGTGGGACGACTTCCCCTCTGGGAACAGCTTAAAATACACTGCTTGTAGCGGCGTCCTCTGACCAAATCCTCCTGAAGGTAACATCGCTGTAAACCTGGAGTAACACTTTTTTTTGTCTTTTAACGGTTGCTTGTGGTATGGAATGGAGTAATTGACACCCTGGAACTTGGGGCTGGGTTTGTTTGGGTTTTTTTTTTTTTAAGTTATTTTATTGTACTATTGTAAATGGGAAGTAAAAATAAAACGTGGAAAGTTCTCTGCTGTCTCTGGTCACGATGCGGTTACTGACTGCTGTAGATGGGCTGTATTTTAGCGGGGAGAGCACGTGCTGCTCGCCGCGTTGTGGTGCGCTCCGGGCAGAAGCGTTTGGGAGCAGCAGGGGCCCAGGCCAGCCCTCCCGAAAGGTGGGGTATGTGGTTGGCAACAAGCTGAGGCATAAAGAAAAGCTATTTAAAAACAAAACAAAACAAAAAGGTACTTTTCACGCTTGTGTGGCATACTACAGGTTTCTGGGTGTATGGGATCTACCGCAGTGGGGGTTTTTTTAGGTTTTTTTTACTTCTTTTGGGCACTTTTTGGGAGAATTTATTCAGAGGCATGGCCCACAGCTGGATGATGGTGCCAGTTCAGTTATAGTGGTACTCCAGCGGCTTAGCTCCTGAAAAACCTGGCCAAGCCGGAGAATTCCGTTCCGCTCCATCGTTGACGCCATTTCACTGCCGCTCCCGCGGGGCGGGGGGCGGGGCCGAAGTCCCGCCCCCGCGCCCTCATTCCCGCCCCAGGTCGGGGGCGGGGCTTGGTCGCGTCCCCGCCCACCCGGCGTGCGTGGGGCCGCGAGGCGGAGCCGTAGCCTCGCTCTGGCCGCCTGCTCCGCCCCTCCGCTCTGCTCGCCGGGAGAAGATGGCGGCGGCCGGGGTGGGCTCGGGGCGGAAGCAGGTGCGGCAGGAGGAGCTGCGGCGCCTCATGCGGGAGAAGCAGCGGCAGAACGCGGGAAAGAAGCGGATCGACTCGCCTTTCGCCAAATATCCTCGGCACAGGGCTCCCTAGCCCTCGCCTCGGGGGCTGGCCCGGCGCGGTGGGTGGGAGGGGGCGGTGAGGGGCGGGGGTCCCCGCTGCAGCGCCCTGCTTCCCTTAACGGCGGCCGCTACGTACAACAGCCTGGGGCACCTGAGCTGCACGCTGTGCAACGCGCCCGTGAAGAGCGAGCTCCTGTGGCAGACCCACGCCCTGGGCAAGCAGCACCGTGAGGTGAGCGGCCGCTGGCTTCCCGCCCTGCCTGGCGGGGGTGGCGGCGGGGTGCGGGGGGTGCCGGTGCTGCGGTGGGCCTGGCTGCCCGCTGCCGGCGGGGTACGGGTTACCGCTCGGCGTCCGCTGGGTGTTTGTTGTTCGGAAGCAACTGGCCACCACGTGAGAAGGGGGAAGGGGAGGGGAGGTTACCCCCGCGTTAACGGGGGGCTCGGGGGTTGCTGCTTTTTGAGGCGTACCCTAATAGATAACGGTGGAGTATCTGCCAGAAGAGAGTAGTGTAAAAACAAGCCTGATTGTTTTGCCTTGATTTGTTTTCTTAAAACCTGTGTACGGATTGAAAGGCCAGCGCTTGGGAGAATCGTGCCGTGTCTTTCAAGGGGCGTACTCTTCACATGAAGATGTTCCCCCCCTTAGGGACAGCTTTTAACTGTCGCTTGTCTGCAGCTCAGACATGGAAACCCTCCTTGGGATTGCTTTGTTACCTGTATGTTAGCAAGTGACAGCTTACACGTGGTTTTTCTTCATAATTTAGCAGTAAAGATAAAGAATTTGTAAAACAGTTTCAGGGAGCTTGTAACTTGGATGCAACCTTAAACCTGATTTTTTTTATCCTCTTAAATTCTGCGGAAACTGAGAGATTGTGTTTAATTTTACAAATATTAAGGAAAAGACCAAAAGGACTGAGGAGTTCCTGATTCATTGTCTGCTTTATTCTGAGTAGATCATCGTGGCAAGGCACAGTGACATGTCTTTAATACTACCGCTGTGTTTTAATTTTAAAATACTTAACATTCCAGGACCTTAAGATGAGTCTAGCCTTCCTGTTCTTCCCTCCAGTGTCTTACTGCTGTAAATGTCACTGATCTTAGTGTTTCCTTTCTCACTTGTATGGCCTTCCTTGTGCAAGTGTCA
Organism: Balearica regulorum gibbericeps; assembly: GCF_011004875.1. NCBI lineage: Eukaryota > Metazoa > Chordata > Aves > Gruiformes > Gruidae > Balearica > Balearica regulorum. The sequence goes on from NC_046185.1 coordinate 71,180,643, forward strand.
ATTCTCTGTCCCTATGTCACATCATTCAAGAGGCTGACAGAAACATTGGTCTTGGTTTTGGTATCTGTGATGTATCCACTATTTCAGTGATCTTGTTCTAGAAAGATACTTTGTCACTTTATTAAAGTGTTCTAGAGGTGCTGTATGTTAAGCTGCAATCCAGAAGTTTCCTGCTAGGAAAGCTTCCTGAATTTTGTACTTCTTTACAGAGAGTTGCAGAATTAAAAGGCACAAAGCAGACAGCAACTGGCTCAGCTGCTAGCACATCATCTCATCCTGTCAAGAGAAAAACTGTTGACACAGAAAACACAGAGTTAAAGAGAGTAAAAGGTAAGGAGAGAAAAATGCTTATCAAGCACTTGCCAGAATCCAGCCACTTTACGTCTTCAGTGTTTTGTTGTTTGTTTTGTGTTTGGTCCTGTGTCACGTCCCTTCCCCCCCCGCCCGCCCCCCCTTAGAAGTGAGTTTGAATACACAAGACTGTTGAGTTAATGTCAGCCTGTGCTACTGAAGAGGGGAAAAGGTCTGTCTTGCTCTTTCTCTATGAGTTCACTGATTAAGAGAAAATTGCACTTTTGGTAGTTTACCTAGTTTTCTTCTGGGTTATTTGGCTAAATTAGGTCATGGAGCTGTGGGCTTGGTCCAAACAGAACCAGAAACAGTGTAAGTTAAACAGTAGAAGCACTTCCCCAGAAGTGCAGTAATTCCTTTTCAGTGGGATCAAGCCACTGGTTTACCTCAAACCATGCATGAAAGTTCATGCTAAAGGAAAGACAGTTCCCTTGGTGCTGCTAAACATATAAGTATATGAAATATATGGAAGTGTGCATTTGTGAACTTGCTGCTGTAGTACAAGTCTGTTTGAAGGCTGTTTCTTTTAAAAGCATGAATTGTAAGAAGTGACTCTTGGCTGTTACAGGTACAGACGAAAAGCCACATACATCTACGTCTGGGTAAGTAGATCTTATTACATATGAGTTTTTTGTAGCTGTACCAACTGCTGCATTCTCACCCTGTTCTTCCTCATCTCTCATTCCTAGCCAAGGGTAAAGATTCAGAGAAATGGCAGATCCTTGCATTTGCTCGTTTGCTAATGTGAGTGTATATTCCTGAACATGGCAGCGTTTTCTTCAGTGCAGATGAGGAAATCATGGTGTTAACTCTAGTGTCTCTGACAAAACAGGAATTCTTATATCGTCACTATCAGACTTTTAAGGATTAATATGTGGTGGTATTACACAGTTTGCTGGAATGAAAATAGCTAGATTGTGGCATGCACTCTAATGATAGCATACTGCAGAAGAGATGGTAGTCTGAAATTAAGACAAATTCAAAATGTATATTTAAATGTACTTTTAAATTATACTTATTCACAAAAACTACTAACAAATGTCATCAACAGATCTTTATGAAGATGTTTTTGTCACTTAAAATTTGTGTAATTGCATATTATGCAGTTGAACTCTCACAAATCTAGGAGTGTATTTGACTTCAAGGGATTGGGTTAAGCATCTTACTGCCACTAAGGATTTTTGATGGTATTTGGACATCTTTGTGGGGTTGGTAGATGTCACAGGAGGACTGCAGGCCTCCTGTACACTTCTTCAGAGGATAAATTATTATTATTATCTCGCATAGATACTATGTGCTGTTATTTTGACAGTAGAAGACACTTACCTTGCAGAAATTTTGAGTGTGTGTGCGCAAAATTAACAGCTGAGAGGTTTGGTCATTATTAAACTGATTGATGTGATTATTTTAAAATATAACCTGGAAAAATGTTTGTCTTGGAGGCCTGCCATTATTCTAAGTAAATCTGGGTTTTCTCATTGCTGAGCCAGTGTCGCTTTTCTAAGCTGCAGTTCTGAGCAGCAGTAGATACACAAAGTAAGTATTTGTGTTATACGTGAAGGTTAGCAAGGTTTACGTGACGTTAGTATGACAGCTGAACTATGAATTTTGTATTTAATGTGTTCACAACAGGCATACTGATGCAAATAACTTTCAATGTGGAAATAGAATTACCTAAGCTGCCATAATGTACTTTGTTTTGGGTTATTTTTATTAATGTTTCTGACATTTAATACAACAATGGAACTGAAACATTTTTTCAGAATTAACTTGAGGAACTTCAAATGAAAGCAACAAGTATGTGCTGCTGTTGAGGAGGTGGTTACATCAGTAGCCACGCAGTTTAGGGTATTGCACAATACGCAGAAGATTGAATAGGCTTCAGATGTAGACTGTAACTGACTTTTGTGAAGTTTGAAATAGTTATTTGCATGTTCTTTACTAGGCTACCGGCAGATTTTTTTGATGAAACAGAGCAAGATAGTGGAAATGAAGAGCTTTCAAAGAGTTCAGGTCCCAGTTTATTGTCAGGAAACTACGATGATGATGATGATGAAGAGGAAGAGGAACAAGATCAGTCAAACAAATCTTCTGTTGTGCACAAAACTGAAATCCCACCTCCAACTCAAGAAGGAATAACTAATTCTCTGCCTGCAGGTAATGCTGACTGAATTAGTGATTCAGTAAGGAGAAGCTGTGTTTTAGCTCTTGATGGAAGGGTTGTCATTTATTTTTCTAAGTATTGCTATTAGCTGGTTGGGGTGTGTAATATTTGAAGTAGAGAAAGGAGATTCTTTGCTAGTTATTGTGTGGTGTTTTCTCAGCATGCTTACTGATTTTATGTTCTAATTGTTTAAGGCTGTCAAGTGAAATAATGTCTGGCTCTTCTTTCCTTGATTCAATAAGGTATTAATTATAAAATTCTGACCAGACAGGAATTTAAAAGAAGCTTGAACAGTTATTCTTTTTGTTCATAGGCTTCTGTCCTTTCTTATAGACTTCTTTGACAGCAAAACTGCAGCTGCTCCTGTAGTTTCCCATTCAGGATCCATACAGAAAGCAGAGATACAAGAGAAGATAGTGGAAAGGTAAGCAGTCAAATCAAATATTGATAGATTTGGGAATTGTAAATAAACATTATTCTTCCAGGAAATACAGACTGTGATCACTTAGAAATCTATCATATTGTTAACTAGTATTCAGAATAGTTTGTATATATGTCAGCCTCTAGCATTATTTCTGACAGATATTTCGCACGCTGGGGGCAGGATAAGAGATGGAGTAATGCCAGACAGTGTCTGTAAGGCATCTCTTTTTGCAAATTTTAACGCAGGATACTTGGAAGCTTAATGTCAACCACTGCTTTTACCTGTTTAAAGAAAACCATTTGCTGCTTCTGTAGTAATGGTTCAGCTCACTTGAGCACTTTTTTAGACAGTGGTTTAGTCTTTCCAAAGTAGAGACTGTGCTGTTAAAATGTTTGGGTGCCTAGCACACTAGAAAGAATAGTTTAAGAAGCCTAAGCTATAGCTCGTTTTGACAGTGAGATTTAAACCTGTCTGTGTGGTTCTTTGTAACTTAGGTAAGACCAAACCAAAAAAGCAAGTTCTGATGGTTGTAGGTAAAACTCATGGCATAAAAAACTTGCTCCATTTCTAGGTCCTTTTTTTTATAAAAGATCATGGGTTTCATTCTTGACTATTTTTAACTCTACAATAAAGCAGGTTGTAAAGTGTTAACTTGGGATAAAAGTAATCAAACATTTCAGGAAAGAAAACACTGCCGAGGCTTTGCCAGAAGGTTTCTTTGATGATCCTGAAGTGGATGCAAAAGTAAGTGAACTGCTCTTTTTATGCTGCTGGATTTTTTTTCTGCCAGTTGTAATGATTTTCTGAGTAGTAAGGATGTTTTGCAAGGTAATTAGTCATATGAGAATGTAAGAAATGCCTGAACAGTTCAGGGCTGACCAAAAGTTAAGCCTGTTGTTAAGGGCATTGTCCAAAGACCTCTTAAACCCTGACAGGCTTGGGGCATCAGTGACCTCTCTAGGAAGCCTGTTCCAGTGTCCGACCACCCTCTCAGTACAGAAATGCTTCCTCATGTCTGGTCTGAATCTCCCCTGGTGCAGCTTTGAACCATTCATTCTGTATTAATCAGAAGGGGGATGTAGGCAGGCAGGAAGAGCTGCTTAAATCGTATCTCAGAAGGTATTTTTGATTGTGGTTGTTTTGTGGCTCTTAAAGAAAACCAAAGAAATGTTACTTGTTGGTTAAAATGCTGGACTGAGATTTGGACAATTCACCTGTTAGTTTTATTTCTTTGAGTCATCCTAGGAAAAGCATTTCACCTAATTCGTACATCCAATTCTGCTTTGTAATTGAGGATATAAAAATAGTTCTCTAGTGTCCTTTGAGAGATCCTATTGAAAAGAGTTAAGAGTTACTGTGTGGCTGATACTGTACATCCTGTTAGAATGCAAATAGCTGGATTATGGCATACACTGTAATCTCTAGTACTGGCATACTGCAACAGTGAACTTGGTCTTCAGTGCTCTTGTCTTTTACAATTATGTGGGGGTTTTTTAATGCTCAGCAAAGAAGAGAAATGTGGGTGTTCAACATATTTCTCAAAAAACCCCACAACTAAAAATCTTGAAATTTTGATCAAAATCATTCATACTTCCTTCACCTTGCACAGTACCAAATGATGACCAAAATAAACACTGATACTTGAAATACAAACTGGTTTCGTTTGTTTCTTTTGTAGAATCTGCCACAGATTTGATGGCTGTCCTGCTTTCTTTATTAAAATAATAGTGTTGTAGGCTCAAAGTCTTTTTTATTTTCCTTGAGGATATTTCCCTATTGTTCACACTCTGGAAGGCTGCTGGTGTATTTAAATTTGATCGTGAGGTCAAGCCACGGCTTCTGATTTGGAGACCTTCCAAATAATGCTGCTTTATGCTCAGTTAGTCCCACTGTCCTAATTACAAGCTTAGGTGTCTCTTAATTGCTCTGGTAAGATTCTTTTGGCACCACTCATGCCCGCATGTTGGCATATGTGAATAGTTTTGAATATTGAAATATGTAGCTGAAAAAGCCACAGGTTGGTTTTGGTTTTTGGGGTTTTTTTGGTTGGTGTTTGTTTTTTTTTTTTTAATATGACTAATTGGAGTGTTAAATTTTTCAAATACTTAACTTCATGAGTTGGGAACCTTGTACAAAGTGGGAGTGCCTGGCAGGCAAAGGAGAATCTGCTTATATCTGTGAGGACACTGGTTAGTGATTTTTCTTCTGGTTATTGCCTCAGCTGGTAAAATTGACAGGTGGTTACATGTTCCAATAAGCTCTTCCTTGAATTGCTTGCAGGTGCTCTTCTTTTTAATCAGCCTTTTCTAAGTTTAGCTAATATGCAGGGGAAGGAAAATGTTTGTGATGTTGCTTGTATTGAGATGGCTGCAGTGATTATGTGTTGGAATCCTACACAAAATAATTATTTTCATAACTAAGAGTGAGCATTTGGAAGGGAGATTGTGGGCTTGAAAAATGTCGGTTCTTTACGTCAGGAATTTATAAAGCATATACATTCTGGATTAGATAAATATTTCGAGAAAAATAATATCTTCAGTGTTTAAATTTATTGTAAGAAATACAAATAATTATGAATTACAAAAGACAACCACAATGCATAATAACACAGTACATACACATATGATAGAAATAATCACAGAACAGAAAAATGAAATGATGACTATTACTTCCCAGTATGTAGTTTCCTTGGAAGCTTCTAATTTATTCTATAAACTTAATTCATACTACTGAATTTTGTATAATCGTTCAGGAACAAAACATACCAAACTGTTGTCTTTATCATGATGATGACCGATGTGTTACCAGAAGAGAAGAATGAATAAAGGAAAAATAAAACTAATGCAAAAAGATGGTGTCATGAATTATTCTTTTTCAAACTGCTTAGTTTTCCTAGCTATATAATTTCCACCCAGTCCAGAGCCAGGCATAATCTGTCATATAACATATGTTATATGTCACATCTTCCAGTCTTGAATTGTGGAAGTTTTGGTTACACAGGTAGATTATCTTGTTTATTTGCTTGTATTAAAAGCACATTCTGGGTTTGATTACCTTAGTTGTAGATCTTAAACGCATTCTTACAGCTACTACTTTATCAGTCATCTTGCCTTAGTAATTAATGCCATCTACCACAAGAAAAAAGCTTTGCATGTTGTTAAAATTGGTATGTAGCTGTACTATTTCTTCTTTTAGCCAACAAAATTGGACTAGATTTGAAATGTTTTCAGACTAACACCAATCAGACTAGTTACTGAATCATTTGATATTTTATGTTACGCCAAAGGCAAATAATTCACTGCTTTTTGGCTTGTGAGACAGCTACTATATACGATTGAACAGGCAGCTTACAGAGGAGTTTAAAAGTTATCACCTGACATAGCAAAATTACCATCAAATTAACAGACTTAGTCATTTCTGTTACTCCAGACATTCCACACCATCCACTCTTAGTCAATTAGTCTTTAATGCTACAGTCAAGGATGTTGTTTTAATCCAGGAGTAGAGTCAGATTTTTCCTTCAAAACCATTGTGCAGCTGCACACTCTTATTCATATACATTATTTAAACCAAAGTATGTCCAGCAGGTTTTTCTGGGAACACAGCATAATTTGTCCTATTTCTCCAGGCTTTTTACAGTGCCCCAAAGAGTCACTAGACGTAAATTGTTAATAAGCCTGTTTTTTCATCTTCCTTAGGTGCGAAAAGTTGATGCTCCAAAGGATCAGATGGACAAAGAATGGGATGAATTTCAAAAGGCAATGCGACAGGTCAACACAGTAAGTAATGGAATCTATTTTTATTGATTCTAAATACTATACACAATAAGGAAAACAACAGTTTCATGCAGCTCTGCAGAATGACTGACATCTGCATTTGTCAGCTGGTTGTTGCAATGCAGTGTGTGGTTAAATGCACTTTATAAATGAGCAAAAGGTTCTTTCTGTTTTTCCACTTAAGGGAAATTAAGTTGAAAAAAGTTTGGATCAGGATCCAGTCGTCAATATGTATCTAGTTACATTTGTTAAATTGTATTTAAATAAGATAGCATATACCTAAGATCAGTGTCCTGTATCCAAACAGGACATAATTGTGGGTTCTTTAGATGAGATATATTCATATTTTGACCTTGAAAAACACAGAACAAAACACCACCCATTTGTCTTTTTCAAAAAGGATCTATAAAGTGTAGGTAACCTGGATTTTTATGGTTAATTTAAATGTACTGGAAAGGAACCCCAAAATTTGGGAAGGTGACAAAATATTTTGTGTGTATGACACGTAAGTTGGCCACAATTTTTCTGTACTTCCATTTTTTTACTGTTTAGCATCGCAAGGAAAGTCTTCCTGGAACACATTTTTATCTGCCCTCTTGTCCAATATGAAACTGTCACTAAAGATACCTGGTGTTCTCCATCTTCCCCTAGAGTATTTGGTAGTTTTTAATTGTAAATAATTGCTGATATGTCAACTGCTAAGAAAAGTGGTGCAAAGAAATTTATCATTGCTCATTTTAAAGCGGTCAGCACTATAAACAGAGCGAATGTTCATACAAAAGCAGTGGTGGATACATTTTGCTAGCATTAGCCATTCAGATAATTCTTCAGCTTAGAAGGAATCTTCTTAGTTATGCGTGGACCATTGATTGCATAGCATCTCCCAGACATTCAGATTTGAGAAAGTATATGCTGAAAAAAATAACAGGTTAGAAATACTTCGGGATCTAGTGGGAATATTTAACCAATACTTTCAATAAGCGTGTGTAATTAAGTCTCAAGCATTGGGATAGAGCTCCTGTTTCAACCTCAGACTTTGGATGCGTGTAGTTTGTTTATGCTTGGTTTCAAATAGTAGTGTATTGAAAAATTCAAACGGTTAACCCCAAAGCAGCCTGACTACTTTTAGTTTTAAGAAAAAAAACAAACAACAAAAACATATCCATTTCAGATTAAACGAGATAAGATTTTTTTTTTTCTGTATTTGCCTCCAGAGTCTTTTGTGAAGGTGGGAGTATATGATAGGAGATTGACATTGACTTGAGGTAGAAGGGAGGAAGGGAAGACACAGACATCAAAAAGGAACAACAGTGGAGTTTGGGATGAAGGTGACTTTTCTTAGTGCTTTTCTGGTTTAGATTTCAGAAGCAATAGTGGCAGAAGAGGATGAGGAGGGACGACTAGATCGTCAGATTGGAGAAATTGACGAGCAGATGTAAGTAGATCAATTTTTCCTCAAACTTTCTGTTCTCCAGCGGTAATGGATTGCTATTTGACTAGAGTGATAAAAACATTTTTAATTTTAATCATCTGTGATACTACCTTTCATTAATCACCTAAATATTTGAAGGACAGACTCCCTCAAATTGCAGAATGATACCTAATAAAACCATGAATTTTGGTGCAAAGTCATGTAATTATTTGCAAAGAGAGAATGTGTTAGAATCAGTGAAAGTACAGCAAGCAGACATGGGCAAAATAAAGCAATAGAAGGCAAATTCTTTGAACAAACGGTCCTGCTTCCCCCTGTCAAATGTCTTAATTTGTATTTCTCTGTGAATTCTGATCGAAGTAGAATTTATGGGAACATTTTTAAAAAACAAGGTCCAATATTCTGCACTGCAATTAACATTTCAATAGCGACATTTGTGTTTTGACCATCCGTTTGCTGTACTGAAAATGTCCTGTTCTGTGCCCAACTCTCCTTGTTTCTAATAAAAGTTTACTTAAAGGTTTTGTTGAATGATGCACTTAATTACATGAAGCGGGGTTTTTTGTTTTGTTGGAATGGTAGGTGTAGCGGTTGGATAAGCATTAGTTTAAACTTTTAAGTAACCTGAAATACAGCTTAGTGGAGCAGATTGTTACCATTATCATGTAGCGTAACATGTTGATTAACAGTGGTTATGGCAATGGTAGCAATTGAAAAGAAAAAGATGAATTCTGATTTTAATGAACCTTGCAGCAAAAAGATGATGCTAAAAATTAAACCAACACTTAAGCCATCTGGACAGATTTACATGCTACAGATAATCAACATAGAGTGACAATATCATTGGGTTCAAACTGAGCTTTGGTAGTACAGCAATGTCTTTTAACAGTGTTCAGGTAATTTTGGAGAGGGCTTGTGCTAAACCTGGTTGTCTTTGAGCATTCTTTTTTTCCCAGTTGCTAAGGATGCTATAGTAGAACCAAATTCAGAAATTTGTAGAGAATTTCAAGCTTGTTACTGTAATTATTTTTCCCCCAAATAAACGCTCGAAATAGATTTTTAAAGACTGGTTTTGTAGCTTTGTTTTCTGAGTGTATTTAAATGCAGGCTATTTCAAATTAAATTCAAAATCAAATTAATTCCAGTGACATTCATGCTTTTCTTAGCCTTTAAGTCTTCAGCTGTGACTGCCTGTAAGTAATCATCTTGCAGATGTGCAAGGGGAAACAGGTTCCAGATAACAGTATTTCCTTGTTGACTCTTCCTAGCAAATAGGAATGAAAGAAGCAAAGGAGTATTTAAATCAGGCTGATACTACTTGGCATTTTCAACAAAATCCCCTGTTAAAATGACTAGAATAATTGTTATAAAACATATTTCAAGGACAGAACTTTTTAAGTAAATGAAAAACTGAAACTTGTGGGCTGTGTTTACTTAAAATGTTCTGTTATAGCACACAGTAAGTAGATAAAGAATCTCAACTGCTTTTTTATTTTCAGAGATGCCATCACTAAGTTATCAAAATTGATAGCCAATTGATGTCTTGCCTTTCTACCATATATGAAAACCATAAGCGGAACAAAGAATGGCGTCTGTTCTTGTGTGGAAGTGGATATTGGTTCTGTGCTTTTTAGAAAAATGATTTGTGGTGGTATTGCAGTTAAATATTTGGATTAGATCTCATTGCTAGAGAACTGACCACATCTCTCCTCTGCTCTGTTTCCACCTGATTAACACAGAGAAGGTGCACTAGCATATTGAAAGCATATTTTGTAACTGATGGAAAACTGTGGAGCTTTTTTTATCCAAAGTTGGAGAAGCAAAATCCATCACTGTAGACAATGCAATTGATGTGGAAAGGCCACAAATGTTAATAGGTGGTTTACTTTTCAACAGTGAATGTTATCGCCGTGTTGAGCTTTTGCGTAACCGCCAGGATCTGATGAAGGAGAAGTTAAAGGAAGCCATGAGATTACAAGCAATACAAGAGAAAGACGATGAGGCTATTGGTAGCGAAGATGAAGAAGAATTGCAGGATTTGCTGTCTCAAGACTGGCGGGTGAAAGGGGCTTTGTTGTAGCACTTCTGCAAGGTGGTTGATACCCTCTTTATCCATGATGTCACTTCCATTGTTAGAAGTGAGACGCTTTTGTTAAATATTTATTTAAAGAGGATTGTGAGATGGTAAAGAGCCAAGTGTATTAAAAAAAATAATCTTTGTAGATCTGCAGTGGTATATTACTTGCTGTAAAAACTGTACATTGCAAATGTTTTACAAGATTGAATGCACCTTTCCTATTAAAATTATTGGTTTCCTACCAGAAGTATTTTAATGGGATTAATAAGTAACTGAAGAATCTCTAAGGTTTTGGAAGCATTAGATATATCTGGTAATTTTGAGACTTGGGTTATTGTGTATAGAAGTAAAGGACTTGCAAAAGTGGTAGTGTACGGAGTTTTCCCAGACTGGGGGTGAAAGGAAAATGTTATGCGTTTATGTTATCTTAAATTTTGTAAGTGCTCTTCCTTCCATTGCCCTAGCTCCCAATAAAATATGTACATTTTTTTCAGGATCTGTTACAGTTTCTCTGTGTATGTAAGGACTAAGCTCAGAAACGTTGAGCTTCTCCACAGTGTATACTCTGATGTGCCACAGGCAGTGTTGAATATTTTTCTTGTTTTGCGTAGTGCAGCGGTAGTGTAGCGTACCTCACATTTCTTGAACCAGAGGGATGAAAACACAGTGGTTACATATTTGCATAACTAAATGAAGAGGTGACAAAATCACAGAGAGGAAGGTACTGCACTGGAAACTGATGAGATGAAATCATTTATCTAGCTGTAAATACTGGAAATTTTCTTATGATACTATCTTAGGCACAGAGAGCATCTAAAATTGATTTCTGGTCTGGTAAAAGCAGATTAAGTAAAATCAAGACCACAAAACTTGACAAGAATGGGACATGGAAAGCAGAACTACCTTGAGCTTTGGTAAGTGTCTTTTTTTTTATTGATGAAGCTTTTTTTTTTTTTTTACATTTGCAAATCTTAAAACATTTCAAATTTGCTGAGAACTTTTGAAAAAAATAGAGATGTGTGGGGTAATTTTTATCAAAATAAAGTCGTGAAGGAACAGCTTAACATTTTTTTTAAAGATTCTAGTTTTAAAACAAATTAGTTTCTAAAAGGAGAAAACAAGCTTTGTTCTTGTAAGAGCATTCCAAATACTTGCCTTGAAGATGTTTATTAACCAAGCAATAAAGAACTAAAGCTAGATGTTTGATTTGCCTGTTTGGAAAGAAAGACTTGATAATGATCCATATTGCGAGATGCTTTTTTTATCACTCCGGGTAAAGCACACTAGCTTGTTAACTTTAGAATCTCTCTGTGCATTTGCCTTAATGTCAGAGAAACAGATGTGACTGAAGTCAGGTTATCCTGGGTGCCACGGACATAGATGTTTTTTACAGTAGAAAAATGTTAATCTCTGACTTTATAACTTAAACTCCATTTTGTACATATATCTGTAACTTTAATTTTGTACATGAATCTGCACATCATGATTTCCATTGCAGATGAATAGGGAAGGCACCGAGCATTACAGCAGTTCAGCTGTCTTAGTTCAGTTGCCCTCCTCTTTAGAGTTACCTGGCAGTAAGAAGCTGAAGGTACTGAGTTTAGTTACAGTGCAGGGAGCTGCTTGTATGTTCAAATCCAAACCAGTGCAGCCCTTTGTTTTAATTACTAGGAATAGACGGCAGGAGTAAACACCAGATCACTCATCGCTCTATTCGTTATCGTCGCATAACTTTTGTTGAACGAGTAAAGGCAATGGAGAAGGCAGTGGTGGTATGTACTGCTGAGGGAGCAACTGACAGCGTCGGTCTCTCTTGGTTGTGGCTTGTTTAGGAGTTGGTGGTTTTTTCCTTGGAGGAATCTCATAGATCCACAACCAGTGTTGTATACGAGTTTTATACAGCTTATTGCATACAACTGTAAATTTCTTCAGCATTTGAAACGAAGCTTTTAGAGAGCTTTGTGAAGAAGATAGGAGTGATTTCGCTATCTGTATCCTATGTGACCATTGATGTACGCGTGCTGTTGTGTCAAGAAGGCAAGAAATCATTCTGCTTTTTAGCAATGAAAGTAGCATGGCTGTAAGGGAGAAGAGGGAATTACCCCAACCTTGTCGAATAGTCAAGCTAATTTTTCAAGGTAAATGTCTCCTGTGTCTTAGAAAAACATAGGCAAAATTAATTTATATTTTAAGTCTGTCCTCAGGTTTAGAAAATAATTTTATGAAATTCTGAGGTGCTATTCAGCTAGATGATTAACCAGAGCAAATAATTATTTTTAAAAAATGTACTTCCTTAATTTCTTTCTAACTTCTTAACTTTCTCGAATCCTGTTTTTAAACAATAAAGAGGAAAGTAGTTCTAATACTTAGCTCTGTCCATAGCCACTATTAAAAATGAAGTTTTAATCTCTGGCACAGTGGAATTGAGAGGAATATTTTAATTCTCTGATCTCCAGGACCTGCAGAAAACTGAAGAATCAGAATTAAGGGAGAAGACTTAGCGTTTGTAATCCTTATTTATATAATAATGGAGAGTGTTGCCCAAATTTAAGAACTGTGGAATTTCATGCCACCAAAAAATAGTTGTGATTCCCCAGCTTAGGGATTTTGAAACTGGTAAGTGACTTCCAGGGTCAAAATGTGTGCGTGTGTCTGTGTGTTTGAAATGGAGTCCCGAGTAGGAGCTCTGCAGGGAGCAGCTAACTACTGCCAGTTGTTGGTAGTTGGCTGTTCTCTGGCAAGTGCCATCAGTCACAAATGGTAATCTGTGTGCTAACTTCTCTCCCACCATGGAAGAAATAAGCTGCTGCTGTCGTGACTTAGAAGCAGATGTGGAAAAAGGGCTGTACAGAGGTACAGAGGAGCCCAGAAGCGATTGCGCAAACCAAACCAAAAATAACAACAAACAAAACAATGTTCTCATTTGCTAACACGATTGTTTGTCATTCCTCCACTAAAGCATATAATTTTAAAATTTGCTTTGGAATTATAAATACTGGTTAAAAAGAACATTAACATTAGCTCTGGTCAGCCCCCCTGCTGATAAATTCAATTTGAGGAGAGACAGATTTTGCTTATTACATGCCACTGTAATTAAATCCTCTGCATTTTATCATCATAAAAACACTGAGCTAGAAATAGCTCTGATGACAAAACTCGTATTACTCAAATATTTTCAGCACTTAATACCTTCTTCTTTTTTTCCTGTAATCAAGAAAGCGTGCACTAGGAAATCAGACATTCAATCAATAGGAATCCTGCTGTAGCTGTCACTAGAAACTGTAATGTGAGTATATAATGTTTCAGAAATTCCTTTTTGTTAGGTACCATCAGATGAATTTGAGAATTCTCTTTCATTTCAGTTACTGTCCTGAGACACATGCCAGTCTGTAGAGTGACAGGACACATACGTTGATGCAGAAACTGATTTAATCAGCATTACTGTGTTCCTTCCCGGAACCAAGGAGTAAGCACAGCTCAGTGGCAAGACAGGCGGTATGTACCTACAAAGTGTCGCTTCGGCCAAGAGATCGAAATCTTCTGCTGTGAAGCAGTTTTTCACTACCTGCCTTCATTTAATCTTCTCTTCATCCCTTCACTTAGAACTATCCTGGCCTGTTAGCTGGGAAAAGAAATGTGAGCAATGCCCTTGTGTAGGCATCTAAACCAGGTCTGTCTGCGAAAAATATAGTGGAGGGGCTGATGCCTTGCATAATTGTTGATACAGCAGTTACGGAAGATTGAAGAGATCTCTGTTCAAATCCCTTCTCTCTATGCTGTCCTTGGAACGTACAGTTCCTGTGATCTAGTTGAGTGGCCTAACAATTTTAGTCTTCCCCGTAGAAGCTGTGTCACTGTAAAATGGTTGAATTAGTGAACATATGTGACTTGTTCGATAGTTGTGACACTCGCCCGAGAAGGGCAAGGTCCTGTCCCAAGTACATAAATACTACTGAAACACATTCAGCTGAGATTGAGGCTATGTAAGAAACTGGATTTAGATCTCCCCCATCCCAGAGAAACACTCTTGTTTTCATGCTGTTGGATTTTTAAAAATGAAAAAAACCAGGGATGCTTCCATTTCTGCCTAGTTCAGGTGGGGAAGGTTCAGCGCAAGCTTTAAGACTGTCTTGTGAAACCTCACAGAAACACCTTGCCCACACAGCCCCATGAGGCTGAGGCGCTTACCAGGTGCTTACACTTTAGCACCAGTGAGATTTATGCTGTTAGCTTCCTAGGAGCTAAGTCAAGGAGCCTTGACTGGCACAAATATGCACCTTGGGGCCCGTCGATGCCGCCTGGCTCTGTCTGAGAACAGAAAGCACTCTGCATGTTAGCAATGGACAAGGTTATATGGCTGAATACATCTAATTTTGGTTTTCCTTCTGTTTGACTATTCCAGCCAGCATTTGTACTTTCTATTTTCTCTACTTGAGAAACACAACAGAGCTGCTTGAATTTGTTTTGAGATGTTTGCCGGAACTCTGATACCAATTTGATGATGTGATGAGTTCATTTGGGAGCTCACGGTTGTGTGGGCAGTGACCTTTTCATATCGGGTGCATGCTTCCTCTAATCTACCTTTGGGCAGGTATTTAGTTTTCTATCTTGGATAACATGAGTTATTTTTTTCCCCCTCCAGATGTACCTTCTTGTGTTTTGTTTGCCTCTCTTGTATATTAAAGCTGTCCAGGAACTTTTTCTTGCCATTCAGAAATCTTTTCCAACTAAAATAGTTGAGTCCTCAATTAGCCTAGATTTTATCACATTTCTGCCTGTATTTTTTGCAAAAGCCCTCTCAGAAGACTTCTTTTTTTTCCTTGCTTTGTCCACATGCCTATATTTGACCTCTCTTCATTCCACACACAAACATGTCCCTGCACTAGTTTGTTTAAATCTTAGTCTTTTCTAGCCAGTTCTACAAGACACATGGGAATTATTTATGTGAAAGATGCTATACATGACAGAGTTGCTGCTGCCCTTTGCCTAGCAGCTTTACTGTGAGAGCAGAGCCTTGACCTACTTAGTGTTGAGCTGTGATGATGTTCTTTTTTCTTTTTTTCTTTTTTTTTCCCCCTCATTTACACTAACGAGAGAAATAGCTTTTGCTGTTGAGGAAATTAAGAGTATGGAGGTCTCTGCTGTGCAAGCAGCTTCAGCTCTCCTTGTTCAAATATATTTGAAGTAATATGCATATATTTTAAGTAGTAATAATGTAGGATTTTATCAAGGTTAATATTACAGCCTATAGTTCTTCCAACCTAAGGGTTCGAATAGCTAATTCAACATTGGGTTCTGGGTGCTGGGATGCAATGAGGCATTCTGTAGTCTTCCTCAGCAGCCTTTATTGTCAAGAGCTGCTCTGTGGCTGGTTCTGTATTGAAAAAGCTGTTTACTTCTACAGGTTTCCATGTCTGTATGCACGTCTTGGTCATATCATAGTTCCAGGCTCAGACTCAAGACGCAGACACGTAGGAGCTCTCCGTACCCTAGAGTCCGTGGAAAATAAGTACTTAGCCGGGCAGTGAGGGGAACCGAGACCCCAAGCTAAATACCCGGAGACAAGTATAACCTTAGTAGAGGAGGGATGGGGGTTGTAGAATTAGTCTCACATCATTAAGGATGCCACTCACTGCCAACACCTCTGCTTTCTCATGAGGATAAAGCAGTAGAATGTTAAAGTATTACTAATGCCCTAAGAGGCTCAGCCAGAGTGCTGTGTGCAGCAACAACTCTGGGCCAGCCTCTTCCTTTCACTTTTCTGTGAAGAGATGACGTGAGGCTGTGACTGCAGTGCTTCAGCCGAGCCAGAGGAGGAGGTGAAAGGCTCAAGCCATGGGTCAGGGAAGGATGAGACACTTCCCTGGGCCAGCTCTCCATTCTCCCTTTTTAATGCAAATTGTCCTGCTCCTCCCAGCTGCTGGGCTAGTTTCCTGGCCCGGTGAAAGGTTGGGTCTAGAAGCCCAGTCACTGAGCAGTGCTGCTGGGAGTGGGAAAATATGAAGGATCTTAGCCATAACGTACTCAGTACCCAAGTTTGTTCTTTTGTTTTTCTTTCCCCAGTATTTGATCTTAAAATCAGTATGGGAAAACACGAGAGATACAAACCAGCGGCTTCTTGTAGCAAGAAGCCAAATTCTGTCTTTTTCTATGCAGTGTGAGAAGTTCTCCAAGAGCAGCTTTGCTAAAAACCAAATAAGGTTTTGTAGAAATACTGCTTACTCAACTAATTACACGATCTGGCACCATCTAGCCATGAAAAGACTCCTCATCCCTGACAATGGGCTAATGCACTTTCTAACGTTGCCAGTATTGCGCAGTTGTTACACTCTTTCCCAATGAGCACTGGGACCTTAAGCATGATGATATGAAACCTTTAATCATTAATGAAAACAAGCAATTTGTCTATGATCTTAGTTTGACAATCCATAAAATAGTGTTTCTCAAATGACAAATTAGCAACTTGGTTACAAAGAACAAAGTTTAAACAACACAACAGTTGTATGCACAAAGCTACCACGTCTTTTTTTTTTTTTTTTAAATCAGGAAAAAAATTTATTTATAAAAACGTCTCATTTAATTTACTGTCGAGTCTCTAGCTGAATACAGTGGTTTAGAACACTAACGGCCCATGCTTTTATACAGATTAGCCAAAGCATGAACAGCAATGAAAATTAACTCCCGAAAATAACTTTGCTTTGCTTTATGTTATGAGCCATAACAGTGTTAAAACTGGAACAGTAATGAAAGCAACACAAGAGTTAGGAAGCACAGTTGCTTAAAGAGTAAAGGAAGTATTTTCTTTTGATGTCTCAGAATAATAAGAAAGTTAGAAATGGCAGAAACTCCTCTGTAGATTAGTCCATAGAAAGCATTGTCTCATGGGGCTTTGGAAAAGTCCTGTCTGGTGGCTAATGCACTAGGGCATGATGAGATACATTACAGAGCCCCCAGGCCAGTGACTTCTGAAGACAGCCTAAAATGTAGGAACAAAAATGAGGAAAAGAAAAGGAAAAAAAAAAAAAAGGCAAAAAAAAAGAAAAAAATCTTCTCACTATTAAAAAAGTAACACTTCAGTACAACCAGCATAGAACAGCATTTCAATGCAGGCAAGTTTTCTCACACAGAGGTTGGTGGTTTGTTTGTTTGTTTTTTAAATGTCAGTTATTGAAACAGTTACAATAGTCCAGAGCAATTTTACAGCAGTTTTCTAGAGCTGTTAAATAGCTGAGGTACCTTGACATTATTTCCAGTTTTTCCTTCATTATATACAAACAAAAAAAAAAAAAAAAGAAAGAAAAAAGCCCAAAACAACAACAACAAAAAAAACCCCAACCAAGCAACAAAACCAACCAAAAACCCCATCCGGATAAGTGCAAACTGTAACAATGGCAGTTCTACAAATGGTTACAGTGACAAAACTTAGTGCAAAGGTACTAAGGTGAAGAAAAGCCCACAGAATACAGAAATGACACAAAATACTGAGATAGTACTTAGCCCTATACAATAATAATAACAACACACTTTGAAATATCATGTTTTAAAAAGTATTGCATTTGCATTGTGTTTTTAGTTTATATTAAAATGCACTGAATACAGTTCAATTGTTAAAGCTTTGTGTCCAAGGAGTGCAAAGTGGATGAACGTGGCGGGCTAATGGGATTCTGGATTCGGAAGCGGTGAGGAAAACAATATTGCATTACTGAGTTATGCAACAGAAATTAAAAAGAAGGTGGGTGGACAAACAGAAAATGCAGTTAAAAAACTAGTTCCAACAGCTAGCAACCAGCCATTACATCACCCAGCTCTCTTCGGTTTGGCTGCAATTAAGTGGTTTTAGTTAATCTGAACATCATTAAGTGCTCGTTAGAGGGATGTTATCTGTCCAGCCAGCAACCTTTGAATCTCCTTTGATAAGCACTAGATTGTATTCGTAGTTCCAGCGCAATCCGATTGCGTAATCAGAGGTGAGCAAAATAGGAATGTATTGAGAGAAACCTAAAAAAAAAATGGTCATTTTGGCTGAACAAAATATATGTGAGAGGGGGTACCAGAATAGCGACTGCGCATGTCTGGTTTGTACCTACTATTGAGTACTTACAGAAACAGGTATTTTGTCAGTATATATAGGAGTAAAACATCTGAGCGCAAAAAAAAAGGAGCCTGCTTTCCCTCCTTAAAGCAGAATTCTTAAAATTATGTTTTTCCAAACAGAGAAAAACTGTTGCCCCCTTTAAAAGAATGGAGTGGAAAGGCACAGGTGCCTGATATTTATTTGTTTTCTTGCGGTCTTTCAATCATTTTAATTTAGGAGGTTTTTCTCGGACCACAAAGCTTCACTTGTTGTGCGTAGAAGTACCTGAGGTTTGGTACATTCTAGCCCCATCTCCTGCTCGCAGGCAGGTGTCGGGGAGGGGAGACGGGAGTCTTCTCTCTCGACAGAGAGCAACAGAGTGACCGGGGGGCACCAGCACTTCAGGTGGGATTTCAGGGGCTCTAGCAATCATCAGAAGTGCCAGATTTGCAGGCTCTAGCAATAGAAAAAAAATACCAGAGGTGCCAATTTGCCATAGGAAATTGTTCTGCAGTTGGAGGGATCCCTTCAAATGACTGTAACTGTATTTATATGCCAGGCAGTATTGCCGGAGCAGGACCCAGCTGCTGTCAAAATTTTGCTAGATTTATGTTTTTTTCGTTCTCGCCAGGTGTCTCCTTGCCGAGGCAGGGACACCCTGCCGTGCTGCGGGGCTGCCGGAGGGCCAGCCCGGGCCACGGTCCCGGTGTCGGGACGGTGTCGAGGGGAAAAGCCCCCGGCTGGCGCCCGCCCGCTGTTGGAACTAGTTGTTAGGTGGTGCCCGGGTGTTAGTCGTTATGGAGAGCGGAAGACGACTTGAGTCGGCAACAGTTAACACTAGCAATTTAACAGAAAATAAAAGATGCCGTATTGTTTCCTTGATAACTAGGATCTACCACAGACTCTTGGTAGAGCTGGCAAAGCTTGCATTGTGTCTCATCCCTTCAATATGGAGCAAACTTCTGGCGGTCAGATTTCTTAACCCCGCTCGTCGAAGGAATTTTGGCAGTGTAAGCTGACAAACTCCCCGTGGCCCCCGCGGCGGCCGCGGCATTTAGTGCCAGGAGTGGGACAGTTTTCATGCCAAGCAGACTGGAGACAGGAACGGCATAGTGGGTGGTTGGCAGAGTTGGTAGGGGAGGGGGGGTACTGACGGTAACGGCGGAGGCGGCCGCCAGCACGGCCATGGAGGTGGGGGTGGAGGTAGGGGTGGCAGACTGAGAGAGGTTCATGTTGAGGTCAACAGGGGTCGTGACGGAAGCGGTCTGGGTGCTGACTTTAGCCATCTCTAAGCTGCAAACGAAGAGAGGAAGAGGAACAAACAGGTTGGGAGGGTCCAGCCAGGGCGGTGGGGCCGGGAGGAGGAGGAGGAGGAGGAGGAGGAGGAGGAGGAGGAGGGAGGGGCGGAGGGACAGCAACCACGAAAGGGCAGGATTAGATCGGTGGACGAGGGGGACAGACGAGAGGGAGGGAGAGGAGGGGGGGAGAGAGAGAGAAAAAAAGGGAAAATGAGGGTCAAAGGAGGAACATGTTATGTGTTAAAGAAGAGAAATAACAAAAGGGTTTTTCATGATTCGATGGCAAAAACATTACTGAGACTCTAAAGTTCTTTCCAAAAATTAAAAAAAAAAACAAAAACAAAAAGAGGGTGGGAGGGAGGGTTGCTAGTTCATTTTACGTATGAAAAAAGAAATCTAAGGAATGCAGGTAATGGCAAAAAGATGGAAAAAACAAAACTTAGAAGAAAACTTAAAATAACTATGAAGTTTACTCCCCAGCACTGATGTGGTGAATTTCGCTTTTCAAAATTACGGTATTTTTGAAAGGGGGACGCGGGGGGTTTTGGCATTTTTTTTTTCAATTTGTCAATTTTGTGGCATAAATAGTACCCGTTGTCGTTTTGTTAGGATGAGAGGAGACTGAGCAATGATTTGCTGCTTCCATCTAAAGTATAAAGGTTTTGATTTGTTTTGGTTTTCTTTTAGAAAGTTAGTTTTTCGTTTCATTCATTGTGAGGTCAATGTGCATTTTTCATATAAAACAAACCTGATTAGCCAGTGTGTTCACTTCAATTTGTACTTTCTCCAGACTTTTTTTTTTTTTTAAATCACACCAGAATATTTATGCAATCTAATTATAAGGAAATTAGTAAAAAGGAAGACTGAAAAACACCCCGACTTTCACAGCAGCGGTATCCTTTCTGAGCTTGTGGCAGTGGTTACAGTGAACATGAAAGAGCTTACCAGCTGACAGACAAGGTACTACATGGATACAACAAACACATCGGCAGACGGACCCCGCCAGCACCAGGAAGTTCAGATTGACCCGACCTGCGAGCCCGAGGCAGCGACGGGCTCTTTGGAGAATGTCGGTATCAAACCACCTCCATTTTAGTCTAACTTCACTCATCGGCAGGCGAGATATGAGTTTGGCCCATGTCCTTAGGCTTTTCTGTACGTTTTTACACATTAAAATACAGTAATTTCAAGGACGCGTTGTTTTTTTTCAGACGACAAAATGTTGATAGATACATCCTCCCTTTGCCGTGCGTGTGTTGCAGCCTGTGCACTGCGCTTTGGGTCGGCAAACAACCTAAATAGTAGTTTCAGGATGCTTTTTGCATGGGAGCAGCTGGGAAGTACAGCAGCCTCGCATATGAATGGGACTATGGGTTAGAAAATCTTTGCTAGCTACAATTATACACGCATTAATTCCAAGTTTGGTGGGGGTTTTTTTACTAACTTGTCAGGCTCATGGCCTTTCTACTGAGGTGAGCTGAGGAGCTGTAGCAGCTTCTCCCTCCCAGAGCGGAGCGCCCCGAGCGAGCGACCGGCCAGCTGTGCAGAGGACACACGTGGCAGAGGACCGCTCTCTCATCGCGTCCCATCAGGCCAGGGGGAAGCTTCCCAGCGCAGGATTTGTGCTGGTCCCTGTTGGCGCCAGGGGCTGGGCAGCCGTAGGCAAGCTCCTTGCCCCAGGACAAGGGAGGGGAGCACGGTGACCCTGCTCGGGCCTTGGGAGAGCCTCGCTGTTCCTCACCTTAGGCTTACGGGCAGTTTTGAGAGTAACGGCCCCGGGTCTATTCGCGGTCAGAGAAAGGCGATGACCAGAAGGCCTGCCCGCTTTGTGCGAGGGCAAGGATGCGAGCGAGGAACTAGCGCTAAATAGGGGACGGGGACGTTGGACTAAAGCTTCCCAAAGCGCTGCTGCTGAAGGCGAGTCTAAAGGATACCTGACGTGGGTCTGAGCCGGGGAGAGGAGAGTGGAGGAGAGAGGGAAACATTGAGCACCCAGCTCCTCTCTTCCCTGCAAAAGAAAGAGGACTCTTGGAGTGTGAACTCCTCGTCGGCTTTTGCTGGGAAGTTGGAAGGCACATGGCTCATCTGGGGGGGCTGGGAGGGGAGGAGGGCAAGTGCATGAAATGCCGACCATCTGTAGGAGGTAAAGCTTTGGTTTTCCTACCCTCTGGTGTTTATCTGTCCCCGTGGATGAGCAGCTCAGAATTTTTCTAACCTCCACAGCAGAGCAGCTCTCCGCAGAGAGAAGAGCATCCTTGTGCTGTTAGCTGTGCTACTTGCAATCTACTCGCACAGCAGGATTTACATCAAGAATATTTCTTTCTGTCCACTGAAATGGTGGATCCAACTGCACCGTGCATCCTCGGCTTGGGGTGTAGGGGTTACATGGTGATATCTTAGCAGGTTTTCAAAAAATCACTTTATACAGTTGGAATTTTTTTATATTTCTAACTTATTATTCTGCGAGGAAGGCGTATAGAAAGGTAGTGCAGGAGTCGGTGTTTCGCTGACTGCAAATTTGCCTACCATGCCTTTAACAAAACAAAACAAAATAAATCCTTACCGATATGGGGGGGAGTCTGAGCCTGAGCTTTTTCCTGCACCAGCAGGGAGAATAGATCCCCCAGGCTAAATTCTGGTGTTGGTAGCAGCCGCTGAAACTCCCTGTCTCTGGTGTACTCACACACGTAGGATTAAAGCAATAATTTGCCCTGATTCACTTTTATTACTGGTGGTAACGTGGGAGGTGAACGTACATCAGGTTAGCCATCAACTGCCCTGTGACAGCAGCCGTTTCCCAAACCAATTGTAGATGCAACAAAATTGAACGCGAAAGCGGACAAGGCCGCCTTCATACAGAATTTCACGGTGCCAATTTTATGCTGAAGACCTACACTTTACGAATATATGCACCAAAGGCCACATCCTGCATTACCCAAAACTAATGAAAGGAATAAAGCTCGAGTGTGGCTTTGGGGGTCCTGTTAGCTCTGTGAATGAACCTCTCATCAAAATGGCAGTAAAAAAAAAAAAATGTCTTCAGGAAACCGCCCTTCGACAAGGAGCAAGTGCTGCTGGCTACAATTCATTTATAATCCAAAGTCAAATATTACACAGGAAACCTAAACTGCCGTTCATTCATAATAAAAGCTAGAAGATGGACTTGGATAATGAAAAGCCAGTTACTACAGTGGAGACCAGTTAAGAGACAGAAGATTTTACAGGAAAAAAAAAGACACTTCTACTGCAAACAAGCTAGGACATGTTCTACTCGTACAGAGGTCAGCGCTCGGGTAATCAATACAGAATCAAAACAATACTTTAGAAAGGTTTAAATCTCTGTCTTGACATTGTATCAATGTATTTATATATCTATAATTTAGAGTATGTTATGTACATATTCAACACCAGATTGCAATAAAAGTCTTAAAACAATTTGATAAATTGTTCTACAGATGGCAACTTTGGTTGGAGGATAGTTTACAGATACACACAGAACGTTTCAGGAATACACTGAATAGATTTATTTTTTTTTTTACATCCTATGCTACTGTGAGACATTGATTTATGCAGAAATACTGGCCCTGGAAACCAACTCCACGAGAATGACAGAACTTGCAGGGGAGAGAGAAAAAAAAAAAGTCCACCTTACCCTGAATGCTTATATGGCTTTTATTTATTATAACTATTGTTTTGACATACCAGACTATACCTTGGGCAGTCTAGATACTGTACTCAGCTCTTCCCCAACGCTGTTTATTTCATGCCAACATCTTTAAAAGAGATGGCAGTACTTGTGGCAGGTTTAGGACTGACAAACACTGAAATTGGCTCCCCGTGTGCACAGGCAGTGGCAGCCGAGATCTGCCTCTTGGAAACCTGCCCCAGGACCGAAACCCCAGCTAGAGCAGACCTCCCTCTTGCTTGGAAGTTTTCTTGGTTCTTCCTCCAGTGCAACTGCAAGCTAGCACTGCCGACACCTAACTGGATGGGAATCTCTCTCGTGAAAGGAGAAATCTGGAGCAGTGTCACTTTTTAAAACGAAAAAGCCACCTTAATGTCCTATGTTACCTTAGAGCTTAATTTATTATACATTACTTTAAGAGTCTTCATTTACAAATGAAGTCACTTCATCTACATACAGTTTCAACACATGGTACATAATAATATATGATGGTTTATTGTAGATGACGGTAACAAATGACTTCTATCTAGAAATTCAACAGGAAGAAAATATTTTGTTTCTGGTTTCACAGGGTATAGATAGAGTATCCGTTGTATATGACTGCTGAGAAGTTTTCTTCTTTGCAAAAGTATGTTAAAAGACCTCATATATATCCCATTCCATCAAAAGAATCATTAAACAGTAATAAACAGAAGTGTGAGAGTTCACAGGCTTTTCTAAAGTGAGTCAAACAGAGGTTTGTTCACTAGAGTTTCTGTCTCTGGTGAGCAGCTCACTGCAACTCCATTAATAAGTGCATTATTTTATTTGCATGCTTTAGCTGTCTTGAAGATCTTAAATTGTTATCTTCTGGAATCCAGATGCATGCCATATGGTGTTTGTGCAACTAAAAATGAAGGGGTCTATTCTCGTCTCGATGTGTGGGGAATCCCTGAACACCAAGAGAAGAACATATCCTTAAGGGTTAAAGGAGGGAACACATTTTTATTTGATTACAGGGCTTACGGAAGTGACTTATATTTGCTACAAAGAATATAAATCAAAAGAGCTGTAGGTTGTTTTAGGATTCTGGAAACAGCTTATCTTAGGCTTCACGACACCATCCCTCAATATATCTTTCCCTAGGAAACTACTTTCAAACTGAATTATAAAAAGTAATATTTTTTTTTTTTTCTGTAACACAGAGCTGCACAAACGCCCTTTTCCTCCATTAAGACATTTGCAGTGGCTTGCAGCGGCACACTGCAGAACTGGGTTGGAGAGGAGGCTGCACCATAGGAAGCTGTAGACCTGCCATGACTACAGCCCCCCCCGCCCCCCGCCCCCCCCCCCCCGCCCCGAAATCACATACTTTCTATGACCTTAACAGCAAACGTAGTTAAACACAAAGCTTGATTCATATCACAATATTTTTTTAGAGGGGAAGGGGGAAGGAAAAAAAAAAAACCCAAACAACCAAACAATAAAATACATAGATACTCCCCCTCCCCACAATATATTGCCTTGGTCCACCATTTACAAGTAGATCTATGAGACAGCGCTATATCCATTGCACTTTCTTCTCAGGATAATTGCAAATAAAAGTGGTATCAATTTTAATATTTTTCTAGCTAATCGTATCAAAACTGCTAGAGACTTAAGCTGTTGCAATGGCTTAGCTAAACAGCCAGTGCTTTCATTAATTCTGGCACCGAGAAGTGGAGAAGCAGATAGATAGTCTCACCCCATCTCATCAGGGAATGCTTTTTACAAATTTCTGATGCTGTCTCTGAAAAAATAAATCCTGTGCCTCTTTAGCAACCAAATGTCAGTTTAACATCAAGTCTGAGTGGCAATTTCCAGTTCGTAAATTAAATCTGTTTTGCAATCTGTTTCACTATATTTGCCATTTAGGACAGTAAAATGGGTCTGTGAAAAGTATTTTCTTCTAAAGAATTTATGATTTTAATTTCATTTAATTTATCCGCCTATATTTTAGGTGGATGCTAATGTGAGTATTCAGATTTTTCAGCTTTTTGTCATTCAACCTGTACCTGGAACTGCACCGAATTAAGCTCCTTTCTGTATAAACTGACAGCAAATCCAAGTTTCTAAGGATACAGGCTTTACAAACCATTAGGAATTGAATAATACTACGCAAAACGGACACTGCGAACCAACTTTCTGGATCTATCCAGGACAGATATTTGCTGGAGAGCAGACAGAGCAATCTCGCAGAAGCATTATCACTTACAAAGCAAACTTACCTTGCGTTAATGAGGTACTGTGCTAAGCTGATGTTTGCAGGGGATCCTGTGATTGTAACTTGTCGTTCTGCGGAGCCTTCTGTGGCATTAGCAATCTTGATCTGCGCTCCTGACATCTGCCTGATTTCATTTATCTTACTGCCTTGTCTGCCAATAATGCAGCCTATTAACTGGAGCGGGACAAAGACTGAGATTAGTGCCGCAGACACAAGCCAAAACCACTTAACTGCAATTTGTAGTATTGCTAAAAACACGGTTATGAAAAGCTCAATATCGAAGCATAAGATTTTTGCTGTGCTGTTTGGAAGGAATAACTAGTGCAGTCTATTGGCTCTACGGTCCCACATCTCTAAATCAAGTTTCACTACTACATCGTTATCAACTCAATATCAGATTATTTAGATGTCTTCCATGGCAGAAAACGACACTGTGCCGTGGTGCTGAGGAACGCAAAACACAGCCCAGCCTGACTTGCCAGTGGCAGCAGCAAGCCGAGAACAGCAGCTGGAAGTCAGGCTGACCATCCAAAAACTGCTGCCCTGTGGCTTTGCACCGTTCCGACACCTCCCTGGGCACACGCGGTACTCGCTCGGCCAGTACTGCGCCGTTAAAGTCAGTGGGATTTACAGACCTGTAACTGCAGGCAGAAGCGGGCACAGGAAGAGACTGAAATTTGTTCACAGTGTAACTGTGTTCCTTTACAGGAACTTAACAAAACTCACATTTTGTGAAAAAAACCTGAGCCTGAGGGGTGTGTGTGCATGTCCCTAGATCCCCTCAAATTTTAGGGGTTTTTTTGGGTCAAATTGCATTGGTGTTATCGTCAATTAACAATGTTTTAAATGTCGCTTAAATGCTCTTGGTGGAGTCACAGGCTTTTGGAAGCTGTGTGCAAGACCTGGAGAAGGTGTTTAGCAGCAGACGTAACTGCCGCAGCTGCCACTGGGCTGAGGGGGTGTGGGAGCTGTGCCAGGGCGCTGCTCCTCTGCTACAGGCCGCCCCAAAAACAACCGGGCACCAAGCAGGCAGCTGAGGCTGAGGCATTTCGGCTTCTGTAAAGGCGAGGAGGGGGGCTTTTTGTGTTTTGTGTTAAGGAAGGATGGGTGCTAAGAAACTCAGCAATGCCCCGAACCAGTAGAAAAGGGAAACTTTGCTCTACAGTTACTGTGGACACTGGGATGATGTCACCAGCCTGGCAGAATGACGTGCCAAGATGCAGAGATTGCCTTCATCTTCCACCTTCCTGCTGCTTCAGGCCCTGACGTGTTACCATCTCTGTTTCTGTGGTGTTTGGACTATCTTGCCAGAAACAGATTGACATTGCCCAGACAGTTCACCAAAAGCAGGACCCCCCCCGCCCGCTCCCAGCGCGATCCTCGCTGCACGTTCAGTGACAAGCCGGAAGCCAAAGCGGGTACCTGGGCAGCCGAAACGGAGACTAAGCATAAGAGGAGCGCCCGCGAGGGGGAAAAGCGGGGCTTCGGGAAAGGCAGACAGGATTTCGTGTCCTGTCCAAACAGGAGGGCCTCGCCGAGCGCTCTGTCCTTACCCTGAGGACACGTGTTGTTGGTGTGCGGCTGCGCGTGCCAGCGCGGAGGCCTTTGCAAGCTTCCCCGGGGAAGCCCGGAGCCTGTCTCGTGCACGCGAACGTGCCTGTGCATGCGGGCTGGCAGCAGCGCAGGGATCCCTAAGCGCCCGCTTCCTTTGGATCCGCAGGTCGTGAAGGTGAAGCGGGAGAGAGGAGCGCCCAGAGCACAGGTGGGTGCCAGCCAATGGCGGGGTTTGGCTTTTGTTAGTGTGTGACATCAGCGTGAGGAAAGCAAAGGCAGTCCTACTAGAGCGTTATTGTACAGCAAAGCTGGCAGCACAAGATCCCACTCTTATCTGTTAAAACCTGGTGATAGACTTCCATAATTTTTTTCTCGTGAATCATTTACATATCATACTGTAGCTATAATTTACAGAAATCTGGTCAGAAGCATTCACTACTGCAGAAGCAGAGTGGAGTACGGGGGGGAGGAGGGAAGCCTTGAGTCGTCTTTACTTGACTGCTAGCCAGAGTTGTTCACTGAGATACAGGAATGGCTTGGGATGGCCACCAGGAGTGGAGGCCATCAGTATTTCCTTCTGCCATAACCACCATCTAACTGTTTTTGCACTGATGATGTTGAAGTGACTGGTCAAGAATCCATCTGTTGCTACTGATGATCTTATGAAGCAGTGACCAGGATTTAGGGGCTGTGAAGCAGCTGTTATGGTGCCCATCACATCTTCAGATTTCTTTGATGCTTCTCACTTGATGTGCAGATCTGAATATGCTTCTGGTTGCTTTAATAATTATGTCCTGAGTGCCAACAGGAAAATGTAGACTGTACATATTCCCTCAGGCTGTTCAAAGCAGAAGGGGAAATCTGATAAAATTACTTGGTGTAAAATACATGGAAAAATATACAAAAAAATATATTATTTAGAAGAATTTCAAGCAGTCCAGTTCACAGGCGTAGCTGTCATTGTGGCATTCAAAGCAGAGGAACTGCATGGGACCGCTGGTTCTTCAGGCACAGTTCAGACTTAGTCTTACATGTCTGGTTCACCAGCTCTGAGAAGGCAGTTGCCAGGTCACTCAGGAGGCTGCCACTTGTATGTGCTGGAGGTTCTCCAACGAGCCTTGTAACCCCGGTGGGTCAGAACAAAGAATTTACCATTTCCTAACTGACTTTGAGTTAGGTACTGAGGATTCAGTCCAGGCCAGTCAAGGCTGCTGGTGATACACATATCTGGAAGTAGAGGTTCGGTAACCTTTGGTCTGAAGCTCTCCAAAGTCATCCTTTGTTGCTGTGGCTATGGGCTGCTTGAACACGCTCTGCCAGCCGTGACGTGACCTGCAGCTGGTGCAGAATTCGCTTCTCCATTTGGCACGCAGGGAGGACAGTAGTGCTGGGGTGCTTGGGCTCTCTCTGGGGTGCTTGGGCTCTCTCTGGGGTGCCTTTCCCATTATGTATTACTTACGCTGAAATTCGTGCAGTATCTGAATATTTGAGAGCTGACGGATTCTGGAAGAAGTTCAAGGTTTTCATCTACAAACCTTTGCTCAACCAGGCCGTGGACATTTGGTTTTACATAAAAAGACCTGCTCTGCCTTGCTTTGAGATGAGTCCATGACAAATTGCATCCAAACACGTATCTCTTTTCATGACTGACCTTTCTAATGCCATCAGCTGCCTGTCTGCCATTCTGTAGCCCCCATTTCACATAATTTGGCAGGCTACGTGTAATTCAGTCCCACAAAAGTCCCTCTCCACAAAAGCAAGCTTCCCTAGACTTTGAAAGCTGCTACCTTGCATGGAATGCTGCCTGTTTTGTAGACATGTCTTTGCTGCTTTTCCAAGCTTGGTAGATGGAGCTAGAGACTGTGGAGGATATTAAACATGTAGCTGTTTTCAATGACTTTGGGCGCTGTGTTATTTTTGATGCTCACCTGCTTGCTCAACATTCAGTGAGCCCTACTCTCACTTATGGAAGAATAAATCAAGAGGAAATTCTGCAGAAAGTAAGTGATAAAGCTCGCCCATGTGAGAGAGGAGCCAAGCCTACTATGCACTATAATATATATACTATTTTTATGGAAAATATATATAACATACACATATATACACACAAACACACACATATATTTTTTATATATATATGTATTTATATGCATATATATGTTCATTCTCCCAAGACTTGAGCAGAGCAGTATCAGATCAGATGTACACCTAGCCCAGCAGCCTGTTGCTGACTGTGGCAGTAGCACGTGCTTGCAGAGAAAGGATAAAAACAGTGTGAGGTATAACACAAAATTTCCACTGGTATCCCAAATTCCCACTTACAGCTTACAGGTTACCTGAACAGCAGTTGGTATCTCTGCCTTTATGCTCAATAGTCCATGTGTATGACAATTTCTTTTTGAACCCATTTCTCCTCCTGCTGCCTGAGAAGGGCCATAGCAGTGACCTGCAGAGCTTGCTCATGAGTTGTGTGCAAGTATCACCATTTGTCCTTATGCCTCAAAATTTCAGCTGATGTCCCCTCCTTGGACTGTGAGCACCAGGGAAAATCTACCGTGTCTGATCTGTTTTCCCCTATCTCAGTGTACCTCATTTCTCCTCATGCCAAAAAAACCCCCCACCAAACCAACAAACCAACCAATTCTAAAACATGGATTCTGCTTTTTTCTAGTTGTACTTTGTCCTTCAGTAAAGCTCTGCCAGTAGCAATGTAGATAGGATTAAATCAGGAGTCTGGACTCTTAAAGGGAGAGACTGGAAGGTCTACTCTGAGCCCCCCCTAAACTCTTGATGCTGATAGTTTCTCCTGATATGCCATGCCATCTATGGTTCAGGCCCCTCTCTTCCGTTAATTTTTTTCCCCATAATGCTAAATATATATATATTTTTTTCCCATAATGCTAAAGTCACTGTCAGAGCCTAATAATAACAGCTTCCTGCTGGATGTTTCTTACTGGTTTGTTCCATCACACTGTATTATGTTTGTGCAGCACTGGGACCAATCAGACTTTTAGTTTTTGGTTTATTATCCAAGTCCAATGCTGCCGAGTATTGCTTACCAGGGGAAGTGGCATTGAGCTCAGTTTCTTTTTAAACATTGGTAAAAAAACCAGATTCCTTTCTTATAACAAATGTGGTAGTGGTTAAAAGGGCCAAGAAAGTAGCCTCTGCAACTGGATATCTGCTGTCCGGAGCACAGGGGGTGACCATACCTGTCCACAGGTACACGTGGTTCCCCTTGGTTCCCCACTGCCAACCCAGAGCAAGTCCATTGGCTTTGGCAAAGCCTCTGCATTAGCTGAGCAAGCAGGTGCTCCTCATAAAGGAGAATCTTCAATCGCTGTTAATAAAGTTACAGGCTTTCTTAGTTCCAGGTTTGGGTTGGGTTTTGTTGTTTTGTTGGTTTTTTGGGGTGTTTTTTTTTTTTTCCGTTAGAAATGCTAGGGCAGAGTACTCTATAGGAAGGAATAATCTCCTGAGGTGTGATTACGGTTCTTTACAGACTTACTGCAGGGCCTGGAAAGAGATACTTAAATACTCTGTGCCTCTTAAAAACCAATAGTAGTAGTAGTAGTAATAATAATAATAATAATAAAATAAAAAAACAACTTCACTTTCTTTGCCAGGATGATGCAAAACCTGGACTATAATTATTTTATAGTCTTTGCAAGAAGGCATACAGAAAAGTGAGAAAACATTTTCAGAAATGAGCCTTCTTATTACTTGTTTTGTAACCCAAACGACTCTGTGGATTTGCGTTCTTTTCAGTTTACTGAGGGCCCAATGTCAGTTCCCACCCGGCTACGTAAAGTGAGCAGTAGGTGGTTCTGGGGGAATTACTTTTCATGCTCAAGAGTGCCCTGATCCACCAAAGGTGTAACATTGCTTCTGTGACACCTATTCTGTGACACCTTCATGGCTATTAAGCGTGTGAAATCTTGTGATTCTTGACCTCATCTGGACAGGTCTAGTTGAAGAATCAATTGCCTTTTTTTCAGATTAACGGGAGACAAAAATCAGCTCATGTGCAAACACCTCAAAAGAGATAAAAATGACTTCTTTTTTTATAACGCATCCCCTCAAACATGCCTATTTGACAGAATCTAGTTAATTCTGTATTTTTGCTCTGGGCATTATTTCTCTATCACATGGGAGGCCCTAAGCAGTAAGGTGAATTTATTGAGGTTGAATCCACAGGTCCCTTGCCTTCAGTAGAACTGCTTTGACTTACACTACTGCAGGACCTTTACCAGCGCGTCTGGTGCGGATTATTGTCTTTGCCTAACCATTGCTTTTAAACCCTCTCACACAACTGTAAAGTTTCTCAGCCAGGGACGGACTTAGGCAGCAGCTTAGTTTTATACGAACATGGGACTTGTTCTCAGGACTTTTCTGGAAGAGGGCTGTAGGGAGGGTGAGGTGCACTTTTCCTCTAATGGGTAGGTGGCGGGTGGCCTTGCTGGAAGTCACAGCTCGGGTCGGACGTTGCCTTTATGTTCTCCTTGCGCCGATTCTCCCCACCGGTAGGTGACGGATCGGGGATCTGCAAAGCTGAGAGCTCAGTCCTCCCAGTGACCGCTGATGGAAGAGGCAGCGCCACGCGGACCTCCATGGAGCATCATGCGGAGCCGACGCTGGATTTCACTGTGGGCTGCTCTGAGAGCATTTTGCACACGTGGGTCCCTCTGTCGTTTGCAAGGAAGTACTTCTGGCTCCATGGGGAAATAAAGGTGATTCTCCAGTATGCCATTTCCAACTCGGATGGATTGATATCTGTGTTTCTACGGAGTACTGATCAGATTTATAGCTTTCTTAAAATGTTCTTGGTGCTTTCTGAGGGGAAGTTCTTTTCCTGTTACTTGCCTCTGCCTGTCTCTCCCACATATATGCAAAATATGCATAATTTTTAATTAGACAGATTTTTTTTTTTTTAATTGGTTTGTTCATTTACTCTCAATGGGGCATTTTGGGGGATTGGATCATGAAATCTTAAGACATCTGTTACCTGTGCCAAATCAGCTACACCCAGGGATACCATCCCTTCCGTTCCCTTCAGGACCTGTTACACCACTTTATTTATTCTATGATTCTATGATTCTGGGATTTGTGTGAAACACACTCACATTGTGTAACTGAAGCAGCAGCAGAAAGCCAGGCAAGATCCCAGCAAGGAAAGGAATGCAACCACATGTCCCTATAAGAGGTTTTGATGAGAAAAAGGAGATACTAGACAAGGATCAAAGTGACTTCTGAGAAGGACCTGGAGAAATGTCCTCCCTGTGCTCTTTTTGGAGACACCCAGAAGTTATGAGAAACCCTAGAAAGTCAAATCTTCTGAATTCATTATTTGGAGAGGAAGCCTCAGCTTTTAGCATGTGGAAAATAACTTTCTGTAAAATGCATTTCTTTGTTCTCCAGTATCTCTTTGTTATTGAGCAACAGGTTAGTTGCAATTACCAGCATACTGTATGAAAAAAGCAGCATGATGTTGTTACAGGAATTATTAACAAAAAAAAAAAATTCTGTCACTGCCTTAATGCCAGAGGGAGTGAGGAAAATTTATTTTAGTATAAAGCTATGCAAATTGTAAATGGTTATTAATATATACTTTCTATAGACTAGGCTAAAGTCTGAACCCCTTATTCTATATCTGATTTCGCTCCATCAGATTCTTACTTAGGCTTTGGCTTTATGTACTTATCTTTGTCTTGGTTTTAAAAAAATAAGTGTAGCACATGTAGATCTACACTGACTTCTCTGGTAGTGGCAGAGCATGTAGATATTTGCAAGTCTCATGTTCTCCTTTTGCACACTGGACTTTTGCACACATAAGCACATACACTGAGAAAGCTGGGGGGCTCCTGCAGCACAGGGGATCCATGGAGTTGGGGCAGGCAGGGGACTGGTGCACCACAGCCCCGTGCCAGGGCCTGCAGCTTCCTTCACCTTCAACCAGATAAATAATCACTGTGCCACACTGACTGCCTGTCTGTGAAACCCGGGACTAGGAGATGCTTATTGGGAAAGCGAAGTCAAATCACGCATGCAGGCTTTGCTGCACAACTGCTGTTGCCTCTCCCGCCCTGACCTCACTCCATGCTCAGCGTCTGTCTGACAGGGCACACAGGAAACACGGGTGCTGGCACCTCCTCACCCAGCTCCCTGTCTGCCCCATCTCCCTCCGTCTCCCTCATCTCCTCATTTTTGGTAATGGGCTGCCTGGAGAGCAGCCTTGCTGCAGCGGTGGTGGGGCTGCGGGACACCGGTACGCAGGGTTGCGCTGGGAGACCCCAGGGACGGTACCCTCTGCTGCTGCAGGTTGAAGACAGCCTGGCAGGGCACTGCTGACAGCCCGGGGCACGGGCAGAGCCAACGCTTCGGGGAGACGCATGGGGAAACTGTTTTTCCCCCTGCAAAATTCCCAAGCAGCCCCTGATGCCGGATGGGACGTGAAAGCCCTTCCTCCCCTCTGTGCTGGCACTGCAGCATCGGTTGCACACACGCACGCACACATGCACACGCAG
Source organism: Balearica regulorum gibbericeps (assembly GCF_011004875.1). Taxonomy (NCBI): domain Eukaryota; kingdom Metazoa; phylum Chordata; class Aves; order Gruiformes; family Gruidae; genus Balearica; species Balearica regulorum. The sequence continues at coordinate 71,214,244 of NC_046185.1, forward strand.
CACACGTGGGCAGCACTAAGGCCCTTCAGTCCTTTAATGCACGCCTGGACGCCGTACGAACATCAGAACTCCCTTTCACCATCGGTAGAGCCTCTGCAGGCTGCTGCAAAGCCTAACTCTGTTTTGGTCTTGGCTTTGTTCCTTCGGCAACGACAGCGAGACACGCACTGCGTAGCCAGAAAAACCTCCTGTTTTTTCTGCATGTTTGCTTCTCAGCAGATGAGGCTGAGCTGGTGCATTTCATACCTCCTAGATGATTTTAAAAATTTTCTGTTGCACTGCAGGACGCAAAGCCAACTTTCTCCCTCTCTTTCTCTGCTATGAATGCAGAAAGAAGTCAGAAGAGTTACCTTGGATTTATATCACTGACAGCAAGAACAATATCTGCCTGAAAATGAGATTAAAAAACTTGCGCTGTAAGGATAAATACAGTCCTCCCATAAAACTCTCAACATTCAATAAACTGGGTTATAAAGCGGGTGCTGACAAATCAGCAGGACATCTTTTAAGTAACAGAAAGCTTACAAAATCACAACACTCATAAAAGATTTACCTTCGCTTCTTTGTTATTCCGTATTTTTTTCTTACTGTAAATCATTGCCACTGAGTTTAATAGGGCTTACACAATACTGTAAGTATCTCTTAAGTAATATAATTGCTATTTGTGATCCTGCTCATGCTTGAAAGCTTTTTTTACTGGAGGGGAAATCTTCCATTTTCCAAGTGACTCATTTGTAATGAAAACTGCAAAAAAACCAACCCCATTTGCAATGGAAGTGAATAAAATGGAAAGGCACTTCTATATGACACGCAGCACATCAGTTGGGCATTTTGAGTAGCTGTTTTAAGATGCAGCACGTTATTGCTCACGGAGACTGGGTCTGTCGATCACAGCCCGTCCTGAGTTGCCGGAGCAGGAACGTTTTTAGCCCTTGTTTTTCAAATAAACCCTTATATTGCACTTTTACATAACCACAGTAGCTTTTTTGCTCAGAAAAAAACGCAGTCTTGGATAAGTGTGGGGTGCAGTGGAGACCAGCATGGCACAAGCCATTGCGGTGCAGGCTCTCCACCCCCCTGGCATGGAGGACTCCAGCCCAACACACAGCACATGGGGCTGTGCGGTTTTCCGCCCCCTTTAACCCTTCTGCTGAGACCGCCCGTGCTAGCGTCACCCAAGAGATGAATCCCAACTACTCATCTAAGACCACGGTAAGCGGCAGAGGCTTTAACGAAGCCGGTGAAGCACCACGGCACTGGCGCCGTCGTGCAACTAAACCCGCAACGCCGGAGACCTGACACAAGAGGGGACAATCACTTCTGCTGCATCTGTCTAGCGCCTCGATAACCCCTAAGACCCCCTCCCCAACAGACTAAATGCCGTACAGTTTATTCTGGGGACTGCTAGCATTTACAAATCGGCCAAAGATGAGCGGTTTCCCCTCTGGTGGCAGAGGAGCGAGAGAAGAGAAAGTGATACTGACTATTGGTCCACTTACATCATTGGGAATAGTAAGTTCATGGGAACTGGTTGGAGTAGTGGCATCCAGTCCTATTCAGGGGACAGAGGGAAAATGTTACGCCAGTTGTTTGGAAGAAGGGCAAGACACAACAAATGATATTTTAAAGAAGGAAAAATACAGAAAGAAGATAAAAAAAAAAAAAGAAGAAGAGAGGAGCAAAATAAAAGAGAGAGCTGCTAGCGAAACGGAAAAGAAAGCAAGAGATGCAAAACTCAGAGGGCTGGACTAATTTTAAATGAGTCTTATTTTAATTAACCTTTAACCCACCAAAGCAACAAATGTCACATGAGATTCCACAAGGTCATAAAAAACTTCCAGAAAATGAAGCGTTTCCCCTAAAAATAATCTCTCAAGTTTGTTCTAAACACATCAATTGAGAAATTAATGGATGGCTGAAATTTGAGCTGTCTACCAGGAGTTCTAGAATATGGAAAATGAGAGTCAAACGAACAATTAGCAGAACAAAATGCATAGATATTGAAAAGAAAAATTAATACATTAAAATAAGGATGAGGAAATTAACCTACCAAAATTTGGAAATTATATGTGGGATTAGTTGCTGAAGAAAGGTTGGGAAGGGTAATTTTTGAAGGGACATGTACAAAATACTCTAAGCTGCATACATTTGTTTGTAAATTGGGTGGACAAAAGGAAAATGCTCAGGAAAAATGGAATTACTGCTCTAACACACAGCAACATTACAGAAAGATACATCTCACAAATATAACCAGGACAAGATTAAGGAGCAGCATGTTAATGACAAGAATAAGGAAAATATAAAGCTAGGAAAGGCAATTTAGTATTACTTGTCAATATTTTATCAGATACATCAAGAAGAAACAAAAGTATATTTTGGATGTCATGTCTCTGTCCTTTTCTCTCTTTTTGGGTGTTAATTATTATTATTATTATCTGTAAAGACATGCCAAAAATATTTCCAACTAGAAAAGATGGAAAAGAAATTCTCTTAAAAAAAAGTGACTCACCTACATTTTATTATGTTTACATTCAATTACGAGTTGCATATGCTTATTTTACATAGAATAGAAAATCAAGTTGCTCACAGAATTCGATGTATGTGATAAAACGTTATTTGCCATACAAAGCATGTACCAGTACATATGTACTTCTGTTTTGTGAAGTTTTTAGATGTCAAGCATGTATGTAGTGAAGAACAGTAAAAATGGTTTATTACAGGGTTAATTGACTTCTTACTCTTGAATCAAGAATTCAGCTTCAGCTTTAATAAGTATGGACCAAATTTGCAGTCCTTAATTTAACTAAATTTCCATTGCATGTTGTAGTTATATCTGCATATTTAGTAGAGGCACTTGTCCCAGCAGCGGTAGGGGGCATCCCTATCCCCAGATGCTCTTAAGACATTTGGCTCTACAAGGAATTTGAGTTTCAGCGTGCTGTAATTTCTTTAATCAGTATTTCTGTACCACAATTACATACTGTTTTCCTGTGTTTGCTTTTTTCTGAACTGTGTTACCAAACTGGGAATTTGACAAGATGCACGCCCAAGGACTTCACTCAGGACCAACTGGTACATACTGTATGGTCCGTAATAACTTTACAAGGACGGAATGAAATAAACTCAGGGCTTTTAGCCAATGGCACAAATGAAGTGGTTTGGATTAAATAAATGTAACAAACAAAGCACGTTTTAGTAATGATGAAAGGAACTGTAACAGAGGTACGGGAAGGAAGAACAGAGATTAATGTGTAAAAACAGAAGGATCGCTGGTCATTGACCACATTTATTATTAAAATGATGTAATGACCACGGGAAACAAAGCTGTTAAGAAGAAGGACATCCCCAGGGGGTCATGGGTACGTACCAGGGAAACCAGGGGTGGTCTGCCCAAGGGGAGTAAAGGGGGGATGCTGCATAGCCAACTGGTGAAGCTTGGTCAACTGCAGGGCAGGATGGGAAATTAGAACTAACCAATCAAATGGAATTATTTCAGAGCAGAGAAACCATCTTACATGTTCTAAAACAGGATTAATTAAAATTATATTTAAAAAAAAGGGGTTAATCATTCATTCTAATCTACCGCAGAGAAAATAAAACCCAAACTGGTTATAAATGACATCTCTACTGTTATTACATGTAATGGCTATTGTTAATATTAACTAATTACTGTAGAATTACATATTAAAAGAACTCAAATATATCACATGCGAAAAAGAGCAAGATAACTGTCATTTGTTCCTGGGCCATTGTACTTTCTAGCAATTATTACACAAGGTAAGAGTTGCAGCTGAGCTAACACTTGGCTATACAGTGTGTTGTTCAGGAAAGGTGTCCTTAGGCCATGTCTTTATTGCTAACTGTAGAAAGCAAATGTTGCCCAGAACAAATACGAGGGAGAGGAAGAAAAAGGAAGTAATTTACATGCGCTGGACTCACGTCTGGATGAGGGATGGCATACTGGCCCTGAATCGTGAACGCCTGAAAACAACAAGCACAGTGAAGACACAGGTCAGTCAGGTGGGACAAGCAACATATGGGTTCTCATCAGAAAAGCTCCTCCTGGCTCCCCAGGTAAATGCCACCCGCATTGCTTTCAACACTGAGTGAGGCTTAATTGTCTTGTGCTGCTTGATAACACTTGGCACCGTACGGAAAGGTCTCTGCTGAGCTGCCCATGCACCCCTCGCAAGCACGGGATGCCAAGTGCTGCTGCCTGAGCTTTGATGACCCTGGTCCTCAGGAACTCTCTTTACTCCAGCTCCGTCTGCCAGGAGCAGAGCTGGGGACACTATGGAGGCTGAGGAGGGTGGTCATGTCCTGTCCCCCCCCCACTCCCCCATCTGCCCAGTGCCACTGATGCATGCAGGGAGATGCTGACACCTAAGCAGCAAGGGGGGCAGCGAGGATGGGGCAGACCTGCTTGGGGGATGCCCTGCCCTGTCCTGGCATCCAGCTCCTGACTGCTGTGTGCGGTGACACACGCCGGCCGGCTCCGAGCCACCTCATCTGGCTACCCGCAACCACAGATGCTAAGTGCCAGCAAATGTGTGCCCCGATGCACCCCACGGGGCTCGTGCCCCAGGCTGCCATGCCAGCGGGTACATGAGCGCACGTGCTGGATGTGCACCTGTCCTGCAGTGACTGGCCACGTTTGGAGATAGGAGCATGATGGAGACCCCCAGAGTGGTGGTCTTATCTTCCACAAAAAGCCAAATATCCCCTCCCTAAATCCAGCCCCTCTGCACCACAAGAGCAGCGCAAGGGGTATAGTTTCTGGCATCACTTCTGGCAGCACTGCGGTGAGGTGGGGGAGGCAAAAAAAGCACGTGGGTGAGGAGGGATACAGTGGCATGCCTGGCACCAGTCAGCACAGCCCTTTGTCTCTCCTGCTGGCTCTGTTCAACCTTCTGTAATGGCCTACAAAGAAAAAACTATATAGAGATTATAATTTTCTATTATATCCTGTAGGGCTTTTCTGAAAGGGATGGCACGTCAGAAAAAATTTAATGTGCTTGTGCTTAGACAGGCAGGAAAGCAGAAGGACAAATTATAACGTATAAATATTTGTAGTGGGAGAATTATAAACAGGAACAGAGCTGATTAGCTTAGTTTGCAAAATGCTTATTTGACAAAAGGCCTCTTAGAAAGTAATGAATCCTCTGCAAATGCTAAAACAATTCATTTAATGGAGTTCAGATATTAAAACCTTTAATGCCTCAACTGCTTGATGCACATTTCTGCAGCAGAATTTCCTTTCTGGAGAAGAAACATTTCATTTAGTTTTTAAATTAGTTATAATGCAAGGCTGCAATCTGGCAAACATTATGCACATGAGCAGTTTTCAGGCAGAAGTGTGTGCGACTGGGCTCAATGGGGTGATCATGGGCAAACGTACTCTCATGCATCCACAAGGGATGGCCGTTACCGATGGTTTATAAATCACAAGAAAAGGTTCCAGTCCACCAAAACAGGTTATCGCTGCTGTCAGTGGGTCTTAAGCAAGCACGTATGCAAACAAGCAAAGCATGTGTTGAAGTGTTTTAGCAAATGAGGACAACCTTAAGGAGATGTTACGCTGCTTTGCTGAGTGGGTGTTCTGTGCATAGCCAAGCAGAGGAGCAGCCTCGGGGAGGTTATAGCTGGAAATGGCGTGGGGCAGGGGCAAACAGTGGGTTTGGAAACCATGCTTTGGTCTCTGACCCTCTGTGATGGACCACAAGTGTTCCTTCTGACCTTGGCTTTACTTCAAAGACAGCTGAGAGAACATCTTTTACACGGGTGCTTCCCAAGCAGTGGTCTGCAAACCAGCAAGAAACCACTGCAAAAAAATCACCAGCGAACCTAATAAAAATCATCCCTTTCCTCATCACTTCGCTCCCTCATACTTCCATGTATACATACAAGGCAGCAAACAAACTGGAGAAATAATGAACATTCTGAGCTGAGGCTAGCTTTTATTTGGTTGTCAGTGAAAAGCATCAAAGCAGCATGGACAAGATACAAGATGGGTCTTGAATTTTCTTTCCCAGTTTAAAAAAAAAAAAAAAAAAAGCACTCTTCATTTCTTACGCTCCCAAAAAGCCACTTGATTGATTTAGGTTGAGGAAATCTGTCTTTGACTGCTTTACCCCTTGGCAGAAGAACTGTGCCCTTCAGTGGCTGAGGCATGCCAAGAACAAGCCCGGTAGAGGCTCCTGGGACATCTGTACTGTAACGTTTCACTAAGGACATGAGCTACGGGTCTGCTTCCATCAAAGTCAAGGGCAACTTTCCTGCTGACGTACTGACATTAGTAACAGCGGGAATGACCTGGTCTACAAATCTTCCTCGATTTAAACCATAAACTGCTATGAGACATAAAGCAAAGCTGTATCCTGTGAGTACCCATCTAAACAGCAATGTAGCACAGTGGGTAGAAATTTCCAATTTGTTTCCATCAGGCGGGAGTGCTGGATGTATTTATTTTTTAACCACTGCATATGCTAAAAATTAATGGGCAGAGCAGGCAGGACAGTGTTCAGCTTCCTTTTAGTTCTGTCATGCAGTGCAGTATCGAAGAAGCACAAGAAAATTAAGAACAGTACTTAAGGCAGAAGAACCCCAACTTGTTAAGGAAAACTAGAAATTCGATTTTGCTAGTGTTGCTTGATATGAAACCATTAAACAAACCAAAACATTTCAAGATATCCATGATGTAATTTAGAATGGAAAATTACTTCTGATAGCATAGCCGAAAGGTTGGGTGGAATTAACACTGCTGATAAAGTTTTATTTTCAGTATTAATTTCCACTTATGAAATCTGGTTAAAGTGTCTTTCCACATTGACTCCCAAACACTCCTGAAGCATTTTCTTAAAAAGTTTGCTTAGTCAGAGACTAAATTCAAAGCACACAGAAAAGGTCTATCTCTTACAGTCTTTCTCACATCAACAAGGTTGCATTAGAAAAGTAAGAACACTTTTTAAACTTCTAAACCTGAAGATGACAAGAGCCATTAGACCTTAAAATACGACACTTTCAATTATTTATACCAACTGCTCAAAGCACTCTAGCAAACAGTTTCAATATTTTTGAGTAATCATATACAGAGATAGTCTTTGAAAGTAGTGGCAATTACAATACTGGTAACATGAGCTGCTACATATATATACACATATTTCTCAAAGGAAAGCACTGCAGTGTAAACTTAATATACATGTGGAGCAAATTATTCTGAACTTTCAGTCATAAACCAATTTATGGCAAATTATTTTAAATTTAAATTCAAATTTGGCCACTAAGGAAGCAGATTTCTTATTTTGAAGACAACTAAGAGTGGCAGGCTTGAGCACTAGGAATTGAAAGCTACTACATCCAGATTATGAAAATTTGGATACACATCACAATGTATCAGTACAGAGTAGAAAGTAAAACTCAGGCAAAAATTAGAAAGCTCATTCCAAGGACCTGTCAGAAGCAATGACGCTTTGATGTATGCTTCAGGTGTGCAGGAGCTTCCTTACAAACTGGCAGATCAGGGAGGTGTGGGTCACCACACCACCGACAATACCAGCAGCACCTTGTGCCCTCTGTCCCACCAGGAACCGCCTGTCCAGGTTCTCATACGACCTCTGAATTGCCTACTGGGGTGAGACATGGTCTCTAGGGCTGCTATCATCACGACGAAGTGATGACCTGGCATGGGTTAATGGGAAGGGAGATGTGACCTGCCTGCAGATGTTCCACCATGCAGGTGCGTGGCTCTTCCCACTGGGAACTGCTTAAAAAGGGGCCTTGCTGTCATCTAGGGGAAAAGATTTGGCTGGATGGAGGTGCCTCACTGCCAGAGAGGCTTCACATATATGAATTCCAAGTAGAGAGATGGCTGCCTCCCTCTATGGCAGATTTAGGAGATGAATGTCCCCTTCAGTTGGGCAGGGCTTGCAGCATCTCACTCCTCCACCTTTGCACATATCTGGGCAGTGCTGCTCTCAGCCTGTTGGCTGTATGGGTGAGCCTCCGGTGGGGTTTTTAGGGTACATATCAGCTGCGGTCATTGTTGGCTCATCACTTACCAAAACTGCATTCCCCCCGCAATGGATGATGGCAGAGCAAATTCCCGCCATGTCGTAGTGGCACGTTGCAGACCCATTTCAGAGCATTATCAAAAGACAAGGAAGAGCCATGTTGCACACAGGGATTTAAAGACAGATGAGAACCCTGACTGATACAGCTTAAGATGAAGGGGGAATCTCAAAACTTCACTATATAAAAAAAAAACCAAGAAAGCTCTGTGTTATCAATCAGGCTGTTGCATGCCATGGTTAGGAAGGTCTGCACTTGCACGTCTGTAGTTCCTGTGACCTCAGAACATCATTGCTCTTTGGTTCTGAGGGACTATAAGCAGCAGAAATTATGTGTGTGTAAATTTTTACTGCAAAATGCAATATTTGGTCCTAAAAATATGAATAGTATGAGAGAAAAATTATGCCTTTCATGAGAAGAGACATCCTGCTGTTTGATCATCTCTGAAAAGTTGACAAAACTGCTTATACTGCTACTGGAGCTACAAGTCAAGAGTGAAAAAACCAACCCCTACAATAAGCAGTTTTGTCCCACTCAGGGAGCATCTGATTTGGACACTTCTCAATTTGTAGCAGGGCAAACTTTTCTTAGTTACAGAAGTTAATTTTAAATCTTGGTAAAATACCAGTCATCACAAGTTTGTGTCAAGTTTGCAGTGCAGTGTTCTCCTTTCCTGCAAACTGTAAGCACACAGAGTAGACAAAGCACATCAATACTATACCAGGCAAAAAAGAGTAAATGTTGAAAACTAACAGGCGCTGGCTGAGGTTGGGCCAAGACGGTGTGGTTCCCAGCTGAAGCCAAAATGGTGTCTGCTCTTACCTGGCCACCTGCAAAAATGATAGGTGCAGAGGCAGGTTTGGGACGGTAGGGGATGGTGGCACCTTTGGGTGGGGACTGCAGACAAAAACAAAAAGTGATCAAAATGCAGAATGAAGCAGAGCTCGTATCAACACAATCACGCCTTATCGTGGTCACCTCAGACAACAAGGCATGCAGCTAGCCCAGCCCAGCCCACACCGCCCTGCCCTCCCCCCCATCAGCCCAAAAGCAAGGCAGACGCCGTTTGTCCGGGCTTCGAGGGGAAGACCCAAGGTCCCGACTGCACAGCCGAAACAGGCAGTGCTGGCACTCGTGGCTTCATCACCGCCATCGTCAGATGAAGCTATGAAGCTTCATTAAGCATGTCAAGGCATTTCAGGAAACATGGGCACAATTTTGAAATTTGTTGATGTTTTGGAAGAATGCGGCCTGTGTTCTTGCTTTGTTAGCACAGAGGACATCTCCTGCTTATCGATCTTTCCTACGCTGCTACACACCAAGGTTTCTTGTTTTCTTGTTAGCTGCTCAATCGCAAATGACCAGTCTGATCCTGCCTTTTGTCTGACTGAGCTGGAAGGTTGGAGAAAAATCCTCATGGCTTCTGCAGGAGCATAACCAAGGCCTTCGTAACGCATGGGAAGAGAGTTTGTCCCTTGTAGCCCAAGGCAAGGACCCAAAGGGAAAACCCCTCACCGAGGCTAACTTTCTCCTCGTAAATAAAGCAGAAGCACCTGCCTGTAAAAAAGGCCTCACTGTGTGTGAACACCTAGCAGAATGGTGCCCTGGTTTCAGTGCATTAACTACAACTAAAGAAGGTAACAACAATACCACTTCCATTAATTAATAGCATATAACTAGCTATTTCATGTCAATGAAAGTGTTTGTTGCCAAATTAAATACATGCTGCAAATTAGAGCACATTCATTTTCCGAGTTATTTAAACGTTTGAAGAAGCAAAATGTAGCTAAACCAGTGTCGTCTTAGTACTGCTTGCAATTTGACTTACATTAAAATTAAGTACTTTTTATGTCAAAACTGGTTATTTAAAAAGTGGATCTACCTGCAGGAAAATGAGACCATGTCTCTCTGATTTTGAGAAGTGGCTTCTCTCATCTTCTTTAGCAAATAACTCTATTCCATGAATGTCACTTGGACAATAGACTATACATTGTATTCACAGAGCTGATAACTATTGCCATCACATACTTCATCTCTAACAAACTAAAATGATTTTTTAATATTTTCTTTCTGTTCTTTTGCATTTATATAAAGAAATTCCTTCCTCACAGTAGTTTTTTTTTTAAAAAAAAAAAAAGCGAGAGTCACTCTTCCCCAGTAAAACACTGGGGATTTTTCAATTTTTATGCTTTTATTTGCATTAGGCTGTATGACATTTTGATGCAAAGGCTGTGTGTCATTTTGATCCATTGCATACTTCTGAAGAGCCCAAAGCCACAGTTCTGTCTCAAACACTCCACTGTTTCTCCCCTCTTTAAAGAATAACAGAACAGTAGGGTGTCAGAAATCATAATGACACAGCCCTCGACTAGACTTAGGTAAAAACCCAAATGAAAACAAAACAAGAAAAAAACACAGAAAACTTTTCAGCAGAAAAATATGATAAAAGCAGAGATGTTTCATGTTTCTTGTCAAAAATTATGGTTATTAGGTCAAAATATTTCATTTTGTTTTGCTGATTTTTTTTTCCCTCCAAACTTCTATTCAACTTAATCATTTGAGAAATGTACTTGCATGAAATTGGGGCATTTTCTGCAAGGGTCAAAATGCCCAGATTTTTATATAAACTAATTTTGTATCATTTAATCTAAGAGCTAAAAAACTGCTGTCAAAATGAAAGATTCTGGCCTTATGCAATGACCTGACCCTAAGGAAGCAAAAAATCCTGGTAAACTAGTCACTAGTCAGAATTATTTCTATTTAAAACAAGACCTAGATGTTTTCTGCCCTATTCCATATCAGAATAAAATGTTTGTTTTTTTCTTTCAGAACGGGCTGCAGCTCCACGCTGGAGCTGGTTTGTTGTTTGACAGTGTCGTGAAAGCCCTGGTCTTTGATTGCTAAACCCTGCTGTGAGAGGCTCTCAAACAGCAGGCAGGGCACAGTCTAACAGAGTCCTCTTGAAATCCCCGGCAAGGGAAGGGCAGGCAGCACCCCCCGGAGAACCCAGGGCACTTGAAAATTAATAATGTGCTCGAGCATCTCCCGAGTGAGAGGTGATAAGCCAAGTACTCGCTTACCTCCAGCATAACCACGCATATCTGTTTCACGCACTGGATAATGGCGTCGGGAGTGCCCGATATAGTCACTGCGCGCTCCGTCGAGTTTGGCAGCATGTCCCCCGCTACCTGCACCTGGGCTCCTGTGGACTGGAGCAGAGACAAAGCAAAGAGAGCGTCACCCTCGGGCAGGTAACAGCGCCTCTCAAAACCCAGTGATTCACCGATGCGATGGACGGGCATGCACCGCTAAACTTTTTGTCTTGTCTTTGCTAGATACGCGATATGCAAACTCAGGCTCAGACTGGGTAATTGGGGTCTGGCAGGACATGGATTTCCCTGTTCAAGTCAATTTGCAAATACTCCCATCCTAGGAAGATTAATCCTCAGTAGCTGTTAAGGTATCAAAACTATGACCTGAATTTCAGGACAAGTCTTTTAACCCCCTCAAAGACAGTCGGTTGCAATGCTGACTAAGAAATGATAAAGGTGAAATGAAGTACTTTCAATAATAATAAAAAAAAAGAATGGAGAAAAATGCTGATAACTGGAGAAGGTCTGCTAATCAAATGAGTTGCAGATAAATGGCTCTTTAATCCATTGATGGCTGACTTGTGTCTCTGGATGAAATTTGGGGCTGCCTTACACTCTGGAATATTTCAGGATGGTACATAAGCACTTCTAAATTATAATTAGTGTTGATTAAATATATGCACATCATCAATTTTTAGCTCATTAATGAGCCCAAGGAGGTAATGAGCCAGGTTTTTGTGGGGGTTTTTGTTGTTGTTTTTTGTTTATTTTAAAATTTGATCTTGGCACTAATGTATCTTAGTTAACAAAGAAACCCAACAACAAAACACACAAAGAAAAAAATACATGAGGCCAAAACAATCCCTGGCATTATTTCACTAACATATTGAAAGGCCTTCTCAGTCAATAGAAAAAACCCAGGCATTTCATATAGAGTTAGAACTTTCACGTATTACAAACAAAATCTATTCCTGACTGTTACTGCAATGCAATATTTTGGGCTTCTTAAGAAAAGTATTTTCAGTAACCATTGACTTTGTGTCAGTCAGCAAGGAGTTAATTTGTCTTCCTGCTGGTTACATACAAAACATGTTATTCTTCTTTCCAAAGACTGATTAAATTACTGATTGCATCTTCTGTTCACTAGTGCTGTTTAAGGCCAGAATATCAATTCCTCGCTCTATAATAGGCTTCAGAATTTCACCATAATTTGATCAATCAGTCACGCTTTTTTTTTTTTTTTTTTTTTTTTTTTTTGTAATCTTATCTTGAAAATAGTACAGCAACCTTATGTTATTCCTGGGTAAATGACTAAACACAAAAGACCATCCCTTGTGCAACTGCTGCTCACTGAGTTGAGTGATGATGAAATTAGACCACATCTCGAGGTGGATACTCCTTTTTCTGTTTGATCGTATTTGCTATTTAACGTACAGTTCTTGGTATCCGTACATCTAGCACAAAATACTCTGCCAAATACTGCAGTCATTTATGCATTTGCTTCCAGTGCCAATCTTGTTTATTCTTTGACTTTGGTCATATGTCAGCAATGAAAAAATGCGTAATATTTTGTACATTACCCTTATTCTTAAGAAAGTGCGCAGTGTGACTTCTCACTACATTAGCCTTATCAAAACGCCTATTTGGCCAAACACTATCCTTTTACTTCCTTGTCCTAGACTACTGAGCAACTGCTTCTGAAACGATGCTCACCAGAATAATCACTTCCGCCATCAATTGTACACAGACCAACAGACCACGCTCACCTTTAAAAATCAGCAAGTACGGTGGTGGCCGTCCAGAATCTGAGCCGGAAATGTCCCATGCGTAAGGCGAATTGAAAACCTTCCCTCCACCCAGGAAATGTGCTTCAATACACTAGTATCTTCTCCCATCTATGCTAAGTTCTCTGACAAAGTTTTTTTGGGATTAAAGGGAAAAAGAGAGAGGGTTTCCTATGACCCTAACATCTACACAGAAATAATGTTTTCTTCTCCTCAGTGTCATCAAATGATTCCTTTCTCCCACACCTCAAAAGCTGGTTTGACAATAAGGACTACTGAAAGGAATAGCTCCTGAACTCTTTGATGAAAAATAAAGTAATAGCATTCCAAGGAAAAAAAAATACATCTGATTTGTAATTGCCTTTTATTTGCAGGTCTCAGCAAGCACAGAGACTCCTTTGAATGACAGGGCTCTGAATTGTTTTTCTGTGAGTTTACAGGAGACAACCTAGTCATGTTTTCATGAACACAGTTTACAAAGCAAGAGGCACATGGAGGAACAACATGCTGCTTGCTTGGCAAACTCTGAAACAGCTTTTGGCAGCTCTGTCGGTTAATGGAAGTGGTACACGCTGCTTTTACTTCCCTGTACGCGAGGAAAAAAAAAAGACCCTTTCAGCAGCAGCCTTCAGAAGGATCTTTCTTAAAAGCTCCTGTGACAATCAAATTCGAATCCAAATGAAATAATTTGGAAGAACTTGAAAGTCAACAGGATGAGACCCCAAACTGTCCTCTGTGATCACCTTTCCTTCCAAGGCTACCATAAACTAACACTTCATAGTAAATGCTGGACATATAATTTTGATCAAAGCATTTTCCGCTCCTTCTTAACATTTGATCAAATTCTCTTTGATAGAAAACCAACTTTTTTTTCACATGTGAAATGAAACTTAAAAGCTCAATTAAACCTACTGTCTTTAATCTACATTTCAGATTTAAGAAAGGAACCTTCAATTTGGTAGAACCTGTCAAAAGCTTCTGTTTTGACACAGTCAAATGAAAAAAATGGATCAGCATGTTATCTTGATATTCAACACCTCATTCCGTATTGGGATGAATACAAATGTAGAAGAATACTTTCTCCAGAACAAAAATCCATTTTTCTGAAATCTCCTCTTCAGATTTTCTCTACCTAATGGAGCATGTACCTAATTTTCTTGTTTGACTGATTACAAACATTGGATCCTTGGCTTAGCATGTGCTATGTTGTTACAGTCATGCATGGAAGAATTGACACTGGCACCGTATGATAATCTTCGCATTTTTTTGTGAGAGGAAAAAGTGGCTCCTAGCACAGCACATTGAATTATACCTTTGGATAAAATCTGGATTTAAAAAACCCCAATATGTGTTCAGAATACAGGAAATCAAGTCACCTGTGGCACAGTGAGATTAGGGAGAAACAGGAAAGGAGTATGAAAACCAAATTTTTCTAAAAAGTAGATCAAGCATTTGATACACTAACCTGGACTCCCCATTGCCACTTGGGCCTTTCTCTGCCTGCAAGGGTGGTAACTAATTTGGAAATGGCTGCGACGCTGCAACTGAGGATCACCTGAGCGTTGCTGGGAAGGGGGCTGCGTCTGAAGAGAAACTGGACGAGCCATTTCTGTTGCTAAACTGTTCCTTTGCTAAATTGTGCATCAAAGGCTAATACGTTGTAAAGCTGTTTCTTTATTTCACGTATGGTCTTTGACTTCAAGCAAGGTAGAAGGGTACAGCTGTGCTGGACCCCTGCTCGCCCCAGAGCAAGGCTTTTCCAGGCCTTTCACTCAGCACATGCTCACCTTCGTGCAATGGACAAGGTGCGGTAGACGATGCTGGCAAGGCACGCTCTTTAAACGGCTACGGTAGGATGCTGAGCTAGCCAGCGTTCCCAGCAGACATCCCAAGACTTACCTCCCTGATTTCTTTGATTTTGGAGCCTCCTTTTCCTATAAGGGATCCACACTGACTTGCCGGGACGACGAGCCGCAGCGTTACAGGCGGTTTGCTTGTCACCGTGCTGTTTGTCATTGAAGCGTTTATGTCCTGTAATCACAACGTCAGTGAGAATTAGCAGAGGATTTGTCATCCTTGGTAAGCAATGAAGGTCTCAGAGCAAATGTCCGGGCTGTTTGTGGAGATCTGGGGAGCGTGCAACCGGTCATGGTTTGTTTGTGTTGCAGGTAAAGCCACCGGCTCTGCCGGTGATACGCCGTAAGCACGAACCGCGAGAGCGGCTTGTGCCAGAGGGACCCTTTTACTGTCTGGCGTTGCAGGTCCATGCTGCGGGGCCAGAGGACAATATCTGAGGCAAGACTAGGAGGAGGAGGAGGAGGAGGAGGTGGTATCTGTCATTACACCAGCCAAAGCAAATGGAAAAGACAAAGAGGCTTTTGAGTTCACAGGTCCCCAAATCCTCATTTGGTCTCTTTTGCGCCGTCTCAATTAGAACATTTCTACTATATGATATGTCTTTACATTTTACACAATTTCTTGTCAGGTTTGACACCAAGAAAAAAGTTTAAAAAAGAATCTGTGAATAATCTGAAGCAGAGAAAATCAGCTTATTTTGATAAATATTTTACTGCCCCCAGGTTTAATTTCTCTTTTGTAGCAGATCCATAAGTATTTGTAGTGCTAAATAATTTCTAAAATCTTTTCCATCACAGCTATGTAACCAGAGTACAAAGAGCTCAGCAAAACAGGAATTACCTGTACCTAGGTAATGTAACCTATATCCCTGTATCTCATTATTCAGTGAGCTACACTATACGCTCTCATGAGCATTTCAGTATACTACTTGTTGCAAGGTTTACATTGCTTTAAAATATTTTGTTTGTTCAAAATCTTCTAGGCAAGACAAAACAATCCCTCTAAAGTCTTCATCACAGAGGAAAAGATAAAGCTTGTCTTCCCACCGATCGATGGGATGCTGTTGAGAGCACTTAGGATTACAAAAAAAAGGCACAAGCTGCATGGCACCTGTCCAACAACTCATGAGAATCTCAATGTGGTTTGCTAACACTAGCTGTCAGCTGAAAAGACCATCTCATCCATCTGTGAGGTGGCATGGCAAAGCTATTACACCCTTCACAGAAATGCTATCCAAAAGATCAGGACAGGAACAACAGAAAACATGCATTTCATATGTATTTAACTCATTTATGATGCAACAAGAGTTTCAGCAGACAGAACTATGTGATTCCCTATGTTCTTGCTTATCAAGACTACCACTTGTTAAAAAAAAAGTGCCTATACTGAGTGATCAGGACCCCAAATTAAAAAAAAAAAAAAAAGAAACAGAAAAAGAAAAAAATACTTTAAACAACTCTGCAAGCCTCATTGAACCAGTGTGGGAGCTCAGTGACGCCAGCACTGACTCCTACAGTACTTCCACATTTGTGATGGCAGTGTTCTTCCATCCAAGAAATGGCTTGGTGTGACCTTACTTAGCTTAAAAGAGAAGAAAAAAATCTTGAACGGAATGAGGCATTGCTGCATGCCACGAGACAGCTATCAAATCATTCCTCTGCCAGGCAGTAACTCACATTTTGTTTAGTGGCCCCGTCAGTAAGAGATTGCAATCCAAAATAAAATGAGAGGGATAACAGAATTTTGCAGCACCCATGTATCTGAAATAAAGCCCAAGTCACGCCGATTTTTCAGCTGGAAGATGCCATCTCGCTATATCATGTTTGTGTCAGGTGGAGGCACACGATCTTCCAGATGTAGGTAAATAACCCTCTTCAGCCACCCAGCACGACCCTGATAATGTCTCCCACTTCCATATCATATCTGGCCTGGCCTCAAAGTCTCCATCGCACTTAGTGCTTTCAAAAGCACTTCACAAAAATTGGAAGCCACTATTCTCTTTATTTTCTCCTCATCATTTAAAAAGAGCAAAACCTAAACACTCAGGCTCAGTAGCCCACCCATGAAGGCATCCATCCAGCTTAAAAACACAACAAAAGAGAAATGAACAGAAAAAAAATCCCCTCCAAAACCACAGGCTCCCAAGTAGAGTTGGCTGGAAACTTTCTCACAGAACAGTCAATCTTTCAAACTGGGAGATTCCTATTACTCTAATGTCTTCCTTTCTGTGGCACTGCATCCATTCCCTCAGGACTCTGGCAGACTCTTGAGCTGGACCTCGCATGGCTTTCTGCCCGCTTGCCTGGGCTGCTCCTCAACCAGGATCTGGGAGCCTGGAAGTGGTGGGAGATCCAGCTCCCACTGTTGAAGCCTTGCAGCATCCCGGGCTCTTGGCATCCCAGAGTCACAGCGTCTAAGGCTTCCCAAGGCAAGCAAACTTGGCAGCTCAGAAATCTACCAAACCTCCGGGGAAAACCGTATCAAAATTCTTCTTTACTGGATTCTAAATGAAATGTTAAACCTGCCAATTTTCACAGTAAGCATGAGTCTGAGGTGGCTCGGCGCTTGGTAATGACCACCACAGGATATGCCATAGTTGTAATAGCAAGAGTTAATGTTTGTCAAAAAGGCATCATCTCAGTTGCTTTTATCATCTTCCTTTTCTCTCCTCCTTCTTCCTAGAGCTGAGAAAATTCTTCATAAATGTTTGCAGATGAACAAGGATTCCACCAAACTTTTTCTTATTTATTTGGAGAAGGTCTGACCACCGAGCCCTGCCTGCTGGTTATTCCAGCGCGTAACTACCATGTGCTTCCAGTGGATTATGGAGATTTACATCCAAAGCCAGCGCTGCCCCACTCACCAGTGAACTGACAGCTGTGCTTCCGAGATCTCAGCCTCCAGCCTGGAAACGACTGCTCTAAAATGTCCTCTCTTGCAACTCCAGTGCTCTGCCTGGGTTAGTGCCATTTTTAAACAACTCTCTTTTTCCTCTGCAGTAGAACACTTCAGTTGTTTATGTAATTACCTACCTAGCTTGTAAATTCATCATCAGGCTGCTAGAAAATCAACTTTTATTAGGAAGGTTGTCAAAGCAGAGTGATATAAGGCTGCAGAGCAACCGCACAGAGAACACTCCTCCAGATCTTTCTTTTTTTCTATCTATCTATCTGACACATTTTGAGATTTTTGCTAACATTAGAAAAGCATTCCAGGGCTCCCATGTCTTTCCAGACCTGCTTATCCCCAGCTATACAGCTGTAGGGCTGAAATTAAGGGTTCAAGGGCTTCATGTCAAAATGCTTCATGTGGGCACGCATAACAAATGCCAAAAAAATCCCTCAAAGCAGCAGTCTCGCACATCATCTTTTTTGTTCAGTTTGAAGGTAGCTGCAATAACCAGACCTGGGCCAAGCACTGTCTGCTCTGGGATTTTTAATTTTTTTTAATGGCTGAAGAAATCTCCAACTAAAAGATATGCATGAAAAATAACACTTGGTAGCTAGCTCATTTGTAATTTCTGAAACAGTACTTTATTTTGTCTCCAAAGTGTTACAGTTACCTCATTTTACTGACAGGAATAATTATAGGAAACCTAACTGATTATATGATACATTTTTCTTTTAAATGTACCAGAAGCCAATTATATTAAAACTAAGTACAGGTATTTCAGAATATATAGCCGCAGTACCTGATGTGCAGGGAATGCCAGTACCCCTTTGCTAATATCCACGTGAAGAGTCCAGACTACCTGTTAAAATCTACAAGGGCAAATATGCATAAAATCCAGTCAGATGCCTGAATTTCAGCTTTCTTTGTCTATTGCACTTTCAAAGACTACGTCATGTTGGGTGGTGGGGTGGAGATCCAATGCTGTGCAGTGTTTGATGTTTTTATGAGACATGCAGTGTTATTTCCACCAGGTACTCGTTTTGGTGGGAACTGGCAGGGATTATCTCTGTAAATGATTCCCCCAGCATTTTTCAGGATAAGGCCCTAAGCAGAACATGGTTTTTGTGTAGAGAGCAGACAGACTGCTCTTTCTGGGTCTCTGTGGGTTGGAGGGTATGGTACTGTACATGAAGCTGCCTCTGAAGCTAGAAGAAACAGGGATTGGTAAAGGATGGGTAGGAGATAAAGCTGAGAAAGAGATGACAACAAGTGGTTTTAAAATTGGGCTGGACAGAATTACTTGCATGGTTCTGCAGGATTCAACCTCAAAATCATTATTATCTCGTTAATAACTGGTAAGGAAAAAAAATGGTGTTCTTATAAAATGTACCATGCCACAAAACTGAGGTATTTTATCAACATGTTGAAAGATTAGATTATCATACAGGAAGATCTGAAAACCCATGAAGGATTGGAGAAATATAAATGAGATTAACATTTGCAGTATGAAAAAAAGGGTAATTTGTCTGAGGGCTGATAGGAATGTCTGCTGAGACTGAATAGGTTCCCACTGAAAACACCTGAGCAGGAGCTGGGGATACCTGCCAGGCACAGCACGGTTCTGTGCAAAACGTGGCACTAGTAGGAGGTGAGGCACTTCCAGCAGCAGTAGGGATATGTTAGTGTGATAACTAGGACAGGGGACTGTTAGTGCCATTAAATAAGCCCTTGTGGAACTTCATTTGCAACCTGACCACAATTAACATGCATGTTTAACATAAACAGTAACTGAAAAAATGTAGAAAGGGACTCGCAGAGTCACGAGAGGGGTGGGGAATGCATCCTCTGAAAGGCTGAGCTTACTCTGGCAAAAGCAAGGGTGTGATGGGACAAAACCGGTTTCTGAAAATACATCTGAGAGGGGAATCCTCAGGAATGGAAAGGCAAGAATTATTTAAACTAATGGCCAGTGCTGGCACAAAACCAAATCTGCACAAACTGTTTATGGATAAATTCAGGTGAGGAGTAAAAAGTTGTTGTCTAATTATCAGAGAACTGAGGTTGTGGATCTAATATGAAGAAACAGAAAAAAATCTAACTAGTTTTTGATCATGCTGTGAAGTTGCAAGATGCAAGACATACTGCTTATGCTAGAAGACAACTGCTTTCTTCTAGTCCGGTTGCTCTAAATGTGAACAATCACCATGGGCACATGAAGGCACACGCTGACATTTCCCATTGATGCCAGCATCTCCCAGTGCTATGGGGAGGTGTGGAGACTAACCTCACTGACTTGGAGAAATACGCACTCTTAAGAGAAGGATTCACACCCCTCTAGTTTAATCATCGATGGAGAGACACAGCCACTTTCCCCTGCTGCAGGTGATTCAGTCCACCCGCCTGCAGGCTCTTCCTTTAGGAGAAGGTGTATTGCCTTCTGCAGGGGAAACTGTCTCTCCAGAGAGGACAGGAGAGATGCCTAGACTAGACGTATGATTTTCGAAAGTGGAGGGAGTCAAATCCTCTCCTGAGTGACAGGGTTCGTGTTCTGTAGTCTACTGTCTTTTCTGTGAGGTTTCCCATTGAAATGGTGACGATATCTAATTGTAGTTGGTCCATGAAACTTGAGGATATCCGAGCACTTTAGGTACGTATCTGCACAGAATGGTTATTCTATAGTAAATTGAACTCATGCCTCATTTAGTCCTAGTGCCTTTATTTTAATTAATTTTAAAAGCCAAGCTTTAAATATGGTAATTGGTAATTAGTAATCATATAGTTTGTTTTTAAAATAAAAATTTTCTAGTTAAATGACTTATATATTCATTTTGACATATATAAAATTTACATCAATACCAAATGGAATCGCATAAAAACAGAGCTAAAAGTTAGGCAATTATTCTTTTCAAATCAAACCCACAATGGGACCAGAAATTTTCCAAGACATTTTTCCTGCCATTAGTGCACATTACTAGAAGCAATTGCTTTTCCCTGAAGCCTCCAAAAAGCAAAAGAAATGATCAAACAGCTTGTAAATTGACCCATTATTTTTCTTCAGTGTTACTGCCAAAAGCATTTATAAAAATACAACCACTTTCATTGCTATTAAATAGAACATTAAACAAATCATATTTAACATTAAAGCAAACATGAGAAAATTCAAACAGTGTTTGTATTTCAACTTGAAGAGAGAAAAAAATGTATTTTATTTGCTTACCTCTTCAAATTTTAGTGCAATCATAGAAAAAGCTTTAAAAATTGCATCTGTTGGGCCTGTTATTGTCACAATTCTCTCTGGACAGGAGCCTTCTGAAATATTGATTCGAGCACCACTCTGTCAAAAAGAACAAATATTTTTCAAATTTATACCTCCCAGGGAGCAAACTAAGAAGGATTAGGGATATAGTTTGGGAAGGAATATCTTGAGGCATCTAAGTCCCTCCCCTACAACTGCAGCCCCAACATCATATGATTTCAACATAAACTGATCACACTCCAAAAATTCATCTAGCAGCGGGAAGCCAGATTCTGCTTGGGAAAATACTTAAACAGCCTTCATCGCAGTATGCAAATAGCACCTCTGTAACTCAAAGTTGCAAATAATTGCATAATGAAGTCTTTTCCCTTCCCTCTTGCAAGGTTAACCTTAAGTAGGACCAGAGCTGCAGAATTTCAGACAAGGTGGTTGCCTGCAGGGAGCATCAACATCCCCCAGGAAAGATGCACCTCTCTGGTTTGCAGACCCAAAGGCAGGGCTTGACCTGTCTGGCTGGGCTGTTGCTTTGCACCCTGGAGAAGGTTCCTTACAGATGCGTCCAATGTGAAGGCAGTCAGTTAATATGCACTGAACAACCCTTCAAAGGAGTAGTGGTAGGACAGGCAACAGTAATGGTGTTACCTCCTTAAGGCAAGGAGCCTGTTGGAAAGGAGTTGTTAGAAAACTGTAAGTCTCGGAGACAAGCCAGGATGGCTCTCAGGTATACTTAGTCCCCTTTTTGCTACTGTGGCAGTGCAGAGAAAACCCCTAAACCAGATGTAAATACATTTAAGAGGATCTTGGTGTAGATAATGATCAATTCCAGTTCAGGTAAGACCTACCCTACACTTTCCTTGAGGTTTCAGGCATGGAAATCTGTTAATGCAGCCTAACAAGTCACTGGAGCCTCAACTCATCCACAGGCACTGACCTTCTCGAGGATCTGGGCTTGTAGCAAACGTGAGATAATCTGGGTTAATTTGGCCCTTTGCCTTCAGGATTACCGTGAATCAGTCGATGTGCTGTGTGTCTGAGCCCTTATTCACGTGCATACTGCTGCTCAACAGCAAGACAGCGTATTTCCCCATGTGACAGCTACCAATCACAACAAGAAAAAAAAAATCGAACACTACTGATAGAAAAATCTTGCTGCCATGGACTCAGCTGGCAGACATACTCAGCCTTCATAGATAAGAAAGGGAAGCAGGCACTTCTGACAAGGCCAACCTGGCTGAGACTTGCCCTCATCAAACACCAGCACTAGATCAGGAAGGAGATCATGGCCCAGGGCTCCTTTGTGCTGGTGGCAACATCTGGCTGCCACCACCACACGTGAACCCGGGGCCGTGGGACTCAGCCCGGCACGGAGCAGGCCAGGTGTGCAAAACACAGCTCTTCCTTTGAAACCAGAGCCATGGGAGCGTGTCTGAAAGATCGCTCCGCTGTGGATCAGCAGCAGCCAAAATTCACAGATGTTGCTCCTCCAACAGATGACCAGTGAAAACAGAGCTAGGGCAATTATAATGTTATGTGGTGGCCTCCATATGTGTGTAGGAAGTTAACAACCGCAGGGCAAAGAACCGAGGTTTTTGTACGTTTCTTGAGGCCTGAAGTTGTCCCTGACATTTCCCCAACAACAGAGCAAGACAGAGTTGCATTTCATTCTGTAAAGATGGCATACAACTTGCCACATCTGTGAGGAAAGCCAAAATAAAGTTGCATTTTTCTTTTAAAGAAGTACTGAAGAAGGTAGTTATTTAAAGGAGGGCCAAGTTATCATCACATGCAGACATAATGTCTTAGTCCTTTGCTGATATAGAGATGCATATAATTCCTTTATTTTTTAAAAAAACCCCAAACAAATAAAGCCTCTTGTGACCACATGTACATGACAGTAGGTTTTCAGGAGTGGAAGAAGAACATTTGATATTTATCTTTAAAAACTAACCAGGGATCATAACTCTTCTCTAAGATGTTTAACTCAGAAGTCAGGAGCACTCTCCAATGATGGCTTCCCTGCTGCGCATGCAATTTATATCCAAAGATATCTGCCCATGATCATAATTAATAATTAAACTAAAATATGTTTAATCAACTGGCAGGATTACCTAGTATATTGGAAACATTTTTTCTTGGTTTTTTTTTTTAAGTCTTAGCAAATATACTTTTGTGTGAAAACATGGGTGAAAGCTCTTATGATCAAAAAGGGAGCTCTGAACTCAGTCAGCCTGACAATGAACTTCCTATTGTGTGTATTTAAAGATGGATCTCAGCAATTTTCTTTACCACAAATACTCTGAGATTTCCCTGCCACAGACCTTCTGTCAGTGTATAAAACAACAAAGCAGCTGCCATAGTAATGTACTGCACATTTACCAGAACCAAACTGACTTTTCTTGAGGCATCCTCTATCCACTTTGCACTCCTGAAGTTTTAAACAGTAGGATTTGTCTTTTGACTTATGCTTTTAGCACTTGCTTCAAAGAAGGAAAACTACAAGGATCTCCAGGTAAGACGTGCTGCCTTGCAGGACAAGCGTGGGTCTCTAACCCCACCCGGGCACAATCCTCTGAAGACAGTGCAGCTTGCTCTGTGGCAGGGAAAGAATCCTGTGGACACCGGGGAGACTGAGGTTTATGCCGTGCCATGTTTTAGTTAGCCTTTTTGTGTTTACAACCTTTTCAAAGGATGTGAATGGTGGGTGTGCAGGTCTACCCTGCCCACATCCTACTCGCAGCTGCAAGACGATGAAAAGTTAAGGCTTTGGCCAGACGTGGCTGAGGGATGCTTTGGCTTACGCAAGACTGGCTCCTGCTCTGCTGAAGCTCGTGTCTACCCTCCAACTTTATGCAGCATCAGTCTGATGCTTGGTTTCAGATTTTGGAAGCTCTCTACCAGGAGGCCAAGCCACGTGCAGGACCGATGTTGGTATGCTAAAGAAAGATACAGTGGTTTTGATGCACAGAATCATCTGGCTAAGCTGTTCCTGAGATAAGAGAGCAGCAGGCATACTGCTAGGGGAATGAAAGATGCCAGACTGCTGCGGTGATAAGGAGGTTACAGTAACAACAATGTTTAATTTAGGCCAGCACAATTTAAACGCCACCACTTGCAAAGAATGGTGATGTTAAATGAAGTGCCCACTTGATGGCAGTGTCGGTCTGTACACGCTGAATTCCCCTGTTCTCTGAGCCGGAGAGAAAGGCAAGTGAAGACATCAAGGCTTGTCTTACCTCCTCCCTCATCTTCTTAACTGTCTCACCTTTCTGTTAAAGAAACAGAAAAAAAGTTAGCCTGGGCTGATGAAGTGAACTGATATACAAGATTTTGACATGAAAATAAAGAGAGAAAGTAATTTCCTGACCTTTCCGATAATGCTTCCAACCTCCTGAAACAGAAAAAAAAGACACTGTGAATGACACGATTTGCTACAGAGGAGCATTTGCTCTGCTCCTAAGCTGTTTCACTATCACTTATTTCAAACCTGCAATGTGAAGCGTAGCCCCCTTCCATTGTTGCTGTATACAAACATGCCATCTTAGATACAAAGGGGCAGACCAAAAATGCGGTTTTGCAGCTTACTGATTGTGCAAGAAAAATACCTTTAACAGAAACTGATCTTGTGGTTACAGATCAATCCTGCTACTATAAACGCAGATAAACTCCTATCAGGGAATGAAAAGTTCAAAAATAATAGAACGGCACAACCTACTAGAGAAAATTGGATATAATACAAGCATCAAAATAATTGCTGATCTCTCCGAGGGCAGGCGTTTACCCTCTTTATACCACGTAATAGCTAGAGCTGAATTTTCATACTACCGAGTGTTATTGTGTAAACACCTGGTGGCCTGTTTTAATCTCCCTATTAAGCACTTACAGAACAATAATTGCTAATCACTTTTTAGGGATTTGGGAATTGCTACCGAGCTCCCACAATCTTCCATGAAGGGACAGAAAATACTGAGAAATGTCACTGTGAACATACAATAGGGGAATGATTTGGCAGTTTTGGCAACATTCCAAGGGCTAAAAACTTGGTGCATAAAACCAACAGGTAGCAAAAATGAAGCTACTAACTCTAAAATGAATAGTCTGGGCATGTTACACAAATCACGCAGGTGTGACATCAGACTGGAAATCATCTGATGGAGAGGAGACCGGCTGAAGGAAAACAAACTCCCTTCCTATATTCACATGGTGAAATCTACTTCCATGGTTTTGTCCCAGACATATGATACAATTCTCCCACCCCAGTCTATATACTTAAGTCTGGCCCATCCTGAAACACAGTCCCAAGAATAAGATTTTAAAAATTGTCTTCCATTGCCATATTCAACGATGGACTCATGGTAAAGTGGTACCAACGTCACCCTGCAGTAGAGGACTTCCTGCAGACACCTTGAGAGCGCTATTTCTCACCACTTCATAATATGAAGCAGCTTGTGCTTGTGACGCCTCACACCCTGCTCACAAGATGTAAAGACTTTTCAGTGGGAAGAAGACCTGTCTCCATGAAGAACTTTGGCATATGGTTTCTTTGCACTTTGTGCAAGTCTGCAGATAACACCAGACTGAGGGGAACAGTCAATACACTGCTGGACAAGGCTGCTATTTGCAGTCACCTAGACAGGCTGGAGAAATGGGCTGAGAGAAACCTCAGGGAGTACCACAAAGTCAAACAAAAAGTGCCATGTCTGGGATGGAACAAGCCCACACAGCAGGACAAGCCGGGCCAAAACTTGCTACGTACAAACTGGCTTTGCAGAAAAAGTCCCGAGGGTCCCAATGCACAACTCCAACATGAGTACGAGTGCATCAGCAGTGCATCTCTGATCAACCAAACGCTGGGCTGTCTTAGCAAGAGTGTAGCCAGCAGGCTGTAGCAAATGATTCTTGCCTTCTCCTTGTGTTTGTGAGACCATGCCTGGAGGATTGTGCCCTGTTTTGGGCTCCTAGTAAAAGACAGACAAGGACACACTGAAGTCAATCCAATGCAGGGCCACCAAGATGGCCATGGGACCAGAGCACAGGACACATGAGGAGAGGCTGAGCAAAATGCGTTTGTTCACCCTTAGGAAGAGAAGACTTGGGAGGATCTTATCGCAGTGTGCAGTGAAGTGGACTCACTGCAGTTTTGTGTCTTGTGACCAAATTATCCCATGTATCTTCATATGTGGGTTCAGGTCATGCCTTTTCCTGTGGCTGAGATGGCCACACCAGCATGCTGTGTAGGCTCTCCAGTCAGGTGCAGCTTTTTTGTTAGCAGTGACACAAATCTGGGACATCCATTCCACAATATTTTTAAGATCTTACTTTTTTAATATATTATCACTGTAAGTCTGCCAACCTGCCTATAACTTTGAATGGAATTAAATGATACAGGGAGTAAGACTCTCAGTGATTATGAGCCCTGAGAACCCTTCATATCCAGTAGTTCCTATCTACTCACTCAGCACATTCAGCTGCTTTACTTTGAAAACTTTTTCCATTCTTCCCAGTCCCAGCTTTTAGAAGTAATTTCTTTTGGAAAACAGATTCTTAGGAGGCAGAAGGACCTTTTGTGATGAGTGAACGTATTGTATTTCAACTGTTATGGGCAAGCAATCATATTTCAGTCTGTGATATAATTTCAGCTTTTGTACATCTGAAGTTTCACTGGAAGCTATAGGCATGGTCTTGAACCTGCCGGGCTCTGCCAGTATACACTTAGTAAGAAATCTGTCCCAATACCTTTGGTCATCCTAGGTCTTAATGACAGATGCTGTTCTTTCAAAATGTATGGATGGGCTCTGGCTAATAAGTACGAAGGTCTCTTCCTTGGAAATAGGAAAAGATACTTTCGCTTTGGAAATAGAAAAACAATATACTCTTTGTAGCCCTAGTAAAAAAGGATAGTCCATTTCAAACAAGGTAATTGGGAGTATTTAAATGAGTAGAGCATAAGATATCAGGGAATCTGAAGCTGCTTGTTCCACTGAAGTCTGTGGAAGTTTTGCTATTGATTTCAGTGGGGACAGAAATTCTACCTGACTGATTATCACCTTGTTATTACCAAAGAGTAAAAATTGCCATAGAACTGAGCAAATGAACAGTGTGAATCCCACTAGAGACAAATACTTCAATGAGACTGGTGACCAGTTCCTTGGAACATGCTAGCAAATGTCTGCTAGCTAGCAACTGCAATGCTACAGAGTACTTCAAACCTTTGCCTCCTAAAGGGAGAATTTAAAACTTATTCTACAAGGAGTCAGCTTCAAAGCATCCAAGCAAATGCCACCTCTCCACCTTCACTGGGAGCTGGGATTCTGCTTGGAAATGTGAGGGAAGGGTACCAGGGGAAAGGGAAACGTTAACTTTGCATGGATATTCCTAATTTTTCCAGAATTTTTGATCCATTCAGATTAGTTTCTAAAGAAGACAAAACTAGAACTGTTCTAAATGGGTCACTTTAGTCTTTTTGGGGCTTTGACTGTTTCTAGGAAAGCTCCCGTAAGTATTGACAATAACAGATCATGTCTTTAGGATGAGAAACCTACTTCTGCCACAGATTAAATAAGAAGATTCTTGATGCCTTTTTCTCCAATCTACCAATGCTATTTCATCAAACCTTTAATGTTTCTTTATACAGTCAGATATTAGTTTCATACAGGTTCTTATATCACTCTAAATTATGTTTAGTGCTTAGTGAGAGACCTAACATCATTTTTATGATACTCAAGTTTTCTCAATATTTCTAGCCAAGTTTACTTTGAGGGGTTTATCATCTTCAGAAAATGTGTCTAAATCTGCCAGACACCAAACTGTGCTGTAGTCGATCACGTAAGACTGAAGGGATGGGATGTCTGTCACCTATATCAGTTTATTAAAAATCAGGAGTCTAGTGTAATCCAGGCACACAGCCTCCTCTGCAGTCCAAGGAGAGAGATAACGGAGGATGTTTTGTTCCTAAAAGAGGAGGGAAGAAGTGTACTCCTGAGGGTTTTGCCTTTCTCCATCTGCAGTAGAAGAACCCTAGACTTGCACTAACATGTCTGAAGTTTGGTGAGAGGAATTCTACAGCTGATGTCAAATTCAGCCTCAGTGCAGGTCAGACGGAGTTTGATTTTCTGTCCAGCAAATAATTGCCTACTAGAATATACTAACAACTCGTCAACTATTTGCTGTTTTCCAGTGGTTGGGAATATAAGCTAAAGGTAGGTATTTATGATAAATTTCAGATTGATTTATTGACTAAACATGTAAACATGATTGAAAAATAAGTTATATGATAACAATTACTGGGTTTCATATAATCACATTTCAACAGCTGATTGAAAAGCAGTGCACAAAAAAAAAAAAAAAAAGTTATAAATGGGGGGAAAAAATCTCAGAAGGAGAAAGACAGGTTGGTCCAAGGTAACCCAGCAGACTGATGCCAGAGCTGAAAGTACTACCCAAGCTCCTTGGCCTCAACATATAAACACCCTCCTGTCAGAAGCAGATATGCCACAGCAGCCATGCTGGATGAATAGGATGCCTCTGAAAAGCTGCAAGAGTGTGGTTGCCTACATCCACCAATACATATGCATACACACATACATATGTTTATATATTTGTGTGCGAAGTCAATATATGGATACAGGCAGCAAAGAGATAGATATGAACTTTCCTTTGAGAAATTACAGCAATTTGGGGTGCCTATCCTGAGATTCATCAAAGGGCCCTGAGTTTCAGATTGTGTGGAGTACCCAGCCCAGATAATACCTTCCAAAGGATGTATCTCCAGGTGGCAGCATCTCAAGCAGGACAGCCTCACACTTGGACTCCAACAGTGTCACTTTGGAAAACCCCAGGAAAAATTTGAAACGTACATGCTAATTTCAGAGAGCCTGAAAATAATTCTTTAACCTGGGGGACCGAGTTGATTTATGTCTATGATTTTCTTTAGCATGCCATTTCCAATAAAATAGATAAAACAACAAGAGGTGAACCTCAACAACAAGCACTAGAAGACTGCTCAGTATTGGCAAAGCATGTTGCTAGTCAACCGCCTAAATAGTGGCAGAAAACTTGAGGAAAAGCAACGGTAAAAACAGGGGATGCTTTCTTTCATACTGAAATGCAGCATGTAATATTATTTGCACATCTCATTCACATGAATGGGACGAGTTTTACTGTTAATGGACACTTGGGGAGTGGTGGGCCCATCACAGAGCAGAAAGCTATTTCTGCAGTTTTTGCATCACCGACGGTCACCTGAGGGCAAGGCAGCACCTGCAGAACAAAAGGTGGCAGCAGAGAAGTCTGTGAGCCAGGGCTTTTGCAGGGCTCTTGGCAGTGTGAATAACTAAACAAAGATATAAAATAGGCTGTAGGAGAAAGCTATTTCCTAATCAATTATCTGCTGTGCCTTTTGAATAACAAAATAAATTAGTCATGTTAAGAAAACAAGAGGCTTAACAAATGGTAACAAACCTTGTTTTGAAGATTAACCTTTGATCTGTAAACATAATGTGTGAAAGTCCATCATTTTTCTAAGTGTGAGGCTAGTTTAATAATTACTGTTTCCCAGGAAATCAAAACAAACCAGGTAGCTATTCCAGGACCGTATGAAAGCACAGGCCTTGCTTTATTACCGTGGGACATGCAACTTCTATTATCAGTGCTATGGGGCGAACAGAATGCTAACCTCACAGGTGCCCTGAGATAAAGCCATGTCTAAAAGGAAAGCACATTTAAGAAATAAGAATAAATACTTTCACCCCAAAGCATCTGACAAAGCACAGGCCACATGCTAAGGCCTGAATTTCATTCAGGCAACGCTTTGATTGCATACATCTACCTGCTTTCTATGAGCAAGGATAATGTAGAACCAGTAGGACTGGACTCTACAAACAAAAAAGCCTGCTAGAAAAGCATTGAAAGGAAAGAAATACAGCCTTCCGTGGTGGGGAAGCACATCCATCATGAGACAAGGAGGGATCCTGGCAACAGCAAACAACATCTGCGCTGATAAAGTTTTCTAGACCAGCACCAGCTGTCCTTCTCCCATCCATACAGAGGCACAACATAACCCAACTCACTCTCTCTTTGCCTTGTTCTGAGGATATATATTTATATGACTATATGCCTCTACTCGTATGAGCTCATGAAGACACTTGCATGGAAGACCCAGGTACATGTTCCATTGAGATGTTCTGAATCATGTGTTTGTATGGAGTACGTGGAGCATCAGCATTTTTCAAAGGCTGGAAAAAAAGCCTTAGTCAGTTTTGGGAAACATGATGTAATGTGTCTACCTCAGGGAACAAATGGCTGCCTTGGATAAACTGAGAGTCTGATTTGTGTTCTGGGCTTATGTGGGATTAGCCTCCCTGACACGGGAGATCTCATGTTCCTAGGTGATGCTTCAGTAGTCACTGCCTGATGCTAACAGCCCTAATTTAGTAAGACACTGCAGTCCAAGGCCTTACTGAGACAGATCTCATGCTAACAAATGTGGTAGTGTATGAGGAAACCTTCAAATTATGGTCGTTCTGATGGAGATGCCAGTGTTATGAATCTTCCACAGGTCCATCTACCATTTTTTTGGGCAGCTGTGCCAATGGGTATTTCTCATTTGCTTTTTGATAGCAGATGTGTAATCAATTTACATTCAATTTCACACCAAACCTCCCCGCCTTCCCCCAGAAAAACAAACCAAACCAAGTCCTGTCCCTTTGCTTGTCCCTCCGCCTGTGATGCTGAAGTAGCAACACTGAGTAGAGTGTGTGCCTTCTGCAATCCCAGTTAATTACAGCTGTGGACCGATAAGGAGATTCTCTTTGACAGAAGTGAGAAAATTTAGCTATGATGGAGGTTGTTTTTGGGGACATACAGTGCCCAGGGGCTGGAGGAAAAGACTTCTGTCCTTTCCATTGATTTTTTCAGACTAGTGAGAAACTCTCAGCTGTTACTACAAACACACGAAGAGGAGATCCATCTTGTGCTGTGTATTTGCACGCAGAGTATTGTTCCATAACTAGAGCTCTTAGGTACCACAGTAATGCAAACAAACAGCACAAGAACTATAATAGCAATAGGCAGGACAGTCAATCCTCATAATACTCTGACAATGTTCGTGGAAACTAGAAAGAACAGAACAAACATTGGCTTGGTTGGCATTATACAGCTTGGATTAAATTACTGAAAACGTGACTCTTAAAGCTACTTTGTTGTATGCTATATTTTAATAATATAATGAAGAAAGAGAAAGGCATTACCTTCAAGATGGGGAAAAATTATTTCTGTGCTTGCTTTACAGTCTTTCAGGGGACAATTAAGCAGACACAAAAAAGTGGTCACTAAAAGAAATGCTAAAGCTATATTATCTATATTGATGAAAACACAATTTTCTCCATGATTTTATTCTGTCTATATTTGAGCTGTTAAGTGTGAGCAATTACCTTAATAAGTCTATATTTTTCTTGTAAAAAATTATATATATAGCATCATAAAATAATCACCAACAGGTCTGAAAGTCAGCACTGAAGTGGGATGTAAGTCCACTATAACCAGTCCTTCCAGCGCTACAAGGCACCCAGTGATCCTGCTGAAACCATTGGCAGACAGAGTTCCTCAGGGCATCTAAAATTAAGCTGTAAGTACTGGAAGTTTAGTGCCTAAAAATCAAGGCACTCATAGGGTTTTTTCCAAACCCAAACATTTGATTGCAGGTATGTTTTTCTAATTCACTGCTGCTGAAGCTATGAGAAACATATCATTGCGCAAATGGTATGAGGGAAGGAAAAGCTCCACTCAGTCATCATATCTTTCCTCCATCATTTTTGCACATTATACATTCTACATAGTACATGTGCAGACATGTTTAAAATCTGCTTAGGAGAATTCCAGAACCTCATAAAAATCTCAATACTAGGAATTTCTCTTGGGATTCCCTTATTAGGACTTATTTTAAAATATGTTTTATCCCATTATTTCCACCACAAGCACTTGTATCATTCAAAATAACGACACTCCATTACACTCGTATTTATTCTCTCCAGGTATTTATGAGAATGTCTGAAGAAAACTAGATGCAGTCTCCTCAGCCTCCTAAAACTTTGTTATTTTTCTGCTAATTCCCCCTCTGCTCAGTTTTCAACATCACTCACACACGTGGCACCTGCTGCTGAGCACAGAACCGCAGGTGTGATTTTGCCAGAAGAACAGTAAGGTAATTACCGTCTCTTTGCCCCATGATGCATCAATGCTATACATCCAAAACTGCATATGCTTTTGCTGCAATAGCTTTTCTTTCCAACCCAGCATATCCCAAATGTGCCACTCTCTCGACACTGCCACTTCTGATGCCTTCCAGCCATTTATGCTTTCCAGATTTCCTTCTCTCACTGAACATGTATCTTCTAAATTACCTTCTCCAGTTAATTGCCTCAACTCTCCAATTTACACCTCTCAGTATTTGGCAAGAGTCCTACTTCCCTGCCAGTTTTCCATTCCCTCGTTCATCCTACCTGTAAATTATTTCCTTGTTCTTCCTAACCATCTGACTTTTTATTAATCCATTTTGTTTTCTATTTCTGAACTCCTTCCCCTTTCTCTAAAAGATTCCTCAGACTCAATGTATTAATGTATTCCACTTTGGTTTCTTGCGGACTTCACTGCACCCAATATGGTTTCATCATCAACGCACACCTTCACGCAGTGCCTTTGGAAATGATGCATTTTTTCTTCTGCAGGTTTGTACTGGAGGGAAGAAGCAGAGATTCCTGCGACACCACTACGAGATGGAGACCAAAGTGGATTCATGACCCTGCTGCCATTTCCATGCTGGCACACTTTAGCATTTTCTCATGTTCAACCTCACGGACTCAACTTTTAAGTCTCCATTAAGCTGCTTTCCTGAAATTTAACATCTTTCTACCGGCACAGCCTCTTTCCTATCCGCATCTAAAATGGCACGTCTCCAGGGTCTTAATCAGCCTGTTAATGCGGGCTGTCTACAAATCCAAACCAGTCCAAAATCACGTAATCATTATCCAGAGTAGTTGAAGTAGGTCCTTTTTCAAAAGTTATTTCTTTCTGGACATGAACTGACCAAAACTAGAACAAGAGCACTGCAGATGTCCAGTACTAAGATATGTTGGCAGAGACCTGTGGGTGAGCCTATGATTTTCCACAATCTCCCAACCTCTTTACCTGTGGCAGTAAGCAAGAAAAACAACCAGCCACAAGTCATGGGAATAAAAAATTCAACAAAAGGTGAGCAAGGAATGGCAAGAGAAAAACATCGAGCTCCATCAAAGACCCTGTAACATACAGATAGCAAAAAAAAAAGTTTCATTTTGACAAAAACTAAAAAAGGAAGAAAAAGTGAAAGGCACGTTTCTTTTGGAGCCTGAGCTTTTCCTTACAGAGGGCTCTGATAACTTGGGACTGTTTGCCCACAAATGCTCACACACTCAATTTGTCTTCCGTAAGTCCTTCAAAAACATTGATCTGATCTGAGTAAATGCTGCCTTTTTTGCCTTTGCTGGAAGCAGAAATCTTGCAATCCCTGCAATACTCTAATACAACTCAGAAATTCTACTGTTAAAGCAGGCAAAGGTAATAAAATATCCATATCCATTCACATTGCTGCCCGATACAGTGATTTTCCTTATTTTACTCCAAGAAACAGCAGGAATTTGATGGAAAATACAGAAGTAGGGCAATGTAAATAGCCCCAGCCCATATTCCCTGTTCTTCTCTACTGAAATCCATGAAACAGCTTTATCCCTTAATGTAATGCATCTTTCTCATTAATAAAAGATGAAAACACATGTCTGCATTATTTAATATATACTCTACATATCCAACTCCTGCACATGCTTCAGAAGGTTCTTCCGTTCCTGCCCCCTCCAGAGCACCATTCAGGTAACTCAGTCAAAAAGGTCCCGGGCAGCAGAGGCTGCAGTGTCATGGCAGCTTTACGGGATGTATTCATTTTTGTCTAACTTGTCCTTAAAAACCTCCAGTGATGAAAGCTACGGCATGCCCGGGCAGCCTCCTCCCCTCCTCACACATTTACATAAGAAGTTTTTCCTAATTTTGCTTTCAAAATTCCCTTCAAGCAGAGACAATTGGTTCTCTGTGGATGTGAAGAACATCCGAGCGCTGCCCTCATAGCGTACTGCCTAACACCTGCACTCTAATTCATTGCAAGAAAGAATGAGAAATGTTTTGCGTTGCTCCTGGTTTCTCTTCAGGGCTGTCACGCTATCATAACTTTACTGATGTAACGCAGCACAAGATGAAAATTAGGCCTTTCGTCTTACACCATCACACGCTCTGTGAAGTTCTGGCTCAGGAGGACACCTTCCATATCAGGCCCTGGAAACATTTACCCTGAGGTTAACCTCATACCTCGCGGCAGTTAGCTTTTTGCTGGGCCCACACAAGCCCTTTGGCTGCTTCCACAGATTAAAAAAAAATATATATATTGTTGCCCTGCCTTAACATCACATATTTTTGCCCTGAGAAAACCAAGGCTGTGCCTTGCCTCGTTGCCAGCCAGCTGCTCCCAAACCTTGCCTCGCTGCGGAGGAGCGGCTGAGCTGGTGCGTCTCCCGAAGGGTGCTGCACAGAGCTCTCAGGAGCTCAACTGCACCCACGGCCCCTCTTTGCCCGCAGCGAGATAAAGCAAAGGAGCTGATGAGAGGTGTCCTACCTGTGGGGAGGCACTGGCCCTGCGTTCTGGGGAGCGCAGGACTGTTCCTATCTGTTTTCCTTTCACCAGATGCTAATGTTATGTTTGATTATTGCTACCTGTTTTGTTTGCTGTTGTTAAAGATTTTCTTTTATTCCCTACCCTCTGTCCATTCATACAAATACTGATTTTTCTGTCTGCAGGTACAGAATTTAGCTTAATTGCATAATTAAGATGTCCATCCTTGATTTAAAGCCCCTATACAAATCACATCAAAAATACACGCTGAAAATTTCCTAAGTCTGCAGGATTTACAGCCGCGGTAACTAAGCATACTAACACAAGTTATGGACTTTCAATCAAAATGAATGCAAATATCACAAAGCACATAGACGTTCCCTATGCAAAGGTACACTGGTAATAAAAGTTTAGAGACAGAGTTAAAGTTAGTGGGGATAGACCCTCGTACTTCCATGAAACACATTAATAAATAAATCACTTGAAAATGATCTTACTCTAAAATTATCTAACTGAATCCAGTTTGCTACTGTTATTTTTAAAAACAACCTTTTAATTCCCCTTGTCTCTTTCAAGTTATGACCAGTTATTTACAGCCCAAGCTCTGCTTCAGTTAATTGTTTTATCTAGAAATACTAATTAGAGATCAGCAATTTCCACCGATGTCATTACTGCAACAAATCTTAAGGAAGAGCCTAGAAACCTGTTTCTTCCTCTTTTTCAGAGGCACAAGCTTTCAGAGTGACCTTCTCACACTGAGTTCATATAGACTCTGACATCCTTCATTCCTCTATATTAATATTCACAGAAGTGACCTCAAAGAAACCATAAGGGTCTGACTTTTATCACCAAAATAAATTCTGAATTAATGTACTTTGTGATACTTAGGCACAATAGGATACATGATTAGAGCATAGTAGAGTTAACAGTATACCCATTGTGCCTTGTTAACTGAGGATGCATGGTATACTCCCACTTAAAATTTGAACTTTGTAGTTTTATGGGTTTAATTTAGACCCTTGGGGC
The DNA here is from genome assembly GCF_011004875.1 of Balearica regulorum gibbericeps. Taxonomy (NCBI): domain Eukaryota; kingdom Metazoa; phylum Chordata; class Aves; order Gruiformes; family Gruidae; genus Balearica; species Balearica regulorum. Next base: position 71,249,905 of record NC_046185.1, read on the forward strand.
TACATATGCCTTGAAGATTGGACACATAACATCCCTTACTGTTAAAAGTGGTTGCACACACAGTCATCGAAGTTTAACACAGAAAATTAGCTTTTTCTGATTTCATTTCTGATTACTATACCTTTTGTTTCAAAAAACCACTAGCCAAAAGTTTAACTAATATGCCCTGGAAACGATAAATACTTGATTTTTGCTTTAATGGCATGATCCTGAAAGAAGCAGAGCAAAGCACACCTAAGCACATGGGAATTTGACTGAAACCAGTAGGGTTACTTTTACCCACCAGAATAAGGATGTGTTCAAATGTTTTTCTGGATTGGGACCAGAACCCAGTAGAATCAACCCCTCAGATCTGATTTTCAGTGCAGACATGCGCACAGATTTTAGGTGGGTTTGGTAAGAGAGATTGTTATTAAATTTGTTTGACAGATCCCTATTTAAGATGCAGATTTTACACACCAGATGCCTGCCTGAAGCTGAATGTTTCAGTGGGGAAAAAAAAAAAATCAAACAAAATGGTTGAATCATTTCTGAGAAAATACATCATTTGATCTGACATAACCTAATTTCTGAGTTTTTTAATTTGCAAACTTAAGCTGTACTCCCTTATACTTCTTAGCAGCTCTATCGGTAAAATAGAGAGATACCTTAGTCTCCTATTTGTGCTACGGGTATATCATATGTGTCTTCATGCCATAGGCTGAACGCATGCACTGTTTTAAAACATAAACATATTTTTAGCTAATTAAATTTCAGGAGTAAATCTACTTTTTAGATTTACATATACAAATTTGGTCTCCAGAATTAAAGGCTGCAGATGATGTCTACCTGGACTTTAATAAAGCCTTTGATGCCGTTTCCCACAGCATTCTCCTGGCTCCTCATGGCTTGGATGAGCACACTCTTCGCTGGGTAAAAAACTGGCTGGAAGGCTGGGCCCAGAGGGTTGTGGTGAACGGAGTTAAATCCAGTTGGCGGCCGGTCACAAGCGGTGTTCCCCAGTGCTCAGTACTGGGGCCAGTCTTGTTTAATATCTTTATTAATTATCTAGATGAGGGGATTGAGTGCACCCTCAGTAAGTTTGCAGATGACACCATGTTGGGTGGGAGTGTCGATCTGCTCGAGGACAGGAAGGCTCTGCAGAGGGATCCGGACAGGCTGGATCAATGGGCCAAGGCCAACTGTGTGAGGTTTCACAAGGCTCAGTGCTGGGTCCTGCACTTGGGTCACAACCACCCCAGGCAACGCTACAGGCTTGGGGAACAGTGGCTGGAAAGGTGCCTGGTGGAAAAGGACCTAGGGGATGGGGTGCTGGCTGACAGCCGGCTGAATATGAGGCAGCAGTGTGCCCAGGTGGCTAAGAAGGCCAACAGCATCCTGGCTTGTATCAGGAATAGTGTGGCCAGCAGGAGTAGGGAAGTGATTGTCCCCCTGTACTCGGCACTGGTGAGGCCACACCTCGAGTCCTGTGTTCGGTTCTGGGCCCCTCACTACAAGAAGGACATTGAGGTGCTGGAGCGTGTCCAAAGAAGGGCAATGAAGCTGGTGAAGGGTCTAGAGCACAAGTCTTATGAGGAACTGGGGTTGTTTAGTCTGGAGAAAGGGAGGCTGAAGGGAGACCTTATCGCTTTCTACAACTACCCAAAAGGAGGTTGTAGCGAGGTGGGTGTCAGTCTCTTCTCCCAAGTAACAAGTGGTAGGACAAGAGGAAACGGCCTCAAGTTGCACCAGGGGAGGTTTAGTTTGGATATTAGGAAAAATTTCTTCACCGAAAGGGTTGTCAGGCACCGGAACAGGCTGCCCAGGGAAGTGGTGGGAGTCACCATCCCTGGAGGTATTTCAAAGACATGCAGATATGGTGCTTAGGGACATGCTTTAGTGGTGGACATGGCAGTGCTAGGTTAACAGTTGGACTCAATGATCTTAAAGGTTTTTTCCAACCTAAACAATTCTATGGTATATATTTACTGCCCCTTGTTAAGAAAGACCCAAACCCATCTCCTTTATATAACATTCATTCATTAAGTCTAAAAATGCCTGGTGTTGCCTGATGCAAATAATACAAACAAACCTATGAAATGTCTTTTTTAATTAAAAGCCCATTTTGTGATCTGGCAATGTGAAATAAAGAGCTATCAGACCGTTAAGTCTGACAATACTGAATTGGCACTTTGTCTATGGCACAGATTTCACACTTATCTGCATGCTTAAGTGCTGCGCTGGACAGAAATGAAATGACAGTCAACCTTCCAAAACAAACCCACAGGGGACACGGATGAATGCTTGGTATATCAGGGAGTTTACTCTAATAAGATGCTACAAGACTAACGAAGAACTATCCCATTTGCATTCAACAGAAATAGACAGTAATTCTGTGGCAATTATTTCACACACGTCAATGTTCTCATATCTTAAAAAAAAACCCCTGCAACATCCAGCAAGTGATGAGAAAGGCGAGCCGTATGCGGGTCTGTCTTACTTAGGGCCTGCCTAATTTGGCTAACTATTAATGAAAGCACTCTTTTTTTTTGCTGCTGGATCTGCTCAAAATGGGTTTGTTACAAGCAGGGTTTGTTCCAATGCACTCGGGCTGCAGTGCAAACTTAAGTATGATGCCTTGAAAGGCAGGGGGTGATTTTTCGGTCATGGCAATGGTGTTTTCGACTCGAGTCAGAGGAGGAGGAGCAGACCCTCTGTCAATGCCACTGCCAGGCTCTGTTGGTAACTGTGCACACTCGCTCAATACACAGGCAACTGCTGTGGCAACAGTAAATGCTTCACCTTGCCGTGCATGAGAAGACGTATGGTAAGCGTGACATTGAGACCTCCTTCAGTCACTTTTGTGTCCTTCGTGTTCATCCTGGCCTTGTATCTTCAATACTTGAAAGCAGCTTCGTGTTTCCTTTTTCTTTTTTTTTTTTTTCCTATTCACTTAATCAACCTATGAAGACAGAGAGAGAAAAAAAAAAAGTACCGTTGAGTGGCTGAAGCTACTCTGAACTGAGAATATCATGTTGTACAAACCAATTAACATTCCTCCCTTTGATTTTCTGGACTACAGTTTAGTGCTGAAAAGGCTCCTTTGATTATTATCCCTCCCCAACCAACTCTTTAGCCCTTCACCAATTACAAATAAATTCCCTTTTGAAACCTTGAAAATTCTTTTAACTTCCTGTATTTCAAAGCTGAAGGTACAGACCACAACACAGTGAAGTACAACGTTTTTTTCTAAACAGCACTTTCTCTCTATTAACCTTTGCAGTATGTATATGTAATACATATATGCATTTTTACATGTGCCTAGTGCTGTTTGCATTTCTCTCCCTGTTACTACCTCATTTTTTTTTCTCTTGCAGAAGAGATATTTTTGTTTTCTCTCCAGCTAGAGAGAAATTAATTCTGAGCCTAAACACTGATCCCTGCCAGCAACAGCGGATGACACATTATCAAAGACATCTGAGTAACTAAGAGCCACTTGCTGCTGTAAATCTGGGCACTGTCTGACTTTGTTTTTGTCTACCAGGCCCAGAGGTGGCTCAGTCCCTCAAAGGCCAAAGATGTGCTTCAGCCCTAAGTAGAAGGAAGATTTTTCTTGATTCCCAATGACAAATTGCAGATTTTTCAGTCATTTACAAAACCATAAATATCCTAAAATATTCACGAAAGCTGCAAGGGCTGGTTTTGAAGGGATAAAGAAGATGCATTATGAGTTTATTAATGCAAGGACATTTATCAGTACAAACAAAAATGGGGGCAGGAAGGAATATCACCAAAGGCAGGCAAATTCCACCATAGAAAAAGCTTAGAGACTCCTTACATGGTTTTGCCCTTTTCAGGCCTATCTTATAGAGCATAAAACCCTTAAGCAGACATCACGCCTCTCAGTAACCATCTCATAGTAATGACAACCCTATTAGCTTTGCATCTTGGAGCTTCCCAAAAATTTGGCTAGTTTGGGCACTGGCTAATGAGCATCCCTAGGAAAAACCATTTTGTGTCTCAGAGCATACGGCAGCGTCCCACCAGGGTGGCCAGCGGTTGTCTCCTTGTGGAGACTGCTCACGCATGGGTCCAAACCACTGGAGGGACCTACGAGATCTCCTCTGAAAACATAGGCAGTAGCGTCACACAGGCTGTTTCATCAACTGATTAAACTCCATCGTAAGAGCCACTAAGCACCGACATTCTAGAGCAAAGTAAAGCCCATGTTAGCTGAGCATGTTATCTGTGAGAGAAGTCAATAGCAATGCTTAAAGAAAGAGCACAAGAAACATGCATGGAGTCGTCCCTGAGCTGCCAGCAATCAGCAGTTCAGGGTCTTCCGAGAGACTGCATCCAGACCAGCATTTTCAATAGCCATTGGTGGACCAATCCTCCATGAATTGGCCTAATCCCTTCTTGAGTCCGTATTTCTGGCCTCCAAAAGTTCTGATCTCAAGATTAATTATTAGTGCGGGGAAAAAGTGCTCCACTTTATCTAGCTTAAATCTGCTGATTGTCATTTTCCCTCGTCAGCTATTTTTCCCTCTATATCTTATGTGAAGACCACCCCAGAAAGTCACTCCTCTGATGGCTGATGCTTCTCACTCAGCCTGAGCCTGTGAGTGGCCAAGCCACTCCTGATGTTTTTGCCACTGGGAAATACAGTGGAAGATGCAGAGTTTTCTGTCAAGTCTCTGCAGGAGTACTCAGGACCACAGAGAGCTTCTGTGCCACAGAGAGCTTAGTGATGAAGGTATGGCTGTGTTTCTAATGAAGCGTATTCCCATGTGGGAAAAATAATCCCAGACTAGATACAGGTTTACAGTTGCCATAGCCTTTTACTGTTGTGATGCTACAGCAGTACACTCACTTTGGGGAAAAATTTGGAGAAAAGCCTTTTCTCAGACAACAAACCAACCCCCCACCCAAGCCTGACCTTTTCCAAATAAAACCTGAAAAAAAATATCTGTATTTTTAGCTAAGGCCTTTTGGGTTCTTTCTAAAAACAGAGGTTAAAAATAAAATTCCACCGCAACTATTGTTAAAAATATCACTGCCATCTAATTTTTTTTTTTTTTTGCAGGATTTTGTCTTTGCCCCTCCTCCCGACAAGCTCAAACTCCGGCACCTGGTACTGAGAAGCGGAACAGATGTCTGGGGGAGGGCTGAGAGTGTGTGTGCCTGCAAGGAGTTAGGCAGCTGTGTGAGATACAAAGGGAATGAATTCAAAAAGGCAATCCCACATGATAAGGAAGAATACATGAAAGTTATGCATATACCATGAAGACAGAAGAGTTTTTACTACACCAGGTTATTTACAATGGCCCCAGTTGTCCCGAGAGTCCAAATATTCTTGTAAAACATTTACGGCTACTAAGTACAGGACTATTAATTACCCAAGTATATCAGTTTTAAAGACAGATTTAAAGACAGATTAAAATAAAATGCATTGTTGTACTTTATTATTTTAACTAATTAAAGCAATTTTTTTCCACAGGCATCATCACAAACGTGCTGGTCTAGGTCTCTGTGTGCATGGGGATGGCAGATCATGGCACAAGAAAGAGAAAGGTTTCCTCTACAAAGCCTCCTACCAGCCAGAAATACATCCATGTATTTATAAACCTACTGCTGTAATATATGACCACATCATGAATATTTAATCAGAAAAATAATTTCCCTCTCCTTTGCAAAATCAGCACTTCGAACAATTTACTATGTTCCTGGCTTACGCTCGCCTCTCTGTGAGCAAACAGAAGGCTCAGCGCATGAGGATTTCCTTTCTCAGGCCCTGTGTGATGAGGTCCCACGGCCACTCTGGGGGCTGGGGAGTTGAGCCTCAGACTATGAAAAAACCCAGTGTGTCACATTTTTCCTGATGCCGGAGGGAAAGTCAGGGGACTCCACAGGTGAGCAGACAGTAAAGTGCAGGCAGCTACAGTCAATGGCATGGCTGAATGTTAAAAGTGAGGTTTTATGCATTTTACCCTGCCTTCGAGAGAGAGCTGGCAGTGACAGGAGGATAGCTGGACAACATCTTCCCTCTGGCCTCGGGACTCAGGACCAGAATGCACAAAATCCAACCTCCAGGGCTCTGCAGCTCCAGGTAACAAGAAAAAAAAGTCATGCCCAGGGAACAAAGGAAAGTAGATTGCATCAGATATGTCCCAGCAAACAGCAGATCTTTGCCTCCTCTGGGGCTAAGTGTGAACTTTTGAAGACATTTCCACTGATGTTTATCATGTAAAAAGCAAAAATTTCTCTTGAGGTAGAAAGAAGCATCCAAAGGCATTTAAAAAAAGCACCTTTTGAAAACTCTAATAAAAGAGACACATAATCTTATGCAAATGCCTTTTATCTGTAAGTGTGTGTTTCTATACATTCTCAATATTAGCTATCCCAAGTTGGTATAAAATGGCATATCCTATACGCTCAACACTCACCACACAAGAACCATCAATTTTCTAACATGGCTTTTCAATAATTGTTGGTAGATTAAGGTAAGCCATGTGTTCATCAGACTACTACAAAGAACAGCACAGTTCCTCAAGGATTTCGCTGAATTAATATCAGCTACAAGATGAACTATACAGCCAAAGGGCAGTGACACAACCCACACACATGCATACACACGGAGGTTAGGAATCCACGTGGCCGAGGGGGTAGTGTGAGATGGCTGCCTGAAGCCCAAGACATGAAAAGTCAACCTTATGACCTTCTTTCTTCCTACCCCTCCAGCCTACTAATCCCCTCCCAACAAAATAAGCAGGCCATTGCAGAGAATATAGCTACACAGTGCTGAAATATATATATATATATAATATATGTTTTAAGTCTCTAAGGTGACCACTTCAGGCATGCAGGATAAGAAAGCCTTTGACTCCACAGGACACTGGGATGCCAAAGATGAATAAAATCAACATAGTACCAAGGCAGACACCAGGCAATTGATCTCTGAGTTTAAAGCCACAATAAATTATTCGGCATCTCTGAATCTGCCACGAAAGCTGCTCATCTGGAGGATCCAGAGGAATGAGAGGGAGGAGGGAGGGAAAGAGTGTGCATGGGGTGAAATGGGACAGAGCTGCAAAGTCACAGGGGTGTGCTGGAGAGGAAAGAGCTGCAGAGAGGAGAGAAGGAGAAAGGCAGGGAGAAAGAGAGAGCTGCGGATGGCTGATACAGGGAATACTGTGAGAAGAATCAGCGTGGAAGTGAAGACTGCCTGAAAATGTTCAAGGAGGAAGCCTGCTCTGGTATGTGACAACTTGATCGTATGGTTGTTAAAGCGGAGCCTGTTGGGAAAGATGAAACTGGTCAGAGCACCCAGCCATCATTCCCTGTGCTTGAGCCTCAAAAGGGACTCTTGAAACTAGTTATGGTGCTTCATCACCATCAACAGAAAGATATAATTATGAAGAAAACAAGGAAGAATCTACAGATAAAATTCAAAAGAACAAATTCCAGTTGTTCCACTGGAAGAAAAAAAAATACAACAAAGAAAAAAGAATGGGAGAAATTCTAGTGACATTTAGCAGAAGCCATGTGTAATTTAAATGAGGACACTTAAAATCAGTCATCTAGTTCCCATGTATCTGCAGGTTTAGGGAAAAAAAAACAAAACCCACAACTTCAAGAGGGAAACATAAGAACATCAGTCTCTCACAGTAATCTGTCATTTCCATAACATATGGAAACATCCCCGAGGAGGGACAGTGAAGCAAATGATCAAGCCAGAGGGATGGGGGCAGGAAAAGACAGGGGCTGAACAAGGAGAGCAAGACATGAGCAGAGTAACTTGAAGATGAATAAAGAGAATTATCATGAGTTGTGAAGAACTGGAAGTTGGACAGTGATGCACTGATGTTATGAAGAAATAGTTCAGAGTTTGGTTTATTTAGCAAGAACTCTTTAAAAAAAAAAGAAAAAAGATAGTAAGAGTGAACAAAAAAGAATGGAGAAAACTGAAACATGGGAAGCCATGAAAAGGCTGTAGCTAAGACCTCTTGATCAGAAGCCTCCAGGTGGAGGGAGACCTCTTGGGAATTCAAAGCAGCACACTGCCAGGGATCATGATGAGAAAAAAGGACCTGTACTTTCAGCAGAGCAGAGTTCTTTGGGGACAGATTTATGCTACTTACATGATTTTAGTCTTTCATTTAAACTGGAGAGAATACAGGAAAGGAGAAGAAGACTGAGAGGAACTAAGAAAATTACTACAGGATAAGAATTGATAACACTATCAATAGAGATCAAAACATTCAGCCTTATATGTAAGGTTTAAAATTAAAAACAAGCTGTCTGCTACAGAAAGGTTCATGCTATCAAGTGAAGAAATAACTACTTTGCTTTCAAGTTCTTTGATAAGCTAAACAATTATTATCTATCGCTTTTCACTAGAAAGTAACATCTCTGGATGTCAAAGGACTAAACAATGTAATTATACAGAAAAACACGGCAGAAGTTAAAAAAACCCCCACAACCCAAAGTGAAATCAAACGCAAAATCAGCTCCAGTTATATTATTTTGTTTCAAGGAACTTCTTTTCAGAAATGGTAAAAAGCGATAGCGATCAGCAGCTATTTATGGTCTCAGCTGAAGCAAAAGAAGAAGACTGGATGTTTGCTAAACATACACTTCTTCAGGTTTTGTGTCAACTGAAGGATGAAGACATCTACTGTTACTAAACCATATTGTTGTGAGGTTACTAAGAACAGAAAGCTCGCAGGATGCCCACAATAATGTAACAGTAATAACAAGGACAACTCTTCAAAGGATTTCTCTCTCAGTAATAATTATTTGGAAAAGGAGAAATCACGCTTTGAAGCACTCCAGTTTTATTCAGATGCCTCACCAGGAGAATCTGATTAATGAACAATAGCTAAGGAAGCAGGTGCAGTATTAACCTTTCTACTTTACCAGTGCCATCTCCCAAATTACTAGAGAGGACTGTACACAAAGGAATGAGATTATACATTTTATTCACATCCTTATCATTTATATCCCAAAATAGATTCAATGTTAATCTCTAACTCTTTAATGGAGTGAACAAGACCTGCAAAACCTGGCTTCCTTAAATCGTCGTATCACGGCCCATTTTAAGTAAGCTGATAGTTGGGATAGATCAAAAAATCCAGAAATGAGAAAATGAATTCTTTGTGTTAGCAGGACAAAAGGGGAGGTGGGGGGGTGTCAGTTGGCAAAATGGATTTTCAGTAAAAAGATAAAATGAGGTAAAGGAATAGCTCAAGAATGAAATTTAAGCAAACACGAGAGAGAACAAAGTTACAGGAAATTCATAAACCGCATGCTCAAAGAGATCTAAATAGCAATTAACTAACAGGAAAGTAAGCTGAGTATGGGCCACTGAAAAAGCTGCAACTGAGTATACAAACCAATATAAGGCAAAATATTAGCTCAAAAGTCAAAGGGGGTTAAAGAGCAGCACATTATGTCACCAGTTAACAGCTACCAACAAAAGACAGTTACACACCTTAACGAGCCATGTGCTCCTTTTACTAATTATTGTAAAAATTTCTGTATCTCTGATATGCTAAGCTCTGTAGTTACTACAGATATCTGGAAATAGCAGGTTTGCCAAAGACATGAAACTGATAAGGAAATAACAGACTGAAAAAATAGGAGAACAACTTTCAAAGGCAATAGCAAGTATAAAAACTGGCAAGACTCCAGGAGTGCTGCCTCTCGAATGTAATGTTATGAAGTATGTAAAGTGGTACTAGTTTTTCCTTGCGGGATATGGTTAATGCTATTTTGTCAGAGGAAGAGCCGATTCTATCTGTAGGCGAAGTTGTCTCTGGGTTCTCCTGAAAATGAGAAATGCCCTTACCCTATACAACTAACACAGTTATGTCTCATTTGCTGAAGATCACTGATGTCAAACAATCTTTGAAGAGAACAGCAAAAGGGCAGAGACTTATTTTTTCTATTCCCAACTGATGGATGTTTAGCTGCTGAACTTGATATATATGAGCCCCGTTCTTTAAATGGACCACTTTTCCTCATGCTGATCAAAAAGCATATGCTTCAGCCAATGGCACTGGTTGTTGCCTTTTTGATTTATTAAAGGAAATGAACAGCAACGTATTTATTGACTTTTCTACTTAAAACATTTTCCGTAAAGTCTTTTGAGTAAACAACATGGCATTGTAAATTTATTACAGGAAGAAAACTCACAGAAGCACAATAAAGACCATGGTCTCATTGTGCACAAAACTACTTCCTAGTATCAACATTCAATGATTAATTACTAATCTAATATAAATTAGCATCAAAATATTATGCTGTGTGTGACTAGACAGGTATACACTTTGCCAAAATATAGAAAGTTACTCCTTCAGAAAACATCACGTGTCAAACAGGTAATAAATGCTATCATCAAATGCCTGGAAAGTCTCTGGAAATCTAGAAAAGCTGTATATCAGCCTTCAGCAAATGCCAAACAGAGCTGGGATCCTGAGGGAAGTGAGTGATTTCCAGGATATGGAAAACACAGTGATTCTTTTGCCAATGACATCTTCCATCTAACTCTTTTTTTTTTTTCTTTGTTTGGGTTTTTTTGTTTTCCCTTTCTGTAATTATTCCAGAAAGAATTACCTTGGCAGGAATGCAGAGAGCATCTTTACAGTTTGCCATGAACTAAAAAAAACCAACCCACCAGAGAGTGCATGTCGATATTTTGTACAGACCCACTAGCCAACTAGCATTTCCACATATGTGAAAAAGCCAGGCAGCTAAAAGGTCTCATAGATGGAAGCTGCCTCATTAGTCTAATGAAACATAAATCCCTCCACAAATAAGAAAGTTGTGGCAGCCCACCATAAATTATTCTGTACAAATATTCTCTAGGAGGATTGAAAGATGAGTTCAGGATGGACCAGAAGGTGTTTTCTTTCCTTTCCTAATGACATGCAATGCAATTAACTGTAGGCTTTATCATGGACCTGGCAGTTTGCAAGATCAGGGAAGACAATACACGCATATGGTAGACCAGTTATTTACCAAAGAATAATTTCTAATCATAGCTTTGAGCACAAAATCAGCTTTACCTGCCACCTTATCCTGTGGTGACAAAACTTTCAGGCTAACCACCGTGTTTCTCAAATCTTTGTTTTTATGTTGCTCAAGTTTTAAATAAAAATTTTGCTTTACTTGCTTATCTTGTTCAACTGAGAAACAGACACTGCAACTAACTTGCATTAATCATTCCATATGGTCTGAGATAATAAATCTAATAAAGAAATGTACATATAAGCCACAGTGAAGGCGGGGAAAAAATTGAACAGACCACCAACAGCAGGAGAGTGGTCTCTCCAGCACAGAGAAGCTTACAAGAATGGCCTACCATCTAAAAATAGATTTTAAGTCCACACCTGTTCCTGAAAAATACCACCAAGATTCTGATGACCTAAACATTGGGAATGTGTGTTATATTTGTTAAATTATCTCTGCCCCCAAAAGTCAAATGCATGACTTTGGCATTTCATCAATGAAATCTTTTTATTTTGAAATAATGGTTCACTTGTAAATGTAAAAACTGTACCTCAAGTTAATTCAAAGCAAATAAAGCAACTAAAAATGTTCTGGGTCAAATAAACTTTGCTTGTTCGTTTTAAAATAAATGAACTTGCACCAAACAAAAGAGAGTCAAGCCTGAACAGATGTTCTTTTTTCCATTTTTTTAAATTTCTGAGAGAATAGAGAAATAATTCACATGCTCTATTTCCAAGATATCCTAAGTGAGCAAGTTTTATATACATATATAATAAGATATATTTTAATATGGTATGCATATATGCATAGAATATGGTTAAATGCTGGAAAGTAAGCAAGGTACATTTTTTACATGATAGATGTGGACAAATGTTAAAAGATTACTGGGGCATGATCTAATAAGCAAACATTAAGAATAGCATGATTTTTAATGACATGTTTATCTTTATTAAAAGTAGCCTTGTATGTAAAGAAGAATTATCATTTTCTTTGCCAGTACTTACAAGAGCACAGATAGCTTCTTATTGATCAAAGGAAAAAAACGCCCCAAACCGGTAGACTGGTTCAAGAAATATGGGAGCTTCTTTAATGGGAAACATTAGCCTCTCATGTATGTTCCCAGTGGGCACAGTATAAACAGATATTTAAATATATTTGTATTTTATTCCATCAGTGTTGAAATGACATCTGGCTTGGAATATATATTTGTCCAACCTATTTGTAAATGAAATATTTTGTAGACATATCCGGTTCGATAAACATGAGTCACTTGTTTCACTCAATCCAGTATAAAACATAGTTGTTTGTTGGTTAAGGAAAAGAGGCTAAAGATAATAACACATTTCACCTTATTAAACAGAAAAATATTATATATTGATATAATTGAATCTCTGACACAAACAAGCAAAAATATCACTTTTGTAATCACCTTAATTATGTTATTTACAAGGCTACGATTTGAAAATCCATTCAAGCTCCCTAGTTGAATAAAATAAATCCTTATTTTAAAAAAAGGAAACGCATACAGCATCTAAGGGAGGAAAAAGGACGAGCTCCCATCCTTCTGTCACAAGGGGATTGGTACCACTCTCTAGAACGTGAGCCACAGGTTCCCTTCTGGGACACCACACTCGTGCTCGCTTGAGGCAACGATGGACTGGGAATCATCTGAGCAAGAGAAACCGGTCCAACAGGAGCACAGCTATAACTGCTACGATTATGGCCGAGTGCTGCGAAGACTTCCATCATTCACGGGGGTAAAAGGAAAATCAGAAAGCAGCGTTGCCATGTCCTACCAGGTCGCTGGAATTGTTGCTTTCAGAAGTCCTGCTCATAAGTATTTAAGTGCTCAATCACCGGTGGTTAGTAAAAACATAAGGCATTGTAAGAATTTCACTGTGAAACCCAGGACTATGCAGCGGGTATGAAAACTCAGTAAGTTCCGAGAACTTCATTTGAAACTAGATTTAACTAAAAAAAACGCAATAAAAACCCCACAAAAATAACCCAACCCAAAGAACCAACAACCAGCCCACAATAAATGACTCTTTCATGGGCAGTCAATACTCAGAGTAAAGAGCCAAACACATGCCAAGATTTAAGCCACTTAAATCAATATTTTTGTCACTGATTTAAACCAGGAGAATCTTTAAAACTCAAAAGTAAGTCTAATTGATGAAGTATTCAAAAGCGAAGAAAAATCAAATAGTTTATTAATGACTTCAAAGTGCCAGCTGTAAAGTGAATCACTATATCTTGCTTTAGCACTGGAAAAAACAGCGCTAAGGCTATCCATTTGCTACTTCTATGCAACTTAAAAAAAAAAAAAAGAGCCTATTTTTTGCATAAAGAAGTCATTTCCTTCACAAAGCTACTCAGCTGAAACAGTGCATATTTCACAGCAAATTCCACCTCGCAAAGTTTGCTTTCATTCCAAATTGGACCAAAACATCAATTTTTGAAACCATTTAGTGTTTGAGTGGGTGACTCTGTGTGTTTGTGTATGTTTTAATATTTTTTGTCAATACAAAGAAGTTACTTTTTAACAACTAAATTTCTGTACAGACTTCAACTTGGTGGTTTTGTATTCTGTTATGTATAATGTATGTCAAAGTAAAAATATCTCTTTGAAATGGAAAACCGAAATGGCACAATTTTACAATCTTGTGAATGCAGTATGGACAGTCCTTATCAAAGTCTTTTGTTTATTTTTTTTAATATGGAAATCAACACATTCCCGCGGAACATTTAGATATTGACAGCAAAAAAAAAAAAAAATTTTTTTTTTAAAAATGTCTATCTGCTCTTCTATAGACTCACTTTGTAATGGAAACAGTCAAATGAACTGATGAGGTCTTTTTAATCTCCAGTTTCCAAGACTTTGTACACTTTCTGTCTCTTTTCCATTTTCACAAGAGCCTTGGCATTATCTTTATTGAGGTTAGGGAGAGGAGGGATGTTTTAGAGATTTTTTTACTATTATTTAGTCAATGAGTAAGTTAACTTGGTAAGAGAAAAAGGAGGTCATATAGTATTCAAAAAGAGACAATACTTGTTTTCTTTTTTCCCCTCCAGTACTCTGTATTGAAATCTGAAAAGCCCTGTTTCAGATTCTGCACTTTGCTATTGCACATGTAATAATAGGACACAGTGGCCTTTGATACAATTCTCTTCAGGGAACAAAAGCTTCCTTTGGCACAACTACAGCCACTGCTTGTTGTAGGTTACACATGTCTTTCCAGTCAAGCATGATTAATAACTGTTAAAAAAAATGCTCATGACCCATGGCAAGTATTCTTTCAACTATAATACCAGCATTATGGGCTCTGAATCTCAGTAATTTTAAAATGTGCTTCTACAATGGAACTATAATTTAATTACTTTTTCTGCAGCCTGTTCCATTTTGTTTCATCACTTTGATTGCACCATGCGCTTGGCAGCTTACGGAAGACTGCATCTGCCTCCAGGATTATTTCACTGGGCTCTTTCGACATCTGTTTCTGAAAATGACTTTATTTGCAGTGGCATAAAGAATAATCAGAGACTTGTTTAATCCAGATAAATTGGAAAAGAGAGAGACACAGAGACAGAGTTGGAGGGAGGGAAGAGACGGCAGGAAAGAGAAAGCAAATCTACGCTGCATGCTGCAGAAGACAAAAATAATCTGACCTGTTCCTGTCCTTCTGAAAATGCTGTTATCTGATGGATGATACGATACATGAAAAGATGAGTCACCAAGTCAGTTCTTTTTAGTGTTTGGGTGGAGTTCACAGCTGCAATACATAAGACATTTTAGCTAAAGCTTCATGTTGTGCTTGATCAGTTTAATATAATTTTCATGAACTACATTTGCAACCTCATCCCTTGAGAATCACAAAGCAGTCTGAAATGATCCGTGGCAGTTGACAAAAGTCCCTATAATAAACCAGCTAAACCCAGACTCCGGCATGACCTGACATCCTTCCAAACGCAGCTACCGCCAACACCTGTTGTGGAGCGCCGTAGCACGGACTGCCAAGCACACAGTTTAGCAGTCACCCTGATGGATAACTTCCCACATATTAGCAGACGTGAACGAGGTCACCTGTGTATCAGATGAGCAAGTGCAAGGCATCTATAACATGCCCGTGCCTGTATCAGCTTGTGTTCAACACAATGGAAATCACCATTGGCGACTGCAGTTTATTTTTGTGTTATGGGTGGCTTTGTTAACCCCCAACCCCCCCCCAAACCATCATAAGCATTTAAAGAAGTTCTCGCTAAGAGATCACAGGTGTTGGTCAGGTTTTTGTTCCGTTCTTTATTCTTTTTGCTTATTTTTTGCAGGGGGTGAACAGGATTTGTCACGAAGCATTCGCTGCCTCAATAAGGAAGTGCTGCAGGAAGGCACCTCCGGAAACAGCAGCAGCAGAGTAATACCTGAACAAGCCGTACAACATGGCTTCAGGGACCAGGGCCACTAAAATTCAAAGCACCAGCTTGGGTAGACCATAATGATAACAAGCAAAAGCAATCCTCAACACGCTGTTACATTTTGACAGCTTAAAATCTTGTTGCTTCTCCCCTTTTGGAGATTTTTCCCCTGTGTTATTTTCTGGTCTTCTGGGCTCTATTGCTGTAGCAAGCACATCAGGAACAGTCACATTGAACAGATTAGCCAACTGGTTTGGACACACGTACTGTGCTAGGAATTACTTAAGGACAATCCAGAAGGAGGCCATACAGTTCTCAGAGTAATGATGTAGTAAAAATCTCTGTCCGCAAAAATAATAGGTATCATGCAAACACACAATAGCTGGGCCTAGACAACTTGGCAATAGCCTGATTCCCACAGTCATGTAGCCTTAATTACCTGTCACAAACATTTGGGCTTTCCTTTTTGATCCGGCCAGACTGACTCCTGCCTCAGTCACAGGCAGTCCTGGCTTTCTCCTGGGACTTCCATCCAGGGCGTGTAACTCCCTGCACTCCCAAAGCTGTACTCTTAGAGATGCCCACATGCACTGTGCTACTGTCACCATGGGAAGGCCACAAAAAGGAGAGAAAAAAAATTCCTCCTCTTCTATATTTCACCACCTTGCCTTTTCCGAGCAAAATACAGCAGGCGAGCTGAGGACGGACCTTGAAAAGCTCACAGCTTCTACATTGCTGATCTGCTTACAGGCAACACAAGAAGCAAAACTCCTCTGGCAACCTGCGTGTCTAGTAACTTGGCAAGCTTTACAGACTGCATTTGGAAGCCTGGTTATTTTCATAAAAGACATAATCCCAAAAGCAAACATCTCAAACTTTTTGAAGGAACCATACAGCAAAACAAAAATACACAGCTAACGAAAACAGTCATCAGAGTATTTCACTGTAGAACTATCTGAAACCCAGGAGAACAAGGTTTTCTCCCCTCCTTCCTAACCAACCCCCTGATATCTCTTTGGTGTCTGAAGAAGAGGTCAAGATTTGACAGAAGATATCACCTATTCACAGAAGGTTTCTATGTGGCTGAAAGAGGTGGGGAAGCTGCCCTGAAGAGAGATACGTTCCAGTGGCAGGGCATGCCTGTAAAAATCCTATTAACAGAGATTATTAACAATTGTTTTGCTTTTCTCTTTGTTTGTTTGTTTTTTTTTTTTTTAAATTTATATAAAGTCACTTCCTCCCCTCATTTTCCACCTCACAAGTGTGGGCTGTACCAAAGCAGTTGCGTATGGCTAATGGCCATGCAAAGAAGTTACTCATTGCTCTTCTAGAGCTTCAAAGTAAACTGTACACAGCGTAAGACATACAGAGGGTTATTAGAATTTGACAAGGCTTTGTCATCTTGCCAGTATTTCCAAAGAACAAAAGCCATCACGCTTAATTAGAAATTCTCCCTGAAGAATTTGTAAGAATTTATTGCTCAACAGCCAAGGTGAAAATAGGCTTGTCCCTCAAGTACCAGCAAGTGACCACTATTGGACAATGAGTAGATGTCTGCGCTGTGCTCCTAGTCGGATGTGGTCTGGTAGCTCCTCTGTCCCCAAGATATTTCATAAAAAGTGTCCTTAAAGACAGGAGAAATGTTAGAAAGTACGGATGTTTGCCTTAGCTTAATCACATGAACTTGGGATGAAGCTTTCAGACTGTTGGCAGCAACTGAAGAGACACTAGACAGTGTAACTCCTTAAGCACTGATAATAAAAACAGTTTGTAAGGTCAAGGTCAACTCAGGACAGGGCAGCATGGGGGAAGTGGCTCCTTACTTAGGTTACTTAAGAGAGCAACACAATCGCAGAATTGCTGGACTGTGATTATCAAAGTGCTAGTGTGGGTCGTTTGCATCTCTATTTTTTGCCTTTATTTAAGAAAAGAAAAGAATGAAAAGTAAGAGGAGGTGACCATTCTGGTGTAGTATTTCAGGTTCAGACTTTCCTCCAAAAAAGATTAAGAATGAATCTTCCCCAGGGCGGACTGCTGATCGTGTGACAAGACCCAAAGCAAAGCTCTCCTCCTGTCACCGCAGGCTCACCCACAAGCACGTGAGACCCATCTCAGGAAACAACAGGAAGAACATAGCATATTCTGTCCAAGACAACTCCACTGAACTCCAGCAGTAAGAGAAATTTGGTTTATGCAAAAGCACAACCTGCCTTTTACCCACCACCCTACCTTAGGCAAAGTGCAGAAACTGTTTTTTGAGGACACTTTAAAGGCTACACTGGTAACAGGGAGTAGCTCCTCCAAAGGCGAAAACAATGTATGTCAATAGAAACAGCAGAGATGCCTCACTTATTTAAGTGCAGCAGACTACATAACTGGATGATTTACGCTCCTTAATCCAAGCACGTGGAGGATCCCAGAACCTGCCCAGTGTGGGCATAGCTGCAGCCAAACCACCATGCCACCAAATCTTGCTACCATGAAACAAATGATGTTGGCAGTCATGCTACCTTATAAGAAAGAAAGATCCTAAGTGTTGGACAGTTATTCCCCAGCAGCTACCCACAGAGACTGTCCAAGACTGTCTGGAGTCAACCAGTTACACCCAACGATGCATCTGAAGATCTAACCTGCTCAACAGAGTTGCTCTTAGGTCAGCAATGGAGGAGGACCACATTATAGTGTATTAGCTGTTCCTCCTCCCTTTCCCCTTGACATGCTCCATATGAATTAACCATTTTTCTTGCAACATTTAAGGAAATCCACTTATAAAATGCTTTCTGATGCTCCATTTCTCAACTATGTAATTGATTTTCATCTACAACTTGTATATACATCCTTGAAGTGAAATCAATTAAGAGCAGCTGAAATGAAAATGGACCCTGTTTGTAATGGGCAGATCTAGTTCCCATCTGTAGCTGTTCTCCACCTCAGTAGGGGAAGTGATAAGATACAGAAGGAAAATGATCTGTTTGGGAGGCTTCACTGTGCTTTGTTTAAATAACCGCTGTTCAATATGTGGAACACACAGCAGTGTGCACGTTCATGTCCACACACGAACTTACATATAAAACCAATGTGCACTTGTAACAGGGCTGATAAATTTTCTATAAACTGGTATATGACACCAAAACATTGCCAAGAGAAACTAGTCTGCATTAATTTATAAAACAAAACAAGATTTTCCCAGACTGCAAGAGCTCTGAGCTAGTTTAATACCGAGTTCATGAGCAGGGTCTTCTTCTTCAGAATCTAAATCTTCAATTGCTATCATAAGGATGAAGCTCTGTCTTTGCAACAGCATTCAGTCAAGCTATCTAGAGTCTTCCCAACCTGTACTGTAATATAAAATCAAGATAATTGAGAGATCAGTCATGAAATACACATATACATCTATATATTCATTCTGATGGAGTCCTACATGCATAAAACTGCCCGTGTTAGCCCCGATGCTCCTTCAGTGCTCAGAGATAATATTCTGATCACATAAAATGCAGCAGCAACCACTGTTTTATCACACAGTCGTTCTATACACAAATGTCAGATTATGTATTGTTCTTGCCAATGCAAATGTCAGTTTGGATCGTTCATAGGCTACAGACGTGCTCCCGGTTACCCTGGGTCCCCTGTGGAGCCGAGGCATGAATTCTCAGCACCTCACAGGACAAAAAACCTTTGGCATAGTAACAGGCAAGGGTATATTGGTCCTGCCATTCTGGCATGAAGAAGACCCAAATAAAATGTTAACTCTGTGCACTTCTGACTCCTAAAATGCAGCATCAA
Organism: Balearica regulorum gibbericeps; assembly: GCF_011004875.1. Lineage (NCBI taxonomy): Eukaryota > Metazoa > Chordata > Aves > Gruiformes > Gruidae > Balearica > Balearica regulorum. The sequence continues at coordinate 71,269,093 of NC_046185.1, forward strand.
AGAAAAGCAGGGCAGGACAACTTCTGTGGATATGTAAAATTAATGATCCAGCTTCTCTGATCTGTACAGCACGAGTGAACGGGGAGCGGAAGGTCAAAGGCGGTGCTCTTCTGGGCACAAACTGGACCTTTAAGGAGGGAGGTCAGGCATCTAAAAAACACGGAAAGGAGAACAGCACAAGGCTTGGTGGGTGACTTCTACAGATAACCACTCCCTTACTGTTCCTACAGCAACCTGTTGATCATAAAAGGCTACTGCTGGATGTCTGTAATAAGATAAGAGGGTGAAACCCTGGGGACTTTAGGGAAAGGAAATATCAGACATACATGGCATGTTAAATGTTTCCCGCTGTTTCTCTTCACTTCCCTGTTCTCTAAATAGAAAGGGTGGTGAACCACTCTGAAGGGTTTCCTGGGCCTTACCAATAGCCTCCAAATGGCTCTACTTCACAATCTCTCATCATGACAGATTTGGTTAATGGAAATATTGAGGAAAAAAGGCGTAGACAGCCTGAAAATATTGAACCTAATAATTTTGTGTGTGTGGTTTTGGTTTTTTTTTTTTTTAAAGTCTGAGAAACATAAATTCTGTTGAAGTATTAGGACTTTGGAGAAGAATTACACAGGTAATTTGTTATTATGGCTAGTTGAATAAAACCACCAAAACCCTCCAACAACACATCATTGCCTCACAGAGTATTTCTTCAAAGATGAAGTTTCAAATGCTACATAAAGCCTAAGGCGTCATGTTTTATATGAAGTGTGTATGTGTTAATAGAAGGATATCTGTGATGATATCCCCAAGCCCTAGGCAAACTAAGAGTGCCTCTCCTCCCTCTGAGCCACACTGCCTGCCTCCTTCCCTGCACCAGGTCTCTGCCAGCTAGTTCAAGAGACTCAAACCCAAATATTCTGAATTTCTGCAACCCATTTTGTTAAGAATTCATAAATGAGAAACTGGTCTAAGGAGTACTGTTTCTGAACCTAAACATTTGAGAAATACCATTCATTCCCAGACATTTTTTGCTATTAAAAAACAGTGGAAGCCAGCTCTCCTGGGAGTACCGATAACTGAGATAACCATAGTACTGAAATGCTACTGTAATAGTGCTTGAGAAGACTAGCAGAAATAATAGCAAAACAACAGAAGAGTTGTATGTATGAAATGCAAAGATGACTAAATACTTAAGTAGTACCTTTCAGGTCATGCAAATACCAAATGCAAGTCATTCCCTTTCTATTCCATGAATCACAGAAGCACAGAAGCTGATGTAGAGGAATAGTTACACCTACATGCTCTCTTCCCCTGCACACCCCCATACACACACACACACACACACACAAACTCTACGGTTGCTGACATCCTAGCACTTCTAAAAATGACTAGCTTGCCATCCAGCTTTTGGGAATCCATAATGCAAAAATCAATGAGTCTTACTTCCTCCTTACTGATGGACTATTAACACAACCTGGCTTGACTTTGCATACAGACTGAATATACTAACAGCTGCACTCTTTCATAAAGTGAGATACAGAGTTATTAATTTTGCCACCAAAGTCATTGGACCAGAATTTCTTACTTGTGGCCATGAAATTCCTTTCAGATGAAATACTTAAGAAAAAATAAAAATTAAGAATTCATGGAGGGGAGGATAAAATGACTCATATATTTTAGCAAAACATAGGCTTGCAACTCCGAGACATGTAGGTTTGGCAGGAAGCAAATTTGTACACAGCCTATTACAAAAAACATCTTGTTGGTCTCTCCCACAAATGCATAAGTAACTGACAGTCTACTTGAAAAACTTTTATGAAAACAGCTTTTTCATGGAAAACTGAGTTGTTCTGTTGTTGGGAGTTTTTTTAATTTTAAACAAAGGGTCTTATTTTTTGCATGAAGGACATTCCAAATTCCCTTTCCAACTTCAATCAGAAAATATGCTTGCGGCACCTCTTAGAACAATAATGGCTCTTCAGATGGAAAAGTCATTGCTGGATGAACTGGCAGCTAGTAGATACCATGTAGCTGCTAGAATACCAAAATGTGAATCCACCAGCCATGGTCTCCCTTTCCTTTTTTTTTGTCTTTTCACAGCATGAGCAGTGAAACACAAGTATGGAGGGATGGCTGGAGTAAAAACGCTGGCAATGCCAAAAGATAGGCATGAAGCCCTACACCGACAGCACGTGTGCTACAGAAAATGGCAAAGTTACACTGAATGGGTCAAATTCCTCCCAAGTCCCTGTGCCCAGTTTTTCCTAATGGGTAGGTGCAGTCAGAATATTCAGAAACCAGATCCACGGTCTCAGGTGAGGTGAAGCCATCTGAATCCAACCACCTATGTCATTTCCCACACTGTCATGGTCTCCCAGCTCCTCCAGGAATTCTGGCCAAGAACAGCCTCGCTATTTAGACCTATACATCCTATGATTTCAACCTCAAGACTCACAAACTTACAGCCCTGCTTTCACTGTCAAAATGGTGCTGCAAATGCTGCAGATATTTAAGATGACAACATCCTGTGGACTGTCTGTGGACTTACCTAGCTCAGAGTAAGGGGGCAAAAGCCCTCCCCCACTCATTGCGAGTTGGTAATAATTGTGACACCTATCCATGACCGAAGCAAATGGGAACACCACCGGGTTCTATATGTTGCCTTAACTGTGAAAGCACTAGTCTGAACAACAGGCTTTCTAGTAAGGGCTAACTAGATCTATACTACAAGTTTCTGCTGGCATTGGCTATCAAGGGACAAGAAGATGTAATTTTGGGGTGCTCAAGCTCTGCTGATACAACCTTTCAGGCCAATATATGGTCAAAACCATGTACCTACCAGAAGCAGCTTACTGTGCTTGGAGATTGCGTGCAAGCTATAAGGTGTTCACTTGCCAGTCCAAGCTGTATCTACACCAGAGGTGCGCTGATGGTATGGCACTGCGGGTTTACAAAGCCATGCTAGTGTTTACATCACCTGAGCACATGTCCTTAACTTCACCAGGACTGGTGAAGCGATTGAAGGTATACAGGATTGCGCCTTAGCGTTACGCTGGTAACATTACCTTGAACTCTGCAAGGTGAACAGCCATTTACATCTTTAGTAGATTAAGTGTGTTGGCTTCATTTAAGTTTGCTTTTCACATAAATTTAATTTGGAGGATTTTGTGTCCTTTTTGTTTCTGGTATGTAAAAAGCTAATCCACTTATTTTGGTACACGTCCTTGCTTTAAGATGCTTTATGACTGCATGCTTTTTGTGATACATTTGCAATTTATCATATGCTGGCACTGAAGGAGATGATTAAATCCAAAATCTTGCAATACTGTGGCAGTTAAGTGATCAGTATGAACACTGGAGCCAGTTCAACCAATGTTTGTCAACAGTTTGATAAATACAATGTTTTTATCCTGCTGGTAAATTGTCTGTAAAGAAAATAAAGTTTTTATAAGTGTGTTTGCCATTCTCAGGTGTACTGGGATTGATTTATTTGGCTACAGGTTTATCCTGAACTGTTCACAGTGAATAACAAATTGACTGGACAACATACTGAATTTTGCATTCAAGGACAGCATCTGTATGTGCAACAAAAATGTTTTATTCCATCATGGGGCAATCCGGCTCAAAGTAAAAATCACAAAATAAAATATATTACTTAATTTGATACAACTTGGTTCATAAGTACCTTCAAAAAGTACTGAGAGATCCGTTTAATAGTTTATTCAGAGATCATTAGTTTCCAACTCTGTGGTTTCATGCAAATGTAGCTAACCCAATGTAACTAGCCTTTCTAGACACTGATGGGTATTTAAATGTGCGCACGAAGCTGAAATAAAATTTCCATGGACATGGAATAAAAAAAAAAAAACAACAAACAACATTCTCTTTCTATCTACGTACATATGTATTTAAGAACTGTAAGTGACCCTGAGCCAGTTCAGCTCAGACTCCCAAGCTCCTGGTATCACGACGGCAAGTCTACGTGCACACTGCACATCCTTATCTCCAGCATACATGCTATTACACTCACATCCTTAGCAGCCCCCTAGGTAACCTGCCAGATTATCAGGAACATTTCATTAGAAGATGTAGAAATTGCTTTGTTTCCATCAAATATTTGGGTAGTTGTAGATAATGCTATTTCTGACAATTCTCCCTTCTCTTTGTTTCTTTAGGAAACTCCCAAGAAAGTGCTGCCACATCGGAACAGTGGCACTGCACACCTTCACCCTGTAAAAATGAAAGCAGAGTTGTGGAAACATTTTATGTGATGACAAATGCAGCTTAGGAAGTCTGCATCCTTTTTTTTAATTTATATTTGCTTCTTTCCTGCAGTCCTCTATCCCCTCAGTCATGCTGATGCAACCAGAAACTGAACAAAACTGTACTGAAGTGATTTGACTTGAAAACCAAACCAAAAAAAATAAACCCAAAATATGGATCTGGTTTATAGTACAACCCTGCAGATAATCACCTGGCACAACATGGAAGAGGGTGAACAACAGTGCAGGAAAGGTGACTTATTAAACCGGCTTTGCTGACTGAGAAAATGTTTGTATAACTGTACCTGGCTATACGAAATGGATGGTACTGAAGAATCAGATGTTGCTTTTTTTTTTTTTCTCCTAGCAGTTTTGCCCATTTCATGTTGGCCAGGGTTAAAATTTTCTGCTGTTTCTCAGGGACCACAAGACAACTTGGTATCTCTTAGTAATTCCTTGCTGTTTCTCACTCATGCTATCTCAGTTCCAGGAAGGGACATGTTTGTGGAGCTGAATTTCTCTGCAATGTGCAGTGTAACTGTCTTTGTACAAGCAAAACAAGAGGAGGGGTCATTTCTTACTGTTGCTGCCTTCATCATGGTAGTTAATCAAATTGGAAAGATATGTCAAATCCAGAGGCTAAATTAAAATTAATCTGAAAATTTTCTTCAACAATTTATACCTCAAATCACAGGTGTGATCTTTTTCTTTTGAAAAGAGCAGCATGCATTGTTTTCCGGTTAGCTGTGACAACTTAATGCTCAATAAAGACTGAAAAGAAAAGAAAAAAAAAAGTATTTATCATGCTTTTTTATGTATTAATTATAACTTTTTAAGAAAATGAAAGCTTTGTTGCAAGCACATTTTGATCACTGAATGAAAATGTTCTTTCACATTTCTGAAATGTTTTGAGATCCCCAGAGAGAAAATAATATGTAAGCCTTGCTGTTAAAATTACCACCTCCTCATCCTTAGAGAAACAGTACGCAAAATGCTTACAATGAATTTTAATGCAGCAGAAATGCAGACACTATTTCTCCATGACAATTTATCTTTTTTTCCCCCGTTTTAGAAAAGTACTTGGGCCCAGATGCTATCAGGTGAAATTCAACAGCAGGTGTCCTGTCAAAGGCATGCCAAGCAAGCTGAATTTATTTTAGTGATCTGCTGGCACTCCAGTGTAAATGGCTCAGTGTTATTAACTGAATTCTCCCTGCTCACCTGAAGTGGATTTAAACTCATTTTTGTCTTGCAGGAAGAACCACACAGGAGTAATCTGATTAGTTGAGAAGCTGCTAGAATGATTAAAGAAGGACCCTAAAACTGAAGTGTGTGGCAAGGAGCAACAACTAGTACCAGCAGGTTTCTTGCTATTCCCATCAGAGATCCAGAAGCAAACTTTGCCATTCCATTTCTATGCCCGTGTCCTGGCATGTCTTTGTGTAACCATCTTGTTCTGACAGTTTTGCTAATGTCTTTTTTTGGAGATGGGTTGAAACCAAGACCTGAGCTGAGAATGCCAAACTCTCAAGTGGCACTTCTTCCTGACTCTACCCACAAGTACAGGTATTTCCAGACAGAAAGATCTAAGCTTCAAAATAGGGCCTTATCTCTTTTCTTTTCCCCCTCCATACAAAATATAATTCCCTATATTATATTTTAATAATCTGCAGTGTCTTGCCCAATGAAAATAAGGCTCTGCAAAATGTCTGCAGTTCCTCATTAGGCCCCTCTAGATCAGGAAAGGGTTGTTGCTTATGGTTAGGTGGAGAGCACATGCCAGTGACCACTAAATCACAAAGATCTAAGCAGCTGAGGATCGCATGCTCCTAACATCTCCGCAGAGGTCCTGCTGTCCTCGGTAACTCACTGGTTCAAGCTCACGACCCACATCCTGCCCACTAAAACAAAACCTGAGTTGACACTTGTGCCTGGCTCTCGGCTCCAAACTTTCCTCTGCTGTTTTCTGCAGGCCTGGTAGCGTCCTGCCAACACCATCTTTGGACCAAGCTGAATTTTTCCAAGTCTTCAGACCTGGCTAGATACCTCCTCTCCCTGCATTACAAACCACGGAGAATGACCATTTCTCACCATCGGCTTGCATCCTCCAGACTTTGCATGGCAACATGTCCAAAGCTCAGGCTGTCCCAACTGCAGCAGCGCACACCGCGTTGGGAACCTTGGGGCGCAGATCAGCCCGGCTTGCCCATGGCAGGCAGCCAAGAGGAAAGGATAAGCCTGGCTGGACTTCCCCTTTCCCACACTGCCCGGCGCCTGTTCCTAATCCCAGCGCTTTCCTACTCCCTGCCACCCTGGGGCAGTGCCAGCAGCGAAGTCTCCTGCCTCAAGTTCATCTGATTGAAACACAGGACCATCGCTTCCTTTCCTGAAGTCATCCTCCTTCTTCATTACACAATTGTCAATTCCTAGATTAACTTCTTCTACAACATCCTCATTCATTACACCAAACTGATTCATGCCCTGAACACTGCTCATCTCATGCCCAAAGGGAATGCTGCTCCTCTGGAAAAACGGCTGCAATGATGTCATTCGTGACTGTAACACAATGTGTATCTACAACAAGGCCAAATTGAAGGCATGGGAGAAACCACACATCTGGCTTTCCCTAACTTCCAAGAGCTCGTTTCTGCCACTTTAAAGTTCTTTTCATGTTGTTTTCCAGTGCAACGCTACATACCCTTTGTTAAGCACCGACAGTGGGGTTAGAGCCACAGCGGAAACAGATATAAAGAGTCTCTCTCTTGAGGAATACCCTTTCAAACAAAGAAGATGCATAAAGACAAAAAGCCTGAACCCCTTTGCCCTCACAGAACATCATGATCTTCATCTCCCACTGCCAGCAAAGTGAAACCTACAGGCATCGCAGCCCTCCGCCGCTGCTAAGGGACACGTGGGAATCCCTTCAGCTGGAAATAAAGCTAAACACCACCTAAGTCTATGTTGTTACCAGTCTACAGCGCAGCAGCATTTACAACACAGACGTAAGATCCCCAGTGTGCCACCAACCTTCATTCATAACAACAGTCCAGTTTTGTGGGTTTTTTTAGCAAAAAACTTGCATTTTGAGCCTCCTCAGTACAGAGGCTATGCTTTAACAACTACTTCATTAAGCTTCATTGTTCTAATCAATACCATGTCCACTTTTGTTCTGCTTTACAAGTATCATCACATAATGCACAAGTCATTACACACTGAGTTTTTCAAATAAGAGCCAGAGCTGTACTGCATGAAAGCAACCAAGCACTACCTTTGGTTCTGCACTCCCCTTCCTCGCAAGGCAGAGTCCTCTCCCTCCTATGCTCAGTCTGTTTCCATTTCTAAAAAGTGCAATTTTAATATGCCAAGAATTTTAGGCACTCCAACAATTTGTAGACACGTTTGAGCTTCTGAATATAAAGGGTCACTCTATGCTAAATTAAAAAGGACTGAATAATCATTTATTTTAAACAAAGACTCTTTTGTTCCCTGAAGTTGTTGCTATGCACATTGATGTGGGAATATAACTTGATCACAGGAAACAAGAAAGCTTTGTAGTTTGCATTTTTTTGGCTTACAAACGCAGTCCTGTTCACAGTGGTCACAAAGACATCACTTGATTTTTCACCAGTATTAGTAATGAAACAATCTTTTCTTGCTAACGTTTAGTGCTGCACGATTAATACACAACTGTAATACAACAGACCTGTCTTTCTGAGTTCTTGGGGCTGGAAAGCCTGGTTTTTGCACAGTGTTTGTTAGTGTTTCAGACACTGAATGGTACCAGTGATGGGCAACGGGTGATGGCTTATGGTCAGTCCAGCCATGTCTCTTCATAGCCAGTTCACACAGTGCAAGCCAGATCCCAGCCCTGCTCACGCTGCCCCCTGCGGCCTTTTGCTTTACATTTTGGACGTGCCATGAGGTTCTCCATAGCATAAGGCAAGGCTGCCTCACAGAAACAAAACCCTCGGGGATGATTTGTGCAGGGGGTGATAAAGCTCCAGGAGGCAGAGAAGACCTACCCAGATTCTGGAAGCCATCACAGCCTGCTGCTGCTGTGCTGTGCAGTTGTGAGCATGGACAGGAGCTCAAAGGAGATCAGACCTGGCACAGCTCTGAGCATTTCAACAGCACGAGGCGTTTTCATTTGTGGTCATGTAGGTTTAAGTGCTCACTTGCACATAGGCCTTTAGCTAAGGAAAATTAGCTTACAAAGCATATTTCATTTAAGAATAAATGAAGCAGAGCCATGGATACATGAAATGACTTTGGGAGCCAAAGCAAAGAAAACCCCAAACATTTCTTGCTGTTGAGTGGGTCTTCAGTAAGAAAATCAAAGCCTGGGAAAAAAAATTCTCTCTTACTTGACAGCAACAAACTGTGTCATCGCCAACCCTAGTATCAGAGAAAATCAGCTATCGCTGCCCTTCTCCACTTGCAGCTGAATCACTCTTGGCTCTGCAAGCAGGGCAAGGGTGGGAACTTGAGGCTGGAGAGGCAGGAAAACTTCCTCAATTCCCTTCCCAAAGAAAGAGCTGTGCTAAAAGTCTGCTTTAAGACTCCCAGGATGTGAAGGTATTGTCTTGTTCTCTGCTGGAGCATGAGCATATATGATGTGAGGCACCAAGTGGGTTAGCAACTCAGGAATAGCAAGCAATGCAAATCATTTCATAAAGCAACGTGTAAGGAGATAGTCTTTTTGCCACTGCATGATATCAATGACAAGTTGGACAGAGTGCTTGTCATCTGTCACTGATTTATAATTCCCTTGGTTTTGTCACACTGAGTTATCATACAGTCTTACACTGAGAGCAACTTCATCCATCAGTTACTCTCATCTGACAGGGAAACCATAATATTATTGTATTTCACATGAAAGAAAATAGGATATTAGTTAAAAAAAAATTGGAATGGACTGCCTGTCTTAAGGACTTTTCTCATAAAATGAGTTAGCTGTGCTTTTCTGGCACTGCTGATACTAATGTTCACTGAAGGTATGTATTTAGTGATGTTCCGTGTCAGAATGCACCTAACTTGTTCACAACAATTCTGCAAAACCATTAAAACAGGCAGACAATGACCATCTTCGTTGGTTCAGTGGCAAAACAACATCCACTCACTTGAACCTGAAGCACACTTCCAAGCGTGTCCTGGATGTGGTGTTAGGTGAGCATTCACACACGGGTTTGCTTAGGCAGTGGGATTAGTGCAGGACAAAAGAGAACACTCTGTTGCCTTAACATGATGCCGTTACCCTAGAGAGACTCTCCTTCCTTCTTATTTCTTCTCCAAAGAAAATCTAGCTGTCAAGTGTCAGCCTGAACTCAGACTAAAACTTTGATAAGATTTCAACAACATAAAACTGTCTTGTTCGTTTCCGAGCTTTGCTACAACTAGAAATAATCTTGGAAAAACAGAAGTACATACTTACAACATATGGAAGCTTGAATTAAAATCAACACTTCACAATTTTCTGCCCTCTACAGTAACGTATGGGGACTAGAATAAAGTCAAATTCTCAGGATGCAGAAAACCCACCAACAACAGAGCTCTTGCTTGCCTGTTTTTTTGGCTCTTCAGTTTGGTTCTGCTCTGTTAAGCTAGGATGAAATCACAGCAAACACTACACTAACGCTTCTGTTAATTAACAACCTGCTTCACAACTGCACTTTTCACTCCCACAAAAAGTGCTGCATTTTCACAAAGTATCACTTGTAGTAAGGCATTCAAACATGCTAATCGCAGCTTTGCCTCCCAGGGAGATGTATGGGCTTACTCTGCATTAGTTAAAGGCTTCTGAGTTGATTTGCTTTTATTACTGTTATTATAACTACTTGAAAAAATTAAATTGTTTTATTTTTTGCAAACGTGCACAAATTCAGCTCAAGAACAGATAAAACGATACCTCAATATGCTTTACAAAGATACACATAGCCCAGCTGGGTTTACAACAATGTCACAGAAATGCAGATAGGAGGGGGCTGGGAAGAAAAATTCTTCAGACATCTCTGGGTTTTTCCACACAGGCTACTCTGCATTGGCTATGACGGGAACGGAACAGAGAAGCGACTACAGACTGTGCAAAGCAGATGTGATTGTAAATTGCAACATATGCAAATTGTTCAGTGTAGCTTCCTATCAACATTGCATATTCATTTTTCTTTATGATCTTCACTTGTTATTGAGTATTTCAGGCTTTGTTCCTCTGCTTTATTTTTATCTGGTTGCTGGGTAGTAATAACAAAGATTGAAAAGTTTAGTCAGAAGACAACAGGATCCAGCACTTGGTTATTGCAAATTCCTGTTTACTGCAAACACTGACGTATGTGAATTAAGAATCTGGGTCAAAAAAGCACAACAGAGGATGCTACCTGTCTTTGTACTGAATAGCAGGCAGCTGGGAAATTGGCAAGCTTTAGCACAAAACCAGTAGGAAACTGCTTCAATGAGATGATTTATTTTTTTATAAGGGCATTTTAAATGTTCAGCCAAAGTAAGAAAAGTTGATGTTTCCTGTTGAATTCATGCTTCATTTTCCAATAGATCTAGGCATCTGTGGGTCCTATTTCTGTGTCTGTGCAGCAGTGAAATTCATCATGGTAGGAATGGCAGTGCTGATTGTACTTCTAAACAAATTAGCAGAGGACTGGACCTGTGGGTCTGGGAAGAAACACTCTTCAGAATAGTTGTCCACTGCTAGAGAGGGAAAGAGAGAGAAGAGATTCCTCAGAGAAAGTCTTACTAGGAAACTGCCTGGGAAGAGAAGCCCCAGGGATCTTGCTCTATTTTGAAAGCAGCTGCTATACCAATAACATATGATAATCCACCTGGAAGATTCTAGGGTAATGTTCTAACTAGAATAAAATTGATGACGTACTTTTTGACCATGTGTATGTGGTGAGAGATTGTACAATATTAAGAAAAAGACAAAAACCAGGCCACTGCATGAATAGAATGTCTGGAGTGCATCAGGAGTAAGTTAACAGGGCATGGAGAAATGAACACAATGGAGCCAGAAAGCCCCAGACCAAGTTACAATGAGTCACGATTCTCCAAAATAACAAATCAACATAGATGACATATCCAGTCCTCATCCAAACAATACAGCACTTTCTGAACCAGATCTGGAAAAGAGTAATTTGTCCCTTGAAACTGAGCATTAGTATAAGCCTTTTTTTTTCAATGAAACGTGCAACTAACACTTTTTAAAAAAAATTCAATAGACAAACACATTTAATTATATAGATGTTACTTGTTGAAGGCGTAGCCCTATTTGAAAATGTCACGCATCAAGAGTTGAAGGCTCTTCAGAAGTCCACACACAGAGAACACATTATGCATTGTTGGTCTTCTAGTTGTCTTTGTACACAGATTTGATCAAAGCTAGCAATTTTTTGGTAATTCGTTTTCTGAAAAAATATATGCAAATCATATACGAAGCATTTACTACCTCGATCTAAATGGTGTTTTCAGTGAGACTAATATAAGTCTAGAGTAAATTAATTTAGCTTACTGGCGTTACTGTGTAAGGAAGGGCAAGACAGATTAGGCTCCAATCTACAATGCTAAATATAGTTAGATACAATTGCTATAGGCGTTTTAAAAAGAGGATCTTATTTTCCAATAAATGAAATAATTTAAAAAGTTCCTCTAAATCCATAATTACTTGCAAAAGTTAAGTTCCTGAAAACTAAAATTAAAAGCCTAGGATTCCTCTTGTGGAAACCACCAGGAGCTCTGCCACGAGAATAAATGGCAGTCACATCAATGGCAGCAGAAATGGTAGATAAATTAATTGTCTATAAGCACAACTTTATTTGAAAAAAACCCGTAAGCATAAGATTAATTTGTTATAATGTAGATGTTAGGTGTTACAGTCAGTTAGTGGAATGAAAAGTCAGGGTAAATCCATCACTGCCAATTAAGATGTATTAAAGATAATATTGTCTCTTTTGTTTTCTAACAAATTTAAAGGCATTTACCCTTTAGGCTATTGTTATTCAGCTTCTGTATGTAAGCATTAGCCTGTGTCTTAATGATGCTCAATAATATATACACTTTAATGGGTTGTTTTCTTCATTTAAAGATGAACTGCCAAGAAAAAGACCACATTCCTATTGTTGCAATAAATAACTTAGTAGCAGGACTGAGCATTTTTGCTTAAACATTGTGTGCTAATATCTTTTGTCTTGTTTTCTCTTTCAGCCCCTTTTTCAGGAAGGAGCTCCGAGCAATGCAGCATCCTGTTTTGTTAAAGTTTTATTATTTGCTTCTATTGAAATGCACAAGCTGCTTTATCTTCAGCTTTGAGAAGATTTTGAACTTGCATGCTGTCTGGATCCAGGTGTTTCTTCCACCTCCAAAAAAAGGAGCAGTGCGTTTTGGGAACTTGCAGAAAGCCTGGATGCCTGTTGGCTCGCACTCCCACCCACACTCCTGAAGAGGGGAAGTGTAAGCCCAGGCTGCTCAGTGAACAGCCACGCTGTTGCGCTCGAAGACACGTGCCTTTGGGGGGAAGAAGGAAGTCCTGCAGCCCCCCTGCAAACTCAGGGCGTGGCTGCTCCCCTTTCCGCGAAGGGGTTGCACCAAGGGGAATCGGCTCAGATGGGGCACGCTGACAGCCCAGAGGAAAGCAGGACCCTGACCTGTTGTTGCGTTTGATGTACTTCTAAAAGCCCCTAAAACATTTTTGGATTACTTTGTTCATTTATTGTCCTCAAGAATCCCACTCCCATTGTTTAACCTACAGGGACAGGCAGACTATTCCCGATGCACGACTAAATAGAGGCAGGAGCAGAAAGGAAAGAGCTAGCACCCATGTTTTCCCTTAGGAAACCAGGCCGTGTTTATCAGTACTTGCGGTGATCCAGATGGACTCTTTATTTAAGGGTTAAAATGTTTGAGATGAATGACGGGGCCCAGTTTTCCAAGACGACACCCCACAAAAAGTGTCAGCTCCTTGACCGGGCGCTTCTTTGCTCAGATGAAGAAAACCTTTGAAGTAAGCTCTTCCCTGGTACACTCCAAGCAGACTTTATATTGCACTACATTTACACAGACTGGCTGGGCGAAAATTAAGAGTAACAGTGTCCTTTGCCTCTCTCTGTAATGAAACGAGGAGCGATACTCACCCTGCAAAGAGCGGGCTTTGTCCTTTGCGGACATGGCAGAAGGGCTGTCCTACGCATTAGCATTATAGGAGGCAGGTGTGAAAGACAGTTGTCAATCTCTCATGCCTTGCCTGTTGTGTAAAATGCACTATGTCAGAACTAAATTGCACTGGTAATGAAATCATACTGTTAAATGAAGCCATTTAACATGGACAAGCATTAATCAAAATTAATTCGTTTTTAAACACTGCCCATGTTAAAAATAGAAGATCATTGAACTCCTTCTTTGTTGAGAAAACACAACTAATGCAAGACAGTACTCCCACTCCCATTATAGGCATCACCAAGCTTACATGGGGGAAGACAACTGACGCTGTGGAGAAAAAGACATTTTTCTCTAAATGCCACCCTGCTGTCCTCTCTCATCCCTGCCCACCAGCTTTAAAGAGGGCAAGGTACAGCTCTCTCTTGATTCACCGGGCACAGTTTCAGCCATCTCCATGAATGAATCTGAAGGCAGAAACAAAAGAATCATAACATTTTGTTCTACACACTGAACCTCAAAGGTCTTGATCTTGAAATGTCACTGGCCAGAGATGTCCAAATAAATATGCTTCAGCAAGAATTGTAACCTTTAATAAAAAGGTACAAGTACCTTCTAACAATATATGTCTTCAGCATATATACAATGTATACAAATAAAAACAAATCCAACACCATAGCTGATCTTTAACAACAATTTACCTAACAAAACCAAAATTGAGTGTTTATGGAACTGGCAAAGGATTGAGAAGGTGGTTTTACCTTCAGACTGCTACTAAAAAAAGCCTCTGTTTCCATAGATGCTTCCCAATGTGTTACCTTTTCAGTAATGAGTGCTAGGACATCTAATCAGAGATGGGTGCTTACTGAAGTACAAATCCACAGCCAGTTGCTCCTTCAGACAGCAAAATTCACCTGAGAGTAATTTCCCTTTTTGCAGAGGACCAGCAAGCTTTAAGTCCCTCATGAACTTTCAAACTAGGGTTTAGATAGGACTTAGGAGAGGTATAGTTATTGCGTTGACCACCTGCCTGAATGCTCAACTTAGGTGTCAAGTAGACCATACAGCACGTGAGTCAACAAGCCTCGCGATCAATGGTGTCAAATGCTGACAATACATCTAATAAAAAACAGTGAACGCACCTCCATATTCATCATCCATTGCTAGGAGTCTATTCTCTACCATCTATGCAAGTGCATTTGAAGTCATGCTTGTGTTACTTGAACATAAAATAGCACCAGGTCAGGTCAGTTTAAAAGGCTGGATTTCTTGTCGGCTGAAGTCCACCTCTCTTTTCTTGCCGTACTTCAATGTGAGCTGCAAACTTCTAGTAAAGCTGCAGTATTCTATTTATTTATTTATTAAAACTAAGCCTCGTATTAACACTGACAAATAATCCAAGTTAGAATTCGCAGAGCTCAAAACTCCTTGGGACCAATCAGTTTTATTTAGGTTTGGCACCAGTGACTTTCTCTTCTCCAGCAAAAAGAGAGATCCCAAACATATTTTCACCCCATCAATCCAATCTCAAGCTTTTAAGAGCAACTTCTCGTCAAGTGCTCTGCTACAGCCCTTGTTCTCAACCTGTTGAAGCTTGCCATCAACCTCGATGAGATGGGAAGTCCAGGACCCCTAACATGTGAGCTCCAGACCAGGGAGCATGAGTGAGCTGCTCTAGAAGCACTTTCAGCAGGCTGTCATCCAGCTTTCTTCTCATCTCTCTCTTCAGTTTCAATATCCTGATTCTGATACGAACACATTATTTCTCCGCTTTTCTTATCCATTTAGATCATAACACTGGCTTTTCCTTTCAACTCCTTATAAGCTGATCTGCTACATCACTGTCAGAAATTAATATCCCACATAGCAAATTACCACAATTACATTACTAACAAGTTTTAATATTTCTATGATGATAAAAAAACCACAGGAGACTCACCACTTTGTAAAGACAAAATTGACACTACTATTAACAGGCGTGTGTGTGCAAAGGGCAATTTTCTGACACCCTATTTTATTCAGTGAGATGAAAAGAATCTCCCTGCCCAAGATATGCTTAGAAAAATGCATGTAATAATTAAAGCCATTTAATAATTTAGCTATTACAATTTTGTGTAGTCCATGTATGATTTTCTGTAGAAATCACAGAATCATAGAATGGCCTGGGTTGGAAGGTACCTGAAAGATCACCTAGTTCCCCATGCCTGACACCTCCACTAGACCAGGTTCCTCAAAGCCCCATCCAGCCAGGCCGTGAACAGTTCCAGGGATCGGGCATCTACAGCTTCTCTGGGCAACCTGTTCCCGTGCCTCACAACCCTCACAGTGAGGAACTTCTTCCTTATATATAATGTAAATCTACCGTCCTTCAGCTTAAGGCCTTTACCCCTTGTCCTATCACTACATGGCCTTGTAAACAGTCCCTCTCCAGCTTTCCTGTAGGCTCCTTCAGGTACTGGAAGGCTGCTAGAAGGTCTCCCCAGAGCCTTCTCTTCTCCAGCCTGAACAACCCCAACTCTCTCAGCTTGTCCTCATAGGAGGGGTGCTCCAGCCCTCTCATCATCTTTGTGGCCCTCCTCTGGACACGCTCCAACAGGTCGATGTCTTTCTTGTACTGGGCCCCCAGAGCTGGACACAGTACTCCAGGTTGGGTCTCACAAGAGCGGAGTAGGGGGGCAGGATCACGTCGCTCGACCTGCTGTTCATGCTGGTTTTGATGCAGCCCAGGACACGGTTGGCTTTCTGGGCTGCAAGCACAGATTGCTGGGTCATGCTGAGCTTCTTGTCCACCAAGTCCTTCTCCTCAGGGCTGCTCTCAATCCATTCTCTACCCAGCCTGTAGTTGTGCTTGGGATTGCCGCAACCAATGTGCAGGACCTTGCACTTGGCCTTGTTGAACTTCATGAGGTTTGCACGGGCCCACCTCTCAAGCTTGTCAAGTTCTCTCTGGATGGCAAATCCCCCGTTCATGAGATTTCACTGGAAGGACTTGACGAGTTCTTTTTATGCTACACGAGAATGTTTTCACCCCACATTATTAGGTGAAAAACTTTCCCCTCCTGAAAATATACTATTCCAGTACTATTTGTGCTTAGCATGGGAGGCATTCATGGCACAAATATTTGGTGTAAATAACTGTATGTGGAGAGCATGGTGTGGATTCAGTCTGCCATCCTGGATTCTGATTGAATGCCTCTAAATCACAACCTCTTACATGAACTTCATATCAACTCATGCATAGTGTCTTACTCACCAGGTAAGGCTATATAATTTCTATTTAGCACACTAACAAATAAAAATAAAATTATCACTAAGCACAGAAGTTAAAAACATTTACCTGTTTACACTGCCCTGGAAATACTTTTATGCAAGTAACCTTTCCACGAGTGGAGAATGACATCCATCAAATAAAGAAACTAGATAGCTGAGTAGTGGTATTCTATCAATGAACATGGAGGTATGTGTCCAATCCATGTAACATGTTGAAGAAAATGTGGTATCAGAAAGGGGCAGGATGGCCAGCTGAAGAGAAACTGGTGCAATTTCCTACTCTGCCATGGATCTGCTGGGTGATCATGGGTGACCACTGTTCAGTGTCCCGTCCTGTAAGCATAGCTAACGGTCGTGATGCTTTTCTTTTCAAGGCACAGAGAAATCTCTTGGGGAGACATACTAAGAAATCAGTTATAGTATAGCTAGAGATGTCTCGTTAAAGGGCCAGAAAAAACTGAAATGCTCAGAAACCTCTAAGAGCTTCTCCATGGCATCAGGTAGTGTCTTGCCTTGCTGTATGGATAGGGCCATTTTGATGTGAGTAGCTGAGAAGCAGTTGTGTCAATACCTTTGAAATTCAGTAATAAATTCTGGTTTGATCATCTTTTCTCCATTTCTTCCAGGGAGGCAAAATTTCAAATCAAGGATAAAACTTTGAGGTATCTTATGTGCTTACCCCTTCTCCCCTGAGAAAGTTTAGGACTGAGTCTTAGATTGGTGGATGGTGCTTCAGCCATTCGTACATTTGTATTGAAAAACAAAACCAAACCTACATTTATAGTTAGGAAAGTCATTCTAGGAAGCTGTGAGAAAGTAAAACATCATTGGGGAGCTCATTTAGAGAAAGCACAGCAGGATGTGCAGTCACAGAAAAACAATATTCAAAAAATCTGACCTAGATAACTATTTCCTAGTGACTAGAATTCATTAAAAACAACAGATTAAAAATGTACTACACTGGATCCTTTGAAGCCTGAGTGTCACATTCAGTTTAAATAACCCAACCCAGCTAAAAATAAAAGCAACTTTTTTTTTTCCCTTACAAAAAACCAACAACAAAGCAAGCTGAGAGTTCTGCTATTAAGAGGAGGCTAATAACATGTTGGTATGAAACAGAGCTCTGACTTTGTAGGGTTTCGTATGAGTGAATGCTTTCTTTGGCTATGAGAGAAGCTGATAAGCTTGCAGACCTGAGTGTTGGATTCAAAGGGATGTCAAATGCAAAACCAAAACTCAGCAGAAAGTCTCAAAGTTTCCGTACTATAAAACTAAAGCATTTTCACAGAATTTAAGTGGAAAATCATGATGATTAAATTACACCGTCACATGGTAGCAGTGTGTTAGCACAATTTAGGAAACCTCCTTTAAGTCTTTCTCACTCCCCTGCTTCTTCCAGCGTGCTATAATGAAAGGCCATCTTACAAAAGGAGGCTCACTTGTGTCCCTCAGAGGGGCAGAAGGGGGAATCAAACCCTTCCCTCCTTGAGAAAGGTTTTGCGTTGTGCTGAACACAGCTCCAAGTTACCTCTTCATTTCAAGAATCTACTTGCATGCTTCTATACTCAAAGTTAAGCATGAGCTTAGGCACTATAGTCATGCCAAAGCACCTTTCTGTATCAAGCCTGTATTCACCTTACAAGTAGATGTGGTTTACTTTAAAAGCTTTCCTGTCATGTAAGCATGAATAAAGGGATGAGTTTCATGGACTTGCCCATCTTTTCCTGTAAAAATAATATGATGCATCACAAAATATTTTCTAGTGTAAATTCAAAACTTTAGATGCATGCAGAAAATCCTCTGGGCATCTCCATGTCCAAAAAAGACACTTCACCTCCGAAACAAAACAAAACAAAAACCATAATCTAAGCTCTGGTTTAAAAATTGCTAAAAGAGAAGAATCACAGAACTGCAAGCAACATAAACACACCTTCATGCTTACCACATTCAATGAGTTTGACAGGTTTTTAAAAATGACTCCAGAAGCAGCTTTGAATTGTACAACTACTTTATATCTACTGACTGCATGGTTAGCCATTTGTCATTTGATAGCATTTATTTTGCTCTGAAACAGTTACAGGAGCCAAACTAAGATCTTACCTTTTAGAAAACACTAAAATAATGTAGGTAGATGAGTGTGCTTCATTCTAGACATTATTTACTTACGACTCACATTTGATATTCCATTCCTATCCATCAAGTGTTTTCCAAGCAAACTCATTAGAGAAGGTCAATTATAAGATGACTACAGTTACTAGTTAATATAGGGCCCATACATCTCCTGAAGACAGCAAAGTAGTGGTTAACCATGTTGCAGGAAAGAAAAGGTTTATTGCAACTTCTGCAACCTGGACAGTAAACACTGCAAAACAATCCCTGCTGGATTTAACAGCAGTGGCTGCAGAGGTTGCTGGTCCTCCCATTCTCTTCCCACACCACCCCATTGCCAAGTTAAATCTGATGAAAATCGAGGAAGCTCTTCAATTACAGCCCACGGAGAAAAAGCCAGCTCTGCTCCCCATCTGTTCCACGTAAGTTACTCACGAAAGGATTTGCTCAAGTATATTGGGACTGGCTTTCTTTTGTTGCCCCAATCACTGACTAATCTCCGGAAAGAAACTTCTTATAAGTCACTTCACGAAGTAGTTCAAATTTGTTCTTAGACAGGCAGTTCTGCCAAGCACCTTCATGGCTTTGGATCTCGGGCAAAATTGCACACTTACTGAAATGAAATCTGAGAAAAAACAGGCTCATGTGTTTTAACTGATTGTACTCTTGCATTTTAGAGTTACTATTTAGGCGTCACAGGCTGGCATCTTCTCTTTGCAGGGCCAGTAATCAGAAGTTAAACTTGGTATCTTAGAGTCAGTGCTCTTCCACCTGGGATTTTTGCAGATCATCTCAGAAGTCCTAACACAACTGGTAGGGAAGAAGCCTGCCCAAGTGTCTCTGGTGAAAGTGACTGCTTGGTACTCATCTGCAAGACCTCCCAAGCATTTTCTTCCTTACTCTCCAGAAGAATGCATTACTTCACTCTATTCAGACTTTAGGGTGATGTTTAATATTGAACTGCTACAAGGTCCTTGTCCTGGTTCTGACATTCTCCATTTGAATGTCTGCCCTATCAACTTTCGATTGTACTGTCTGTGCCTACCATGGTGACCACGGGTGACGGGGAATCAGGGTTCGATTCCGGAGAGGGAGCCTGAGAAACGGCTACCACATCCAAGGAAGGCAGCAGGCGCACAAATTACCCCATCCCGCCGGGGGAGGGGTGAGCGAGCGGCGCGTGGCACTTAGCTACCGGCTGGGCCTAAACCACGTCAGTCCTCCTGCTGCTTGAAAGACCTCTGGCAGCAACCTTTTTCTGGATGTTGATTTACTCTGGTATCTAGTGTTTCTGCATCAGTTTGCATCATCTCAAAGTTCAAAACTGTTTCAGACTGAATGGCTAACACAGGCTATGCTGCTCTCCTACTGTCAGAGAGCATGCTGCCTTCATCCCTTTGCCCAAGAACTGAAAGGTAAGGTTGCTCCCAGTTTTTACCTGATCCCTTCCTACTTGAGAAGCTTTGAAAAAAAATTGTTCCAAACCATTTTGCTATTTTACTGTTCAGTCAGAATCATGATGCTGTTTCCCTGTAACTGGATGGATGTTTCTCCTTTGGAGGACACCATTTCCATTGAATAGCACACAGTCAAATAATCCTTCCTGCTCGCCTGATGTTCCAAAATCACTGATCTGGGACTCTACGTTAACCTTGGCAGCTAAAATTGTCTAAACTGTTTAATTCTTAATAAGGGAGTTTCTTCTTGCATGCATGAATCTGAAGTTTCCACTTTCAGCCCTTGGAACTCCAGAAAAGGAACGCTTGCTGTTCCTTTTTATTCATTTACTTCATTTCACTTGAGCCCCTTCTTGTGAAAAATGTTTTGGTATGAGTTTGGATCTTAAGAATTAAATTCTAGGGGAAGGTGGCAAGAACAGTAGGAGATGGGCAATCCCAGTGTGCCAGGACACTCAAAGTAAATGGACTTATATTAGGTAGGCATAATGCTGCTTAAGCTCCGAAACAGGAGCTCATTCTGTGGGAAAGTGTATCTGATCTCAGTTACACTAGGGGAAAATCAGGAGCAGCTTCAGGACATTCACTGGATTTATATCAGCAACAGAGGAGAAGGAGATAACTGGTTTTATAGAATGTACTTCAAAGAGTTGAACGCAAATGGCCTGTAGGTCTGCCATCCCCTATCCCCAACCCTGAGTCTCTACAGACTTGTAGGATGTAATTCAGAAAAAAAAAGGAAAAAAACCAAACCAAAAAAACCCAACTAACACTCTCACCTGCACCTTTTATTTTTTCCAAGGTATTGTTCTGGTCCTAACAAATACTCCAATTTCATAGGATGGTCAGTAAACAGTTACCCAAGCATCTGCTGTCGCTCAAGTCCCAAATTCAGTAAAACAGTTAAATTTATGCTTAGGTTTATTTCTACTGAGCTAAAGGCTTACCTATATGCATAAGTCTCACTGAAATCAAAAGGATTTAAAACACATACTTACATTTACACAAGGGAGATGGATTTAAGCATAATGTTCAACTGCTCTATGGAGATAGGACTTAAGCAAGTCAAGGCAAGTAACAGATTAAAAGTACTGCTCCACGCTCCTGTAATAACACAATAATTAAGATGTGACTGCCGAAGTGGCAAATCACACTCTGTACCCTTAACCTCCTTTCCAAAAAATATACTTCTAAATTAATGTAATTAATGTATTTTAGACATATCATTGATTGTGCCATGCTCTTGACTCTCCTTTTTGGGATTATTTTACTGTCTGTCTGGTTTACTTCACCAGGAATAGGAGATTCCCAGTTTCTACATAAAGACTGGCTCCCATCACTGGGAGATAATGTATTTTAAAGTTCAGAAAAGGTGAAATTAATGTAGCAAAATGCAGGTAACTCATTTGAGGATAAGCCCCTTCAGACTAATGTCATAAATTATAATTATTTCAGTCCCTACTGCAGAGATATTGGAGGAGGCTGTGGCTTAAGCCAGTGTTTGAAATACAATTTTGGTGCTGTAAAATCCAGTCAGATCCACAAGTACAAATCCAAATTATTGCCCTCCAAAGTCTCAAAATGTCTCAGAAAAGTAGAATTTACCATCAGAAATAACTTACTTAAAACAAAATGAAAATCTAATTGCAGATGGATACAAGTAAATTACTTTTAAATTATTTCAGAAAAGCTCTTTTGCA
Organism: Balearica regulorum gibbericeps; assembly: GCF_011004875.1. Classification (NCBI taxonomy): domain Eukaryota; kingdom Metazoa; phylum Chordata; class Aves; order Gruiformes; family Gruidae; genus Balearica; species Balearica regulorum. The sequence goes on from NC_046185.1 coordinate 71,291,038, forward strand.
TTTGCCAAAGCAATGAATTTTAAGTCCCACACCTTAGGCTTGAAAGCCTATTTAGCAGGGTAGAGTAGCAAGTGGAGAGCCAGTCAGCGACTGACACATTTATAACATAATTGTGTGATGATCATCACATGATGATGTCCACATACACGTATATACATACGTACATACATAAGTTTTTAACTATATAGTGTATATATTTTATAAGGGCCTTAAAAATGCATACATAGATTATGTGTAACAATATTAAAATTGGTATATTAAATTAATGGAATTTTCAATTATACAAATATTAGTACTTCTTCCAAATAAGTAGTAAAAAGGAATTATCTCTACCTTTTAATTTTGTAATTGAAGTTAAAGAGATACTGAAATTTACATTAATCAAAACACAAGAAAGGACCAGTTTCACGGGAGATTTTATAAAAATATTATTCTCTGCTTTGCTTGCAGTTGTGCTCCTCAGACTTAATTCTGCAATTCTCTTGCAGTTCGGTTAAATGTCAATGCTCCAATTACTTTAATAGTCAAACTGTGTGCTATTTTCACCACACAGTCATTCAGGCTTGTCATGTTTGACAAATCCAGTAATTGAGATGAACTCTTGGAGAATACTGACATATAACCAGTCATTTCCTACTGCAGAGCATTGACCTCTACAGCACAAACCACAGAGGATTTATTCAGCAGCTTGAAAAAACAAACAGGCTTGTTAAGTTTAGGATCATCGTTTCACACATCGCCACTCTTTTCCTTGTTTATTCACTTTATGTTCTGTTGGGGTGGGAGTTAAAACTTTAGGAGCACTTTGAATAAGGTCGGAAAAAGGACTAGAGCAAATATTCTGAGAAATTATTGTAAATTAAGCATCGCCTAACAGATTACTAGAGGCTGAGTGTAGCGTCAAACAGCTTCAACCCCCCCTCAATCCTCCCCTGCCCCCAAACAGCTGCACCCCACCCCAGCTTCAGCTCATTAACAGAAGTTATTATACAAATGGCATAAAGTATTTATCGAACAGTGCTTGTTTCAGTCAGTCATTACAGGCCATTAACCCTTGCTGGGGCCTCTCCCTTTCACCGTTCGTGCACCATGACGTCCTGCAGCCAACGCGTAGGCAATGCGCTGAAACCTCAGGACTGTCCCCATTTACCTCGGATTCACTGAGCCAAGCAGAAGCGCTTCGAAACCTACCAAGTGTGTACTTGCTGGGCTGGCAGGTCCTTGGGTGATGCCTTTGGGACAACCATCAGTATTTAACAGGTCTGGACAGCTACAAGCCCATCACATTCGTATTGAAAAACAAACAAACATTTTGCAATGCAACAAAGGTTTGGGATGAGGATACAACCTAATTCAAATGCAATTCTGAAGCTCCCCTGTGATTTGCATCAACTGGGGACCTGATGCTACTTTTGTTAGTTATGAAAACTACTATGGACCTTTTGACCAGAATTTAGCCCTTCTTTGCTGAAATGCTGGCATTTTATATAAAGAATAATGAGAAAAAAATTGTTATCAAAAGCAAATGGTGGATAAAAATATAAAGAAGAAATAATCTACACAGACAATGCCAACTTCCAAGAAGTGACCTTTGCAGTTGCCAAAATTAAACATCCCTTTGAATGCTTCTGACTGCCTTTATCAGAGGCAGTGGCTGGTCTAGGACAAGTGTTACCAAACCGGGCTATAAGAGACCTTGCTTCACACCCCTGCTCCCAAAGGTTTGTTTGCTTGATCTTGGGCAAATTAACTCATTTATCTATTTTACAAGCTGATTGATTGCTCCTCCCTGGAGTCTTTGAAAGAAACATATTCACTATTGCAGGTCACTTAGATTCTGCAGGGGATAAAGACCTCCGAAGTAGTAAAGATAGCCTGTCCATATAATTTTTTTTAATACATGCTAGTTCACAGCCAAGTGTTTGGCAACCACCAAGGCTGAAAAGGCAACAGTTCTGCCTTCTCAGATAATTCGTAAGAGCAAAAGACTTTTGTATGAAATGAAGACCTGGAAGTCGCTTGTGCAAAATTCTATTTCCAGGAAAAAGAAACTGTTCAAATATTCAATAGAAGGGGAAAGTGAATAACTAAACAGCTGAACTGCAATTAAATTTCTATACCATTATTTTCATACTGTTTCATTCCAGTAGTACCTCTTCAATTAGGTAGACACTGCCCACCTGAGAGATAGAGACCAGAAACCTATGAGGCTACCTAGAGCATCTGGTAGTGTACAAAGCCTAAGAGCAGGCAGGTGAGAGCAATGCACTCACTGCTGAGAGCTGCTTAGCCCTTACCAAGGAGGAAGGCAGTAACTGTCCCATTCAGCTGAAGGCTCCAGATTTGTTCCTTTTCTATGAGAATGCACAAGTTCTTCATGAAAGATGGTGGTTAATTACTCATACATCATGCATTCAAGCAGCAATTAGCCTGTGGTACAGCACGCAGTGGACTGAAGCAGTTCGCTGCATTTGCCTTGAGGGGTCTGACTCGAAGAGGAATAGAGGACTGACTCTAAATCACAGTCCTCTTCATGGGCTCGCAATCCTTAGTACCTCCTTTGGTCACGTGCACTGTGTGTCTAACCTTACCAAGTAGCGCATTTGCAGATATCGTGAATTAACTTTCTGCCTTTTCACACGACACAAACCTGGTTGAGCCTTGTGATGAGGAACAACCAGTAGCAAGAAGGTCATAGGGGAGACTAGGTACTCCCAAGGTACTGCAAACCAAACAGCCATGTTCCCTGAAAGCAGTGCAGTCTCTTGCGCCATTTGCATGCAACTGCAGCAGCTGAAGGAGTTTCCGTAAGTGTCAAAGTACTACACAGTCCTAATCCACAGAGTCCCTGTAGGCACCACCACAATGTGGAGAGGACAGCTCCTTGGGTTTAGCCACGACCACCCATGGCTAACGTGCATTAAAAGGGAGGAGAATTGCTACCTCTCCGAGGCAGAGTCACAAAGCCTGAAGAACTGCACGCATGCAACACAGGGGTCAGTGCTGTGCCCCCCTCCCCACCATACGGCAGCCCCCTGCTATAAGTCCCCATCAGTCTTCCCAAACGAGGGAAAGCAGGTTATGTCCTGTCCGCCACTCTGTGTTGGATCAAGTTTTTTTCTTCCTCCTTCACCACCCAGCTGCTGTTAGATGATCATATTACATCAGTAGTCCTGACAACTTCACACCACACGCACCCGGGCAGGAGATGAACCTTTTCCATCCGGAGACACCAGCCTTGCCACCACCTCCCATAACAGTGTGGCTCTGGCAGAAAGCCTGTGCCTTTTTCGTAATGAGGAGCAAAGCAATGTGCTAATTGAGCATAACTAGTGCTTTGAGGTCTGCATTGGGCTGTCTACTGCTCAGCAGGTAGAATTCGAGGTGTTGGTTATCATGTCTGATGCCTGTTTACAGCTTCACAGAACTGCTCTGCCCAGCTCTGGGAAATGGGAGGAAAAGGGCTGTTAACACTTTCCTGTCACAAGAGACAATAAATCCAAACCTGTAAAACTCCAAAACATCATCCCCCTACCTTCCCCACTAAATCCAAGCCTGGCCTGATGTATTCGAGTGACTCTCCCTCTCCCTGCAACTTCCTGGCATAGCTGCAGAGCGGATTCTCCTGTCGTACAAAAAATGCGATTGCAACTCCAGTGCTCTTCATAATAGCAACAAACTGTAGACAGCAGCAGGGAGCAAGTTCTTCAAACAAACTGGAACATGATGAGCTTCAGGGTATGATTAAGGAAAGCTGATCCTTATGGCAGCAGGTCTGCACTAGATGACCTTTTGAGGTGCCTTCCAGCACTCTCTTCTATGACTCTGCTTGCAAAGCCCATTTATTAGACAGCATTTGTGGCAAAGGCAGAGCCTGCATTCCTAGGTGGTACATGTGATATATTGGCCCACTAACTTAATTTGTTACCTATGTAAGGTTATCTATGTTATAGGGTTACTAACACACAGTTCAGATTAGTTGCTAACAGTATTTAAAATTTTATTCACGAGGTTAGCGTTGATAAATCACAGAAAAAAGCGATACTATTATTAGCTGATGGCTAATAGGTAAGAGAGCGACTGAGAAATTGCTTTCCAAGATTTCCCTTTTACTGCCACACAAAACAACCTACCGTACAAGAGATGGTTGCTAATGATTAGATGAGAAATAAACATGCTATGGAAAACTCCAGATTTACAAGATATTTTTCCCCCTGTAAAAATCCAGGGGAAAATGTGTTCACAATGTATCTGCTCCTGATATTTGGAGGAGGAGAGGGAGCTGTCTCATGAAATTCATCTTTTCTTTTAATAATCAGTCATCAGTATTTCTCAGGGAATATTTTCAAGCCCCAGAGGCTGCCAAAGCCACTTTTGCTGACTGTTTCAAAGTCAGCCATATCTCTTTTGACAGTCTGAAAACAGATTATCACATCCCGCTTTTTTTTTTTTTTTTCCAGGCGGCATCCTCCTTCTCTGCAATCAAAGTCCCAGCCAGCCAGGTGTTTGAACATCTAGTCTGACAAAAAAGACTTTGTTCTTGCAGAAAGAGGCAACAAGGAGGGAGGAGCAAAAGGGCAGGAAGAAAACATTATTTATGACCCTAAGGTGGGAAGATGGGTGACTGAGAGGAGCAAAAACGCATGAGGATCAGCTAGGAGGATTGTGGCTTATGCCTTCCAAAGATGCTACTTTGCAATGTGGCCTGCAAGCCAGGCAGGTGAGTGTCTTGGCTTCCAGGAGACTCTAGGAAGGAAGGAGAAGAGGAAATGATATGGGGCGCTTGTAATATGTGTTTCAGGATTTACGTTTAATGCCGTAACTCTTCAGGGACTAACTACAGGACAGACATCTTGCTGCATGGTGGAAGAACAAGGATTATATTAGAGTATTTGTCCAGAGCAGTAACAATATAAGGAAGTATCAATAGCCTTTCATCAATAATTAGATCACCAAGGGGCAGAAAAAGGCAAGTGTATTTACAGACCTGAAAATATATGTACGTTTGTGGGCTATTGATTGTACTCAAATGTTTAACCGCTATGGATTTAAACAGTGATTTGCTCTCTGTTACAAAATTAACAAACATTCTTTTCCATAAAAATATATTTGTTTTCCCCTCAGAACATTACTTCAGGTTATTTCTTGGATTTTTTGACTCACAGATAGTTCGCTTTATGCTGGCTTATTAAAAAAAAGTACATCAGAACCTAAGTTACCTTTTAGATATTAAAATGACACTGCATTGTGAGAGAATTCATGACTGCCATTGACGATCTCCATTCATGTCTCCAAGTTCCCAAGTTACTTAAACCTGTCTGTAAAGCACCCTAACATATTGTCAGTGGAATGGTTAACATCTATGAAGAATATCATAAATTGGTGTTACCAATACCTAATAAAGGAATTATTAACACATCTGGAATAGAGGAACCAAAGGGCCTGATGTCCTGTAAGCAACCACATATTCTTTTGTAATCACACTAACCATTTCAATCTCAGAAACAATTAGTTTTGGTTATATACTGAATACATCCCTCATGCTAATACAACTGATCTTTAATATTCCTTACATTTACATTGCCAACAACTGTACTAGGTTAATTACAGAACAAAAGATGTAACCCTTGCCTTAGCAGGCTTACAGTCTTCTCAGATGAGAAAAGTGAGAGTGGGAAGACAGCAGGAAAAAAATGGGTTAGTCTGTGTCTCCCAAGCCATAGATTAGCAAACACTGTGCATACATTACTAAACACATTTGTGTGCAATGCAATTACTAGAGTGCATTTCCTCGAGGTGCCACTCACAGCCTCACATGTGGGAAGGTCTGTACACATCAGTGCTGCATCCCACGAGCTACAGGAAAAAGGGGAGATCCTTTAAGGACAGACCTAACAGGATACAAAGGGCTCCGTGAGTAATTATCTCCTCCCATAACCATGGAAAACTGAGAGAAAACACACTCATTTTGCCATAATGGTGCTGTCATAAACTTACTGATGTAGAAGGGAGGAGAAGAAAAACCCAACAATAAAAGAACAGAAACCAGTCGGGGCTTTTCTTGATGCTAAACGAAGCCTCCTTTTAATCATGTTTGCATTATATGGTCCTGGGCCTATGATGCTTTTAGCAAAATCTTGTTGAGTTGCTAAAGCACAATCTCACAGCCCAAACTGAGCTTTTTTATATATTCTGAGAATTTAAACCATTTTGGCCTAAGGCAATACCTTCCATAGCACCTGTATTCTCTGTCATAAATTCTGTGCATATTATACAATTTTTTTAACATATAAACATAGATAGATGTAATACAGTCTACTTCTTTATATGTATACTTGCATATAACTGTCCTGATTTTGACTGAGATAGAGTTAATTTTCTTTCTAGTAGCTGGTATAGTGCTGTGTTTTGGATTTAGTATGAAAATAATGCTGATAACACACTGATATTTTTAGTTGTTGCTGGGTAGTGGTAGTGTCTCCGCTAAGTCAAGGCCTTTTCAGCTTCTCATGCCCTGCCAGGTGCACAAGAAGCTGGGAGAGCACAGCCAGGACAGCTGGCCCAGGCTGGCCACAGGGATATTCCCTGCCATAGAACGTCATGCTCCAGATAGAACTGGGGAAGCTAGCTGGGAAGTGGGATGACTACTTGGAAACAGACTGGGCATCAGGTTTTTCGTTTGGTGTTTTTTTGTGGGTTTTTTTTTTCTGCAGGTGGTGAGCAATTGCATTTGTGCATCATTTATTATCATCATTATTATTACTACTCTTCTATCTCTTCCTTTGTTGTCCTATTAAACTGTCATGAGCTTTTTTTATTCTCTTCCCCATCCCCATGGGGGATTGGAAGGGGTGAGTGACCAGCTGCGTGGTACTTAGCTTGGCTGGGGAAAACCATGACAGCAACTTATAAAGTGTATAATATATTTTATGTGTATATATTATTATATGTAGTATACTGTATTATGCCCTTTTACCTTAATACATTGCAAAACTCATTATGCTGCCTAAACAAGTAACAATAGAGGATGTTTATTATGCATCTTGGGTTTAATACATAACTATGTTTTTCCCCTTTTACATGTATTTAATTAAATTGAGAGTGCCACACAATTCTAAAACTGGAAAACCATATATGAATAATGAACTAGCTGTACCGTTCCATAACTGTCTAACACCTAACCCTAATATCCTAAAAGCACTTTACAGAATTGATCTCAAAAAGTGGAGTAGCTGTTGAAAATTTTTTGTTAATTGCCCTCAAACATCTATTGAATAACTCTTTGAGAAAATATGAAATCAAAAGGGTATCTTTAATAGATGGTTTTTCTTTGTGTCTCTCATATGCACATTCAGAAGTGTATACTAATGTGTCAACCCTTAAAAACCAATAGAAAACTTCAAATTAATTTGAGTGGAAATGGAATTTTATTCCTAAAGGCACAAACTTGCAGATGCCCAACTCTACTGCCTACACTGAAAATGAAACTAACCTAAAAGTTTCCAAATGAGAAGGAAAAAAGAAAAAATTCTTCACAATGAAAATAAATAATAAGATGCAAGAACACACACACACAGAGGAAACCCGTCTTGGTGTTACAGTAAGGAATCATTTGAACTTATATTTCTTGTTGGTTTTCATCCCACCAGAACCCTATCAACAAAATGATAACGACGTATTACAGACTGCCTACTTACTGTTAACACACACTTAATCCTGCCAATGTCGGTTCTACAGAAAACATTATCAGTGTGCGACCATAAATGAACAAAATTACCATCTGCACACCGAAGAACAGAATTGCAAACATAATTATATCTCTTACATGTTGTAAGTACACAGTTGTTTTAAATTTGGACTTATAACCTGTTTTTCAAATAACAGCTTCAGTCTGTTTCCAAGTCACCAAGGTAATGGCTGTAATAAGTAGCTATACCTCCTAATCAGTGAATGTCACAATAAGCATAGTGCATCTATCTATCTAATCTTTTTTGGCCATGTTATTATGGTTTATGAGCAGTTTTACCACCCATATGTTATGCTGTCATGTTCTTCTAAAAGCTGGTTATTAGGATTAACTGGAGAAAGTGAAATATGAATGCCTGTATAAATTGCAGAGCTGAATGCTGCTAAAAGCAAGGTGTCCTAGGGCAGAGGAAGACGTGTCATGCATTGCAGGGCATGGTACTTATTTTGGTGGGAAACCCACAGAATTTGCTTTGGCCTCTATGAGACTTTCTGACTTACTGCCACAGTTGGTTTCATGTGGAAAACAACAGCTGACCCTAATTTATTTCTATTCCACTAATACGTACCATAGATGTCTGTACAAAACAGTAGAATCAATCCTTCTCACCAACTTTAAAGCCAGATACTATAATGACCATGTTATTAATCACATTAAGACCACTATACCTTATGAAGCATCATTGATATCCCTTTCTGACCTTAACAACACATAAAAATTTAGAGGACTACTTGCATTATGACAAAAAGATCATGATGAAATCAGACATCCTTAGATGCACACACCTTCATTTTTGGTAAAAAAATACAAGAGGTAGACAACGGGGTGTAACTACAAAACAAAAAGAAACCCTAAAACCTACAAAAATCCTTAGGGATCTGCAACCTACAATGAATGATGACTTGCATGAGAATCAATGCCGTAAGGTTGTTTGGGGCCAGGGGGAAGATAAACCTCTTTCTTTAACGTATTAGCAGAAGTGCTATATGCAAAAGACAGGAGGCAATTATTGTCCTCTGCTAAGCACTGAGGGGCCCCAGCTGGCATTTGGGGTATTGCACTTGAGGGAAGCGTGGAGAAATTTGAGACAATCTAGAAAAAAGCAACATATTTAAGACAGCTCTTAAAGCTCTCACCAGGAAGGAGAGACAGAAAGGTGAATTTCCCTATTCTTGGTAAAAGAGGAGAGTTTTCTGAAAGGAAAATGTTCTTGTAAATCTTGTGAATGATTCTGTGATTCTAATTAAGTGGAAAGACATTCTAACTGAAAGCACCACGAAGCATGGAAACAAGACTACCTCATGCAATCCCTTTTGCAACAGATTTAAAAAAAAAAAAAAAATCCCATAAGAGACAAAGTAACTATAAATAATTCTCCATCCTAGCAGAACTAGGTGACCTTTAGAGATCCCTTCCAGCAGAAGGAGTGTAAGAGCTGTGGTTGGCCACACAGCAGATGGGAAGATACGAGCCCCTTCCCCCTGTAGCACGGCTTCCCGCCTCAGCTGGACCGAAAGGCTGGCAGGGCCCGGCCCTCCCACCCAACGGCCTGGAGGAATCACCCTCACGGCTTTGCCGCCCTCCAGTCTTCTATTTCTGAGACCTTCTCAAATCTCTGCATGGACAACAGCTGCCTGCGGACTGTGAGGAGCACTCTGCTGCTTTTGTAGGAACTGGGCTACATAAACAGGCTAAATGACCTCTTGATGTCTATCCTGACAGTGAGGTCAAAATCTACCCACAATATCAGTAAAACACTAGCTAAAACATATCTGTGACACCTCTTGCTGCATTATTAGAGTGGCAATTTCAGTATTGGAAGTTCGCATACTTCTTCAAGGTGGACTCTTCTCTGTTCCCAAGTTGCGGTATCCTTCCTTTCTGACATACACATCTTTAAATGTCTCTCACATCACTGCAGAAGGATTCCTTTAAAAGAACATGAAGCTTATAAAGTGAAATGAGACCTTTTTTGGTAGCTGTGTCTGAGATTCAGGAAAAGGTTTTTGGCCAAAATTGCCCATGTCCAGCTCCAGGGAACTTCATTCTGCACACGATCAGCAGCACTGTACCAGAGACACGAAGCTAGCGTGGCAATCTGTAGACAGAACAGTGTCCGTACCAGTACTTTGATGACTTTCTGCATTGAGTGAGCCCACAGTTGGCTGCTGGAGCAAACGAGATGCCAGCTGATGCGGCACAGCACAGGCACTGTGTGTTCGCATCACTATCCCTACTAATGAGCTAGGCTGCTGCACTCTGCAATAGCTGAAGTTTCTATGGAGCTTTTATCTTCAGCTTCAGTGAGTTACAATAATCCAGCCTGGTTGTGCAGAATGTGTTTATCACTACTGCGAGATCCGTGCCAAAGAAAAGGAAGCGTAGCTTCTTGGACAGCCAGAAGTAGAATAATTAATTTCTGACTTTTTCTATCATTTTGGTATTGAAGTACCAGCTAGAGTAGTAGAATGCTGCACAGAGCTCATAATGCTTTGAAAAATGAAGGTCAAGTGCCTTCCTAGAGAAAAGGGGTCACTGCCTCTTCCAGTTCCTTCAAATCACTCATGCTAGAGATATTTCTATGCTGTGGCTTGGATACAACCTGAGCCAGTTGCTCTTGCTGAGTAATTTAACAGTATCTTGTGATCTACATGTCAAAACCACTAGGAAGAACAAGTATGGATGTTAATATTATTTAAAAGGTACTTTGCAGTAGCAACAGCTAGAGACACAATTAGGTCTCTGCCTTTGCTAGTCATGGAAATATAATGAGAGATTAGTATAAGTAATTACATTACTGTGGTTAAAATAAAAGAGCTAAGCACTGCATTATCTTTGGTGCCTGTACTTATTTGCAAGTTTGAAGTAGCAAATCTTTAACTTCTTAGCCATGATAATATACTGCGGAGGCTGTATTGCAGATGTACTTATAGCATTCTATGCGCTTCTTCTGAAACAAAAGTAAATAAAGGCAGCACAAAAAGCTACTTTGCAATATATGTTATCATAAACACTTTCTGATACACAACTGCTAAACATTATGGTGTAGATGTATGACATGATGGGCAGTGTTCGGTACTCTGCATTAGAAGCTGCTAGTGAAGTAGCACCTCATAGGTGAGGTGACAGCTTAAAGCGTTCAATATAAACCATCTTGTTTGGGGGGGGCGGAGATCCCATCCCAGCAAATTAATCGTTACAGCGGTTAAATGTTCCAGCAGTGTTCCTCTGAAACAACCTACCTTGTTAGTTGGTGCTAACGCTTTTGAGCAAAGGGAGGTTTGTGAGCATCTGGAGGTAGCTGCTGGCTTTTACCCCCATGGGAGGAAGGAGAGGGAGGAAGGACTGGGTTTTCCCAGTGACAGAATCTAGAATATGGGCTGAAGAGTCTAGAGGGCATCTGCTCACAGTGGTAATGACAAAAAGGGATTACCAGGATGTTTTCCCCTCTGAGGTAATGCAATGAAAAAGACAGAGTTGCACATTAAGCGAGATAAACATGTGACCCTCTGTGGAGGCCCCAAGACCTGCAGTACTTTCTGCAACAAATAATACCTTGTAATGCAAAGACCTTGAGTCAGTGAATGTGTCTGATGGGCACATCTAGGACATGGTACCTGTAGAGCCAGACATTATCAGAGCACGATAACTTTAAATCCTAGCAATGGCCTGGAGTGCCTCTGCCTTATTCAATCATGCCTTCTTGGGATTAAAAGAACTTGCTTCACAACACAGTTTTGCATTTGTGACTATTTTTCTCCACCCGTTGTGGCCTGTTGCTTTCTATTACCAGCCATAACTGCAGAGCTGGTAGGAAGCTACAAAGCAGGTTGTCAAGGTACTGCCCTGCAGAAGGCAACTGGACAAAGGAGAGCAGGTACAGCGTTCATCCTGTTCCCGCTCCAAGGGAGCGGCAGCCGTGACTTGTAGCCACCTGCAGGCACAGCCATAGGTGCAGAAGCCCCCAAAGAACAATCTAATTTTAGAGATCTCAGGCATGTCAGGAGAGCACACCTTCCTCTATGCCCCTTGGGGCTGTATCACACAGTGGTGGGATGTACACCTACTCCCTAGGAGTACCCTCCTTGCCATTAGGAGCTTACAGACGATCCAGTACTACTGGTGATGGTCCACCGGCCATCATTTTGTTGTCCTACCAAAGATTAACAGAGTTCAGGTTGCTTTCTCAGTCCATGAATCTCATGTACTATCACCAAGTAGCACTCAGTAAATCCTCAGCTGCTGCTATAAAATTAAATTAAATGACCAATAAGCACTATTTTTAGCCACAAAATACGTTACTCATTATGCAATATATGCTTCTGTCATTCTCCGAGGGAAAAATGCCTAATTGCTTACATTATAACTCACTGCAAATATAACAAAGAAAACAAACCAGGCTAGCAAAGGATGAAAATAACCATCCTGGCAACAGGGTCAGCCCCTGTACCATATGAGAGAGAGGTATTTATTCTGAAGACATGTAAATTATAGCAGGAGTTTTGAAAAAAGCACTGACAATTAAGGAAACTGATTGACACCAAGGAAGTCATATTTACCTAAATACTATTAGCTTAAGCTTAACCCATATTGTTTTGGTCTTGTGTGCAGGGGTGGAAATCTGGAAAACAGTGGCATACACAATTGATAGAATCCTGACTTTTATTTTTCCCCTATATAATCTTTTCTGATGCTCTTTAGGACTATAACTCAGCATAATACAGAAAGGGATTTTTCTGAAAAATTATAGCGGTCATCATTTACCCTTTGAACATATGGTCAGTTTGACAAAATCTCTAGCAGCCCTATGGCTTAATACCTGCGTACGTATACCCCTTGTTTTTTCCTCAACAAGCAATGGCATAAACCTGTATCTTTTTCCCTTTCTGCTGACTGCCCATCACTCGCACACAAAGAGGAGCATACAGAGAACAAACAATAAATAATAATAACAATCACAATAATAATAATGAAGTGACATTACATTTCTGCAAATGTGATGGGTAGCCATTTCTCAGGAATCCTGTATGTCCTCTGCATGCAAAGCTTGAGGACCTCCAGAACAGCTGCTACTTATTAGTAGTCTATAAATCTGCACACCCATAAATGTGTTGGATGTGCTTGGTTATCTATCAGATATGCAGAAAGGTAATGGTGTGGCACGCATTAGAATTCATGAATGCACTTTTTGTAGTGCTCCCCCCCCCGAGGTATACTCGGGTCAAATCAATGGCCTCCAGAAAGTGGCGATGATGCAGTGCACAGCTTGGAAAGCCATTCATGAGGGAGGGTGACATGAAAGATTAATTAGATATTTGTACTTTCCGGGGCCACGTTTTTGTGGAAAGGCACCTGTGACACACATGGATTTACCAGGTTTGACAAAATGGGGCATAACTGGACACGAAGCCTTAAAAATTCATATTTGCAATCCAAAGAGTAAACATTTAAAGGACATTGCAACCATCATTCTACACATGTGGTGTGCCACATGGAAGAATGGTGATGCACTAACAGTACTGTTCAAAGGTTCGTGGTAATGACTACCTGCTAAATACAATATAATTAGGGAATACTTCCCTATGAATTAAATGCAAATACTTTGATATGTGACTGAGTGAGCACATTTAGTTACTATTAGCATATTAAATACAATTTAAACCGTATTCTCAAGTGCCTGAATTTTTTCCTGAAATGGCAGTCAGGCAGAATACAGTGTTTCCACATCAGGGGTGGGAGGGGGACTGGAAAGCTTGGTGAGGCATGAAAAATTGAATTTCAGCAAAGCAACGGAAAGGACATTGTCGGGCAATTACAGGGCTCCAGTGTTTGCGGTCCGCGAAGGCTGCGATCATGTGCAGCGACAGCGTGGTGTACGACTCCCCCAAGGCAGTGCGCTCTAGTTAAATCAATTTGTCAGGAGCGGGGCTGCTCCCTCCCTTCTGCAGAGGAGGCCCACCGGAGTGGAGGACAGCTGGGGTGCACAGCTGTCTCTCTGCAGCAGATCAATTAGAACATCAAAATTCATCTGCTAATTAGCAAGCATGTACGGAGGGGAAAGAAACCTCCCTTAAATGAATCTTTTCCATGTATTAATGAATTCAGTGACATCCCAAATTTAGAGCCTAGCCCAATGAGAAGGAGACACAGCCACGTGAGGCACTGGCTAACACGATGAGACAATTTCATTATCGCACAAGTTGAATCCGCTGCTGAGGTGAAAATAAAGCTCACTAAACCTAAAAATTTGCACTTCCAATATCAGGGGAAGAAGACCCACATCTAGTAAAGCTACTAATGTCTGACCACAGTGCAACATGGCATTGAGGGTAAATACGAGTGGCACCAGAAAAAATACTAATCCTGGTCAGCCAGACGTACTGCTCACTGTGAAATACACTGAGAAGTCCCTTGGCTTCTGTGATTGAGGACTGGGCCTCAGGTCAGCAAATTTTATCCTTGCTTTTCTTTATTTTTATATTCGACCTTTGTGTTGTTATTAGAATGACAGTTATTGTTTATTCACATGTTGCAATGCTGCCAAGGGGTGTTTTTACAAGAGAACTTGGCTAAAGTCAGCTGATGATCCAGTGCCATTTCAAGGCTTAGTAGGACAAGGTCACTAATTTTTTTTTTTTTTCCCCCCCCAACACTTTTAGCACGGTTAGCAGAGACCAAAAAAAAAAAAAAGTCATACTACTTTTTGCATCAAAGCTCTGAGCAAGTTAATTCTTGTGTGTGCAGTTCCCAGCCCAAAGAGGAGCCAGGCACATTGACTGATTGATAATACATAGAAAATTAATTTCTTCAGTTGAGAAGTGCACCATCAGCCTCCCTAGTTACTTCCAGTGCTTCTGCCATCACAGTCTAATCACAACGGACTCGAGCAGCTCTTTTCCGAATACCAAGCGCAAACCCTTTGTTGGAAGTTTGTCCGAGAACGCTCATATGATGAGTATCTTGTCAGAAATGATTAAGGAAAAAAGAACATTGGTTTGGAGAGGTCTAAGACAAAACAACTTCCCAGAAACAGTAGCATAGTAAGGGAAAGTCTAAAACTGGCATCAGCTCATTTGCAGCAGTTAATTCACTATAATTCAATCCGTTTTCCCAAGGTGTTTACTTTTTAGGGATCTGTTTTCTTACAACTGTATGTAGATGCGATTTTTAGGCCATTTGGCATGAAATAAGCAACAGCGAATCATTATTTTAAAATACATTACTATAACCTGCAGCATGGAGAAGCCACAACACACAGTACCTACTTGGAAACCATATTCTTTCACCTGACACACAGGTGCTGACTGCTTACCTTGTTCTTAGCCATTTAGTTGCCTCACCAGGATTTTTCTTCTTTTGTTCTTTTAACGGCATTCATTAAAACCAGAACTGCATTAGATGGCTGAAAACACAAAGCCACACAGCTATGCCAGTACATGAGGAGCCAAATTCTCTAAGGGAAGGCTACGCAATGCTATTGCTAGCTGTGCTGCAGTAAAACATACTGCCAGACACACACACGTCCATTCTCATCTACTGAAGGAGGTGAGCTGAAAATAAGTCACAGAGGAGGTCAACCGAGATAGTACAGTGTCCCACTTGCCTTGCAGTAATGAAGAGCGTGTATGAAAAATGTTTAACAATATGAGGAAGTTTTATCACCACCCTCCCTTCTTTTCAAATCCAGCATTGGACTTTTGTCTTGTGCTGATCTCCATTACACCCAATGAGGCCTATGCGTGAGCACCAAGAGTGTGACCCACCAAGTTTTACAGCTCTAAACTGTAAACATTTAGTTCTAAATTTCTTAAGTGAGGACTGCTGAATACAGCAAGCACTGAGTTGTAATATAGACTCCATTAAAAGCAGTCCAGAGAATGTGACATTCTTCTTATATTGCCTTGGTTACTGGCAGAATAATATAATTATGATTCACATTGAAGTGGCCTACAGAATGAATTTAATCAAGTTTTAATACAAAATATGGCCACTTAGAACATAGTCCATTCAAAAACTCGTTCAGTCAAGATGCCATGTAGGAAGGGGAAGTACACAGTTGCCATTCTCAGTAACAAAACAACAATTCCTTTTAGGTCAAATGTGGCATTAGGATGTTTAAGCAGACATTAGAGGATGCATTGGTGTCACTGCTATTGTGCTGTATTCTGTAAACAATTTGGCATGGATGTCTGCTGCGTCACTTTCAGTGCCTTATGCTTACAATACAAAGACATGGGGAAATTTGAGTGCTCCTCACAAGGAATAAGTAATTCATTCACTAAAAAAACCCTTCTCCTACCTATACTCATGCAGACCAAGCGGCTGGATTCTGTTCTGAAGGACACCAGTGCAAATTCAGAGCGTAATCACTGGAAACACACCAATTGCTGCAATTCTACACTGTTCTGACTCAGCTGAAGTCTACTGATTCAATTATAACTAGATGACTTGAAAGTTGCATGTGTCCCATTGATTAGATCTTAGGTAACTCCAAATGCAAGGAGATACTGCGTTAAGTGTGTAAAATCCTCACCACGTATAGTTTTTCAGAGAATCCTGCTTGGGAACTATGGTTGCAAGTGTCCGATATGAAACTAAATGCAAAAAAAAAAAAGAGACACAAAAGATACTAGATATGAGAGGTACTCGATACAAAAGGCATTTGTGCAGAAGGTTAATATCTGCGCACACCTTCTGCAGCACATAAACTCGAATTTGCTGCTTTTGAGTTTTAAGGCTCTAGTAAAAGCCCTCACACTGATAACACAGGAAGAGCTTAAAAATTCAGTGGAGAGCTACGTTTTAGTTTGCAGCATCTGAGGATCCGGCCATGCAGTTTACAACTATTTACAACATTTTAGCCATTTCACTATGGTTTCCTAGCTGTTCGTGAGATTTTTTTGAAGGTGGATTCAGTCCATGAATTCCTTGGATGTCATTCAGCAGTTTTGTTGTTGTTTTATTTTGTTGGAGTTTGGGTCTTTTTGTTTCAGACTTTTTGTTGCTGATTGTTTTTTAAAAAACCCTGCCCATCTGCTAGTCTCGTAGGGCTCCCACTACATCCCTTTCTGCCTCATAGCATCTGTCTCCTTTATTCTTTCCGTACACTAGCTCCATTTGCTCTTTTCCCTTTCCTTTCTTCTGTTATTTTAACTTCTTTTTGGTTCCTATCTGCTACATCTGACCATCTTTTTCTTTGTTTATTCTTTCTTCATTTCCCCCTCACAGCAGCCCTAAGATCCCACATCCCCACCCATCCTGCCTCTGGTGACATTCTCTCCAGCAGTAACCGTCCTGCCACATCCACCTTCTACTTACCACAGAGTTTCGGCACTACCTCAAGGCCTTCAGTAACATTATTCCTACCTGCGCATCTCATCATCTCTCAGCCGCTTGCTTTCCCTCTCTCTCCGCTTTTATTTTGTCTGAAATTCTGTATGCAAAAGGATCATAACCAGCCACAGTTTCCTTATAGCTCCCCTTCACCCTTCCCTCAGAGATAAAGATGCTTTCTTCTGAAATTACTCCTTTAACTATGCTTTCTGTTTGGTTTCTCCTTCTCCCTTCCTCTGCTCAGATGGTCATGGGGAGACTGGACTCCTCTAGCTACCTTCTCCAAACGCTCTCTAGTCTGGCATTTTGTTCAATTATTTTATTTTAGATTTATTTAGTTTCACATCCAGTTCTACATGTATCTCCCCTCCACGTTGCTGTCATCTATGATCCACCAACTCCTTCCTTCCTTCACAACTAACTGAATAAATTTTTGATGACTTGGTCCACACTTTGTTAGATACTTCATCACCCTCCTATCTTCATTCAGCTAAGCACATTGATTCAATTCCTCCATCCTGCCAGACTGACCATTCACTTAATTTTGATCCCACTAAGAAAAACATGTTCCCTCTTGCTGCCATGATAGCCTTCTCCGGTCTCCTTCTGGTCTCAGCTGAAACAGTATCAATCCCTCCTCCACACTCCCGGTCACTGGAAGCCCTCGTGATTACCAAGTCATGAATGCTGATGATTTTTTGCTTATTCTCAGTTTACTCTTGCATTCTTTTGCTTTCTTTGCCCCTGTGCACGTGGCTGCAGATCATCTTTTCCACCTTCTTCATCCTCAACTCTCTTGTTCTTCTGCCTCATTACAAAGCATGGCAACTGTTTGGGTATCCCAAGTGTTTTTACAAGTACTGTTTGAAACACTCCATTTCCATTTTTTACCTGCTGCAGCCTGACTTCTACTTCTTGTACATATTCTGGCCTTCACTGATGGCTTTAGTGTCTTCTTTTTTGTCAGGCCTTTTAATTAGTACCCTGTCCATCCAACTGCCTTCTGCAAAGTCAGTCAGAAGCTTTTTCTCCAAGAAGTTCAATGCCTTTTTTTTCCCTACTCCTCCAATCATTACACTTAAGAGAATGATCCTCACCTTCTCCCATGATTTTCAGAACAGATGTGACACAGGTCTGTCTTGTGGCCTTTTACCTTCTGCATCTTGCCCCCTAGGTAACCTCATCAAGAAATTGGATTACTATGCTGATATTATTGATTTACCTCTCCCATGCATAGCCATCTCCTTTTCCCCAGTCTGTATTTTGACTTTTCATTCTGACACCTCCTGTAATGATCAACAAGTTCAAGAAGAACAGGAATAAAGCATAGTAGATCTCCCTTCTACCTCTTTTCTTGAACGGTACAAGGGGTCTACTATCTTGTCAATCACACAGTCCTTGAATGGGATGCCATCTTCAGCTCTACCTTCAGTGTGACTTTTGTTCTTTAGCTACGTCCACACCTGCAGCATGGGACAAAGTCCTGTATCCACTTGTGGGAAGTGAAGCACAGAGGGAAAGATTAGAAAGGCAAAAATAAGGAAGATGTGGAAATAATAATAATAAAAAAGGACCAAGAATCAAAGAAACGCAAGCAAAGTTGGACAAAAACAAGAACAAATGAAAGAAAATGTGTGCAATAGAGAAACAGGGAAAAGAGAAGGTAAGTACAGAAAAAATATATCAAAGAATAGTGTGGTAAAGACTTTGATACCTAAAAGGATATTTAAAAGAAATTTAAGTAGGTAAGCTCAATCGTAATTTTAGGAAAAGAAATACAACCACTTCATATAGTCATGTTAACCAAAAAAATCACCTTGTCTCAGCAGGAAGTATATAAAATCTAAAATATTTCCAAAGTTTTCATGAATCTTTAACTTATTCTTGAAAACAAGGAAGGAACGGGTTTGGTTTGAGAAGATATTCCAAGTTAATGGTGCAGCTCCACAACCATAGCAACAAAGAGCTGACTTCGCACTGCTGGGGTCTGACATTGGAGCTGCAAACACAGTACAGCGCTGGGATCATGATCGGTACCAACAGAAGTGCTGTGGTTTCACTGCTCTGTGATAGCCCTCCTACTTCATGTGTTTGTTACCATGCACGCGAGTCACAATAGATCCTCACTTGATTTAGGATTATTTCCCAATGAATTTAAATTCATAACAGCTTTTTAAACGTATCAGCATCTTAAATGAAAAATAAATGTTTTCACCTCCAAGTTAGGCACATAGCTTAGGAAAAACTTGTTTTGTTTAAAAACATGCATCTTACGTCTAATCAGAAGATTTTTTTTTCCCAGGTTATTCAAAATAAACAAGAAATGCACAGTGGCTTCAAAAATAAACTCAAAATTACTATAGATTAATCTAAACAAAATATTACCTGTTTGAACTGATTTCTACACAAATTCTAATTGATTAAAATTATGCTGAATTGTGAATATCTAACCGTACTATTTATAATGAAGACAGATCATTAAATACTGTTATTGTTGTCAGAAATACTAAAACAAACAAGAAAAATGTATTGCACAAAATTAAAATATTAGATAGGTCATCTTCAAAATTAACACAGGATATTCCATTCTCAAGATCACTCTTTCCTCAGGAAAAAGATTATTTTTTGTTTGCTTCCTAAACTACACATTTTAAAATAATCTATGGTGTAACTATGGTACTTCCATCTGTTCCAGAAATATGCCTTTTCAGTACTACCTTTTCATTTATCAAGATGACGATGAATATGAAATCAAAAGTATCGCAAATTGTCGCAATCAAGCCCCTGAACATATTAGAAGTTGAGTAAAGAAAGGTGCTGAAATAATTTGCCTTGCAAGTGAAGAGATGGAGAAAGGCAGAAGTGCAGAGGGCAATGCTACGCATGGAAAAAAATAAATGGAAGGGTCTCCATTTCACTTACTGCTTAGTATATTTTTCTCTCTAGTAGGTTAATAGCTGAGCTGTCTTAACCATGATGGCCTTGATGACTGTATTGACAGGAAATCATGCTCTACAGCAGATCTGCTTTTACGAAATGTCTGGATAAGCCCTTCCATTAACAATACTAATCAGATAAAGTATTGCTAATGGATGACCCTGCATCTGGTCAGCATGAATGGTTCTGTTTAGTATGTATATGCTGTATTTTTCATGCAAGATCAAGATATCGCTGCTATAAATTTATACGTTATGTTTGGAAAATTGTTTATAATTTATTCTCTACATCTGCTGCAACTTTGGAAAACAGAGAGCTGGTTCTTTGTTCTTGCCATTAAATTAGATTATTCTGATGTACTAGTAATGGTTTCAATGACCCAAACAACAAACAAGGGACCAACATATAAAGACACGCTAGGAATTAATTTATACATTCACTTTTCCCTCCTGGTGTAAAGGAGTTATCTATAAAAAGTGTGTCCTGATAATCACATTTCTAGGTAAAACATATTATGAAACTGGAAGTATAATAGCAATTTGACAGATATGCTGCACAAAATCATAGTGCCCTGAGCGCCAATCCCTTCATGTAGCTATAAAATACTTAAAGTACACAGTGTTTACAGGCAGTTAATAGATAGCAGTGATAAATCCCTTTCAGCAGAAACCTTTTCCTGTGAGCTTTATAGAAATGAGAGAAATCTTAAGAGGTGCAGAATCCACAAAATTCACATGCCAAGAGATCCCCCATGCTCTTCTCCATGAACAGAATGGTATCTGTGCCAAAGTGGTCATGAAAACATTTTCCCTTCAGTCCTGTGATGGTTTTACCACCAGATCAGCATAGGCTATTCACAAAAGCTTTTATAGCACTTTCAGTCAGTGAAAATCTCCCTTACCGGCAGCACAGAAAACAGAACTTGGCTGGCTTGGTTCTCTTTTGCAATGTAACGTGCAAAAAAGAGAGGAAAACATCACCAGTGTATAACAGCAACATTTTATACCTATCTTGCAGAGTCAGTGCTAAGTCAGTTATAGTCTGGACATGAGCAAGAAATTGGAACTGAAGTCACCTATGTTGTTTTGATCCTTCCAACTTAAACATTCGTTTTTACAGAAGAGTGTTGCAGTCCCTGCAGATTGTGGCTGGCCTTCATGTTAAAGCAAAATTTAGGACTCTTCCAATTTGGTCCAGTAAACAGATTTTTGCTTCCAGATAGCCAGGTTTACAGTAAAGATACAAAAATGTGTCTCTGTAAAGGCTAACATAGAAACCAAAAGTTGCAAACTGTTAAAAGGACCTATCCAATTTAAACTTACCGTTTTGTCCCCTAAAGTTTCTTTATTTTTCCTCTACATCAAAAATCAGTTGCTACTCTACTAGGTCAAACTAGCAAGATCCTCTTGAAAAGCCAAGCTACAGAGAAAAAGCTTAACAGAGTTCCTAAACCCCTATGTCTAAGCAAATCCTCAGTCACTAGTTTCTTCTCCTTAATAAGGACCTTGGACACAGAGGGACAGTTTCTTCTCAGCAAGGGGCTTGGGAGTTCAAAAGCTTCCCTCCACTCATGAATCTCTTGTTTGTTAGGTGGAACTGGGATGCTTAACGCACTTAGGAAAGAACAGAAACTATGCCCTAACCTTCTGTTCCTTCGATATTAAGAACTTGAGCTGCACGAGCTAGGGAGTAAACAGGCATTTAGAATATTAGTGATTTTTAAAGACATTTTACTTTGACCCCTAAAAGTTCTGGAACTTAAATGACTTATACCCAGTAATACTAGCAATGCTGAATATTGCACAGCTAACTCATAGCACACACTTGTCGACTCAAGTATCACACAAAGAAGCTAAAAGACATTTTCATATCAGGTTATTAATAATCACTCTACAAAAAAAGAACAGACTGCAATTTCATCCTTTAAAAGTGGCTTTTGACAACCTACAAGTCTTAAATTTTCTACTTTCAATCAATGCAAACCTCATAGTTTTTTTTCAAAATTTATCTCCCCTTTCCCCCAAAGGAATACTGTGCCAAAGCTTTTACAAGGGTTACTTAATTTTATTTTTTTTTTTTTTTTTTAAGGTACAATAAGGTTTGGATGCCCTTTCAGCTTTAAAGCTTTGATCTAAATATTGTCATGCCCCATGTAATTTTCATGTGGTCTAGCACCACACAGAAAGAATGCCTGGGGTTATTTCTGTGCATCTTTTTGCCAAATAATGCAGCCTTCCACCCGTGGATAGAAATGGATGCCAGACACTATCAACTGTATGTGAACTGTTGTATCTCTTCTCTATAATTCATCTATTTTTTCTTTAAACTTTAACTTCTGCTACTGCAAAGTCTGGATTCCCTCAGTGCTGTTCTTGTGCTTGCAGTTAGGTTTGCTCAGCTTGGTCCATCTTCTTACAACACCTGTCAACTTACTGTTATGCTTTACATGCTTTCCTTACCTCTTTCACTGTCTTTTTTTTTTTTTTTTTAAAATCAGAATGAAAATCGTAGTCTAAATCCTTAGCTTTGAGTTTTACAGAATCCAGCCCTTACAGGACTATGGCAGAAAATACAATTAAAAAAAAAGCCTTAACCCAACAGGCTCCTTTAAGGTCTGAGATAGATCCAGACAGTACCATAACCTTAACTTGCTCAGGTACTTTCCAGCCACATTGCACAATGGAAGGGTAGATAAAGCAAGAAAGAGGAGAGTTTTGGTAAAAGGAGCAATTGAGCTACCAATTCCTACAGCTTTAAGGATTTTTTTTCCTCCCTAAATATGTATAACAATGCAAAGAGCCCTTTATGAATGAGCCAAGTTTCTCTTCCATATCTTTATGAAGAGCATCAAAAAGCACAGGCTGAAGGAAAGCCAAGTGGCAGCTGCAGCTCAGCAATTCTTGCCTGGGCTTCTGCCTGAGCAGCGAGCCCAGGAGGACCGTACTGCAGAGGACCAAGTGGTCCAGGCTTTGTACAGGCTGATGGACGGAATTAGCTTCAACATGCCAACTGCTGCAACTACGCTCTTCCACACTGAGGTCATCTATACAGAAAACTTCTTCATGTGTGTTTTGGGGGTCATATTGATATTGTATATACTTTTGTAGTGGATAGGAAAGTATACAGTTGAAGGAGCGCCTCTCACAGCCTATAGGTATCTTTTGACCAGTGCATAAAGGCAGGTGCTTTTGTTAAATAGCTGAAAGCAGCATTTATTTCACAAAATTCATGGGTGTAAATTGTCGGGAATCCCTGCAGCTGTTCTTACCATTAAGATGGCATCAAAGTGTTTCCGAGCTGCTGCTTAAGCTTTACTAGGTCTGAGACTTAGCTGTGAGAAATTCTCAGCATAGTTCGTGCTGCTTTCCCGGAGTCATAAGCATGTACTTCAGCGTTCAATTACTCAGCTAAAATACGTGATGTTGTATAGGGCAACTGTTGCAAGAAAAAGGTGAGTTTTCACACAGGAACTCATCTATCAATTTCTCCTCAGGGTGTACTTTAATTTGATACTCAGTTGTCCTTTTATTTTAGTTAGGCCTGTTTGCTGTGCTAGAAATTGCAAGATGTTTAGAGGTTGGATTCCTCCCCCTCCCAGAAAAAAAAAGGTAACTTGGTGGTGGTAGTGGCAGAGGGTGAAAGGAACTTTAGGAAAGGGGGATGGTTTGATGTTTTGCTCTGAGGCTGGCAAGTTATTTGGATAACCTGGTGGCTTCAGGAAACATCACAAAATAAAATGATATGGTCTCAGATAAAGGAAAGGAGGAAGGTCATAAATATCACAGCAGTGCACCAGTAAAATGTGGTACAATTAACTCCATGAGCTGCAGCTTCCCTACCTGCATTAAGAACGGTCTGCAACAAATACGAGCCCCAATCACCCGAACTGGAACAGCGCTTTCCTGCTCAAGAGTGCTGCCAAAGGCTGTCATCAGACATGAGCATATTTCATGAAGATGACAGTTACACTGAGGGAAACAAAGTCTGTGCTGATGTCCTCCCCAGGCAACCCCAGTGATTTCAGTGCATAACAGCAACCTCCTATGTGTTCCATGCAAAAGAGAAAAAACACAAACAAACAAAAAACAACACGCACACCCACCTCCACCCAACAAAAAACAAAGAAGGGAGGGAAATCCCAAACACCAAAAAAACCAAGTGCCACATCCCTTGAAAAACCACTTTCTGTCAGGATGAAGCCAGATTCCAACCTAACCACCTTTTAGGGATAACCTCTTCCTACAAGCCTCTAAACAAAAATACCACATGTACACATAAAATAAAGAACTATGTGAATGAGCTCTGACCTTTCCTTCTGGCTTGCCCATATGACTAAAATAATGACATCTGCTTAAGGTCAGAGGTCTGTAATATATGAATGCTGTGTCTGTAGTACACGCTTTCCAAAGGCAGGCTGCACTGTCATGGATAATTATGATATTTAATGTAGACACATCTCAGTTTCATTTACAGTGGTAATTTTTTTTTTTTTTGAGTGTAAATAGAAATAAGCCTTGATCCATAACTATAAGACACCTTCATTATAACGGAAGATCTCTTTGGTAAGACTGACCATTTAAAATTAAGTGAAAAACATGATTTTTTTTTTTCAAATTAATCTAACTTTTCATTTGTATTTAAATTTGCAGCACATCAGATAATTGTACAAGCCGTCTAGGAAAGCTCCACGCTGATGTTTCAATGCAAAAAGATCTCATTAGAAAACGTCTTGACCGTGAGAAATGAAAGGCTATAGTCTAGCCACAAGCCATGTGATCCATTAGTAGGATGGGGGGTGGGGAGGGAAGGCATCAACATCACCATAGAGAAACATTCTGCTAACTCAGTCTTGCTGGTTTTCTGAAAACAAGGGAATATATTTTCAGGTCAGTGATTTTCAACTGTTTTCAATTCACAGATCCCTAAATATTTTCCAGCGGAGATGCAGAGCTTTGAATAACAAAATTAAGCCCAAGGCAAAAAGTATTTGCTTTTCATCCTTACCTGCCATGGGCTTCTGAGCTTCAGTTCACAGACCATAGGCTGAAAAACATTTTTAAAAGATATCTCTTTATCACAATTTAGCTGTTTTTCTTTGAATACTGCTATCCCAGCTTCACCCAAACGGAAAGGGGAGAAGAGACACAATACCCATGTTCTGTGGACAAGATTTCTTTGAATTGAAATCACAGATGCTTATGTTTTCAGGTACATTTAGGTACAAATTACATTGTCATCCTTCCTTCTATAGTTTATCAGCCTTCAATTATACAGGATTTCTGGGATCAGCATCAACTTAATACTCTACTAGGCCATGGTTTTAGAGATATTTAGACATTACTTTGTTCAATTTGGCTTAGGCTCTTAGGTGTCTCACATCTGAAAATGCAACTTGGGTGCCTGCAACACTCACACATCAGAGAACTGTAAAGCTTCACGTCTCACTACCTGAGACTGATCTTCGGCATGCGAGATCTGTGCCTGGTCCTGGTTCAGAGCCAGAATGTCTTTGACCGGAACCATGGACTCAATTTACAGCAAAGTGTAATAGCAATGTACTATCTAGGGCATACCTGCATGCTGGAGAAGTCCTGTGTGTCACTTCCATTTGCCCAAGAATCATCAGACATGGGACAAACCTATAAAAACTTTTTTGTTTTGTTTTAAAATATCTTTCATTTAGTTGCCTGCAGAATTCTTTTCTTCCCTCAGTTCCACTGGAGCAAGGGGAGGGCCCGTTGCTCTGACAGAGGGTTACACTATGTATAGTCATCTCCATATTTCCTTTGGGAGTATCTCATGCATCCATTTAGCAACGGATATGATTCACCCAAAGGGCCCAGCCCAGCATTATGTAGCCTATACGAAGAGACCTCTACATGACAGATATCCCCTCAGGCACAAACTTGCAAACCAAAGCATCCTTGTGCCCACCGATCATTGAAGCCCCTGGAGCACTTCTTTCAATCCATGTTTTGTACATGTTGGTTTTGAAGTCACGCATCCCTTCTGCTCTTTATAGAGTGTTCTTGGTACAGACGTTTAAAAGAAATATTGATTTGAACAGGGCTTCTTTCTGCCTGTGTGCATATTCTTCCCCAATCCCTTTCCAATTTTTGACTAAATGTTTGAGCACTAATTGTGAGCTCTAACACTGGTGTTTGGCAATGGCACATCATGGCTTCTGGTGATGCATCGTATTACAGAGAGAAAAGAACAATACAGTCAACCATGCACTGGCTGATGCCCAATCTACATGATTATACAGGCTCTTTCCAATAATAGCATCCCCTCCTCTTCATAACTTATACAGGAAATAATGATTATATCATCCTTATCAGACTAATTTGTAGGTAGGGATTGTGCAATTTGATAGAAAACATGACAAAACCTTGATAGAATCACCTGAAAAAATCTTACGAATTTATACAGTTCAGATGACAATAATCTAATTTTTTTCCACAGTGGTTTTGATGCTACTTATTCCCACATCTACAGTGTGGTAGCAGTCTTTTTCCCTGCTAACACACTGTAGAAATCCCCTTCCTGGCAATCACCATCATCAGGGGACAATTTCCCAGAGAAATCTGGCTCAAATTCAAGATTCTTTGTTAGGATCCAAGATGGATCAAAAAAGGGGAGGGGAATTCACGAACACATCAACCAGAAAATTTGCATGCATCTACTCTTGCACTTGATTAAAAAACAAAATAATTGTTTTCTTTTAGTCTCTGTATGACTGATGAACATTGAGGCTGAGTCAACACCTCTGATTTGCAATTGGGAGCAACTGTGCTTTCAGAGGGATCCAGATCAAGCACATGAAATATAAACAAAGATCAGTTAACAACAGAAATCTTCATTGTGGAACAAAAGATGCAGAACAGGGATTTGTACAATTTTTTTTTCCTCCTCCCCTCCAAACAAGTGATTCATATAACATTCTGACAGATCTAATGTTCATAGTTGTATTACTATAAACCTGCAGAACACTCCACTTCAATAAAGACTAGATTTTGATGAGCTAGGAATCAGTGGCCCAGAATGGCTTCAAAGAATAATGGACTACTTCAGAAAAATTCTTCCAATTTTTGGATGAAATAAAACATAACACTTTCCTTTACGTGACCGTGAAAGTTTACTGAATATCTTTGTGACTTCACAATGGCAATTGGGCTGCTTAGAGTGAAAGTAATGTTAAAGCTATTTAAAAAAAAAAAAAAGCTGTAAATAAAATAACCATAAAATAATGTTGTTGAAAACGGCACTGAAATTTATTAGTCTTTGCTCGTAAGATACGAAAAATGAAAGTGAATTTCAAATATACAGGCTTGTCTTTGCAAAGAAAACTGCCAAAGTAAAACAACTCAGGTCACACTAAAAAGGGCTTCCTTACCATTGATAACTGCCTGATCTGTGAGCACTGAGTAGAAATTGAGAGTTAACCCAAGTGACCCAACTCTACCTTGTATCGCACACTCTGCCTAAGGCCTCCCGGCATTATCCTCTAGTACACTTTCCATCGGTCTTAAATCAGGATTGTTTAACAGCACTTTTGAATTTAACTTTCCTGAGCTGATGTCTAAATGTGGGTGCATGTCAAGAGTGGATAAAGTGACTGCTACTTTGATTCGTGCATCATGTTTTCTTTGGCAGATAAGGGGGGCAAAAAAGAAAAAAAAGGGAGAAAAACAAAAAGAGAGTGAGCAGAAGGGATAGCAGAACAGTTCCTGCCTCCTGCCTCTGTAAGCATCCTCTGTGCCATTCCAATTAAAGATAGACCTTAAGACAAGCACCGTGGTAGTCATGTTGCTTGCAAGCAGAAGAACAAAGCAATTAAGGTGCAAAGACTACCAAAGCACAAAAAGCAGTTAGGAGACAACATCTGCTCGTAGAGGCGTTGTGGCATCAACTTCCTGTGTCCTAACTTTCCTCAAAATCATCCTTTCCCACCGCTGGTTCTCTGTCGAGACAGATTAATGCAGTGTCACGGGGTCCCGTACATCTGACTCAGCCCAGCGCCAGCAACGTTTGGCGACTTCACGTGCCAGACATAGCTGGGTGCCAGCGCAGCCCGCGATGCAGGAGGCACGGCCTCAGCTGAGGGACGGGAAGGGGAGCATTACACCCAGCGGCCACACATCTCTTATGGCCACCTCATCTCTGGCTCTTCTAATGGCTATAGACTTCCCCCCACCAGACACCAGGGAACCATATGAATAGGAGCCAATTTTCCTGTTTAACCTTGCAAGGATAGTTCATTAGAACGCAAGTGAACTTAGTACAAGTTACTGCTCAGACCTTGAAATCCTGGTTCACTTGCAAAGGGATCCCCCCCCGCCCCAAACACAGACACGGCGGCTGGCTCAGGAGCAGCTGTAGTTGCATTTCCAGTGTCTGCGAGATGAAGCTGTTAACAGCCATTTCTGCTCATCCCAGAAGGTACACAGACACTCAGACAGCAGCTAGATCGTGCAGGCCAACTGTCTGCATTTGACAGAGTAATCAACCTGGGCAGCTTAGATTTAAAAAACACACCCAATCTCCCACCCCACCATCCCCCTCAAAAAAAAACCCCAAACCCCAACCAACCCCAAACCCAACTAACCAATCCACCCACGAAAACCCTCAAACACGCATCTATTCTCTCTTGCTGAGAACATGACCACAAGCAGCGTGACCGCGTGCTCCCTGCCTCTGCCCTGCCTACCAACAGTGCTGTAAGAGCCTATAAATACCGCGGGGACGCACACTTGCGGTGCGGAGCGCACTCACGCCGTCTTTCCGTTCTCTGGCCTCGTCACCAGATGCCTGACAGCTCTGCAGGGCCGCAAGGGCACTCCCGGGCTTTTGTAGTCAACCGGAGTAACGTGGCAGCATCATTTGTTTCGGAAACAAAACAATACAGAAACCTTGGGCTGTATGAGTGGGGACCAAATGGTTTCTTTTAATCTCGAGAACCTGTTCTCTGTACATATCTGTCTCCCACTGAACATTTTTCCACTGCCCTACAACACAAACTCCCTGAACAGGCTACTAACCTTAAATGATGCCAAGTAAAGCAAATAAATAATTAACCCCTCCAATATCCTAAACTCCAGCACTCATGGGACACCCCCGCAACTGCCCCTCACCACCCTCAGTTAATAGTAACGTCAAGGGCATTCAAGAGACCTGCTCTGAGGATGGGGGAGGCAAACCAGGAATAACCAGCCCCAACTCCCTCTGCTCCCAGCGCAGTATGGCAAGATGAACTCCACGTCTAATAGCCCGAGACGGACGTTAGGAAGGAACTAGTCATTTAGCGAGGAGATGGTAATCAAAGCCATGTCTCTGCAGATTCGGTAGCAATAAGGTATGAGATAAGATTCCAGCTCCAGGGCTAAAAAGATACCTTCAAATGGCTTAAATTTTCTCCCTAAATCCCATTATTTTCTAATTCCAGTTCATTTTTTGCAGAAAACCCCCTTTCCTTGGCCTTCCCTTGGGACAGCAGGACTGCATTTCAACTTTTCAGGACAAACACTTCTCTCCCAGATGTCAGTAACTGCTCACTTCAAAAGGGAACACACTTGGTTCATTAGACTACTTAATGACATTCATTTTGGCACCAATCTTAAAGCACTTAATGCACTTAAAACTTTTTTTTTTTTTTAAATAACCAGGATAACCTGGCAGTCAGAATGGATTTGCCAACGATTGGCAAGGATGTCCATCACAGGAGAAGGTAGGTACATTTTAAAGACAGCTTGCTTTATTCAAATTTCACCTGAATTATGATAAAGCATCATCCAGAACCATGCATCACAATATTTCGTACAACTTTATGGCAACACTTAAATTTTTTTCCAACTGACGATAATGAAACAAATTAATCTCTGACACAGTCTAGCATGGAAGCAAATAAGAAATGTGGCCACTGATGCCCAAGATAAATCTGGATGGGAAGAGTAAGAAACCACCAATGGTGATATAATCAGCACAAAGTCTTTAAGTGTTTACATCTGGATGAGTAGAAGAATTTGATAATCAAGGAACAAACTGCTTTCTTATTAATTCTGAAATTCTAGCATTCACTCAGGCAAGAGCAATACAAGATGCCAGTAGCGTGAGCTATTTCACACAGATAAGCAACTCGGGAAAGAAGCAAAAAGGTGCTAAATGTTACTCAAGGGAGGAGAAACAGCAGTAGAGAAAGAATTGGACGTGTAGGATAAATTTAGCAGAAAAAGACTACTGACTTGGAAAATGCACATTACAAGAAAATTACAGAAAGTTAAAATAAAGATTTTTTTATTATGAAAGTTGCTACAGATGTCATTAATAGAACCCCATGATATTTCTATGTAATTTGATTTATAAATGTAATTCATTGTTTGATCACACTGAAACTGAAAACATCTTGAAATCAAAATCAATAAATCAGACACAGTTCTGAGGTTTGATGTACTGGGAGGGTGGAGCAGAGAACAAAACCAACAAGCCTGTAAAAATTTAGAGGCCTCTTGAACACAGAAACTGAAGTTGGTTTTGTGAGACTTCTGGTATGTCTAGCAGCTGGTCTTACACGCAGTTGTTTTTTTCTCTATTTTAGAACTATTACTTTGTTGCTCTCTTGAAATCAGAGATGAAAACTACACGTGAAAATTAACCAAAACCCAAATACATATCAAGTAAAGCTGAATGATTTTTTTTAAGTCCATAAGCATTAAGTTCTTTGGAGGAAATATTTTGTATGTTCCCATTTGATTTGACATTGTCTACAACGGCAAAGAAGATAGCAATCCACAAACATTCGAAACGTGCTGACACAGGAAACAAGGCAATAGTTACTCACAATAAATAACACTAGTCCTGCTTTAGGCTGGAATATAAATAGCACTTACCAAATCTGTAATTGTCTAAAAAGCATTGAGTGTCATGCCATCTGAAGGTAGGGTCAATATTTGATTGGAGATCGAAGATTATTTTGCAAGTTTGATTTGTTTGCAGGAGAAGGCACTGCTGGTCTTCAATGTGTACATATCTCCTATAAGTCCAAGGAGGTAATAATTTCACAATACAAAGCCATGACATGACCACAAATGGAATATCGCATACAGCTCTTATCTCAACGGATTGCAAAAAAAGTTATAAAATAAATAGGCCTATACAAAGAAGGCTAACTTAAATGATCTAGGAATTGGAGGATAAGAAACTGAATACGAAGACAGACTAAGGAAGCTAAGGTTATATAATTCAGAAAAGAGGATTGAGCAGAATATGGTCATAGTCTATAAATAACTTACAGGTAGCACTATAGATGAAGAGAATTATTTAGAGTCCTGGTAGAGGATAAGATGAGAAGCAATTTCCTTTAGCTAAAGAAAAAAACCCAAACCTGAACAGAAAAATGTAGGCCAAACATTCTGCCCCACAGCAGAATGCATGGGACTGCATTTTAATCAAGGTGGAGCCATTTCACACATGTGGCAGGTCCAACTGAAACAGGTGAGTCTTGTGCCCGGCAGGAAACAGCCCGACCCTACGGTCACCTGCTAACAGAATGGACTGGGGTTTGTTCTGCTGTCTGGGTACCCAACAGCAGAGATGAATTCCAAGAGACATCAAAATCAAGTATAGTTTGAAAGTTAGAACACAAACTAAGAAAAAGTCCAAAAGAAGTATTTTTGTTTTCCCCTGCAACTTATGGGAGACAGGTTATTAATACTAACCACAGACAGGAAAAATGGCATTAATGTGGTAAATAACCCATCTTAACAGTTAAAGACGGACATACTGCGAGTGCCCAGGATGCGCCTCAAACGGCAAGAAAAGACTTGCTCTCAATTAATCCCACTTGCAAATTTTCAAATAATGTCAGCGTGAGCTCATGGCAAATAAATTGGAATGAATAAGTAGAGATTTACCGCGAAGGCTGAAAAAAAAGCGAAGCTTGACTTTGCAAATACATTCAACAGAGCAGCAGGAGCCTACCACAGATGAGAAGAAGCTGGCCTGAAGATTGATACGAGATCCAGAAGGCTGCTGCAGTACCCCTTACGCTGCTGTACAGCGGCGTGGACTGAGCTAACTTGAGAGCAATTATTTCCTTGGGCACCGCGCAGGCAGCGTAGCCATAACCGCGCAAACGTAAGCACAACCTGCGAAACCACATTCGAACACTGGTAAAAGCTCAGGCTCTTCCCTGGTTTTGTGCTGCTGTGGCTGTATCGCTGTCGCTACACAAGCGGCCAACTTAATGGCAGTTTTAAAAGACCTGCAGGAGGACTGCGGTGATGCACTGCAGGCAGCCAAATACTGACGTATTCGAGTGGACTTATGTTCAGGGCTTAACTGCAGCCTAGCAGGGCTTCCCAATAGTCGGGGGGAACGACTGGCTTCTGGAGACGGGCAATTCCGAGCTGCTCTGCTTGGAGCTGCTTCTCCTTCCACCAGCTACAGACTGAGCCAAGGGTGGGGAGGCCTTGTTAAGGCAGTTTTGGGCAATACTGGCCCCTTGCATCAGACATACCATACTCATAACCAGAGGTAACTCTGCCCACTAAACTCCTGAAACAGCAGAATTTTACCTTGGATTGCACACGTGTAATACTGTTAAGTATGTGTCTGGTAATCCAACTGATTTGCAATGGCTTTAGGAAGAGGCAAGCAAGAATTTTTTTTTATACTTAATAGCATTGCTGCACACATCTTGGGAAGATTTTGTTACTTGATTGCCAATTGCCATGGAAGCTCACATGAGCAATGGGACAAGAATACACACCTTTGCCCCGTAAACACGATCCTTTCAGACATTTTTTCTGGTATGGAAACGTCACAGGTTCACGAAAGGTAATTGCAGTCCATTTGCTGACAAACATTTGTACAATGGTATTTTTCTACAAACACACCCAAGATGCACAATCATAATCAGCTCAGAAGAGAAACATTGCAGTAGTTAAAAGCGTAACTAGAGCTACAGATTGCCTCGCGCTGCAACAGATTTATTTATTTTTACATCACACACTTGTGTCTACAGTACTATTACAGTACACTAGATAATACACCAGTGTTTATTAGGGAGGATCGGTCAACAACCAACCAAAGCCTACTTGTTCCATCTCATTAAGAGTCCCTTGCTAAGCAGATATGTCGACATGGACAGCTTCACACAGAGGTTTCAGATGCGCTGGATGCCATCCAAGGCTGTCTGCTCATGTGCCAGCCCAGCACCTTCTTGTGGCATTTATTCATGTTTCAGCTGTCATCAGAAGTACTGGGGCTGAGACACTTCTGAATGAGGGAAAAAAAAGCCTGCCTTGAATATGATCTCTTACGTATTTCACTGCTGAATTTCCAAGTGGTTGAAATGAAAATGCACAACTTTTGGAAAGTCCATGTTCCTACTGAAGTGGTGGTGGACACAGTACAATAGGCTTTACGGTGTAGTGTTCCTGTACTAACCACTAGACCTTTCCATGTTGTTAAAAATAATATCTTCCCTTAGGATGTGGGAAAAAAATTCCACATACCAAGGTAAGCATTTTCTATCCAAACATATTGCAAAGACTTTCCCTTTCCCTTTCTAATCTCATGGACATACCACTCTCACTCTCCCTTTCAATTGATAACATGGCTGAGACAAGGTATCTTTGGAAACCCATTTCTTTCTTCTTTTACTCCAACAGAAGGTGCCATCCAGGCTTAAAACTCAGAGGACCTTCTGAAGAGGGGAGGGAAAGTCAGGAGAAATGGATGGGTGAAGAAGACAAAGCCTGTGAAAATAGTTTCCATGAATCTTAGAATCACGAAACCATTTAGGTTGGAAAAGACCCTTAAAATCGAGTCCAACTGTTAACCTAGCACTGCCAAGTCCACCACTAAACTGTGTCCCTAAGTGCCCTGTCTACAAGTCTTTTAAATACCCCCTCCAGAGATGGTGACTCAACCACTTCACTGGGCAGCCTGTTGCAGTGCTTGACAACCTTTTTGGTGAAGAAATTTTTCCTAATATCCAATCTAAACCTCCCCTGACACAACTTGAGGCTGTTTCCTCTCATCCTTTCACTTGCTACTTAGAAAAAAGCTTTTGTCTTATTCAGATACAAGCTGGAGTAGTATCACACATCACTTTCACAATGAAATGCCATCTTGCAGCCCAAGTCAACAGAAGTGGCTGGTGACATCTTTGTGTCATCACAGAGGTGGATGTTCCTGGGAGGTAGCAGCACAGAGGATTCCGGGACCCCTCAGGGATTAAGCAGAGACCTGTTCTCATCCTAATGATCCAACAGAACAATGGAGGAGAAATTCTATCAGGGGGTCTGTGGACATCATCTCCTCCTCAACGCCTTCCTTGGATGTTACTACAGGATGGGGCTACCTCCAGCTCAGTCTTTTACCACATTTGGTCTTCTGCACACATGTTAAGATTCAGGACAACCTTCAGAGTCTGTCCCAAAGAATTAAGGCAGCAAATGAGTGGAATACGTAGAATTAGCTGTTTCAATTTGCAAAAACTAACTAGGTAAACGGTATTAAAATATGGCTACAGTTGCAAATCTAAGATCATCATTGGCTAAGAATGAAGATCAATGGCACTTCAGATTGCCAAAAAAGAGAAACAGAGAAGATATTTATGGCTCAGAATCCCTTCTAATACCATTTTTGCCACAAAATCACTATATGTATATACAAGCTAGATAGGTACGTAAATTAGGTGCCCAATGCTTCCACAAAACTACTGACTTTGACTAAATATTAATTGAACAACATTATTATGTTAAAATTAATATAGATGAAGTGCATGCTCTGTCGATTACACATGATAAATAAAAGAGAGATTTATTTGAACAAATACAGTTCAATAAGTCCTTTTCATGAATGAGAAGTGTGAAGGCAAGAGAGACTGTTACAAGCAGCAGTTATTCAAAGCTGCAGACATGAAAGCTAGTCTCACAATACGAGCTATAAATCCATTTTTATTTATTACTATAGCCTACCCATTTGACGTCTACCCTAATAAATGGTTCTCAATGAAAAGCATGCAAGTACACACCATTTTCTCCAGCTTTCCCCAGAGTATGGAAGATCATTAGACAGATCATCAGCTTTCTGCAAGAGACGTCTGCATAGTTTTCAAATTTTAACTAATAATCTCTTGAAATAGGGTTTGCGGCAGAAGACATGCTGAGCCAAAGTCATCACTAGTCTGAATCTGTTAGGATGTGATTTTTGAAGATGACTTTGCCCTCAGCTTTATACATACTTGCAGGTCCAAAGCAGTTTTATTCTGTGGATACCCCCATCACTCAAAAAAAAATTGCAATTACTATCAAGAAAAAAGAAGTATCAATCCAGAATGACTTCAACTGAGATGTTTCTGTGGCTATTCCCAGCAACAGACTTGTTTCTCTGAGTTTTCTCAGAAAGCTGAGATAATAGTGCAAATTAATTTCCTCTTAAACTTGGGCAAATATGTGCACAAGTTTTACTTGATTTGCCCAGATTCTATGAACAAAATCTTCAAAGAAATTTAATGTAGCATAAATACGATAATTTTCTTTAGAAAGTTGCCAGATGTGGTTTAATGTTGTAGATAAGTAAAGTTCCCAGTTAAGTGTTTCAAGTGAGTAAGAATTAATATCTTTGAAATCAACAGCCAAGAAAGGATTTTGTAAAATCTACTAAGCTCCGCATAAGATAATCCCCCAATATAAATATATATATATATGAAAAATCTGAAAGGCATTAGCAGCATAGGAACTATAAATGAAACACATTTTAGGTGCATCTGCAATCTGTTACGCCTATCCAGTGTATTTTAAGGATATTATTTAGTAATACATTTCTTTATCTGTCAACTCAGCCATATTCTCATTGAGAGCATCAGATTGTAATGTATTTTTAAGTATTATCTCAAAGGCATACAGAGCGAAAATGAAGGTGACATTTTATTAGTAGCCGTGGGCAACCCTAGCTCTGGCTACTTTCATTATTATTTATCTCCCTGTATATATATATATATATATGATCTGCTGCTTTTAACTTTATTGACTAATAATAATATTCATTGGAGACTGGGTCTTTACTGTCTAGTGATGGGAAAGCAGAAAGGTCACAAGTAAAAGAAAACTCCATTTTCATAGGCACTTTAATGCATTGCTCCTAAGGGAATTCGAGTTGCTTTAGAAAGGTTTAGATATATATTGGTGGACCCTTTACTCCTGAGCCAACTAAAAGCCCATCCATCTGAGCACAATCCAATGTAATAAAAGCACAGTAAAAAGGATAGTTTCTGTACCCTTTTTTTTGGTAAAGCCTCACTTGCATTTTATTGCCAGCTCCACGGTAACTTCACACACCCATGCAAAGGAAGATCAGGGTTGTTTCTTAACGGGAGGTACAACAGGCGAGAAAAGGTCACAGTGCTGTGAGATTTCCTTTCAGACAATGAGTAGGATTAGAAGTGAATAGGTCCCAGTGAGCAGATTACCCTAAAATGAAACCCAGGTATGACAAGGCAAAGCTCAGGGTCCAAATCGCGTGTCAGCAATCTCCTCCCAGCAAGTCTGGGGTCAAGAAGTGACTACCAACAAAACTGTCAACAACAACAAAAAAAACCCCCAACTCCCCCCCCCACCCCCCAAACAAAAAAAAAAAAAAAGAGTAATCCACCATAAGTGGTGTTGATACATTTTCCCAGTCAAACAAAAAAGTAAACAAACTAAACCCTCTAAAAAAGTTTAGCAAATCCAAAAGTTAAGGATACTAGTTTTCTTCTGGCAACAGTATCAGAAAATATGGGAATATCAAGATAGGTTGCCTAAATGGCTGTAATTCTGCCTTTTATAATCTTTTCATTGAGACTGAAAACCAAGAGAACAGGAAGGATATTGCTGAGAAATTAAAAAGCGTCGTCCAACCACATTAAAGTACGCTGACACAACTGCAAG
The DNA here is from genome assembly GCF_011004875.1 of Balearica regulorum gibbericeps. Taxonomy (NCBI): domain Eukaryota; kingdom Metazoa; phylum Chordata; class Aves; order Gruiformes; family Gruidae; genus Balearica; species Balearica regulorum. The sequence continues at coordinate 71,327,992 of NC_046185.1, forward strand.
GAGATTATATCACCCACTGGCTATAAAGTACCACTCTTCTATCCCTCATCAGCTGGCACTCAGTAACGGGTCATGGATGTGATCCTACGCGAGGGCAACGCCACACAAAACAGGTGAGCTGCCGTTACATTCAGTCACGACAGTCTTAAGAGCTGCAGAAGGAAATTATTTGCATTTCTAGTGTTTAAGCTAATGCGTTCTGCTCCACAGCCAGTACCAGGAACAGGTAACCCTGAAGTCACCATGCCACTGCTAAAGATCAGCGTTGGCTTAAAGCATGATTTTTAAGACAAGGGTGAAATTGCTCACAAACACTAATTAGGTACCAACGTGACGCTGAATACTATGATGTCACATACTAAGTTATGATAGGATACGCCGACAGATTATTGGTACTGAAGCTCCCAGGGATATATAGGCAATTATAGCTCCTGTAAGCAAACGGGAGGCCAAAAGCAATGCTTGTTAGAAGCGCGGGAAAGAGTCAGACCCAGCACATGAAAGTCACAAGAGACACCCCCAAGCGCAGATGCATTTCTATTAGCACGGGAGGCTGTTTGGGGAGCTGCTCTAGTTAGTCATGGGAAAGCATAGCTTCAGGAGGCTCCACCACCGTGGCTCACATCGGAGGCTTTTGTCAGAGATGTCTCATTCCTGCACAAAGAACAGAAGCCTCCAAAATTTCTGCAGCATTTTAAAACACAGGCTCAGCTTCAGAGTATCTTACTTATCTGACACTACAAACACTGAAGGGACATTAGATTTTGTTACACGCAAAGTTTAAGAGCTCTTATAATTTTTATTCAGCCTCCTCTACCCCACCCCAGCCCACTGTAAGCATCGTGGGATGCTCACGGTACTTAATTAGCAGTGACAGTCTTTCCATTACCTGCCAGGGATCTGTATTTGTACAGTGTGAATGCTGATGGGGGAAGGACGGAGGGGGAAACAAAGTGCCTGTCTCTCTCTCTCGAGGTCTGCCCAAAGCCCTTGTTCTTCCTGGAGAAATCTAAGTGTAACTTCTGATGTTCCCTACCACTCAATCAAAATCCAGCGATTTAAACATCTCCGAACTGAAAGGAGTTGAGACTCTGAACCTGATTCTCATCACTGCATATGAAAACTCTGAACTTGCACATTGTAACAACGGTATCTCTCTCATATTTTCCTATCTGCAGGATCAAAACATTTTATTCGAATTTACTCTCCTGGGTATAACATACATTAATAAAAAAGGCAAACAGTCTTTTTAATCACTTTGATCATATGTAAGCAAATCTCTACTAGATCCAGGCATCTCAGGGACTTTTAGTATTTAATCCAGTACTATACAGTAATTATTGAGTGGATTTACAGCATTTACAAACGTTGCATCTGCCCCCAATGTTTTCACAGCCTTTTCATTTAAAATCTCTGCTGTTGTTCTATAGAACATTTAACGTTACAAAACAGCCGGCAAAGTTTCCATTAGCTCTTCTGGCTAGATGCTGGCACGCGGCCATAATCGTGCTAATGAGATCCTTGAGGTACGCACACAGTTTTGTTAGTTGAATGAAATCACAGAAAAGTCATTTTATGGTTTTCAAAGCTCAGATTCTGTCTTTCTATTCTTTTAAGTCAGGCTCTAGTGCTGAATAGGTGCTTTACTGCCCACTGATGAGAAAATGCAAGCCAATGAGGGTAAGGTAATAGATCATCATAAATACAGGACGAGATGGCGTGGACATTGCACCAAGCACTTCATTGCCACGTAGCTACATCCAAAAGTATTTTTCTGGGGAGACGTACCTCTCTTTGCTTTTTTGTAGAGCGCTCTGCATCTGGTATGGTATTCTGCTTCCCTTGTTGTCACAGGGACAACCAGACTGCTCAGATTTCGTTTCATGAAATCCTCAGATTAGCCCTAATATCTTATTGGTATTTGCTTACCGGCAAACCCATACCTAGTTGCATATAAAAGATGACAGGAGTCTTTTTCTAGAGCTCCACTTGCTCTGTATGCAGCTGCCCAGACTCGTGCTGTGTGCCTGGGGCTGCGGTTCTGACACAGCCACCCCCGTTTCCTGAGGCTTGGCTGAACATTCATAAAGCCCTGCTTTAAGCATCATAGTCAAGTGCTTTTGGGTTTTGGGGTTTTTTGGGGGTTTTGTTTTGGGGTTTTTTTTGTGAAATTATTCTTTGTTTCTGCTACAGACATGTCCCTAAACTAGTCTATAAGTATAGCCAAGTTTTTTTCAGTAAACCTACCCTGAATCTATCAGAAATAAAGCAGTACAGAACAGGATTTTCTGAACATTTTCATTGGTTTTTTTTTTTCCCTCTCAATTATTTCAAAATTTTTGTCTTAAACTGTTTGTGAGGTCAAAAACCAACCAACACAAACCAAAAATTATGCATGCAAGTTTTTCTCTGAACAATTTTGCAGAAGTTTTCAGGTGTCACTGCAATAAATCCTGCTAAGAAACGCTGCAGGGCCCTCCTCAGGCACTTGTATCAAGCCATCGAGCAACTGGGTTATCCTGAGAACAACAGGTACATGGATTCTTTTTTTACTCATTTTATAAGTTTGCTGCTTATTTATTCCGTACTGTTACAGTCAAATCCTGCCATCAATGCCCATGTCCTTCTCAGAAGGAAAGTCTGTTGAGGTCAGTGGGCTCAGTCTTGACAGTGTTAATCACTGCTCAGTGACTCCCAGCAGCGTCTAGCTATGACATCAAGCACGAACCTCTGAGGGGGGCAGGAGGAATAAGAACGTTGATCAGACTCTAAATGACAATTACAGCTTTGGGAAAAACAAGATCTGATCCGAGTGGGAGTCTGGCCTGTAGAGGAACAGAATTTAAAAAAAATAATAATGTGTACATTAACCACCTTGGAAAAAAGATCCATTCATGTCGGTTTGCAATTTTTTTTTTTTAAAGAAGTATAGATAATAACCCTTTATATTTTAAATAACAATGACTTTCTATACTAATTGTTTTTTATGTCTCTGTGCTGAAGGCTTTCAGGGCTCAGAAAGCAAGTCAAGATGCTGAACGACGTGTGTGTACACAAGATGACAGCCTTTGGCAGGGGACACAAAAGCTTCAGAATACGGGTGAGCACAGCGAAGGGCCACCCATGTGTGCCGGGGACGGCTAGAAATCTTGGCATACTGTTCAAATGGGAGTTTGTTGACCTGAACTTGATTTCTGTGCCTTATTGATGAATGTTAACATATGATTGCACTTGCGGAATACTTTCATGGCTTTATAACCACTTTATAGACGCTTGGACATATTATCATCTCCCTCTTCCCTCCTCCTAACTGATGGACACTCCATAGGAACACATATACACCCTTAAGACTAGGTGGATGTCTATTACCAAGATTTCCTGCTTGATTTTAATCCAAAAGAGCTGGTATTGAGCTGGTATTTTTTAATTAAAACCTCCTTCACTCAGCTCTTTTTTGTCTTGTGGAGCATCTATCAATCAGGAGGAGTCACTGCAGGATGCACCCGTCAGCAGGAGGCTATTTCATCCCCCCCAACCCCAGACACTGATTTTTTTTTTTCCTCCCCCCGCCTCCAACTTCATTAACTAAATGCACTGAATAAACCTTAACATCCCAGCTAAATCCTATTGGCCCTGGATTTGCTGCTTAATGCTAAAACCCAAGCGACCCATTTTTCTCCTGTTGATACTCCTGTTGCTGACGGCAGCCAGCAGAGAATACTGACCTTAAAATATTTGAATGTAAGGAACAAAACCCAGAGAATTCATCGCTCACTCTTTCTGCTGCTGCTCGTGAACTTCACGTAAGCTCTACTTCGTGTGTTAAAGCCTCCCTTGCCTTTGTGCTTCATAGGCAACACAGTGAATCTGTTGCTTAGCAAATGAATGCAACAAAGCGCATCTGTTATTAAAAGTGCAACAAGGTTTCTTTTAAAGAAAAATGATCTTGCAAAGCCTAGGAAAATTTATTTGTGTGCATTCTACAACCCCCAGTCATGATGCTGTTATAAAAGTCAGAAGATGAAAACCCCACTAACTGAAAATCTTTGGGAAAGACTAACAAGAGTAAACAGTTTCAGTTTTGAGTTCCTATCCTTACATTTTGCTTTAAACTGTAATAGTTTGCCTCCCAATTTCATGTATGCGACAGAAAAGGCTAAAGATTATTCACCATCCCCCTGCTTCCTGGCTGCCAGTCCTCCCGCTGCACCCCAGTTATAATTGCTGTACCTAATCTCACCGCAGCTCAGCTACCCAACACCCTCCTCGGTCCGTGAAGATGAGCAGGAATGCCAGGGGCCACTTCCCAGCTTTTGACTCTATTTCCAAAGCACCCAAACTGGGTTACTCATCCAGCTGCAAAGTCTCCCTGTGGTAGCATTCAAGAGCTTTGGCACTCCTGACTGCTCCTGGAGCAACCAGCCTGCCTTTACGCCTCGCTCCAGTAGACCTCCTACCTCTCTGCACCGTGACCATCACCACCACCCTGCGTTTTGCCACAGCATCTGCCATTTCAACCCCCTTCCCTCCTGCAGATACCTCTTTCACACTTCTGCCGCACACGCCTGTGGCTGCAGCCACATCCCCCGTCAGCTTTGCAAGCTTCTCCACAACTTTCTGCCACAGCGATAGACCCTTGCCCTGTTATTGCAGGGTCCCTGCTCAGTGTGCTCAGTCCTGGCCTCCCAGCCCCCCCGGAGCAGGAGGGATGGCTCATCTTCTGCTCCCATGTCCTGTCCCACTTCCCCAGCGAGGAGTGCCGTGAGGGGTGCGAACCACCGTGCTTCGGCTAGGACAGCCTCTGGCCCTGCGATGGCTCCATGGCAAGCGGCTTCACAACCGAGCACTGTCCTCACGGCTTGCAAAAGTCACTCACCACATTTTCACTAATCTGTCGGAAAAGGATATTCCAGTTTGCTCTTGAGTATCCAACCAACACAGCAGTCTTCGGATTTGACTTATATTTTTAATACCACATTTTGCTTTACATTAATATCAGACCTCAATACCCTACAATACCGAGGCTGGTTTCCAAGAAAAGCTGCATCCTGAAACGCCTACCCCATGCACACCCAATCCTTCGCCCAGCGAATTCCTGTGGCATTCAGAGGCTGCAAAGCCTGAAAGGAAACAACAAGCCTGGACACCTGGTAGAAATTCAGTTATCCTGAATAAAAAAAAAAAATATTTACAAAGCACCTAAAAGCAAATCTGATCTAACACCAAAGAGATGCAGCACAGGTTGCTCATTAAGATTATTAGTACAATGTCCGTTATGAGAAAGCTTTCAAATAAAAGCGCTTTCTTACTGACTGCACGCTTGTGTTAATGTATTTCTTACCAATACCACTAATGGAGCATTTATCATGTTCCTAGCTTCTCTGAAGTAACAAGAAAAATATATTGAGCCATGTAAGAATAAAATTAATATATCCATGTCGCTATGCTTTACCATACTGCGCACATTCTATAGATGTTTTTAAATATGGTCCTTGGAGGAAGTAATGGCAACTGACTTCATTATTACAGAAATATTCAATCTATCTGGCACAAATTGAAGACCAAGAGTGATAAGGAACGGAACCAGTAAAACAAACAGTTATATTCTTGAGGGCTTATTTTTGCAGCACACAGATGAGAGAAAGAAAGGGGGTAAGGTCTTTTGTAAGAAACCAGCTATTTCAGATCGTAAGGAAAGTAAAAACATTTTGTTCACCTGATTATAGATTAAGAAGGTATAGAGTAATAGCCGCATGATCAAGTTTTTCCTTTTCTTGAATACAATGAGTAGAAGACTAGATGGGTGATGTATTTATTAAGAGGTTTCTGAGTAGGCAAGCCTCAGCTTTTCAGTTTATTTTTATAAACTCTTGTCTGATTTTAGTATGGCCGATTCCCGGATTCCATTTTGAACCATCCTCAGCAATGGTTGGTGCACCAAGAATCTTTTTAGGGATAAGCGTTGGACAATGGATTACCAGCTGCTCAACTCCATTTTTTACTGTTGTTTTACTTCCAAAACTGCGTATAAAAGAAACAAACAAGACTGATGGCTAGACTGGATGGTACGCACACTTCTAACAGAAATTTAATATTTTTTTTTACCATTTGAAGATAGACATGCACAGCAATTTCCAGCTATAACTGCATTTTGCTGTCTATAATCTACGCAAGAACTACTAAAATATGATTAGGTAAAATGTGTTAACTCTTCTAGTACTACTGGAAAAATAGACACTCAGTTATCAGAAACACAAATAGAAGTTGTACACTAAACATAACTGTATCCAGTGTAATAGGACATTCTAGCAGATGTATTACAGAGATGAAAACGTAGTTTTTGGCGCATAGTAACAAAACTTCTTGCTTCTTTACAAACAATAATATTATTCATAATAATAATAATAAAAAAGAGGCATGAAGTCCAGAGTCCTCTCTTATTACAGTTACCATAAAGCTACCCTGTATTTCCCAACTTTTCTTTAAGAAAAAACACACTTTGAAGTTCACTTTCCCCCCCATTGCACACCACGCAGAACAACACTATATGATAGTTTACTTTGGCTGTTTACATTAACGACTTCAAAACAAACAAACAAAAGCCTCTAAAAATGTTACCAACTAAATAAAAAGGAAGCAACTTCCAGTGCCAACACACCCAAAATACGGGACAATATTCCAGCTCGCTTGCTTTTGACAGTGATGCTGGTTTACAGTACGTCAGAAACTTGTTAGTCTCTATCTTTCTAACCCCTCCGCAGCCCCTGCAGTTTTCCTCGGCCTTTCCCCATTTCACATTAAACTTGCAGGAGACTATTAACCGGGGACACCCCCCCACACACACACACCAGTCTCCAGATTATATTACCGCATTTAAACCCCGGAGCTGCCGGCCCCGGCGGGGTTACTCACCCGGGGGGAGCGCACGCTTCCCCACTGGCAGTCCCTAACAGATATTTTAGCGCAGCTCACTTGTGCGGGCGAGAAACCGGCCCCATCCCCACACACATCACGTCCACGCCAACTTGTTGGTTTCGAGCTTTTAACCACTTTGCCCATCGCAGCCCATCCCGGGCAGGCAGAGGAGTTAAACTCAGCCCCTAAAGCACCCGCAAAAGCAGCATGCTCGGCTCCTGCAAGCTTCAAAACAAAGCAACCCCCCAAAAACCGATCCTCCCCCCGCACGCAGCACCCCCTCATCGGCCGCGCTACGCCACCAGAAAGCGGGAGAGAGTTTCCCCTTGCCTACCCCGTCCCCCCTCGCAGCCCTGTGCGGGGCAGAGGCAGCGGTACCCACCTGCTGAGCGGGTTCCCGAGCCCGGCCGGAGCCCCACGCCGCTCCCTTCCTCCCGTGGGGCTGCGCAGCCAGCCGGCTCCCTCCGTGCCGCCCGAGCGCGGACAGATGGCCGGGAGCCCTGAGCCCAAACAGAGTGAAGCTAAGCTAGGCTTTTTTTTTTTTTTTTTTTTTCTTTTTTCGTGCTTTCTTTTTTTTCCCTTCCCCTCCTTTTTTTTTTTTTTTTTTCCCTCCCCTTTCCTCCCTTCTCCCCGTTTTTCCTCCCTTCCTCCCCTGGCTTAGCCCCTAGCAGATAAGCCCGAGTCAGCCAGAGTGCGCTCACAACACCCCCTCCACCAATCATTGCAATTAGTGCCACATGAGAGGAGCTTCTGCCCAAAATCTGCTTAAGAAAGGGCCAGAGGGCAGGGCAATCGCCTTTGCTTCACAATGACCAGAAGCTGCTATAAATAGCCAAACAAAAGCACTGTCAAGGCCAGGAATGTCACATCCTAATGTGATAAAAATTGTAAAGATCCGATGTATACCAGAAGTACAAAGGAGGAAAAATAATTTTTTTTAAAAAGATAAAGATTAAAAGCAGTTGCCGCCTTCCTACCCTCTCCCCCAATACGTAACCTTGTAATATGTTATCAAAAGTTGTATATTTCTGGGTGCCAAGCTATTATGTTTTCGAGGTCCCAAGTAGCTCATTCACAATCCCCTCTGTGACAGCTGCACGCTAATATTTATAGGTACCCGAGTCTGTACATTTTATGTAACCAAGTACAGTGACCAGGGCTGGTCAGAGGTAGTCTCCAACCCCACAGATACATTACATCACACAAATAGTTAGCAAACGCTTCTCTAAATTAAAACATTAACAATAGGTTCCTAATACACCAATAAGTAAATCAATACATTAATGAAGTACAGCCACATCAAAACTGGGGGATTTAATCTAATTTGATTTAGACATATTTTACACCAGCATATTCCAGCACTGTGAATGAGGAGAAACTCAAGCCTGATGTTTCTAACTGTACAGTGAGTTAGAGCTGAAAGCTAAAAAAAAAAAAAAACCACCCCAAAACACCCTTGACCCATCAGAGTGCCTCCACCACTTCGCAGACCTCCAGTTCACATCCTGCAAGTAGCTGGACACTGCCTGCTCCGGCACGGGGAGGGCAGGGCAGGGTGGGGAAGGGAGCGGTTTCCATCCCCTTTGACTGCTTGTAAACTCTGCAATGCCTTCGAGACAGTGATTTCCAGCCTGCTGATGGCAGGATGACAACAGCTAGGTTCATCTGAGGGGAAGCCGATAGTCACTGTCACCTAATTCCCTCCACAGACGTTCCCGAATATAATCACTGTAAAGGAAGGGCACTCCACTGATGTCCCTCCAACTCTCGTGTCTCAAAGTTTATGTACGAATCTATGTAAAAGTATTAATCCTATTGACTAACCTCATGCTTTTTCAGAACTGAGATAAAAGCCGTCTGAAATTATTATCCCTGTGTTTCTTCTGTTCGGTTTCCACCAATTCAACAATAAACTTCTCTTCTACTACAAATAAATATTATTTTTTCCATTTCATTCCCATGCACTCCTCTGATCATACTTGTTTGTCCCGCTGCAGTGCACAGTGCTTTCTCATACTAAACCCGTTCACATTCAGGCTTATCCTCAAAGCACCCTTATCCTCAAAGGATGTCCAGAGATGATTTTTGCTGGTTTATTAATTCCCTGAATTTAAGCATGTGCCCTACATAACAAAGAGTGTACTTTTAGAAGATCAATTGAAGAAACGTATTTAAAAGCGAGAATATTTAAGCGAAGCTCATGCGAAGCCCTAGTCCAAAAATCATGTGCACAGGCTTGCAAAACCAAAACCACCCGCAAGATTTCCCGACTTCCTAGTTTTAGCAGGGACAGAAATATTCTTTATTTCAACAAAGAGCTTTCAGTAACGCAGAGTGCACAGATGCAGAACAATAACACCAACGCAAACAATACAGACTAAGCATTGTCGGGCCAAAGCCGCTGGCCCGCGGGCTGACAAAGCCCTCCCTGAGGATGTGGGAGAGCGAAGCAGAGACCCCTGTTCTGGCACAGGCAGCTGGAGGTTCACGTAGCCCAGCACAGCAGCTGGAGGTATGGCAGGACGTCCAGCTGTATTTGCGAGGTATTGCAATATAGCTAATAAACCCTGCCGGTTCCATCTTTACGTTGAGTCCTGCTTTTACTTCAAGCAGGGCCAGGCTGGGTGTCCACAGCAGCAGTACAGACATGCTTTGCATTGCAAAGGAGCGGACAGGACCTTCGCTGAAGGAAAAAAAAAAAATCCTCAACAACAAAAAAACCCCCTCCAGGTAAGCAGTAAAAGATTTTTAGTATAATGAGCTTACCTGGGAAAAAAATGACCTATGACTTAAACAGCTGCGTAGTTGTAACTGAGTAACAAGACAGCAAAAATAAGTCACTAATGGAGTGAAATGCAAGATTGTGTGCATGGCATAAAAATCCATCCAGCCAAGCAGATGAATAAATTGGCGGAACTGAGCCGCTGATGCCAGAAGTGAAAGAAAAATAGCCTTCTCTCTCAATTTTGGGTGTTTTTTGTATCTTCCACTTCCTGGATCAGCTATCATTACAGAGTTCAAGGAGGGGGGAAAAAAAAAGGTTATAAAAAACCCCAGTATTTTCTCATGTTGCCAGAAGGCCCTGTTTGAGTTGATCTGTTTTGACCTGGTCCTCATTGTTTTGCATGCTGCTTTCCTACACCAGCTTTTCCAACCTATGGATAGAAATGGTGGAGGAATCTTGCAACCTCCTTTAAGGATGCTGAAAATGTAACATGAGGAAAACTGCATGTATGGAAATATGCTTCACAGAGAGGTATTCAGAAAGGCTCTCCTTTGTAAGCTTGAAAGTATTCAAAACACCATTTGCTTTACAGATCACAGTGCTGTATTTGATGATAAATCTAAGAGACAGATGACAGAAATTTCCATGAGCAATGTCCCAAAAATAAAACATATAAAGAAATTATACTGTTTATTTTGTAAACAATTCAGTATATATCTGCAATTTTAAACTGTTTATGAAATATTCCACCAACAGATCAAGGTAAGACTTCTTGTCTTGTAGAAAATTATTACTATTGCCTGGAAGTGCTTTAAGCTAACTCATTACCAAATGGAAACCTGGATCAGAGACATTGCGTCCTCGCATTTGACATAATTTCCTGGAGAAACAAGCCTATATATGGAAAGCTCTCCTCAAGCACTGGTTGAAGTTTTCCCTTAAACACTGTTTTGTTTGGTAAGTGAAAACTGACGATACCACCAAATCATCTAGTATTAGTGTTCTTTTCTTTTACATGTCCCTGCTCTTGGGAAAAAAGTAATAATGGATTATGCTATTTCTTTGTCTGAATAAAATGTTGCAGTTCCGGAGATAAAGACGTATTCAGCTGAGCAATTAAATAGCTAAATAAATGAATCAGCAGAGCAGAAGTGACAGATTTAATTACTGCTTAGAGCTAGGAAGGGGAACTAATTATGGGGTTCATGAACCACATGCCATTCTTCTCCTTAAGCATGTGCTTCGATTCTTCTGGATCAAGCTCTGCAAATGCAGTAGTACCACGCACCAGATTTAACAAAATAAAGGAGAAAAAAAGAAAAAAAAAGCAAAAAAAAAGCTATTCAAAATTTGGAAATAATCTTTAAAGAAAGAATAGTCAATACTCTGTTTTAAAAGCCCATGTTCAATTGACTTGATGCCATGAGTTAGAGGAACCTTCTTCTAAATAGATAGGCACTAAAAATGTAGTTCTCCAAAAAATGAAAGCACAGTAAAGTTCACTGGATGTGAATAAACCAAAGAATTGCAACAGAAAGCTGTGGTAATTGAGGCATAAAGCATATAGATACATCAAGTGATTAGGAGCCCTAAAGTATCTGTAGCTGGGAAGCCTGAGAAAGCTGTTGACCCAAGCTCTCTACTGCTTTGCTGTCCACCACAGCAGGCACTACAGTTCAGAAAGATGCTTTTGCAGTCACCAACTGCAAAGCCACTAGCAGTGGAAAAAACCGTTCCCCACTTTCTGCCTTCTGTCCCTTTTCTCTACTTTGCAGTTACTTTACAATCCTATTTTTTATTCTTGTATGATAAGACTGTCAATGCCAAATATTTGAACTTCACATTAAAATCATGCACCTTGCGGTATAACCCCGCAAACACAGAACTCTTCCCCTCATTAGTAGGAGAGAGAAAGAGGGAAAAACCCCGCAAACTGCGTTTGAATCACACCGTCCAATGAACTGCATAATTTCAGTGAGTTTACAGCTAACTTCTACAGATGAAGAGAGACAGGTATAATGGAAAGGAAAGGAAAGGAAAGGAAAGGAAAGGAAAGGAAAGGAAAGGAAAGGAAAGGAAAGGAAAGGAAAGGAAAGGAAAGGAAAGGAAAGGAAAGGAAAGGAAAGGAAAGGAAAGGAAAGGAAAGGAAAGGAAAGGAAAGGAAAGGAAAGGAAAGGAAAGGAAAGGAAAGGAAAGGAAAGGAAAGGAAAGGAAAGGAAAGGAAAGGAAAGGAAAGGAAAGGAAGGGAAAGGGGAAGGGAGAGGACCAAGCTATATTAAAAAAAAAAAAAAGAATTAGCGGAGGTAAGAGAGGGGAAGTCTTTCATTCATAGTCAGTGGTTTGCTAAAATTAAAATGTCGATCTGTTGTGATGTCTGTTTTAGCATAATTTTAAAAATCAATGCATTTGCCTCTTTTCCTGAAAATACTGCAAAGAAAGAGATAAATAACTGCACAGCTGACCTCGTACACCATTCTGAAAAACAATCACATCTTCTACTCTGCTGACTTTGAAAATTTTTAAAAAGCAGAACATGATGCAAACAATAAAATATCTTATGGCTGGGAAAGATCTAAACCCACCCCAGCTATAGCCATGTTCTCCTTCCACACCACCAGTAATTTGTCAGAATGAAAATGATTGTGTCCAAACCCAGAGATGTAGGCTGATCCCTGGGAAGGCTCACTGGACAATCACAAATGCCATCATCATCCAAGATTACAACATCATCTCTGCTTGGCTGAAAATCTGTTCTCTGAAGGCAGCTGAAACCAAGGTCTATTGAATCAATAAAGTCCAAAATGAACCCTATCTTGAAAATCAGTGTCTGGGCTTCTGTATCAAGGGAGACTGTATCTGCAGGAAACCAGGAGCACTGTACATACGAGATAAAGTTAAAAAAAGGATTTTATTTTTTTAAACGGAATTATGGTATAGCTCTATAAAAGTGACATCCCTTTCCTGGAATTCCAGTGCAGTTAGATCAGAAGAAAATGCAGTTTGTACCAGGACACACAGCAAAGCAGAGAGGAGCTGATCTTCAAAAAAGACGTTATACCTGAAACATTATGTACAAGTTGCATTAGCACTTATACCATATGAATTTTACAGCATCTGTTATCCATGTTAATAAAGTGTGAGGTCTATAGAAAGTCACTAAGGTACCAGTGATTGTGAACCTTGCAGAACACATGCACAACTGATATCTCATAACAGAGATATTATGATTGTATAAATAACCTCAGTGGAGCATGAGGAGTTGAAAAGGATCCCATGGGCAGGGGCTGCTAGTCAGCAGACTGCCGAAGGACAAAGAGAGAATATACCCTCGGTGCACAACGCTTCTGATCTCAGGGGGCAAAATCAGCTGTATTGATCTGACAGTCCCTGCCAGGCTTGCATGGAAATGACCATTTAAGTATATGCGAGGTCCCTCTCAAGACAGGACCTAAACAGCATTTGCATTTACATCCAAAAGCACAGCCCTAAAGGAATACAGGGCGTTTGGGAGCAGAAGTCACACAGAAGTGAGCTCGCCACCTGGGAGGAAGGCTGACTCTATGAACCCACCATCCTCTGCTCTCACTGCAGGGCAAAGCAAAAGAAATCCCTCATGGAATACTTGAAACAGGAGTCATGGTTAAGTATAGACCAGAAGTGAATTTGTCATTGTTTTATTTATACCCTTTTGCTCTCAGTCTTGCACTTGGATGTTCGCCCTAAAGTCTTGCTTAACATAATTTTGCAGTGTTTCACCACTCAGCAAGTGTGGTGCAGTGGAGAGACAAGATGAAAGAGAGTGAAACCAGCAGGTTCTCAGTAGAAAACTAAGACAAAGAAGGGTGCACAAGGTATCTTGAGACATGGGCATCTCCTCCAGCATTTCCTTCCTATTTTCAAAGGGTCACTGGTGGATGGACTTTACTAGCAGGGAAAGGATTAGCCCTAACAGGCATGAACTAATTCTCCTCCTGCAAGAAGCAGATGGCAAAGCAATACTCCACAGTCCTGGGTGAGCCCTGGGTTTCCCAAGGCTCCGAGTCCGTGTTTGGTTGTTACAGGGAAGGTAGAAGGTCATTTTTCACTGCCATGGGGAGCGTGCCAGTTTATCAAAGCTACCCTTGGGGACGTTTGCTTGTGAAGATTTACACAAAAGGTGACTAAGTATGCCAGTGGGTGGAAGAAGAGTTGCTAGTTGACTGGTACAAAGAAGAAATTACTGTGTTTTTATATAAAGTCTAAATAACATTTACACACTACTAATCACAGAGCTATAAATAATTTAAAATCACCCACTATTTTCTTCTTTTAAAAGTCAAAGAAGCAATTTTTTTTGAGTGCCTTATTGCACTTTCCTAATAGTTCATTGAAGACATCCAGTCTTCACTGAGGACTAATATAAAAACCGATCAAGTTCCTTGACAATAATGACAACTGAAATAACAGGAGCCACTGTCCAAACCAAAAGCTGAAGTAGGCATCCAGCCATGATGCCCAATGGGTTTTCACTGAGGATGCCAGCATACAAACATCAGAGCTTGCTTACTATTGGAATAAGTTGTATCTGAGAAAAAACAGAAATATGCCAGAAACAGGGGGAGCAAGCAAGCATGTGAACTGGGCAGTCCTGGAAGACTGGGCAAAACTCAGAGAACGTTCATCCTTTCTCCTACTGCAGTGGCATACCAAGGAGGAAGCAGCCATAAGGAGTATGAAATAAGGAGTAAGAAATCTGATCCTCGTGAGCCTCACAAATACAACTCTTGACCTAATACAGATGTTAAAAAGGGGGATTATAATATGGCTTACTGTGACACTGTTGAACAATTAGAATAAAAAGCTAACTTGATCTGTAAAACCACAGAAGTAGTTATGTTGTAAAATTCTGTCACTTTGAAAAACACTGGCTGCAACATGAAGGAATATCACAAGTCCAGGATGGACCAAGGGAACAATTCACAGATCCATAGGAATAGTTTGATTCCATCACTTAAGGTCTGCCACATTTGCCAGCTTGAAGGAACAAAGCTCCAGGGCACAAAAACCAGTCAGCCAGTTATGGAACAGACTTGGGAAGTTCCACTTCTAGACTCTGAATTTGGCTACTGAATTTATAATCTCTGGAAATTCCCATGGCAGAAGGTGTAGAAATAACCAAACCAAAAATCCTGAAAACACAGAGAAGTTGGATAGTTGAACCTGAACCACATTTCTGTTTCAAATCTCAAATGCAGACAGTGAAGGCAGAAGATCTATCCATCCATCCTGAATGAAAATATGTTTTAACATGAACCTGTCGAATTCACAACAATGAACCTAGGGTAAAAAAAAGGAGAAACCGAGAGAGCTAGGAGTTGAGAATGAAATGTTGATAATGTCATCTGCATTTTGGAACGAGTAGCATGGTACATACAACATTTAGACCAAGGATGCTCCTTGAATTTCTAAATATGAGTAATGCCATGATTATTCCTCATTTAGGACTATAAATGTTTTGCATGTCTTTTATTCTAGAGCCAGCACAAGACTTTTCAATGGCTCAGGCAAAACTGACAGTCAGTCCTCCTAAAATAACAGATGGGACAGGGCCACTCCTGCCTGCCACAGAAAAGTGGGGAATTGCAACGGAGAGATCTAGAGGATCCACGCTGCAGAGCTGGCTGCCTCCAGGGACTGATACCAGTCAGCTATCACAGCTGCTGGCGCTGGGCATTCTACCAATAGTTTCCACTCCTACTTTAGGGGCAGCAGCAGTTTCAGACAACCTGTTTTCCCCAATCCTAATATGGGCAAAATTAGAAGGGGGATGTTAAGGGACATGCACTTTCATTTCCCAGCTGCCTGCTACCTTAGGCATTTTCTGCTTTGCTTATACTCACAGCCAGTCCAGTTTGCTGCTGGAAGCTGAGGACTCAATTTAACTTTACTTCTTCTGCATTCTCAGAAGATTCAGCAAAGACTACATTCACCATTGTCGTCCTACAATTCTGAGAGTCAGGTGCCTTGACCCTAAGTGTATGAAGTCCACCTTATGTCAGTTTTAATTCTTCTACAGGGGCATTGATATGATATCATTCTCAAAAAAGCAAACAATTCACCAATAATGATCAAGAATTTTTTAACATGCTGTCCATATTGCGCTCTTCAAGTTCCTTATGGAAGAGTTTGAGTGCAGTGAAATTCTTGATGTAAAAGGCTGCCGTGAGATATTTCAATATACTGGTGCAACATAAGAGTTATCAGTCTGCCTTGACTAGTTTGATCAGGAAACTACTGAAGAGCCGTAGAGTAAATAATAGATTTAAAACCAGGAACAGCTTTCTAGTGTGTATTGGCAGTTTCTCATTGTACAGTAATGTCAGAACACACGTTGCATCAATATTGGCAGATAACGTGGAAATTTCAGTAAATATTAGTGTTTTGAGCTAGATTTATTAAAGCCTTATGCAGGTATATTTGTTACAGCTTTTCTGACTGATTATACCACTGTTGGCCAAGTCCACTAGCATAGCAACAACAGGAAAAAAATGCAGACAAATAAATTTGTTCAACATAAAATAATACTTTGCTGTACCATAACGACTTTTTATATCCAACTTCCTATCCTACTTCATTCCATTTTTTTTTTTTTAAATGTCTGAAACTTTACTGATGGAGAAGATAATTCAGTGATGCTCGCCAAGTTTAGAACCCTCTTCCACCTGCAGATTTCCACTGTGCTCTCTGGAGATTCGCTTTGTCTTTCAGTGCCTTAATTCCATGGACATAAAATAGTAATCTTGTCCTACCTCACAGAGCTGCTATTAGCACAGCCCATTTAGGTTCTGGAGTGTTGCTGCATTATGGGAGAAAAATGGTTTATCTATGTACCATGTGTACATTTTCTACTGAGCTTTTTTTTAAAAAAAAATCTAAATTTGTATCTTGAACATTTGTTTTTTTCATTTTCTTTTCTAACTTCCGTCACTTTGTTTCGGTTTGTACTGTGTCGTGTCTGCTAGTACAGTCTTCTTCCTCCTTCAGTCACTTTTCTGTGTCATATAACTGTGATGAAGTTTCTCTCTGTATTTCTTTTCTCCAGCATTGCATTCTTATATCTCCTATATTGCCTTGCTCTCTAGATTGAGAATAGATAACTATTCCCAAACTTACTCACATCTTTCTATCTATCTCCTTTCTTATTGCTCTGAGCCTTTCCTTTCCCGTTGGTGTACCATCTTGTTTCCCCTTCTTGAAAGAATTTTCTCCCTTTATAGGGGTGAGGGAGAAGGAGAGCCCTGCACCAGCAAGCATTCATTGATGAGGAGGTAGGGAAATTAGAAAGACTGACTGATCAGAGGGCTTTTATTCAGGATACATGGAGGCCTTTAGCTATGGGTAAAACACCTCAAAGAAAGAGATAATGAGTGCTTCAGGGCAGGGACGGTGTCTGCCTGAAATAAGCATTTCTCCAGTGCTCAGTGCAAAAAAAGCTGCTAACCTTGCAGAGGCCTTAGAGTTGTTACAGCTCAAACCCCAGGAGGCTTTACAGGTCAAATCTTACATCTTGGGCCCAACTGGGAAACAAAATCAAAGCTTCTGCATGCTACAAAACACGTAGCTGATCACAGCCCAGGTGCTGATGGCTCCCTGATGTTTATTCCCTTGTCCTGTGCAGTGAACTTTCAGAGTGCAAGTCAACCAATGCTGTCATTTACCTTCATTTCACTCATCTGGAGGATCTGTATCTATCCTCATCAAAAGAAGTTAAAAGTCTCACTGTTAAGCCTAGTTGAAAAATGATGCTTATGACTGCAACTGGGCCTTTCAAAGAAGAATTCAGAATCCAGCAGAACTCCTAGAGTAAGAATAGATATATTATTTATATGTGTAGTGATAGTAATTTGTATATTTACTTCCCTTTTGGGGTGGTAAGTGCATTTTTAAAGTTTGGTAATTGCTCGGTTCCAAGAGGTAAAATATTTCCTCCCTGCAAATCTAGAGAAACATTAAAGTTGGCAATACATCGCTGGAAAGCCTTACCTTGTTAGGGCTCAAAGCAGACCCACCATTTTTGCGCAGAGCAGCAGGCTCAGGGAGAAACCAGCACCTCTCCTTCTGGAGTGGCTCATGAGCAAAAGCTCTCAGGACTCAATCCCGCAAGGCACTGACATAACCTGGTACCAGACTTTGCTGCTTTGGGGTGCAGTGCTCAGCCACTGCCAGGATATGCCCAGGAATCATGTTTGTATACACCTGGAAGTTTACAAGAGGCTGAACCTATCATTTGGAATCTGCTGATGAATGAGGAAATTTAGGCAGTTGCCCAAAGATGAAATATGCCTCTGGTTTGGGGGACCCGCTCACTATTCAAGTCCCATAAGTATCTGGAAGCTTTGCTGCCTCAGTCGTCCTCACTTCTGAGGCAGGACATACACACACATGTATGAGCATCCATATCTAAACCCCGTCTATATCTGGGTATAATTTTCAGAAAAGAAAGTTTACCCCTAGGACTCATCACACTGATCTGTAGTGCAAGCTGCACTGAAACCTTTAATATTTCAGAAGTGATTATTTTGGTATGATCACCATTTCATTTGTCTGTGTAACTTTTCCCAACCTATTCTTTCCTCCTGCTACTCATTCTTTCTTATCCATACATACTTACACCAAGCCTTCCTTTCTCTATCCATTTTTGCAAATGGTTTCCGTTTGATTTTTTGTCCCCATGGTTTGAATTTTACGAGCATTCCCTTCATGTTTTAGTTCCTTTTCTGAGGGATCACAAGAGAGAGAAAGCAATTCAGAAAAAAACCCAATAATTAATTTATAACTTTAACTACCCAACTTATGTCAGGTCATTTTTAGGTGGAAGGCAGGGAAGATGTAAAAAGAAACTCCCTAGAGTTGCCTGTTTTTTTCTAGACCATTTCAATACACAGCACAGCAAAGGAGATTACTAGAAGTTCTTCTGAAAGTGGAAGTCATTTTTCAGCTAGAAAAATAGAAAATAATATCAATGCTGGCAAGTTACATTTAATAAGCCTGGCCAAAAAAATTTTGAAGAGCAATTTGCTAAAGGCATAAAACCAATAATAAAATGTTTTTTAAGCACATCAGAAACAAGAAGTCTGCCAGAAAGTCTGTAGGGCTGATAAGTAATTGGGGTATAAAAGGGGAGCTCAAATGAGATCAGACTGTACACCAGCAAAGTGAAAAGAACACAGTAAGTGTTCACTGTGGAAGAGCTTTTGGAGGTTCCCAGGCCAAAATCTTCTTTACAGGCAAGAAACCCCTTAAAACTGGTTAGACAATAGGAAGCAGGTAGTAGAAGTAAATGGTCACTCATCACAACGCAGTGAGATTTCTAGTGGATCAGCGCAGGGAAATGCACTGTTCAACACAGTTGTCAGTAATTTGCGTAAGGCTGAATAGTGAGGCGACAGTCACACTAGATTGTCTAGGGTAGTAAAACCAAAGGGTGACTGAAAAATTGCAGAAAGAACTCAATTCTGTGTGATTGGTGATAAAAATGTGGATGAAATGCAGTGCTGACAAATGTGAAATCTGGAATAAAACCAAAGATTTCTAACTATAGATACCCAGGGATGAGCTTTAAATTAGCTATTACCATTCTGAAATACAGCTGCCCCAACTGGAGAAACCATGTACCGTTCTATGAAAACATCAGGCTAAAGCAAATGGAATGTTATGAATTATTAGGAAAATGAAATGCAGGAGAGCAACATTATTGCCACTGAGAAAATGTGCCTTATCTCCTAAGCCCCAAGGGACTCACTTGAAGTAGAAAATGTATAGCCAAGGATGATAAGTAAGATAATTGAAGGTAAGGGACAGTATATGTGTGAGGAACAATAAGTAGGCTGGGGATAACAGTTTGGAAAAGACATAGCTCAGAAGAACATGACAAAACCCATAACATCATGTGCTGCACTGAGAAGGCTATTCACACCTACTAGTAATACAAGAAGGAAAGAGAAGGAAATGAAATTTTGGAGTGTCAGATTAAAGCTTAAAAAATGGAAAATATTTTTTTACAGAATGGGTAATTAAGTTATGGAATTGCTAGAAGATATTGCAGATGTTAAAAGCCTGAATAAATTCAAAAAGCAATGAAACAAATTCATGGGACACTACCCACCCTCAACATTTATTAGAAACAAAGGTATAACTTCTAGACAAGTCCCTAAACTTCAGACCAGGAAAGGATGAGAAACATAATGGAAAATGCATCCCCCTAACGCTGCCATCTTACATGTTATAATGTACATTATAACATATGTGATAATTCAGAAAAATATACCAGGCCTACCAGTTAGGCCCAGCAGAGGCATTTTTCTGTTCTTACCCTCAGGAGAGTTATGCACTGAGCAGAAGACCTGCACAGCTCAGCATGGAGGCACAGGGTTGCCCAACCAACCACTAACCAAGGGGGCCAGAGGGTTCCTCATCTCATGCTGGGAGCTCTACAGCATCTGCACTCAAGCCTGAGAGCTCTCTGAGCCTGGACATTCACCCGGTACAGTCAGAAGCTCTGACCACCGCTCTGGCTGTCACCAAAGCCATGGGTTTATTTCACTTAGTAATGTAGGTTTTCCTCAGAGAAGTTCTGGGACCATAAGAGGGAGGGTAGAGTCTTGCCTTCCTGAGAAAATTCCCTTCTGCTCACAGATCCATTGGACAGTAGAGTACCTTATTTTCAGGCAGGTATTGATACACAGCTAGGGAATGATTTTGAAAGAGAAATCATTGTCTGTATTCTGGACTGAAAAAACCCACCAAAGTCCACACCACTGTCTTCCCTACATTTCCCCAACCCTCAAGGCCTATCAGGTTTATTCCCCAAGCAAAAGAATATTTGCAAAGATTGAGAAAACTGGTGAAGAAAGTGATTGGCATTTAAGCAAAAGAAAGAAGCAAGACAGAAAAATATTAAAATATATTTAAGTTGTATTTGTCCAGGCTAGTAAATCACCCAAATTGACCTATTTTTACCTTGTATTTGTTTACAGGGTTTGCAGAACTCTTCATTTTTGTGGATTAAACACGCTTCACTGGTGGTTTTGTTCTATTTAACAAAAACCCATAATCCGTTCTGGCAGCCTGATAACCTGACCACTCCTACAATATTTCCTAGCACCAATGACTTACATTTTGTTAATCGTCATCATCATCATCATCTGCATTTTCACTGTTCTTTTCCTTCAAAATACAAAGTGGCCCAGGAATATTATTCAAATACTTAAAGCAGCCATTTAAGCAAGCAAAACCAAATTCTGTTAGAAATACCAGGTTGGAAGGGATCTTTGGGGCTCATCTGAGCCCACTCAAGCAAGATCAGCTTTGAAGTTGCATGCAAGTTCAAAGATTGCTCAGGGATTTGCCCAGTTGAATTTGTCATATCTCCAAGAATGGAGATGTCACAGAGTCTCTGGGTACCTGTGCCAGTATTTGATCCCCCCTCAAGGCAGGAAAGATTTTTCTGATACTTTGACAAAATTTCCCATGTTGCAACTTCTGTCTGCTGCCTCTTGTCCTATTATGGTGCACTGCCTAGAAGAGTCTGGCTTCATCTTCTCTGTAAATTGCCAGTAGGTAATTTAAAACAAATAGATCCCCCCCTTATTCTCATCCTCAGGCTGAACAAACCCAGTTCTGTCAGCTTCATCTTGTATGTCCTGTGCTCCAGCCACGTGATGCTCCAAGTATGTCAATATCCATCTTGTACAGGGGAATCCAAAACAGGACACAGTCTTCCAGGCAGGGTCTCACAAGCACCAAGCAGAGGGCAAGAATCACTTCCCTCAACCTGCTGGCTTCACTCTTGCTAGTACAGCCCAGGATGTGTTTGACCTTCAGGATGCTCTGCTGACCTACCTTGGAGCTGCTGTCTGCTGGGACTCCCAAGAATTTTTCTGTAAAACAGCTTTGGAGCCAGTTGTTGCCCCACCTGTCCTGCTGCATGGGCTTGTTCTGTCTCAGATTCAGGGATTTGCATTTGCCTGTGCTGAACTTTCAAAAGCTTCTGCCAGACTACTTCTCCAGCTTGCTGAGAGTCCTCTGAATGGCAGCCCTGACCACCAGCATAGTAATTGCTCCCCTAATTAGATACCATCTGAGGGGTGCTGAGGGTGCATTTCATCCCAATGTCAAGGCAAACGAATGAATGCTGGTGCCAGTATTGACTCCTGGTAGATGCTACTAGAAACCACCGTATAAAGTCCAACTGATCACAACTATTGAAGCCTGGTAGTATGGCCAGCAGTCCACTCACTTTGTAGTTCACTTCTTAAATCTGTGTCTCACCAATCTGGCTGCAGGGATATTGTGTAACAGGCCTTGTGGAAGTCAAGGTAAATAACCACTGCTCTTCCTTTACCAACAATACCAGCCATCTCCCTGGAGCAAGCGCTCAGATTGTTCAGCCACAATTTGCCATTTGTGAATCCATGCTGGTTGTTCCCAATTGCATTCTTGTCCTT
Organism: Balearica regulorum gibbericeps; assembly: GCF_011004875.1. NCBI lineage: Eukaryota > Metazoa > Chordata > Aves > Gruiformes > Gruidae > Balearica > Balearica regulorum. The sequence continues at coordinate 71,350,117 of NC_046185.1, forward strand.
CATGTGCCAGGACATGGTTTCCAGAAGGGTTTTCTCCAAAATCTTCCTGGAGACTGAAGGGAGGTTTATGAGCAGACAGTTCCCCAGATCTGCCTTTCTGCTCATCCTGAAGATGCATGTGACACCTTTTCCCAGCCATCAGGAACCTCTCCTGATCCCTAGGGGCCTTTTGAAGAAGATACAAAGCAGTCCTTTAAGTGACCTCAGTCAGCTCCCTCCACATCCTTTCTTGTCCCATGGACTTGTGTATATCCAGTTTGCTTATTTGGTTACTAACTCAATCTTCCCAGATCCTTCCTGGGAGACCTGAGGACAGAACTTGCCAGTAACGACCAAAGCAAAGAAGATGCTGAGTTTCCCAGCCTTTTCTGTGTGCTTTGTTAGCAAGTCTGCTGCCTCATTTGGCAGCCCCGCATCTTTGGCCTCCTTTCGCTGCTACCTTTAGAAGCTCTTCTTGTTGCCCTTCCCATTCCTCACCAACTTCAAGTCCATCTGAACTCTGGCTTCCCTAATTCCCTGCCTGCATGGCCAGACAATGGTCTGCAGTGCTCCCAAGTAGCCCTCCTCCGTCTCCCCTGCCCTCTCTTGGTACCGGAACCCAGGCTGGAGCTCCCTGCCCGTCTGTTGTGCCTATGTGACTGCCTGGGCCATGGGCTGGGCTGAGCCTGGGTCTGGGGAGGTGGTCCTCAGACAGCAGCATCCTCTCTGGGTCCCCTTCCCCTTCAGGGCAGTCTCCCATGGGAACCTGCCAAACAGTTCCCAGAATGAGCTGTTGAACGCTCCATTTTCATTTGCTCTTATCATTCTAAAAAGTTCCCATTTTTGCTCAAAGTAGTTGTTCATTTCAGACAAAAGATCTATAAAAAAGGAAGTTTAAGTGTAAAAAAAAAAAGATTTAAAATGAAACTTTTTTCTCTATCAACGTCAATTTAGATGCATCTGAACTTTTACGAGGATCCATAGTCACTAAATGGTGTCCACTGACTCAGCTGAAATAAAAATTAATGGAGTAGCAATGCTTAATGATTATTGACTATAAATAATGTAAATTATTGGTAATTTAAAATATTAATTTGCAAATAATGATCCGTGGCTAAGACTGACAATATGGCTGGAAAATAAAATCAGGAGAAATTACAAAAGAACCCCTCCCAACTCAGCATCTTACAAATTTTGCTTGCTACCTGTCAACATCTGTTTCACTTTTCAGCAGACCTAGTCTCACCTCCTTTGCATCTCACAGCTTTGTCCAATTTAAACATTCCGTAATCATGTTTTTAGTCCTAAATCATGTGCCTGTGAGATGGTCAGTTACTGCTTCTTTAATTTTATTCACAAAAGACAAGCAAGGGGGAGAATACTGGGTTTTTACTCCCACCTGTTATGCTAAGAGAAGCCAAATGAGTGTTTGACAGGTAAAAAAATAAATGATGAACCCCCAAATTAAAACACTATCAGAATTAAATTCACATACGTTTGTGAGAGTTTGGGCAAGTTCCAGAAACTGACAGCATTTTGCTTTTTCTTTGACATGTATAGTATGCTCATAAAGCCTCCATTAAAATGCCGTGTAATTAACTTAGGGTACAAGGGATAAAATGGTGAAGAGAACAACAAAGATAATTTGTCATCAGGATTTTCATTAAAAACCTCAGTATTATAGGAATTAATTTCAGCAGTGCTTTGCCCTGATTACTGCCTGTCAGATAGTATATAGGGCCCGAACAGAATATTTGAATGAGAAGTGTTTGCAGAATCTCATCCTACATCAGCTTTATGAAGGTAAGTCGTTTATCTACACTGACTGTAATTCATCATCTACATTTTAATATTCCAAAACCTGAAGACTTTGCTCTGATTTTGACTTCTCCTAACATTACTATTTTCCAGCGAATGTTACATTGGTAATAGTTTTTCCTGACACACATTGCAGTCTCTGTCTTGGACAGGGAGAAAGATCAATGATGTGCTTCAAAATCACAACAGCCATCAACTTGTTACTTTTTTCTCCCAAACCTTGTAGTTGTTCGCCAAATAGTGTTACATCACACAGGCACACAAACGTTATTGGCCACAGAAAGGAGAGAACCAAGTTAGATTTTAGGCTCTGAATTGACCTACCACCTGCACAGCATTTAGGCAATGTTTTTATCCAGCCTTCACATTTTTATTTTCTCAAAATGTTCCACTTGTAAAGCAGACCACTTTGGAGTCTGAAACACATTTTAAAGTAATGACTAAACACTAATCTACTAACATGTTAAAGTGGCACTTGAGAATTTGGCAGCATCACTTTAAATAATCTCTTAGCCTACTGATGCCTCTCTCGGTATCCTGTGTTTCCACACATAGCTGATGAATAAAATTATTTGAACTAATCATTGCCCATACTTTACTTCACACAGTATTTCTTGCATGAAGAGCAAAGGATGCAGCATGCGTGGCTTACAGTAAGGAAACCTGTAATGCAACATATGATCAAAATTTCAATTTCTATAACATTTTTCCTTCAACTTATCAAAAAGTATTTTTATAAACAATCTCATCTTAAATCTGAGAGTGCCATTGTGGAATAAAGGCTGTATTACAGAAATTACTTTGGTCATTTTTGGCCAAAACAATGCAGGAGTTCAATGTCACACATGGGGACAGGGAGGGGGTAGCAGATGGAGAAATCAAATTCACCCCTACAGCATACAGAAGATACACGACATTGCTGAGAAACAACAAGCCGCAATATTGGGTCTGGCTGAGACAGAGTTAATTTTCCCCACGGCAGCCCTCACAGCGCTGTGCTGTGCATTGGCAGCCAGCAAGGTGTTGGTGACACACCGGTGTTTTGGCTACTGCTGAGCAGGGCTGGCACAGCACCAGGGCTGTCTCTCTCCAACAGTTCCTCCCCCTCACCAGTAGGCTGGGGGTGCGCAAGTGCTTGGTGGGGGACACAGCCTGGACAGCTGACCCAAACTGAGCAGAGGGGTATTGCAGATATTCCATACCATATGATGTCTGCTCAGCAATAAAAGCTCAGAGAAAGGAGGAGGAAGAGGAGGCATTCATTTTTTATGACATTTGTCTTCCAGAGCAACTACCACACATACTGAAGCCCTGCTTCCCAGGAAGTGGCCAGACATCACCTGCTGATGGGAAGTAGAGAATAAATCTCAGCAGCCTTCTTTAGCATTGTGCTTTAAAAGTTGTGTCGGTTCACTGATTTTCCATCAATCCCCAGCTTTCCTAAGAGCTGTCCCAATGTTCTACAGGTATCGGGTTCAAACCTGCTTTGCTTGCATCTTCTGTCATAATCACATTATGAGATGACACACATTCATTTGGCTGTAAGGGGACGCTTAGAGAAGTCAGGTTAAGAAGATGACTCAGTTGCCTTATTTAGACGAAAAATTATTCTGATTATCCAGCACATTAAGCCATTAATTAAATAACAAAATGTGCCATCTCTCTTTCTTCTCTCTGTTCTCATTTTTCTATTACCAGTTTCCTGCTCCTTCTATCATTGCACGTTTCCATTTTCCCAGTCTTTTGATCTCTTTTCTCCTCTTTGCTACTCCTATACTTGCTCTTTTTCCTGCTCCTCTTCACTCTTCCCACACTCTCTACTATCCTACGTCTACGTAACACTGCCACTCACTCCTAGCTTCTCCTTTTATTCACATCCAGCCTCCTTCTATTTATGCTGTTCCTTTTCATGGAGCATATATACATGGCAGGAAACCAGCAGCTTTCTCATTTTCCAGGACTTCATGTAGGGAAAATCCATGTCATTGCATAGGATCTAAACTCAGCCTACAGCAATGCCCTCTTCACCAGGTGCCCCAGAAGAAAAAGGCCACCATTTCTTTTGAGTATCCCGCAGGCTACAGAGCTGTTCTAGCCAAGAACAGGTCCTGTAAGTGGCATGCGTGACAGTGGTTCCGTAGTAAACAGTAGGTCTTGCTCTTCCCTGAAACTCTTCAAGACTGCTGGAGGTGTAAAACAAGTTCTGTTGGGTCAAACTTCACAAAAAGTGTTTTCCCCCTCCTCTCACAGTGCTAGATTTGCCTTTTAAATTATTAAAGCTACTCATCAGAGCTAGTGCTACTGGCCAAGGCCTGGGGCTTCTGAATACAATGATATCACAGGCATGAAAGCATTTCTTTTCTGCCACAATGGAGCCATAGAATGGAACCTAAAATAACAAGTAGAAAATCTAGAGACAGAACATTAGATTTTTCTCTTTGATTTTTCTTCTTTAGATGTAAAACCCATTAAATAGGCCAGTATGTAGGCAACCTCTTATTTAACTAGAATTATGGCAATTGCATCCACTCCACATGGAAATATATTGAGCAGTAATGGCTAATTATTTCAATGGATGTTTTTTTCAAATCAATAATTATAACTCCCAGATATTGATTTAATCCATATCTTTAAAGACACCAACAATTATTGCTAAAAGAGTAGTTTCTTATAGTGGAAAACATACACATTAGGACAGAGGAATTATTCAAAATTATATGCATTCTGTAGCACAGAAAATCTATTAGCACACAAAAAATAACAAGCTACTTTGTGTTTCTAGTCAGGGCACCATGATAGTCTGTGACTGGTAATCTAGAGCATAAATAAAGCTGTGAATTTGCTATGCTCGAGTGCCACTATTGATATTCCTACATTTACTGTGTCTTGCATAAATGAACCTGTCCAAGAGGAAAGTGGGTGGATGATGCTTACGTACATTTAGATATTATCCTTTATGTGCCAATTATAAGCCATTGCCACAGGGCCTATATAAGGACGCTAATTTCTGTGCCTAATTCTTTCTGCTTATTTGGCTCTAAAACTTTAGGTAACATCTGACACAGGAACTTACATGAAAATTAGGCCACCTGAATATGACCTCCCCCCAACTCATTCTCTCAGCCTCTTCTCAAAGCCAAGCAACCAGACAGGTTATAAGGATAACCCAGCTGCCAAGCATGTCCAAAAGTGTCTAACAAACACATAAAAAATGGTGAGAAAGACTCACTCCAAATTCATCTCCCATTTTCAATATAGCCACACCACTTCTGCATGCAGGGCAACACCATGGCTGCAGGGACATAACGTGCTGAAATTACCTTAATTATGCTCTCTCTCACCTTTCTTTATGGATGCTGTTGATATCAGTCAAAGACAACTCTTTGAAATCCCATCCTTTAAAAAGGCACAGAGAGGGATTTCCACCCACACTTTTGGAACAAATCTCTCTTGCTAGACTCCGAGTTATAATAAATCTGAAACAATTTCTGTTCACTACATAAAACTAGGGCAACAGAAACATGATTGTTAGCAATGTGACAAAATACATTTAAACCTCTGGCAATTAATGAAAAACACTAGTTTCTTAGTGCAGTGCTGCCTCCGTAAAAGTTTGCAAGTACCACAAAACGATACTTTCTACTGGCTTCAGTGGGAGCTAGTCACATAAATAAAATGTGGTCCTCATGAACCTGGATGTAATTCTGCCCTTGCTGCCTCTGTGCTGACAGACTTCTCGGCACCTGAAGCCACTTGGACAACAAGGAGGCTTTGTTAATTCCGTGAAAACCTGGGGGTAACTTGAGGGTTTTTCCTTATTTCATTTTTTTTCTTTTTTTTTTTTCTTCTTCCAGCAATCTGTGCAATTTCCAGGAATTAGAGTGCATGGACTAGAGGAACAGAGACATGCTTTTCTATAAAACTTACAGTAATCAGGATAGGAAAGTCACACAGTTGTGGTCTCCTCTTTCACAGCAGGAATGTGAGGAAACTACAAAATATTGTCATATACACCAATGCCACTGTAAGTAGAATTTGACCCATGGGACTTTTTTTAAAATGGAAAAATCAATAAATGTCAAACAATTATAATACGAGTAACTTTTCCTAGCACAGCCTATAATGAAATTGTGCTTTAGATGTAAGGCCAATTCAAGCCATATTTTAGCCATGTTTCGGAGTTAGCAAAAGGCAGGGGTCTCTGGAATTATCCAGTCACCATGGCATAACCTGCAATTTTATTTTTCTGCCTTCCAGATACATATTCAGTTATTCTTTTATTTATTTACTTATTTTACTTCTCAACATGTTATCCGCATTCTCTGGATAGGGTTCAGTTTAAAAAAATCTCTGTTTTGGTTTACAACACAAGTCCAATAAACACTTATATGCTTCTTAAAATTAAACATTAGTCTTTTAAAATACATACTGATGCTTTGAACCATCACAGAACTGACTGTGAAGGTGTTCAGAGCTTGTCTGAACCTGGGTTACCCAGGCTGGGTCCTACTGTTTTACCCATCCAGAGGAAAGTACAGTTAAATAATAAAGATAACATATTTATACCACTTACTACACGTGTGTGTATATGTGTGTATATATATGCATATGCAGATACATTCACTATATGTGCATATGCATTTTATATGCATATAACTCTAAACATCATTTTATTATGATTAACTTAATGATCAACTAATTTGATCCCAATTTCTTTTTTGACTTGAACCTGAGATATCTCCATTCTGTTAGTACTTGATAGTGAGCTGTAACTTTTTTCGCTCAGAAAGAAGAGTACCTAACTTAGAATCCTTATTTCACTTAATAGTGCTCATCTGGAGGGAAAAAGTAAATCCTCAAGGCTGTAGCTATGCTTGGTACAGTAAGTATGAGAACGAAGTTTCAGAGTCAATTCAGGCTGATAACATCTGAAATTGGGAAGGCAGCATTGACGTATAAAGCCAGTGTAGAGCAATGAGAAAAGATCACCCTGTGTCTGACTTTTTTAAAGATATGCAAAGCCCATGCTGCCTACAGCAGACGATACCCATTGTCTGGATGGTGAAAATAATATGGTCCTTCTCCCTCAAGATAGCAATGCTGCACACATCACCACCACCTGGCTCTGAAGGGAGAAGGCAGCAAGGGATCGATCTGCAAAAGGAAGAAGGAAAAACTTCTTGCTGAGAAGATGCAGAAATACAGCCCCCCATTGCCTGGCACAGGAAAGAAGAAAAGGTGCTGAATGCATATATGCACATACGTCCTTCTCACAGCGCTACCCGTAGCCAAGAGAAAACAACCATCTTGAGAGAAACAAAGAGGAAAGAGATGGAAAGTAAAATAAAGCCAGGCAATCCAATATAATAAAGGCTGAGGTAGATTTTAAAAAGAGTTCAGCACCCATGATAAGGGTTCTGTCCCACCAATAGGTCTCCTGAGCTCCTAGAAATGGTGGGGGATAGAAGAGGAACAGGAAAATGGTTTTGAAAGCTTAGTGAGAGAGCTGGTGGAATACTGTACACTGGACCCTAATGCAGTGTCTCAACCTTTGCCCTGGGCCCCTGAGAACACCCACCCATGTTTGGGCATCTCATGTTCAGTATTTATGTAATTCACCAAACTCTCTGGACAATTCAGAAGGAACTTTCCTTCCTGATGTCCACGCGTATTTTGTGAGCACACATGGAGAACCAGAGATGATCTGTTTCACTGTCTTCATAGGTTCACAGCGCAAGAGGGTTGGGCCAAACCCCCTTATTATTGTACAATGCCACGTGAAGCACTTCACAGGGTGACACAGCTTACTGTAGATTCAGGGGTTACAGCCCTGGGCACTGCGAGTCCTGACCTGGGTTGCTGTGAAGCTGACCTGAGCACGAGCGCACAGGCAGGACCGAGCGGTATGGACACTCATTCTCTGGCTTAGCTGAGTGAGTTCCTCCAAGCAGAGCGTGAATCCATAAATCTCTACAGAGAAGGCACGCTCAGCGGGGAATTCGGTGGCTGACAAACAGCTGAATGGAAACACCCCACGGAGCGGCTAGAGCATCTACGCAGAGTGGTATGTGGGCACAGCAGGGTGAAGACAGCATCTTCTCCTGCCATGGGCCACGTTAGCAGCTGTGTTGGAATCCTTTGCTCCAGAAACACATACTAAATATCCCAGTTCAAAATATACACAAGCAAACATTACATAGAGGTGCACTCTTATAACATTAATGCAGGGTGGGTTTTTCAGTACAATGCCTTGGCGTTTCATAAGGCTATCTGACCGCTTTCCCAAAAGAATAACAACAATAACATACAGAAATAAGTGTTTTTTTTCTAAAGGTACGGTGATCATGAATGAAAGAAAACATAAAATCCAGACACATAATAACTGCTTGGGGTGTTTCCTGGCCTAAACTGCAGCTATCCTCATGTCTAATATCCTGGATGCAGAAGACAGTTAATGACGATCATAAAATAAAATACTGAAATGACTTTTCAGTTCCTATTCTCTGGCAGAAACTGTGATGTTGGTTGTTACTGGCTTTTCATGCTTCAATAAATGCCTTTAAAATATCACCTCTGACTTGACTGGTGTGCTTTTGAAGTAGTTTCCTGAATCAGAATACCTCCACTGCCAATGTACTACAGAGTTCCCTTCAGAGTTCCTGGCTTTTGTATTAACAAGTTTTCTTTCTTTATGTTTTCTTCTTTCTGTGGTCAAGGTTTGGAAATGCTATTCTATGCATGTGTGCAAGAGCACAAGGTTCCTCTCAGTGATTTTATTCAAGCTCCCCTATTTAAGACGACAAACACTGGGATTAATTAATTCTCATGCATGACTTCCAAGCTGAGAAACTACATTTTCTCCGCTACTCATTTTGTTGATTCTACTAATAAAGGTTATTGTCATCTACTGGTAGAGAATTTAAACAGTAATTTTGTTGACGATACACTTGGCAGCAGAGAATGGATCTTCCTTTCTCGTTGCGACAATGGTGCTGCCATCCTTTCGCGGTACGTATGCAGTAAGGCAGACAATCCGCTTGGATATTGCAGCAACAGGCTTCGGACTCCAGAAGACAAAAAGAGACTAATCAATCCTGTCCAGCACTGGGGTTCCTTCTCAGGTGTCCAGGCCATGTTATCTTCTCCATATACCTAATTTTTCTTCTGGAAGAATCATCAGGGATTTCCTAGTAAATTACCGAACTGAACTCTTCAAACTCCTTAGGCCTTTCCATAGCTGGGATTACGAAGCATTAGTTATCTACTGCCAGGTTGAACTCTGTGAACTGCTGAGAGCACCTCCTAATCAACTCTTATGTTTCTAACTGGTTGACTTAGAGAGTATGTTGTAGTCTAAACCAAACTTATGTCTCCTGTGTAGCAAAGGTTTGACACATCCTCATTGATCTCTACGTATTTAAATAATCAACCAGCTAATGTAAGGTAAAAGAAAACCAACCTCAAAACCCTAGCATAGGCCAGCTTTAGTCTTTAGAAGGGGGGAAAAGGTGAATGAATGTTTAGATATCAGTGTAAACAAAAAAAAAATTGCATATGATTTTACACATGCATGCTTAGCTTCACACCTGAATGCAAGTCTGCGGGACACAACGGTGCTACAGCCACTTCTGCTGCCTTCTCTCGTGTTTAAAGTGCTTAAGACTCGGGGAATAGCAAACATTCACTTTGCATACAATATTACGCTGGTTTGACAACATTACTCCTCCCTGTTTTCCACACTCTGCCCCATAGTTCCCCCATGGATGGGGTCGTGTGAGCACTCTCTAAAATGCTCAAGACAAACCGAGCCGGTTCATTTTAAGCGGTGTGAACTGTGGATCTGGGCCGGCTTGGCTGAGTTTTCAAGTTTCAGGCTAAGGAGCAATCACACGAGCCACTCCGTTAGCAAAACCGCAGGGGCAGCACTGCCAGCTGGCGAGTGGCAGTGACGGTAGAAAGCAGGAACGTCTCTGAGCAGAGCAGCTGGAGCCTAGAAGATGCCACCCCTCTGCAGCTGTAAAACTTCTGCCTCAGTGTCCCTCAGGTGTGGGAAAGGCCAACCCCAAAATAAAACAGATGTGACAGAGAAAGTTTCTGTCAGTGGCTGTAAAACAAAAAGTTATCCACTTGATATAAGCTATGCTTGGAAAAAACCTCAAAACACCCCCCCCCCCCAAAAAAAAAATCCAGGTAGTAAATCAGCAAACTCTTGTAAGTATAGAAAGTAAAAATTTCTTATACCCAATCCTCAAATAAACAAACTACACCTTCCTGTGGTGTAAGTGTACCAACTTAGACTTTTTCCTAGCTTTTGGAATGAAAAACCCTCAAAACTCATAAAACCTTCAAATATCAAAAGCTAAATCTATCCCTAAATGTTGGGGCGAAAGTTTTCAGCTAAGATTTGGTTCAGAGAAAACGACATTACTAATACTTAACCTTAAGTGTGTCTATGTAAAGTTTATAGGCTAAAGCATCAAGCAAGTGGCACATCTTAAAATCCAGTGGTGGTTCGATGGCCACTTTTTTCTGGTCTGACTGAACTGAAGCAGTTCCCTTCCCTGTGACGCCTGCTCAGTTGCAACAGTGCAACGATTTGGGGGCTACACTGCAAACCAGATAAGCTTATTGCTCTGCTTTATAAAGGATCTTGAGAAAAAGAGAAAGGACATAGGTAATTTCCCAAGTTCAGTGTTCAGTCCTACAAAAAACCTATACCAACACAATGGGAAGGAAAGAGGCAGGTGGAAGATTGTGGACAGAGGTGGGAGCTGCTTAAGGTCAACTTTGCCACCAAAAAAAATACCCACAGCCATCTAAATTTGTGTTAGGCATGAGTTGTGCGCCCCACTCAGAACTATCAATTAGCATTTATTAATTTATATGAGTACTGAAATACACATAAATTAAATAATCTTAAGTTAAATATTAAACATACTAAATAAATAATAGTATTATGAGCTTTAATACTCTTTTAAAACTGTAATCAAGTAAAACTAAAATTCAAGTATATATAATGTATTTGTAATTTAACACCTTTAAAGAACTCGACCTAAAAAAATAGTATGCATTCTTATGCAGGAAAGAGTCACTTAGGATTCAATATGATTTGTCTGCTGCATTTGGAAGGAACCGTGGGATGGCATCGTGGATGTGTATTTTCCTGTCATTCTATTAGATACAGAATATTTCAAAGTGTCATAACAAAAACTCTACAGGAAGCAAAAAAATAGCTGAAAAGCACAGAAGTCTACTTTCTAAGGCCTGCCTCTGACCCCAGACGCAACCATTAGCACAGAAACTGCACTTATCTTACAGATATGGAATATGGACTTCAAGCAATGGCTGCCAAAACACATTTAATGAAGATAAAGTAACGGAGAGCTGGAGAATATCAGCTGGTAAACTTTTCAGGATTACTCATGCAAGACATCATCCTTTTGTCTAAACACACAAACACGCAGTGCCAGCCAAAACCCATGTTAATCTAACATTGAATTAAAGGCAGTTGTAACTTCTGGACTTCACATCAAAGGGCTGGGGGTGTCTCCCCCTGCTCTCGGTGCTGCGCCAGAGCTTGGCGCAGACGGACAGATTTGGAGCGCCTGGAGTTTTCTCGGCTGCACCACAGCTTGTGTTTGTATATTAAAATTATATGGCACCACTTTCTGAGGGTGTGTGTGTCATATTAGAGCATAAAGGTCAGGAGAGGAAATGAGAGTGATCACCCCGAGGGCCAACTGCCCCCAAAGGTGACGCAGTGTCGTGGAAATGACATTCTAAAGGACAGTCGGTCTCACCATCAGCGTAAAGCATACCATAGGGGTAGCGATCGGGGCTGCAACTCTTTAAGTGTGATTGTTTAAAGACACCCAAGCCAGACCTATAGAAAGACTTATATGCTCAAAACTTGCCTGCTTCTCCCAACTGTTGTGGTCAGCACAAGAAAAGACAATGCCTGCCCATGCCCTCCCCCCGGCCCCCCAACACATCTTTCATCTCACGTGTGTTTAAAATTAAAAACAGCAGTTTCAAACCAAGAAAAATCTGTTCACATATAAAAGGAAAAGATGACACACAAACTTATTCAAAACATTGAATTACGAGTGAATATGAGAAAACTATGAATTGTAATTAAAGCTGCAGCTCTTCTTATTTTCCAGAGCAAAACATAAATTAGCTGAGTGGCTGTATTTAATTCTTTAAGCGAAGGCATAGGACTGGATCTTTGGGTCTCAGCTTTAATCAGACAAATATTAAATTCTACAAAGATTAAAAGCTATACGAAGTTGCTGTTACATCGCACAACTACTTATCTGGCTTGACTTTAAAAAGAAGTGATTGGAAGTACAGGCGCAACAGACTGAGATATTGTCTTTTATCACTCAATGGTCAGTATTGAAGGATAGCGCAGAAAACAGGGTGTCTGCCAGGGAGCTGTTGTACTCATTTTATAGACTAATAAGACATTTGGACAAAGATTTTAACAGCAGAAGCAGTAAGTGTAGCAGGCACTATTATCTATGAGAATACACTGTGGAAATCTTTGTAGCTTTTGTTTTATCAAATAACAGTTTAAAAAAGAAGTTTTATAATTTTCATTTTGTTCCCAAGTATTTCATGACAAGCAGAGCTCCAGAAGATATCTCTTATCCTTCTGGATTCTGATTTCTCATGCAGAATGAGTGTAGCAAGTTTTTAATATTAAATAGTCAACTCACAGCGCTTTCATTCAGACTCACATGGTAGTTTTCCTCCTTCATAAAGAAGTATTTTTGGATACATGGCTGAAGAGCCAATCCACAAATTTGTCTTCCGAATGCAGCAGCTGAGCGCAACACACGATCCCGGAGTTATCCCTCCCGATGCGCTCGGAGGAACGCATCGGTGACACTCTGTACGTCGTTCTGAGCATAACGGGAAATGCCATCCACGCCAGCAAGGCTGGAAAAACCTTTTTCCTGATTGGCTGCTCATCCCAAACTGCCTGGCAGAAGCTTGAAATATGCAATGCAGGGAAGTGATATTCTGTGGCATTCATTCAATTTACCTGCACTACACTCCAGGGAGCCATGCTATTAAACAACAGCTCCAGTGGGTCAATAAAGTTAACTTAATTAAATTGCTTTCCCTCCCACTCTTCCAACTAGAAAGATTTAGGGCACAGGGACAGACACAGAGCTGCTTGTAAATAAAAGGATAATTTAGCTAATCATTTGCTGGAGAAAGACATATGTTTGTCAATAATTCTATATACAAAGCAGAGAGCTAGTTTAAATTAAAATAATCATGTAGGATAAGGGAAGAGACAATACCTACTAACGAATGGCCATTAAGAATTTTCAAGCAGTGTCAATTACTTACTTAAAAGTTAAATCTCAGAGACTGCACTTTTTGCTCCATAAAACTGAAATTACAATTGCTTGAATGTAATGTTATAAAACATACTACCGTTATTACAAGCGTAATGAATACACATTCTTAATTTGCTGGGGACTGATCTAGTCCTTTTCTGGTCATTTTGATATGTGCACTCTCACTGCCTTACAAGAATTGTGCTTTAGGAGTCTCTAGTCTGTCCTTTTCTATGGAAGTACACAGAAAATATCGTCAATAACTAAGGATAACAAACATTACAGTTAAGCCAATGTTTACAGGTTATTTGCAACCTTATGATACTTTCAAATCCTCAGTCTGAAACCGCTGAGGCTGCTTGTCTATTTGAGGCTAGACGTTTTGAAAATCTACAATTAAATTGATGTAGCTGCTTCGCAAAATGATATTTAGGTATTCTTATTCCTTTTTCCTCAGAAACTTTACTACTTGCTTACTCGGAATACAGACCTGCGCTTTGGCAGGAGTTGCCCTGACGTTACACGCGCACCCTCTGCTCTGCCTCTCGAGTGTTTCCGGCTTTGCCCCAAATCTCCCTTTGCGTACGCTGAGCAGAAGCATGCCAAGCACTGGCAGCTAGACTCTCTAAATCTTCTGTGCTGTTTAAAATCTGTTCCCTCTGAGCTTTTACCTGCAAGTAAATGGGTCTTTTTTTTTTGTTTCTTTCCTTCAAATATCTTTACTGTTTCCTATGAATAGCAAGATCTTGGAGCTAGTCTGAGATCTTATAAGCATGTGAAGAGAGCTGGATGCTTCTAAAGGCACGTGGGCACTGTTTAATTTAGGAAGTATGGAAATACACTACAAGGCAGAAAAAGGTCCCTTCACGTCCTCACGGCCAGTTCTTGCAGTACAGGTGGTCTCTCCATGAACCTGTCTGCCATGGGGTCTGAGACTGTCCTTTTCTCCTAGAGCACAAATCCTCCTCCAGTGCTGGGTTTGCTGCTCTTTGTTCTATTCAGGCTCCATCCATCCAGCACAAGTGGAAGGTCTCCGTCCCAAACCAGTGCAATCACCAAGCTGAGCAGCCTTACGACAGAGTCCTTTCTCTGCTTTTCATTCTGGGTATTTTGTCTCTTAGTTCTTCACAGCACAAGCTGGAATGGCAACACCCTTCCTGCACGTCCTTTTCCAGTATTACAGAAAAAAGCACAGGGAGAGTATTACTCACATGGATTTGAATGTCACTCTGTAAGAACTCCCACTGAATACTATAAGACAAAACTAAGATTAAACATTATTTACTGTGTTTAGGAGTGTCAGAATTCGGTTGGAATGAACAGCCATTTGACTGCTTCATATTCCAGGATGTGTTACTTCATCAACGTCTTGTCAAAGTCAAGAACCCACAATGACAAATGCATGTATAAATACAAACATTAAATAACTACGTTGAGAAATTCAATCTAAAACTAAAAATCACCTATCTAGGGAACAATCTGTCAAAAAGACTGAATTAATTTAAATTAATGGACAATGCAGTGGAAAGGTGGTCAGGATGCTGGGCGCTGTAGTGTCAGAGCCAGGAAGTCTGGTGGGATTACCCATCCCTCTCCTCGCTCAATTTGTGCGGCACCCAGGGGTGATGCACTTGACCTCCAGGAGGGGAGGATGATATTCAGCTGCTCCTGCTGTGCCTTCCCGCTGACGGATCTCAGCCTCAGAGAAAAAGAGCTCTATTGACAGCATCCAGAGGTGCCAGGAAGGGGAGGGAGGACTTTCTTGTAGGACAACAGTGACCTTTTGGCTAGGACTGAATACACTGAATAAGACTCCTACGGAAGTAAAAGGGCAAAGAAAAGGGAAGTTTATATTATAAACCAAATAGCATTGAAATGGAAATCTTCTCTTTTTTTAACCAGTTTATCTCCATATGGCAGAATAAAATAGTTCAACATAGTCATTATATTTACATATTTTCTTTTCCTTTTTTCCCCTCAATTCTCCAAGCCTGATGAAGTTGATAGGCCATGAGACAGATGCACTTTTATTGCAATATATAAATCTCAGCGAATAGCAGGAAAATGACAATCACTAGCAAAAAAAAAAAGAAAGAGAAAAAAAAATTAGGAAGACAATTTTCTTAGGATAATTAAATGGCTTGGTTCCTTCCTAATGAACTGTACTTCTGTCTTTTTGCTCATTTGTACCCTTGCAAGACAGGCAAAGAATGTGTCTGTATCTGCCTAATAAGTGTTGTTATCTTTTAACTGGTTATTAGTACTACAATACAAAAATAATATTCATGTCGAGCTACATAGGACTGCATTTTGCCAAACCTGCTCTTAAGCTGGACTGAGTCTACCTTATCATATCAGAATGGGGAAATCATAGATTGGAATTGGCACTCCTCCTTAAAAAGACACTAAACACTCGCTCTCTGCCCCAAATTCTTTGGGCTGTCAGGAATTTGCAGCCCTTTGCCAGAGCCCCAGGAGGAGCTGCTGGAGGCAGGGTGTCACAGACATACACCATCGCCCCAGGGATCCCAGCTGCAGCGACATCGATTTCTTCTATTTTTAATTTTGTGGGTGATGCTGTGCCAGCCTGTTCTGCAGCCAAAGGGCCGAGACAGTCACGCTGACCCTACAGACCCTCCCAGGCCGGGCTCCTGCGCTTACTACCAGGGCTGCTGCTGGGCATCCACGATGCTGGGGGAACCCAAATCTCGAACGCTCATCTCCCTCTGCGTGCTGGAGAGCAGGAGGGGACCAGCATCCTGCCTGTGCACTGTAGGGAGCAGAGACCACTCCCTTCACTTACGGGAATGAGGACAGAAGTTCACAGTGATCCTGCCTACCTTTAGGCACTTAACCAAAGCTCTTAATTCAGGAGAACAGTTGCCTTCGGCTGACAACGGAGAGAAACAGACAGCTCTGAAGGCAGATTCAGACCTCAAATGGACCAGTGTCCCTCAAGGTCTTGGCCCACCAGTACTCCTTCTCTGTGTTAACCGGGAGAAAAACCTGTGGTGATGGTATGTCCCAACCTAGGGACCTCAGTCATATGCCAGAAGTTAGACAGATGTGGGTCTGTGGGATCTTTGAGGAGCAAGGGAGGCTGTGAGGACGAGAGCGGTGCTTACGGCACCTGACAGCCCAGCAGGACCTGCCGGCTCACCTCCTCCCATCACCCTGAGCACCCCTGCAAAGGCTCACCCGTACTGCGGCTCAGGCTGTTGCGCTCGCCCCGAGCAGCTGGTACGGGGAGCGCTTGATCCCCCGCACTCAGGTGCTACCTGGCCACAGCAGAAAAGCTGTCCTGAGTCAGGCCTGGGGCCACCCGTCTGGGAGGAAGGCAGAGCTGCAAAGAGCTTCCCGCTGCCGCAGGGGGAAGGTGCTGCCTGTGGGTTCAGCATCGAGCATGAGCGACAAAGACAGGTAATACCTGCTCCGGCACGAAGTCTCCGAGGGGAAAGGTAACCCTGAATACAATTTTAACACACCTGAGCTGGGGTGAATTTCTGCCTTTTGGCATTTCTTGCCTGATTAGAGGCTTCCTAAAACTGACTTTCTCATCAGCTGTCCCCTCCACCGTACCCCCAACCAGGTGACTGTGAGCCTTCATTTTTATTCGTGCACTCACCTGCAAAAATCTGAATTAGCAAAGACAGGTGTCACAGGTGCTTAGCATCTCCTGTGGCCAAGATCTTTATTTGTTATACCTGTCAGCCCAGTCAATGAGTGCTCTATCACACTGTGGGCAAGCATATTCCTTCCTGCCAACGTCAAAAGCGTATCTATCTGTTCAGCAAGGCTTTACACCGAGCAACTGCCATGCTGTAGGGAGAGAAGATTGTGATCGGCACCATTTGTCTACATAATTGCACTTGTTACTGGACAATTGTTGGGTCAGAGGCTAATGTTTTTTATTTATGGTCTTTCCACATTCATCTGAATTTTCCTGTGCCTTTTTCCATAACAAAGGTTGCGATACCATTTGGCTTCATACTGCAGAAAGTACACTAGAAATCTGAGAAAAAAACATCTGAAAGTGAATCCATTACACTCGATTGAACAGAATTTTACATTAAGGAGCTGGAGAGGTGCATTTCTAGGAAAAAAGAAAGACCTCGTACATTTTTAGCTTCTTTTTTCTTCATATTGTGTAACCTCTATTTCTAGGAAAATATACGGAATTCTGCTAATGGTATACATGGAATTACATATATGGAAGATGAAGATCTATATATTTTTGAGGTTAGCTTTTGATTAGCCCTTTATTAACAATATTACCAAGCAGAACTCAAATATACTAGCCTGGATGCTACCTTGTCTTTAAAAACTGAATAATAAAAAAAAAAAGCATAGTATTTTGCCTTTTTGTTATGCTTTTAAATAAAGAAATCAACACCTAAGTGTAGCACACTTGTTGCCTTAGGCAAGCCACTGTAACACCTCAAGGGTTTCCAAATAACCATGCAAAGTAGAGCTTCTTGCTTCATTTCCATTGTCCTGCAGGCAGCGTGGATAGAAATTATTGCATCATTTTAAAATACAAGAATAGATTTTGCTCAAACTATTTTTTAACTAGATGCATTTTTTTCAGATTAAATATATATTTTTACTTAAAAGTAGGATCATTTAAAATTAAACATGAAATTTTAACAATGTACTGCCATACTTTCTAAATTTCCTAAGTTGATTTACATTGAATAACGTGCACTATTCAAGTATTACATATCTGTTGGTAAAGATTTGCTGACCATTAAACCACTGAGCTGTGAGAGTTTGAGTGACTGGAGAAAATGGTCTCTAATGAAGTGTTCAGTCCAAGTTTGATAGCTGTAGCTTCCTCTGCAGGTGCAGAGAAGGTATTTCTTCACTTTATTTAGGTTAGCTAAATCTAGTTCATGCAAAGCTATCTCTTGAGAGCTGATAAAGGCAGAAAAATCTTACTTTCTACTGTAGGTAAAAGCTCCATGGCAGAGGCTGAAATCTGCTAATTCTAAAATCTTGCAGGACACAGTAAGCAGAAAGAAACACACAGATCTGTTTACTCAGTACAAAGAATGGTTAATTTGACTAATACATCAGCTTAATATAAGTAATAAATAAATGAACATGTAGTAAATGTGAAATGTCATTCATTGGTTTCTAAGAGAACAAAAAGCAAAAATCAGGAATCTGAATCAATATATCAGGAGGTTTTATATAATTCCCTAAATGCAACTTAATATAGCTCCACCTTTACAAACAGAAGTACCTAATGTAAACAAAGTAGCAGTCAAAATAATCTGGTGTATGATATTCTCACAACAGTGGAACAGGACTGATACAGTGAACAAGGACTTTTCTCCCATAACCATTTTGACCACAGTCAACAATACTGTAAGCAAGGAGAATATGATGTAAAAGGAAATTATCCACTCTTATTTGGGTATTTACATACTTCCCAGTTTAGATTATCAAACAAGTGAGGTCACGCCCCTTATTATTTACTGTTACACTGTGGCAGAAAACCAAAATACTTTAATGATACCAATTGAGAGGAACCAACCCTTTTCCAGGAAACTAATTAAAAAATAAACACATACCAGAAAGACAGAGTGGTGATTTCAATTACATTCCTTGCTTGCTTTTTCCCATGGTAAGGCCATCAAATCTGCTCTCAGCTTCTTTTAAAAAAGCCAAAGCAGACTGAGCTCTTCGAATGTTTAGCAGACACTTTCTTCAATGTAGTAAGGATTCCTGTGGCCCTCTTCCAACCCTCTCTGTTTATTTCAACACCCTTTCTTAAAGCAGGGGCACCAAAACGCAGCCTTCTTGTGTACAGAATCACCTCCCTCAAATTTCTTAGAAATATTCAGTGACAAAAGGTGATAATATCCTAAAATTTCATTACCTATCATATACTGGATGATCAAATACAATTGCCAAAGCTGAACCAGCCTGTAACCAGGTACCAAGTTTCATAAAATCCATCAGATGCACTGAAGTGTATTCCAACAAGAAGAAAATAAGATATTTACAGTAGCTATATGAAACCACAAAAAAAAAAAAAAAAAAGATGAAGAATTGTGGTAGTGATATGAGAATCTTCATTGCTATTTTGGTGGACCAGTGTCTGGAAATATTTATATTTTATATACGTGTGTGTGTGTGTATAAAGATCCCTCACTTAGGAAGCTTGGATGGCTAGGTGCCATTGTTTAGAAATAACTTTGTGTTTTAAAATGTAGTTTCTTACAAACATTATTCCTTATGAACAGGAAAACTTTAAGAAGTTCTGAAGTTCTACTTCAACAAGTCCTGAACAGAAAAGAGCTTTCTTTTCTGTTCATCTTACTAAATAGTAAGGATCCTCTTTCTCACCCTTTTTATGCAAGTTGTCTTTTTTCTCTCTGCTTTTCCTGATCCTACCAGCCCTTCTAACAGTCTTTCCTCTAACTGTAGAGGCTATCCTCAGATACTATTATTTCCAGCAGTTTCCAAAATCTTCCAGCTTCCTTTCCCTAAGTCCAGTAAGGACTTCCAAATTGTTAAGTACTTTTATTTTTACCTTTCTATAAAATCTCCGCTATTTTTGAGAGATTCTGTCATTGCATTTGTCTCAGAGTTTTCACCTTGGGCTTCACTCAGATTGAGAGGAGTAACAACTTGTAGGTTACTTTTTAAAAAGCTTTAAGAACTTTGAAAAGGGTTTTTCTCTTGTTCCTTTAGAATTGAGGCTAAGAATCAGACAAGTTCCTTTTCCCATTTCTCAGTATAGCCACAACAGAGTACAGGAAATCTAACAATAATGGGAGAAGAATAAAGTCCGAAGACACTTTTCAAGGGTCAAGTTCCTCATTTTACATCAGTTTACTTTTGGGGTAGTATGGTATGATGAATCATGCCTGCACAGGCACGAGAAGGTTTAAGGACAAAGGTCTACATTTTGGGTAATGCAGGGGAATTCGAGAAAAACAATGCAGAGTTGGTAGGAGAAAGTGAGTCGGGTATTGCTGCCATCTAGATAATAAGCCTAGTTATGGAAACAAGTTGTATTAAAAGGTTATTCTTGTATAATCTTTTGTACTAGGTGGACCGCACTGTGTAACGTACTGGTTTAGATGCAGTGTTAGCAAACTCCTGACATAGTACAAGTCTGAGACTAAGCAGCTCAACCTTTCAAAGAGCAGGACACGCAAAAGGGAGCACAGGAGACTAAATGGGCAAAAGAGTCATATGACCACAGTTTTTGTATCCATGTGAATCCTGGAAAACTATAAGGTCCCATTTACTACAATGAGTAACCTCTGGAGGCTCCCAAGAAGAACAGCCCAACTGCAAATGGATAGGCATTTCCAGACTCACATGCCACACAATTCTAGTGATAGAAAAAAGGCTTTAACCATTTAACCTTTTACCAGGGAAAAGCCCCCAAGCATCCAGAGATATGACTACAGTCCCAATGGCATTATAAGTTAGAATAATCAGGTGATCCAGTACTTCATCTTAATTATATCTGTAGTATTGATAGGTTTCATTCTAGCTGGGAAAGATGAAGATCACTTTCATACGATTCAGTTTGCACTCATATTCACTTGGCCTAGAAAACGCATATGGTAGTCCATATAATAAATACAAGGATAAAATACAAGTCAGGAATACAGGGAGAAAACAAAACTGAGAATGAAGAACTTACTTGTCAGAAGACCAGTGATATTTAAAAAACTGCTGTCGTTGGTCAGTTTTTGCAGTCACTTTGCAGTCTCAAAGAAGAAATCTAAAGGTGTTGAATATGCTCTGAAAAGAAGAATAATCAAGGACTTAGCAATTATATCACCTATCAAATATTAAACCAAAACTTGTCCAGAATAACTTGTTTTCCCATTTTATGGGGTTATTAATTAATAAAATATTTTTTTTATTCCACCACTAAATCTCTGCAGAGAGTTTATGGGCTTCTACTGGTTGAACTGCTCAGATCAGGCTTCCCGGAGTGTACTGGGAATCAAAACAATGAAAAGAGTAATTATTTAATTTATTCTCTTGCATACTTACATTTCTAAGCTGTTCCAGTTGTGAGAGAACCATGAAAATGAAAGAGGCCTGGCTCCTTTCTGGCTTAATAAATCAATATGGTGGAGTAAATTACTTTCCAAAACAGGCACATAAAATCATGTCCCTAAGTGTCTTTCAAACAATTAACTAGAGTTCCTTGGCCAACTGTTGGACTAGCTCATGTATTTGGCCTCCTTATTTGTGATCTAACAGCTGAGGATATCCCTTTGTACTCACAATGTTATTCTGCATTTCAAGACTAGCTTTGTAATTTCCAATGGTCCTTAAAAGACAGGACAGTTGACTGAGTCAAGGAGCCATCTCAGCTCTCCAAATGGAAATGAAACAGAGAATGGGAGATGACCAGCATTTCCATCAGTGCAGATTGTGGGGGAAGGAGGCAGAGGAGTTGGGAATGAAGGGGTGAAGTTGAGCCTGAGAAAAAGAAAGTGTGGAGGAAAAGTGTTTCTAGTGTTGTCTTTGTTTCTCACCACCCTACCATATTTTTAATTGGCCTTAAATTAATTTTCCCCAACTTGAATCTGTTTTTTTGCCCATGATGGTAATTGGTGAGTTATCTCCTTGTCTTTATCTCAACCCATGAGATTTTCTATCTTATTTTCTCCCTTGTCCTGTTGAGAAGGGGAAGTAAGAGAGCAGCGAGATGGGTGCCTGGCTGCTGGCCAAGGTCAACCCACCACAGCTATAAAATAATGTTTCCATAGCTGACGTCTCCCAGACCAGCAGGGCTGAGACTGGAATGCAAAAAAGAACATACAAAGAAAACTCTGCCTATAATGCATGGGAATAAAAAGAATTAGTAAGGAACAGAACTTCTTAGAGAAAACTGTGTTAACAGGATATCTTCAAAAATCCCTAGCTTCTGTACTGTAGTGCAGCCACAAATTTGAAAGCACGATCTTATGTTAACAAGCAAAAAGTCAAATGACTTATACTCCATGAAAGGAGAGTGCTGAAAGACCTCATTTAAAAAAGACCTCTGCTTGTGATGTGATACTGAAATCTTTTTGGCCCATTAAAATTTTTTTTTACAATGATCATTGATATACAACATAGCAAGTGTTTTAAAGTCAGAAATGAGACTGATCGACTTGCAGTAATAAATTTATACTGTCAGCACTTCTTTTAGAAACAACTATTTTAAATTCTTTCACAGCTAGGTTTTAACAATCTTGAGGTGATTTATTTAATTCCAGATTTCATTAAGCTCCAAAACTCCATCTTAGCAACCATTATGATAGTAATGACACATTTCGGCTATGAAAAAAAATTGAAGGGCTATGCATCTCTGTCTGATGTTGAAGACTATCGGATGAAATCTTCATCGAGTGAGTACAGCAAAGGATTATGCATTCATTTGGATTCCTTTGGTTTACTTTGGTGGCAAAATTAGCAAAAATGGCTTAGAAAAAACTCATTGAATGAACTCTTTTCTGAATGACTTTCTTGTTAGAATTAATGCTCTGTTAAAATAATCAACAACCCACTGAAAAGCTGGGGTCCATGGGAGACATTTGCACTGCCTCACATACTTGTGAGAAATCTCTGGTATATAACAAAACCTAGAACAATATAAAATGGCCAGTAGAACCGAGTAAATATTAAATTCTACTAAAAATCATCTTGTTTACAGCCTAAAACACTCCTGTAATTTAGCTGTGCTTTCATAGCTAAATAACTAACGTCTCATGCCTGTACCCTGGGAAATCTATAAACACAGTGAAATTAACTGTGGGTTGGGAAAGAGAACTTGGAAACAGCTTTATGAAAATGCCACCTAAATCCTCATCAACTGTCAAAAAAGAAAATGGTATATTAGGAAACATTAGGAAAAGAACAGAAAACAAATGAAGAAAACACGATGATGCTGCCAGAAAAATCCATGGCCCACCTAACATTTTGAATATTGAATATGATTCCAGTCATCTCATCTCAAAAACGACAGGGTAGAAATAGAAGGATTAAGAAAAGGGTGACAGAATGATCAAAGGTATGTAATGGCTTGTGTACTAAGAGGGAAAATAAAGCTTTAGGATTTTCATATTGGAAGAGGGACAACTGACGGAAAGGACTGTGACAGAGCACCAAAAAATCATGAACAGTACTGAGAAAGTGAATAAAGAATGCTTTTTCACTGTTTTTCATAGGCCAGGAAGCAGTCCCAATAAAACAAGCAGTTAGCAAGTTTAAAACATGAAACCCAAGAATGCTTTCCACAAAGATCATAATTAAATGGTGGAACTCATTGCCACAGGATGTGGTGGATGCCACATACATGTGTGGACTTCAAAAAGCAATTCACTGCGGTTATAAAAGAAACATCCACCAGTCTGTATTTTACACAAAGATGCACAATATAAGCCTTCAGCTTAAGAAGCACTACAGAGTGCTGCTGGATCACACCAAGGGAAGTTATCCTTTAGTCTGATTTAAATACAGCTGTCACAATGTCCTCATTCATTTTGCTCTTTTATTGCATTCTTGGTGATCTCTGGCAACATGCAGATGTTAGAAAGCGTACTGTGTGCAAGGAAGTTTTAGAGGGCAGAAAATTCCTAGTTTCCCTTATCCCCCTGCGCAACTTCACATCCTAGGGTAATTAGAGTAAGTGAAGGATTTATTTTGAGGGACATTACAAGTCTATTCATAGTTTTGAAAATAAAAAATGAATATAATGATAATTACAATTCCATACAGCCATGTGATAATCTTTTAGTGTTTTGGCACCTCACATAAATGAGTAGATAAGAATTGCTATACTAGGTCAGTCAGAAGATCCATCTATCTAAGCCAGTATCCCATCTATAACAGTTGTCAAAATACAAAGTTAGCTTTGGCTAGCATGACAGATTTGGCTTTCAGGATATTATACACTTCAGAAAGCCATGCAAACCTTTTTTGTCCTGAACAGACACTGAGTAAACACTATGAAAGAAACAGTTTTGGAGGAAAATCATCCTCAGGCCCAAGTCCTGGTTCACATCCCAGCTATTGGGAGCACACCAAGATATGTCCCATCCCCTCTAGTTTTCACTGAAAGATAATATAGGTGGATAGCAGGAGGGAATAGCAGTATCAACCAATGTTCAGTGATCTGGGCAACCAAGACTCTGGGCACACGTGCCCCACAGCTTAAGTTCTACCTGCATGACCAGAGATCTAGTCAGCCAAAGCCGGTCAGAACATTTTCATTGTACTGCTATAAAAGCATTTTTGGAACAAAGCCTTTTATGTCATGGGGAGCATCAGCCTTCCTGTGGTGGAACTGGCAAAACCTTCACTTGTAGCATGACAGTGAGCAAGGTAAAGTCTATTATGAAACTGCAGCAGATGAAAACAATTCAGGCATCCTTCCTTATTCACTAAAAATACTCCTATTTTATCACCACAATAAATGGAAAGTGACAATTCCAAATATGCTTTATCTATGCATTAGTCTGGAAAATCTCTCTCTATTCCTCCCTTATGAGAGACAGACTACTGGAATTGCATCCCACCTTCCCTGGGACAGGCCCAACAGCCAGAAAGAATGCATGATATGGAGGATTTTCTATCCTCTCTCCACTTGGCTGAATACAGTGACTAAAGGGATAGGGGACAATGGCAACAAGTTCCTGAGTGGCATGGCAGGCATGTCTCCTCTGTGACTACCCCACCTTCCTAGGTGCCCTTGCATAATAAGTATAAGGCTCTGCAAGTGGAACCAAACGATAATGAGGACGATGTATCATCTAGCTTGGACATGTCACCAAAGTTAAGTCAGTCTATGCCCTGTGTCAAAACTGCTTCCATAAAGAAAAAAAAAGATGGGTTATTGTCATAGGAGACTCTCTCCTGAGAGGAACAGAAGGCCCAATATGCAGACTGGACTCACTTTTTAGGGAAGTCTGCTGCCTCCCTGAGGCTTGGGTTAAAGATCTGAAAAGAAAGCTTCCTACCCTGGTAACGTGCTCAGATTATTATCCATTATTAATTTTTCAGGAAGGCAGTGATGAAGTTGCAACAAGAAGTCTGAGGGCAATCAAGAGAGTCTTCAGGGGTTTGGGATGACTGGTTAAGGGATCAGGAACACAAGTAGTGTTCTCCTCTATCCTTCCAGTTGCAGGGAATGATGAGGGAAGAGATAGGAAGAGACAGCAGATCAATACCTGGCTCTGAGGCTGGTGTCACCAGCAAAATTTTGGGGTTTTTTGATCACGGGTTGATCTACATGACACCAGGCCTGCTGGCGACAGATGGGTACACCCGTCTCAAAGAGGAACAGGAATCTTTGCACAGGAATTAACAGGGATCATTGAAGGAGCTTTAGACTAGATTTGAAGGGGGAAAGGGATAAAACCAGGCTCACTAGAGACAAGCCTGGGGGTGGCACACCAATATTTGAGGAGTGGTGTGCTGGTGAGGTCCTTCGGTCTGCTGTCTCAGGGGAGGAAGGGGATGGAGAGCCATGCAGCAACAAAGATGCAAGGGTTATTGATGTGTTAGAAACCACAGAAGCACCTGAGAATGGTCATTCTTGCTCCAAAAAGGTGGAGAGATCAATAGCCCAACTGAAGTGCATCTACACCAACGCATGCAGCATGGGCAACAAACAGGAGGAGCTGGAAGCCATTGTACAGTGGGAAAACAATGATATAGTTGCCATCATGGAAACATGGTAGGATGACTCGCACAACTGGAGTGCTGCAATGGATGGCTATAAACTCCTCAGAAGGGATAGGCAAGGAAGGAGAGGTGGTGATATAGCCCTGAATGTCAGGGAGTGTTTTGACTGTCTAGAGCTTGATGATGGTGATGATAGGGTTGAATGTGTATGGGTAAGAATCAGGCACAAGGCCAACAAGGCAGATATCATGGTGGGATGCTGTTATAGACCACCCAACCAGGACGAAGAGGCAGACAAAATATTCTATAAGCAGCTGGGAAAAGTTTCACAGTCCCCAGCCCTTATTCTCATGGGGGACTTCAACTTACCAGATGTCTGCTGGAAATACAATACAGCAGAGAGGAAACAGTCCAGGAGGTTACTGGAGTGTGTGGGAGCTAACTTCCTGACACAGCTGGTGAGAGGCCCAACAAGGGAAGATGCCCTGCTGGACCTGTTGTTTGTAAACAGAGAAGAACTTGTGGGTGATGTGATGATTGGAGGCCGTGTTGGGCACAGCAATCATGCAATGATAGAGTTTTTGATTCTTGGAGAAGTAAGGAGGGAGGTCAGCAGAACTGCTACTTTGGACTTCCAGAGGGCAGACTTTGGCCTATTTAGGAGCCTGGTTGACAGAGTCAACTTGGGAGACGGTCCTGAAGGGCAAAGGAGTCAGGAAGGTTGGACATTCTTCAGGAAGGAACTTTTAAAGGTGCAGGAGGAGGCCATCCCCATGTGCTGAAAGACGAGCCAGCGGGGAAGAAGAGACTGTGCCTCAAAAACTGTGTTCAGTTTTGGGCCCCTCACTACAAGAAAGACATTGAGGTTCTGCAGCATGTCCAAAGAAGGGCAACAAAGCTGGCAAAGGGTCTAGAGAGCAAGTCTTATGAGGAGCGGCTGAGGGAACAGGGGTTGTTTAGTCTGGAGAAAAGAAGGCTGGGGAGACCTTATCACTTTGACTAGGCCAAAGAGACATTGCAGAAAAAGCTATTTCTATCTACCCACATTGGAACAGTGATTACTCTTGAAATTCATATTCTATACAGGGAAATGATAACCATTCAAAACTGATGGGAAAATGTAGTTTACACTCAAATAAGTGTGTCTGCATAACTTTCTGTAACAGTGTACCTAAATTCACTTGAAATCATTATTCTGGCCAAGCCAAAAGACTTCCTTAGGCAGGCATATACCTACCTCAATGCCTGTCCACTCAATAAAGCGTACCATTCAGGATAACCCCACACATCACAAGAAGCAAGCTGCCATGAGCTGCCATGAGATGTTGCTGTATTTATGCTGATATTTCAGTTAGCAGAATTGTCTTGGTCTAGGGAATGGTATCCAAGTCCCTGCCTGGCTGACAAATCCCCCAGTAAAAATCTGTGGGTTTGATTGTTGTTTTTTTTTGTTTGGTTTTTTTGTTGTTGTTGTTTGATTGTTTTTGTTGGTTTTTTTGTTGTTGTTGTTTGTTTTTGTTTTTTTCTGGGGGATAGGAAACAAAAAACCCCTTTCCAGGCCAATTTTACTACCCTGCCATGAGGTGGGACTGCTGGTGTGGCTGAAGCCCAGCCCGAAGAATGCTTTGCTTGTGGACCACAGTACACCCATATTTCTCAGTCAGTTAGGAAAGAACTCTTGCTGTGGGTGTCACCACAATAGACCACACTGGCTCAATCACTTCTGTAGCAGTTTACTGCTTCATCTCCCAGACCCCACCTTAACAATTAAACTTTGCAGTTATAGAAAAGACCCTAAGTCAACAGGAACCCCTGGAGAGAAAACAAAGCAGCTCAAGGGCACTTGCAAACTACAGCTTAGTCTACTGGACATGCTAGTCCCTCTCCATGTTAGTCTCACCCACCCGCCTACACTTAATCTTGGCAAAAAAAAAAAGCAGCTTTTTTTTGTAGTTTGTACTGGGCCTACAAATGATACGAACTACAGTATGCCTATAGGGCTTCCCCACTGGTATGAGAATGGACATTATACCTTCTGCTGGGCCAGCAGCACTGCAATAATCACACCTGAGATGACATTGGTGTGCCAACAGCTTCTTGCATAGCCCTGGCCTTATTTTTCGATCGAAAATGGCAACATAAGAGTAATCAAAGAAATAATGAAATTAATAGGAATAAGTTAAAAGGTCAAAAAAGTATTCAGTTTTCTGATAGCTTAATTCTTTGCATTGGATGTAGATGTCAAGGTGTTGGCAGTGGGGATGCAGCAGGGGTGGCCTCTGCGGGGAGCCAAGGTGGTGGTTCCTCTGGGAAAACATATTTAAGAAGGGGCAGAAAATGCCATACAGGCAGAAGCAGAGGGAAAAACAGATGAATGAGAACAACAGAAGGTGTATCAAGGTCAGAGAAGGTGGAGGTGCTCCAGGCACTGGAGCAGATATCCCGTGGCCCGTGGAGGAGGCCACGCCAGAGCAGGCAGATATTTCCTGAAGGGCTGCGACCCATGGGAGAGAGCTCAGACTGGAGCAGGGGAGGAGAGTGAAAGGGAAGGAGCCAGGGAGAAACCGCTTTGTACTGACCATAACCCTCATCACTCCTATACCACTGTGAGGGGGAGAGGAGTTGGGTGTGAAGGAATGAAATTGCGCCTAGGAAAGGAGGAAGGAAAAGTGTTGGTTTAATGTTTGTCTTCTTGTTTCTCACTCTGAATCTATTTTAATTGGCAGTCAATTAAATTAATTTTGCCCAAGTTGAGCCTATTTTGCCTGTAACAGTAACTGGCAAGCAATCTCCTTGTCTTTATCTTGACTCATGAGCTTTTTCATTCCATTTTGTCCCTCTGTCCTTCTGAGGAGGTGGACTGAGAGAGCAGCTGGGTGGGTGCCTAGCCACTGGCCAAGGTCCACCCACCACATCCTTGGAGCAGGCAACAAGTTTATGCTACTTTACTTTCAGTGACAGTGTCCATACTGGGTTTGTTGCACCTCAGTTATATACATGAATTCCATACCTTCAGTTAACTTAATCTGAACTGCTCTAAGCAACCCTTATAGAGACAAGGAACGATTCTGTTCTCAGGGAGCATGAGGATGCAACTCTAGTTTCCTACTACATCCATTGTAGCTGTAGTACATCCATTTGTAAGTACATTATCCAATCCTATTTCCCACTTGCAAATTGTTAACGAGCAGATTTCTGCCAATGCATTTGTTAATTATGCACTGAATTATTTGGACAAAACGTTTTTAGTGTGGATTGTTTGTCAGCTGTTTGCTATTGGCTATGCATTGTTAATAATTGTTTTGACTTCTGCCTTATGTG
The DNA here is from genome assembly GCF_011004875.1 of Balearica regulorum gibbericeps. Lineage (NCBI taxonomy): Eukaryota > Metazoa > Chordata > Aves > Gruiformes > Gruidae > Balearica > Balearica regulorum. Next base: position 71,379,243 of record NC_046185.1, read on the forward strand.
CCTTATGGTGCAAGAAGAATGACATTGTTCATGAATGGCCACCTCAGTAACAATAAAGTTTCTGCTTACTGAACAGGTGAAAACAACTTTTGAAAAAGACACAGGTGAATAAGGAATGACTGAATAACAAACAGCACATAGCTACCTTGTTAGTTTGCACCTGGATATTGTTTTTTACATGCGAGTACAAAATATCCAGCAAAGCAAAGTGCTTCATCACACATATAAGTAAATATTTCTCAGTTAAATATTTCTTCATTAAAGGAATCGAAATGTCATCAAACCAAATAGCTGTTTGGATCTAACAGATGTTTTTGTCAAATGTTATAGCAGTAGTTAATCAGTTTAATCTATAAGAAAACAAGTTTGCTGTGACCAACATGTAATTTGTAATGCAAAGGTTGCCATATCACTGAATGAGTTTTGAGTCCAAGAGCTATGGGGGCAACCAATTAGAATTACTATATTTGCTGCAGGTTTGGAGAACCACCTGGAATGATTTCATTTGCTTTAAGCTTGGTCAACCCAAGCGCACTCTTTTTTTTTTCTGATTTTCCTTAAAACCTCTGTGCCACCTGAAAATATCACATCTGATAGGGTCAGTGCTTTTTCTTTGCCCTTCCAATACCACACACACAACATTTTTTAAGTCCCAAAGGCCTCTGACATTGCATTACAATGGATCAGCCACCTCTAATGTGCTGAGAAGGAAGAAAAGCAGACTCCCCAAGAGAGGGGAAGCAGATAATCTGCCCTGAGGCTTCCCTATTGTTATTTCATTTAGAGAGACAGGCAATACCACAGTATCTATGAGAAGAGAGGAAAAGATTTAAAGTCCTCCCAGCTGTCTCCTCCTTAATTCAATACTGATTGTTCAGTTGGTCCCAACTGTCCATAAAACACTAAGATTTTTCATGGCTGCCATGCTAGAGAAATCTTCTGCCTGCTTGTGATGTGCTGTTCTTTTACTTTGAGCAACACTCCAAAATCAGTAAGCACATGAGTAATCATAGGCAGGAGACACCTTGTCCAGGAGCAAGCTATTTTTTTATTGATGATTATCCTGGTGTGTCAGGAAGCAAGATTCATGCTTAAACTTTTCTAATTGCCTGAGCTTAATTTTGTAAGGACATGTACCACACAAAAATATATGTGAAGAACATTTCACAGTTTGGTAAGCATTGCTTTGGGGAGGATGGACAAAAAAAGACTGGTGGTGAGCACAGTATCCTTGTTTAACAAGCTTGGACTGACAGCTGGGGAAAACTGTGCAGGTAATAAAGAACAAGGATTGTTTCACTGACACACTCTGTAGGAGATAACCTCTCCTCTATGCAGTAGACACTGATCGGTCGTGGTTAGGAAAAGGGAATCTCTGAGAGACTGTGCCTAGTTAATACACCATCTCAACATAGAAAATACTAGCATGTTTATTGTGCTATATTGCTCAGTAGATATATTAAGTACTTCCAGAGTTATCATTCTCTTCCGCAGTAAGTTTCAAAATCCTCTTCTAGTTGAGAAGTGGTATTACGTAGACCACACAAGGAGGCTGAGCCACTTGCCTCAGGCCTTGCAACGGTAGTAGTAGAACTAGAAATAAAATTCATGTCAGATATCCTAGATCCTAAGCAAGTTTCATCACTGCAGACAGACTCACACAGATGACACATCTTTACCAGGTAAGGGCACAGAAATGACATAACTTGCCCCATGTCACATAGGTGAGGCTTTCTTAACCTTCATGGTATTGCATTATCTGCTAAACTGTTCTGCCTCTGGAATTAGTTAAGGCTAATGAAATGGTGATGCTATCAGAAGACAACTGAGAATAAAAGTCTCACTGTGAATTGCTGAAGGTTATTGCTTACATCACAAAAATGACAACCATTAAAGTACCACTCTCCAGCAAAGAGAAACCGAACAATCACAACACAAACATAACAATTTGCACAGAGAACTAACTGTTCTAACAGTTAACTAGGAAGAAAAATTGTTAACATAGTATCAAATTAATTAACTATTTTTATCCCAGGACTACAATAAATGGATACATACCATATTATAAGAATCCGTGAGCACAATCCCATCTCACTTATATGTGAAATCAATGGCCTTACATTAGAAAAGAATCTTATTCAGGGACATCCTTGAAACAATTCACATGATTAAGATGAACAAGATTTCACTTAATATGGTCATCTGACATCCCTTATGCATATCACACATTACCAATTATACTGTTACGTTATCCTTACTCAGTGCTGCAATACTTAAAATGTCATTTCATCCATTCAAGCATCAGTATTGATCTCTGGCTACAATAAGTATTTCTAGTTAAACAGCGTGAAAAATCCTAACTTTTCGGCTATGGTTTTAGTTAAATAACTCAGCTGAAAACTACAAGAATAATTCTTATTTAATTTCTTCATTCTACATATGAGAATGATTGGCAGCAGTCTACTTCATTCAAACAGTGATGTCCCATAGTTTTCCAACAAGATATAAATGGAAACAAATAATTTTGATCAATCTACAGCTTATCCACACAGTAAATAGCATATTGCAATCAGTAAGCAAATCTGTAAGGGTATAGTTTATAGCAGCAGGTCATTTGCTTGTACTGCAATTTACATTTCAGTTGTTTTCTCATATCAGCTTAACAATTTTACCTGCTATGTTTCCCAGAATATTGTGGTGTATCCTATTGTCGTAGGTAATCTGGCCGTGTGGGAGCACAGTGATGTTTCCATAATTTAACTTGCATGCAGAAGTCCACCTTACCCTTCCTTATGCCAAAAGGAAAGCCATGGCTGTTTCCATTGCTTACAGATCATGTCCTCCTTATGCAAAGATCAGTGGGTCCTGTACTGGGTTTGTGTGGCAAGGTTTTGGTAGTGGGGGTGGGGTGGGGCTACAGGGGTGGCTTCTGTGAGAAGCTGCTAGAAGCTTCTCCAGTGTCTGACAGAGCCAATGCCAGCCGGCTCCAAGACAGACCTGCTGCTGGCCAAGACCAAGCCCATCAGCGCCTCTGTGATAACATATTTAAGAAGGAAAAAAAAACAAGTTAGGGAGAGCTTTTGCAGCCAGAGAGAGGAGGGAGAAGATGTAAGAAACTCTGCAGACACCAAGGTTAGTGCAGAAGGAGGGGCAGGAGGTGCTCCAGGCACTAGAGCAGAGATCCCCCTGCAACCTGTGGTGAAGACCATGGTGAAGCAGTCTGTCCACCTGCAGCCCATAGAGGAAGGATGAGGGGGTGTAGAGATTCCACCTGCAGCCTGTGGAGGACCCCACACCAGAGCAGGTAGAGGCACCTGAAGGAGTCTGTGACCCCATGGGAAGCCCGTGCTGGAGCAAGCTCCTGGCAGGACCTGTGGATCTGTGGAGAGAGGAGCCCATGCTAGAGCAGGTTTGCTGACAGGACTTGTGACCCCGTGGGGGACCCACACTGGAGCAGTTTGCTCCTGAAGGTCTGCACCCCATGGGAGAGACCCATGCTGGAGAAGTTTGTGAAGGACTGTCTCCCGTGAGAGGGACTCCATGTTGGAGCAGGGGAAGGATGAGAGGAGTCCTCCCCCTGAGGAGGAAGAAGCAGCAGAAACAACGTGTGATGAACCGACCGTAATCCCCATTCTCCGTCCCCCTGTGGCACTGGAGGGGGGCGGAGGTTGAAGCCAGGAGTGACGTTGACCCCAGGAAGATGGGAGGGGTGGGGGGAGGTGTTTTAAGATTTGATTTTATTTCTCACTCCTCTACTCTGTTTGACTTTGTAATAAATTAGATGAATTTTCTCTCTAAGTTCAGTTGGTTTTGCTCGTGATGATAATTAGTGAGTAATCTCTCCCTGTCCTTACCTCGACCCACAAGCATTTCGTTATACTTTTTCTCCCCTGTCTAGTGAAGGAGGGGAGTGATAGAGTGGCTCTGGTGGGCACGTGGCCCCCAGCCAGGATCAACCCACCACAGTCCTCTTTGATCACTAAGTGTGATCTCCCACAGAATCTGTGATGCAGAATCCCACTTGGTTCGTAAGTCCCCAACTGCAAGCCCAAACTACTCCCTTCCCACCTTTATCCCACCTTTCAACAGTGGAGCTGTTTGGTGTTAGTGTGCAAAAATGGGATTCCTCTTAGAAATTATGCTTCCCTCGCATTCCATGGCTGTCTCTATGTCCTCTAAAGATAGACAAAAAAGAAAAGCTGCTAGACAGGAAAATGGCTCTATAGAAGGAAAGGAGGTCAGAGATGGGGAACTGTGGAATTACTGCTAGCCAACTTTTGACATCCAGCTCCAGGGTGCATTTGTCTATAAGATAAGGAAGCACAGTCTAGTTCATCAGTCAGATCATTACCAAAAATACTGAATAGTTGGGGAAATTGAAAGGTTGCATACTGGAAAGGGCTCAGTTGATGATTTCAAGGCCAGGCACTCCTGGGAAAATCTGCAAGATAAGAAGGGGTTCAGAAAGTCTAAAAATTGTCTTGGGGGCTGAGCCAAGGGGTTTGCAGTATAGGTAACTGGTGGGTCAGGGGCTGAAGGACAACCCAACCCTCAGTGCAGATACTGGACAGTGGCCTGCCTAAAGCACAAGAGCCAGGAAACACCATGCCTTGGTGCAGCGTAAACCCACTGGTGCTCTCTGCTGCTGTCCTTCAGGAGAGCAGTGTGCTACTCTGACACAACATATGCTGATGCAGGCAGAAGGTTAAGCCCATAGATCAAATATTTCTTTGTCCCCTTAGCTCTGCAGTGTGCATAAACTGAAGCTAGTAGGACCCTGCTTATGTCCAGAAGGCACGGTAATGGTTTACCTGCGCTTTATTCCACTTTTCAAGGAGGCACAATGAGGCCTAAGGGAAATCTGACCCTTTCTGCACCAATCTGCCACAATTAAACCTGACATCTTTGTACTTACAGCTGCAATAGCATCACAGTCTATGGATTGAGACAGATGCTGAATTTTTTTATGTGTACCCATTGCAGTAAAAGTGAAAACTCTTCAGAAGCATAAAATTTCTTTGAATCACTACAGTATTTATAATGAAAAGAGAAGTAAGTCACTATAAATATTTAAGTGTCTTAAGTAAAGATTAATTAAGAACTAGGCAGGAAGCTGCCTTTTCTTTTTAAGAAATAAATTTTTAATTGCAAAGTATATTTTAGTAACAAATTGGTGCTTAATGGAGATATAAAAGGAGAAATCTGAAGGTCAGGGATAATGATCAGATACCTGCATATGCATCTACACATAGAACACTGTGCTATACTTGAGCAAATATTGAAAAAACTATTAAAAGGTATTCATTTGAATAAAATGCTTAGTTCTAGTTTTTACCATCTTTTTGTTTGCATGAATTCATGCTCATAGGCAAGAGTGTCCCTTAGAAGAATATAAATTGCAAATACTTACTTCTAAAAATTTTTCTGTGGCCTACATGCCATTGATTAGAAAAGTAAGGAATAAACAGAAAGATGCCACTTGGAAGAGATGAAAACATCTAATTTTAACTACATGGAAGAAACCACATCTATGGAGCATGAACATAAGCAAAGAGCTTCGGTTTTCCAGTAATCAGGTGATAAATAACATTGTTAGCCATCTGAAGATAGATGCAGGCATTCCATGTGAGATGCCATGGCCTATTTTAAGATGTTCTCTACCTGTTTGAAAAGAAAGGTAATTCCTCTCTGGTCTTTTAAGATAAAGAGAAACCAGAAAGGCACCGCAATTTCAATTATTCTCAGCTACCTGGAAAAAATGGCTTTGGAATGCATGAGCAGGGCGCATTTTGGTTTTGTTTTAGCATGGTGCATTGGTTTGTTTTGTTGACTCACACTTCCACTGTTGAGTGAGCTTATTTTACTTATTTGTGCAACTGCACATGTAGAGCTTTACATCCAAGTTAGGATATATATGTGAACCATCCAGGTACTAAGCTGAAGAAGTAGCATTTTATAGACATCATGCATCAAATGAAAGTGAATTCCTGCAATATTAGTTGCATAAAGGCAATTCTGAAGTGTAGTTTTATAATTGGATGATCAGAACTGAAAGAAAAAAATCAAACTGCAAGAAGAATCTTACCTGAACTGAAACCTAGCTCTTGATACAAAAACCATGAATCAGGCTGAAACCACGCAGTCTCCCTTCATATGAGTGTGGCCTCCTAGCATACATAGAAAAATTCTCTTTCCTGTAGTCTTGCTTGCCCTTTGCACATTCAGGACTAAGAACATAGGAACGATAAAAATAAAGGGCCAGAGAAAACATCATAGACTTTCCCTCAGTTATTCTCTTGGTGGGATGTTTAACAAAAAGGAGTCTTCTTATTTTTTTCTGTTCTTTTTGAATTTCCCAGATGCAACTTTCCAAACTCATCTCAGGCTATCTGCAGTAGGAGATTGCTATGATTTCTGGGTACTGATCTGCCACCCCCTGCCATCCCCAACACCCTCCCAGTACTTTGTTCTATGTTTACGGTGGAGCTTTGTGTGCTTTCCTCCTAGCCACTTGCTGGCAAGCTGAAACTGAGAAATGAACACGAGCAAGGGTGAGTGGCTTTGCTTTTGGCAGCTTTTCAGACTCTCACTTGAAATGGAAATGTTTTATTATTTTGTCTTGGAAATGAAGTTCCTAACCAGAAACATAGCAACAGCAGAGAGTATATCTTCTTTCTTTGATATTAGCATAGCAAATACCACTACAGTTAGTATGAACTGTTAGCCTCATGCACTGCAGTTGTATCATCTTCTCTTTTTCTGATGCTCCAGCACTGGTACTTCTTATGCTAATAACAGAGCATTAGGAATATCCTCTATGTCCTACTGTCCCATGGCAGAGGCAGGAACCAACCTCCTTCTCTGCAGACATAAAAAATTCCTGGTGAACCCTAAAGCAGAGAGTACTGAAGTGATAGATTGAAGTGAGATAGTCAAAAATAGAAAAAGCAGGAAGTTAAATACAAGAGATTTTGAACTGCATGGTCAAGACATACCTGAACACCCTGGGTCCCATCCTCAGTTAGTATAAATAACCTTAAAACCATTAATCTCAGAGCTACATTAGTTCTCCCCTTGCTAGTGATGTAGCACAAGTCAAAAAGAATCCAGTGCTGGGGTCCCACCTTGCTAGGCTTTGATGGTTTGTATATTTTACAAAAAAAGTTGAGAAAAAACCCATGAGGGGTTACTAGCATTTTATAAGCTGTCCACTTACGGAACCTGAGCAACACAAGTGGCACGTAGCCTAGGAGATGCTCTGCTCTGCCTTTCCACAGAGTGGCCTGTACAGGTTGGTAGGACAATCTGGGGTAGCCTCCACAGCATCTCCCCAGTTGTACACACGCTGTGGATCAAATGATGCCTTCAGCCTCCCCATTATTTACTGAAGCAGCTTTCTGAACACCAAGGGACACTCTTCCCTGAGGAAAGTATAAAATCTTCTAAACATTTCTAAGCTTTCAAAAGAAATGTGGGAGAAAATAAGAATAGTTTTTCAATAATTTTGAGCACTGATTGAGGTATAGGCTATGTTCTCAAATGTTTCTTCAGAGGTAATGAGCTTTCCTTTAAAAACTGTCAATTTAAAATGTTCATGCTTTGTGATAAGGACTATCACTGTCTAAAAATTTGCTTATGTACAACATAGGCCATAGTCTTGGTTGCACTAATGAGAAACAAATCCAAGTGAATTTGACATCATCTGTAAGATGGGGCTCTATCTTACTTTACTAATAAATTTACTCCATTCATTCAAATATAATTTTTCTCTCATAACAAACATTTGAAGAAGCCATGATGCTCCTTGCTTTCCTCAGTATTTTGTAGGTGTAAGGTTTTGATACAGATTACATTTTAGGGATGCTTAATACAAAGAATATTCATTAATACGAATGGCACTGATCACTGGATTGAGATATTTATTGATTATAGTAAGAGTTTAACCTGTTTAGTTTTGCCAGATTTACAAGATCAAGAAAGAATGATCAGAAACGCCTCTTATACCAAGCTAGATTCGGAAATAAGCACCACTGCTGGCAAATAAAACTACAGCACCCTTTAGCAGTATTCACAGAGGTTTCTTTGGTTGCCTAATATAGTGATTTGATACCAACACAACTCCCTTTATTTCAAAACAGCTATAAATGCTGGGCTTACCTCTCCACTGATGAACACATTTTCTACCGAGGATTCCCTGCTGAAGCCCATAATTGCGTGGTACCATACCAGTCTAGCTGAGTGCAGAATCAGGACCCGCACATCTTTTGACCTCCAGAGCCATGATCCTCCACTTGTCCACGCAACTCCTAGTAACTAACTAACGTTTCCAGGGATTTCAACTAATGATCAAATCTGGCTGACAGAAATCAAAATACGGAAGTTCTTTTCGATACACCTGTATTTTGTCTACAGCACAAATGAAACAAGCACGTCCCTTATCATTGACCTTTTTCTATCATTTGGGCAATGAATGTGTTGAAGCATTGCTGTAAACAGGGTGGGAATACTCCTGCTGTGCATCAAGAGTAAAACAGATAAGACAAGACACTAAAAAAAGATGCTTTCTTGCTGAAACAGACCAAATCACAGCATGGAACTTTATTGCAGAATCTGACAGCAAAGCACTAATTTGCTTCTTTGAATGATGCAGATTCAATCAATAAATCTCCAGCTATCAGAGTAAATCCTGCAGGAAGATAAACAAAATCAGAAAATCAGAATTCACTCTTCTTTCCACAGAACATTTGAAACACTTAACTTTTTCTCTGCTGTACCTTGTTTCTAAGGTATTGAGTCCATACAAAAACCAGGCTTTATTTTTGTCGTATATCAAAGTTCCCATGGTCCCATTCCTTAAAAAAATACTTTAATAAAAAGTCAAATCAAAAAGATAATAAAGCTCCAGTGAACCAGTGAACTATTTCTGCACACCTTTGATTCTTCCAGGTACTTCAGTATGTGCGTTGCTCAGTAAGGTCAAGTCAAAGCTGAATACATTTGTTAAAAACTATGGCAAATCAGGGATTACCTATATCCTGTATCCACAGTCCTACTCACACTGTGGGTTGTGTAGCATACATTTTCTGAGGTCCCTTATTTTAGTGAAAGAGAAATGCAGCAATAGTCTACTATCTGGAACTTTGACATTTGTTCGTCAACTGAAGGTGGCTTTAAAACCAAAGGTTGTTATATAATTATAAATTAAAAAAAAGAACAGTGGTGGCAAGAGCTTCTAGGTTGTCTTTCTTCTGAGATTGAACTCAGGTCTCATTTTTGGCTTGTTTACCAACATGGTCATTTCCTTTATTTGCTCCCTGTTTTGAATTTTTCTATTGTCATGACATACTTACAGATGGTTATAGAGAAGGAGGACAGAGAAGAAAAGCTTCTGGCAGGGTTGTGGCCAGAGCAAATAGTGTAAATACCTGGGAAGACGTGGCTAGTATTTAGGATACTTGGCATAATAACCATGAGGGAAGTAGAGTGCAGCAGAAAGATCTACACTTTTACTGAAGGGCTCCGGTTTCCCATAATTTTATTTCTTGATGCACAAGACAGAGGCTGACTGAAATTTGGACTGACAGGGAAATTTCATGTCTTGTACATCCTTGCATGGATGAGAACAGCAGGAAGAGAAGATGAGATTTTGAGTCTTCTCTACTTTCTATCTGAGAAATTAAGATCTTTATGAAGTAAAGAGAAGAAGGGAAAGAAAGGATGGAAGGAATAGGCTTTAAGGAAGGAGTCAAAGGTGACAGAAGTGTTTTGAGGATGAGGTTCAATCAAAGCTAAAACAAAACATGACTGGGCAAGAGCACAGCAGAACGGAAGGGAGAGACAACACTTTGCAGAAAGAAATGTGATCCCAGTAATAGTTTCAGGCCAATACCCATAGATTAGGGGTAATTGTACTTAAACCAAGATCCCTAATCCACAAGATTGTATGATTATCGTTAATACAATAAAAGTAATGTGGCTACAAATAAAGTATAATATGCACTAAGGAAACTAATTAGAGCAAATAGGGTTGGCAATTTCAAAGCAGATATTTGCCATCTTAATTCACATAGGTTTATCTACCTCTTAAAGGTTATGCTTAAGTTTACTTCAGCTCTTGGAACATCAGGACTCTAAGATAAACAAAAGAAGGAAAGCTATTTTATAACTGGGAACCCTTCTGGATGCAAAACTCTTACAATGTTTATTTGCTTTAGACAAGATTCATATTCAGGAGCAATAAGGCTTGCATCTGGATGACCCTTTTTTGTTCAAGAGAAGATGCCATTGCTCCATTTTAACTCCTGTCCTCCCCTTCTGCCCAGAGAAAGGGTAAGGCCTCTGCAAAGGCGTATCAAGGGAAAACTGACATGTCCTCATAGAACAGGCAGTACCTTCAATGTTAAGGGGATAGATGTCATGATGAGAAGGAACAGAATAAAGAGTAAAAAACTTAATTTGAAACATGTCATTATATCCTGCCAGTGAGAAAAAGCGTATGCCTTTCACTACTAAGGAAAGACTCAGCTGCATTTTCTGAAGCTCTTACTCAGTGGAGCACTTTTTGAATTACTAGCTGTGGTTGTTAAGCTGTAAAGTACATCAGTTCGGACAGAAAGAAATTCATCTATGTAATGCACCTGCAAAGTTAGAAATGATTAAGTAATAGGTATGAGTTTAAAAAGAAACACTTTTATTTCTGATGGCATCACCTCAACCACAAACTACTAAATCCCAATTTTTCAAAGAAAAATATTTTCAAGACTTCACATTCTATTAGTCCCAACGATATCTTAAAGCAATTTATTTAGAGAAGGAGCACCTGAATTCACCTAAAGTTTTTAATGGAGCAGACAATGGAATGCTTGAAGGAATGAAAATCCTTTTATATACCCACTTGTTGAATATTCAGACACACACCTTTGTGCCTTCTCCAGCCCTCTGCTTCATACTTAAGATGAACTTCACGCAAGTACATACAGTTACCCAATTATCCTCCTTCAAATCCCTTCTCAAAATTCTTATTTTCCACGATGCCTATAAACACAGAATACAGAAAAGGAGATGGAAAGGACCACAGGAGGTCATTTCTCCATCTGCCCAAGCCAGAATCAAATTATTCCTGAAGACTGCTGCAGTCTCCACAGCGACAGAAGGTCTGCCAGTATCAAAGTGATCTATACCAGTACTTTCTGAATACTTGCTTCTTGTCCTTCACACCTTTCCTTTAAGGAAGGAGTAAAGGATTATGTCCTTTACTCCAGTCCACTGTGGAAATGAACAACACCATTTCCGTGCAATACTCGACCATTAGCAATGCTGACCATTTACCTTACACAGGTTTCACTGTTACCTTTTATTTCTTTTGCCTGTTTCTTCATCTTTTACTTAGGTAGTAAAGACCTAATGCTAGTGACCAAACTTTTGCTCTCTGTGGGCCTAAAATTCAGATCAGGACTTATTTAGTAGTATCTTTACACACATTTATGGTAATAAAGTGAGGAAAAACTGAAAAGATTATAGTTGTTAAAAGATGAGAAAACTGGGAGCTTCTACTAATTATTTCAGAGAACTGTAAAGATAACGGATGTGGGTAAAGCGATGATTAGCAGTCAGCTTGGGTTTGCCAAGAATATTGTCAAACCAATCTAATTTCCTTCTGCAACATGATAACAGGCTTTTTAGAAGAGAAGTGTTAGCTGCTTAGATTTTGTCACCGTCTCATATAACATTCTTAAAAGTAACATGAGCAAAACCAGGTCTAAATGAAACGTTCATACAACAGATAGATACAAACATGACCGAGTTTACCAGATTAGCTAATGAAGCACTATATTTACTGCAAAATCAAATGATGGAATAAGCAGGGTTATCCAGGGGTCCTACATTTTATATTGTCTAATATTTTTACTAGTGATGTAGATGACAGAATAGAAAGTGTGCTTGCCAAGTTTGCAGATCACAGCACACTATGAAGGACTGCAAAGATGTTGAAAAATAAGATAGCAACCAAAAAGAATGTCAATAAATTGGAGAAGTAATTTGGAGACAAACAGAAAAGAGCATTAGTCAGTGTGGAAAAGAGCAAGTTACACTATTATTAGGCCGGAAAAATCAACAGCAGAAGTATGTTGTGGCGAGAATTTTGAGTTATATGTATGAAAATCAAGTTTATTTCATACTAGTAATTGGGGTGTAGGTGGGTATCAGGGCTGTGCACACCCAGTGCACTTCACTCATTCCTTAGTTCAGGAACTCCCCATCCAGTCACTTATACAGATGAGAGAAAGGACTGGTTTGAGACCAGGGACGAGCCTGAAACTAGGTGATGGCCTGATCAGCCACAATCAATGTCACAGGAGCCCTCCTGGTGGGAATTTTGAACAGTTCTAGAAATTACTGCCCCCTCCCAGGTCATGTTGTGTCTAGTCCGATTTGTATAGCTGAGTGTGTTATCATCCTTGGTGGAGTGTCCAAAGATTGCTCTTGGTGGTTCCCGCTGCAGAACTTTACATAGATAAGACATTTATAAGTACTCAATACAAACTGTTCCTGCAGAAATGGTCACGCAGGACAGTCTTTTATGTATAGCTAAGATATTTAAGAGATATTTTGTATGTAGTTAAGATATGAATAGTAATGAACTACACAAGTGCTGGGTGGTGACTTCGGATGATGGGCAGCTGGATTATAAATGAGCAGAGCAGTGGTTCAGGGGTCTCACCCCATGCAGCTGCTGCTGCTGCTGCTGCAAGTATCTTTGCAATGGAGACTCCTATCACCACCAGAGACCAGCCACACTGCTCAGGAGATTCGATCCCCTCTGTGTGTGTTACCTTATGCTAAGATATGCACAAATTACTTTTTTCTTTTCACAAACACTCTATCTGCACAACAGCAGGATGGAAAAAAAGTGTCCGTACAACAGTTCTATGGAAAAAGGATTTGAGAATCATAGCGAATTGTTGCGTGAGTTTCACTCTGCTGTAAGAAAGGCAAATTCTGCCTGGGCATACCTAACAGAAGGAAGAGAAATGAAATGATCCTTCTGTTGCTCCCAATACAAGAAGACCCAGATGAGGGTCTGAAACTGAATCTGTTCTTCATGTCCACAGCGGGCAGGACAGGAAGTAATGAACGTAGGCCACAACAAGGAAGGTTCAGGTTAGAAACAAGGAAAAACTTTCTTTGAAGGAAAGATCCTGAAGCTCTTGGACAGATTGCCTAGAATTCTGGTGACAGCATTTCTATTGCTGCCTAAACTGTTCCTGAAAGTTTTCAAACCTCTCTTAAAGATAAGACTGCCACAGGATGAGGGAATTGTCTAGGTGACTTCTTGTGATCCTTTTCAGGTCTATGACTCTAACATACTGTAGCAAGTGAAGGAAAAAACCTGTTTTTATTTGTTACAATTAGTCCTGAAATGTTTGAAGTGGATAAATACAGAATGGTGGAGTAGTCTATTAGAAATATCACCAAATAAACGACAACCATGTGCTTCCTTATCATTTGAGTACCTTTACGTTTACAACCAGTGAAATTCTCTGTGTCATTTTATCCCCAGTGAATCTCATGATATGTAAAATGAAAGAAGGAGTTAAACCAGATGTTTCTATGTTAGTAGTAGATCCTATAAGACCATTAAGTTCACTGTGACTGAAAGATGCTGTAATAGGAGCTTCAATTCCTCCAGACATCATCTAAGTAAACAGGCATTTTTACTCCTCAGATACATTAGCAGATGAATAACCAATCTCATAAATGCATAATGAATGAATAACTTGTTTCAGTCCCTGGAGGTAACACACAGACTAGATACCATAATTTTCTATCGAAGAAGTGCTCGTTTCAAGGACAAGCCTATGAATTTCCTGCAGTGTAAATCAGTACCATCACCGTGTGCTTACCTTTACTTGGGTCTATTTGCAGCACGAAAACCTTCTTTGTTTAAACTGAGAGAGCTGCCAAATATCACGCCTCTCACACGACACTCTGATTCTTGGCAGCAATGACGATGACTCCAGCAGCCTGACTGCACAGAGGGAGCTGTAAGAAATGTCTTACAGTGAGGCCCAGAGTCTGACAGCAGGAACCTGTCTCTAGCCTCTCCTCTTCCCTCCAGCTCATGTGAGCTGCCAACAAGGGGGGCACATTATACCAGCAAAGAGACATGGGCCAAAGCTGACTCCCTTAGCTCCTTTCCCAAAGGGAACAGGGACAAGGGAAAAACATGCTACATAGAGGAGAATAATTTGTCAGAAGAGAAGATGACAGACAGGTGCATTGTTCCCCACTCCCAGGAAGGCTATAGCAAAACTGAAAGTCAATCATACCTTTAAACATACCCTTTAATCAACTCAGCCTGCTTGCCAATGACGCGGTAGTCGCTGTCATCAGTGAAGAGAGAGGAACACAAGCCTCTGCATGAGACACATAGTGAAGGTGAAGGTCCAGAGAAGGTCTGTGAAATATATGCTGGTGCCTGTGGGGCCATAGACTTACTGTTCTTTATGCCTGGGAAAGTCTATGTCCCTGAAAGCACTGGCCTGAGTCTCAGGAACCATCTCATACCACTGTAAGCTCTCGCCTCGTGAAAATCAGTCCCTCTTGAGCTCTTCCTTACACATCAATTTACTGCAAGAAGATTCAGCACCATCTCTGGCAACATGTTCCCTTCCACCTGCACCACATATTTCATTATGTCCAATATCTCCCTCCTTCAGACTTCTCTAGACTCATGTGAACCCATGTGAGCACCATTTAAATTCCTTCCCAGAGATAAGCATCAGACTTTCCCACACTGTTTGGAGGTATATAGCAAGCAGCTTACCTTTTTAAACACAGATTCAGCTACTGAATTCTTATTAAATAATTATCACCAAAAGATATATGTGACTTGTAGAAAGCTACATGAGAAAAATTAAGTGAATCTTGTGAGACTCCAAAAGTTTTGAGTGGCTTGGTGCTCATTTGCTCTTAAGAAGTGACTTTTATTAGCAAGTACACATACAACCCCTTACCCACTCAAAAAAAAGTAAAATCTCCAAAGAGTGAGAAATAAACTATGTATTAAGCTTTAACATGTGTAACTGTCAGGTTTCAGGAAACATGACTGCATTCAATAAAGAAAAAGAGAACTACGTCTTCAGCAGCTGTAATCGCAAATTCATTAGTTCTGATATAACTTCAGAAACATTTTAATAACAGTCTTTCTAATTTATTTATGACTTAAATGCTTTTGCTGATGAGAAACACTACACCTAAGATAGCACAATATAAAATAGCACCTATCAGCTGCTGCGTTATCTGTGGTGGTATCCACCCACTTTATTGAGGAAAATTACAAACGAACCTCAGAGAGAAAGAAGATGCTGTGTGTGGGTATTAACACAGAGCCTGATGGAGTCAGAGTACTAATGTGCTCTAACGGCACGAGAGACTCGAACGCTCGGAAGCAAAGATCATGTTGGGGGAGGAAGGCTTGCTTGTTTGCTGTATTTTGCCTTTTTTTACCTCCTGATCCTTGTATATTTTTCTTTAAGTCAAAGAAAATTAGTTTCCTGAATGCAGGATTTTTCAGAAAAAAAATCTGTGCCATTCTGTCCATTCCCTCACTGACTTGTGTCACTCACTATTGCTCATTTTTCAGAGCTTGGCATCGATATCAGGCTCAAATTCAGCACAGTCACATTCCTACCAGTCAATCAATCTTTTCTCCTTAGGAGAAAAATACGTTTTTCTCTAGTATAAATGCTACCTACGTTGGTTCTTTTTATTACAAGCAGATGACAAAACACAGCAGCTGAGACTGTATGGCATAATCAGACTGACCTATATTTCATTAAATATCAGCCTCTATGGGCTTTAAATGCATTGTTTACTACTTTCAACTCATTTCAGCATTCAAAGTAAATTTTTCCAAAAGTCTCCCCACAGATGAGGATGATTTCATTTAGCAGTCTCTGCAGTCAGACAGAAGTGTGGCTTTCTGTGTTTATTTACAGTACATGTTTGAGTCAAATGTCACCTAGCAACTGCAACACATCCCCTTTTTTACTGCTACCCCTAATCTTAAAAAGACCAGTGCACATGTGTGGTTTGCTTCCTGTGAGTAGATCATGTTGAAGGTGATGAAGTTACTCATGTTTTGTATTTTACAGGCCTGAGGGAATGAAATGTACTGAATAGAATAGAAATAAATTATTTTTGATCAGTGTTAAAATAAAATATTTTTGTACTATATCTGATTTGTTGAAGTGCATTCAAAAATATTCAGTGAAATCTCACCCAGGATGAAATTCCATTCATCTTAAATTACAGTATCTTAGGCACAAATAATTTATTATTATACAAGTTACTTTGTTTAGGGGGGGGGGGGAGAGAGAGAGAGAGATACTTGTGCATGTAAATGTACAAGACAATATAATAGTAGCTCTAACCTATTCAATGAGATTCTTCTTAATATAACAATTTTAAATAAGAACAGGCTAGAAAGGTTGTAACAGTGTACTAGCTAAAGGGACACTGCTCAGTTGATGTTTCTATGTATTGATCAACCTTTAAAATATCTGTAAAATATTCCTGCTGTTAAAATATTATCAAAACACCTCCCTTCTCTACTAAGAAGGCAGTTGGGATGGAGGGACACAAAGCCACCTTGGAGACTGGGGGTTTTTTTCTTCATAAGGTGTTGATATTAAAATAATTCCTCTGAGGAACAGAGGATTTTGGACATTTTCAGTAAGTCTGCCAATTTACAAGGGCACTGGAAAACATGAAAACAGCAGTGAGAGAGAGGGAGTACATGCCTTGGCTGCAAACCAAGACAAAGCTGGCTGATCTGATCTGAAGCCTAGGAGGTTTGACAGCATCTTGTCTGCAGGACTACAGAGTGGGCTGTGGGGAAGGTGCTCCCTCGCGCTCTCCGTCTGCTGGGTGCACGCCCCGGATTACCAGCTTGCAGCACTAACCACCAGCCAAGGATGGAGCTCACCATCCTCTCACCAGACAGAACTGTGCCTTTCTGTGTTGATTTGCGCATGGCCACTGTAAATACTAAAACTTACAGAAACCAGGGCCACTAATGCACGTCTCTTGCAGTCTTCTGCAGTGACTCTTATCATTGCTTCTCTTTGTAATTCAACTACTGTCTTCCACCACATTTTTTAATTAGTATATCTTTATAGCTTCTTAAAAAGGATTATTTTCTTGAACTCTTCTACAGTCCATGCTGACCTTCTTTCTTCTATAGGCAAATAATTGCATAGCTTTACCACAACCTTAATTAAAAAACCCCTCTAAATTATACTACAGAGTGCCGACACCTTTATTTCAACCCGGGCCTGCTCTTCTTTTTACTGAAAAAAATTGTTACTGTGTGAAGAGATGTAGTTCTGATTCTGCTGTATCATCTGCAGCATTTTGATCTGGAAAATAGTTAGGCTATCCCTGATAATAAATAAAAAAATATTTATTGTTTCTCGGACTCTGAGTGCCCAAAATGTTATTCCAGAGCAGGCTCTGTGGGCATGGATCAAGATGAGAAAGCAAAACCAGAAGACGCAATTGCTATCGTGCCACTTACAGATGCCACGCAAGGCAGCAGAGAACTGTGTTCCCTGGAGAGCCAGAATTACATGCTAAAAATCACTCAAAGGGATCACCTATCACTTGATCCAAATAGGGGCTGAGAACTCATTTGATTAGCATTAACTGATCACAGCAAATACTGTTGGTTAAAATCATCCTTCTGGTTTTAACTCCATACACTAATGTCACCCAGGCAGGCTGTCATTACCCCATAAACTCATGTGCCAGGAGAAAAAGCTGATGGTCTTGGTATAACTCTGTTTACAGGGGTTGCTTGTCACTGCTACAGATATTAATTAAATACTTCTTATTTTGAATATCCATAATTCAACTTCCAGACTATTTTTGTTAATGAAAGCCTCACACCCACATGACGTGAAAACTAACATTTCACGACATGGCTTTTTGTTGGTACTGCTGGCCCAGGGCCCCTCGTGCTGCTCTTGCATCCTTGCTCTATGTAGGCCAAATGCCACCATTCATCAAGCCTTGTTTTTCACCCCACCTTTGACAACCAGAATGGCAATATTCATTCGGCCTGCCCTACCATCACAGACTGATTTGTAACCTAACTGCTCAGCTGTCAGCTTCTCTGCAGGCCGCGTTTTATTTTAATAAAACCTGTGGGAGTGAGACAGTTTCTTTGTACAAGCACGGCGAAGGCCTTGAGCTTGCCTGAATCCATTAAGGCTTTATTATTAACTGATCTTCAAGATCTATTTAAATGTGAAGTGCTAGTGATCTGACACAATGCTGAGAATATGTTTAATTGACTTTTGTTATTTTTTCCTTTTTGGGGTCAGAAGCACTGAGTGGTGTTAATGCTCTGCTACTAGAAAGGGCCCTCTACCCATTACTGCCTGCAGAAGAGGGTACTAACCTACCATAACAACACTCAGGACTGAAACCCAGCCTGCTCAGGACATTCACACTTCTTATTAAAACCTAAACATCGTGAGGCATTTAATTGAAACAGGTGAAGTATAATGAGGAACAGGAGGTTGGGCATGATTAACACACAGCTAATCACGCTGGACTAATTATTCTTATTTTAAATTTCCAAACAGTTGGTGTAAAAAACTCAAATGCTTTAAAATAACTTGCGCATCCTCAAAAAACTAGGCACCTGGGTTTGTCACTCCTAGAACTATGCTAAACTCACATCAGCCCATTCACTTGCGTTTCTCAAATGGAAAATGCACGGTTATGGGTTAAAGAAAGATAAGGCTCACTCAAACTGGAGGAATAAGTCAGCCTCATCGGGCGCACAACTGAAATGCCTCTACGCGAACGCATGGAGCATGGGAAATAAACAAGAGGAGCTGGAGACGTGTGTGTGTCTGCAAGGCTATGACCTTCTTGGCATTACAGAGACGTGGTGGGATAGCTCCTATGACTGGACTGTTGGGATGGAAGGGTACAGGCTCTTTAGGCAAGGCAGACGAGGAGGGGGCGTCACCCTCTCCGTCAATGACCAGCTGGAGTGCATGGAGCTCCACCTGGGGATGGATGAGGAGCCCACCGAGAGCCTGTGGGTCAGGATTAAAGGGAGCATTGGGGCAGGGGACATCATAGCAGGGGTCTGCTACAGGCCACCTGACCAGGGGGACCAAGCAGATGAAGCACTCTATTGGTAGATAGGAGCAGCCTCACGCTCACAAGACCTGGTCCTTATGGGGAACTTCAGCCACCCTGACATCTGCTGCAGGGACAACACAGCTGAGCACAAGCAATCCAGGAAGTTCCTGGAATGTGTCGATGACAACTTTCTCCTCCAAGTGATAGAGGAGCCCACGAGGAGAGGTGCCATGCTGGACCTTATTCTCACCAATAAGGAAGGCCTGGTAGGGGACGTCAAGCTCAAGGGCAGCCTTGGCTGCAGTGGCCATGAAATGGTGGAATTCAGGATCCTCAGGGCAGCGAGGAGGGTGCGCAGCAAGCTCACTACCCCGGACTTCAGGAGAGCAGACTTTGGCCTCTTCAGAGACCTGCTTGGTAGAATACCATGGGACAAAGCCCTGGAAGGAAGAGGGGTCCAAGACAGCTGGCTAATATTCAAAGGTCACCTCCTCCAAGCTCAGGAGCGATGCATCCCAACAAAAAGGAAGTCAAGCAAATCCACCCAGAGGCCCCTGTGGATGAACAAGGAGCTCCTCAGCAAAGTCAAACAAAAAAAGGAAGCCTACAGAGGGTGGAAGCAAGGGCAGATAGCCTGGGAAGAATACAGAGAAACTGAGCAGCTAGGGAACAGGTTAGGAAAGCCAAAGCCCTGATAGAAATTAGTCTGGCCAGGGACGTCAAGGACAACAAGAAAAGCTTCTAGAGGTATGTCATAAAAGGAGGATGAGGGAAAATGTGGGTCCCCTCCAGAATGAAATGGGCGACCTGGTTACCCAGGATATGGAGAAGGCTGCGGTACTCAGCAACTTCTTTGCCTCAGTCTTCACTGGCAAATCGTTGAGCCACACTGCCCAGGTCACAGAAGGCAGGGACTGGGAGAATGCAGAACCGCCCACTGTAGGAGAAGATCAGGTTCGAGAATATCCAAGGAACCTGAAGGTGCACAAGGCCATGGGACCTGATGAGATGCATCCACGGGTCTTGAGGGAACTGGCGGATGAAGTGGCCAGGCCACTCGCCATCATATTTGAGAAGTCCTGGCAGTCTGGTGAAGTTCCCGCCGACTGGAAGAGGGGGAACATAACCCCCATTTTTAAGAAGGGTAAAAAGGAAGACCCAGGGAACTACAGGCCAGTCAGTCTCACCTCTGTGCCTGGGAAGATGATGGAGCAGACCCTCCTGCAGACTATGCTCAGGCACATGGAAAATAGGGAGGTGATTGGTGGCAGCCAACACAGCTTCACTAAGGGCAAATCGTGCCTGACAGACTTGGTGGCCTTCTATGATGGGGTTACAGCATCGGTGGATAACCAACTGACGTCATCTACCTGGACTTGTGCATTTGACACTGTCCCGCAGGACATCCTTGTCTCTAAATTGAAGAGACAGGGATTCGATGGATGGACCACTCAGTGGATAAGGAATTGGCTGGATGGTCGCACTCAAAGGATTGTGATCAATGGCTCAATGTCCAAGTGGAGAACAGTGACAAGTGGCGTCCCTCAGGGGTCGGTACTGGGACCGGCACTGTTCAACATCTTTGTCAGCGAGATGGACAGTGGGATCGAGTGCACCCTCAGCAAGTTTGCCAATGACACCAAGCTGTGCGGTGTGGTTGACACGCTGGAGGGAAGGGATGCCATCCAGAGGGACCTTGACAGGCTGGAGAGGTGGGCCCGTGAGAACCGCATGAAGTTCAACAAGGCCAAGTGCAAGGTCCTGCACATGCATCAGCACAATCCCAAGCACAACTATAGGCTGGGTGAGGAATGGATTGAAAGCAGCTCTGAGGAGAAGGACTTGGGGGTATTGATTGATGAGAAGCTCAAACATGAGCCGGCAGTGTGCGCTTGCAGCCCAGAAATCCAAACGTGTCCTGGGCTGCATCAAAAGAGGTGTGACCAGCAGGTCGAGGGAGGTGATCCTGCCCCTCTATTCGGCTCTTGTGAGACCCCACCTGGAGTACTGTGTCCAGCTCTGGGGGCCCCAGTACAGGAGAGACATGGAGCTGTTGGAGCGAGTCCAGAGGAGGGCCATGAAGACGATAAGAGGGTGGGAGCACCTCTCCTATGAGGACAGGCTGAGAGAGTTGGGGGTGTTCAGCCAGGAGAAAAGGTGGATCCAGCGAGATCTAATTGCGGCTTACCAGTACCTGAAGGGGCCTACAGGAAAGATGGAGAGGGACTGTTTATGGGGGAGTGTAGTGACAGGACAAGGGGTCATGGGTTCAAGCTGAAGGAGGGTCGATTTAGATTAGATGTTAGAAAGAAACGCTTTCCTGTGAGGGTGGTGAGGCACTGGAACAGGTTGACCAGAGAAGTTGTGGATGCCCCATCCCTGGAAGTGCTGAAGGCCAGATTGAATGGGGCTTTGGACAACATGGTCTAGTGGAGGGTGTCCCTGCCTGCAGCAGGGGGGTTGGAACTAGATGATCTTTACGGTCCTTTCCAACCCAAACCATTCTATGATTCTATGATTTTATGATTCTATGAATGCAGAATCCTTGCCAAATCTAATTCCTACAGTAAAATGAAGTAAAAAAAAAGTATAACTAAATACATAGGAGACAACTAGAATTAGATTCCAGGGATATTACTGGTTCTGACAAGGTGAATTTATCCAAGCTTTTACAAACAGGATGTCCAATTTACCTCTGAAGAAGCTTATATTTTTCTGTTCCATCTTTTCAATCTGATGACATTTCATAGACTGCTGCACCATTAGCAAATAGGTTCCTACTTTTAAAAATGGCTTTGCCAAGCTCAGAATTTAACAGATAAATACAGTTTGGATTCTATGTTTAAAAATTCACTATCTATCATCAGGATAATTATTGTTCTAAAAAAATGAGGAGGTAAATGTAAGCCAAGGTGCAAAACAGACTGGAACAACTTTTGCACTCTTTTATGCTCTGCTTTGCCCCACTGACATAATCAGGTTGCAAGGGGTAAGAACGAGGCTGAAAATCTTTCCATTATAGAAAATAGCTTTGTACAATGAAAATTTCTTTGCAGGTCTTGTTTAGTTCCATAAATGTTTCTGAATCAAATTTTGATCTGATTGATGTTTTCTACTGACTTGCATAAAGCTGCAAATCACTGCCTGTCTTCTGCTTGTAGCAGGATGTATATACAGGATGTGTTATTAATTTAATGTATCTGCAAGAATATGACCATTTTTTCATGTAGTTGTTTTTTAAAAGGTAAAAAGTAAACTACAGGTCTGATTCTGCAGCCCTGATCTTGTGCCCCATTGTCTTAGATGCACTTAATATATATTACAAATGCTAAGGGTAAGATACAACCATTAATTGCCTTTAAGAAAGGTTTTTGCCTTTGTATATATTGCATATAGACTGATAACAAAAGAGTGTTTGCTCAACTTGAAATTACTTTCATTTTCTTGAACTTCCATGATAAACACTCAAAAAGAATAACTGAAATAAATATGATTCAAACCTCTCTAGGGAGCAGTTGATTTACTGTGAAGACCGCTTTCTGTGTCCTGCACTGCCCCTTGCTGGAGTATCTCACAAATGTGACGGTGTAAATTGTAATAGCAGCACTAATTAAAATGTGTATCAGTTTCGGAACCACGAAATAATCTTAAAATATAAGGATTGCACAATTTTATAATCAGTCACTTAATCAACAGTTCATTATTACACACATGGATGTCTTTTCTGTAAAACTATTGACCATTCCCATTTGCAAAGACTAATTTTAATCCATACAGAGTTGATGAACACTGTTAGCTTTTTCCCTGATTGCTTTCTCATAAGAGATTACTATTGAAAGAAGAAAACCATAAAATGAAACACCCAGAAATATTGCTACTTTACCACTAATGAAAAGTGGCAAAGAAACCAAGGCAAGCAGATGCTTTTCTAAAAAACAACGTCTAAGATGTACAGTAAATACGAACATCAACTATATACAGAAATGAGAATAAGAAAAATAAAAAAACCCCACACTTAGCAATATCTCTTACCTCTGAAACTTCCATAGCATTTCCTGTTATCCTTCAAAGATGCATCTGACGAACTGGTGTCTGTTATCTTTGTGTGTGTTATTGGTCATAGATTCATTCATTCCTTCGCAAAGCCATTGCAAGTTTGACAAAATGAATACACTTGAGTACCTGTGTCTGCAAATCTGTATTTTTCAACTTTCTGGTTCTGATGTTTGATTTCTTTTAAGTTTTCTATCATGGATACTATTCAACCTTAAAACAAGAGTGTATTTTCACAAAACTTTGAAAGGTCATTTGTACAACTGCTTATGTAGAAAACCTGAATTACATGTTAGAAGCTCAGTGAACACTTTCCTGCATTAAAGCCTACCAAACCATACATATTAACCAAACTATTTGTAATACCCCTCAGCTAGTCATAATTTATTCAATTTAGGCTGATATTTTTAATTGTATCCTACATGCATATATTAGCTTCAGAGCAGTTATTCTATATATCAGATTTACGCAAGCCCAATGTAAGTTACTCTCTTCTTCCTTCCAACGGGCACAATCCTTTGTTGGTGAATGAAGCCAATGACTGACCTTCTTTGAGTTGTCTCAATGAAACCACACATTCTTATTTGTCAATAAATAGTAAAGCACTCTATGGTACACTTGGTCTTTGCACTGAACTGAGAGACATTGCTCCCCTGAAAGCTGGGGGCAGTGTAAGGGTCAAAACAACTAGTCTACACTTGAAATATTACCTTCAATTTAAAAATGCACAGGGGAAAAAAATAAAGAGCCATAGGCAGCTGGTTACTCAAATGCCTTTCTTTTAAGGGCTTGCAGGAAAAGCCTGTGGGAAGAGCCTAGCCCTGGCCATACTGACAGCAGAGTACCTTCTGACTTCATCAGAGCTTTGATTTCACCCTCAGACTTTTAAAGTGTCCTGGGAATTTGGCCCAATATGTAACCGGGTCAAGTGGCAAGAACAGGAATTGAACCATACCTCTTAAATAATCATCCGTAGTAATAGATCTATGGGTGGTAAGAACACTAAAGAAACAGAAAAGACTAAGAAATCTGAAGTGATAGTGGAAAAGAACACCATGAAGCACCTGCTGCTCTTTAAGAACTGAGAAAGAAAATAAAGACTAAAATTTTAACTTTCGTCTGTTCCTGTGTGCCATCCCAGGTGCTCATTTAGCCGCTCCTCTATCTTGGGATGTGAGACTGACAGAGGTCCAACACTCAGCGGTTCTGTTTTCCTACTCTCCCAATCCAGGAACACATTGATATGCATAAACAAAGCTGAAAACAGCATAGGACGTTGCCTTTTCTTAGCTCTCACATATCCTGCAACCAGAGGGAAGCTCAATGTGGCTGTTTAAATTGTCTTACTGCCACAGCTGATTACACGTCTGCTCTAGAATGGAGTGTCATCAAAGAAAAAATATTTTATGCATTGTACAGGGTGGAGGACTCCACATGAAAGATAAACCGAAGCCTGCCAAACCGACCAAGCCCCCTTCCAGCAAGTCTGCAGGAGAGCAGCACTGTGAATAAGAATCTGGATGCTACCACAGACTTAGCATGGTGAAAAGGATGACAATAAGTCTCAGGGGTCTCCGTGTTTCATCTGTATAAAAGGAGGCAGGCCAACTCCCAATTTACTCATAAGATTTGATTGAGAGGGACAGAAGTACAATATATTTTTTGGCATCCATGTAACTGTGGCTGGAACACTGTGCCTATTTCAAGCATCCAAATTTCAAGAAGGATTCTGAGAAATTGGACAAGGTTCATAAGAGAGCCTAGGGAATGATTAAAGAATTAGAAGACATGCCTTCTAGTGAAAGACTCGAGAAGGTTAATCTACTTAGCTCATCAAAGAGAAGGTTAAGGGGTTGGGACTTAATCATAGTCTCACATCTAATATCAGAAGCAGAAGTTTGACAGTAAAAGAGTTTATCTATCTCCTGCCTAATTACCAAAGGTCCAGTGGTTGAAAGCTGAATATAAATAAATTCAGAAAGGACAGAGGGCAGATTTGTTTACTAATGTATTTAATTTTAACCAAGGAGGGTAATTAACTACTGGGGAAAAAAAGTGCTACATTTTGCCAGTGGTGTCAAATCAAGATTGATGCTTTTCTAAAAAACTAGCTGTTCAAGCACAGCTATTGGGTACAGGCCGTGCTCTTTACTGAAAGATATAAATAACACAGGATGAACTCAGAGAAACAAAGTCATCAACATATTGTACTGAGAAGAAGTGCCATAATTTCTAAATATAGCAAGTCCTTCAGTTCAGAATTAAATCTGCCTAAACCTGAATTAAAAAAGGTGCCCACAGAAATCTGAATCACTAAAAGGGCATACCTAGCAGCAAATTGTAGCTAGAATTAAACATCTGAATTTAGTCAACTTAAAAAAAAATGTACACAATATCCACTTCATTAGGGGGTATGTTCTGAGAGACTGTTTTGTCACAATGTCCCCCAAATCATTCCTAGTTATTGATTTGCAATGTCCAAGCAGATGAATGTGACTCTGATAAGGATGAATGCTTCAAAATTGAATGTTTCTCCACAGCTGTCTCTCAGACAAGCTTCTAAACATGTCTGGCATTATTGGGAAAATACAATATAATAATTAAACAGGAATTGTCTTTCCTCCCCACCCTGCTTTTTGGTAATGGTAGAAGACACTTGCAATGTCAGTGTTTTTTTCTAGGTAAAAATGAATCAGCTGTGTCAGGAACCAATTTTGCCATAACACAAATTACTTTTACATTTTCTCTTTGTTCTGGTAAGACAGGTGTCCTATTGATGAACAACCTCTTCCATTTATTCATACAAGCAGTCTACTGTGGTAGCATGAATTTTGAAAGAAGTATAACCTCCTACTCATGAACATTAGGGTATGTAAGATTTAGCTTATTGAGTGATTTTCATTAAAAAATAGAAACATAGAATATATACATTGATAAGTGTCTCAGCTCTTAAACTAAAACTGTTTTGTATATGCCTTCACCTTCACTAATAGCCCACAGGCCTAAATTTCACAAAGAAAAAAGTGTATTCTTTAAATCATATTAGCTAGCACAAGGTAGCCAACTTTTTGGCAGACCAAAGAAAAGATTACAGCAACCTTACAGTCCTTACATTAACCTGGATGTATGCCAAAATCTGCCTATTTCTTATTCAGATTAACTTTTATTATCTGCTTATCAGATCCTGAAAGTATCGATCTTCAGGTTGCAGAAATGCCCATTCCTTTTGTGTGTCAAGCTTGGAAAAATAATTGTGAGCCAAGAGTCAGACTGGTACTATTGCCTTACTCACACAAAAAGTGGATTTTATTGGAGACAGCCTAGCGCTTTCTTCATTCACTTTTGATTAAGTTTTACGGTTTGTTGCCCTGGGAAAAGAATCTAAAAGTATGTGAGAAATACATTATTTCTCATTTAGGCATGCATATGTTCTTGAATGCTTACATTATGTTTTAATATCCCCTTAAAGTTAACCGCGAGAGCGAGATTCTTTTCTCCTGTTTGCTGTGATGACTGGATTAACAAGCAGAAAGGTGCCACGAGTAGCAGGACAGTAGTATCGCAACCCAGCACTGCCTAAGGCTGATGCCCCATTTGAGTCTCAAGTCTTTCCAAAAGGGAAGGGAATTGGATGTTGCTACGGGGCTCAGAAGAGGTTCATGGTGCAGGTCTAGACCCCGGGTAAGCTCACAGAGATGGGTATAACTGCATGCAATGCAAACAGCACTAGCCCATGCAATGTATATGTTGTCCAAAGCGTTTTGACAGCTGCAGATCTAAAACATGTCCATGTTCTGAAGAACAATTGGTTTTTTCTTTTCAGCATATTGTGTTTCTTTTTTGCTATTGCTGTTTATTAATTTGACCTTCTTTTTAAAGTTTACTACTAAATCACTATGTTTTCCCCACATACTAATAGGATAGCCTTATCAAGAGAGACATTAAAGCAGCTGGTACTTTATGAGCAATCCGTATCACTCCAGGTTAGTCAAAAAGTATATCAGTTACTACAGAGCTTAGGAAATGAAACATTGATTCTAGGCAGTAGCACTAAGAGCTTTAGAGGTTTAATGTTTTACAGCTGTGGAGGTTTATGTTTGTATATTTCTAAACTGCTTAAATCAGTGGGATGCAATATTCTAAGCCTTGAGGATCAAGCTTATTTTTAAAAGTGCAAGAGACAATAACAAATGCTGAGACAGGTTCTCTGTATTATTCTGAGCTACATTTGTGAAAGTGTAAGGTGAATTCAGAATATTTTTACATTAGATGGCTGGACTGTCACAGATTTTTTTTTCTTCCAGATGGGCTTGGGACAAATGTTTATATCTTCCTGTTTTGCCGTATTTTGCTAATCATGGCAGGGATAGAAGAGGCAACTCACCAAAAGCCAGAAGCCCTTTTCTGATGTGTAATTCATGGAGGGATGCACGTGGGGAACTGTGCAAAAAGTGAAGTTGCAAGGTCTATCTAAACAGATTTTACCAAGTTATTTTTGTGCCATTTCAGTGAACTGAATTGGCTTGCTGTGGACGGCACTCGAGTTGGCACAAGGTGGGTGGTGTGAGCAAGTCATTAGGAGGTAGGCTTTGGGGGGCAGGAGTTGAAGCTCTGCATCTGAGCAGTAACAAACCAGTCAGTTTGGATCAAGCCATACCTTGAAACTTTGTCCAGAAGAATTTTGTCCTTCTGTTTAAGTGAACTGTGTCAGGGAGGAGTCCTCCTGGAAGAATCCAGGGAACACCAGAGCCAAAACAAGGGAATGCACTTAGCTCAGACATACTATGTGGCAGAGCCATAACGTAAGAATATAGATGGATAGACAGGTAAAGAGAAATAACCGTTTCATTAAGAGATTTTTTGAGAGGTTTCTGTGCAGACCTACCCAGAAATAGAAACCAGAAAAGCCTGTTAAGGAACAGCATCATTAATGTATGCAGAGGCTAGACATCTATCTGTAGAAGGAAAAATGTGAGGTAAATATTAATTTGGACGTAAGGATGAAAATGTGTGATTGGGTGACATTGCCTATATTGGTTGAACTACACTAAAATAGACCTATACATCCTAGTTGCTTAAGAAGTTACCAAGTTACACATATATGCAAATTTAATGGCAAGTTGTTGATTTTTAATTATTTATAGTGAGATATTACAACTAATGCTTTGTAAACTACAGTTACTAGGTAATAGTCAATGATAAGCCCACATACAAATTCTTGTGCCAAGAGGGGCAAACTCCATGTATGTATACAAGCATACCATACAACAAACTTGTTAAAGCCAAGGTCTTGTGAATAGTATACTAACAAGAAACCTCCTTATGGAGAGTAAACTAGCTACTACCTAGCAAAAAATGTATCTGATAATACACTGTGAAGAATTCTCAATATTGATACACTATGTGTAAATCTAATAATGGGAAAGACTATCAAAAGATTCCAAATTTCAATACTTGTGGTAGCTGAGTTAATTGGAAGTCTTACCCATAACCTTTTCTGAATATTTCCTCTTCTTGCAATGATCTGTTATTTCCTTGCTTGTTAATGGAACAACAGGTAGAAATTTCTCAAGTGTGAGACTGCTCTGCAGGCTGGTTTATAAACACAGAAGAGTACATTATAACCATCCTCTGTTAAAGTTATTTGTTCTGTGAAAACAATTTGCAATCTTCTTGACCAATTCAAAATAACCTCCAATACATTTTTTTTGCTATTAGAAAGGCAGGAAAAAAAAGAGCATCAATTTGTGGTTTGGGGTTTTTTTTTTTTTTCATTTGAAACATTCTACAAAGACCTATTTCAATTTTTCTAAAACTTCAATAATGTGAAAAACAAACACTTGGAGATACTGCATTGTAGAGCTATAATGTAAGGCAATACAATGATACACCAGTAGAAAGGAACAAACATTTCATTAGGAGATTTTCTCTGCGAGGTTTCCATTCAGCCCTACACAGGAATAAAAGTAGAAAAGATTGTAAAGGGAGAGCATGTGGTAATGCATACAAAGGCTAGACATCTACAGTCTAACACATGTTCAGTTCAGCATCTTAATTCCTCATATGAACTTTCAAGGTGAAGATTCTTATACTTTCAATGCAATGCTAATGGTTATCCTGGATCTCTACAATTTAATCACAGCTCGTGATTTTAGTTTGGTGCTACTGTTTAACATTGGTGATGGTCTTAGTTCTTGGTCTTGTAAAGCGATGATATTTTAATCTTATGAATAGAAAAGTTAATCTAAAAGTTTTTACTCAGAAAGAAACTTCTGATGTATGAGTTTTAGATCAACAAAAAAAAAGTGAAAGTTAAAAAAATTCATAAAATAAAATAATAAAAAGAACACTCCATCTTCAGGCTGCTGCGATGGCGTGGCTGTGTGCACCTGGTGATCTGAATGTTGCGCAGAGCTCTGCCTGGGTGTGGGTGCGAGTGGGAGAAGAGCATGCTACGTATTGCCGGGGAGGGGGAGGCCAGATAGCCCGGCTGGCCCCAAGAGAGCTACAGACTTTCCTCTGTCTTGCACTTGCTCCACGTGTGTATGCAAGTATACCATAAAACAAACTTGCTAAAGATCTAGGAAGTCAACATGCATCACCACAGCCACCTTACTATTAATGGCAAGTTTGCACCTGCTTTACTATAGTATAAATATCAAAAAAACAATGCTACACTGTACAACGCTGTACATGTACAACTGTAAAACAAGGTAAAAAACCCCCTCTGCCTTACACAGGACATGCAAATATGCCTTCAGAAAATATACTTTCTCTTCTTTGTGACAATCTTTTGTTGGTTTTGGGGCTTTGCTTTTATGGGTTTACAGTTTTTTAATTAAAGAGACTACAGTATGTATATGCACATATATTAGCTTTCAACATATTAATGTTTGTTTGCCCTGCTTTTTGGCATAAAAAGGAGTTCATTCTAAAAATAAGAAACATGACAGGAAGTTTTCCTTTAATTCAGAAGATCTTTTGTCATTCTCAGTAATCCTACTATATTTGAGTCTTTAATTCACTGTAGAAGCTGCTTCAGCTCCTCGTGACATGATTCAACAGAGGTATAATGGGATCTTTCTTTCACAAGAGGAGAGGCAACATGACACAGGAGCTTTCTGCAAACTCAGAGCAGTGTTACAGAGCTAGTGAAGCAGGCGGATTGAGTTTCTTTGTTGGAAGTCAGTTTTGGTCCCAACTGTCTTATGTTTAAGGTGAAACTTGTAAAACAAATTAAAACTGAAGCATTCCCATACAAACCATAAATCTTATGGTTTAGCATTAAGCTATTAATGGATAAATCTCCAATGGCCAGGAATGATGGAAAACCTGCTTAGCATTACCTGTTGTGCATACTCATTTGGTATTTAATCCTTTCTTATGTTTCCCTTGTTTCAATGCCTTAGGTTACAATATTAATATTCTTTTAATGAAGGTTGTCTATGTGAATTAAATTATACTTGAGTTCTGAAGGATTCAGATGCTGTATTATTTTTTTCTTATGTTTTTTCTCCAGATGATTACTTATTTTTCCTGAGAAAAAAAATGCTTCAGCAAGGTGTTGTCACTAGCTCTCAGCTACGTGAAGACAAGCTTTCAGAGCACCACTTGTAGCATCCAATTTAGATAAGGATAAGTTCTATTTGGAAAATTTTGGAGAATGCAAGGATGAGAAGGTTATCTGCTGACCAGCTGAATGACAGTCAAGAAAATGTAAGCATCTTCCACAAAGGATGGTTGTATCAGAGAGAATGAGTTAACAAAATGAATAAGAATGTCCTATTCAGAATCATTTACAAAGTTATTGTACCAGATAAGAAAGAGCTGGAGTTCAGGAGTATCTCTCTTATAAAACATGATTACATTCCTTAATCTTAGGAGTGATGAATATTTATTCTTGAGCTTTTAAATGTATCCGAAGATTTACATACATTTATTCCAGTAATTCAAGATTTGACAAAACACTGATACAGCTTGTAAGCTTTCCCTGGTGGAAGCACAGCTGAACTGGCGAAGCAGCCTTCCACCAATACAGCTGACAATCAATACATAAAGTCACATAAAAGAAATCAACAAAACATTTCTCTTTCTGCCAGAATCCCTGTTGTACACCAGGGCTCCTGCTGCAACGGGGAAGGTATCAACCAAAGGCCTCCCCCTCCGCATCTCATGTTCCTGCTGGGTGGCCCTAGTAAAAACCCGACACATAGATGAAGCCTCAGCACAAAGGGAAATGGCTTAAACACATAGCTTCATGAGCAAAGAAACTAGGACAGCGTGGTTTCTGGAGGACCTGAGGCACTGGACTGACTCACTAAGGAGGTGCGAGTTCCCATGGGAACTTCTCCCAGGGTGCCGGCACTGTTGAGGCTGTCCTCTCAGAGGGGAGTCTCTGCGGCTCAGTAAGGTATCAGGAAAAAGGATAAATGGAAAAGGTAACTGTGTAAATGGCCAAAAGGGTGGAAGAGTTACCTGCTATACCAAAACCAGAGAAAATCAAAGAAACTGAACTCATTGACACTCCCACTCTCCTCCCCCATGCAGGATCTCATAGCACTTGGAAATTCCTACAGATAAGACTATCTTTTCTTACTTTGATTATTATGGTTATTGGAATGCATCTATATAATTTAAAAAATATATCATATGACATCTACAGAGAAAAGAAAGCAAAAGAAACTCTTAAACTAAAAGTTACATTCATAGCTCTTATTCCAAATTGGGCCACTTTACCAGATCATGAGATTTATACTTGGATTTGTTTAGATCCTCCTTGAGGAGGAAACACAGGATTGCAACCATAAATGTCCAACTATGCTCCAGAGGTGATGCATTTCTTCCAGATCTCTGTGACCAAAAGTGGTCAGTACCTTGGTAGTTTTATTGTCTATGCAATAAAAAAACTACGAGCTTGATTTGCAAACCAGAGACATAATTGGAGCCCCCCTCATCTGTGTTGATACTTCTGAAGAGCTCAGTTCCATGCAAGCAGAGGAGCTTTTTCTCTTTCCTCTAAATACCATTTCCTTTTCTTCTGCATTTTGTTGCATTGGAGTGTCTTGCCTTGTTATTACTGATCTTGCTGTAAGACTTCACAAGGTGCGAATGCACATCTGTGGGTGTAAGAAGTGCTAACACTTCAGTATCTACATTTTAGCAAACATTACCTTCAATAAGCATGCTTCATTGGAGACAGCGAGAGTATGTTTGTGTGAAACTAATCTTCTGGAAAAAAGAAATCGAGCCATTTTGATAATACCCACCTAATACTGGATATCTACAATGCAGATGTATACAGCCAAGCTAGTATCCTGCACTTTCTTTAGAGTCAATGAATAAAAATTTGTAAGGTATGATTTATCTGACCATATTTAGACACATAATTTAGAATGAAATTATTTACATCCTACAAGTGCTTATTACTCTTATGAACTAAAAAGGTGTTAACTGAGAAGCTTGGCTACATCAACATTTACACTATAAACATTTATTTTGGGCATTGTGAATCCCACCTTCTGTGGAGTAGAACGAGGCGGGGGGGGGGGTGAAGAAAAAAAAAAAGGAATTCATAAAGCAAATCTGATTGGCACAGCTGTGCCTTGAAGGGCTGGAGAGTTGGCTAAATCCCTTGCACTTCTATAGCTGTGCTGCACAAATTCATAATTTGAATCTTCCTTCCACCTACAACTGGATGCTGTTGATTTAATTTTACACAGATACTAATTCATTAAAAGATCAATTTAATCAACTAAGCAAAATCAATGTGACTCCAACAGTAAATTTGTTTTGTTGATTGTACTAGTTTCTTGTAATCAGTTTTGTAAAAGAAAAAAGTTTACATGTTAATTGATTTTTACTCTACCGGCTTGCTAAATTTTCATAAAATGCTAAAAAGAACTCCTGCCCCCAAAATGAAACACAAGTTGTAGCCCTGCAAGAACAGATACAAAGCAACTGAACCTTTTGCCACTTTGCCGTGCTTCCAAATTACATCACCTGCAGAAGATCAATAAGTAACATAAGGAACTTCGTGAAAGCACTCTAAAATGATAATGAGATTCTCCTACCAACCAGTGGTAATTCCTACAGAACAGAAGTAAATACAGAAGTATTTATCTCATAAAGAGAAGAAAAAAAACAGTCTAAAAGACCTACCACAGAAATCCATCTTGTGTTTCAACTGGTAAATATGTTTGAAAAACCACAGGCTTAGAGCAGAGCACTGGAGCCCTTCCTTCTACCAGACCAAAAAATTATGCTGGAGAATTATTTGCTCCAGAGTTTCATGCTCTCAGTTCCCACTTCTACAAATTACAGAAGTTGTCTTCCTTCCTGGACAATAATTCATGAGAAGGGGAAGTTCTTAAAGGCACAACAGACAACAGGGTAAGGAGGTATTGGAAATTAACTATCTTTTGTCTACGATTGCCAAATTAAGGTCACCTAGTTTCATGTGTCCTGAAATAGACATAAATAAATAAAACTAGATTCATTAAAAAATGGGGAGAAATTTGAGCATTCCAAAGGAGCACTAGCTGATACCGAAGGATATTGAGTACAAGTGAGATGAGATCTGACATCTCCAGGACTGTTCCACCTATGTTTATGGTCCCTCAGCATCAGGATATTCAAGGTAAGAGATGTAACAAGTACACTTGTAGGCAATGGTTGTAGTACCAGCTTCTTGCTACAGAGTGTATTGATTCTGTGTGTTTTAGTGCACCATCATCAACAGAGGGCTTTGTCAGCTGTACCCACTGTGCATGAAGAACTTCAAAATGTATTGAGGTTGTCATATTATCCGATCTGGGCATTCAGCTGCAATTTGCACAGTGTTTACTCTGCACTGGGGATAGAAATCTGTGAAATTGGTTACCATATCACTGCCAAAAGGTAGCAGATGTTTTTGTAGACCTCATCAACCAAAATACATTTTTTATCCTCTAAAACAAGGTTCTAACATTGAGAAAGCCATTCCACTACCTAACTAAGCACTAACTAGAAGAATTAAATCAAAAAGTGGCCAACAATGAAGTTTGCCAGTGTGCTACCTCCATAGCTATAAATAGTAAGACAGAACTGGAGGAAAATTGTAATTTTTTTCAATTTTCATTCTTGTGAGTAAGGGCATCAAAGGTAATGCAGAGAAGGAAGGTAACCTCACACACTGGAAGTGAGATACACATGGATCATCACACAAAGGTCAAACAACATTTCATATCTCAAATTCTACTCCTGGCAAAGCATGGTGCAAGTGGAAACATTTCCCTTGTGTTTACCAGCACTACATGAGATCTGCACATGCGTAGCTGACCAAAGCTCAACTCTGAATATCTAGCATCAGCACGTAAGGTATTTATGCACGTAATTGATGGCTGTACCTATTAAAGTAGCTCGATCAGTGGGCCAGAGTATATCAATATGAAATTGCCTAAACTAAAACCATTATACCTGAATGGGATGGCGGACACATTGTGTTGGTATAAGAGACTTTTACATGAGTATAATGTTAGAGCTTTCCAAGTAAAAGTATTTTGATCCAAAAAGAAAACAAATCTCCCAAAACATACAAAAAGCCCTTGTGCTCAGCTGGAATAGTGACAACAGGAAAAATGGCCAGACTTTAGTGATTAGCTTTGGCTGTATTTCTCTTCCTCCTAGATTTTACACCGTCACACAAACCTATGCCATTTTTTTAAAAGACATAAAATACAACTGTGGTTTCTTAATTTTTGAAGGCATACAAAAGAAAAGAGAGAACAAGGAAATGAAAAGCTAAACCACTAGCTGAATCAAAGCAAGCTGTGGTCCCCATGTTGTCCTGAGCACAGACACAGTTCCTCAGTATTTCAGAAAGAAGGAAATTACCTTCTGACCTTGCGCATGAAATAGCCTGAGTATCTCGTCATTACAAAAGGAAGCTTAGCATTCTCTCTTTGATCTGAACTGATGTGGAAACTTGGCCTGTCTTGGATTAAGTTGAACATGGAAATTCAACAAGGGAGGTTCCCTTCTGTCCTTTTCACATCCATTTGAAATCTAATTTATAAAGCAGTGCCCTTAATCTGCTTGTAAAATTGTTTTTAACTGTCAGACTTGAGTAGCTATTGAACAAAATGATACACAGTTGAAAGAACTGCCTGAGTATTTAGTCTAGAGACATGGATGCATTCAAATAAGGTATTCCATCTTCACTAGCAAATATTTTTCAATTTATATAATTTCATAAATGATTTTTAAAGAGAATTTAAATATTCCTCAACTACTACTCCTCAGTAGCTGCTAAGATTGTAACAAATATTGGCAGAGAAAGAAAAGCAAGGTAACACTCTGTCCTTCGATGCCTCAGCAGTGCCCTTGTTTTGTATTTTTACAGCAGTAGCTAATAGCTTACTTGCTAGTTCCTCTTTTGTGTCATACACCTGACTGTCTTCTGTCACTTCGGTGACAGCCATTCTGTTATTTAAGCGTATCTTTCCCTTGTATCTAATATAAGCACAAGGCTATCTGCAAAACTGAAGCTGTGCCTTCTTGCTTTTACTGGAGCAAGACTCCTGTGAACTTCGGTGAGAGGATTAAGTCCTGTTTGCTAATTTTCCTAGTGTGAAAACCCTCAGCAAAAGGAGGAAACATGCAGACTTCAGTGGGAACATCCTACTGGCCACAGACAGGGACAATACCTCTCCCAGCCTGTGAAGGGGGCTGGGGACTGCACGGAGACTTTATAGGACCCTTGAGGAGAGCCATATGGGAGTCTGAGACTTCTTCAGAGCTCTTCATACTTCTTAGTCAGACAACACAATGCCATCAGGTCCTCAAGCCAAAGTCTTCAAAAAAGCTGTGCTCTACAGAACAAAATAAGTGGTCTGATATCCAACAAAGTCAAGGGCCAGGATCTTCCAGAGAAGCAGAATATTCAATGCTTTTCAAAACCAGAGGACTTCATTAGCTGTTTCAACTCCATGCCTTTCACCCTCGCTCAGATTCTCCAGCCTATATACCAGCAGCTCTGTCCTGTTGGTCACTGACTTGTCCAAAAGCACCAGATCATTAAGATGTGCGTGATTTTCCCTGCAGAGTTAGCTTCAGTTAACATATGTGCTGTTGATAACTCAGGTCCCATTCATAAAAAAAATACCCCCAAAACCCCAGATGCTAATTCAAAAATAGTTACATTTTTAACTGGAGTTAGCCGGCCCATCAGTGGAGAGCAGCTCGGGAAATACTCCACCACATCAGCTACTGACACAGCTACTCTGTATTGCTATGGTGTTAATTCACAGGGTGGCTTTCCTCATTCAAGCCACATTAACTTGAGGGGCATTAGCTTGAGCGTATACAATTTAAACTAACTCTTTAGTGAGGACAAGTTCTGTGAAGTAGCTTTTACCATAACCTTATGACCTTTCTGCCAGTAGTTCCCTATCAGGAATTCATTTTAAAAGAAGAGCTTTTTTCCCCACTCTTAATGTAGTGTTGCACAAGGCAAAGTAACCAACCATCTGCCAGGTATTTTAGCATGCTGGAATAGCTGCTCTCACCTAGGACAGAATAGAGTCATAACAGAGTCATTTTTATTTCACTTGTTGTTTTATGTGCTTTGACCTCCAGGTTTTGTCATTTTTACCAGAAGGACCTATTATTATGAGTGCTTTTCGCTAGCCAATATAAATCCTTGGCAGCCAGTCCCCTCAGCCTGACTGAAGCAATCAATCTGCCAGAAAATCACAACAGTGTCATGTGCTATGAATATTTTATAGTTTACTTACTTTAATTGCCCATTTCATGCCCAAGCACTAAGGTCGCACTGGTCACACCTGTTAGGATATTTCGTCCTCCATGAGCCTGAAAAGCAGGTCAAACTCGTATCTCATAATTCAGTTAAAGAAAGATAAACTGGGACTGAGAAACAGATGAATCAACAAGCTTCTCCAGACCACAGAGCTATCAAAACGCTTTCAAGACACCCGACCTCTTTTCACCCTGCACACATATCTGTCAGGCACTTTGCAAACGCACTCTGGGTCTGGAGCCACGCGGTGCCCATCTCAGTCAGTTTGTGCAGTGGTTTCTGTTCTACACGCTGATGTGGCAGGCTGGCAATTAACCTCTGCTTTAACATGGGATGCCCTTAGGTTCAAAGCCAAGCTGCTGTCAAGAGAAACACTAACCATAATAAAAATTTACTTCAGCAGCTTCTTTTAGGATTGTTGCATCACAGGATCTGATTTGCATACCAGCCTCTGGAGCACTGGACAACCCAGTACACTACTGAAAACGTAAATGTGAAGATCATCCTGCACTCAAGCTATCTGAACAAATACCTGTGCTATATCACACTCCCAAATTCAACACGTCTATGCAGCTGGCAGAGTTATGTTCTTTCTTCTTTCTGGCGAGGTTGAGATAGATGCTGCATACAGGACTTACAGTGCAAAACGTGCATTGAGCTTTGATGTATTGGTAAAGATTCTCAAAAAACCTTTAAAGAATTTTACTACAGTAGGTTGTCCCCCCAAATGCAAACACAAAAACAGTGTATTAGGCACATTAGGGGCAAGAGCGATGCTCAGTGAAGACATCATAAAACATCTTGTCTACCATGCCAAGGAAATTAAGTTGATTCTGGTCCTCTTTTCCTAAGACAAGATATGGACAACTGGAATAACATAAGTGGCTTTGATTCAGCACTGCTTCTGGGTTTTACTACTTAAAGACAAGCATGCCTTCACAAGTACGCTCAGGTTATTCCACAGTTCCAGCAAGAGATACATGACCTCTGCAGCATGTACTGCTGTGGCAATGCAGCAGGTGATTAGAGATTCAGACGAACATATCTTTCAGTGCAGGTCATTCTGGAATTCCACCGGCTGTGATAAGAGCTGCTGGGAAGAGGCCAGTTTTGGATGTACAGCAGTGCTCTAAGCACTAAAAGCAGTTGGGAACCCGGTGATGAACTTTTGGAATGTGGCATTTTGGTAAAGTAAGATTATTGCCAGCAGATTCAGAACAGACATGATATTCTTCTGCCAGAAACAGAAAACAATGACTGTGGTAGCATTTGTGTCCAAGAACAAGCGGTTTTCAGCTGTCATGCATATTGATATTCAGGAGGAATCCCTAAAAATGAACGTTTGCTAATCGTTTCCATCCAGGCCTAAGGATATTTAGCACACAAAGCGGTTTACCAGATTTGTCAGCATATTACTTCATACACTGTCTATCTCTCATATCCCTACACCTTGCTTGCTGTTGGGATTCACTGCTAAATAGTAGAAAAACCAGAACTGAATAAAGAAGCCATCACAGTTGGATAAATCCCATGAAGCTGACAATAGCGAAGTAGCCTGAAGTAGGAATGCCATGTATTAGACTGGTCTATTACACATTCCATTGCGGTTTATGCATTTCCTACATTTCATGTAAAGATTTTGCTTTGGCAATGTATAGAAATTACAGGTCAGGTTGTTCCTCAGCAATGCAATACCTTGCAAATACAGCCTTTTAAAACAAATAAAGAAATGCACACAAATACACACACACAGAGTGGTGATTTTGGTTTTGTGTTAGGTTTCTGCTTCAAAAACACTCCTATTAGCATCCTAAAAAAATGTACAAAACATATATTGTTCTGAATAATCTATAAATAGCAAATAATTCTCAATAATCTATTTCAGTGCTCTATCTTTTTTTATTGACACTTAAGATGGTGAAATTTCTTGTTACTATTTTTCATGTACTTTAGAGGAGGGAAAGGGGTATCTGGAAAAGTATTGCTGAATAAAGTCTAAGAAGCAGTTTCAGTTTCTTTGTATTCTTCCAAATTTTTATGTATAATATAGAGTCATAATTGCATGTCTTGAATAAACAGGATGCAAAATAATTACACCAAGCACAGAGAGCTCACATGTGCAATTTCAATATTCAGAGACTGGTCAAAAACTTTTTTCCCCCCATCTTGCCATGAATGCTTCTGTCAATTCTTTAATTTTTCCTATTTTTTCAGAAATCTTCAATTTCTTCCAGATTCTGATCACCAGAAGATTCCAAAGTATTTGTCCATGTGTATGGCCACTTCTTTTGCTGGTATTTCTAATGATGCATTTATCCATTTATTTTAATTAACACCAGAAACAATAACTTCAGTATGACTACCTCTGATAACTTGGTAGTCTGAATTTGTCTGAAAATCTGGTCTCCTCAAAAGATGTTCTGATGGTGTATGGGAAGATGCAGCAGTAAATATGCTTGCCACATTCAAATTCTTGATAAAGCTGCATATAATATTTTGCATTTTTTTTTCTGATTCTTCTGCTGGGGAATGACTTTTAATATGTAATGCAGTAATACAGCAAGGATATTTCTTGGATATATTAGTTACAGTCAGCTTTTTTAAAGTAAAGATGGAATCAGAAAGTCCTCTACTTGGTTCCCCTATGATAAGGATCTTTGTAAGAACACATAAAGCAAAAATATGATACTTTTCCTAAATCAATTCATTATCATGCTTTAGCAGCTGTTGAAACGATTTGAAAAGTTTAGTGCAAACTTGAACTGGTAGTTATTTATATCCCAAATAATTTGTAGAGTACAGTCATGTTTCTATCCCTTGTTCCCAACTGTACTGAAATTTAAGAATGTTTAAGAACATTTGCCTTAAAGTGATGTGAAAACCCTTGGCCACATCTAGAATGTAGGTCATACTTTTTTCCTAGGGAAATCTTTTATATAGTTTTTCTTTTCAGGGGGAAAAAAAGCCTTTGTATCACAGGACAAAGCTTTGTAGCTTGTTCTTCCTTTCAACAGCCAAATACGACAATGGGAAGCCCAGTGATGGTTTTGTCTCCATGGAGGAAGCGGTATGTCACATAAGCCTCACATGACTGCATGCATAATATTCTGCTGAGATAAGACCACACAGTAGGAGGAGCCTGGATCAGTCAAAATCTGCGACAAAAACTGCTACTGATAGAAACTGTTCAGGTAACTTAATTGCCCAATCTCTTGACCTGGAAATACTGGACATGGATATGCTGTCACGTCTCCAGATGCACATGAGAAATGGACACCATGGTAGGGCCTTGACTATCCAGGAAAACTCGTAGGCTGTCTATGAAGAGAGAGAAAGTAAGTCACTCCATCCAGCACAAGCCTGCACGAAGTCATCCTTCTGCTATTTTTCCTTAGTAGCAATACCTGAAAAATGCCAAGCAATTTCACTTCCAGTTAAATATTTTTAGTAGCAGTAACACACACATTTCCTAGCACAGCACATCTAGCCCTAGTCTCTGTCCTGGAAAACATTTATGTAAAAATGTTTTGTTACGCGCATCATCAGCTGAAGAGTCAGCAGTGGTGGCACTATAGTGGATACTGCCTACTTCCTTGTGAATAAAGTTAGGACTCCTTCAGTTCAAGGAGCTTACATTAGAGCTGAGAAATTAAACAAAAGTGTTGTAGCTGCTACTTCAGTGACAATCTCTGTATTTACTAGATGAGCTACAAATATGAGAAAGCACTGGTGTACAATTTTAAAAGTGTGGCCAATGGGGACATCTGCTTACTAGCAACATGAATCAATGCATATTTCTACTTATTTTATTACAATACTAAGCTTCTACACTAAAATACTAAGCTTCTATACATGGGACATGTCTGATAAAAAAGAGATTTTGCTTTTGAGATATGCTTCATGTTTACTAAAATACTTCATCATCCTGTTGTTCTTTCACAAAGAAAACCATGTGTTATGGTTTCAAATCAAGTTTCTTTCTTTATAAGTCAATCTCACGGTAAGCAAATGTGCTATTCTTGCTCTGATTTTGTCCTGAATGGGCAAACGAGCCTGAGTGTCAGAAGACCACTTCTGTTCTTATGGCAAGCGAATAGATTTGGTGACTGAGCTGTCTCCTATCTCTAATTCAAAAGCAAGCGATGTACAAACAGCAACAGAGGATAGTTAGAGAATGAAAGGCAGATGTAGAGGGTATTTGCATCTAATTGAAGCTAGCTAATACAATATAAAAGTCTCAATTTTAAAGACTTAAATGGTTACCCTATTCTTAATATGGACAGTTTGCAGGGGTCACTGGAAAATAATAAAAAATCAGTAAATAAAGCAGTTGAAGGGAAAAATAGACTAATACATTTGCACGTTCGGTATACAGGACCTGAGCTGCTGTAAATGGCAGCGAATTACATGCAGTCTCTGAGAGTCAGTACTGCACATCGAACTAGACAAGAAACGGTAGCTATCATTCAGATTAGACAGCGTCTGCTGTGGGCACTGGGCATCTGAAAAGGAACCTGAAGCAAGGAACGTGCGATATTATGCTGATGAACATGAAGAATACAAAGGCTGAACCCGCCTTGGGTTTCCAGGGCTGTTGCTTCTTCCCACTGGCTCTGAACACTGGGCAGTATTCAATGGTATGGAAAGTCAGATGCTCAAGGACAGCTACTGTCTCACCTATGATTAAAAAAAAACATAGTACTTTCTGCTTCTGACAGCTGATTTCAGACTGAAGGCTATATATTGTCCCCTTGATGCAGTACGTCCTTGAGTAAGATTTGAAACTCGATTTTGTGTTTGTTTAAGTGGAAGCAGTGGACCACAAACACATCTGTCCTTTCCTTCAGCAAGGGAACAGCAAAACCTTCATTAATCAAATACAATGAATGTTAAACACTGACTCTATTAACTCAGAGTAAATAAGCTACATGATTACATTTATCTTGGAGGTCAAGCCCAAGGGGATTTGTCAGAGACCACTTCCTAACAGGCTACCCTTCTGCCCTGTCACACTCTTTCCCCTCTCCAGACAAAGAGATGGGCACAGGCGATGTGGTGCCCATACTGTACATCTGCATTGCAGCACAAAGGTGGGAGCAGTAGCTCTGGACATTTTCAGGTAACTGGACTGGATTGCTTAACAAAGTTGCTTGTGAGGACGAATAAAGCCTCTTTATCCATTGTTGCAAGGAGAAACTTCCGTTTTCTGTCCTGGCCTGGTCTACGCCAAAAGCACAAGACTAGAGAAGATGCCCAAGACTTCCCTTTGCTGAGGTGTCTGCATGGTGGGCTGTGCAGGAGACCACCAGATGACTCAGTACCCCTCCTCACTGCCGCCTGCAGAACGGGTGGGAGGAAGGGCTGAGTTAGTCAACAGACCGAAGAAGAACCAAGACATCAAATCCATGAGTAAGTAATCTGATTTTGGTGAACTACCTTTGCAATATGCTCCTAACTGAAGGCTTGAGGGACTAGCAGAATTTATCCTCATATGAATGAATAATTTATTCCACACATGTATGATGCATCCACACATGTTTACAGAAAAAGAAACACAAGAACATAGTAAAAACAACTATAAGTTTTGCAAAACATGATCATATAGCTGCTGATATAAATTCCTTTAATACATTTGCAAGCAACCTTATATGAAATGATATGCAAATTCACAAATGCAATGAGTACATTTCATACACTTAATTAGCATGGCAGAATTTCTGCACTCTCTGATAATTTATCTGTGAAAATTACGTTACAGATTTTGCAGCTGATATGAAGACATTACAGTAAAAAACACCCAGTAAAAAATACGAACTAATTACATAATGAGCCTTGAGAAATCAAGTTCTCACTTGGTACGTCACTGGTGGTATATCAGATATCTACATCAGTGGTACCCAAGAGCCATAATCTGCTCTATAAACATTGGTGATTAAACTTAATAACAAGCTCTTAATTCTGCTGAACTGACTATCCAGGATTAGGTGTCTGCAGATGCCTCCAGTGCTTCGAATGATTCATCTATGTCAAACCAGGACAGGCAGCTCCCTACGGCACATATTTGTGTTTTAAAAATGCACCTTGAACTATCCATACTGTAAATCTTCCTTGCTCTTCCTTAGGTTATACATATCTTTTAATGCTCTAGCCTTTGTCCCAGCATATACTGGAGTAAATTATTTTCTATTACTCAGACGGAAGTCAGGGGAATCTCTGCCCACATGAACACACTGTGCACCTGAGATCGCAAGGGCTATCCCTACCTTGGCCAGTTGTACACACCAGCAGGAGCGGCTCCATGGAGCAAAACACTTGTAACTGGAGATCCCACATCTGCATTATGCCCATTTTCACTTTGGAATGGCGCTGGTCTGGCTCCACTGACCGAATGCTTGTTTACAACTGGAACGTACTATGAACACCTCCGGAGAAATGTTCCAGCTTAGTTTCCTCCCAAAGGAAAGCATCTCACATGTTCTGAGACAGCTCTACACTGCAAACCAAAGCGCAGCGTGGAGGGAGAGTTGGGAGACTTGCATCAAAACCGCGCTCCTAATCTGAACTAAAAAGCTAACGTAGACATACCCCATCTGCCTAAGTCATGATAATGCTAAAGGGTGAAATTCTCTTTCCTCCATCTTGCCTTTCAGGAAAGCCGAGAAGTTACAGTGGCTGGGAAATTCGAATGTAATCACAAAACTTCTCCTACAAAATGGTAATATATCACTTTAATGTGAAGCTGCCCCTCCCATAAAAGTTTGTGCAAAAAGTTACGTGCTTTTGCTGAGTGGCCTTCCCAGATTTAGTTGTCCAAACAGACAAAAAACCTATACTAATCCAAGATGACACGAGACAAAGTTTCTAAAAGTGTGTGTTCTGCTTGACTGTTCACTTGTGATATATGCTCAATGGTAAAGAGGATTTTCTCTATTAGTCATGACTAGTTTGCAGGTCAAGGTCAAACAAATTTAGAACATATGTTTTTGCCTCCTTACACTAATTACAATCCAGTTTACACCAGGGCAAAACCTGGAGGGCCTGCTAGAAACATGACCAGATGCTTGGATCTGTCAAGTAGACATGCTTCATAGTTGCAGTTAGCTTACAGTCACTGTGAAAAATACTCAGTACTCTGCTCTTTGTGGTTTTGTATGTGAGTGTTTTAATTTGATTTACTAGTCTTTTAAATCCAGGAATTATTTTTAAAAGTATAGATTCACACAACTGTCCATAGCTACAAAATTAAGATCTTTATGGGAGAAGAAGGAAAACTATGAGAAATCAGTGAAAAATACAAAGTCCCTTCATATAAGTAGCATATGGAGACTGTTTTGCAAGAGGTAAAGCACTTTGTGACCAGTTTAATGTGGATTAAGCTGTACAGACTACAGCTTCTGAATGAGATTGCATATGAATTTAAGATGTTTAAGTTACATAAACTGATCGCTGTAAATACTTCATAGAGTATGGGGATGGAAAGGACTCAGTGCTCTCATTCACCTTATACCAATGTTCCAGATCGAATGTGCTTGTCTTCACCCTCTAAGGCGCCTTCAAAGAAAATGCATCTGCAAAAATAAGCTGTCTCTACACATCAGAATGAAGGCAAATCAGTAAAGGACAGCAACCACAGAGGTCCAGTTCTGATCCTCTAGGAAGATCTGGAAAATAGCTCCAAGAGACCAGCCTGCAAAATACCTGGGAATGAGTATACCTCTATAAGGAGCACATGTTATGCTTTACAGTGCAGTACAAATTTCCCCATATCCAGATCTTGTTAACGCATGCTGTTCTGTAAGT
Source organism: Balearica regulorum gibbericeps (assembly GCF_011004875.1). Classification (NCBI taxonomy): domain Eukaryota; kingdom Metazoa; phylum Chordata; class Aves; order Gruiformes; family Gruidae; genus Balearica; species Balearica regulorum. Next base: position 71,424,055 of record NC_046185.1, read on the forward strand.
GACAAACATTTGTCTGCCTGTCCCTTCTAGAAAGAATAACCACTGTCACTTCAGTCTTCTGCTTCACAGGTGCAGCTATTTTTGTCTTTCAAATTATGTTATTAGGCAGTACAATTAAGTTAAATTCATAGAAATAGTTCCTAATCTGCATTAGATGCTGTGGTGTCTGTTTCCAACCTGGAAAGAAGAGCTTTTCTTCGAGTTTGTCTGTTTGCATTTTGTTGGTCAGGTAAGAGATGTGTACTTTCCTGCTTGCTCGTCTTGCCTCGCTTGTAATTGTAAAGGACATTTTCCAGACCCTGCAGCTGCTCCAGCCTTTAGCTGCTTCCTGAGCATTCATATGATTATGGATTTCCATCTATAGCTGCTTGCCAGTAATGCACCCACAAACTACCAATAAAAGAGAACAGTAAGACATTGAACAGAAAACTTACAGCAGAAGTAATTTAGGCAAAATTCAGAGCTCCATCTATCTAAGGAATTTCAACATACATATATATATGTTTACTTCTTTCTTCTTCACTGTCTACAATACCCCCTTACAATATTCTTCGTTCAGACCCTAGAAAAGTCATGTGCATGGTTCTCCAGAAGATTTACTAAGTGCTTGCCTGAAGTTTGGGAAGGCAGAGTTACAAAAGTATGTTGTCTTGGAATTTTGTCTCTGCTGCTGATACTGATAAATAGATTTACATAAAACTTCATGCCCAGGAGTCATGAAGTGAAGGGGACAAGCCTGCAATAGATACTTCTGACACAGTGCTATCAGATTTTGACATCAAAACCAAAAAGCCTGAAGTAAGGTTAGTAAGACTGCATGATCTGTTACACTTTCCCAGTAATTCTTGAAGAAAATATTGCCTTGGAGACTCTCGCAAGAACTGAGAATGCTAATGATATGTTTGACTTAAGTTTAGTTATCTCTTTGGATGTTTTCTTTCTGTCTCTTTTCACATTGATTAATGCTGTGTTAGTCAAACTCTTTTGGTTATTGCCACCTGTGATATTTCTTCTGAGGTGAAATTAGGTTTTTTTAAATGTGCTTCATTATTTTGAAGTGTTTTCTTCCTTCTTTTCTTCTTTCCACTGTCTCAGTAAAATTAGGAGTTCTTGAGGAAATGCTAAAACTTCCTTTAGACAAGTCTGCTATGTTCTTAAAAAACAGTTTTAATTTAATTCTGTTCTAGAAAAGGACAGGGAAGAAAATGAAATGAGTGCAGGCAGTGTAGCCTCACCACTGTTCAAAGCGGTCATCAGTATGATTTGTAGCGTAGCTCATTCTTGAAGTATTTTTGGCATTGCTCATTCTGTTTTATAAAATAGAGGGATATGTATGGAAGCTAACTTTATGCTATTTGGCCAACTTTTACAGAAAAATCAGAGACTCTGCCAAGCCTCAATTCATTGGCCAGTGCTGCAGATTGCCATAATCCAGGTCTCTAAACAGATTCTGCAGCACCACATAAGCATTTATTTCAGAAATAAAGCAATAACTTCCTGATCTTTACCTTCTTCTCTTATTTCATCCCAATAAAGTCCAAAAGAGAATGTCGAGTGAGAAGAACAAAAGCAAGATGGGAGTGTGTTATCTAGCTAAGATTCGATTTCTGAATGCAATTTCTCCATGGGCTCTCAGCCTTCAGCTTGAGTGCTTGTGTTATTTTCATAATTTTTTTATTTTTTTTTTTAATGAGAAAAAGCCAAAGCACTACAGTCATGAAATGGGAGATCCCACTGTGGCAGATGTTTATAAACAAAAAGAACATTCTTGCACTTTATGGCTCTATGGTTGTTCCCATTATTCTAATTCACTGAACAGTTAAACTTTACTATGCTGATGGTTTTATAGAGCTTCTGACTCATTGTTGTTCTCCTGACTTCTTGGCAATCATTTAAAGAATAAAGTTTGACCCTTAATCACATGTGGGAAAACATTGACCCACAGTGAAGTGTCTGAGAATATTGTGTTACCAGAAGTTCGGAGACACGACCAGTGAGGGCTCAGCAGAAAGAAGCAGCAGGCGCTATTAGAACAGCCTGCAAAGAGAAGTCCAAGGACGCAGGTGAGAAACCAAGAAATGGGGTAGTCAAGAACAGGGCTGAAGACAATACAGAGCAGAGGCAGCCATGAAGCTACGTGACTGATCTGAGGAAGTGGAAAAGTGAATGATGGAAAAGCAGGTGCAGCATGGTCAATGCTGAGAGGGGTCATAATCCAGTGGAGGTAAGCACAGTCCATCTCAAAGTATGCAAGGATCTTGGTGACAACAGGACTATCCTAAACAGAGGTATCAGATTCCTGAACTATCAGTAACTTTGGAAGAGAATGAGAGAAAGAGTGCAAAAGGACTCATGATATACAAAATCTATTTCAGCCATAGCTCTAGCAGACCTGAGAATATTGAGCTGTCCCACAATGCCCTCCAAAGCAACTACAACACTGTTAAAGAATGGAACAGAGGCCTTTGAACACCTCAATCTTTCAGAAAAAAAACTGATCTGATGAAAGGTACCAAGAAGTATCTCATTGCAGGCAAGGCAAATCTGAATCCTGAGTTCAACAGAACTAAAATGAGCCATTCTGTCCATTATCTGTGTCTTCTTTTCAGAACATGGTATAGGATTTTAAAAGGGTGAACAGTTCTACCTCCTAGAAGCTTATGGGAAAGCAGTCAGAGCTCTTTGTTTCCAGAAATGGTGTTTCCTGCTTATCATTTCTACTGTGATAGTGCCTCAGAGTGTTACTTTAACATAATAAAGATTGGAAAATTGTGTACTACTGATTCTCCTCAGAGGCAAAACCACACCTGAAGTGCTGGGGCTGAAAATCTTTTTATGTTCACTTCCCCTGCCCAAACCCCCAAAATAATAGGTGCTGTGACAGCTATCGATAGTGGGATGACACATAACAAGTCCTTTCTCTCCAGTATCCTTCTGTCAGAAAACTGATCTCACTTCAATCTTTTATTAATACTTGATGTTAGTTTTAACAGGATAAAATGTATGCTGGTAAACCAAAGGAGTATTAATAGTAGTGCCTATACATAATGAAACTATTTTAGTGGTGAGGACACCAAAAGAGAATGTGCTATGAACTAGAGATTTACATATGTATATACAGGCTTTTGTAAGACAGCAAAGTTCTTCACTCTGTAAGTTAGTTTTAATATTGATTTCAAATCCATTTCACACCTAGATTTTGAGAAGCCCTAGCAGGAGTTTATCTTCTACTTATAATTTGATTTACATAGCAAATATGTGGTAAAGATTACCAAAAAAGTTTCTTGCATTGATAGCCTTAGTGGAAATAATATCCAGGCAGCAAACCAGAATTTTACAATGCAGACTCACATAGATTAGAGAATTTCTTTTAATGTACTTAACCAAAGTAAAGCTTGACAATACTCCCCTGCCAGAATAAAACTTTATCATATGAAAGCTTCCCACGTAGCTGAATAGATGGAAATCTTTCATACTAGTTAAATAATATATGCAGCTTCATGCAGAGCAATAAAATGACTATGTTCAGAATTTCATATTGACAATGGGGAAAAAAAAGAAGTAATGGGGCCCATTTATTCCTGGTAAGATTTTATTATCTACAGTAAGGTTATACCTTGAAAAACAGTTTGGAGGCTTGGGCGTGTCAGATTTATGCTGAGTTCTGCTTTTCAGACTATCGGGGCTTTGATTTGACAACCCATTGTAATTTCATGTATTCAAAAGGACTGCCTAATAGGTCCTGAGGTCCTATGGTTAGGAAAGTTTAAAGTAACACCAGAGACTACCAGGTCAGAAGGATCTCTGTATTTGGCTTGGTGTTCACATGTTAGCACTACGCTCTGTATTAGATCAGGCAGTGCAGCTTGAGTTTATTCACATACAACTTACTTACACAAATCTTGAGTGGGCAGACTCACCACTGAAAGAGGCTTTGCCTCTGAATATAATTCTCTGTGGAAAAAAAAAAAAGTACCCTCCTAACTTATTAGGCTAAGTGCCATACACAGAGTAACAAAATTATAAGACAACCCTCAGTGAACTGACTGGTGGATGCCTACAAAAATTAGATATTTCAGTCTGCACCTGACAGACTACCAGCCATTTCTGTCTACCAAAGAAATGCTGAAGGACCTGTGAAAGGGAGAACTTCCCACCGGAAAAGTTTGTCTGCCTTTCTTATTGAGTGGCGTTTTGGGGGGTTTTGTTTGTTTGGTTGTGGTTGCTTGGTTTTTTGTTTGCTTGTTTGTTTTGTTGGATTGCCACATGCCACTCCAGCTTCATGGAGCGTCTATTACCAAAGGCAAGAATTCAGACAACAAGAGTATGCCAAGCACGGTGTCTGTAAGGATCGGGAACACTGACAGAATTTTCTAACAGGAAAAAAGGAAGAGAATCTTGATTTCCTGCATGGGGTGAAGATAAAATCAGGGATCTTCTCTTCCCAGCAAGCAGTGGAGGAAGAACAATCACAGTATCTTGCATGCACATGGCTGATGTCTAGCTGGCTATAAAAGAATAGGATGTGCTGCAGCCAGGATTTGCAAGCACATTGGCATAGATCCCCTTTCTGATTTTTCCACTAAAAAGAGACAATATAAAGCGGCACCACAGTGCCTTATGTTAATGCTTGCATACTCCTCAATCCTGCTCTCTGAACTCTTGCCATCATGTACTAACCACATCTCTGCCAGGTGGCAGATACCTGGGATATTCGAGGAGTACACACAATGCTGAAATAAGATTTCTTTGGGCAACAGCTGTGCTACACAGCTCCCTCTCCGAGTCTGTTCACAGCTGTAAATGCGTTTGAGTGCAGAAGGATGTCTTAGTTCAAGGTTTGGCTCCTCTCCATTTCTGATCTAATCTTTAGTATAGCTGTTCCTGTAGTTTCATGGTTTATTTTATCTTGTATTAATGAGTAAGGCAGTAACGATAAAAAGATATATAACAACAATGGAACCAGTAGTATAAAACTCATCGTCATTTGGCTCCATGAAACGTGATCCCACTGTTATGAAAGAATCACAATGAAAGACAGAAAAGCCCTATATCATCAAGTGAAACATATCTGAATAATCTTAGAATTGTGTTACATCTTAGCAGGTGAGGAGCTGTTACAGATTTATTGGTTCACATTTACCCTGGGTATAACTCAGTTAAAATAAATGGTGGAACAAAAGGAATAACTTTGGTCTATTATGCAGTAAACAGCTTTTATAGCTTGGCTGAGTGAATAAATAATGATAGATAGGTTTTGTTGTCTACTACGGCACATTTTCTGCATTGTACATTTGTATTCATGAATGTGTTTTAAGAGAAAGCAATCATAAAGAGTTGCACACTAAGTTATATATCCAGTGTGAAAATTAAAACAACAACAAACATACCCCAAAGCAACATAAACATTTAGTCATGATCTTATGAGCAGAAGAAACAAGTCTACCAATGTTTCTAAACTGTGGATCTGATCTCCTGCAGTGTTCCCACAGACTTAGTCTGTTGGATTAAAGTGCTGAAGCTTAAGATATTACATTCTCGGACATCCACTCTCTTAGCAATTACTGTCTCCGCAGCAAGGACAGCAGAAATAACACGCAGAAAAAGCAATGGCTCTCTGGACACTGAAGTTCACAAGTTCAGTGCATTAGTTTAAACTACCCTCCGTCTGTTGGGTTTAGCTGCAGGGTTTAACCAGAGCTCAGCAGGATGTTGAGGAGAACAGCATTCTCTTCTGCCTCTCCACCACATACCTGCTGGTCTCTCACGGCTCGGTGTATGGACACCTCGAAGCAGTAATGTCCTTATTGCTGTAGCTTAATCCAGTCCTCCCACTCCTCTGAACCCTAAGGTATCTGAAAACTTCCCCAGAGAAAGAACAAAGATTACAACACAACACCTTTATATTGTTTTCTCACACAGTTCATACTGCTGAATTTTAATGGTTTCAGACATGCTGAAAGCTTGAGCATCCAAATTTAGAAGGTGCGTGGAGCTTAGAGAAGGTGTGAGACACCCTGAAGAGTCCTTTGGACAGTAACATTTTTCAGAGATTAGATAAGGAATCTTAGTACAGCTCTGCTTTCTTTACCAAGGAAAAAACCTTGCTCCCAAGAAACTAGTGGCAAAATTTTCTTTTACTGCAGTCCACTGGGATCTCCTTCCAATCCAACTCTAGCATGTTAGCAGAAACTGTATGTATTTTGATTTAAAGCCAAATCTTACACCCGAAAAAAGTAGTTTGGCCCCCTGCTTTGCTGCACCGTTCAGAAGCCCACTCCTTGTGGCTCCGCAAACAGTGAGGGAGAAAGTAAAATGATCTTTTTCACTTCTACAGGAGGAAGCATGCAGACATAGCCATGGTATGTTCATTGTTGTAGTTGACATGGTACCCTACAGTATTGTGTAATCATGTGGCTTTTATTGCATAGGGCAGACAAACACTAGCTGTTAAAACATGATTTCACAAAGTACTAGTAATTATGCAGATAATGAAAATTAACTAAGAAAAATTCTCCTTTGCCACTGCTAAGAATTCAAATCCTCCTGTTTTCAGTCCAGGAGAGGAAGGGAGGGATAGGTCTATTTTTTTTTTTTTTTTTCCAAGTGAATTTAATAGCTCATTGCAGCTGATTAACACAAACTCAGACGATTTTATTAGTTGCACTGTACTTTCATTTGTAAGCCCTTGCTGTCAGATAACCTCACATACCTCTAAAAGCACTACTCCTTAAAAATATATATTGCACCCTCAGATAACTCAAACAAGATAAGAGGTAAGGAAGGTGAAGGAGGGGTTATTGAGGGAGAGGGCACAGACTATTGGAGTGGCTCCCAGGAAAATTTTTCTTTTTATTAGTCACACACACACATACAACCCACTCTGCTGCTGAATGACATTCTATTTTTCAAGCAGGTAACCTGCAGGTTAGACACATAGAAATACAGGTTATTATTATTTCAGCTGCACTATACTCAGGAATGGACTTGCACCCTAGTGTGCTGACTGTATTACAAACACAATTAAAAAAAAAAAAAAAGTTTCTGTCCCAGTAGACCTTCACAGTCCCATAAAATTACAGAAAGGTCAAATCTTGATGGTAAGTTCAACCCAATTCTTTTCTGGTTTCAAGTCACTCAGAGTATTTTATATTACACCCTTGGGTTCTCTGTAGTTTCTTTCAGTCACAAAGGCATTTGGCAATCACATTATAAACAGTTCAGAAAAATTCAAAATGCAGGAGCATAAATTACTTTAGACATTCTCAACCTTTAGAGAGAGAAGCAAAAAGAGGGGAGGGAGAGGTAACGTGAATGTGAAATGGGGGACAAAGAAAAAGTAGTAACAATGTTTTACTTCCAAACTTCTGTCTGACACCCAGGTAAAAAGGAAAGTATCAGGAGGAATTTCCCAGGAAGATCAGCCTCCAAGAAATCAAATGGTAGCCATGAAAGGGAGGGAAAACATTGTCTTAGGCAAAATTTGCTACCTCACCTGTAGGTGCAAAGTATATGTCCAAGATGGGTTGGGGTGTTGCATATAAGCCCTTTTGTTTTTCCTGACTCCTGGTGAATGGGAGCATGCTAAGCATGCCAGGTAAGTATGCTCTCCAGGCAACATGCTCCTGAGAACTGCACGGTCAAAGAGAAAGTTCTCAAAGGCGAGACTGGGACACAGAGGCAGAGATTATGAAAAACAGGATTTTCTTCCAAGAAAACAAAAAAATGTCAAAAAAAGACGGCAACAACAAGTTACCACAAGTCCCTGTCCCTAGGACTACGTTGATACAGGGAAGTGATCTCTTAATTTTTTCAGATGTGTGCCTGAGCATTCATATTCTCTACATTTTCAATACAGCTGAGATCAGGCTATTGAAATTCCACCAGCCTTCACATTCATCCTCTATAAGACTGATTTTTATTAGACCTATTTGGTTTTTAAAAAGAAGTCTCACTAAGAGGCCCCTCTTGAATCAGGAGTCCTGTTTTGGGAGAAATCACAGAAATGTTCAGTAACAGATAGCTCTCACCAAGAGAAGAATTTTCAACCCAAATAGGCAGACAAATGAAGAATAATTGCTCCCACGGGCACAGAGGGATGAAGACTTGACTGCCATTGGAAAAAAGGTTTTGGAAAAACGCGGGTCTTAGTGAGTCATGCTTTTCCCATTCCAGCTCCATAACCAGCAAAGCATGTCTTCTTTTCCTTTTAAAGGAGCAAGCAAGCAAGCAAGCCCATTTTAACCACACTTTCTTCTAGGTAAATGCTCACCTAGAAGTTGCCACCTTATTTCATCCCCCAACCCAGCTCCCTATATCCCATATGTGAGCAGTAAGAAGTATGAAAAAAGGTCACGTTCTCACCTGCCTTTTTTTCATTTATCTTATAACATCATCAAGGTGCATTTTTCTAAGGAATGTCTAATAATATATTTTGTATCTCTTAAATGAAAGTAGTAAAGTGACATATTTTTATTATAAGCAGCAACAGAGTTACAAGCGACAATGTCCGTCACTAATACAGAAGAATGAATGTTGTCCTGTCTTGGCTGCTTTTAATATCTGAATGCTGAACACGCTGCCAGAGGTGATCCAACTCACCTATGGTAGTGAAAAAGAAATACTAAGAATATTTCAAAACTAGCCCCGTACCCAGAAAAATACAGCAATCCAACAGCTGTGACAGTGGACTGGAGTCCTTCTCCTGTGGTGCTGGATGTGGCTGGAGCAGCAGTTCGTTACCAGTCCTTTTTTGCATCATGGGGAGAAAGACTTCAGAAGAGGATCACAGACGAAGGATAATTTTTTTTAACAACTGTAAACCAGAACCTAAAGACACGGCATAACAATATGTTGCTAAACCTTTCAGAATACTTGTTTTGCCCACAAACAGCAAATCTGAGATTATCAACCTCCCCCTGGATTAGTCACGGAGATCCAAGATGCAGAAGTTCAAACATGGAGATTTGAAAAGCAGGTCGGTGGGTGAGGTGACATGGCACCCCGAAATCAGGCCAGGGGCCTCAACTTTGGCCCACCTGGCCTACAGGTACAGGGACCTTCTCTTAAAGTGGTGGTATCAGGTCCTCTGGATCCAAACAGCAAAGGCAGAGTACACATACACACACAGAGTAGATGCTTGGACAGTAATTTACAAGTGACTGATGAGTGCCGCTCGTGCTGTTACAAAGCCGCTTTGTGACGGCTGCGCTTGCTGCTTTAGGTGCTTCACCTGACAGAGCACCGGCTGAGTTAAGAGGAGCAGCAATTGTTCAGCCAGCAGTGATAAAAAGTGGAAAGGTGAAGAAAGAGCAATGCAACTACTTTACGGAGGACGCTAAGAGCTTGGGCAGGAGACTTTGAGATTATACTATGCCAGCCTTTTCAAGGACTACTGACAACAATCTGTATCACCAGCTTTCCTAACAGCAAGAGGACAACATCTCACCAATATTTGCTCAGTTACAGAGTAGGCTAGGCTTGGCTATGTGCTAACAATCAGTACCAATCTATACAGATGTCATGCACTTGATTGCTTCAGCAATCAGCTGATAATTTGTCAAATGGGACCCCAGCAGCGAGGTCAGCCTGGCAATAAGGATACTCAAACCAAACTGCTGTCACAAGTGTAAGGTCTTGCTTCCCATCGCTCCTCTCCTGCTACTCCCATCCGCCATCCCACATGCAGCCCTATGACTGTTCTCCTTTCCTTGTACTGGGTCTATTGACCTTCTCTTTGCTGGGTGAGTTTCCTAACAGGTCAGGGAAATGAGGCATTTCAAGGAGAGGATGGACAGGCACCAGAGCTGGCCCAAGGTACTGAACAGAACTGTGGGACCAGGAGAACCAGGGAAGATGATGGAAAGAAGCCCAATAACGTCCCCTCTGGGTGGCTGTGGGAAGCTGTTAGATCAGTTCGAGGTGTATTTCCTTTCACCCCTTCAAATACACTCCCGTTACAATGTAAAGGTCTTGCTGTGCTGATCCTGGAAATGTTTGAGGCTCCAGAGCAGGCACAGGTGGCAGGGATTTAAGCAGGTGGAAAAAAGGCAGGAGAGGGCTGGTAATCCATGTATCCAGGCATGGATTTAACATGAGGCGTAAAGAAACGTACCTTAACTCTGGCAGGTGCTAGAGAGATGTACAGATCTAATGTGATAAATTCACACTCAGATGAACAGCTGACTGATCAAGAATTGCAGGGAAGAGAGAAGCATTACAAAAGCACACATACATACAAAGGAGGAAAGTGAAAAGAACAATGAAAACTAACTATCCTGTACCGTGAAGCTTCTGTCACCAAGGTAAACTTTCAGGTGCTAATGCCCTACCCTCCTTCCCCTTCTCCTCATGGCAGCACCAGCTAATGTGTAGCAGTGTGATGAGTCTGATCAATGACTTATCCAGCTGAAAACTAACCCAATGCCCATCTGACTTTTTGGCTGAATCTATCTGACCACACGGCTGCATGATCAGCAATAGTATTAATGCAGTGGCAGCCTGTAATTAGATGAGTTCAAAACACCCATCACCCCGTTACCCAATACAACCCTGCAACGCATTCACAGCACAAACCTGTGCCATCCATCCCGGGACTCCGTAAGGCAGGAATGCCAGTCCGGAAGAGCTGGACAGTTACGCAGTAGTGGCTCTCTGCCTCGTTCCCAGTCATCATTGTCTCAGTAGCGGATAAGGAGAAAGTTTCACTAAATCCTTTGCTTTTCATTTTCCTTGTGTGCACACTCTTCTAATTAGGAAACTGAAGCCAGAGAATGAAATGGAAAGTGGTACATAGACACAGTGTGCTTACACAGCTATCTATCTACCCTAGGAAATAAGGACAAAACTGATACCCTCTAGAATGTCATCATCTTCTACTTACCTACATGTCAATAACTAAATTCCTGTTAAAGCCACGGAGACTTGGAATAAGCAAGGCTAGAGAGAAAAAAAAAAAAAAAAAAAGTGTGCAAATATAAAGAGCTAACGTTTTGCTGGTTTTGTGAAACGGATCTTAAATAAGTACCTTTTAAAAGACTTATTGGATTCTTTAATGACTAGAATTAAGGGAGGTATTGTTTCTGCAAGGGGTATTTTGAGAGGCGGGTAGTTACGGTGCACGCTGTTACAAGCTGTGTGTGAAACACTGGCCCAGAACCATGGGCTGAAGGACACCGTCTCCCTTCGCATGAAACACAACTTCAGAATCTGGTTTCTGATGGAAGCTCACTTACAGAGTGGCAGCTCTGATGTCATAATTATAACATTAACAGGTAGAAAGCTGTTAAAACATGGAATTAAGATGAATATGGTTGATATCAAAGCATTATTTCTCAGATTAAATACAAGGAAGAAATATTCATGTTTCAGTAATTATGATAAGATTGTATGAATAGCTTTCCTCAATTAATTACGTACATTCTGAACCAAATAAAGCCTTACTGTGGCTGATGACAGCAAAGCTCAACATGGTCTTCCTTGCCTGAGCAATAATGGTTCTGTTCACACAGTTGGCACTTCTGAAAGGAAGATGAATTCTGGCAACCAGATCTATTTTCCTTAACAGATGTTTCAAAATATGGTAATGAGGTGTGGGTTTCCTAGGCTGTCAGCTGGAATTCACTAACCAGGAAACAGAACAAAATGGATCTGACGCAATCCATCTTTTCCCTTTAAACCTTTAAAGACTACATTAGATTTAATATTAATTTCACAAAACACTGCTTGCAATGAATTATGTAATAGTACATCCACCTCTGCTAACACAATTTACTCTCAACCTTTCCTTCACTAATTTATAACTGTGTGTGACAGACATCTTGTCTGTTTGAAGGGTTTCAGAGTGGCACTGGCAGCCAGAACACTATCACATCTCCCCAAAAGAAAAACAAATATTAAAAAAAATCAGAAGAAACACATTTTTGGTGACATGTTCAAACTCTACAGTTTGAAAAATGCACCACATTTTTAGATAGCAAACAAAATTCATACTGAACTCAAATCTTAAGTAATTTCTTAAACACAGCTTTATCTTCACACTGATGAAAGCTGTACTAATGAAGGACCAGCTAGAATTATATGTCTAGCAGAGAGATGAAAGAGAATGACTCTCTTTTAATTAAAAGCTGAATCGCGTTTATATTTTCCACTTACAGTAGTTGCCAAACTCTTCTTTCTTGTATTTTTCTAGAATAACTCTTATGTACATCTCAGTATAAAGGAGCAAACTATATTATGACAGTGTAGCATATTAAATGTTCACATACCTGCAAAGACTAAGCAGTTGAGAAACACATCAAAACCTTCAACTTCCAGCATTGCTACTCACGTAAACAATAAATTTGTGGGCTTGATGTTACATGTCGGGCATAATTAAGACTAGTCTTTGGTTAGCAGGTAAAAAACCCTACCCTGAATCCTGACAACACAGAAAGAAGAGCACTAGTCATTTTTAGCCATCGTGCATTGTTAGAAAGCCAGTAACACTGGTAACTGTATCAATAACCTTATCACTGGCAGAACTCATAGCTTTGCCAGTTATTAGGGCTACCTGCCAATTCTTCTTATGAAGCCTTGAAAAGAAGGGAAAATAAACAATTGGGTTGACATTTTCTGACAGTCTGCAGCTGGATTTCCCATACACAATGGCACCACCCAATTTCAGACACAACTGTTTCAGCATTTCCATGAATGGTTAGAGAAAAACCCATTGATCTGCAATTTCAGACAATTCAGGTGATCATTCCCTGAGAAACTGTAGCATCTCATGCACTGGAAGAGTAACTTTAAATTTGGAAGATAGGTGGGTAAGATTTTGTGTCAGAAATATGCTCCTTACCCTTCGCAAATTCTCCAAAAGTTGGCCAAGCTATGAAAACATGAACTACTGCTATGAAAAACACTTACGCACTTAGGGGAGGTTTTTCAGAGCTGGCTAAAATGCTCGGACCTTCTCTTCTTGCTGAGGAAGCTCTGTCCTTTCCCTGTCCTAGTCTACAACTGGACTTAACACCTGGTGTGTCACCCGCCCCGAAGGGCTCAGACTGCTCCAACAGGGAGAGAGAGAGAGAGAGGGAGGGAGGGGATAAACCTCCTTCATCCCACTGAGCTGCAGCAGTACAGGACAGTGAAACGCAGGACACCGAGTCTGGCTTCTCTTCACTATCACCTAGCACAGAGGAGGAAGCTGCTGGACTTAAATACAGGGAAAGAACCAAATTTAACATAGTTATAGGTTTATTTGAGCCCCACTGTAAAAGTTACTTGTGCTCTTCATCACCATCTCTAAGGTACTTTTTTTACGTTCTTATAAGTGGCTGGCAAGTGTTACTGCTCCTGTATTGCAAATAAAATACTGAGTATTAGTGATTCAAAACAGCACCCCCAAAATGCCAGTTGTGTTGCAGAAACTGAAACTGAAACAGAAACTGAATCCGAATTTCTGATTTTTCTCCTTCTCTGCTAAGCTAGTGAGTGGTTGGGATAGAAGGAGAGGAACAGTGACTGGGGCTTGGAAAAAGACTACAACTAATATCTTCGATAGTCTTTGTCTAGTTAATTCCCACCTGTAAAGTGGAAATATGTGTTCTTCATTATCTTTAGGGACTATTGTGAAGATAAATCCATTGAAGACTTTGAAGTGACCAGATGGAAACTATAAAAATAAGTAAAACAGTTACTTCTAATAGACATGTTAGTTTTAGGGTGAATATGACTTCAGAGTAGTAGGGTTTATTTATATAATAAAAAGACATATTTTGGTTTTATTTTGCTTTTTTAACTGACTATATAAAAGCAAGTGTATGTGCATATGCATACCTAAAGAGAGATAGGGATAATCTATATCAAAAATTTAGCTATAATAAAAATCAAAACTTTGATGTGAAGCTGGTAGTTTCCTCTAGTCTCCCATTAAATAACTCCCTGAAATCCCCTCAGAATTAGAATTGTCCTTATTATGGAGAATTTGAAAGACAGTGGCAAAACAGGTAATGTTTTTTTCCTCTGCTGCTTGTGTAAAAGACAGTAAAATGCAGTTTCATTATCACAAGCAAAACACTATGGCCATTTTCTGCTGAGGCATTCCTGTACTGTGACCTGAAACAAGCAAGTAGCCAAACTTATGTCTTAAGTTTGATGTGTCCAATAAATAATGGGTAACTGTAAAATACACTGATATATGCCTCATAAGCAGGACTTCATACTTATTTTCTCTGAGTGGTTCAAAAACTATTATGTTAGTCCTATTGCTAATGGCAGAGCTTATATATCATAAGGGTTGTTTTGTCTTTGCCAAGTGTTCAAACCTAGCAGCCATTCTCTTCTTCAGACTATGTAAAGTTATTAATCTCATTCCAGTTTTTGGACAGATAATTTTCCACACACAAGCCTGCAAACAGGCACAAGACATTACCCATGATGACATCAAAACAGAGCATCAGGAGGCTGAACCAGGACACATTTCAATTCCATCACGTATAGCAATGGTCCTTCCGAGGCAAGAAAGTTCTTAGAGAAAGTGTCTCACACTTGTGCGGATATAAAAATACTTTTTGGACCTACTAGTCCGCTGCCTCCTAAAATCACCGTAATATTTATGTTGAGCAGAACTTCAAAGCCTTCCTGAAGAAACCAAAAGCAAACTGGGTTTTCATCACCTCCTTAAATAACAGCCAATTCGCTAACAAAACTTGTTCACACTTCACTGGTGCCTTGCATTAAGGAAAACAGCAAAATACAAGAAAAACCTCTGGACTTGAGCACTTTCAATAGTTACCATCACAAAACAATCCACAGCAGGACTTGCTTAAACTCTGAAATCAAGAAACATTGAAGACATTAATAATTTACACTGGTGTCATCTTTCATTTTCTATCCCCATCCATATATTACACATTCATCAACACCGTTTCACTTCAGTGGCAGCTGCATGTTCATGAAAACACTGGAATGAGCTGACACTGCGGTTCAAAGGCACTTCTTTTTAGAGGTGTTTACTAACATTCGGGTGTTTCATTTATACTCATGATCATCTCCTCAACGTTTTGAGCCTTGCAGTCAAAACATTTACTTTCACATCCACTCACCTCTGTCTTTCCCAGACAAACCCTTTCCTTGGCCATGTTACCAATAGGTCATTCAAAAACACCTCTGAAGTTTCTTGCGTTTGATGATCTGATATCTCAAAGACCTCTGCCAACTTACTCCATGCTACTGTAGCTATCACAGAGGCACCTCCTGACGCCTAGCGCAGTGCAAGAATGAGAATGAATCCAGCCTATTTAGAAAAAATATTTGATTTCCACCACTAGCACCACGTCAGAAACAAGCAGCCCAAATTCAATTTCGTTGATTTACGTACAAGGAATTACAAAACAGTTACGCTTTGGACCTGATTTTAGACAAAGGATCTGTCTGCCTCTGTATGTCTTTAGCCTTTCTGCACATCGCCAGCGGTCCCTGTTGTGCAAAGCAGCGCTCTTCAGTTCCCTGTATCCCAAGGGCTGTCAAAGAGATGTAGTTTTTGTCACTCTCTTTTCAGCTGAAAGTGAGATGTGATCCCTGTATTAGCATACCGCCATTGCACACAGGCATCCTGCACAATTAAAAGCACTGGCTTGCGATCTGACAACATCTGCCAGAGGCAGTGTCATGTCACTGGAAGTTTCCAGATACCTGCCAGGGACCAACTCCAGTGCCAGAATTTCCATTCTATTATATAAAATTTGGGAACAGCCATAGCAGTCAGCATCTGCTCCACAGGGCTGTCTACTCAGTGGTTTTATTTTATAATACAGCACTGCCATTCCCATTTTCCTAAAGAAGGATGAACCTCCTGGCTCCATGCTCTACCAAGCTCTAAAAAATTCACTCCTTTGTCCCAGATGAATTTTGATTTTTTTTTGGTCAGTTCTCAGGGATGTGTTTCACACCCTTTCTCACTTCCTTTCATTCAGCAGTAGGTATGATCTAGTATTGCTTGTCTTGTATACAGTGCTGTGCATGTGCACACATCCAGATTTTAATACCACAAGGCAAACAAGCATAATTTTCAGATTCAGATACTCATTATTTCCTATAGCAAACAAATAGACACCATCCCTATGCCACAGCTGAATTTGGCAAAGGATTTAACCATGGCAGCACAGTTGATATGGAGACCTCTCCTGGAGTCTTCCTGAAAGCTGATGTTTAAAACATGATTTTAAATTACTTATTTTGTTGTTCTCATTCATGACTCCATTAAAGGCTTTCTTGTATGTGACCATAAATATTAAACAGAGTTCAGTCAGCACATTCATTTCTGATTTCATCTGTGGGTTGTAACAACCAGCTTTTCATACAGAAAGAATAAGGTTCATAGACATGTTTTTGTTTTTTTTTTAAATTGCTACTTTATTCCTTACACCTGTACGCAGAACAGAAAGAGAAAATTGGAAGCTTGGTTTCCTATAGTAGCCACTTTGGGCCAAGAGGAAACTCCGATACAAAGAGAAATGAGAGCAAACTTTCAGTCTTTCTTTTAGGTTATGATTCTTGACTGTTCACAATAAGGACTAACTGAAGTATGATCCATTAGTGATGTTCAATTATAAGCTGCTTTGCTTTTTTTTTAAAGTTTAAGTAAATATTTAGAGTTTCAAAGAACTTGAGTAAAAAAAAAATTAAATTAAAAAAACCCCACAAAATGTGCTGCTAGCACTTTCCAACAGTGCATTAAATAACATGATTAACATCTGCACATGCTTTTCATGAACTTTTCTTCTTCCCAGTGCAGGGGTGTGCCCAGTTTAGAAACAGTTTTTATTTTTTTTAGAATAGAATAGAATAGAATAGAACAGAATATAAATAGACTTAACTATTTATTCACTAGAAAAAAGTGGTGTCAAAGACATGTGCCCATATCTGGAGGCAAGTATGATAAGACTGTGATGGTTCTCACTTCCTAAGAAAGCTCAGTCAAGAACTGTTTTCTCCAAAATTCTGTCTCATCCAGCTCTGTTTTACCCATATCATAGAACAATGTTACTCAACCAGTGACTCAGGAGACATTGGAAACTGATCCAGGAAGTAATAAAAAAACCTTTGGTTTTAACTAAAGATTTTAGAAAATGGCATTTTTAATGTTCGTTACAAGTAAACAAACAGAAACAAGGCAATAAAAATAATGTAAAGGAACTTCAATAAACTTTTTTTTTTCTGTTTGGTTGTAAATTAAATTGAATACGACAACTGATACTCTGTCCATCTGTTGTTTTCAAAAACAGTTGTGTGGCCCTTGGATTTGTTTGAGAAACAGCAGGTTATCTACTCTGATTTGAAAAGAGTGAGAAATTGCATCACAGAAGGAACAATACTTTTGAGACAGGTTCTTGACCTAGGATTGAGCATCCCAAATGCCTCCGGGGGATTACTACAAGAGAAAAGGACTGTAATTTTGAATTTAGTTTTAAGATTCTCGACAAAGTGTAGTAGAAAGCAGAGACAGTTTTAATTTGCACTTGGCATAGCTTGTATTATTGAGGAATCACATTAAAGCACTGTATGCTATTTATTGATTTTTCAAGAGTTCAAATTTCTGTGCTATTCTGAATTGCAATACTGAATTACATATTGAATTGCTATAAACTAGCCAAAAGAGGATATCATCTAATCAGATCACTTGCTAGCTATATGTGCTTAATGAAAAGAACAAGGGAAAAAACATGAGGGTTGGGGTTTTTTTTTGATACTACACAAAAGAGAAATTAACTCCTAAAGAGAGTTTTCTTAGTTAGATTTATTCTGCAGATACATTTTCCTAAGCTGAAGTGACACATATATGGATAGCAAAAATTAAACCTGATGTTTTCAGATGCGAATGAATTTGTATATAGCTTATGATTGCCCAGCACCTAATTAAGCACCATCAATTCACAACTTGCCTGATTCAGCATCCACAACCTTTTATTGAATAAAACATCCCAGTAAACTTCTCATTGTTCAGTTTATTCTTCTACAGCCTCCTATTCTGATTCTTGGTAGAGATGTTTCCTTGAACCCAGCAGGATGAAAAGTAACCATAAGAAAGGCATCTTTGAAGGAACAGAACATTCCTCCTGCCATGAATGGTAGTAGGATAGTTTAGAAATTGAGAAGTTAATATCAGGGCTTGAACCGAAAGGGAAGAAAGAGACAACTGGGTTTGACCAGCACAGCAGAGGAGCTGCAAGTCCTTACTAGGTCCTTCTAGTGATGAGAATTGCTGGTCAACAGACATATTCATTCATTCATGCCCACAAGGCTGCTGGTGCTGCACCACGCAAGAGCTTTCATTGTCCTTTCCAAGCCCAGATCTCTCCTAGGTCCATGAACACTGTGCTAATCAGGGCACACAAATAACTGCCCTGAACAAAACCGACCCAATTCCACAATTCTTGTTCTCTCAGGTTTGTTGACTTTGTTATAGCATTTAGGCCTTGAATTTTCCATTGTACACAAGCAATGAAAACAGTATGGATTCAGTTGAGATGAAAGGGGAAAAATCTTGTGAGATGAAGTGACATGAAGACTTCTGTCCAGCACAGGAATTATTAATAAGCAACAAGCTGAATCCATGACTTCTATGTCTTTGAAAGATACGCAAACACACACACATGTTGATAAACTGTAAAAGTCCTACTCTGTAATCTTAACTCAGTTTTCAGCCTATAACAATCTCTACTCTTCAAAGGAATATTTTATTTTTTGGAACACCTATATATGTAGACTCGAATATGAGAAAATATTACATTCTGAATACATACATTCAGCAAGGAAGTCCACAGCGACAATGCTCTCAGCAAGAAGGCAACACAATGATTACACTGTGAATGCATCTGTCATCCTGACATCTAGCTTTGCTTAATTACTTGTATAATATCTTTACGAGACAGTTTAGAAACATCCTATTTCATCTAAGTTAACATTTTCTCAGACTGAGCCTGTGTTACTATTATATGAGAAATATAATAAAAGGACAGCACTAGAAGCATTGCTTCACATGCAAAGTTACTTGTCGTATAGTTTCATTACATCTCACAGTCTGTATTATTTCAAGTGACTGGCACTCTGGTATAACCATCTTGAGATATTTAAGTCTAGAGTAAGAAGAGACATACTCTGAAGCTATATCCAAATAGCTGTAGTTTGATTTGAATGACCAATAAGCAGAATTTCTGTTCAGCAACAACCCACAGTTTTGAGATAAAAACCAAACCCATACCATTTTAATGGAAAGAATAGCTCCAACAGCTTGCTTCAGAAACACCGAGGCATTGCCTGAACCTGGAGGCAAACGTGCAAATAGCACCATGAGCAAGGGAAGCAACATCGTTAAAACAAGTTTCAAAACTCTCTGATCTGAAATGCATGTAAAGTTTCATGAATACAGGTGTCACAGGGTAGTCTAAACCATTTTAGCTGACCTATCTCTAATAGAAAACTGAGACCTGGAGATCAGTACTCTCTGAAGATGCACTTGAAATTCCCTATAAACTTAAATGGAATCTGAGTTTCAGAACTAAGTAAGAAATCTGTTTGACCTTATGTCTTTCCCTAATAATATATTTACAAGCTGTTTTAGCTTGCAAACATGAGCGCATAGCTTATAAGAAAGGGAAAAAAAAAAAGTTTTAGAAAGAAGGCAGGTTGTTCTGCATTTAATTCTTTTAGTTACATGAGACTAAGTCAGACTTAAGTCCCGGACTTTGATGAAAGTATTTACACAAATCCTGTTAAAAGTAGAATTTGATACTCCATTACTTTTAAGACTATTCCCAGAAGCAGATGGATGGGCATCTTTATTAAAACACAATCCATTGTCAGAGATATTATATACAAAATTTTTCTAAAAATAGGGGAAAACAGTAATATCTCAAGTACTAAGCCTTTTAAATTAGATACATTAAAATTCAAAATGTAAACATCAGTAAATATTTATGAAGTGCTGTACCCATCTAGGCCAAACCGTGTGAGTGAGGTGAGCAGTGCTGTTTCCTCAATAGCACTGTTCGTACAAGTCGCTGCTTTAGAATCATGAGTCCCAAAGGGATTTCACAGGCAGAGCTTTCTTGCAGGTCATGATTAGCTTCTGCAAGGCTGTTAAAAATATCTTTGATTTTTACTCTATAAAAGGCAAAATATTGTCAGTATTGATGACGACAAAATCCTCCACAAGCAGCTATGGTTTAATACCTTCAGAGTGTTATGATCTTTTATATGGACCCGTGTTGGGATTCTCACGCTATAGCTGTGCAAAGCCCCCAGGCCCTGGAGAACCAATTCTGCTTCTGGACCAGAGCCAGGGTGAGACCTGCACTTGGCCTGGCTGAATGCCTCAGCCAGAGGTGGGCTCATCCCAGAGCTCAGTCCTGAAGCTCTGCCTCCGATTAAGTTATGGCTTGAGATTGACTGGGTGATCCTCCCTGAGATACTATGCTTCTTGCACTTCTCTCATTTACCATACATTACTGGAAGTCACCAGGGCTATGGTTTATCTTACCACTATAAACATACCCCATATGTTTTTCTCCTTCCATTTTGCACACTATTCACTAGATTGCAACCACTTTTTAGACATAAATCCTTAGACTCTCCCCGAACTCTACCAGGAGTGGGGACTCCCCACCAGCCCACTCATTAACACCTTGCACTCATCTGGGAAACATGAAATGTCTGCTCCTGCATGTAGAAAAACAGAAACTTCGGAAGTTTCCACTGCACCTCACAACCCCTCTGCAATGGATCCCAAGGGGAAAGCTGGGAGCGGTCTGCAAAATCCTCAGCAGCAAAGATGCCATTGCTGGAGCTCACCATGCTCCTGGCATGAGGACCCAACGTTGACCCTGCAGGCCTGATCCCCCAGCCAGACCTACAACAGTCTACAAATATCTCCTCTGCAGTGACAATCTCACCACAGCAGCTGCCACGTAACTCAAAGTAACTCCAGGAGAACATTTCTATCAGACTGTTCCTCTGAATGGGATTAGCTTTAGTAAAAATGGGTGGGAAACCACATCTTGGACTGTACATCTGTCCGTCAACATTAAGCTTTGCAGTCAGTGGCACAGAGCGTTGGAGAGCAATACAGCAACTGGTGGGGAGGAAGGGAGAGAAAGCAGATGACATTTGCTTTATGTTTTCTCTAAAAATCAACCATAAAACCCAGGGCTATTAAACTCCACAGAGAGATACATAGCTTTATGAAGTATCAGCAACAGCTGAGTCTTTAAGGCAGGAAGGATATGAACTGACCTCCTGGGTAATATTACTGGTATTACTTTTGCTCATCCTAGAGGTCCAGTGAATCTCAGGAAAAGCTCTAAACCTCTCTAATTTTCTTCCAGTCTTACACTGTCTGTTTTACTTTCATAAAGTTACCAGCTACCACCATGCAGAGCTTCAAGGAGGACACTCAGGAGGCTACCAACACCATCTTCTGACTATCCAGAAAATAAACGATGTGGGGTGTCAGGGAGCACTTCTAAAGAAACTGGAACTGACCTAAGAGTAAAGTGTGCTAAAGATATTAATTTCCAATGGTAATGCAATTATTTTTCTCAAAAATTAAGATATTTGGTTAACGAAAGGTCGTTACCATAGAAAAAATACAAGAGCAGATGTTAAATGATCTGTGATATATACAAAGATCCTATTGTTTTCTATGTAAGAAGTAAAGCTACACTCTCCACTTTTAAGTCTGTCACCATGGAGTTTACTTTGACCTATTCAGCAAAAGGACTTTAGTGAAAACAATAGCAATTAATGATGGGGACCTGCCATACGACTGGAAGCAAAGCCTGAAAGCCCATGCTTATTCAATGTTAATCAAAGTCTGCTAGAGCACGCTCTGAAACAGAGCTGCCATCTGCCATAGTTAAGGACAAGAGTAAGAAAGCAGAAGCTTTTTTTTTTTTTTTTCCAAGAGATTTCCCACCACACACAGAGGTAGGAGATACAGGGAAAGTAAACGAAACATGATGAAGTGCTGACACAACACCGGCAAAGACCTGGCGCAGTGATGAACACCACGCCGCCTGCAGAACAACAGAACGTGACCTTTGGGCTTTGATTCCCATTCAGCTCTTTGAGGAAGCTAGAGGGCAAAATATGCGCATCGAGGGAGTGCAGTGTCTGCACAGCACCTCAGAGGATTCCTGATTCCCGGGTCCGTAGATCGTCAGGAGTCCAGCACTGTAATATTGATTTCTCAGCACTGGTTTAATTTTGCTACTTGTCTTCTTTCTACTGAACTCTGAAAAATCATAAGCATGTTTAACTGCAACCACTCCAAAGACTTTTGTGAGAAGTTAAAGTAAATGAGAAAGGTGTTGAAAAGATGAGGCATAAAAAATATCTACTGCAAAACTAACAGACAGTTTGAGATAGTGAACATCATTTAACGAAAAAAAAGATGTAGGATCAGATGGAATATAATTTAAAAATCTTTCTGTGACAATTGTGCTAATATTACGAAAATATGAAGAATAATGAAGATGATCCTGCTCAGTGACACCTTTGAGAGAGAGGAATGACTAGATACCTGAAGACACTTGTTATTTCCCTTCTGTATTTACCTCTTACTTCCTATTTGCATTGCTCTGGGTCATCGTATTGACACTGACCACTGAAAAGTATCAGAGTATGAAAATGGCTGAACTGTGAGGGCCTTTCTGAAGATGCTAGGTATCTCATTCAAATCAGCACTTGAGCCTAAGCCTGGTTATTCAACCGTGTGTGTTTAAGAAAATGGTTATAGACTTCCATTTTTTTACTCTGTTTAGGTTTCTGGTTTTGCACATCTAGGGTACAGCTAAAATTGAACCTTTCTGTCCTGTCAACAGGCTGTAAAATGTATGCGTGTTTTCATAACTAGCAGAGTCCTGTAAAATTGCATTGGGGTGCTGTTACATGCAAAACCAAGTAGGGGCCATATAAGTGCAAGAGGGTATTGAAAAAATGAAGCTATTAGATGATATGGTTCTGTCAGACCAAAATAGGACTGTATTCTACCTTCACTTAAATGTCAGCCTACTAAAATCAATGGATACAAAGATAAAACTAAAGCATAACACATCTCACAACGTGCACTCCTTATTGCACACTCATTTGTATATGTGAACGTAGATAAAGGACCATGTTGCCAAAAGCCTGTCCATCGTTCTGACTTTATCAATGATCTAATGAAAGATATTAACCCTGCCTGCACACCTTGCATCATGCATCTTTGCCACGTTGCAAGTACACTCCTTATTTGCTCGAAAAGAAAACAAGATGCTGAAAGACCCAACCTAACAGCCACCCAAATTTAAATATTTATGTTGAATGACTTTAAATATTTTCTTGTCTAGTTTCTGAGCATATTTCAGACTTGGGGATAAAAAAAAAATAGATAGACATCATGAGTATATTCATCCATGGAGAAAGTCCCCACATGTCCTGTGGTCAGAGACAGAAAACATCTCTGATGACTTGTCACTGCCCAGCCAGTGGAAGGAGAGGAGTACCAGGTGACAAGGGATATTACAAGTCCTGTAACAGTTGAGCCATTCAGAGGAGACCTCAGAAGGACCTGTAGAACCAGCCCAGATAACATCTACACCTAGCACTCTGTTTTGCTATCTTACTTTAATCTATTTGTGCTTTGCTGAAAAAAACAAACAAACAAAAAAAGAGATAGCAAGCCTCAGGCTGCTACAAACCCATGAATCCATGGGCTGGATGTTCAGTCCCAGCCGGTGCAGCACTACACCTCACACAGCACGTGCTCTCTTTTGCCTCGTAGAGGTATCAGAAAGGGCGTGGGAAGGGAACTTGAGTAACTGTGGGAGTCGAGAAAGGGGTACAGAACAGATATTAACAGTTAAATGCTTGCTTAACTGCTCTAAATGGATCAGCTTCTGAGGCCTAGTGTCATGGTGGTGAAGTAGGGTCAGGGGAAGACAGCTCACTGAATCAGCAGCCTTTCCTTCTTTCTGTGTTTGTACAGAGACACACAGTGTCTTCCAGCTGCAACTTCTGCGTTAGCAACGAGCTCTGCTATTCTGCTTGCAGAACATGTCAGCAGTTTTCAATCAAATGGAAAAATAGCATCAATTAAAAATATTCATGCAAGAAAATTTATTTAAGAATCTCCAGTGATAGGGAGCAGTGAGGGATGAAGAAAAGGACGCACTACACATCAGCATTCTCACCTCTCTTATGTATTTGTATTTCACTACCTTTAAAATTAGTTTAAAATTAAAAATTCCCAATCATATCACAAGGGAGTTTCTGCTATGTATTGTGGCTGGGAAATCAAAATGCATAAAGACAACAAGACCCACTCAAGTATATGTCTCTTAGTACAGAAAGGATATTTGAAGCTGCTTTTATCACTTGTTTGTTTTATTATTTATGAAGCCATCTGTAGCCAGTCAGTTCACCTAAGTGTGGTCACAGCTGAAAGCCCTTTTTTGTTGTTGTTGTTTCTGCTGTTTCTGACATGGAACCTGCCTCTTAAAAAGACATGATATGAAATGCACTATTCACTCGCAGCTGCCCCCTCTTTTCCCCAGTAGCTGTATGATTTTTTGATGTTAATGCGATCAAGGTCTATAGGATGTTGCTTGTTCGTGCCCTTATAAAAAGCATCTCATGTACAGGCAATTCAAATTGATGGGTTGACAACCAAAACTATCATACTTACGCTCATTTTATTCAGTTGTTGCAATTTGTCTGGGCCTTTTTTCATTTAAATATCTTTCAATAGCAGGAAGTCCTGCTGAATAAAATATCTGAGAAACATATATTAGAGGCATATTAAAGTACAACCAGAGCACATTTTTCTAAGTCAAGTTCTAAATCAATCCTCTCCCATTTAGCAATGCGCAGTGTCTGTGCCCCACACCTCATTAGGTCAGGCTCAGGCATTTTGTTTGTGCACAGAAAAGCTGCTATTCCCCAAAGAGCGGAAGGATTTCTGAGTATTTATTTCCATTCACTTTGTGAGAAGTCACCCCTTGAAAAACATGGGAAGAAGGGTACGTGTTGGACCATGATAGCCACCACAGGTAATTAACTTTTAATGTTTTGGGGGCACCACATCACAACTTACTGTAGCCGTTATGGCTTATCTCAAAGTTGCATTTGCAAATACCAACCTGCAGTTGAAGATCTCATTTCTATCATCCATTCAAAAAAGGAGAATAACTGTTAGCCAAACACAAGCTGGCTAATCACAAAATTGAAATTTTTAAATATGACTTTGAACCTCCAAAATGCAGCAAGACCGTATTTTCACACTTTCCTCTGCAATCATGACGACTATCAAGTCTCTACTATTGGCTTCTCTCAAGAACTATAGATTTAAGGAAAATGTATGACTACATCTCTTGCGGTGAAACCCCCCAAATTAACAGCACTGTATCATTATCATTTAGTCATCAAAAGTTTGGGTATGAGAGATGAACAAGGCACACCATGTGACTGTGGCCATACAAACAGATGATGTTGTGCAAAAAAATTTGTTCAATGTTCTAAATGGTGTCTCTGAGTTATGGTTAGATACAGTGAATTAAAGAAAAAATAGCAGTAACTCTTCATCTACATAAGTGCCCAGCACTTCCCAGTATAAGTACTACGGCCATTTTCTGAAGATCTGCAGCATTTCCACAGCCTCTAGATGGGATCTCATATCTGCCAGGGCCATTTCTCTAAGACTGGACATGTAATTTTTTTCAGGCTCAGTAGGTAAGGCTTTCCATAGGAAAAGATTTTCCTTGGTAGATTTTTTTCATTATTGTTATTTTTTTTGACTGACAGGCTTCTTGAACATTCCAGCAAGTAGCACTCTGTCATCTTTCCCTAATATTTAGAGTTGAAATTTCAGTCTGGACATGGCCAAATTAACTGTGTTACTGTCTAAAACATTATTTTCTCCTAAGGAACATTACACTGATCAGAACACGTGATAACATTTCTCTCCCAAAATCTTCTAGATCCATTTACAAAATCCAAGGCTGAAGAACTAATGCAAAATGTCAGATCTCATTTAGAAAGTTCAGTATCTAAAATGCTATTTTACCATTTCTGAGATGTTCTGTATCTAAACTGCGTTCAGACAGAATGGTCCTTGCTAATGCTATCTCCTAACTGAAGTTACCATGTCAATGCAAATGATCATCATTTAACATTTAAACTATTAATCACAATGAAGCAGGACCTTCTGGTTGAATTACTAGACAAGCAACTTCAGACATCTATTTGCAATAAAGTACAAGCAGAAGCAGCTTGTCCTTCCAAAATACATTTAGACACCTTGGTCTGTGTCAGTGCTGGTAAAATAAGACATAAGAGTAGAGAATTTACACAACCTATCATCTGTTTTCTCCAGATAAAGTATAAATGTTGATTTCCATGTCTACTCTGGAATAAATGATCTTCTACCAATTCCATGGGAAATTATTCCACAAGGTATTAATTTTGGAAGTCCCTGAGTTCCTTCCTGTCAGAGTTCCTTCCACCCACAACCATAAACAACTATTTTTTAAATTTGAAGCCACATTCTGCCAAATTTGCACCAAGAGACAGCTGAGGACAAAATTCATGAATGTATTTTATCTCCCTGTATTCCTTCTTAAGGGATCTGGTCCTTACTTCAGAAATTGCCTTCAGTTAAACTAGCAAGCATCTTGGGAGAAGTAAGATCTGGGGAAACAAGATCCTGCATCGCATAAATAAAACTGGAATAATCTGGTTCTGTACTTGCATCCATGCAGCTTTCTTTTCTATACAATCCAAATATTGATATAAGCCTGTCAGGGGCAGGCAATGAGCACTTGGCAACACTAAAACACTTCTGTCTTTCTTGCTGAGCAAGGCCATGTGCACCCCAGAGCAAAGGGGACTTAGGGTTTGTTGCACAATCAACTTATTTTGAGCTTGAAAGAAATTAAAGGTAGAAGTTAATCAATGAATGATAATATGATCCTAAATAGTGCAGTCAGCACATTTAGTGTTTGCTTCTTATCGTTTCCATATTATCTTTCACAGATAGGAAAGATCCATATCCTCTTGCACAGCTTGTGGATGACAGTCTCATACTTTGCAAATGCCTCTGCTAGAATGACTGGGAGGCAAAAAAGTGAACAACTACCCTCCAGCGGCTGAAGACTTGAGACACTGGCAGAATGGACTTGGGCAGGTTGCAATTGCCACACAGTTTTTAAGTCTGTTCTGTACTGAAGTATACATCAATATATGAAATTTATACTTCATCCTATTTCTTCCCCAGTGGTCTTGCTGCCTTCTCATTAATAACTATTCTGCAGTCAGACACTGTGCAGTATTTCTGTACTGAATAAATTTCACTCGCTCTCTTTTTCAATTAGCAGCTGATGCTGTAAAATACACTACTTTTCAAAAATATTTGGCCTTGTTATCTTGCAGCTTTTTTCTTTAAAAACACCTCTCCTCTACAATTTTTACCCACACCTGCAACCTCCTGCAAGTGATAACTTTTCTTCATCACCAGGCAAACAAATTTAGGCATTAATCCCACAGGAAGGACCATAAAATTGGTTTCGGCCTGCCTTTAAATTTCCTTGCTATTTACCTCAGCTAAATCCATGAACCAATCTCCAGCTTTGCAGCTTTGCTTCCTGAACTCATGTATTAATGATATGTCAAAATCTAAAGCTCCCTGAAGAAAAGAGGTTGCCATGGGATACTGAGCGCTTAGGAGCAAAGTGTAGAAAGACGTACCCTGCTAAGAAAGGCTCCAAAGACCTTGCTGTGTCAGCCAGTATTGCTTTTTATCTCTTTAGATGAAACAAAATCACTGCTCTGGGAGTCACTGGGCATCTGTCAGCCCTGATTGCTCCATCATACTGGCCATTTCAACAGGACTATAGGAATCCATTAGTGGAAAGGAAATTCCTCCCGTTCGCAAAAGCTCCGCCTTTGCTGCCTGGTATTGGGGCTGCTCTCCTGCAAAGTACATAGACAAATCATTTTTCTTCAGCAGTACCTGTCTGTAATCATCCTCTTTCCTCCTAGCTTTTTAAATGTCTCCAAACCCATATGCAAAGAAACCATGTGCGACAGATTAGTGATGCTTATGAGGGAAGAAAGGAGAATAAAGTGTGAATGCTTTAGGTGAGGTTAGATAGCCAGATGGACATCATTTCCTCAGAGGTAAAGCTGACTCTTGAAAAATACAAGAGGAAAAGAAGAGGTGAAGTCTAGAAGATGTGACTGCTGAAGAATAATTTCCAAGAGAGAGCATAGCTTCTGCCAGAAGGGTGTGCTTGGTGAGACAAATAGAATTCTGAATTGCCTGAAGGGCTAACAAGAGAGAAGGCATTTGTGACAAGTTCCCTGTGTGCATCAAAGAGCTTGGTCACTGATGTACTTAGAAGCATTTATATATTCCCACAGCGAAACAGTCACACTAAAGTCTTTAATATTTCACTTTTTCTGAACATAAATTGCTGCCACAGAGCTATAGTACATACATAGAAGTGGCTTCTGACACAATCTCTAGCAACAGATAAGTTTACAGGAATTCAGTTCTGCCTGCAAATGATTCACAAGAGAAGAAAGGCTAAATGTGAGCATGAAACTTACACCTTTTTCTTAGTCTTTGTATGGGTGGCTGTAAAGATTTGATTGCAAAAGCTGTGCATAGTACTTTCATTGTTTCAAAAAGCTACCTAAGCACACAATTTTCAACTGGTAAAATGAATTATGCATTTATATGTCTCATATGTTTCTAATTAATCTCTTTGAAGGAAAACGTCAAAATTTTGCCTCTGGATCAGCAATGATGTTCAGTTGAAACATAGGTGACATCATTGATGATTTCCATGCACAGCTATCTAAAGATACAGTGTCTACAGCTAACTAAACACACAGCAACATACAGGCTCTGGTCTTCCTCTTTTGCAGTCATTTGTATGGATAGAAGTGAGGCAAAATGACGGACAGGAGACAGCGCGCTCTGCAAGAGCAAGTGTAGTGTGTCTGCTTTACCAGTCAGTGACTGGTGGAGGTAAGAGGAGTTCCCCTATCATAATGGTTTCCAGTTGAAGACCATGCTGGATTCTGTCAACAGGACATATTTTGTATCATGAGCATCCAATGCTAAAAAGAAAACAAGAAACCCAATACGCATTTTAGCCATACAGGATGGATAACATTTTATGGCAGAACAAGGAACATGGTATTATTTACCTCCAACATGGGATAAAAGACAGATCCCATTGAATAAACCAATGAGATGACATCAAAAAGATTGTGTTCCTGTTTCTGAAAAGCCTGTATCACAAAAAATACAGGGAATTTACAGAAAAGAAGAACAAATTATTAAAAAACAGAACATTGTGATTTACGGATAGACATCAAAATATTAATGCCTTGTTAAATTAAGGCTATGGTGAAAGGGCGTATGACATTGAAATTTCATAAGCAATGAAATGGGAGAGAAATTACTTTCACTTAATAGACAAAAATTAGTAATAATTGAATGATCATAACAAAAAGCAAATTTGATGTAGTAATAGATAAGGAAACATCTCCCAACAGTGCAATTTACTGCACTGCACAGGTTTTCCTCAGAAAACGTTGAGGCTCACACCTCTTAATGTAAATGCACATGCTAACTTATCAAGTTACTCACATACACAAAAGAACAGTCTAAGAGAGCTCTCCACGCCAGCTTTCTCCTGTGAACTTGCAAGACTAAATTAAAAACTAAGCAACAAAAAATGTCTTGAGTTCAGAACCACAAATGAAACCAGATTCTATAAAAATATGAGCTAAAAGTTACAGTTCTTGGTTTTATTTATTTTTTTTTTCCTACTGGAAAGCTTTGAATCTCTTTAAAAACCAGGACAGAATACAACAATAATACAAAATTGCCTTTAGTGAAACATTTCTCCTTGAAAAATATTTTTGGTTCAACAGTATTTTAAGGGTAAGAAATATCTTACAAATGCAGAACCTTTCAAACCAGAATTTTTTGTTTTGAGAGCAACCACAGTGATTTTCTGTCCACTGTATTTCTTAATAAAAATGAAATCCTCATTAATTTTTGATGGTATTATCATTAATCTACTGACTGATTTATTTTTAAATTTATAAAATAAAGCATCAAAACAAACAGGAGACAAGAATTATTGAAACAAGCAAGACAATTATTGAAGCTACAACTAGTACCCAGCTCCCATGGTATGCTTTTGAAAACTTCATCCTCCCTGGTGTGAGTGGAAGCACAACGACGCAGTGGGCTCAGACTGGACTCATGGACCAGATAACCTGCACAGTTAACTACAGCATCAATTCCCACCCATAGACCAGGAAAAAACCCACACAGTGAATAGTGTATTTAGGCAGACAACAGCCTTGGATCATTACTGAGGAATAAACTGCACCCTCATATCTTTGAATTTCGCTTTCTGATGCAAGGCATCACTTTCAGGTATAAGTTGGAGCTCTTGGGAGTAGCGTTTTGAGAAGTTCCTGTTGTAAATCAGTGGCAAAACTTCCACTGATTCTGTGAAATGTTATGAGTCCTTCTGAAAAAAAAAAGTCAGCAGTCTGAGGGAGTGAACATTTAAATTGTTATGAGGCACAGCACCATGGTCAGTTAGAGTGGTAAAATGGTATCTGTAAATCTACAGTTCACTCGGAGAGTGGCGTAAGTTTGAGCCAAGTGATGCTAGCCAGCTAACTCAGACGACGAGTTTTCCTAGGCTCCTTTCATAGTTAAGTAAGAGTGATATGTAGCACTTCGATACTTCCTATTGCTATTAATTTAGCAAAATTAAGTCTAAAATTCAACATATCCAGACACAGTCCTGGTTCCACCTAAAAGGGCTGCTGGGATGGGATTTAATTCCCCTAACCACAGACACAACAGATGTTGTGTTGAAGCATACCTCTGAAACATGCTTCAGCTCCCTTGCAGAGCATAGAAAGCAGAGAGTAATGCAGCAGAGAGCTATCTAGACTACCATTCATTTACCCAAATGTAGACATCTTCAACTACAAGCAGCCCTTTCAATTGGAGACCGACCCAAGGCCCACTCTTTGAGCCTGCACTGAAAGAGAGACTATTGTTTATCTTAATGCAACCTGTGTTAAACACAGAAAGTCAGAGCAGCTACAGGTTTAATTCCTGGCTATATGGTTGCAGTCAGTTTGCCGGTGTACAACGTATTCAGGCTTGACATCACATGGATATGGGGGAATCATTATCATTGTTCACTTAAATAAATAACCCAGGATGTCCATTAGATTTCTTTAAAACACAACTTTAAACAATTATTGAACCTCATCAAGGTTGGCTTTGTACCTCAGCTCCAGGATGAGCTCAAATTGCCTGAGACAAAGCTAAAAGTACCTCACGCTTGCCTCCACTGTCATAGTGAAGCAACAGCACTGCCATCTAAATGTATTTAATGCAGTGTAAACACACTCTTTTTTTCAGTGAAGACTCGGCCTGAGGCTGCTGCTTCTCCTTTCTCTGTGTGTTGGAGCATGGATGTCTTTTGAACTTCCTGAAGTCAGCAGGATCCCCTGGGTATTATCATGTTTGTTTTAGAAAAGACCTATTGTTCTGGAGACTAAGACCATTTCTGAGTTTATTTTGAAACTGCTCTTTCAAACTGTTTATTCTTCTAACCTTCAATTTTAGGGACATCAAGGAAAAGTGATTAAAGACGCGATTCCCCCAGCAGAGACACTGTTTTTATTCATTTTTGATGCCCTATTTGGCTATTTATTGCCCTTATTGTTCCTTTTGATGGTTGCTAGGGAGAAGGAGATTAAAACTCAATGTGCAGCACAGCTCATTCTAGGGTATAATTTTTCTGGTATTTAAAATAATATATGCTAGATAATAGATAAAAATTACAGTGTTGAGATTAAAAGGGGATATTATTGTGCCATATTTAGTTTTATTTTTTCCTAGTCTTCGGAAAGATGTTTCCTAAGGGATACACAGGAAGAAGACAGATGTGATAAATACAAACAAATTTCCTCTGTGAATGCAAGAGGAGAAACACAAACCCCAGAACAACTGACTCCGTTTTCCTCCATAGAACAAAGAAAAAGTTCCTCTCTAGACAGGAATAATGTACTTTAAATATGATTTTTTTTTTTTACCGAAGTACATGCTGTCATGCATTACTTGGAGCATATGACATAATTCTGTGAATAAAAATAATTTCTTAATATGGGTCTATTGGTGATACACCTATAAAAAACCAGGAAAATATGCCCCACTAGGTGGTCAACTACACTGGGCAGGGCAAAACCCAGGAGCTCTCTTAGAAAAAGCAGAAATTTAGTCAGCAATTGTGTTTTGCTCTGGGCCTCTAGTTTCTTCTGAAGAGTCTTGATTTCTTTGGGAAGGTTGGTCCTTCCAAACACGATTGGCAGTGAAGCGCAAGATTCTGTGTAGACGATGTGAGGCATCCGTTTCACTGATAAAGCTTGTTTCATGAAACTGAAACGGGTGGTTGTACGAACAAGATGGACTTCCATACGAGCGCTGCTAAGCTGGAGTCAGTGTCCAGAGAAGGAGGAACAATTCACCCATTTCTGAGCCTGCCTGGACCAGAGGGACAAGACTCCGGTGGGGGAGAACTGTCCTGTGCAGGAGAGCTGCACAGCTAAAAGCAGGGCTGTAGGAACGGCCGCGCCATCCATAATGCACCGCTTGGCTTGCGTTATTTTTCAGTCGAAGTAAACTGAGATGCCACAAGTTTTATCAAGTAGGAAGAAAAAACTCTTTCAAGGTGACTGACAGCTTTTTAAAGGTCCTAAAACCTGGGAATGAATAGAGACTTGTGAGTGAGTTTGGTCAAAGTATTTACATTCTTTTAGAAACAGTATCTGAAACAGGGTAGCTGATTCCTGTTGCTGACACCTGTCAGGAAGAATTCAGAGAGGAATTTCTCTGCTGTATTAAAAGAGAAAACATGCCCGTGGTCACAGCCTCTTCTGACTTCCTCGGGCTCAGTTTCTACAGCTGACTGCCTTTGGGCACGTGCCTGCGTGCTGCTCACATAGTTTTAACAGGGTCCCATGAGGAGGAGAACTTGGAAAGAGCGAGGTTTGATTCCCAGCCCCACCAAACAGTTTCTTGTGAGCCCTGGAGCATCTCATTTCATCTACATACATCTACATTTCTTCATTCAAAAATGAATATACTAGCACTTACCTATTCTACCATAAACTATAAAAATAAAAGTATTAATGTACCTGTACCACTCAAATGTTACACTGGTAAGCATCACACAGAAGTATTCCTAAACAGTCACAGTGAACAACAGATTGTCAGATCAAAGTGTTTGGCTATCTCACATGAACTTCACAGAGATCCTCTCACAGAGGATCTCACAGCATGCCCCAGTTGTACAACCAGAACTTGTCAAAGTTGAACATTAGCTACCAGTGTCACTGATATAAGAAAAAAAAAAAAAAGTAAAAGAGTCGTACCAGGGCAATATGAAAGAGCTCTGAAAGACTTCAGTGTGGATTTCAGGGCTCAGCCGCTGATTGTTATGCAGTCTGTGACTGTTGCATCGAACATCTTCTGGTTACCCAGAATTCATAAAGTATCTGCACAGAGTTGTGGAATTGGCGAACATTGCAAGTACCAGGAAAGCTTTAATTTACCAATGTCTGTCAAGATCAATGAACAAATGACCTCAGGAGTTACAGCTACTTTTTAAAAGAAATTACAAGACCCAATGGTAATGGATGCAAGAGAGACCATGTAAAATACTAACTCGGCTGCTTTCCTCATGGATCTTTTAAAATCTGTGATCCCTGAAATTAAGTATTTCTAGAGATTATAAAGTGCATCATTTACTACAGCAGTTCATCTACTCTGTCAAACTCAAAATAAAAGATTCACAGAGATCATAAACTTGCCAGATGCAAGACCTGGCATAGATATACATGCTTTTCTTCTGTCAGGTTGTGGAGAAGTTTCATTTATGAGAAATTTTATTTTCCCAGCTTTCTAGCTGCTCTTGTATGCACATGCCACTCTGAATACATGCATTGGTATACAGCCTAAGAAATAATGTAATAGAATAACAAGAATTTCAGCCTGTGCTGGTTTTGGCTGGGGTAGAGTTAATTTTCTTCATAGTAACTAGCATGTGGCTACGTTTTGTTGTTGAGCAGTGCTTACACAGATCCAAGGCCTTTTCTGCTTCTCACACCACCCCACCAGCGAGTAGGCTGGGGGTGCACAAGGAGTTGGGAGGGGACACAGCCGGGACAGCTGACCCCAACCGACCAAAGGGATGTTCCATACCATATGATGTCATGCTCAGCATATAAGACTGAGAGAAGATGGAAGGGGAGAGCAGGGTGGGGCACGTTCGGAGTGATGGCATTTGATTTCCCAAGTCACCGTTATGCGTGATGGAGCCCTGCCTTCCTGGAGATGGCTGAACACCTGCCTGCCCATAGGAAGTGGTGAATGAATTCCTTGTCTTGCTTTGCTTGCGTATGCGGCTTTTGCTTTACTTATTAAATTGTTTTTATCTCAACCCATGAGTTTTCTCACTTCTACTCCTCCAATTCTCTTCCCATTCCTGCCATGGTGCTCAGCTGCCAGCTGGGGTTAAACCACAACACAGCCTCAGTACATACTACAGGATGGAAGATGTTTCCTTTGAAGTAGTTTCAGTTTTATAAGCATAAACATTAGAAACTTGAAAAATATGTAGAGAACTCAATGAAAATAATGATCATGTAGAGATCAACTGATAGAAAAGCTGAGAATATGACTCACTGCAAGAGAGAAGGAACTCAGGATACAAAAAAAGGAAAAAAAGCTAGAGAGACAGTAGCCACTTGGACAGTCGAGATTTAAATCAAAACAAGAGGTGCTATAGGAGGCAGGTGAACTGAGCTGACATTTTAGGGAATTAAGCAAAATCTAAAAATGGAAATAGAGAATTAAAAGGATGATGTAGAAGAATGGTTTAAAAATAGTTTTGGAAGAAAAAGAAGGAAATATATAAGGTGAACTTTTACTAGATTTGAAGATCAGCTCTCAAGGGAAAATGAAAATATTAACATTTAAGGAGATGGTGAAGGCTACAGAAAATGACTCCAAAAGAGTATGAGCAATGTTAAAAGTCATTAGGAAGATGAAAAGGGCTTTCCTGAAGACCTGAGATGAAAATATCACTATACTGCTGTAGCACCTTAAGTAAACAGATGCTTAGTGTCAATTATAGCAACTGCATCAGCTACACCATTTTCCAATGAATTATTCTGGTGGTCAGATATTACCCCAAGCTGGGACAAAACCAAAGCAGCCATGCAGCACTGTGACTAGTGTGCACGTGTGTTACTGCCACTGCCCAGAAGGAAGACTTATGGAAATATTTGCAACTAAAGTCTCCCCAAATTGAAGGAATTTTATATATATTTTAATATATATCTATGTATATACACACAGCGTACACTTGGCCAACCACAATGGTTTCTTTCACAGAAATGGCACAGAGATTTCTTTTTGGAGTGTGAGATATTAGATAACCTCTTTGATGTCAGGTATGTTCTGTTAACAGCGGTGGCTTCTATGAAATATATAAAATATCAGTGTGATATCATACTGGATACCTCTTCTATTCCAAAAGTGTGTTTCCCTCTGCTTTATATTTTGGCAAATGTATTCCAACTTCAAAGAGACTAACATCAATTCTCCTGAAGCACTTAGTTTTAATTTAGAAGAAAATAAAGCCATATAAGCATTATAACCTTAAGTGGGTTAAAACAACAGCTTCCTCCGAAGGAGAAACTAACTAATTTAGAAATCTTCTGTACTGGATATTTACCACAATTTTTTACAATCTTGTTTTAAATGTTTCAATCAATATGGCTTCAAAGCATGTCCCTAGTGAGATCTTACCATCAGCTATTCAGCACAGCAGCTCATCTAAAATCCTAAAGCAAATCGCATAATGTCTAAATTGAACCAGACCCATTTTTTGTATCAGACAGGCACATTGAAATTTTCAAAGGAAAAGAATCAAGTCACAGCAAGAATAATGCAGAAGCATATCAAAATTCACTCCTGATGTTTTTTTTAAAATATCAGGCTCTCAGAATGAGCAAACTTGATGTTGTTTTACTATAACGCTAACATTGCTTTTTGTTTGTTTGTTTTTTAATCTGAAAGCTTCACACTCATTTAGAAAGCAAAATGGACCTCTTAAAATATCAGATTCAGAATTACTTAGGCTCCTTTCTTCATCTTAGTATCTTAGTGTATTTTCCTTCTTTCTCATTTTCACTGGAAGAGTATGTAAACATGCATGTGCAAACTACCATTCACATCAAGTGGACCTACCTTTATAAGGAAGAGTATAAATAATAAAGTAACACGATATTTTCTAATATAAACAATCTTACCAACAAAAAGAGAATACTAGATTAAGAAAAAGAGAGGAAAACATAGAAACCTAATTAGAAGGTAAAGTCTAGATACAAAAGCAATTACAAACATCAGCTGTGGGAAGCAATTTTCATGACGACAACAAGAAATCATTTCATCTCCTCTAAGGACCCTGGCCCTTGGTTTCCTTAACATACCAGGTGGTGTCTCTACACGCTGCATGGCAAGAAACAGGCCAAAATTAAAAGTTTGAATCTATAACTAGTGCTCAATCTATTTAACCTCAACCTGCAAGAGAAATGTTTGGATACAAAATAAATTACACTTTATTACCAATGCCTTCATAATCTAAATCCAGATATTAAGCTCAGGAAGTACTCACAATTCAGAGTCTCGGGTTCATCTCAATATTGCAACTAAAAGTGAGCTCGAGTCTCTGTTAGAGAAGCGCATTACGCTAATCAAATAATGATGTCACTGGCTACAACATAGACATGGGACCACTATTGAGACTGCTTTAATTCCTGTTTGAAGTCTCATGGAGGTTGTGATAAATCAATAATCGTCAGAGACTTCGACACCCATAAGTGATAATCTGCAAAAATCTACAAACTTTGTATATAGCAACTACAGCATAAACGCCAGAAAGATAAGGCCAATAACTTACATAGCATCATTCCTGATTTAAACAAATATGACAAAAGTCACAAGTTTATGATTATAGTAAAAAATTGTCTGTTTCTCTTAAAGGTAAAAAACCCTCAAATATGTAAATTTAGCTCAATGTTGTAAATAATAGGTGAAGGTTAATCATCGCTAATTGAAATTTTCTTTTTTTCATTTTTCAATTATATTCCACATGAGAAAGTATTGTTGGGAATGCCAAATAAGCCAAAAAGACATTAATTAGCCAAATAAGACTACATAACAAGATAAACAAAAATGAAAATGAAATGCTTCTAAACTTAATTTAGGCATAGGGTAAAATCATTATGAAACTTAATAAAAGGTAAACAGAGTTTTAAGAGTCACTTTTCAATTCAATTGGCATATAATGTGCTCCATTTACGTGCAAAATATATTTTTGCTATATAAGCTACCCACAGCTGGAAGAGGTTCAATTTTCCAATTATAGCTAATAGATATTTTACTGTAAGTTGAGAGAAAAATTATATACAATATAAAAGTGTGTGATGACCAGGTAAGCTGAGAAGGAGTATGTGATCAATGACAAGCAAGATTTGGAAAAGCAAGAGCAACTCTTGCTTCAAATGAGGGAAAACCATTGCAGAGACAACTGGAGGGACAGATCCTGGTGGCTGCTGGTGCACACCAGGTGTATGCGTGTGCAGGATGGGTATGTAAGAAAAAGTATGAAATAAGACGAGAATTATTTACCACTTGGCCACTGCTAGGAAGGTGATATTGTGCTACTGCTCTTCTCTGCTTGTACTTGACTCTTTGTAGAGGCACTGAAGCCAGAAACACCATGGCAGGGTGAACAAATGGACACACAACCATATGCTGATTTTCCAAATTTTAAACGTGTCTAGTTGGAGAGGGCAGCAGGCAAAGACACCTAAGCTGCATAAGATTATACGATTAGGAGGACTGCTTTTCAAACTGTACAAAGACAGAAAATCAAGAAAGTATTCAAATATATCTTTATGCACGTCATACCATTTAGTTCTTACAAACAATATGGGTGTTATTTCAGCTCTTCCTACAGCATCACAAGGGTTCTTCCACTAGCTTTGCTTGTCAAGGGGCCTAATTGGGTAGTCAGGAGGAGTCAGGCCACCTCCCCTGGCTGGTGATGCAGGGGTGGCTCTGGCTGGTGCTCCGGTTCCAGCCCCAGGCACACGTCTTCCTCCAGGCCCTGGGAACCCTCCCTTGCACCATCCATCCTTATCTCCCTGGCTTGCCCTGAAACCCGAGAGAGATTCTGCCCAGAAAACACAGGAACGAACGGAGAAGCGGAGCAGTCCATAAGGCATTTCATCCTACAGCGGGGCTGGCTGCTCCCTCCTGAGCAATAGGCAGAGACTGCTAGAAGGAAAAAGCCCAGTGTACGCAGATTTACAGCACGTTGCAGGGAGACCAGGCAGGATTTGCACCTGGAAACAGTTGCTGGTTTTTGCACTGTTCTGTGGTAGGATTTTACGAAGGGAGAGAAATGCAGCAAATGCTCTCAGGTGATTTCTTTTCAGTTTTTCTAAAATGACGTAAGTTATTAACAGTGTTCATTGTCTTCTGCACTACCTTCCAGGAAAAACCTATCCAAGCAATATCTTAAAAACAGTTAATGGGAGAAAAGACCATTTTTTCATGCTACTGCTACTGTTTGCAGGCATGAGTGCAGAATCTCTGTAGAACA
Organism: Balearica regulorum gibbericeps; assembly: GCF_011004875.1. Lineage (NCBI taxonomy): Eukaryota > Metazoa > Chordata > Aves > Gruiformes > Gruidae > Balearica > Balearica regulorum. The sequence goes on from NC_046185.1 coordinate 71,462,862, forward strand.
GGAGAGAAGGGGAGGGAAGGATGGGGTTTGCAGCCAGAATAAAGAATTCACAACTGGTTTTATTTTGTGGTATTATAAATGCAGCAAATAAGCCATTTCGGTTTTATTTTTCCTCCTTTTTCTTTTTTGGAGGGGTGGAGAATAAAGGTGAGATGTGAAAAATATTGTGAAAAAGCTAGGGTTTTAACCTGTGCAATTTATACATTCAGCTATTGTCATGATGAAAAGTGAGAGAACCAGCAGCAATAGAGATTAAAGAAAGAGAACTGAAAACACAAGAGGGACAGAAAGGGTAAGTAGAAAGAAATTAGGGCTAGATATAGCACCATATCTTACTATGGTACTACCTTTTGATGTAAAGATTTCCACTATCTGTTTCAACAAAAGACTGTCTTATACAGCCTAAGAAAAGGTTAAGCCACAAGACAAGGGCAAAAGTGGAATGTTAATACAGGCAGAAATATATTCTTTTGTGAAAGAAGTGAAAAGCTTTCCTTCATTGTTTTATTCTAAGAGATCTTTGTAAAAAGCACATTTTCATGGGAATTCATGATTTCTTCTGCAGGCTGTCAAATGTTTTTCCCAGCGTTTAACATCAGAGTGAGTGTGTAGATAGATTACAAGCTCGCCCAGCCTATTATTTCATCGGATTTATAACTTGTTAGCTAAATAACATTTTTGTGTAATACACCTTGTATTGGAAATCTGAGGTTTCCAGTATTCAGCCTTTATTTCAGCTCTGATCTGAAGGGAAAGGAAACCTTCAAGCTGACACCAAGGACAGAACAGAGAAGTGATGTGGCTGAGATTAAAGGAGGGATGATTTCAGCATGTAATCTGAAGAGCTCACAAGGAATCCCTTCTTGCAGATGTCAACACAAAAGATGTCCTGACAGGAGGCACTTGGGATTTTTGCATTGCTGTTCACTCTGCACACAGGGATGGGGTCCAACATTCGGGATTCTCCCAGGCTCTGTACGGGCCATATCGCAGAAGGGTGTACATATTAATATCATTGCTGACTTAGCTCCAGCTGCAGAAATATTCATTGCCTTACGATGTTCTTCCTTCCCTTTCCTGGGCGGTGGTATAAAATCCTGCAGTTTTTTCTCAGAGTGCTAAAGGAGCTGAAAACCGAGCAGTCCATTGGCAAAGACACCTCTAGGGAACAGCTTCTTCCCAGTGGCCAAAGAATACCACAAAGAAACATACTACTACCGAGAAAATTGTTCTGAAAATCTTGCCATAACTTGGCATATTGGATTTCCAGAGTTTTTTTTGTAATTACTGTATTTATTGGAAAGATATATATGTTATACACATACAGTGAATGTATACATGTGTGCATATGCATTCTAAGTGTTACTATGTGCGTGTCTAATTACAGCTATGTTACAAACATACTTATATAAAATAAAATAAGGTTTTATTACTGCTGATACATATTGCCAGAGCCATAGGGTGCATTTTAGAGCACAAATGACAGGAAATCACCAGATTACTAGCACATTTGTAATATATAGCTTGACAAGATCTATCTCAACTACTGTTGCAAATAAAAAACAAGACTAACAAAACAGTCATCCATTACCAAAGCACCTTTCAGCCCATGCTGTCTTTCATCCTGTCCTTTCATTTTACAAATTTCCGCTTAAAGACACACCCCAGCTTATGCTGTTGCTACACCAGGTGTAACTAACATGCATTGTTTATTGAAAAGAATGACATTAAGGGAAAGAGTGTGGAAACATCAGGAATGCCATTCAGCCCCCCACTGCAGTTAATAAACACATGGTATAGCCCCGCTCAATTTTACTAATGCACCATCTCCAAACTGTTGAATATATTCGGCATTTCAAAACTACTGCTGCATGTTAGAGGCTGAAACACAAAAAAACACAGGAAAAACTATTTTGAAAAGCCAGTCTCAGGCTGTTATTATAACTAAATTTCAGCTGGCGCCATGCTTAGCTTAATTACACAAATTGAAATGAAGGCTAGAGATAAAAATGGAAGAGCTATAGCAGTGGTCTGTGCAACACAGAGGCAGTACCCCTGCACAGCAGGCAGTGGAGAAGAGGAGGTGGGCACAGCAGACATGCGGAGCACACCAAAGACAGCCAGGGGCAGGAGAGCGATCTCCAGTCCTGCTGAGAACCGGCCTAAACTGCAGTTTAAGATTCTAGGTAATATAAAGCAGTGTATTTAAAGTCACTTAAATAAAGCTATACTACCTTACTCACTTAAATAAAGCTATACAACCTTACCCCTGTTGAAAATCCAGTGCAATGTATTTCAGTTGAAAGTAACAATAAGTTGAGAAGTGGATTTAAATTACAACTTGCATTAGATGAATCAGTAATAATGAAAATACAACCACTGGGGAAAATATCCTTTCAAATGAGAGCTTTATGATGCTAACATTATGTTGCACACATTATTGAAGAATAGTCTAACAGGTTGATTAGCCCTTTCTAATGGTGCCCATCCATTATTAATAAAGCAATCATACTTTTAAGGCCTGATTCTCAATTATTTCATTAGCTGAATGAAAAATTAAACAAAGGTGGAGACAGAAACATTTTAGCTTCCTTAGCAGCCCTGGAGAGGAAAACCTTTTCTCCTGCAGTGTATTTACTGAATTGTCTGACAAGCGGAATAACCAGCCTTTATCATTGAGGATTTTTGCTGGTGAATGTATGCCAATGAACCCACCAGAATTCTTCATTAAGTCTGACTCATGGAAAGATTGAAAAGAATACATCATCTCAGCAGTAGGAAAATGCCAAAAGATTTAGAATGCTTTGCTTGACCTTTGTTTATGAATTGGCTTCATGTAGAAATGGGGCTGAAAGCCTCCTAAAGAAATCCTTCATCTTTTGGAAAAGGGCAAAAAGAAGCCTTCTTGAAATACAAGCTCAATAATACTTATGCACAAATCCATTTTTTTCCAATTTATATAAAACTCGTAATACTTTTTTTCCCCATTCAGCAAATCACTCAGAAGCAAAAAAGTGCTGTTCAGGCCAACTGTCTGAGATGAAACTAATAAACAGAACAGCAGAACTTCTAAGAACAAGTCAATATTTAAAACTCAAGATGCTTTCCATTCTTCTGCTCATCTTCCCCATACTTATACAACCCTACTAGTCACCACATTTCCATTTTCTGACAGATTAATACCCACTACCCTATGTGAGAGCCAGAGATTGAGCTAACGTCCTACCATATGTCAAGAGATGCATACTGATTAGCTCACCCTATTGAATTCGTTTTCAGTACAGAGGCAGGAAGTAGCAGCAGCCTCTAGGCTGGTACACAATCCAGGGTTTGCAAGCAATGCGTGTGTCTGAACTATAGCCAAGGGGGGATGAAACCTTATTTGTTTCAATCTCTTAAGTGTTTTGTACTTACTCCTTAATTCTTTCTGAAAGCCTCCATATACACTGCAGACCTCCTAACAGTTACTCTGAAACCAAAACTGCCTGCAGAACATTGCCTGTCAAAGACTTCTTTCAAAAGACCTAGGGACAGGACTGAAGGGGAGGCAATGTACAATTGTATCATGCAAGAGTTGAAGCAGGGAGAAATGCATGAACAAATTTCCCCAATGACTCCCCAAGACACAAGCAGATCACGGCAGCTGCTGTTGCTGCATCCTTGCAGCTAACGCACCATTTCTCTAATGATGTTTGCTGGTATTTTGGAGAATGGACTTAGGGGCCATTTCCTTCCCACACTCCTTGGGGTGTCTCCCAGCCCCAGGAAAACAGGTGACCAAGCAAGGCATGCTTGCTTGTCAGAAATGAACTCACCTCACTCGTTCTCACTGCTTAAACCACTTCACTGTCACCCAAAGCAGAACACTTCAAAACCAGAAAAGTGCAATTTTTTTCATGTGCAGAGAAGGCAGAGCAGGGCATTCAAGAAATATGATTCTAGGAATGTTCAGCTAAGTACTCATTTGTCTTGGTGTTCCAAATGTCTTCCTTTTTTTTTTTTTTCTTTTTTCTTTTTTTCTCTTTTTTTCTGTGATTTAATTGCAACTCTACAGTATTAAAGTTCTTTTTATTTTCATGGCTGACGCAACAGAGGGAATATTTGGAAACTGAAGTGAAAACAGAGATGTAGTGAACAGAATTTAAAAGGTTGCCCTAAGAACACAAAGCAACAGAAAACAAAAAGAGATGTTTCTAGGAGAAGATGATGAAGGGTGTGGTGAGATTCATGTCTATGGGAAAACAAACAACAGGAATATTATTATTTTTTTAAATAATAAACAACAGCATTCTTCCAAAAGAATTTTATATCATTGGACTAAGCCTAATACAACATTTTCCTTCTTCTGCTGTTTTCTGAGAATTTAAGAGTTTATACTATTGGCTTCATACTATGGTTTGACATGGTATAAACCCAGGACAGATAAGTACGCCAAAATACTCGCCTTCATCCAGGCTCCAAGCTCCCCTAAATCCACTCCAACAGTAATAGGAAGCACTGAACACCCTAAAGCTTGTCCATCAGTGTGCCTCTCCCCGAGAACTGTGTGGATGTGTGGGGCTGAAGGTCCAACCACATTTCCATACATCAATGAGAATGGAAATTGTACAGTACACTGCATTCACATGTCTGCTCCTGCACCCCTGTTTCGACTGGAAGGGTGGCCAGAAGCACAGTCTAAACAGCAGCCACCTGAGCAGGCAGACCCAGCAACCGGCCCTCAGGCTCTTGGAAAACAGCAGGGTCTTTTTCATTCATTGTGTATGATGCTCATCACAATGGTGTCCTTTGATTACTGTTCCTGTTACTATTTCTTACTAATAAAATTTTCTGGACTACATGAGACATCGTTGCCACATCTCCCCTGCAAGCTTTTTAAGTCCAAATCTTATATATAGTGTGTTTCCAATAATGATTATAAAGCAGTGGGTTTTGTGTCTCCATTGTATAACACTGCAATGACCCAGGCCTACTGAATGACTGCAGAGCGACCAAGATATTAAAGGTTCGCTTCTATTAGCATTCTGTTAATGTGTTTCATGTTGCTAATCCTTGACCTCAATCTGCTAATACAATATTTTCAGATTTGGAGTGCCAGGATAATTTTTCAGTTCATTTTGGTCCATTCTGGTGCAGGAAATTTAATTTGGGCTTAGAGTAAGTGACAGAATTGAAAACCGACGAGGTGATAGTACAGCATATTATAGTATTAGAGTATCTGATTTCTGATTTACTTTTTGCAATGCTATAGAAACAGACTAATGTGCAGAGATTAAAGGTCTGAAAGGACTGGAAGACAATATCTATGTCCAGTAAATCAGATGCTTAGCGCAACAAATACCCACTGATTACCTGTTATTAAAAAACTGAAGTAAAATACATTCATAGTAACATGTAATGTTGCAAGATCGGAAGTACATTATAACAAACATTGACAGCCCTGTGAAAGACAAAGAGATGCTGTGTATTTTTGAAGAATGCCAGTTGTTATTCTTTGTACTCACACTTTGGAACAAGCAATATATTTGTCATTTCAGTATCTCGGAAAAGACTGAATAAACCCCCCATTTCTCCATTGTTATGAAAGAGCTCTAATCATAACTTCTGCATCATTACATTATCGGAGAACTAGATTATGAATCCTAATCTTTCCACTACAGGTGACAAGAGCAGTTTTGTCATCAGATTTTGCAAAACAGAATCAGCCTGAATATTCAAAGTCAGATTTCAACATGAAAAAAATGGGCTTTGTGTAAATGTTGACAAGCGGAAAATATTACTGCTCCTGCATGTTCAAACGAAAAGTGGATGAATAATCATTAGAGAATGTATTTACTCATGGAAATTTGGAAATTATTCACAATCTTGCTTTCTCCATTAACCTGGCTTCAGATATGTAATCAATGTATTTCAGGATATCTCCTATCTGAGTAGTACTTATTAAAAAAAAAGCAAACCAAAAAACTCCATAACATAAAAAGCACTCATAAAAATGTAACAAACATTCATTTGACAGTAATCCCTATTTCAGCAAGTCTGCAGAAACTGGATGCCCTTCTTTTCTATCTGTATGAGTACCTTGCTGGGGGAGTTAGGGAAACTACATATTTTTCTCCCCACCTACCCAAAGAATTTATTTGGACCCTCAGACAATTTTTCCAAGTCATTCAGATAACATTTACAAAAAAGTTTATTCTCTTACCACTGTAAAAGAATAGTTTTTTATTGCTTGTTTGAGTTGGAGTCCATTTTTTTTTTTTTTTTTTTTTTTTTTATATTCAGTTCCCTACAGCTGAGAAGAAGATTTGTTTAAAAATTCTTAATCACATTGAGTTTTTTGGGAACCAGACTATGGTCGAAATTTTGAAATAGAAAAAACTCTGAGACAATGGAATGAATTCTGCATCAGCTAAAACCTTTGTGAACTCCCTTGCAAAGACTAGACTTCAAATAAATTATTCAAACTCCTTTTATTTGTTCAATGTTTACATACACAGACTTAACAGGCAAAGTAACTTTTTTACATGGGAGGATTGTTTCATTGGTTTCTTGTTTTCAGCTGAAGTGTTCAGCATGAGGGAGGAATTCTAGACTAGTTTCACTAGTGTCCAGTGTTGGCACCATTGGGAAGTAAAAACCTGAGTCTTGCTCTAAATAAGTATTTTAATGTCTAATAACTAATTAATAATTTAAGCTTCTCCTCCCTTCTCCTCCTATGCTTCTCCCTGCATTGAGAATTCTTTGTAGCTGCATCTGGGTTTTGAGTTTCTATAATTGATTTAAAAATTTCTCCATGCAACCACCAGGGCTATAGACCAAGATCACATAAGTTACCACATACTAACAGGAATCTGTGAAACATAATTGTAGGACACTGGTGAAAACCACCCGCAAAGAAGGTCTTACCCAGAATAGTCCTAGGGGAAGCTGAATTTTTCTTTTAAGCCATCACCTCTTCCCTGCCAGAAGGATCCTGACAGATTCTTTATACTCCTTTCTTCTTCCTCCCTCTCCTCCCCCCTTTTTTTTTCATTTGGTTACAGAAATTTTGTCTAAAGAGAAAAACAAGTTTATCTTTACATAAGACAGTCTAAGCCACTGTTAAGAAGCAACTGACTGTCAATGACACATGACATAGCAGGGTTGTAGACAGACACCTTCTTTAGAATTCCAGGGAAAGAAGGACGCATATGAATAGGGACCAACTTAAACAATCATTACCCCGGCCCCTTTTAACAGCAACAAAGAAATTTTTCCCTTTCAGAATAGGACACTGTCTTTCTCTCTTGTCCTCCCACACTGCAGCGCTCTGTTCCCCTAATTTCCATTATTAAACTTTGCTTAGATATAAAAATGTCAACAAAACAGCACAGAGAGAAACATTATAAAAAGAACTCCTCCTGGGAACTACAGGCCTCCTAAGATAAGGATATGGGTAAATGGAAATTTGGATCCGTGAAAAAGAAAAGGACCTTGTGAAAAAACACATTAATAACTGAGGAGAATCAAGACAAAAGTACAATAAAGCAAGCGGTGCTGTAACCCCAAGAAAGACACTGTGTGATGAACTTGCAGAAATAAAAGTTATATTCTTCCTAAATGGATTTGTTTGTATACTACAGCTTCTAGGTGTTCTGAAGACACAGATGTGCTTTCACAAAAAAACCCCAGCCTCAAATCAAACCCTAAATGCTGACTCACAAGTGACTCTATTTCTTTATAACATAGGAGTCACAGTTTCTCTCTCACCATAGCTGGGTTACCATAAAGTTCTTTTCAATGAGTTATTGGTATTAGAATTTTCTCAGCCACTCTTATACTCATAAAAAAAGCACTATAATTCCCCAACTCAATGTCAACATACCATTTTTTCTAAGACACTCGACAACCCCCCCACCCCCAAATCCAAATGCTCGTATTTTACATTTGCTTTTTTTTTTTCAGCAGCTGTTACTGCTTTTCCTGATTTTACTCACTTTTAAATGAATCCATTTGGTCCTTGTCTCTTAGTAAGATTAGCCTATCCTGCATCATAATAATACTTAAAACTTCTTTGAAAATGAATGATTTTTTTTTCCTACTTGCACCACATATAAATCTATTCTGCTTTAAAATGTCATTAACACCCAAAAATGCCAACTGTTTCACAGATCAGAAATTATATAAATATTTTTCATCACATTCCAATTGTATAAATGATGAAAATTTGGAAATTAGATTTTTATCTAGTTTCTACTACAATGAAATTAAGATAAAATCTTCTGAAAGAGCACTAAGAATCAGAACCAAACCTACCATATTATAAATGAAGCAGTCCTTCACTTCATTACACAAAAATTTATGAACAAATGTAAACCCTGGAGCTTTCATTCTGTTTCCCACAGGAAAAAGGAAAATGCCTTGTTACTAGCAGTCACTATTCTGATTATCAATAGTTCCAACATCATGTTAGCAGGAGTTCATCTTCCAATTTTATAAAGTATTAGTGACATTAAAAAGCTTGTGAGGAAGGATATAAATAATGTAAGATGTACTCTGCAAAATGCTGATACTCCAGCTGAAACACAGCAGAGCCTGTGTAATGACCAAAATTTCAACAAAAGCAATCTCCAACAGGTCTTAGTTGTCTAAGTATTTTTCCAATTTCCTGTTGAGCCTAATTTTTGTGTTCATAACATCATCCATTGAGGCGCTGTACATCTACAACACTCTGCATGAAAATCACCCTCCATTTGTTTGTTTTGAACCTGGCTTCTACCAGGATCACTCAATGGCCTCCGGTTCTTCTACTGAAAAGAGATGGTGAGCAATTGGTATTATGTGGCCCAATATGCAGACCAGGCGCACTTCTTAGGGAAGCCTGCTTGCCTCCCTGTTTAGGAGCCTGGTTGACAGAGCTCCTTGGGAGGCAATCCTGGAGGGCAAAGGAGTCAGGAAGGCTGGGCATTCTTCAAGAAGGAACTTTTAAAGGTGCAGAAGCAGGCTGTCCCCGTGTGTGAAAGACAAGCCGATGGGTAAGAAGACTGGCCTGGCTGAGCAGAGCGCTTTGCCAGGAACTCAAGAAAAAACCAGAGAGTTTATGACCTTTGGAAGAAGGGGCAGGCAACTCAGGAGGACTACAAGGATGTCCTGAGGTTATGCAGGGAGAAAGTTAGAAGGGCCAAAGCCCGACTAGAACCTAATCTCCCAGACTCTAGCAACTCAAAGACTTCCCGAGCCAAAGATGTTATCTTCTGTTTGGCAAACCTTCATGTTCTTCTTCCATCGATTTCTCCAATCACATTCTGAATCCATGTAAATAAAGCACTAGCAAAATTGTAAGTGGAACACAGGATGCAAAAGTTTTCATCCTTGGCCTGATCACTGGTCTGCCAGAGTCTTATCAGAAGCAGTAACTGCAGCTTGGGCTGGAACATCTATTGATGCCAGCTATATATAAAAGACAAGGAGAGTTGTGTTTCTTCCTTCTGAATTAACTAAATATAGAATGAGATTGAGCTGCATCTCCCTGCTGAAGTGAAACATGACTCTAATGCCTATGACTACTCTTTACAGTTGAAATGTGGGAAGAGCAAAACAAAATTCTTTCTAAAGTGCCGTGCCAGATGCTCCCTATAGGAAAATCAACACAACTCCACAGAAGTTCAGTGGAGTGACACAATTAACAGTGTCTCTCCCCAGTTTCTGCCTCCACCCTCAGCATGCTGTCAGGTACAGCATGCACCTGAAAAGAACACATTAGAGACAAAAACTATTCTGTTGAGCTGAGAGCCTGTCTAATACAGCTTAAGCTACACACCCCACACCTTCAGGGAACACTTAAAAAAAAGTCCACCATCTGTTTTTCTATGAAAGAGGAAGAACACCAAACTGCACATTTTACTTTCAACAAAGCTACTTCAAAAGTAGATGGGATGAGAGAGATGCACCTTGCCCATGCACTGGGCCCTTGCTTAGCTCTCCTCATCCTTTGAAAGAGTTTTGACCTAGCAAAGTTCAAAGCACTTGAACACTCTGTGTTGGGCATGTTCTGCAGCTCTTTTACTAGCCAGGAGGTGTACCCTGAAATAGAAACATGATGCATTCATGACCAGCTGTGAAGCGTTCTGCTTTCGAAAACTGTAAGAAGCACCAGATGAATTTGCCCAACTGCTTCCTCCTAACGTACAACTTCTTATCATTTGCTCTAGTTCAAAACTATGCTGCTCTAAAATACTGCATCGGAAAATCTAGATCTTATAAGCAGTTAAAGCCAAACTAATGCTTCAGAGCCTCATGAGAACCCAAATTCTAGCTCTTTATATCAACTTCAGCTGGGAGAAAGAAAGAGTAGTAGTCTTTCCTTGGAGGAAACAGAGAGAGTAAGAGAGGGAATCGAGAAGTAGCTGTATCACCCTGAGGATTTCTTCAACTATGTAAATCAAAATTGTGTATGGATATTTAAATAGCTATAAACACACACACATACAGACATCCATGTACAGAAACTGTTACTTATCCTGAAATTATATCAAGTGGTTTCTTTTATTGTCTGAGACAAAGGATGCTTGGTAAATCAGCTAGCTGGCATACCATTAGCATTGTGACAGAACAAATCTAAACTTTACTAACCAGAGATAGTTAATCTCCAGAACTACAGACTACTCTTGTTCTCTAAGAAATTGAACTCACATCAAACTAATCTATCATTCCGCTGGAACAATGTCTATTGATGTGAGAAGAAAAAAAATGTCCAGGGTTCTATACAGCAGGGGAGGAAGTAAAATTGCCTGTTTATCATTTTAAAAGTACAAGCTACATTAATATAGCTCTGTGAAATTACACTAATTAGGTTACAAGTAGTCTTGTAAGAATTCTGTGGATTTCTTGCTGCTTGATGCGGGTTTTTCTTAGACTTTGTGTTCTGTATTTAGGTTCCTGAACCTTTCATAATCAAGACTTTAAAAGAAACCCATCCTCCACACTGAAATATTTACGTTCCTTTAGCACCAACTTCACTAACAATTTCTTCTTCTCTGTGTCTGAAAGCTGGACTGCCCCAACATGATTTCCTTTCTAAACTGAGCCACTTGTTCCCCTTCATGTTTTGGAACTCCCTGGAGGCATTTCCAATCCACATAAAAAAATGGGAAATCTAATAGGAAAAAAAAAAAAAGTTTGTTTTCATCAAATGCAGATTTCATCAAGGGTAGAACTATCTATTCTAATTTTGTTATGAAGCACAGTCCACACTGGTTTTACAACAGACCTTACTGTCGGCGTAAGTGAAAGATGCCTGTGACAACAGACTACCGAGGTGGCTGTGGCTAGAGAAGGGATCCCGCAATGTCAGTACCACATGAGCTTCTCTCCCGTGAACAGCCCTTCAGTCCTGCTGCTACCACAGAGGGCAAGGCTGAGCTGGAGAACATGGCAGCTACTGCGGGGAAGAAATGGTCCTCCTAAGCAACTGCGGCTAACACCTTGCCCCTGACAGTATCAGGAGTAGCAAGCTCTGTCTGCACTGTCATGAAGCCTTGAGCTGGCTCAGAGAGAAGAGCTGATGTATTCCTTACTGTTTTAAGATGATTGTCTCTTCCTTCCATCCCTGTACTCATTTTGTAATCAACCTTTCAGCAGATGAAATGAAACATCGTTCTGATTACAAGTGCATCTTTAAAACATCATTCCTGAGCATAATTTCCCAGTGACTAGACAACAAAAACTTCTGATTTACCATCTGCTTTTAATTCCTTTCTGAGTGAAGATTATGAGTAAATAGGTCATCTTCATGTCTCCTCAGTTAGTCTACTTAGATTCTCTGAATCCACCCACACATGACTGAAGGCATTACACACAAAAGCCGTGCTATCTGAGGTTGGTGAGTGGCTTCTCTTCCAAGTGTACTGCAAGACAAAGATGTTAATACCTCCAGCAAATACCTATGCAGTATGGTAATGGAGAATAGTTCCCCATCACTTGAATTTTTATATCCTGCTAGGACTGAATCATAACTGCCTCAGGATGCTGAAAACTATTAGTCAGTTGAAGATTATTCTTCTCTATTTAGATGCATTAAAAAGAAAACACAATCTCTCACGTTCAAACTTTTCACATCACTTTCTGCAAGAGCAAGGTTATTAAACAGCTGCTTATTTTGACCCTTTGAAATGACCGCAATTTACTAATGGCATTACCTGTCACTGCATACCAATTTGTTAGAAGCTTTGGAATGAATTTCTGTGCAAATGAAAATGATTGTCACCATTGTTACCAGTCAAGGAGTTCAAAGTGTTTCTTAATAGGATGCAAATGCTGTGAGTTGTTTCTGATAAATTACTTCAGTCCTAAAAAATAAAGCTTAAAAAGGTGAATGTGAACATGCAGTCAGCAAGGAAGAGGACAGAGCTGTAAGTGTGGGCACAGCAGGATGCCAAAACTACAGAGAACTGCCAAAAGTGCAAGCCTGGATAATGGAGTCTTTTTTAATTAGCATCAAGCTTCTCTGAAAGAAACAGCCTTCCAAGGTAGCACTGAACTTTCTGTGCAGGTGGGACGGAAGTCTGTTAATTGCTCCTTCACAAACATTTAACTTCATTGTGTAACTCAAAGTTTCTCATTTTGGCTTATGATACATTTCTCCATTACTAGCCAGCTGGAGCAGTGTGGTCCCAAAATTGACACCTGGTCTGTTTAATCACACTCTTTATATTTCAAAACTGGCCACATTCAAAAGACCTCAGTCTAGTGACATCTTAAGCAATCAGATCACTATGAGGACTGGCACATTAGTGTGCTATCCTGGTGCATCACTGATATACCTTACTGTGCCTAGTCCCTTTCTGGCTCAAAAGGACTTGACAGTAAGCAAGGAAGGTGAATCAGACCCAGACTTTGCCTCCTTCTGCCTAAATTGCCTTTAGGAAGCAGCCAGAAAATACAGGGCCTGGTTCCTCCAGCACGTCCAGTTCCAAGGTCTGACAAACCATCTTGGAGATAGTTTTTGTTCAGGTGTACATTTTAAAGACCGGTTTAGCTCTCTACATTTTTAGTCTGTCTTAAACATGGCAATAATAGAATACTGATAAGGGAATTCAGATGCCAAGAAATGGCTCACTGGAGATTTTAAAACTGCCTGCAGAACTCTTCTATTTTACAGACTCATAGGACCAGTCAAGTTGGAAGGGACCTCAGGAGGTCTCTGACGCAACCTCCTGCTCAAAGTAGGGTCACCCATGAGGTCAGACCAAGTTGCTCAGGGCTTTATCCAGACAGCTCTTGAAATCCTCCTATGATGGAGACTGCCCAGCATTACTGTTCCCATGCTTAGCTGTTCTCAAGGTGAAAAAGTTTCTCCCTATATCTAGCAGTCTGAATCTTCCCTTTTCACTTTACGACTGCTGCCTTTCATTCTCCTGCCATGCATGTCAGTGAAGAGCCTGGCTCCGTCTTCTTGCTAATCTCCTCATAGGTGCTGGCAGGCCACTGTTAGCTTTTCACTCTTCCCCAAGCTGAACAAGGCCCATTCCTTCAGCCTCTCCTCACAGGGCAAATGCACCAGCTCCCCAACCGTCTTGGTGACTCTTCACTGAATGTGCTCCAGTTTATCATTTATCTTTTATTACCAGCCCTAAACTAGACAAAGCATTCAAGAAGTGGCCTAGAAAGGCCAAATCAAGAGGAATAATCACTGCCTTTGATCTAACTGCAGTCCTGTTAATGTTTTATAGCCGAAACCAGGACACTCAGTATATTGCCAGCCTTCCTTGCTGCCAGAGCACATTGCTGACTCACAAGCAGCTTCTCTCCACCAAAAGTCTGCTCAGTCACATGCTGCTTAGTCCTCTTCTACCCCTTTCGATTCAAATAATTTCTGGCAAGAATACAGTCTGTAAGAGTTTGGTGCTCCTGAAAGCAGTGTCAGGAGTGGCATCACTGTAGCAAAACAAGCCATTTCTGAAAGAGGACCAGAAATAGCTTAAATACACTAACCTACATACCTTTACTACAGGCATTCAAATCCTGTTCTTAAACAATGAAAGTATACTCCCTCCCAGCCAGATCAAAAAAAGACACAAATGATAGATTAATTTGATCCATGTTTGTGATGGAAAAGATGTGTAAAAAGTGCGTGCTAATAGAAGTAAAATAATGTCTACATCCAACTGTAAGAAAAATTAACTACACTAACTACTAAGGAGGAAAAACAAGATAAATAGTTACTTATACCTCAGACAATTTTTAATCTTTAGTATTGATGTTCTGTTTCTACTGGCAATTACCCCTAAGACCTTACAGGAAATAATAGTTGAATATTTCAAATGTTCTAACAGGACAAGGGAAAAAAACCTTATTCACTTAACATGCCACAGCTTACCAGGCTTATTATTCTGCTGAAACTAGGATCTATTGGCTTTTTTTTTTTTTTTTTTTTGTGAGTGCTAAATATACACAAGAGGCAATGAGGAGGGAAGGGTAATCAAACTGCTTAACATCACTGAATCAGAGGCCCAGGCATCTCTGATTCCCTGCCCTGAGTTATCTTTGATAGAAACGTAATTTTAGGAATCTGTACCTTCAGGTTGGTCACAAGCAATCCTATTAGATATTTTATATTTGTGTTAGGATTTAATGTTTGGACCATCACCATTGTGTTGGTTTTGCGTGGCAAGGTTTTGGTAGCGGGGGGGCTACAGGGGTGGCTTCTGTGAGAAGCTGCTAGAAGCTTCCCCTGTGTCTGACAGAGCCAATGCCAGCCGGCTCCAAGACGGACCCGCCGCTGGCCAAGGCCAAGCCAATCAGCGCCTCTGTGATAACATATTTAAGAAAGACAAAAACAGTTAGAGAGAGCTTTTGCAGCCAGAGAGAGGAGGGAGAAGATGTAAGAACATCTGCAGACACCAAGGTCAGTGAAGAAGGAGGGGGAGGAGGTGCTCCAGGCGCCGGAGCAAGATTCCCCTGCAGCCCGTGGTGAAGACCATGGTGAAGCAGGCTGTCCCCCTGCAGCCCATGGAGGAAGGATGAGGGGGTGTAGAGATTCCACCTGCAGCCCGTGGAGGACCCCACGCCGGAGCAGGTGGAGACACCTGAAGGAGGCTGTGGCCCCGTGGGAAGCCCGCGCTGGAGCAAGCTCCTGGCAGGACCTGTGGCCCCGTGGAGAGAGGACCCCACGCCAGAGCAGGTTTGCTGACAGGACTTGTGACCCCGTGGGGGACCCACGCTGGAGCAGTTTGCTCCTGAAGGTCTGCACCCCGTGGAGGAGACTCACGTTGGAGAAGGCCGTGAAGGACTGTCTCCCGTGAGAGGGACCCCACGCTGGAGCGGGGGAACAATGAGTCCTCCCCCTGAGGATGAAGAAGCGGCAGAAACACCGCGTGAGGAACTGACCGTAACCCCCACTCCCCGTCCCCCTGTGCCGCTGCGGGGGGCGGAGGTTGAAGCCGGGAGTGAAGTTGAGCCCGGGAAGATGGGAGGGGTGGGGGGAGGTGTTTTAAGATTTTGGTTTTATTTCTCATTCCTCTGCTCTGTTTTGCTTAGTAATAAATAAGATGAATTCCCTCTCTAAGTTCGGTCTGTTTTGCTCGTGATGATAATTAGAGA
Source organism: Balearica regulorum gibbericeps (assembly GCF_011004875.1). NCBI lineage: Eukaryota > Metazoa > Chordata > Aves > Gruiformes > Gruidae > Balearica > Balearica regulorum. The sequence goes on from NC_046185.1 coordinate 71,478,441, forward strand.
ATGATCTCTCCCTGTCCTTATCTCGACCCGTAAGTTTTACCTTTTCTCCCCTGTCTAATGAAAGAGGGGAGTGATAGAGCGGCTCTGGTGGGCACCTGGCCCTCAGCCAGGGTCAACCCACCACAACCATAGATATCTGTCTGCTAGTAGTAAAGAACACTTTGTAGGACTTGAGGGTTCAACATTGATTTATCATATTGTAAGGCACAGATTCTTACTTAGATCTTCTAGGACTTCTAAAAGGTGAGTGATCTTCACAAAGCTAGTGCTGCATATTCCATTTCTGTTAGCTTAAAGACAAGCTAAACCCAAAGTGGGCTGATGGTATCAAAGTGGTCTTTCATCTGAAAGGTCCTTGTTTAAGGTCATAGCAACCAGGCAATTTCTTATGTGTTTCTCCTTACTCATACTGAACTCAAAATACCTACTTGATCACATACATTTCTTCAGGGACTTTCTCCCCAGGCCTCGGCACGCTCCCTTAAAAGCATGCCCATTCATGGGTTACCTCCAGTCTTGGAATTAGATTAACTTCTGCAAGAAGAAGGTCACCATTATTCAGATCTCATTCTTCTAGTGAAGGCAAATGAATTCTAAATATTTTCACCTTCAGTGCACATGGCATATATTAAGTGAGTGCATCTGCACCTTACTGTTCTGTGTGTCAGATTTGTCTCATTTCAGAGGCCTCCCTGAATTTTCTGTTATTTTCCTGTTTATTTCTTTTCATGGGTTCCTGGAGAATCAGTTGCTAATGGCTTTTTTAGACAGGGACATGAATTTGTCATTTTTCTGTTTAATGTTTTTAATAAAGTGCATTGTGAATCATCATAATCTCAGGCCAAATTGCACTTAAGTGAAGAAGGAAATGAGCAGGATGAAACCTCCTGTCTCCTTGTGTGATTAGCTGCATGCAAGCTGCAGTGCTATTTAGAGTAAAGGGATAAGACTCAGTTATGATGAACAAAATGAAGATTCTTTATTCAGGACATTGGAGACTGTCAAATCCCCTGCTTCTTCCTCAGCCTTATTAAACAAACTGTCCTCTCTGCTGCCCTCTCTACCTGCCCAAGAACTCTTTATGCCCGTGCATGCTCTGCAAAGCTCCAGAACAGATCTTTGTCAACAGCAAGTACAGCATCTTTTTTGATGACTTCTCCTGTTCCTGATAAATACTTCTAAATCCTCAGCAGTGGTGAAAACTCACTTTATTTTCATTAATAATGACTTATCTCTCAATTATTTTCAAAAGCTCACATAATAGTTCCTATCACTGCTTTAGACACTGCAAAGCTCCTCTGGCATTAATTTTACTGTCAATACAAGCTTTGTCAGCAACTACCGTTTTGAATGTCACTATTCCTTTCTAATTTTCAATATTTTCAAGCTGTCCTATTTATATTTGCTTGATTAAAAACTAATAAAAAAAAAGATTTATTTAGCCTTCATGATGTAAGACCTGTTTTGAAGTTATGTATCATTTATTGTTCACAGAGTTCTAGTAAAATCTATAAATAATCCACAAAGTAAACACTACCACTAATCACTACTTTTCTTCAGACTTTGTGCCATTCAGATGTGAAATTCTAGCTTGAATTGCATTACAGTTATTGCTGTTTCTTTGACTAAAGTGCCAGGGGAAAGTGGTATCAGATCTCAGTCACGTGATATTTGGAGAGCAGCTCTAATGAAATCTACAATTATTTCACTTAAATATGTGTCAGTGGGATCAGAGCCTCCTTGCACTAGATCTAGCAGTCCTGCTTGTCCCAGCTATTGTTGTGGTTTGCCAAAAGTCCCGACTGTAAGATAACCAAGCTGGGTTAAACTTGCTGGCTGGCTGGAAGTTGTACAAATATAAGTTAACAACTGTAACTTTCCAAATGCTAACAAGAACCATTACTTCATCCACAATGGCATTCAGTGCTGCTTAGCTAAAAATGTCATTAAATTTCATAAGCATTGCAGCCTGTGTGTAATACTAGAGGTGGACTGACATAATCATAAATTATTCATGGACAGTCAATGGCATTGTAAAAAATCAGAGTCCTCTTCTGAGAGACTGACTATTCTTTTGAGAATATCAGTTGAACAGTTACTGCACTTTAAGACAAAAGACTTTCAGTGAATGCAAAATATAAAAACCTGTAATGATATCTATATCTATGCAACGTAAGTCCATGTCTATAGGCACAAGCCATCAATTATGTATAATGAAAGGGGTATAAAGGGCCTAGCCTTAAGAAAGAAAAGTAATATATGGATGCCTTAAGGTATCAGAGTGTAATGAGTCCTAGAACTCTCACAATCAAATCTACAGGATCCACACAACCAGAGACATTGTTATTTATATGAGCAGAAAATTAAAAAATATTTTAAAAACCCCAAACACGTCTGCTATGTAATTAGATATCAGTATAAAAATAGGTTATTAACTACAACAAAGTGAACCTAGCAGCTACTTAGAGTTATTGTTTAAAGAGGAATAAGCACTCAGCAGAATGTAAAAGCTTATATGCAGAAGTGAGTGTAGACAGCTAGTATATCTAGGCAATATCGCATCCACAAGATCCACACCTTTATCACTGTCAAGAGTCATAGCAATTCTGCAGTGCAGCATGCCACAGCGGCACTGACAATCAAAGCAAGAAAAGCAGACTACTTAGCGTTCTTCATGTTCAGGCACAACTTTAATAAATACATGCCATAGCACTTCATGGTGGAAAGAGAAAAATTAACAAGATGTTCAAAATCTATTACTATGCCAAAACCAAGTCTGTCACAATGTAACACGGCGCAAAGTGTCTCATCTGTAACTTTCTCCCTGGCTTTATTCAAAAGCAAGATCTGGACATTAATATGTGATTATCTAGGGTGTTAATGTCCAGCAATGTTTGTCTGAGCAAAGGCCTGACAGACTTGTTCTATATGGTAGAGAACTTCCCGGTAGTTTTGGTATGTCTGAACCCACAAATCAAGGCAGAGGGTGGGATAACCTCAGCCATCTCATTGGAAATGCTAGCAGAGGATTTGCCATCCCCTGTAACTTGTTCCACAGACAGCAGATAATTTTGCTTTCTGTACAGTAGTTTCTAGGTAGTCCACCTGGGAGAAAAAGTAATGGGTGTTACCCTAAGGTAAAAAATCTACTTCTTGTTACTCTTCTTTTATCAATCTCTTTTCCAGTTTTCTCTATTGCTTTCTAACAAGTAATGAAAGATCTATTTTACCTCTCATATGATTTTATTTTTCCATGCATTGTGAAGCAGACCCCTTTTTAATATCTCATAGGTTGCTTCCAACTTCCCCAACCTTCCTATCTGGTACTCAGAAAGACACCGCCATTAAATGTTTCTAGGTCAAACACAAACTGAGGTTTCCTGTTTGACAGCTGAGAACAACTTATCCTTCACTGTCACTAGGTAAACACAATATTGCTTTTCAAAGAAAATGATAGCAGGAGAGGAAGCAGATAGTAAAGAAAAAAATAATCCATCAAAACAGTGGCAATGTTTTCCAAAACAAAACCAAATCAAATCCCTTCAAATACTCTACAGCACTCACTCATGCCATTTTTCAGAGACAGACAGTTGCAAAGGGAGCTCATCATCATAGTGAGGCTTGATTCATTAAAATTAAGAACCCAACGGTAACTTTTTTCCACTTCAGTAGAAGCCTTATTAAGAAGTGCTGCTACTGCAGTCATCTTAAGAGAGGCCAACACACTACCAGAAAAAGCAAATATAGATCATAGAATCTTTAGCACTTGTTTAGTACACATTTCATTTCTTTTCATCCTGCTCATGAAAGTGTTCCGGTTTTTCTGGGCAAACTGGGAAGTGCCTAGGACAAGCGACAGAAATAGCAGTATGCTCAAAGCCACAGAAACTCCAACCACGCTCAGCCGGCCGAACATCATCACCCACCGTCGGCTTCTTTTAGAGGCATGAGATTTCCCCAGCTGCCCCAATATGAAAAGGGCAGCTCCCGGGCTAACCTAAGCTGTGACGCTCCAACTGCTCTCTAAATAGGGAGAAACCAGAAGTGACAGAAAGCGACAACAGGATAATGACAGAAATAGGAGAGTACCTTACAAAATTTAAACAGAGTGGACAATTACCAAACCTTCTTGGTAGTTCCTAATTTGAATCTTGAAATGAAAAGTGATTTTCAAGTGACTATGATATTACTTGGTATCCCAGGAAGGAATAGTTTAAAACAGGCAGTTTAAAACTGTCTAAGATAATGAGGCTTCAACTTATTTAAACATATATTGGTGCTATTCTCTATTCTTATGTAACAAAGGAATACCTCCAGTAGTATCTCAAAACCTTGTTGCCTTTTGATCTTCCGTGCTGGTGAATTATTTAAAGTACAGTTAACAGGGAATGCCACAATTACAGAACCGATGGGGTGGCATATGTAGGAAGAGATTTAATTCCTCTCCCGTCAGAACAGCTGCACAAGCCTGATGTGTACAGTCTATCAGACAGCTGGCCCAAAGGCACAGAGGCTGAATGCTACCTGACAAGTTGGAAACTTTAATTGGGGAGCAAACATCAAGCCTTTGTCCTGCATAAATGAAGGCAGCAAATCTATCAAGAGGATAGGACCATCACCTTCGTGTTGCTCAACATTCCCTCAGCAACTGATTTTTCTGCTGCAATTTGCATCAGCTTTGCAGAGCTCTGTTCACGTGCTCTTCCAGTTGTAAGTGCAAGTGTTGAGTATAACAGTGCTTGCTTCAAGTGTGTAAAAAAGGAGAAAATGGTCCAGAGAGAGAGGATTAGGATGAGCTTGTTTCAGGTGCAAAAAAATCACTGAAACTCTTCTATAGGTGGAGATCAAGACTAACTCCTCTCAGAGGAATAGTGATTGTCTAGTGTTAATTTGAACTATGAATTTGAAATTGGTGTCACTGAGATCATGTTATGGTTTGTGAATCCGTACTGCTTTTGGTGATATGGACTGTTTGCTTCACCAGACTAGGACATGAGTTTGTTTAAAAGCAACCAGTTTTTTGAAGATCTTGAAATCTGTGGTTCTGCAAGAGGATTTCAGCCAAAGCTATGTGAAATAATACCCTCCACACACACTCGTTCATCCTGAGTGAGGATACAGTCCCAGAGAAGCAATACCTATGAACTCAGTGGATATAACACGTACAGCCAAACCCTTTCATTTCTACCTGGGAGCAGTGCTAATGAAAGCCACATTCAGAAATCTTGTAAAGCAACTCCAACACTCATTAATGCAAGAGCACTGACTTCATTATAAATGTCATCTTCTTGTTCAGCCTGAAACTTGAGCAGCGGTGTACAAAAACTCAACCTAATCTTCTATTGTTAATTAATTACTAATTAGAGGGATACATGCTAGAACTACTTTGCTTACTGCAACAGAGGTTGCCATGCCCTTTGACGCCTTTCACATGTGTCTTTCAATGAAACAAACCATGTAACATAAGCCCAACTGCTCCATAGTTTGACAGAAATAGGACATGCCCCAGTAAGCTTGGTGTTTTTCTTCTCTCTTGTAAAATTTCATCTTGCTTATAATCTTTTCTTTTTTTGATACTTTTAGATAGTGGTTTAAGCCCCATATAAAGCAACTGTCCAATTGCAGCGATTACTTAGATGGGAGAACTACAAGGCAAGCTGGGAGAACTAAATTCAACATCTAAAGCAAGGTGAAAATCTACCTATCTATCTTCATAACTCTTATACAATCTTCTGTACTACTTTTACTTTAATTCAAGCTATTAAAAGGTGACGAAGCCATGAAGCATTTCAGGAATGCACAGATTACTAGAGTTTTACATTTGCTCATAAAACCCAACCAATAGCCAAACCACAGATCGGTTAATACATGCATGATCCCATCCTTCCTTTCCTTGCTTGGAAAACATCTGCCTTGAATAAGTTATAAACCAGGGATGCAAGAATGCTGGCAAAAGAAAGGCTTTCAAAGCCATTTGCAGTGTTGCAACCTTCCCGTTTTTCCGCAAACAAGGGCATTAATGTTTTGCTTTCCTTACTTTACTACAAAAACAAAAAATAGTCAGTGTGCATGGACAAGTAAAAAAGGTTTGTTAAACATAGAGTAAAAAACCCCATAAGTCTTAAACTGTTTTACCCACTGATCACCCAAATAGTTTGAAGGTCTGTCAAATCTCTTTTTTTTTTTTTTCCCCCACAGAAACACAACTTCCTGACTCAATACACATCACTGATTAACAAATACAAAAAGAGCAAACCTGAACTCCTGTCCTTCTTCGAGAACTCTTTTCTTTCCACATTTGGCATACTAGTCTGGCAGTTTGCACAAACAAGTTCTTATTGCTTTTAGAAGTCTTGGTGCTGAGCACACTACCCCTGGTCAGTATCACCACTTTTAATAAACTAGGTCTGAGGTAAAGAAATTATGGCAATTTATAATCAGCTGAAAATAAAAACCATAGCTGTTGTTTTAAAACAAACATCAGAGAACATTATTGAATACAGCACTACTGACGCAGGGCTGCTGCCAAAAAGCAAACCACTCAGGTTTGTCTCTGCTCTGCCCTGAGCTGTGTTGTAGACCATACGGTGAGCAGGCACCATGCCTGTGATGCATCCAGCCTCAATCTAATGTATGGTCTCTTAGATCCAAAGGAAGTGCATGTGATTATTCCCCTGCTCATTACTTCTTGACAGTGCATTATATATTTGTGTGTCTTGCACAGGGTTTTCCACTTGGCCTGACTGCCAGCCTCTAACCCATTTCAAGTGCCTCTCCTTTATACTGCAAATGCATCCTGGCACCCATTGCCTTCCACTAGCCAGGAATGTTAAGAACAGAACCCAACCATGTCTAATTCTCTTCATCCTAATATACACCACAACAGTTGATAGATATCCAGCCACTGAATTGCTTGCATAGTTCTCATCCTGTTCAGTCCATGGCTGGACATGCAACTGCAGTTCTCAAGAGTGCCGTTAGCATGCCAGCTTCAGAGATTATCCACACCATGCATGAGCAGCGTGAATAGGTACATGTCAATGAGAGGATGAACTGTATTCAGCAATAAGCCAGTAGAAAAGAGAAACAGACTGTTTTCAAGTGTTCACCATCTCAGAGGGTGGCATTCAACCCAGAGTTGGAAAGCCAACAGGCAGGAATGCAGCTTGGTGTGCTAGCCCATGCAAACCTCCCCTTCGACATCAAGAGAGACTCCTGCAACAAAGGTCTTGGGACACTTTTTCAGTTCTAGAGGGTCCTCATTCGGAACGGTGAGTCCACTGTATTTTTCCAAACGCAAATAATAGACAGCAACAAGTCTATCCCAAAACATGTGTTATTCTTGACAGGCTGCAACACAAGAGTTTTCATCTGTCTGTTTTAAAAGGGCTCAGATATATTCTGAGGGTTTATTAATTACCTTTCAACCTCCAGCACCCACACAGTACCTACTGCAATGTAGGTTGAAACACAACAGTTATTCAGGCCAAAAAACCTGCAAGACTCACAAGAGTGCTCTGTTGTTCAGTAAAGACTTCATTAAGTGAGAACAACTTTTCAATGGCTTAAATGAAAGAAGACACAATAAATATCGCCATCCAAGCAACTCTGTTTAGGCTGTACTTTGCTTCAGCATTTGAATGGGCAGGTTACAGCAATCTCTCGAAATTTTAGTTTGTTGGTTTTGTTGTTGTGGTTTGTTTTTTTTTTCCTATTTGGCCCGTCACCACCAATGCTTTTTTGGTGTAAGTATTTCTATGCTATTAGCCCCAATTTTTTCTTGCCAAGAACACGTTAGTTCAGTCATTATAATAACATCTGTCATACCAAACCCACTGCTTTTCACATGAAACCATACTTAAACATGTGGGATGTAAATAGGCAGTTACTGCACAAAGCAGTTGGGCCTAGGATATGGTTACCCAGGGAGCTCATGGAAAGCTCATTAGCTTTCTTTCAGTCTGGAAACTAGAAAATTTATGTCTGAAATTGCAGGGGAAATAGGATGGGTTCTCCTGTTTTCTGACTATCCTTTGGTCAGGAAACATATATATACATGTATGTATGCATATGTAAATTCCTGTATATATAAAACACACACATGATGCTGATGTACAACTGATAACCTGTCTGCAACAAGAAGAAAATGTCCAATGCAAGCAATATGATAATAAAATAAAATGAAATAAATAAATAATAAAATAATAATATAATGGGGATCAGAACCAATAAGCATGGATTCCTCAAGGTGACTGTGTGCCTTGTTTAGTGTTCAATACAGACTGATGTTTTTCACTCAGTGAGGGCACAAACGTAGCCCAGCTGCCTATTCTTATGACAGTCACTGTAACTCAATAGCCCTAGAAATACACCCGCTGCCAAGTTTGGCTGAAGCTGGTCTAAAAGTTATTAGGAAGAGTACTCTCAGATATATCCAGAGAATGGTCATGAGAGTCTCGTTTCCTTAGGAAATTAGATTTAAAGAAAAAAAAAAAAAAAGAGAAAGAATAAGGGATATAATTAGAATGAAACACTACAGAGGATTTCTGGGTCTCTGAATCCTGATCACATATTCTTTCTGTATTCACAGGGAATGACCCTACTTTACGTGTGCCTTGATTCTCTTGATTTTAATGCAAAAATTACACTTCCACACTCAGAGGGATATTGGGATGATAAACTCCCATTAAGGATTGTAACCTGTTCAGACACTACAGGTATAAAACCATACACAATGACCAGACAGTCAGAAAGTGATTACATTGCTGTAAATCAGAAACAATAAAATACATACCCACACTAATCATGTTTTAGAGGCCAGAGGTCTTTCATTTCTGAAGGGATTCAAATTTGCCCAAAGTTTAAGGATGCTCTGTCCCTTGTACTTATTAATTCTGCACAGCATTGCTCACTGTCTCCATTTTCAGCTGTCTTTTCACTGTCTAATTGGCAGTATTGCAATTGCTTCTTTCCTTTTCACACAGAGCTCCTCAGGGAATATTATATTAGATAAAACTTACATAACAGGGGGAGGGGAAAAAAAAAAAAAGAGAAAGATATTTTTGCTTATGTTCCATTCCTTTCAATGTGTATCATTTAACAGAGCTGAAACATATTTTAATCTCAGATTTATTTTTTTTTCTGCTGCTCCTGAAGGGGGAAAAGAAAACTCCTTAATTTTTAAGTGCCCAGCAAGGAAAAAAAAAAAAAGTATTCTAGGTGTCTGGGTTTTTTTTTTTTAAATATTCATACAATGCTTTCATTCCTGAAAAACAGGCATCATCTTTTCTTACACCACATGCAACTGTAATGCCAAATTCAGTGCAAGGGTAAATAGGGAGAGCAGAGTTCATGGAATTCTTTGAAAAAGCCTAATACCATTGCATAGGGTTACTTTGAGGGCTCACAAGTTAGTGTCTAAAAAGTCAATAGATATATTAATATTTTTGAAGAAGTAGCTTATTGCATTGATTTCAGGGAAGTTACTTGTCAGAACATCACCACTGAAAGATGTCATTGTATTAGCTGGACTAGAATTATTGTGTCATAAGAGCCCTCAGAAAATATTAAATCTTTTCTTTCCAACATAAGTATTAGGTGACTCTAAAATACGTTCTTGTGTAACTGTGAAACCAGGTAAAGCCAGTTTGTGTATGTGTGTGGAAAGGAAGGAAATCTGTCCAAACTGATTAATACACATACTCAATATTTTATCGCTAACACTTCAGACTAAAACCACACCCTCAGAAAAAACTCAGGTCAGAAAATCTATATGCATTTAAACTTTAATTTTATTCACTTTATAAACTCTTCAATGTTCAGTTGCTTATTATTCCTATCTCCTGCTATTTTTAATTTTTTTTTTCAATTTCAGAGTAAAGACCATTTTATGCTTCAAAAGCAGGGTATTCACTTGCATTTTTGTACCTGAGGAAAGTGGCATATCCTCTGAAAGTACAGTATTTCCTATTCAGGCAAAGAAGGAGTTTTCTGAGAGTATGATCTGCTAATACTGATTATAACCACATGTCTTAGAAGTCATTAAAAAGCCATTTTGCAAAAGCCACAGAATGAAAAATTGGAAAGGAAAGCCCACCCCTGTGTCATTAAAAATTACTTTAACAAGCATTATTATGAGAAATTAGGACTGTACACTTAATAAACAGCATTACCAAACCGAAGTAGGTTTATGTGCACGTCCTGCAGTCACGGTGCCACTATCATAAGGGCCGGATCTGTGCACTGTTGGCTTACTCAGCAGTGGGAGCGTGTTCCAAACCAGGCACAGACACACCGCGGCACTGCGCTCAAATTCACCAAGGGACACTGTACGCTGTAGATGTGTTTATGCTGGCTGCAGAAGAACAGATGATATGCAATGAGGCATGAAGCCTGCTGGAACAAAGCTCCTGGCAGTGTTTTGTGAGCTTATCTAAGTGAGTTTAGAAAATGTGTCATGTGGTTGCAGTGGACTTGATCTGGCCAAAGTTTGAAAGCTAGGTTTTCTACACCACAGTTTCACTGAGCATTTCTGGCACAGCTTCCTTTCATTTTAATTATAATTAAAACTTTGGCACAATTACTAAAAAGAATGATTTGCTCCACCTGCTTTACTTAGCACAAAAGGTCAGGTTTCCAGTAGTTCTAATCTGTCATAACAGTAAACCCAAACAGCCTACTTCTGATATCACTTATGCTAATGCAAGTCTAGGGAATGACTGCTTCCATGCCTCACCTTAGTTTACCTCATGACCAATCCTAAGACTACCTCATAGGCAAATATTCAGGACCTTCCAAGTTATATCTGTTAAATGACTAAGAACGTGTCTACAATAGGGTCTTAGTCCAGATCAGGAATGGACTTTTGAAGCAGATGTCCCAGATGTCCCCACTTTGCACTTTGGTTCACATCACAGAGGAATCTCAGAGCTAACGAACTGGATTCCCCACTGATGAAGCTAAATCAAAAGATGTGCCTCCCGCTGCTAAGGAGAGTTCAGTCCAAGGGATGACAGTAGAGCAAGACCTGAGTAAACCTACAGACAGCTGCTGTGACTGCTGTTCAATATGTTGTTCTGATTCTCCTGACCCATCATCTTCCTGTTGGGATGAATCTGCCTTATGCCATTTCTACACGCAATAGAGAGCAGCTTGGACCGGATGGCCTCCAGACATTCCGTCCACCTTGAATTATTCTACGACTCCACAATTTTTAACATTTATTAATAGAAATGTAAAACTGCTTGACAAAGAACACACAATGCCAATGAGGCCTTCTCTTGTTTCAGGGCTCAGTGTTTTCTTCAAACGGTATTTCACATGCTGGAGCAAAGAACTCTGATGGCCAAAAATTACAATGCTTCACTGGAATGAAAGCAAATGAGTTTTTATGCAAATACATAAAGTTTATCTCAGAGCTTGAGCCTTTAATTTAAAAAAGCTTACTCCACAGGTGAGCACAAGTTATTTATCACTCATAGAGCCTTGCAATTACACGGAACAAATAAGGACTCTGGAAGAACCAAGTTCTGCTCCTTGCTTCCTTCTATGCTGTGTAACCTTAGGCAAACTACTAAAAAAACCCATTGATACTTCAATACACATGAAATTTTTTCACCACAAATAAGTCAAGGAGCAGTTAAGAGCCAGTAAAATTTTACTTATTCTCATTTGAATTACAAGTATATCTAAAGTCTAAAAAATCAGAGTTGATTGTGCTTGAGCTTTAGTTCCATTATAAAACAGGAAATGCAATAGGCCCTTGGCACAGAAACTACTGGAAGAAAATTCTTTGTCTTCTGTTTTATAGGAGTCAGACTAAATTATCATAATAGTCTGTTTTAGCGTTAATTTGTACTTCCTTACACAGGTCTTGTGAGGATAAATTCACTTGGCTATTATTGGTGATAGGAGCAATTTAAGTAGATAATAGATAATGTTCCTTCCAAAAAACTGTATTGGCAGTTAAAGATATAAATAGCATAATCAGTTCTCCAGTTGCATTATTAATTATCTGCATACACAGGTAAACACACAGATATACACATAAACATTTGATTATTTTTTTAAAAATGACATTTTTGAAACATTAACATTTTAATCATAAGCATGTGCACTAGCTAATTCTCCCAGTACTCTGGCAAAGTAAGGAAATAAGTATTAATATTCTTTTTTTAGCTGAAGGAAAATCGAGAGACTGCAGTGAGCAGTAAGTGATTTTTTCCAAGACCATGTATCAAATTAGTGGAAGAACTTAGCTCCTGGTTCTGTGCTCATTCCCTCACTCCATGTTGCCTCTAACTTGATTAGTTTCTTATGACTAACCATTAATAATTCCACATTATACAATCATCCCTACGTAAAAGAGAAGTTTAGTCTTAATAAATGACAGGGAAGCTAAACAATTTTAGAGTACCGCAAAATGTATAATAATCAGATTAATTAAAGTGGACTCTGTTTGATTATGGCCATAACCTGATATATCCAGCCAGTCAGTCTCTCATAGGCTTTAACTGCCAGACAAAATCACATTTCAAATGCATCCGGAAAAGAAAATCTTTTCATGCATTTAAAGTCATTATTTTTCTTCTCCACAAACTGTATAAAATCCAAAATAACCCTTTCTACTCCTTAGTAAGCAATAACAATAACAACAATAATAATAATCTGTGTAATCAACAAAAGCCTTGGTAAAGCAAGGTAATAATATTCAGTAATCAGCAAAAAAACCTGCCTCTTGACAGTGAAGCAGAAGTTACTCAACTTCAACAGATCTGATCTGATCATGCCAGACAGCGTTTCATCAATTAATCTCATTTAGCAAAGTACATAAGTGCATGCTTAGTATTCATTCGGTAACACCTTCATGGTCATGAGGTTATAAGGACATACCCGAGCAACGTACTGAAACTGGATCTCTGCTATTACATCCTGGTTCAAACCAAACAGTGAAGTAAATGCAATGTGTGACGAGGTGCATGGGCTCTATCTGCCTTCTCTAAACAAGAGTTTGTACTGGTTAGCTTCACAGAGCAATATATATGGCAAACAGCTTGAGACAAGGTGGTGAATGCAAGTCTATCCACCTTCTCATTGAAGATGATATGAACAATGTAAAGGGCAGCTACAAACATAAATTTCAAGGAAGACAGAATTCCAAACTGAGTTATTTTAGGCAAAATTGTCCCTTCTGTTTCTTTGCTGGTAGAACAAATCGGTTTCCCTGCTCACTCTCAGATTGCAATCATTTCTAAAATCCTTAAGAAAACACAGAGGGGAAAGCTTGGAAACTCTGAAAAGTTAAGAAAACTTTACAAACACCATGTTATGCTGGATAACTCAAGAGGTTTTGCATCCTTTGGGGTTTTAAAAATCATATAATGAAAAGCCAGGTTCTGTGTTAGCACAGCAAACTCCACCAACTCTTAAATCTTCCTGGCTGGCTCTGTGGACAAAGCCCCCTTCCCCTGGGCAATTTGTGGGTGGAACAACCCTGCAGCAGCAACTCTACAGTGCCAGGCCATGCCTCTACCTCTTGACACCTCCTGATGCCATATCCTTCTTCCCCCAGTTTTCTCTGAAGTGGAACAGGAAGCAGGAATGACTAGGTATGGACGTGACTGGACCTGAAATTCTGGAGCAACTTGGAAAAATTCTGTATCTTCCTTAGGATTGCTCTTTTAGGAAAGAGAGACGCTCAGGGTCACATTTGCACTCCTTCTCCTGGCCCCAGGCCAAGTGATTCTCACTGCCGTGAATGTCCTGTCACTTATGCAGACAGCAGCAATGACGGACTGCTAGCACTGCCTGTAAATTAAATTCCAATTAACTGCATCATCTCCTTATAGTTAGCATTAGCCCCCTCCTTCCTTACTCTTGTTCCTAATGCTTATGCTTATAGAGACTCGAGGCACCGGCTCCAGACAGAAAATCAAATTAGCCCTTCAGCTGATTCTTCATTTGCTTGCTCTTGAGTTTGGTCTCAAGCCTAGTAGCTGATCCAGCCTCAGCACTTCACCTTTCGCCAGCAGGGCCAGAGCTTTAGCAGTCCCTCGGGGGCTCAGGTCATGCTTGGGCTATGGATCAATAAGCTGAGTTTTTCAGTCTAATGGCATTGCTAGCATTGTACCTCCACAGAAGTCCAAGGGAAGATTTTCTTCTGAAAGGGCCCAAAAGCCATTACACACCTTGCATGTTAGGCATGCTGTCAGTAGCACGTATCTTACAAATTCAGCACCAACAACCATTCATTCTCAAAACACTATCACACAAAGAATACAAAATAAACCCATGACTCAGAAGCTTTAGTGGGACTGAAGAATTCCCCTGATTTCAGGTGGTTATTATGTGAATAATCTGTGATACTGATTTGCTGTTTAGTCTTGTCTTCTTCTGGTACACAGATTAGCCTTTGACTCCAAAGACTTCTGTCCAGAGTCTGCAGGGTTACAGCCTTTAAAACGACGTATTTCTGAGTAAGCATAGAGAAAAAATTTCCATTATTTTATGGAAATCTGGCTTCCCAGAGAATGACAATAAATCAAAATGAGCTTGGATCACTAAAGGGGAGATAGTATAAGGCATGTGGGTGTGTGACAAGAAAAATGAAATGCCTTTATGAGAAAGGAATTCGCAGAGGTTTTTAACCAAGTCTTTAAAAACCTGAACATTTTCACCAGAAATGCCAACCCAGTAAACTGGGGTTCTTATGGAGACAGTAACTTGGGAATAAGAAAAGCTTTCAGCTATTTCTATCAAAATCATTCTGATTAAAGCCAAAAGCTTGATTATTATTACATGGCCAATGGTTTGTCCACCTATCAACACTGCTCATTAATCTACAAAATACAGCATAAATCTGTATTATAAACATTAGATTGGACATCAAAACCCTTAGTATAATCTACAAATAAATAAGAATGTTCTTCAAAGACCATTACCATAACTGGAATGAATACATCAGACACAGTCCTCCTCCTTCCTCATTTAACTGACTCAAATGTATAAGCACTAACAGGAACTGAAAAAGGTTTGCTTTGAAAATTCTCAATGTAGAAAAGACAGCATACACTGTAGGCAATGCAGCTCAAAAATAATGATATCATATTCCAGGAATAGACACAGGTTTCTCCAGGTTGAGATAATGCAAACAATTTAGGGCACAACTTAAGCTAAATCTAAATTATGTCTGTGTGAGAGCACTATAAATTCAGAGAGGAAGGGAAAGGACTAGGTACATCACTGCAGGTTTTCAGTGAAGTAGAGCTCTTTGGATAATTGTTGAACCTGAGTTTTTAATCTATAATTGAGGTGATTATTTAATTTGAATTTTATTAGGAACCATGCACTGTAGCAACATCCTCTTTCAGTTTACAGATACCAGCTGGGTAACAAAGGCGTGAAGAACTAGGATGAAACATTACACTTCACTAGAAATTCAGCACATCTAATTAGTCACTTAAAGGACTGATTAATTAAGTTTGGGGGGAGGGTTGCTTCCATCATACTAAATCCTTCCTGAAAACGTACAGATATTCCAACTTATTGGAAGGAAGCCAAATTATAGACGGCCACTACTATAATTTCTAAGCTTGCAGAGCTACTACTTCTGATCTTGCAGAAATCCTTTGCTAGATGTTACATACCACAGTGAAATACTGGAATTATAGACCTAAGCGGCATTCAATCTCCAGTTTCAAATACCAGAGGAATTTCATTAAATCATATTGTACTTCCTGTTAGATAAAATTTTAACAGAAAGAATGATGCTACCCAATTTTCTTGAAAAAATAGTAATAGCTTTAAGAACTTGTACTTTGCTAACACTTACCCCAAGTATCTAAAAAATGCCTTTGATTTTAATTACAATGAAATATTTGCAATAAATTTAGATCATACTATCTGGGAACTATTAAAAACTTCTACCATTTTTAATAGTCTCTTAAAACTCTTCAGTTACTAATGTATTATGAAATTCAGTCACAGAGCCTGATATGTTGAGAATCAATCCTTGTTCTGGAAATACTCTCTGCAGGTTGTGTCTGGATGTGGCACTATGAAGTAAATGAAATTTCCATACATTTATTTATTCTCTCCTTAAAATAGCAGGTAAAACCTCAAATGTAGCCTTTATGAGAATCAAAATGACCAGCTTTTTTTTGTTTTTGTTGTCGCTCCCCTTTCTAAGACTGATACACTCAACAGACTTTTGGACAGCCCTGCTTCTAAAAAGCAAGACTGTCTTCATCCCACTTCGATTTTCTGATCATCAACCACAAAGTCTTCCCGTGATAGCAGATTATTTTTTCCCTGTTAGTACTCTGCACAACAGGAACAGAGTTCTGCTGCCCTTCTTTCTTCCTTACTCAGGGAAAACCTTTCTGAGTAGCTTTCCAAGGACCCCTGCCTCAGCTGGGAGAGCTAATCTCATCCATATAACACATGAAAGGGCAGAACTGGCAAAATATTAGCTGCACATTTACCTCTTATTTAGTATCGACAATGTGTATTGTAGTATTCCCCGATGCCAGACACTGCTGTGCTTTCATCCTCTTCATACCACACAACAGACAGAAACAGGCAGTTTATAACCTGCAAATAGAGTCCTTGTTAACGTAACTGAGAGGACCTATCTTGGATTGAAAAACATAGTCAGGATTGGATGTCCTTGCTCATCCTATGCTGCATAAACGTATAGAACACTAAATGAGTAATTCGTATCATCATATAAGCTGCAGTATTGCAGACATACAAATATGACTGTATCTGAAATATGACAGCTAGAAAAATATGTGAGTATTGACAAAACTATTTACGAGGTGTTTCTTTTCGGTAAAAGTTAGAAATTGGTGTTCTTAAAATGTTTTAAGCATTTACATTTTTGTTACTATAGTTTTGTAAGGACATTACATACAGTATCCTCCAGTACTTCTGCTTTAGCTGACAGACTTAAATGCATCAAGTTGAAAGTGTCAAAAGCCTGCACAAAGAGAGGCACGGCTTTGAACTACCGTCCTCACACATCAGATATCAAACTTGGCTGGGGTGTTTTTCCTTCAAAATATGTTTCAGCTTCCCATTTAAAATGTTTTCCAAAGGAAAAATCCCATTAAAACAAACAACAGCCTTTCTCTCTGTCCCTCAACACATTCCACGGGGAAATATTTGAACATTGTTTCAGCAGCGAAATTTTTACAAAGCTGTACCTTCCAGCCTACTTTAGTTTGATCAATATTCTACTTGCTTTTCTGTCTTCTGCTACAGCTATTCCACTTGGCATAAACCACTAAATAATCTTCCAGCCATAAGCTGAAATCTCAGAGAAGAATAATCACTACCATAAATTCTGTTTTCTTTCTTTCTTCTTTCAAAACCAAAAAATATTTAGGAATTGTACCAGTGCAAAGGAACAAAAATGCTGGAGCCACCTCCAATTTCCAACTTGAATACCACCCAATGACTTGCCAAGCAAGTAAATACCCACCGGCCAACAAGCCATATAAAGATACCTAGGGAAATATTTTTCCTTCTGCTGCACTATGTGGAAGAACATAAAGTCGAGTAGACCAAATCTGATCAGATGAAACCAAAGATCTAACCAACCCACTATCATTCACCCTGGAAATGGTCAGTAAAAGGAAGAAATTTAAGAGAGGTTATGAATATCTGAGTAGTATATGTACCTGAATAGAAGCAAGCAAGCCCCAGTTACCAGCAGAGCACTTTGGGTAGCTCTCCAGCAAATTCACCAGATCTCAGCAGCTGTAAGAGGCTCCTCTCAGTTGCAGCATCATCTTTCACTAACAGCCATCAATCCTGGCCTACACCCTGGCGTAATGTTGACCCACACCACTCAAACATTTTATGTATCTGCTGCTCCCATTTCTGGGCAGGTCACACACTGGCAAAGCCGGTCATTAGTAGCAATCTAGTTCAAAGCAAAGAATCAGTGATGCTGATTCTTGCTGGCGCTGTACTCCACTGAGTCCAAGGTGGGTCTAGAGGCACACAAAACCGAAGAGCCCCTTTGCTACTTCTTGTCTAACATAACATACTTTGCCATTTTTTGGCAAAGAACACTTGAAAATAGAAGGTGCCCAAAATCAATGACATTTTCCAACCATTTTGAGATTAACAGACACTTGAAAGTTTCTCAGTGTAAGCATCGTAAATTCAAGCTCATTGACAGTAAACTTGCTTTTCTCAGTTAGGCTTTAGTAATAGCTCATGGATCTCCATGCCTCTGCAAACCATATAATGAAAAACAATCCCAGTGAATTAGAAAGCCTTTTTCTTTCAAGCCTTGTCGCATGCATTTTGATTTTTATTAATACTAAGCATACTATAGTTATACTACTAATGAAATCAAACATAATAATTTTATACATACAAATTTCTTATCCAAGAGCTCCTAAAATAAAACTTCAGTTGCCTCACTCTGAAGCTAGGAGATCATCATGATGATTATTTGCTTTGTAGAATTAGAATTTTAAAAAATCCCACTTTCTAGTACTGAAAACACCCTTCAAAAAAACTATTTTCTTACAGAGTTGTCTCAGACATAGTTTTCCTTCAGTTCAAAATAAACAAGGAAGATAAGCCAGCAAGCAGGTTCCAAACATCCACTACTTCTACCTTGAACATGATTTTTTGCACTGCTGTTTTCTATTTTAAGAAGTGAAAAGGCATCCTCCAGAGATTGTTCTGCACCCAAGTGAAAGATGCAATTAAAAATCAGTCTTGTAAAACGTTATTGTTTCTCACAGACAGGTAAAATGGCACTCACAGTCTTGCACAACCTGAATGAGCTCCTACTGTATCCCATACGATTTGGCCCTGTTCATCAGAACCAAAAAGGCTCAAAAGGTAAAGAAAGCATAGTGAAGCTGATAATAAAGAAAATCAGGACCTAGACTGGCCAGCCAAACACTGCCTAACCAATAATGAATAACTTGTATCTGGACATACACTTTTAGTGTATTTCTCATTTTAAGAAATTTTCATGGAACATATACAGATGTTGTATTGTAAACAAACCCAGTTCCCTTTATCTACTAAATCAAGTACTTAAACACTGTAAACAACCCTGAAAATATATTTTTATTTAAAAGACTTATATGTGCATGGTGTGTGACATTAGTGGGAAAAAAAAATCAGACAGACGCAATGTCCACTATTCCCTACCCTGCCCTTGACTACCCCTATCACCAATGCCTAAGGAAAGACTTAGACAGAAGGGCAAGGGAACAGCAGCAATATTTCCTCAACAGCAAACGTACTTCCCAAGCCAAAGTTTCTGTCTATACCTTTGGTCTGATAGCACTTCAGGGGGCTTTTGCCAAGAATTCATTAAATGATTTCACAGCCTGGTTGTGTAAAAGAATTTCTAACAGTTTTAAATTTTCTTGAAAGCTTTCAGGTTGAAAAATTGTGTTTGATATCCTGATGCCTTGCACCATGAGAAAAAGAATAAATAATCTGTATTGTTCTTTTCCACACTGTTCAAGGTTAGATAAAACTCTGGGTTATGTTTATCGTAAAGTAGAAATGTGTCCGTGAACTTCATCTCCTCAACTGTGGAAGTTGTCTCATGCTCTTGATTGCTGGCCTTTTTATTATTTTCTAATTTTCTTCTTTCACTTTTGAGAAAGTCATCCAGACCAGCATGAAAATTTCAGTATGTGAACACACCATGGATTTATGTAACTATATATGCAACACCACGATGACATTTTTCTGGTTTGTTCACTATTCTTGCTTACTAGTGCCCAATTTTCATGGTTGCTGAGTTTGAGGAAAAGTTTTCGAGGAGCTATATACAGCATTGCTCCAAAATGCTAATAGCTAGTTTCAGGACCATGAATGCAGTATGTACACTGTAGGCTGTTTCCAAATATGAATTACTCATATTATTTGAATATGAAGTTTCATCTGCTATTTTACTGAAAAATCACTGTATAACATAAAGTTTTCCTACATTTTGCAACAAGAGTTAGTTCTCATTGCCCTTAATCATTTGGTTTCATCAGCCAAGTTGGCTACTTCTGTGTTATCCACCTTTAAAGTACTCATTTTAATATTCTGCCAAACATAATGAAAAAAGAATTAAGGCTTGAAGACAACAAAGAACTAGTGAACTAAACATTTTTATAGTAAATATATGAGAGGGATTTGTCTTTGGTGTGGAGAGCATCTGATTTCTGCTGGTCAAACTGTAGAGTAAGAAAACTTCTTCATGTATTTTGTTAGGACTACATCACTTTTGTAATTAAGTAAAACAGAAAAAAACTGATAAAAACATTTTCAAACAATTTATTTGGATTTAAAGTTAATAAGTATTTAATCCCGCATAAGTAAATATGCAGAACGTAAGTAAAAATAATGCTATTTGTAATGCTCATTAAGTTATATTAAATCAACAGAATATTGTCCCTTGCTTTTACTGTAGGATCATGTATACATACATAAAAAATGAATGTTCAAATTATATGTTTTATGGATTAAGAAGGATATTAAAGAATTGGCTGTTTGATGCTCTTTTCCTACGAGATACCCTGAAACCTGGCATTTATCTTGTTTCCGTTATGGTGGAGTTGCACATCTGAGAGAATGAGGTTGTTAAAAGTGACTTGATTTTAGTACTAAAGACAGGTATCTTTCTATGCACAAGTACTAAATAACTGTGTGTGACTATTTTAAGGGGGTGAACCAACTATGCACAATAAAAAGGAAACAAAATTTAACCGTTTAATCTTAATTCAGGAATTAAATTTAGAAGCTACATCACTCTCCACCTATTTTTCCAGCTCACGTTTCCAAATGAAGTCCTAGATGGCATAAAGAAATGGAAAAAACCATGCAGTCCACTTATACATAAGTTACAACAGACAGTAAAATTAGCTGCAAGCATGAGGAGACCACGTGGTCTCACTCTGAATGTAGCTCTAGGAGGACTACGTAACAGAGCAGAAAAAGTAATTTATGCACACACTGATGATCATCAGCTTGCAGAAGGGACCCCATTGATTTTGCCATTTGATCTTCCACAAATAATTCTAGACAAAGCCCCCAATGAATCCATCGAGCAAATGCCAGGGAAGGATCAAGCTAAAACACTACTCAGTATTCTTGGTAAACATAGAATAAAACCAGGAATGGCACTGCTGCTCAGATCACAGTATGCAATCGTGCTGGGAAATGTAAAAACTCTCAATAATAATAATGTCTTACTATAATTAAGTTTTAAAGCCAGAAACCAGCACATTTTGGCCAGATATAGACATGCGGTTACGGTACAGATCTGCTAACATATCTAAGCATTTCACTGTTATTTAACACTCTCAACATGAAATTGGCTTATGGACGCTTTTATCGGAAAGAGGTCTCAGCGCTTCCAGCTTCCAATACCCACTGCTGGCCCACGGCTCCTACACAGCTGGGCAATTTCATTCTACTTAGCAAAGAGACTACAGCTAATTAAAAGCAATGTAGTCTTTTGGAAGGCAAAGAAAGGAGAATATTAAACCTTTCCATCACTTCAAAATGCTGAGATTCAAACTCTGCTAACAATTTTGGAGTAAACAAAGCCACACTGACTGCAAAATGCAGTCTTTAAAAATACTTGAAATATGCTGAAATCATGGATATATTTAAATGTCACTTTCTTCTTTCTTTGAACAGTTCTATAGATATTTCGAAACCTTCAAAGGAAAAGAAACATGCCACAAACTGCAATATCTCTAGCCTTTGAAGTACATGTGGGAGACAACTCCAGATAAGAGAAATGTTCCTGGGTAAAGACAGGCTTAGACAAGTGCACTCTTTGCAGGGTAAAAACATGGCTGGAAGGCCAAGCCCAGAGAGTTGTGGTGAATGGAGTTAAAACCAGTTGGTGGCTGGTCACAAGTGGTGTTCCCCAGGGTTCAGTCTTGGGGCCAGTCTTGTTTAATATCTTTATTAATTATCTAGATGAGGGGATTGAGTGCACCCTCAGTAAGTTTGCAGATGACACCAAGTTGGGTGGGAGTGTCCATCTGCTCGAGGGCAGGAAGGCTCCACAGAGGGATCCGGACAGGCTGGATCAATGGTCCAAGGCCAACTGTGTGAGGTTTCACAAGGCTCAGTGCTGGGTCCTGCACTTGGGTCACAACCACCCCAGGCAACGCTACAGGCTTGGGGAACAGTGGCTGGAAAGGTGCCTGGTGGAAAAGGACCTAGGGGTGCCAGTTCACAACTGGCTGAACATGAGGCAGCAGTGTGCCCAGGTGGCCAAGAAGGCCAACAGCATCCTGGCTTGTATCAGGAACAGTGTGGCCAGCAGGAGTAGGGAAGTGATTGTCCCCCTGTACTCGGCTCTGGTGAGGCCGCACCTCGAGTCCTGTGTTCGGTTCTGGGCCCCTCACTACAAGAAGGACATTGAGGTGCTGGAGTGTGTTGGTCTCTTCTCCCAAGTAACTAGCAAAAGGACAGAGGAAATGGCCTCAAGTTGCGTCAGAGGAGGTTTAGATTAGATATTAGGAAAATTTTTTTCACCAAAAGAGTGGTCAGACATTGGAACAGGCTGCCCAGACAGGTGGTGGAGTCACCACCCCTGGAGGTGTTAAAAAAACGTGTAGACATGGCACTTCGGGACATGGTTTAGTAGACATGGTCGTGTTGGGTTGACGGTTGGACTTGATGATCTTAAAGGTCTTTTACAACCTTAAGATTCTATGATTCTATAAGACTGTATACATTTAACTACAGTTAGGCTGCAGTACATCCCTTCTTCAGAGAGGTAACTGTTGTTTTCCTTACCATTGATCATTCCCAGCTGTGGGGATTTTGCAAGTGATCTGCAGGTACCCAAGTCAGAACAAAAGACATGGATTGGTACTGATGGCTTTCAGTCCTAGAAGTGAGGATTAATTTAATTCATATCACTATGAAAAAAAAAAAGAAGAAAAAAAAATTATGCAGGTCCTCTACTTCCCCAACTGTATTAATCTTAGGTGAATGCTACAAGTAATTAGCCCTGACTTGTGCTTCCAGCACTGTCCTTCCCTAGAGAAGTCAGAGGCTTTATTAAGGAAATCACATAACTGCTGTCAACCACTTCATTTTATCAAGCTTTACTTTCATTTTTTTTTCTCCTGGAAAACAAATTTAGCAGTGCATTCAGCCTTCTCCAAGTCCCCACACTGCTGCATTGTCAGTCACTGGAAAAAGAAGGTTCTTCAAAACTGCTACTGTGGTCCCACCCAAGCTAGTCAATGGGTGACACTACGAGGAGGGGGGGGTGGGGGGGGTGGAATGTAAAAAGACCTAGCTCTTATTCAAACACTTAGTCATCTGGAGAGGTATATATGGGAAAGATAGTTCTGAGCAGCTAGACATTTTACAAGGAAAATATGGAAAGTATTTCTAATTGCTGACTCGCAGCTTTGCAGTATGGTATCAGTGAAGAAAACTACTAGATTGCAAGTTCAAGAGAATGATAAACTGTAAACTCCTGATAAGAAAAAGATAGTTACACTGTTCTTGAGCTTTTTTTTTTATTTTATTTTTTATTTTTTACAAAAGATAATCCCAACAATAAAAAAAGTTTGTAAGTTCTTGTTTCATAAGTACAGGAAACATTTCTGAAAGGAAAAAGCTCATTAATGTGCTGATGACAATCCTAAATATTTCAAGATTCAAAAGAAATGTTGGAATCAATTAAACAATTTTCCTCCTTGGAAACTCTTATTTTCATACAAAAGAAAGCATCTTCACAAAGCAAAGGCTTCCAAGGGTGTTTGAGACTCCACTCATAAAACGAGGAATAACATAAGTTGCCTCAAAAAAAAATATCTGAAAGAATATATTTTGTAAATCACAAAATGCTCAAGAATGTTTCTTTTTTGTTTATTTTTTCCACATTACATAATATTGAATTAAATGATGTCTTCAACAATGTGAAAAGTGGGAGGGGAAAATATCTATCTAGAACAAGAACTGATTTTGACTTTGCAATCATGTTTATTCTCTACAGAAAGAAATGCATTTTTTTTAATGAGAAAGTAAATTTTTGTTGGGGATGGAACAACACAGAAGAGTAGCAAATGTTTAACCAGAAAAAAAGCTTTTTCAGTTTCACAGTGATCCAGTACCCATTTTATCTGAACATCTTGTCTGTGCATTTTACAAATTTCCCAGACTGATAGCTCCCAGCAGAGCCAGGTAGCAGCGGGGCCTCATTGTGCCAGCCACAATACCAAGCACAATGGCGGATGTTTTATCTGCCCCGAATTGCTTATAATCCAGTGGCTGTGACACACGGCTGACTGGTGACGGTGCAATCACAGCTGTGAAACGAGCCCTTCTCCAGTAACGTTGCCATGATTTCACACAAAGAGTTAAAGTAATGTTTATCAATCCCATGCAGAAAGGTTTCATTCTGAAGACAATCAGGCTTTTGAAATCTCTCCAGCCACTGACTACTCGGGAAACCAACACGTTACCCAGGCTCCAGGCTCTGCTTTCACGGGTGCAGTGTACACAGGGCCAGCGTGCTCCACAGCCCTCTGGAAGACATCTTAGGCAGAGTCCTTTCAGACACAGTTATTTAATTTGGCAAAAGCAGCTGAGGCTTTGCATTCCCTGTGCAGTATTTCTGCTCCCGAATTGCAAGTGATCATAATTTCATGAGAAGCAGTTTAGAAAGGGGAAAAAAAAAAACCCAAACCCAAACCAAAAACCCAGGTGGGATACATTCCCTATGTAGAAAATTGTAACCTTGCTACTGAAGTTGCTTGCTGAATACCTGAATTTACTGCAACACTAAATACATGCCCTCGTTTTGTTTCCACCTTCCATTTTAAAAATGGAATCAGAATTTTTACACATGTGCTCATCTGCATGATTGGGACATCCTGATAACTTTAGTTTGAATGATCAGTCTCTGATACACCACTGCTTAACCACAGGGTTGTCTTGTAGGCATAACTAAAAATGGATTTTGAATGACACTGATACAGAAGCAGTATTGTTTCCATCTATACCTTGCGCTCACAGAAGGTTTTTGCCCCTTCAGAGTTAATTTGGCATTCAACAAAAAAATGTAAATGGCATTGCCTAGCAAGGAGGAAGAAACTCCTAAAACTGATTTGCTTTAGAGGAAACTTCTGCTCTGCTGATGGTGGGACCCTTTCAGAGGGTTTGTCTCCCATCACTCAACCCTGCCTTTCAGCAGCTGGAGATGGTGTTCGGTCAAGTCCCTTTTCAAGCAGTAATAAAGACATAAAAAAAGTTATCATAAAAAAACCTGATACATGAATAATAGGATGCTGCTTAACAGCTGCTTAATTATTACATCCAGGCTATACCTTTTCTACAGGCATTTTTAATTTATCTCTAAGAGGATTTATGGGATGGATATGCTATCTGAAAAACAGATGACGAGGTCAGTGCAGCCCAAGGTATTTCATTTCAGCTTTTACAATTAGCACACACAGTGGAAGTGCTGGAAATATCTCAGAAGAGGAGTGGATTCGTCAAGTGCTCTCCTCCTCTCCCACATGCATTTGCAAGGGGAGGTAATGGAAGACCAACAGCAAGTATACTGAATTAGAAAGCCACAGATGGACAGTTCTGGGAGAGAACAGTACAAACAAGCATGCCACAAAGAAGCACCAGGTACAGAATTTTTAATTTCTTGCAGTGTTTCACCAGTGTGAAAGAAAGTCTCTAGAGTACAGCTTTGCTAAATGACACCTTGTTGAGAATGAAGCGAGCTGCACTCTCTTCATATTTAACTTTCAACTGCCACACTTTGATGGCAGAATAAATTTTGTCTGTTTTTAAAATAAATACCCCTTAAAACATTACCCTTTGACCAGTATTATTATTTCTATCTGCCTCAGCAAACACAAAAAGAGCAGCTCAGATGCTACGTTATTAGAGATGGGGCTGCTTAGAACGAACGAGGAAGGTGTTAGGACATCCTATTAAACCTAAACTCCATGCACGGTGCAGCGCCCACCTGGAACCAGGGCACTGCTGTGGGAGCCGGCACTCTCCCGGGAAGCCACTGCTCTTTTGAACTCAAGCTTGGAAACAATTCTCTAAGGTGAACTGAGAGCCTAAGGATTTGCACAGGTCTACTAATGCATGTATAAGCTACATGATATAGGATGCGTCCCGATGAAGAAGCAGCATTGTATAGCTATTGTTAAAGAAAAAGCAGCACTGAAGTGCGGGGGGAGGAAGAGCAGGGGACAGAAGGAAAAGAAATCCAAAAAGGAGAGATCCAGGAGATGAATTAGTAGAGAAGAGAGTCAGTGGTTTCATTTTCACTTGGCTCCCCAGGCCTTGGTAAAGCCTGTAGCTCAGCTTACTATATTTAGAAATGGATGTCTTCCTGCAGGTTTATTCAGTGATTTGAACTGGAAAAAATTCTCTTGCTGGGGGAAGAGAAACAGAGAGGGCAGAACATCCTCCTGCTCCACTAAGACTGAAATTATATTTCAGATTCCACTAGGTCTCCACCAGAATAAAAGACACTCAATTTTGAATCTGAACTTGCAGTTAAATACACTTACAGAATTTCAGCATTAGTGGTTGGACATGAAAAAGCAGTCATTTATTTTCCGGTTTATTAAGCAGCTCCAATCTCTGAAAGCTAACTTGGTTTCACAGACACAGGTGGCAGGAAGGTTGGATTTTCAGTTTGTGAGATACCATTATTCTCCTTCCCACTACCCCTGCCACATCTTTACATCAGAAAAAAACCCAACTGTTTGTAGATTGCCAATAAACCAGAAACTCAAACAGATTTTTAATTCCAGAAAAAAACCAGAATAGAGTTTCTGACACAAAATACCCTCCATTATTTGGCTGTGCCATCTTTATGCCAGCTGAACAAGAGAAAATTGAGGTGAAATTAAGAGGTGCTCTGAGCTACTTGATACCAATTCAAAGGTAAAGCACAGCTGGAACAGACAACTGCCTATTAAGTCTATGAAAAGGACAGGCGTATTGTGAGCGGGAGAGGAGGTGTTACTATTCGACAACATTAAATCTGAGTGGTCTGCCGGGAACTTTCACAGGGAGAGCACCGAGAAGCAAAGGCTGTCCAAAATGGATACAAATACGTTGTCAAGCCGCTGTGACAGATCCATTATGGGTGAGCAGCTTAGCAAAATGAACTCGATCTCAACTGTCTCACAATATAAATGCCACAAGCTCAGAAGGACTTGAGCTTGCATTTCCCCCATCCCTTCCTCTGAGGATAGCAAGAGAGAGCTGGCATCAAAGAGAAGCAGCGGGTCAAGGAAAGCCTTATCCAGAAGAACCACCACCCCAGGAAAGACGCGCCTGTCACATGCCAAATCTGCCAACTCTGTGAGACTGCACGCTTTCAAACACATACACTCTTACAGTTGCTCTGTCTCCTTGTTCGGTTGCAGAAAGAAAATTTCAGTGCAGTTACAGACAACAAACAATACATCTGTTTGCATATACCAATTTCTCAAGTTGCACCACGTCATAGCACGTGACTTTTTTTTTCTTCCTACAAACGAGCACAAAAAGGATAATGACCTAGTGCTGGTAATAACTTGAAACTTGTTAAATGACATTTCCCCAGAGGTATTAGCAGTAATACTTCCAAACCCAATCTATCAGGTATACATGTGATATACATGGGTAAGTGAAAACTAGAGCTTTTAAAATGTATTAAATTTTCAAACACAGACTATTTAAAACAAAATTAAATTTTATGATAACAGTTAAGGACATGTTACAATTTTTGCTCACACTAATGTGATTGTTCAGCAAAAAGCATTTCAGCATGTAGCCTGGTGATTTGCAGAGCCATGATGTCAGCAAACAACTCACCAGCCAAACTCAAAGGGTCTTCAGAATAACCACAGTAGCAAGGCAGCAAGTTGGGGACTGAGAAAAGGTGAAGTATGTTATCTCCACTCTTCAGGAGGATTTCTCTCACACTGGGATGAATTTATTAGGAAATATAGTCATTTACAGGATTTCCTATTATTTCTTTCCTTTAAACTAACAAGCTTTGCCACTTTCTTCAGGTCCATCCACTCCAAGAGAACTGCTAGAGCAGACACCAAAGTTTCAGAGGATCTCTGCTAATTCAGCACAGTACAAGCATTGCCACATGTGTAGATCTGAGTACAGGGACGCATGGAAAAACATATCAAAACAAAAGCTCACCCAAATATGACCTTCTAGCCAACATGAGGAGAGACTAAATTGAAATAGGTGCCCTCATTGTAGAAGATACAGACTACTTTACTGGTTTATTAAAATCCAACCCTGGCCTTGCTCCAAATCATGTTTGATGCCACAAATCAGGAAGAATAGCAAGGGCTCCCTCCTGGCTGATGATCAGCTAGCTCTATATGTTGCTCCACAGGATCAGGTACTGCTGAGAAAGCACACAAAGGAAAAGCTTCATGCACAAACCTGATCACCCAAGAATGACTTTTATGTCTTTCCACTCTCCGCCCTCCCTCTTTTCCAATGCTACAGCACAAGAGCGATCCACCTACAAGTGAGATCTTACTGCAGAAACACTGTTTTTCAGCTCCACTCAGTACACAGACTGACAGCTAACACTACGGCTCCTAACCCTAGCTGAGGTCCAACAGTGAGTTTTGTGCCATTGCAGCCCAGCCAGCACTGCATGGCTCACTCATGGGGCAAGGATTCCTCGGTCACATCCAAGAGTTGGTCAACATTCGTCATACAAACCAAATACTTTCTCACATAACTGCCTAAAGGACTTTAAAGTCACCTGAGCAATTCAGCAAACATTTCTAGTCCCTCCCCCATTTTTAAAAGCACACAGTCCAGCATTTACTACAATACTCCTTTTTAACACCTTTGCACCTTGCTTATTTGCAGGAGTGAATGTACTAGTGCCAATTCTAACTTTGGAGGGTTTTTGAGATGGAGAAGAAGGGCATTTGCTTTTCTTAAACTGGCCAAGTCCTCACTGGACAGGATTTTTTTTTTTCTGTTTTTGTGGGTTTCTTAAACAAAAATAGTTATATTATTGTCATGAACTCTGGTTAGATATCCAATCTGAAAAAATTTTGCACATAAGTCTCAAAGGATTGCATTGGATTATCAGTACCATTTGATGAAAGTAAGTGCTCTCCAATTTTTTAGTGTGCCCATATTAAATGAAAAGAGATATCAACTTATGGAAACATTTATCTGAACTAAGTTACCATGGTCAAATGATGACCTTATGAGATTGATAAAGAAAGAGCCATTAACATAAACTGGTAGACCGCCATGGAACCAAAGGAGAAAAATAATGAGACATCAAGCAGAATAGCATTAACAAAAAAAACCCCCAACAAACCAACACCAAAACTCCACCCCCCAGCCCCCCCCCCCCCCAAAAAAAAAAAAAGCCTCCAGTCTTCAGTATTTACTGCACATATAATGCCAGGTTGTTATTTTTACTGACATCTTTCTGAGCCTCTGCACATTGCAGAACCCCCCTAATAGAAACAATACCGGCAGAACAGAAATAGCTTCATTTTCAGGAGCTCTATCTCCACTAAAAGCTTATTTTAGTTTTCTTCAACTCCCAGTTCATCTCTGTGAGGAACAGTACTCAACGTATAGCTGCTGAACCATAAATACTGACATCACAGTAATAAATAATCCTAATAATCAATTTAAAAGCAAAGCAATATAGGGAAAAGAAAAAAACCCAAACAAACCTTACAAAGTACCATTAAGAATAAAACCTGGATATGTCTAAATCCCTTCAGGTGTTCAGTTATTCTGATTAACACATGCTAAGCATGTTAAAGACAGTGTTAAAAAAAAACAAACCAAGAAAAAAAAAATCAAGGTTCAGCAGGATATGCTTTATGGCAACCTCTTCTTTTTTAATGAAAATGTGTAAAGAAGATGAAGATCATCGTGTGATTACTAATGTCTAATGCATGTTCACTACAAAATTTACCTTATTCAGCACCTCTCCTGTACTTTTGAACTCTACATGGATGGTGGTCCTTCATTTTCAAAACACACCAGTTATCAGTATTATTCCGTATCAGACAAGCAACTTCTCACAATTACCTTCAGCAAATTAGATTCCCTTCTGCCATCCTTAGCGGACCTATCTGAACCTGGCCTCTACGTCTCTCATTTCATCCCCTTTGTCCTTTTGCTCTCTTCAAGGCGTACAACTGGTAATTAAGGCAGAATTAATCAAGAGGAGGAGCTACCATCACAACAGGTAATGAAGCACTAGGAACAAGAAAAACACAATGCACTGAGCCAGGGATAATGAAGAATGTTTTTAATTGTATTATTTCTTCACTTTCCCATCCCCACCAACTTCTCATTGTAGCTCCTCCACTATAACCTCCGCCACTGAGCTCTCACTTTTGGGCTTTTCATCTCCCTCTCAGCTCCATATTTCCAACTTGCTGGAATTTCCATCCCTGAACCAGCTGCCTGTGCCTGCCTTCCCTTTTCAGCAAAGTGCTATTCCTCTTCCAGGAATAAAAGTCTCTCCATCCCTGTCCCCACATAATGAGCTATATACACATGAAAATCACTGACTGACATCTATTTTTCTGAATTTTTTTTAAGGACATTAATAATGTTTCTTTGAAAAATTTTAAGTGTGTTCCATGGCTTGACAGCATTGTGTGTGTCAAAGACTGTTATTCTCTCATCCTCGTATTTCCAGTTTCAGCCTGCAGCACAATATGTATTCCATTTCCTCAGGATCAGACCTTCCAAAACATTGGACACTTGCTCCTGACACAGTCAGGAAAAAATTGAGCCTGTAAATGTAGCCTCTTTTAAGGAAAGATCTATCTATAAAATGCCTAGATCTTTTATGATACAGAGGAGATACACACATGCACACACATAAATAAGAAAACCTCTTCTGAAAAGATGACCTCTGCCGAGATGAATCCTTCCCTTTCTGCAAGGAAGGAAAGATCTACATATTTCTACAGCACCATTTTTCCTTTTTCTGCTTCCCACAAGCAAGCAAGAATTGATTTATCCAATCCATAATAAAAGGCAACATAGCAATGGAAAAATATATCCATCTGATCCAGTATTACCAATCACACTTACACAACACACACATGTGACGGCAATTTCTCTCATACCCTCCTGCAACATAAGTGCACCTCTCATTTGAGTAATTAATGTTCAGACCACGTTAAGTGCCTGCCTGTATAAATTATTGCAAGTTATCACACACATGCGAAGTTAAACTAAGGTTCATTTTATCTAGGAAGGGATGAGTTTCTGAACTATAAATCACAACATACTGACATTTCAGAAGCTACTCAATCCATGTGCAATACATAGGTCTGGATGGCAAACTGTTATGGTGCTAAAATATTATGATATGTTTTATATTCCCTATTATTAAATTTATTGTCACTTCATCATCCCAGTGTTAGACTGGTGCTACCAGTTTGCTTTTGATGGTCTGTACCAGAATGAATGAAAAATGCAAGTTAAACCCCCCAAAACATATTTGATACTTTGCAAAGAATTGATAGAAGTAAAACAGTTAAACTCTCTCCTACAGAACTTCATAAAAAGAAAACTCTGAAGTATCGACAAAGTTCTAGAAATTTATCATCATGTTCAGACTAGTAGGGAAAGCACTGACACTTTTTCTACCTTCGTTTTTAAATCCTAACCATAAAAATCTGAATTTAGACAACAACATGTATTGTAAACAGGACTCAGAATCCTACCAGGAATATATATCTTGTCCAGATTACTTCAGAAAATGTTACCCTGCAACTTGAAAAATTACATCATTAAGCAGTCTCTTAAGCTGGAGTTCAGAGATGACAAACTAATAGTTATTTGTTGTTTCCATTTTTTATATATATACTTAGAAATTTCTACTGCAAGTTTCAGTTCAACTTTGTTTGTCAGATCAACTCTACCCAATTACATACACTTCTCCACAACGCATCTGCTAGGAGTGACACAAGCAGTGCAGGTCACCCCCAATCGCCTAACTGCTTCTAACTGCCTCAACCCTTCTGGTAATCATTCCACAGTGGATGTCCCTGCAACAAAGGGTTTCTAGACCCTCAGGCAAGCTCGGATCAAATCCTTTCACATGTGTCTCTGCTGTTTCTCTGGAACTGGAGTAGCCTCACATACTCCAGGGTAAGCAAGATTCCTTCCTGCTTGATCACACCACTGTTTCATGACTGTAAGACCAAACAGGTCTGTAGATCTATGCCTTAAGTATTAAACAACTGCCATGAATAATAAAGTTCAGTGAACAGCACAATATAAAACTCTACCCTTACTTTAGCCTCTCTTTTATGTGCTAGCGACATGCTTGAACACCTTCTTTACAACACTGCCCATCTGATTAAACAGTTGATGAGAAAAGACAAAGAGTGCCACTAAGTAATTTAGCATTATTGACTATTACACTACCCAAACAGTTATTTATTACTCTGTGAGCATGTGGACTATGCGTCAATTATACCAGATTTTCTGAGCTGTCTCCCCATAAGCCTTATTTCAAGAAATAGGGTATATTAAAGTTACTTTTTTATTCACTTATCTCCCTTGCTGTATATTGTTTTTGAATAAAAAGCTCATTAATAAAAAAAAAAAGCTTTGTTTTTTGAAGTGTCATTTGGGAGAGAGGGGAAAGGAGGTAAATTTTCATTTCACTTCCACCAGTGTAAATGCAAACCAAGTGAGATAACATGTCTATAGTTTGCACTTACACTAGCATAATCAAGATCAGTATTTGTCATGTGGCAGTAACGTATTAACATATGTCAGAATCAACTTACCTATGACATCAGATGTCCATGGGCCACAATTCCACCTCAATCCAAAGAAAACTTGACCTGTTGAATATGAAGCAATACATTTTCACACATGATGAAGTCTTGCCCTCTTTAAAACAGGCCAACAAGCCACAGATTTTTTGTGAGGAAGAACCAAAAGCACTTTGTTACTGCAGAGAGCTTAGCATCCCACAACTTTCTTTTCGCTTTAAGTTACAATTCAAATACTTCCAGATAACTTAAATTTCCCAATCAGTAACCTATCTTGTTTTAATCTTTACAGTGTTTGTTCACTGAGGTTCACAGCATTTGGTTCTAAGAAGTATCTCAGACATTTACAAAAAACCATGAAGGTTAACAATTGTAAAAAATTTGTACACACAAATTCTTTCGGTGCCCTTTGAAAAAATCTGCAACGAACAAAAAGCAAAACCTACCCTTCTTCCTTTACTTCCACTTTTTGTCTTTGTTCCTTTTTATATATTATTTCTCTCTTGGAGTCAAAAGAAGGGAATGGAAAACATGGGAAATGGAAAGAAATAATAAGGACTGTCAGGGAGATAAGGGGGCTGTTTTCTGCCAACAGTACCATTATATTAATTGAATTTTTATAAAATCAGCTCTCTGAAAATCATAGCTGTCAAGTATTTAGTTTTCTTATATTCACACAAACTAACTTAGATTCAGAGCAGTTTTGATGAAATTTCTTGAGCTATAAAGCAAGGCAAACAAGACTCTAGTGGCTTGCGTTCACTAGAAAGTAAGCAGAAGTACAGAGGTGTCCAACCCTCATTAATGTATGTAAAACGTATTGCTAATGCTAATATTGTTCCTGAAAAGAAAACAGGTCAAGTTTCAACTCTACTAGCATGACAGCAATATAAGATGAATTTTTATTATCTGAGTTTGAGATGAAATTTCATCTACATCTTGTACAGAATTGCAGTGTTATGTATTAATTGCCTCCAAAGTGAAGCACAAAACACAAATCCACCTTTATTGACTTAAATTGTTTAACTGACTCCACTTAAGCAGCGCAAAAGATCTGGTTTCAGGGTAAGCTAGGAAAAGATACACAAGTCAGTAACATTTAACCTATGACATCTGACATGGATTTTTTTTTTACACAATCTACGTTAACATTGGCCTTCCTATTTTTCCCTTGGTCGTACGGGTGCAGGAAACTCTACTGCATCATACTGCGGTCAGTAAGCAAAGGCTCAATCCTATTTCCAATAAATTGAGTAGCAAAACTTCCATTAACTTGATAGGGAGCTATAGCAGTGCCTGAATGTCAAAAGATACCCTGCAGGCCCCCTTTTCTTGCCTTGGGCAAGGATTATAGGTGTCAATATTTTAGGATATAAATAGGAAAAAAACCCCAGCAGTTATTTGGGAGAGCTGAGAGAGGGGATTATTTCCATGGTTTTGTTTGTTTGTTTTGTGTTGAGCCATGTTGACACATAGCCAAGTGCAAACAAGAAAGTAAAAGCTAACGCTATGTTATATGCCGCAAGGGAAAAAAACAACAATCTGGTTTTACAATGCATCAGGAAATTTCCTCAAGAATACTGCTGTCACAGCATGCTTGCATGGCATAAAGAGGAAAGAGATGAAGAACTGAATAAACGATTGGGGGAGGAGAAGATTTCTAACAGACCGGTTAAAGACCGTCAAGCTTCTGATATTGCCTGCAAGCAAATTGCCTTGTCACGCACACCTTCGTATGAGAGGAGAGTTAACACAGTTAGCCCTTTCTGCTGATTTGCATCACTTGTTTGCTATGACAACGGTTTTCCTAGGGAACATTTAAATCACTAAACCAGATGAGTTTCAAGCCAGCTGGACAACACTCTGCAGCTCAGCTTAAATGCATCCACTGCTTTCAACAAACAATCCAAAGCCAATTCCCTGCCCCCCATCCAATTTGTGAGCTATACTTTTACATTCCCTGAGTTCTGCGGCTTGAACACCTTTGAAGTAATATTTGCATTAGGTCCTTGGAAGCAGTCAAACCTCTGTCTTTCTAATTATTAGAAGTAGGAAATGAAACCAGCTCCTTTAGTCCCCAGCTGTTCTCAGAAGGGTCTGTCTCTGCTTTTCGCTGAAGATGCACAAGTCCTGTGGACTTCAACAGGTGATCCAGGCATCTGAGCAGGCTTTGCCTAGTAACAGCCATAACTGACAAGGGCTTTCACAGCCTCTTCCTATGAGGATCTCAAAACATTTTAAAAGGTGAGTGGCAGGATAAACACTGGCACATCTACTACATCTTTATCATCTATTTGCTAAAGACTGAAGGAAAAAAAAAAGAATCTTTTTTTTTATGCTTTAAGATCCACGATGTCTTTAGGAATATTACTGTGTTTTTAATCTATAGTGCCTTTCTCTTTATTTGCAATTTTGATTAGAGGAAGGTTTATTAATCAACATCAGTATAATGGCAATATGTTAGCAACCTTTTCAATCATTGATATGTATGTTCATCTAGATAAAAAAAACCCTTGAAAATTCACATACTAAGTTTAATACCCAACATTTAATTTCAAACCTTGTGTTTCCTCATATACAGAACTGAAATAACATTTCCTTTTTAGATCAAGATGGAATTCATGACTCAATCTTCTCTTTGCTTCTTGCTTTCAAAAGGCAACCACCTTTCAGTGCCCAGCACGCAGTTGTGCAATACTAAGGAGGGAAAAGGTCCTTCAATGAATCCTGTTAGATGTGCCCAGTGCTGTTTGTCTGCAGTACAGCTGTTTACAACAGGGAACATTTTATCTTTGGAGTAGACCTTAAGAGTAGAAAATGTACTACACAAGACCTGATATGAATACAATTAGAAAAATGTGCAAGTCACACACACCAGCATCCAATTTCTTAAAAGAGTTAAAGCTTCCAAAAAGAGAAATTTGGTCAGTAATATGAATTATTTGGCATGCAGTATTATTCCATTTTCCTCTTAAGCTTGCTTTATGTTTACAGTATATGAGATTTTTTATATTCCCTCAAGTAACAATTTAAAGACCCTCAACTTTAAGTTATTACTCCACAATGTCTGAGACAAGACATTAATCTCCTGTTTCAAGTATGGGAAACACAACAGCCCCTGTGCAGAGCTTCCCAATAAGCCAGTCACGAAGGGATAAGCAGAGCAAAACTAGATGTCCTGGAGGAGAAACTGCTTTCTCTCGCAGAAAGGACAGACAGACACCAAAAGTCATGCAAGCCAAAGACCCTGTGGGATCTGTGATGGAGATCCCCCTTGTCTGTGGCTTCCAAGGGATCAGATGGCCTGGGGAGATGTTGCTAACGTTAATTTTAAGAGAAATCCCGTGACACTTCTTCTCTTTCACGCCAGCCCATACACTTAAAACCCCGTGATACAGCAATTCCTGTGTTGTCGCAGTGGTGCATAAGGAGACAGTAACTCAAAGCCAAAACAAGAAACCAAAACACACGTGGAAAATGAGGTTTTGATTTGGGGTCTAACTTTAATTTTTGCACGTCATACAAGCAACCACACTCTACTGTAGTGATCAACCAAGATAAATTTTCACTTTGCTCTATTTTCTAGCCATGAAATGCTGTACAACACTAGATAAGGATTACTTCTTTTATCCAGCACACCAGGAGACTACTGGCAATTTATTTGAAAGGAGAGGACTTTAGATAGAAACAAAAAAGGCAATGTTGATTAACATAACTCAGTATTTTCTTTTAAAATAGAATTTAATATAATTGAAAAGTTGGAGATCTGAGTTATGCACTGCTTATACACTCAGAAGATACAAGATGAACATGAGCAATACAATTGTTTCTAAGGCTGTTTCCAGCTAAGGTTCATTATCTATCGTCTTCTGAAAAAGAAAAAAAAAAAACCACAACCCAAAACAACCAAAAACCCACAAACCAACTACCCAAATCTAAGAGATTAGCTAGTTAGATCGTTTAAGCAGTTTCCACTCATTCTGCAGAACACACGAGTTGGCAGCTTCAAAATATAAATGTATGTCCACAAAGAAATGAAATTACACAACCAAACTAGTTTCTTGAGGCATTCCCACAATTTATCAGATAACAGTAGTTCACCACTGAAGATTTAAACCTGAAACTCTTTAACTTAATAGGCATGTGATCTCTGTTGCTTTGTATGTTGTGTGTAATGTAAGACCATTTTACAGTGGCGCCAGTGAAGACTGCTAGAGCATCTGACCCCATATTACTAAGAAAATACTTATATTTCTTTCTTTTCTTTTTTTTTTTTAATAAAGCAATCAAAAGCAGCCTTACCAAGCAACATTTAAATTTCATGGCTTGCATTTGGGAATGTTTTATCTCTAAACGTTGAAAAGACTGCAGTGTTTTAGAATGGTGTTACAAGAAGCTGGACCTTGTTAATTCACTAGCATGACTGATAAACATTGCGAGTTAACACATTTGGATAAATAAGCAAATAAGGCAGAAGTGGGGGAAGGAAAACAGCTCTGAAATACAGCTCTGCATTGCAGTTACCAAAGGCTAAAACTGAGATACAGTTGCTAAAGGCATCAACACCACAATGCTTTACATGCATTCAGAACATTTAACTACAGTAACTCGTACTACATTAATTAACATTTTCCACTATCATAAATGGACTCAGGTAAACTGCAATTATTGTGCGGACACACTTCTGACGTAGCAAAGTGAAAGCTAGCAATGTAAAATGCAGTAACTTCTTAAAATGCTGACAGCCGCAAACTGCTAAGGTCAGGTACCGTATGCTGGAAAGAGTGACGCAGCAGCTGGGTCATGCCAGACCATTTGTGTAACCAGAGGCATGCCAAAACTCATAGGAGCCTTGTATCTACGTAAGCTGCGAATCACTTAAAGAAAGAATGAAAATTAAACACACTGCACAGAATTACTCAATGAGACTGGAGCTAATGACACATCAGGAAGAGCGTTAAAATGGAGCATTTAAAAATTCACACGTGGATTGAAAACAAATACAAAAGTGTCTCCAACAAATGCAAAAGTGTCTCTAGCCCATAGGGGTCAGAGACTTCGCAGTGCCGAGCTGTGCGCTCACAGAGCTGTACTCAGACAGGGGGCCTACAGGCTCTCCTTCAAGAATGTTTCTTAGGTATTTCTATTGTTGTTTCACAACTCTGTTTATAAGTCAGTGGGAGTTCTAGATACTCAAAAAAGCCTAACAAAAAATATCTAAGCACCTAAATTTCAGTTTATATATATACACATTTAAATATACATTTATGTTCCAAACTTCTGATGACTTAAAAGTTTGAGTCGGACTGTACCACTATATGTGTTGTAGATCTCTGCACCTTAAAAAGTTCTTTCTTCTGTGTTTTTTTCCTCTTAGCTCATAAGATTCTTCTTCCTTTATTTTTTTTAAACAAAAATTTATTTTACTTCAGGTAATAAAATTAAATATATTTAAAAAACCACACCAAACCCCTAGATGATGTAGGGTAACAGCAACAAAATATTTAGCTTCTTAATTTTCTTCCTCATAAGTTCATTCATCATTTCAGAATTATAAAATTTTAAAGGGTTAACATAGGCCCAAAATATTGGGGCCCAAAATATTGATTTTTAAGAGGTCTTCATTACCTTTCAAAACACTTTGACCATCTGTAGCATCCCTGCTTGTCAGATTTCAAAATCCAAGATCATAGCTGTATATGTGGGCTCTTTAGCCTTCCAAAACAGACATAGAAAGGAAGTCACAGAAATAAAGCCTTGAATAAAGGCAAAGGGCTTGGTATTGTCATACCCACTGAACAACTTCATTTACAACCACTGACTAAATCCATTATAGATGTTGACAGCTTTAGATCTATGCATTGCGTTTTGGTGAATAAATGCCACTACATATTTAGCCTTTAGAGAGCAAAGCTTTTATTTTGTGTATAAATCTGTGTTTAATGAGCCTTGAAAGAGATGATTGCTAAATAACAGCCTGCTGCATTCAAGCTCAACTGCCTCCAATTATATTGTTTATAATTATATAATTGTACAATATAATGTGTGTCCAACAATCTCTGTGTTTTATTACTGCACAACACTATGACACCGGTGTAAATCACCTTTTCACTTTCACAGTCAGCCTCTTTCATTTTGCTTACTCAGCCAACACAAATGCACACGGAACTGCACTTTTGACTGCTGAATGCATCAAACCAGCTTACCAGCCTCAGCAGAAATAAGAAAGTAATGGAAACGGTCAACCTGCAAAGAAGAAAGGGGGAAAAAAAAAGGTACTGTGTATAAAAGGAAGTGAGGGGGGAAAAAAGAAAAGAAAAAAATTAGTTCAAAATCATGCATAGTGTTTGTGAATTGTATTTCCTAGGGTGTTTCTTGTTGGCTGATGCTTCTGAATATATTGTCTATCGAAAATTCCCATGAGAATGAGTGCAAAGTAGCTAGCATTGGCAGATAATGTTCTTTGCATTGTTCTTACTCCTATATGGATACCACAGCATTTGCTGTAATGGCACTAAAATTAGCAAGAATCTTATTAGTAAACATGCCATTACACTGTTAAACACCTACACAAACCTCTCTTCTCCCCCACCTCCAAAGAGCAACATTTCTTCTCTCTGTTCCATCATTTGAAAACTAATCCAACTTGTAATCAGCAATTTAATACACTGGCACAGCATATAATTCCTGTCACAGAAATTTAAGCCCCCCAAAACCCCAATTTAAACCCTATAAAACTCCTTTTTGACTTAATAGGGACAGCATTTCATTGTTTTGACATGACTTGTTGGGCCCTCTGTCTCCCTCCTCCCTTCTCTTCAATCACACTATCCACACAGGATTTTCTTCTTTTCTCTTTAGTCCACAAGTCCTCCCACCCACACCACCTGGCCTTTTAATCCCTGCAGCTCTGGTACCACAGCCCCCCGTCAGAAGGGCTCCCATCCATCTCCCCATCAGCGGAGGGCGGCACACAACTGCCTGCTATCCCCATCCCTGTATTCTTTTTGCTCTTCGCTGCCTTTAAAGCATTGAGTCGGTCCATGCTGAATTTTAAAGCCCACAGCTGAGCCTCGCTCCAAATCAATACACTGAATTTTGATGATCTGAAACAATGATACTTTTAAGGTTTTCAGTGTGGTTAGGTGGCTAGCAGTTGAGCCTTTAAGAGGGGGCTGTAGGTGTAGGGCTTCACATCCTCTGAACTGCCCCAGGCTGTCCTCCTCCCCCATCAGCATTTAAACACCTTTAAAACTCCTGCGCTCGGAGGCATGTGTACAGTGGGACGCCTCTCCCTGTGCTTGATGACTCAAATCGTCATCTTCTGAAATCTACTGCTATCGTTATTTTAACAACTTGGACAATTTTCCAAATTGGGAGAAGTTGGTTTAAAACTATGATTAATTTTTTCAATGTTACCAATAAAATTACTGCAAACACTTTTTCAGGTCAATTAACTTCACTATTGCACATCAGTTCCTAAACAGTCCCTTAACTAGAGTCAATGACTGTAGAAAAACAAGGCACCTGAACTTCTCTTAGGTTTAGATGCTGTTTTGGAAATGAAGACTAAATTAAAAATTAACAGGCAATTATAATTATGAAGCTATTTTAAAATAATAGCTGTATCACTTTCTTTGATCTTGACAGAATGTTTCACCATTATTTATCAAACAACCTAGTTTTAAATGCCATCTCTTTAAAAATTCTTCAAATGTGACCTTGATACAAATGTTTGCATTGTGTTGAATAGTATCAGGTAGTGAAAAACATGATCATCATCACATTTCCTATAGCCAAGCAAACTTGTTAAACAAAATTAATGCAGAAGCCAATTAAATGAAACATCCAAGGGCCAGCAGGAAAAGGTTCAGCGAAGAGGCAGCCCACACCGAGTGTCATACAACCATGGATCCTCTTGGTCACTTCAAAGAAGCCTGGGGCCGACTGTGGGGCCACAGGGAAAAGCAACGTCTCTCACAGCGCAGGCCACGGCGCCATTTTCATTCCCAGCACAGAGACCTCCCACAGCTTCCAGCTCCCCAAACCTACCCAGAGGTACTAACCCAATTTCCATCTGCTGTACTTTCCTAGCCAAAATAACTGGCAGAGTTTCTCCAGCATCCTCCCCAGGTGCTCAGCCTCTTCCAAGGTGAGAGTCTGTACACCTCGCTTTGAACACTGATGCTCATTACAGCAACAGGAATGATACAGCTGATGAAAGAGATGCTTTCTGCTAAACTGTGAGAGTATGTATACCTCAAATTGCTAAAGTGGTTAAATCAGATATTTCTAAAATTCAGAGTCCTTTCATTTGCCTTCTTGTTTCCAAGTCTCTGGAATTTACTCTCCCATGTTTACAAGCTTTCCTCAGCAAAAATAAGGGCTAAGTGTTTTGGCTTTTTCAAATATCTGCCAAGATTTCAAGTGTTCTCCTCATCCTTCTTCCGTTTCGCTGCAGGGGAAGGAGTGGTGGGCGTTGTGAGATCTGCACTAGAGAGAAATGACCATTCTGAGTTCAGGTACCTGAGTACGCTGCCTGGGAGCCGCTCCATAAAAACCCCCACTGTTCATGAGCAGCTGCCTGACATGTGAAGTGATGGCATCCTCTGTGTTTCAGTATTTTAAATGAACAGACACCTGAACTGTTCTCACCTGGCTTGACTGCAAACACAAAATTTGGTACCAGCAACAGAGAGAGAATGCACTTGTTGGTTGGCAGCAGAAAAGTAGGGCAGGGGCAAATTTAAAACTGGCAGGGGAGGCAGAACAGACCAGGTAAACATTTGTTACCAGCCCAGGAAAAAAAAAAAAAAAAAAAAAAAAGGAGCTTATATCTTAAATTTTGGGTCAGTTTTCTTTCGTACACGTACCGCATTATCTTTGAAATGCTTTTCACTAGGTCTATCTGTACTTGGTTCTGCTTCACGCTTCTGTAAAGTAAGAACTGTTGTGGTGGTTTGGGTTTTGTCCATGAGCTTTAAGGTTTGTTTTCCTGACTGCTATCCTTGGACTTCCTCCCCAGAAATTACTGAGTTTGTGTTGCTTTGCACTTTCAGAATATCCACATAATACAAGAAATTATGTCTGCTGCAGAAGAACTGCTTCAGAAGATAATTTTTTTTTTATCTTTTTTTTTTTTAATCCCTCTCTGGAGAAGTGGTATCATTAACAGAAGTAGTCATGGCTTACAAAAAAATTTAAAAAGTGTTTGAAAGCAAGAACTTCTAAACAGTGTATCTGTTTCAATCCAAATGGAGAAAATACAGAAGGTAGAAACAAAAAGCAGATGCACAACTACGTAAAATTTAAAAGGAAAGAATGAATCTTCTTATCATAACCACTGATAAAGGCCACTTTCCACCACTCAGAGGTATAAATTTACAGTAGACAAGAAAGCAGCAGAGAAAGAACATGCATTAGATATCAGAATTTTTGCTGAGAAATAGAAATCCTGCTACTCTTTAGATGCAAGACATACTAAAGAGGTCAAACTGATCTTAGCTTACTATGCATACATAGATAAACTGTTACTTCCACAGGCCCTGCTACCAGGTGCAGCAATTTTCTAGTTGGCTCTTTCAGTTATCCCAGGAGAAAAAATACAATAAAAAAATCTTCTTTTCAAAAGTCCAGGAAAACATACATGTTTGGGATGCCAAACTGTATGCATTTAATTTAAGTCCTGAATTTGCAAAAGCTTAAATGAAGTCTGAGCAATAAAAGCCTTGCATCAGTTAACATTCTTTCCTAGAATATGAGGGAAAAAAAATGCACAACTGAAAGACTTCTCACAGTTATGTGTGGTTGCACACCCAGTAACAATACTTCTGAGAAGCAGCTGTTAGTTACTTAGACCTCCAGCTCAAACCATATTTGGAAAAAGTGCTCAACTATTACCAAATTTTACACACATTAGCTTCCTTCACAAAGCTGAAGTATTGTAAGAGGGTAAAATATTCATGCTTTAACACCTTTATCACATAATCAATCTCTATTTAAAAAAAAAAAGCATGTCAGTGCATATGAATGTAAAGTTTTCACTTCTTTCCTTGAACAGTCTTGTACCAAAACTTTGCACAATAGATTGCTGCTTTTTTTTTTTTTTTTCACAAAAGGATTTAAAACTCATTTTCCCAGCCCTATCCCTCAGACAACCCAGCAGTCTAAAACTGAAGGAAAAATGCATTCTGTTTTCTTCTCCTGTTATTTAATGGATATTCATTGATTGAAATAGTGGTGAAAGTAGAACTCTTTATTTACAGGTCCATCAAGTACGGTATGCCTTAATTTGATTCTGTCAAGAGCCTGTATAAGCCACTATGTATTTGAATTTATAATAGCACATGAAATTAAAAAAAAAAATCAATGAGATCCATTTTAACAGAACATGCTAAAGTATTTCTCAAAAGAAATGGAAATGAATAAAGAAAAAGCAAAGGCAGAAGAAAGGAATCACTCCTATAATAATAGATTTTGTTCTGTACTGAGGTTCATGTCCTTGCTGACAGCTGGCTGGTAATACATTATTGCAAGTAACCAATATACATTCCTTGATCAAACACTACAAGTCCTCATCAGGAATTTAAAAGTCAACTGTTCATGTCTTTACAGAGTATACACATATGTAAAAATTACATTTGCACCTGCTGAAAATGCCCTTCCCTCCCTGCTTTATCCCCACAATCCTTTATTTGCTTGAAATGTGGTTTCATTACCCAAAGAAACATGTTATTAGCATAATTTTTAAGGCTGTAGGGTATGCACCAGTCATCCACAATATCGTGGATACCATAAGACACAAAGATACATATTTCAGCCTTTGGTCACACATTTTGACTGTGAATGTCATGCATAGATGGGTTTAAACATTACAGAACATGAAAATGAACAGTATAATGGCTTTTCCATTTTATACATGAAATACATGGCTGTTTCCAAAGTCTGAATCCCCGGGTGTGATACTGACTGCTGATGCTACATATGGGTCAGCTGGCTTTCCACATGGGGTTTATCTGCAAGAAGCCTCCAAGCTTGTCAATGTTACCATTCCAGGATCTCCATTTTC
Source organism: Balearica regulorum gibbericeps (assembly GCF_011004875.1). Lineage (NCBI taxonomy): Eukaryota > Metazoa > Chordata > Aves > Gruiformes > Gruidae > Balearica > Balearica regulorum. Next base: position 71,522,316 of record NC_046185.1, read on the forward strand.
CACATAGACATATTTTGTCTCCATTACTTAGTACCAAAAAAAGTCTCTCTCCTGCCTCTGAAGCAGTAACAAGTGCCATTCTTTGGCCATGCTTTCTGAGCTCTCTGCTCGTGCTGAGTAAGAATTACTTCACAGGGCAATGATTATTCTTCGGACATTGTAAGGCAAAACTCAAACTTCACCTATGCAATCATATCCTGACTTATCTGGCAGCTATGCAAGAGCCCAAAATGCCAACAGCCATATATCCGGAAGCTGTCCCTAACAGGGTCTTCAGCTCTTCAGAGGAAGTGCTTGCTGCTTCTGGAACTGAGCCCCATCACTGGATGCTGCTCTCTGCCCTCATGTTAATTATCCGCTTCCTAAAGCAATTTGTCAGCTTACTGGGAAAACAGCTTACCACAGGTAACTCTCCACCTTACAGGAAGAAGAAAGGACAACTGAGTTCCCTTCTGTGAATTCACAGGGCCTTTTTAAACTCCACATAGGTCCCCAGTGGGAAGTTTCTCTGAAACATTTGCAGGACTCCAGAGTGGTGTTCTCCTTTCTGAAAATGCCAGTATTATTCCTGTGTCTCCTTTCAAAGATTTTGTCACAGTTAAGACAGGCAGAGTTTCCCTTCTGAGCCTATCAATATTCGTCTGGGCTGTCAACCTGGGATGTTTCCAGATCTAAAAGCATAAGATAATCTAAATTGAAAAAAGAAAAAAAAAAGAAAAAAAAAAGAAAAAAAAGAAAAAAAAGAAAAAATAAAAAAAGAAAAAAGAAAAAATAAAAAAAGAAAAAAGAAAAAAGGGAAGAGGGAAGAGGGAAGAGGGAAGAGGGAAGAGGGAAGAGGGAAGAGGGAAGAGGGAAGAGGGAAGAGGGAAGAGAAAAGAAAAAAGAGAAAAGAAAAAAGAGAAAAGAAAAAAGAGAAAAGAAAAAAGAGAAAAGAAAAAAGAAAAGAGAAAAAAGAGAGAAGAGAGAAGAGAGAAGAGAGAAGAGAGAAGAGAGAAGAGAGAAGAGAGAAGAGAGAAGAGAGAAGAGAAAAAAGAGAAAAAAGAAAAAAGAGAAAAAAGAAAAAAGAGAAAAAAGAAAAAATAAAAAAGAAAAAAGAAAAAAGAGAAAAAGAAAAAAGAGAAAAAAGAAAAAAGAGAAAAAAGAGAAAAAAGAGAAAAAAGAGAAAAAAGAGAAAAAAGAGAAAAAAGAGGGAAAAAAAGAGAAAAAAGAGAAAAAAATAGAGAAAAAAGAGAAAAAAATAGAGAAAAAAGAGAAAAAAAGAGAGAAAAAATAGAGAAAAAAGAGAAAAAAAAAAGAGAAAAAATAAGAGAGGCATTTGCCTTAACCGCCTGCTACTTTCCAGAAGTTCTTAAATTCTCATTCTTCACCAATTTGCTAAAACCATTCACCTGATGCTTTTTTTCATGATAATAGTACTGGTTCTTTTTTAGCTCTGCTCTCTTGTCCCAGTGTTTCCTTGCCTAAAGTCTTATGGATTCTGAATGGACTTTTTAGCAGGACTACCTTGTATGAAATAGTACTTTTTTTTTTTTTTTTTTTTAAACTGTGCTGCATCTGAGCTAACAACTACTAAGGGATCCAGCCTGTTTTTTTATAGGAACTGAGATGTCCCATGTATCTGCAGCACAATTCATTCCCCAAACGAAAAAATTATCAAGAAACAAGAAAGCTAGGAAGCATGGTGCCATTGTACTGAAGTAGCTCTTGAGGAAGAAGGCTGGGTCCAATCAGGCAGCTGAGATGAGCAGGGGCTGCTGAGGACCACTGCTATCTCCATACAAAGCCACCTCATCACGCCTGTACTGACTCCTGAAAACAAATATATTGCAGACACACCTGCCATGGATGTGCATGGAACCAGCTTGGGTCCCGGGCAGATTTACATCCTCAGGCTTCACACTGCAAGACCCCAGAGCTGGCCCTGGAGGCTGTCTGTCCACGTCCACGTGTTTGAACGTGATCTGTCAGACAGGAGCTGACTTGGCACGGAGCTGGCTTCCTGCTACCCACTATGGGTAACAGCGGCAGTGGGCAGCACTGCCTCCTACCCTGCACCAAAGCATCACCACCTCAAGGGAGCACGATCCTATGCCATTAACAGGGTAGCAAGAACAGGGATGTGCACTTATTCTCGGCCTCAGTGGTGGGAGAACATCACAAAAAAATCACTGGAACTGAAACTGGAGAGCATTTTACCATTTCCAAACTTCAACTGCACCCACAATGCTGCTTAGCATCCAAGTCCCATATTTTCAGGGTGAAAGCAGGAAGAAGAGGAAAGGAAGCATCTTCCTCGGTATCTGACATATACTTATAGATCTTTTGTCTATGAACATTCGGTGAAAGATAATATGAAGTGCAATGATCTGATGAGGTCATAGACTCCATTAGTTTATTCCAAAAACAGGATAGGAATTCTGTGTCTTCAGGGGAACTGCTGCACAGGAAATAGTGATCCAGGGTAATGCAGCATAGTTATGGTATGCTTATAAATTCTAAATAAAAGTGTGGTTAGATTTTTTTTTCAATGGCTTGGCTTAAGGGGATTCTGAATCCCCTAAAAACATGCTATTTTGCTATACTTCATATAACAGCCTAATTAACTCTACTTTGAAACGTATAAATCGATCACACTTAGATTAACACACAAAATTCTAAAACAAACAAGGTTTTATGTATATCATAAATGTTTATATATCAGGATGTTCCCTGATGGAATATTGTCACTCCCCACACCTCCTGCTTCAAGAAGATAATTATTAAGATAAGAAACTTCAACAAGATATAAAATTTGGAAACAAGACCTATACAAAGTCAGAAATTTCTTACTATTCTTTTGAAAAGAAATGCATTCTATGAAGTACACAACAAAGATGAAGAAAATCTGGCACTGTTAATATAAACCCTTGTATTTTGTACTAAAAATGAAGGTGCTGTAACCTGTATGCTGCACTAACAGTCACATAAATGTTATTCAAAAAGAGGAGGTCTTTAATTATTAAATAGATGCTAGATTTTATTTTTATTTTTAAACACAAATGACAGTGTAATCTAAACAAATTTATTTGATCAGTATTGAAACTGTTAAGAATAAGAGGTATCTGTCTTGTCTCTATCCACAAAGCAAACTAGTCCCCCCACATCCCATCATCAATTATGGTTTTGATCTTTGTTTAATCTGAGATTAACCCAGAAGAGAACAAAAGCTGAGAAACCAAGGCCAACAAATTCTGCCATAAGCAAAGATATTTCATGTTTACTGTGGGGAGCTGAAGACATCTGAATACAGAGCTTTATTAATGAATGAGTTTTCAAACAACTGCTACAGAAGTTCTTTATTAGGTTGAGACAAAAGAACCTAGAAAATAATTAAGGAAGCCCAAGTGGTGCAAGGATAGTCCCAAAGCCTTAGGTTAAAGAGGAAAGTTTTCCCTTTCCCAGGAACTTTGGAAGATGACATAAGCTGCCCCCCCCGCCCCCCGCCCAGATGCTGCTACAAGCACTGGCATATAGAGAAGGCCACAGCACTCAACAACATGAAGAGTGCAGCTTGCTCCAAGCCATAAAGAATGGTTCCAGAGAGATTACTCTAATTTACAGAGGCGTCCAGAGCTGGACAGTTTATCCTAGGGGCCCTTTCTGCCTTAAAAGCATCTCTGCATCAGGAAAACACGATAGCTTAAAGCATTTTCACTTTTCATTTGGCCCCAAAACCTGCATTGTGCTTCTGAAAAGGCAAGAGGGAAAGAAAATGTCTATCAGCATACTTCAGTACAGATTTTCCTTGAAAGAAAGCCTGCAACATCAAATGGGGAAGATCACTTACCTGTAATATGTTAATAATACATAATAAAGGTCTTTCTACCTTACACTTCAAGGGCAACACCAATGCAAACATTTTAAAAGATTCTCTACTATGTTATAGATGTGACATCTTTCTTAAGTGAAAGAGGACTTTAGATTAGATACAACCCAAGGATGTTTCTCTCCTCGGTTTACAAAACCAAATTCTTCATATCCAGAGGGCTCTTATTCACTTTTTTTCCTAATCTGATTTATGAGGTCATTAGTAACAATGATTACTGTTAGTACCTATGGTGCCATAAAAATATTAACTTAAAGTGAGTTCTGTCCCTTCCTCTGTCCTATCCATCTTCTAGCCTCTATTTTCATTGGTTAGTGTCAGGAAACAGTAGAAAAATCAGGAAGCTTTTCAAGCCTAAGGACTACAACTCTATAAATTGTCTCTCAGAAGAACTACAAAGTTGCACTAGCAAGTTGTAAAGCCAATAAAATATCTCCTTGAACAGAAAGTTTCACAAATAATTTTCCAGCATTGCAGACACTTTTGTGAAAGTTAACTGAATTTTGATCTTTATTCCTTTTGAAAACTGCAGGTCAAAACCTCAGTTATAACAGTCTCAGTGACAAAAAAATACTACTCTTTTTGATGTAATTTTAAACAGCTATAAGATGGAGATTAAGAAGACTTTCCAGCGTTGAAAATGTTTGATTTTAATTAGCACTTTCAAAAAACTGTGTGAACTTCACGCTTGTATGTTTTTGCTGGTGAATAAATCTCACATGAGTTACTAGGAAGGTCATAACCCACCATTGCTGCAGAACAATGAGGGCACTACGATAACACCCGAGTTTGGAACACTAAGCCATTTAAACTGCTTTCTGACAGTACCCCTGGGGGATTTCAAGATTTTATTTAACCTCACAATAGTACACATTGGGTTACTGAGTTGGTTTTTTATTTTTTTGTTGTGCAATCACATTCCATAAACCTCAAGACAGCCTTTCTCAGCCCAAACATGAAGATCTAACTATAAATAAAGCACAGAGATAGGAGATGTTGAAGAAATGCAGTTCTTTTCCGAGTCAACAGCTTCTGGCAGGTTTCCAGTAAAACCTCAAAGACATGCATAGCTGAAGGTAAACCAAATAATATGGCTGATACTACTGGGAAAGGTCTGAGTTTGCAAGGATCACTCAATAAACCACAGCTTTTGTTCTGTGTCTTGCTAAATAAACCCCTAGAGTAATAGATTATTCATTAAACAAAAAAAGAGAGATGATGTTAATTGGAACAAGAGTCATCAGAATGAACACCATGCAAGACGTACACAGTAAAATTTGAAACAGGTAAATCTGGCTACTGTGGATGTTGTCTTTTAGGCGTTTAAAAATAACCACTGCAAATCTGTAAAGTTCTACCTCAGGTCAATAAATATTGTCCTTTGATTATGTATATTTACTGGTCTTGGGGGAAAAAAAATATTGTTTTCCCATGTTTTCCAGATCGTCTGAAATCTGCTAATTTTTCCTGAGTTTTTGATTTAAATATTGTGTACTTAAAAAAAAAAATACACACAAAGGTTTCCCTGATCTCATGTGAATTCAAATCACCGTTCTAAGAAGCTTAAGTTCTGATGAGTTTATCTTTCCCAGTGATTCCTATTAAAAAAAAAACAGCCCACTATGCCCACTTCAAAAATTCTTCAAGACATGGCAAACAAAATATAGGATACTATTCTGAATGGCTTCAGCCCCAAAGCTTTTAAACCATTTGCACACTTCATTACTGAGTCAAGCTGACCCATTGATTATTCCATAGATAGAACTGGAAGTTAAAATTAAATATAGCAACAAAGTGAAAAGTCACGGTCATCACCAATACTAGGTTTGACTTGGCAATATTTATTTTTTTCTCCAAGAAAAGTAGAATATTTCCAGAGAAATCACCCTGCCATACTTCATGTGGTGGTTCACCTGTTTTACACTCACACTTGTCTTTGTCAGTCCTGCTCTGTAGCCCTGACCATGTAAAGGCAGGAGGGAGGTGCCATGGTTTAACCCCAGATGGCAGCTGAGCAACACACAGCCGCTTGCTCACTCACCCACACTGAGATGAGGGAGAGAATTGGAAGAGTAAAAGTAAGAAAACTCCTGGGTTGAACTCTAGTTCAAAAAAATTTACCTACAAGGAGAAAACTGAGGTGTTTGAGCAGATGAAACAAAACCAATCCTTGTAAGACAACGGGCTTAAATTGTTCCTATATTCGTTGTGAAACACCATTCTTCCGAGTTAAGAAACAGGAAACAGTAAGAATTAAGGTTTTCAGCTGCATAGTTCCTGAATTATCATATTAGTAAATGATGTGGTATTACTGTATCATTTTGCAGTTGGCTAAGCAGCAACAACTAGAGTTAAGCATCACAGCTCAACTGAGTTGCGGGAGACTAACATTCTTGTAAATGGCAACGTTCAATATGACTTAATGTTTTAGTCCTGAAAATATCACTCACTCTCATATGCAACAATGGAGAATCGAGGTGCCATAAATATCTCTAATCATCATTAATAAATCCCTGAACAGAGGTGGTGAACATACCTCTGAGAAATTCAGAAAAGTTTGACTATATCCTGAGATGCGGGTAACTTTCATTATTAGTCCACCTGTAATTCATCTGCAGCAAATTGCTGGCACACATAGGCAGAGGCACACACACCTTCACAAATGTCTAAGCGGTTTGACTATACCCTGAAAATGTGACTGAAGCCCTCTGCGGGCACACCTACACTAACTCAGGTACCAGCAACCACACAGCCACCGCAGCAGAGCTCAGCACAGCCCTGCCAGCAAACCCCAGCTACCTTACAGGGGACAATGCTGCTGTCACCAGACTACAGCCCACCTGCCCTGTCCTACACTGCTCCATGCTAATGCTCCAGGAACTGTATTGTGCAGAGAGAGCTGGAGTATCTTTGCACATGCATCTTTTCACAAAGACCTTTTTTCCCTGCATTTGAGCAGTACGGTAACCATGTGCTGAGCAGACAAGTGCCCATAAGCACATACATATAGTTTCTCAGTCCTCACGCAGACCAAGCATCCCATTCCTATTTACCAGCAAAACTGACAATCAGGGACATACAAAAGTTGTTTGTTCACTCTGATGCAGGCCTGCAATTTGACCATGTGTCAGTGAAACTGACGATTTGGTTTTGGACCTTCTTAAAAATGAAAAGACCATTTTCTGCCTTGCAGTGATGATGAAGTTGTTAAATCCAGGGATGGGAAGAAACTTGCATCTCTATATTCAGCAACTAATCAGGGCTAATCAGGGCTAAAAGTGCTACCCCTTACTGAAGTGACCTCAGTGGTCCACTGCAAGGATCTCAAATCAGTAAGAATTAGGACCATTTTAGTTACACAACCCATCGTTCTGACACACCAGCTCCAACACCGAAACAGTTTGCAAACATACACATACCTTTCCCAAGACACCACCGTATCTTCAGGCCTCATGGGACACAGTGCAGCACTTTTCACCTTCCATCGTAGACTTTAACTTATAACTGTGCATTGCTTCCTCACAAATCTGGTTCTTCTAAACCTTGCCCCAGTATAAACGTTTATGCAAAGGCCAATATAGGTAACACAATGACACCTTGGCAGAGAAGTAGGTAGGTATACACATTGTAAGGAGATAGTAAATCAGACTCCTAAACCACAGTATTTTGAATTGCAAATCCAGAGGATAGATATCATCCTTTGACTGTTGAGATTCAGTGTTAGCATTGCTACACTGCTTAAAAGGGGAATTGTGAGCGCATCTGTCTGTGTTAGAGAGAGAGGCCATGAAAAGAAGGGAGTGGATATAAGTACCATGGCCTAGAGATGGAGGTGTCACAGTAGGGAATGGGGATGATAGTGAGATTTAACTATGCAATACATAGTTGATAAGGTAGCTTACTTAACAGCTTACCCATTTGTTTGGTTTGGGCAGCCTCCTCCAGAGCATACAGAAAAATCATAAACTTATTTTAAACAATGCCGCTATCTTCAAAATTATTTGGTGCTCACACACAACATATGGACAAGAGATGGGAATTTATTCTGTTTCCCAAACCCTTTAAAAAGAATTGCCTTTCATTTTGACATCTCCCTAGTTGCAAACGACAGGCAGATTATCAGAAGTGAGGGCATATCCCTCAAAATGACTGTTTCAGGTTCTTAGAAGACTGCATGGATTTGTTCCTTTTACATTGCCAAGGCACTCTCCAAACTTACATGCAAGTGCAGGTTTTGGTGATGAAAATGACAGCATGATTCCCTCACCTCAAATTAGTAAAACAACAATAAACCCAAAGATCTTGAGAAATGGTTAAGTAATTCAGCATAGACCCATCTGACAGCTGGCCACCTGTAGCTATAATCAGATTCACAGCATAGTAGGGGTTGGAAGGGACCTCTGGAGATCATCTAGTCCAAACCCCCTACTAGAGCAGGATCACCTAGAGCAGGTTGCACGGGATTGCATCCAGGTGGGTTTGCAATATCTCCGGAGAAGGAGATTCTGCAACGTCTCTGGGCAGCCTGTTCCAGTGCTCGGTCACCCTCAAAGTGAAGAAGTTTTTCCTCATATTCAAGATGGAACTTGCTTTGTTCCAGTTTGTGCCCATTGCCCCTTGTTCTGTCACTGGGCATCATTGAAAAGAGTCTGGCCCCATTGTCTTGACACCCACCCTTTAGATATTTACAAGCACGGATGAGATCCCCTCTCAGTCTTCTGTTCTCCAGGCTAAACAGACCCAGCTCTCTCAGCCTTTCCTCACAAGAGATGATAATAACAAATGATTATTTGACATGCTATCATTGACTTTCACCAGTCAATTCCCCCCAAGACATATATTTAGTTTTAAAGATTCAATCCCATATTTCTTTCCTCAATTTTACCTGATAACTTCAAAATCATCCAAAAATATTTTAGGACTGAACCTTGATGAGGAAACCACAATTTTACATACAAGATGTGTACCTATAATCCTTCATTTAGAAATGTCATAAATAGATGTATGAAATAGAAAATAATTATTCCCAACTATTTATTATAAAGCAAGAAAAACAGATATCTAACCAAAATGCTTCACAACTTATTTTTAACATGGATGCTTTGATTTTGCAGAGCTCCCTTACATGTGAATTTCTGAAAGTATTAAAAAAGAATCCTAATTTTGTATTATGGATAAGATACCTGGCATTATATATAGATAACTATTCATTGGCTTCACATAGCTCTAGGGTGTATTGCACATGTACACGGTATACCAGACTGGTAGGCCTGATTTTTTTTAAGCCAGCAAATGAATAAAAAAGTCCGTATAAATCCGACAACTCTCAGTTGGATAAGTTTCTCAGAGGTTTTTTACAAAGAAAGTTTTATTCCCACTAAGAGCTGAGAGAAACGCATACCTCATTAAATTTTTGCCAGATAAAAAGCAGTCCCCTCCCTTGTCCCTCAGATTTACCACACAGACAACTGCCGAGTCAGGCAGAAAATGATATTTCGAAACAAAATGATCCAGCTCCACAAGAAGGAAAAAAAGAGAAAGAAGTAGAGACATGCAGGATGTAGAAAAAAATGCATAGCTTGGAATTTCAGTTCCTTGCTCAATAGCACTAGGGAAAGCTTCTACTAGGTATGAAGAAATAAAATGTATTCTCTATACTATCCTTCTGGACCTACATGTGGGTCTGGTCAGAGGCTGGTATTTCCACCTCCTCATTTTTTTTAGGTTTTTTTTTTTCCCCCCAACCAAGGTTCATAAAGAGGTTCTCACAGAACTTCATATCACCATGAAAGGCCACACTAAGCAGCAGCTCAGTAAGAGCACTTCAGCATGAAGCTGTATGAAGCTACTGTCCCTCTGAGGGTCATGGGATGGGGCAGTTTCACTTAGATAGTTTAACTTAAAGAGTTTCACAAGTGTTGTCTCAATAAATCACTTCTTAGTGGTGATACTTCAACCACCACTCTTCTTTCAAGAATCTTTTTATTAAAGGCTGTTACTGTATGGAGATCACCAACTGGCTTTTGGCCATCTAGTTTCAGGACTAGGACATGGTACAAAGACAACTTTTTTCTCTTGGCTGATGACCTTGACCTGCAGAAGTGTAAACACATCATGAATGAACATGACTTTCGGTCTACCAGCCACTTCTCTAGGATTGGTTGGTTTGGTTTTTTGGCTGAAGTAGCAGCACACCCAGAGCAAACACAAGAGCACAAACCTCTCCCCCTGTTATTTGCTCACCATACCCAATGGGGCTTCCCTTTGGAGGGAGAAATGCGGCCGCTCTGACCAAACTGTTCTTGCAAACACCAAAGCAGGCTGGAATTTTCCTAATGAAACCATATCCTTGTCGGCCAGCCCTCCCTGCTCCACCGAGCCCCAAGCCAGCAAACACAGTGCCTGCCAGCCCCCAGCCACAACCCCCATTTCAGCGACAACACTGTCTCCAGAGCACAGGGAGACATTTCAACTGGTAGCCTACACCTTCCACGCCGCCTCTCGTGTCCTGGACACCCTTGAGATGCCAACCTGGCCTTGAGCAGCCTTGTCCTGCGCCACGCCCACACTGGCCTCTGCCCCCATGGTGGTTGGACACCCGGGGCGTGCTTGCCGCAGGCGGCCACCCTCATGCCCCTCTCCCACTCCAAGCAGGCCTGGGCCCTGCAGCCCAGGGTTGCTCCTGAAAATGCTGGTTCTGGAAGGATCCTGCCAGCTTTTTACTTATTTATTTAAATTAATCGAACACTGGGAGGCTCTGGCAGCTATCTTGATGTGGGGTGGAAACATTTTTACACCGTGGGATGGGAAAGGCAGATGTGTGGTTCAGGTCTGTTGCACACAGCCTGTGAGATTCCCCCCACCCCCCACTTCAGCCCTGTTGTCACTTCATAATTAATGCTGTCTCTTCTCCTTATGTCTGGACAGCAAGTAAATATCAGAAATAATAATAATACTATTCACAGACTTTGCAGTTAGCACCAACAGAATAACCTGCCGCGGTGGTATTTCTCCTGCTTTAGGCAGAACATGTCAGCTCTTGTTTTTTAATGTCAGGGAATACCAATTGTGCGCTTCCATGCTATTTGTTTCGTTGTCAGTTTGGTCAATTTGAAGAGAATGGAATTTATTATTTTAATAACCAAAAACTGCTTTCTGCCCATTGTCTGCAGGGCAACACAAAAATACATCAGAAGGCAAAGAGAAGGACGGAGAGTGACAAAATAAACCCAACGATCTATAAATGCAACTGGATGTGAATTTTTTCACCTGTAAGCATCCTTTAGGATAAGTTAAATATGCTAGAAAGTGATTGACAATTTTCATCAGTCCTAAAGACTGAATAATTTAAATGCAGGACTTCCCCTCATCTAGTACAAAGTGCTGAGCACAGAATCCTAAACAAACACTGTCGAATTTAAATCTGGTCTGCACAGAATCTGAAACAGAGCAAACAGTTTAACCCAAGGTGAGCCTGCACACTCTGTGTCCTCAGTACCATCTGATTACTGGGAAAGCGGCAAGAAAATCTACCCCTACGCTGCAGAGGAAAAAAGGATAGGGTTTGTTAAACTTGTCTGAAAAAAAGCCAGCAACAAAAATTTAAAGCCCTGTAACTGTGCTAGTGTTAGATAATGACTTGTGCTCGCCTTGACTCTCATTACAGCGAAGTGCTGTGTTAGTGGGAGATGAGCCCAGATCCTCATGTGTCCCAATAGGCGCCATTTTGCTGAAGAATCGAGTAAGAGCCTGATGAACCCTACTGTCATTTATAGAAAGCCTCAGAAGAGCTTCAGAACTACAGGAAAGTAGCAGAGCAAATTCTTTAACTTGGATAGGAACCTTCATGCACATGGGCAGGCTGGCTGTGCTCGGGCATCTGTTGGTGCTGATGAAGCTCATACAGATCTGCTTCCTCCGGTGTCCCAGATCATAGTATGTTGTGAGAGCTGTTGTTCCACCTCCATCCACCAGTCCTTTCCAAAAATCCTAACATAAACCTATAATTTCATCTGCCCTTCCCATCAATATTCATAGAACAGAATTTCCATAATTTCACCTGCAATTTAATCCCAGGAGTGCCTTACATGGGCATTCTTTAACATCAGCATCGCTGTCATTAACTCCAGTGGTGGGTTGCCCTGGGACTTAACCATCTCGCTCTGCTTTGGTTTTTCATAAAACTGGGCCAAACCCCATGAGACTTCAGAACACTCTGAGTTTTAATTTTGCCTTCTCTGTCTTATCTCTGCAAGACCCTTGCAACTCTCACACTGTTTTCTTACAGTCAAAACATCTCTGCCTTCAACCCTCCAGTGCGCATAGTGCCAACAGTGATAAAGTCAGATTTCATTGGTCTTGTGCTGTGATTTAACACAAAATGCAGATTGTTGTAGCACCTTTTTTTTTTTTTTTTTAAAAATAAATACTTCAGTAATGATTAACCCACCTGCTCATTAGACTAGGATTACACTTTCAGGTTTGAACTTTACAACAGCCTGCTTAAAACGCAGCCTATAATTTTTGCAGCACAATCCCGACAGCTTTATGCAAAACCACATCTAGTAGAGGCAGCTAGTCCTTCCATTAATGATAAAGGCTAGAAATATGCTGCTCTGGATGAGCTGTCCAAATAACCCTAATTGCTTTTTTTGTCAGATGTCATTCTCAGAAATAACTCTGACAGTCCCATTCCTGCCCCTTTCTTCCCTCATCCCCATCAAAGTGACATTCTTTATAATCTAGATATGATTAGCTAGAAAGAGCTAATTTCCATAGCTATGCTTTTGACAAATTTTCAGGAGAAGATGTTTGCAATCATCCAGTTTCTCCTAGGTTACTATTCAATTTGCAGCTACTAAAGTGTTCTCTATGCTTGTTGAGAAAGAGGTACAGGACAGCTGGTCAGACTCCTTTCATGAAAGGGAATCCATTTCAGACAACTTAACCTCCTGTAAATAAAGATAGGAACTTTTACTTACTCATTTTCTGTCCAGAGTACTAAATGTACACTTACAGAGAATTCAGCTTTTCTTAGGAATGAGATAAATAAGCCACTGCTTAGTTAAAACCATACTGGTTTAGGATCAATGTTCTCCTAAGGCATGATAACAAATAAAAACTGTTTTGTGTTTGTGGCTTCTGGACAAAACATTCTCTTCTTCCATCCTGATTTTCATAAGAACACATGAAAAAGTGTGATAAATTCTTACGAGGATCACAAGATGCCCCAATATGAAAAGTGACTTACGTGCACATCTCTAATACTTGAAATATCTCCAACAACATTAAAGCACACATTTAATGAATATAATTACTGCTTAAACAACTATAATAACCAAAGTCTGAAACAGTTATCTGATTATGAGATTTCACTGAAGCCATTAAAGCTTGTCTTTTTCTTTTTGCAATGTGTCACTACATTTTTCTTCAGTTTTTAATCCAGATGCAATCTGGCATGACGAAAACTGCTGGCTTCCCAGACACAGTCTGATAAGCCAAATTCCATGCTGATTCAAACCCTGCTTCAGCAGGAGCGTGTGGGTTTCAAAGACAGCGTACAACAGTTGTCGTTGTGGAGAAACTTCTGAAGACAGATGAATCACCACAGCCAAAATAAAATTGCAGATTACTGGGATTTCTTTTATGGAACAAGGCTCTCACCCATTTCCATCTTTGTGTTCATCTACTGCACGTGCTTTTCTGTTTGTTTTCTTTCTGGTATTACATGAATTCACAGTGGTCAGTTCCTGCTTTTGCGGCTGCTATATCAAACAATTTCATTTCCAGGCACAGAGCATGTTCCACTGGAAAATTAATAAATAAATAAATAACACAGACAATTTTTCTTCTGTATAATCCTAAGTGGAACCGATGTTTTCTTGTGCTGCCTTACTGCCATTCCTGATAATGAAATGTGTGGGGGCATTTTTGGTTTGTGTTTTGTTGGGGGGGGGGGTGGGGGGGTTTGGTTGATTTTTTCAAATTAACATTTCCATTTTTGTTGCCACAGTCGGAACTGAAGTTCTTTGCTCTATTACAAATGCAACAGAACAATAAAAGAGATTAGGGGTCATACACACTCTCTATTTCAACTGTGAAACTGAGATGCAGTGCCACTAACGCCAACCCAGATTCAGATACACAAGAATAAAAGACAGAATAATCTAAATATAAATTTACACCAAAAAATCAGGCTTACCTTCACATAAAAGCTTCTGATAATATTGCAATTGGCAAAGCACATTTAGCTAAATATGTATGGGTACAGATAAATATGTATATAGGCTATGTTCATAGCTGCAAAAAAGCATACAGAGATGAAACTAACTGTCTAAGAAGAGAAAGCAAGTGGGGAAATCAAATTGGAATCTGGAACACTTTCACAAAAATATTCTTTTGGATCATAAAATGCTCTTTTATAGACACACATGCACACAGGCAGACTTACTGAAAACTAGCTAATATTGCTTCTGTCAGCACCTGATGCAGCAGCAACATGTGCCTATTTGTCAAGGAAGATGATTTTCCCCAGTAAGTTAATGTTCTCAATTATAGTTTATCATAAAACACTGTTGTTAATATTCACTCTGAGCAGAAGAATAGCTCTGATTATGTCTTCATCCATTTGATTTTTCTCTACACACATGGTCCACATTGGCTTACTGTGTTTGCTGCTGCTTAACAGAGAACAAGCCTTGGCTATAGCAGTCTATATTAAGCATATGTTTTATAGAAACTAAACAAATTTGAAGCAATTAAAAAAAAAAAAAGTCAAAACTATGGTATTTCCAGCATCTATAACAGAAGATCTGAACAACACAAGTTGAATCTTCCTTCAGATTCTCAGATCTGGAGTCATGTCACTTAGCTTAATCCTTAAAGCACCAGGGCAAAAGAAGGGCAAGGTGTAAAGTACCGTCTTAGGGAGGGGGAGAGGGAGGGGGATAAAAAGAAAGATGGTAATCCTCTGAAGTCTTAGAATAGTAATTCAACATCTGCTCAGATGAAGCAGATGACAGCACAGCAGCTGATGCAGTTAGTAAGCACACAAGGCCAGGGATTACCCCTCTTTTCTCCCTCCCCTTCCTCCATCACCTTGAGGAGCAACATCTTCTAGTGACTTTGAGAAGAAAGAATCACTAACCCATCCTTTCTTCAGTGGTCTGGGGGTGCCCATGGCAGGGATATGACTCTTACTAACCTCCTCAGTAGGGGTCTCTGTAGCAGAAGGCATAAAATATGTCCTGGTGACTCTTTATAGTAGCCTGAGAAGACAACAGTTGTAAAAGCTTGAACTTTTCCTTCCTTCCTGTCTTGTCTGACTACTGCTAGGTATACATGTACATGCTGGAAATGGAGAAGAGGAAGGCAACTTGCTCAAAAAGGTGTAGAGGGGACACAATTTACAGAAAGTTGGAGAGTTACAGTCTGATCATATTTTGAGCATTTAAGTCTATGTCTAAGAACCATCATACAATTTAGAAAGAAGAACAGTGCCCCTCCCAAAAGGCAGTTCCTCTAAATTTAGAGGCTCATCATCCTAGCTGGACACAGTCCAGCTGGCCAGTAGACCTCTATCTCCACCCCCATCACCACGCTGGCTATTTCATTTAAACGTGCTGAGGCTTTTATGTAGCACCCTTTGTGCCTAAATTTTCAAGGCAATTTGAAAAGCGTTATTTTCAACCCATGCACAAGAAAAGCAGGAGAAAAAAAATAAGTGATCTGTCCAAGGCAGCTTCTCAGCCTGCACCTGCTCTCAGTGCAAACTAGTCAAAGCTGGGCACATCTACGTGCAACAGAAAGACACAGATACCCAAGCTAGCCTGGAACGTGCCAGCAGCAGCGCTGCCAGCAGTATAAAGTTATCAGCACAATGCTCAAGGCTATGCTGAGAAACAGGGAATAGCAGCCCCCAGAGCACCACGCTAACATAACCATGCTGTGAAAATATGCAAGCAATGTTAGCTGTGGGCATGGTGCCCACATAAACTTACCCATTCTTAGACATAGCAGTAATTTGCCTGTAGGTGGAGCTCAAGAATACGTATATAGTTCCTGCATGTTGTGGGATGAACACCAGCTCTCACGCACCCACCCTAGTTCCCTCTCTAGAAGCTGCACAAGCCTTACATGGAAAGCTAACACAGAAGTTTTTAATGGCAATGACTATACAGGGTCAAAGCCACATAAATGTATAATCAGAATCATGCATACCTGACTGAAAAGATGGACTACTTTAAGTTATGTAATACTCCATAATTTTAATTACCCATCCTGTTAATCTATTCATAGAAGCAACTGTATCTCCCAGAAACACCTTTCTTCCCTTGTCCCCAGCTTGACTCAAGTCCTTTCCTGTAAGTCACAGAGAAACAGCTCACAAGTATGCCCCCCCCCCCCCCCAAAGATATGACACCCCAAGAGCTACCAGACAGGTCTCCATTTTCATTTATCCTGATTTCACAGCAGCAAAACTCTGTTATTCAGAGGGCCTTATACCACAAGCAGAAACAGATGGGCATCTCTTTTTGCACATGTTTGATTCCCTGAGACTAGATAGGAGGAGAGTCACTAGAAACATTAACTTCTTCACATGACGTGTTCTCTCATTGAGAAGTGAGATTTTAATAATCCACTCTGTTGTTATTTGCTGATATTTAATTTCTTTCAAATCTGAACAGGTTTTTAAATTGTTGTTTAATTGTCTACACATGCAACATAAAAATAGTGACTTGTTAGGAGGCATCCTATAGGAGTTCACAGGCAGTCTGTTAAAAATTTCAAATGACAATATTAAAATAATTTTTTCTTAGTAATAGGACAGTAGATCTCAAATCCTGCTCCAAGTTATACTCACTGTCATCCCTCAAGAACAGAGCCAAATACTGCTCCAAGTTACTCCTCTGTATTACTGTCTGAACATAACTGGGAACAAAATTTAATGAATGTGCTAAAACCGCAACTTCACATGGTACATAAGCCAGGATCATATTTCGAAAGGCAGGATCAGCCAGCTGTAATCTAAAGGTATGCTGCACATTGTCAGTCTTGAACTTCATAAGGCAAATATGGCCAGAGTGCTCCCACCTGAGAAAACTTAGCATTGGTAAAATCCTTATTAGTCTAGTAACACTGTTTAAAATGCAAAGCCAATATGCAACTGGCCCAATCCTGATTTAATTTAAAAACGGAGTTAATCTACACTAAAACCGCTAATGGATATAAAACGATTCTGGATTTACACCAACACAAATAAGCCCAAGGTACGTCTCTTGCTGAGGATCTTGAAGGGCAGATGGTTGCATTACATATTTTTATTATAACAGAGTGCTTGAAATGATTCACTAAGCTAGTGTCCACTAGGGATTAGTGGGCACATGCATGATCACATTTGGATGGTGTATATGTTTGGGGATGTTATTTTAAGTACTTGAGAAAATTAGGATCTAGACAAAAAACAAAACCTTGGAATTTATGCAAGTAAAATAGGAACAGTGATGGCCAGGGAAATCAGAACAGCAAGTGCAACAGAAGTCAGAAAAGAACAGCATCAAGATTAACGATTTTCTGTTTCCTACATTATGATAAGTTTCTAATCATTTCAAAGAAGTTGCAGCATCATTGGAACAGGTTGCCTGGAGAGGTTGCGGATGCCCCCTCCTTGGAAGTGTTCAAGGCCAGGTTGGATGAGGCTTTGGGCAACGTGGTCTAGTGGAGGGTGTCCCTGCCCATGGCAGGGGGGTTGGAACTAGATGGTCTTTAAGGTCCCTTCTAACCCAAACCATTCTGTGATTTGTGGCAAGAAATGAAGGAAGCTCAAGGTGGGTACTACCACAGAACCAGCCTCAGAAGGGAATGGCTTGATAACCATCCACAGCACACTCGTAAGTGAAAAGGAGAAAATCCACATTGAAGGAATCAACACGACAGAGTGTTTGCCCTGTTTTGGTTTGCTTTGTAGCAGTGAGCAACATAGCCAATGCCACCAAAGAGATAAACACACACAGGAAAAAAATGAGGGTTGTGGAAAAGTAAAAAGGCAAAATTCTCAGATGTTCCAGAGAGAGTCCCAACATTAAAAACAAAACAGTGACATTCAATACTGGAATTGCACAACAACTCTCAGAAAGTGGCATCCCTCAAGTTGTACTCTCACAGTTTAGCATCCCACCTTGCCATTGCTGGGATTTTGACAAGATTTTTCAGCATTCAGTTTAAATTAATTTAAAAGTAAAGGGCCCAAATAAACACATACAGTGCTTCTATAAAATGTGTAAGGACCAGATTGCAAAAGGATTCCCTTTCTTCTACATATCCACCCTTTACAACAGAGACACATTTCATTGCATTTTTGTATTAATTACCTGATTTTGAATCTCTCAATTTTGTAGAATTTGGCCCAGTAGCCAAAAAATCAGAACTAAGCTTAGAAAAAGTTCTCAAATGCACGTCACCCCATAACATGGTTCAAGTATGTTACAGAAGAAAATAAACCACACTGGTTCAGCAACAGATGCAAGACAGGTATATAAAAATATTAAAGTTGTGATATCTCTGTTGCCCCTGTCACTCAGTGGTAAGAACTCCAGAGGTTCTGATATTCTCTATAAGCTAATAAACAAACCTATTTTCTAGTTTGAGCATCCCAGTACCAGCGCAAGATAACTAACAAGTGTAACGAAGGCTAAGGAGTGGACATAGACCACAGTAATGAGCATTAAAAGTTACACCAAGAGGGGAAGGAAGAGAACAAACCAAGAAGAGAAGAGAGCATTGGCAGAAAGAGAGCGTGGCACATTAGCTGAAGTGCTATCCCCTATGTAATGCTAATGGGAGCACTTATTCATGTACCCCTTCCCCAAGCCTTGCTTTTCCCACTATGGAAGAGTAGCAGCAGGACTTCCATTAGCACAGGATGGGGTCCTCCTTAGCAGCTTTCTCAAAATTTGAAATACATACTCATCACTCTGCATTCGTGTTACGCAAAATTAAGTTTTCATGAGTCAAAACGGAGAGACTCAAATCCAGATCAGTTACCAGTAGCTGAATTAACAAAGTATGAGTTAGCTCAAAATAAACAGCACCTCCCTCACTGTCGGCAAAAATTCCTATGCAGCATTAACTCCACTGTAGTCTGTTTGCCACTTTGTTTATGCAATTTCTCTCCCGCACCAACTTTATGCAGTAAGATCGAGCCGTACAGTCTGTTAAATATATGCTAACTCATCAAACTCAACATGTTTCATGCACACAGTTCCCTTTCCACAATGCTTTCAGTGAAATTATTTTT
The DNA here is from genome assembly GCF_011004875.1 of Balearica regulorum gibbericeps. Taxonomy (NCBI): domain Eukaryota; kingdom Metazoa; phylum Chordata; class Aves; order Gruiformes; family Gruidae; genus Balearica; species Balearica regulorum. Next base: position 71,541,476 of record NC_046185.1, read on the forward strand.
TAGGAGCATGAAAAGCAAGCAAAGACAAATATCATAGGCTAGGGTGCTGGAAGCCCAGGTTCAAGTGCCTGAGCTCTGTCTCAATGAGTGATACAGGACGTAAAACCATTTTGAACTGGGCAGAGAGAAAACCTAAGGTAGGGTAGCCCATATCCTTAAGCCAAGCAGTCCCTCACCACAGACCAAGCTACTTCTTCCTGAACCAAGACTCACAGGCTTTCTATTTGAAAAGGGAAACGCACTGACATTCAGACACCAGATCAACGCAAGAACCTTAGAAATGCTTCATTTTCCTTATGGTACCTGAGAGAAGGAGCACTTAGAAGCCTTAGGGGATGAGGTAAAACAGCAGCAGCATTCCCCAGCTGACCAGAGCCTGCCCTTGCATTGCAGGCAATGGCAGATGTTCAGAGACTGGCTCTTCCATCCTGCTGCTTTGCTTGTCCCATGTTGTGCCAAAACACACAGATGTGAGAATAAAAAAGAAAAAAAAAAGCACAAACCAAATCCTTGGGTTTGGTCCTGCCAGTGAAGCTTCGCTACCTTTTCATCAGGCTCAAGACAAAAGCTCATTCACTGTCAGAATATTCCTCAATAAATAGCTGCAACTGATTTGGAAATTAGAGTTGGAGATAAATTCACTGATGGTAATTAATAAATTTTTACATTTTTTAAATTGCCAAGGGTAGCTGTAATTGTCCCTCAAAGCATCCTGACAACGGGCCCCAATAAATCAAGTTAAATATACCAAGTGAGCTGCAGTATCAAGTGGCATTGTTCTAACATTTACTGTAATAATAGTTTGAATGACAAGAACAAGTGACCAGAAAAAACAATGTAGAGTTGAATGGCCCTTGAATAGCAAAATAGCACTTTACTTCATCAACCACTGACACATCAAAGCCATCACTTCTATTTCATATGCTGTCCAACAGCAACAGGTTGGACAGAGATAAAGAAAAATAAACAAGGGAAAATTCAAATTGTGGGGGTTTTTTCCTTCCTCTAATTCTGCAGCAGTCAGTTGCACTAGGCAGCATATCACATTTTATTTTCTTCATGGAACACAGGTTTTTTATCTAAACTAATTCAAAACAGCAAAATGATTATAACTTACTAGGTATCTAGCTACTTAATGTATCAAAATCATACATTTTTTTTTCCTGTAAGAGGTCTCTATCAAACATGGTATGAAAAGCCAGTTGGATAAGATAAAAAAGGAGGAAATCATGATCTGCAAAGAATCTCTCCCTACCCTGAGTTTTGAGGGGAAAAAAAACAAAACAAAGACAAAATCAATTTTACATGTTTTGAAGCTACTAAAATCTATCATTGACATCTGGGGGGAGAACTGGAAGGAGCAAGACACAAGGGTAAGGAAATGGATTGGAATGTACAGCTTGTTTCTTTTTTTGTTTGTTTGTTTGTTTTTAAGAAAGAAAAAGAGCAAAATAAGTATTTTGAAAAAATCCCAGTCTTGAAAATGTTTCTGAAAACAGAAGGATCACTAGCTTTGTTAGCTTCTTCATTTTGCAACATTTATCTGATGAAGAAGTGCGATAGGGATGCTTTTCCAATGGTCACTCCAACATGAGTCCTTTACACGATTTACTTGGATCATCTTTCATTTACATGTGAAATAAGCAGGAAAAGAACATTCACTAACCATGTTAAAAAAAAAAAAAAGTATTCTTAAAAGACAAAGTCACAAAAGATTTAAACCCCAAATATTTTTGTTACATTAACATACCTACTCACAAAGGCAAACCCCCCCCCAAAATGGAACTAAACCTGATCCAGAAGCCCTACTGGGAGACCTACTTAATGCTGTGAGTACACTCACAAACTTCAATGGGAATTGCGGTTCTAAGCACCACTGAGCATTAAGCCATTTCCAATTAGTAATAATTTATGAAAAGGGAGTTTGCAAGAAGTTACCAAGTCCCTCAAATACACTCTAGCCGAATTCAAAGCACATCAGATACGGGAGCAGCAGGTACCACTATCATGTATAATTTATCATAACGGGACTTCTCCAGCGTCCAGCAGCCCTGCTCTGTGGGCTGCTCTGGCAGGCAGCTGGAGGAGCTGCTGAACAAGTGGCCTCTGAAGTTTTTTGGCTATCACTGTTCCCCTGAGCTGAAAGCTCCCCGCGCTGCTGGCGAGGACAGCAGAGGGGCTTTTCAGTGCTGTTTGATGTCATTTTGGCCTCTGAATTAAAGACAGAATTTGTGGTGTGGGGGCCATATGAATCCCCTTTGAACTCAGAGTTGAAGTAAGAAATGAAGTCATTTAAGTAATTCCCCTGGAATATAAGGCACTTTCTGCATGAGTTATTAAGTCTTTTCAAGTCACTTGTAGAACACAGCTGGAAGTAAAATCTGTCCTTCTGGGAGATATTTTAATTGCTATTGATGCTGGGAAAGATACCGAAACCTTCTGGGTAAACCAAAAGTAAAAGTCTGCTGGGAAAGCCAACATGTAACACATGCACCCGCACGCTCCCCCCCCCCCCCCCCAAAAAAAAAAAAAGTGCCTAATGACAACAGTTGTTTGCAGCTACAGATAACATTTGGCAACAAAAAACCAGAGAGGCAAATTCAGCAGTATAAAGTACAGATTTTTCCTTAACTTCTTATCTTTTTCACACCATTTTTGATACAAATTCTGTCTTGGAAAAGTATAAAACCATAGAAAGAAATAGAGAAAAGAATCACTAACTTTAATTTAAAAAGATATTACTAAAACAAATTTTGCCTTGAGATGGCTTCTTCCAGTACTACCATCTCCAGCAGTAATTACACACATGTATCCAACAGCAAAGTTTTGTTAGAGTATTTGAGCCAAATCAAAGTACAGGGTAATTAGTCCTGTAAACTAGAGACCTTATTCAGCATCACTTGCACAGTTAAGACTCCTGCTGAAGCCCCAGGGAATTCTGCATAATTAAGACACAAATACAGTGGCTCTGGAATTGCATGTGAAGAAATCTGGCTAGAGATAGGCTCTTTCGAATTATGGCAGCTAGTCCAGAATCCAGTATGTATATCAATTATATGTTGCAAATCAGAATGCAAGCTTGGGTAGATGTTGTGGTTTAACCCAATAGGCAGCTTAAACAATGACACAGTCATTCGCTCACTTCCCCTCTCTCAGTGGGATAGGGGAGAGAATTGAAAAAGGAAAATAAAAAACCCCAAAAAACCCCACCCAAAAACTCATGGGTTGAGATAAAGACAGTTTAATAGGACAGAAAAGGAAGTTAATAATAGTAATAATAAAAGAATATACAAGAGAAGTGATGGACAGTAGAATTTCTCACCACCCAAAGTCCATGCAGGCAAGACCCTGAGCTGCCCCACCTCCCGGCTCACCCCCCTGTTATATAGGTAGCATGACGTCATATGATACTGGATACTCCTTTGGTCAGTTTGGGTCAGCTGTCCTGGCTGTGTCCCCTCACCTTCTCTTTGGCAGGCCAATATGAGAAGCTGAAAAGTCCTTGACTGCTTGGCAACAACTAAAAACATCAGTGTGTTATCAACATTATTCTCATCCTAAATCCAAAACACAGAACTAACCAGCTGCTAGGAAGAAAATTACCTCTATCCCTGCTGAAACCAGGACAGGAGATCAAGCTAAGAGAGGGACAAGTAGTAGGTAAAAGAAGATGTCACAAACATGAAAGCTCTCTTGTGGGAGAGATCATCCCTTTCCAAGCAGGACAGGATCTTCTAACTTCAAGTCCCAGTAGATGCTGCCAACTCACCTGCCAGCTATTGCCCTGCCTCCTCAGCACTGACATAGGCATTTGTCTGAGTCAGTGCCCAGACATTTTACCTCAGTAAGCTGGCAAGAAACAAATTTTTTTTTCCCCTCTGGATTTATGCTGCCTTAGATGTCCACAATACCTGTGAAAGAGTGGTACCACAGCACGTAGCAAACAGATCACTACACATAACCATGGGTTTGTGGCACAGGAGAGACCCTGACAGACAGATGAGGGATTGCTGCTCCTTTTCCTCATCTCAACTCATCACAAGCATTCCTCCTCTCCACTCTGAATTGGCTCTAAGTGCTTAACTGACAACAGAATAAAACATCTCCATCTGCTAAGACAGAAAATTAAAACGGGGGGGGGGGGGGGAGAAAAAAGAAAAAAGCCATCATTGTTCTGTTGGCAAAGTGCTCTGGCTGATGAGTAAGTAGCAGGGTCAAAGCAAGGGAGAAAGCAAGGCCACATAGCCACAGTTTTGGTTGGAGGGGGGAAAAGGGTTACCAGTTTAGGCGGGAGCCAGCTGTTGGATTTGGTTGGTAAGGTTTTGCAACTTGAGAAGATATTTCAAACAGTGGGGTCTGTTTCTGAGTGTCACTGTTGAAGTCACCCAAAATAGTTTAGGAAGCTGGTTTATCCTCTGCAGGACAAGCAAAGACATGATGATCTCTTGCTCCCTCACTGCACTTTTAACAGAGCATGCCTTCTGCTGATTTGCTTTCCGTCAATAAACGTGTAGAAAAAAATATGTCCTTTTAATGTGAACAATTTCCTTCTCTTTAAAGCTGGACATAGAATAAGTTAGAGACATAAAATTAGTTTCAGGTTAAGCACACTTCAATACAACACAGACTGAAATGGGAAAAATAGTAAAGGATGCCTTTTTACTATTCTGTAAAAGACAGGCTTATTCTTATATCCATATGGAGTACACCTGTACATAAATGGAAGAGAGCTGTCAAGCCTGCTCATACAGTCTCACAAGACATCTAAATATATTAAAAAAATCACATCCCTCAAACTGAGAGCTTTTGTATCCAATTAATTTTCAAAGGGAGTAATTTCATATCTTTAAGAATTTGGACTCAATGAAACAGGCAAAGTACTGTATTTAAACAGGAGTTTTAAAATGGAGATCTTTATTTACAGGAAAAAGACCTGCAAAGTTTGGTCATGCATAAAGAAAATGTAAAAAGGCAAGTGGAAAGTGAAGGAAGGTTTAGAGTTGATGGCATAGTCCTTCCCTTCATTTGTCTAGGCAGATCCTAATGGAATGAAGCTGCATCGGGGGAAGTTCAGGTTGGACATTAGGAAAAGGTTCTTCACTGAGAGGGTGATCGGTCACTGGAGCAGGCTCCCCAGGGAGGCAGTCATGGCACCAAGCCTGGCAGAGTTCGAGGAGGTCTTGGATGATGGTCTTAATCATATGGTTTAGTTTTGGGTAGTCCTGCGAGGAGCAGGGAGTTGGATTTGATGATTCTTATGGGTCCCTTCCAACTTGAGATATTCTGATTCTACACGTGCTGAAGTCAATGGAAGTTCTTATGCAGAATTTTCATTATTGCCTCTAATACAGATATGTTGGAAACACAGGGAAATTAATGAAGAAGTCATTTTGGTATTCAGAAAGTTGAGCAGAACACTGACATATGTTAAAATTTCACTAATTGTCTATATAGTCACCAAAGGGATTAAACTCAGCACAAAGAAGAAGAAAACCCACAGTACTTCTCTCATGTAAGAGAGACATTCAAGAGGAAATGTGTATCACATGAAAAGATATCAGAGGAATTCAGAAGTTTTAACTGCAGACTTCAACTAACTCCAAGTTTTGAATCAAGTGTAAAGAAAAAACCCCACCCCCCACCCACCCCCCATTACCTACAGATCTTACTGGACAAAAGAAATAGCCAGACTGACTAAAGTAACAATTAGAAAAACAACTTTATTTTTTAATAGTTATTTTTCACAGATTCTTCGCAAGTACAACTTGCAATATATCAATATATGGGTGACCATTTTTTACTTTAATACTGTAACAAAATCTGTTCATATGTTTACACACACTTCTAGAACACACACACAGCGGTTACCTCAGTGTGTGATGAACTAGCATAAATACATCTGAGTATTTATGATAGAAGCACCTCAGAACGGAAGAAAGGGGTTACTGGTAACGCAATTACCAGTCTTACTGTGCCTGATTACACCTACATAATAAATCAGCAATCAACTAGCAAAAGGCAAGTGGCAAAAATTCCTAGCACTGAGGCTAGAGAATAGAGGGGGCAAGGGGAAAGGAAAGCATATGTGGCAGTTTTATGAAAAAGAAAGCTTCCTAGGATATGCTTAATGGCATAAAACTAAAACCAAAGTAGTATATGGAGATGAGCAAAGATTATGGAACACAGAGGAATGGAAGGGGCTCTAACCACATTAGAAATGTGACTAGAAAGGCCACCTTCAGTGCTATTTTATTCTAAGAGGCAAAGTCCCTGTCCTGCTGCCAACTAATACATTCCCCTTGAAGTTAATTATAGTTGTGCACATTACAAAAGCTGCTGTTCTGCTGATCGTTCTCATATCCATTTTCAAGAGCCATTGTTGTTCTCTAGTTTGCTTTGATAAAGCGTCAGGTTAAAAAAAGAATAAGGCTTGAAACGTTGACACAAATGGTTAACTTCTGTTTGTTCATAAATGCAATCCAGGCATTCTCCTTCCTTTCCTCTTAAAGCAGACCATCGACTCAGTCTAATGGGTCTCCTGCTTGCATTCAAAAGATATCAGTTTTTGTCTAATGCCATGTTCTGGTAAGAAAAGTTTCATATTTGGAGTGTGGAACATAACTTGTTGCATGTCAAACTAAGCACAGACAAAAACTATCTATCTATCTGGAAGAGAGCCAAGCTCCTAACAGTGGAGATTGATTTATGCCTCTTCTCTTCATATAAAAATGCCATGCATTTCAAGCAGGGTAAAAGCTGCATACCTAGAGTGTTTATGGAAATGATATGTTTGTTTTGCAGGGGAAGACAGCAGGCATTTGCTAGAACCCCTGCATAAACAAATGCTTCTGATGCTTATATTTTTGGGTAAGGGAGTATACATAGACTGACTCCACATCCAGAATTCCTACACCACTTGATGACAAAGGGATCAACTTGACAAATGGCTGGTACTGTACACACAGGAACACAAATAACCATGATAAGCTGTGTGTGAATGAAGTATAAATTTACTAATAAAAAATTCTAAAAATGCAAGATTCCCTAACAGATATTAATTAAGCAGGTAACTTATCCAGGCTGATGGATGCAATATGCTAATAAAAACCAGCATCTCAATGAAAGACTGACCATTAGAGATTCATCATTAGGAGAAATGAACTCTTCAGTAAGAGCACTGTTTGAAACCTCAAAATAAAAGCTTTAGAAAATATTCATATTTCTGTTCAGACAGCAGCTACAGGTGCCAGTTGGGAATCTTTGCTTTATTGAGCAAGATGCTGTACTGCATGCATGTAAGAAGAAAAAAGTCTCTTGGCCAAAGACCTTTATGTTACTCTCTGAAAGAAGACAACAAATTAATCAGAGCCCCTGAGAATAAAAATGGCAGTGTTATGGGACATATTTCCTCTTTGTCCAAACAGACAACAAAAAGACAAAAGTTTGAATAGGGAATATTTTGGAAGAGGTTAAAAAAAAAAAAACACCAACCAAAAAACAAGAAGTGGTGCTGCTGCTTCCATGGAAAAAAATCTTTACCCTCTCCTTGCCTGTTGCTGTTGTCCATTTTCTCTGATTGTACCAAAGAGGGTCACCAAATGCATAATATTAATGAATACTCCTTAGCGTGAAAGAAAACTAATGGCTCTCTAGCTTTATGCACAAATTTCAGTTCCTCCTGGAACTAGTGAAGCCCTGCATCTCCTCAGGCCTTTTCTCTGCTCCTGTTCACTGCAGCAATAATCTGAACCAGCTTTTTCCTTTCAACCCTGCAAGAGAGAAGCATGGCCATGGCAGACCCCTAAAGTTTTCCTGAAGGTTACTTTGAACTCTTACGCAGTCACAAAAATCTACACCCTAGAGCACAGGGAATAAAACGTAAGCCAGCAACGCAGACTAGCCACGGTGGGACAACCACCCTGTGTGCTGCTCAATGGTGGCAATTGCTTCCACTTAACAACTATAAGACACAGAATAGGTTAACTGTATTAGTAACATGTTAAGCCCTGAACAGTGCTGACCAGTGCCTTGTAGTAGTCCTAACCAATCTAGCAGAAGAGGTCACTGACCTACACAGTCTGTATCCCTCCTCTGTGAAAAATGACCTTACTCACAGCAGATATCTGAGCAGCTACCAATTATCGCTTTATGCTTATTTACTCCAAAAGCAGCAGGAGTTTTCTCTAAACCACTGGGTGATACATTGCAGCACCTAGGAACTGGATGTAAGTCCCACTGGACTCTCTCTCACAAAAAGCTGGCAACAGACAACCTCCAGAAAAAACGGCACCGTGGGCAGTTAAGACTGTAACTATTACTTCTCCAGCTATATCAGTTGTTAAATACAAGTCATCAATTCATCACCAGATGAATTACCTGGGCCTAAATGCTGTTTAGTAGCAAAGTCCCTCCAAGAATCTCTAATTAAAATAGATGATCCCTGATGAACACGAGTGTGGAAGTGCCTAGTTCCTTCCACTTTTTTTATAATGGCCATAGACACTATGCACAAGGAGAATAAAAAAAAAAAAAAAATTAGTGTACCAGCAACAGAAGAAATTGAACAAAAGATGACTATCATGGAGGACTCCCAAATATAATGTTTGAGAAACTTCCAGCTCTTTGGAGGTGAAAAATCCATCTGTATATTATGCTTTATTGTTGTACAGTAGATGCAATCCAATATTGAATTTATTGGAATTGTTGATAGAACAGAAAGATACAGTAGGAATTAAGTGCTAGGGTTCAATGGTGAAAAATATTTTTGATGCTGTGTGGCAAGCTTACTTAATAAAGGATGGCAACTTACCTGGCTTCAAACTTGGTACTAAGGACAGTGATTCACCATTACTACTGAAGACAGTCAGGAAAAATTATTTTGGGCATCTTTTGGCATAGGAAGGGAGTACTCACTAGTCTTAAGTATAGGTCTTGTCCTTAGACCTTGAGGACTAAGACAAAACCAGCAAGGTATTGCTCTGTATCAGTCAAAAAAAAGCAGTAAGATTTCAGAAGAGGGAAGAAAATTAAGAAACTCAGGAAAGCACAGAACACTTGCACAGAAGAGAATTATAAACTACAGTATAAATGTTTTTTGTATTTTCCCTTATTGTGAACTTAGGAAAAAAATAAATAGATAATTAGACAACAGGCAAGAATTTTAAAATTAAATACTATTTAAAATGCTAAATACTATTGAAAATGCTGGATCATACCCCATTCTGCTATGCCAAACTCACATTTATTAAAATTTCAAAGAAGATACTTGGAATGAAAAAGAACTATTAGGACACTTAGAAGCCTTAGGTATTATTTCAGCAAAGAAGATTGTTTTTTCCTTTTCGTAGGCTGAAATTGTGGTGTCGCACATATTTACCTGAGGGCTGAACATACTGAAAACCAATGAAAATAAATGGATACTTTGAGGTAAAAATCTTTTATACTACTTTGTAGTTTGAAAAGAAAGAGGCAATGGAAATCATGCCACAAGTATACATGTTCCTAAAGGTCTGTCTTAAATGTTGCCTCTGAAGTCTCATTGAAAGTGAAAACGGGAAATGATTCAAACACGCTGTTTTCCTGCTGTCTTCCCTGCTACTTATGAGCCCTTCGTCATCATGCCCAGCGAACAAAAATTAAACCAGCCTTCAGGCTGCTCTAACCTGAGCTGTGACAGTGAATCACAGACACATAACCATCTGTTGGATCTCAGGTTCCTCTGCTCACATCGTTCCTGAGCTGTTAGAGAAGGCTACCTCCCAAACCAGCTTTTTCTAGGCACATCCTTTGGCTCGTGCAGAGCCTTTGAGTTTCTACCTAATCCTCTCCAAGGTCTCTCAGGGCCAAACATGTGTCTTGTTCTCAGAAACACTTCAGTTTAAAAACTCGAAGGAGTTGGAAAAACAATGCTTTCTTTCAGAAATCAAAAAATACACGTTTTCTCAAAATTATCCAAAAGCCATAGTGTAAAGCCTCAGGATTCAAAGCCTGGTTGAAAGCCACAGGAAAAAATTACCACAGGCTACAAGTAATTTTAAAGACAGGAGGTCTATTTGTCAAGCTTTGTACAAGTTACAAACTTGGTTTTCTCTGATCCTTGCTCATTTGTGAGCAAAAGTAAATGCCTTTTTTAACATTCTAACCCCCCTTCAATTTTGCTGCTTATGCTAATACTGGATTCTTTAGAGGATCACAAACACTCCTAATTACTGGGTAAGTCAAAACCAACCCCAAATAAAAATCTCTGTAGCTTAGCTCCATCTCTCCTCTACCACAACTCTTCTCAATATAAATCTTAATTGCTTCCAACCTAAAATACTATTGAACATATGACATTCTAGTCATGACACTCCCCCCGCCCTTCAACAGGTAGAAATAAAAGCAAAACGTAATTATGCCAGGATTTTTGTGCTCTATTTGCACTTCTTTACTGACTGTTTAGAGCTACTACGGTGTGAAATACTCTAAATACGAAAGTAGCTGCATCCGTGGGAGACTTCGGCACATCACCAAGCCAGAGGTGTAAGGGCATGGTCTCAGCTAAATGTATTATGGCAAATACTTTACTCTTTTTTGATAACAAGAATTACAACAGACTAACTCCAGGGGGTGAAGGGGACTGTGCATGGGAGAGGGCGATGTTCAGAATATGTAAAAGAGAAAAAAAAAAGTAAAGAATAAAGGGTATTATTTTTACAGGTGACAACTACATGATTGTACCTTTTACCCTTTCACCCTTCAGTAGTCTGTTACATACTTTTCTCCTTCAAATTCTTGTTACAGTTTCAACTGTGAAGACAATGCTGCAAACAAAACATTACAGAAATAAGTTGATTTACCCTAAAATCACCCCACACAAGAATCTTGCTATCTGCATTTTACACATAAGGGAACTGAGACCATAAGGATTAAGAGTCTCAAAATATCACTGATGGCAGAAGTAGGAAATGAACCCTGACTTTAAGTCAGCCTGTTGTGTCATGATTACTGAATCATCCTACTCTCCCCCTAACAAACCTGAATGCTAAGAAGGGATCAGAGAAGTGTTAAATCTTTTTAAAATAAAATAAATAAAATCAGAAGCATGTTCATTCTTTACTCCCTGTTCACTCTTGACTACATGAAAGTCTTCACATTGCACAGTGTGGGTAGCAAATAAAAAAACCACAAGGCAAAGGAAAACAAAATCTGCACCATTGCTGTATATTAAACTTATTAATGAAATAAGTTCCTATGAAAGCAAAGGGATGACAATACTAACCAATCCCCAAAATGCATGTGCAGCGAGTACAATACAAAGCTGAAACTGCAGAAGAACGATGCGTGATCTCATTTTTACCCGGAGTTACTGACGTAACTCTACGAGGTTCAGTGGAGGGCTTTTGATTTCATACTACCGGTCAATCAAAACAGAGTTCCAGCTACTAATAACATCAACTCTCAGAATTGCTTTTAAGCTGTTTATGAGCCTGCTGGGCATCTGCAAAAAGGTTTATTTTGGGGTGTAAAAATAAGCATATTTTCATGCAGGTTTACAGAATTTTAAAACCAAAATACTAGAGTGAATCCTCAGCTGGAACAAGTTGTCCATTCATTTCAGTAGAGCTGCCTCCTCATATTTACATATTTCAAATTGACCCTGTCAGAGACATTGGCAACTATTGCTTTTAAAAGACAAACATCTCAAACTTTTTTTGTGTGTTTTCATTGACCTTAAATTAAAAAAGTCCCACCTCCCCACCCCCCAAACCCCTCTCTCCAAATAATCCACTACACAAACCCAACAACCTATAAGAGAGTCAGAATACTGGTATTTCCTCCCCTCCCCAGTTATGCATCCAAGTTGCCCAGCTCTGTCCCAGAAAGCAGAATAGTTAATTTGAATTGAAATATCTTGTGAATGCTTTTTAAGGTCAAGGATCTCACCAGCCATACTTATGTGACAATAGGGGGCGGTGCAGGAAGACAAAAATAAATTTGAATGGATTTGATGAATAAACAAGCTAAGGCAAGATTCCTTTGTAAGCCACCTGCTGAAATTGAGGACATCACAGTCTGCAGATATTTTTAAAAATAAAGTCTGGTGTCCCCTTTTTCAGTCATGCCCATTCTAGCTTAACTTAGAATTGACCAAACACAAGCAAAACCCCTGTTTTACTCTGTCACATCCAAAGACAGTAAAAAGTGCAGAAGTCTCCTTCTGGGAAGGACAAGCTTTTAATTTTGCTGGCTCTGTAGAACTTCATTACCCAAACGTCTTGCAGTACCACCTGAAGAGGCTGAGTCTGATCTTTTCACTACTGTAATCCAGTACTTACCTAAGTTGAACAAGAGCCTGAGAGATCACAGCTCTAAAATACTTAAAATTGACTGTAACAAGCAACAAGCAAGATTCAACACTCTTAGGAAAGCAAAAATCCTTAATGGAACTTGTGCTAAATATTCTTTTGTTTATTTTCCCACTTGAGCTCCAGGATGTCTTCTGGCCCCAGCCTCATGCGAGGGGACACTACCTGAAGAAGTTCTGACAGCCAGGAGCTGTCACTGACCCGTTCCAGGACTGCAAGGCTGGTGAGCACGTCTTGGTTGCAACCTGCCTGTTCTCTGGAAAGATGTTTTGTAGTCCAAGGACAGGGATGTTTTGGGACTGGGAGAGGAATTTGAGATACCACAGCCATTGCTCCTGTTGTTAATTACTGGAGGGGATTATATCTTTTTTAAATATGGTAATTTATAAAATAAAATTACTATGATACATTTAAAACAAAGGGATTAATTAATAGTTCATTAGCATGTGGATGTGTAAATACATCCTTGCACTAAAGTAGGTTAACTAATATCTGAAATAAATCATTACCCCCAAAAATGCAAGTGAGTTTTCCATTGCAATCATATTTTATTCACATTGTATGATATTTATAGCTGTATTCTGTGTATAGCAACAAATACCTTTATGAAAACAAAGGTGTCTAGATTAATTCCATGCTATTTAAGTGGGCTTTAGGCTGTTTTCTAGATACACATGCAATTATTAAAAAGCACTTCTCTCTGGAAACAGAAAAAAAGCAAACTTGATAGATGAAGATGAATATCTTCATTTTCAGTTTTTCACAAGAACCTTGTTGCCTCTGTGATGGCTACGTGTAGCCTGCTAAATGCAAAACTAAAGAAAATCCTGAAATTGGCCCTAAGGCACAAAGTTTTACAATATCAGACATATGCTATTTTGAAGAGCTAAAAAACTCCCCAAAAAAACAACAAAAAAACCCTACCACCCCCCTCCCGATCCCCTGAAGACAAATAGGTCTCTAATTCTTCTTCTCCAAAGATTATTCTTTTTCCCCAAAATTCCACTAATGTAAATGAAAATGCAATTTTTAAGCAGTTTTGCAGCATTTCATAAAACATGACCTAATTCTTAGGCAATAAGAACTAAAAAAATAACCCATTTGCTTTTAATAGATATTAAAGTAAGGATATGGGTTGTTTTGGGTGAATTGAAATATCTGAAATTAATAACAAAAATACATAACCATTTCATGTTTCCTTTTCTCTTTTTTGTACATCTTCAGTATCCGAACCTTCCCATTCTCCCAGTCGAGAGTCCAGGAAAAAATCTCCTTTCAGCTAAATGCTCTCATGCAAGCACATGTATGCAATCAAGTCTACATGAATGTTCAGTAAAAGCTCTAACAGGAATCTCTGCACTCTCATTCTTATCACTACAGTGAGGATTCTTTAGTTATTGGGCTCTCTGATATTGCTACAAACTCTTATGTCTTGAGATCTGTAACTGCATCTCTCAGCTTACCTATGAGCATCTCCATCTTCCTTCCACAATATTTAAGCTGAACTTATTATACCAAGCCCAGACATGAGCCAGTCTGCTCAGGAGCACCTAGAAACTCAAACCATAATGTTTCAACATTACCAACAATTAATTCAATACAGTATATTTTCTCAAGTGTAATAAAACCCCAAAACCTGTTGAAACCTCACTATATAACAATAGTAATTATTTTCATAGAATCATAGAATCTTAAGGTTGGAAAAGACCTCTAAGGTCATCAAGTCCAACTGTCAACCCAACACCACCATGTCTACTAAACCATGTCCTGAAGTGCCATGTCTACACGTTTTTTGAACGCCTTCAGGGATGGTGACTCCACCACCTCTCTGGGCAGCCTGTTCCAATGCCCGATCACTCTTTTGGTGAAAAATTTTTTCCTAATATCTAATCTAAACCTCCCCTGATGCAACTTGAGGCCGTTTCCTCTGTTCTTTTGCTAGTTACTTGGGAAAAGAGACCAACACCCACCTCACTACAACTTCCTTTGAGGTAGCTGTAGAGAGCGATAAGGTCTCCCCTCAGCCTCCTCTTCTCCAGGCTAAACAACCCCAGTTCCCTCAGCCGCTCCTCATAAGACTTGCGCTCTAGTCCCTTCACCAGCTTTGTTGCCCTTCTCTGAACACCCTCCAGCACCTCAATGTCCTTCTTGTAGTGAGGGGCCCAGAACGGAACACAGGACTCGAGGTGCGGCCTCACCAGTGTCGAGTACAGGGGGACAATCACTTCCCTACTCCTGCTGGCCACACTATTCCTGATACAAGCCAGGATGCTGTTGGCCTTCTTGGCCACCTGGGCACTCTGCCGCCTCATGTTCAGCCAGTTGTGAACTGGCACCCCTAGGTCCTTTTCCACCAGGCACCTTTCCAGCCACTGTTCCCCAAGCCTGTAGCGTTGCCTGGGGTGGTTGTGACCCAAGTGCAGGACCCAGCACTGAGCCTTGTGAAACCTCACACAGTTGGCCTCGGACCATTGATCCAGCCTGTCCGGATCCCTCTGTGGAGCCTTCCTGCCCTCGAGCAGATGGACACTCCCACCCAACTTGGTGTCATCTGCAAACTTACTGAGGGTGCACTCAATCCCCTCATCTAGATAATTAATAAAGATATTAAAGAGAACTGGCCCCAGTACTGAGCCCTGGGGAACACTGCTTGTGACCAGCCACCAACTGGATTTAACTCCATTCACCACAACTCTCTGGGCTTGGCCTTCCAGCCTTTTTTTTTTACCCAGTGAAGAGTGCACCTGTCTAAGCCATGAGCCACCAGCTTCTCTAGGAGAATGCTGTGGGAAACAGTATCGAAGGCTTTACTAAAGTCCAGGTAGACAACATCCACAGCCTTTCCCTCATCCACTAAGCATTCAAGATACATACCTTAGGGAAATACAAACTTAATGCTTGCTTTACATATGAAATTTCTATTTCTCTTCCATTTATTTTTTCCAAGGTGCCCCAGCATATTTAGCTAATTCCTGGCAACAGAAATTAAGCTTTGCTCCTATATTTCCAGTGCTGCTTAGTCATGTTCGACTGAAGACATACATTCTAGACCAAATTTCAGACAATAGTAAATCTGAAATGAGGTTTACTTTATACTGAAACTATGTGTTATAGTAGAAGCGTTGACATAAGTTATTTCACGTATATGAAAGCTTGCATTGTTTTCTGGTGGGTTGTTTGTTTTTTTAAATATACTCAAATAGGTGGGAATACACACAAATAGTCTGTTAGACTGCATGAGTGTCCACACAGCATCACAATCATTTTTGTCTCTTTCAGATTTTTGTACTCAAACAGATACTCCAAGAACACATATAAGACCTTAGAAGGAGTAATTAGGTTTACAGAAATTATCTTACCCTGACCCACTTCTCGTCACCTGAGTTCCAAAGTGGGGAGTTAGTGGGAATAGAATAAAGAGGGGGGAAACACAACAACCCTCAAAACCAAAAGACCCTGCCTTTACCCAGGAGAGCAGATTTAGCCTGTCTCCTCTCTCAAAAGGACAGCAGAGTAATAGGATATTTGTTAGAAGCAAGAGACAACAAGGACTTCTAACTTCTCTGGACCACATTACCTACAATTTGGGCTCGTTCCTCAAGCGTTGGATCTTGCACAGACTTCTTGAAATTAAAACATCCACTATCTCCATTCATATTCAAGAAGTAAGGTGGTTTCAGTATCTGGAGTGGATACCTTTGCCTTAGAAAGAATTATTTGGAAAAGTTTTTGTCACGAATGGTGTTCTACTTT
This sequence comes from Balearica regulorum gibbericeps, assembly GCF_011004875.1. Taxonomy (NCBI): domain Eukaryota; kingdom Metazoa; phylum Chordata; class Aves; order Gruiformes; family Gruidae; genus Balearica; species Balearica regulorum. The sequence continues at coordinate 71,557,576 of NC_046185.1, forward strand.
GAGCAGTAGCAAAAGTACAGAATCTCACTCATTGACACTTGCCTCTGTTCTGTAATGAGGACATTTGGATTCTGGTGTGAGTGTTAACGTTGGCAGGAAATAGGCATCTTAAGGGCTGAAAGAAAACCTAAAATCTCTGTCAAAGCCTTCATAAAACGGCAGCTAGTATCCAAAAGGTGAAGATCTTATCAGGACAGCTGGCATTGTGTGAAAAAGCTGTGCCTCCAACTCACACGTGCAAGTATGAAATAGAGTACTTAATTTAAAGCAGGCACAACCCTTAGTATGCAAAACTGCCGTAAAACAAAAAAACCCTTACCAATACCTTTCTATGAAACTAAAAAAATTATTGTATCACTGAAATTATTTAGTCAGCCTTTCTTTATATCACTTCAGAGAATTTAATTTCCTAATTCTTGTGTTCAGTCTTAATATGCTTACAAGAGTATCTTTCTCATAAGAAGATATGCTTGAACAAAAAGTATCTTTCTCAAAGATATTGGCTAAAGGCCTCAAAATGCTAAAGATTACCCACATACTTCACTGTTCTAATTGTTGCCTACCCTTACTGTTGTTAAACTGTGCTGCATTCCCAGTCTGAGCTTTCCTTCAACTTCCTGATGCTGGATCTTGCTTTTTCCTGGTGATACAAGGCTTGTTCGCAAGTACAGACTCTTCATGCAGGTACTCAGAGGCTTCAGCTAAAAGACAGTTTCCAAAATGATTCTGATATCAAAGCGCTGTTTCACATAGAGTTGCTTATCCAAAATATTTTAATCAGTATTACTTATAAAGAATCACGATATCCCACAGGGCACACAAACGTCATTGTTCCATGCGTATCTCATTATCTTTCTCTCTTTCCAGCTGCAAATAAGCTTGCAAGGAACAATATCTGAGCGGTCAATGTGGGCATCATGCCTTCACTGAATGGCTCGACTTCAAGGACGGTTCTGCACTATGAAAAGGTATCACAGTGGCACTACAAACATTTCCACACACTTCTCAGCCAGGAATCTGCAAAATATCTTTGTATTGCACAATCAAAACTATTTCAGCATTTCACTGAAATCAGAACATCTGTTAAGTACCAAGAGACAAGTCTTTAAGACCTACATAATGCTAGATTTTATTTTCTATTAAGCAGCAAAGCATTCTATATTTAGGTGCATCAGCATGAGGATGCCGGGGACTTTACATATACATAAGCTGAACATATTTCTGTTAAACATTGCCAGTAATCAAAACCTATACTTCCAACCCTAGAATACAAGACTTGTGAACGTTTCCCTTCCCACCCACCCCCCCCGTTTTAGGACACTAATTTTAGCACAATTCAGTTGTCACCATTCTTGGTTAAAGACACACAGCCTGTACTTCAAGACTACTGTTTCTCAACTAATTAAAAAAATGGAAGATGGAAGAATTCCTTGAAGGATTTGCCATTGAAATCTTAGTATTCTCATAGTTCCCTGATAGATGTTTTCTTTCTGCCAAATCTTTCTTGTCTCTTACTGAACCTGTACCATCTTATGTATGACTTCTCTGTCCAAGTAAGTAGAGGAAAAATATGTAAGAGAAAAGGCATACTTACAGTAACTCTACTTAAATAATAACAAAGCTTGCAATGGAACCAAGTTTAATCAATGAGCAAGGATAGGGCAGTAATAGGTGCTAGGCATCCCTGCCCTTCTGAAATCATAGAATGGTTTTAGTTGGAAGGGACCTGATCATCTAGTTCCAACCCTCCTGCTACGGGCAGACACACCCTCCACCAGACCAGGTTGCCGAAAGCCCCATCCAACCTGACCTTGAACACTTCCAGGGAGGGGGCAGCCACAACCTCTCTGGGCAACCTGTTCCAGTGCCTCACCACCCTCACAGTAAAGAATATCTTCCCAATATCTAATCTAAAATCTACCTTCCTTCAGCTTAAGGCCATTGCGCCTGGTCCTATCACTCCATGCCCTTGTAAACAGCCCCTCTCCAACTTTCCTGTAGGCCCCCTTCAGGTACTGGAAGGCTGCTAGAAGGTCTCCCTGGAGCCTTCTCTTCTCCAGGCTGAACAACCCCAACCCTCTCAGCCTGTCTTCATAGCAAAGGTGCTCAAGCCCTCTGATCAGCTTCGTGGCCCTCCTCCTCTGGACTCACTCCAACAGGGCCATATACTTATGGCTGGGGGCTCCAGAGCTGGACACAGTACTTCAGGTGGGGTCTCACCAGAGCGGAGCAGAGGGGCAGAATCACCTCCCTTGACCTGCTGGTCATGCTTCTTTTGGTGCAGCCCAGGATACGGCTGGCTTTCTGGGCTGCTAGCACACATTGCCAGCTCATGTTGAGCTTCTTGTCCACCAACACCCCCAAGTCCTTCTCCTCAGGGCTGCTCTCCATCCATTCTCTGCCCAGCCTGTAGTTGTGCTTGGGATTGCGCCCACCCATGTGGGGGACCTTGCACTTGGTCTTGTTGAACTTCATGAGGTTCACATGGGCCCACCTCTCAAGCCTGTCAAGGTCCCCCTCGACAGCATCCCTTCCGTCCAGTGTGTCAATCACACCACACAGCTTGGTGTCATTGGCATACTTGCTGAGGGTGCACTCAATCCCACTGTCCATGTCACCAACAAAGATCTTAAACAGCGCTGATCCCAATACCGAACGCTGGGGAACACCATTTGTCACTGATCTCCACTTGGACATTGAGCTGCTGACTGCAACCCTTTGTGTGTGACCATCCAGCCAATTCCTTATCCACCAAGTGGTCCATCCATCAAATCCATGTCTCCCCAATTTAGAAACAAGGATCTATAAGGTATTTGAATCATGCCTAGTTTCATACACCTAAATAAATGAAAGAACTCTTGCCTTTGCTGCTCTCTAGAGAAAAAAAAAAAAAAAAAAGGAAAAAAGAAGGGATTGAGGAAGAGTTTTATTGTGCAGATATGAAGGCTGACTCTAGTCATCACATCTGCATGGACATGCCCGTTCTCTGGACAGACCCTCTGCAGCCTGAAACCTTGTGCAGCTGTTTGCGCGTGGGCAAAACACCTGGTGCTGTGGACGGGTATTGTGCTGTACTGCGAATTTGTGACATTTCAGTGGGCAGCACAGTGCCCCACAGCTCAGTCGCAGAAGCTGCGTGACTGGCACCAGGTTGTGGATTTCCCTGTGGCAGTCCAGCTGGCACCTGCAACAACTCAGCACCAATGCTCCTCAGCTCCTTTTTGAATATAGCTAAAAGCACTTTCCAAATCAGAAAAAAACCAAAGAAACAACACCACGCGCGCACCCCAAAAACCACCTAGCACTTCTGAAAACATGGATAATAGAGACTTTAAGATTGTTATATATAATATAGAAAATATCATGATTAAGAACTGCTGACATTGAGAAGAAACTCAATGCAGAGGTCACCAACAAAAGTCCTTAGACAATTAAATTAATCTGATGCCTTGAAAGTGATATCTTCTAAGCTTTGATAACCTCCTCTAATTAAAATTTCCCTTCAAGCCTCTAAACAAATATTGTTGAATGAAGTTGTGTTAAACTTCCTCAGGGGTTGTGGTGGGGAACAGATACATTGCAATCAAAATCTTAAACTAATCTTATGAATCAGAAATATGACTTCCTAATCTATGTATATCCTACCCTATTTCCTGTTTATATGATGAAATGGTTTAACCTCCATCGCTGATGTTGTTTGCAGTAACGCATTTTTTGGTAGGAAAATTAGATTTTAATTTTTTTTCTTTTAAGCAAAACAAGAGAAGATAATAATTATCCAGTTATTCTTCAAACTATGCGCATGATGAAGGGTACACTAAAGCTCAATGATCAAACAACATGATATGAGCATAGAAAAAACCCCGATGAAAATAAATGAGCCACACAATTGTGACTTACAGGAGACATTTCTCTGGTTGGAGTTTGTTTGTTTTAATGCTACTGTTTCTAACAACATTTTCTCTGACTTTCTGTCCCTCTAGATGTTATTTCTTCCCTTAGATTTTTGTTCTCTCCCAGAAGATTAATTAAAAAAAAATAAACAAGCACCATAATGTTTTGAAACATTTTTTCCTCACCTCAAGGAAAGCTGAATACAGGGTTTATTCATGCTTGCATTTAGTGGACACTTGTAGTAGTTATCTCAGTTAGCTTATTTTCTGCCTTTAAATGCAACAAATAGATGGCATTAGGACTGAACAGATCTATCTCAGATGAAGACTGAAAATTAATCTGTACAGTATTTATTTTTCCTCTCTCAGTTGGGGGCTTGGTTTCAAGACAACTTCTTGTGGTTTCTGAACTCTAAGATGATTGTCCAGTAAGTCCTGCAAACTACCAGCACCTTGCCATGTTCTCACATCCCTTGGGCTGTGCAGTTAAAAATATTCTTGACTTATGCTGGAAACTTGAGATAACATTTGGTATAGGAGTATACATTAGAGGAAGTGGAATGCAGCCAAGCCCCTTAAGTCCACTGAACGTGACAACACATCTGTAACATCAAGATAGCATCACTAATGCTAGCTGAGAAAGTGATAATGGTGCATTAGATGTCCTATAACTCAGTAAAATTAAAATATTTCGTATATGCGTAACACCTCAACTTTAGGGAGAGAAGCTCTTGTAGTTCAGGTCAAAGAACAACAGCCTTTCAGATGCCATGACTGCTTGCACCAAAACGTTACCAGCCCTAATGTCACCAAGTGGGGACCAGGACCCAGCTTGGAGTATCTCCTTCTGAGCATCCCACATTCAGACTGTGGATGCAAGCACTCCCTAGGGAACAGAAGCTATTCTCTGCTTGTTTCTCACCAATGCACAAGTGCAGAAGGAAAGAATATAAAAGCAAATGAACCAAAAAAAAAACAACCAAACCCCACCTAAAAAAGGGAATGGGATTAAAGCTACAGATAAACTCCATGAAGAGGAAGCTGGTCCCTCTAAAAATTTCAAGCTTCTGCCTCCAGAGTAGAAAAGAAACTGTTTAAACTGAACCAACTAAGGACTTTCACAGGGGAGAGGCTAATAACTTACAAACAAACAAAAAAACACCAAAATGCATTTGAAAGCATGGTTACTTGGAGATGAAGAAATGTATTAAAAACAAATGAAAGAAAGCATTTTAGTTTGGAAGCTTTCAAATTTCTCCTAGAAGAGTAAAATTTTTCCCCAGTGATTGTGTTCTGGCTGTGTGTCCAGATGGGACTGGTGAGTGCCCACCTGTTGTGGGAGATGGCTGCGCTCCTCTTAACACCAGCTCAGTTCTCAACACCGGTCCTGCACCCTCCTTCCATCCGTCCGTCCCTCCCTCCCATGCACAGCCCAGCCTCCTTCATCCCCACACCTCCAGGAAGAAGACCTGGGCAGAGGCATCGCAAGGAGCTGCAGCCCTCCCCATGCCTGCAGCATCCCTGATGTGGCCAGGCAACCAGGACAAAGAAGCACCCCAAATGTCATCCCTTCTGCAGGGCAGCTTCTGTGGCACCAGGACCTGTTGTGAGAACCAGCGATGAAAGCTTTTGTACCATCCCTTGTATAAGATCTTCATAAAGGTCTGATCTTCCCCAAAATGAACAGCTCTATGCTTAGAGATCGCCAAGTGTGTTGGTTTTGCATGGCAAGAAAGAAAGAAAAGGCAACAGTGATAATTGCCTCTAAGTGCTTTTGTTTTCTTTTTAGAATTTCCTCTCCCCAACCTCCAGCTTGAAGAGTCAGACACAAACACGTAGAAAAACCACATACGGTATTTATATTGTTCCATACTACATAGGGTGGTATCTTCAGATACCAAACATATGCATTTTTTAAATGGCAAAATGTCTCACCTGACTGTTGCAGATATTTCACCTCCATAAATATTTTGCAAAACCTGTAGATATGGTCTAACCAAATTAGCAGGACAGGAGGAATATCTCAGAAAATTTATGGCTTATTGCTGGGGGTCAAAACATTGCACTGCTGCTTCTATTTTCCACTCCGGCACACTGTCTAAATCTAACCTGGAACGAAACAATGTCAGATAGGAAATTTATGATCATAAATATCCAAGGATTAATATCCTAAACACTATTACTCTCTCTGTAAAGAATTGCTTCCTGGGCAGTATCATTCTCAAGTGTTCCCTCTCATTACCGATTTTTTGTAACCATTGACACCACATACACAAGAGCTGTCTGCTAGCAGAATCTCACGAGTGCATGTTGTATTGCACATACATCTAAGAAACAAGTTCAGCCAGAGGATTAGAAACAGGCAAATTAATATCAGAAGGAACTTCATTAGCATAAACTGCTCTCAATTTTCTGATGTCTATTGGAACAACTTCCTTCCTGTAACAGGGTTGCTCAGAAAAGGGATGGTACAACGGAGCAAGAATTTGGTTGACTTAATGATGGATGAGCAAGAAATAAGATTCAGTTCCTGCCACCGAAAGCATTTTTAACAGTGTGAATGTGCAAATATTTCTGCTGGATTTGTGAAATCTCCCCAAGAGTTTTAGCAATTAGCTGGCTAAGCCATGCCACGCTGGTCGGCACGGCTGTGACTGTCCAGTGCTGCTGAGAGGACGCCACTCAGCTTTGCCACCAGGTACTTTCATCCGCTTACTTTAATAGAGGGAAAGTAGCTTTACCAATGAATTTTATAGCTTGATTTGCAATGCTGCCCTAGGAGAAAAAGCTGGAAATTTTCACAAACTGTTAGAAAAGCTTTAATGGCAATACATTACAATAAACTTACTAAATAGAAGCCTCTGATTGAAGGCAATTGCATAGATATGTTGTTGAGGTAATTAAGAATACTGCATGGAGGGACTTGCTTGCAATACAGTTAAGATTTTAAACATTCACAAAGTATTCCCCTCTCTTCTTACCTGCTCAGACCTAATCAGTTTTATTGCTCTTCTTTATTACTTCTAAAGCACCTTCCCTGTGCTTGCTGCCTGCAGGATTGTTCCTATCAGGCTGAAAACAGTATTTGATTTGTAAGGAGCATAAAGGGGATCTTTTTTCAGGCTATGGGAGACAGAGAACCTCTCAACCTCTTCACTCCTTCGGCACAGCTCTTGCTGCTTCGTGTCACCAGGCAGGGCCTCCCCCAACCATGGTCTGACCCCCACGCTCCTGGAAGACACCGAGGACCATGCTGTGCTGGCTCCCCGTCAGCAAGAGGACATCAGATGGAGATGTGTCCCCCCTCTGGCCCTGGCAGGTGACAGCTGTGCTGCCCTCTCCTTGCCCATAGGCCCAGGTGGGTGCAGCCTTACCAGGACAGCTGAACATGGAATTTGGCGGACAGCTGACCCAACCCTATAAATGATTGTCACCTCTCATGCATTACAGTCCTACATATTCATATTTTCTTTTTTCCCCACTTTATTGCTAGCATGGTTGACATAAGACTTTGCACTGGTAAACTCAATTATATAGATTTATTATCTTTATGCAGGTTTATTAAAGATATTCAAAGCTTTCTGATCTCTTGGCCATTTTGCTGGACATAAGAAATAATTTTCAACCCAACTTTTAGTCAGCTTGTAGAACTTTAGTTTCCAAGAGAAGAGAGGTTTATGGGCTTCCATAAACCCAGGTGCTCAGCCTCAGACTGAAGGAACCAGAAACTTGATTTTCTTAAATAAATAATCAAACAAATAAATGATCAGGCATCAACAGAGCTTTTAGATGCCCATAAAAGGGCTATTAGAAGCTTTGAAAAAAAATTATTTTTATCCTTAAATATATTTGCAGAAAACACTTTTGAACCCATTAATAAGCCTTTATTTTTAAAGCTGCTTAGAGCAATACCAAACAAGCTTTAAGTCTTGCAGCAGGAGACTCCATCAGCCAATGCCGCAGGGACAGGGAGCACTGCACTATGTGGGCAGTGCCGCCCAGGAGAGCGGAGCCAGCAGCAGAGACATTGGTAAAGAAGCCAGTGGTAAAGATACAAGCAGGCAGCAGAGAAGGTTTGCTTTAGCTTTAGAAAAAAAGATATTCACTTCCTCAATTCAGGGGTGGAGCTCACTTACAGCACACCATATATATTCTTGCACATATGGTTGTAAACCAGACCTAGGATAACTCAAATAATCCTCCAAGATTAGGGTTTTTTTCTCTGCATTCCTGCAGCTGCTGCTTTTGCTCATTGTTCCACATGAAGCCCTTAATTCTTGAGGTTCTAATTGAAAGGGAAAACCAAAAAATCTGTCAGAAAGCTAATCACTCCAAAGAGATGAATGTCACAATAAATTAACTAGTACTTAACACAGTACTCATTCTCTGACAGTCTGTCACACACCCATACAGGATACACACCTGACTGCAGCAGACTGAAAAATGCAAGCCTGAAATTTTCTTTTGACACAAGCAGTTCCCTAGGATTTTCACTTTTCAGAGTTTCTCAGCACAATAGAAAGGGAAATAACCCTGTATTACATCTTCATCAGAAGATTAAGCAATTTGCTTTGTCACAACCCAGATACAATATATCCATGCTGTTCCTCTTTTGGGTCATGTATTGAGAGACACACACACACAAAAAGACAGGAGGGATAGGATATCTCTTTTTTTCCTCCACATTTCTTTTTCCAGAGCACCCATCTTAAAGGCCCACCATTTCTTTGTCTCCACCTGCTTCTGCTCCCCTTGACAATGCCTTTTTCCTCCTCACTTTACAGGTGCCTCACCTTGGCCTCCAGAAAAAGTCTTCAATTTACCCTCTAACCTGTGCTCCCCTGTCATGCAGCAGAGCTTGTGCCTTTTTCCTTCCTCACCCCTTCCCCCCCAAAACCATTTCTTGGGAAAAAAGCTGTTGTCAAACTGCTACCATTCATAGGGGCTTCCAGTCCTACCTCTTTGCTTTGCGGCCTGAGGAGACAGCAGACAACGTTTCTGAGTGGTCATTGGAGAAAACACCAAGAGTTTCACCCGTTCCCTGTCTGCCAAATTGCATCTGTGAGACTGTTCCCAGCCCCGGGCATAAAACAAAAGACATATTTCTTGTAGGTCTGGAGGGACAGTAGGCTGGTTAATAAGAGTATAACTCAGAACATTTACCACATGCCATATAAAAATAACTGCTTCAAACACCTGACTTGTGTGACTGCTATACTGAGAGCTGCTTCTTGAAAATGGCTTTTCAAATAGTATTTTATCAATGCTTTCTTAAAAAACAAACAAAAAAAACCAACCCCCAAACCACACCAGTTTTAAGTCTCTCACATAATAAGTTCCTGACAGTAGGCACGTTCCACACCCTACCTATTTGTTTGTGACCTCAAGATCCTCCTGAACACCCTTGAGCGAACAATCCCACCCAAAACCATGACATTTTGGCTTGAAATGCCAGAGAACTTGCAGGGGTCTCCATAAAAACTTCAGTATATTGGACATAGTATAATAAAGTTTGACTGTGTCCAACTGGAGTGCGTTCAAGGTGCGTCCTATTTCTACATATTGCATTTTAATTCATTTCTTTCTATAGTTTGACAATTATATCATAATTCAGCTTCCAAAAAAGCTGACATTTTTCTGAAAAAGATTGAAACCAACAAATAAGTATGACAACTGTCCCACTGTTCCCCTTGTCAGATGCATTTTTGCTGTCGCTGCCATAAGTACCTCCCCCTTTACCATCAGGCCTCCCTAAATCTCTCATGCACCTCTTTCAGTGCAGTTCAATAAAAACATCTCTGAACAGGTGTCATCCCTGACCAGCCAGTGCAAAACAGGGTCTGCAAGGTTCTGCTTCTCTAAATTGCTATAAGATGTTCCCAGGTCTCAGTCATTACAAATCTTCCTTTCAACTCATTTATGTCCAAAGACTCAAAAAGATGTATATACACACATACCTGCCCCACCCACATACGCCAAATCATGTTAAAGCACCTCAGCGACCCATGAATTTTCCCAGTCTTGCCTTCATGTATAATACAGATTGCAGCAATTCTTCCTCTCCTTTTTCAGCACTGGAACAAACTGCAATGCTAGGGTTTATTTGCTTCCCTGTTTGTAAAAACCACAGTAGAACACAGCAATCTACTTTAAAAAAATGGAGGTCTGTTTCTAAGGTGCTGCGTAAATTAGATTGTAAGCATCTCCATATTTGAAGACAATACACAAAGAATAGAGCAACAACAGATTGAAACAAAATAACATATCTGGCCAAGTACTAAGCTGAATAGCATTAGCGCCAGCAATACATCAGAAAACGTTCAAAAAGCAGAGTTTGTTGTTTCTCAAGTGTCACTTTTCTATTGTGGTGAGGATCAATAAGTCTTCCAAACGGCTTGACAGCCGCACAGAACAGATTAACATGGAAGTTAGTTTCACTTGAAAGACGACCACAAAAGATTAATCTGCACCAGGAACTCATGCACCTTCACGTTTCAGAACAAGAACCTAAACATAGAATAGAGAGCAGAAAAGCACTCTCCTTCAACAGAGAACAGGAATTTTGTCAAGTTAGAGAAACTTATTTGTCCTACAGCTAATGCTACTTGGCTGAGAGGTAACAGGTGCATGAACTAAATGCATTGCAGCACCATTTTAACATGCAACAGTGATGGCAGTACCCAAAATACTTTGGTAATTTCCATAGTCCTTTGTTATGACATTCCTTTCTAATCAGAGAGGAGTGTGCAATGCGTCCTGCTGGAGTCTCAGAAGTAAAGTTGGTCAGCTTGGAAACTATCACTGACATTTTGTAGTTTATTTCTTCTCATTAAGGTTTTTTGTTGGCTTTTTTTTTAAAGCAAAAATAAATGATGAAAATTTTAAGAAGTTTAAGGTGCTCGCTCTCAAACAAAAAAAAATACTAAACTTTTGGAAAGGCAGGTAAGCATTGACCTCAAGAAAGAAATAAAGGACAAAAATGAAGACAAAATGCTTTATTTAACTGGGACCAGTCTGGGAAGATATCTTCATTTCAAAGTGTTATTTCAACTTTTTAATCCCTGCTTCAGTTGAAGAATTTAGGTAGGTGATGGGAAGATGCATAAAAATTTGCAAAGCTGACCTATGTCAATCTTTTCTGCCTGTAATTGACAACATTTCATGGCAGAAATCATCCTTCTTTCTCTGTATGTCACTAAACTGATGGCAGTCTCAGTCATTATTATGCATTTTGCAGTTCTAAAATTCTGCTCTCAGTAATACCGCCAGAACATCAGTAATTCTCACATAGGAGAAAGGAGCTAATTCTCTATGGCCAGCCTTCCAATTTCCAGCTGACTTCCACTGACACTCAGCCCCCACTGTACCAGATCTTTCCAGCTACTTGGCCAGTCTGAGACATTTAGCATCCATCCCTACTTGAGCTTGGAAAAGAATTACAGGCTATTTCCAACTTCCAGAGAAACAAAGTCCTACCCTCCCCTTCTAACACAGGGTACTGGACAATAATATACATCAAACATCTAACCCTTAATTTTATAATCCTATACACTTCCTCAGGACCCTTCCATGTTTCTTTTAGGACTCAATAGAAGCTCTGACTGTGTTCCACATAACACAGTGTATGACCACAAAGTGCACCTAGGGTCCAAAACAATGAGTTTTGCTATAATGAAGTCTTGTGCTGTAGCAGGACTTTGAGCGTGGATAACACACTCCTTTCCTCCCAGCTTCTCTGGGCAAGGAGCGGGTTGTGGGGAGGGAAATAGTAACAGTTGTGGGGTTTTTAATCTTTACTGTAGATTAAATTTGTCACAGAAGAAACACTTTATGGCTGCTTGTGCATTGCCCACATGCAATGGATACTACGGGCTTCATGGCAGTTGCACAATTGCCTGTGATTGCAGAGGACTGGATGGGGACTGATAGACAGTCCCTTTCATGACTACATTCATACGACTATTGCTGTAAACAAGCAAAAGAAATAAATTAGTCCATGTGTTTTACAAGTTTTAATTTGTAATGCATGTGTGGTTAGGATTAGTTAGGACTTGGTTAAGTTTGATACTGAAGAACTTCAGTAGCTGAGAGCACGTACAATAGCTGATTTATCTATGAAAGACAAGTGAGACTTACACAGGAGTACCATGGGTACATTTGTACCTGCTTTGCTGCACTCCTCAGGTCCAAATTTTAGGAGGAAAAATACTGGTCTCACCATTCCCTGCACCATTTTTGATGTAGACCTAGGTATGCATCATATATAGCACAGCAAGTATGATGCATTGGCTTGCCCTGCCAGAAGGGCAAGTTTAAAAAGCTTCCTTCCAGGCATTCCCTTTTCCACCAAGGTACAAGCAGAGACCAAGACAGGCTGGTAGAGGGAAACTGAACAAAACTGAAGTTTGCAAAATGAAACATTTAAAACATTGAAAACTGAGGGGTGCACTTCCATTACTACTACCCAGTAACAATCCATAGTGAATACAATATGACTACTTTGGTAAGTACAAAATTTCAGTTAGTAGTTCTACAAAACATCTTACAAAAATTCCAAATACAGAATGAAACTGGTACCCATAGTGTACCATTTAGAGGCAGACATAATTTTCTAGATTACTGTTGTTTAGCCATGCTTTTTACTTGCTATAAGTTTACCTTCTAAGGGGGGAATAGTTTGAAAGAACCCAGAATATCCATGAGAAGACTATAAATACAAATTATCTGGTAGTCACCAGGTCAGTCCACACACAAATTTAAAAGAAAAGATGCAGCATCTAGCACTTGTAGGTCAAGAACACATTTTCTCCTTAATTTTCATCCATTTCTTAATTTGGGGACTGACTTTTTAAAAACAAAAAAGTTAGGAAGAAAAAGATAATGATTTTTGGGGTGTTTCCCCCCCCCCCCCAACAGAATATTTTGAAACAGTGGGTACGTATTGCTGCATTTCAGAAAAGGTATTAATTTTGGAATACATACTTTCATATTCCTTGGGTCAGTTACATTAGAATAGCTTGTCAAGTTTTGCTCTTTAATGGAAGGATCAACACTACCAAAAAGTCCCATTAGAGCTAGAATGCATCAGAAATTATTAGTCTGTATTCAGAAAGGCTAGAAACTGCAAATGAAAAAAATTGGAAAGAAATCTAGTCCTCTGAGTGGGCGAATATGTCCTAGTTCCAACCCCTTTCCCAAATGTGACATTTCCCTCTCACTGGTAGAGGAGCACTAAATGCACCTGTGGCAAGAAGAGAAAATTTGTTACTTTCTGGGGAAAACCATGTTCCTTTATTTTAACACATGGTCATCAGACTTCAGTTTTTATACAGCAATACAGTATATCTAGTACTGGTAGGTAGTATTTTAGTGCCACTCTAGCATGTTAAATATTTAAGTAATGTAGGTATCATCCTGTTTTGTGTATGCTTTCACAGCAGATTGTTTGTTATCAAACTCGAGTTTTCCCAGAAAGAGACGGTTACCAAGTATACACACAGAAAACAACAATAAACAGCACAAGAAAGAGTCCAGCAGACTTCAGCATGTGCTCTTGTTTTTTCTCTTGACTTACGTACATATTGCAGATCAATACAACCATTTACCTGCTATAAAGCTGCTACTGTCAATTAATATTACAGACACACAGCTATGTGCATCAGCTAAGGACCACTCCTTGCCTTTTCCCCTACTTAACTTGCCCCTTCGGGAGCTTGAACAAAAGGCCACAGTGCCATTTGCAGTTGGGAGATGCAATTTTCACATGAAAAATCATCACTGTATTGCTAAACAATTCTCAGGTCCTCTATCTGCTGCTACATCCTTCAGATACACCCCTTCAGTTGGGGCTTTTCCCTTATACAGTCACATAGCACCACGGATTCTGCCATCTCTGGAAGAGCTCTCCCCAACCCAGACCTTGCAACGATCATCACTCCTGCTCTCTGCCTGCAAGCTAAAGAGCTTCTCCAGACTGTCCACCTTTGGGCTGAAAGATTCAAGCCATTTCCTAACTTCCATATCCATGTGGTATGTATATTCCCTTATACTGCAAGTGTAGTTAGGCCTTTGATATAAAATAAGTAATAGCATATTCCATTCCTGCCATGTCCCCAAGCATTATGACTTTGAATTGAGACTGTTAAAGCACCCTAAGAGGCATGGTTGCCTGTCTTCTCTTACTCTTAGGTGATAGACATTTTCCAAGTAGCTTTGGAAAAATCTTAAACATTGATGCAATAATTCCATTAATAGAAACTTTTTTATTGGCAAAATACTAGTCAACCTTTGTGCATCACACCCTTCATAAAATGCAAACATTTTGTTATGTTCTGCTGCCTAAGAAAAAAAAAAATACTTTTTTGTCACGGGTTTACACAAAGAGCAGATGGAAGTTGAAGGGGACACATTTAGATACAGGGTATATATCAGTGCCTCTTACAATGACTTAACGATCAATTAATATTTTATGGCTTGGTACCATTATCCAGCATGATTCACTTTTTTTAATAGCTTCTATTTGCAAACAGTACTTTAAGCATTAAACTGCCTCATGCGCATCTTCTATTCCTTTACCTCTTCTTACAGACCAAACATATTCTTTATTGGCTACAGACTGCAATTAAAGCCATACCTATAGCTAATTAGGCAGTTGCCACAGTTCCCTAAATGAATTCTTATCTGGCAGCTACTCTTCAGTAATTTTAGCTGTGCATACAAATGAACAGATTACATTCACTTTGGCCAAACTGTATTCTGTCTACAACAGCATGGTCCACGATGCTTACACTTTGGCTATGACCCAGTATGTTCAGGGTCAGACCTCAAGTGACTTCAGGGGGCACAGGGCTGGCCATTGCTTAATCTTCTGTAACTGCTCTTTGGATGCAAGGAAACAAATCCCGAGTACAACAGCCATATATACTCTATGCTATGCCCAAGAAATGCATCCTTTTCTAAAAAATATGTATTATTATTTTTCCCATAGTCCAGGACACGACGAGTCTTATTCTGTCCTACACACTGAAACCAGGGTAACTCCAAGGGCCACGGGTGACAATTGGGGAGCAAGGACAGATTCATATCCCTCATATAGAAAAACTCACCAGGGATATACAGAATACTTAAGCAAGAATAAAGATCAGAATATTTCCTGGTACGCAACATGCTTCCTGGGCTACTGAAAGGCTGTCACACTCCTCTGTTTTTCCCTGAAGGCATACCACTGCTGAGGTGGTGTGTCACAGCTGAAAAACTTATGGTATTCCTTTCATTTCACTTAGAGGCATGCTATGCAATGCAACAACCCTAACTGCAAAATACCATCACAGATCCCCTACACTGATCAAGCATATAGTGTTACTGGGTTACTTACAATTGCAGCAGCCATGAAAAGGCTAAGAAACTGGGGGAGGGAAGAATATTCATGTGTCTGTACTTTTTAGGTCACACATATGGTGGATTAGCTGTGTTTGGCACGTGAACTTTCATCCGAAGGTTGCTTATTTCACACTTGCAGTTATGTTAAGCACACTTGTTTCTTATGCCTACTAAAGAATTGTTTAAAAATCCTCTTCCTGATTAGGCAGCCAAGCTGAGACACAGGAAACCAGAGAGCTTATATAGACAACTTTATATCAAGAGCAGTCAGGTTAAACACGGGTCATACACAAGCTACGTAGAAAGACGAAGACCAACAACTGCAAAGCCAGATCTCTCTTTAGAGCCACATGGAAAATCCAGAACTTGGCAGAATTCAGTGATGAAACTCCTGTTAGCATCACTGATGCTTTAGATGTGTTTGTTCAAGTCCTGTCACCCAATGGGAAATGCCCTACTGCTATGAGTAAATCCTAGCAAATTTCTTCACAAAAGGCAGCACTTTAACCAACTCAATTATCTGGGGTAATAGAATAGGATAACACAGATTATGAAAAAAAACCCCAAAACAACCAACATCCCCCAAGCCACCCACCCACACTGACAGCACAAAACACAGATAACATTAGGTGTAAGACATATTTAATACATTCACCTTTGAAAGTATCCATTTGCAGCCATCTGTAAAGAGTAGGGGAAGCCTCAAGTGCAACCAGGTGAAGCAGAATTGATGCACATTGTGTTCCACAGCTAGCAACACACCACTGCAGCTGGCGCTGCTGAGGAAAGGCTTAATGAATTCATAACATCAGAGGTAACAGAAAGGTAGCTATGTTGTGTTAGAACCCATCCCCACTGTACACCACCTCTTATTCCACAAGTTTCCTGCTTCCTATGAAGGAAGCACCTGTTGGGTTTCTGCCAGCATCACTTCCCATGCGAGTGGCTTTTGCTGTACCCAAGTCCTCCCAGAGCAGAAGCAGGGAAGAGAAGGTGGCAAGGTGAGAAGAACTTCAGGTCCTTGGGATAGGGATTGCTGCGAGGAGTTGTGTGGGCAAGAAGTTGTAAAAACTCAAATCTGTACCTGCTTTTACAGCGTGACCTGTCTTGCAGCCTAAAACAAGAGGAGTCAAAACCTTTTCATGTCCCTGATCCTGAAGGAAACACAGGGGCTAAGACAAATAAGAACAGCTTTTCTTCTTTACTCCCATGACATTCAAATTTAGAGTGGGAACACCTATCAGCTTGACCTGTCTCACCTACAGATACTCCATCCTCAAAAGCAGATAGCCATCTGGCAGGCAACTAGTGGGAGAAATGATACAACTTAAAGGAAAGAAAAAAATATCACAGGTAAAAGCAGAAAGATTAGAAGTGAAAAAAAGAAAAATATAGAAAAAGGCAGAGAGCATAAAGATGTGGGAAACAATTTTTTTTTTTTTAAAATCAGATTGTGCAGGTTCTGCAAGCACCACATGGACAGTTTCTACATGAAATGAGGGTTGAATCTTAAAGGCCATCAGATATGTTCACTTTGACATATGAAACCAAACTTTTGCAAAAAGCTCCTTTCCCTTTAATACTACCAACCAATGGTTGTTACTATAGCGTATGAAAGCTTCAGAAGACTTGCACCCTCCCCTCACAGAAGGTCTTCAGATAAAACACTGACAGATCTGGCAACAACCTGTGTTCTCAAACAATCCCCTCGACCCACCGCAGCCTACAATTAAACCACTTCAGTGTCGTTAAACATGCTCAGATGAAGCACAGCTCAATGAAGAATTCCTTGCTCACAGAAGGGCTTCCACCCTCCAGAAGAAACAAGCCAAGTGAAAAGACGGTACCATTCAATCCCAAGAACAGTATGCAAGCATGACTTGGATTGTCACACTCTTCAAAAGTGACACAGAAAAGTTGCTGAGACTTTAAATAGTGCATATTCACAAATTTGAACAATATCTTTACAAAATATTATTAATAACCCCACTCAAACTATGAGAGATGAAGCTCCCCATCACCCAACAGCAGCAGCCCTGAGCAGCAGCATGCATTACTGCTTAGAAGAAAAAAAACTTACTTGGATTATAAATTGTTTTATTTTTATTTCTTTTTCTTATGGCCAAAGGAGCATGTGATTTTTCTTTCTAAGACCCTCTTAAGCATATTATATCCAATATAACCATTAAATCTCAATTGTCTCCAAATATTTTCAGAAAAAAAAAGGAGATCCATAGACAACCAAGGTAATATATTTTTACACTAACGAACACATAGGTATTACTAGTTGTTTTTATGCAATGGCACAAACTACGTATAAAAGAATATTGTGGAGTCCACACATGCTCATTTTCAAGTTTAGGAAACATTCATGAAGAAGAGGCCCAAACAATCTCATGCTTCAGTTAAATTCTGCATAGTCTTTCACAGAATAACAGCATGGTGAGGGTTGGAAAGGACCTCTGGAGATCATCTAATACAAACCCCCTGCTAAAGCAGGATCACCTAGAGCATGTTGCACAGGATTGCGTCCAGGCGGGTTTGGAATATCTCGAGAGAAAGAGACTCTGCAACTTCTCTGGGCAGGCTGTTCCAGTGCTCTGTCACCCTCAGAGGAAGGAAGTTTTTTCTCATGTTGAGATGGAACTTGCTTTGTTTCAGTTTGTGCCCATTGCCCCTTGTCCTGTTGCCAGGGACCATTGAAAAGAGTCTGACCCCATTGTTTTGACACCCACCCTTTAGATATTTATAAGCATTGATGAGATCCCCTCCCAGTCTTCTCTTCTCCAGGCTAAACAGACCCAGCTCTCTCAGCCTTTCCTCGTACGAGAGATGCTCCAGTCCCCTCGTGGTCTTTGTAGCCCTCCGCTGGACTCTCTCCAGTAGTTCTTTGTCTTGAACAGGGGAGCCCAGAACTGGACACAGTACTCAACTACTGCTGCTAAGCTGCAAAACCTGTGTTACAACTCAAAAAAAAAAAATTAAAGGGTATGAGATTAATTTTAAGGAAAAAACCCCATAGATGCAATTGCTTGGAAAAGTTATCAAGACATGGGTTAATCCAAAAGAAACATAGGGTGTTCTTTTTACGGAGGAAGAAAGGGACCAGTGCTTCTCCCTGCCAGCAAGCCTGCCTGCCTCTGAGCTGAAGGATGGAGAGAGCCTGCTACCAAGGCAGGCAAAGACAAGATCCCAGGAGACTGGTCACCCACTTTCATAAGCTGGTAAGCATCACTCAGAATTAGGGTGACAGACCCATGGAAGGTCCTTCACCGAGTGCTGCATCACTGCACCTTCTTGCAATATATTACGGCAAGGTTACAGATCTAATGAGAATCTGATACACAGCACTGTGGGACTACACATAATCATTATCTATGATACATTTATCTCCCTATTGTAAGCCCCCACTAACAGAATACAAATGTGTGAATGCAACGACGCTTCTTATTTTATATTTACATCCAAATATCACTGACTATGGCAGTAAGGAATGAGTTTTAGAAGTATAACATATTAAAACCAGAGCCATGCTCTCCCATAAGTCTTAAGCATGCATTTAACTGCAGCATCCCAAATCTGATTTGTTTACATGAACTCTAGATCATATTATGAATGCCTTCAATTCCTTGAACTGAACAGACCCTAAACATCATTAGGTATATTTCTACTCTCTTACTTTTTTTTGGTCGAGAAAATTCCCACATCTCTCAGAAGAGGAAAAGTATGTACTACAAAGCACACCGATCAATTGAATGAAAAATCTAGATGCTTTCTTGTATGATGGAAAAGGTATATAAAGCAAATGTTGTGCGTACACCAGTTAGAAATTAGGTGGGGTACCTATCTGAAAAGGTTGTTACCAGAAACCTTAAAAAGCAGCAATATAATGTAACCTGTGATGTGATCTTCTCAATAAATGAGGCTGTCAGTAAAAGCTTTTAAAAAAAAAAAAAAAAAAAAGTCTTTAAGGTTGGGCTATTAGGACTGAAACAAAATATCAGGTTTTTTCATGTAGATGTCATAACTGGTACTGCAATAGTTTATATATTCAGTAATAGTTTGTGTTCTAGCTTATCAAGGGTACATTTTCAATAAATAGAAACTGTTATTTATTTACGACTTCAGCAGTATATAACACAGCTGAAAATAAATCAGTAAAGTAGAATTGGAGATAAAGGAGAACCAATGGCATTGATGAATTAATTTTAACTACCATCTAAATAAATCTCATCAGTTCTATAGATGGATTTCTTTCACTTTTCTCGAAACATCTGGGAATGACTACTAGCAGTGACAGGACACTGAAACTAACAGACCACAAAGCTGGTCTCAATCGTCATTCATAAATCCCTGTTACAGTGACTAGTTTTGTCTAAGAGATTAATCTTACTATCATCCCCACTCATATACACCTAGTTTTAGCACATTACTTCAAACAAGAAGTGGTTTTGGCAACAATATTCTATACAACTTAGCCTTTGCCACTCGCAAATCTCCATATGCCGTAAAGAGAAACCATGTTTAGCTTTGAATAATTAATTGGATACTCAAAATAGCACTTCATATGAAATATTCAGTAGTTGCACAGGACAACCATGACAAGTGCTGTCTTCAGCCTTACATACGACTTTACAAACAGAAGACATAGTTGTCCTCCTCTTTTCAGGTTTGAAAGTTTAGTGAGTTCAACAGCTTCACAGTGATACAAAAATCAGGTGAGATTCAGAAAACACATCTGGTATAATCAATCCTGTGTAAATTAGGAGTAATTATTCTCTCTACATCTACAATGATTCCTTCTCAAAACATGTAATATGTTTCCTTTTGATCAAATTGTACGTTGATAAGCACTCGAAACTGCCATCTAGCACCTGGTAGAAGAAATACAAGAACAAGCTCTTCAGTCATATGGGTTTGTATCTCATCAGTGGGGGATAGCCACCAAGGCACTGAAGTACAGACAGCATTTGGAAGTACACTTAAGTCTCATGTTAAATTCTGCAGCACCCTGAACAATGAGCTATAGTTTTACACAAACTGGAACCATCTATTTTATATTATCTATTAGGTTTTCAATATGAGCCCATATACACACAGTGTCCTTAAAACAACAGCTGGAGATTCTGGATCATACTACATCATTTATTATGATTTGCATTTCTGGATTGTGAAAAAGCAAAGGCTAAAAGGAGACTTTCTTCAATTCCCCCCCCCCCCCCCCCCCCATCAGCAGAAAGCAGAGTAGCCTTTATCTTGGGCCTTTCTTCTTCTTTGTCCAGCACCAGAACTGCAGCAGCTGATAGGACCAGCTTTCTGGGAGCTCTAGGGCAGCTTTGATTTATCCTGCCATGGATAAAACTAGCACATACTAGAAAGGCATAGTCTCTTCCTGTCTATGAAATATTCTGCATAATACCAGCCTCCTCAGCACCGAAGAGACATGCTACTGTGTCTCATAGGTGCTGGCTGCCGCAAAGGCCCTTCAGAGCTCTTTGAATCCACCCTCCAGTCATCTCTAATCTATGTGACAGGAACAGTCTGGCACTAAGAAAGATGAGGAGCCACTAAGCACAAAATCACTCTGCACAAAACACCTCTCCTAATCTGTTTTGAGCACTTGATCTGGTCCACAGACTATTTCTGCTCATCCTTCCATATTTTTTCAGTGCCCTATCAGCCTGTGACATATTAAGTATACCTATGCTTCTTACATACATGCAAAGTCTGCAATTTGATGTGCACTTATTCTGAATAATCAATATGAATTCAGTCACCTAAGAAATGTTCCTGAATATATCCTTCTAATTATGCACCAGACTGCAATTCCATGCTACTCTGACACAACACTTACAGCATAATCCTCTCCACGGCAGCATATGGTGTAATCACAGATTCTGAAAATACTAAGTGCAGGCAATACCTAAGAAGATGCTTAAAAGTGTAGTACGCATAAGAAGTGCGTAAGTGTACCAAAAATAAAAAACTATACATTCCGCAAGCATAGAACCGAATGTTACTGAAGGATTAAGTACTTCATACAATCACTCACTACAAAGAGTGTTTGGAGCCATTTATCTGTCTTTCCTAACAAGGGTAAATATTTCTTCATTGTTCAGGAAAAGCAGCACTGTATGAATAATTGATTTTTCAAACAATTGGTATGATGTCCAAGTTCACGTAATTAAATTTCCCTTTGTCAAGACACACCACCAGTAAATGATTCCTAAAAGGGAATGAGAAATGACATTAAACATCAAAACTTAACTGGCATTATAACCTCAAAAATCCCACAGTGAACTAGGCCAGAGACACATACTGCTTATCAATCCCCTCTTCCCTCACTCAGCTCTAATCATAAGTAGATGTTATTGTCTGTTAGAGTCCACATACAAATTATGTGAAATAAAGACAAACAAAAATTTTGTCAGCTAAATCCTATCCCAACTGGAGTCAGTGGCAAGACTCCCATGGACTTCAAAGGCAGCAGGATTTGGCAGGGGTTAAGCGTTCCAAATGGCATTCAAACAACAGATGGATGTTCGCTCTAGTTCAAAGGCAGGAGACGTAGCTTGTGCCTTATGTTAAGGTTTTATCCCAGCTTATACAACTGTGGAAAGACCACTACTCCTAGAAGTGGGAGACAGGCTACTGAGAGTGCCTTGGTCAAGCCACCATCCATCTGATCTGAATCTGCATTGAAAGTCAGCTTGCTAGGATGTAAAAAGAAAAAAAAAAAAAACAAAAACAAAACCCAGCAAAAGGCAGCTGTATGTGGTCAGAGGTTGTCTATGCTCAGCAGCAATCCAGCTGTCCACAGCAGATGCTGGGGAGCAGGGATGCATCCCTCCTTCCAATGTTTCAATTCACTCCGGTCATGAACTTATGCTCAGTGTTTCACCTACACTACAAAAAGATGTGCACATGCATACACCAAGTTTTTCATTAAAAAGACTTGGGTTTAGTTTGTGACCCCAAGACCTGCACTATTCTACAAAAAACTATCATGAAGATCTACATAATGAAAAACTGATGAACAAGCATGTTCATGTCCAACTAACATGGGAAATTCAGACATTTAAGTGAAAGCAACAGCGTCTTACTGCTCATTTAATCTCCTGGCACCTCTCCAATTTATCCCATGTTGCTATCTTTCCTACACGCCCTGAAAACATTGTTCATGGGGGGTTTTTTCCCCTCAGTTTCCTCCAAATCGCACTTGTATACAATCATGTCTATTCAAAACTGAAATCTTTCTTAGAATATCACCCATCCTGTAGAAATCAATGTCATGACATTTCTAGGAAAGCCACAAATTTCATCCCAACGACAAGAAATGCCCTACGAAAGAGGAAAGGTTTTATCACCTTAAGAGCGGGTTAAACACACTCAGCTGAGACTAAAAGTGTAGTGTTAAAGGACCCAGTAAATATTTGGAAAACACATTCACATGAAACCCAGCCAACTTACCACCAGCCACGGGCAGAGTACCCAGGCGCTGGACCACACAGGCTACAGGCGCAGAGGCATCTGTGCTGGCTCCAGGCAGAGCCAGCTTGGACTCCGCACCCGAATAACCAGGCTCACGTGGCGAGCGTCCAACTGGCTCAGGTGAGTATTAGCTCACCGACATCTCATCTCCATTACACTTTTACTGTGCATTTTTATAGTGTGATTTGCATATGTTTTGTATTATCTGTATTTGTTTTTCACAGCTACCCAGTGTCATTGTCCTTCTCTGCTCTGTCTTCCACTGCCACAGATAACCAGGAGTTATTTATAAACTGCATAAATTAAGTGTCATTTGCAAAGCAGTTGAGGTGGAGTTGAAGAAAGGTCTGTAACTTCTCCATGAAACAAAAATACTTAACTGAGAGAACCATTCAGTGAGCATAATGTGAATTGCAAGCAGTCCTTTGCTGTGATATTCACATCAGCTTTGCTGCATACTCTTTTGTAAGTCTATTCTCATAGTCACCATGCATGGAAGCCAGTTCAGAGATACTTCAGGCTTCCAAAGAGTAGCCCAAACTGCTTCAGAGTTACCATTCAGCATCTTGCCAGAAAAATAAAACAAAAGGCTGCTTTAGTTCTGGGTGCCTGTGAATGAGAAATGACTTTGCTTTACAAGTGCCTATTTCACATTCTCTCTGAGCATGCACAGTTTGGAACCGAAGTGCTCTAAAAACAAGAGTTATTAAAGGCTCTTTGGCAAAGTGACAGATTCTATGCAAGCAGCCCTGACAGCAAAACATTTCACCAGCAATTTGATGATTACACTTTAGAATTGAGGGCTAATGCAAGTTTTCATTCACAAACAGTTATGCTAGGCATTTTTCTTATAATGCTATATTCCAAAATGTAAATTGAAGATAAGTGTTAGAGGTTTACCATGCAATAATTTTCCTGTCCTTGTAAGTAAAGTATGTCTTCACTAAGCTGTCCAATAAGGTCTTTTTTTTAGGATGTAATGAAATCATTGTTACCCTAAAGTTCATGCCCTTGCGCTTAATATAACATGAATCTAAGCCACCTTTTGCTCCAGAAGCTGTCCCACACCTCAGCTGGATTCACTCTACTAAAAAACCAGATGTGTTAGAGCAGCTTAAGATCTCTTGTAACACTGTCTGGTGGTGAAAGACTGCAGTGTGAGAGCCCTCACATTTCCTGCATAATATTCAACCACTGCCCCTGCAAAGAAAATCAGATGTAAGGCTGTGTAGATAACATATTTCTTGGCTTGGCCACTGAAAAAAACAAACACAAATGCACAAAACCTCACAATGATTTTGTTTGTATTCAGATCAAACGAAAGATCCTACCAAATCTAAAACTAAATATACGGGTATCAGCACTTAGAAAGAAATGAAGAATCCATATAAATACAAAAGTAGAAAGCAGTAGTCATTCCCTTTTATCTAATATCCTGCTGTGCAGAGCATTTCCTTAGTCCAAGGTAAGTTAAACCCATTACATCCCAGGAGAATGGCTCCCTGCTGGCACATCAGCTTTTTCAGGGTGCATAAAGCTTAAGACAGAGTTCCTAATTTTGCCATTACAAATGCACTGGAGCAGATGTGTAAATCAAAACCTTCATCCTCTCAGACAACATAAACACTTGCTGTCTTGCTTGATAAATATCTCAGTTTTCAGTGTGACAGAGCTGCAAAACGAGAAAGATAACCACAAGTCAGAATATCCTTTCCTTGAAGTAGCAGAAGTCAGCAGACAGACGTGGATTCAGACCTTTTAGACGAGAGGCATTTCAACTAATGTCTTCCTGCACCTCAGATGAAGGAAATGTTCTCAACATCCTGAATATAGGTTATGGGGAGAAAAAAAACCCAAAACACAAACAACAAAAACACACAAAGAAACAAACAACCCCCCCCCCCCCCCGAACCTCAATTCCACTAAAAGGATTGTCCCAGAATTTTTCCAAGCCAAATCTATTAGATCAATTCAGTCCAAATTTACAAGTAACACACAAATCATTCACCAAATATACAACCTCCTGAATTTATTTTGCACCTATTTGGTCAAATATAAGCAATATTTCTGCTCTCCCCCTTTTGTTCCAGCAGTGGAAGAACAGATAGCACAGTATTCCACATCTTCCACTTTCTGTCATACTATTATTTTAAAGTCTTGAGGTTCAAAAGATGAATATGGGAAATTACAGATCTACAAACTCCACACCACCATCATTGCATTTTTAATGTTCATTCACAGAAAGCAAGTGAAATTGGAAGGAGATTTGCAGGAGCGGAGGCATTAGCAAGTGGCTATGAAAATGGATTTTTATATGAAGAATGCTAACTTTAATACTAGGGTTTCTGCAGAGAGACTGGAGAAGCAACTTAGAGGCAAAACTGAGCAAACCAATTTCCATCCATTAGGGGTTAGGCCAAGTGGTAAGGCACAGAACAGAATAAAGGTTAGTCTTTAATGGCTTTACAGAGATATAGTACTTTTCCTACTTTCACTTCCTGTCTGTCCTCAGCAAATGCTGAAACTTCCACATGTCTATACTCAGCATCTTTTACTCTTTGGTTGGGAAAAAAAAAAAAAAAAATCTCAGTCCCAGACAGGCAGTTACACTTGCAATACAACACAGTAAGCCTGTTCAATCCCTACTCTACAAATATTCAAGTACTAGAATATAATTCAATGAGAATCATTTTTTGCATAATTAAAACTGAATCCACTTGTGATACTTATGCCCTTTAGTTCTTCCAAAGTGCCCTGACAAACTGAAGGAGAATCAGTATGACCAACACCAAGTGCTTCTATCATCACAGAGGAAAGCAAGCTATAAAATTCATCTTTATACAAAGGCTGTAAAGTCCTCGATATATCACAGGTACAAGCATCAAGTCGCAGTGATGGTACGAAGCACAGAAGTGTAAAAACAGTATACATTAATTGCTTTGTATCACTTGCCCATGCTAGAGCACGCATTGTGCTGTACGTGGGGGAAACCCAGGAAGTTGTGTCAGCTTGAACAACTCATGTCCTCTTCCAATACCCGTATTTGACCTCATGCACTCAATTTGTTCTCTGGAGCATCATACTAGGAAGTCCTCCCTCCTTGAATCCCACCCCCAGTGGGAATGAAAGGAACACGATCAAATAGCAAGTTGTCTGAACAGTGAAAAGTTTTCATGTATTTGAGGTGAGGCTGTGGGCCTCAGGCCATCCTAACCATTGCAGAATATCACAAAACCTAAACAATAAGTTGTGAAAGACGAAGAGAACTGCTCATTATACTGTTCTAAACTTTGATTTTGTTTAATTTCTCCTGCCCCTTCATATCATATATATGAGAAATACTGGAACAAAGGAAGCTATCCTGACAAGGGCCAACACAGATATACAAATACCTTATGAAATGTAAAACACTGAGAGGAAGAAGAAAAATAAAAGAAATGAAAGGACTTAATGAGTTGCAAAAGGGTTTATACTTTCAGTGGTCAAATTCAATGCAGCAGTGGTCAGGAAAAATATGTTCAGCTTTCTGCTCAACATCAGTCAGACACGGAAAAAAAATCCCAAGTGATCTAAGAAAAAACAAAGTCAATCAAAACTAATGATAATACTGTGCCTGACAGTGAATGGGAACAATTCTGTAGCAGCATCCACCCTTTCAGGCTTTATTCATTAGCTGAAAATGAGCAATCTGGGTCTCTCGGGAATAATTACCTGCTTGTGATGTGCTGTGTACACCCTGCTTGGGAGGGGAGGAGACATGAAGCTGGACAGAAGAGTCAATGGAAAATCCCAGTGTTTCTTCCATTTCAGGAAAAATTTCAAGCTGAAGTCTGATTCTTTTCAATCTGAAACTCTTTAAATCTTTTTTTTTTTTTTTTTTCAATTTCAAATTAAAAAACAAAATGTAGTTAAATTGGCTACCACAGTTGTGACACATCTTTTTTTGAAGCACTATTATTTTGGTGATGTTTGTGAAATTCCCTTCCAGAAAATGAGAGTGTATGGCACTGGAGAGACATACCCTGGTCCCATTAGAAACAGTATTGCATACACCTTTATATTGTAGAAGGCCCGTACCTATGCTTATTTTCAGATTATCTTCAGCATACCAGTATAAAAATGAGATATTACTTATCCTCAACCACCCACTTGATTTGGATCCACAGAGTTGTTTGGCCAAGACACATCCGTATAACCCGAGGCAGCTATCCTCAGTGGAGGGACACCCTGCCCCTGGAAACGTGACATGAAGCAGCATGCCTGCCGCTCTGGATGTATGAAAGCAACACGGCACTTCAGGAACCCTTGCAATGTTTCTGACCCTGGCCGTCGCATCGAAAGGCACGACATCGGACACAGCACGAAAAGAGTTCATGCAGCTGCGTTGCTTAAACAGGTTGTCCCCTTATTTATCCCTGTACAGCCTCATAACAGCAACACACACGCCCTTGCAGCCACAAAGACCAGCTATTGTAATTCTCTCCGTATTGAGTTTCCCCGCAGGGTTTTCCTGCCTTGGGCTGTTAGCGCGGCACGCAGCGGCACATCGGCCACCAGGACAGATTGCCGCAGCAATCACGTTACAGCCACCCGGCACCATGCCCCATACTCGGGCAAAAGAAAGCCTTCAGAAGAAAGGCATTGTACGGGTTTGTTCACCACTGATTGCAGAGTTACATTTCTTACCATTAGCCCTCACCCCTGCATTTTAACAAGCAGTAAGGCACATTAAGTACGTTTTACTCCAGGTAAACCTTTCCTGTGTGCCATGGCAGGTCACAGCTGCCCTACACACAACTCCTGTATGCTCAGCCAGCCCTCCTCCAGGCCTACAAACATTTTTGCCTTCCAAAGGCGTTAGCTTTAATCACTGCGTCATGCCAGGAGACCTTCAGAGCTGTACCGCTTCCCTCCAGTCTCACGCCCAGTAAAACCCTTCTTGCGTTGCTTACGGATCCTCTCTCCTCTCTGCCTCCCTACCTTCAGGAATCTGGTAGGGACAATCTGTAGGTCTATTTCAATATGACTTACCTTCCCTACGTGAAAAAACAGTATGCAAATAGGTAACAGACCCAACCGTGGCATAATCGCCATTACTCTTGCATTTATTGTGATTAGTTAGTTCAAGTGGGTCCAACATTCCTGCAATTAGCATCCAAGGCACACAGCAGCAAGCGCATTATCAGCTCACAGAAATTAACAGGTAAGAATTGTCAATTCGGCACCCCTTCGCTTCCCTGCGGGTTTCAAGTTGGAGTGTTTTACAGGAAAGAGTTCAATACTGCTCTAAGGGCTCATCTACATGAAGCAAGCTGCTTTCACAGGCCTCAGGAAAAAGCCCCGGCTTGTAGACCATCCCAACAGCTAACCCTTCTGGCAGTCTCTGCAGTGCCTACTAGCTCTGTTGAAACTAACAAGGAAGCTAGTGCAGTCCAAAGAGAGTAGTACATCAAAGTAAATTGGCACTGAAGACACTACACCTATCCATAGCTGGGGTATTTTACATGAAACTACATTTTGCCTGGTTCCCTGGACAGGTGCTCCCAGTAGAGAAGTGGTACCAAGCTGTTCAAAGGGACCACCAATACCTTCCGTCTCCATCAGAGGCTGAACCACACTTGGAAAGAAGTTTCCTGTACAGTCCTCCTTCAAGGAACCTTGTTTGTACACACTAAAGCCACTTGTGAACCAGACCAATTAGCAATACAAGTGGGGACAAGGAGGGGATTCAGTTCAAAATTGCACTGCGACTCTAAACAAAAACAAACAAAAAAAAGCAGCCTCAGCCACTGCAAAGGTTTTGAAACACCTTTTGGGGGGAAGCCAGGTTCCCCTAACAGTCTGGTTTGGGAACCCACAAACCTTGCCAAATGGGAGTTGAGAGGTGGTGCCACTGGATATAGCCATTCTGGCCCATTGCTCGCTCTTTCAGAGACAGATGCCTGAGAAAGGAATTATTATGCCTTCTCTCTTCAGCTTCAACTCAACAAATCATAGGTTTAAGTGCTGTTCAGGTGTAAAACCTCAGGCTACTGGAGGCAATAGCCATCCTAGGCAGCTGCCCAAACAAAGCTCTTACATACTGTGGCAACAGATAAAGATCCCATAGTGCATGTAGGTAAGCGGCTGGGAAAAGCAGCGTGGGCTGCTCCTCCCTTGGGAAAAGCCAAACCCATTCCTGGGATTGCCTTCCATCAATGGCTCAGGTGTACCTGGTGGAAAATGCAGAAGGATGGAGAAACAGAGTGCGTACCTCAAGGAGATTTAATCCTGAGGGAAAATAACCTATGATTTGAGTTGTATGTTATAGGAAGCGCTACAGCAGGAACCACTTGAAACACCAGAGGATGAACCTCACAAGGAACAGGGCAAGCATGGTGACGACCAGGATGCCAGTCAACAACCCAACATGCCGCATCTCCTGTCTTGAGTGACCACCTTGACAGAGGGAGCCCAAGTCATTAACTGTTCTTATGGACATTTGACAGAGCCCTATAGAATGTGAAAATCATATCTATATATATCAAAGGACAGAGTATTGTGGTTAATGAGAGTATATAAGCCTAATTGTTGGATGTGAAGATGGTTTCAGCATGTAGTCTAAGTTGTAAGCATTGATAAGAGGGAACTTCAGACATGAGGAATGAATAGAATAGAAAGAAGGAAAAAAGTATGGGATAGAAGGAGCAAATGTAATGCAGTGTGGATGAGGTAAGTGGAAAAGCATGAGTAGGATACAGAAATGAAACCATATATGAATGGGACACTCAGAGGATAGACATCAGATAACATAGGTCTAGAGCATGACACCAATGGTTGGAATAAAGGGTGGGGATTGCACTGGGTCTGACTGGGATGGAGCTAACTTTCTTCACAGAAGCCCATGTTGTGCTGTGCTTTGTATTTGTGGCTAAAACAGTGTTAACATGCCAACATTTTGGCTATTGCTGAACAGTGCTTGCATAGCAGCTAGGCTTTCTCTCCTGCTCCATGCAGCCCTATCCCCCAATGAATAGGCTGGGATGGGCAAGAGGTTGGAAGGAGACACAGCCAGAACAACTGAACCAAATTATTCAAAGGGATTTTCCATACTATATGATGTCATGCTCAGCAATAAAAGCTCATGGAGAGGAGGGGGAGGAAGGGAGGTCACATTCATGGTTATAGTAATTGTCCTCCCAAGCAGCCGTTATGCACACTGAAGCCCTGCTTCCCAGAAAATGCCTGGCAGTAGGAAGCAGTGGATGAATTCCTCCTCTTGTTTCGCTTGTATGCACAGCTTTTGCTTTCCTTGTCAAACTGTCATTATCTCAGTCCATGAGTTTTCTTGCCTTCCTTCTATTTTCTTGCCATTCTGCAGGAGTGGAGAGTGAGCAAGTAAGTGGCTGCTGCACGATGCCAACCCCCACACCTATATCACTATGTAAAGTAGAGGCACAAAGAATGTAAATGGTACATAGTAAGGACCAAAAAGTTCCACATCTAAAGACATTTTTTAAAAAATAAAACCACTCCTATCCTGAACATACTGCACAGTTAGGAAGGAAAAAAATGCATGTTGCTCTTTTCCAATCATATGACAAAAAAAAAAATCATTACAGACAACAGTAGGTATAAAATCTAAAAATATTTATGTGTGTACATGCGCATGTACATGGAATAAAGCCACAGCACTAACTACTTTCCTGAGCAGAAGTTTATACCAAGCTTATTCCCTCAATCTAGAGCAGAAAAAGCAATGGCTTTGGACATCACCCATCCAAAGCAGCGACTGGTGCTCCCAGGGTGGAGAAGATGAAGGCCTGGAGTGCTTGTAGGATATTAGGAGGGCTGCGCATGGTCACTGGTTGGGTTTGGTGCCACTGCAGTGCCTGCCTTCCCCATTCAGCCCCACTCCAGCAGGTGCTGCCCCACATCCCCGCGTGCGCACACCTTCACGTGCATACCAACGTGAATGACGCTAAACTCACACTGTGAAACAGTAGGTAAGGGTCAGATCAAAATCCTTAGTGTCAAACACTACTGAATTTCCATTTTCATTGAAAATGGTTTGTATGGCTCTTTCCAAAACCTGTGATATCTGCTTTGGTCCATGATGCTTTCTAGTCTTCCCATTTAAAGAACAAAAGCAAATATAATGTATTGTGCCAAAGTTTACATCTGTTATTGGTGTAACTTCACTCATTTTAGAAGTGGTATCCACCTAACAGAATTATATAAAAATTTAAAAATTATATTTACATTTTCCTTGAAAATAGTTAAACAGTAACTCTAGAAATTCATCACCACAGATGAGATGCAAATAGATGAAAAATTCAGATTTTTTTTTATATTCATATATTTTGTTAATCTACCATCCATTTGTTAGACAATTATAGCATGATCCAATAGCCTACAGAACCCAAAACAATCAGATTTCTAATAATTAACATGAAGGGTTTAGGGTTTTTTTTCCTGGGTTTTTTTGTTTGTTTGTTTTTTTAAATAAAGTTCTACCACTAGATTAGTGCAGTTCCCTTAATGGAAGTAAGTTTTATCATAGACTGCATATTTTTAAAGACTTTTAGATCAGGAAAAGAGCACATAAAGGCCTTAAAAAAACCCCCAAAACATGAATCAGTACCTTCATTAGCTGTGTATCATTTAATTTTCTGATCCAAATTTCAAAAAAACCTAATTCTGTGGGATATAACAAACTCAGACTTGTAAATCCCCCAATGCACAGACACATTTTTTGCATTCATTGGAGGACACAGGACTCATTAGTGGCATTGTTTCAACAATCAATTTTGACAAACAAAATCAAAGATGATGTTGAAAAAAAGCCTTCCATTGTCCTGCAATAGTTACTATCCTTATTAAACACGATTCTTTAAAAATGGGGCAACTGTGGTAACACATTGAACAATGGATCCCTGGCTCTTTCCTCCTTTCCCCCTGCCAAGCATCAAATATTGAGAAGCTTTTGTTTAAATTGCTCAATTACTGCTGAGTTGTTTACTGACCTCTTAAATTTTATATTACAACATGCTGCTGTGGTAAAACTGTGAGCACAGACGAAACAGCTGCCTTAAAAAGCTTCTTTCTCCCCCCACTCTCCTTGTATAAGGAGCACAATTCACCAGAAGACCACCTCAGTTCCCTACGTTTTAGATGAGGAACAGCTACAATGGGCTGGAAATGAATTCTAATGAGGCACAGCGCTCCACGTGAAGGGTAGCTGCCTTCAAATAGATCAATCTGCTAATTAAAATTGCAGAAAACATTCAAGACCAAGATGTGTGAGCCCATAATGAAGAGGAAACTTCACTGACCCATTGCCACCTTTGCAGCTGGGTGGTGTGCACACTTAGGGGTAACAACAAATAGGGCAGGAGGGTCAGATAAACTTGTTGCTGGTTTTTTTCCTCTTGGATGAAGAATATTCCATAATGAAGACAGGAATGCCTTTTATAATAGATTAAGTCTGCCTAGTTCTCACATGTGCCTGGCAATGCTAGGAGCCACCAAGATTTCCTTTGGTGGAGTTCTTTTCTTTTTGTGGCCAAACTAGATCAACCGACAGAGCTGCGTGCCAGAGCAGAACGATTCTGCTGGAAAAAGATGAGTCACTAGACTTAAAGACTTGACAGTTATTACTGTTACTTTTACTATTTTAAAACCGAAGGACTTGGTGTGGTCTGTGCTGTGTATACAGGAGGAATTATTTAACCCACCTGAGAGTGGCCTCGGACTCAAGCTGGTCAGCCTCAGCTTGGTTCCTGGGAAGGTAATGGAGCAACTTATCTTGGAAATAATTTCCAAACACATGAAGGACAAGAGGGTGGTCAGGAGTGATCAGCATGGATTTATGAAGGAGAAATAATGCTTAACCAACCTCATCACCTTCTGCAATGAGGTGAGCAACTTGGTAGATTTGGTTAGAGTGGTGAATGTTGTTTACTTCAGCTTTAGTAAGGCTTTTGATGCTGCCTCCTATAACATCCTCAGACAAGCTGAAAAAGCACAGGTTAGATAAGTACGCAGTGAGGTAAGACTGGAAACTGGCTAAACTGCCAAGCCCAGAGGGTTATGATGAGTAGCACAAACCCCAGCTGGAGTAAAGTCGCTAGTGGTATACCCCAGGGGTTCATACTAGGGCCAATAGTTTTATGCTTTCATTAATAACCTTGATGATGAGACTAAGTGCACTCTCATTAAGTTTGTAGATGATACAAAAGTGGGAGCAGTTACTGATGCACAGATAGGTATGCTGCCATTCAGTAGGACCTGGACAGGCTGGAGAAACAGAGAGAGAGGTATCTCAAACTTCAACAAGAGGAGGTATAAAGTCCTGCGTCTGAGGGGGTGGAATAACCCTCAATAAATGCTGGGGACCAAGTGGCTGGAAAGCAGCTGTGCAGAGGGCAACCTTGTGGTCCTGGTGGACCACAAGCTGACCATAAGCCAGAAAGGCACCTCACAGCAAAGAAGTCCAATGGCATCCTGGTCTGCTTTAAAAGCATTTTCATCAGGTCCTTGGCAACCTGCTCTAGCTGACCTTGCTTGAGCAGGGGGTTGACCAGATGATCTCAAAAAGGTTCCCTTCAAGCCTCAACCATTCTGTGAGGTTCGGTGTGAGTGGACATCTAACTAGTATCAGCATACATTTACTAATTCACTTTAAACAATATCATAAGAAAAACATAGATGTTTCATTCAGAGATTAGCATCAGACTGGGCAAATTAAAGGACTCTATGGACACCTCGTTAGCCACATTGAATGCAACAATCTTAGAAGCAGGTCACAGGAGTTACCTCCAATGAATACCACAGTTCAGATCATATTGAGGCTAATTCTTTGCTCAGTTCTGGAATAAACAAGAGTGAACATTCAGTGTTTAGTAACTGGATCCACAGCATCACAGGAGCAGAATCAAGACAGATATATCCCTTTCCAGAAATATTTCCAAATAATTTATTGCTAACAACAGTAAAATACTACAGCATCAGCACATTTAATTTTCTTCTTCATAACATAATGTTGGTTTGTCTTATATTCTGCAAGTACCCAAGCTGAAATTTGTTGAGAAATTTGTACTAAGACATTGTTATACTCCCTAAAAAGATCTGAAATTACTTTTCTGGAAATTGTGATATTGTAGCATTAAGAAACTGATACTTCTCTCCCCATTTGAGCTGGAAACAAATACTCTGTACATCAGTAAGAAAGTTATTGTGGGGCCATGAAACACCTGACACTGTATACCTGCTAGAATGGAGGTAAGGAGAGGATGATAAATCCCTGCTGTGACTTGAAATCCCACTGCATCCCAACCCAGGTCTTCTGCTCAGAGCTGAGGGCAGAAATCAGGCTGTTAGTGTAGGGATAAGCCCTTCAAGAAGAATAAGGAAGGAAATGGAGAGGGTAAAATGCAAGGTTGTTCTTTCTTTTCTGTTTATGTGAGGAGCATGCACTTGTTCTTTCACTGGATGGTTTATACCAAGTTTACTAGAGAAGTAATGGAGTGGTATGGTTATAAAGGAGTCAAAAATGCATGCAGAGATCACAGTATGAAACTTATTTTCCCTGCAGCCTATGGTAAATGCTGTATCTTAAAATTGCTGTTAAGCCCACCTAATTTTTTAAGAAATGATGATGTTTCCAACTGCCATAGAGCAGATGGCTCTGATCTCTGCAGGTGAACATCTGACTAGAGCAGATACAGCTACTGCCAGGGAGAGGAGCAAAGAGTCAAGGTGTAGCTGTGCAGCTCTACAAATTCTCCAAATAAAGTTAGTTATGGAAAAAAAAAAAAAAATCACTTGATTTGTGAACAACAGCACCCCACTCTACACAATATCCGGCCTTAAACAATGCATTAGGAAAAGGCAAAGATGTAGTGTAGAATTATTCAATTTACTATTGGGAACATTTATTTGAGAAATTAAATTCAGGTTAATAGAGGTATTTTGTTTCAGTAGTACTCACATTATCCCCTTACAAGACAGCAAGGGAACACAGCTATAAAGCTTCCTGGAATGGGAATTATTAGTAAAATAAAGATTCTCCCTGGAGAATTTCAGTGAGTATCTCATTTCTTGATGAAGGCAGAAGAGAGCAGGAAAGCAAGAAGATTTTGGAGATAACTTTGAGGATGACTGTTTAGCTTCCCCCTAGGAAACAAAGCATTGTAATAAAACATCATCATCTGTGGATCTGAAGATGCAGGATGAAAGAAGAAAAAAAAAAGTCTTCCAATCTTCAATTTAACAAAGCTAGCAGAACCTTTCACATCTGTTAGAAACTTATTTTTATTGGACCATATTTTTTAGGAAGATGTTTAAGTCAAAAAAGGTTACACGTGTGTTTGAAGATATGGCAGGACTAAGTTCTTCATCCCTTCTGCCTTAAAACCAAATAATTTCTGTAGTAGAAATAAGAGAAGGGAAAAAACACCCCACCACTAAAAAAACATTGAACTAACATCAGACTGTTTTCTCTCCACAAAGTGTTGTAATTTATAAACAGGTTGGGCTTCACTCAAGAAATCTCACATGCATTGCATTATACAGATTAATGGGCTAAAAATAAGTAACTATGTGTATGTGGTAGGGAAAAGATCTGCTGTGCACAAGCACAGAACAGATCTTGCCAGGGGGGATAGGTTTTAAACCGCACAGGGTGGAATGAATTCTAGGCTTAAACCAAAGTCAATAGTAATCTATACTACCAAGTACAATTCATGATTGAAACAGCATTTGGATTCTAGATCTCATCCTGGACAGGTATCAAAATCCGTATTGAACAGCAAAGGTTGTATTAATTGAGTCCTGTGATGAAACCACAAAAAAAATTTTATTACACTTATTCATGCATGCATGAATCTAGACTAACAGCTGACAGTGGTGTTATTTTGTACATTCAAGGCTTAACAGGGAGCAGAATGGTAAAACACAGAATGTGAAGATTTTCATATACCTTTCATAGATTTTGTAGTTAAAAGGTGCTTTATTAAAAGGCTGTGAATGGACAGACAGGAACAGCTATTTCAGTCTTAGAAGATTTAATATCTATGTGCTAACACTTGTTACATTTATCTCAGAAGATTCACAGGAAATATATTATAATAATGCCAGAAGGGAAGTGAGAAAAGATTATAATTGTTTTCTTGGTACTTCAGAATGGGAAAAAAAGAGAAATGTGGACTGTCTATTGGGGCCCTGAAGTATACCATACAGCATCTGTTACAAACCCTCCCCCAAAACCACCCACCCCTTCATCGCCAAATACAGCCTGTCCATATACGTTGTAAGAATTGTTCCATTATCTAAGGTTGTAATGGATCTACTTGTTTCTCCTTATGTCTTGTTCCAGGGAAATCCATAGTAAATTTTAATGGGTTTTCTCTCCACTCTCAAGCTGCTCATCGAAAAGGCAAAAATTGTGGCAGTGTGGATGCACCTTAAGTCTTCAAAAAAATAATTTCATAAGCATTATAAACCCAAGAATGTTGAGGGCTGTCATTCCCTCAGTGGAGGGAAACTGGCAGGGCTAGTTTGAGAAAAGACCCTAGACTGTCTCTTTGGACTGAGCAAACAGATAGCCTACTCTCATACGAGGTCTCACTTGCTGACTGGTCTGCTGACTGACAATGACCTAGTCATTAATAATTATGACTTAAGCAACATTAGAATTGCATGGATATCTTTCAGAAATGGAGGATAAACACTTTCAACAAGCCATGTCACTAAGGATGAGTCCAAGTCACAGTTAGTTTTGAAAATTTCCACTTACAACCATTTTTGTTCATATACAACAGCGTTTAGGAGTCCTAATCACAGGCCAGGACTCCACCACACTTGATGCTGTACAAACATGAAACAAAAAGACACCAAAACTTCACAAGCATCCTTTGCAGCTGAAAGTGTTTTACAGTCCTGTTGCGGTTTAACCCACCTGGCAGCTAAAACAACTACACAGATGTTCACAGAATCAAAAAGGAAAAAAGAGTAAAACTCATGGGTTGAGATAAAGACAGTCTAATAGGACAGAAAAGGAAGATAATAACAATAATGATAAAAGACTACACAAACCAAGTGATGCACAGCACAATTTCTCACCACCTGGAGCCAATGCTCAGCTAGTTCCTGAGCTGCCTTGCCTCCTGGCTCACCCCCCCTGTTATATACAGAGCATGACATCATATGGTATGCAATAACCCTTTGGCTAGTTTGGGTCAGCTGTCCTGGCTGTGTCCCCTCCCAGCTTCTTGTGCACCCCCCCACCTTCTCTTTGGCAGGCCAGTATGAGAAGCTGAAAAGTCCTTGACTGCTTGGCAACAACTGAAAATATCAGTGTGTTATCAAGGTTATTCTCATCCTAAATCCAAAATGCAGCACTAACCAGCTGCTAGGAAGAAAATTAACTCCATCCCTGCTGAAACCAGGACAACTCCAAATTTTTAGAGCAAAAGGTGGCTCTTAGTGCTACATCACAGCAACAGAGACATCAATGCTTGCCTTCCTCCTAGCTCATCTCCTTCTGTTCAACAGACTGCCAGTTAAGCAGCATTCCTAAAAATTAGGTTTTGAAATTAAGAACTGATATGGGACCAGACCATGTGACTCAGAGGGACTTTTTGAACAACATTTATGAACTAAAAATATCAAGGTCACTAGGGTCACCGTGACATGGTACTGATAGAAAAAGATTTCTTTTACAGAGAATGGCATGCTGTGTTTAATGCATCAGAAGCCTGGTACTGATGTTCGCCTGGCTGGTACAGGGAAGCATTACAGGTTTTGTTTGCAGAGATATGGTTTTGGCTGATGCGGAGGTTGTGAGCCTCCAGAACACACATTTGACTTGTACTGACATCAACATATGCACCAACTGAGGGTTTCCATGGCTCAGAAACCCTTGTATACATTATGTAGCATTGATCTTCAGAAGTCTGAAGTGAGGTTTTTTTATTTCTTAGAAGTTGAATATTTCAAATTTACGTGAGCCTGTGTCACACAGAACTGGACAAATTCTCCACAGAAAGCTACAGAACAGCTGCAAAGTGTAGTCTTGCATGGTAACAGGAAACAGAAAGAGAAGGCTGGAAAACATTCTGTTCACACATCTTAAATAAAAAATGGTAAGAAAACCTTGAAAGAAATTTATGTGACTAGCTTTTTGCTGCACTTGGACAACAATTTTTTATTTTAATCAGCAAAAAACCAAGTCCATCTGACTGCCTGAGTCTACCCAAAGTACACTTT
This sequence comes from Balearica regulorum gibbericeps, assembly GCF_011004875.1. Lineage (NCBI taxonomy): Eukaryota > Metazoa > Chordata > Aves > Gruiformes > Gruidae > Balearica > Balearica regulorum. The sequence goes on from NC_046185.1 coordinate 71,595,588, forward strand.
AAGGTTCAAATATAACAGAAAATATCTTAGCAATTCTTGCATTCTTTATTCAGAGCTATTGTTGGAAAGACTGTAAGAAAAAGGACTCTGAATAGAGTTGTAGCAAAGTTTTTAAAAATACAGATCCAGACAGATTACAGTCTGAAGGATCAGATAAAGCAAATGAGACAGGTACTGGTCTGACAGTGGAGAAGTTCACAAATTAATTCCAAGCCCCCTGGCCCAATATGCCTCCATGTTTGCCACTTTGATCTGTGCTTCCCCTATATCCCTGCTCCCACTGCATGGAGCATCCCAGTCCACTTATCAAGTAAGAGGCACAAGAAGCTGGAGTGCTCTACTTCAGTTTTTCTCTTGCTTTCTCCATCCTCCCCTTATTCCTACCATACTGGGTCTCATGCTAGCCATGTCAGAGACTTTGCATAGAGCAGCCAGAGAGAACACCCCTGTGAGCCAACACAACTGGAAGAAAGGGTGTATATAGTCAAAAACCTCCTTTACTGGAATCCTACACCAAAGCTCCTCCCATATTGGGCCTCACATCAGCTACTGCAGATGCCATGCAGAGGAAGCAGAGCAATGCACTGCAGGAGATCCAAGGTGCTGGTGGTGATAGGGAGATTTGTGGATGAAAACAGCAGGTGAAATGAAACACAGAAGTATATGACTCTCCATCTTCCCCTCCCTCCCCCAGCCCCAGCCCAATCCAGTCATGATCATCCTAGGTTGATGACCCTCTGCCACTAAATTCACTGGGACCTTGCATCTAAGTGTTGGTTGGGGCATAGAAAAAAAGATGGAAGTCCAATGGATCATATGGGTCAGCCTCGCAATAGGAATGTGGCCCTTTGATTTGCTGCCAAAGAGCACCATTTTAGAGGCTCTTATATGACATCTCCCACACTCTTATAGAAGCACTTATATATTGCATTTCGATATTTTCCCTCAAAGTATACAATTTCTGGCAAAAATATTTTAATTTTATTCCAACAAAATCTACATTGAACACTTTCAAATATGGGATTACTTTTATACATGCTACTTGCTTGTTGTAATCTTCTCATGAGGAAATATTATTCTTGCTAGGAAGTTTTCATAGTTAGGTCCCATAATCCAATCCATCTTGAGGAGATTATTCTTCCTACATATTGTCAAGTTTTATTTAATGTGTTAAAGCTTATAAATAGTGATATGACTATAGATAAACACTCTTTCACATAGTGAACTCTCAGAAACATAAGACAGTATACACAATAGTTTCATGAACTACAATTAAACCAAAACTTGTATTCTACTTTGATATCAAAGTTAATGTTCTGATTTTTTTTTCCCTTACTACTAATTATTTAATGAGCCTTTTTGACAAGGGACTCATACCGTTATCAGCTGATGTGTAGTTTATTACTAATAATTTAACTTTTTTAAAAAGTTAAATCACCCTTAAAGTTTCAGCCTGGATATCAAAGAGCAGAAGAGTGCTTTCTTTTATAAATTTTTGTTTCCAGCATACTTGGGGGTGGGTGTAGAAAAAGAGAAGGATTAATATTTTTTAATTGGTTTACAAATGTAAACAAGTAAGTCCAATTAGCATATTGTTAGAATTTTATCATATAGTCTAATCAGACTATACTATTGTCTACAATAATTGCCTAATATTAGCCAATTAGTTGGTCTTGTAACCACAAGGTTCCGGGTAGAAATTTTGCAACAAGCATTCTCTCAAACATAAGATTTCAGCTTTTAGAAAACATTTCAGTAATAAGATAATATTTTGTCCAACAGCTTTTGTTGCTCCAAAACTCTGTTTAATAAACTGGTCTCAAGACTGAAAATAGATCTTTTGAACATGAGCTGATTTTACACTGTCAAAAGGTTCTTTGTTCTTCAACAACAAAATGACAAGTTTCAAAACCTCTGAAGGTTTCAGAAAGTTGAACTGGAATCATCCACATTCCTCCTGCATAAAATATCTGACAAGCCCTTCTCGCAAGTAGGTTTTCTATTATATCTCCTTAATAAACTTAAATACTTCAGCAGTCAAAACATTTTACACCTGAAGCAGGCATCTTTGCTCCTTAGCCTCATCTCTTTCAGTAAGAAGTTACCTGTATTTTTTAAAGGAACAACTGTGTGGATTGGCCTCCTTTCTTTTCCCTCCCTAGATGCAATAGTTTTCACATTGTTCTTCTTTCTATTGTCCCAAGTACTGCCTGAGGAGGATCAGCACCTCTCCAGCAAGCCAAGAATTGAGATAATCAATCCTCAAGAGAAGCAGAGCATGTCATTGGGGGAAACTGTTAGAGGAGCAAAGAAAGTAGCTCACATGATCAGACTCAGGATGTCTTAAGAGAACTTTAAGTAACTACAGATGTATCATGCTGTGTATCCAGCCTGTATATTTGCATATGAGTATATAGACGCACTAACACTTACTATACATGTAACCTGTGGAGAAGATTTTAAATTTTTTAAAAAGAAACAAGTTTGAAATGAAGCAGTACTGTAGTACCTACCTGTGTACATCCTGAGGTATGCATTTCAGATTTGAGAGTAGTCAATTCCATTTTCCAGATGTCTTGTATTTTTAGTTGATTTTACATATATTAGTAGGATTTGTGGTAATTCCTATACAGCAAGAAGCTCAAGTTATTAGTTGTATTTGGTCATGCAGGCAGGGGGAAACCCATTTTCTCATACCACAGCAGCAGGGGTTACTGATGAGGCTTGGTCTACATGAAACAAGGAAAGTATTTCACCTTTGCTATTTAAGAGCACGTCACACAAACCGGTGATTATAAGTGTGACTCACAATGAGTAGGATGATCTAAATGAGACCTACTTTTAAAAACAAATTCACTAATAAACTCTGCTTCCTTCCAAGAATTAAGTGCTTTAAAAGCCAGCGCATTCCACAGTATTCTAGGTCTGGAAAGGGCATCAATGTCAACCCCTTATCACCAAGTACAAACCCCAAAGGTACTCTTCTAAAGGCTGATGGTGAACTTTAGACTGCAACAGCAGATGATACTGGAGGAGAGATGGGTAACACCAGCATTATGGTCCTGTGAAGCTCCAACTCTTACAATACTCAAAATACAACAGACATCATTGCCAAGGTAAAAAAAAAAAAAAAAACCAAACCATACAATTGCACTGTGGAATCTCTAAATAGTTGCTCTCTAGCAAACAGGCAAAACAGTTGCTTGCCAGCAACCTGTAAAGCTTTCATGCCATGATAACAGGTACAGCCAAACAAGAAGGGGGAAAAAAAAAAAAAGGAAGATCTCTCATCATTCATCATTGGCTTACAAATGTCTTCAAGTTAACTAGCAATGGAATGACAGTGAAAAGTGTGATATGAAGTGATAGCAAATGGTAATATGAATGATAGTTGAAAGAGTGCTATGAATTGGGAACAGTATCATCAGACTACATAGGGCAGCAGTCTTAGAACTAGATGATCTTTGAGGTCCCTTCCAACTCAAACCATTCTATGATTCTAAGACCACTGCCATGGGCAGGGACACCCTCCACTAGACCAGATTGCCCAAAGCCCCATCCAACCTGGCCTTGAACACTTTGAGGGATGGGGGGCAGCCACAACCTCTCTGGGCAACCTGTTCCAGTGCCTCACCACCCTCACAGTAAAGAATATCTTCCCAATATCTAATCTAAAATCTACCTTCCTCCAGCTTAAGGCCATTGCGCCTGGTCCTATCACTCCATGCCCTTGTAAACAGCCCCTCTCCAACTTTCCTGTAGGCCCCCTTCAGGTACTGGAAGGCTGCTAGAAGGTCTCCCCAGAGCCTTCTCTTCTCCAGGCTGAACAACCCCAACCCTCTCAGCCTGTCTTCATAGCAAAGGTGCTCAAGCCCTCTGATCAGCTTCGTGGCCCTCCTCCTCTGGACTCACTCCAACAGGGCCATATACTTCTTATGTTGGGGCCCCCAGAGCTGGACGCAGTACTCCAGGTGGTGTCTCACAAGAGCAGAGGGGCAGAATCACCTCCCTTGACCTGCTGGTCATGCTTCTTTTGGTGCAGCCCAGGATACGGCTGGCTTTCTGGGCTGCTAGCACACATTGCCAGCTCATGTTGAGCTTCTTGTCCACCAACACCCCCAAGTCCTTCTCCTCAGGGCTGCTCTCCATCCATTCTCTGCCCAGCCTGTAGTTGTGCTTGGGATTGCGCCCACCCATGTGGGGGACCTTGCACTTGGTCTTGTTGAACTTCATGAGGTTCGCATGGGCCCACCTCTCAAGCCTGTCAAGGTCCCCCTCGACAGCATCCCTTCCGTCCAGTGTGTCAATCACACCACACAGCTTGGTGTCATTGGCAAACTTGCTGAAGGTGCACTTGATCCCACTGTCCATGTCACCAACAAAGATGTTCAACAGCATCACTCCCAGTACCAACCCCCAAGGAACACCACTCATCACTGGTCTCCATTTGGACATCAAGCCATTTACTGCAACTCTTTGAGTGCAACCATCCAGCCAATTCCTTATCCACCAAGTGGTACATCCATCAAATCCATGTCTCTCCAATTTAGAGACAAGGATGTTGTGCATGACAGTGTCAAATGCTTTGCACAAGTCCAGGTAGATGACATCAGTTGCTCTTCCCCATTCACCAATGCTGTAACCTCATCATAGAAGGCCATCACGTTTGTTAGTCACAATTTGCTCTTAGTGAAGCCACGTTGGCTGTCACTGATCATGTGCCTGAGCATAGTTTCCAGGAGGATCTGGATCTGCTCCATGATCTTGCTGGGCACAGAGGTGAGACTGACCGGCTGGTAGTTCCCAGGGTCTCCCTTTTTAAAAATAGGGGTTATGTTTCCCCTTTTCCAGTCAGTGGGAACTGAAATAAGAAATAGATCTTACACAAGGTCTATAAATGGAACATAGCATTAGATGAGCCACACTGCCCTAAATTTAATTCCTCGTCCTTTAACCATAGGAGCAACTGCAAGGATAAAGAAATAGAGAAATTCTACAGGGACATCAAAAGGTTCTGGCAGCTGCTTCTCAATGGGACACAGACTCTGGACGCCAACCATCAGCTCTGCCCCCACAAAAGCACAACCGTGCAGTGAAGTCCATGCATGCGAAGTCAAACGGCAGAGAGTGACTTGCGAGTAAGAATGACTCAGTAATAAAATTGTTTTTGTCCATTCATAAACCAAAGTGATGCACAGCCATCGTATCAGCAGATGTAAACTAGATGAATGTTATCATCATTTCAGGAAGTGCAACTCCACCATGAAAGCAAGTCAATATTTCAAAACATGTAAAGTGGCAACACACAAAAGCAATACACTTCATTTTCTGCCTTGGCAGACAAGCCTATAAGTGGGATTTCCATTTACACATGATGGTGTGAGCAAGACATAATATGTAATCTAAACCTCTTTTGATATCTTCCACGGAATTTTGTTCCCTTTATGTTTCACAGCAATAACAGTCTCCCCATTCATTTTGGATGCAGGTACCACATAACCCAAGTGTCTGCCTCACCCCGGCCCACACAGAGCATGAGCTCATCCAAAGTCTTTGGACATTCTTGACTGCATTTGCTCCTCTTATCCATCTCACCTCTCTCTATCTGAGCAGCTCTGAATAGACACTGCAGATGAAGGAAACATGCTTCCCCTTTTGCCAGCAAAGGGGAAAGGGTTTCCCCAGCCTGCACTGCCCCCCAGCCCAGAAGGACTAATACTCCCTCGTTTGAGGACCAGTCATTCTGGGTGAGGAATCCCACTTTGGGGGAAGCTAGGCACCTTTTTTAAGTATGAGTAGACTCATTAACTCTTATGATCATCACTGACCACCAGTATACATGTTAGAGGAGCCACTTTTTTATAGCCTTGTACTAGTTTTAAGTACATTTCCTGCTTACAAGGCTTGTGGACAACTGTAAAGTATTTCCAAATAGGCTGTTACAAATAATTCTGAATAACTGCCATTCAGCAAGCCTTTACAGACATTGTTGCCTCCTTAGAAAAGGAGATTGACTGAGAACACTAAATCGATACAAGTCCAAGCTGATCCTTGGCTTTAGCGTGAGATTGAAAATTGTCCTTCGAGTGTTTTGAACACTTTTGTACTTCCTTTAAGGTCTGCACAGCACTGACCAACCTTGAAAATTCTCCAGGTACTCAATGATATTACTTAAATGTTAACTAGTAGGTCAGATGGCAGAAAGTGTTATTCAACCAAAACCATAAACAAGAAAATTTTACATTGTCTGAGGTCCTCTGTTTGCCTTCCTATTCTTTGGCAGTAGCCAAAAAGTCCCACTGCCCTATCTGACATCTAACAGCTTTAAGTAGCTGAAAAAAAAGCATCTTCATCCAAGAGACTCCTGCCTTGCCAACAAGGAACCTTCAAGTCTTGGAGACAGTTCAAAAATCCACATTTTACAAAATTAAGTGCAGAATCAGCCCTCCGTGTCTATTATTCCAGAAACATAGAAAATAGGCCCATTTTGTACAAGCATGTCTACAGCAGGTTTTCACTTTTATCCTCATCATTTAATAACATACATTAAGAACTTAGAAGCAGTACCATTATATTCTAGTGTGTTCTCATTATTTACACAAGCACATGTACTCATATACAGTAACAAGATTTATCACCATAAAACAGGAGCTAATCTGCCAGTCAGGAGCAGTAGGATTATTCTGATTAAATGCAGAAATTCTCATCAACACAAGCCACCTTAGGCTTCAATAATTCTTAGAGATTTAGGGTGCGATTCCTTTCTGTCTAAATTACATCCCTGAAATAGGTCAGATTAATCTCACCCTAGCTTTACCTATTTCTTTCCATTGACTATACACAGACCAGGGTGACTAGTTCAAACACAGATATACAAAGCTGGGTGAGATTCATCTTACTTGAGATGCCTACACGGTACCAGAAAGCTGTCTTTCTGTAGTTGTGTTGGTTTTGGCTGTGATAGAGTTAATTTTCTTCATAGTAGCTCATGTGGGGCTACATTTTGAATTTGTGCTGAAAACAGTGTTGGTAACACAGGGATGTTTTGTTCACTGCTGAGCAGTACTTACACGGAGCCAAGGCCTTTTCTGCTTCTCACACCACTCCACCAGAGAGTAGGCTGGGGGTGCACAAGGAGTTGGGAGGGGACACAGCTGGGACAGCTGACCCCAGCTGATCAAAGGGATATTCTATACCAGACAACATCATGCTCAGCATATAAAGCTGTAGAAATTAGTTCTGTAGAAACTAGTGGGAAAAATTGTTTGAAATGCTGAGTGATCATAGTTTTTACACATCCTAAACCAAAAACAATTTTTAAAAAAGGAGAAAAATAGAACACAATCAAAATAGCAAAACTACAACAAAACTCACCTCCCCACCCCACTGACCTGGAAAGACACATTTTGAAGCCTTAGTTTGTTCACTCTTACAAAAATAAAGACTGAGAAAATTTCACAGGCAACAGAAAAGCAAAACCATTTAAGGTTAAGGACAATATTGGCAGCAAACCAAATACAAATAAACTGGCTTTGAACTTGCCTTAGCCAAAAATTAGAAGGCTTGTAGTTTTCACAGGAGCTCAGCTGGGGAACAACCAGCCTATAACAATGCAAAGAGCCTTGCTAAATTGGAGATGGACTATAACCAGCCTTCTCAAAGAGATTTATACACACTATAGCAGCTGTGATGGCAAGAGGAAAGACAGGATGACTCAGGAAGTCCCTTCCAATCCTATGCTCCTAATTTAAGGTTCTACTTAATACAGAGGTCACACTAATCAAAGAGCAAATAACAGCAGCATTCACATAATCTAAGATACAACTTAAAATCTCTCCACTTCTTTCCTCATCTCACCCCAACTCAGCCCCCCCTCACCTTCATCCAACCTTAAGCCACTAGTGCCAGATAGACTAAGCATCCTTATTGCTTTCTTCTAGTAAATCACCTCCACCCTGATACTGAAGAAAGAAGAAGGCAACTTCTAATCCCTCTTCCTTCATTACCACAGAGGGGATACTAAACAGCTACACAACAGAAAATAATTTCAATTCACCCCAGCAGCAGCCTTATTTATACACTACACAAAATTACATTTCAAATCTGAAGGATAACACAAATAAATCACTCTGGTAAAATACTTCTTTTAGGAAACCAAAGATTATTTTATATATTTATGATAACTAACTACAAGATATAATCTAGAAAACACATCCTACTTCCATTTGCCAGGCAGATTTATCTCACCAGAACAGTTTGCTTTTCTCACTGTAGCACAGCTCCACAGCAAGATAAACTCTAGTGCTGAGTGGTAGGCACCAGCTAAGAACTGGCTGCAATGAGAAAACAGCTTTCACTTGGGCCTTACAGGAAGGCTCTCCTCTTCTTTGGGAGGATAATTGAATATCAGAACTAAGAAAGCAAAACAGCAGCACCTGTGGAGGTGGCACTGACACTCAGAAAAATGGATCCCTAAGACATTTTCTAGGGAAGCCTGTAAGCACTTGATGAGAGTATATATTACCTAAGTAAAACAAGCACATAAAACAGCTGCAATGTCTGTGCTGAGGTGTGAACTACCATAAGAGCAGAAACACTTACAGGAATGTTAAAAAAAAAGTATGAACATTCATAAACAGGATTTTAAAAACAAAACTCATACCAACTCCCCTCTCTGAAGAGCGGGTAGCACCCAGAAGCATGCCTAATTCCAATGTGGCTAGCTCAGGAGAGGGCTACTAAGCCACTGCTACTCCTTTTGCGCTCCCTGCTACACCATGTTACGCTACATTCGGGAGGGAAGAAGCAGGGACTTGAGGCATCTGTAGCTGCATGAAACCTGCACGTTAGGGAGATGCATTGCAAGAGTTGCTGGTAGGAGCGGTAGAAGATGTCCTGTTCGGCAAAGTGGGGTAAGTAGCTCAGTGCTGTCTGGCAGGGAAGAGAGGGGTGTGATGGGACCAGGGAAATGTGGGTTGGTGCTGGTGGGGGCAGGGGAATTTTGTGTAGCGTGTGATGTTATGGTGATGGATACTGTAAAGCGATGTGTTTATGCAGTGCAGCAAAAGGTGTTTGAAAGTCCTATTTGCGCCTGATTGAAGGAAAAGTTTCTTCAGGCAATTACTGAGGGAAAAGATATTATTCAATGGAATAGGAAGTGACTCAGGACAGCAGTCATATAGTCTCACTATTTTTGGTGAACGCAGATTGGTTTCAATGACCAAAGTCACATTTTGTTCAGTTAAATGGAAAAAATACAACCATTCAGTCCTTGTTGTAGCTGGTGCCTGGACTTAGTGCTCTTGTGAGAGGATGATGGAGGACAATTTGCATGAGTTGTTATTGCAAGGGGAGCAGTATTTGCATAACTAACCTTTCACCTGATTAAGAACTAAGAGACTCATGGGGGCAAATCCCTGAACCTAAGCAACTTACTGAAAAAATAAAGAAAAATAGGACACAAAATTAAGTAGCTTTACATGATCCCTTCACAGCTTGAAGCTAGTCCAGAACTCAATGAAGATTGCACTGATATCAAGGGAACCCCATTATGAAGAAAGAACATGATGTTATAAATGGGAAAGGACAAGTAAAGTATGCCCTCCAAAATGCTGCTGACCCTGGTGAGAAGGTATATACTGACTTTATCGGCTATTTCTGAATGAATAATTTTTCCAAAAATACACTATTTAAAGTTTTCTGAGATGCTAAAAGGAATCATTGCTGCTCTCAGCCAAGCTCTTCCCCACTAATTGCAATAGAGTTGCTATTAGCCAATTCCCCCGGCCTCTCCAGCTTCCACAGTGATTTGAAACCCTGATAATGTTTTTCATTTTGTTTCTTCTGTAGACAGAGGCAAAAGCATTTCCTTTCCAACAGCATGACACAGGCTACAGACAGCCTGACGCCAAAGCTTTCTGCAGATCAATATATTTAATGCATTTGAAGTCAGTAAAATCTCTCAGGCTAGTCCAGGGTTGCCTGAGGAAATAGAAAGCCGAAAGGCTAGAGAGCTGTGTGGATATGGATTTAATATTCAATTTGCTTACTTAAGGATCTCTCCATTTTAACAGAAACCCATTTAAGTTACCTTGGGTTGTAATTAGAGTATTTTTGTCAAAAGGTTTTGGTGGTACAGAGAAAAATTTAATGTAGTAAGTGGAGTCAGATACACTCAAAGCCAGGTGAGCAGGAGGTATGTGTATATGCATAAAGACAAAAGAGTGAATAAATCCCAAAGATTGTGGGGACAAAAATATTATCTATCCCATCACACCAATTCTTTCTCCCCATCTCCCAGATTTATTTTGTTCACTGGAATATTGCTCCAGCCACTCGGGCCTTTCCCACAGGCTTTCCTCATTTACCCAAGATACCTCTCATTGTCATTAACCTTCAATCTTTATTGCTCCAAAACATCTTTCTTGCCCATCAGTGAAGTTTTACTGCCTCTTAAATACAAAAGCCAGAGGCAATCACGCAAGTGAGGAAGTCAGTTGTTCTCCTATCAAACCTATCAGAATTGTTCCCCTTCCATTCAGCCTCAAAAATTCCCCAGGGATTCCAATTCATTCTACCTTCTTTCCCCCTCCCAATCCACAAAACTGTATATCAAGAAAAAAGGAATAAGCCTCACTAAAACAGCTGCCATATTTTTCAGTCTTACTTTGTATCCATCAAAAAACATTATTATGTATTAGGCTAGCCTGTAAAACTCTGTAACACCACAGAGCAACTGCTACCTTGCTCTCAATCTTTAAAAGCCTCTAAATAATGGTACCTCAAGTTCACTATTTGTCTTGCAAAATAGAAGCATTTTTATTCCTTACAATTGGAAAAGCAACTTAATAAACTTCAGCTCTATGTACAACCTTGGGCTGACAGAAACAGTGAATAAATTAACATATTCCACCTTAACATAGTATTAACTATGATGCTCAAACACACATTGCTTTAAATGCAAGTATTAATTATTTCATGCTAATATTTCAGCAAGAATTAATGCAATTATTTCATCAAAGCAGATGCAGTGGGAGGTAGGCAAGGAGATGTAGCTGTTACTGGTTTGTGGGAAATAAATTGAGTCTTTCAGTCATTTTTTCTTTTATGGATTAGGTGGTTAGAAAGAAAAATGTTGCCTTTCTCCTACATCAAAAGGTCTGGCTATGAAGTTCCAGACCACTTGTGCTGCTTTCCTGAATACTAACAGTCCCTGTTAACTCAATAATATTTACAAAGTCTTTGCAATAATTTTTATAGGGTTTTTATTGAAAATCTCGAAAGTGAGAATCGGGGTATATCACACAATCATTAAATTTAACATGATTTATTTCTCTCTCTTAGTGCATCTCATTCTGTTAAAAATCTTCATCCTGGAACATTATAGTGCTACAAGAAAGTAGGGTCCCTACCACAAATTCCAGGACAGTATGACTCCAGCAGCTCTTAGGAATGGCACTTTATTCCTTTGCAGCAAATATATGAGGGGAGCAAGTGAATTATATCATCTGGGTTCAGCACAGCAGAACAGGAGAGAATTAAAGGAACAGCTTCAGTGTCTGGGTTTTGCACAACATTGTCTTGTGTTTTGAAATGGCAGAAACCAGCTGCGGGCATTGCACCTTTGGAACAGGTCCTCCTGATGCAATATCAGAGGCGTTGGGCAGCAGCCCAGCTCTCTGCATGTCTCTGCTTACCAAGTCAAATTGCAGATGCGCTGCTTCAGCCAGAAGCTTTACGTGACGCCTATCAAAGTTCTTAAAGAACTTAGTGATCAAAAAAGTGATCATCCCCTCTCAGAAAAACTGTCCTCGTTGGGGGTCCTGAGGCCTCTCGTGGCTTGAGGTTCTTGTGATGGAAAAGTTTAGTCTGAAAGCAAGTAAGCAATAAAGATTTGCACATGCGTTCACATCACAATGCTAACTCTCTCTGCATAAACTTCTCATTGAACAAATTCTTCCTAGCTGCTTGCCCCCACTTTTCAGTAATGCATAATAGAATATATGCATTTAGAAAACAAGCACCATTTCCCTTGTGTCTGTTCTTCCTTGTGATCTATCAAAAGCAGGTTTTGCCCATGCTTTCTAAAGAAACAGCTGTAATGTCACATAAGAACTGCTTGCTAAAAAGGTAAAAAGATGTGCTATGAGATACAAAAAAAGGCCTTTTCTATTTCAACAGGTCTCACATCTGAGCAGCAAAGCTTCTGTTTTGAACTTGCATTCTCAAGGATCTCGACTGTAATTTTTGTACCCCACACTACAGGGCTCAAACTTTGCACATGATTTCCCAGTCCATGAAAGTGTCTATTCTATCTCTTAAATCTAAATACGGCATACATAATGCTGTAGTATCTAGAGAGTCCAAACAATACTGTCAGACAGATGACAGAAAAAATACTCTGCCTGCTAACTTGTACTCTTTTATATGCCAGTAGTGTAGGTAAAAACTCCAGTATAGTCAATCGGCTTGTGGACCAGGGGCCAAATTCCTCTCTGCTGTATATTGGAACGGCTCAACCAGTTGCCTTCAAATAACACGTGCCATTTCATTCCAGCAAAGAGTTTGCCCCAAGGGTCTTGCTAACGCTTTTGATCATAAACACTAAAAGGGTGGTAATCCTCAAGCTCAAATGAATTAACATGCTAGGTTTCTATGGCTCAGAAAAAGCAAAAGCTGTTCAGTCTACTGTGAAAAGAAGACATTTGTCTGATAAATGAAAAAAACCCCAAACAAACCAACCAGAATGTTGTCAAAATAAAAGTGTATATGATGGTTCCAAAATACAAATAATTCACTCCTAAGCACAGACAAAGATAGATATTATGGATGGCAGGACACAACAATGCTCTTCTGGAAGTTTCTCATGAGGAAGACAAATGCTGCACTCTTTAAACTCTGATTCACACAAGGAAACTTGCTGAAATCACTGGGACCAGTCACCTTGCTGTGAGGTGACCTACACTTCCCAGTGCAAGACTAGAAATACAGCCAACACCAGCTCACCCCAAAGGGTAACTGATAATACACTTATTTTTTTGTACCTGTAAAATGAGTTACACCAAGAGACTTTCAACAATAGCAAGAGGTGAATAAGACTACACAATACTGCTGTAGACCTGGATTTGTTATACATATTTAATTACTATGCTGAAGGATTGCTAATGACCAACGGTTACTTAGGTTTGTCCGACCTGAAGAAAGCTGTTTGGAAATTTTAACGGACCTCTGATCCAAATGGGGACTGTAATGGCAGGGAAAATGCCAGGCTGTCAATTAAAGGTCTGGTGATCAAGTAGAGTAACAGGAATTTCTCATGCAGATTGCTAGATTTTAAACTAGCTATTATCACTCAAATAAAAATCACAAACTTTCACGTGGACAAGTCCTTCCCTAAAACAAACACACATTTGCTCGAAAAGCAGCAATATAATTTCCAAAAAGGTATTAAGAAAGGCAGTACTGGAGTTATGATTTCTTATAACTTGCTGGAACAGCATTGTCTTCAAAAAAAGAAACAATAGCTGAAAAATATTAGGGCAATGAAAATCTTGCCCAAAAGACAAAGAGACATACTACAGAAAGACAAAGCAGAATTCCTTTTTACATAACCATTTCTCAAGAAAGCTCACTTTTATGTTCTTTTATTCTGCTTCAGTTCTGTAAAGATCTCTTCTTCCCAGAAGTTTCTACTGTAATTGTTGCAAAGGATTAAACTAAAATGGCCCTAATATTTTCAGTAAGAGAAAGAATAGGAAGAAACACAATAACATTATACAAGAGTATGGAGAATGTAAATTACAATACCTTCAACAGAGCATGATTAAATTGTATTAAACAATGCTGTGAACTGTCAGTAAGTACATCTATAAGCCATATTTAGGTTAAAACAATGAAGACAAGACAACATATTTTTTCTGCTCAGGTTAACAGCTCTAGGTGAAGTTAAGATGGGTGTCAATTCAAACTTCCAACCAGAAACAAAGCCCAAGCTATTTCATCCTGCAATAGTCTGGAAAAGAACCGCAATTCTCATGTGAAGTGACTCTAAGAGGAGAATCTTAATACCATATGTTGGTAGAAGAAGAAATCTTATTTTTTTAGGTGGGTTCTTGATCAAGAAGAAGTTAGGACCACATGCAAACTTACACATCTGAATATGAAAACTGCCACCAGAAAACGCTTGTTCGGTGACTGCTGAAGCTCATTTCTCACCCTTTCTCTTTGAAGTCCCACAAGCATCTCCACCTCAGCAACAAGGTGCTCATCTCAAATTCAGATGCCCCTGCCACCCTGAAACAACACCTAAGCCCCAAAATCTCAGTCTGCTCAGGGTGCACCTAACAGACACAGGCAAATTTGCATTTCTTGGAAAATACTCTTGTTTTCTAGGGTGCAGCCGGAAGAGGTAGTATCCCATATTACACAAGCATACAGCTGGAGCACTCACTTGAGTGCAAGGGATTTCATTTCCAGGCTCTCCCCACCCTGAGGTGGTGTGGACACCCACTTTCCAACAGAACTCCAAGCTGGTCTGGAACACAGGAGTGGGGAGTGGTCCACTAGTCCCACTACAGCCCTGCCAGAGAGGAGTAAGTTGCAAATTTCATGCAGCTGGCAGAAAGCTTCATGAGAGGATAGCACAGCCCAGTGGCTGGGCAACTTGGTGAGGAAGAGCCCTGGGTATCACACAGGCAATGAGTTCCCACATATCTGCTGGGCTGCAAGGAGGACCACGAAGCCTGATGGGACCTACCTCTGGAGAAGAGCCCGGACTCTGCTGCCTGTAGGCACTGAGCTGTGCTCAGCCTTTGCTATGGGCTATTTCAAGGCGGTTTCTGCTGCGTTTGTAGGTTTCCACCCAATCCTGGCATGCACTGCAGAGGGAGAATGTGTGTCCCAACCCTATGTCTTTATTGAGCCTTCCTGGGACCGGCTACTGAAGACACCTGTTTCAGCCCTAAATATGACAGCAGAGAAGCACAGAGGCTACATTCTGCCCTTTGTTCTTACACATAAAGCATTTCTGACCCAACATTGTAAACACTTCACAATCCTCCCACCAACTGCAGTGAGAAGTGTATTGCATCTTCTGTGTTTTGATTTAACTCTCCTCTGTATTTTGCAGCTGAGGACAAAAATGTTGTCCTTGTGATAAATTTCCTTACCACAAGATTACAGACACTAACAACAATAAAGAAAAGAAAAAACACTAGAAAAAAAGTGCATTACTTAGACAAAATAATGGAAACCATAAATCACTGCAGTGACAGGATTAAATGTGAAACCTTTAATTATACATTTAATCATTTACCAACTTCTTATTTTCCCTGTAGTAATGTTCATGAAGCTTCAATAAGCTTTGAGTTTGAGGATATTTTTATTTTATATGTGAATTGCAAAAGCTATACACATAGAAATGGTTTTGAGAACGAAAATAATATTAACTTTAATCTTCAACTATGCTGACACCTTTACTGAACACCTTTATTGTTCTCAGTCACATTGGCCCTCACTTAATGGCATCACTGTATAAATGCACGGCAAGCCCATCTCCATTTCACAGATATTATATAAAATACAGTAGAAATAAGGGGGAAATAAGTGGTGGTTCAGAAAGTACACTACTGTATTAAAACAAGAGAATGCAATTACATTGTTGAAGAAGACGCTGTGTTATTTATGAAGTATGGACAGACCTGTGCCCACAGGCTGTATGTGCTCCTCTCCCTTTTCTGCAAGGAGGCAAGAAGCATCTGCTAAAGCAGAAAAGTGACTTCCCAGCCCTTGAACAGCTTTTCCTATGGATCCCTGAGTCCAGCAACAGAGACCAGAGCTGGTTTTGCTGTTGACATCAGGTTCAAAGTGGGCAAAGGAATAACCTGATTTCCTTAAAAATTCTGTGCACCCACATAATCTTTCGGCACACTCAGAGTAATACTTACTGAAAACAAACAAACATACAGAAAAAAAGCAAAACAAAAATTAAAAATAGCAAAATTCCCATTCTTCTAACTGGAGAGTAAGGCAAAGTCCAGACAGCCTTCATGTTTACACAGGTCCCCTGAAAGAATGTGCAGTGGGAAAAAGCAGACTTTCATCAAAGTCAAAACATTGCTTGTATGCTAAGCAAAACAGCCTAATATTATACTAAACACATCATCTAGTAGCAATTGTAAAGGCACTATTATACTGGTAGATATTGCATTGCATATCAGAGAGCTGTTGGCAGGAAAGTACTTGTCCTCTGGAGCACCCTTAGTGTTGTTCTATCATGTTGCAGGCTCTGGGAAATTGCCTTGAGGTTCCTAGCTGGGGTGGGCTGTCACACAGCTAAAGCCGTAGTTCAGCTGCTCTAAATTTTCTTGTAAAAAAAGTGTCCACTGGGCACGGGTTGCAGGAAAGATGGGTTTTCTCTGCTCCTTCAGCTCATGCTTTTTGCCCCAGCACAGAAGATGGAAGCAGATGGGGCCTTGCCAATGTTTAGGGTGCAGAAATGTGCAGGACCAAACACAGTGGGGAAGCACACGCTCAGAGGGACTTTCAGCCATCCCAGTGGAGGAGGGAAACATTTTTATTACGTCTTTTGCAGAGACACAAACCACCAGACGAAGGACTCCGAGGTAATCTTCAGCTTTTGTTTGGATTTTCTGCCATGTTAGTAATCTGTTTCGATTTGGATAATCTTTTTGAAAAATAAGTCATCCTCGGTACATGGGACTCTTGAACCTGTTGGGTTGGCTTGTCGGTACTTGACAGACCTCCTGGCTCACTGCTATGAACTGGAGGAAATGCTCCAGACTCTGCTGCGGTCTCTGCCTCTACCAATTTTTGGAACAGGCAAACTCAGAAAGAAAAGAGGACCATATAATTAGGTTCTGACTATCACATAAGTCGACTACACATTTGCTTCTCCGCTAGATAATTTTTTCCATTGCGTTTTGTAAGCAAGAAAAAATTGCCTAGGGAAAATAGGGAACACAGGCCCAGATCTGTAAGAGTCTAAGTACAGTCAGCACTGGGAAAATGAGTTTCCTTCCTTTCTTTCCTCTTTTGGATCTCTTTCTGAATCATGAGGAGTTTGGGCTGATTCGGTAATAGTTAGATATTTCTATTTCACTCACCCAATTTGAAAAGAGCCTTAACAGCACAACATGCATAAAAACCCCATGACGCAGAACTGCATATTCTATTAAATCCGTGTTCAAGGCTTAAACTGAAAATATAGGAGGTGGCTGGCTTAGTACTTCTGAACACGCGGGGGACCAATGTCAGAGAGCTGGAAGCAGGAGACATTTTTATCATCTTTTTCTTGAAAGTTACTGGAGAGGAAATTCCTGAGGCAACGTTTAAAGCAGGATCACTCATTGTGTACCTGACAACATAAGACTGAGATGCCGGGACATTTACTCACCCTGCCAGCAAGATGATTTGTAGGTCTTTGGAGTTTTTCTCTCTTTCCTGTCTCTAGTCCACTCATGCATCAGGTCCCTTAGAGATATGGGGCAGCCACGTGAAATTACGTTTCTTGCTCTGGGTGTAAGATGGTTTCCTGTGACAGAGAGGATATAGAGACCAAATGTGGCATATGAAGGCACTGAAACAATCATTTCCAATCATACTATAGTTCAAGTAGTTCCGACCTCCTGCCTTCAACAGTAGCCAATATGGAGGAATAAAACACCAAGAGACGGTTTGCAAATAAGCACCCTGGGGGGATCATTGCCTAGTAAGTGCCAGAATCTTTTACGCTGCCCTATTTAGTTGTAGAGAAATAATATGTGTGAGGAGAGTTTTCAGTGTTTTACTCTATAGTATCTTATATCAATCAATTCTATGAGTTAACTGAGCACGTTTCAAATAATTTTTTCTTTCATCAGTGTTAAATATACATTTATTTTTAAAGTTTCTATCAAACTGCTCAGGTACTACAGAAATGACCATGATCCTTTCTGAAATTTTCAATCCCATCATTCTACACATATTCACTTTCCTGTACCTTCTCTAAACTATCTTTTGTACCTGTTTTTCACTCCAGAATGTCTTCCTTAAAGATTATTCATTGGTTTTGTGGGGTTTTTTAGAATACCTATAGACTTTTCATCTTTAAGCGTGAGCTGGTCAGACCTAAACATATTTCAGAATGGTGACTGTGCATTTCTGTTTCCCCCTTTTCCTCCCTGTACCACCAAGTGAGCTGTGGGAAACCAGTTCAAAGTCAAGCATGATAATCATCCATGGCACTTTTCTGCTCCATTTCCTTCAGAGTATCAGTGCGTCTGGTAAAGAAGTGGAAGAGGAGAATTCGGAACGCACACACGAATCGCATCCTCTACAACCACTGGGCTGCCATAGGTCAAGTGGAGAAAAGCAAATATGCAAACCCCCAAATATACTGCACTTTTAATAACATTATTAAAAGCAGAAACAGGCAAATGTCTACCTTTGAGGATTTCAGATGTCCCCCAAATAATTTTTCTGATTTATCAGCTGAATAGCCAAGAGACTGGAATAATTCAGAAAAAAGAAACCAACCAAGAATGCGTAATTATGTTAATATTCTCACAAAGCCTAAAATACAAAGGACTTTCACTAGGGGTAACTTTGGAGGTGAAATTGGAAACTTCTCTTCAGAGATTTTTCTACTAAAGGTCATGGGTATCAAAATCTATCGTCTCTCTTTAGATCAGTTATAAAGCTACTATAAATAAAGTCTCCTATACTGCACC
Source organism: Balearica regulorum gibbericeps (assembly GCF_011004875.1). Classification (NCBI taxonomy): domain Eukaryota; kingdom Metazoa; phylum Chordata; class Aves; order Gruiformes; family Gruidae; genus Balearica; species Balearica regulorum. The sequence continues at coordinate 71,614,316 of NC_046185.1, forward strand.
TTGTCATTGATTCCCACTTCAGTGTAATCAGCACTGCAGACACAGGAAATTCTTAAAATAAACAGCAGTATTTTCTACTTACTGAACTTAAAATGGAATCAGGAGTTCTGTACTTTTAAGATATTCATTGTAATTGCTCATTGGGCATATTATTTTATTATTGTTTAGATGAACACAACTACTATATCAAAATACAGTGTAGCTATGAGAACAGTAGTTCATAATTTACCAGTCTCTTTACCACTAAGCAATTAAGTAATTTTACTGAATTATTTCTTAATAATAAAAATATAATAATTTCCAAACAGCAGTGTTAGCATTTACTGTTCTTAGAACCAGTCCGATATCTTCTATGACAATTGTAAATACATCAATATATCTTTCTTGGATAAAAATAGACTATAGAACTAGAAAATACAGTGCCTATTCTACTGAAGCTGTTAGAGAACTCACAGTGACTGTTCCAAAGTTCTCATTAAAGAAAAAAAAAATCCAGAAAAAAGTAAAAAAACTTGGAAACTTCTAAAAAAAACACTTTAAATTCTGTAGTAAATTTATTCTCATACAAATGACAAATCATGTTATAAAAGAAAACCTTGTGAAAATACAATGTTTTGATATCCTTCGGATTACACTGCTATATCTTGCTGAAAAAGACTTGGGCATGTGAAGATGGAAGGGTGGGAAGTAAGAAGGATGACCTGAAAAATCTAAACCCAACATTTGCATCAATATTTTTGTTTGTTTGTTTGACAGCTCAAACTGAAATGTATCTCCTGAAAACCAAGACAGCAAAGGGGCCCAGAAGAGCAAGCTGCTTGTGAGGACAGCCTCCCTGGTGGGCATGGACTTCCCAGCTTGCCATGTGGAAAGCCACACAGGTACAGCAGAAGGGCAGCGTGGACAGACAGAGCATGAAGAGGTTGGGAGGATTACTTGGGAGCAGTGCAGAACTTGTTTGTTCTGGTGTGCTTGGATGAAATTGGGGAAGCCAGACTTTGGCTGGACTTGAAACTGGTGAGGGACACAAGGAGCAACCTGATGAGCTTGTAGGGGAACATCGACAATAAAAGGAAGACTGAGGAACAGGTAGTTGGGAGAGGCTGGTGAATCTCCATCCTCGTAGATACTCCAAACTCAACTGAACAAGGCCGTGAGCAACATTATCTAAGTTTCTCTCACTTGGACTACGACATTGTTGATGCCCCACAGAGGTCTGTTCTAACCTACACGATTCTGTGATTCTATGAAATACTTAATTTTCCTGCAGTTTTCTTCCCTCCAAATAAAAGAAGGGTGGAAGTAAAAAGAAAAAACATACTGTGAATGGGGTAAAACTGTTAGACCACTACTAATTGCATTTTTATTTTTGTATTTTATCTTTCACTCTCTGTTACCAATGTGATTTTTTTTAAGCCATTCACCTTGTTCTGCTTTTTTTCTTTTACTGAATTAATGCAGTCCGACAAAAGATTAACTGACAACCTAGTTCTCATCAGATTGTTGACTGATCTAGGTAAGCTCCAAGTCTAGGTGGGTGCCAGGATTGTTGGTAGGCAGCTTTCCCTGTGCCAGATACGTGTTCACAAGTGTCACCATAAGAAGTGGGAATAGATAGGACATGGAGATCTTGAGTCCAGCCTTCACAAAAGGACCTATAGGGGCCTTTCATTGCAGCTGACGTTTCCCTGAGCAGAAAGCTTCTTCTGTACCATGGGATGGCACCAGACTGTAGGCACTATCATTTTTCTAGTGCTTGCTCCATCCGCTTCTCCCTCTTTGCCTCTTCATGTTTACCCAAAAAAAGGAAATAATTTAGCACCATACACTTTTCAAGCCTGAGTAAGCAGCTTAATTATTCAGACAAAATACCATTGATTTGAAAGTGTCTGGACAAACGACATTCAGGCTTGACGATCTCATTGAGAAGGACAGCCAACCTTCTTTGGGAATTTCCAGTTGTGTTACTTACAGTTCTTGTTGCTTTCTTTTATTTCAGGGGCATTTGATACAATACAGCACAACTTCTGGTATTGCATGCACACAGCTTTTGAAATCAGAGGAGACTTTGCTTAACATGCAGACCTTCAGCTTCCTCCGAATTCAAGAGCAACCTAGGTGCACCCAAAGACAATATATGAATCAGGGAAGCTGACAGAAGTGATAAAAAAATAAAATGGCAGGCTCAATTAAGCATCCACTAAAATGAACAGGACCGTATACATCTATAAATGACTTCCCCTTAAACATGAAGTAAATCTCACACCCTGTTGTTGACTTCTTACACCATGAATTCAACTTTCTCTAATGTCATTCCAACAAGCCATGCCTTTTTTTCTGCAGTCTTTCCGAGTGTAAGCATTCAGACAATGGACAATCATCTTCCCCAGTATTCATTTTAATCACAGTAGGCATGCTACAAAATACATACCCTATATACTACATTTACTAAAGGTAGGTAGGAAGCAACTTCCCAGGCTATGAATGGACCATATTACTCATTATGTTATTTGCTATAGTAGTTAAACACCAATCAGTTGCAGATCCAACAAATATCCAAAAATGGCTACCAAAAAGCCCTAAAATTAAGTTCTTGGCAAATAATAACTAATGCTGCACACCCCTACACTTTATGTTATGAACAATATGTACACTATATTTATGCAGAAGAAACCAGTATTTAAAACTCTTACATTTATCATAAAAATAGATTTTATTACAGAAAACAGTGCCTTTCCATAAGAGATTTACAATTGATTAAATAGGATGGCTTGTCCTAAAACACTTACATGATTGCATGCAAAGAAAACAGATGGTCTGTGTAACAGTAATTTGATTTCTTCCAGTAAACATTACTCATGATACAGAAAAGGCTTATGTTGATCTCTTCCAGAATGATGTGTGCGCTTTGCATCTGTCTTTAAATGAAGCCTGTAATTCCGTTCAAGAAACAGCACAGCAGCTCTGGTTTCCCAACAAATCAAATAAAATCAGGTAGTCTAATGCATCATTCCTCACTTAAGAGCCTGACAACACAGAGATTGATTTTAACTTTTCACTCTCACAGAAGTGCTTAACATAATGCCATGCTCCTTTCTCATTTACTCCTTTTATAACGCTTCTTCGTACCAAAAAAAGAACACCATTTCTACCTTCATCTCTGCCTAAGGGAAGCGTCATAAGCCAAAATACAATGTCTATTCTCCTGTGATTGGATCTAACATTCTTCTCCTTTATATAGCTGCAGGTATATAAGAAGGGAAAAAATTTTTACTGATAAGTCTCCATCTGTCCACCTCGAATTTTGTTCTATCTCTTGAGTCACACCAAGAATGCTGCTCAGGGAACTTCAGCACCCAAATTTCCCTGAAATTACTCAAGTTTTATGCTTCCCAAACACTGGATGAAATGCCATCTGCCTTTGTAAGGTGGATAACTCTCGTGAGGTCATCTAAATCACTGAAGTTCTTGGGGCCGAACCATGGATGGGAACTCTGTCACTTGTTCCCACAGCCTGACGGTCTGGGCTGATAAAAGACTCATGGTTGCCTTTTACAGATCTTTTGCACGCGGTGAGTGCAAGTGGATCTTTCTCAAAGGCACAAATTTAACCCCTAAAAATGCGCCTTTAAATCTGGCCCTAATTTTTACAGGGGCTTCACAGTGGTGTATATTCCATCATCTGCAAGTAATAACATTCCTGCTGGGATATAACCCTATTTGTCATTATCTTGTCTGGTTTGATTACTGTCGCTTCACCTGACTGTCCTGGACTTACCCCAGCCAAATGAAGTAAGGGCACAATCCTATTAAATGCCTGCTGGGAACACCCTAAGCTGCTGCTCTTGTCGGTGGGAATTACAGGTTCTCGGCACATCGTAACAGGTACTCAGACCCTTGAGAAATTGGGGTCTTAATTAGATATTCCCTCATGACATCATTGTGTGATTATTTAATGTTCTGACAAGACGCCTCAGCAATCTCACAGGCCCTGAATTAACTATCCTAGAAGAGCTCTTTGCCAACTGCAATTCTGTGAAACCTTTGTCATGCTTGGCCATGGAAGCAAATTGCATTTCATGGAGCATACGAAATGATTTACCCAATAAATTGGCTGAATTATATATAACACGAACCACTGGCCAGGCTTGAGATGTCCAGTTTTAAATAGCTGTTCTTTCTTTGTCCCTTTCCTAATCCCTTGCATGTGCCCTCCCCTCCACCCTTCCATGCACACTTTTTATTGTCCCACTGGCTGACAGAGCTCAGCAGCAGCAGCAGCAGAAGTCCTTGTGGCAATGCGGGATGATTCATCACGCAGTCTACATGAGGCAGATTAATTCTGCCAGAGGAGTCCCTTATTATAAATTTCCCTTTCTCCTGTCTGGCTCATCTGCATTATAATATTTGTTACTCACACGTAAATTTCCAACTCAAGCCTATCCATCCAGGGGCTGCTGAAGTTTTTTAATCTATACTGAAAAGTTTAACAAACCCCCAACAGAGTAAACATTTCTGCCTTGCAGCTGATGTTATCAAACACATCAATGAAATCTACACTAAGCATGAAAAAAAAAAAAAAGTGTAAATAACCAGAAGAGTGCTGAATGACATGGAATATCACATAACAAATGCACCCAACAAATGGTCACCTTTTTATCATTCCCTATGCATAACAGCTTTAGGCACAATCATCTTAGGGCAAAAAGGCACAGCATCAAATGTTTTCCACAGGATTTTAGCAACAATGCCATTCTGATTAGTAAACCCTGGCTCAAGTGTGCAAAATTATGGTGCTTAGCAATCAATATTCATCTCCCCTCCACTTTGTAGAAATGGAAGCTAGAGGAGGAATATTTGTACCACCTAACCTCCTAGGACACCCAAATACCCACCTCAAACCCAAGGACTGTACTCAGAGTATATCAGCTATAGGCAACTGAAACATGTGCTGTAGCTAAAGAATAAGAGAGACAATGACTGTCACATGAGAGGTATTAAAATACACTCCAAAGGTTGTATTTTTAGGAAAAGCTTTATTAAACTTCGAACTTCTCCATCTGTGCTGGGTTGCAACACGCTTCCTGAGACCACTACACAGAAATCACAGCACTTGCATGCTCTCTGCTAAGACTTGTAGTTCCTATGCTTTCAGAAGGTGTATTCGACTCTACTTATCTGTGGTCACAATTTCTACTAAGTTCAATTCAAAGAATTCACAGACATGGAATCTCTCCCAGCTCCCTCCCTGCCCTCCTACCCAGCCAAGGCTCTTGTTTTACCTGCTTACCTTTTAGGGAGGCTTTTTTCATCTTTCTATTGCTAACAACATTTCCATCGACTACATTTTTTTTTTTTATGAGCCTTCAACACAACTTTAAATTGTGTCTCACAAGCATCATCAAATCCACTTCCACAATGAGGAATCTAACTTCAGATAAATCATTCTACCAACTAGTTTCAACTGCAAAAAAACCCCCATTTCCTTGAGTGCTTTATGCATTCTGGAAAGCATCTGCTTTGCCAGGAGTGGATTAAATAACACTACCTCTATTATTCTAATAGTGCAGGAGATCATATAAAATATTTATATCATGAACTGCAGGCAAAATGCCTATTGTAAATTATGGTCTGGAAGCTCAGCAAGATCTTATATTGATAGAAAAATACCTCATTTAAAATAATTGGGCAATTTTAGTTATTCCTTATTCTACAAATCTCAAATCTTTTTGCTGTTTCCCCCTTGGGAACGTGATCTATTTTAGTAAGTACTATTTTCCATGTTCAAGGGTTTCCTGTGTACTAGTACAAACATCTCACCCACGTCATACTGAATCACAGGGCCAGCATAGAGGTAACTATAAAAAAATACAAATGCTGTCAGTGCAGATTAATGTTCTGCCTGAGCTTCTTCATTGCATTATACACAGCACCAGACAGTTTTTAGTACACAGCTATGAAGAAATTTGCTTAAGGCTCAATTTTCAGCTGACTTCCAAATTTGCAAACAAAGACCTTGCGTGTGCAGTTATTTGCAAAGACTGTACGCACAAAATCCCATCAATGTGGTAAGTTGGCACCAATCTGCATGTGCAAGAATAATGTTTATACAAACCGAATATCCTCTCTCCCCAGAGTTGTATTCTTGATTTTATTTGGGTTACTCCAATTCACTATGTGTGTATGCACAACTGCTTTATGATCACAAGCTCATTCTCACAGAAGTCACTTGTTTCAGCAGGCTCAAGTTCTAATTTAAAGGGTGCTTTTCTTAAAACATGGCAAATGCTACTCTTTCCCCACATTTCACAATTATGCAGTGCAGGATGGTTGGCATTAGTTTCTGCAACCAGCTAAATGCAGTGTGTGCATGCTCGTGCTGTTTTATGCAGCCCCAGGACAACACAGCATGAGGAAGGACATGAGCCATCCCTGTGCAGAATTTTCCCTGGGTAGCAGCATTTTCCATCAGTCTGGAGCCAGTAGGGACAGCTCACTGAATCACTGAAACTTTGGCTAACCCTGATGATGCTTTGCTGAGCATCATCAGCAAAAAGAGGAATAAAGACACAGGCAGAGGGAAGGCAAAGAGACACACAACAGAGAGCATGCTGTGCCTTCCCCTCCATTGGAAGAAGGCATCAAAAGCAACCCCAGTGCAAATCCCATGCAGCCTTTCACATGCTATGGGCAGGGAAGCTCTTTAAAGGTAGATATCTCAGTTAATAGCTCGAGTCAGCTGTCAGGCAGATGTCCAAGCTAAAGGCATTTTTAGTGGTCTTGAACAATCTTCTCCACAGACAGCCACAGGTGGTTCTATCCACACTTAGATTCAGAGACTACTCTAGGTTGCCCTTGCCCAGTTCAGGTTCCATTGCACACAATTTCCCTGAGAAAAGCAGCCACGCAGTGCTGTTGATATGTGAGGTTCACCTCCCTGAGTGAACAGACATGCCTTGCCCTCCAGCCTGACTCCCGTTAGTGAGGGCAGGCATGGGCAAGGGCATCAGGAGGAAGGGAAGCTGGCAGGAAACGAAGCACAGGTTTTCCTCGACTGTCTTGATTTTGTCAATTCTGCCTCAGCTCCAGCAGTGCCACTTGGCACGTGCCACCCTTTCCAACGAGAAACTGGGCATTAAGCAGTTCCTGCTTTTCCTGATCCATATCCCTGCATGGGTCTGCTCCTTTAGTTTGTGTTTTTATGGGCACCTCCCACTGCAGTGTCCTCCAGCACTCTCTTTCCTGTCTCTCGCCAGGGCTACCTCTCCCCTTGCCCCAAGAGGAGTGCCCTTGGAGCAGGTCCCAGCCCCCTGCCTGCCAACCCCTTCTGCCCAGGCTGCAGCAGGGTCTTTGCAGCCGCTGAGATCCAGTGCGGCCAGAGGAGTAACTGGTCTGTCCATTCATCCTTTTTGGGCTGGGCAAAGGACTTAGATGCCCAGTATTCTCTACTTCAGTAGATTCAAAACCATAAAGTCAATCCTGCTCAAAATCAGGATGATTTTCTAGGAAAAAAAAATAACTCATGTTATTGTAGCCTGGCTTGTGACTTGTTAATTTCCCTCCCTTCAGCCAACGTGTGCAAAACTGCAGTAACTTCAGACTGAAAAGTCAGCCTTGCGAGCATTTAAAATGTACACATTTCCCTTACCGTTTATGCAGACACCATGCTGACTCTCTGCTCACATCTATACGAAAACCCCCTCGCTGGTCTGATTTCTTCCCACTTTCCCAGCCTGACCCTCATGCTCCTACACTCCCACCAGTCCTTTTCTTCTTTTACTGTCCCCAGTAGAGAAAAAAAAATACAGCTAGAAAAGTGAACAATGAACATCCAGAACCCAGTAAGCCCTCATCCCATGAATTAGGTTTTCAAATGGTTTTTCAACAGAGATTTATCAGCTGCGTTGCTAGTGAATGGTGAAGCATTCAGCCAAATACCACCTTCTCTATCTTACTGCTTTAATGATACTTAAAATTCTTAAATAAAACAGAATAAATTCTCAGTCATTCGAAGTATGTAAAACAGTTTTGCACTGCTCTCTTTTTTTGTAGTTACCATCAACCAAGAAATTATCAAATTTATTTTGTTTATTGCTCAATAAATACTTTCAGTAATATACTGCTCAGTAAATATAATTTTCATTAAAGAAAACAACATGACAACAGAATTATTCAGGTACCTAAAATAATTCATTTCAAACTTGTTCAATGCCTGGAACTCTAAAAGCACTTTCACACATCTGTTCCTTCACTACCTCCTTGGACAAGACCTCAGGAACAACAAATCCCTCACCACTGCTTAAGCAGTCACACCTTGCCCTACAGCAAACAGAAGACCATCTCACATTATTGAGAGAACCCTTCCCAATATTCCTGCAGAAACAGCAAAGTGTTTGATTTTCACTTCCATTTTAATCTAGATATGATTTCTCTTACTTTATGTAGACATAAACTTGGCATCAGACTCATTGTTGACTATTTCAAGGTGTCTACTCTGGACAGTAAGCAACTGAAATGGCTGAAATGTCCACAAGGCTGCAGCCTATGTAAGAACTGCATTCAGCCTAAAATTTAAAGCAGACTGCAAGTAACAGAGTCTGATAGTGAGGAAGGGAAATATTTCGGGTAACCCGAGAGGGTCCAGTTCCGATTATCCCACAACAGGATCGCACTCAGATGTGACGCTGAGCTTTTATGTTATATTTAAACAGTCTTGCTGACATTTTTATGCTCTGCAGAGCAAGGAGGCAGATAAGACTTCGAGTGAAGCCAGGCATTCAGCTACTTAGCAGTATGTCCTAAGGTGACAAGGAGGGTTGAATTTTTGCATCCTCTCTTTTGGAGACCTGGTCAACAAACACAAAGCAGCAAATACAGACCAACCACTTGAGTAAGAACTGCTGTGTCAGACACAAAGAGAAAACTTATTGTGCTTTGAATTTCCTTGCCCTAAGATCTTCGGTGACAACATGTTGTCAACAAGTAGGATTCTATTGATGCATTCCTCTTTCCCCTGGCAAAATACAAACCAGGTTCCCCAATACTGATTTTAATATTAAAACATGTTCAGAGAGAGTCTTTTTCAGGTTCGTACTGAACATCTTGCTTGGCTTTATGGCTCGTCACAGCTGACATGATTCTTAATCAGAGCTCCTTTAAAAACACAGTGAATAGATAATAATATCTGGAAAACTAGGACATTAAAACTTTGATTCACATAGCACATCTCTCTCGTCTTATCATACATTATGCATAGCTGTACTATATTTTGAAGGAAACTGCTGTGACGTGTTTTCAGTGGGAGATATACGCATGACTACAGACTCCACAGCATATCAAAAAACAGGATTCTGATCTCTGGAAGATGTTCAGATAATTAGGCAAAACTGCAATATAGGAACATTTTGCCACAAACCAGAAATATTTTGGATTGATAGTGAAACACTTGGATTCTATACTACCATGCAGATATCTCATGGGAGTTATAGTTTAGGTGCCTCAGCAGCCCAGTGTCAAGGATATTTAGTTTTCCTAAAACTCCAGATTGCCATGAAAATACTATGTCATTGGAGGTATTCAAATTCTAGTTGGTACCCATCAAATACCCACAGCTGCCTACTTTTATCATGTTAGTTTTGCTTTTTAAAGCAATGGTAATTATTGACAAATTGGTATTGACTCTGATCTCTTTAACTGTTATGTAGATAAATTTTCATCCTTATCATTTATATGACAGTGCTAACATAATATCCCCACTTTAATGATGTGACTGACTTTAAAGATTCATAAATTCATTACTACAGTACAAATCAAGGTTAAAAGAGGGAGAAATCCCTTATCAGTATGAAGGACTCGTACAGTTTGCAAAAATCCTATATGAAATTACCCTTTTGTCTTTCAATAAGCAGAAATCTTCTGCAGTAGCAAATATTCATAATGGACTGTTTCATCTTGGCAATCATCTGAAAAGCATCTAATTTAATTAAAGCTTTAGGACAAAGTGATCTCCCCTTTAACAATTAAATATTTATGTTAACACACATATCACTTAATTGGTATAACATATCAAAGGGTATTAATTGATTGTATAGTGTCTAAGGACTGAAAAAAAAAAGTCTAGCACAGGTTTAAAAGTCTTTTCTGTATTAAACACTAAATAAAAAATTGCAAGGCAGAGAAAGGGCATCAAAGATATAATAATAAGCAAGAATTAAGACAACTGAGATTTTAATGATCATTAGCCCTGTGCTACCACTATGCTAACTGCTGGCAGTACAAGCTGCATGACAAGTCACCAGAAATGCTGTGTTCACAGAAGCTGCATTAACTAATGCTGGAATTGAGAGAAAGAACAGGAGCAGAGATTAGAGAGATCCTAGACTCAACAGTAGGTCCGTGTATTCTTGGTCATTAATCACTGCTGAACACTTGATTCCAGAGCTGTGCCAAAGAAGCTATAAGTGGCATAATACTATCTATGTCAACATGAACTGTATAAGGAAACAATATCTACAGCCTACATCATCTCAACAAAGATCAAAAGAATGTATCACATTTTATTCAATTATCTGGCAGAGAGAGGCAGAATTTAAATATGTGAAAGCCACACTAATTGGAAACATCCTTTTCAGGCTTTTTTCTGCCTTTCTCCTAGGGAATTAGAACATATCTGTGAAGGGGAGGAGGTGAGAATTTGTCTGAATAGTTGCTAAAATTAACTTAAATGTGCAGTTACAGGCCATCTCTTCAGCTAACAAGCACTTACTGATACCATTTTATTTAGTAAGACTACTTAGCATTTAGTAAGAATTCTACACTAACAAGTAGCTCAATGGGGAACATTCAAGCAACTTCATGGGGTAAAAATCAGAAATTAACCTCTTATATACTACTTTTTAAGGTCTTATCGGCTCTACTGTTAAAGCCACATTTTTTTATTTCTCTATCAAAGGTCAGAAAAGAAAATAAAAAATTAACAGGCTTAGATGTTCAGTACCAATTCAAGGGACTAGTTCTGGCACAAATATGTGTGATTACCATGTTAAACAGCCATTTGGAAGTGTAAAAGCTGCTCATTGAAGTTGCAAATATTAGCAAATAAAGCCCGTTTAAGCTATAGTGTTAACACTTTAAGCTGGCACGAACAGATGCTGCTACCAAATGTAGTCCTGGATCTCTCCCTTAATGTTGCTGCCTTTGTGAGTTTAACCCAGGCTGGTTCCTTCCAGAAACACTTGTGGCAACATCAGGGAGAACACAGGCAAGGGAATAAAGCAGTGGGGTGGATGGAGGACAGGATCTCTTCCTTCAGTGGCAGTACAAATTTAAAGTGCTTGATCTCATCTTCACCCTCTTTCCTAAAAGCAGAAAAGGACGCAGGAGAGAGATAATATCACAGCCCCAAAACCAGAAGGACTCTTCGCTCTACATCCCAGAACTAGCTGGGAATACAGTCTGTGGACTGTCCCCAGAGTTTATGTAAAAAGTTATGCAAATATCTAGTCTTCATCTCAAACTTCATTGAATTTGGAAAAGCTTGCTCCTTATACATATCCTCATGACTACTACACTTACAAGATCTTCTGTAGGAGCGGCTGGATGTGAATCTCTCCAACACAGTTCTGTGCACATCCGTTCGGCTATTTGCAATGAACTTTCTCAACATGATTTCCTTCAAAATACATTACATGCTATTCATCAGCTTTCTAGGGTTATGTTTCACAGTTAAGAACAACATTTGGTTCCCTGAGGCCTTTAGAAAAAAAGGAAGCAGAAGTTAAAGAATTATTCAGCAAATTTCAATCTAAGATGGACTGAGCAGTTGATGAAGACTTTCTTCAGAAGTGTAACATGAAATGGCTGTACTAGATCACAATAGATAGTCCAGTAATCTACCTTTGACAATAGCTAACAACAGATACTCATGGTGGGGGAAAAAAAAAAAAAAAAAATTAGACAAATAAAGAAATTTTAGTAATCATCATGTTTGGGACTTTCTGAGCCTGGACTGTTTCGTGCTTAATTAGTCTTGAGAGATCACTTTTAAATATATTTTTCAATTTATATTGAAATCATGCATATTTTCAGAATCTAAAATAGTGTAGAAAGAAAAGTTTTCCCTTATGTTTTAAAAATTCTGCAACTTCTTTTGATTAATTCTGTTTCTTGCATTGTGAGTAACACTGAACATTTGTTTTTGTTTAACATCATTACCATTTCATATTTAGCCATATCCCATCACAGTTGTCTCTTTTCAAAGCTGAAAAACTAGGCAATAAAATGATAGATGATATTCAGTGTTGATAAATTTAAAGGACTACGTGTGCAGAGGAAAATGCCCTCTTACTATTCCAACACACTGCTTGGTCTGAATTAGCTATTGCTGTTGAGTAAACAGATCTCAGAATCACCATGGACAGTTTTGTGAAAACATCCAGTCAGCTGCCGTGGCGGTCAAAAAGGCAAATATAGTATTGATAACCAATAAAGGAACAGAGAACAAAACAGAAAAGAAATAAGAAAGAAAGAAAGAAAGAAAGAAAGAAAGAAAGAAAGAAAGAAAGAAAGCATAATTTAATATTATTATTGTTATTATTGGTTATAATTGGCTATTATTATGCTATTATGCAAAACTAGCATGGGTCCATATCTTCACTGTTGCACACAGTTCTGCTTCCCACTCTGTGAGAAAGATTAGAGTAAAACACAACAAGGGATATATTATACACTACACCATACAGAGATCTCAAGAGGCTGGAAGACTGGGCCAACACAAATTGAATGAGGTTCAACAAAGATAATTATAACATCCTGAATCTGGGAGGAAATAATCCCAAGCAGCGGTGCAGGCCATGGACTGATTGGATTGGGTGTGTGTCCTTGTAGCAATGACACCAACCTGGGGCCTTGGCTGCATCAGCCCAAGTAAATCCAACCAACGAAAGATTGTCACTCTTTCATTGGCATTTGTTAGGTCACTCTTGGAATAATGTTTCCAGTTTTGGATCCCCACTTCAAAAGAGACAATGAAATATTGTAGATGGTCCAGTGAAGGGCCACCAAGTTGATTAGAGGGTTGGAGACCTTGATGCATGTTGAAAGGTCAAAGGAATTCAGTTTGCTCAACCTAAAGAAGAGAAGGGACAGAGGGGAGTCTGATCACATTCTCTCAATACCTAAAAGACAGTTATAGAGAAGATGGAGGTACTCTTTTCACATTCTCTCAATACCTAAAAGATAGTTATAGAGAAGATGGAGGTACTCTTTTCACAAGGACACAATGATAGGATAAGAAGCAATGGGCATCAGTTGCTTCAAAAGGAGATTTCATCACTCTGTATGAGAAAGTCCTTCACTGTGACAACAACTAAACATTGGAACAGGTTGTCCAGAGAAGTGGTGGAATCTCCCTTGCTGGAAGCAATTCAGGACTTGTCTTGTTGGGCCAATGGGTAACCTAATCCATACCCCTGCTGTCAGCTGTAGGTGGGCTCAGATGATCTCCAGAGGTCCCTTCCAATCTAGGCTTTTCCCTGCTTCTACACAGGAGGGCAGCAGGCACAATGAAATTTTTGAAACAGCTTCCACGGCAGGCAAGAGGCAGCAGACTAGCACTCTTTAACAAGGAAAAAGAAATGACAGAGGACAGAAAGGTGGAAGACAGAGGTTTATAGCATAATGAAAGACCCAGAGAAGGTAAGTATGGAACAGATATTCAGTCTTTTTCACTATACAGGAAGGAGGGGATATAAAATGAAATTTTCAAAGGGAAGACTTGAAAGAAAGTAAAGTACTTTTACCAAGAAAATATAACTGACCTGTGAAACTCACTGACATATTTCCTGGGTATCAAAAGAATAAAGGGAATTAGTAGGGCATGCTGAAATGAATCCATCAAGGGCTGTTAATAGAAGAGATGCAGAATTAAACTCTGGACAGGAAGTCACGAAGCACGAAGCTGACCAAACATGGGAGGCTATACCATGGCAAGGACATAATATGTACTCATGCCTTTTCTGAAAGGATTTTCCGTATTTGGAAAACTAGAGTTCACAGGAGAATGAGAATGTTTCACCTAAAAAAAATCTCAACAAAAATAAATTGTGATGCCTTTATTGCCATGTCTAAATGAGGAAAACATTCCCCAGCTCAGTGGCTCATCACTTTTTTTTTTTCTTTTTTTTTTTAAGATTTCCACTAAAAAGCTTAATTCTTCTCCTGAGAACAAAATTAAATCCTGCAAAATATACCAAGTTCCTAAGCTTTTGGACAGCTGACTACATAACAACCAACATTTGGCCTATTTTTCTTTTTTAACTGATGCTGGGAGCACTGAGATGGAAGAAGGATCATGCATATGATTATAGCAACAGTGGGAATTCTCCTGGCTTTACAAATGAGAACCATGGCTTACCACAGGGAAGCCACAGAACGCCTTAAGGCCCCAACTGTAGCAGCCTGTCTAAACCTGCTGTGCAGCAGGATTTGTTTCTTAAAATTCACAATTTACATCTTTTTGCCAGAAGGGAGGCTGCAAATTCTCCTATTTAAAAAAAAAAAAAAAGAAGAAGAAGAAGAAGAAAAAGTGTAAATTTTATCAGTAGCCTATGGCAAGTATTTATTTATTTCTTCTAATGGAAAGACTCCAAGGGAAACCTGACTCATTTAAAAGTGAAAGATGAGCTCACATGCATTTCCTTGCTAGCATTCTCAGAGCATGGTGCTGCAACGCTGCCCCATCACAGCGGAGCTCTTGTTAGGTCATTTTCCCTGTCACACAAACTCAGAGATAGCTAAGGGCAGCTGAGCTGCCCAGCCCCACCAAGAGGGGCACAGGTCAGGAACAGCCATAACGTGTATCTCCATTGGGATCAACGTCAGAATGCCGACTGGTTTCATTTCAGCCGTAATTTCCTATTCCAAGTGTTTATATGGACTAATGCAGGGTAGACATACTAATATCAAAATTTCTCTAGGTTTTTACACATTACTAGCATTAGAGGACCGAGTGCTAAAATTGTTGCTTCTTCAAACAAAATCTTTTTCTGATAGATGCAAATTTCACTGCTGCTTTTTGCTGTGATCAATTACCAAACCAAATGGCAGTATCCTAGGATAACACGCATCTTTGAGGTATATTCACAGGCATCCTGGCCCATAATTTTAACTGATTTTAAGGCTATTACATCTATTCTGTCAAAATATTGATAAGAAATTCAAACATCCAGATTTGAGTAACTTACAGCACATGGCTCAAACACTTGCTTCCCAAAATAAACAGCAGAGCATGAAATTTCTTTCTACTTTGCTTTTTGAGAATTCTTTAAAAATCAGAGATAAATCAGTGGGCCTGTTCATATATAAATAACTCATTTATCAGATCCATTGTGAAGTATCATTTCATTCTTTTGTGATCAAATGCAGATTCTTGAAAGGATTCAATTCTGTTTGTATAAAAATCTCCTTATATTCAATGAGAAAGAAACAAAATTTTCTTTTGCAGATGGTGGTAAGCAATTGTCCGAAAAGTGTTGAAATCTGCTTTATTCCAAGCCACTATGTTAATTTCCTATTGCAGTGATTTGCAAACTGTAATTTATTAATTTGTTTTGATTTGTGACAGTCAATTGTGTTCTTCAGCAGAGACGTTCTCTGGGTTGCCTTGGTTTCACCACAGAAAGGATACATTTCTGTTTTCTGGTATGTTTGGACAGATTACAAGGCCAAGGAACTGGAACAAGAATATCCACCAGATTATTTGGATTTTAAATACAAAGAAAACAAGAAAGCCATCCAAACCCACCCACTTGAATAACGACATTAATCTGGTGAGATTTAATGAGGAAGTAACAAATTTCAAGTTATGTGGATGACTGCGAAAGATTGGTGTGGGGCAGTGGATTTCACAAGATTTCAAAAAAATCTAGGAGAGAAAACTTTAGACTCAGTAGATTAAATAATGTTAATTGAATATATGCACTCTTTTAAGATGTTCCTCTCATTTATGAGAAAAAGCAAATAAAACTATGAGGCAATGCAAGAACTCCCAGATAAATATACTCTTTAGACCAGCGAAGAGAACAATTAATCTAAAATAATGATTCATTTAAATGGATCACAAGGTACTCTTTAAATATTTGTCTTTTTTTTTTTTTTTCAAAATAAATAAAACATATTATCATTATTATAATTGAATTTCAAATATCTTTGGCCCCAATTTTGTTGCTATTTGGAATACATTTGACAAAGTGGAGAAGGTTTGATGATCTGTTCTGTCAGGACAATGAGCTATTATGAACAGATAATCAATGAGTTTCAGATATGGTTGTCAGCTTCTTAAACACAAAAAGAAAATCAAACTTTGGAGAGGAACAGAACTGATGTTATTATCCTTTGAACCTAACTGAAGTTGATTTTTCAATCAGTATGAATATAAAAAATACAAAATAAAACTACAGAGTACTCTACAGCTACTGCATTTAAAATACCCCAAGGTGAATCTTTTTGTCAAAAGGCTTTTAAAATTCATCTACACTGCAGTAATGGAAGCATGCAGCAATTAATCACAAGTTAATTTTTTAAATGGAAGGCCTAGAGGGTAAAATACTGACTCCTTTACTGACATAAACCCCACGTAAGTATTAGCGAGTGACATCCATAAAATTCAAAAGCTACAGAATGTTACAGTGTCTCACAATTTTCTCCCAGGCTGGTAATCTGTGCAAAACACAAGCACTTATGAGTCAGCAGTTCATTTGCATGTTACCCCAGAAGATGAGAAAATTGTTATTTTTGTTTGGGTTTAGGGTTGTTTTTAAGAAGACTAAAAAGGGAAAATTATAATCAGGCTTGATTACTCTAAAACAACGGGTGCATTCAGATGATACACAAATCAGTTTATCAGACTTGAAATGAAAGCATATATAAATGTATGCGTGGTTAATGTGCCATATTGCTAGGTATTTTACTTCCACAAATCACCTGGGACACTATATTGTGAATTTTGAAAGATTTCTACAGTCACAATTGCAATATCAAGTTGATCAAATGCTGATCTGTGTAAGTTAAGAGCCCTGACACATACATTAGGTCTGTTTCTTTATCCAACGTAATTGGAGAAGCTAATCTCTCTTCAGGACAAGTCCTACCTGCACATGAACAGAAGTTCATACTATCGAAACTTCGACTTCAAACTGGCCTGTTTGTAACTCAGTATCCTGACATTTCTTAAGGGATTTCAGGTTACTCTACAGGTTTTCAAACATGATAAGGTTGATCCCCCACTACATCCATAAATCATAGGAACAGATGAAGTAAATGGCCTGACTTGGAATCGCCCTCAGCTTCCCTCATTCCTGAGTTGGTTCTTTGCAGTTTCTAGCACAATTTAATCCAGTCCTGCTGCACAGCAAGAAATGACCATATGAAATAAAGTGGCTGGGCACACTGGCTGGCAGTGCAACATTTCTCCAAACCTGGAAGAGAAAATAGCTCAGTTCCCCAGATGTCCCAGGCCAGCAACCATTAGTTGTTTGACTGCTTTTTCTTCAGCACTTCCCTTCCTTCTCCAGCAATCTCAGGTTGAAGTAAGACAACAGGTTAACCTGGTCACAGCTATCAAAATCATGACTGGACTCAGACTACTCCCTGAGATATTAATGAATTGTTCTGGTCAGATTTTCCAGACTGACAGCTCTTATTGTGTTCTCAGACCACAAAATATTGCTATATTCCAATTAGAAATACATTTTGGGTTACCAGTCCTTATAACAAATAACATAATGCTCTGGAGTGTAAATCCTTGCTTCTCCTCACCCCAAATCACATCACGTCATGCTCTCTAAGCCAATGCCTGACTTCTACCTCAAATTCAGTTCTACCCTTCTTCCACGGGCTGAGATTATTCCCTCCTCCTAGAACTGAGGGAGAGAAACACCAGAGAAATGTTCCTTTTCTTCCTTTCTGCATTAAGGGACAGAAAGGAGAGCAGGATACAGGCTACCCTCTGGTCCCAGGATGTGGGAAATCACCCCAGAACGGTGGTAGGCTAAACACAGTCTTTGGCTTCCCTTCCCTCTAAATATGTTTTGCTGCTCAAGGGCAGAAGAGTACATATCCATGGGATTTAGATAGATAACTCTAAATACTGTATTGTAACCCCATACTGCAGTAATTCTGAGCTCTTTTTCCAAGAGAAGAGATGATCCTCACCAGCGTTATTGACTATATCATGCTGATTTACATGCTAAAGTTGGTGAGCTCCTGCTTGCCAGACAGAGACCACCAGGTCCCACCTTCTCACTTGTAGATTCTGTTCCCAAGTTGGCTAACTTCGTCTGTCAACAATTTGTCAATAATACTTAGAATTATTTTAATTCTAGATTAGGCAGTCATCACACTTGTCTTTTAGAAAGAAAAACATGTTTTAATACAACCCAATCTATTAAAAACAGTTTTGTTGACTAATTTTAATGAAAACATCATTTATCTTGTCCCAAGCACCTCACACTCTATGAAGAGGTTTATATTAATGAGGGAGAGGAAGAGAGAGCTTTGTCTTCTTTTGAAGACATTTGTAAATAGATTTACTTTTCCACAGACAGATAAACAAGCAACACACTGAACAAGGAGACCTGCTTCTGAAAAGGTTACTGCCTTCATCACCTTCCTCTGTCCTAAAACTCGCTAAAGCAAGAGCCAGTGTCAGCACTGAGAGAGATGAATTAGTCTTTAAAAGAAACAAAAAATAGACTATATGAAGCTAAAAGCAATGGTGGACTACAAAAATTGACTGAAAACAACTGACTGCCCTGCAGACATTGATGCAAAAATGTGAAACATGATAAAGGTGGAATTGTCTATTTTTCAACATTATGTGCCCACTGGCCAAAACCTATCTGTTGCCCTCCACTAAAGTTGATGAGATGGATCAAATAAGAAGGAGAAGTAGAATTTAGCCATAAATATTCCATTTCAAAATGGAAAATAAGGAACAACACTTATCATCTGTATTTCAAAAGTCAATAACCACAACTTGACTCAACAGAATATTCAGGATTATGCTTCTAAGATCTAAACACTAAAAATGTGAGTGTCCTGAAAATGCCTCAAACTGCATGTGAATTGTTACTGAGCTAAAACCTCACTGAGGTTTCGAGATGGAAGGATGACAAGACATCTGGATTGAGCCCCTACAGACATATTTAAAAGGACATGATGATGTCAGTTTTTCTATCAATAATTGCAATTAAATTATAACAAAGACAATACAGAGAATAGTACTTACTAATTTTCCAGTGGCAGTAACACAGACAGGAGTTTTGCTTGTGTAAATAATATTCTTGATTTTGTGTACAAGATAGTACTGCAACTTTAAGGCTTCATATTTAGCAGGCTGTGTGGTTTTCTTATTGGTGACATGGAAAGTGTTGTGATTTTTGTGCCACTTTAAAATCCTATTTCAGTTTGGATTTTATTTCCTGCTAGCAAATCCAGAATAACACTTTTATGCTGTTTGACAAAACTATAAAAGTGCTTGCACATATATCAACTCCTCTTCATTAAGAGCTTTCACATCAGAATTCCTCTGCCCCCATAAGAACAGATGTCATGCTATTTTACAATATATAATTCTAATTTATCAACATCAGTGACGCTGAATTACACAAACAAGTAATTGTTGGCAGACAATATAAACAATTTATTTAAAGCATTCTCTTGGGTTGTCATTTAATTTCAACATTTTAAGGAATTTAGGTCTCAGTGCTGCTTTCACTGAAGTCATTGGGAGTTCCGATAAAGACTCTGGTAGGAAAAAAAACTAATTAGATATGATTGAGATGGGACAGGTTCAGATTTCCAGACTTTGACTTTTTATTCCTGATGAATACAGGTAAAAAGAGGTCAGCTCCTCAGAGCATTTCCATTCCAAAACAACATACAATGACATGTGCCTACTTGTCGCGAACAGAAAAAGATTAAATATTTATCTGTTTTAATATCTCTGTACCTTCTTTTTCCCCATCAGCTTTGTTCCAGAGACAAAGTAACAGAGCATCACTTGGTGTTGTATGCTGTTTTGGAAAGGAAAATATTGGAACCACAATTTCTGGTGAAATGAAAATTACAGTTTCGGAAGAGTTCTAGAGAGGAATAACTTCCATGAAGGAATTGTCTTGGACTGTTAATGCCATTCACTTACATTGGGGAAACGAACTCTGATCTTTTCTAGACAGGCAGAATTTCACATAGAAACCCCACCAAAACCTTCATCTGAAAACAAACTGTTGTTTTTACCCACAAGTGGCAGTCTAGTTGTCCATTCAACATCGAGCTTGAAATCAAGATTCCTCTTTCTCTTTTGCAAGGCTCTAGATGACTTTCATCGTCATCTAGAAGAGGCCAACAGGCTAACAGTGTTTGGTATCTGTCCCCCCAGGTCCCTTGCTTAAATTCATTCACTATGTCAAGGACAGTTAAAAAAGCATGGCCTGGGAATCCGTCCCTCCAAGCTCTAGCGCTACTGTTTTATTTCTATATTGCTTCATGTACTGTCTTTAACTCCTCATATATAAAGGGCAACAAAACTCTCTGCCTCATATTTTGGCGCAAGTATGTGCTTGCTGAATAGCTCCAGGAGGGTTCATCAGCTGCACTGCTCGCATTTCTGAACCACGGCAGCAAGAGGACAACTGCTTCTCTCTTTGGCTGCTGCTTCTCTGAGGCTCTTCATAGATGGAAGGAGAAGGAGCTAGGGTTTGCCTCATAGTATCCTATAGCTGCAAACAAGTAGAAACACCGATTTGGAATTCTTCAAAACACACAGCTCAGCCCAGCCCATACCTCTGATCCATAGGGTAGGGCGAATCAAGGACATTCTGCAGTGTTCTTTTGATCTAAAAGCCAGAAGTGATTTATAAGTAAGTATACAGTAAACGTTTTTCACAAACTATTTCATAAATATTACTTGTAAAGAAATTCACACATGATATTATTTAGGAATGTGACTTCTGATGCTACAAATATATTGGGAGAAATGTAGTTGGACAGTTTTGATGTGAGATGTGTTATAGATTACATACACAGGCTTTTATATTAGTTTCAAATTGCATAGACACTTGTACAGCTATATAGGCAATAAAAGTGATCTTTTATATCCTCCATGGATTACTGACAACTATGCAAATAAGTAACGTTATTGTAATGTTTTTGTTTGTCTTTTGATTGCAATCAACTGTTTATCTTTTTCATTGTCTGTTGGAGCAGCACATACTAGACCTAATAAATGTTTCCATCCAGTAACAGGCAACATCCACTGTAGGTAGATTTAATTTGTGCTGTCAGAAGCAATACTACATCAAATGAAGGATCCCTCCGTGCAGTTTTGAAGCATGATAATGAATGCTATGCAGCTGAGATTAAGAACAAGCTCTCTACATATCACTTCTTCTTTTAATTTTCTAAGAAATACTTTCAGTTTTCAGGACTTTTAACTTACAATATGAATAATTCACTTTATATTTAATAATGGAAATGTTTCCATTGACATACAGATGACTATCTGGGAAAGTAAACAATACATTGAGGAAAAAGATTTATAGAACTTCCCTTGAACCCATGATTTATCTATTTCTCGTTGGTAAGACTCCCATTTACAAAGGAAATACTTTTCTAAGTTTGCATGCTCACCTGTAACATTTTCTTTCATTCTTTTTACTCTGTTGTTCATTCTTCCAGACAGACTTAATTGCATAACATTGATTAAACTAATACTTGAACAAATATCTTTCCTATCTTCGAAGAAGCATTCAGATTTTTTTCTTTTTACATCCAGGTGATTTATTAGTACCTAGCTTAGCGAGTTAGGTACAACTTATGACCTGTGTTGTGCATGAATACATTTGGAAACAGTTGTAGATAACAGCTCCAGAGAACAGTAGAGTAAAGCTCACTTTCTTCCTCGGCAAAAGCGGAAGGTGATTCCAGTAAGTAGATTGCAAGTAACTGCAGCACTGATTGGCACCACAAGCATCTCCATATAGGTAGCACATGGGCACATTTTCATGTCCTTGTGCCAGGCTTCTTCATGTGGTAGCCCATGAGCCAAACTTTGTTCATGAGACAGTGCCATTGACTTAGATCACTGCTTACACAAAGCCAAGGTTGGGAGAACCTATGGAGGCACTCACCGAACAACCATGCATTTCAAGGCTCAGCCTCTGGCCTACATAGTGCGTATTTTCTTTCCCATCTGCCTGTCTTCCAAAACCAGTAAGAGTCCTGCACTATGTTCTGCATTTCCCTTCTCCCAAGTCAATTTTCATGCTTCAGCTCTGTTCTCCAATCGCTTTGTTACGCAAGTGATACCACCTCAGACTCTCTAGCACGAACACAAGAGAGTGTTGCTTACACCCTCTGTCTGCTCCCATTTATGTCACATCTGAATTGGACCAATTGTATCTGTTAAGCTCTATGTGCTATTCCGGGAACATCCCCTACTTAGCTGAGTTCAAGCAGCCTGCTGTAAAGTATCTTTCTATAATACATGACTTTTGACAGAGTCAGTTCTTACCTTTACAGGTAACTAAGTGAAGAAAGATCTAAGAGGCACAGAAAAAAGCAATTGTACTGTGTCATCCATGAGGGTAGCAGTGTGTAATAAAAGTGTTGAGGATTTCTGTAAGTGCCCAGCCTAGCTGCCATAGAGGAAGAAGTCGTCCATGGGAAATGCATGGCCAAATCCAGTTAATATCTAGTTCAGCTTTACATGGTTCTCTTCTGTATGACTATGAGTCTCCAGCTTTGCAACTACCACAGGAGGAATTAATGAATCATTTACTGTAAGACTTCATTTACCATCCCTTTGTCCTCTGATTGATGTTATTACACGCTATGCTGAGAGGCAAGGGAAATATTTCCTTCCTGGAGCATTATTTTTAATGAGTGGTGTGTTTGTGGTTTAACAGTATGTTTTGGCTAATTGATTCAAGAGGAAAAGAAAAGGATTCAGTTTTTAATATCATATCTTGAATCATTATTCTTCAACCGTAAGGAGTCAGGTTTGTGATTTTTTCCCCTAACTCCCTCTGCCAACTTGTCAATTTTACATTTGACTGCTTTGTTTTCATTTTGACAGCTGTTGTGTTTATATAAGTGTGTGTATGTATGTGTGTGTGTGTATGCATTTATATATAAAAATAAATACTGTGCTTAATACTTGTGCTGTTAGCCTAGATTACCAGATTATCAACATACGATTTTTTAAATAGCGTGGTATTTCAGATGTTCTTGAATAGAAATCTTAGTCACTATGGTGGCATTTTTCTGGCTCTATTAGTCTTGTCACTTGTGTAAAGAGATGGTATTGTCACTTGGAGGAGGCATTTAGTATTTATTAGTAGGAATTTGATAAAAACAGTCAGACTTTTTCCCAAGTTATAATTTTACATATTTTAAAAGTCCAGAAACCAAATATAGACTCATTAGGAAACCATTTAATGAAAGTATGGTACTTGTATAACTGCACGTACTGAGCATTTTATATGGCCAAGCCCAAGGAGAAATAGTTTCTGCTGATGTGCACAAAGGCTTTTGAGGCTGCTGTTTATCCTTTGGAGGGACTTTCTTCCACCAGAAAACGCTTCATATTTTTCACTGGTTTACGATTGCCAAGACCACGGGAAGTATGGGACCCAGTCACTGGCTTTACTTATCCTGAAGGGACAGAATGACAACTGGGTTAATTACGCTTGAATCCGAGTGCTTTGACGTGCTAAGAGTAAGCTTTGGTTCTTTGTTCACTGATTCTTGAGAAAAATCACATCAAGATTTTAATGGTAAGAACTGGTATAAAATGCAGCTGTTTGCTTCATGAAATGGTGAGATAGTACATGTCAGGTGCTTTGATCCTGTGGCTCACTGAGATCAGGGTCACCTACTCAATCATTAAAAAGCTTTTTAGATACCTTAGTTTCTAAGAGAAGATCTCTTGTGCAAGCTATAGTGAAATCTGATCTTGTAAAGTTAGTAGCGGGTTCACAGACCAAGGTCACATTTTACGTTTGAAGGCTAAGATACAGATGGATAGTAAGACATTACATTTAATGAGATGGGCCCAGTAGGGCAATTAGGAGTTGACTATAGAGCACATATTTCCTCCAGGTTCACATGAGTGTTTCTATAGAGGTTTGAAAAGCAGCAGTGCCAGGGAAATGAATGCACAAAGAATGAAAAGAATCATGTGGAAGATTTTAAAAGAACTAGAAGAGACTCAGGAGCCTATTCACTGGAAACATCAACTCGGTGAAAAATCAGAGAGACACAGGGGCCTAATTCATCTTTCTGTCTTTAAAAACCTCTCATGATAATGCAAAAAATAACTGAAAGTCCAGAAGACTCGCTACTGACTTGAACAAAAAAAAAATCTACTTGGGAGACAGAAAATAATTCTCTGGACTTTGTCAGTAAGTAATTTTCTGTGGCAAATATTTTAGATTCACAATTATGATAATGAAGTCTGGCCTTATAATCTTGTAGAAAATAAAATCGTCTATGAGAACACCTTCTGAAAACTGTAAGTACAAAATGCCTGTAGTCACACTAGCTAGAGAACAGACTGCAGCTGGGCTTCTTCAAAAGGCAGGGTTTGAGTGGCATGTGAAGAGTTATGGAAAAGCACTGCATTATTCTGGTATAGCAAAGAACCTGCCTTTCAAAGATTTTCAGTGTTTATCTTCTGATGCATAACTAAACTGCTCCCTTCAAGAAATGATACTGACTTTAGACAGAAATACAATCTTAGAAAATAACAATCTATAAGAAATGCCATGTATCAAGCTATCGTATTGAAAGCATCAATAGCCAAGTCACATAGGTAAAGAAGCCTGCTGTGAAGGATTTCAGCACAGGATTGCTCCTGCCACCAGAATGTCTTAGTCTGATATAGTTGCTAAACCAGAGAAGATTTTGGTTCAAAAGACAGTGACGAGCAATGTGCATTGTAGAGTGTGGCCTCTGTGTTACAGATTAAGCTTACTATATGAACATCTGAATCTGTATCCTTGACACTGGCTTAGTTTTAGAGAGATAGTTTCACATCCCTAAATTACCATCTGGGTGGACAGAATGGCTGTTCTGCTTGAGTAACTCTACTCCTCAAAATCTTGGAAACTGTGAAATTTCAAAGGCGGTTTTCACTGTATGATGCCCCCCAAGAGTCATTTATGTGGGAAGCACAGGTAGTATAAAAGTCAGATTCTCTGAACCAAAGAATCCCATTGCAGCAAAATTTACTTTGAAAGAAGATGAACTGGATCAAGACTTCTGCTTAGGCTTACCTTGTTTGGAATTACTAGCAGGGGACCTCAGCTATAAAAGTCCATAAATGAATTTGAATGAAGCCAAAGGAAAAAAAAAAAAAAAAAAGGAAGATGGGAAAGTGATGACCAGAAGGTATTCCTCTGCTCTTTGGAGATAGAGATGGTGCATTATGTGCTAGAAGAACATACAATAAGTGGAAGAACTTTAGCAGATATATTTGTCTGTATTGTCCTTTCAGTCAAGTAAATACAAATACAAACACCATAAACAACATATATTCCAGAAGGAAATATATAAGGAGAAACCTTTTTCCTTTTAAGAGTTTCTTTTTTTTCAGGCAGATCCAATAAGGTGCAGGAGCTCAGGATTACTTTTTCTTTGACACGTGGTCGAAAAATAATGGCTGTCACTAAAAGGAACAGAGTATTTTCACTGAATTCACCCTTTGAATGAGGACATGACTGAATTACCAGCTGTTACCTAATCAAAATATCTCAGAGGAGAAACGACTCATCATCCTTTCACTAAGTATGTGAGGCAAGGTATATTCAGGCAATAAATGTAGCCCCATGACAGCTTTGTTGTACTGGTAGCCACCTCAAGAGTATTATTATCCCTTTACAAGGCTAAAGTCTCCGTAACATATAAGATACTTCTGGGAGAAAAGGGGAGAGGTGTTATGACAGTGCACAAAGCATCAAAGGTAAGACAACAGGAGAAGTTTTTGGCTCTGTGTCGATTGTGCAGGAATTTGTTAGCTGATACACACTTGACTCGCCAGACCTTTTCCTTGCTAAACCCCGTGGGCTTTGGAAAGCTTAAATTGCTCCATACTTTCGAATGGAGGAGGCTGGCGCGAATCCTCTTTGTTCTGTGCCACTCAGCACTTGGCTGCCAGAGAGCGGCTTTCACAGCTCCCTGTGACTTTGAACAATTATTTAGATGTTCCTACTGCTTTCCACCCAAAGTGATTACAGAGAGTGGCATAGCATTGTTGAGGGCTGAAAGCTACCTAAAAGACCCGAGAATGGACAAGAATAGAGGTGACTGGCTCGCTGTACTGTCATCCATAAGAGAGGAAATGGTCCTTTCCATTTCATTTGCATTCCAGGAAAAAAAAAAATTCGATCGTGATTAACTTGTTAAATGGTAAATTGGCCATCTCTTCTCCATGTAATTCAATATGGCTGTTTTATAAAATGAGACTTTAGATCTCGCTCTGAAGAAAAATACATCCTTTGGTTGACTGTCCCATGTAGATCAAGTAAAGTGTTCTAAGTCCTGGACTTCTTAGGTGATAAACACTGCACAATGATTTCCGTGAGCAATAAATGCTATATGCCACAACAAAGGTACAAATCACTTAGCCGTCTAAAGAGACTAAAGGGGAAGCGAATATTGATCAAGCATTCCCAGAACTGTTCTTCAACAAAGAAGAATTGACTTGACTCCCACTTACTATGGTCTGACAGGAACAAAACTACAGAATTTGAGTCCTCAGCTACCCCAGAGGAACACGACAAAAGTCCTCCTGGCTTACAAGCACTGTCTTCGAACTATTCATTATCTGTATGTGCCTTTCAAGGCACCAGTTCTACTCAACGCAAAAGTACGATGTCTTTTCAGCCTGCACTCAGCCCAGCCCCGCTGGACCAGCACATCTACTGATGGGCACTTCTCCGTTCTGGCTCCTGTTTCTGAACAAAAAATCTGCTTGCATTTTCCCAAGTAGTCACAACGCCCAAAGAGGCCTGTTGCCAATGGTTACTCTGGCAGGATTTAAGAGCGGTCTTTTGCCATCTTACCTTATCACACCATTTCATGTCGAGGTCCACAGGGTGGAAAAAGTGTACCTTCCTGAGCAACACCAATCTAGCAGGACTATGAGCTGCTATTTAACAACCACAGAGCTCTGGATATTTTCCTCTGATGCACTTTGTTACTATCTGCATATTCCTTACAAAGTGGACATCAATGCATAGCACAGATCTATAATTATTCAGCAAGTTTAAAGACTATGTTTTAGGCACTTAGAGTTATAAACAAATAAATATTGGCTCCTCAAAGTTTTCTACTTTGGACCAGAGACTAGTGGATTTACGCCCATTGAGCAGCATACTTCTCCTATAAATTGAGATTGTTTATAAGATAACATTTTCCAGCCAGAGTAAAGTTTTCCAAACACAGGCCCTGGGTTTTAGCTGTTGTATAGACCTTCCTGTTCCTCGCTTCAGAGGCTTAGTCCCAGAAGAAAGGACTGGTTTCATTTTGTTCAATAAAACTCTAATGTCATTCAATGTAGGCTATTCCGATCTGACCATAGAAGAGATTTTCACACATGTACAGTGGTGACAATTATTGTCATTGCCATTATTGCTTTATTGGCTTGAACATTACCCAAACCCGGGGCCTTTATAGTGTTGTTTCCACTAAAGTAAGAAACAGATTATAAGCATTTTGGTTAAGTAAGTGTAATGCTGCTTACACACACATACACACAGGGAAAAAAATAAATTTAAAAGGCAACAAGTCCCATTTCCCTGAATGCAGCAGGAAGAAAGGAAGAAAAACAAGCAGGATTTTCTTCCGATCAGGTTTTCTATCACAACAAGGCCTGTGCCCAAGAAGTCCTCCCTCTTCCTTCTTTCCAGGGTCACACTCACTGATTCCCAGACCGGCTTCTTTTTCTAGCCTGCAGCTGGCGTTTGTGCTACCAAGCACAAGCCACAGTCTGGGCAGTTTCTCTCTAACATTTCATTCTGCCCGAAGCCTCAGATCAAGCCTTCGACTAATACCGTTTAGCTGCATGCAGGGGCTGTTTCCTCCTGCCTCCACTGAAAACTATCGTTTTGTACACCCGCAGACTAGTGCAAAGGTGCACTGGTGCCCTTGGATCTGAGTGTGCCTGCCTAATGGCTGGCGTACAGCCATGAACTCCCTCCAAGGTTACCCTCTAGCTGTCCACATCTCCTTGGATCACCTGCGGAATCCTGAAAGAACGAGTCTGAACAAAACAAAATGCCTGCTTTTGAAACACATGCTTGTTCACCTTTGTCCCCTCTAGAGAGAAAGAACTTTCCCTGGTTTCTAAGACACTTCTGGTTTTGTTTATCTTAGCAACTCTTCACATTTTCTGTTGGTTCTTTCTTCTTGCTGCATAACCTAGTTGACTGTTGCAATTCAGTTTTATAGACACAGTGCCGTCATTAAATATTTTGTTTTAGCAAAGATTGTACCATCTGTACTTATGATATTTACTGCCCAAATGAATACTTCGTTCTTTGGTTTTAGCATGTTTCTCTTCAATATACATGCTTTTATTTTTGGTGTCTCACAGAGGACACCTGGTACCCTGAAAAATTCCGTGTATATTTTTGTCATCAGTTTTCGCCCTGCCATGTTCACGCATGGACACAAAGAATAACATAAAAATATCAATTAAATTATTTTAAATTAAATTACAGTTTCTTATTTGCTACGAGAATAATATACCCTATATATCTATCATAGAAAAATATTTGTGGATACAGTTCATGGGTCTACAACCTCTAGGGAATGTTACAAATCCATACAATGTTCCCAAATGTCCAAACGTCTATAGGAATTGAAGGATATGTAAACCTGCTTGCCATAAAAGAACTCCTTATATTGCACACATCAATAGGGACATTCATGTAAATTGTTTATTCGCAATTAGTGAAAGAAATACAACATGTGAAAAAACAATGTAAATACTAGGGGGAAAAAAACAAACCTTCACACAGGTAAAAAAAAAAAAACCCTCTCCCATTCTAAATCCCACATTTTATTTTCAAAGGAATGTCTGGAGCTACTATATCTACCAGCCAGGAGCAAAACCCTAGCTTCAAAACCACAGGAAATGTAGACAATGCAAAAGAAAACAATGATCTGCACTTCTATTATACTTTATAATCCCTTTTTTGAGAGCAAAGTGAGGTTGACGTGCATTTTTTTCCATCAAGTGATCTTGCATGCATTTGAAGACATTCTTTCTTAAGTTTGAAAACAAATACTTATATCTTAGCTTCACTCTTACCATATGTTGTACAACATTATTTAACAACTGATAGCAATAGGAATTGCTAAAACCACTGGAACTGATTGCCTAGAGAAGGGGGGGACTCCATCTGTGGAGATATTCCAAACCCAACCGGACAGCGTCCTGGGCAACCTACTCTAGCTGAGACTGCTTGAGCAGGAGGGGTGAACTGGATGATCCCAAGAGGTTCCTTCCACCCTCAATGACTCTGTGATTCTGTGAAACAAAAGTATGTGTGTGTACTGCTGTAAGCCAGGTAAGTCCTTCAGTACTTCCCTTTTTTTAAATGACATAAGCAAAACACAAGACTGCTTTTGCACTTTAAATTAGACAAGCGATTAAACAATTTGATATATCCTCCTATCTCATTTCAGTGGAGAGATTTAACCTGCTTCACTTTGCTGATGCATGGAAAAATCCCAGGCTGTAATAGCCCCTTCAAAAATAAATCTTGTTAGTTGCACATTAAACATGATCAATAATTAAATACGGAAAATTTTATTCTTAAATTTACCAATAATCTATGAATGCCTATATATAGATACAAGCTGAGTTAACCACCTAGTTGTAAACATATACATATTGTGTCATACTGCACTATGATGTGGCTGCAATCAAAGCAAAAAATATTAATTTGGAGAGAACTTAAACAGCTTAGACTAGACACTGAAAGTTGGGTGAGATAGATAAACCCATAACTAACATACTGTGGTCAGGTAGTGCTTCTAAATGTTTACAGAATGGGCTGGATTCTGCAAGTCCTATATTGAGCCGTAGCTGTGCAACAAGACCCATTTCACCCGAGAAGCTGCCTGTGGAAATAAAGGCAGTTTGGGTAGTTCACAGGGGCCCCAAGCACCCTGCCTCCTTCCCGGAGCTATCCAAACACAAAAAAATACATGCTGTAGAGCTTAGCGGAAAATGCCTTCTGGTTCTATATGGATTACCATTGGAGTTGAATAATTTGCCCATCTAGCAGCACAAATGTGGGAGGACACAGTAATAGAAACTATCTTTGGATTATTGTTTGTACTGTAATTATGGAGGCTCTTGTTTGCTTCTTATTTTATTAGTAGAAACCAGCTTTGTTGTTACAGTGTTTAAAAAAAAAAAAAAAAAGTCTTCCCTAAATGGAAAGGCTTTCAAGCAGTAAGCCTAATATCTTCATCAGTGCCAGTGGTATAAATACCAGAAAGAGTGACAGCTAATCCACATGCACTCAGAAGAAAAAAATGAAAAGGCCAGTTACACGTGCTTGTCAGTGATAGTCTCACCCACACCTACTAGCTTGCAAGACCTTCAGACAATCAGTCAGTAGTGAAACGAGTAGGGGGAGGAGAAGAACAGAGGGACAGGACAGCAAAGAGATGGAACACCAGCAAATAATAATAATAATAATAAAAAAAATCATTCCCCATTCATGTAAATGGGAACACGAAATTTTAAATGCAAGTTTACAAGCTGGCTTAAATAATTTCAGGGCTAAATATCTGTCTGTACTACACCATCTTCTCAGGATCACCGTTTGTTGGGGTTTTTGTAATCCCCTAGCTCCTTTTCCACCTCCCCTTTCCTACTCCCCGTCATTGTCACCATTTCCGTCTTGGCAATATCAGAACAAATAAAGGAGGGACTGAAACAAGAGAATCACATAGAAGAGATTGTTTTGGCAGGAATTGGCAGGGCTGCCTTACTAATCCAGCACACGCAAG
Source organism: Balearica regulorum gibbericeps (assembly GCF_011004875.1). NCBI lineage: Eukaryota > Metazoa > Chordata > Aves > Gruiformes > Gruidae > Balearica > Balearica regulorum. The sequence continues at coordinate 71,645,405 of NC_046185.1, forward strand.
GTATTACTGGCTTGTATTCCATTAAAAAATATTAGCAGAGTGTAAAAGCATCCTGTGCCAAATCCAAGGGGTACTGAGCTCCGAGTGAAGCTCTCTCTCACAGCCTTCACCTTGTACTTTCACTCTGCAAAATGAGACAAAAAAGGAAAGGCTGTAGTTTTTGTTTGCCTAATAACAACTTTAAAGAAGGCAATATGCGTACGGAGCCAGTGTGCTCAGTAATTTGATCAGCCAGGCTCAACTGATATGTGTGTTCTCCCAAACTGTGATTTAAGTTACAGGGCATCTATGCATCAAAGGGGAGCTTTGCTATCTCCTTTAACAGCTGTGGGATGAAAGTACTGATTGACAATGCAATTTTACACAAACATATAAACAAGGCACTTAATTCCTTTAGGCTCCTCGAAAAATCCCATCTGAACATACTCCTGTGGAGGAATCTTTCCATGATTATATTTGAGGGATCCACTGATTTTTCCACCGAGGTTTCTGAGTTCACTCAAGGCAGAAAACATGGCCCTGAAGCTTTGCAGGCACAAAGCGTGGCAGTGTTTCAGAAGTACCATTTTCACAAACTTTGTCATGATGTCAATACCCATGAACAAAGATCAGCATGCTGGCATTTGCACAATGAAAGAAACCCCCTGTATTTGGTGAATTTGTCAGTGAAAACATCATTGCATTAGCACTTTGGTCAAGCAGGCTATTATTTGGTGAATCTGAAGGCCAGTGTGAGACTTCCAGAACTGATCTTCAAATCATGATACATTTTTTGAGTAATACCATACAGGTAAGATGGAAATTTAAGGAAATATTTAAGTAAAGCCATATTGTATCATTGACATCTGACATTTTATAAAAAATAGAAGCTGCTCAGTAGTACATATATGCTGGATATAATGCTTGGACTGGCAGCTAGTGGGAGAAAAGAAATGTCAATTGTCATCTTATTCAGCTTTATCCTTTAAATTGCCATCTTAAAGCATGATGGACACATAAATTTTCTATTGTAAAAGGTCTGTTAAAGTTGTTTTATTTAACACTTCAAACTTCTGGGAAATATTGTTCTGGATAGATATTACAGTCTTTTCAGTTATTCCTGAAGAGTGTATTCTGCAGCCGTAAAGAAGATGGTATTCCTCTAGCTATTTATGAAGAATATACAAAAGATTCCTGTGGGATTAAATTCGCTCACCAAATAAGCAGAATTCATGATAGCTCAATAACTGTTAGTCAGCCTTTCCTGCACAGAAACAACAAAAACCTACAAATAATTTAAAAAAAAAAGGAAAAAAGAAAAGGAAACAAGACATTAATTGTGCAATTGCGTTTCAGCATCATGCTTATTCTAGTCTTGGCCTTTTACCAATGTCTCAGGAAGAGATGAACAACAGAGACGTAAGATGCAACTGTCAACTGGTTGAACCCTCCCTTTTCCCACTTCTCCTGCACGTTAATCTTCCCGTAGCAACTCTGCCTGTTCTTTAGAGACTCCAGCTGACAGCCTGGTATATTAACGCAACAGCAGTTGAAGCAGATATGTTGGACTGTGATTTGCAGTGGCTGAGAAGCTGATACGGGCTCTCCTGTTATTTCTGCTACAGGGCCCTTGTCCACAAGAGAATGGATTGCACAGACCACAGGATGCTATAACTTTTTACACTGCTGGAGCAAGATTCAGCAGAGCTTGATCCACTTGTGACCTTATTAGATTTGTCATTTTAAGCATTAAAACCTACAGCTGGACCAATTGCATCTAGCAGTTTGTGATGGTACCCTCCAAAAAGAGGAAAAGCCTCCAGCCTTTCCAGGAAGCCACGGTCTGCTGGCAAAGGCTTGAGCAAGCACTGAGAAATGGGTTGTGCTTTGCTCTCTATCAACTTCTCGAGGAGCTGTGTTTGCTTGCATGTCTTACAGTTTGCTGCTGGCACAGATCAGCATGAAATTATGACTCCTCAGAAAGCAAAAAAAAAAAAAAAAAAAAAGAAGTACAAGATGAACTAAGCTGACAGGACACATGAAATTCACACTGACTGAAATTTCTCCAAATCTCTGCCAAACACACTGACCCACTGACAACACCAACTAGTCTTAAGGTCTTAGCATTCTTTTTTCTTCAGTCATCCAACCTTTTATTTTTAAAGGGGTATTTCGACCTGATTTGTTTCTTCAGTGAAAAAAAAAACAACAATACAAAATACTATAAACACAAGGAAGGTTGTGTGCATATAAATGTGCTGTTTTATTGTTAGACAGACTAAAAGATCAGCCCACTGAGGAAAATGAAGATATTCATCTTCATCATTCATAAACATCACAGTGATTTTTCCAAGATAAAATTTTCAATTAAATGTATGAGCATCGTGTGAAGTCCCTGCTGTACAGGGAAAGGTGGAAAAAGGTGGGAAAAAAGAAGAAATTTGTTTTTTTAATATGATTTGATTAGTCTCAATGGCCCATGTGAGGACATCACATTAGAAAGACATTTGCTTTTTTTTTTTTTTTTTCAACATGAAACAAATGCTGTGTTGCAAAAATAGTCAGCATCTTTAAGCTATGCTGCAGAGAAACCTACAGTAGTATGGCCATCTGTTTTAATTGAAAGGTACTTTTGGGTACTGCACTACTGAGAATTCATGGAACAACTGAGTATATTGAAAAGAAAAAAATGAGTCAAAAGATGATAAAAAAAGCTCGGACATTTTGTTAAAATATTTACCCTCCTTGGGATATCATGTTCTACTGGTTAAATAGCACTGCAACCTTTCTTCATTATATGTTAAGAAATATTTTCTTTTTGGCTGATTTTTCTGCAAGTCAGCAGGAATAAAGGAATTTGTCATTCAGTACTTTTTTCCTGTCTGTCTCCAAAGTGGTTCAATGTCCACGTAGCCGTGCCACTCACAAAAACTCAAGAAAGAAAACATAAATCTGCTTGTCTGATTTAGTGGCTCAGAGAATATTTTGAGGTTTAATGCAAAAAGGAAGATAAACCCTTCATAGTTCATCTTCTACTCTCTTTTAAATAATTCGATCTTTCAAGCATTATATTCCACTCACTTGCTCTAATCCATTCATTTGCTTTTCTTATTTTTATTGCTTATGAATGTAACGATCATGAACTAAGCTGTTATGAAAACCCCAGTAAATGAAACTCACTGTTTAGGTTTTATACCAGTGTTCAGTGCAACAACCTCTTTTTATCCATGCTGGACACAAGGGCAATGACAGCAACAGATTGCTCTGTCACTGTGACCAGTCCAAATCCAGCAAGAACTGGATTTGTTTCAATTATGCCTTTTGGTGTCATTTACCAAACAATGTACCGTTTATCTACGCAAAATAATGATAAATTCATCCTAATTATACTTTTTATAGCCATTTGCTAACACAGATGTAAACACTCGGGACAGATTCCAGAGAATCAGGTAACACCAAAGCAAAGAGGAATCAGGCTTCCATCTCAGCACAACGGAGAATTCGGGCCCCGTAGCACGCAGGATGGACACAGGATGTGCACCGGTCTTAGCAAGAAGGCTGACAAGGGAACTAATTACCACTAGGTGTAATCCCCTTTCTGTGGTCTGGATACCTCTGTATTAGGAACTGGAAGAACTGTGTCAGATCCCATAGGCCCACTTTTCAGAAGAGCTCAGCACCTTGCATTTTGTGCTCCTGGAGTCCAAAGTAGGTTCATCCTTCTGATGACCCTTTCATTTAAACAGTCAACGGGTCTCACTCTGCTTCCATTTCAGCCACTGTACACCCACTGAAACCTACTCCCCTGGTCTGAGGGGAGAACAAGGCTCACTTGTTCATGTTTCAGCTCAAATGTATTATTTTTCCTTAGGTATGGAATACATTTTCAAGGGCTGAGGGCAGCTGTGACATTGATCAGGGGCTATACTGAAGAAATGAAAACCTAATCCTCATCTAGTGACAAGGAGGTGCATGTCACAGCAGGCAGTGCTAATAGGAAGCATGGATGGTGTACATCCAGCTCAGAAACAGCAGCGGAAAAGTTAACATTTTCAGCTATCAGACCATTCACCATCACTACAACATTTCTACAAGCCCGTGATCAATAAGAAAGGTCTGCTCTCCCCAGCGTTTTGCCAACATGACCAACCATTTGATATCTGCAAGGCTATCTACAAATATCTACCTTTTGCTTTTTAGAGAAAAAATATTACTTCCTTTTCTAGTTTGATTTAAAATCAGAATATTTCGTGCAACATTACCCTACTCAAATGCTCTTAATTGCAAGTCTTTTGATGCAGTATAATCTCTCTGAGAGAGAGAGATGTAAAATATAAATGATGAAAAATCTCCATCAGTTTCTAAGAACTAGAGGCCCACAGTGCCTAGCTGGTGTAGGGTTTCCATTAACACTTGACAGATAAATGAAGTTTCAAAGTCTTCATTATTCTGATTAGAGGACACATCATATTCACATTCAGATAATCCTGAATGGGAAGCTTACTTGCACAGAAAAACAATCTGGGTCATCACAGTTAACTGTATGCTTGCAATTTATATCCCCCAGTGAACATAAATAGTGCTCACAATATATTCATGAGAGGTGGCCTAGAAAGCAACACAGTGGAGGGCAGAAGAAAGAGCAGTGCAATCATTAAAGATGCATGGGAGTTGTATCCTTATCTGGGTGACAACACTTACTCTCTTTCCCTCCATTTAAGTCTGAGAATAAGACAGGGTATGGTTTCTGAACAGAGGTCTGAGCATCCTCTTACCAGTATTACAGATCTCGCCTTATCCTCTGATAACGTAAGAGGTAACCTCATCTTGGTAGATGGCTTGACATATCTTGTAAAATCAATCCCTAACTGACCAAAGACACAGGGTATCTGGTAAGGTCACCGCACTTACTCATGGAGCTGGAGTGAATCGATATCCTCACAGGAATACACACTGTGGGACAGCAGGAAAACCTTGTCCTGGTGGGCTAATACAGAGCGTGAAAGGATGAAATTAGGGACGAGAAATGACTGGCAGGAAAACCACCCATACAGTCCTAGAGAGAACCAAGGTGGTTTTGGAACTTCTTGCACAAGGGACAAATTAAACTAGTAGCAAACCAATGCAAATTGTTACATTTCCTTCAGTTGGCATTAACTGTCATGTCCAAAAAGAAGCAGCTTTTGTGGACGTGCAGGCCAGGACCTCACCACAATGAGCACTCCGTGAGAGAATTATACATTAGTGATGACGATTTTCATGTGTACATAAGAGCTGGACTCCAAGCATGATTTAGTACCCTAAAGATACACATAGATGCATGCATAGTTTTGTGCCACTGAAATCTGCCAACTTTTTCTTCCCTGTGGATGCAGCATGGAAGCTGAATTTCAAACAAATTTGCATTAATGGAAGCTCTTTAATTAACTCAAGATGAGGAAGCTTTCACATCTCAGCTGAGCAAGACATGAGAGAGAAGTGCAAATCCAGGGATCTCATTTCAAGCCCAGTGATTCAGTGAGTTGCGACACAATGAGAATAATGATTTACTTCCTCTCGCATACTTTCATCTTTGTCTTTTTTTTTTTTTTCCTCCTCATCCCTATCTCCAAGGTAATCTGGACACAGCATTAATGGCACATTGAGATCTCTGGAAAATGAAATGATAGACAGGGGGATACTTGGTACACCCTAATGAAATAAAAACCTGTTATTATCCAGACATGAATAACTCTTCTTTCCAAGGTGTACTTGAACCATTATGTCCCTCGGTGCTGCCTAACAAATAAATGGCATCCAAAAAGCAAATGTCTGGTAGGATATATGGAAATCAAATGATATCCTATACAAGGTCTATTATGTCTCTAAACTTTCAAGATGATGTGTGCTCAGGTGTCTTGAGAAGCCTTATAAAACTAGCTCCCACACTACCTATAGATCTGGCAATAGAGCAGGTCCCAAACGTTTAAGTCTTTTTTGTTTATTCATGATGAAACCGTGGACTAAATTGCCAGTAATGCACTTCTTTTCTACCCTTATTCCTGAGAATTCCTTTAGAATGAAGAGATCTCTTAAGAATGAATATTTACAAATAGAGGAGAACTCTAAATGTTAGAAAACTTATATTAAGCATCTAAAAATATCAATAGTGGGTAAGTAAATAACATCAATTGCTCTTTGCATTTGGTAACCTGGGACCACATCTCTCTTGTGTCTGCAAAACTTTCACATACTGATATCAGAGGGCCTCCTTGCCGTTTTCTGTCCCCAGTCACCAGAAATCACCGTATTTCCATGGCAGTAGAATTGTAGTCTCAATCGGCAGTTACAGTCTGCAATTATGTCTCAGACATAGCAAGGAGGTCAGTTGTTCTCTAAAATCCACCCACAGGCAGACTGCAGCACACCTAAAGAAATGCTGTAGGCGTTGGACTGCCCAAACCAGTCCATATTCTAGGTCCTGCACACTCTAGAGGGAATATTCCTCAGGAAATATCTAGGACTTTGTCTAAAAGATCACAAAGAATTTGGCAATACTGTGTGCTGACGCAGAGCAACTTTCAAAAGGCAGCATAGGCATACGTATTCTTCTTTACAAGACATGAGGAACATCCACAATAATTTAGTGGCAAGTGCAGTTCCAACAGTTCTCATACACAACCAGTTTTAGCTGGAGGCTAAGATATAAATATAAACTATCTATTAACAGTTGAATGCAATTTTAGACTCCGGTTTGTCTGTTTCTGGGCTACCTGCTGCAAGACAAGACACAACTCAGTAAGCAGATTCATGCAAAAAGTAACCATATCTAACAAAATAACTGGACAACTGGTCTTTTCATTTGTGCTCTCAATTTTAGGTGGGCTGAGGTTGCCAATGCAAGCAAGAACTCATAAAATACAAGATTTAACATTTAATTAATCAGAGCCATATGGTACTTCTGTTAATGAAATGGTGAGCTCAAGCTTAGTGGGAAAAAAAAAATCAAAACAATCTATCTACTCATCCATCTATAGAAATTGAATACTAATTCTCTGGGTACAATGCCCTGCTTTCAACAACATCATGATACCCTTGTGCATTTGTCTCCACAAAGGAGTCACACACATCTCTATAGAGCAGCCCCAGACTCCAGCTCTGTTTTAGCAATACACTTGATGAAATACCATGTGAGAGTTGTCCCCACAGCTAAGGCAGCTGGCAGAGAAGCAGCTTAAACAAGCTATAGAGAGATCCTGTGCAAAGCAGTGTATTTCTAGAAGGACCAACTTCAGATTTTTATTGTTGAGGAAGAAGTTCAATATACATTAGCAATAAATGCAGAAAAAACAAACAAGAAAATTTTTGGCCTGAAGATAAAACTAGGAGAAAAACTAGCCCATGGCCAAAGCCCAGGGGACTGTTTTGAAGCCTGATGTAAAATATATAATTTTCCAACAATCAAGAGTCAATCGGAATATTCTTTTATAGATATTGTGCTAATAAATATTCCAATTGATCTTTTTAATGCAAACATTGTGCTAATAGAGAAAGAACATGCTGTTACTTCAAGTCTGGAGCACTTTCCATTAGCTATCTGATCATGGGTGGAGGATTTATTGAATAATAAATTGCCTACTGGCAATAGGCTTGCAAAAGCTCAATACGTCCTTATTAGTGTCTCAAAATTTTGCAATACAATAATTAGGCTTTTAGTGGAACAGAGACATTTTTCTGCATTTTGCAAAGTGTCAACTAACGATTTTGTGAAGTTCTGGCTGTTCTCACTTGCAGTATATTCTTATTTGTTAAGATCCATGAGACTTAGTCTTGCAAGTCTTGATGAGTCAAAAATGCTCTCTATAGAAAATTTTGACTGAGTGGAGCATGCAGAATTAAGACCATATGCAGTGTATTACAGTGAATATTATTCATTTCATACATAATCTAAACAAACAAAAACTTCTCACAAAAATGTAAAATACCTCGAACAGTCTCTTAAAGTTATAGTATTTCTCTATGTCTGTCTGCCAGACATAAAATGGCACATTACATGGAGCTTGCATAAAGTGAACAGGTCTAACAAAAATGTATTAGCCAACAGAGAGAATATGGACCATAAATCCCATTTCTAGCTATCTCATAATTTTTAGTGAGTGGTCCTTTCAAAAGACCCAAAAGGGCAAAACGTGCATTTAGATTAGAGGTGTAAATAAATTTAGCACACAAAAGATATGATTCCAGTATTACAAGCATGAAAACATAAAACTCAACTTTGTTCCAAAGTTCTTTTGCAAAGTCCAGCTATAGATTACTTCAGCTTCTGCAAGGATGTATTTTGGAGATGCTGGTAGATGCTGAACTTATGTATGAGGACAAGACATAGATGATTTAAGCAAGAGCAGATTACCTCTTCTTCTAAAGATATAAAGAGCACCATTAGCATATTCTGACTCAGATAGTCTTTCTTCTGATATAACATAGACCTAAATAATTAAGAATATTCAGACTCAGCCAGTAATTAATTGCCTTATAGGGGGTGGAAAAACATCTCCAGTTCCAATATCAACCAGAAGAAAATAGTGACTGGTGATCTGAAGACAGTTCCCACAGGGTTGATGCTTGTACCTTAAATTGTCATGCAATGTGATACAACAAAGGCTGTGGTCACTTCTACCAGAGGTGCACTACCACTCTGTTGTGAGAAAAAACCACTCCACTCAGTTCCTGGCTAGGTTACAAGTAGGTACAACTAGTGTCATCAGTCCAAAATTTTAATAAAAAATGCTACGCACTCTGACACCGCACCTATCCCAAACTAATCGAACCCCATCCTTCCGCTCTGATTCTTTATCTACATTGAACCATTTGCAAACTATTAAAGGTTAAGGGAAGGTGCATCTCTTTTCCTAATTACTGAACTCTAGACAATACTACATCTGCACACACACAGAGGCACGTGGTTCTGGGTTAGATGATTTTCTTTCCCGAATCTTCCTCTCTCCCCTAGATTTTCAGTTATTGTAAGCATACCATATAATATCTAAATAGCACGACTGAGTAAGCAGTGTATGCAAATTAAAAGACCTAAAATCTCTTGCTGCCTTTGACCTCCACATCACATAACTTCTCTAAGCCTTATTTTCTCTAAAGATAAAATGTCATTCTTAGTAACGTTCCTAGTAAAGTGGTCTGACAGCTACAGATGAATCATGCTATTTAAACAGCAAAACAGAAGGAATGAGCTGTAGAAACATGAACAATACAGGAAAACAATGAGCATGACACACACCATCTGAATAAACTACTGCAAGATCAGAGTAAGTGGGCAAAACTGGTTGGTACCCATTACAGCTGGGGTTGCAGGATAATCAAGAAAAGGACAGAAGAATAAGTTGTTACAGCTGGTTTTATTTACAGAGATGAAACTGTAGTTGTGACTAGGTAAAAAGTCAATTTTGGTACTAAGAAAAATGAGCTAATCTTATCAAATACATGCCGTTCGGCATAAATCTAAATCAATCCGGAGGCAATGAACACTATGAGGCTATTCTTTCCAGCTTTATTATTTCCCCATTTTATCAAAACCAGGTCAAATAATAGGCTATCTGCTATATGCCTCATATCTGTAAGTAAAAGATCTGAATTATCACTTATCAAATGCTCCGGCTTCCTTTTAACACAAAATTGTTTTCTAACTGTTCTCTTTGCAACTGTAACATCTACAGCATTAACTTCTACCCATTTGTCCATTACATAGCATATTTATACCGACTTGCTCTGAAGTGCAGTTTCTGGGACAGTACAACCACCAGAAAGGCTCCAGTCCAGCAATATTCCACAGAAATAAATGCTCTGGTTTGTTCACTTCAATGGCAGAAAGACCCACAGAAAAGTGTAGATTTCATCCCACATGAATTATTAGCAGTGGCGATTCGTTTTGAACAAATCATGGCTTTTTCTGGTGTGGTATCTGACACCAGCGCAGTGTAGTACATTACCAATATGCATTGTCCACTACCTAGCAGGCAAAAAGCAAATGACAAATCCTAATCCATCACATTTTAAGGAACCAAACTATGACCAAAGCTGGATGTGCAAAAGGGCAGGGAAGTTTCCTGCAAAATATTTTAAATTGGATTCAAAGTCAGCCTGGATGCCCTCTAATAAGCAAAGAGCTGCCTGTAAAGGGAACCAGCAAAGAACACAGAACTAGGCTGGCATTTTCTCCTGTTTCTTTGCCTTGTTTGAAAACTCAAGGATAATGGTTTTGGGGTTTTTTTCTGTTGGTTTTTTGTTTTGCTTTTTTTTTTTTTTTTTTTTTTAGGAACAATGAATTCTACTTTCCTACTTTTTTCCACTTAAAATTCCATTTGTGTATCTTGGTAAACTACAATGACAAGGCAACTCATGAAAAAAGGACAGTATGAAAACCAGGAAATAAAAGTTGGGTAAATAAAAGAATTAGTTCTTCTTCTTGTTGTTGTTGGACACACAAATTCTTTGTTTCTTTAAAAAATCCTACAATTGAAATGATTGACATATTGGAGAAGAGATTTTTTGTTAACACTTTTGTCTCTCAGCTTAAAGTGTGAGAACTTGCCATATACATCTTTAAGATTTCCAGTAAGTATTCCAAAAATAAGAATCAGAACAAGTGTTTCTGGCATTTCTTATTTTTAAATAGTGGAGAAAAAAAATCAACAGTTCTAAGAACCTTTCCAATCTTTCTTATTCATTGCAAGAGGACAAAGAGAGGGAAAAATCTGAATGGTTAAAAATCACCTCATGGTCACCTTGTACTAAGTGAGCATTTACAGAGACAGTAAATGCATATTTTCTGTTATCCTGGAAATGGATACAGAAGACCTTGGATTTCATCTGACCTCCGGTCCTTAGAGTAACATCAATACAGCAGAATTATACTCTAAATTGTAATTGTCAATATCTGAATATTCTGTGAAATAAAATAATTACAGCAGGCTCTTTTATTTATAAAAGGTGATTTTAAAGTGGAAATATAAGTAAATGACCCAATATATCCTGTTCATAAGTAATTTCTAATTTTACATGAATTAATACTTGAAAACCCCGAAAAGTACTGCTTGAAGTTATTAAGGTGTCCACCAATCCATAAGAAACATTTGAAGCCTTGCTTTCCATCACTGCTTACCCCAGAAAGTAGTATTGGCAAACATGGTGGCATACATGTGTGACCACATAAACTGATTGTGCATCAGAACAGTACATCTTTCCTTTGCTCTACGTCATAGAATTTTGCCATGCTGCGAGGTTATCCCCAAGCAATAAACAGTGCTCCTTAGTCACCTCCAAAAAGTCCAGATGCTCTTGCCCATGGTGACCAAATTAAGTTCTTCCACCTACCACTCTCTAAGGTGAATGCAATGTTTCCCTTCTGATGCTTTACGTCAGGGCAAGGAAAAGATGTGCCTATGGCTTTACTTGTTCTGATAATGTTGGAGTTTTTTCCAGAAACGGTTGTGATATTTTCCAGTGAAGTCTTCTATAAAGTGGTAATTGACCTTAAAAATGCCTTTTGGAAGACTCAGTGGCAATTCCTTAAAATCATCGTTATGTGATAACAGTTCCCAGCCTTCAGAAAGTTGATACAGGCTTTGGCATGGACCTGAATAAGGTCGGGACTGTATTCAACTTCTCAGTTTCATAGAGTATCCATACAAAGCTTGATTATTTAACTCTGAATACAGATTCATATGCCAAAGTGCACATTGAAATAACTCCCAATAATCATTGTTACACTAAAGCTACTGAGTCACTGTTGATTCAACAGAGGATCAAGAAAAGCAGACAAAACAAATTTGATATTCAGCCTTTGCTTGCACAAAATGATACCACCACCCACTGCCACCACCGCGAGCCAGTACAAATATTCAGCAGATTTGGTCAATGGCCACTTCCGTGGCAAAATGCCAAGCTATGTATTAAGGCAGCCTCTTAACTCTGTAATGCGTGTAGTATCATCCCACCCAAATCAGATGGAAGAAAAACATGATCAGCAATTCTCATCTCAATGTTTCAGTCTTTGAGCATCTACTATGGGAAAGGAATCACAGGCACTTCTGAAGCCACTGTGGCGCTGAAGCCAGCTTCACAGTGAGTCATCGAAGACCAATGGTCAGGGCTTGGGAAAAAAATAATTTGAAATTCCTTATTCAATAAAAGGAACTTATTTTAAAAGGCCTGGACAATATCTTTGGATTATGATATTTCAGCTGAATGACTGAAAATTTAAAGTCAGTGGATGTTTCTTCATTTTTGCTTTATTACCTTGTTCTTCCCTGATAAAAGGAAGAGACACAGTAAAAGGGAAAGAGACATGAACAAAAGCCATCATTGTTATTTCTAATGGAAAAAGTGAAGAATTTTAAGGATCTGCAAGTTTAAAACAAGTACATGAGAATGCACTGCAAATCCGACTTACCAGTTTATTAACTGCTCACAACCATGAGTGAAAAATTTATCATCTAGTCCCATACTGACAATATACAGTGACTGCAATTAAACTTGACACTTGGCTATAGCCCCACATGTTGGAAAAATGACTGGCAATGTGATATGTTTGAAATGCCAGGCTGTGAGCACTATTTCTGGCTGCAGGTTATTCTTCCATATCCAGCTATAATAGTTTCATCTATAAACTTAAGCCTTCCAGGCTACATATTCATAACCTTTAAAAAATCTCCTTGGCCTAAAAGTAGTTTTCTCCAAAGCTTCTGCTTCACCACAAAGGAAGGCGTAAGGGTTGTATGCTTCACGTCTGAGATGCCTTGAATCAGTAAAATCAAAGCTTTTCATGCTACCAGCTTACTACAGATGAAATAGATTACATAGAGCCTGCCCATGTGTGAATGCATCCATATGTATTTAAAACTGCATTTCTTGCCTGCTCCGCAGCATTTTTCTTTAGAGGTTTATATCAATATCTTTGGCAAAATTCCCCCTCCTTCCCACTGTTTTGCAGTATGCTATGAAACTGTTACCTACTGCCCATCTGTAAGGTGGCTGAATTTGAGCAAAATTGTAAGCATGGACTGAGCAATGTAAAGCAATGAGTGTGCCAGGAATTTGCAAAATGGTCTATAAATTAATGATATTATTCTGCATGTTCATTTACTAAGCCACATGATCCTATTTCAGCCAGTAGAAGAGCTTAAACATTGCTTTATGACAACTATGCGTAATTTGCTATTCATTACTTTTTTATACTGCTGATCCTCCACATTTACTTTGCTCTTCAGATCTGATTGAGAACATCTCCAAGTCAAATCTTCTGTTGCCTTCTGGCATATATAAAATTATTTTTTTTTCCTATATGTCATTTATCTTCAGTTTCCTATGCACAATGCTGGAGCTCTGTTATGCAGCTGAAAAGTCTCACAGGCAAAAGATAGAACGAGAACTGTAATTCGTGAGCTGAGTGAATCAAATGTAAATATTTCAAACAGAGGTTCGCGAGCCATGCTTACACTTCAACTCTAAAAAGCTTTTTTTTATTTCCAGGTGCAATGGGCAGAGAAAAACCATTTGTTGACTACAAGGAACACTGAATATATTGCAGATGGCACTGTAAAGGAACTGACCTTGTGACAGCAGGAGTAATTTTTCATAAAATAAAATAAAAACTAAGTCTAGTGTAACCTTAACAAACAGGCTGCTGCATGAGGCTTTGCCTGGTAGATACTATTCTTCCACAGCCTCCTACAAGTGTGACCCAAATTCTGTCTGATCAATACCTGCAGGAAAATACCAGCTCTCTACCATTCATGCAAAAGTACTCAAGGCTACATTATTAATTGCTAGGAACACGTAGTGCTGTTCGAAATCTCCAGGTCTTCATAGCATCACCTAGGCTTTATAGGTAATAACTTGATCCAGATCCTGTATCAGAGGACAAAATGGTGTTAGAGATCAAATTACTCCCAGGGAATAATTTTGCCCCACTCAAGGCATTTAGTGGTTTTTTTTCCCTTTAATTTCAGTGGCTGTGATTTCAGCTGTAAAAGTGTAATGATTGCAATGGTTAGAATACAATGGAATTTTATTTTAATGATTATTACTATTAGCCTCCAGTCTGTCACTCTGCATATTTAAAAAAACAATAACAGTTCCTACATCTGCATATAAGATCATGGGTTCAGACTGCAAGCAATTTGTTTTACTTTTATCTTTTCAGTGGCACTCTTTTGCCTGTCTTCTATATGCAATTAAAGCATGCTACAATTAGGAGTATCCACCAAAAAAAGAGAAATTAACTTTCCTAGTCAAACTCTCCACCCCTTGGTAAGATTTTGTTTCCATGGAAGAATATGAGTTAGAAACTTTCTGAGATGCAATGATCATTTCAGTTGCATGAACAAAATGGAATTTACCCATATCATTCCTTGTGACAGTATTTCAACATTTATTTTAGGAAAATTAACAACAGAAAACCATGTCCCTGATGCAGTAACAGATGCACTACATACAAATTAGGGAAGGTTAAACAAATGTATATATGAATAATCAGTATTATCTCCTGCTGCAGGAATGTGGTAAATTCTAAAACATGGAAAAGTAATGGGTTACCAATTCCACTAAATATTTCGGTAACAGAAGGATCCTGTCCAGCAATAAAATAAAACAGAATGTAGTTCATAGATAAAGCATCTTTAATACAATAACTGCTATATTATACATCAGATTTATTTAGTTTAATAGTAAACATCTTGATACAAAACACCTACTAGAATTGCTTTCCCTTGAGTTGCTCGATAAGGTTAACATTACTAAAGGATAAAGCGTATAAAACTCAGCTTCCTCTTTGAATTTGGACCGCACCACATCTTGAATTAAAGCCTTCTGTTGAATGCAACTTGCAGAATTCCCTGCTTGTTTTCTTGACGGACACGTACCCCACGCATGCATGTGAGTCTCATCCCATCTGCACTAATTCCTGTCAACGTGTAACGGTAAACTCCACAACTGGAGAACTGCTGGAGGACGGGACCAGCTGCTCTTTTGCCTTGGGGCCCCCGGGAGGGGGGACCTTTCGCTGAGAGCACCACGCTGCTCTCCAGAGAGCTGGTGGTGTGGTACTCAGCGCTGGGCAGCAACGCGAACCCACCGGGCAGACGGGTGGCCGAGAGCCTGTGAAGGACCTGCCCGAGACCAGCCAGGCATGGGGCCAGATGCGGTCCCGATCCCCCGCCATCACTCTGACCTCGTGGTCTTCGGCAGAGGGGGCTGGTGCGGTCTCCTCTGAAGTGAAAGTGCAAATTGGCTACGCACGTGCACCTCTGGCTATGGTGATCCTGAGATAGGTGTGCATAATTACATAAACTATGTCGTCTTAAGTTTTTGTCCTTTCCCTGTAAATATAAAAGTTTTGAAGGGAATAGCTCCTTCCTGAGTAAAAACTATCAGTCAGCTCTGTATTTTACAAATTCGCATATAGGCACTACTTAAAATGCGCAAGCTCATTTTGGAGGGTAAGAGTGTATGGCACGGAACAAGGGATAAAATCGGCAGGTTTGAAAATTATTTCATGTTTCCTTGGCTATTTGTCATGCCATTACATTTATTCTCCACAAACTTGTAGTCATCCTTCTTTGTCATTCTAGGCTGCTCACAGATGTCACAATTTATTTAACATTCTACAATGATTTCGACAGTGCACAATATACATCTGACAATTTCAATATGAATACTGAGGAAATATTATATTGCATTCCATAGAGCAATATAAAATGAAAAACAAATACTTCTTTTTCATCAAATTAAAAAAGGTATTCAAGCTAAAGTATTACTGTTATATTCACAAAGTATAGTAAAACTGCCAAATGAAAAGAGCAGGTTGCAAAAGTAATCAAAACAGATGCCATGAATTACAGTACTTGAGGGAGGGAAAAAAAGGATTCTTAAGATCATTTAAACATATAGTTATTAGTACCATTTCTTCTTTTTGATAATTGGGTCATTTAAAATCATTGAATACTGCTAGATTATAGTTCTGAAGGAGAGCACGCCACCCTCAACAAGGTTTTTCCATCTGTTTCCAGCTTCTGGTCTTTTCAGAGTCAGTTTTCAATACTTCATATCTCCAACTCCAGTCATTATTCAGGGATAGCATTAATATAGCCAGTGATAAAACTGATTAGAAAAAGGGTGGGTAAATACATTAGGAGTGAATGAGAGAAGCCATGGGGAACCAAATTGCTTTTGCTACACATGCCATGGGAGCTAGGACCATACACCAGGGAGGATCTTATATAGCCAGATCACATTAATGTAGCACTAGTGGCTAATGGACATGGAACAGGACTAAATCCATATTGTAATGGCACTGAAAAGGGAAAAGAAGGAGTAATAATAAAAGAAAAAATCATAAAAAGGAACAGTCATCTCCTCTCAAACAATTTTAAACCTCAATCCATCTTCTGCTGAAGTAGACTGATTTGCCTTCTTTGGTTTAAATGGGAGTAGCACTGGCCTTATTATTGGCATCTGGCGTATTTACAGTATATTACATAACCCTCCATAATGCATTCCCAGAAAAAAGTGACTACCCAAAAAAATCCTCAAAAATATCCACTAAAGGAAGGGCTTCTATTAGTGCCTAGCGTACAAAATCCAGCTCGGTTCTTATGTTGTCTAAAAGGCAATGGTCAGGGCTCTTGGTCCAACAGTTGATATCTCCATTCCTCCTTTCAACGACAAATGCTTGGGATACCCTCACATCTAAGGAGGCTGCTGCCAAGTGAAAAAAAAAAAAATTAACAGAACCCTCCCCATGGCACTCTCGTGGTCTTTTAAGTGCTCATTCAGGCTTGATGCTCCAAAACTTTCCAATATACCTAATTTTAATCAAGAAAATTCCTCTGCCTGGAAGAACATGACTACTACTAAGCTTAAAAGTTTAGTAATTGTGGAATTACTGGTAGGACCGAGACAGTTCATGCTCATCCTTTTCTTCTTGGTCAAAAAGTTCATTTTCCCAAATTTCACAAATTGTGATCTGCCAGAATGGAGTTGCAGTGCATGGAATTTACAGGATCACTTCTAAAGTGTTTTCAAAACGTAAGAAAGGAGAAGTGCATTTGCAGTGTATTCCCAGTGAGCAGAAGATCTACTGTTTACAACAGCACTCAAGACTGGAAGTGCCTGATATTTTACTTCCACAGCCCAGTAAAATATTTGAGTGCCACTCACAAACAATTAGAACCTTGAATCAACTGAAATCCTGCTGCTCTATCTTAGAAAAGTTTGGAGGCATAGCATTTTTGGCTCTACAATTTCACAACGTCACCCTGAGATCCCACAGATAATCTTGTACTATTTCTAAAGGTAATGACTTAATGACATTAAAAGGAACAAGGGCATGCCTTTCTCTGTAGTGTTGCATTAAATGTAATATTGAAATGGGGGGACAGGAACAGGAGACGCTTCTGCTGGGATGAAGAGGAGCACTGCTACCTCAAGTTATGAAGAACTCTCTTTTTAGCCAAGTTTTGCTGACATCTCAGTTGCTCCCACTTAACTAATCCCCTCTCCTGACAAATACACAGTAAGGTTATCTTTTCCCATAGAACCATAGAATGGTTTGGGTTGGAAGGGACCTTAAAGACCATCTAGTTCCGACTCCCCTGCCATGGGCAGGGACACGCTGCACTAGAGCAGGTTGCTCAAAGGCCCTTTTTTCAATCTTTAGTGTTTAATTTTTTAAATCTTTTTAGTTTTTCTAATGCAGCTACCAAAAACCCTATAGGTTGTTTCCCTTAAAGGCTTGACAAAGAAGAGTCTTAGTCCTGGGCAGGGGAGCACCTTGTGAAACAAAACCAGTGGCTCTTCTGTTCTCTAGAACAGTAGTTCTTCTGTTCCTCTAGGACTAGGAGCCTGCTCATCCTGCCAAGCCCCACAGATGTCTGAAAAAGCCCTTGTTGCTCACATAAGGGAATTACAAAATGAAAGTGGAAAAACAAGCCAAAAATGAAACATCGGGATATCAATTATTCCAGAACTTATCAATTATTCCAGAAAATATTTGGAGACAGGACTTTGATTCACATCTGCCCATACCAAAGAAGCAATGTCAAGCTGCTTGTATCAAGGAGATGGCAAGCTTGCTGGACTGAAATTTACTTTTGGCTTAGAGGTTTGTAATGGCTGACACAGTAAAACGAAAACACTAGTTAAAAGTAAGCATAAAGAATCCAAAACTTCAAGAAATGACTACAGAAGATCACAGAACAAGTTTGACTGGACACCTAAATGTCAGAAGTATCAGGGACTTGTCACACCATTGGATATTAGTAGTGATTGATGCCTAATGGATATAAAGCTGGTGTCTCCAAATGCTTTGGAGATTTGGGAAAGCTCTTATTTTGGCAAGGTTTCTGCAGAAAAACCAGCAGGTTATCCATGATGTTTAAGGAATTTGCTGTTGTCTCCCTGACCTGAAACTGTACCTCCAGCCTAGGTAGCGCATGACTACCTCCACTGATACGGCTGAACTCTTGAGATGTACCAGGGGTGATAATCTATGGCTTCTATAAATACGCTCACCACTCTGTTCTCCTGTCCTGCCCAGTATATTTTACTGCTGAATCTTTCTCTTTTTGCCCTCTAATGAGTACCTGGTTTGGCACACTCTGAGAAATGCGTCCTTGCTTTGGTTTTGTGATAAAAAGGTAAGTGAAAACCGACACTTCCATCTGATTCTCAGCCACAGAGACAGTGTTAAATTTTCCTCAGCTGAAAATCACACTTACTATACTGCCATCGTACCCACCATATTCTGAGACCTCCTGCCAAAATGCAACTCTGACTCACAAGACCAGAATATAAATATTTCTGTTCTTTAATTTTCATAACACACTTTAAAAGGCCTTTTTTTTTTTTTTTCCTTCTAGATACAGTTCCATGGCCTGTTGAAGATGCAAAAGTTTGATCCATCACACTAAAAACATCACCACTTGAGTTAGATTTATGAGTAGCCTACTCAGTCACTCCATGGGAACACAGAACTGCAGGAAAAGACACTCTCTCTCCCCAAATCGCTGCATTTGGAGAGGTCCCTTGGATGGCTGTCAGCTGCTCCCCCTTTGGGGAATGCTGTCAGCAGTTGTGACACCGACTTCTATAACAAGATCTGGTGCAGTTACACTTTTGCTTTAAATAAGCTTTCTGAGTATCAGAAGAATTTGTACTAAGCAGCACACACTCCACACATGCTGAAAATGGAGTTATGACCCTGAACTGAGCTCTGTGCTTTTGTGACGAGACTGCAGTGACTATTCAAGAAAGCTATTTAAAATTCACTCTAGTATCTCCACACAACACTAAAATCTATAGCACAGATGTGTACTCAGGTCTGCACAGAGATCAAGCTGCTCAGCAGAAACCATTTTTTTTCACCTGTGAGTAAATAACCATTTAAAATCATTATAAACCACCCTAGATTATAGTCATAATCTGCTTGTTTTATACAGGAAGGACTCGCAAATGAAGTACACAAGGGACACCAGTCTTCCTTACTGGTAAAGGCAGCCCAGAAAATATGGGGAAAAAAACCCCATGGTAGGGACTTGTATGATTTACTCAGCAACAAACAGTTGGGGTTTTTTTTAATTGTGACACAGGGAAAAATATTCACAGCAGGCAAGATTTTCCATCATAGAATCATAGAATCACAGAATCACAGAATGGTTTGGGTTGGAAGGGACCTCAAAGATCATCTAGTTCCAACCCCCCCCTGCTACGGGCAGGGACACCCTCCACTAGACCACGTTGCCCAAAGCCCCATCCAACCTGGCCTTGAACACTTCCAGGGATGGGGCATCCACAACCTCTCTGGGCAACCTGATCCAGTGCCTCACCACCCTCACAGGAAAGAATTTCTTTCTAACATCTAATCTAAATCGACCCTCCTTCAGCTTAAACCCATTACCCCTTGTCCTGTCACTACACTCCCCCATAAACAGTCCCTCACCAGCTTTCCTGTAGGCCCCTTCAGGTACTGGAAGGCCGCAACTAGATCTCCCTGGAGCCGCCTTTTCTCCAGGCTGAACAACTCCAACTCTCTCAGCCTGTCCTCATAGGAGAGGTGCTCCAGCCCTCTGATCAGCTTCATGGCCCTCCTCTGGACTCACTTCAACAGCTCCATGTCATCCTTCAACTTTTATGCTACTGTAATGCTAGAAACTAGTGAGCTCCTCCTGAGCTATGTTGGTGTGACTGAGCTCAGCATCAGGTGCTTATAAAGAGAAGACATCTATGCTCTGTATTTAAACTGAGAGAGTATAGTAGTTTTAATATTTTAAAAAACCAAAACAAACCACCCTTATGTTTCAACAGTATGCAATAAATACTTTAGCAGGTCAGTGTATTTTAAATTTAGAATGGTGACATGCTCACTAATGGATAAAGGGAATTATATTATACCATCCCAGAATCACAGATTCATGGAATGGTTGAGATTGGAAGGGACCTCTGGAGGTCATCTGGTCTACCCCTCTGCTCAAGCAGGGCCACCTAGAGCAGGTTGCCCAGGACTACTCCAGATGGCTTTTGAAGATCTTTAATAAAGGCTTACTAGATGTTGCATTGTTTTATTCTGTAACACATGTATAGCATTTTGCTGACTGACAGAAAAGAAGAAAATTCTCTCTCAATCTCCTAATGAAGTAATTGCTTATTATAATTCTCACTCTATTTGGGTGAATATCTTAAATTGTACCTGTGAGTGAATATTAGAGTCTGCAAAACTGTAAAATGGAATAAGGAAGTTTATCCAACAGACAATTTGAATGCTGCTGCTCATTTTTAAAACAAATCTCAACTGAGCAAGATGACTATTTTTAAAGCTTTTGCTAACCTAGCCAAGAAACTTTTAATTTTGGAAAAAAAAAAAATAAAAAAAATGGTAGTAGGAAGTTGTTTGAACAGCAGATTTCAATACTTACTCATTTTGATAAGCAATATTTAAACACACCTCAAGTCCACTGCAAAGGGAAGACATAATTTAAAAAAAAACCACAAAACAAAACCAAACATGGGTGGGGCAGGACTTCCCAGTAAAATTACAAATTAAAACCATGAATAATCAGTGTTGAACCTTTCCATCCCGTCTAATATGTACTGCTTAATACACGAGATGATGTGTTTTAAAACCTTACTGATTCTTCTGTAATCTAAACATAAAATCACAGTCTGGCCCTGGAAAAGGATGTCACTGGTTGTTACCATTCTTCATCAGATGCAGCTCTGATGCTTATATTTTCTATACAGTATTTCTTTAAATGTTCTACTCCAGCATAGGAAGCAATTACAGCTACTAATGACGCCTTTCTCCACAGGATCTGCAAGTCTATAAAAGATAGCCTGATAAAGAGCTGGGGCTGAGATAACGTCGCAAACAGACTGCTTGCTGCTCCACCAATATGCTGCCGTATGCTGTACCCTTCTCTCAGGAACTGCGCTGGATCTTACACATCCTGCTGGAAGTACTTCGTGCCATCATCTATGTAAAACTAGGTGATCCCTTTATGACTACTCCCTTTAAAACACTTAATTCCCCTTGTTTAGCATGGCAACAAATGCCCATAGCAAAGCTTTTGTTTTCTGTGCCCCTGGGGTATCTGGTGTATACGCAGACAGATGACAGTGCCAGGGTGGTGAAAGAGAAAAAACAATGAAGACCATCTCCTGAAAGAATTATTTTTGTTGAAGCATGTATTTATAGTGGTCTAAAGACTGACTTAAGTCACACGTTTGCAGGATTTCATGACATGGGCCCGCAGTACCATCTCCTGAGATTAATGGTGGGGCACAGAGCTGTTTCTCAGCATGAACGCTGCAGTTGCTCCGAGAAAGAAAATATCATCTCCTTTTCCCAAGCCTTTGCATTTCAATGCTATCTCGTCCCAGTTACACTCAAATGTGTTAGGCATGCAATAAGAAATATGGAGTTGTTGAAACTTTTATTTTGAGATGGGCAGGATGGCAATTCAAAGTCAGGTTTAAAATAGAAAGCACGTTGATTCCTTCAGTGTGAAAGCATTCCTGTGACTGTAACAGAGATTGCTCTTATTTGAACAAACCTTACTGCTAAAGAGCAAAATTATGCCATTGGTTTAAAATAGACTCCCTAGTGAGATCAATGGAGAGGTCTGCTTAAAAACCAGTGGTACAACATGGCAAAGATATTTAATATAATGTGTTTCCCATCTAAGCAGCAAATCCCTTAACGGGGTGTTTCTGGAAAGGTACTGGCAGTCCGAAATCAATGAGGTGGAGTGCCGAAGGAGAATGGGAAGATGCCGACTGGTTTGGGAAGCCAGTCGTTCCTGGGCGGTGGGGCAGTGGCCTCCCAGCTGCGCGGTGTGCGCTGCCAGCCTAACCATCCTCGCTTCAGGACAGAAGATCGCTTGCAAGTGGTGTTCTGTGGTAGCTGTTGAATACAGATACAGCGGCTGTGGTTTAAATAAAAAGAAACAGCACTGTGCTGGACTGCTTGCTATTTTGAAAATAAAATTGGTGGTTTGAAGTGACTCCAAAGTCCTGAATACTCAAATTAGTGCTAAAGAAAATGAACTGGTAATACATGAACAGATGAGGTGGCTACAGTAAAAAAATACAGTCTCTTACATAGGTGTGTAATTCATCACCTGGATCAGCACCAGCTTCCAAGGTGTGAAAGGAATGAGGGGAAGGCAGAGAGGAAGGGAGGGAGGGAGGAAGATGATGAGGATAAAATGGTATCCAACACACCCAAGCTTAAGGTAGCTATTCTTTCTCAGCTGTCATCCACCGTTAATGGAGACAGAGACACTTCTCCAAAGGACTGTGCCAGCCACCTGGTTACATTTCCACTCTACACGATAACCCAGAAGCACAGGGTGGTGTAATTTAAGCAGTGTAAAATACCCTGTCCTAATTTCTCTTTCTGCTAAAGAGAGGGGAAGGGAGTGAGACATAGCCTTCCACACTTTCATCAGAAGCTCTGCTTAATTTCAAGAGTTGCTATGAGAAAAAAAAAAAAAGGCAATTCATTACTATGAATCCAGCTTCTGAAAAGACCTCTGGTTATTTTCCTGGACTATATGCCACCCCAGACTACTGCTATAACTACACAGCACAAGTATACCACAAAATAAGACAGGAATGCCATGGACCTTTGTCTCTTTAGATACAGCAGTGATATTGCCTTTGAAATTTTCTGGTTGGAAACAGAACTCAAAAGAAAATCTCTCTTATTGTAGCTTTCTAGTCAATGGCCATGAACGAGACCTCCAAAGGCAGCTTCTCTTGACCCTGTTGTATTTCCTCATCTTCCCTTATCTTATGCTCTTCAGTGCATACAACACAGAGAGTGTTCAGTATTCAGCCCTTACATGGTTAGAAAAGAGGCTTTTTTACTTCAGGATACAGAATTTAATTTATGTCATTATTCTCAGTGTTTCTTTTAGAAGATAATTTAATGATTCAGCAAGTAAGAGACTCTGTTCCACTATATGTCACAAAGAGTAATATTAGCTATTATTGTTCATGATATGTTAGGACGTTATCTTACCGGATGTACCTAATTCAAAACCAGGCTGCTGCCTCTCAGGAATTCTGCAGATCTCTTCTAAATATAACAAAATAAGTAAGAATGCTTCCTAAATCAGTATCAATCCAGTAGAACATACATCTGAAGCTCAAGCTACCTCTGGTAACTCTTTTCCTTGCTTTTCATTTTATCTACCCATCTTAGAATTTTTCTTGAATTCTTCTTTAATAATTGCAAATGTAATAAAACTAACATACTAAAAATTAATTTTAGCCACTTAGAAGTTTCTTCAAAAGATACATTGGTTGAAATTTGTCACACTTCATGATTATCTATGTTGCCTTCAAGATGATGATGATGATGATGATGATAATAACATCAACAACAACGATCACAAATGGAAAAAGTCTATCCATTTTTTGAAAATTAAGAGGGGTTAGTGTCTAAGGAGAATTTTGCTAAGAACTGATTTTATTCATGCACTTTAAAGCCTATGATATAGTACACAATGTATTAAAAACACCTCAAGAGTTAAAAACTCTAAAGACCTCCTACTCCTCCCCTCCTGTGACACCAGTTCCACCCAGTAACAACAGATCAAGCCTTTTACAAACGCCATAACCTTCATGTTAAATCTAGCTGGATTTTTTTCTGCTCATATTGGAAGGCATTTGCAGAAACCCATTCCTCTGATAGCTAATAATCTTTAAATTTGTTTCCTGTTCATACCCACTTTTTCTTTGTGCCAATGCAGTCCCTTAGTTCATTCATCTCAAATGTTTACCTTCTTGATGTTATAACAGAGAATAATAATGTCTGCTCTCAGCCTTTGTTTTTCTAGACTAAGCAGCCAGGCTCTTTAAGCCTTTCCATAGAAAATAGCTTTTTTTTCCCTGCCACTTAGCCTAATATCTCTTCCAGACAAATTCAGATCTATTTATGGGGCCCTGAATGCATAACCTTGCAATTCTCACTGTTAAATTCCATTCCACTGATATTACTTCACCCCTTAAGGTGATCCCATTTTCCTCCTATATTGTGATCTTTCTATTTGTTGTTCTCTCCAAATTTTTCTTTCTTTCTTTTTTTTTTTTTTTTTTTGCTAAGGTCACTAATAAAAATACAATAGGATAGACATTTAGAACATTCCTTAGTAGTTTCTGGCATTATTTTAAGTGGTATTTATTTCTGACAAAAGAAGCATGTAAGTGCTTGCTAGAATTTTTAGTAGTTCTTAGATACCTAACTTGGACTAAATTCTGTTACTGTTGTACTTTTGGATTACCATTATAGGCCTACCAGCTTCTTTATGTACTTAACACATCCTCACAGCCTGACTGGTTGCAACTTGAAATTTCTCTACAAACAAATTATTCGAGGGTGATCTTCCATAGATCTAAACCATGTAAACTTAGTGATCGCCATTCTATCTGCAAATCCAACCCTGAATATCTGGAAAACCTTCATTGGCTGAATATTTTCTGAAATCCTGTTTTGCTATGCATTCAAGTACATAATATCAATTTTTCCCATCACCAGTGTGTTTCATAACCAGGTCATCCAAG
This sequence comes from Balearica regulorum gibbericeps, assembly GCF_011004875.1. NCBI lineage: Eukaryota > Metazoa > Chordata > Aves > Gruiformes > Gruidae > Balearica > Balearica regulorum. Next base: position 71,670,497 of record NC_046185.1, read on the forward strand.
ACTTAACACGCACAGTTTTCAAGTGATATAGGCTATACCATAGCATGCAGTGACCAGAAATAGAAAAAACAGTTCTCTCTTCAACGTATGTGACCTGAGCAGAAAGCCTTTCCCTGAAGGCTGCAACATGCTAACGGGGTGGGGGTTACCATAGCCACTACTCCGAAGCAAGGGGAGCCCTGACCCCACAGGGCCAGAGCAGAAAAGACAGCATCTCTTCCACAGCTGAAAGAACAACCCTCTTGGGTTTTTTCTGTGAGACCAGAAATTGAGTTCCTTTGCTTTTAGGCATCAGAGTGGTACATCAGTCTTCGACTTGCTAGATAAATTCTAGATTTAATCTGAAAGACAACTAATTTTACCCAGCAAACATGTACTTTTGTTTTATTAAGAAAGAAATTGCCTGAATTGCCCCTCAATAGAAATGTACTTAGTTAACCGATCCAAAACCCAGAGGGAAAAAAGTCAAAGACTGAAATAGGAGAGCTTGCATTCCTATCAATACTTTTCTTGTTAGTACTATTATCACTCTGATGTTAATATTTCCGTAAATTCTCTTCTATGAAGACTGCTAAGACCCAAGCTGCCACCAAAACCTCAAAACCTGCAACTGTGATAAAGTATTATTTTCACCTGCTTTGAATCTGCCACATTACAATTGTTTCATACATTTTCATTCACCATCTCTTCTTCACTTAAAGACCCATGTGACACAGTGACAGACTTTTGAAATGTAATGAATTTTCATATAGTATTATTCGCCTTTTTTCTGTTTGTGCCAAAGTGCACCTATCAGTGATGCTGACAAATTGCACTCTTGGAATTACACCATCTTTGTGTTTACAGGAGAGATTTTTAAAGGCTCACTAACAGATAGGTAACATGAGGGGGTTAGACGGCTACTCTTCTTTTTGGCAAAGTGAATTTATTTGGCTTTTCATCTGTTTGATAAACCAAAATGGTTTGGACCCACTTAACTCTTGGGTGGGAAGAGCTGTTACTACAAGGGTGCTCGTGCCTGTGTTGCAGTCACAGCATTTGTCTTTCATAACAAGCCTTCAGCACCCTTTAAGGCAGGAATGAAGAACACTTCTTCTATTTAATCCTGTCTCTGAGTTATTTTGTTGGCTGTGGCTTTGACTGATAGGAATTTGAGAGGATGGCAGTGGTTGGAGGGGGAGAAGCATATGAAGGGAGGGGTCTAATTGTTCTCGTTTTCCACTCTATATTGACTGCATTTGGCCTGTCACCTTATTTGCATGTTTGTAATTTTGTTTGTAAAACACTGGTAAAACCAAAAAATGTCTCTTGATATGAAGCAGCAAGAGGGAAAAAAGTTTATTACAAAAAATCTTATTTTCTTGTACAGTTTCTGGGGAAAATTTACTCATACACTGTGTTTATGGGTTTTTTTCCTCCCGATAATCCAGTGCCAGTTCTCTGTAATGTTATGTACTTGACCTGGATTTTATTTCTGTTTCTATTGTGTCACCCCCCAGAGGCTTCAAGTAATACAGTTTAAAAAAAAGAAAAAAATCAGTACCAATCAAGCATACCAAACCAATCTAGGCTTTAATATTTTCAGCTCACGTGAGCAAAGGAAGGTTGTGTCTGACCAGGGCCTCAATAGAGGCACTCAAAGGAAGAAAAGTAAAGGAGATGTATGCACCATCATTATGCATCCCAAAGGAGATGTTCTTTGCTCTGCAGATTCTTCCTGCACTTTTGGCAAAACTGCTTTTTCTTTGCCTCTCTGTTTCCTCATTAAAAAAACCAAAAACCCAACAAAAAACAACCAAACAAAAAACCCAAAAAAACCTGGTTTGCAACTCTCTCCTTCAATTTTAGTGAAAAATGAAGAAATCACATAGGTAGCACATAGACAACAGTAAGGTAACAATACCTACAGCAGCTCTGACTCAGACACACTGGAGAATTGCTGCGTGAACTTTGGATATCTAGTTTAGATTGATAAATGAAGTTCCCCCTGTGGATAGTGGAAATACATAGGGTCCTCCAAAAGATTCAGAACATTTTGTGTGAAGCTTCTCTTTCTTTTTCCCCAATGACTGGAGAGATAACCTAAATGTAGACAGCAGCAATGCTCTCCTGTCTGTGTATGTATCACAACAGCGCCTTCCTTATCAACCGATTCCCACTGATCATCGCCAGCCTTGTGGGGCAGCTTTCACAAAGGACATCATGCCCTAGTGATCAAGAAGTCTCCCTCCAGTCTATAAGGTAACACCTGAAAGACAACTGCTCTTTGATATCGCTGAAAGGAAAAGGATACCAACCTGCCACCAGCCTGCCCCTACTACACAATTTAAAACAGAAGCAAAAAAGTCCTAGGCTCAATCAATCTGTTTATGCCTCAAGCTCAAAGGAGCCTGCAGCTCTGGGGAAGTTGGAAAGTTAAGAAAAACATCTGATTAGAGCTGCAGAAACCATGAGCTGGTGCCTATTTTTAAGATCAGTATATCTCAAGCAAATAAAGGAACTCCTGGGAGCCCAGCATCTTTGTAAATAGAGCCGTTAATTTAGATGCTTAATTATGAATTTGGAGTCTACCATGGGCACACGGTTCCAAATCTGCTTGACTGCAAACTGCTTCAGCATTTCTAATTCCTTTTTTTAGGGCTCTGGAAGCATATGTAAAATTGGGTGACATAACAATTATATTATTCAAACACAATACTACACACATGTAAATGAGCTCTGCCAGGACAGTAGACAGACATTTGGAAATCCAGAGCTTAAAATGTAACAGCACGACTCTGTCATTTATAAAAGGAATTTTCGTTTGCTATCATTATCCATGGTTACTTGCCAGCAGTCACTTGATAAAAATCTGAGGTACTAATGTATACATAGCTTGATTTAGAAAATCTAGCAAGTCATTAACCCTAAGCAATATATGCTTATCTTTGCTGGTGATGCTGTCAGTGTTTAATTTCCTGTAGATCATAAATTCAATAGAGAGTTGACAGTGCTGCCTGGAGTAAGTAGGAGAAAAATTCCCTTTTTAATATCTCATCCTATTGATCATTTTCTTTACTAGTGAAGCTCTCTGTAAGCCATTTGGACAGTAAGATCATTCCTGAAAGTGTCAAGAGGCACATGATTCATAGTGTCTCTCTGGTCAAAATAAATGGGGGGGAAGGAAAAGAAAAGGGTTTTCTTTTCTCTCATCCCCCTTCTCAGATTCCTTGAGTTTTTCGGGGGGTTTTTTTTGGTTTTGGGTTTGTTTGTTTTTTTTTTGTTTTTTTTTTTTTTTTTTTTTTTTTTTTTTTTTTTAAATGAGGAAGTCCTACATTATTCTGAAGGATTTATCTGTTTATAAAATTATTTTCTCTGAGAAATCAGCTTACTAATTTAATTTCTCCTTCATTACTGGGAATTTAACGCAATATTTTTGGTTCTTTGTATTATTTAGACTGTTATCCAGTCACTTCTACTCTGCATATTTTAATGAACCTTTAGATACACTACAATATTATGTAAGACCTGATCCTGCTCTCAAATAATCAAATGTCTACCACCAAGATGAGGAACAATCCAGACAGATGGTGCCTGAGCAAGTCTATGGAGGTGAACAGAAGTCACTCCATTGACTCAGCCCCCAGGAGGTACGAGCTGCAGCCTCCTATCAAACGTGCTCCATCAAAATATTAGGGAATGGTCCATATGTCTAATGCTCCTGTGCTGGAGATCTTGAAATTGGCATGTGGCTTAACTTGGAGAATGAATTCAAGTTTTTGCACAAAGTTAGTTATGTGTATCCTGTAAAGTCTGGCAACTTCAGAGCAAATAGCTTTAGAGTAACTTATTTTAGACTTTTAGATTAAGCAATGTGCATCAGTTCTCTCAAATTCATATTCAACTGGGAACTGCCTGGCTACTTTTGAGTTGATATATCTGTCAACTGAAAACAAACACCAAATAAAAAAAATGCTGTGTTCAAAGACATCTGAAGTATTGTCACATTCCTACTGGGCTATGTTTATAAACCTATGAATAGTTTATATTTAGCAACATATGTAGTTTTAAAATTTATATAAAACAGCACTACTACTGCAGCAGTATACTTTAGTATTCAGTACCGTACACAAAAGATCTCACAGATTTTGGAGAGGCTCTGTTGTACTAAGGCTTAGCATCGCTAACATTCAAAGGCTTGCAGTTAAAGTAAAACTCTGTCCGGATGGCAACAGTCAGCTGTTCTCCGTGCGCAAGGTAGCACCATGTAGCCTTATTAGTTACCTTCTATATTCTTTGTGTTGTGTGAAACGAAAATCTCAGTAGAAATTCATTGAGAGGAAGTTTGGAATGCTTTGTAGTTTACTACAAAAGCCTACAGTCCAATTATACTCCTGGGGAGAAAAACCTGTATTATAAGCTTCAGTGGCAGGACAGCAGTGTTTAACGAAGAGCAGTTCTTACTGCATCATCCCACTGTGATGAGTAGTTACAAAACTTTTAGACAGGATCAAGATTTTCACTGTAGGAGCGGAACTGCTATAATGATCCAACCTGAGGAGAATATCCTGCAGGGAAGCCCAGATCTGCCTCTGGAGCTATGTTTATTATGTACTCCACCATTGACTAGAACCAGAGTTATCAAAACATCTTTTTCATGTGAGTGAGCACCATGACTATGTTTTGAATACAAAATAACTGTTTCTTGCAACTTCAGAGCAATCATAGGGTGCCTGTTGCAAATGTAACTAGCAATGCCCTGGGTAGCTTTGCATGGATCTTGCATGGGTCTAGCCATTCCAGTTCTACAACTGGTATACATTGACTAACCACACTGATTAGAAAATGTTGACAAATAATATCCAAATGTGCATCTAAGAAGAAAGAAAAACTTTTAAAAGATTACATCATTTTGGTGTTTGTTTGTTTGGGGTTTTGTTTGTTTGTTTTTCCCATCAGAACTCATAAAGCAAACATGCAACTGATCCACAGGAACCTGAGGATCAATCTGGAAGAAAAAAACTTCCTTGACAAGAGTACATATTGGGAGGTCTTCAGAGTGGCTTTTTTTCCTCCAAAAAATTACTTCAACAAGAGTTACATCTTTTTCTAAAAAGGGAAGGATTCAGGAGTCAGTCTAAAAATGAGGAACACAATTTCAGATTTCCAAAAAGCTCTTTAAGTACAAAAGGGCAGATGCTATTTATGTTACTCAGCTGCTGGAGTCGGGAAATGAAAATCATAAACCTCGCTGCTGCTGTAGCTGGGGTAGGTGAATCATCCCATTTAGAAATGCTTCTTGTAGACAAGTGTATGTTTATCTAGGCACTAGGGTCGCTGTTTTCAAAGGAACAGTGGAGCAGAGAGACTACGTTCTATGGGTCTCTCCCGCTTGGAAATGGTTGTGAAGCTGCCTGGGAAGGAAGGACAGGGTATGTCAGCCAGGGAAATGTCTTTCTCTGAGGACTCTTCAATAACAAAAAAAAAAAAAAAAAAAAAGACCATACAGGACTGGGAAAAAATATAAAATTGATTGTGTAATCCCTGTTCACCATTACTCCTATTCATCTGCCCATGATGATGGTGGGTTGGGTATATTGCCCTCCTCAGCGACTCATCACAGATGGCCAGTTATGAAAGAGCTCTGTTTGACTGCTGCAAGCCCCACTGTCCTCTGAATCATGAATGAAGACAACAAGAAGCTTCAAAATCCCAGAAGCTAGACGAGATAACCTCTAGCATGACATCATAAGGGAAAAGATTTACTGCCACAGCAACAGAAACATGTGCTGAAAGAGTGATAAAAATTAAGGTAGGAGTGATGCTGCCCCTTGGTTTGTAAGAAAAGTCATATCCTTCATTTTTTAAACTGATAGGTTAGGAGATATCTTGCTCCATGGCAATTTGTTTTGGTTTAGGGTGTTTTATTTTCTCCTGTTGTTTTTAAGACAGCAAGGTATGAAAAATGGAAGTTACATAAGGAAAAACATCTTATGGCTCCTACAGCATTTCTGACAAACAGATTTTAAAGCCTAAAGCAGTCATGAAAATCTAGAAGGGACCATCTACATTAATACAGAACAACTGAATAGCTCCTGTCAAAAACCCCCACAAATCCTCCATGAGCTATAGCAGATTTTTTTAGGACAACAAACCTAGCTGACTTTAATTACAGGACAAAACCACCATGCCACACAGTCAGGATTACTGTGTTCTTCTATTACCCGGTCATTTTGTATTTCTCTTCATCCAGCCTACCATGCTCCTTACATACAACTACTTTGTAGATTGTGTGAATGATGCAAGCTGAAATAAGTAAACACAACAACAAAAAGAGGAATAGCTGCAGACATGAGTAAACCAGAGTATTTTAACAGAATCTCTGTGCAATATCTGCTCTACTTAGTGGCACACGCATCCACTTTTACTTATGATGTGCGGTTTCCAAAGCTGAACTTTCCAAAGCTGTATGTAAAAATATAAGAATTTATCTTATCCTATGAAAAACAGTTGCCTCCTCATAAAACTAAAAGAAGCTCATAGATCTCATATAATTGTCATGAATTTTTATAAGTGGTTTTGGTACATCAGGGAGTGTTTTTTCACCACAGATTTTGAATGAATTTAATTTTAATTTTTATTATTTTTTGTTAATACAACTGTAACTTGGTTATGCTTTATTTCTTTTGAAAGAGTCTATGGCTAAAAGCAATTGTTTGAACTCCTCACTTGTTTTATGTGTCCTGTTGGTTTAGGATCAACAAGTTATATTAGTAATGTTCTCATCTAAAAAAGAATTAATCTTTTAAGAAAAAAAATTGTTCTGAACTGGTAGCTTAACAGCTAAAGAGTCTGTAAAGTAGAACACATACGAGTATCTTCCAGCTATTAAAAAAATGATCTGACCCACTATTGCTTCGTGCACTTCTGGTAAAACTATAACTCAACATGTCTAGGGTTTTCATTGCTCCATAATCACCAAGAAACAAGTGAAATGGAACGGAACTCTATCCTGTCAAAGGGATGGCAAGTTCCTCTTTAATTAAATCAATATTGTCTTTATTAACTGAATTTCTTTAAAAAGGTTACTCTTTCCATAAAGAGTGCTGACTCTTCATCCTACTAATGATTCTTTTTTTTTTTTAATTCAGAAAACTGTAGCCCTGTCAACCCATCAACTGATTGTCATTGATTCATCAGACACCACTGAACATAAGCTAAAAATGCTATTATTCAAACTTATTACAAAATCAGCAACGTATATTACTATTATTGTGATATCTAAATTTTTTTAAGTAGTATAAGCTATGTAACTCCCCACCCCGTGGCTCTGTTTTCACTATGCATGAGGCCTGAAGTATGTCTGCAGCTTTTGTACAAACAGCAACAAAGATGACATTACGGGATATATTCCTGGGAGTAGATACTTGTACCACTTGCACAGATTCCAGTAAATCTGTTTTCACACTCTCCTACTCTCCAAGATGGGTCACTGAGCTGGAAATGTCCCTGACTGAAATGTGGGTTTCAGTCCATATGATTAACTAAATAAAAATATTGAAATGTAAATAAAATATTTCTGGATGTTTTGAATAAAAGAGGAAAAAAAGAGAATCAATACATTCTGAACACTTCTTTTAGGACTTCTCTGGCACAAAAATAGCAGTGAAAGAGTAGTAAGGCTTTGAGGAGGAATGCTGCTTACTGAGCGCAATGGCTCTGGCTTGTCTAGGAGTACTAAAAGGAGGCAAGATACCGCAGAAATCTCTGACAGACTCAGGGGCAAGCCAAGGTTTTTAACAGAGCAGTCGGTATGTCTATTATTACAACCTCTCAGCATGCTCCCTCTGCTTATCCATGGGCTTCAGGACTGCCACACAGCTTCAGCTTACTCCACAAAGGCTTGTGTGAGGCAGCAATTAAAAGTGACTCATGGAAAAGATCAGCAAAAGGTACAGGTTCAGCAATGAAAATCCTCAATCACCAAGAGAATACATCTTTTTCTATGTCCCCTACATGGCCAAAAAACCATGAACTAATTGCTTTTTTAAATGTTTGAGAAGATCTAAATTTACCTCTACCTTCATGTTGTACCTTTCAGTGTACATGCTTGTTTGCCTGGGTTGTCTACAGTGAGACTACACCTGAGTAAGCATGGCATTTTGCTCTGAAGGCCAGCCATCCTGAGCAATCAGTAGCGTCACATTTGCAACCCATTTGCAGAAAAGAAGAGGTGACCTGAGAGACGTGCCCCTGAGAGACCAGTACAGCCAGCTCCCAGGTCTGTGGTCAGCCAGGACAAGTCAGCTAGCAGCGGGCCTTCCAGCATCACACTTCCAACAGCCTCCCCAACCACTCATGGCAACCTTCAGGACAGCTAAATGTCTGTTAAAAACCCTACTGGTCAGAAGGTGCCTGAGGATGAGGCGTGTGTCTCCATCTCTTTGAAGAGCCTCCTTCATGACCATGCTGGATGAACCACAATTGTCTAGCTTAGCTGTTTTTAGCGGGGATCATCTGCACCTCACATAGACGTTTCTAACTAAGCCTTGAACTGGAGGTCCTAGGATCTTATTAGCGCTTTTCTACATATGTTTTACAAATTAAATATTTACATATTAAAGAAGAGTATTTTTCTCTTATGAATGCAAAAGCATCACAACAGGAACACACATTGCCTCCTGCTGCTGTATGAAATATCTTCTTAAGCACTTTAAAATACATTTGGTCTAGCCATTTAATGACAACTTTATGAAATCATCATAAAGGACTACTTTTCACAAGAGAGATTTGAAAGCAAACTAGCTCCAGATTGTACATATTTCATAAATAATCCATGTAATTTTTTAACTAATTCTGGCTGATATTGTTAGACAAATTCAATAAACTTTAATGGCTCTCATCTTGGTATTACATTGGTCTCAGTCCTAAATGAAGCTGAGTTCATAACCTGTTTTCTCATTAGTTTGGCATAGATTTTCCAGCTCCTCCTTCTTGTCTATTATTACAAAATCTCTTTGTCATGCACAGAGAGCAGAAGTTTGACAAAATTTAGCTTATATGATGCACCTAAGCAATCCACTCAGGAGATATTATGTAAAGCTATTAGATGGTTTCTGTACATAAAGCTTTTTATTTCATATCCGGCTCAATCTTGATCCTTTTCATTAAAAAAAAAAAAAAAAAAAAAAAAAAAAAAAGGAAATAAGGAAATATTTTCTGAACTTCTTAATGTCTCATTTTGAGGACAGCTCCAGTTGTAGTTCTAATTGTGACTTTGACTAATGCAGTTTATAACTTTTACAAATTGCCATGTTAGGTATGCTAATTATCTGTTAAAGACACAATAGTCCTTAAGTACTTTCCCTGCATAGGTATAGAAATGCTAAATCTTTCCTTTGCTTCCTCAACACCGAGTAATTTATTTGAATTTTATAAGCATTTTATAATTTCAAAACATTTAACCCCACTAATACAATAACATACAATACAATATAATATTCTCTTTATGTTTTATCATAAAAACCATTTCTTTGAAAGATGGTGAATCCTAGTTAAAGTGGTACAAAGCACAACCATACAAGTTTTTTCCCAGATAGTATCTTAAAAAGGCATTTCTGTTGTAAGACTCATCAGTCTCCATTTCACACACTATGAGAAATCCAAAGATCTTCTGAGCATTCTCTCCCAGCTGTCATGCAGACTGGGGGGTGGCATTACCAGTCGTGCAGAGCAAAGTTGGTTTTACAGAGAATGGAACAGAACAACTAAAGGTTTACCAGGGACAAATTTACTTTCCTGTCTAGTAAGGAATCTGCTGAAAAGAAAGCTAGGTAGAGCATCTAGGTCCTCCATTGCCCAAAGTAAAATGGCATCTTAAATGCACACAATGCTCTTGAGAAGCACTTCAAAATACCATATGATATCTTTAAACCATACAGCAATTTGTATTTGCTAGTTTAAAGGTCACTATATCTAAAAAAAGACAAACTCATAAATTAGTTTTAAAAAACACTGCTAAAGTAGCTATTTCCTGCAGTTCTGCAAACCAGTGTCTTTGCAAGCACTTAAGAAAAGTCTTCTTCCCATGCTACCTGTACATAGCCAATTATCCACAGTGAGAGGGCTGTGCATGCCTGAAAGGAAAAAGATCCCTGGACATGGATTTCACAGTAACGACAGCACTGCAGCAGAGTGGACAGAAAATTGGTGAACAGAGGATGCTAAATTTCTCATACCACATAAATGCAAAAGTGGTTTTGCAAGACCAGAACCAGGATGAAAACTACAAGTCTTTTTTCTCCATTCTCTTTTTGATGCTCAAATCAAAAGCTCATTTGTTTGACTTCTAAATGACGTCCTAACTATGTGTTTCTTTAAATATCCTATGTACAAGACATAATGAAAGACAATGAAATCTGTTAAAAAAACCCAACCAACTTACTGTAATGCAAAAATTTATCATAAAGACTGTGTTAAGTATACAGTGACAGCAACCATTTTTCCAAGACACTTTTTCTGTGAATTCCTACAGGAACAATAACTTCTTCGCACTAAATGACACCTTAAATGCTCAAACACCAGACTGTATCACAGAAACCTTCATGTACAAACACACGAAGAATCTCTCTCAATGGCATAAAACAATTAGTTAATAGCCAAGAGCAGAACCAAGCTGCTTCTTGCAAGACACACCAGTCATCACTTATCCCAGTCACCTGGTAATAGATCTTACAGAAAGAGGAAGGCAGAGAAAGAAAAGCTCTGCTAAATCTCTTACACAGTCCCCAGAAAGTGTCAATACAAAAATCTTCCCTTACAATTGTTTTGATCCTGCAAGAGATTAGGTGCAGCACACGGGGGGAAAAAAAAAGAACAAGGCTGCTACTTTTCAGTGCAATGTGACAGGAGAAGCGGTACCACTACAGCTGGACATCAGGCGTAGCGGGATGTTGAAACCACTTGCACATTCAGTCCCTTGCAATATCTGGAGTGCAAAGCAAACGAGCTGTAGTACGGCTACTGGCAATTAGTGGTGCCTCTGCATCTCAAGAGATACTAGCTGAAGTGTGATTCTGAACACGAGTCCTTCTCAGACCCCCCGGGAACTGAACGGATGATAGCAATTTCCAAGGATTTTATACTCTGGCTTTCCTCCAAATTACAGCAAAACTGAAACACTTCAAATAATCTTGGAAGGAAAATTCCATGGCACTTGTGTTTATTTGTTTATAGTTTGCATTTATTTCTAAAGAAATCAAAATAGATAGAAAATGAATCAAAAGAATAATTTCAAAACTAAGAATTAAAAAAAGATGTTTTCCAAAACATTAAAATGTGCTCTGTCTGACAGTCCTTTTCATTTTTTTGAAACAAAAGTCTACTGCAGTTGACCTGCTTTTGTGAAGTATTTTGATTTCAACAGAGCTGCATTTTCCAGGAGAGCTTTCACACCCCCAAAATTTGTAGATTTCTTCCATCTGTCTCTCACTTAGCCAAGATATCCATTTACATTTTATTCATTTTTTATCTTCAGCTCATTAAACAGCCTTCGTCATTCCCCAACTGATTCCCATTTTTCCATTACCCACCACCAATATATTTATCCCTTGCCGTGTGAAAGTGCACGCGTACAGTGTCTGCCAGAGGCATTTTTCAGTGTGATACCACACCTTGGCCCAATAAATACAGCAATCCATGCAGTACATTTACAGTTCTGCAAATTTCTTTCTAAATGAGTATCAAGTGGCCAGGTCACGCCTACCAGTCTCAAATAACTCCTTTGTCTGCATTGCAGCTGGCATAACACAGGAGAAACCTCAGTGACTTAAGTTCCACATGTACTGTTCACTGGTACCCCCCGCTCTCCAGTTGTGTAATTTCTTTTCTTCCTTTCTGCTATTTATCCATCTGATCAAACTCTACCCTCACAGATCTGTGAACAAAATGTGATGCTTTTCAGACAACCACTGAAATTGACCTGAAGGCACAATTTCTCAGGTCTCCCCCATCACCACAAGTGTGAAGAGGATTCTTCCTGGGGCCGGCGGGTGGGGTGGGGAAGATCAGGCACCAACTACAGAAGGACTCAAATTTTTACTGACAGCACAGGCCATCTCTACGTGGCACTCCCTGCCACTAACAAGAGTTTGTGTCTCTTGGGTATCTCAACCTGCTGTTGAGCAGCAGAAAATTGCTTCCTCCGCCATCACAAGCTTGTGAAGAAGTCACAGGAAGCATATAAAGGTAAGGACACCTTTGATACACAAAAAATGGATGACTAATACACAATGAATCATAGAAATGGTGGTTGGAAAAAACCTCTGGAGGTCATCTAGTCTAACCTCCCACTCAAAGCAAGGACTATCACTAACACAAGATGATGCCAGCTGTGACTGTGCTTAGCCAACTCTAGAAAACCTCCAGGGATCAGCAAAAAAAACCAACTAAGCAAACAAACAAACAAAAAACTCTCAGATGACAAAACCATCAGACAACTCAGAGTTAAAAAAAAAGAAAAGACAAAATATAGAAAACATAATAACATACATTTATAAACAATATCATACCATCACATTTGAAACAGCATTGCCAACATTTAAAATTAGGCTACTTGGTCATCAGCACATCTGAAACCCAGCTGTGCTAAAAACAACATGCCTCTAAAATGTCTAAAACCAGGAGATGTCATGAAGGGAGGTGGAAAATGTCCAAGAAAATAACAAAAGCAATGAGAAGGAGACCGGGTGGCTTAGGTATTGCAAGATGATACGTACCTCCTTTTATCCGGGTCACCAGTTTAAAACTGCATGAGTATAAACACATTCCTCACTGTGGAATAAAGATGTGATAAAACAATCCTGAAATAGGGTGAGCAGACCTTCCTTTCTTTTTGCCTACCTTCAGAAATAATCTCCCTCATGGAATTCACTCTGGCATAGCTACACCAGTGCTTTGTGCATACACCCAGGACACCAAAAAGTTCCATTTGGAGTTACATTTTCCTTATATCGGCCTGGAAAATACTTGTCCTGGAAAGAAAAGGAACTCTCTACCTCCGTATCTCAATCCACAGAAATTGATCCAGATGGAAGAAAGACAGACACCGTGAGCAGGGCTTCTAGCTTGTCACGTGTCTTCTCTTTGCAACAAGATCGTGCATACGCACTTGTTCTTATGTGCAATTCTCCATTCAGATGTTCATCCCATTTCAGAGATGTTTTATTTATCCACAGGTTTATCTGTAGGAGGGTAGCGAGCAAATGAAACCCGGAAGCAAGCTCTCTGGTGGCTACAGATACACTTAGAAAAACTCTATAGGTAGTTGGTGGACACACATTTGACAGTGAATTGTAGATCCAGTGTAGAAAAACGCTTCATGAAAAGGTGCATAAAGGAGTTTTGAAGATAGAAAAAAAATGGATCTTTTTAGAAAAGTATAAAAACTGTTAGTGATAACTTTTCATATTTACAGAAGGATCTAAGTGTTGCACCTTGCAAAAGATGTGAACCAGAGGTCTCTGCATGTGTTAGGAGACTGGAGGATCTTCACGCACCCAGCAGACGATAAACATTGCAATGGGCAGTAGTTTGCAGAATCTGCTTCATTCTGAAGCCTTCAAAACTACTTTTATTTAATTCTGTTCCTCCTGTTTGGTTCACACAGCTGATGAGAAACACTCAAATCTTCACATCAGCCTTTCTCCTAGAATTCCAGCTCATTCGCCATATTAAAAAAGAATTGGTGGCCACCCCATTTTCTAGCAGGCAGGTGTCTGCTCCTGGTTTGGCGTTACCTGGCCTTTAGGCTTACGGCTTATTCAGAGGACAAGCCTTGTGAGCAGACACTGACAAACCCACTGGGCTGCAAGGATGACTTCTTTCAGTTAGGGCCATGAGGCATTAGCAAGGCATGCCTGGGTGAAAGCCTGTATAGTCAGCTGGTGATCCTGTCCTATCAATAAATCAAAGATCTCTGCTTTCGGGGGGGGGGGGGGGAACAACAAAACAAAACCCAGCATATTTTTAATCAAAAGCATACCTTTCAAAGAGAGTAAATAGAAAAAAACTTTCAAATGAGAAAACAGAACCTAATAACATCATGAGCAATTAATTGTCTTGAATGTGTTAGCACATAGGGTATTCTGTTATTTTTCACAGCATTTTAAAATGTATTCCATTTTCTTCTGGTTAGAATAGAAATCTTAATCACAGAACTAGGAAGTGCTGATTGTATGATATCTGCAAAACTGCAGCCATGCTCTTCTGAATAATCTCCCAGTTTAAAAAAAAAGCTTTCAAATATATATTAAATCATCCTTAAGAAATGCTAATGTTAACCAACGCAAATGAAGAACAGTCCTGAAGACACTGAATTGTAATGACATTTCATTTACATCTACAAATGAAATGCTTTTCTCCTCTCTAAGCTTAAGTGTTATTATGCCTGATTACATTTTCAGATTTTTTTCCCCCTCTTTTGTTCCCCTATTGGATTGTCTGTTTTACAAACAGGTTTAAGCAAAAACAGTTAACATTTCCATCACGTGGACACTCATCTCACTTAATTGCATGGAGTTCAAACATTTCTGGGATGACTAAAATGTATATGGCTTTGCTTAGCAATGCAAACTTCCTTGATCTGCTTGAGCACAGCCTAAGACACAATAGTGTTTTTGTTCTGTGCTTTTAACGAAGACAAAAAATTAGACGGATTTAGGTCAAAGAAAAAAGAGCATGCTAAAATGCTGTAGAGTTAAAATTCAGCTGCAAAAGTAACAACATATCCTAATTAATTATAAACTTCATGAATACTAACTCAAAGCTAATGCCAGTTCTCACAGCATTTGCAACATTTCTCTTCAAAATAGTACCTCACTATTCTTGGTGCCTAATGCTGCAGTGAAATTTCCTGTTCATCTCACCTCCCTAATTTTTTTTCTTTCCTCTTTGTCACAGTGAGAAGTGAAATTACCATTGTGGTGCTGTGAAGATGTCCCATTTTCTGCTGGTAACAATGAGGCTGACTTCAAACATCAGGGGCTATCTATTGAAAATATTTATCCACTTCCTGCTTCATTACTTTACTGTCAACATGTTATTTTCCAAAGTATTTTAACAACAAAGAATCACTGCACATGGCAACTTTTATACTGGTTCTCCCACAGAACTTTTTCCTATTCAAAATTAGTTAATGACAAGTCCATACATTCCATCTATAAACTTCTGCTACATGTAACCATACAAATTATGGTGACAAAAAGAAAACTGAAAATATTTTCCTGACTTTGGGATTTGGGATTTGTTTGTGGGGGAAGGGAGATACATTATTAAAAAAAAAGTAGGAAAGCAAAGGAGGAGTAAAAGAATATTGATTTCTGATGGTGTTCATACTTTGTTGAAAATTCTATTTCCGAATCAAACCAAAATGGGAGGAAAAGTGTTTATTCAGAAGCTTTTTAATGGAAAATAACAGCAGTATTGTTTTCAAAAAGAATAACGAAAGCCATTATGGGAAGGGAAAAGAGCTTCATGCTCTGTGCGATACCTGTAAATCACACATCCTCCAGACGTGTCTCTGGGCAGCCAGGTTGCCAGCAAGAGGCACATGAAACAGAACAGGACTTTTAATAATCTGCACGGTTTCTTGGCTTAGGAGCCAGGCTGGGGTTAGTGCCCTGCTGTGGGCGCAGGCAGGCAGCTGGAGGGGCAGGAGGGAGAGCACACCAAAGCAAGAGGAGCCAGCGGCAAGGCTTGTGCTCTGGGGGAGACTGCAGGGGAGAGGACCTGGTGGTGAAACGTGGTGGGATGTGTTGCCTTCATCAGGGCAACGACGACTGTGCTATAGAGGAAACCCTTTCTCTCTGCTTTCTGTGAGACGGCGAGTGCTGCAAAATCAAAACTCGCTTCTTGCCTCTGTTGTCCAAATGCACTGATTGATGGGCCAGCCTTAGTCTAACCAGACAGTGAAAACACAGCTAGTGCAATGTTCTGGCCATAGCATAAATTGTACCCAACCTGTAGTTCCATATTCTAGCAATAGCAAATACATAGAAAATCAAAATATGCTTTAGTCAAATACACTAAACATTTAGAGGAAGAGTAAAAAAAAGAATTCAAGGTTGTTCCCCTCCCTCTCCCAGGATACTCTTCAGATCTTCAAAGACAGATTCACGCATAGATCTCACATGTGACATCAAGGACTGCAGCATGCTCCTAATCAATTCATCTGGCAATGTTAATTTCTGGACAAATCAAAAGGCAGATGGATTTCATGTTATGGAATACACCTAGCAAATTAAGTTGCTAGTGGTTACAGTAAAAGTACTAAATCCATGAGATTGGAAGGTGTTGTTATTAACTATACTGTACTGTGATGCTCCTGAGTTTCAAAAGCATCACTGATGAGTTAAGACTTCCCCAGAATGGCAGATGAAGAAGTGCTCCAAATAAGAGTAAAAAGCATCAGCAAGTTAAGAGATAGGTGATGAAGGACTAAAGGGGGGCTATGATTAACATTCGTTCATTCATTTCAGCAGATTGCTAAGGTTTCAGAGAAAGTATGGAATTGAAACTCCTAAATGAGTCAACAACTCTATCCAACAATACATCTCACAGAGGCTTCCTTCAAGAAAAGGCCATGCTTTCTATGTCAGAAAAGCATAGGACATTAGTAATAACTTGAGAACAGTGAGCAGGAAGAATGAGTTTGACACAGCTTGTGTCAGAGGTTCAAACAACTATTTAATAGTTAATTTTGTATTCTTGACAAACTGGATACCAACTTCCTCTTCCAAGTCTTAGCTCCAGTATATAATTTTCAGTATTTTTCACAAGAAGATGAAAAAAGGAAGAAGAAAATCAAACCAAAAATACACGAAAGTAGTAACCCTCTCTGGCTGCATTCGCCAGGGTAGTCAATGCAGACCAACACAGAAGTATTATTAGCTAGATGTATGAATGAGGTTAGTGAATCTGCTAATTTATCATTACACTGTTCTACCCTCTGATTCACCTAAAATACTGTTTACCAGGATGAATCACTCAACCTAAAGTATCAGTTCATAGTAGTCAGATGGATCATAACTCCGCACTGCAGCAAAAGCTGATTCTTAACTGACAAACCCACCCTAGGTAACTGATATAGTCAGTACAGCCAATAAAACAATAAAAGCATTATTACACATCAAAATAATTAAGAAAAAACTTTTCAAATAAAGAAACTCTAGGTCTTTACATTTTATCTCAAATATCATACTTGATTGGACCTGATCTCTCGCTACATTAATCTGCTGTACACTGCAAAACTTCTCTGGAGTCACTGAAATGGTATCTGGTAGCACAAGACTAATACAGTAGGGAGATAGGTTGTGAAACCTCAGATGAGGTACCTGACCAGAAGTTAAATAAAACTGAATGAGAGTAAGAACCCTAAAAGCCATACCTAACAGCTCTTCTTGAACTGCCAGTAAAATCTACAGCCTCAGCATCACTATCACTGAATTGTGCTAGTGAGCCAAAGGTACACTCAAAGTAAGCATGCCGGCATGAATTATTCATAGTCAAAGTGGTCCCCTAATATACTCTGTAACCGTTAACACTGCCTAAAGATTTGTAATAGTGTAAGAATACGAAGAACAAATATTTCTCCTTTGAACAGAGGGTGGACATAAATTCAGGACAGAATAATATCTAATCAGGTATACAAGGAGAAAGTCACTATTACTAAGGAAGTAAGAGCAGTAATGGTAGTACGGAAGATGGAAGAGAAAGCCCATGATGCAGAATTGCAGAAGGGTTAATTTAGGAATGGAAATAACAACTTAAATTAACATTCATTCAAATTAGACTCTTCTCAGAAGTATATGAACAGAAAAAATGTTATTCAAGCCAATTAATAATTTTGTATTTTTTTTTATTTTTAGCAAAAAAAAAATAATATTATGATTCCTACCACCTTTGTTCTGATAGAAACAGTCAACAGGACACATATTATCAGCTTGGCTGACAGTTCAGGACTGGACATGCAGTGTATCACAAACATGAGCTATCTCAATTACACAGGGTTGAACATGTGAAAGATTAATGTTCTGATGCAAAGTATAACAAAACCCAAACCAAAAAACAAAACCAAAATCAAGCCAACCAACCAATGCATCAAACACCACCTATATCTCCTATAGGTCACCTCAAAACATATTTAACCAGATATTTGCTCAGCTGTGTTCTGCTTTATGATCCATATTATCCTGTTAAGACTTCAAGACAAAAGCTTTAACCCTTCCCTCCAAAAAAAGTTTCCAAACTTTAAAGTTGTGTATGCACACTACTTCATGGTGCAAAAATATTCACTATTCTTGAATTTACAATAACTTTTATTTTTTCAAAATGTTATGAAGGAACAAAAGAAAGCATTTATAGGTAATAAGTCAAATAAGTATGTGAGTCTAGGTGTTATTTTTATTCCCATATACTGATTTTACCAGGTAGAATAATTACATGGTTCTCATGACCTAAAATGAAAATTAAGTGTGAAAGCACCAAGTGAGAACCAACATGAATTTGACTGAATAATTATGATTGAGTAATAATTTTCTGAAAACAATTTACTACTTTAAAAGATTGTGCTGAATATGTTTGGAGATAAATCTCTACAATGCAAATGCAGAACTAAGGATTGCCTTTCATTAATTTCCCCATTCAGTTTTGTTTCATTGGTTTCTTAAACCTACTCTTAATATTTATCTAGGTTCTGATACACTACTTATAATCATGTAATCCAAAACACTCCCCCTAAAAATGAATCATAGTATTATAGAATCATAGAATCATTTAGCTTGCAAAAGAGCCTTAAGATCATTGAGTCCAACCATAAACCTAACTCTGCCAACTCCACCACTAAACCATGTCCCTTAGTGCCACATCTACACGTTTTCCCAATACTCAACTACTTCCCTGGGCAGCCTGTTCCCCAGTGCTTGATAGATCTTTTGGTGAAGAAAATGCTGTTTACTATTTTATTGCTAGAAAACTAAGGCATGATGCTCATACAAAAAACAACCTGTGACAAAAGTAGACTTTAGACCAGTAATCACGTCTGCCAAAACTCAGGGTCTCAACCATGAAATCATCTCTGGTTATTGATGAGACATCCCTGATGCACCCTCTATCCACTAAAGAAGCAGCAGCACTTCCACTATCATAATTCACTCCTAAAGAGTTCTAATGGTGAAATATGTAATGCAACAGATTCATAAAGAACTTTATTCCAAGTGGGAAGATTCAGTGCTCAGAATGGTTAATGTTAATAGCCATGTCAATGACCTTCATTCAGTGGATCCTGGAACTGCTTACTGAAGTGTCTCAATTGATCGAAATACACATATTAGCTGTTTGGTCTACAGTGTGCCTTCCCTTTAAGTGAAACCAACTCGGAAGGCAAAAGAAAAAGCTTGTCATTTAAGATGTCCATTGACTTCATTAATACCTGTATACAAACACACACAAGTTTCAGAGGAGACACACTAGATCCCAAACCAGAGTAGGATTTGCACAGTAACAGGTGGGTTTGTCGTTCAAAATGTTAGCATGCTCCTGATGTCACCTGAAAGCTTGCAATTGCTGCCCTAAATGCTGAAGACCAGCAGCCCCAATTTAGTCTTGAACCTGAACGTGGAACTCCTTGCCTACGTAGGGATCATCGTGCAGCAGAGACATCGACTACATTATTTTTCCTGCCAGCACTTCAGTGTAGCAGCACAGCTATCCAAACATTTTTGTACGTTTAAGATAAAGAACTGGAGAATCATCTCACAAGTAGGGAGATTTCAGAAACTTTCTGGGCGAACAACAAATGACTGCAAAGAGGTCGCATCTTATAATCTGTAGACATAGGGATAGAGAAGAGGTGAGCCACATGAACTCTGATTTTACTGTTCTGTTTTTATTCTAGCATTACATATTGATGTTCAAAGAGAGGTCTCTGAGAACCAAGAAGAGAAATTGGCCAAGAACAGTTTGCTGATTTAAGAGCTTACAGAAACCACTTCCATGAAAATCTAATGGGTTGCTAAAGTGCCACCGTAGAGAGAAGTATCTGCCTCCCAAAGGTTTTCCTGGGTCTTTTTCTGCAGAAACGATTTATGGAGCATGCTTTCATACCAGGTGAGACCCATTTGCTTACTTTTACGTCCAGCTTTTTATAAAAGCTCCGTGACACATGAAGAGGTTTTAGGTCTTGAGCTCCTTTGAAAAACTGACCACATGCACTGAAAGCCTGCAACACAGACGCATGCACATGCACACACCTCAACAGATTAATGACTTGCTCAAAATTCAAGCCTACTGACTACTCATATGGTCAAAGGAAAGGAGGAAAATGTCACCGCCAAAACAACAAATCCCTCTGTCACTCCCTATTTTAAGAACAATCAGGGGTTTGCATCACTTTCCTTACCTCCATTTAGTCACACTGCTCACACATAGTGCAGGTTTACTCCCAGAAGTGATTTCACTGAGGAAGTCAGAATAGCTGATCCACATTTAAGGGAAGAGATTAACAACCTGAAGAGGAGTTGTTCCAAATGATCAATCGCATCTTCCTCCACATACTTTTACTCATATAATTAATAAGGTTTTACAAAAAATGATAAGACTACTCCATGGTGTTTGTTTATTATCAGACTACCATACCCCAAGGGCATTTCATAGCCAAGGCAGTCTGGTCTTTCTGCATAATTTTCACAGCATATCCACATGCTAATATGACACGATATGAATTTCAAGGTGCCCATTTATTTCCGTACAACTAAACAGCAATTTACAAAGCATACACAAAGCCTGACTCAGATTACAATATAAAATATTTCCTATTTTCCAGTTACTGGACATTTGGCCTCTTAAGGCAACTGCAATCACATCAGAAACATTTTCATGCTCTTGAAGAAAAAAAAAAAAAAAGGAAAGAAAAATCACAGACTTTTTAGTGCTTGCCATGCTCAAACACTGGTAATGCTGCGTCTGGGCACGCTACCTTGCTGAGAACCTAGAAAAAGGCCCGTGAGCCTACCCTGGCAAAATTCTGCCTGAATTCAGTATAAAGGCTTGGATTTTTTGGTCTGTGTGTGAAAAATATTGAGGCAGTTGTAAATTAACTCTTTGTTTTGGAGTAGAACTAGCTGTATTTCCATCATATTTTTATTTCTAAAAATTAGCTGTATTTCCATTTAAAAAATTAAAAAAATAAAACGCCACATGAGCACAATTTTCACTTCAGGTTAAACTAAATACTGGGGTGAGTGTTTTATTTTCCTTTGTAGGTTTTAATTTTTGGAACAAAATCCTTTTGTGTGATTTTTTTTATTATTCTTCTGATTCATGCAGTCAATCAAAAAAAATCGATTGCTTACATCATTCTACCTACAAAGTTGTCTATACAGTTTCTAATGTAAATTGTCTCTCTTAGCTAGTTATGAGAACCTCAGGCAGGGTAATTATGCCCAAGTCTGAATGAATACATGGAGAAAAGGGAATACTCTCCAAATGCTGCTGGGCAGTAAATAAAGGTAAATCAGTGATCCTCTCTCCGACAGAATGACCTGAGAACAAATCCTCCTGCAATCTGTTTAAACGTTCCTGTTGCTTTCACTGGCTGTGGTCTTCTGAGTTGAGCTGCTTCTGCCTCTTTACATGTCTTTCTACTAGTATTCATTGTCATAACTGTGAACAGAATGAGCTCAAAGAATCAAGCTCTTGAAAGGTTTCACTTTTTAGGTACTGGATGATCAGATGCTACAGTCATTCATATGGAGAACTTCAAATGTCCCATTTTTCTCTCAAAAATATAAGACTAGAAGAATTGATTCAGAAAAACAGACCTATTTCCTATGTAGTCACATTCTTATGTAGCCACACAGGAAATACAGCTCCTGGGGGAAGGGGTGTAAAATCATTATTGTCTCTAGACATGCCAACAGAACACCTTATCATCTAGAGATATTTAAGGAATATCTTTGTGTGCATCATAAATTAGCATGTTTCTGCAACTGCTAATATCATTTGGCTCTGATGCAGCAGCTCGCTGTATTTTTCAATGTTTTTCTGTTTATATTTTCTAATAATTTTCTGCAGAATTCATGGATCCCTAGATAACAAAATAAAATTTTCTACCAGTGGGTTGCTATTGTTAATTACCTTTCACAGATCCCTCAGGAGTAGTCCACAGATGCCTGGGAGTCTATAAGATTATATCTGAAAACTGTCGTGATCCATGTAACAATTATTATTTATGTTCCCACAGAAATGTTACTTAAGTCTTTGCAGGAAAAACTGAAATACTTCATTTACCAGGGGGCTATCATCCTCTTAAAACTGACGGTAACTCAATCCATTGAATAACTGAATGGCCTGTTAGAAGTTCACAGCTCTCTACATTGACTAACAGATATGCTTAATGTAGCTCTTCAAGAGCTTAAAAAAGGGAAATACATGATACTTATAATCAATGGCTGGCCAAAGAGGCTTCCCATCCTAAGTTGCATATCTCGTTGATGCTAAAACAAGCCTTATTGTGACAGATGTTGGTTCACAAAATAGTATTTCAGTGCAGTGGTTGCTTCAAAGCTTAGGTGCATCAGTTCAGGATGGGTTATCCAAATGGCAAGACTGAGATCCTCAGAGGCATTTATGTGAAGGCTCACAGAAAAGTTTGTGGGAGTTTGGTGCCTTTGAGAGCTTGAGTCTTCTTTGTTTCTTTTTAGGTCACTCTAAATGGGCAAAGATCTGCATTTCTCACATGGGTCACGTTCAACACAGAATCCTACATGGATTTCTGCAGGCATCACGTTAAACAAAACAAGCAGTTTATTTTGTATCAGAAGGTTCAAAATTAACCAAGAATATATAGATGGTTGGACATCAGTCTCTTAGAGACATGGCTGCTTGACCATCCAAGGCATATTATGAAAACACTGCTAGGCACTCTGCTTTTGCCAGGAGGAGCCCAGAGTAAAAGCGAGGCTATAAAAGGCTGTAGCCTTAGCAGTGGCCCATGTCTCAAACTATTCCTGTTTAAGGTCTTAGGTTTGGGTTGTTTTGGTTTTATATATTCATTTAAAAACACTGGTTTTGTTTTTAAAAAGAGAGCAAAGCACTCTCTTTCTCTGTTTTCTGCCGCTATTTCCCTCAGACGCTGAGCACCAATACAAAGCAGGAGATAGAGGCCGAGCAGTACAAAGCAAAGACTCTGGAAAGAAGGAGACTGGGGTGCACACATGCTGAGAAGGTTTCAAGCAATATTTATCAGTAAGTGTGCTTTATACATATATGTTTTGGTTAGACATTTAATTGCAAATAGTGTTTTAAAATGGGAATGAGAAGCTGCACTCACTCTCCAGCAAGGCAAACCTTGCCCAGTGTTTGTCAGCTCAGTAAGTATTTTCTTGTGGAACTAACAGTATGTGCTTTGGAGTGCTAATGTGCTCCCTCGATTGTTTTTCTTGCTACTAGCTCTATTGACAGTAAGATTTGTGTAGTACTGCTGTACCCCAAAGGTCATTATTCAAAATATTTTTACACAGCCCCTACCTTCAAAAATAGAAAGCTATCTCAAATAATATATTCTGACAGCTTCTTTGCTAGCTACTCTGCCACAAATAAAAGACAATTAAAAAGTTAAAAAATGAATAAATAGCAGATGGAATCTTTAGCTGCAATTATTTTTGTCTATAGCCACACAAGTATTTGCAATGAAAATAAGCATCACAACAAGGTTACGTAAGCTAGCAGCACTTCTCGCACACGAACCCTTCGGCTTCTTGAAGGATTAGTTGCCAGAAATAATGCAAACAGAAATGTAGACTCCTAACTTCAATATTTATACAACTATTGCATTATTCAAACAGAGAATGGATTGATAATTGTTGCAAGTTGTTATCCTAGATTTCTTGCATTCCCATGAATTTGACAGGATCTTGGGCTGGGGAAGGCTTAAAGGATTAGGAAGACAGTTCTGGAGAGGCAATATCTTCATTTTCATTGAAATGGCTAGCAAGGTGTTGTTTCCCTATAGTAAAGTTGACACTTTCAGTGACCAATGAAACTGCGGTACATTAAACTATGAAAGAGCTGTGAAAAGTCAAGCCTTCTTTATGTCCCGGTACAACCCAAAGGGAAAGATGTAAGACACAGACTCTGACTAAATAAATAGCATAGCAAGAACATTCACTCGTAGCTATGGAGTAAAAGGCAGATAAAATGGCCTCCACTGCAAGCTGTGAAGACACGCTTGGACAACTAGAGTCGGATTGCTGCCCAAAACGAAGCCTGCAGTTGAGTCACGCAGGCATCATAGGTGAGTGTGAAATGCCTTCTTCATGATGACAATGAAGCAGGAAGGCACGAAAGCCTGGCAGAGGAAGGCAAGAGCTGGGAGCAGCAGATGCCCTGCTGCATAGGTTCAAAAATAGATATGAAAGGAACAACATTAAGAAAGTAGTGGCTCTGAGCAGGGTCTCTTGAGTCCCTTCTTGCAAGTCTGAAATACTGGGATTCATTAATGCATGAAAAGTCTTCTGACAGTAAGCCTGGAGCTGGCATCCTCCATGTAGGCAAGACAGTGGAAGTTAGTGGGGAACCCTATGGATGAGCTCCCAGGGCTCACAGGGTGAAAAAACTTACTTGGCACAGAACACTTTGTGAGACTCTCCCAAAGGCTGGAGGAGGAGGAGGAGTGCAGACACAAGAATACTTGTTTCCCTTTCATTTCCTATTCCCCCCTTGCTCCTTTCTGTGTTTGTCAAATGTGTGGTATTTGTGACGAAAGCAGGACATATTACTGGGTTATGTGAATTGCTGTGTTCACTGTCCCTGAGTTTCTTGCCACAACCTCTTAGGAAAACTGAATGCAATGAAGATGATCGGTTTCTTGTATTTGCTGAGGAATACCATCAAGTCTGTAATTCATTGAGTTCAAGGCAGAGAATACCTGCCCAGGGTAGCTGAATTGTTGCTAGCTGGTTATATAGTAGGACCAGCGGTACTCATCAACTCTCATCTGAATGTGCTTGAAAGAAAAGAATTGTTGGTAAATCAGAGCTGGCTTTCCATACCTTACTAATCATTGTCACTTAAAGAGGAGTGAGGCACACAATGCTTACAACAAAAAGGAAAGAAATTACTCTCTTGAAAGAAAAAAAAAAACTTCCTTATCTATGAGCCAGAAAAAAAGCTTGCTTTATCAGGAACTTTTCCTAGTGCCAAACAGCGTTGGGTAGAACTTCAGACTTAAAATATGCAGAGCTGAAGATTCAGACCATCTCCAGCTTTGACATGATGTTTTTTCAGTCAGTAATGAAGCATATATTTAGGACAGTAGCAGTTTCCCTGATTAATGAAGGTGAGGGTTTAGTCCACTGTTTTCAGGAGGAATTGATGGTGGCTGAGCAATGCTCAGCAACCTGCAAAACTGAGCTCTCAGAGAAGTGTTGAAATATACACCACTGAGGCTGATTTTTCACATTGCCAAATATCCTCTATCTGTAATCTTCGCAAGCCTGAGGCTGTTCTCATTCTGGTTACAGAAGTGTTTTCCAACTGGCTGGATTTCTGAAGTCAGGTTCAGAGGAGCAGGAGCGAGCGTTGGTCACCGAGCCACAAATGTGGCTTCTAGGAATCAAACCCCACAGCTGGAGCCCAAGGTTCAAAGTGCAGTTTTTCCACGGATATTTAGCTGTAAGGCTGTGTTATGAAAAGCACTTGCACTGGATCAAAGCACGGGACCCCTTCTGTTTCTAACTCATCCTCTGCTCCTAATTTCTTGACATACTGAAAACAAAAATCTGAAGCCGAGCAGGCCCTGCAAAGTCCAGTGCTTTCTAATAAACAATAATACTTAAATTCATTCTGAAGTTATATCAAAAGAATTGAGTAAACTGCTATAGGAGACTCATCAAGAATAGCTATACACATCTAACAGCAGAATCAAGTGCTTTGATGACTTTAACTTGAATCTGTATGCAAATTTTGCATAACTTGGTCATTAACAGCCATCTGCGGTCATTTTTGAGAATGGCTATCTTAAGTAACAAGACAGGTCACATCCAAGCCAGAATACCCCAAACAGACTGCAATTAGCTACTGGGATTAAATGTTTACTTTATGAAACAAGCATACACCTTTCAGGAAGGTGCAGTATTTTATGGCCTTAAAAACATTTATTCAATAAATTGCTATCACCTTTGAGCTAACTAACAAAGCCAGTGAGTACAAAACCAATATTTATACACTGAAACTGAAAACTAAAGGGTTTCTAGCATGCTGAACAGCAGAATATAGGTCCTTTTTATAAACAATCCTTATTGAAAAATGACAGCCCTGGCACAACTCACAGTAGGAAGGGGGAGAGGTAAGACACATTTTTTTGTTGCAGAGAAATGTAGTCTTGCTTTGAAGAATGCATGTCAGAGAGAACATCTTTTGAACTTGCTCTAACTGAGGCATTTAAAATATTTCTGTGCAGCAAGAGACCTTGTGATAGAATATGTTAAAGTGTCCAAAATGGTGAAACAAATAAGAGGGATTTCAGCACTGAATTCACCCATACAGACAGAAACCTCAGTGCTTGTGCACGTGAGCTACTAGGGTGGACTCTGAAGCAAGTACACCAGCTAGACTAAATTACGCTGAATGGCAATATCTTAGTAATGCTTTATATTTTATCCCACTGGTTAAAATTTCTGTAAAAAGGAAACCCAATATTACTTTAAAGTTACAGATGAGGTTGGGCAGAAACAGATGAGACTAACAGACTTCCATGACTCATAATAAAACCCCAGTAAAGCTGTCTGTGAGAAGTTCTACAATGAAAATCAAAACCACAGAAGACTTTAACGACATTGGGGTTTGAATAAGGAAATTGAAACTTGATTCTCTACACAGAATATACAAGTATATTTCTACACAATGTCATTGCAGAGAAATAAATAAAGCACACAGTGCCTGTACACGTATGTGCATTTCTCAAGCTTGAGTTTTGTGAAAACTGTGAATATCTAGGCAGATAGCAGATTGAATAAATCTCAGTTGTAACTACGCATTTACCAAATACTGGCCTGGATTATTCTTCCTCATAATAAATCTCACAGGAAAGAGCTCAGGAGGACGAATTTTCTTTAAGCATCTATATGAGGCACTCTTATTCATAAAGTCCCCAATTCATATGAATTTGACTACCCAACCTACTCTCCAAGCCAGCAGAAAATATGCTTCAAGTATTAGAGGGAACATCTACAAGCCCAAGCAGGATGAAAGCCCTCTTTGAAAGAAATGCCAATGAAAATATATTGAAGTGACTCCTACACTCTTCCATACTCAACTGTATTTTTATACCAAAAAATGAGGGGCACAGCAGATAACGTTGCTTATTACACAACAAAATTTTTGAGACCAAGGTGTCTTACTATCTGCTTTCCCAAGCCCAGCATAGGTATAATTTGCATCAGCAGGTGTAAATAACAATATGCAACTAGATTTTTTGAGTGATCCCTTGTTTTCTGCATTTCCTTCTACTATTTCTGTTTGACAGCTACTTTATTAACGAGATCTTAGCCATTTTCTTAGTGCTTATTCCAGTTTGCAGTCCAGCTCTTTAGCTATTTTCTTCTACTATTTCTGTTTGACAGCTACTTTATTAACGAGATCTTAGCCATTTTCTTAGTACTTACTCCAGTTTGTAGTCCAGCTCTTTAGCCTGCAATAAGTTGCACTGCAACAAAGTGACAGAGCTTTAATAGAGAATTGTACGTCTGGAACCTTCAAATGATTATCAAAAATAGGTACCTTCAAAATTGGTACTGGATGAGAAAGCGTACCTATAAACCAGCTACTGTAGGATCCCTTCAGAGTCACCTGTCAGCTTTTTTTAATTTTCCTTCAGCTAACTTTTAGGTCAGGTGACATTTTATTTTTTTTTAACAAGTGCTGTGTTCTTTTCCGGTAAGAACACTGCATCAATTCCAAGCTCTTGTTTTCTAACTTTCATATACCCACCTGTATGAATACAGATCTAATAGCTTAATGAGGGATCATGTTCTGTGAACCCCTGCTGCCTGCAGGCATATAGTTCTATTACACTCAAAATATTTATCGATTTTTTTTCTCTTATTGTTCTCAGTCATTGTACTTAATTCAACTCTCTGTTGCAGCTGCACATAAGATCCAAGGAACCTTCAGTGTCTGTTAACAAGTGCCCAAACAGATGTACAGGTGGGTTTTTGGCTGCTCATCCTTCTGCTTATGTGGTGTGATGGCACAAAGGCGAGATTGCACTCTTTGTATCAGAAATTCATTTCAACAGATAAATACTTTGAGGTGATAATACTCCCTGCCCATCTCCACCTGCCTTTTTCACCCCACTCTGGCAGAAAAACTTGCCTCCTGTGAAAAAGTCTGACAGAAAAGCTTTTCCAACACTAGTCAAAGCTGGGACATTGCACTTGGAAGTAACAGTGTTTCCTGCATGTGGATTGAAATGTATATACTCCCATTCCTTTCTCTGGCTTGACTAGATCTTCCATGATGCTGTTGGCCATCGGATTCCCATGATCCACTAAAAAAAGGATAAGGCTGTTCCTTACACCAGGGGATATTGGTTGGTCAGGAAGTCAAGTTCATAGAAAAACAAGTCCCCTGAACTTCAGGTCATGGAAACAAGGTGCCATGGAAACATCTCCAAGCTGCCACATTCTAGGGTTTAGCCACATTTTCACTTTTTGACCATCATCTTCTGATTTTCAGTTCTTTTTTGAAAAGCAATCATTTCTGAAATGGGGGAAGGAACTTGAGCACAAAAACTGGCTCCTGTGATCCTTTTGGTCTTGTACCATTGTCTGGTGACTTGAGAAGGGCAGAAAAGAAATTGCCTCTATATACGGTCTTTTGTGCTGATGAGGCAAGCAGGACAAACCAGAATGGAATGCAACTTTGCTGATCATAGAATATCATTCTATAATTAATTCAATCTCACTTGTGTATCAAGAGTGATTTAGAAAGCATGTGTAAAAAGTCTTGGTGTATGCCCAACATGAATAAGCATGTAGAGTACCAGTGCATTCAAACTGTTCTTCATTCTTTCTAATGTTCTTTTGGACAGTGAAATCATTGATGAAACTTGAACACCAGTCACAACAGGAATAATACATATATCAAAAGTTAGTCCACAAATGAACATAGCATACTGCATAAAAGCTAATGACCCACTGAAAAGCACAATTGTTAGAAGGATAAGGAAGGAATTTTATATAGTCCTTCCTTATGTGATCTTCCCTAGAACTATAAATTTCAGTTCAGTGGCAACCAAACTTTTTAAAACCTTCAAATACCCATAAATAGAACACTTTGAGCATGCCTTATGGGGAAAATAAACTTAACTTCAACACCAGGTGACCTAAAGTCTCTCATCATTCTAATCAGAGTTCTTTGAATTTTTTTAGGTGTTTGCTGCTGGGGAACAAATAAATGACAACAATTTGTGGCTTCCTCTCCTCTTTTCCTTTCTAATTCCTCCTCCACATCCTGGCACAAACCCACTATCTTTTCATTACTCAGAAAATTTCTGCTATTTCATGGAAATAAGATAAAGATTTTATGCTATTTATCCATTCATTTATTAATGGATACATATTCTAGATACCATTCCACCATCATCATTTGTGGCCCTGAAAAAAGATAAATACTTTAGTTGTTACACTGACCACGGAGTTAAAAACATACTTAAGTACTTGGATTACCTAAAGCCTAAACTGTAAAAGAAATTCAAATCCAGCTGCATGTCAGGCAGGATGCTATATAAATGCATGAGGTCCCTCAGCATCCTACTGCTTCATCCTTTCTGACTCTTTGTAAAGACATCGATAAGGAAAATTCAAAAGAACAACAGATATTCAGTAGTACACCTTTACATCAGGTTACTACATTTCTCTGATTCCTGTTATCTGATTTTGCTTTTATAAACATTTCATTAGAATATCTGAAGAGCTGCTTTGCCTTTTTGCTGTTCTGCAATATCTTAGTATGAACAGATAATTTGACATGTAAAATAGAGTTGCATCTCCCATAACACCTGTACTTGCCTTTAAGATATTTATCTACTCTCTGACACATTTGGATTGGTTGATAACAAGGAATTTCACGTGGTTGATCACATTTCACTTTCTCTGAGGCATAAATATTTTTGGGATAATTTCTTTCCTTTTTTTTTAAAATAAAATTCAACTTTGCTTTATTTGGAGGGAACTTAAAGTGCCTTGTACTAGAATTATTTATTAATGTAAATGAGGTCTAAGGAGAACAGGACCTGGCTCTCTATACTCTCCACCAAGCCCACCAGGTTTCTCCAGAAAACTGCAATAAATTAGAGTTCTACGACAACAAACTCCTGCTGTGTGTTTAAAAACAGGCATTTGTTGAAACTGATCCATTCCCAGGAGATCACAGAATCATAGAATCATAGAATATCCTGAGTTGGAAGGGACCAATAAGGATCATTGAGTCCAACTCCTGGGTCCACGCAGGACCAGCCGAATCAGATACTTCTTGAACTCGGTCAGGCTCGGTGCTGTGACCACTTCCCTGGGGAGCCTGTTCCAGGGCCCAACCACCCTCTCAGTGAAGAACCTTTTCCTGATATCCAACCTAAACCTCCCCCGTTGCAGCTTCATGCCGTTTCCTCAGGTTCTATCACTGGTCACCAGAGCAAGGAGATCAGCACTTGCCCCTTCGCTCCCCCTCATGAGGAAGCTGTAGGCCACGATGAGGTCTCCTGTCAGTCTCCTCTTGTCTAAGTTGAACAAACCAAGGGACTTCAGCCTCTCCTCATACGTCTTCCCCTCTAGACCCTTCACCATCTTTGTTGCCCTCCTTTGGACAACTCTCCAATAGTTTTATGTCCTTTTTGTACTGTGGCACCCAAAACTGCACGCAGTACTCGAGGTGAGGCCGCACCAGCGCAGTGTAGAGTGGGACAATCACTTCCCTAGACCGGCTAGAAATGCCGTGCTTGATGCACCCCAGGATACGGTTGGCCTACCTGGCAGCCTGGGCACACTGCTGACTGTTAAATTAAAGTCAGCAAGCAAGCAAAAGCCGTTCTTACTTGTACACTTCTGATTAATTCTCCCTATAACCACGGCTATTTATTTAGATCCGAATGCTGTTTGACTGGATGAGATACAACCACTCTAGTAAGAAGGGCCCGGTTTCAAGGGCTGTATGCTCCTTGTTTAGATGAGATGCTCTTGATCATCGTCCCACTGCAATTGCTTTTGGCCCAAGCCTAACAAGTTTTTCCCCCAAAACAAACGTGTGGCTGTCACTGGGCTACCAAAATTCCTTTTTATGCTATTACTCCTGATTTTCACTGCCTCTGGAAAAGAGGATAAATTGAAAGCCTATCTGGAATAAAGGGACGCAGAACCAGGCAAACGCAATTGCTGCCTTATTCTCTGCAGCTAGAGCGGCTCAAGGGCCTGTTAGCAGACTGCTCTAGGACAGAGTAGCAATGGTCTCTTGCACCACAGACCAATGCATTTGCAAGCCCTAATTCCAGAGTACAACAGTGACATTTCCAAGTGGGCAGCCCATTCAGGTAAGGCCAATACAGTACTGTCTGTATAAAATTTGCTGAAATGGCATCTGAGTGTTTCAGCAGAAGTGAAAGCGTTAACCAGAAGTCTTGTATAAATCACATTTTGCAGGAATCACTCTGTTACAACAGATTGTGCAGCACTATTTTTTCCCACTCTTTCTGATACAAGCACCCTAGGCAAACTTTCTAATTAGAGCAGCAGATGTATGCAGTGCCATGTCTCTGTGAAGTTATTATGCCTAAACCAAATTTTGTCACTAGCAGCCAATAATTCGTTTGTCTACTAAGGGCTTGAAGTGGCCATATCAATTATTTAAAAACATACCAAGAAGAGGAATCCATTTAAAATCTTCTGGGAAGCCCAGTTATAAAACAGTGCATGTTCAGATTTCATTCACAATATTGTCTTTTTAAAAATACAGTATTACTAATTAAGGCTTAGTGCATTAGGCTATTAGAACTTGAGTGATTCATGACAGCATAACGATCTTGCTTATCATTTGCACTTTAATTTATGGGCTACTAAGAAAAAAACAAAGGAAAAAAACCTAAGCAATTTGCAAAACTGAAACTCATCCAAAAATTGCTTGCAGTAATTTCTCCTGAAAAGTGATTTCACTGCGTGTAAGTGCTATGCTGGTAAGAAAATGCTTCCTATCAATAATTAAAGTATAATGAAAGTTTCATGTGTCAGAAGACACACTCAAAACAGGGCTACAAAGAACAACATTGTTTTTCATTCAGACCTTCCACATTTTAAATGTCATAGTAACACCCTTCTCAAGAAAGCATTATAAATAAACTATTTAGTGAAATATATGACTATTCAAAATGTAGCAGAAGCTGTAATGACAACACAATTCCAACAAAAGTTGCAGCAGAAAACAGAGGTCTGCACAGTGCCAAGCGTCCCTAAATGCCAAGGGTAGCCATGAAAGTTGTGGATAGTTACCATATGTCAGAGTTATGAACAAAAGCATTACAGAGAGGGCATTAAAGAAGCCTAGTTTCCTACAAACTTGTGTTGATTTCAAGTGTCCTAGCTGTCTAAGAAGGTCCAGCCAGTGACTGACTCCTATGGCTGGAGGTCTGCCTGGGGCCCATCGTTGACAATCTGCGGTCTCCTCCTCAGACTCAGTGTCCTTCTCATCTGTCCAGGCACATATTTGGAGGAAACTTCTAGGGACTGGATTGTATTTTGAGATTTCAGCCCCATGGCAGATGTGGCTGACATTGGCAAATGGACACAAGAGTTACTGGAGACAGGAGGAAGAAGGCAAGCAGCAGACTGTCATCAGCCTTTCAGAAAAACAGTCTAAAAATAACAGTAATTCTGCACACTGTTTTAAAATATCCACATCTAATACCAACAAAGACAGAAGGTTAGCAGGATTTTCAGAGAGGTCTTTGGTATAAAATCCTTCTTAATGTTGACAGAAGTTAGAGGCTGAAACACGTTAGAGGGGGATTTTCCAAGATGCCTGAATTTTCATCCAGCTGATCCCACTGTTTCCTCACTCTGGTTATTATTAAACTCCACTGTCTTCACACCAGGTGAAAGCACTTATGCTAGAAGGTGGGAGGACCATCCAAGCTCAGGACGGCCAGGACTGCTGGCCTTCAGCAGCATCCCTCAGGAGGAATACAGTCCCTCTTCTGCCGAGGAGGCACCTCCACCACGACTCTGCTGCTCAGGAAGTTCACAAACCAGCATACAAGTGAGATCTGGTATGTTGGATCAAAATATTAAGCAGGCTAAACAGTAGAAAGCTAACCCTCAAAACACGCAGGTGGGTCTGAACAAGGTTACTGCAAGCAAACTGCACCCAGGACATTTGAAGGCAAGCCTGCCACATTGCTACAACACTCATTGGAAACACTATCGCAATGCAAACTCTGCGTGATTCCAAAGGGATGCTGGGCTTGGCGTGAGGCCACCGATTCTGTGACTGAGGAGATGCTGGCTTTGAAAATAACTGATGTTATTGTAGCCTGAAGAATTAACTAAATCTCTAACTAAACATTTTTTTTAATACTTTACATTTAAAATGGTTTAATTCTTCTATGTGGCATTTAGGTGAAAATTTAGAGCAACATCTGGATTGATGGGACCATTTATATAAAAAAACCCTCAGGTTTGGGGCAAGAAACGTTAAATTTGGACTAAACTCTCTTGGTTGGTCTCCTTAGTTCTGCCATCTAATAGACTGAGGTCAGACTGGAGTGTCCTATATTCAAAGTCCATAATTCAGGAGGGGACTAGCGGCCTTCTTAATTTTTTCCCCCCAGCATCCTGCTGCGGGAATGGGAGTTAGCCTTGTCAGGTAAGAAACCCACTCTCTTCTAACACCGAATAAGAAGCTCTTTGATCTACGGATCTTCCAGCAGAGCCACAGCCTGTCATCTCCAGTGGCTTCAGCTACTCAGACAAATTTGGAGTCTCCAATCCCCTCTCCACCTCTTCTCATGCATCAATCTCTACGTACAGTTAATATTAAAAAGTGCACCAAGTACAGCTCCATCTCATGTGATAAGCTCGGTTTATCACATTTCGAAGTGTAGGTAACTTCTGTTCAGTAAATTCAAAACTCTCTTCCACAGGATCTCTGTTTAGCAGGCTGTGGTACACAAGTACTGTTGGTAATACAGTTGAAGCAATTAGGTCTGGAACCATCTGAAGATGCCACCTGTTTTCCAGTACTCAAATACTTTGATCAATCTTTGCCATGTAGGAGCTTCCCATGCCGTTATAGGCCAAAGTCAGTATTTCCAAGTTCTTGTACTCATCCAATTCTACCATGACTTGATTCCTAACAGTCAAATTGAGTAAATCCTGGGCTACATCCTCCCTCCTTTTGCTTTTCTTAGCTTCATCTCCATTACCCCATCACATTTCCTTCTGGTTTTTTTTTCTTTTCCCTCCTGATTTATGGAACACCTAAACATTTCTAAAGGAGCTAAGAATTCGTTTGCAGTTAATATAACCTTATTGATAAAAAGGTTGACTTTCTTGATTTGTTTTGGCCATGCAAAAGTAGTCCATGAATAACAAGAGAGGTGCTGCTCACAGTTTGAAAACTCTTTTGACCAGGCTTTAGTAGAAACTCCAAACTGTCCCTGTGTATCCCGGGAAATGCAAAGCTCTTATAGGTTATTTGTTATGACACCTTTCCCTGATGTGCTGATTCTTACCATAGCAACAGCATGTGGAAAAAAATTTTTGAAAATCAAAAAGCATCCAAAGCATCCTAGGAAAACAGGTCACACAGTGCCATGACACATTATTATAGTCTTTTTTGCCAGATCAATAGTTCATTTTTTAATAAAAAAATTCTGGTGGGTTTGGTTTTTTGTTGGTTTTGTTTGTTTGTTTGTTTGTTTTAATAATAGCAACATAAACAACAACTCTGTGCATTACTGCATTCTTTCCAGCCAGCATAAACATTCCATTTTTCTGGATAGAGATAGTACAAAGGACTTTATGCTTCTTCCAAGCCCCAACCTTTGTGCATGCAAACGCTGGCAGGCTATTCCCCTACGCAGATCTTGAATCCCTTCCACGCCCAGGTCTGCAGGACAAATATGACTCAGAGTTTACTCCTACAAACACTCAAATGAGAAACTGCAGCCCCACTAGGTTAAATGGGGCAAACCCAATGAGTGAAGTTTTTTGCCCATGTAGGCATACATAAATCTTAACGCTGTGACACACACCCTTTTCCATGAAGAGGATGTCTACACCAGGATTAAAGGTAGCTCATTACTAATGGACTAACACCTTGCAGGTAACATGCATAGTCATTCTGCAGGCGAGGCAAACGTCAACAGGCCCCGGAGAGTCTGGTGTGGGGCAGCTGATATGAGTTCCAGTTCCAGCTCCTTCGTTCACTGTGGGATTTTGCTGACTTTTAAGTATTGCTTATTGTAGTATTATTGTAGCACTATTGTATTAGATACTACTTATTGTTCTATTTTTAAATATCTAATAACAGAACTGTATCTTATCCATCCATATTAATCTTCCGACAGAAGATTAATGACAAGTAATACAGGAAAGTGTTTGGTTTTTTTTAAAATGACAAATGCAATAATTCCACATTTGGTAAATATTAACCTACCTGTATAACGTACTAGTGTATAAAATAGTTTGTATATACCTGAACTTGATAAAGATGGCAATAGTCATATCAATCTAATTATAGAGCATTCACCCTTCCTTGTGAAATGTTGCTTAAAATATTTCATGCATAGAGGCAATGACTTTAAAGTTGCAAATGATTTATAAGCTTCACTATCATGACTTCACTCCTTGGTTTTTGAGAAAGAAAAGAAAAATGCAAACTGAAAATATCATGAACTAATGCCCTTCACGTTTCAAAATAAAGCCATATCAATTAAGTTCTCAAAACATAAAAAGGCCAGCCACATGTATTTGCTGCCCTCTGCTTACACTATACTTCAAGGAACAAAAATAAAATATACATGTTCCTTTTCCCAGTAATTTCTAAATTAGAAAATGAGTCCAGAATCAAAACTTACTATATTAATTTCCAGCTTTCCAAATGAAGTACAAGTGGTAAATCCACATGAAATCCAATGCATTCTTGATTAGGACTATTAGTCTGATTTGAAAATAATTTTGCTTAGAGCATAATGGCTACCTCCTATTTGAAATATTACTGCTTAGAATATTGTATCTGTTTAAATGTTAAAGTATCAACTCTCACCAACTGAAATGTAATACAAAGGAGAAACAGGATTTTTTTTTTTTTTCAAACTATAAACAAAGGTTGCTTCTGTCTTCCTAAAACTATTTATAGTAAGAAACCAGAACTAAGCCAAATGAAAATGAGTCTGCAAAAACCCCGTAGAGCACTATGCACTGGAAGACTACACCTACCCCCAAAGAGAAATGTGGGTAAGGCATTTGACATATCACTCGCTCTCTGAAGGTCAATACTGAAGACTGGTTTAAGATCAGTCATCGCATGAATGAGGAGCATGACCAGAACCCTGTTGTGTCTAACTTTACACCATTGTCTATCCTCCACAGGAATTTAGGTGTCCTCACCAGAGCTGAACTCTGTCAGGCAAGAACTTGCTTTTTAAGCCTAGCACAGGAAGACAGCGAGCAGGACCGCTCCATGCTTCGGGGCAGTAAACACGGTGCAGAAAAGGACACTGAAGCTCAAGTACAAGATTAGAGCAAGAACAAAGTAATATAAGCAGGCCATGAACAGATATAGGGGAAAAGAAACCAGAATAATGAAACAGCCTCCAAATGGTAGTATGGGAACTAAAAAAAAAAGAATAAATAATCCCTAAATAGTTGTGAGAAGGAGTTTGCTCAGTACATGAAAGGAATTATAAGATATCTTGGCTGGATAACCCAGAAGAATCAGTCATATCTTCTTATGAGTATGCAATTCTCTGTAGGTATGTTTAAAGGGAGAAAAAGAAGCATTTAAAAAATATGTTATGAAAAGACACCAGAACCCATAGAACATGATCAAAGTAAAATCTAAGATCGCCAGCTAGCACTTGTGATTTCTTAGAATTTTAAAATATTTTATTTAAATAAGTTAGCTAAGATTTTTTAAAAACACATATTTTATGCTAGTCTAGACAGCATGACATCATCTGTCAGCATCTTATTTCTCACAGGGCTGGGTAAACCGTTCTTTTCCAACTCTTTCCTTCAAAGAGTGGAATCCATAATGTGGTTTTGTGTGTGTGTGTGTGTGTGTGTGTATTTGTGCATAATCTAATTTCCCCATTTAATATTTTTTAAAAAAATCATTAAAAAGATAGCCAATGAGATCTAAGATCTTTATATTTCATTTATTACAAAACATATTCTAAACTTTGTCTCCTTTTCTCTGAAGGCATTTTATTCTGAATTTCTTTTTATTTTTCGATATTGTTTCTTCTTATTCCAAGAGAAACTTGAAGCATACGTTACCATTTCAAAGTAAGCTTAACACACGCTGCATAGGTACAGCACATTGCAGGTGCAGCTATGAGGCAAAAAGAAGCAGAAAGATGTTTTGTTTGGGAGCCACTAACCCACTGGATTAATAAAAAGCGGTACAAGTCAGTGTGAAATACGCCGGGGCCCATGAAGGAGATACACGTGACGGTTGTGGGAGGGAAGCATGGAGCTACCAGTGGGGCTGCTGAGCACTGGATTTTGTTGTTCACGATCCGATGAAGCGAAATAAACCCCAAGTCGCGGGCACTGCTCTGCTCAACGGGGCTCATGAGGGACCAGGTAGCCACTCGTGAGGGGCATGGTACTCCTGGAGCCTCTGCCACCCTCCTTCTCTGCAGGCTGTCCTGAGGGAAAAAAGCCCCACTTGATCATGTAATAAAGACAGCATCAGCAAGCGTGCCCATGGATGATGAATTAAATACAGAGGCAACATAAATACCGGCTTTTTGTAACTTTTAAATGCTTGATTTTTGCCTCCTAAGTGTTTTGAGCATCTTTTTTGCCTTTGCACACAGCCGTCTAAACTGCTCACTATAAATACTGTTCCAGGTGGCTTCTTCCTTTCTTTGTGTTACAACTTCAAGTCTTCCCAGCCAGCCTCTCTTCTAAATAATTTCTAACTCGGAATCTCACCAGGACATTCAGACCAAGAGCACAGATCCGTCATCAGTGTAAGTCAATTTTATGCTGCCCTTTCCTATGTCCGCCCCCCCGCCTCTTTGCCTTGAGGCAGCTGTAATGTTCACATGAGCAGTTAGTCAGCTGGATCAAGGATCCAATCTGGATGAATTTTTCTTTTTTCATATTACCAGTTGCAGCACATCATTCGGAGGAAGGAGGGAGGAGCGTGCAGGACTCCCTTTGCAGAAGCCGCTGGAATTTAGATGAACTTTAGCTGATCTTGAAACTATACTTTAAATAGATAGTGTGCAGCTCCCTTTCAGCCTGCCTTTTTGCCTTCTACCGGTAGTTGTGCTTTCTTGCAATCTAGCCTCCATCTCTGATATTTGTCTTGTGCTTTTTATCTCTCATGTTCTGTTGAATCTCATTAATTCCATCGCTGTGCAATGCCTTTCCCTCTTCCATCCTCTCTCTTAAGGACTCCCCCACACTTACCTTTTTGCATTTTTGCTTATAAATGTTTGTTATCCTTTTGCTAAGTCTTTTCCTTGATTCCAGCTCCTTTACTATCCCTGACTCTGCCTCCCATCGCTTACATCTCTAAGCTGCACACATAGGTGCCACACACAACCAAAATCTGAGTAAGAGTGCAAATTCAGAAGTTGCTTTTAAGATTTTGGCCTTGAAGATCTAGCTTGAGCTTGCCTTTGCAATATGCCCTGGAAAGATCTCCGAGGAGTGGAGGATCTGATATTATCCATATGGCACTGCAGATTTTACCTTCAGACATGAAAGAATCATAAAATCCTCCCTTTCCCAGAGTCTTCCATATTGGCAGGCAGAGGAATCCTGCCAATCCCAAATGCTAATACAAGCACCAGTCCCCACTCAAAAAGTGTAAGGAGTCTTAAAACCAAGCTGGTGGCTAGAACAGTCAAATCTACAATTCTTTCCTAGTCTCTGTCCCACATTACCACTGAAAGCTAAGTATAAAAAGAAAAGAGAGGGAAAATAAA
Source organism: Balearica regulorum gibbericeps (assembly GCF_011004875.1). Classification (NCBI taxonomy): domain Eukaryota; kingdom Metazoa; phylum Chordata; class Aves; order Gruiformes; family Gruidae; genus Balearica; species Balearica regulorum. The sequence continues at coordinate 71,709,744 of NC_046185.1, forward strand.
TTATCCTCTTCTGGTTTCTCATTTTACTACTACTGCTGCTTAAAATTTTGTCTATGATGTACTACAAAACCCAAGGGGGGTGTGTGGGGGGGTGTTGCTGTGATAGCTAATTAGTTGATGTCTGTAACATAGAATCATAGAATGGTTTGGGTTGGAAGGGACCTCAAAGACCATCTAGTTCCAACCCCCCCCGCCATGGGCAGGGACACCCTCCACTAGACCACGTTGCCCAAAGCTCCATCCAACCTGGCCTTGAACACTTCCAGGGAGGGGGCATCCACAACCTCTCTGGGCAACCTGTTCCAGTGCCTCACCAGTGTCTCATCTCTGACATGTAAAGAATTACCTATGAAGTATTTATTTGCTTTTAGAATCCATAAAGTATTTTTATAGTAGGTGAAAATCCAAATATAGAAAGAATTACTTCTTGTACATAGATGGACATCCAGAAACATACAGCTAAAACATTAAAATTGAACTATCATATACAATCAATATATTTAAAATGTTTCCCATATTTAACATGTTCTTTATTTAGACCTCAGATTTTAGAAAGGACTTTCAATTTGTTTCGTCCTGCTGCAGAATTGAGCAATGACACATTGCAGAAATCATGTGAAAGTGCCAAGGAATTTTGGTCTAGTGATGCAGACTGCCTGGAACACAAGCCATCTCATACAATATAAGCTTGTGTGAGATGATGATGATGATAATAATAATTATTATTCACACCTTCCCTGTTGTCATTGCTCTACAAGTCTGTTTCCAAGTCTCTCACTTAGGCAAGCAATCTCACTGAAGTTGAGGAACTATTTAACACAAATAGGAATTGCTGAATTTAGCCTTAACTATACTACACCATTTTACAGGTAGGAAAAGCATCACACAAACCCCACATTCAGTGCCACTTTAGGAGATATTCATCAGAGCTGCAACGAGAACTCCCAAGACAGAGACCATGCCTTTGTAATGGTTAAGAGCAAGATAAGCCTTAATTTTTAATTTCCATATTTTTCTAGTCTAAATCATTCCCCATTCATTATTATAAGTTAAAATGCATAAATCTTTTCAAAAGGTACACAAATGAAACAAAACACACTTCTCCATTGGTATCACAACAGGAGAAGGAACCATTCACATTCTTATCTAAATGTAAGTATTACAGTTGCAAAGTCTGCTCCTGTGACAACCTCTGCTGGATTGTATACATTTCATTAGGATTCTGCACTGCCAGTAAACCACTGGCATTTTGTCATGTATAGAAACAGCCCTTAAGTACGAGGAAGCTTAGAAGTACATCATGGCCAAGTTCTGACTTCTCCAGAAAGAGATGTTTTTGTTTTTCCTGAGAGGTTTACTAAGCCATGTCAGGGCTTTCGTTACTTCCCAGCTGATGCTCCCTGTATTTCACCATGTTGTCATAACTCTACCTGGATTACTGAAGCAGCCATCATGACTTAAAGGTATTGCCCCAAACTGCTGCAACTGGCTTGCAGATACATTTTATACTGAACTTACCCAGATGAAAAGATGGCAATGATAAAGGAACCATACGTTCACAGCTGGTTTATTCTACCAGAGCTCAAATAATCCAGCCACTTTGATTTGCTTAAAATTTTTATACTTTCACTGCAGATCAAAAAAACTCCAAAACTTTATGGGAGTACCAGATGACTCATTATAAAAGATATTGTTGTATGCAAAGTGTCAGTAAGTTTGAAAAAGACCTTGTCACTACATATGTCATTTATGTTACTGAAAGTGTGATAACCAGTCTTTAAGAGAGCGAAGTTCTCACCACATCTCAGTGGCCTACCCTAAAACATTGTTATGAAACAAAACTTTTTTTTTTTAATGCATACAGAAGAGACTGTCTAAAATTAATAATAATAAATATTTTCGTAACTATTTTAAGCAAACTAAGAGACACATTTTACTCAAACAAGGCGCAGTCCTGAACTATCCACACCCCCAAAAAGAAATGAAAGAACAAATTAAGGATTTTATCTATCATTTACAGAAGATAAGAATTTTGCTTCCTTATAGCCTATTAAGCGTGCACAGCATTTGAATATATCTAATGCATAGATGAGAAAGTCACAGACGTTACAAGGTAAACAGATCCCTAATAAAAATGACTGGATTCATACACCCTGTTAAAAGCACTGCCCGTTAGCAGAAATAAATAGTGCATTACATATTTTGCCCTATAAACAAAGCTTAATTTTTGCTACCGATATCACTGCAGCATTGGAATAGGTACCCAGTTACAAGCGTGGAGCTAGAGCAGTCAATCGAGTGGGAGAACGTGGCCCCACCCCACTTTAACCAGGAATTAACTGGGCTGCTCTAAACAGATCCCACAGGACAAGAGTGGTCATGGGGACCTGCCAAGTCTCATTCCGAAAAGAGCATTCCCTGTGAATTACGGTCAAAAATGTGTCTCCTTTCATGAAGTATGAAATCTCATACTCACATCAAGGAAATTTTGAGGGTTTTACCTACAACGCCACAGCTACTCTTGCATTTGGTTGGGGTTGGTGGAGCTGTTACATTGTGTTATTCCAAATTTAACAATAATATTCTTTTTTCCCCTTCCCACAAACACTTTCTCCACACAAAGCATCCTCCAGCCCACACAGGTAAGTAGAGTATAACAGCTGGATGCAAATCCAGGGAAAACTGGTGTAAATGAAAACATACCACAAAGAAAAAAAACGCTGTAGCTGGAGACTCCTCTCCACAATTATTTTCCATCTGACCTCTTAAAAACAGTTGTCATCAGAGAGCTGTGTTAGCACTACCAGACTGTAATTAAGTCTCCCATATCTACTCTAATACGAAGGAAAAACCACGCAGATCACTGAATGCAAACCACGAGATAGAGGAGTTTAATACTGTTAAAGGCGAGGAAGAGACTTGCTATGTTAGCCCGACAGAGGAGTTTAATACCGCTCAGGGTGAGGGAGCGACTTGCTATGTTAGCCCCGCAGCCGCCCCAGGACCAGTCAGTCAGAGGCTCTGCTTTCCCAAGAGCCACGCTCGCCCCTTCCCTGCCGTGCCCGAGCGCTGCTCATCACCCCCGACATTCAGCCCCATTCACCAAGACTGGGAAGGTAACTGCTTGTAGTTCTGTTCAGTGCCTGGCTCTTCAGTTACGCACGGTTGGTTCACAGGAGGAATATACTAATTTTCTTCTATGTGTAAGCAAGTACAGTAGAAAAAAAAAAAATTATTACAAAAAGTATATTTCTAGCAGATGAAACGCAAATAAAAAGTCCGCTTTGCATCAAGTAACCTCATTCATCTAAACATTTTAAAATTACAAATATACACTTAGGTTGAAACACACATAGTACCATTTAAAACTAGTAAAGTAAGAGCGATTTACAGAGAAAAATGGATTAATTTGTCTTCAGATGGATTATGCTACTGCTTTTTAATGTATATTGTGATTGCATTCTGCATAGATATAGACAATACCACTGCACCCCATCTCCAAAAATCCCAGGCAACACTGTGATAGTTTTAATTTCCTGTTAAAAATTTAAGAAAATCCGAGATCAATATAGCTTCCTCAGTAAGTATGTCCAAATGTAACAGCAATTTTGCTCTGCAAGAAAACGCTACTGAAACTGATGGATAGCTGTAGTTTAGGACAAGACAAAATACCCACGTTCTTCATTTGTGGAAGTACCACATCCACAGAATAAAAACTCCTTGGACTAAGCATTTTAGACTGATATTGCAGAATAATAAAGTGTAATAACCTAAGAAAAATAATTTCAGTTGGCTAACAGTAGAGAGAAATCCCACCTTACTTTTATAGCAGTAAGCTCCACAAAGTGAGAGCGACTTCTGAACACTCCCTCCATTACTTTGTCTATAGCAGTTCACAGCATTATAAAGCTTGTTTCAAGAGGAGGGGAAAAAAAAAAAAAAAAAAAGGCTTTAGAGCTGAATAAATCCAAGGTTTGAGGTTTAATCCAAGCCTCAAAACACAAACTAAAGGGAAGTTTCATCTAGGTTATTACATTACAGAATAACCTAATGTGTGCTGCCATTCACATCAATGGGAACGACCACCAGATCAAACTCAACGTTAACCTCGCTTCAGCATTTTCATTCCCAGCTGAGAGCACTCTGGTCTTTCAGTTGTTACCATAAAGAAACACGTTACTTGGTCTTTTCTTTTTTTTGTAAAAATATGCCATCCTTTATTTTTTTCTTCACCGATGTCAACAGCTAGCCAACCAGCACAAGTAACTTAGTGCATAGATTTCTCAAGCAAACACTGCTTTTTCACAAACAGCTAAAGAATACCAAGAGAATTCTCTTTAAAAGCCCATGAGAAAAACAATGCTAAAGTTTTCCATCTACTGACACATTTTTGTGTTGCTGTAGTAAAAGGAAACATTTATTTCTAAACATGCTGTATGCACCCAATGTAAAACCTAAACAAAATGAGACATTACAGATCTGTTGGTAATTGTATCCTTTGGAAATATCCCGAATCCTGACATGTTTTGGATGAGTGCTGAACACAAGTAACTCCTAGTGACTTCAGCTGGAGTTGTGGATATTTCAGCCTTCTCTGGATTAAAATGAGGAGGCATGATTTTTATCAGCAGAACAAGAACCCTCCTGTGCCATATGTGCTTTTAACAGCAAACTCTATCAAATCAGAAAAAATTGCATCACATCGCAGTGCTTACCAAGAAAACGTGTTTAGCCAGTAGTCAGGGTTCAGCAGAACAGCAGCTGACAAGCTAACATGCATCACCCTTATTTATTTATTTAAACTGCTAGTGCACTGTGCTGGTTTTCGTCTCTTTTTCTCGCTCCTGCATACCTTCAGGGATGATGTACAAAGCACATCAGGTGTTTCTTCCCTCACTGCTAGCAAGCATTAAGAATGGCACAACTCACTCAAAGCATGCTTCCTCCTTTCACATCAGCCAGCCACAGCAGGGAAAAAAAAAAAAAAAATCCCAAGGCAAACTTGTGTAAAATATTTTAATTTAGGCTAACAAGAAAAAGAAATGATGAAATGACTCTCCATAGCAAGACTACTTCCATGACTGCTCATTTTGTTGAATGTCATCTGCGCGGCATGTGGAAAGATAGGTTATTTTGGAATTGCATTAACTAGACAGGCAACATTAATGTTCCTGTATCCATACAGCATGAAGGGCTCTAAACTCAGGTGATAGTAACCTTTTTAGTTCATTTGTAAACTTTTAGATGCAAAAATGATTCAACCTGTTAGAAAACTGCATATACAAAGCGCTCTTTCATGTACTTTGGATCCACTAGATTTCCTAAATAAATTCCAGTTTCACAATCAGACAAGTGTAGTAATTTTGAGCTCTGAAAATTTGAAACTGTGTATAATTGTGAAGTCAGTTTTTCTTCCAAGTTCTTAAACAAAATCACCTGCTTGTTTTGAAACAAACAATGGAGATGTGAAAAATCCATGAAAAAGAGCCAGGGGCTGTTATTTTGCTTTATTTTAAGTGACACTTTGCAAATGGCACCCTGCAAGTTATGTCTTAACTCCTTGTTAAAATGCAACTAAAATCTATATTAGCCCACTTCACACACATAGGTAAAATACATAGTTGAAAGCACACTGAAAGGCTGGGGGAAAAATTCATGAAACAGATAAATTACTTTATTGCCTCTGAATAATAAATCGTTCCCCAGGAGATTTATAACAGACTGTTTTACTGAAGAAACACATTTCTGTCATCAATAGGAACAGTGAGCAGCTGAACAGCTGAAGAAAGAAAAACAGTCTAAAACAACTTTGGAATTGGGAAATAAACTGGGCTGCAATTCTTCTGGCTGGCCAAACTAATAACGTTTCATCTCTCTTTTTCTCACTGAACACTAATATGTGACAGCAAACGATCCATTTGCTCTGGATCACAACGCTATTTTCCCCACTTATCCCTGGAATAACACTGTCTTGGGCTGCCGGAGGAACAGAAATGCTATCAATACACGTTAGCCCTAAACTTTTCCCTCTCGGCACTCCTCTACTGAGAAGCCAGGAGAGGAATAAGAGCCATCACCTTGAAGGTGTCAGTAATGATCTATGGAAAGATGTCCTGGAGCACAGGGGACCGAACTCTGTGGAGAGCTCTGTAGCTTTCCTGCATCCCTGACCGATTTCTCCATCAGCAGTCTCTGCCGTGCTCCTCGCTCTATGTACAGTGGCTGTTCGGAAGCTTTATCACTCGTCATCCCATAAACAGAAAATACACATACATACGCACGCACACACACACTCAAGACACACGTGCACACGCACACTCACTCCCCCCGACATCACATGCAATTCTTTCCAAGTCCCCTGTGTACTGCTTCAAAACAGAAACCAAGCATACACACACACCCAAAACCCCCAACCAACCAAAAAAACCCCAAAACCCAACCAAACAAAAACCACCCCACCAAAAAAAAAAACCAACCCCACCAAACAAAAAAAAAAAAACACAAAAAAAACCAAAAAACTGAAAGGAGGAGGGAATGGGGGGGCGGGAGAGGGCGAAGGAAAAAAGAGCAGCTTTTTTTTTTTTTTTTTTTTTTTTTTTTTTTTTTTTTTTTTTTTTTTCCCTGCTGTTGCTGTGGCTCCCAAGCATGCGGTGCTAAGGAAGAGTAGTTCCCCACTTTCATCAGCTAGCTACATCCTTGGGATAAAAGGGAGCAGTCCGGAATGATGCTGAGGCTGCAGAAGGGAAAATAAGGCTTTGCAAACATGCCTCTGACTCCCCACGAAATTCTCTCCTCCACATCCCCTCCTCCCTAAAACCTGCCCTAAAGGGGGGTAAATAAAAAAAAAAAAAAAAAAAACAAACAAAAAAAACAACACACAAGGAAAAAAGTGATGAAAAGACACAACTCACCTTAACAAGGGGTGTTGGATGGGGTCAGAGAGGAGGAAGGGTATATAAAAAGATCTATTTTTAGCAGAGGTTGTGATAGTATTGAAACACACAGACACAGGGTTTGGAAGCAGGGAGAAGAGTATAAAAAACGAGGGGAAGAGAAATTATCAAGAAGGTGCAAGTCAGTCTGGCAGGAGAAAGGAGAATCCCCAAGAAAAAAAAAATTAAAAAAAAAAAGAAAAAAAAAAAAAAAAGAAAAACCACCAAATGCCAAGAGGAGAAGGAGGGAGAGCGTGGCGGTGCCGGGGTTTTGTTTTGTTTCTCTTCGCTGGGGGCGGGCGGAGACGGCAGGGCGGGGGGGGTCGCGCTTTTCGGCGAGGGGCCCCTCGCTGCCTCCCCGCGGGGCTGCCGCGGCCGTGAGCCTCTCCCGGCGGCTCCGGGCGGCCGGGCTCGCTCCTCGCCCGGCTCCGGCGGCTGCGGCGGGCGCGGCGCTCCCGCTCCCGCGGCTCGCTGGGGCTCTGCAGCCGCGTTCACGCCGCCGCCGCCGCCGCTCCTCGGCCACCCCCGCGCCCGCGCTCCCGCCGCCGCCCGCGGGCGCCCCCCGCCGCCCGCCGCTGCGGGCCGGGGCGCGGAGACGCTCCGGGGCAGGGGCGGGGCGGCAGCGGCGGGGAGCCGCGCCCGCCACAGGGGGTCCGGCGGGATGAGGGGGGTGCTCTCCGCGGCGGCACCGCCGGTGGCGGTCGGCTGCGAGACGAACGGTGTCGGCTGCCGGCTGCGGAGAGAGACCGGTGCTGCCGTGCGGGGAGAAGTGCCGGTGCGGGTCCGAGGGACCCCGGTGTCCCTGCAGGCATCTCCGTGCGGGACCCAGGCTCGCCCTTTAGGCTGCGGAGTGCCCCCCTCCTGAGCGCAGCCCTTCTTGCACGGCACCCGCAAGTAACACCTTTACCCGGGGTAAAGGGAGTTCGAGTCTGGGAAGCAAAACTTGGGCAGGCTGAAAGGCAAGCGGCGTTTTATTAGCTGAACGCGGCATGTCAGTGACACATCAGCGTCGCTCAGTATCGCTGAGAAAAGCACCGCCAACAAGCTGGGAGGCTGAGAACTGTACTTATTTTCATTAAAAGTAGTAAAACTGCATCCAGCCTTGCCTTTAATACAGAAGCGTGGCTCACAATGAGTGGCTCCAGCAGACGATGTTCATTCTTGATCCGAATGGAAGCTACCGCAGCGTTTTGTTGATGAGGGCTATCCAAGGGTCACGTTTGTCTTAGCTGACAAAATCCAGCAAACATTTAGGTGTTCTAGAAGCAAGCTTTTACCTGACTTATCACTCCCAAAAATACTCTGCAACTAAAAATAAATCCTGTGAAAGTTGTTTTTAAAAAGATAAATATAAAAACTTTGGACACCTTTTTACATTGTCATTGTCTAGATTGAAAGAAGTAAAAAAAAAAAAAAAAGTGGAGAATTTAACTGCACAGAAATAAATGAGCTTTTAAAAAGTATTTTATTTCTATTGTAAGTAAACACGTCTGTTTATGACTTGTGATTTTGAATTGGCATTGCCTCATAAATGAGAGCAAATGCAGGCCAAGCTGTTGGATCCACAACTTGCAACTGGTATACAAGCTGTGCTTCAGCACCACTGTTACACTGAGATAAGCAGGAGTGCGTATAGTAAATAGTAGAAGGGTGTGCTCCAGTATGTAAACTGATGCTAAGACAGACACTTACTCAAACCAGTATCCTGTCTTGACACCTGACAGTAGATGAAGCCTTCTGGAATGAGAGTTGTGGAGGTACCCAGGGTATGTAAGGGTTGCTCTTAAATGCTGGCCTTGGTACTCACGGGGAGGATGGTGCGTGAACCAGCTGTCCCCGTGGGGACTGCAGGCAGCCTAGCTGGGCGTTTCATGATGGCCAAACCGCCTGATACCGCAGCGCTGGTGTGAGATGTCGGGTATGTGGAGTGACCAGCTTCATTCTCCAGTTAGAGAGTGGCTCTGGTCTTGCAGGCACCTTTGGAGCACTCCCACGGGGCTCTCAGGAACACGCCAGTTATCTCTGTGCTCTGGCTTCCCAGTCACTGTCGGCTGAAATAGAGGAGCGGGTAAAATATTTTGAACACAATTCTTGGTTGGAATGGGAACATCTTTGCTAAGTTAATCATTCATTAAATAGAAAAAGACATTCTCACAACTGAACAACAATTTCATTATCCTGCATTTGAACTCTTTTTCCTCCTCCAAAGAAAGAGGTGCTTCCTACGGGTTTGCAGCAGAGGAACTGGAGGAATAATGAGCTTTCCAAATCTCTCGTATGAAGTAGAAATAAAATAAGAGGATGTAGTTCCTTTAGTGAGCTTCTCACAGGAGTCAGAGGAAGAAGATCCTGTTCTGTCTCAGTGCAGGCTCGGCTTCTGCCCATTTCTTCTCCAGTTCCTTCTGTGAACCAAATTGTTCAGCGTTCTAATGACTGAACCCAAGAGTTTACAGGATTTGGATCATGTCTCTCTTTTTTCAAATCAAATATATACAAAATTATTCACAGCCACACAAAGGGGAGTAAAGACATTGGAAATAAACTCTGTGCTGCTTGGAGCCCTGATTTCTGCAAAAACTAAGTTGGGGAAATGTTTTATACATTAAAGTGGGGGTAATGTTTTATACATTATGTTATTAAATATTTTCTTTAATTTCAGTTCATTTTTGAGAAACTGCATCTCAGTTAACATGTATTTACATGAACTCTCATTGGCTTCTAATATTTATGAATCATTCTGCACTGTTCCAGAAGTGCCAATTTACTGTAAAACACAGCTCCATCCAGTATGCAGTGCAAGGCTCTGGCCGTTACCTGTTCCCTGAGCCACTCTATGCCCAGTAATATCAGGGCAGTTTTTACTGTCAATTATAACTGTGTGGCCCTATTGACTTTGCCAAATTTGCACAGACATATTATTTCTAATTCCACTTCTCCAGGGAAAAAACAGAACAAAACAAAACAACAAAACCCCCTTTGATGAATAGCTCTATAGTTGGATTATAAAAAGCACACACACTGGTGGTATTTTGGAACACCTAAACGCAAAATGCTTAAATGCCAGCATATCTTTTTAAAATGTACATTTCAGTTGCCATGTCACAGGATCTGCATATTTGATGTCTGATTTACAAGCATAACTTGGCCCTCAAGTCATTTTGCATGCTGGGAAAACAGTCAGTTTTACAGCCTGAATGTACATTTAAATGGATGGAAATCATGACAAGGGTTAAAATCAGAGATTTCTATTATGTAAAGAGCTCCTGTAGAAATCCTTTTTCCAAAAGTCAGCATATATACATTATAGATAATTGTCTAAATTGATCAAAACCCAAAAGTAGTCAGGATATTGAGAGAACAAGACAGAGCATTTAAGCTGACATAAACAAAATCATTCCTCACAGGTCATTACATTGCTTCGGGGTGTCACTGTTGCTGCAAACAGTTAATGCTGGGAACCTGTCCTCTGGTTTTCACTCAGGCAGTCCACAGCAAGACATTCTTTCGTTTGTGTTTGGTTCATCATGAAACACATAAATCATGTACACTGAGAGTGCAGCAAAGTAATCTTTGAGGCAGAGAGATAAAAACTTCGGTTTGGGTGATGTACTCAGTGTCCTTATACTGCCAAGAGGTATGAACCAGGTCACCATGAACCCTTGCCTGCCAGTAGTATCTCTTTAAAATTTATGCTGCAGGGTAGACCCAGCAGAAGAGCAACTTGCTTCCCTCTCAACCTCGTGGAGATGTCTGCAGATCTCCACTGCTGCTTAGTAATGTTCCCCCAAAGCCATGCTGTAGCCAACATGAGGTGAACCTTTGGTGTGGCCTCACCTTGAGTACGGTGTGCCGTTCTGGGTCCACCATTTAAGGAGGATGTGAAGGTCCTTGAATGCGTCCAGAGGAGGGCAACAAAGCTGGTGACAGGGCTGGAAGGCATGTCCTGTGAGGGGTGCCTGAGGAGTTTGAGCCTGTTTGGTTTGGAGAAAAGGAGGCTGAGGGGCGACCTCATGGCTCTCTGCAGCTTCCTGAGGAGGGGAAGTGGAGAGGGAGGTGCTGAGCTCTTCTCCCTGGGATCCAGTGACAGGACGTGTGGGAAAGGTTCAAAGCTGCACCAGGGGAGATTCAGACTAGAGATGAGGAAGCATTTCTTTACTGGGAGTGTGGTCAAACACTGGAAGAGGCTTCCTAGAGAGGTAGTTGATGCCCCAAGCCAGTGTTTATGAGGCATTTGGACAAAGCCCTTAACGACAGACTTTAACTTTTGGTCAGCCCTGAAGTGGTCAGGCAGTTGGACTAGATGATCATTGTAGGTCCCTTCCAACAGAAATTTTCTCTTCTCTTCTCTTCTCTTCTCTTCTCTTCTCTTCTCTTCTCTTCTCTTCTCTTCTCTTCTCTTCTCTTCTCTTCTCTTCTCTTCTCTTCTCTTCTCTTCTCTTCTCTTCTCTTCTCTTCTCTTCATAGGGACATAAGGAAGAAATCCTCTCTAAATCACAAAGCATCAATTGAATGGTGCATGTTAGTGATATCTCTGAAAGAGGCATGATGCCAGTCTTTCTGTCCTTGCTAGTGATAGATGCAGATGCTGTTTTTATTAGTGTAAGTTATAAAGTTAATTTCAGGTCAATACGATTTTTCTAATATTATTATCTCACACAAATTTATTTTTCTAATATTATTATCTCATGATTTTTCTAATATTATTATCTCACACAAATTTATTTATTATTTAAGTATATTTATTATTTCAAACCATTTGAGATCCTCTGACTGTCCCTCTTGTCTAGGCTTTTGTCTGCTTCACCTGAAAATGGTAAAGTCCACAAGTCATGCACAGGTGTGATGGGAGTCCACTCACCACTTCACAGGTTATGCACATTCTTGGGAACTTTTCACAGAACACATCAAAACTTTCATTTAATATAGACTCTCAAATTTGCTATGGATATCCAAGCAATAAATAGCTCTTCAAGATGTTTGGGAAGTCCCCAGGGGTCACAGATAGGCTGATTGCTTCACACTATGCCTTTTAAGAAATGATCTCCTGGTTACCTATTGCTGGGTAAGGGGTGTAGCCATGAAACTTTATTTCCTATTGTACAAACATGGTAGAAACATATTTTTCATGGTTTATCATAGTATGATTTACTACATTTGTGAAAGAAGGTATTTTCCACGTTTATGATGTTAGGTGACCAGGAAATAAAAGATAAAGCAGCCTTTTGAATTGAAAAAATACCAAACAACACTGAAATGAAATACTTCAGACTAGATGACCAACCTGAATAGTCCTATGATCTTATGTATTATTGACAGTTTTGTTAATATTTTTATGCATTTTGCCAATTATTATCATCTAAGGCATCTTTTAAAATGTTTGTTTTATACTAACCTACATGTGTTTAAAATGCTAAACATTCCTAATACTGTGTGATGTTGAATGAGTTGTGTTAGCTATTTGATTGCAGTTTGATGCAACTTGCAGGAATTTTAAATATCTAACTACATATTAATAGAAATATGACATGCATTATCATATTTTTCCTCTCAAATTATTAGCATTGTCATAGATCTGGAAACAATTTTACATACCAACTTGAATTAACATAAACCAGGCTAATAACGTGCACTTGTGAGCAAATCTTTTGTTCCAGACTGAGGCAGAGGAGCTGAGCTGGAAACCGGGCAGACAAGTGATGGAGTTATGGAGGGAAATCCCTTCTCCTTCAGCAGAGAAGTAGCCGTTATCTTAAGTTCCGCATTAATATGAAAGTTTCTACCCTCTATCAGAGGAAATGCCTATTGTGATCACTAGTCCAGAGTCACAGCTGTAGTTAAGTGTCTGCTTCCTGTCAAAGCTGCTCCAAGTATTAAGGATTACTTGTGATACCTTCGCTTGTAAGGGGTTTTGTGGAGGGATGTCATAACTAACTTTATCAGCATTCATTTATACTGCAGCCACTTAAGTCCTGAACAGTCCTTTCTAGGATAAATTGGTAAATATGTATCTCTAGATGACAGTGATGACCACTTTCCCCCCCCCCCCAGTTAATTCCTTTGTACTATAGAGTAACAGCATCAGCCTGTTCCCCGTGTCCTTTTGAGGCTGTCACATGGGCCAGGACTGATGGACTTTTGTGAAAGCCGTACTGCGCCCGTTTTGTTCACATTCTACATTTCAACAGCTATGTCACAAACTTGCCAGAAGCTATCCAAAGTGACTTGTCTCCCACCAATGAGCGTACTTCTTCCAGAAAACAATCAACAAGTTCTCAAAATGACATTCCACTTCAGTGATTTCTGAAATTACAATTGCATTTTAAAAAGTGAACATGCTTCTTATTTTGGCACCTGGCACCATACATACAAAGCTGACCTCTCTGAGCTCTTTCCCATGCATCAGAATGACACTAGCTCTTCCCCCATACTATTAGTTTATTTATTAAACTTTGGTAGGCTATCTGTTCAGACTTATTGGTAATTCTTATCTGACCAAGAAGATTACTGACAGGTTCATCCATTTTAAAAGGAGACTAGAATGGATTTCTCATTTGGCTGTCAGTCCGTGTTCTTCATTTGTCAGAAAAAAGTCAAAGCTCGCTCTTCATTTGTCAAGTCTGTCTTTCCCATCATATACAGTGGGTCAGAGATTACAACTCATCTCAAGTACTTATAGCAAATATGTTGTGGACAATAAGAATAGGATTGCTTGACTTTGAAAGGCATGTACCGTAGCTCATAGCAAGTGCTACAGGACACCATTGGCAGCAGCAGGCCAATAAAATAGAACAGCAAAACGTAGCAGACTCTTGCCCCACTCACAGGTACACAAGCTTTCTCTACTGTGCATGTAAAAAATATTAGCAGGATTTTCTTAAGGAAGCAGTTGTTTGGTTTTTTTAGTTCTGGTGAGCTTTCTAATTTTTGGCATCCCAAGGATATTAATTAATCAGAAAAGGAGAATTTTTTAATTATTATTATTATTTATTTATTTATTTATGGAAGCAATTCCTTAACTTGTAGGATAAAGCAAGGTTTTGTAGAGGGTTAGAAATATCCTAGAACTCAACAGACCAGGTGTCAAAGAGCAGCGAGGACCAGCAGCTCTCTCAAGGACAGGGAACAAAGAACCAAGGGGGATAACCCCTTCCAACATTGCAGCACTCATCCCACAACACTCAAGTGAGGCAAAAAAACCAGGCCTAGCAATCATGGTCAGGTTCAAGAAAGAGTCCAAATCATCAGGAAAGTTCACTGTGAAATCAACCTGCAAGTCAAGTCCAGTGACTGCTGGGCAGGTCCATCACGACAGAGCAGGTCTGAGATTAAGCTGGAAAATCTCACGCCAGATCAGAACCATCCACAGCCAGGCATAACTTTGGCTGAGCTCAAGACCAGCACTCCTACAGCATAACCAAAAAAAAGAGAATGAGGGCACTGGGCTCAGCTTAAAAAAGCCTCTGTGTCCATGGGCAATGGTGTGGGTCGAGGCCCCAGGTGATGCTGGTTAGTGCCCACAAGGCTCATTAATGCGTTCAGAGCCAAGAGGTGGTGGTGAGGGGATGGTGGATGTAACAAAAGAAGTATCTCTGCTTGCTTCTTTGTGTGTTTTTGTGCTAGGAGGAGGGGGCAAAGAAAAAGAGAGGAGATGCAAACTAGGTGTGTAGCAATAAGCCAGTCTGGAAATAAGAAAAGTGTGGGGAGAGGGAAGGGTGATTACAATCTAGAGAAAAAGGAAACAAATCCCAAGAGGTGTAAGAACCGGAAGGAGAAAAGAAAGGATGGCACAAAGAAGTAATGTAAGGAGAAAAAAAGCAATTCCCATGAGAACGATATAGTTGTAGAATACTAAGGTGTTTATGGAAATAAGGGGAAAAGTTGGAGTATACATGTTTATTTTACCTATTTTGAGGGCAGGTGGAGCTCTGCTGTTGTAACTATGCCAAAAAGGGAAAAGAAGATTTTGCTAAGTCATTATAGTCCATCTCTTTGTTCTCTCCTTCAGGTTGCCTTCATTTTTTCTGTTACTTCTTATTCTCCTCCATGGTGCAAGGGTCTCTACTTTCCATGGGTGTCTGTAGGGTTTCCTAGGAAGAAGGCTATTTTTCCTTTTGTTTCTACCTTCTGTTTTCCAACTTCTGTGCCCTGAGCTGTGCCAAGAATTTCCTATGGCCAAACTAGGATCAGGTCCATAGTTGACTGCATTTTGCTCTCTGTACTTAAATATGTATTTGGCCCCCTGTTTACTCCATAAGGAAGGGGCTACTGACTTATAGAGGATCAGACTTTGAACTTACTTGCAGCGATGTGAGTGTGGTTTTACACCAGGACAACTTAGATCAGATCATCATTAATTGTCTCTAGTAGTTCTGCAATCCACGTACTCAACTTAAAACACTTCTTTTGGCTTAACGATGCCACTTCCTATTTCATGCATCTTCAGCTCTTCCATCATCAGTTCTTCTGATGTTTTTCTGTCAACTCAGATTTCCTCTCTGTCATTTTCCTCCTGCTTCCTAATCACAGATTTAGGCACAATTCTCATTGTCCTTGACAACCTTGGACCAATGAGCAATTTCACAAAATGAGAATCAATTGCAATATCATATTATGCTTCCATATTCAGAAATATATTTTAAGATAAATGTAAATTCTTATTACTCTGTTGTGTTAAAATATCTGACAGCACCTTAATATTTTACATCATTGTACCTTTTAGTATTTCATGACCTAAATCCAATTAATAAACAGAATATTAGGAAAAAATAGAAAACTTATCAAGTCCTTTACAACAGAACAAATTATTCCTAGCTCTGATCGCAGATTCTTTTCCCACTGGATTTCACATCCTGCTTTCAAAATAATTGAACAACAGCATGAAAGAAAACGTTATTTAGTGGGACAAGTGAGATGAAAACACGAAACAGAATAAAAATATCTCAATGGAACATACATATTACTTAAGGGCTGCATGCTTACATTGTGTCCACTGCATGGACAGTCACTTCTGATTATATTTGAAGAGAGATAGCTATCTTTGAATTAATCAAATTCTGCTGTATTAAGTCTAGTTTACCCTTATGCTTATAAATCTGACCCATAATCTAATTTACTCCCACTCCTATATTTAAATTCATGCATGATCTGACAGATCTAAGTTACCATAATTAATTTCTCCTTTCAGAAAATACTGCAGGAAGCATCAGATTTCTGGAATTGACCTAAAAAGTTTAAATCAAATCTCATGTAAAGGTTGTCAGGAAAAACATGCCTTTTTATTTTTAAACTGACATGTAGAATGTGTGTTACTATTTCTGGTATGTGATAACAGGAACAGACAGCACGTAGTCCTTTAGTATGGAAATAGGAGGCAAACGCTCAAGTTACTTTGATTTTAATAATAAGAAATTATATTTATTATTTGAAATTGTTAAACATTGAGTACACAGGGAATTTTTGAAATGGATTGAATTAGTGTATGTATTTGCTGGAATTATTTGATTATGTCAACAGATTCTTTCTGTGAATAGTTTGAATCTTCCCTATTTTTGCTTCCACCAACAATAAAAAGTGTTTTTGTTTTCCACCTGACATACCAAATTCCATCAATATTTCAAGAGTCTTTCCATCCTGAGCCCCATTACACAGGAACATTTATCCACCAGTTTGACCTTCAGAAGGTTTTTGTTGGCCCTCAACACCGATTATTTTCACCTGTGACTCCTCAGCACAAACATGCCTCAGGCAGATGAATCAGAAGTCCAGTGTCCTTTGAGACAGGCACTGTCCAGGATCATTTAGGAGTGCTTCCAAACATCTCATTCACGCAAATGCAGACTTCAAACCATGTCCCAGAGTTCTTCCACTGTGGCCCTGAGCCGGTGGCCTCATCCCAGTCCCAGCAGCCACCAGCAGCAGCAGTGAGCACTCTCGAATTTGCTTCAGGCAAGATCAGCTGGGTTAGTCTAAACAGTTTAAATGCATTTTCCCTCTGGTGAGGTAGAGCCTGCTCCTATGAACTTTTCCACCTGCAGATTACTGGCTTTAGTGACCTCTGACAGGGAGGTATTGCTACACAAGGGGGTTACCGAGGGGCAGTTCCTTCCTTCTCTGGCAAAGAGGGGTCTAAAGATGAAGGTTATTCGTGAGCGAGTGAATGCACGTTGGCACAGTGCCCTTGTGCAGACTTCTGGATCAGATGCAAAGGCTCCTGATCCTCTTACCTTAGATTGCACTAGGGCTCCTGCAGCTCCTGTGACTGCCCTTTGAGATTTTGATATCCAGATTCAGAGATGGTAAGCAGCAGGAAGCTCATCACAGCTTCAAACCCACCATAGATAAAGATAAACCATAATCAGCATTTAGTCTGCCAAATTTGATAAAAACTTTGAAAATTTAATTGCCATTCTAGCTTGCCTTTAGTCCTTGCTCAGCAAATGGGAGGGGTATTCTTTTCCCTTGCTCTGTGTCAGGTAATAAACAAGAGATATTAGCTATCTCCTTTATTTGGGAAAGTCAGTGGTGGGAAAACATCAAAAGCTCCTGAGAACATGCAACACCTCAGACTTGGATTGCATAAAGTGATCTGGCAGAACCCTTTGTGGGTTTCTGAATATTATACAAGAAAGCTATTACAAAGATGGTGGTGGGGGAAGTCATGAGGAAGCAATAGTGAAAAATTTATTTGAAGGTTTTCTTAAGACACAATTTTTCTGTGAAGTTTCCACACCTTTCCATTTGCTATAGGAAATGTATTAATGGTATCAATGGAAGGAGCAGTATTTGAGGTGAAGCTCTTTTACCACTTTAAAAATACCACCACCACCAAACAGCATAGAAACCAATTCAGAATAGTTTCGGGGGGGGGGGGGGGGGGGCAAGTAACAAAAATGCATCAGCTCTACTGTTACAGAGCTTGTAGAGAGCCTTACAATTTTCTGGTATGAATTTGTCAACAGGTTATTGTTTTATGCGGAAACCCATAATATACTGTGCTGGTCCATAGGAGCTTGGTTGTGGTAAGAAACATTTCTTTGTTAAAATCCTTGGCTCAGAGTGATTGATGGACAGCATGTGGTGCCAGAGATAAAGGAGATTTAAAAAAAATGCCCACCAGTAGTGAAACTCTGGAGAACAGCACTTCACTCTGTATCTGTAAGCAGGGGCTGTAAGGAAGAAGGCAGGTGGAGGTAGCTCTATTTCTGATAATACCAGATTCTCAAGCAACAATTTTTTTCATACTTTTCAGCTATCCCGGACAGAGGAGGCTGACTACGAAACTGTATTGCAAAAATCTGAGGAGTATTGTGTTCCATCTGAAAATTTATGAATACATATATAGAGAGATGCATTTTAGTAGAGATTACAGAAAGGAGAGAAAAACATAGAGGGCTTTTTGACTGATATAAGACTGAAGAGCTAGGCTTGAAATTTTGAGTACCTGTATCTTGAATAAGAGAACAGATCTTGAAAGGAGGAGGCACAGAATTAAGCTATGATTAAAGCAAATAGAATTTACCAAGCAAAAGAAGTAATGTAATACAAGCCTTTAATTTGTGGATGGTGTGCAGTCTGGACATGACAGAAAATCCAAAACATTAAAGGAATGGAGGGTTTAGCTAGAAAGGCATGAAAAGCTCAAAGAGAGAGCTCACAAATAAATACCACAAGAGCAGCACGAGCTGAAAGCAAATGGGACATTTCTTATTCCTAACTGCAATATAGGAGACCAATTAATGAGCTGTCAGAAACAGTTACTTCTGAACTGAAAGAAAAGCCATAGGTAGTAGAAGGTACGGAAGTAAAATTCAAGGCTTAGGGAATGAGAATTACCCCACTAAGTGAATTTGTTTTCTGAACATGTGGGTAAATTAATTCACAAAGATACAGATTTTACTAGTAAAAGGGAAACTTAATATGCATTCCTGTATTAAGAAGAGCTGATCCCTCAACCAATACCTGAGCTAGGTCTGAGAACGATATCCCACATACCCTGTAACGTCTTTGTACAGCAACAAACTACTTTTTTTTCCCCCCCCCCCTTTCTGCAATAAAGCATCTCAAGGCCTGTGAACCCGAGTTGGTTTGATACAGGCTGGTGATCTTTGGCATAGGCTTGGGAGTCACTGGGTAATTACCAAAGTTGGGGTAGGGATGCTCCTGCTTCGGCAAGTATGAGGTCCAAGGAGGTAGCACAGGGCAGTAGGAAGTACAAGTCAAGGCCAGGAGGTGAGCAAGGTCATTGCAAGGGAAACTTTTGTGGCTTCTGCTATCTCCTCATCAGTAGATTTACCTAGATGCTTTCTGGGGCCATGGATACAAGCAGGGCTGCCTCTCCCGTCCTGCACATCCATGCCATGCTCCCTTCTTTCTCTGACTTTCAGAAGGATGGGGGACATAGAAAGAGAGGGGATGTTTATAGCTACTTCAATGTACAGGCAATGGCATAAGGTCTTAGTGAAGACAGACCTTCTTAGTCGGAGAGTCATTGTTTTCTTTTGCAGAATCAGTGTTATTTACACCTTTTAATGCTGTTTTCCAGGTGTTTTACAAACAAATGTATTAATTGGGAATAGGATTTTATAAATAGTGGGATAACGAAATCTACGAAGAATTAAAAACAGTGTGTCATGGTTTAGGCCCAGCCAGCAGCAAGGTACCACGCGGCCGCTCGCTCACCCCTCCCCCAGCACGATGGGGAGGAGAAGTGTAACAAAAGGCTGGGGTCGAGATAAGGACAGGGAGAGATCACTAATTATCGTCACGAGCAAAACAGACTGAACTTAGAAAAGAGATTCATCTTATTTATTACTAAGCAAAACAGAGGAGAGGAATGAGAAATAAAACCAAATCTTAAAACACCTCCCCCCACCCCTCCCATCTTCCTGGGCTCAACTTCACTCCCGGCTTCAACCTCCGCCCCGCTCAGTGGCACGGGGCGGAGGGCGGGGGGGGGGGGGAGGGGAATGGGGGTTGCGGTCAGTGCAGCGCACGTTGTTTCTGCTGCTTCTTTGTCCTCAGGGGGAGGACTCCTCTCAACGTTCCCCTGCTCTAAAATGGAGTCTCTCCCACGGGCTACAGTCCTTCACAAACTGCTCCGGTGTGGTCTCTTCCACGGGGTGCAGACCTTCAGGAGCAAACTGCTCCAGCGTGGGTCCCCCACAGGGGTCACAAGTCCTGCCAGCAAACCTGCTCTGGCGTGGGCTCCTCTCTCCACGGGGCCACAGGTCCTGCCAGGAGCCTGCTCCAGTGTGGGCTTCCCACAGGGTCACAGCCTCCTTCGGGTGCCTCCACCTGCTCTGGTGTGGGGTCCTCCATGGGCTGCAGGTGGAATTGCTACACCCCCTCATCCTTCCTCCATGGGCTGCAGGGGGACAGCCTGCCTCACCATGTTCTTCACCACGGGCTGCAGGGGATCTCTGCTCCGGTGCCTGGAGCACTTCCTCCCCCCCTCCTCCTGCACTAACCTTGGTGTTACATCTTCGCATTTCTCTCTCAGGCTGCAAAAACTTCCCCCAACTGTTTTTGTTTTTTTTTTTCCCTTCTTAAATGTGTTATCACAGAGGCGCTGATTGGCTTGTCCTTGGCCAGTGGCGGGCCCATCTTGGAGCTGGCTGGCATTGGCTCTGTCAGACACAGTGGAAGCTTCTAGAAGCTCCTCACAGGAGCCACCCCTATAGCCCCCACTGGCTACCAAAACCTTGCCACGCAAACCCAACACACAGTGCAATATATTTTTTCATGCATTCTGAAATCAAGCTTCAAACCTACGGCCACCAGAGAAGGAGTCAATACCAGGACGATAGCAAGACAGGAGTGAAAGTGTATATGGATATCAGCTACCTAGTGCTAGTCTAAATCTTCCATCCTGTATTGCTGCCACAGGATGGAGTTGATACCTAAGGAGATATGGAAACACCACACTGGTTTGGAGAACATGCAGTAGTCTCAGGTCAGGACAGAAGAGTGATTCCTCAGTCAGTGACCTGTACCTGGGAGGGATGCAGGCCAAAGGCCTTCCAGTTACAAATGGTTTGGTGGAAACTCAGCAGTCTTGTCCTGCAACCTGCCTGTGCTCAGACGTGAGGCAGTCCTGTGGTCAATGTTATAGCAAGTAAGTCAATGGAAGACACAGTCATGGAGCTGAGGAGCCCAGAGGCAGCACATGCTTAGCTGGGAGGCATCACTGCTGAACAGTTATTTGTAACAAATAAAAGCAGTCAGACATAATGTTGTGGGGAGCACAACTTGCAAGGGCTGGGACCATCTTTCAGATTATTAACCTCAAGAATGGCTTTAGTTAATAATTCTGTGCTGATTTAATTTAGAAAATGCCAGAAGTGCCCAGCAAACTTGCACTGCTGCCTTGAAAAAAGCCTGAAATCTTGTTAGGCTGATTGAAGCAGATGGATAGATCAAGGCAGAAAGTAGGTCTCCCGTTGCATAGAGTTGTACATACCTAGGATATTGACCTAAAATAATGAACTATCTGCATAATAAAGGGAATCCAAACTCCAGTTCTGACTCATTACTTTCACTTCATATTTAGCATAGTTGCAACTTCAGGCATTTTTAAGAGCTCTTTTTCTCATTTGGATTCTCACTGCTGAATGGAGTGTGAGGTCCCACTGTCTCCAAGGTCCCTTTGCCTTGTTCCAGGACAAAAGGCAACGGGCACAAATTTAAACACATGAAAATTCTCCCGAACATCAGAAAACATTTTTGTTTTATCTTTGCCCAAAGAAGCTGTGGAATCTCCATCCTTGCAGATATTCAAAAGCCATCTGGAAACAGTCCTTGGCAACCAGCTCTAGGTGGCCCTGCTTGAGCAGGGCTCTTGGACTGGATGACCTCCAGAGGGCCCTTCCAACCTCAACCATTTTGTGGTTCTGTATTTTTTTCCCTTGGGGCTTTCTTTTGTAAATGAAGCTTGTACAAACTTTTTTTCCAAGTTGTCTACGTTTCTGTCAGATTTGATTGCTACTGGTTAGTGTATTTAAAAGTTAGTAAGGAAAACCACAGGAGGTTCCTGTGGAAGAGACAACCACAACAGAGTGTGATTATATAAAGTGACAACGTTTAGGAAACAAGGGTAGCAGACAACCAAAGAGTCTGCTTTAACCCAAACAATGTTTGCACTCCTGGTTTCCTCCCTATGCCTTTGTCTTGTCACCTTTGTCTTACATGAGTCAGAAAGCCTGAGGTCAAGTTAGAAATGGAGCACATATTTCCACAGTCCATCACTTCATCTAAGCTGGGGAAAGTGCTTCTTACACCACTGCTGTGACACTGCTATGAGTCATGGGGGTTTTTTTTAAATAAATTTTATTCAGATTCCAGATAATTAGCTGATAGCTGCAACTGTTTTATTTTTCAAAATGACGATTCAAGCATTTTGTAACCCACATATATATTTTCCCAAAACTACTGCAGCTCCTTCAGTTTATACACCTCACTCAAGTGTAAAATTAAACAAAACCAGGAAGAAAATTATGCTGAAAGAAAGAAAAACACATCTGGAAAAATAAATCATTGTATTGTCTTAATGCATTGTAGTCAAAGGCTGAGAAGTGGAAAATAGAAGTCACATTCCATTTTGTGAAAGCTCCACTGCAGGCAGAGGTGAAACTAATAAGGCTGGTAAATCTTTATGATAAATATTTAATAAAACTTCATAGGTATATGATTTACTGCATTATCATTCCTTGAAGAAAGGAAATAACTAAGACCCTGTACTTGTAAAGACTATGCTTTTCCTTTAATATTGCAAACCACAAGTCTCCTCATGGTCAGAGTCATGTGGGAAAAAACGGAATTTTCCTCTAGTTTTTTTGTTGGCTGTAAGCCATACCTGACCAGTACTTTCTAATCGAAAATGCTGAAAAATTATTAAATTTTCCTAAAATTAGAAAGAAAACAGACAAAATTCTTGAAGAGAATAGATGCTTTTTGGAATGTGAAGAAATTTCTTGGTGGAGAGGACAGCTCATTTGTAAGTCATGAATCTCATTGCTCCTCTCAGAGCAGGCAGAGTTCATAGAGTCAGCACAGGGCCTCATTCCTATTTTAATAGATCTTCCCCATGTACTAGAATGTCATTTGCCTAGATAACATCACTTTATTCATTTGATGTGTATAAACCTATACACTTTTTTGCATGTAATTAAAGAAATCAGTGAGCATATTTATTAAAAAACCTACAAGGTGCTATATCTCTAAGTAAAGATGTTAGAAGTTGCTGTTTTAAGCTTCATTAAGATTTTTATGAGAAAGAAAAGTGCTTCTGGCACTATACAGTTCTGTAGAAAAACTTTGATATGCATGTTAGCATCAATTTATGGGTAGGTTTTAGGTGTCTGTATATTTAAAGGAATGTTTCATATGCTCTTTTGGAGAGGAGAGTCTATTTAAAAGACTAACAGGGAATTTTGCATGGAAGCAAAGATCATTTGGTACCTTTGCAAGACAGTCTGCCTAAAAGAGACAGCTCTCAGTAGTGATTAAGCATGTGAATTTGCCAAAAGTACAGTGATTCATGGAAATGGCTTGTATTGCTTTTTTACCATACCACTCATTTCCATGGATCGATTTATTGATGGTTTGGAGCCCATTAATAACTATATTTGAAAACTGCTGCCTCGTGTGTATTCACATCGTATGTCTTAAGTAGGTCTGAACTCCCACAAAAAAGCACCCTCTAGTTACTTCCCAGCAAGATAGGTTTGTCACATTCCTGAACAGCCAGAATGCTGTGGGGAAAGTAAAAAATACTATAGGATAGGAATAAATGCAATGTATTGCTTTTTTATCACAATCTTGGTGGGGAACAAGACTCTGTATTCTGCTACAACCTTGAGATACTGTGAGACAAAAATATGGGAACTATAAAAATAATGCGAAGTGACATTTTCTCCCAACTTCCACAGTAAATATACCGGTTGTGCAGTAAATATACTGGTTGTGGAATAGATGGGTGGGACAAGAACATGTACAGTACTCATCTGCTGTTAAAGAAAAGCTTATTTTTGTCCTACAGAATGGAGAAACTCTTCAAGAACAGTTCATCTACATGAAGATATGACCCAGGAAGGCCTACCAAGCAAGATCAGTATATCCTAAAATGATTTGTTAAATAAATTCAGCCCTGGGGGAGGCTAAGATCCTGACAGCTACTTTAATGAGCACATCAGGGCTCTTTGCCCAAGCTTTTTGACACAGCACAGGATGGCACAGGGCATGAGTGAGCAGCAGGTCCTTTCCCCGTGTTTAACTGGGGGGACACACCACCCCTATCCTATTCGAGACAGTTCTGCACATCATATTGGCACAAAGAAGGAAACAGAAAAGGGGTAAAAGAAATCCTCCAGAAATTTCTCCTGGTTTAAGATACTGAAAATCCAGGCCTAAGGTTTTAAGAGAATACCAAATTAGTTGGATTCTTGACTGCTCTTTTCCCCTTTTCCTGAAGTTTCTGTTAGAAAATGTGTTCCTTTCGCTCCCGTATGGATTTTGCTTCAGCTGTTAAAACTCACATCCTAAGCTTAATAATAAATGTCAGTCTATGCTGGCATTTGTGACAAGGCAGCAGGTTTGGAACAATGATCCATAAAGCTCCTTTTAGCATTCTTTTCCTCTTTTAAAGCAAACCTTCCCCAGGAATTATGATGAACAAGTGGAAGGCTGCATTCAGCAGCAGGGAGTCACTAATGACCATTTCTATCCTCACCAGTAAATAGCACAGCAGTTAATGGAAATTACTTTTGAGTATTTCTCAAAACAGCTAAATGAAGAAACCAGCCAAAGACACATTTAAATCTCCTCTCCCTTAATTAACATGCATCTGGCAAATATATAACACTGTAAATACCATATTATCTCTGATACTGTAAACGAAGAGCAGTGAGTGGATTGATACTGATACAGATAGGGAGATAAATTAGCTTGATAGATGGTCTCCTGGTGTTTGTCACTCCCAACCACCATAATTACAACTACATTTGAATACTCGGCAGTATGCAAATCACAATTTGAAGTAAATAGTTTAAAATACATGTGTCTGAAGTAACTATTCAAACAGCATATTCCAAGACAGACAGCAAAAGTAAAAGAGAGATTTGATACACTCACCAAAAATCAATTTGATTTAAAAATTGTGAAAAAAAGTTACTGTAGGGAAAGCAATAAGATAGTGCCCCGAAGTTTTCATTCCCCTTTGGTCTTTTCATTTACCTCTTTTTTTTTTTTTAAACCATTTTCTTCTTTCTGTAAGAATAGATACGATCCTCAGTAGTTTCAAAGAAAACGAATCCTTTACAGCTTTTTTGATTGAGCACCCGTAAAACTGAAACCTCCAAAATCACTAGTCACTTTTGGAAACACAGGCCTATGACTGCTTAACATAAAAGACCTTCAAACATGACCTTCAATGCAGTGTAAAACTGCATTGATTTTCCAGTCTGACATTGCTGAAATGCCCTGGGCTTTAAGAGAATTAAGTATGCCACAAAGTAAAGCTGTGATGGGGCCATTTTTGGAAGACTGTACGGCAGGTTTTAGTGCAGGCATGTTGTGAGGAACTGAGCTGGAAACTTACTGCTGGCATGGGACGCACAGCGGTGTGACAATCAACTCTGTGTGGTCAGAAGTCCTGAGAAAAGGAAGGAGTTGACTTGAAAAAGTGCTGAGCATTCCCAGATCACATGAAAGGTTGCTTATAGATGGGTGTGAATGGACATTGCACTGACTGAGGAACTAAAAACTCTTGAGATGGACTAAACAAGACTATAGGTAACCCTGATCAACAATGCGCTGTTTAGGAGAAGGAACAGACAGCTTACATGTAAATCGTATCTAAAAGTCCTGTGCTCTTTGTGGACCAGAAAGGACATAAAAAAAAAATTGGCTCCTATGTGACGGTTGTTTAAAAGTGATTTTTCTTGTATCTACCAAACTACTCTGGGTAGAGAAGTCCTTCTACCCTTTATGTGCGTGTAGTGTCTGTCAAAATGGAAACAAGATCGCTAGACCTTGTTATTGTGGGACTGAGGGTTGGTGTGAAGAGCATGTTGGTAGGTACAAGGTGATGACTCTGAGATCTGCTCCCAAGCATCCGTCCAGGAATTCCAGGCAGTGCCTTCCTCTGGCTGCAGATCCTACAGAAATCGCCTTGACTTCCCCTTTCTACTGCCATGCTAGAAATGCTTTGCTATTCCTGCACAAGCAGCGCTGCCATACTGATGATCCAACAGTTGATTCCCAAGCCCCAGCCTGATGAAATCATTGTCTGGGGCATAGTGGCATTGGATGGGTGCATGAACATCTTTAGGTGCTCGTGTCTGTGGGACTAGTGAGACCATTCCCATTGTATTTTCCCATCTGCAATAAGACACTCCTGATGATGTGCTGTTTTCTTCTGCCTTATACTACGTAAAACTCCTTTGTGCCCTGTGCTGTGATTTTTGTCCCCTTCTCCTCAATACAGAAGCTAGAGCTTAAGTCATCTCCATTAAAGTAACAGTCTCGTAGCTTACCTCTTCCTCTAGCTGATGTCAGGACCCATGTAGACAGCTTCTTTGCACAGGATTTGCAATGCATTCACATTTGAGTACGGAATCAAGCCCTGACAGATCAAGAAATCCTCTTGGAAAAGGAAAGGCCTTCAAGAATCATGACTCTGGGGAAATTCATGTGACTTTCTGACCCATAACTGAAGACCCTGTGGCCCTTGATGTTCCTAGCTCCTTAGTAGCCTTCCTGGCTTGTTTCCCCAAACTGACATGAGAGTTTGGATTGCTAAGGAGCCAGGGACTTCTCAGTCTGCAGGTCAGTACTCTTTGAACTTCCAGGTTTCTGGCTCACCACCATTTTTTCTGGAAGGTTAACAAGACAGCTCTTCTCCAGCTGTCTGGCTGGCATGTTATAGGTGAGGTGGGAATGCAAGATCTTAGAGAGTTCCTCTCCACACAGCCTGCCAGGAAGTCTTCAGAGAAAACAAATAAACAAAAGATTGAGACCTAGCTCCCAGTAGAAAGCTCAGGACAACAAAAATCAGCTCTTGTCTAAAATGCAATTTACCTGCATGTGCTCCTTTAGAAACACCTTACTTAAGGAAGCTATTTAGCAGCAGTGGCTGAAATATTGGTAGTATGGGAACAATCACAGTGCCCTTGTCACCACAGGGCTTAGCTGCATCATCCCACTGCTGGAAGAGCACACTTCTGGCAGACCACTTCACCTTTCCCGCTTTAAGCAGAGTAAGTCTACCACCTCCCCCTACACTGAGACCGCATCGTTGTTGCAGTGTAATTCTGAGTTGAGCCCAGACAGAGGAAAACAGAATTTCTATCTAAAAAAACAATGGGCTGACACTGTTTTCAGGATTTTTTTTGTTCCTAGTTTACTTAAAAGTCTAATTTGCATTGTTTTTAACTCTGCTGACTGGAGGGATTTCATCATGCTCCTTTTTTCTCCTTTTAAACATTTTCTATAGCTCTTAGTTTATAACTTATATTATTTATATTCATTTTGTTCTGGTCGTAGAACCACACTGCTTCACTCAAAGGCTTACTTTTGCTAAGTAAATGCTTATTTCATAAATATTAAACATTGGAATGAACAGTTTTCTCATCAAAATCTTATTGTGAGAAATACGTTTAGGGTTTACCACATGTTTATACACAGTTTAAAATAATGAACCACAGTCAGAACACTTTGAGTAGTTATGGATATATTCCCTCTGTTCCATTTTTAAAATGCATATACATACATATATAAAGTGAATATAATTTTGTACCTGTTTTTTCCCTTACCAGGTTGCTTTTTAGGCAGTGTGGATATTTTTCCACTTTTTTGTACTGTGGATTTTGAATTTAATGTGAAATAGCTCCAGTCATCTCTCAGATGCTTGTTTACATTTTTTCTCTCAACTGATTTGATTCATAATTATTTTCAGCATTTCTAAGTTGTCCCTATTAAAGCACCAAGTCAAGAACATACTGGTTACACAGTTATATATTTGGCTCTGTTTGCACATAAGAAATGTAAATCAGTCTCCATCACTTCATTGAATTAGGCCCCACTAGCCTGATAATCAAGCACGTTCTGTAGCGCACAATGCCCCCGGGTCAAACACACAGGTCAGGAAATATTCATCTATAGTTTTACAGGTTCCAGGGACAGCGGTGTAGTTTTGCTGAAACATCTGTCAATTGGAGAGAAAGGCCCCACGATAATTTCCCCCCTCTGCACGTTATTAAAGAGTATTTTTGGAGCGAGCTCTGCACTGAGCTTTGATGGAAGGAAGAACACGCCAGCTATATCCATATTGTGAGTTTTCTGTTGGAATGGTGGTGCACCTTTTGGTCCCAGGTTGTCAATGACTTGGGAGTGGTGAATGAGCAAACCTACCCTTCCTCCACTGCTTTTGCTGTTTCATTCCTTCTAATATATCATATTTTAAAATATTTGATTAATATGTCCCCTTCCACCCGCTTTCAGTGAATTAGTGAAACGCGTGCTCATAAGCAAATAGTCTGAGCATCTCTCATCTATTACCCATACATCAGCATATAGAGAGTCTTCATTTCTTCTGGTATTTTGATTTTGAGCTAAATAGGAAGCGATTTTTTCTGTCTCCTTTTGTTCCCATTTAATGTCCCTGGCTGTAGCTAGGCTATTCTGGATACCAGTTTCCTCTGTGCCGAGTAGATTTTCCAGACTGCTTGGTTGCCTGTGCTCACAGAAGGGAAAGCGATGTTCCACAAACCCCAAACCCTCTACTTTCCCATATATAAAAATTTGTTAAAATATAAGACTGTGCTGTTTCCCCCCCCCAAAAAAAAGTGGTAAGATATAAAGAATGTTTGTATATATGCATATTGTTTCTACAAACCTGCATACATGTGGGGCTCTAGATGTATATTTCTTGTGTTTCCCAAACTTGTATTCCCTCCTTATAATTTATGTATCCAAGGAACAGGGTGATACTTGTATGCAAAAAGTGAGCTTCAAGAACTCAGTGAACTGAGGATTGCCTACATGGAGCACACAGTTAGGAAACCAAACCCATATATTTCTTAGAAAACATAATGTTTTATATTTAGGCTTATTTAATTAAATTCTCCATCAAACTGTTTACAAAATGTCTTCCTAACTGTAATGAAGTCAGACAGAATGGATAACAAAGATCAGGGACACACACGGCTTTCCTCTATGTTGACAAAATGTTAAGCTAAAACTAATTTCGTTCACAATAGCATGATACTGTCCCTGGTCATGAAAACACCTTTATCATTCGGCATTTTTGTGTTTCCTAATAAAATAAAGATCCTTGCAAAATTCCAATTACTTACGCTTGAAAGATTTTCATAGCCCAGCTCAGATAGATTAACATTGATGATTTTTAAAATATTAAGCATTAGTAATGAAATTACTAATCTTGCAGGCTGGGAGCTTTCTTGTGGGGCATTGTTTTAAAATGTATATAAACACAGTAAACTCTTAACAGTAATTAAAATGAGATTTTGGTGACAATTTTACAATACATTTCAATCTTAATATTTATAAAATATGGATTTAGTCAATAAAAATAAGTCTCTAGGAAATGCAGTGTGGTTTGGTGGCCAGGATGCAGACCTATGAGTCAGAAGTTTGCGTTCTATTTCTGGACGTGCCAGAAGGCGCTTTCTATAGTTATCAGCATCTATATTTGTCTCTTTTTTCTCACTCTCTTTTGTCATATATTTGGAAACTCACAAGAAAGACACAAAATTATTTTGGAGAGAGGGTGTCACCATCAATTTTGGGTTGTATCCTGACACTTGGAGAAAGTAGTACAATTTGCCTGGGTGCTTTCATATCTTGAAATGTTATTCCTGTCTGAATCCTGTTCATTCACCTCTATCCACATAGAATAATTTTATGGGTGAGTAGATACCCAACACCCTGGCTAGAGATACAATATTTATGAAGATATTTAGCCAAAATACAGAAAATTCCTAATTTTCCTCATGCAATTTTTCTACCGCATTGCTAATTTGGACAAAATCAATCAATTAATAAATGAATCAGGCTTCAGATGAGATTTTCTTAAACCTGAGAGGCAAATATTGGGATTTGAGTTTTCCTGCTGGCTCCTGTACCTTCAGTAACTACTTCATGCCTTCAAAATTTTTTAAGCCAGTAATATTCCAGTAATTGATGCTACAGTATTTCAGGTAAGAATCTAAGAAAATCTTCATAAGTTTCATATTATAATAAACATGTTTTCACCACAAGTTTAGGGGGAAAGTTGTATCTATTCTTATTCCAGGATAGAATGAACTGCTGAAAATCCCAATGTGTTCAATTAAATTCTATTAGGGATTTTTACAAAGTAGTATTCATTCACCATAAAGGAAGTCATATGATTATGATTTTTAAATGGGATATCTGGTGGCAAGGGAACAAAAATCAAAACATCAGCTAAAAGCAATAAACTGCATGGTGCTAAGCTGAAAAAAAAATCTCTACAACATTACAACAATCAAATATCTTTCCAATGATGCCAACACAATGAGAACAACAATGTTATACCCACTGTTGCATGAAATAACACAATTTATTGAGGTAATTTGTCTTCAATCTGTGTTGTATGAATAATATATCGATAAAAAGATGGGCATAGGTGGCATAGCTTCAGTTATATTTTGGAAATTTCAAATATCTATATTAGGACAGAAGAACCAGACAGGAATAATTTACAGTGAGAAATTTGAATACCTTGGTTTACCTTTGGTATGTTAACCTTCATATGCAACATAGTTTCCTATGTATTAGTCTTAAAATCAAGCTTAGTTACATAGAGTGGAGCATGGGACCAGGTCCAATTTACATAATCTTTCAGCATTTTGCTTCTCTTAATAACCAACTCACAAATATTCACACTAGAAGTAGGCTTTCCATTGTAAAATGTTAGATTTACCACCTGTGTTCCACATGACTAGGTTTTCTTTTCAATTTTTAATTGTAATTTTGATGTGCAACTGGACCTGATGTCTACGGTCCAATTT
This sequence comes from Balearica regulorum gibbericeps, assembly GCF_011004875.1. NCBI lineage: Eukaryota > Metazoa > Chordata > Aves > Gruiformes > Gruidae > Balearica > Balearica regulorum. The sequence goes on from NC_046185.1 coordinate 71,740,723, forward strand.
AAAATTAACACACGCTCCATTTATATTCAAGGTACTATTCAAGTTGCTGGACCTAATTCTTCTACTAGAAAATCCTTAGTGATGCTATTATTATAATGAACTTGATTGTTGCTGAATCTTTTTCTTTCTGGAGAATATATACAATTCTGTTCTTATCAGTCCATTTTATTCTTGTTTACAGCCATTCAGAAAATGATTTTGTTTTTCAGAAATATAGCAACTCTGTCCACAAGCAGATTACTGATTTGGCCTGTGTTTCCTTACACACTATGTGTATGTTCTATTTTTCACTCTGTTTATTAAAACATGTTATCTTTCTTTGCTGTGGCTCTACCCAGCTTCATTAAGATACCAAATTCTTGTTTGGGCCTTTTCCTGTTTACTCCTTCAATTGTAGGTATTCTAAATACACCAGATTCCTTAGCTGCTCCGACTGTTCTTCTATCACCTCTTCTTCTGGTTTTCTGTTTCCAGGTACCAAGTGTAGTTCTACAGTTGTAGGTAATGAACATTTTCTGTTGAAGAAGAAATCTCCATAATCTTAGAGCTAAAGCTGAAAAGCAAAGAGCGAGAGTGAGACTTCTGGTAGGATTCTCCACGGATGCCAAAACCAAGTTCTAAATGCCTTCTTGGTCAAATATCCCATCTTCTAACGGAAGATATACAGTACTTACGACACAGCAGTCTGAGTCAGTCTCTTCAGTCTTGTATTCCTTCACAATAGGTCCCAGGTTTTATGTTCTGAACAGTTTTATGCAGGTCATTCCCTGATGGTGTCTGATATGCTGGGTCCTTTTTGACTCATTCTGATTTGCCATTTGTAGGCTTAGAATGCAGCTTTTTTTCCCCTTCCTTTGAAGGCATATCTGAGAAGGCTTCCTATTTCTCCTTGCTGATTTGCCTCTACTTAGTAATTGCTGCAGTAAGTGAGCGGGTAACGTCTTCCAAAGAGACATTTGCACCCATGTTTTGCTATTCTTTTTATATATACTGTCTTACGGATGAAAAAGCTTTAATTTACACTACCTTCCATCACATAATCTGCCTCATTTTCTCATAGTTAATAAAAAATTTCTATACTCTCATTAGCAATAGTGACTACATAAGAGATTCTCAACTTCCTACTGAACTGTATGAAAGTATTTTATGTAATTATTATAACCATTCCCTGAAACTCTGTGGCACCAAGCAGGAATCTGAATTTCTTTCTATGGGTTTTGAAGTTTTGTTTTTTTAAAAATTTTAGCACAGCTTTTATAAGGGCAATTCACTGTGAGTACCCCAGACACTGAAGCACTTAAAACCATGTCCTTTAGCAGAACATCAGAAACGCTCTTAACAAATCATATTGTGGTCCATTATTTGTTACTACCTCACTTGGTATGCCATATTTAGCAGATATTGATTTTACATGTGAGAAGCAATTGAAACAGCACAGGAGTAGCACTCAGAGTGCTATTTCTGGATAAAGAAAAAAATAATTCCAAAACAATGTGTAAAATTTTCCAGTGTAAACAAAAAAATTAATGCCAGCCTTGTACACCGATCTGAAGTTTCCGCTAATACGCCTGAATTACAAGCAGAGTTTCCAGCTTCAATGTCCTTCTGTCTTTAGTCATTTATTGTTACAAGCTTTTCTTTGATGGGAAGTTTTTCAACTGTTCCACAGAATTGCACCTTGTTTTCTTTATGGCATTTTTCTATTTCCTGGGGAATTTAGATTTTTCCTGTGAATGTCTACAATTTCTCCCTGTCTCTGTTTTTTTTCTCTTTAACTTTTGGGCACCACTTTTCTCAGTCTCCTACAGTGTAAATCCTCCTATAGTGTAAACTCTTTCAGGAAGACATAGTATATGTGAATGCAAATTGTTATTGTATCACTGGGTTTCAGTGTAGACATACTGATTCTCTGAAGATAACCCATGCTAAAAGGTGTGTTCAGCTGTGCAAGAGTTAAGAAGCCCATTTCTATGTTTATAGCAGCATTTAAAATGTGTATTTAAAAGGAAAAATATTTGCAGCTAGGGAAGAATTAACATTTAAAGGTAATTACTTAGTTGTATTTTTAAAATAACCTTTCTAATGAATAGATGCCACAATAAATTACATTTATTTTAAAAAAGAGAAAAACTACTCTTCATAGTAGGATAATGGATGCCTTTAATGACAAGTCATATAACATGTGCCTTCACAAATGAATATTCATGCTGCAAGCGTTCACAGATACTGATAATATTTCACTTATTCTATGAGGGAGAAAAGTAATCATGTACTGCATCTAGTGAATAATCAAAGAGCAAGTAGGTCAGAGACAACTCAGGGGATGAAACTTTTTCAGATAAATCATTTGTTAAACAATTACAACTAATGAGCATATTCATAAAAATCAGGCTATTCATTGATAATATATCAAGTGACTAAAAATCTATGTTTGATGGCTACATTATTTGCTATGAATAGTTCATCCATCTTCAACTGTAAAGCTTTAATTTTTCTTTTAAAGTGTGAACAAATATGGCTGAAATTATCTCTGAAATTTGGAAAAACTGAGGTTTCTTACTTTTTGCGCCAACAGGTTTCCTACTTGACTTTGAACAAACCATTTACAGCCAGAGCCTGCTGTACTTGTTCACAGCGGCCATGATTCCTCCACTATTTTGACACTATTTGTGGCAGAGATGGTTTTAAAGGAGTCCAGAGGTGTGTGATATCCCTTTGATGGCTGTACAGGAAGCTGGGCTTGAGTTTCTTCAGTCGCATCTGTCATGCACACTGTCTGCTCTAGCTTATGTGGGGTCCTATCCAGTCCTGTCTACCCCATGCTGTCCCAAGCAGCCTAACTCTCTGAGACGCCTTTTCTCCTGTGATGGAGTCCCCAGCATTCTTGAATAGCTCAGTTTATTCTAATACAAGGATCTCGGTTTTGTGGTGATATGCTAAGAGTGGGATGGTATGGAAGGAGGGACCAAGCCTGCTGGGATATCCTTTGAAGATTGGATGATGAGTCATTTTGAGCGTGGTCAGTGCCAACTGCTTGTCAGTGCAGCTTTCAGACTTGAGGCATACTGCAGTCCTGTGCGTAAGCGCCCTTGCTTGGAGAGCCAGCTGATGCACGCTAGGTTGCAAATCAGCTGGTAAGCAGTGTGGGTGCTCAGCAGGTTGTGGCTGCAGTCCGAGTTCTGGCCCCAAAATTAAAATGCTGTGTCCTTAATCCCAGCTTCGCTGGACAACGTATCGTGTTGCCTTAAATTCACTTTTCAGAACCATGATCTTGTCCTCGGTTTCATCTGTTTTCTACTGTTAGCTAGAGAGGCAGCCTGAGAGCCAGACCTGGGAGCCATGTCCTTCCCAGCCGCGTTGCTGCTAGCCTGACTGCCACTTGCATTGGAAACATCCCTCCAAGCCCTTCCTTTGCACAGAAAATTAATGGTGAACTGGGTGTAGCTGACTTGCTTGAAGCCCTGGAGCTAATTTGCAGCATGGAATAACAAAAGGCAAGGCTAGCAGGAGAAAAGGACCGTCTGAGCACACACATAGCCTTGGAGTGAGAATCGTGGGTTGAGGAGAAATTAAGCAATTGAATTCTCTGGCCTTGGGAATTGTTCTCCTCTCTCCTCCTGTGGGAAGTGAGGTGAATGATTGACAACTGGGGGTCACTCCCTTTTCCAGATCTGGCTTCACACTGTGAGATCTGGTTTGCGGATATGCTGAATATTTGTTATTGCAGCTGAATCAATGATTCTTGATTTCGAATATCTGCAGAGTAGCTAATAGATACCGGCCTCTGCGAAGAGGATGGGATGTTTAATACAGGGTTGAAGGCAGGATGTGTGAAGCAGGTAAGAGTTCAGAACTGGAAATAAGCTCATCTGAACTGGAAGCAGCAGACAAAGAGCACAGTGCACTTGAGCCACTGTGGTTGGACACACCGCATGTTGCAGAATACAGAAAGAATTGACACGTGAGTTTGTAAGATTCATAGCAAGGAGTTTGAACAGAGGTATTGTCTTGTGGGTTTGGGCCATGTGACAAAAAAATAACAAACACAATAAAAGTCTTTCAGACAAGTGTGTGGTGGGGGGAAGGGTGTTAAAATGAGGCTCATGTGTTTGGCCTCCCAAACATGGTATGTCTTAGCAGAAATGTTTGTGGGAAGAATAAGTAAGAGCATCAAGTAAGTGAAAATGGCATAAAATATAACTTGATTCTGCTGAGGATGCCTCAGCAGTATAGTCAGTATACTGACTTCACACCTTTCTTTTTGTTAGGGAATTGATTTTACAGACTAGAGATACTGCATTTTCTTAGTCCATCTTGTCTTCAGCCTGATGTCACATAGGAAACTTCTAGTTAAACTGTAGAAGATCAGTTTTTATAGAAGAATGATAAGATTAGTAAGGAAAATAGAGAGAGGGAACTACAGATTGTGCTGAAAGAGCATCTATCTGGCTGAAGAGTGATTACTCTTCAAAGATCAGTCTTCAGACAGAACTCATTACATTTTTTTATTAATGACTTTGACACCAAAAATGGCAGTGTGCTTAGTGTGCTGGTGACAAGCAGCTGTGAGGCACTGACAATATTCAAGAAGAGTCAGAATATCATTCAGGGTGCACTTCAGAATATCACTGACAAGTAGAGTGGCACAAATAGGGTTCAGTACAGTAGCTGGAAGTTGGATTAGGGATGAAAACACAAATTTAATCAATAAATTTGGAATTTGTCAACTCTTAAAAACTGATGAGGATAAAGAAACCAGGAGTCTATTATGGCAATATATGAGACATCAGTCTGACATACACGGCCTCAAAAATATATGTGAAAGCTTAAGATGTAGCATCTCCGGTACCGAAAGGAAAGTATTAGTGCTAATGTGTAAAACCCTGTCTGCAATAGATGCTTAATGGAGATGAATCCAGAGTTGAACAGGTACAGAGCAGGAGGATTAAAATGAATGGGTAATGGAAAACTTTACTTAGAGGAGGGAGATTAGAAGAGCGTGGTTTACTTAGGTTAGTAAAAAAAGAAAAAGAGGAAATTCTGTCTATAAGGAAATCAGTTAACATTGGGTGTGGACAATATTGGCACAAAGGAAAAGGGTATAAACTGAATCTGGTCAAATTTGGTCTGGAAGCTAAAGGAGGTCTGGAACAGCTTTCCAACAGGAAAGCAACAATATTTAATTTTTGTCTGGAGTTTGATCTGCTTTAGGAAGTAGTTTCCTACAGTAAAAAAGAAAGGCATCTGGGCTGTAAGATCTCATCTCTTTGTTTCTGTGGGAAGACATTAGACATGAAATCGTGACGGACATCTAGTTTGGAACTGGGTGTCAAGATAAAGTCTGGGGAGGCCAGGACTTCTCAAGGGTCTTACAGGGGATATTGCTGCCAGGTACTGGTAAGGCTAAGTAATAGAAGAAGGTGCATGGATAGAGGCAAAAGCACGTGAGAGAAATGGCTTGGATGAGGAATGAGTGAGAGGAGAAGATGGAGGGCCAGAGCCTGGAAGTCTGGAGAAAGACTGAGATGAGATTGAGGACACTGGTTGTATGCAATGAGAATGTGGATTAGCAATCTGAAGGAAAGAAAAGGGCTGTGAAGAAGGAACCAGAGGCGGGAAAAAAACAGGGAGCAAGACAGACGTAATAGACTGGGGCCAGAGTAGACCAGTTCTCCTCAGAGCCCAGAAAAGAACCTGTGATTCCTGAGTCCTGCCATTCCTCTGTTGACAAAAAATGCCCGTGGAACCTTGTGTTGCTTCATGATGTACTACAGGTCTACATCTAATATACAATTTATTTTCACCCTCAATCCCAGAGATCTGGCCAGGAGTCCTTGTTATCCTGTCCCAGCTGGTGAACACAACTGTCACTACAATGCTCATGATTAAAAAGATATATCTGAGTGATACAAAAAAACAACAAAAGCTAACAGGAGACTCACATTAGAAATTAACACCAGAAACCCTGTAGTGACATACTGAATAGTTTCTGTCACTCTGAAGTCATAGAATCATAGAATCATAGAATCATAGAATCATAGAATCATGGAATGGTTTGGGTTGGAAGGGACCTCAAAGACCATCTAGTTCCAACCCCCCTGCCGTGGGCAGGGACACCCTCCACTAGACCACGTTGCCCAAAGCCTCATCCAACCTGGCCTTGAACACTTCCAGGGATGGGGCATCCACAACTTCTCTGGGAAACCTGTTCCAGTGCCTCACCACCCTCACAGGGAAGAATTTCTTTCTAACATCTAATCTAAATCGACCCTCCTTCAGCTTGAACCCAGGTCAGGATGCTCTGAAAAGTTGTAGGGGTTGGGGAAAATCTGGTATAAGAAAAATAACTCTCAGTTAATTCTGATCTAATTAAAGAATTGTGGAAAGCATCAGTTTGGTTTTAACTTAATTGTAATTATATTAGTTCAGGATAAGATCTTTCCTTCAAGACTAAGAGAGTTGGGCATTCTGATCCTATTTTGTTTACTAAGCAAAAACACCACTAAAATTATCTAGCTTTTATTTGTACTATTTAATGTTTATATTTCTTTAGCACTACACTGTGGCCTTAGTTTGGGGCTCCTAAAATACACTTAATTAAAAACTGCACAATTTTCATGAGGCAGTTAAGTTCTATAGATGATCCAAAATGGATGAAGTCTGGGAAAGAATAAGGCTAGCTGCAATTTAGTTCACGGTTGTGTTCAGAAAACACAAACCTGCTGCAACATAAAATGACTGAGATTAAAATATAAAAAAACCCAAATAATTGGAGGGATAAAAAGATGCTGTAAAAATTCTGAACATTCAGTTCTTACTGCATTTTTATTCACTGCTTTAAAAAGCATTTGAGATGTGTAAGGAGGTTTATTTTTTTCTCACAGGGCAGGCAATATCAGCAGGTTGGTAAATCTTTCTAAATTCCAGCATGACTATAAATAGCCAAAAGAGAATTACTGAATATCTCCAGTAAAATGATGACAGTTTATCATATGTCAGCATCTACCTTCCTTATATTTTCTGTCTTGTAAAGAAACACATAGGTTTTAGCTAGGTAAAAACTGACAAATTACTTGGTGGGCATTTGTCCTTCATTCAGAAAGGCAATTTGTGCTGGTAGCAGGCAAAAAGAAATTAACATTTTTGAGATCTAAAGAAATTATAACACTTGTGCTCAGGCAGACCAGGTTCTGATATTAAGAATCAACTTTATGTATTAATTTTCCTTTGAAGTTTTTTAATCCCTTTTATAATCTGACTAGGACTTGACATCTTTCTTAGAGGGTGTATTTTTAAATAATTTTATTTTAGTTCTACCTCTATCCTTGCACTGTTGCCTACCATTTTAGTAATCTCCACATACTTATATGAGACAGTTTTAATTTTTTCTAAATGATTACCTGGAGCAGAATGGGAATATCTAGTTGCTATGAGGTACCCATATTACCTTTCTGTGCTTAGAGAAACAGTATGGATATTCCCATTTTACATGAAAAAGGCTCTATCCGTAATCCTTTTTCTTCAAACTTACCCTCATTTTGGAGAGAGACGCTATTTTGATATTGCTTAATACAGAGGGCACGCTGTACACTTGTGTTTCTCCTGGACACCTACTCTCTTGTGGCCTTGCCAGAATGCTTTGTCAGCCTTTGATTAAAGATCAAAGGGCAAATCAAAACTGTTGCTGCCTTTATGCAGACATACAACAGACATCTGTCATGAGGCTTAGCACAGAAAAGAATAAAGTACGGTTGTAAGTGTGGTACTAAAGGATAACAGAATACCATAGGTTGCCCACGGTAGTACTATTAATAAAGATTGTTACCAAAGGTGGGATATCAGTGAGTTCAAGTGTTATCCTAAGAGTGGCACGAAAATAACTTGATATCCTGCAGATATGTGAATGACTTTATTAAATAAGGCCTTAAATATAGGGAGGAGGGAGGAGAAAGGGTAAAGAAACCACAGAGACATCTGATCCATTTCTTTTCTTTTGGAATTTATCTTTCATGCTTCATCTCAAGAATAAGTGTAGGAAATAAATGTGCAATTGCATGGCAAGTAGACATGCACATACGAGCTCTGGTCCAGGGGATGCAGGTAACAGTAGTAATGGTATACTGGGAGGTGTTGCTCTGTGGGTTGGCAAACTAAATGTAAACCCCCTGGGAAAATTAGACTTGGATTTTGCTTGCTAGCCCGTATTGTCATAAGTGTGACCTGCGCTGACCAGCTAGAATCTGTTTAGTTGCTTTCAGCCTGAAAGCTGAATGCAAAATTGAGTAAGCTTTTTGCAAGCAGCTTTCCCTGCCCTGTCCTGACTATTTATACCTGTGTACTAAATCCATATATCTTGGCCATGCTTTGTAATACAGAATTGCTTGGGTTCCTCCCTCTCCTTATTTTGTATTTTTATACTTATAGTATTCAGTGGTTTAAGAGCGAGACATTAGTTTTGTCATTGACATCACCAAGAGATAAGATCAGTTCCTAAAATTTCTTATTCCTGCCAGTGGGTTGTGCTGTTTTAAACCATGTCTTCTTCTACAGCTAGGTGATTAAAAAAAAGTTACCCCCAGTGCATTTAGGTCATGAGATTCAGCATAAGTAGTTACAGACAGTGCCAAAGGCACAAAAAATTGGATGGGAAGGGCATCTGGGAAATTGTCTTCTGCTCACTGTCTGTGGCTCTGGTGCTTAGTGATTTGCTACTGCCATGATTGTTATTTTCTGTTTCTTGTTGTGCATTAAAATTCAGGGCAAAAGACCATCACGCCAGGACCATCCCCAAGTGTGGCCTGGGACATCTGATTACTGCTTTCTGGAAGGGATGGTGTGCCCTCTTCCTTGTTACAATTTGTTTTTCTGTTGCACAAACTTCTAGTTATTCAATGTTACAGAAACAATAAGAAAAGGCATTAAAAAATGCTGTGCATATGATGACTTGTCAACTTAAAGACTTATAGTCTCACAAGGTCATTATTGGCAAAAGCTACAAATCTGGTAATATTTATTTCTCAGTTCAAAAAAATCTGACCTTCAGCTCAACAGGTGCCAATTTCTACTCAGTATTTAGACACATCCATTGGTGAAATCCAATACTTCAGAAGAGAAAGCATTATAAAGACAACAGCAGCGATCGTATTTTGTGTTATCATTCTACTGCATAATTTTTCAACAGTGAAGGCTTTAACAAAGCCTTTTGAAAAATTAATCACTACTTCTATTCTGTGCATAGATAGGATGACTTTGGGAAAATTAAACCTTGTGTGTGTCCCACTATTTAAAGAATGCTTATTGAAGAGTATGAGATGGAATAGGTAGTCATGTCAAGGGAATACCCTTATCACAACTACTCTCTTTGTAATCACATGTGGTATGGAAATACAATTAACCATCGCAGAGTTCTGCTTATTTTTGTCAAAATTATTCTCTTTTTCCAAGAAAACAGTAAACATGAACCCCATACATGGATTCAAAATATAAATTTCAATGCAAAGGATAGTGGTTGAGGGTGGTGATATTGAATGTGTATTTTTACTTCAATTTCCTTGTAATGCTCTCATTTTCTTGCTTTTAATATTGATCTATGTTTTTTATGCTAATTAACTTGAACCTAACTTCTTAATATTATATCAGGGAAAAAATGTGCAACTTTAATAACCTCAGAAATTGGGGGGCTGTGTTATTTTGGAGATTAGATTGCAAATGTAGAAGAGATGGCTTGGCTTTTCTATGGGAATAAGCAGGGATGTGTTGAACAAAATAGAGCATCACATGCATCTGGCTGTTTAGTACGGTGATGTTGTTCAGGCAAAGGCTTTCAATACTCAGTTGCTCTCAATGCTTCTTACTCAGACGAGCTAACTGGTTAGTGCATGCCATGAACCATAAAAAGCTGGAGACAATAAGATTAATATACCTAGAGAAAGTAAGCTTTACCAACATGTTTTATATATAAATTGCAGAGAGATTCACATACATTCACTGTGCAACATACATCATCAGACACTCACTGGAGTGAGGCAAACTCTCAACGTGGATATCAGTAAAATGGCATCAGTGGCTGGTTTTTAGCAGTCGAAGATCTGTTTCATTGTCCATCCAACACACATTGCCAGGTTTGAGCGGAGAAAGCGGTAGTAATTCAGGAAGTTAGTTGCAGAGATGGAGGGACTCTCCCCTTCCTCCTTCAATATTCAGTGAATCTCCTCTTGAAAAGTCCTGAAAAGAAATAGAGCAAGGAGAGACAAGCATGCTTACAGATATGCACATCTTACAGAACCCATCTTCATCTGCAAGGCATGGATCCTAAGCATCTGCCTCAAGATATGCCTCAAGGGTGCTTATAAACTAAATTACTGAGGTTCGTGCAAGTGACTTAGTGACTTAAAGAGATGAATGAATGAATGAATGAATGAATGAATGAATGAATATAAATGCAGTGGTAGCATAGCTCAATAAATTCACGTCAACGCTCCAGCTCTATTTATTTCTTCCTAGAATGAATACCTTTGAGAAAATTACGAGAGAAGCCAGTGTTGAATTAGGCATCTTCTGCTGAAGACCCCTGCACTCTTAAGAAGATTGTGATTCCCTAAGATGAAAGGGTCTGCAATAACAAAGAGATCCAGAATGAGACAAATGGTACCAGTGTAGTTGCAGCACCATCAAGTACTTTCCAGTTCCAGCTATCCACTGTATATATTAGTCTTCTGTGTTAACATAGTACAGTTAGCATGTTCAATTCATTCTTTGATAAAACCTGTTGCCACATTTCCATGGGAATCCATGAGGAAAGTGTTATGGTCTGAGCAGAGCTTGAAGACTGTCTTCCAGCTGTCACTTCCAAGAAGGTAATAATTCATATCCAATGAATTCAAGAGGAGTGACACTCATTTATTTCTTTTAATCATTACTTTTGCTATGATTTTAATTTAGGTTGTAGTCCAGGCCAGAGCCTAAAAACTTCTACCTTGGTTCAATGGGAGTTTAGCAAAGGGCTTATTAAGACTGTTGGGGCTCTATATGGTTTTGGATCAGAATCTAGTTTACTGGTGAGTCACAGGTGACTAAGGATGTCCAATTCTGTCTCACATACTTAGGTTTTACTTGCTAGCTTTAATTTTTGCAGAAATCAAAAAAAGCGGCAGACAGACTTAGCACAATGCTGACATACCTTGGTTGTCTCTCAGAACAAATTCTAGAATGATGTGTTCAACCACATGGAGCTGTTTTTCTATGACTGTTTTTCTTTCTATAAAAGGACATAGAATACAGCTCAGGAGGACAATGTGCTGTGGTTTATTACTAGAGTGGAAATAACACTGGAAGTTCAACAGTTAATTTAGCTTGCTACCAGTTAGGAATAATTCAAGGTTCTTGACCTCTTTCTTTGGTAATTCATGTATCATCAACAAAGTGGGCAAAATGATAGCCATGCTCACTGGGTAAAATATGTAAATGACAGATGTTACTTAGATACATCATCTCTTACCTAGGCAAGATGAGTTGTTAGGTGAAAGACTTGTCATACTGAGGCTTTGCACTGTGCTGGGCACAAGAGTCAGGTCTGAGCTCCAGGTAGCAGTGCCCTATGAACAGCAGCAGTAATACATTCTTCTTTTGGCATTAAGATTTTAGGTCCAGCATATGAAAAAGTCCAGTTATTCCCAGTCTAATCCTGAAACAGAGCATCAACAAGGCCTTCAAAAATCCCAGTACATTTAAGCCAATGGGGAACATAGCTAAAAAAATCCCATTCCTTATTTATAGCTTCATATGTCTTAGTGAATAAAGTAAAAGTCACTTTAAGTATGAGCAATCACATTTAGTATTGCTGAAATACAGAGTCAACACATTGGCAACATACCTTCAAAGTAAACCTTAATAAGTACAGAAGTTTCAGTATAAACATCAGAGCAGGGCTGAGCTTTCCTTCACTCTGAAAAGTCATCCATCTAACGGCTATGTCTCTGAATCAGATATTTTAATCCTCTTAGAAGACTTAAAATGATCCACTCTGAGAGTTACTCTGCCATTTCTATATTTAACTAATGGCAAAACTTTAATAGGAAATTCACACTGTTCACAAATTCTGATCGTGCAGTCTCTTAATGAGAGAAATTTGTCCATTTTACTGAGAATCAAGGAAACAGGAGTTTTAAAGTTTAGGTTAAGACTTCTGAAGATGGGTAATGGATTTCTTTACCTTGCTTTGAAAAATCTGAGTGATTTGATAAATAAGTAAGCAAATAAAATATAAAACTGCATGGACTTCTCATTCAGATATCTCTATGCTTGACAGAGCAGGCTTCTACTTTTATAAGCTTTTTAATTTTACTGGTGACCAGTGACTGGTATTAACAGGAAGTCACAAATGCAGTGATAAAAATAGAATAATTACTGTGTTAGCCAATTCCATGATCACCTCACTTTGCCCTCAGAGCCAAGCGATAATAACTAGACACAGGCATGCTACCTTGCTCAGACTAACGGATTTTACTCAAGTACCCATGTGCCCTTAGTCATGTCCACATTGCTTGCAAACGTTTGCGTGTGCATTTTTTTTGCCAGAATAAATACATGGCAAGTAGTACAGATTCAACCTGCAATGCACAGCCAGCCTTGCAACTAAAATTTTCCTTCAGTCACTGATGTAACAAAGCAACAATTTTTCTCGTAGCATTTTCTTGGTTATACTGTCACTATACAGACGTTACTATCACTTAAAATAGCAGTGTATGCCAGACTCCTGACCTACCAACCAGGACAGCGGTCCTTTGATTTTGCACCTTTGCTACACTAATGTCATACTGTTATTTTTAAACACTTGGAACGCACCATGCCACCCAATCTGGTATATGTAAATCGTGCCTGGGTGATTTCTTTTCTTCTGCTGCTCCAGTGGAGCAGTTCATGTTGCTTTTTCCTGTCTTTATCACAGCACTAGCATTTGAAATACAATCAGGAAAAATGTGGTTTTGTTTAAAAATGGACTTGAATTCTAGATATTTTAAAGTATTGTCATTAACAATTATTATAAATAGCAGATATCTTTACCAGTATAAACCAAATAAGATCAAATAAGCTTAAAGGAGAACAATTTTCCCCTCTTTGAGAGAGTACCAGCTTGGCAATGGAAACAGTACAACATTCAAAGAAAAAGATATAGCCTTTTTTATGTTTCTTACTGAAGCCTGAAGATGCTGCAGAGATTTTACATATCAGTCTTCAAAAATAAAGTACATGATCATTCAAATACAAACCCATAATGCATTCACATAATTTGAATGATATACCCAGACAATTTCTGACCATTGATTCACGGCCAGGTCTGATTAGGCTAACTTGTAATGACTTTATCAGCAGAACCATAATACACAGCCCTCCTTTCTCTTCAATTAAAGAAGTCAAATAACCCCGACATCTAGAACTAGTGTATGACCGATGGGGCTAAGGCTACGCCTGTTTAGCAAGCCTGACCTCAGCCCCGTCTCTGGCACGAGCATTACGCTCAGCTTGGTTTCCAAAAGTGGCATCCTCAGATGCACTGAGTCATCTCTGAACCTGTAGGTGAAGATGATAGTGATGACAGTGCTCCTGGAAACATTTCTAACTTCCCACTCAGTGAACAAAGTTCCCTGTTTTGTTTGGCATGCCCTGAGGGAGGTTACATTGAACCTCAGGGGAAGGAGGCTCTGGGAGGCTGACATTTTCAGCAAAAAAGTGTGGTTTTCTTCCCGTCTCAGAGAGGCTGTGAAGATTTCACCCATTCATCCCGCATGCAGCTCTGCCTTCTGGCCTTACGTGACAGAATGAGTCTCTTCCTTATGCAATAAGAGGTTAGTGCTCCTGCTGTCTCCATTTTGCACTGACCTATGCTACTGCTGGGGGTCTGTGAAGGGAATTCATAGGCAAAAAGTCCAATAACCCCCTTCCTCCCTTGGTCTGTACTCCTCTCCCGCAATGTGCAGTGCTGGGGAGGCACACCATGGTACATAGCTGCTGTTCAGGTACCACGCTGCGTCCTGCACAAGGTGAAGATAGGGTATCTGCACATGATGGGGCAGATAGGCATCTCAGGAGAAGGAGGGATGAGCTGCAGAGAGAGAGACCTTGTTACCCTCCCTCACAGCCTCCTACGGGCCTCTCGAAATTGTCCCTCCCAAATATCCCAAGACTTTAATGAAAGGGGCAGCAGATCTCATTACAAGTAACCTTGGACCACAGTAGTTGATCTTTTTTTCACTCTCTTGTTGAGGATGGCAAGTCCTATGCGGTGGCTATTTCTACAGCAGCAGTAGTTGCCTTTCTCCCCTATTTCTGGTGATGCTCTTCCTAACGCAGCAGTCTCAGCAGCGGCAGTTCCAGTTCCATGCTTTAAGGCATTCTTGCCAGCAGTATCATGGAGCTGCTCAGCTCCCGACAGACAGAAAAGGCTAGAGTTTGCAAATCACCATTGTAGGTTTTAATACTGCGTTCATGCCACTTGCAAACATGGGACTTGTAAATGAATCACTGAAGCACAGTAAAACCTCCAGGGACTGGAGAAATCTAGGCAGGAACTGCAGCAATAAAGAAATCACATACCCTGTCATTTTACACTCTCTACAGTTTTTATTGCATGGTACAATACCCCTCAATTTGATAAACTTACTTCAAAAATGTTTCCCCTTTTTTTGTGGGTTTTGATTTTTTTGGTTGGGCTTTTTTGGGGGGGGTTGAGGTTTGGGGTTCTTTTGGTGGTTTTTTTTTTGTTTGGTTGGGGTTTTGTGTGTGTGGTTTGGGGGGGGGGGGGGTTGTTGTTGGGTTTTATAGACAAACAAGCTACAGCCCTCTTTCTTGGAACGGAGCTTCCCAATAAGAAGTCTGGAATATGATCCTCTCACATCAGCTATGTCTGACTCAGTTTTGAATCTTAAAGGGTCAGGTCTTTTTTTCAGACATCTTTCCAGTGAAATGATTGAATTGAATTCAAAATGCTGTGTTATTGAGGTTTAGGTCACGTATGGCTCTAACATGCCTGTAACTTCTGTATCCATCAAGTGCTTTGACAGCGGATATCCAGATGAACGTTCAATATACAGATGTGCTCTGTTTGCTGAGACACTGAATGAAATACTTGGGGCCATGTCTCCTCTCTCTAAAGCAGGAAGCTTCTCACACTTGGTCAGATATTTAGTGCTGATGGAGGAATTACACAGAAGAATTAATGTAAACAGACATATGGCAGCAATAACTAGGGTTATGAAGTAATGCTTAATGTTCCATGTGAACTGCAGAAGTGTAGGTTACTCCAGATAGAGTACTGTCAGCTGTTCTCCACCACATACAGGAAAACATTGGATGACAGAATTCCCACTCAGCAAAGCAAAAGGGGTAGAGGACATTGTACTTAGCCTCCCTTTAGAAAATATGACACGGGTATAAAATTTCTCAGTGCTTGTGCTTTACCCACAGGGCTTAATTAAATCTGATGAAGGTTAATAACTAGGAATAGGTAAATCTCAAAGTTTACAACATCTAGATTTTATCTGAATGAGCACCTCTTAACTTCAGAGGCCAATTATTCTGTTCTCCTAAATGGAGATTAATTGGGTGACCTGCTCCCAGGGCAAATGGCCTAGTGACCCCTCTGCTCAGTTTTGAAAGGGCTGTCTTCCAGGATGCATCATGAAATTCTTAACTGCAATCTGCTGCTTTTTAGTTCTCAGGGGAAGGATTTCACAGCATTGCTGTGTCTGGTGAAAGAGTTTTCTCGCACACCTAGCAGGTTTAAAGCCTGTTACTTAGACAGCAAGCACTACTGTGTCCTGCTGCACCAGAATGAGGGAATGGACTGTTCTCTTTCCCTGCGAAGAGCTTTGCCTTTGAGCATTTTCACGAGTGATTTCTTTTTCTAATCAAATGGGTTTTAGTAAACCTGTTTAAATTCATTGCTTCCCTTGCATGCATAATGCAGAATGCCAGAAAGCAATTGGTGTCAGTAGCCTCTGTCCTGGACACTTAGTACTTTCATCCATAAAGCACTTCACAAACATCAGCTAATCCTCATAATGTTCTTATAAAGTCCTGTAGGTAAAGCATTAGAGCTAGGTAAATAACTCTCTACCAACAGTTTCAAGAATTAAACCCCTTTTTGCATGTAAACTAAGGCCAACCTGCTGTGATGGGTTTTTTCCCCTCCAGTCCCCAGCTGTTCGTTGCATTGTTTGCAGAACATATGGAAGTGGGTGCTCTGGTGCTCTTCCTTAGGAGACATGGCACTACTTGATCCCCTGACCACATATGGAAATTTTCTCCAGCAAAAATGGGTACTGTCAGTGGCTCTTGTTGAAATTCTGTGTCAAATCTTCCGCATCATCTTAAGCACACAGTTTTGTGGATCAGTTGAATAGCTGCGTGCTGTTCAGTGAGGGATTTCCCACTTCCCCTTCCTATTGTCCACCCTGCTCATGGCAATGCATCCCCACCGCTTGTCTTGGGCTGGCTCTGGTGATCACCAGCCCTGTCTGTGAACTGCCATGGACCTCCCTGACAGCAAAAAGCAAAAGCAGCGACAGCCCTGGCTAGCTCTCTGCTATGTTTGCAGGTTAAATTGGCTCAGGGAAAAGAGCGAGGAGTGCCAGAGCTGGCACAAAGGAGAACGGGAGACCTGGGCGGTCAGGAGAGAAGCCAGAGAGTGAGGAAGGCAGGGCCAGCAGCAGGCGGGAAGATGATGGCTGTCCTGACTGTGTCTCCCAGTCAGTTCTCGCGTGTGGCAACGGGAGCAAGGGATGCTTTTGTACTGCTTCCTTCACACTGATGGGCTAGAGCTGTTTCAGTGTTGAAGAGAATCACAGAGAAAGAGGGAAATAAAGTAAGAACAAAAAGAACGAAAGGATTCTTCTAGTATTTGACCAACTGGTCTCTTACCTCCTTTATTAGAAGGAGGAAATCTTGTGTTGTGCTCTTTTTTTATTTATTTAAGGAAACATCGGCATCTGCTGATTTCCCATGATGAATCAATGCCCTCAAGCCTTTGCATTGCACCAGCGCTGGTAATCCTCAGCCAGAAAATTCATGAGTGCAAGACAGATGGGACAGTCCAGAGCTGAAGAAAGAAGAAAGTAGTGAAGTGAAGTGGATAATTTGCTAACAACTCTTCATCGTGTTGTGAATATAATTGAAAATCCAAAAAGTAGTTATGCATAATGTGAGGCCAAATAGCTATCATCTATTGCTCTCTTTAGGTTTTTGCATGAGATTTTATTTACTTTTCTAGCTTATCAGCATAAATGCATGCAGAAAATAATTTTGAAAATCCTACAGCCATTGCATGACAGAAAAATACCCAGTTAATTATATATTACTGCAAATACATCGCTTTGGATTGATTGCCTTGTTTTGGAAAGCACTTGTATATGAAATATTTGATGAACAATAACAATAGGAAGCAGGCAAACCAAAACCCAAGAGAAGAAATAAATCTGAAGGAAACAGAGTGCAGAAAATAAAGTACAGAAAAATAAAAGGACTTTCATCTCCAGGAAAAAAATGGTGAATCTTGTTAGTTGACTCACAGTCAGATCAGATTGCTAGGGGTTTTATGATTTGATTCAGCAAGTTGCTTAAACATGTCCCTTTGCATATGAATAATCCCACTGGGACAACTTATATATTTAAGTTAAACATGTATTTAAATTTTTTGCTGAATCAGGGCCTTCTGAAAGATATGGTACATAAGTACTCAGTATCACTTCTTGGTGTGATGCTAAAGCAGCCACATGTTCTGTGCCAGATATACAATTCTTAGAATTGCCACATCTGATCATATATATATGTTCTGGTTTTTGTCTGCATTAGCAACATCTGCAAGTTTTGCTTCTTTTAGCTGGGAGTGAATCCAGTACTCTATTTTAGGAATTACTTTGCTGCCAAAACACCCCAAACAAACTACCTCCATTCATAACAGGAGAGTTCATATTCTGTTCTTCTGAACTTTTTCTTAATTATAAACAGCTTAAAACTCTTTGAATGGTACTATTAAGTCATTGAAACTCACTCTTTTTTAGCTAATTACTAACATTATTTCTATTTTGGGGGGGTATATTTTCATCTTTGGAACTCAATCAGATTTTCTCCTATAAAGCCAAGTTTCATCATTATTCTGTGCTAAAGGCTGAATTTTCAAGCATGCCAATACAGCTGGCATGACATTGGCCTTCCTAATTCAAGGACGCAAAGGATTACCCTAAACCATAAGCAGAAAAGATCTGCATTTGTTCTATTAATCAAGGTTTTTCTTTTTTTTTGTCAAACGTGATTCGTACTTGCCTCACAGCTAGGTCTCTGAGCAACTCAGTGTTTCCTGGAAGCCCTTTGGTCAGTAAGAGCTGAGCCTTGAACCATGCAGTTCGTCACCTGCCACACTATTTACAGAGCCAATGGATGGGAACAAAATAATGCAGAGCAGTAACTGCCAATAATTCACCCAGTAGTGACCGTTGACATATAAGATATCACCAACTTCAGCAAAATCCCATCATTTCCGTTCATAAGGAGTAGCAGGCTCTCTTTCCCTCAGCTCTTGCTTCCTCCGCAGATTTTTCTCCAGCTATAAAAATATATATTAAAAGAAAAAAATCAAAACAAAATTTTGGAAACCAGAATGCATTGTGTTCCCTATAAAACATGTGAAATTGCAATGGTTGATGTGGCAGAAATGATAGGAGTCCTGGCTTCAGGAACAGAAAGAAACAATGGAACAAGTAGTTTTTTGGGCAGAGGAAGCAAAACCCCAATTTTCAACATATCTGTCTTACTCTCTCTCCCTCAACTGCCTGAGTCTCTGATTGCCTAAAAATTGGTGATCTTATTTGTCTTTTTCACAGTGGGGAACTAACGGACCTTCAGCTTGCTGCCTTCACCAAACTCACAGAATCTTTGTCAAATATGATTGAAATTCAGCTATGGATTACAAAGCAGGAGGCCAGCTTGTACGTACACATGCAGAATGAGCGATGAAACAAGCCTCATTTCAGTGGGAGATCCTTCCACTCAGTGAGACGTCTCTGAGATTTTACTCTAGAATTTAAGGCAGTCAACACTGTCATAGAGAAAAATTCCAGAATCAAAAACCAACAGAAAATGTCAGCTGAGGCAGCCCTGTAGTTCATAAACTGAGTATTATGAGTATGAAAATCTGGTAGTGAGAACAAACCTGTCACCGCACAGTGCTCTCAAGAGCGTTTATGCCATGTAGCACGTGAGCATGGCTGAACGTGGCCGAGGGCAGCAGGCTCTGTCCTCCCAGGTTGTCCATGGGGGTTGTCAGGTTGGAGTATGGGTGCTGGAATTGTTTGAGGCTCTGAAGACCACAGCCCCTTACATTCATACAAGACCTGCCCAACCTCATCCTCATTTTCTGACAGTTTTAGTTTAATAATTAATTTTGGACAGAGCTTGCATGAAAGATGCTTTATAATATCCTGCAAAGTCCTGAGTGACTCCACTGAAGGTTTCATGATGTCTTTGATGAAAGATCCCTGGCTATGTAAAAATCTTTCTTGATTAGTGAAGTCAGCTGCTGTTGGGATGATTTGGGTGGATTTATTTCCTCTTTTAAATTCAAATTACCTCCAAATAAATTTTCAAGGCACTGCCTATAGATTAAAGGATAGGAGGAATGTGACACAGAATATTTCAGTAGAAGATTTTCTTCAGAAAACTAATCACTTGGGATTCTAGTTCTGCTAAATAAGTTATCTGAACAAGCTCAGAACTTTTAGCTGCGGTATATATATGACCCAAAAAGTTACTGAACACAGTGAACATCCCACCAAAGGCAGTGCTCATGTGGATGAGGAACATGTGGGATCTTGGAAATCATATCTTTTGCTCCCTCGTGCCTCACCAAGTGTCTAGCCTTTGTCCTGCAGCAGCCAGGAGGCATTTTCTCATCGACATTCGGGGAGCAGGAGAGGCGCGGCAGGATTTGGGATGTCTCATGGCCGGTTAGCGTGGGTGACAGCCCATCAGCAGCCCTCAGTCCCCCGCTCCCAGGCGTTTGCCGGCGTAGCCGGGCTATTGCAGGTGGAAAAGGGAGGGTTCTGCTGCAGGTGAAGGAATGCCTGAAAACAAGAAAGATCCTCAGCCGATGTGAGAAAGATGTGGTGGCAGAGGAAGGGGGAGATACACATGTACCATAGAGAGGCAAAGAAATGAGAGGAGGGACACTGGCCGCTTGAGATCTCAGAGGGAGAAGATCAGGCAGAGGAACAGCAGAGGAGCTCTGCAAGCACCTGAAGAGGAGAAAGCAGTGTTAAAGATTGTCTTACTTCTTCACGGACCTGCATATGCAAGTCTCAGACTCCTTTTGATTTTACATCTTTGGAAAGTTAGAGCTGTGAATAAATTGCTATACGATGCTTTTCTAGCCTCTTGATTTATTTTCTTTAAAGGAGAGGTTTAAAAAAAGGCATCTCTTTCAGCACTTTGGTATGAAATGGAATAATTTGAGAATAAGGGAGGGCTGCATTAAAAATATATTTTAGCAGAAAGGAGGTAGTAAATAATAAAAACATCCATAGGTTTGGGCTCCCTTATATAATAGAAATATTGAGTAAATTTTTGTATAGATTCAAAAAGAGTGAACTTTTTTCCTATCATAAAATTCTCTTCCGCCAGTTTAAACATGTTTTATGAACTGACTTTAGGGCTCTATGTAAATCTGCTCAGGATTCTGAGAAAGGAGAGGGTTATTAATCTGGAAAAAGTGTCTTTGCTTAGAGCCAGCTTTAGAATCTGTTTAAAATAGGAATTTTTAACAAGTGAATAGTATTCCCTCAGTTGCCCTTAGATTAGCTTCTTTTCATGGGTACTGGGCAGAGTCAGTACAATTTCACTCCCAGTAAAAAGTTTTTACATCCCTGAACAGATATTAAACATGATCAGCATAACATCAGTGAATTTGATGAGATTCAGCCCACACAGTTTGTTCCTCCAGAGCTGACAGAGCTTTTGCTAGCCCTTATATCCCAAACTAATAAAAAAGAAAGACTGAATGAACTCCCACGACTGAAGCAAATAAAGCCAAATACTAGACAATTTTAACAAAAATAATAAGGTTTCAGTCATTAGTGAACATTGCAATTCTGCTGAAATGAAATGTTCTCAGTGAGCCAAGTGCAAGGCCTGTTTAATTCAATATTATTGCCAAATCTTTACTGGCTATGGAAAACCCTATCTTCAAATGCTTGCATCTTTCTAGTCTGCTCCGACCTCATGTACGGATACTGTTATTTACGTTATATTGCAACAGTACCCACTTTTAAAGGGTGCTGCCTGTGTCAGGCTAGAGTTTTCCTGTATGAGAATAAAACAGTTGTCATGAATCTGAATACGTTATACTGATTTGGTGATTTCAAATTTGAGCCTGTGGATCTACAGATTACTTTTATATTGTGGCATGATTTTAAATGTTTGATTGTTTAATTTACTTAGTAAAATTGAACTAAATTAGCTTGATACTATTTAAGCTGAAACATAATGTTGATGTTTTAATTCATGTAAGGCAGGCAAATAAATGGCCTTTAGCTGTTCCTTTGGATCCTTGCCATTTGAGCCCACTAGTTTCCCACTCCTGACAGTCCTGCCAGTAGCTCATATAATGTTGGCTGTTGCGTAATGTTGCATTTTCCTTTTAGTTTCCCCCACGCTTAAGCCAAAGGGTATGCGAGAGGCAGAAGTGTACCAGGTCGTAGCTCATCTCCCCACTTTCTTCAGGCCAGAGCCGCCCTGATCACAGAAGCCATCATGGAATGGGAAGGCACCCAGCCTTCCCATTAATATCAGGTCTGTAACATCCCGTGCAGAGTCTGACAGACTAGTTTACGCTGTGTATTTTCAGCACTGGCATTGAACTTAAGCTGAATAACTCCTTTGCATAAGGCATGTGCAAGCTGTTTGGGTCTGATTCCATATGAGATCCAGGTCTTTTTCCCCTTCTTTATCTCCCATGCCCATACTTTTCTATGCTTTTGTAGAGCTCCCATCCTTCATACCTCGCACTGAACCAGAGGAACTGCCATGGTTAGCATGTGTTCAGCCATTAACCTCAATTTTCTAGCCCTTCCACCTAGCCACCTTTTATCCATATTCAAAACTTTACATCGCTTCCCTCTCCCAGTGTATCAGTGTCTCGTGCTATTCAAAGACATTTCGTTCAGGTATCCCTTTCTGTTCCAGTTCTACAATGGTGGCAGCTGAGACATTTGAGTTTACTATGTTTTAACATTTAAAGAACATGTCTGTTCTTTGTGTTGCATGAACTTCACAAGAAATATAAAATCTAATTGCTGCTGCTCTACGCCCCCTCTTCCTTTGTCAGAAGATCCTTACATCCTTTATCCCTACTGTGAAATATATATGGATATGGATAGTAACAGTGTTGTTTTGTCTGAGTCTTATATTGCAGAAAAACTAATTTTAGGGTGGTGCTGCATCTATTAGGGTTAGCATTTCTCTTTATACTGAAATCCATAAACAGGATGAAGGTTTGCATAGTGGACAGGAATGATTTTTTTTTTTTACTCCTGTGTTCACAGTTGTACGATGTCCCTTTAGGAAGGCTAGGTCAGATGCAGCCCCTAGGAGGGTAAAGCAGATGGTTCCTGTCTATCCAGCAGCTGGGCATATGTGGGTGGAAAAACTTTGCAAGGCAGCTGAGTGTGGCATGTAGAAGAGTTACAGCATAGAGCTGGGAGCCTGCAGCTCAGGAGGATCAGACAGACAGACTTTGGTGGCTGGTGGAAAGGACTTCCTAGGGATCAGGAGGGATTAGTCAAGTTTGTGATAAACTTAGAAAGTCCCTGAGTTGACCGAAACCAAGCCTGTAACGGAGGAAGACATTTTTAGGAACACTTTTTATTTCTATTCTGCTCGAAATGGTCATTTTGAGTTTTCTTCTATTCAATTTTTTGGTTGTGGTTCAAGCTCTAATAAAAATATTGCTTTGTGAGTTTCAAAGGTTTTCGGTCTTCTTTGGGGATCTCATTATAATTAAAAGGTCTGGGCAGTTCCATTGCAAAACCTTGGCTGACTGGCTTCTGTCACAGTTAGGTAGTTAGGAGACACTAAATATCTCCCTTGCTTGTATGCTTCAAACTGCTGATCATAGTGAGTTACTTTCAGTGCAACAAAAGACAGAATTTGGTGAAATACAGTATTTGTACCATTTGCACAACTTAATTATACTACCTTACAAGGCCTATGTGGACTAAGCTCTATTCAAAAGTCTGCAACAAGCAGTTATTACAGCAGTACTGCTTTTGGACTATCTTGTCTGGGATTTGGAAGTCTCTGCAGTTGGTACCTCAAGAGCAGTCTTAGATCAATAGTTTCTGTTCTTATCTAGATCACTAGCCCTTTGGGGCTGGCAGTAGCAAGCCTTCACCGTCTGCTTCCCTAATAACTAAGCATAGGTAAACCTGATCCAGCAAGGCGTTGCCTAGTTGTTGCTCATTGTGCCTTCAGACTGCAAGTTCGCCCCGATTTCATGTTTGCTCCTTGTCCTGGATCCTGCAGTATTGATTTAATGTCCTGGTATTTGAGTACTGGCCACTCTTTTGGCTTGCTTTCTGGTTTCATGTAGTTCCTGATATTGGTCGTTCATGCTGATGGTCCAACCACCACCAACTCCTTCTTGTCGTGCAGACTGGTGTCTCCGCAAGGGTGTCAAGATCTTGGCATGTCACTCTGATCTACACACTTCACAGGCTAGTGGGCAACAGCTAGATTTGAATAAAATGATAATAATAATAATACGTGGTAAAAATCTATGTTTTATTGTACATTACAGTGAAACTTCCTCATCTGGTCCATCATTAGGATATTTATGAAGTATTTTCAAAATAACATTCATTTCACTATGCGCAACGTTATCTTCCCTCTTTGGGGCCCAGCCCTAATGTGCAGTTACTGATTCACTGAGAGAAAGATCAGTTTCTCAGATAGATTGAGAAGCCCTTATGGGTTGACTGTCTTCTAATGTGCTACTGAAAACAGAAGGGACCAGCCCTGAAATAATTAAACTGGAGTTTGGTGCTCAAGCTCTCAGCAAATGGAAAGAAAGGCAATGCACAGAGGCTTTGTAAACATCTGTTAAAGAAAGAAATGCAATGATACAAGAGTGGGAAATGATAACAGCAATAATAATATCCAGGTGGCTCATCTAAAAATGATATGTTTGCAGTCTGCTTTTATGTGAAGCAACCCTTAACTGGAGCAAAAATAATCCAAGCTAGGGATTCTGAGGAATAAAAGCAGCAAATGTGCCATGACTGGAAACAAAACAAAACTAAACAAGTAAGCTCACTTGCAGAACAAAAAGCTGTAATTGGTGTTTAATGCATCCTGCACTCTGAGATTGATGCCGGTTGTGATAAATTGAGGAAGGAATAGTTGTCTGGCTGAAAGATGCTTAGAACACAAAGGGATGGACTAAAAATGATAGGTAGGTAGGTAGGTGGGTAGATAGATACATACATGCATACATTCATATATATGCATGCATACATACATGCACACACATACATAGAAATACATCTGGCTACATTTCCTAATGAGAATCTGCTGTAGTGATGTGTCAGTGGTATGTACTATATCAATAAAGTCCTACCGAGATATATGTGCTCTGAGAAGCATCACAAGCACTGTGTGCTGAGTTCGAAAGTGTCCATATCTTCAGTTGGGAACATAAATACTTTGTGAGTTTTTCTTTATTATGCAAAAACATATGAAGAGCTGTGCTGGTTCAGACCAAAGTGCTAGTCCAGTATTCTCACCCAGTAGTGGCCAGAAGTTGACTCCTAGGGAAAAGAACAGGGCAAGCGCATCATATTTACCCTCATACTCTCCCAGCATCCAACTATTTGCAGCTCTGAAGATTTCCTGAGCTTGGTAACTTTCACTGGGGTTTTATTCCAAATATTTGTTCAGCCTCCCCTTGTACCCATGTAAAATTTTTGGCATCCAAAATATCTTTTGGGAGGGAGTCTGAGGACTCTGCTGCATTCTGTGTGAACACTTACCTCCTCTGGCTTGTTTGCCATCAAGCTCCTATCATCAGCTTTGTTTCATCACCCCAGTTACATCAGTGATACACAATACTATCATCAATTTTTATATATAAATTTGCAAATATATATTTGCAATATATATGCACACAATAGTGTTATATTTCTTTTAAAAGCCTGAATTGAGTGAAATTCCCAGGAGGGAAGGGAGATTGATCTAGTGTGGTGGGGAACTGAGCTTGTCTCTGGGGTCAAAATTTTTGGGCCCTCTGTACGTGGCAGAAAGGAGGATGCAAGCACGGCGCTGGGAGCCGGCAGGTCATTCAGGCAGCAGGCAGACAAGTCCTCCTGAAAAACTTCCCGGGGACCAGGAGTTGCTAGGCAGATTTTGCTGCAATGTAGAGAGTCTCTGAATTGTCATTGAAAGTAGGCTTGAGGAAATGACTCACCTGCAAGGACACAGTGGGAAGGAGGAGTTATTTATGAACCTTTTAATTTAATTGTTTGTATTTGTACTCCAGCTGGCATAGTCACTTCGGATTTTCTCTTCACAAACGTTAGGAATCTTAGTTAATACTACAGTAAAACCTGGCTTCTCTGACTTTGAAGCCTTTTGTCTCAGAGGATGGGAGAGTTCATTGGAGATGAAAGCCTGGGCAGATCCACCTCAAAGCTGTGGTCAACGTCTGTTTCCTCAATAATGCTTATTAAGTTGTACTGTATCCTGCTTTACTGAAAATTGCCTAGTGTTCCCCCCAGGGACATCCCTGACATCTGTTGCTTATAGGTTTTTCTTATGCCATATCTGTGAAAATCTGCTCATATTAACCAAGTTACAAGCATTCAAAAAAGGCCAGTGATACATTCTCAGTGAATACAAAGATTTTTCCACAAGCTTTGTTTATACGGAGTATGCTCCTTCTTGAGATTGAGCACAAATTCCCTGCACTTGCATTTCTCCATTAATGAATATGAGTGGCTGATTAAAGATTAGAAGTGTTATTTTTTCTGGGTTCTTTGTGTCCCCTTTTTCTTTCATAAAATAATGTAGCATTTTCATGATTTGTAGGGGCCAGCAGGCATTTTGTGTCTAGAGGCAAAATGATCCTTCTCATCTGCAATCTAGCGATTAATATAAATGTCACTGATGACATTTTAAGGTGGCACAAATATTTGAAGTGAAAAGTAATGATGAGGTGGTGCCAGCCCAACAGAAAAGTTTTACTGTTCAGTAAGCCAGGCTGTTTCCAAAAACGCTTGTCTCCCAAATGCAGTCCCCACACTTAATCTAGAGGAAGGTAAATGGCCAGCCAAAACGTAGGAGAATTTAAGAGCAGAAACTTTGCAAAAGATGTAATGGTCACAGTGGATGAGTATTCAATAAAGGGTTCTTGAAAAATTCTGTGACTAAAATACCCTAATGTGATGCTTGGTTGTATAGATGGGGAAATATATGGGGAGTCAGTGCTATTTCTGTGTAACGGGGAAAAAAATTGAGAAGCTGTTCACAACTGTCCAGCACTAACAGATCTAAACCAATCTGATACCAGCCAATATTTTTTTATGTTTTATTCAGATGAGTAATATCAAAGTGATACTTTTTGTATCTTTTCTTTTTCATACATTCCTAAACATTTTTCTATGTTACAAAGCTTTCTAAAAGTTGAGAAAGCTTTCTTCCCATATTTTGCTACTTGTTGAAAGCATGGCTACTCTTTTCCTTTTTTTAATTGAATCTCCATGTTTGCCACCTTCTTGGCTGCCTGTTCTATAAACTAAACTGTACTTGGTATCCAGTATCTTACGTATTCAGTTCTAGATTTTTTTTAAACAATTCCTAACTTTCTTTTTTCAAGACTGTGTCTTACCTTTATACCCCATTCACATCCACCCACTCTGGGAATAATTTCTGCAATGTATCATTGTTATGTTTTTCCTTATGCCTACGTTTTCCCTTCAAACCTTTCACTCAGACTTCCGATATCACACTCACTTGTGAGATCTCCTGAGCATTGAAGCTTCCAGGTAGTATTCCAGTCAGTGACTGTGCTTCGTTTTGAGCAATTTCTACAACTAACTAATCTATTCCTTACATATGTATACCATTTATTTTTTTTTTTTTTTCTCCTTGGGTACTGTTAGTGAGGCTGTGCTCTGATGGCTTTATTTCTTTGCAGAGACAGCAAGTCTGCCAAATGCAGGTTAGTGCTCAGTTCTGTGCTTATCTCTCTCCTCTTCACATTCTTTATTCCAGTCTGGAAAACACCATTGCTTCTCGCAGGCTCCCTTTTATTTTGCTTCTGCATGTTCCTGGGTTTTGTTTTATTTTGCTTTAAAACCTAGTCCACTGTGGCACCAAGGAGCAGAAAAAAGAGAAATCAAAACTTGTAATCTGATCTGAGTACATTCTGCAGGCTGGCAAATTTCAGTTGCTTATTCTGTTATCTTTAAGCCTGTTTTCAAAAGTATTTTTTATCTCTGTTCCATGTCTCTGAGGCCCATTACAATCTGATCTTACATTAGAGATTGTACAAACCCTCCAAACAGCATGTCAGACTTGCCGGCCTGAAGTCTGCTATAAATGCTTCAAAAATTTCTCCCTTTTTGATTTCCTGTATGAAGCCAATTATCTTGCAAGCAAGTCATTCTTTCTAGGAGTGGAGTATTTTCTATATCTGTGTCATGGCTTGTTCTCTTTTGCTAAGTTTTAGGCTGGTGAGTGAAACATGTGCCCTGGATCCTGCAAATATAATTTGTTTGCCGCCCATATATTAAGATAGATATAGACCTTCATCTTTTAGATATAGACCTATGCTTTTCCATAGTTTCACCTCCTTTTAGAAGAAAACAAATTCCAGCCTGAATGACTTCCATTCATGCTGTTGCATTTTGTCATTTGACACCTTTTGTCTTCTTTCATGATGCTTTTACTCCTCCATTGAGCATGCTAGCTAACAATTACTGGTGGCAATTTATGAACAGTCAATGTCAGACCATGCAACTAATATTAGCTGAGGCTGGAGCCGGGGCCAGAGGTTGGGCTGCAGCTGCTCTGTGCGTGGGTTCACGTGCAGCTCACAAGTTGGCTTCGGAGAGGATGGACCACTTTGTCAAAACGCACTGACATCCCAAACCACACACCTCAGTGGACTCAAGAGCATAGGCACTCATGACTGCACCAGCCCACGGTCAAATAGTGTGTTAAGAGCTGTCCAAGATCTGTAACTAGCTCAGTGTGAGGAGTGGAGATTGAGAGCTTCATCTTATCCAGTGAACCCCATTATATCCCTCTTTCAGCCAAATTTAAAATAGGGCTTTTTTCCAACAAAGGAATAGAGGATTAGGCAGAGTCAGGAGATATTCACTCCTCCTTAAAAATAAAAAACAAAAATGAATCAAAAGAAAGTTTTTTTTCCTGAACAGATATTAACCATTATCTGCATAACCATGATCAGCACAATGGCTTTGATGAGACTCAGCCCACACAGTTTGTTCCTCCAGAGCAGACCGAGTTTTCTGCCAGCCATTCTGTATTCATTATATCCCAACCTAATAAAAAAGACTGAATGAACTCTCATGATTGATGCAAATAAAGCCAAATGCTGCTACAAAAGAAATAACATTTCAGTCATTATCAGTCACTGTTATGCTGCTGAGAGGGAATAGTCTCAGCAAACCTCATGCAAAATATACCTAAGCCACAACTTTTCCCTTTTTTTTTTTTTTTAATAATTGGTGGGAAGAGATACAATATTGGCATCTTGTAAAACATCCTTCAGGAACCCATATAATACAAATTATTTTGTGATATGTACTGCTCACTGCCAGTGTCAGTATAGCCAGTTCCTTCATCTCCATGGGTGGTTTATCTGGATTTTCTTTATAAATTGTAACATAAATACCTAGGCATTTTAGCTGGCTCTGTACAGGTCAGCTCAGGTTCAAGCAGGGTTCATATTACCAGTGGAAACTCGAGCATACACTTGTGTGTTTTGAGCAAAAAAAAGGGTAAGGTAACTTTAGAAGCTAGAAGCCGCTAATTCAATCCCAAAGCATGTTGTCAACTGTTTTATACTAGCCTGTAGATTTAATGTTGGGCTGGAAAGATTTGACCAGAGGGAGACTAATATCTGCTAACACTGTTGCTAACATATTGCTTTACTCATGGGTTATTTCACTTTGTATTTTATTATCAGTGGAGCGGATAGCACTGCCTATTATTAAAATTGGTGGATGTTGCCCTTGAAACTCCCCTCAGTTTCCTATAACTTTGTCAAGCTTTTAACTAGTAATGTCTAAAATGTTCATGCTAGCAAGGTACCTGCCTCTAGAGGCTTTTGTAGGGTTTATTTAGGTATTTATTTTCCATACATTCCAGCTGTTTTGAAGAATAATGCCCGAGAAACGTAGATTGTTTGACGTAAGTTGAAAACCAAAGTGATACTTGACAGTCTTTTTCTTTAAGCATCGGTAATTTTTATTTTCTTTTCCTCATTACCTGAAGCAAGGTCAAGAAGTTTGATAGGGAGACACTGTTATGACAGGAAGGTACACATTGTATTTGTACAGGGAGTAAGGTGTTTAAAAATGACCGTTTAAAATACGGTCATTGCTAACAGGTAAAATTCCCCAAACTTCCTAATTCTGCTGAGCACAGCCCAACGTGATGCTGTACAACATCTGCCGGCACGTACAGCTGTGAGCAGCAGCGTATCTATATCTGCTTCATTTGGCCAACTGGACTACGAGTAACAAGACTGTTTCAGAGCTTTCCATGCTCCAGGTCGTGCTGGACCTCAGAAGAAAAAGCTGCTCATCTGAAAGCAAGGGAAGAAGAAACCGAGCCTGTGGAGAAAAGGGGAGTTTGTCAAGGAGCTCCTTAGGAAAGAGAAAGAGGGGAGGAGGCTGGCAAGCAATAGAAAAAAATAGATGTAATGAGTGCGATGGGGACAAAATAAATTGTGAAAAAAAAAAATCAAGTCAAGTTTCTCACTCATAATGCTCAAAAAGTTGGATGTAGTTTTGACATTTATTCCTTTAAACATTGTTACAGCATAAAATAAAATACATCTAAAATAAGTGATTTTGAATTACAGGTATAACTGTATTATTCTGAAATTATGATAATCTAACATTTTGTAGTTAAATCAAAGCACTCAAGCTAGTACATTCCTCAAAATTATTTGCTTTCAATACATCACCAATGTATAAGACAAAGATTTTCATATAGGAAAGCATCATCTAGTTTTATGTTCAATTTTCAGTTTCCTGGTGGTGTGCAATTTTTTATGAATGAGGCTTCCTTTTCTGTAGGATACCAGCCACAGAATTTGGGAGACATGCAGGATTTGGAAGAGGTGCAGTTAATGAAAAAAGTCATTGCAGAAAGAAAATGCAGAAAAAGGTACTGCAGAAAGAAAATCATATAAAGCAGGTATTTCACAGGTGGTCTTTTTTACTGTGTTTTCTTCATTTTCTGGATACCTGATTCGATACCTCAGGGTCTCATTTGCAGAAACAGTGATAACTTTCAAATGCTGTTGAAATCCATGGAAACTGTCTTTTGATATGCTAGCTGCTATATACCGTAAATCCTTTAAAAAAGTAGGTCCAAGGTATTTCAAACAGAGCAAGCGGAATTAGTGGTTATTTTTTACCTTAATGTCTCTGCGTTAGGATTTCCCATCTGTAAAATGGCGATACTGATAAAGTGATTCTAATGGGTGGCAAATGTGGTATCTCTTATTGCTGAGTGCTGAACTGTACAACTTCAGCGGTTTTCTTTCAATGCAAGTTTTCTTTTCTGGACTGAGTATGAAAGAGTAATTGCTTTCTTTCCATGATCATAATTCTGTGGGAGAAAGTCATGTGAACAATCTCAAGCCTCTCACAGAGGAGCCTTGGAAAATATTTTTAAACTACTGAACTCAAGTCACTTAATCTTTCCTGCTTACTGCAGTGTATTGAATTTTTGAGACCAAACAGTGTAGACTTTAGCTAGCTTTATAGTCTCGGCTGTTTATAGAGCGTTTATCTAAAAAAACCTAATGCAATATAGATGTTTCTTAAATTTACCATAAAATGAATAAATTTACAGGAATATTAAGAATATGTAGGTGAATCTATTGCATAATGGTTAATCATTCTCCATGAATGAATAACATTTATGACCTTTATTCTCCAATTAGGTGTATACATGCATAAAGACAAAATTGCAACAGTTCTTTGAATAAAATATTTAACTTAAATATGAAATGAGAACATCTAACATTTCAGACATCTAACAATGGGAAATTAGAATCTACTCTCTGAGAAAATGTAAACCTGAAATATGAGAAAACATTTCAGCATTGTATTTCCCCCCAAATAAAAGCTTCTGTGGGTTGATAAAAAAATAAATTATACCAAATGCTGTTGCCATCATTTTTCTTCTTATTCTATCTGTGTAATGCATTAAAACTATCAATAATGACTCTAAAATGGTAAGAAGCAAAGCTAATTTGTGTTTATCAGGCTTCTCAGTTGCACAAATTGCTGTGAGATACAGCTTAAAACTTTTCCAATTACAGTCCATATTTTCTACAGCGAGCAATGAAGCTGGAGGCTTGATTGCTTCAGACTTAGCTCCCAGCCCTTATCTTTTTCTTCTGCTGTATCTTTGTGGCTGCCTTTTAAAAATTTCTTTTGGATTTGTGTCAGCACTCCTGGTACCATGTAAAGATTAGTAATAACTCGGAGCAGCCACGTTACCTAGAGCAACAATAAGGGTCCGTTCTTCAACTCTCATCAGCTAGGAGGGGACCATGGGCAGCAGCACTTTACCCTAGAATTGTTTACCTCTCTCAGCAGATTGAAGCACAGTGCTATTAAATACTCTTCCCATCATCTCCAGAGCTGGCTAGTGTTGCAGCGCAGTCAGAGAGCTGCACAGGTTGCTGGTCCTTCCTCGTGTGATGCAGCCATCCTGAGTCACTGAGTGGGAGGACAACATCCATCTGAGCTCATACGTACCGCTCCCCTAGTAAAAGTGTACAGGAGCGACCTTGTTTTGTCCCATCTGCTCCTGTGTTGCTAAGAAACTTTTCAAGGATTGCTGTTTATTACGATTGTTTGTTTATTATTGTGTGGTTTCAACAAGAATCCGGAGATGCAGACTCATTTGGAAAGAGAACCATCTGAGCAGCCAAAGCAAAGCTAGAGTCTGCAGGCAGAAAATGCACTAAGTGATAAAATGACTTGCATATCGTCCCAAAATAAGTCAAAGTCTGGGACAGAATCAAGGTTTTCCAACAGCCATCGCTTTTATTTACCATCACACCACTCTACCACTGGCTAGTTTCAGAGGATTTGGACTTCTCTGTGGTTTCTTATGTAAAACTACAGTGGAGCAAAACAAAGACAGCTGAATAAGTGTATCTATCTGGGAACAAGAAGTTTGTCAGGGCTGGCTGCTAAGTTGATACAATACCTATTGCAATTGCTGCCTGCAGAAAGTGTGGTTGCAAAGTGTGGCAGCAACAGATTCTGCAAGACGAAGCACGGCCCATTTGACCGCTACGGTTGGCAGTTTTTCTGTCAAGTGAGCACTGGCAGAGAATATAGGGTGCTTCTCTGAAAGCCAGACTTGAGACATTTTGTTGCCCTTCCAGGGGGTTCTGTGTTTCTCTGTGAGCTGCTCAGTGCAGTCCTGTTAAAATTTTCTTCCGTTAGGACAGTGCCTGTACCCAATAAAAGCAAAACAGAGTGCAAGATCCAGCCAAAAGACAGTCTGTTTCAATTCACGCTATAACCCATTGACAGCATCCTAGCAGTGCCACGGAGGTATGAGCAGATATATTTTTTTCAGGTACACTTTGAGGTCCATTCACACGTGCAGCAGAACATAAAGCAACCTCAGGGCAAATGAGAATTAGAGCCATTGCCTCTGCCCGTGACAGTCCCTTCATGACTCTTTTTTCGCCTCTTACTTCTTTGTGGAGAGCCTTCATGTGCCTCAATGATTCTGGAAAAAAAAAAGTGGGGATGCCCTGCCCAGAACTCTGTACCCATCTCACTGTGGACAAAGAGAACTGGTTAAGACCAAGTCATTCTTGGTTCACCCACATGTTTTGATACATTTTTTTGAGGTTATTTCTTTACAAAGGCAGCTGGCCACTGAAGGTTTCTCTGTTGGTGGAAGTAGGCTGGACCGGATCACTAAAATGAATCTTTATTACATTTATAAGGAAACTGAGTGAGGCAGAGAGAGGTGAGGGAGAAACAGGATCTACAAGTTGCCACCTCCTTTGGCAATTTACACCGACACAAACAGTAGCTGCTTCAGACCTCAACACTTTATGTCTCCCTGGTTTTGCAGTGAAGGCAGAAAACAGAGAAGGGAGGATACCCCACAACGGCAGTGCCATCAGGATCAGTCAGTCCTAAGCAGGAGGCCAGTGCTGTTCTGTGAGCTGAGCTTGCCCTGGGCTCAGACGTGCGGTCCCAACACACCAGGCTCTCATTTATCCACCCTAGCACCTGTTCCCCCTGCAACTGTCTTGGTGAGGACCCCCCCAAAATTGAGCTGATCTCCTTTCTTATGACCTAGCTGTTGTTCTAGACTGTTGTTAATACAATTTCAGGGGCTGAGTAGACTTCATTGGATATATTCCAACTAGGACAATGTTTTCTAAGCTGCCTATATATATGCAAAGATCATTGTAGGCTTTTTTAGCCTGTTCCTTCCAATTTTTCTGTTCTGTTCCTTCACCCCATCAAACTTCTATTTCTGCCACTGTTCTTCTGCCTCTTTCCATCATTTTGACACTGCTAGCTACAGAAAGGAATTGAGTAGGATGCTTATCTCTGAACTAACAGAATCACAGAGCTCTTCTAGTCAATTCTACTCCTTTACAAATGCACTTCATGGAAAAACAATACAGGAAGAAGAAATGTGCAGGTGCATGTTTTCTGATTCCATATAAGAAAAAAGTAGCACATTTGCATGGTATATGATTGCTGATGAATGCCTTCAGAGGAGAATACACCTGAACAGGAAAACTAATGATGTGGGAAAGCATCAGTATAATTCTTTCCAGTTTCCTATGGACCCCCTCTAGATCATACTGTCTTTCTCTGTCTGCTTCTCTACATTAATGCAGTTAATAATCCTGATCTCGCATTTATCTTTTGTAGAAGAGCATAGAGATCTCAAGGCCATACCTGCACGGAGGCGCAGCTGATTCATTAGCAGGGTTTATCCAGAGTACCTCCCCCTGAAAACTTTTCCTGCAGTGGTACAAAAGGAATTACTGCGTCCTCTGACTGTCGGTGATTTCCTCTGAGTTCTTCTCATTGGAGCTCCTGTGCCTGGCATGGAAAAATTAAACATTCACCTTACAAAGGGTCTCGAGCCTGGCTCTGTTGTTTGGTAATGTGGATCAGGGAAACCTGAGTGCCATTCCCAGCCCCATAAATGCTTTATTTAGTTTAATACTAAGCGAAATAGTGTAGATTTGAGAGTTAAGATGGCATTAGTTGTGAACTATTATTGTGTATTTTAAATATGTCACATGAAAGGGAATAGTCCCACCAGGGAAGATGAATAACATTCCGTGGTTGGCTACTATATGGTACAAAGGCTAGCAGTTGCTTGGAGATGGACTCAGATCCTCTTGGAAAGAGGATTGAATTTAACCCAGGTCTCCTACATCCAAATTTTCTAGCTGTAGAGCTGTTTTCTGAAAGTGGAGAGCTGCCTCACATGCCCTCTCATTTTGTATGGAGCCCAGCCGATCAGGTGGGATTGGCAAGGCAGCACCTGGTTAGCAGACTGCAGCTGCTCAGGGCAACACTGGAGGATTTGTGGGACCTTTGGCAATGAGAAGCTGAGCATCTCTGGTCTTCAGGTGTCTTCAGAGTGAGTTGGCAACTTAAGCAGCATGTGTGGAGCTTCAGTTACAGCTGTAGGTGCTCCTTAGGTAGTTTGGCAGACTCTTTTGTAGATTAAACAGCATCTAGGACTTGAAAGACTTGCCCATTGGTGACACCAGTGAGGTTTAGGACATGTAACTACCTTTGCACGTTTGGGCCGTAGCCCTAAGGGTGGACTGCACCTTGTCAAGGGACGTGGTTGTGGGCAGTCATCACATCCGGGTAGGTTGACCCTGTGTGCATCAGGGCTCACACCCTCTGCCCACCTGCCCTTGGTGCTGTGATGTGGCACCTCTCTGGTCAGGGAGGCTTCCAACTAGGAAGCGAATAGCCAAGTTGTGCGGTGCCATCACTTAAGTTTCAGCCTTTCAAAGTTACAGTCCTTGTAATTCAGTTGTATTTAATTAAGTGCCGGTACCTGTGCTCCCATATATGAATCAGCCAGTATCAACCAATGTGGTAGATGCTGCCAATGAATAACATAACTCCTGACACAGTAGGGATTTTAATCTATTGATACTGCAAATCAAGCCCTCTGGCTTGGCTGTACAAGGCATAACATGCAACAACAACAACAACCAGCTTTATTCTCCCAGTAACGATGCGCAACGCTTTGAACTATTTAAATTAATAACTGTATTTTCAGCTTTGTCAGATGCATCCTATGCTTCAAGGACACATCCTCACATTTTACATTTTTCAGGGAAGTTGCTCATCAGGCACGTTGGCCTCAGCACAGGCAATCTGTGATAGAGAAAGAGTGATCGGCCAAGCTAATCAGGATTGCAGAAAAGAAAGTGAAGGCAAAGCCCTGACCCAAAAGACTGCTTATGGATGGGAAGAGGGAGTAGTTAAGCAAGAGCCGCTTATTTGTACAACCCAATGCTGCATGCGCTTTGTGGCATGTGGGGAGGAACAGCTGAGCTGGGCAGCCCAGCTTTATCTGACTATGTCCAAATAGACTTCAAACAAATCCCACACTTGTAAAAGTTGGCTCGACTTCCACTGATCTTAATAACAGCTACACGAAAACATCAAAAGAGCAGAATTTGGCCCCATGAAAGGCAAGAAATAACCCATTTACGGGTCTCATTGTAAGGTATTAGCAGTTTAAAATTACAATCATTGTGTGGCACAAAGAACATTCTGAACAATCCATTCCCTTATGGATGTGATTTAAAATTAATTCATTCTTCCGCCTCACTCCATTATTGCCAGCAAACCAGTGATGTGGAATTACTTACTTCTAAGCCATATGGTCTTCTGAGGACAGATACCTCCTTAGCTTACTCTAATTAATACATTTCATGTATCAGAAGTTCACTCTGATTTTTAATTTTATGGTAACTAAACTGAGCGAAAGGAAAAGTCAATTTTGCAATTAGAGGTTAGGGATGCTTCTTGTTTTTCTCTATTCCTATTTACTTTAAAATCAAAGGTGCTTGCATCCTGGCTTGTCAGTGCTTCCCTAGCAAAGCATTAGAGTATGTTGGAGAAGAGATCAAATGGTGTTAAAACCCTATTTTTTATTTTTGTGCTTCTACCTAAAATTGTAATTCTTTAAAAGGATTTCTTGTGACAGTTACTTCTGCACATGACTGTGTGAAGAGCAAGGATCTAGACCTTGCTGACTCATTTAGCAGAGATTTCTTGATTTTCTTAACAGCTCAGGTTTTTGTTTTGTTTCTTTCCCTGCTGTTTTGTTTCCTGCTGTCAAGAATACAGAACATGTAGCCCACTATGTTTCATCTAACCTATACCCAGCTGAACAAAATAGAGGCAGGCATAGTAAGAGGGGCAAAATACTACCTTAGCAAGTTCATTTGAAACATTTTCAAAGAACAAATACAGTGTCTTGACTTGAGGAACATTTTAAAATTATTTCCTGCAAAGGGGTTTTTTTAATGTGAAAAATAATACATCTATGTGATACTCAGGTTGATTTGGTATTATAATAACGGACCAGCAGAACAACCTGTTAAAATATCAGTGGATGTGTAAACCAGATCAAATAGGCCCCACATGAATTCATACATTCCCCTTTAATGTATTTTTGCCACCTTTCCAC
Source organism: Balearica regulorum gibbericeps (assembly GCF_011004875.1). Classification (NCBI taxonomy): domain Eukaryota; kingdom Metazoa; phylum Chordata; class Aves; order Gruiformes; family Gruidae; genus Balearica; species Balearica regulorum. The sequence continues at coordinate 71,777,761 of NC_046185.1, forward strand.
TATTTTATATCTCATTAATCGACTACTGTTTCAGTCTTCCTTTTTCTTTATCTATGTAATTGCCCTCTGTGGGAGTATATCATTTCACAGAAGACCTTTCCCTGCCACTGGGCAGTAGTGACAGCCCATTTTGAAGGTTACACCAACAATTAGAAGAGGAAAATGAGAGGTCATGTTGGAATTGCAAATGAACTGCTAGTCTGGATTCCCTCCACTCCTTTTCTTGCCTTTAAAACAAAATTAGTTTGATGTTTGTCTGTATCAGCTGGTTCTATATACAAAATGTAAACTGGAAAGAAAAACCTTTCCATGTAAAACCTGTTGACCTTCACTACCAGTGAAAACTAAGAGTTCTGAAAGGGCAAGAGAAGTATGCAGAGGTTTGAGTGTGCAGACAGGCATTTCGGACCTCTCCACAGTCCCACATCAATATTTGTTTGTTTGTTTGTTTGTTTGAGGGGTTTTTTTAAGGCAATCAATAGTTCTGCACACATGCAGAAAACCTTGAATCTGTGACCCAAGTGAAGACAGGAGAGGTTGCTTACCAGTGACTTTGTCTAACCTTGGCAATTGCACTGAAGAGGATTAAGAGCACCCACTCGGTCTGTTAATGCAAGTCATCCATGCAACTCATAGAATCCTTCTCAGAAGTGGTGGCTGTCGATATCACTCCTCCTCAGTCCCCAACAGTTCTTCTGGTTAATCCCAGAGCCAAAAAAATTCTCTCTTACTTCTGAATATGATGCCTACAGAGAGAGTTAAAGGAACAGAAATAATGCAAGCTGAATTTCCATCATATCTGATAAAGGTGTAACCTCCCGACATAGACATGGCCTTATAACACATCCTCTTCTTTTCCTGCCAGCCCTGTGCAAAGATTTACACCCCGCGATTTTCGGCTATCATACCTGCTCTAATGATTCATTCTCCCACAAGGCCTAAGAAAATACTGATGAACTTAGTATTGAGAAAGAAAACTGTGATATCAGAACCTGCAGGGAAAGAAATCATGTAGCTTAACATGTGTTTGGATGCCCCAAATGACAGTAATCTGGTCATTCTGCTAAGCTGCATATATGTGCATATTTATATTTGTTAACATAATTCCCTTTTAGCTGTTTAAAGGTTATAGTTAGTGTTCCACATTTCCTTAAAGAATAATTTATTTCTAGGCTTGAGGCAGGCTCATGAAATAGCTGACAGCTTTCTGTATATCTGCAGCACACTTAGATCATAATCCAGTTTTTAGGAAGCATCTGTACCAACCTCAGTATGTTCATAATGATGAAATAATTATGTTAGTATTAAAATTCATCCTTTGCCAGTAACAAGCTGGCAATCTTGAATGCTCCCTAGGCTAAGGTTCACAATCTGTTTAAATTGGCCTTTCATGGCACAAGTAAACAGCTTTAATTCTCTGGGTAAATAACCAAAGTATTCTTAGATCTGGGGGTGAGGTTATATTAATCATAGCCTACCTCTAGAGAAGGTCCAATTCTATCAAGCACTTTATGAAAAGACAGGAGTGCTTACTCCATAATAACACTTATTAGCCTTCACAGATTATGAAAATATTATGGGTGTCATAATGTCAATTCTATGAAGCCAGAGCTTCCTACCAACAAATTACTGAGGTTCAGTTTATAGCAATCAGCAAAAAGTACTGAATATATAGGTACCGCTTGCATTTATCACAAATAAGAGCTGCCACTGAATAATGTGCCTACAATATATACATCTACGATGCACATCACATGCCAGAGGCAGGTAGGGACTCAGTGAAACTGGTAAAGTGGCTTTGGATTTACCCCGAGTCATCTGAAAAAGAGAGAGGGCATTGCACCACTAAGATTAATGGTTGAGACTAAAAACCCTTTCTCAATTTTCTCCCTTCCCCAGTAAATCTGCCCCGGAACTCATTTGCACAATATTTAAGCAGAGGAAATGGCATTGGTCAACAGGTACTATACCAGACCTGAGATTTATTGAGGACTACATTTATGTTTTTGCCTTGTCACAGGCTTCCAAATATCTTATGCAGTGCTGTATTTATTACATTACGGATCCACTATAGCTTTCCAGTTACTTCTATTATGTGAACTCAGAGGAGAAATAAGGTAGAAATAAATATACTGTCACTTTTCCAGATGAATTGCTCAAAATGCTAAACTTGCCACATGAAATTTATGGCACTGGGAACTAAATTACATAATAATATAAATTTGGCAACATGGCTTTTTTAACTTCATATATTGTAATGTACTGCCTGGATGACATCCCTGTGGAGTTAAAACAATGACCATGTTGTTATATTACCTGTAACAACTTTGAGAGGAAATTAAGTGAAATGTAAGTTCAGCATGTTTGAATTAAGTTGATGATTTATTATAAGACGCCTTTGTGATTGATAATAAATGGCTGGGTGAAACCTCTGTTCCCCACCCCATTTTTTCTTGACCTCTTCCATGGAGAGGCTGGGAGACAGAGATCCTTACTTCTGTTACCTTAGATTTTCAAAGGACTTGTATTCTTTGTTAGAGAGAGATTTTCAAGGTATTTCAGAGCTTATCTGAACACCTAAGAGAGAGTTCCTCCTTCACAGGTGCTTCAGTCTCATTGCTTTCAACTGTGGTGGCACACTACATGTGGAGATGGGAACAAGCATGGAATTAGGAGGGTGCTGACCAGCTCTGAGGATGCACTTTTGCTCTGTCAAGCTCTGTAGCCTGCCTCTTTGTCCCAGATTTCCAAATGCATTTGCCACCCAGTAACAACTGCTTTTAGAAAACACACCAGTGGATAACTTGCAGCTGGATTCTTTTACTTACCCGACCCGACTGCAGGCACCGAACACTCACGAAAATCTGGCAGAAATGGTAGATTGTAGTAATTTAGCCTACATCCCTAGTGCAGCCAAAACAAATGATGGTGGCACTCAAAGGGAGTCATCTCCAAAGTGGCAAGGAGCACAGACCTCTCTATTTCAGGCTGCCCATGTAAATGGCATCGCCTGTGTGTTACGTGTCCCCTGTGTGTAACAGGGGCACGCACAGCCTGTGATTGAAGTCAGACCAATGGGGCAGGTGCATTGCTGGTCCACATGGCTGTTCTTGAGCTACTTTCAGTTTGATGGACAGTCAAACCCATGGAAGAAGGGCACTCAGGCACTTTTGAGCATCTGCTCTTTAGCAAAAAGCCCAAAGAGGGTCTGGGAGACACATTTCCTCCTGGTGTAATCCTCGTGTGCCAAGAACCTGGTGGGATAACAGCCACCTTCGGGAAGGCTGGGGCGTATAGGTAGTCCACCCTAAATGTGTGTGGATGGGCCCACCGCTTCTGTTCCCTTGTCCACCCTAGGTGAGGTCAACAGCAAGTCGTGGACGCATGATACGTCCCCTTCATACCACAGGGGCTGTGGTTGAGAAAGGCCTTACTCAGTGTTCCAGGGCTTCCTTGTCCCCTCCTCCACTTCCATCAGCTATGTACCTGCAGTAGCACCACAGTAGCAATGGTTTCAATCCAGAAATAAAAATCAGTGAAATTTTGCAATGTCAAAAAGTCTATCTTGCCTCCTTAAGGTTTTCTCTGATCTTTTACTGGTAAATACCTGTTTGTTAATAAACATATGAACACACCTTAACTATGAACCAGAAGAGCTATTAGATTTGGACAGAAAAATCTTAAGATCTAGCTTTAAAACCCCAAACAGTCAGAGTGGCTTTGTTTAGATAGGAATTGTCTCACAACAAGCCTTGTCTTATTAACTTAAGATGTGTTACATGCTTCATGATGTTGCTTGTGTTTCATGATATTGCTTGTGTTTCATAATCTATCAGTAGTCACACAAGTGCATACAAATGTCTGCTTCAATTCCAAAAGACTTTCTAGCTGTCGCAGCTGCAGACAGATTTGAAAACTAACATTCAGAAGTCATGAAAACTGAGGATAAATATATAACCCCCCCACACACACACACACAGAGTGTCTGATTGGATTTAGATTCTCATGATTTCAAAAGCAATCTCACACCTGATTTTAAACCCTATACATTTGAATGCATAGGGCTGGCACTTACTTGGAGACTGCACAAGGTGCCACACAAATCAATAGAAAAGAGATCTGGTAGGTAGAGGTAAGTTTGGTTCAGTGATGAGAGCATAGATATTAGATTAGTAAAAAGTGCCACATATGTCAGACATGGAAAACAAAGACATTATATAGATTCTCTATCATTCAGCTTCTTGCTTGTTCTAATGACTTTCCTTTGCCCGGTACCAAATCCAATCTGTACTCTGCTGTTGCTTCTTGATCTTAAATAGTGAACTGTCCTGAAGCAGAGGGAATAAGGAAATTGAGCCCATCTATAACGCATTTCAATAAAGCATGAAGGTGGTATTGGTTCTGTCACCTCTGGATTAAAGTAGCTGGTTTCGTTATAATTTGATAGCATTTTGTTCTTATTCTATTATTTCACTCTATGTTATTTAAAAGAAAAAGAACTGAAGATATTTAAAAATACATTTGCATTGTAGAAAAAGGCAATTACATTACCTTTCTGCTGCTGTACTTCTGTCTCAATGTTAAAATTTCTCAATTTTAAAGTAGGTTTTACTTTTCACTTAAGAAGATTGGGTACAGACTTTCCTTAAATCACCTGTGGATCCTACTCCTTTTGTTTCTGTGTTTGTATGTTGCCACCATAGGAAATTCGTCTCAGAACCAATGATGAAATGTCCATTTATTTCAGTGGGACAATAATGTCTCATCTGGGTTTAATGTTTGCTGCCTGAAATCCCAGAGGTGTCTAAATTAGTGTGAATGGACAAAAAGTGAAGCATTTCCTCTTCCAAGACTAAGCTGATGATTTGGTTTAGTACATTAAGCCTCTTGAGAAATGCCATGAAGGGCCTCCGTGAAAAACCTCTTGAAATAAACAGCAAGACCCTCCCTTACATCAATAGACTTGAGCCCAACCCTCACATCCATTAGCAGCATCAGAAGCAGTAATAGACCCAAATTTACAGAATTTGGTATTTCAGAACTCACTGCAGTGTATGTCCAGTTACCCGAGTCAATTTATTTCCTGTGGGGCGTATGAGAAGTTGAACCAAGCTATTGTCATTATCTATTCCTGTAAATTATTGATATCTGAAATGCTGATGCTTCAGATTGTGGTTACAGTAAGCATTAAAGCTTCCTGCAGTATTATTTTTCTTACTGGCTCTCGTCCCACATTTTGGCCTTGTCCACTTCTAGAACAAGTATTGACGGGCTGTGACTGACAGATCATTGTTGTTTATGCATATATGATTATTTGCGTTCATTTCAAGAATCTCAGAGAAAATCCAATGTTAATTATTGATTTCAAGCAGGAGAAGGCAATGCTTTCTTTTAATAGCAAACATCTTTGCAGCTACAGTAAATTTTTCTTTAAAAATTTGAAAGCATGTGTTTACATATCTGCACAAAGCCAGAATGATTTTGCTAGGATTCAGCAGCATCCCTCCCACTCTGCTGCTCTGTTGCCCAGAGAAAAGCAGAAGCTATGGCATTTTCTGCTGTTAGTGCAGAGCAGAGCAATAGGTTTAAGTTGGCTGTCTAGGTCTGGAAGAAAGGAGCTGGATTTTGTTCTGCTAGGAAGAGAACGGTCACTGCAGATCAGGGAGGATCCTCCATCTCACAAAAAAAACAAAACAAACAAACCCCCCCCCCCCCAGAAACCCCAAACCAAAAAAACCCCACAACCAACCAAAACCAACACCAAAACAGCAAAGATTTCAGAGCCTTTCTGAAATATGCTGTTGACCTCGTATCACAACACCAGAGTTCTGACAGAGTGCATCAGTACTTTTCTGCGGGGTGGAAAACTGTGTGTGAGAAGCCTGAAAGCACAGTAGTAAACTATTATTATGTCTAAAGCTTCTGGGAGAGATTTCTCAACCCTATTTTCCTGAGGAATTTTATCATCTCCTGTCAAGGAGAATATATTACAGAAATCCAGGGCTCTGAGTGTCTGCAAACCCCTTCAATAGATGTAAATATTGCAACTTTGGGGCTGGTAGGGTACTGAGCAACCCATTTCACCCTGTTCACATCAAGAGTAATTAAGAGAGCTTGGATCTCAAATGCTTGGGGTCTAAGTGATTTATTTGAGGTCGTACTGAAGCCTGTAGGTGAATTGATTCATGGTGTTTTTATGAGACTAAAGCTGGTGTTGGTGAGGCTGTCCTTTCCCTGGTAACCCATGCCCAGATGGCAGAGAGCTCCGGCCCCCTCCCAGCAAAGCATTTAAGCACAGCGTGGAGTATGAACATAAAGCCCATAAACATCGGGCTTGCCTTAATAATTCCGAGGGAATTCAGATTATATGTGAGCTTTACTGGAAGGAGCATGTGATGGGATCTTCTCTCTGCTCCCCAGTTATGAACGCCAGGAGAGATGTTTACCCTCCTAGAAGAAAGTGTGAAATCAGCTTCAGAGTGCTGATAAACTCCCTGGATGTTTTGAATGTTTTGGGGGTAGCAAGTTGTCCACGTACATTCCTGAAGCCCAGCAATGTCCTTGCAAACACGGCATTACTGACTGTCTCAGGCTTTCCATATTTTCTTGTTTGAAGCACGCTGCTGCCAGGACAGTTTGTATCCTTCCCTTGGCATCACCCTGCCTCCTGCTCTCCTGCATCTCTGTGCCATCTATCCTGATCCAGAAACCCAGTGAGCTCTATCTGTGGGCTGCAGGGGAAGGGGGAACATTGCTGTGGAAGTAACAGCTCCTGACATTCAACTCAAGGAGTGGGAAGTCTGCCACCACACCTTCTGCTAATACAGAACAAGCTTTGAGACTTGACCCTCAGTCCTGAAAGTCAGGCTTGAGCATCCCACAGGACACTGACCAGGACTACTCCATGGTCGCAGTCCAGGAGGACATCTCACGACACAACAAGATGCTGATTGTAAGGCAGACTGTTCTGCAAGGATAGTGGCAGATATCTTGAATGATGTCTAACAGTAATCCGTTTTTAGCTTATTAATCTTGCAGAACACTCATTAAGTCATGTGTTGCTTTATTTGATGTAATGGAGCCAGCCTTTAACTCACACTGATGATGCCAGCTGTCTGGATATGCCAGTCTCCTTTTTGACCACTATTTATTCCACGTTGTTCTTTTCCTTTCTTAACTTGCTCATTCTTACTCCTGTATACGATTATAGAAAGAATTTCCCTCATCTTCTATTCATCTTTTAACTTACAAGAGCTAAATATACTTACAAGGATCTGGGTATTTCAGCACTAAAAAAGAAAAGAAAAGAAAAAAAATATTATTATTTACTACTTTTCTGATATCAGAACTAAACTGTGCCTTGCCAAGCTTGCTTAGCTGGCACTAGGAAGATTAATACACCCACATTTGGCTTACTCAAGTTACAGACTGTTTACGCTAACAATTTGGAGAAAATGACACCAGTGGTCTCCAAGAAGTAAAGTGCCAACACAACAGATTTTAAAATCTGCAAGAAATAAAAAGATGGGCCTCAGTAAGAAATGAAAGCCTTGCATGCTGGATTAATAAAGAGGAAACTGTTCACGGTATATAAAATACAATGTGTGTGCAGGACCTGCTTGCTAATCTAAAGCTATACCGGAGCTAAAAAGTTTGGCTTTTTCCATTGCTAAATATCTAGGAAACCCAGACATACTAGTGTATTAAAATGTTCCTTCAAAATGGCATTTCCTTGCATATATAAAGGTTCTTTTCTAATCAAATCTCCATTTAAATCCACATACTGCAAATGCTTCTGCACATGACTAATTCAACTTGTGTACATAAATACTTGCAAGATTATGGCCTGAAAGTACATCTTTTTTAACTTTTTAGTCCTGACCTTGCATGAGTGAAGAATGGGATTTTCAACCATATTTAAGAAAGTGAGGTATGCAGTTCTCACTTCTCATACTGGGGGCCTGATCCCTAAAGATCTCTTAAAAATCCTGACCAGAATATTTGAAGGAGGATAAGAGTGTCCACAACTGCAAGCTCAAGAACAGTTTTTAGAGAAAGGCGAATGTACTGAAGGAACCATCAAGAGAACAATGACTAACAGTTGCGACTGCAAGATGGAGCAGACTTGAGTAAATAGCATAATTGTACATGCCAAGTTCTCCAATGCAGAACATTTATTTTTATATCCATGTGGGGAGGGGAATGTGTAGTAAATGACTCACCCTCACTACCAACTGCTTACAGACCTCACACCGTATTTTCATCTAAATTACTATGACCGTTCCAATAGTCTATAAAGAATGTGTCCTTTGGGCATGATGATACAATTGAAACAGGAGGATGCAAAGGATAGTTATAGAGTTAAAAATTTGTAGTAAGTTTTCATCAAAGCCCCAATGACCAGTTTATCAATGGTGTCCATATCACTTACTCATGTTTCAACACTATTTTTCATTTATGGCCCAATCTTTAGCCCACTGGAGGCAGTGAAAAGATTTTCACTGAGAACAGCATGGGCACAATCAAATCCTAACCTTCCAAATCTGAGGCTGAGTTGTTTCCCAAAAAAAGTTCCAATGGGGAGCAAAAATAACTTTCCTCTTCTATAACGCCCAAATTCTCCTCTCAAGACCATGAAAACCATAGGTACAGGCAATAACATGCTGTGAGCCCTGTTTCCAAGATTTCTAAAAAAGTCACGGAGAGCCATGCCTCTTCCAAAAAGCCACTGACAATTTTTTAACTGATCCAGCCTTCACTGGTAACAATTACAGGCCTGAGTCTGCTTGGGCTAGGGATGCAAACTCTCACAAAACCCTGTGACTGCCGCTCTTTTGTGGTCTCAGTCATTTCTGAAAAGTGCCTTCAATGCCTATCCATTGTGCTGTCCACAGAGTGACAGTGCAGCCCAAACTGGGCGTTAATGACCTGGTGAAGTACTGCCCAGACAGAGGTACCTGGGGAAAGGTAGTCCTTCAAACAAAATGAAAGGAAACAAAAATTCTGTGAAAAACAGTTGTCTCAATACATAAAATCAGACAATCATAGAATGGTTTGGGTTGGAAGGGACCTTAAAGATCATCTAGTTCCAACCCCCCCTGCTGTGGGCAGGGACACCCTCCACTAGACCACGTTGCCCAAAGCCTCATCCAACCTGGTCTTGAACACTTCCAGGGATGGGGCCTCCACAACCTCTCTGGGCAACTGTTCCAGTGCCTCACCATCCTCATGGTAAAGAATTTCTTCCTTATATCTAACCTAAATCTGCCTTCTTTTAGTTTAAAAACATTGCCCCATGTCCTATCACGACATGCCTTTGTATCAAGTCCCTCTCCAGCTTTTCTGTAGGCCCCTTTTAGGTACTGGAAGGCTGCTATAAGGTGTCCCTGGAGCCTTCTCTTCTCCAGGCTGAACAACCCCAACTCTCTCAGCCTGTCCTCATAGGAGAGGTGCTCCCACCCTCTTATCGTCTTCATGGCCCTCCTCTGGACTCGCTCCAACAGCTCCATGTCCTTCTTATGTTGGTGGCCCCAGAGCTGCACACAGTACTCCACGTGGGGTCTCACGAGAGCAGAGTAGGGGGGCAGGATCACCTCCCTTGACCTGCTGGTCACACCTCTTTTGATGCAGCCCAGGACACGGTTGGGTTTCTGGGCTGCAAGCACACACTGCTGGCTCATGTTGAGCCTCTTGTCCACCAACACCCCCAAGTCCTTCTCCTCAGGGCTGCTTTCAATCCATTCTCCACCCAGCCTGTAGTTGTGCTTGGGATTGACCTGACCCACATGCAGGACCTTGCACTTGGCCTTGTTGAACTTCATGAGGTTCACATGGGCCCACCTCTCAAGTTTGTCAAGGTCCCTCTGGATGGAAATTTTAACAGCAAAAGCTGTGACATTTGAATGATTACTGATAAGGTGAAATGGGATGCTGAGTGTAGTCCCTTAAAATCTGTCTCTTCTCTGAGCAACTCTAGTAAATATCAGTAAAACATTGACTTTATGTCCAAAAGCTGACAGACTAGTCAACAGGGATATGTTAGACAGTTGGAGTGAAGCTTTTAGCCACAGTAAAGCACTAGATGAGACAATAGTTCCCTTCAGCACATTATCTGGTCATGACAAATGATTCATAACAAGAAACTGAAATAAAAACATAGGTCTAAATCTCTCCCTCGTGTGTTGAGGCTGTCATGAATTTTATGGAGAGAATATTTCCAATAAACTTTAATTCAAAAAAGAGCTGCTTTTACTAATTCTCTTCTTGCTGACCCAGATAACTCCATGCTGTACAAGGTGGTGGATCTTCACATGCCAACAGTCTCTCCCTGTGATTTTACTCATAGGAAGTGCTATTATCTAAACGTGTGCTGTGGATGGCCAAAAGATGTAAGTTGTGATTCTCCACATAGGCCCACCTGAGCAACAAGCAGAGTGCCCAGATGCTCTCAACATCCACTGTGCAGCCTAGAGACTGCAAACACAACAGAAAATGAGCTCTCTTGTATTTTTGTTTAGCATCATCTGAGGAATAACAATTAACTCTACACAAGTTAATAGTGACTGTTATTGATCCTAACCAAGGCTGGGTCTTATGGAAATCAGCTACTGGCATTTCCCAGATTAGTGGTGGTTTGCCTCTGAGAGAAGAAATGACTCTTGGGAATATGCGGGACACCTGGGAGCTTGAAGCTCTGTTGCTCATCAGAGAAAGGACCTTGCTTCCCAGTGTGGTGTGTAGAGGGCTTTGAAAAAAGAAGAAAAGCAGTATACTCTGACTGCAAACCCATCATGCTTGATCCTGCATTAGTGCAGAACATGACTGTAGTCGCTTAAGTGTGCCAATATAACTTTTGAGAAGATGCAAGAACTTTCTGTGGCGAATTATTAGAACATTAAAGATTTATGCACGTGATTTTGAGCTATCCCCAGACCTGATCAAAAATAAGATACTGGATGTCCTGTAACAGCAGTAGGCATGCATACCTGTCTGTTTAAACAATACTAAAGTGGAAGAGAAAATATTTAGAGAAAAACCCATGGTGTCATAATTTCGGCAGCATCTTGCTATAATACAAAGTTGGAGAATAGAATGAGAACTGGATTCAGAAAGAATGCAAATCAAAGTGGAGTTTAACATGCTTTGGGATAATGACTTAAATACAGCCATTTATTAAGTAATTTGAGATATGGGCTAAAAAATGTAAGATTTGGTCAAATGCAATCTGAAAGTGCTTTTTTATTTTGAAAAATGGAAGCCTAAAAGACTCCCTCTTCTTCCCTTGATCTGAGTGTAGATCTTTGCATTGAAGTCTCTATCTGCTAACTTCACTAACAAAAAAAAAAAACATATTGCTTTATTCTCCTAATATTCTGGTAGGGCTGCATTCTGCTCCATTGCACATCAACAAGACTTATTTACTTAGCTGCAACTATAAATTTTGCTCAGTGTCACTGAGAACATAACTTGAAGAAAATGGGGGCTCTGTGGAAATGTCGTGGTTTAACCAGGCAGCTTAAAGAACCACACAGCCATTTGCTCACTCCCCCCCCCCCACCCCCCACCCCCCACCAGTGGGATGGGGGAGAGAATCAAAAAGAAAAAAAGGTAAAACTCATGGATTGAGATAAAGACAGTTTAACAGCACAGAAAAGGAAGATGATGACGATGATGATGATGATGATGATGATAATAATAATAATATACAAAACAAGTGATGCACAGCACAATTTCTCACAACCCAAAGTCTATGCTCATCTAGTTCCTGAGTCGCATCACCTCCTGGCCACCCCCCAGTTATATACAGAATATGACATTATATGGTATGGAATATCCCTTTGGCCAGTTTGGGTCAACTGTCCTGGCTGTGTCCCTTCCCAGCTTCTTGCCCACCCACCCCCCCAAACACACTTCCTCGTTGTCAGGGCAGTATGAGAAGCTGAAAAGTCCTTGACTGCTTGGCAACAACTACAAACATCAGTGTGTTATCAACATTATTCTTATCCTAAATCCAAACCACAGCACTAACCAGCTGCTAGGAAGAAAATTAACTCTATCTCTGCTGAAACCAGGACAGGATATAACAGACATCTCAATTAATTCCACACAACCTTAATTTCCTTGGTTAGAACCCTCAGAAACTGGTTGCGTTTACAAGGCTGGAATTTAACACCAATAATATGAGAATCTAAAATATAGAAATTGAGAAAAAATAAACACAAATGTTTCTCATGCCATGTTTGAAGTTTATTTTACAAGCACCTGTACTGTGAACTCCAGAGGAACTATGATACGCACTTATATCTGTAAATATAACATGGGTGAACAGGGATGTTGCCATATTTGGATGGAAGTTCTGGGGAAGAAGTAATTAATCAACCTAATAAGCCTATACAATTTGTGTTTTATCTCTCAAATTAAATTTGAACTTTTACCTGGTTTAGATTATTTTAACTTTGCCTTTTTTTATTTTTTTTTTTTTTTTTTTTTTTTCTTTTTTTTTTTTTCCCTTTCTTCTTCAGTTTTTTTCCTACTCCCTTCCTAAGTAATCTTGTAGCTGGCATGTCTCCCACACCTTCATGGTTCTTGATGAACTACTTCGGTTTTTTCCATCACCTTTTCAGTTTATTTATAAGACATAGACAGTGTGCTCTTTCTAGAATCAAATCCTGACAACCGGGGCAGCTCTACCTACAGTGCACATTTGATACCTTTTGAGTTTCAATCAACCATAAGATGTATAGTGAAAAGATGTTTGAGCAGTGAGGATGATAATGGATCAAAACAACACACGAATACTGTGTCAGCATAACATGAAAAGCAAGAGTGATATTATGCCACACTGTCACTTTTACAAGTGAGAACTCATTGTTCCTCACTTGATTATGGGTGCCACATTTTTTGAAAGACAGACAAATTGAAGAAAATTTAGAGATAGCAAAGCATGAGTAAATGGTCTGGAAAATAAGAATGTACAAGGAAAAAAATCAGAGTTGGGCATGTCTGGTCAAGAAATAAGATGATCAAGGGGAGATATAATTTCTACATTAAGCATGTTACAGTCATAGATGATTAATCTACAGAGGAGGAAAAGGCAAAGGCTTCAAGCAGAGAGAGAAAATGTAACTTTAATATTAAGGAAAACTTTCCAGTGCAAAGCAAAATTGGCAATGAACAAACCATCAGGAAAGACTGCATAATTGCTATCATTAAAGAAGCTCAAGGTCAGACAAGAGACCCCCATCTATTTAATATCAGTTAAGGAGAACTAAATCATATCTGCCCTTTAGGAGGACAACCCAAAACCCAATCTTCTTCCAAAAGGTTCCCATCAATAATCCTCACTGGTAACCCGTCTTGAGTTTTTGTCTTAACATAAACCATAAGCTATATTTAGTATAGGATTCAGTGTTCGGATTTGTGAGGCTTAAAGAAATTAGAATATTCTCTTTATGGGTAAGCAGAGACCAGTGAAATTAAGATAAATAGGAAACTCCACAAACACTTAAAAAGAACACTCAGCAGTTAATGGACATGCCCAGTAGCAATTCCTGAAGTTGCTTAATGGGGGTTTAACTACGGACAACCTACTTGATAGATCACACCTGACCATCCTCTAAGCTTTAATAAAATGCAGATGCCTGAGAGAACATTATAAATGCTGGTGGCGTTCTGTACTTTCTCAGGTCTGTGGGTCTGGGACTAGGTTTTGATAGTTGCATTACTTGGATGAAAGTATTACTTTGGTTTTCCTTAGTGCAGCAGCTACCAATCTGGATAATGTTTGGTTTACTGCTGGGATTCTGTTCTCCTTCAGAAGGTAGTAAATCTCCTCCCAGTTATTTCCATCCCTTGTTCATTATGGCCTGACTTCTGTGGACCTACAGGAAAAGAGTAATACTGTCTTTATGTGTGACTTCAAGTTTTCTGATTCTGCTTAAGCTAAAAGTCACCTATGTTGAATACTGTCTCACTTTTGATGTTCAAACTTTCAACTTTTGAAAGAGGAATAAAAAGAAATGTGCTGTTATAGAAGCAAAATATACAGGTACAAATGTGATGCTAGATGATGAGATTTAAATACATGTAATGACCTCAAAGCTGGAAACACATGGAGCCATCAACAGAGGAACTGCTTAATAGTTTTTGCATAAGTTATTCATAGGATTCCAGATATTCCGTATAATGTTACCTCTGTGCATTGAAATCTTGTTTACCTAAAAGCTAATCCAAACCAGGTAGGATGTGTTCTCATTTAAACCGACTATGAACTGTTAGCTAGTTAGTATAAAGTCTTCCTAGCTCTGAGGTTTATCTCTGCATACAAAGCAGGACCATGAAGCGGATCAGAGTCTGGAGCACCTCTCCTATGAATATAGACCAAGACAGTTTGGGATGTTCAGCCTGGAGAAGAGAAGGCTACAGGGAGACCTTATAGCAGCCTTCCAGTACCTGAAGGGGCCTACAGGAAAGTTGGAGAGGGACTGTTTATGGGGGAGTGTAGTGACAGGACAAGGGGTAATGGGTTTAAGCTGAAGGAGGGTCGATTTAGATTAGATGTTAGAAAGAAATTCTTCACTGTGAGGGTGGTGAGGCACTGGATCAGGTTGCCCAGAGAGGTTGTGGATGCCCCATCCCTGGAAGTGTTCAAGGCCAGGTTGGATGGGGCTTTGGGCAACCTGGTCTAGTGGAAGGTGTCCCTGCCCATGGCGGGGGGGTTGGAACTAGATGGTCTTTGAGGTCCTTTCCAAACCAAACTGTTCTATGATTCTCTGGTATGTCTTTCTGAAAACACAGAAGTCTGGCCTGTGAGTTAAATAAAAGACTGTATGTATACCAAATGGTATATAACACTGTCCTATCATCCTTTCATACCATTAGGGAAAACAAGCTCTGTCTAGCTTATTGTTTTACTCTAGGTTTGAAACTGAGTGAGACAACACATGGTGTTTCAGGGCTATGTAGTTACAACCAGCTACAACAGGAGAGAATGCAAATTCTGTAAGGGTAGAAAAGAGTCCCAAAATGTTAATACCCCAAAGATGTTACAGGCCGCCTTCCAAGTGACCCCTGTTGAATGAAGGTAGGAGGAGCAGGAGTAAGACAGGTGATGTTGAGGTTTGTGGTGAGTAAGAACAAACATAGATTTGCCTAATCAGATGGCTGTGTATTTCAGCTGTAAAGATATTTAAAAACAAGCTGTTAGAGATTTTGCAGAGAATTAAACATTTTATAAATTGAATTAAGGGGTAAATCTTTCATGCTGAAGGAAACATTTTTAGATTGCAAACGAATGGTTTGAATCTTACTTGTGGTGTTGCACATCATATGCTCTGCCCACCCTTTCAGCATTAAACTATCTTGTTACCTACTGCTGTGTCAGAGGTTAGCACTGCAGGCAGGGTCAGTGTATTTAGGACATAGTGCTGTTCACCGGTAGAACATATGCTGTACACCTGCAAATGTCCATTCATAAGAGAAAAGTTAGTATGATGGCAATTGTGTGCAAACACAAGACTCCCACAAACTGATCTATTCTTCTCCAGAGAGAAAAAGGCAATTTCTCTTCAAAACTCCCAGAAATTTTATGTTAGGTTTATGGGCTCTCTGAGATCTTTTCTTTTCCAATGTACTTTTATGAACTCCAAGGTCAAATCATGCAGGTTGAATTAGGTAATAGTGTCTAGAGAGAGGATGACTCAGTTTATTTGAGCAGCACAATATGAGCTGCTCATGGTCCCAAGAGCTACTCTCAGTGTGTCAGGGATTTGGAGGCAATATTTATGCTTGTCTGTTTTCTCTTGTAGATTTTCACACTGAAAAAACCTCTCAATCTTTACGTGGTTTATTTGGGGAGACAGGGTGGGATTTAAGAAGTTGTCAGTAATGCTGGAAGGAGGTATTCTGTGTTCTGGAGATGAAGTATTTCAAAGATATTTACTTATTGCTGGTTACTTAATGATCATGTCCGATGCATAACTTAATACTTGAACAATATCATGACATCTGTCTTTTGAGTAGTGTGTGATGGAGACTATGGAGTGAGTATCAGGGGTGGTGCCAAGCTGCAGGAGTGGCTTGTACCTTTTAGCAGGGTCCCTTCAGTTTGGCCTCTCTGGGTAGGTGATGCAGCCCCAGTGGGCACATTGCAACGGGGTGCCTGTCCCGCACCCCCAACTCATGCACCAGACTTAGCAGGCTGGTGTGACCTGCTGTGATGGGGAAGGCTGGCCTTTCTTCCAGGGAGCTTGCAACGAGGGTCTGCATTAGTGCACAAGGAGGGTAGCGTGCCTTCTTCAGGAGAGGTGGCACCATGGAAAGAAGCCAGCTTAGGTAATAAGCATGTCAACTGCTTTTGCTGTAAGCAGTGCCTGCTTAGAGGGAGGTAATCAGCACTAATAGCGGCTAAAGCATTTTATATCATCTCTTGGCAGACAGACGTAAGCACATCTTTTTTTGTGGTTCATGGTTGCTAAATGTAGAGCAGACTTCAGCTGCCTTCTCACTTGAGCCAACCTGGAACTTCCTTTTAACCAAACCTAATGCAATTAGAAGCTTGCTGACGTTTTTGTTAGGAGACAAGCATTTCAATAAATAATCTGGAGAGTTGCTCTATGATAGATTGAGTCACTGTTTTCTGAAACAGGCCAAAGATCATCTAATTTATATGCCTGATATTCCATCTGGCTGTCTTTAAAAACCCTTTAAAACTTAGGCTGCAAAAGAAAATATGCCTGATTGTGTCTCAGTTCTGAGCAAACAGCTTTGATTCCTGGAATTGGTCGCACCATTAAAAAAAGTATGTGATAATTTTTATGATGGGATCAGAACAGGTGGAAGGGGATAGAAGGGGGGGGCATAAGCTTATTGTCACATGAAATGCACATCTGTTGATCTGAATTCACAAGTTATCCAGCCATAGGAATAGGTGAAAAGAGAAAGCCTGTTGATTCAATAGTCTATTTGCAAAAGCTTGTCGATGAGTCTTTAAATGGAAGAACTGGATGTTTGTCAAATCCTTCACAAAAATTTCTCTGGACCCTTTCCTCAAACTTCTTTGGTCTGTCCCACATTTCGCCCAGTAACTTGTATGACCTTGACAGGTATATCATGAGGGGCTTCTTGTTTTGTTGTTTGGGTTCTGGTTTTGTTTTGGTTTTTTTTTTAAATACCAAACTGCCATGAAAACAGTCACAAGTATCACGAGCTTTGAGAGCTTTGTTTTTGAGAAAGACATAAGAGACTTGAATGGTATGACCATGGCAGACTACTTACCACAACAACCAGTTCCATCCTTTGCATTCAGCTTCAATAGGGGTTTTCTAAATTCAGATATAATCAGTTGCTTTCAGAGTGGAACCATACCAAATAAAGAAGCTGGTATTTTTTCCATATTAGTCACATCTATCGTGCTTTGTTTTCCTCTGGTAACCAGCAGAATTTATTTGGTCCTTTTATTTCCCTCTTGGTAAGTTATTTAGGAATATTAGTTTAAAATTTCTCTCCATACACTTAGCAAAATGAATGGTTTAGTTGTAAAATTGTGAAAATCAAACTGAAAGAACCATTATCATGAAAACAGTAGGTTGTGCTGCATTAACAACTGGTATCCTACATTAACAGGAGTTAATGCAGGGATCTCTTATTGCCTCCTGCATCTGCCATGGAAAGCTGTAATCCTTTTCAGATAAGCACTTTCCACATTTTTAGGATATTGTGAGGGTGGTTTCTGAGCTACAGGCAAACCTTCACCCATTCTGAACTCCTTAGAAGGTAATATGAGAACTGAGTTTTTAGTTCAAGATGAAAGTCAATAAAAAAAAGCTGGTGGACTCTGAGCTTTGAATGATGATGGCTGCTCTGTTAGTTTGACTTTTTAGCTTTCTGATCTGAGCAGTATGGTCAACTTCTTACGGAAAACATGGAGGAATGGAACTTTTATCATTTCATTGACTTTAGCTCCTGATTAAATGAACATTAAAATGTAGCACAACAGCTAAGAAAGCCAGCTGCAGAACAGATATAATAAAATGTACACAAAACTTAAAAAAGAAATCTAATGCCTAATCATGCCTTTAGATAATTAAAGACCTATAAATAGTGGAGCTAGCTCTTTTTTTTTGTCTTTTTTTTTTACTATGGAAGTTAGGCAAACTGGATTTACTAGAACACCTCTGATGTATTTGCCATTAAAACCCTAGTAACTCATCTCTTAAAAAAAAGTTTACTGTCAGCTCTGTGGATCTTTACTTCTGCACTTCTCTCTCTCCTTGACTTACTGAAGAAATGGATATTCCATGATAGTTTACTACTTATGCTGGCAACACTAACTTTTCCATGTAACTTATATAAGCATGTTTTCTAACTGTGTTTTAACTGGGGTAATATTTGCCTCCAGGCTTATAAACCAAATCAACACCCCTTTTGCTTGCAAAATGCATTGTAGGTACAAAATTGGATTTGTTTTACTCATGCGGTTAAAAATGCCATTCTCAAAACTTGAGTAGATAAATCATGTTGGCAAATACAAAAGGTATTAACTAAATTAAATGTATCGTCCACTTTACCCCTTTACTGGAAACCAGCTATTTTAAAATCTAGGTTAGGGTTATGTTAGGTTTTGTCCACTACAGTCGTCCAAGTAACTCTTCTGAACAGATGTGTTATCCAATTATGAAGCAGCCTACGGGGATTTGCATCACGGAACTAAAAACATGTATGATCTGGCAAAAGGAAATGAGAAAAATAGGAAGGAGTTGCTTTTAAAATACTGAAGTTTTAAGTATGTACCATTAGCACTTTCCAAAACTGCAAAGTAGAATAAAACCAGGTTTTAAACACACTGATTTATTATGCCAACAATACATCTGACCTAGTTGTAGAACTTTTTCTTTTCTTAATAGTTCTGCGGGGCCAGAACACCAGCAGAAGTCAGTAAAATGATTAAAGCATTCTCTCTAGATTTCAGGGGATGACTGAGGTATATTGCAGCTGTGATGGACAGGAATGATTTGTACCAGCTGTGATAAGCTTGATGTGAAACTGGCAGGCCACACTTTCATTGGCTGAAATAAACCGTAAGAAAGATCTTTGACAATGCTAGTGTGGTCCTGAATGAGAGAAAAGGATGTTTTTTTCACATCTTTGTAACAAAGGAGAATAATTTCCTTGAAAACTAGCAAAGAAATGCAGTATCTTAAAACAAATAAAAATACTTTGGAACTGAATATCTTTCAATTAAAATTCCTTTCCCTCATGCCATGCAGACATTTTATACACTGAGCAAATCTTCTCTTTCCTATTATTGGCAGAGCTGCTGCAATGTGTAACACCATTTTTTAATTCCTCTTGGTAAGCTCAGAACTCGTTTTATGAAGGATCCACAAAGCAGTGCAAACAAATATGTGTACACCATAATCTTTTGAGAAAATGAAACTGGGAATGAACTAAACCAGATTATTGGTGTTTGCATTGCTTTGTATGTTTAGTGCTACCTTAAGCAGTTAATACTAGAAGACTCCTCCTGAATTTCAATGATAGTTTGCATCTGTGTTACATTGTTTTAAAAATTGATTTGGTCAGTTGTGCAAGCAGTCAAGACATGGACCAGCAAAATAAATACCCAGTGATATGTTCCATAGATTTTTTTTTTCCTCTGAAGTGAGTTAATTGAAAACAGTATATAGGTATTGACTGGGACACCTGGCTACTATATGTTTTAGCAGAACCCATAAAACCAATAATGATTAAGTTTAATAGATCGATATGAAATTTCCTAAAGCACTGTTAAACTTTAAGCAGTTAAAATCAATAGTTAACTTACTGCTAACAGATATGGAGAAGCCCTTGATTCCCAACAGAGTTAAATACCTCCTTTTGAAGGAGCAGTGGATAGAAAGCTCTTGTATGTCAGCATACTTGTCAGCGTCATGCTGTTTCTGGAGATCTTATTAGGAAGAAATACATTTGAGCACTACTATGCTAATCTGAATTTACAACAAAAGCATATCCAAAGCTGTGGGCATCACCAACATTTTCAGGTTCGAGTGCAGACATTTCACACTGCCTGCTGCTCAATGTTACCAGGCATCGGCTGCTCTTACCCTGTGGCTGCAGGTCTCTGGTTGGCTCCCTGTGCTGCCACTTCTGCATCTTTAAGCTGAACCCACACCGACGTATCACCAGTATTTGAGAAGGCTTGAACATAGCACCTTAAGCACATATGTATCATTTGCGCTCTTTCTTTTTTCCTTCCAGACTTTTGTACACTGAAAGCCCCAAATACTTGGAAATGCTCACAGTATAACTAAAGCATTGTTAGAGCCGCACTTTTTCCTATGTTGCCACCTGCTGTACCTGTACTGCTGTGAAAGGTGCTGTGTGCTCTTACCTAGTTTTAAACTAGAGCGGATACTTGTAACACTGCATGCCACAACCTAGCATTCACTGCGGTCTGCAGAGAGCACTCTGAGTGAAATCTGTGCTGCCGCTACTACACCCATATCGATGCCTGACCTCCTTAGTTTAAGATTGGTTTGGGTTGGTATACAAGGATTTGAAGGATTTCTCTCCATGGGTTGCAGACTGAATACGTCCATACTGACAATTTAAGTTTTCACGGATTATACCCATAAATCGTAACTTGTGAACTTTCCACAATCACCAATGCTGTCTTGGTTGCTCAGGTAAGTTTTTTTACTAGCATTTTTTAAATCTTCTATCTTTCTCAAGGCCTTTTAGTTAAGAAACTGCCAGGCAACCATTTCTTTAATGCTAAAAGGTAGGCCTGTCTTAAAGCAATGAACAATATTGGAGTCCCCAGTCCTAGAACCTACTTGGTGTTGGTGGACCTTGCAGTCTTTATGGAGACCTGTTTGTTTCCCTGTGGGTACAGATCTGGGTGCAGAATAAGGGGATTAAGTTAATAGCGAGGCTTGAGCTGGACCTATACAAGGCTGAAGGAGAATGGGGAGGTAAGAGAAGCAGTGCCTGAAATGAGTATGGTGAGGATACTGTTCATAACTGCTGAATATCTAACTCCAAGTAGAGAAGTAACTCATTCAGAGAATTGGCAGCTTAAAGCCTGAAGAGTAATTTGGATTGGCACAGCCAAACACAAGAGTCTCCAGTGCTCCTGGTTGGTCTAATCAACCTTCTGCCATGCTGAATAGCTTCATAATTCATGGAAATACTGGGCTGTAGGAATAGAGG
Source organism: Balearica regulorum gibbericeps (assembly GCF_011004875.1). NCBI lineage: Eukaryota > Metazoa > Chordata > Aves > Gruiformes > Gruidae > Balearica > Balearica regulorum. Next base: position 71,798,971 of record NC_046185.1, read on the forward strand.
GGATTTATTGTAGGGACTTTACCTGGGGACAGCAACGTTTTTGGGTTGTTTTTTTTTTTGGGGGGGGGGGGGGTTTGTTTTTTAAGGTTAGGTTAGTGAAGCTAAGGATACATGTTGACCTATGCCCTGCTGGAAAAGATGGGTTTGTATAATTTGGTTAGTCAACCTTCCAGGGCTTCGCTCCCAGTATGTCCCTGGACATGGACACTTTGGTAACACAAATGCTGTTCTGTTATGCTGCTGCATCACTGAAAGCACAAACTTACCAACAATGAAGAGAGAGTGGGTTGTAAGAAAGTGATAGGACTCTTTCCCTCAGTGTTCAGTGTCTTACAATAACTGGAAGAGAAATTCTTATTCCCAGATGCATATTAAGTCTTTATAATAAAACCATTTTTTGTGGTTAGTTACAATTTAGCTCTAAAACAAAGCCCTGACACTAATCACTTTTACAAATCCTTTTTCTGGGGCTTGAGTCAACTCCCTTTGAAGTCAGTGGAAGTCTTTGAATTTGCTGAGAGTTAGTTGAGGCCCCTACATTATAAGCAGGACTTGGTTGATTTGATTTAAAAAAAAAAAAAAAAAAAAGCCTACTTCTATTAAATGCACTTACAGCACTAAAACTTTCAAATAACAGCCTTCTAATAAAAATCTTAATTTCTAAAACATGTGAGCCTAATTATTATTCATCTGCACTTGCATGCTGTGCTACCTCTTGCAAGGCTTTCTGCCTCATATATTGTGTTGTAATTAGTAAAGTGGGAAAACACATTCATTTCTTCTTCAAAGCAAAAAAAAAAAAAAAAATCACACTTTAATCTTAAGTACATCATAATTGGCAGGAGGAAAAAAGGATGGGGGAGGTATCTGAAGAGTACCTCAAGAATTTTGCATGGGCAACCTTTTTGATAGGGAATCATTGCTGTGTAGCCCTTTTCTGTATTATTATTTTTTGGAAAAAATAAGGGAGAGGGACAAGGAAAGAAGCACAAGGACCAGCATGAGGATGCAGCATCAAACCAGGGAAAACATGCCCTCTCCCTCTTAGGAACAAAAACCTGAAGGCTGTCAAGAATACTAATGCTATTGATCTTACTCATAGCACTGTCTCCTTAACAGCCAGCAGGCTGTGGTAACATGGCTTAGGGAACCACAAAGAACAGAATAAAATTGTTTTTCTTTTAAATTAAAATTTGGATGATTGTAGTCCATGGTACATTTTGAGGTTAAGCAGAAGTCCATTGGTCTAATGTTTGGGAATCCCTGGTTGAAGAGTTGTGTCTTAGTGAAAACTTCCAGTAAGACAAAAATGAAGCACAGATTTTTACAATGAAACAGGAGGATGATCAAATCTGTCCCTATTATAGGCTCGACTATGGTCAGGGATCCAGATGTATAAATTGCTTTGGGCTGCAATGTGATGTTGTTAATTTCTCTGATATAAACATGGTACTGTAAAATCATCAGTTATCTAAGGAACACTCAATTGGGCTGAATATTTAACAATAAGAGCATCAGGGGCTATATATTTTTAAATAGTGTAAATTGAATGCAAGTTTAAATATTACCAGACTGGGAGTAAAGAGTGATATGGTACACTTCCCTGGCGTCATATTACTGAGGATCCCAGAATACTTTAAGCAAACACCATCTGAGGTTCTAGCCCACAAACTCTTTAAGCTTTATGATGTGTTTCTCAGAAAAATTATCAGTATTAGTTTGGATTTAGGTCTAACCTTGAAATCACAAGAAACTGCCTAGGAGCCTAGCCTTGGTAGCTTAGCTACCAAGGACCAACATTTTTGTTTCAAGTGTCTTGCCCAAACTTAAACACAAAGTTGTCTCAGCTGGAAACAAGATCTAAATTTTGTTAGTCTTCCCCTTCCATCATGTCGAATTGTAGAACCCAAATGTTATGAGATAGCACAAAGTTTGCACCTGGCCGTGGTTAGTGAGGTTCATTCTGGGCTTTTGCAAAGAAGCAAATTGCAGCAAAGACAGAGTTGAATGTCTCCTCAGCACACTAGACGGACTGCCTTTTTCACATTGTAATGAACTGGAAAAGCCTCCACTTCAGACTTTAATTTGTCTACCTTCTAGGTCTCCGCATCAGCAATTATAGCAAACTTGCACCCCTTATGGATCTGGCACAGTGTTCTCAAGCTCTTAATCTTTCATCATCTTTTTTAAAAAAGAAAATAAAAATCTACATTTGCAGTCAGGTTCTCCCTGGAAATATGCCAGCTTCCACTGAAATAGTCTATGGAGCAGAAAGAATTGGGCAGGAATTCATCCAGAGGGAAAGCCTCAGCAGACAAGTCCCAAGGAATTGGCTTGCTCATCCCCTCTGCATGTTTAGTGTTTCTATATTATAATCAGGATACTGTGGTTTTAGGGTTGACTTCTCCACATTGGGATTAAGATTCTTCCTTGTAAATTCTTTGTTTAGACATTTGTGACTTTGGGCAAACTGTTCTGCAGCCTGTGAAATCTGTATAACCCTTCTGCTGCTTAGCTATAGTTTATGAAGTTTATGTCAGAAACACTTGGACAATGCTCCAGTATGGAAGTGGTGAGTGACATAAATATTTTGCTGTACTGGAGGGCACGCTTCTGTGAAGGTGCTAGCATTTGGTATGTATTAACTGTGCACTGAAGCTGATGGGAAGCCCTGCTGCCTGACCTCCAAATATCAGGGTATTACATTTTGTCTAGTTTGCTTTTCCTGTGCTGAGCTGAACAACTTGTTTGATGAAAGATATCTTGCTTTGTTGAGCAGCAGGCTGGAGTTTGCTCTACCTGTGCTTTGGAACTGTTGTAGGTGAGTCTGCCCCACGGCAGCAGGATGCTGAGGTGTGCTTCTAGGGCAGCAGCATGTAGTGTGGAGGTGGCCTGCATGCTCTCAGGAGGGTGGTGGGCACTGCAGGGTGCCTCCAGGCATCCCTCTGAGCAACGATGTTCTGCTTTACAGTTATAACAAGTGAGGGTGAAGTCACCTCTCCTTGAAATTTATTCCAATAGTTGATCAATTTTCAAGGAACATCTTAGTTCAAATACGAATTTCAAATACAAGCTTCCAGGTATTTGCCCTTTCTTATCTGATTAAGAACCACCTCCTTAACTTTTTTATTTTCCTGCAAAGGAGATAAGATTGTGTTGTGAAGCCATGTCTTATGTTTCTTTCAGATAGTATAAACTGATGGATAGTATTGGATAGTATAAACTTCTTTCACTGAAGGGCGTTTTCTCTGGTCCTTCAGTATTTTTTTATTCTCCTCTCTCCTAAGTTTTTCATTATGCTTTTTAGTAAGTGGACACTAGAATTGGAGAGAGAATTTTAAAACAGGAAATGATAGCTTTGTGGTTATAATTCAATATACGCTATGTGCTACAGTCAGGAATGTAGGTGCTAGGAAATAAATATAAGAAGGTATAAGTTAAAATATGCATCACTCTGTCTGTTTTTCCTGCCTCACCACTCTGTGCTGTCTTTGCAATAGGTAACTTGCTTTGACCATACATCTGACTGCTAAATTACAGCTACGCACATAGCCTTTAGTTCTTGGCTCAGTGAATCTTGGTTACCAGGCTTACCCTTTTAACAAGATGACTCTTGTTGCATATAAATATCTTCATTCAGTAAAATAAAATGAATCAGTAAGTTTTAGCTCATTAGGCAAAATGTTGCATAAATGAAGAGAAAAAACCTTTTTGCTGCTATAAATATGTTTCAGAGAGTAAATGTTAAATTGGATCCAACATTTAATAACAGTAACACCAAGGTTTTTTAGACTGTGCATATAAATATATTGAGAGACAAAATGAGGAACTTAGATTTCAGTCCATTGTGGGGTGTAGAAATGTGAAGCAATGTCAACAATGTACAAAGGATAAATGTATGCATGCTGTACATCTGTGCTTCAAAAGGTACTTTACGGCAATTTAGGAGAAATAACTTTTCCTGGATATTTAAAAAAAGTTGAAATCATTTGCATGGAGTAATATGCTAAATGAACCCCAAACTCAATTTTTCACTCAAATGGCATGAATCGTCTTTTCAGAATGTTTCATGGCATGGGTTTACAACCACTCTATAAATCTACTAATATTGTCTGGGCTAAAATAGTGATGGTTGCAGCTTCCTCAGTCTTGGGGCTTCTCTAAGTGGGTTTCAGATGATGTCATCATTCAATGGTCTTGGCATGCAAACCTGGAAACCCTTGCAAATGGCATTTGAGATCAGATGAGGCCATTGGTGTGGAAAGCGTTAATCTAACTGTGATGGCAGGAAATATTTTCAGAGAATGCTCTAAGATAGACCTAAATCTTTGCTAACTTTTGCCTGGAGTACTGGCTCACTGAATGGAGTCTCTTCCTAGTAGCGAACATGGATGTTGCTTTTGTATGAGGGAAACATTCAAGTTCTATCAGACATCAACTTTCTGCACAACGCTGTGAGCTCAAGGAGTCTGGGAACTGGGGCTGTTATGAGTACAGCCCTTCAGCTTCACAACTTTGTAATAGGTATTTCAGACACAGGATTTCTAGATTACAAAAGTTATCAAGGAAGTTATCTGAAAGCAACAAAACAATTCAACATCCATACTATTGATTGGAGTTAATTTATCCCAAATTTAAAAAAAAAAAAAAAGGCAAATATTGACTGGGAAATAAACCAAATATGAACACAAATCATAATGGCATGCTAATTTCCCCCAGGGGACATAGACACTATAGATTTGTCATCATCCAAATCTTTTCCTGGAGTTGATAAGAAATGACAGAAGTGCTATTGTGGGAAAGCAGCACATATATCTTGCTTACTGTATTTTTTTTAAAGGGGGGGGGAATTTCTTTGGAAGGTGGTACCACAGAAACATGACTGAGCACTTCTTAATAAAGCTCCATGTTCATCACCTAAATCTTAACTGAGCTGTCCCATCCTCTTTTCTATGAATGGAGTTTTCACCTTGCCCTTACACCTCTACTAATTAGTTTACCTTCTAAAATATAAAATTATCTTTCCCCATCCTTCCTGTGCCTTAACAAGGTTCTAGAGTCAGATAGGCTGGTAACTACCACTAGTTCCAGCTCCACATCCTGGAGTCAACCTAACCCCTCAAGTGCCTATGTTTCTCCGCATTTGCTGCTGGACATAATCAATCAGTCCTGCTGGCTGCGCAGCAGTTAAATTCGTACTGGGATCCCCAAACCAGGCAGTGCTATGCTGGTGTCACCTGTGAGGTCTCAATGGGAGCACAGCTGCTGGTGTGAACCTCACACAAAGCCCAGGAAAAGAGCCACCCAGGTGGAGTGTTCATCCACAAGAGAGGAGAGCAAGCTCCTCTGCTGCCCTTCTCTTTAATCTCCACTTGGGATCTGAATCTAGGACAACCACCTACTTACACCTCAATCATCTGGCAAGAGTGCCCCAACAACACCCCAGAGACTTGGTCCCTCATATTGAAGCTCTGCCATTTTGATCAAAATACTCACTGCGTGAGATGCTGGGAGCCTGGATCTACCCCACTGGCCAAAACAGAATCAGTCTGGTTTTTTCTACTGAAGCTCATTAAAGTAGTGTATGAATAGGGAAGTTTTCTGCACTGAGAGTGCAAACTCAGGACTCTCACTGCTTCCTCGTGGTTAAAGAACTCCTCTCCGAATTTCAGTGCTTAGGGTGAAGATCCTGCTCTAAAATGAAGTTTCCCACTGCCCAGCCATATGATCTCACAGCTGGCTCTTGGTGTGGGTGTGTAAGAGCAAGCTTGGGTCAGCTCTGCCCCAGAACTGTGCAGAGAAAGCCCAGAAATGATTATTCAGGGTCACAGCCTTATCTCTTTTACTGTGGAAATCCTAAAGATACTTGACTATAGTAGGAGCTATGGCTTGTACCAGAAAGGCCAAGGTATACCTGTAACATTAGATGAGACTCCCATAGGATTGGCTAAGAAAATGGTCTCAAAGACAGCAGCTTCTAGTAAATCTGCCCCTTTCGATCCAAAAAAGCCACATTACACACAGAGGGCAAGTGGAGATGCTACTTTTCATCTTAGGAACCTAGAATTTTAGCAACCTGTCCTTTGTTAGTCAGTAATAGCAATGCCCCCCCAGCTGGTTGCTGGAGTTTAAATTTATTCTAGTGATAGATATAAATCAGCTGTTGGACCTTTTTTGTCTCAATGAGTTGCTGTCACTGAACAGGATGATAAATGATTATTTATGTTGACAATAGAAGATAACTAAAGGGCTGATCAGATCCCACATTCTGGAATCAATACGGCATTTCTCATTAGCCTATCTCTTACACCTCTGTGCGTAGTCAGCTTCCTGCTATCCCAGACATCAGTTGAACATACAATACCAGTATCCCAGTGAATTAGTGAAATATGGTTTCTGGCATTTTGCTTCCTTGCTTGGTGAATGCTTCTGAAATGAACACCTTTCTCCCTAATACCAGCCTTTATAGAATAGGATGTCACACTTTTGCAGGCTTAATATAGCTAGAGACATGTGTTCCTGTGACAGGTTGACCCTGCCTGGACACCAGGTGCCCACCAAAGCCACTCTATGACTCCCCTCAGCTGGACAGGGGAGAGAAAATATAATGAAAAGCTCATGGGTCGAGATAAGGACAGGGAGAGATCACTCACCAATTACCATCACAGGCAAAACAGACTCGACTTGGCAAAAATTAATTTAATTTATTATTAGTCACATCAGAGTAGGGTAATGAGGAATAAAACCAAATCTTAAAACACCTCCCCCCACCCATCCCTTCTTCCTGGGCTCAACTTAACTCACCATTTCTGTACCTCCTTCCCCCCTGAGCAGTGCAGGAGGACAGGGAACAGGGGTTGTGGTCAGTTCATCACGTGTTGGCTCTGCTGCTCCTTCATCCTCAGGGGGAGGACTCCTCACACTCTTCCCCTGCTCCAGCCTGGGGTCCCTCCCAGGGGAGACAGTCCTCCACAGACTTCTCCAACATGGCTCCTTCCCACAGGCTGCAGTTCTTCACCAACCGCTCCAGCGTGAGTCCCTTCCACAGGGTGCAGATCTTCAGGAACAAACTGCTCCAGCGTGGGCTCCTCTCTGCATGGGGCCACAGGTCCTGCCCGGAGCCTGCTCCAGCATGGCCTTCCCATGGGGTCACAGCCTCCTTCAGGCATCCACCTGCTCCAGCATTGGGTGCTCCAGGGGCTGCAGGTGGATATCTGCTCCACCATCATCCTCCATGGGCAGCAGGGGGACAGCCTGCCTCACCATGGTCTTCTCCATGGGCTGCTGCAGGGGAATCTCTGCTCCGGTGCCTGGAGCACCTCCTGCCCCTCCTTCTGCACTGACCTTGGTGTCTGCAGAGTTGTTCCTCTCACATCTTCTCACTCCTCTCTCTGGCTGCGATTGCTGTTGCACAGTAACTTTTTTCCCCTTCTTAACTCTCTTGCCATAGAGGCACTACCACCGTCACTGATGGACTTGGCCTGGGCCACCGGCAGGTCTGTCTCAGAGCCGGCTGGCATTGGCTCTGTTGGACATGGGGGAAACATCTAGCAGCTTCTCACAGAAGCCACCCCTGTAGCCCCTCCACTGCAACACCCCCGCCTTGCCATGCAAACCCAGTACAGCTCCCCTTAGTGATTCTGTAATGAATAGGAGAGAAATACTCTCCCTGCAGCTGAAGGATTGCGAGCAAGTGTGTTCTCACTGAGGGGGAGTGAGTGAGGGACCTTGCTAGGGTCCTGCTTCCCATCTCTCTGTCCACTTTGGCTCATCCAACCTTTTTTGCTCATCTCTCTTGCTCACTTTTCTCTTCATGCCTTCCCTGCCATTGCTAAGTCATGAGTTTTAAAGTCCCCAGATCCACCTCTGTCAGTAAAAGGGTTCTTCCATCCCTCCCTCTGGGCCTTCTGGGTTGTGTTTGCCCACACTGACAATGTGGATCTCGGCCCGCTCTGCTCTCTGTCTCCCCCTTCCCCCCCATTTCTCTGATGTTGGACTCATTCTCTTGCTTGTAGCAATGCAGAAAAGCATGCCAAAGAGTGTGCATGTTCCCATGTTCAAGGGACCCCATGAATGACTCCATGCCTCTCCATGGAAGCTGGTACCCTGAGGTGTTGGTTCCGGTGGGCTTTCCCTTCCTGACTCTACTACAGCTTGCAGTGTCTTTGCACTTGCTCGTTGCTTGTTAGATTCCTGAGCATACCAGAAGGACACTTTGTTTAAATAAAAATTAGAAGTTGGGGAACAGTGATAAAAATACTGACCTGAAACCCTGCTGAGCACAGGAAAAGGCAAAAGTTTTTGCTGGTGAGAAATATTTGGTTCATGTCATTGAAACAGCTGTTCTGTTGTTCCTTAATGACTGTTTTGTTAGTTTCATGCTAAAAGCAAGTGGTTGCTGTCTGCTTTGCCTTCCATTGAAGCTATCTTCTTTAAACTCTTTAAATTTGTCCACTGGGTGCAGCTTTCAGAAGTCGAAGTGACCAGCCAAGGGAGCCCCTCTGTGCGTGGGAGCGCGCACGCACTGCCTTCTCTGGAGTCTGGAATACAAATCCAAGCGGTACATACTGGAGGGAAGCTGACTGTAGAACGAGCAGGAAGAAAATGCTGAGTAACTTACTTTACATACAGATGCTTTTTTTTATTCCAGGAAAATTTCTTTGGTACAGAGGAAATATACCTAATCTGTGATAATATAGGTCTGCCATATGACAGACGGCTGCTCACCAGACTGAGACATGCTTATTTTCCTTTCTTTTTAAAAGAAAAAAAGATCTAGCTTGCCAGTTGAATGCTTTTTGAATTATTATGTTTTTTGCATGTAAAGCAATAACACAGCAGCCAGGCTATAAGATAACATGTTCAGTGTGCCATAATCAGATGGGACCAAATGTATTCTTGGTACAACTCTATTAACTTTGATGGGCTTACAGGAGAGAAAAGCACAGACCATTGACATTAAGGGGGAAATTTTTTCCTGGATAGAGAGCTGCAATATCTCTATAGGTAATACTGATGTGATTGTTCCGTGTCTTGGAGGCACAGTCATTACAATTAATGGAGTGAGTCAACATGATCTACAGCATTTTGTCGTATGTCTTTTTTTCATTTAGTAGGCTCATACTACATTTTTACGTGTAGTATTTCTGTTCAAGAGTAATAGCTGTGTTTTTCATGCTCTCACCGCTCAGCGTGCAGTCTCTGAACTGAATAGCAGGAGTGTTTCTAAGGAAATAACATTACTCAGGACAGTAACTGCTAAGCAAATGGTACAGGTGGATGTGATTTGCTGCTGACCAAGTCTCATTTGAACTGTTTGGCACACCTCTAAATTAACTGAACAGATGGATTTTTAATTAGTTCTGTCATTTCATTTTCTGCATTCTTAATATATGTCAGGCTGTATGTCAGGGAGTATTAGCATCAGTTTCAAGTGATACAAAAACATTCATAGCAAGAATAAGCTGATAATAACAATAACAAAACATAATTAGAGTACAAATTGGGAGGTCTGTAGCTTTATGAACATGGTAAACCTAGATTTATGAGACTTCAGAGATTTGCTTAAAATGAAAAATGCATGAAACTTGCTGCAAACCAATTAGTTCTGTGCAGACACAGAGCAGGATTTTCCAGCTTCTAGTTAGTGGGATGGACCTTGCTCATGTGAATTGGCTGAGAAGAGCTGCTGAATTTATGCAATGGATTTATCTGGTTCCACCTGCCCCAAAGAGCTGAAGCACTTGCCTGGGCACTAAAGTGCCTTTTAGCTTCAGAGACAGTAGTAAAAAAATTAGTTATTCTTTCCTTCTGACCAAAGTGGTATTTGTCCAAGTGCAAAATCCTTTCTTTGCAATTTGCAGCCAGGCTAGTGGGACTGTTTTCAAGGACAAGGCAGCAGCAGAATCTGGTCCAAGCATAGTAATATGGCAGCAATAGTTGCACTCCTATATAAAATTAAAATGATAGTGATTTCTGAGAACAGATAAAGCAACACAATATTATATACTTGTTTTATTAAGACAATCTTTCAGAATACTAATGATGTTGTTTATATGATGGTAGTTAACGAGATGAAGTGCAATCTACATAAAAACAAATTCTATACAACTGTATAGAATTAGGATGCCACACTGTTCATATAGTTTAAGCTAGAAAGATTGATTTTTATGCATTTCTAATTTTCCATGGCAAGCTCTGGATAAACTACTCATTTCCTCCAGATTTATCTCTGCAGGGAATACCTTAGAATTATGGCAGGCAGTACATCACAAGTAGTATCAACATCTAAGTTAAAGCAAATAGCTTTAATCATAGATTTCCAAAACATCTTCCCCTTTGGATCTGCAGAAAATGGCTAACATGTAAACAGACCTAATCAAAGTAATAACATTTCCAGAAGCAGGATCCTAGAGAAATTAAACAGGAGACACCTCATCAAGGAGGTGTAATGATGCTTGGTAGGATCTCCATCCCTTGACACTTTTTCAGCAATGTTGCACAATGTGCACAGAGTGGTGACTTTTTTATTTAATATACAACATAAGGACTGGCATGACTCATGTTTATTTAGAATCATAGAATCATTTAGGTTGGAAAAGACCTGTAAATCTTCTTTTGATGACTTATAATTAACTGGTTAAAACCTATACAGAAAAGTGTTCATTTTTTTTCCCAAGCAGAAGGAAAGTATTTAAGCCAGAATGACTTTATGCATGTTCAAGTTACTACCTGATTTTCTTATTTAGTCTTGGCCCACCTACTGCCCTTCGAGTCAGATCTTCACAGCATCTCATGAAAAGCAATTGCCAGCCACAGAGCTTCTGTTCACAGAGCAGGCAATAAGCTGGCTTCTAAGGAAATGCTGGTTCAAATCTCCTTCCCAATTCAGAATTGGGGCAAATACCTAGTTCTTTCATGTGGCATAACCATAAGGTTACTGGCTCTTCTGTGGTGGGGTTTTTTGCTTGACCTCTTTTGCTCTGGCCATTGACAGCATCTTGAATATGCAGCCAGATCTATGTTTTGGCGAGACATTTCATTTCAAACAATGGCACTTTGCAGGTTTTGAAAAACCTACCCTTGGGAATTTTCCAGTCAGATCTGAGGCTGAATAACCTTAGTTGCTACTTTATATTCTCAGAGGACGTGTCTGGCAGTTTTCGAACACGGAGGGGTATGCTGACCCAGCCCTGAAGATTTCACATGTATTCAGGCTCTGATAGATGAAAACCCTGTGTGCAGGTTACCTTTACTCAGCTGAACAGTCCTAGTGAAGTGTTTTCAGGATCTGGACTACTTTATAGCTGATGCTTTAACCCGTAATGGCAGTGCAGGATCTGGTCTTCATCAGCCGCACCACCAAGAGGATTTGACAGATGGATCCGTGCCCAGGTGTAAGTGGGCTCGGGTGTCTCTGCTCTGCCTCCTCTGCAAGGAGCACTCTCTGCCTCTGCAGCGCTTTCCAGTCTGCAAGGCATCCAGGGACATCCTGAGAGGAGCCTGGCCCCGTCCCGGGCAGATAAATAAAAGTTGTTATTTTAATGAGTTCTGGAATTTGTGTGCTTTGAGGGGAGAGGCGATGTTAGGGAGACTGTCTTTGGCGGTAAGTACAACTAGCGCTGAAAGGCAGTGGTTACAGCCCTCGCGTTAGAGCACCGGGCAGCATCTCTGCTGTAGCCCAGCTATCGCCTCCGCCCAGCCTATTCCTGTACTGTCTGTTTGCCTTTGACAATACAGAGATGACAATGACCTCATTGACAACGTGCTTTGTGATCTGATATTGTTATATAAAAGTCAGCTAATATTTATCTTTACAGGAATAATAGTCCTTGTGTATACGGGGCATCAAATAAAACTAGCACGGTCTAGCTTCAAACCAAACAGAGAATTGCCCCGTGGCACAGTCTGTAGTGGAGCTGTGGAGTGCCTGGGCATAGGGTGCTATGGACACTTAAAGTCCTCAGTTTGAAAAAAGAATCGGGCGTGTTACTGGAAGAAACGTTAATTAAGGTTATTAAATATTCAAGGCCCAATATCCGCTTCAAGAAGTCCTTGAAGCAGGTAGCACCCGAGGTTAGGAGAGGATGCTGGGCCAGTGGTGCTATGCACCTCCCTGTAATTCCTCCTTGGGCGTTAGCTATTAGCACATGACTGGAGGCAGGTGCTAGGCTACGTAGACCTTTTATCTAACTCAGTATGGGTTTTCTTATGTTTTTATGTATTCTTATGATCACCGATTTCCAAAACAAAATTTCAGGGCAGAAGAACCTGTTATGTTATCAAAAGAAGGAAAAATTTAGAGAAAGGGCAAACAAAAATCCCCATAAAAACATGCAGTTCTGTCTCTTTTCACAATCTTTTAAACTGTGAGAATGAAAGGACAACCTGATGTTGTGAAACAGAAGATAAAGGTGAAGTAAAGAGGAGATTACAGGTGCTGGAGTTGGCATGCCACCTTCTTCAAGTTCCCAATACAATCAAAAGTGTTTTCATCAGCCTGCTAGCCAGGACCCTTGATGTAAATAGCAGAGTACTGAAATTGTAACTAGCAGGTTGCTGAAGCAGCAGCCAGACTCATCGCCTCAGCAAAGAAAGTGCAGATTGCTGGGAAGACCACATTATTCATGTAGCATAAAAGCAGATGCTGAATAACTGTGTTGTGCTAGGCTTAACGCCATGTTTGTTTGTAATTGTCTGAGGCCAGAGTGAGAGGAAAGAAGATATTTCAAAACTTTTTGTAGCAGTGGGGAGAAAGATCCTTATGGGACCATAAATACTGGATGAAGGAAATGTAGGTTCATCAATACAATTCTGAACAAATAGGCTTGCTTCATTCTGTGGCTGTTCTTTAGCTGTATTATTTGTTGTTTATAACAGCTGCCAGGTACTCTTGAAAATGTCCATGACTTCTGGATAATTCATGATTCCTTGGTGTAAGTGATTTTTCATCAAATCATTCTTACCAGAAGTGTGGTGTTTGTTATTCGTTAGTTCAGTATTTGCCATTTATTGTTTTGTTGTCTTTTGTTTAAAAAGTTTTGTATATTTAATCAGGAAGCACAAATATTGTCTGGTAACTTAGGACTAATTATGAATCATGAGGAGCAAGCAGGCAAAATGGAACAGCTTGACATCAAAAACAGTATGTCCAAACTAGTTGGCAAATACCTTCCATTAAGGAATATGTTAATAGAAATGAGTACTTGCTCATAAACAGTTTGAAGCAAAAAAGAAATTGATTCCCAGTCAATATACATTCACCCAGTTTTAATTAAATACTCTTACGGAATGAGTCTCTTGTTACATGCCCTGGAAGATCGTGTTCATGAAAGATATGTCTAAAATAAAAGCAGCTTTATATTTGAACACATTGCCCTGCACAGTGTAGCTTCAAGCACAAATGAATGAGACTTCCATGAGTCTGAGAACCTCTTTTTCTTGTTATAGGATGAAGCACAAATGCCAGGTGGAATTTTGTTTGGCTTTGCTTTAATTATGAGCCGTGTTATGGAGCCGAAGAACGGACCCAAGAGGAAAAGCTTGAAGCTTAAAATGATTTATAGATAAGCTCTCTACATGTATTCTGCTTTGTGGGATGCAAATTTTATCATAGACTTCCCTCATGATGCCCTTAAAAGCTTGGTTTATCTTCGTGTTATGTCTGGTCCAAACTGTGGGAGCAAGGGAAAGGGGGAAATATAGTTATTATATTTTGTACAAAGTTTATTAGGGCCATGCTTAAGGCTTTTATGTGCAGAACACTACAAAAGCTGGCATACAGCATACCCTATGGAAAACCACAGCAAATTCACCATGCAGTCTCAGTGCCTCCTTGATGTCATTGTACCATGTGCTATTTCACTAACCTCCCCTGTGCCTTTCTATATTATTCTTCCGCCCTTTGCAGATGGACTGTTGTTTCCTTTTGCTCTCCTTCATACAGTGGCAGGATTTCAGATCCTTACCCAGAGCACCAACATGCGATGTAACTTTGCCACAGCAGTATATTTTCTCTCCCTTCCCTCCTGGCCCCCCAAACCAGCATGTAGCAAGATCTCTTCACTTTCCTGAAATGGGCCAAGCTTCAGAAATACCCTGAATGTGAAGCACCATAACAGGATACTTCTGAGGCTATCGCTAGAGGGATGTACCAGTGAAGTCACAGACAGAAAGTGATGCAGTGCCACATTGTGAACAAACTGCCAAATGACTTTTACAAGAACAAAAGCAATCAAAATTCTACCTCCAGCAAGGCATGAGACGCAAGTGACCTCAGTGTGTGTTGATCCTGATGCCTGACTTTCCTTTCTGCTGCACAGTCCCAAGCTGATGATGAAGTACCAAGGATATCTAAAACAGCTTATGAAAACCTGATCTTTCAGTCCTGTGATTAATCATCTCTTGACTTCTCGACTTCCATGCACACCCAGTTAGCAGCACTTGTGGGAGGTGCTGGTAAGCATCTTTTGTCTTTTTTTTTTTTTCTTCCCAACCTTTGGTGACAAATGCTACAAAATTCTTTGAGTGTATTTCTGCCATGTAAGAAAAATAGTAAGAATTTAAGTCATTCCTCCAGTGAAGAACCAGTTTTTCTGGGCATATCTAGAAGATCTGTTTTCTCTATTACGTCTTTCATTTAGAGACTAGGTAGGAAATTATAAGGCTGCATGTCACCTTGGGAACCTGCTCTTCAGAAAGGAAGTGATATTTTACAGACGTGTGCTTTCATTTAGTTTTGCTGTGACAAAGTGGTGAAGCAGAGGCACTAGTCAACAGGCACTGGGACCACAAATCTAGTTGCAACATACTCCAAATTTAGAGATTTGTGAGTAGTGAAGAACATGCAGCAACTACCACTGCCTCTCACTTATGCTGACGGTCCTTTTAACAGCTGGGATCTCAATGGTGGCAGAGATGCAACTGTTGTCAAAAGCAAGAGGTTTGTGGAAAGAGAAGAAGTAGAAAAGTATGGCACTTAGCACTGTGATAGGGCAGCAGAGTAAGATAATACTTTTGGGGAGCTATCTATTTAAGTGGGATCTCCTTGGGGTCAACAGTCTCATTCAGCAAGGATGCAGAAGGATGAAGGGGGATGTGAAGAGGTCAAATTTCCCAATGACCTACCAGACCAAGCAATGATTAGTCAACAGGGATTTATTAAATACTGGTTTTGTCTGCTTATGCAAACTCCCTCTCTCCTCTAGCAACAGAAACGTGGCAGCAGTGCCATGAAATGGAAACCGTGAATCCAAGAGTGACCATCACCGGAGCATCTGCCATTCTCTTTGTGTAGGGAACACGGACACGCTTGGAGATTAGCGTAGGAAGCTAAATACAGTATTAAGTATAACGCTTTAGATAAAGAGATCTTCAGTATGTACAGCAGAATAACATTTCAGAGGGTTCAATTTGAAGCATTGTATAGGAAAATACAACTTGAAAAATAGTATGCTATCCACACAAGAAAATTTGCACAATGATTTTAATATTACCTTTATTTCTCAAAGCTCTTGCAGCTAAGGTCAGTGTAACTGTATAAAGGGAAAAAAAAATCTAGAGAGACATGTTTCTGTAATGCTAACTGAGGTGATAGGATATTTTATGTATGTGTGTACAGAGCCACATTGAGATCGAATTCAAATGGTATACAGGAAACTAAAAGGCGTATTAATCTTGTATATTTTAATTATTGTTTTACTGGCTCACATTGGCAATAATGTCTTAATAATTCAATAAGTCTCAATTCAGTAGTTCAGTCTTAAATCTTGGGCAGCTGGAGGAGATTTTAATAGAATTCAGCAATTTAGTCGATATATGAGAACTGAGATAAGCAAATTAAGATCTACCAGAGATCAGATATAAAATTAGAGACGGTATAATTTTTGATGGGCCATGACCTCAGCAGCTAGGGATTGTCATTTCTCTGTGAAATTAGATGAACAGATAATGAGGCAATTACCTTGTGAACTTTGAAATGATAAACAAACATTCATGCTGCAGGACAGGCAAAGTAAGTTATTTCCAGCATCTGGACAACCTGATGCAATTCATCTTTAAATTCCACATAAACTGTTTAAATCTGCATATATTAGTATAAGTAAGAGTAACTAAACCCAAGCATGTGGTTTTTTCTCCCAAAAGCATGCACATTTCTTAGTGACACAAATATGAACAAATAGATATATTTATAATAGATTACCAATCACAAGTCAACCAAGGTATCTTATGATTTATGTATTGAATTCAGGTGGCCAAGTAATTAACTTTATCGTATTTATCCCAGCGATACCTGAGGTAAGATACATCTTGTGATTTCCTTAGCCTTCAGTGAAACGACTGCTTTTCTTCAGCAGGAAATTAAGAGCATCAGAAAGATCTGAACACCTTCATACAGTGGCTTTATGAATGCAAAGTCTGTCTGCCTTTCCTTTACCTTGGGAGCAAATGTGCGGTCAGCAGATGCATTCTGAGCTTGTCTCGCTGAAATCTAAGGCGTGAGAGCGATGCTCTCGTAAAGCTCTGACTGACGGGACAGCTGGCAAAGTCAGTTGTTCCACCCTGGAGGGAGAGAGAAAGATGTTTAGCCACTGCAGCAGAGGATAGGCAAGTACACGGCATTTTATCCTGTGGTGATTTGAGTAATATAGACTTCATGCACTTCTTGCTCTGTACGGCAGGTGATTTTGATTGACATATTGCTGCTAGTTTTAGACACAATTTTATTGCAAGCATATGATTTTGGTTGTCTCTGTAGGCGTGTGTACATTTTCTCTGAGTATTTAGAAGTCCCCTACTATAGGTGCATGTTTATACAATCTCTAGTGCATTATACACATACTTAATGAAGTTTGATCTTTCGGTAGGTGCCTGTGATAACTATTTCTCCAGACAGGCAGTAACACATTCGGGTGATCACAATGATATTTGCTGGCTGGCTCACTTCACTCTGGAGTTACTGAAAAGGTGGAAAGAATTGCATTACCAAAGAGGTAAAAAGTAGTGTTATATAAAACCAGGCTATAATCTATAACCCTCTTTTAAAAGACAAGGAGATCAGTGATAGCAGATTATTTTTTTGACTGGGAAAGGTGAGTAGGGTAGGGAGGATAGGGACAGCATTGGAAGTAGAGGAAAAACCTTTTGCCTGTTCAAAAACTTATTCTCACATATTATGAGCGAAGCAAAACTCCAAATATAGGCAGACCAAAACAGAATCTCCTCCTCTGAACCCCTTCAGACTTTGAAGAGCTGGACGATCTCAAACTTCATTAGTCTGTTTTTTCTCTAAGAAAACCACAAATGAGAAAGGACAGCAAAGTCAGCATCCAAGAGCTTAATTAGGGTGTTTGCTCATTGTGCTCACCTTAGTCTCTTGGTGTCAGTAGGTTGATACAGATGTCAAAATAAAGCAGTACAGAGGTGAACTGGGCCCACAGTTTCTATACCTGTTTTGGAATCTGTTTTAAGACTACACACAGGTGTAAATCAGGAGTAATTCCTCAAAATACAGCTGTATGAATCCATGGATTCTAGTATTAGATACCAAAACCCAGTGTTTCCTGTGTGCTTCCACTTCATCACAGAAGCCTTTACATTTCCATGCTGCTGCTTCTATTTGCCTTCCCCGGTCAGGAAAGCATTTAAGGCCAAATTTACCTTTAGGCACATCTTTACCCTTCAGAGTGGCTTTGCTGAACAGAAGCCCTGGTCACTGGAACCACATTAGGAAAAGCCAGCGATCTGTGGAATTTTGGAGCAGGATCAAAAAACCCTGGTTTGAGTAAGGCCACATTGGGAAGGTCAGGCGCATCAGCTGTCAAGTTTCCACCAAACACTTTTTAGGCTTCTTGAGTCAAAGGAATAAATCCTTTGCCTGTTCCACCACAAAGCATCAGGAAAAGAAGGCAAACCTGTTTACCCAGAATACAGACAAACTGTGCTGAGAAGGTGACCTCAGAGTCTCTGCCTGCACTAGATGTGCCCCACAGGGCCAGATGCAAGATTTGGAGACCTTGCTAAAAGCCCCAGTGGAGAAACACCAAGTGGGATGGAGTGGGGGCAGAATCAGGTGACTTTGAAAGACAAACACAAGACTATTGTCAGGAGTGAACCTATGCATTAGGCTTTTCTTCAGGCCTGTTGTCCCCCAGCTTTCAGTTGGGAGTTGCACTGCCCCTCACCTCCCAGTTAGGACTCCTGCATTATCTTTTTGAAAGGCTTTTACGCTGTTTTACAGCCCAGAGTAGCTGAATACGGTTGACGGTTGGACTTGATGATCTTAGAGATCTTTTCCAACCTTAAAGATTGTATGATTCTATGATAAAATGGAGAAGTTCTTATCTGTGTTACTAAAACTTACTCAACAACAAAAAAAACCAGCAAATTCTAATAATGCCTTGCAGCAGTGCTATTGGTTATCTTTAGTACTTGTTATTTTTTTAATGGCTAGATGCCTCACCCAGTGAAGAGAATGGGGAAAAAATCTGCTTAATTTTCTTTTACTTAGCTTTCTAGTTATTTTACCTATAGTTTTTATCCTGTCATGATGCTGTACTCTCTGGATAGCAAACATTGTGAGGAATTGCTTTGATACAAATGAAGCATTCCCTGTTCATGTTCTGCGATGGAACACACTTTTACTAATGCTAGATCTTGTAAAGTCTTTTAAAGAAACTTAACGTTGAGAGTAAACCAACAGCACCACCTTACTGGAAGCCATATGATGTGTGTACTGCTAAGGAGCTAAAAATATACAGTAGTTTAGGATATTCATCTTAACAATATTAACCTTTCCCTAGAGAGATGTTTCAGTCTGTTCCATCTGCCTGTATCCATTTTTATCATACTTATCCCTGTTCCTGAATTAAATTTGGCTCTCTTAGGGTTTTTTTTATCCCCACCCCTAAATATTTTATCCATTCAGTTGCCTATGTAAAATACCCATTTAGGTGAAGAGCCCCATATTACTTTTTATTTAGGGGCAATATCTCAGATTTATCCTATTACTTCATAATTTCAAGCTACAGTAGGACATCCCTATTTGTTTCAGAGTTGCAAAAGTAGCTACCTTCTGTTCAATGAGAAAGTGTAATCCATGTATATGGGAACTTTGCTACATAATCTTGATATCCAACTGTGTTTCCATCAGCATTAAAATCCTCCTTTTATGGTACCATTCTGGGTTTATGAGCACACAGATGATAATGACGATAAAGAAATAAGTACCACGCTAGTAAATGTTGCTTACCCAACAAGCATCTGTATGACATAGGAGCGTTTATATCATTGACTGAAAAAAGTTGCTTCAACACTTTTCACAAAGTCAGATTTCCCTTGATCTGTACCCAGACTGGGCTAAATAACTCTCAGCAGAATCTAGTCTTTGGCGCACAACTCCTGACCCTCATCCTGTGCTTCTTCCTCCTTGATTTTGCCTCCCTTTCCTGACTTTCCTAACTGGGATGTGCTGAGCAGGATTAAGCAATAGCATAATAGGTATTATAGTAGAATCTCAGATAATATTTCACAGTGGATAGCTTCAGGTCTGAATTTACTGTGGAGACAAAAGGAATCTGTCAGCTAGCTGGGTAGAAGGGAAGGAGGCTCAATCCACTGGCCATGACCTTTATCTTCTCTTCATTTGAGAAAGAACCTTTTTCACTCTCTGAAGGCTGCAGATGAATCTGCAGATGATGCAAAAGAATGTAGCTCTAACAGACCACATAAAGCTATGCCTGCTTATCCCAGCTGAGAATCTACCCCAGCACTGCACGAACCAGTTGCCACTTGGGTTTTTCTTTCTTGCCCAGGTCTTGTTATAATCAGTGATGAAAGCACAGTAAAGGAGGAGAGGAGAAGCTGTACAGTTCTTGAGGTACCAACCAAGAGGAGAGGAATCTCTAGGGAAGCTACAAAGGAGGGAGGGCAAGCTGTTAGCAGGGAGGTTGAACTTTCCTTTTGGCCTCCAGCTTGGTAGACACAAATATGGTCTTGACCAAGGAGTTTGAATATCTTATAAAACAGATTTTATGGGGTCTCGAAGTTCATAGGCAGACTACTTAACAAGTGCTCCCTGAGACTACTTGCCTCAAGGGCGTTCAAACATGCAGTGCTTGACATACCACAGCAATGCACTGCATTTAAATGGAGGCAGGGAAGGGAGAAAGCAAGGTGCAGGCTTGGATAGCGGTGGATTACACTCAGCCAGAGCAAGAAAGCTGGTCAAGCTGCATCGCTGTTTCACCTGCTTGGCAACCGAGTCTTCAAGGGGTGGGTGATGACAAATTCTAGCAACGGTGGAGCCTTTTCCTTTTGCCAGCCAACGCCACATCTGTCTAAAGAGATTACATATATCTATCCACAAAAACTGTTTAGTGGCCTATTTCAATCAAACTTAGAGAACAGTTGTCTTGAAGATTTAGTACCTACAAGCTTCAAAGAAGAGGTGGTCAGGCAAGAGGGCTTTACTGTTGTTTCTGGTAAAAGAAAAACTGGAGTATAAAGTCCTCCTCTCTGTTGCAGCTGCATACATATGTATGTGCCACTCCATAGGCAAGCGATGCTAGTCACAGGAGAAACTCATGGTAAATCTTGCACCTTTAGGTGCTTGAGATTCTCATCCTGGGAACCAGATATGTGGGAAATTGGGCATCTTGATCACCCACTGAGTTACTTTGTTTCCAACTCGAGTGAAGGTGGAAGCTTTTGCCCTCCTTTCCTGATTGCAGCGATGGCTCCTCCAATTAGCAACAGCCTGCTCTCATGTTCAGCAAATGCAACCTCCGGTTAAAGAAACTGGGGGAAGCAACCTCGGGAACTGGACACGACTTCACTGCCTGGTGTAAGGCTCTCGTGAGGAGAGCAGTGTGAGCCAGGGGACCTGTGGGTGACTGGAAAGGAGGAGCATGGCTTTTTGTAAAGTGTGAAGGGGTTGTGTTATGCCCATGTGGAGAAGATACAAATCTGCTTGGGGACAAGATGTATTTTCTCACACAAGTGGGATGAATACACTAAGAGCAGGTGTACATTTTACTCTTTGATGCCTGAAGCTGCAATCCTCGACGCATCTGACACCACCGTATCAGGGGCTGAAAGCTGTTTTGTGATTTTCCCAGCTGGGCTTTGATATATTGCTTTTTCTGGTGACTCAGTTCAGTGGTTTGTTGTTGATTTTTTTTCCTAATGAGGTAGGCATTTTCCCACCTTGAATGAAACTGGAATGATCCTGTGATGAGCTGGGTGCAGTACTGAAAGGAGGAAGAAAAACCTCATAGATGCCAAGCGCATGTCTGTATATACAAATTGAACATTGCTCTGATTACAAGACAAGGAACAAAAGAAAAGCTACTTATTTTTTAAATCTATAATATTGATTGAACGATCATAATTATAGGTTGGTGCTGCAGCAACTGAGGCTCCACAAGGTATTGTAATCGCAGATAAAGGAATACAACAGGCATTTGAAATACTGTTCTAACAAGTAAGTAGTACTATAGCAGCTGGCCTTTATTACTTCAAACATTTTTCTTTTATATAGCTAAAAATAAAACGAGAAACAAAAGAATAAACAACAGATTAAAATAACTTTATCATACGCATACCAGGCTTAGCAGAAGGTAGTTGCAGAACTGAAATAACATTGGATCAAATGTTCCCCTCTGCTTCTGCATGGCAACAGCACAAGCTCCCTGCCAGGCTCTGAAGCTCCCCACCCCGAGCATCAGCAGACACTGTGGCTCCACTTGATACGTGCTGTAGCGGACTGAGAGATGTTCTGGAAGGCAAGGGAACGCTTTGTGGGAGTAATTCTTTGACTTTGCTTTATCCCCTGAAAACAGAGCAAGCTGTTATTTAGACGTTTTTACGGGGAAATCTAATTCTACTTTCATGTGAGCAAGTGGAATTTGAAAAAAAAAAAAAAAAGGCACATTACTGTATCAGCACACTTGGAGGGCCCACTTCCAATTTTCAGGATACCTTTAATGGAAAAGCATGGGGTTTTTCAATCACATCATTTTGTCGAGAAGAGTAGGAAAAAACAGAACAGAGTGAGTGCTCAAACTTTCAATAATTGATGACCTGTACCAGCTGAGCTGATGTCTGTTTCCACATCTGAAATTTTTTTGTAAAAGTTATCTTTATTTTTGTAGAAGTCGTCCTGCAAATTCCTCATGAAACTAAGGCTAACTGGTTCTTATTTTAAGTTAGCTAATGAAAGAGAAGTATTTCTCAGCTTAAGCACAGTGACCGACTGCATGGTTTTTTCCTTCTGGTTTGGAGAACTGTATGGTAAAAACTGCAGAAGGCAGGTGACAGGCTGCTTTGCATCACACATGGCTGATATGGCATCAGGCTGTCAGTTTCTCTAACCTCAAAGGAGGGAGGTCAGCATAGGATGAAAGAGGAGTATGGGCATTGCTTACACTGTATATGTCCACATCTAATCAGACATATATGAAAAGAAGCTATGGAATATAAATGACTACATTAAAAACCCAAATTAAAATAATTATGGTAAAGCCATTATATTTCCTAATAATTATGAATTACGTATCGCTGTGTATAAATTTATAGTTGCCTTCTTCATGATGGCATATGTAGCATTAGTTTGAAATTTTGAAGTGGGATGAAGCAGGATATGATTTCCTCATGTGAGGATAACTTTCAAATTGAAAGACATCCTTTTCCCATATTGGTAACAAAAGTCAATGTCTAAAATTTCCATCCACCAAGAATATTTCAGGATGGATCAATTGAAATGTCTGTGCTAAGTTCAATCCCTTCTTTTGATGTCAGCCCTATGGGAAATAAAGGAAAACTTCAAAAATATAAATTGTTTTATATTTTGAAGTGAAAATTTCTCCTTAGTGTGTATTAACCTCCCTTGAATTTCCTAATATGGAAAATTGTTACCTTGGTAAGCGTCCAAAAAGCACATTTGAGAACTCTGAAACTTTTAAAGAAGCAAAGTTTTTCTCCAGAACATTTTTCATGGCCAATAAGAATCACAGAATCATAGAATGGTTTGGGTTGGAAGGGACCTTAAAGATCATCTAGTTCCAACCCCCCTGCCATGGGCAGGGACACCCTCCACTAGACCACGTTGCCCAAAGCCCCATCCAACCTGGCCTTGAACACTTCCAGGGATGGGGCATCCACAACCTCTCTGGGCAACCTGTTCCAGTGCTTCACCACCCTCACAGTAAAGAATTTCTTTCTAACATCTAATCTAAATCGACCCTCCTTCAGCTTAAACCCATTACCCCTTGTCCTGTCACTACACTCTTTGAAAGAATCCCTCAGGGGGATGTGAAAATTAAAGCTGCTCAAAACTGAAGATTCTCTCAAATTCTACTCTAACATAATTGTTTCTAAAGCAGTCTTTATGACATTTAAATGCTATTTATGTAAAAAACATCGTGTATTCATGCTGGAGGTGGAAATAGAGGCCATTTATATCAAGGCCTCCTTATTACCCTAGATCTATGACAAACACTCCTGTGAAAATAAGCAAGAATTTGCTAAATCTAGAGCATATTAATGAGGGTGGTAGAAATAGATGTGCAGTTGTTTTGCTGACTGTGAGCTTTTCAGGGATTGCTTTGAGGCACTCCATTAGTGTTGCCTCACATGCTTCCAAACTAGGTTGGTGTTAGTGTTGGAAAAATTAGATCAGTCTGAAGAGATGAAAGAAGAGTTGTCTGTTGTGACAGTTCTTTCAACTGGAAAAGAGGGAGAACTAGGTTAAGCCAGCTCGGTGTCCTTGATGAGAGCTGCAGACAGACCATCAGCAACTGATGACACAGTTGTAGAAGTGCTGATTGCTAGAGACCTCTGGAGGTTGTCTACTTCAACCACTGCCAAACCACCATCTACTTCAACCACTTAAAGCATGTGTCTCCAACACTGGAGAAGATTTTAGCAGTGGTTTTATGTAGCCAAGAAAACCTTCCAAACATCATCATCATCTACAAAAACAATTTATTCCAGTGCTGCGCTACTCTCCTAGAGAAGAAATTTTTCCTGTTGGGCAGTCTGAACCTCTCAAACTGCAGGTTTTGCCCATTCCCCCTTGTTTTATACCATTTATCATTGCTGAGAAGAGGTTGGTTCCATTGTCTTTTACCTCTTTCAGGCAGTTGTAGGGTGTTATCAAATTACCCCTTAGTCTTCTCTTCATCAGACTATGTCCAGCTGTCTTAGCACTCAGCTTCTGAGGAGCAGCTCTAGGACCCAGCCATCCTAACAGGATCCTACTGGACCCCCTCTAGTTTCTCATTCTTCTTGAACTGGGAGGTGCAAAACAGGACACAATATTCCATCTGCAGTCTCAGCAGCAATGAGAGCAAAGCTTCACCTCATGTAGCCCAGCATCAGTTTTCTGTATTGACAATGACAGCACAGAGATAGCTCATGTTTGACCTAGTGTCCACTGCAACCCCCAGGTCCTTTCTAACAGGGCTCCTCCTCAGCCAGTTGTCTTCCAGCTGTGCTGACACATGGGGTCACCTCATCCCCAGTGCAATACTTTGTGCTTTTTGCTGAGCTGAGGCTCCTGTTGGCTCAGCCCCCAAGTTTATCAAAGTCCTTCTGGACTGAACGTCCTTATAGATCTGCTGAGGGTGTGCTTTGTTGCTATCGAATCTACTGATGAAGATACTGAACAAAACGGGCCCTACCACTTACCTGTGGCATACTCTTCTTAACCATCAGATCAGCATCAAAGTATTGATTGATTTATTTTTCTCTCCTTTGAACTTGTTGTGGTGGAGCCAATTTACAATCTAGAGCTGATATCAGAGTCAGTTAAAATACTGCTTGTGTATTGTCTTTGTAGCACACTAGTGATGTCAAGGGTATCAGATGTGTTAAATCACACAATATTCAAATCTGAAGATTAACTGGAGCAGTTTTGAGTGCAGGTGAATATCATTCAGTCCGCTATTTTTCCAGTTTTTCAATCCTATGTTAAGATAGTTTATAACTGAAATAGTATTGATTAAAATTACTCTAGTTAAGCTTCTTCAGTGTGCTTGTTTTCAGACACCTGTCCAGATGGTTTCCAGGACTGCTGTGATGAGGCTGGCAATTTCTTACTGATTTTAAACAACATGAACAGGCAAAGAGAATTAGCAAGCAGAAGAGACCTTGCAGAGGTAAGAAATTCTGATTACCCTCTGTTCCACTTCTGCCAGAATTTTGAACTGGGCTATTTCTCCCCCTTTAATCTAATGTTGTGATAGGGTTCAAAATTTTATAGCAAGTAGGATGCTGATGTTGCATTTAACATCATTCTTTGCCAGTAACACACAGAGGTCTCAAAGCTAATGGCCCTAAGTTTTTCCTCATATTGACTATGCTTTTCAAAAAAACTAACTATGAACTCCAGAAATACTTGTATTTGCCATATTTAGTATCAATGCAAACACTGTTGAGAGAAATCATTTATCCACATTTCCATTTTTTTCTGTATTTCTACCTGTCCTTAAAAAATTGCAATCTATTAGTGTAAGAGTAACTTTTATGAGCCCAAAGATAGTCATTTAGATCTTGAAAACACTTCTAGTGGGAGAGAGTTATTTCTCCTAAAGTATAGTGCTTTTCTGAAATGAACCTACATTAAAGTGGTGGCTTTTCTCACCATATCTCTTGCAGTGCACTTTCAGAGTCCCATCTGCTAATTTGAGTGACACAAATACACTTTTACTGTGCTTTATCCCTGTTTGCCCTGCAGAGGTACCACTGCTGAGAGACGCTTTGATTTCTTTTTCTTGTACTTTATCAACAGAATTGTTTGTTAAGAACCATTCACGGAACATATCAAAGGCAAAAGAGAGGATAACTGTCACGGAAAGCACAATCAGAGACCTTGAGGCTATGCAGGAATACCTGAGGATGAGACTTGGCAAAAAATCAGTTATGATTAATGAGTATTCTTGAAAAAGAACCCAGCAGGATTATGAAGAATTGAATAAGGAAAGGAGCAAGGGCAGATTATTTGCAAACCAAACAAGTCTGCAATGTATTTATGGAGATATACTAAACAGAGCTAGTCAAAGAACAGAATGTCCATTCTGTAGGAAATGGAAGGATTTATCAAAATTTAACTTCTTTCCAGATCAGGATGAGAAATTTAAACAAAGCAATCCATCGTGAAAATGTCTTGTTGTGAGTGAACGCCCATTTGACCTTTGTGTGTGGTTAAAAAAAAAAACCATTCCAAATGTATCACGATGCTGTGATAACTTTTTGTAAGCATTTTATAATACTACTACATGACATGCATCTAAATTTCATTGACTGGGCATCTTTCAGTAGAAAACTACTTCCATGGAAGTTGTTTAATCAGCTCACAGATTAAATAGTGCATGATAAATGTTTTCAGTTTCTTTACATCTTCTGCATGGTGAGTGCTTGTCTCATCAAAATCAGGGAATGTGATCTCTTATCAGTATTGGTGGTCCCTTTGATTTTCCCCACCCATCCCACCTTAGCATCCTGCTTTGCCCTCACAAATGATTCAAAGGAGAATGAGGAAATACGAGGCTCCTGGAGTAAAACTTTCAAAGAGCAAGTAAAAATGCTTCGAGAATTCCTTTTAAGGGTGCTTGCAGACCTGAACTATTCTCAGAGGAAGTAAGTCTCTTCTATATAGTTTTTAAGTGACTTTCTATTCTAACATTAGCTGACCCTCAAGAATGGAGATCCAACGAAGAACTCGGCTGCTGTAGGTCTGCTCTGCTGGAGAGCTCATCACTGTGGACGCATGCTGCCAGGGACTGTTAGGAGTTTGTGAAAAAAATTAAATCCTCCATCTCCTGAAGGCTTAGAAAAACACTGAAATTGGAGGCTGCAGGGATGTACTTCCCCAGATTCAAAACGAGAAATAATTACTGAAAGACTTTATTCTTATAGCAAGGAGAAAGGACTATTGGTTTTAAACTTGCCACAACACTTTATGTTCCTAAATACGTTCAAATAGCTCACTCTCTTCAAACCAGGCCTGTAGGTTCATGACTGTGCTTTACTGGCAAGGGTTCCCATTAACATTTCTGCTGATGTTCCTGATGCCGGGTTCAAGGAGACATTGGGCTTAATTTGGAAACCTTTTCTTTCACAAGTTTCCTGGAATCATAAATATTAATGAAGTCAATATTTTATATTATCTTCTATCCACAAAACTTCTGCAAAATATTTGTTATGAAGCAGTGTCTAAAGTGAGTTAAAAGGTGAATGTTGTGCTAGATAGGATGATAACAGAGGCAGCATCAAAGGCAACATTTTCTAAGGTTCTGATTCCTCATGTCTCATTTTTTACAAGCAACAAGGCTAAAGGTCATGCCTATAGCATTTAAGTGACACTAAGCTATGTAGAGTGTTTACCTGAATAGTATCTCATCAGCATTCAACAGAGCTTTCTGTTTAGGATGTTTTCATTAGAAAAAGATGTTTTGGACATCAGGAGACTTCGTCAAATATAGAAATTTCATCTATTAAATTAGGATCCTAATATTACTGTGTGCATTTTGGAAAATAGCAATAATACTTGATTATATTCTATTATGCTAGAGATTATCTGTTCTTTAGTTTTTAACCACAAGGTCATTAGGAATTGGAACAACTTCCCAAAGGTTGCTGTACATTGCCCAAAACTGGAAGCTGCCATATCAAGTTTGTGCGGGGTTTTCTTTTTCCCTCCAAAAGATGTTCTTTAGACAGAAAAGGAATTAATTCAGGGGATTCCTCTGGCCTGCATTGCACAGTGTGGCTACAGGATCACTTTTGGTCTTATGACCTATTAATTTCCAGTGTATTAGATGAACCTACACAATTGGCAGTATGCCCAGGCCTCCCAAAAAGTTCCCTAGTAACTTTGAAATGTGTTGTACGGTAGTAATGTCTAATGCCTCTCACAGGGTAGTTGTGATGTTCATAGTGCCAGCATTCACAAAATACTTAAAAATCCTCGGATTGAATGATTGTGTGTTCCTGTAAGTAGGAGAGTGTTATAACTTAGTTGTGAGTGATACAACTTAGTTACACGGAGTTATCAGTAGACTGAAAGCTGGTGAGGAGTGGGATACCTTGCTAAGAGTTACCTCATTTCACAGTCGCAAGCCTAAACTGGAATTATAATCACTTTTCACTCATGTTGGCTCTGTAATACAAGAGTGAATGAAGTGGCCATCCAGCTTTCATGCCCCGGGCTCAAATAGGTGATAATGAAATTATAAAATGTCTTCTCTCGTTTGTCTTGCTTTTGGTGTCTGAAATCCAGATTATTACCATGAAAACAGAAGTGAAGGAAGACCATTCCTTTTAAAGGAGTTATAATAGCATTTTCAGGTGAGACACTGGAAAGATTAAACCCTGTGTTGTCAAGTTCGCTTGTCTAAAGCAAGATACTGAAATGTGCGTCTGTATGTACATATAGACAAGTAAATAAATAGCTTAGTGTTCAAAAGTGCTGAGCACATTCAGAAGTAATTGAACTCAGTGGGTTTACAAGTGCTTGCTGCCTGCATTACTGTTTTAATATCTGTCTTAAAGACTTTAGGAAAATTTAGGATCAGGCTTTTATGCAATCCAACCATAAACTTTCGTTGTCACACTGCGATTGCATCCCCAGTCTTCTTCCATCAGCCCAGACACAAGTTACTGTTGTGCTGTAGTCCTGGGAAGGGTCATCTTCCCTTCATCCTGAGAAGACAATCTCCTGTCTTCTCAAATATTTGTGCCTCAATCTCAAATATTTGTCAGGTTTTCTGGGACAAGTTGATTTTCTAAATGTGAATTGCATTAACCTCAGTACGAGGTGATTGCTTTGCCCTGTCTCTACAATTGAAGGTGTTCGTAAGGCCCAAACAGGATATGTGGTTTTCTCCGTACTCTGCTGAATTTCACAGACCAATAGTTCACCCCTTTTTTGTGCTTTACTGTGCTTGCAGGTAAAACTGAGGTAACATTGGTTTTTGGTGATTTTTCCCCCCCTGATATTCCAATAAAACAATAATTTTAATAATATGTGGAAACCTAGGTCCCAGCACACTTTGCGTAGGCCAGTCTCAGCTGATCAGCAGGAACATGGGTGATGGCAGGTTGGTACAGCTGTCGTGGGTCACCTGAATGCACTGCTAGGGAGACAAACCCCAAACAGCCTCATACCAAACAAAGGGGTGCCAGGCTTACAATGACAAAACCTTTGATAGTAGACGAGATGGGAGAGGCATGTGGGAAGAACAAGTTCAAGTATTTTAATTTTTGCATGTTGTCATCTCAATTCTCAGTGTGACAGCTCCTGCCTGAGGTGTCAAGCTACGGCACTAGTCAGATGAATTGTAACTTCTGCTTTTGACTTTACTGTCTCTTCTAGTCTCAAACAGGATCATAAAATCATAAAATGGTTTGGGTTGGAAGGGACCTTAAAGATCATCTAGTTCCAACCCCCCTGCCATGGGCAGGGACACCCTCCACTAGACCACGTTGCTCAAAGCCCCATCCAACCTGGCCTTGAACACTTCCAGGGATGGGGCATCCACAACCTCTCTGGGCAACCTGTTCCAGTGCCTCACCACTCTCACAGTAAAGAATTTCTTTCTAACATCTAATCTAAATCGACCCTCCTTCATCTTAAACCCATTACCCCTTGTCCTTTCACTACACTCCCTCATAAACAGTCCCTCTCCAGCTTTCCTGTAGGCCCCTTCAGGTACTGGAAGGCCACAATTAGATCTCCCCGGAGCCTTCTCTTCTCCAGGCTGAACAAACTCATCTCTCTCAGCCTGTCCTCACAGGAGAGGTGCTCCAGCCCTCTGATCAGCTTCGTAGCCCTCCTCTGGACCCGCTCCAACAGCTCCATGTCTCTCCTGTACTGGGGCCCCCAGAGCTGGACGCAGTATTCCAGGTGGGGTCTCACAAGAGCAGAGTAGAGGGGCAGGATCACCTCCCTCGACCTGCTGGTCACACCTCTTTTGATGCAGCCCAGGACACGGATGGCTTTCTGCGCTGCAAGCACACACTGCCGGCTCATGTTTGAGCTTCTCATCAATCAACACCCCCAAGTCCTTCTCCTCCGGGCTGCTTTCAATCCATTCCTTGCCCAGCCTATAGCTGTGCTTGGGATTGCGCCGACCCATGTGCAGGACCTTGCACTTGGCCTTGAACTTCATGCGGTCCGCACGGGCCCACCTCTCCAGCCTGTCAAGGTCCCTCTGGATGGCATCCCTTCCCTCCAGCGTGTTGACCACACCACACAGCTTGGTGTCATCGGCAAACTTGCTGAGGGTGCGCTCAATCCCATTGTCCATGTCGCCAACAAAGATGTTGAACAGTGCTTGTCCCAGTACCGACCCCTGAGGAACACTGCTCATCACTGTTCTCCACTTGGACATTGAGCTGTTGATCACAATCCTTTGAGTGTGACCATCCAGCCAATTCCTTATCCACCGCGTGGTCCATCCATCGAATCCATGTGTCTCCAATTTAGAGACAAGGATGTCCTGCGGGACAGTGTCAAATGCCTTGCACAAGACCATGGTAGATGACGTCAGCTGCCCTTCCCTTTTCCACCGATGCTGTAACCCCATCATAGAAGGCCATCAAGTTTGTCAGGCATGATTTGCCCTTAGTGAAGCTGTGTTGGCTGTCACCAATCACCTCCCTATTTTCCATGTGCCTGAGCATAGTCTCCAGGAGGGTCTGCTCCATCATCTTTCCAGGCACAGAGGTGAGACTGACCGGCCTGTAGTTCCCTGGGTCTTCCCTTTTACCCTTCTTAAAAATGGGGGTTATGTTCCCCCTCTTCCAGTCGGCGGGAACTTCGCCAGACTGCCAGGACTTCTCAAATATGATGGAGAGCGGCCTGGCCACTTCATCCGCCAGTTCCCTCAAGACCCGTGGATGCATCTCATCAGGTCCCATGGCCTTGTGCACCTTCAGGTTTCTTAGATATTCTCAAACCTGATGTTCTCCTACAGTGGGCAGTTCTGCCTTCTCCCAGTCCCTGCCCTTGTGTGATGTTTCACACAACTTGGGAAAAAAAAACCCAACAAAACACAAAACCAAAAAACCAAAAACCAACAACCTACAAGATTTAGCTAAGCTTTGCAAACTTGGAACTCACAGCTTCATGTCACTTTAAATGATAGTTCAAGGAATTGTTTCTTCCTGGGCAAAGTGGTGCACCTTCCCAATCTGATCCTGGAGTGCTTGTTGGTGAACTTCAGCTTGCTGCATTTCAGCCAATGTCAATACCAAAAAAAGCAATGAATTGCATGCTGGACAAGACTTCACTGTTTCTAAAGCAGTTTGATACACACAAACATCTGCAAGTGCTTACAAATGCATATGTAATCCCCACTCCCCTACATTTGCAGATAACTGGATATTGCCATGTTATTTTTCTTGCCACATTTTGACTACTGTTCTATTTCAGTCATAAGAGGCTTGGGGTGTGGGATTTAGTGCCTGTTAAAAGTAATTACCCTTACCATTATCATCAATTAACCCCGATTAATGTCAGACAGAAATGCAAAAATGTCGAACCATTTTCTACGATTCAGTACAGATGAGTTCAAGGGAACTGGTAATGACATCTTCAGGCTGTGCATGAGAAACTCAGGCTACCAAAAACGTAAAAGCTCTCTCCTAGGTTATATACACGCATGACAGTATAGGAGCCTTTTCCCCCATAGGTGTTGCTCGTGGAGGCCAAGCAATTGGTGCTTTCTGTCACCAGGTCACGAGGCTCTTCAGACGGGATCAGATGTGAGTTAAGGGGTGCACGTTCTCCAGCGTGACAGTGCTGGCAGCTTTGCTATCAGCCTGACACGGAGGATGTGCTACAGGCACCGCCTTGGTCACTTAGCTAATTTCTCTCTGTCTTCTAGTACTATTGACTGATTTTCCCAGCATGAGGCAGTTTGCTGTAGAATGACGATTTTGTTAATCTTATAAATATTTAGTGTATAATGAAACAAATGTTATTGAGGCTTTTCAGGTTTTGAATTTTGCTCTTCCAAACTTGATTTTTGCTTTCTGCTTAAGGTCATGGGGGCCTTGCTGAGTAAGGACTAAGCCTTCTGCTTTACATGACATCTCATTGGAAGTGATGTCAGTGCCCTTCTCCCAGTCCATTCCTCATGTAGTCAATGAAAGGAACCCCAAATCTGTTGCAAGGTTCTGTGTGCATGGGGAACACCTCCTGAAGGAAGGCAACAGCTTGCAGGTCAAGGGAGCCGTGCATCAGGAATGAGATTGGTTCAGAGTGACTGGAGTTGCACTTCAAAATAAAAATGAAGAAAAAATATTAAAAAGAGAGTAAAACAGATTCTGCCAAAGAGAGTTGCTTGCTCAACAAAAACCTAAATTAAGTAGCTCACTCAACAATAGGTATTATGGCATTAGTGTGTGCAGTTTTGCTACATATACTTTTCATACATAGCTTTGCTGTTAAACTAAGAATGGGGAATGAAGTCACTTTTACTAAATTAACATTATGATATTTATTATAGTAGTTATATGTAATAGCACAAGTGTACTAATGTTGTTGGCTCATGAATGCCAAGACTCACCCAAGCTCGAGAGTCCTGGCTGTGGTTCCAGGGACAGTGGATCTAAGAAAGGATTTTGCTCACAATGCTCAAATTTTC
Source organism: Balearica regulorum gibbericeps (assembly GCF_011004875.1). NCBI lineage: Eukaryota > Metazoa > Chordata > Aves > Gruiformes > Gruidae > Balearica > Balearica regulorum. The sequence goes on from NC_046185.1 coordinate 71,831,622, forward strand.
TGCAACATTTCCTAAATCAGTGGCTTTACCCTGGCTCTGCAGTATGTAGCTTGGAAACCTAGGGCAGAGCTGTGCATTATGGGGATAAAGCTCAGTTAAAAATATCCTCTGACTGTACCTGCCAGTATACCTCCTCTACATCCCCCCAGCTTCACTCATCACTTTCTGATTCTTTTTATTGACATCACCTGCATCAGGATTTTGAAAGCTTTCAGGGACAATTATTGCATGTGTGCAAGCCAAAGATGATTGTTTTTCATTATTTTGTTAGGATGCAGCATGATAGTTATGACAAATACAGTGACAACTAGATCTCTTTTGTTATTTGAACAGATTTAGTTCTTAATAGAAGGTGACAAACCTCCTTGATCTTTCACTTTTTTTGCAATGTAGCAATGAACATCAGTAATTAGAAAAAATGAGTATTTTTCTAATTTCAGAAAGTGTCACATGAAATATAACATCAACTTTTTTGCTTTATCTTGGTTTTCTACTGTAAGAATGGAATCTGTTTCCATACACAGCAATACATAACACTGCTAGTTATGTTATGAAAGATTATCATAAAAGAGAATAATATACAGATCTTTGAGGTATATACGAAGTAATACTTCATTTCTTTCTATGCTACAAATAGCCCTGGTTACAATATTTTACACCACAGCTGTGAAACTGCTGAATGCATTAGGCTTTAGGGAGCGCGAGTGTGATCTAGTGGTCAAAGCAGAGGACTGAGAATGGGGAAATTTATACTGTAGGTCTGTGTTTGTGGTGGTGTCTAAATCATTCTATCTGATCAACTCGAAGGCAGTTTGGTTATATACAATGGTATCTCAACCATACCTCATGGCTTTCCTGTCTAAAAAACGGAGTGGGAACAAAAATCATTATCTTATTGACCAAAAACATTGTTTGGTCCTTAAGAAAGATCAGTAATATATGCTCCAGAGAAAGGTGCAAGAATACTAAAGCAAAGAGATTTTGAAATAATAATTTTGAATTTCCCCCTGCTGTTCTTTTTGCTTCATATTAAGGCTGGTTTATGCCGTGGAGTACCAAGGCTTTAAATCCCTTCTGAATGTTAAGCTTTGTGAAGTATTTTGATAACTTCAGTTGAGAAGCACTATATAAGCCAAAGTATTATTATTATTAATTGCTTTATTATACAGTACTCATAGATGTCAAGAAATATAAATACTGAGCGTTTGGGGGTTTTTTGCAGCTGTAGGCGTAGTAGGGTTTGCACAACCTGGAATGACAGGCTTGGAGGTTTTTTATTTTTCTGAGTGTTGTTTGCAGAAATACACATTTCAAGAATTTCACTTTTTAAGTTCTTACAGCATGAAAGAGATTTCCTTCTGTATCCCTGAGATAAGTGCAACTATCTCTTTCTCCCTGCTAGAAAGGGAGAAAGTATGGGAAGTGAAGAGAGAGGCTGGCTTCATCTATTGCTACCATGAAGCTGTCTCTGATCGTTGAAACTTTTTTTTTTTTAAACATTTTTTTTGCTGTCTTGTGTAACAATAAGGATCCCACACTTGTATTTTGTCACTTGGTCCTACCTGAGCTTACCAATGAGTGAACTGATGTGGGAATTTCAAAATCTCAGATAAGTCCTAGTTCTGCATTGCATAGAATTTTACTCGTCTCTTTGTGTAAGGTTAATTTTTTTCTCATCATTCATAAGATAAATGGAAGTTTGCAAAAGTAGAACAAAGCATGTATCTGCTAAGCCCCCGATATTTTATTAGGAGTCATAAAAATATGCATACCCCTCATGTGATAAACAGCCTGTCCTGCTCTTGAATGTCAACTTTACCATTGACTCAGTGGAAGTGGCGTCGTCTTGACCTTGATTCCCTCCCCCCCCCCCCCCCCCCCGAGTCCTATATATTTGCACATTCTTGTGAAAGAGGCAATAGACCTTTTGACTCTTCCCTTTTAACTTAACAGTTTGCTAAGAGTGCCAAGAAATTATTTTTGCGTTCCATACCCCCTATTTTTTAAGTCCTGAAAGCCCTCATATATTTTTGTAGTATTCCTAATCTCTGTTGGCCTGCAAGGTGAGAGACTTGGGTTTGGGAAAAATAGTCTCTTGTATGGTAGGTGCACAGCACACGAAACACGGGGCTGGGGCAGACGGTTGAAGATCTAGATCTACTAAGGCTGAATCCCTACTTGAATTCCTGCAGACAGGGCCAGTGATGCTGTTAGTTTTCTCTTTATGATGTACACATAAATAAATGGTGTACACCAGTGCAGTTCACAGTAGTTTCACAGATTCATAGAATGGTTTGGGTTGGAAGGGACCTTAAAGATCAACTAGTTCCAACCCCCCTGCCATGGGCAGGGACACCCTCCACTAGACCAGGTTGCCCAAAGCCCCATCCAACCTGGCCTTGAACACTTCCAGGGATGGGGCCTCCACAGCTTCTATGGGCAACCTGTTCCAGTGCCTCACCACCCTCACAGTAAAGAATGTCTTCCTAGTATCTAACCAAAATCTACCTTCTTTTACTTTAAAGCCATTACCCCATGTCCTATCACTACATGCTTTTGTAACATGTCTCTCTCCAGCTTTCCTGTTAGGCCACAGTCTGGTGTCCCTGAAGCCACCTCTTCTCCAGGCTGAACAACCCCAACTCTTTCAGCCTGTCCTCATAGGAGAGGTGCTCCAGCCTTCTCATCATCTTTGTGGCCTCCTCTGGACCCGCTCCTACAGGTCCATGCCTTTCTTGTACTGTGCCCCCCAGAGCTGGACGCAGTACTCCAGGTGGGGTCTCACAAGAGCGGAGTAGAGGGGCAGGATCACCTCCCTCGACCTGCTGGTCACACCTCTTTTGATGCAGCCCAGGACACGGATGGCTTTCTGGGCTGCAAGCGCACACTGCCGGTTCATGTTGAGCTTCTTGTCCACCAACACCCCCAAGTCCTTCTCCTCAGGGCTGCTCTCATTCCATCCTCTGCCCAGCCTGTAGTCGTGCTTGGGATTGCCCTGACCCATGTGCAGGACCTTGCACTTGGCCTTGTTGAACTTCATGCAGTTCCCACGGGCCCACCTTTCAAGCCTGTCAAGGTCCCTCTGGATGGCATCCCTTCCCTCCAGCGTGTTGACCACACCACACAGCTTGGTGTCATCGGCAAACTTGCTGAGGGTGCGCTCGATCCCATTGTCCATGTCGCCGACAAAGATGTTGAACCGTGCTGGTCCCAGTACCGACCCCTGAGGAACACTGCTCATCACTGTTCTCCACTTGGACATTGAGCTGTTGATCACAACTCTTTGAGTGTGACCATCCAGGTAATTTGGAAGCGATTGCCTTTCTTAGTAAGAAATAGTTAAAGAAATCAGTAGTTGCTTTTGTAATTTTTTGTTGTGCTTTATGCTTGGAAGCTTTTTCATTGTTATCAAAGGCAAGGTCTTTGAATGAAAGAGACTTACTGTAATTGTATGACCTAATTAGAATCAAGCTTCTAATCATACATTTTTCATAAATAAATTAAATGACTTTGCACATTCTTTTCTTCCACTTTTGGATATGTATCCTGAGTCAAAAATGTAGAGAATGTATTATTGCAAATAAATTATTTTCTTTGCCAATAACAGTTTTGCAAACATTGGCATGATGCTGTCTCTTTTGCTGCAAGCTAATGTCTCTCTTTATTAACCACACTAAAAATTGGAATGTGGACGAGTGACATTTTCTTTATTTATACACAGTTTTAATGAACAAAAATGTAGCTTGTTATAATTTATACGATTTGCATGGTGTTAGTTCTGATTAGGTGCAAGGGTATGTATCAATGCTTTTATTAATATTAACTACCGCACAGTTGCTGCTATCAAGAAATTCTTAAGAGTACAAATGAACACAAAGGGCCTTGGCTGCATCTCATCAAGCGAAGTAGATCATCTTGTCAGTCAGTACCTGGCCACAGCCTTCTGACTGAAGAACTCACATGATGTATATAGAGTGACTTCGGATGACTTGGCTGCTGAAAAATTTGATGTGAAGCTGTATGGCAACATTTCTCCAAAATGACAGTAACTTCTGATTACAAGTTCAAGAATCTCTGATTCTTAGAAACAGTGGGCTTTTCGTGTTGTCAGCACAAGGCTGTGAGCACTGCTGCCAGACCCACGCAGCAAACATGCCGAGATTGCCAGCACAGAGAGATTTATCTATGCACAGTTTTGGCTAGCTATGGAAAAGCTGAGATAGTCTCAGGTATGTCATTTAAAGAGAAATCCCAGAAGTAACTTCTTGTTGCTGTGGGTAATAGGTTTTCATTTATATTAATTATATTCATGTCATAACCTTTATGATATTGACTTGATTTTCCCCCCTTTGTCTATCTTACAAAGCTTCCCTTTCTTTCTATTTCTTCATTTGCTACTGTCTAAAAGGGTCTTGTAAAGACAAAAAAAATAAACAAATCTGAGCACTATCAGCGTAACAAATTTCTCAGATTTGCCTGTCAATGTCTGACATATTAACTCATTTCGCTTACGTGACAGTTGACAGGTAGATGTCTCTTTGTTGTTTAAAAGAGACTTTGCTTTGTGTTTCTCCTCGGCCTTTCACTTTTATGCAAAAGTCTCTTATTTCTTTACGCTATTAATATTTTCTACGAATTTGAAGGAAGCCAGAAATTGCTCCTCTTTCATTTCCTTTTCACAAATCCCCTGATTCTTTGTTGTGTACTATAAATACCGCCTGACTGTTTCCAGTGCTCTACCCGGATATTTCAGCAAGCTGAAGAGCCAACCGAGGGCTGCTGCCTGCCAGGCAGATGCTGTAGAAGGATGCGTCCATGTGCATGGAGGCAAGATGAGAGAGAGACATCCTGGCAGGGGCAAGTGTGCATGTTCACTTTGCCAAGTGTCTACTCCAATTACGGAATGCTACCTCCCAACATTTTAAAAAATGCAGCCCCTTCTAAAAGTACATGGAGTACTTCTTAATTGCAGGGAAACGCTCTTTCTTTTAATTTTTTATAAAGTGAAGAATAAAAAATTTAAATGAAAACTTTTAAAGGGTATAGCTTGAAATGTAAGAAGGTTTGGAGTGTTGCTGCCACACATCTGACTCTCAACCCTAACCTGTAAATTGGTACAAGTTTCATTGTGCAGTAATTTAATCCCATTTCCATTACATATCTTCTTCTTAGACTCAAGATGAAGTGATTATTCCTCTCTTTGGTTAGGCAATGTATTTCTTGACTATTACAAACCACAGACTTGAATCAAACTCTGAAGTCATTAGAGTCCAAGAAAGTGCTTCAATGACCCTCACTGATGCCAGTGATCTTGGGAGTCAGCTCTTTTGTTGTAAATGGTACAGTCCTCTTCTATCCAGAAATAGATAATGTACAAAGTAAAAAATGTGTTTGATGATAGTGAGTATAGAGTGGGAAGAAGGTTCAGGACACACAATGCTCTGGAGTCAGATTCACCAGGTTTAATGCAGTCTACTGAAATTAAATGTTTTTCTGTGGTATGTAATCTGCCAGACTATAAGCACTAAGGGAACCTCTACTACAGAAGACCCAGTGAATTTGGTGTTTATAGCAGCCCTGTGAAGTATGATTTCAAGTCCCAAATCCCAATTAGGGATTTGGACACCGTGCTGTAACCCTATAAGCACTAACTATCAGGGTTTTTCACTTGGCAGTGCACTTGTTCACAACATGAACTGGAGGAAAGACATTTCTTTCCTGAAGTTTCTTTCAAGCAAATCCACTTGATCTGGACAGAATGTAGTTCCCTATAAGCTTAAACTCCCCAACTTCAGTCCATGATTTGCTCCTATTAGTTTAAATTGCTTCCCAACAAGTGGATTTATGTGGCTCCTTCCTTAATTCTGCCCATGGGTTACAGGAAAGAGGAAATGAGTTGTCTGAAGCTCCACTAGTGAGTCAGACCACCGCTCCTCTTGAGCAATTTTATAAACCATTGTGCTGATCTAGTCAGCTGAGGTCAAATGTCACGTTTGACGGAAAAATCTGAGTGGAGATTGGCATTTACACAACTGCTTTTCTTCAGCTTTCAAATGCCTCCTCTGCACAAAACAGCAGGGTAACCAAGAGGATTTTCTACCAAAGCCTACTCTGAAATACCTCTGAAGATTCTCTGATTAAGTGAAAATATGCCAAAGACTTACCATGTGTTTAGAAACTTGAAACTCCCACGTGCTTTTCTAAATGCGTTTACAAAACATGAATCATTGAGGTCTGCATTTTCAGAGGTGCTCAAGGATTAAACGTGAAATCCATGAGAAATATGGGTGTTCAAATATTTGGAACCTAGAACCTTCCCTTTTCTGTTCTTACAATTACTTTGTCAAGCCCTGGTGCCTCTCCCTTCTCTGGTGCAATTTATTTCACTGTGCTGGAGAATTACAGATGCATACTAATATTCAGTGTTTTCTTTCTCCCAGTTCAGTTTTACCTAATACATTGTTTCCAGGTGTGTGAAACCCTGGACGCTGGTCAGTGTATGATATCTAACTTACGGATCATTGCTGATGGCATATGTTATTCTCATACATGAAGTAAGACTCCTAAACAATATTTCTAAAGCCATGAATGATGGCTGCAGTGCCTTTCAGAATTTAGTATAGAGGAACTGCAAGTAGTTGAGACTCCATCAAAGACAAGATCTAAAATGTTTATTTTTTTTATTTTTTAATTGCAGGCTAGTAGAAATCACTTTGGAAAAGGACTAAATTAAAAAGCCCAGCAATAATCACTTCATTAAAGTTTCTAGTCCCAAGCTGGAGGTAATCACTTCTTACTATGTGTTTCCAACGTTTTGAAGAGAAAAATTAATACCTAGATCTTATGTCAAATTCTCTGTGTAGACAGACTATTTTTATTCTGGTGAACTGTCTGCTACATCTTGGAACCCATCTGCGAGCACAGAAAAGACTGTCAAAACTCACTAAGAACAGGATTATTTTAAATTAACAAAGGTGATCTTCATTTTCCCCACCACCCATTTGCACTTCAGAAACTAAGGGTAAAGGTGTTCTCAAAGTGAAATCTCTTTTGTTTGGAAATGAATATTTTTATGTGAAGATTTTGTATAGCAAAAATTTCTCATGAAAATCACTATTCACGATACCTCAGTGTGCTACCAGAAGTGGCAAAATTGGTCAACAGCATCAAATATATTTTAGTTTTGTGTTTGAAGAGAGATGTCAAATATATCATCTAACATACACAGTAAGTAGCTTAAAAAAACAAAACATAATTCAGAACAATATATTGAAAATAAGAAAGCTCAACTGGTAACAGTAGCTCATCATAATGTTTCATATTGTTTTTTAGTCTGCACAAAAGATTCTGGATTTTTCAAGCTGAACAATCAAACGATAATGGAAAGCCTTTAAGAATGGGAAGTGGGATGAGAAACATTATTGCATATCTAGGTAGATATTTAAGTCTGTTTCAAAGAAAGAGAGAATTAAATTTTTGACAAAGTTGCCAGCATGTTAAAGCTGAACTGCTGGGAATGTTTTTTGGTAGCTTGTAATAACAGGTATAAATTGTAAGCTCCATGGTTATAAACAACACATACGTGGATGTGTTGCATCTATTATGCAGTATAGAAATCTTCTCTGCACTTCTGCATGTGAATATATGAAATATTTTGGATTTCATAACTGTAAAAAGCTGTTTGCCAGTTAAAGTCAGTATCACTAAGCCTCAACCAGCAAGATTATGACTTTCCAATCCACATTAATAATTCAGTGTGAAATATCTTCGTGACACTTGTAGCCTTGTTAGAGATTGAAAGTGTTTATATTTTTTGGATACATTATATTAAAAGCAAAAAGTATTAGTATGCTGCATGCATCTACATATTCTAGTCATGGTGGATGTGCTATGATATGAAATCTATCATTTTAAACCCAGCCCTGCGTTATCGCTCATGTTGATTTCTGTGTGCAGTACTGATTTGTAACAGGCATCTCATGATAAAACTGCCCTGTCTGGACAGGTGATACAGGTGAAGACAAGTGGTAAAACCTGAACCCCCAACCATATTCACTTCTGGTATCCATATGGGGTATAAGGTTCTTCAAACACATTGGGTTTGGTCCCTCTTGTTAAAATAACTTTTGGGTTTGTGTTTCCTTCGGTTCCTCAGTTTACCTCACATCTCCATCCAGTGCCCCTGCCTGACTCTTTGGGTAACAAGGGGTGCATGCAAATGTCTTTCCACTGAAATCTGCTTTAGTCAGAATGACTTAATGAGAAATGGCCTAGCTACTGTTTGTCAAACTCATGCATGTCATATTTGCAACACAATCAGCCTCTTGAAAGCAGAGGCTTATGTCATCAAGTCTTCCTTTTGAACTTCTGGATTCTCATTAGCAACACAAAGCTTTGCCATGCTGTGGCAACAAATCATATTTTAATAACTGTTAAACCCTTTGAACATAAAGTTTAATAGTAACACTTGCAGGAATTAAATACTTTCATTGAGCATTGGTGCTTATGGCCTAAACCTGTTAGATGCTCACCACCTGCTATCTATCTAAGGTGGGGACGGGGGGTTGCCTTGGAACAGGGGCTGATTGCGTCGAACACCTAACAAATGCATTTGGTAATAGAAGAAAATAGGGTTTCTGTCCCAGAAACTGTCCCAGTTTAAAAACACAGGCATGAAGAGGAGCATGGAAACGGGGCAGACCACGCCAGCCATGCCATCAAGATTCCTTTACCATCTCATGGTAAAGGAATAGCTCCTATTTTTTTAAGGGATGGGGCTCTGTCTCAGGATTCACCATTAGCGGGCAAGGGTTAGTCAAAGACAACTAGAAGAGAAGGTGTGCTGCAAATAGGCCGGAGGAGGAAGGCGATAGCACACACAGACCTAAGCTACAAAGAAATGGTGAGCATTAGTGGAACGGGCGGTCAGGAAGGGCAAGGAACTGAGAGGCAACCTGTCCTGCTGGCTACACGGCTAGTCCCACCAATTCACCACAGTACCTGTGTTTCTGCTCAAGCTTCTTGCTCTGCTAGCTCAGGAGTCTTCTCAACCCACTGATCTGGGTTTGTTTAGAAACTGTGGCCCTCCTTGGAGGAGGAGGAATGAAGCAGTATGGCTGCACACCACATGGCTGTACTGTCTCTGGAAGTGGTTGACCACACTGGGCTGGAGATGCAGAGGTTTATAGGGTTACAACTCTGTCAGGGCTGTGTCATTCCCACTGCACCCTGCAGGAGTGTGAGGGGTTGCTTCCCTGTCTGCTCTCACGTTCCTTTCCTAAAATGCTTCTCCTCAGCTATCGAGGTGGCACTAAGCACCTAACGGGTACCATTAGTCACAGCCCTGACAGCATCGGGGGACATGCTGCGATCCAGCAAGCAGGGACAGCTGTCTCTCTCTGTGATTCTTCTGCTAATAAATTATTTAAGAGCAAATCCCAAGTCCCACCGAAGCCCATGGCAACGCTCTTGCCAACCTACTTCAGAGCTGGAGTTAGTCCTCTGAGTGCTGAAGCATCTTCTGTGATTTGAATCAATAGCCTCCTTCCACTTAAGCCATCAAAACTGTATTTTCATGCTTCTACTACAACTGGAGTATAATTGCTGAGGGTTTGTGTATGCAAAGGACTCTTTTTTTTCTTTTTTTTTTCTGAGTACAAGATCAGCACAGACCAGCAGTGTAAACAGTTCACAGTGATCAGCCCTAATTCTGAGGAGAAATATGGCCATTTTTATTACTAAAGACAACAATTCATGTGCAAAACAGAATGTCAGATGTCAGTGAAAAAATAACCAGGGTTTTTCTCTTGTGCACAATTATTTTTTTTTTCTTCAAAAATGCACAGGGATAAACTAGAAGTTGAAATCTTGACTTTTGCCATACATGTCCTAGCAGCTTTTTATAACTGGTAGGCTCAAAGGGCCGTATAAGAAATGGATTTCCTGTAACTAATTGTAAACACATAGGGAGTTAGATAAAGTTTCCTTACAGTCAATAAATGTTTACAGTCAGTAAGCGACTGCATTAGAGTTTCTGACACTGCCCATCTTTTCAGATCGACCAGTTAACTAATCAGAGACTGGAGCAGTGTGTGCACACATCAGGATGTCTCTGTAACGAGCAAAATACTCTTTATTTTATTGTTCCATGACACAACATGAAAAAGAATATAGCAGAGTGAAAACTCATTTTGTGTATAAAGAACAAATGAGAAGGGTTATGTTAAACCTAAATGTGTAGCAAGTGTGATCTGGGCTTCAATAAGCTAGTAATGCTTTTCCTAAAATACAGCCACAAAGACAAGGCTGTGCCTGTGCTGACCTCTGTGCAATCATTTAATGGCTGTAGCATTCATTTCCACTAATGCTTTCAGTGTCAGTGGAGGATCAGAGCAGAATCTGGCTTTCTGCTGGCAAAAATTCTGCCTGAGAGCCAAATCTCTCCATCCCAAGACCTCTCTGGCAATGTTCACATACACCACGTTATCTTGGTTCTTAATATTCTGCATGCTTCGTGTTACATAATTCCAAACTGCTTAACTCTTTAATACAATATCCAATCATACCCATACGCTCTGATTCATAGTTTTCATTAATTTATACCTAAGGCTACTACAAGGAAGGGATAACCTCTCCTGCTCATACCATAGACCAGTGGCAGAGACAAAGCCTGAGCTCACGGCTTTCTACAGCATTTGTATACATATTTTATACTAGCCTTGTCGGTAAAGGTTTGTCAAAGGGGGAGACTGTAAGATGTGTCTTGGGATAGTCACGCAGTGGTAAAGCAAGCTGGGTGTGACAGGATTCAGAACTGGAAGCTGATGATGACTGAACGGAATGTGATGTGCAGCGTATAGTATAAGAGCTGTCATTATTATAAAATACAAGATTGTATCTGGAGACCAGTGGCGTAACAGTGACTAACCACAAATAAGTGGACTGGAGAGGGCTGGAATAGGTGACCTCCAGAGGTCTCTCTCAACCTCAACTATTCTATAACTCTGTTTCTTAAATAATTTGGGCAGTATGAATAATCCATTGCTTGGTCTAATAAGCCATACAGACAGGATATTATTTTTTCACTTTGAGCAGAATCACCTTTACTGCATATTTGCAATTGGCAGAGATCCTGCCTGCATTCAGCGCTGTTCAGTTGGTTTGCATACAGGTAGGATGTGTTAGAAATACAGTCACTAAATGTGCTGGAGGGGACAGAGAAAGGTTACACAATCCACACTCCTGCCCCAGGACAACCTTTTCTTGTTTGCCAAGCTACCTGAGAGCTGGTGCTAATAGTCAAACATTAATTACTTTGAAATATTTTGCTGATATTTGGAATTAATTATTATAGAACCACAGAGATTGGAAGGGACCCCTGAAGGTCTCCTGTCCAACCTCTTTCTCAAAGCACATTCAGCTAAGGGCCATGTCCTGGTGGGTTCTGAATCTCTCTAAGGATGGAGACTCCACAGCCTTTCTCAGCAATGTGCTCTAGTGTTTGACCACTCTCATGGGATTATTTTTTTTTTTTTAAACTTATATCTAGTCAGAATTTCCCTTGTTCCAGCTTGTGTCTATTGTCTTTTGTCCTTCCACTAAGGACAATCTTCTCTATACCCTATCATCATGTAGTTGTATTATGGTAATGGTTTATTATTTGCACTGAACAGACCCAAAAGAACCAATACTGTGGCCCCATTGCTCTTTTATAGAGCTGCAAGAGGACACCAAAACCCCTTTATAGAGAAGCATATCAGGTTTTGAGTTGTTCGCAAAGTATTTGTGCAAAGGCTATTTCTTCTTGCTTCTTATAGTGCTTTTGAATAGTTGCTAGAGACAAAAAAAAAAAAAAAAAAAAAAAAAAAAAAAGGAGCATTGTCACAGTGCGGTGAAGGGATTAAAAAAACCCTTTTCTTATTTTGTAACATCTGCCAAGGAATGGCAGTGTTACACATTAACACTTATGAATCAAGAAACATACTAACTAGATTACCTGGAGGTATTATTTCACTCTGCTAAAACTTGGAAAGAGCAAGTTAAATTGCTCTGTTTCTACTACTGAGCCTCCATAAAGAAAAGAACCTGAAAAACTGTGCGTCTGTGTGCATGGGTGAGGGGTTAATGCATGCAGTTTGTGTGCGCGGTCCATGTGCACAGTGAGCATTTTATCACTTTACAGTTTTGTGAACATGACTTTCTAGGCATACCTGTCCATCAATGCATATCATTTAATTAATGTGCTCACATGGACTGATGCCCTGCCTTCATTTAATAATCAGAGAAGAGGAAAAGTTACTCTGTAACTATGAATCTGCAATGTGCAGATGGAAAAACCTATGGTTTCATGTGGAAATTCCATGAAATCTCCAGCTTTTAGCTCAGAAATAGTCAGCAGTAAAACCTTGTTAGTTTTTACAAGTTATGCTAATTTTCAAACACAAAAACTTCTATACTGACACAGACTGACCTTAATGCCTCTTGTTATTTAGAAGATTCTGGTCAGCCTTTATGATGGATGAAGATGAACTAAGCCCCTGTATTGGAAATCGGTAGCTCTCCAATGATCAGTGATCACCACCAGGTTACCTGAGATGTGCAAACAAAGCGCATTCCCAGTTAGTACTATCTCCATGCAAGTATTGCTTCCAGAGAGCTAAATTTTCCAAAATCAGGAGGAAAAAAAAAAAAAGATGGAAATCGATTGTGAGGAACCATTTTTATACAAAAATATGAATGGAAATTAGATCCTTAAGATGAATTTATTGTAAGATCAGAAAGCTGCATTCTGTCATCAAGAAAAAGGACTGTTTTGGTGCAGAAAACTAGTCTTGATTCAATAAGGAAGTGAAAACAGCCTTTTGACATAAACAATATATGAAAATGGTGAGGGAACTATGCATAGTGATCAATATAAATAAATTGCTCTGGAAATTGATAACAGGAAGCTAGAAATATGAGGGAAAATCCATGGCAGGTATTTTCTACATATATTTGCTGTAAAAAAGTCATAGTGATGGCATAGGCCCTTCTAAATTGCAATACATAAATTCTTAAAATAAAAAACATTTTTTGGTGCAGGGTTCTGGTTTTAAAAAGAAAAGTGACTTCAGGAGATCAGCTAAAAACATTCCTCCACTTGATGGCAACTGTACTTTTTCATCAGAAGTGTTTTGTTCATCTGGAAAGGAATACATAAGGTATAGTTGATTTGGTAATTACTTCTGGTGAGATCATCAGCTAGGCCAAAAAATGTACTACTACATCTGGGAATGTGATGCAGTACTATATAGCTGCCCCAATCATGAATACATAAAAAATAATACATAGAACATATTCTTATAGCATTATAGAAATATTCCTCAGTGCCCTGGCATCAGGGCTATGTGTTTAAATGGGGCAAAACCTCCTAATGTAAAAAGAAGGGAGCAGATTAGCATGCTATTTCATGTCAGGCTTAGTTTTTAATTTTCTATGTGGCTTTTATTCTGTACTGCTTTGTAAGTAAAAGTCTTTACGGTTCACTTTGGGCTTGGTAGTTTCCTGTTTCACCCATGACCAATTGATAGTATTTCAAACAATCTAACTGAAGAGTCTGCCCTACCAGAATTTGGATGCAGATCCATCGTAACGTGCAGTTTTATTTTAGTGTTGGACTGGGGGGTCATTTAACGCTCTGCACATTGCAGAGCTGTGAGTAGAGAAACTAATTGCAAATAGTATGTCAGGAAAAAAAATATTTGATAAAAATAACAAAACAAAACCCAACCACCACCCCAAAACCCATTCCTTTGGCTATGATTTTTTGTGTATGTTTTTACAGTTTATCCTACAAAGCAAAGACTTTTACATGAATAGCTGCCATTCTCTCCATACCTGATGACCAGCCCATACCACTCCTCATGTTTTTGGCCAACCACAGCCCTATACATTGACCACACGGCACCTACAGCGGGTAGAGCCGGTTAAGCGTGACGAAGGAATATCATGCACCAAATGCAAAGTGTGAGAAAGTGACTTCCACCACCTGTTAGCAGCAGTGGAAGAGGCATCACGTAGAGGAAACTGAGCACAATTTCAGCATTGGGATGATTAGGGACAAGGGATTTCCATGCGTTATTCCTATTTCAAATAGCATGCCTCAACAGGAGGGGATGTGAGCAGAGGCACACGTGTTACTGCGAACCCAGCCCCACGTCCTTTGCACTTCAGGAAACTTCACGTTGGACTTGGCTCGACTTGGGTCCGTGGGCTTGGGGATCTGCCTGCCCAGGTGTCCAGGTCCTGCCGCCCAGCGTGGCCAGGAAACCACTCTGCCGCCGAGTGCCCCGCGGTCGGAGCGGTGCCAGGGCCGGTGCACTGGGCCCCTTTCGGACCCCACCGCCGGAGCCCTGCACCCACCAACGCCGAACGCTGCTCCTGCTGCCGCCCGGGCCAGGCCTCGCTCACGGCCCACCCCGGCCGGGCACACCACGCCCGCCGCCGCCTCCCCGTCCCGGCCCCAATGGCAGGGCAGGCCGGGCAGGCGGGGCGCGGGCACTCCCGGCGGCGGCCAGGGGCGGGAGGCGGGAGGAGCGAGGCGCGGCGGGGCCGGGCCGGGCCGGACCGTGCGGAGCCGGCCGCAGTGCAGTGCCTGCACACAGCGCGGCCGGCGGGGAGGCTCCGCTGCCCAGGGAGAATCGCGCCGGTGTTTCTGTCTGACTTTCCCTCCCCCTCTTCTCGCCTGCAGCCCGGGGCATGGCCGGGGCGCCGCGGGGGGAGCTGCTCTCCTTCCGCCACTTCCAGGCCGCCTGCCCCGCCGGGTACGAGTACGGGTACGGCGGCGGCCTGCGCGGTCTCCGGGAACGCGAGTTCCCCCGGCTCCGAGGTACCACGGGCCAGACGCAGGCGTGAGGGGCGGGCGAGGGGTGGGCAGGGCCGTGAGGGGCGGGCCGGGGGCGGGGGAGGCCTGGTCCGGTCCGGGCTTTCCTCGTCCGCGGGCAGGAAGTTTCTGGTGCGAGGGCGCGGCACGGGAAGGGGCGGCCGCTGGCGGAAAGCACCGGCCGCGCCTCGCCGCAGCCCCCTCAGCGGCACGGCGGCGGGCCTGGAGGCCGCCCCGCTCCCTCGCCTGCCGCACAGGTGCCCCGGGGCGGCCGTGAGCTCAGCAGCAGGGTTTGGGAACGGCGACAAGATGCAGAGCGAGATGCTAAAAAGTGTTGGGGGGAGGCAAATCAAAATGGTAAAACAGCCCGTGTCCAAGTAAAGGTTAGACAGGTCTTTGTAAACTGCTTTTGCAGGTTATGTGGATTTCCACTGCCGTCCCCCCAACATTAAACGTTGCTTGCACGTATTACTTCAAATCTATTCGTGATAGATATACTAAAAGAATTGATTTTACTTAAAGAGGTATTGATGCCCATGATACTAGCACTTCAAAATACTTAGGGAGAAAACAGAGTAGAGAGCAGAGTAAATAACACCAGTTGGGATGTCCTGAACCTGTTACTTACGCAACTCTTTCTGTTAGAAGTTTTGCGTTACTGTTCCTTTTTGTCATTTCTTTGAATTTGGGTGATCAAGTGCAAGGGTGGGCTTTCTCACACACGGGTGTTTGTAGTAAAGAATGGAGTTACACTTTGCCTCTAGAGGGATGTGGAAAAAACCTTAATTTCAAGCCACAGTTTGCAGAACTTTTATTTAACTAAGATTCAGTAAGTTAGTTTCACAGTCTGGTATTAGTCACATTAGTTGCATCAGTGAAAGTTTCGTAACAAGAAACTGCTGCTCCTAAATTCAGGCCAAGATTCTGAAAACTGGGTGTTTTGTAACTGAAACATTGTTTAGACATTTAGGCAGATGACTTCTCAAAACTCCTGAGAATCAGGCTCGTTTCTTGTTAGGCTCCCCAGTTTTGAAATTAAGTGTATCTGCTAATGAATGATGTCTGGTCGACCAGTCTGGGTTCCCAAATGGAGGTCACATAGAAAATTTAGAATATTTCCAGAAAAAGATAAACAAAACCAAATACAGGGTATAAAATAGAATATTTTATATAGAATATAGAATAGAATATTCTATAAATCTATTTATATAGAATAGAATATTGTATTATCTCTCATTAGCTAATTGAAATCGCATAATAGCCTATGGTAAGGTGACCTAGGTTGCGAATTCCTTCTGCCCTTTGTTTTCCCCTTCAGAATTTTAATGTGTTACTCAATTCATAAATTGTCACCCATTCATCTTGAAAGCTTGTCACCTCCATGAGGAAGATCAGTGTCCTTAACTGATCACTTTACATACATGCGGTGTCCAGTCTGGGATTCTTGTCTTAAAAACAGGGGCATGTCTCCTCTAGTCAGGAACTTGTGCCTCCCAGTGATACCAGTAATGCAAAAGGAAAGGTGTCCAGGGACAGGTTCCTAGGCCAAGTGCCTGAGGTGAAGTGTCCCGTGCCTCACCTGTCTGTCTCTCTCAGAGCTGACGAGTTGGACTAGTCGCAGCCAGGGTCCAGGAACTGGCTGACAGTGGAGCAGTGTGGATATTAAGCACTTTGCTTGTGCTTATTCCTTGGCCTCCTTTTATTTAGCCATGTAGCTGTATCCCCACTAGCTGAAGGTCTGGACACACTGATGTTGATGTTATAAAATTACTTTTCAAGCTCTAGGTCTTTGTTGCCTTGCTGAAATAAGAAGAAGGAAAGGTGGCTGATGTACAGTTTAGCAGCAACAATAGTAAGTAAAGGGGCCTTCTTCAGGTGACTTACAAAAAAATTAGTGGGAGTTTCAGGCATTTAACTACTTGAGCATTTTCAGTGACCTGCCAAAACATGCAGGTTGGGGGATGAGGCAGAAGTTTGAGATCTCTCGTGGCCTTGGGTCAGCTTTTTGGGTAAGTCCTGATTGTACACTCATTCACTAAGGAACCCGTAGCTGTTCATGGGGTTGATCTCTGCTGGGTGTCTCCCTACTGCACCAAGATGCTGCATTTTAATCCTGCTACTAAAGAGCAATCTTAACTAGTTCCACTAGGCAAAAGAGAATGATCTCTATTTTTAGGTAGTTAACAGTAATGTCTTGCTCTGCCTGTTTATTTGGAGCATGCCTCAAAGGTCATTACAGTTGGATAAAAATCCAGGTTTTGCTGCTCACTTTTTATGTGAACAGAATTTTTTAAGTCCCTGTCTAGATAGCCATGAATTAAGCCTAATACTCAGTTTTGGAAGTGTCATCTTCTTAGGAGCAGCATGTGAGAATGATAATTACTGCATGTCAATGTCTTCTCTTCTTCCTGATTACAGATACTCGGTGGCATCCACTAAGGACATCTTGTACGAATGGTGCTCTCTGGGGAAGGCAGAAACCTTTTCTGTGTTACAAACCTTTGCTGGCATGGTGCTAGTACTTCTGTTGTAGCTCTAGTAAGAATAGTTGCACAAGTGCCTGTTGAGAAGAAAGTACAACAGGTGTGTGTAGGGAAGACTGTCTACAGGACATACTGCAAACCCAGGGTTTTTCAAAGGTGGTCGTCTACCTGTGGTCCTATCACAGACACTGGGAGTTTCACTCTTGGCTCCATCAGAAGGAAAGTTATGCTCATACTGAGTGCATTGGGGATTTCCCCTTCAGGTTTTGTGAAGGGATAAAAGCAACTACTTCCTTGAATCAGCAGGGATCTGTCTGTCTTGGCACAGAAGGCTTACATATTACCTTTTAAGCCAAAGTTTATCTTCACTTTTGTAATTCAAGGGCTGTTAGCTGACAGCTAGAGCAGCCCCTTCTAAAAATATATGTGGAGCCTGTGAAAGGGATCCCTGTTTCACAGGCAGCAGCGTATGCCCAATATGTGACCTTGACTTTAATCTTGTGAGCAGCGTACCCTTATCTGCAGTGTAGGATTGTAAATTGTGCTTTAGAAATGGATAAAGAAATCAGCGGGAGTTTATAGGTTCTGTTGTTAAGTAATGGGGATGAATATGCTTCTGTGATATTTATCATAGCAAAGAAAATATCAGCTTCAGTTTGTATCATGGTTTTAAAAAAGAAAAAGCTGACATGTGATTTGTGATGCGGCATTTAATCCCAAGATACCTTTCTAGTTTCAGTTGTGTGCCAGTATTCTCCTTTTAGATAGCTGTGTCCATTTCAGTCTTGCTTTCCAAGAGCAATAAGCAGTGGATACCCATCCCCCAAATAAAAGCCAGTGCATATTAGCAATCACATACTCTTTAAGGGCTGCTGACTATTTGAAGATAGTCTTTAACTGAGGTAAGAAGCTCTGTTGCATTTAATGTCAAATGCGACACGGTCCCATAATTCAACAAGAGTCGTGTGACAAATCATGTGTTACTGTCGTAGTATGAACATTTGTGATATGTGTGATTACACACAACTAACAATAATAATGTAGCTTGCCTGTTAAACAAAAAAGAAAGGCAAACTAAGCTTCGAGTAACAGAATTAGCCAACTCAAATGTTGTCCCATGGACTGGTCACCTGTACAAGAGCTTATTCTATGGTTCAGTTAAGGAATAGCTGGGTACTGAATCTGACCTTACACAAAAATAAGACTTTTTACTCATATTGCTGATAATTATTTGCACTGAGACTTTTCCTGTAAGTAGGAGAATGGGAAAAGCAGGTCTTCTCCTGCATGTCAGTAGTCCTCAGTGGCTCAGTTTGCAAAGGTCAGCTCTGTCCTCTGAGAATAGAAAAGCCTATCTGTTTTGTCATGTTTGGGGTAATCTAGCATTTTGGCTGATTTTCAGAAGTAGGAAATGCATTCTGGTATGTCAGTTCAGAGTAATTTTGTTGATAGGTAGCTGATGCTCATAATTTATGAAATTTGTAAGATGAGGGTGCAGTGAGCTAGAAGAGTCGTGCTCACCTCTTGATTGCAAATGTAGGCATGACCTCAGTTTCTCTACTGCTGTGTCAGTTTGCTTGCCTTGTCAAACCAGAAATTCTACCAGCCTTGTGTCTGAGGTTTTTTCTTTAAAAAAAAAAAATGGAATATTTTTTATCCTAAAATAATTTGATTTTTTTTTATATACCTACAGAGCGGGTTTTTTTTGGTGGTTTTTTTTTGTTTTTTAGGCCTTTCTATTTGATCTGGTAGCTGTCTTCTGCTTGTGTTTATGTTACTTTCTGCTGATTTCCTAATTATTAATAATTTTTATTTGTGGATGAATCTGTACTTTTTAATCTCTTTTTTTTTCTTGAAGAATAAGTGACTGTGTTCATCAAAACATTTTATAGTTAGCTGCTTTGAGCAGTATTGTTCTTTGAGCAAGTTAGCAATATACAAGTCTCACCATGCTGTTTAAAAACCAGTTTGATAATGAAAAATAAGTTTATTTTGCTTCATTGTTGTCTAAGGTCTGTGCTAAATCAGAAGCAAGGCATGTGACATTTTTTGCTCAGATGCAGTACTTAATTGTGAGTTCCCTGAAGCCCAGCCACCCATTGCTGGCCAGAATTAAGCTAGACATCTACATTCATGGGAGAGACAGCATCTCCCGGAAAGGTAAGATGATTTCACCCACGTGCAGAGATTGGCATATGTTAATGTTAATCCAGCATTTACCTCTCCTGCCCAAAGGCAGCAAAAGCAATGTGTAGGGGAAGGATGAGGCTGCTTTTGTTGTCTCATTGGAAGATTCTGGGTAGTTAGAAAAGCTGCTAATTGTGCTGGAGAGTAAGTCTCACTGAGTTACTTCACCTCTAGCTCATCCTGAACAGAGAAGAAATCTTCTAAACCTCTTGTTTTGGTGTCTAAAGCTGAGAGCTCCTCTTCCTACCACTGTGAAAGGCTTGTCTGCTCTCTCCTCAGCAGCTGTGAGATCACTGCCTGGTAACCTGCTCCTGTTCTCTGTAGTCCCTCTGTCACAATGTGATTTGATTTTGTGTAACATTTTTTCTTCTTTGGTGAGGAAAAGAAAGAAAAAAAAATTATATTTATTGAAGGAGGCTCCTGGTGGACAGTTTGAAATGCTAGAAGACATCTGGGAAGATCCATTTAGTGGGTGGAGAAGGTATCGTAAAAAGAAGCAGTGGTATGGGAAGTGTAACTGCACAACTCCGTGACAATTGCTTTGTAAAAAACAATATATATGCTCATGTAAAGCCTTAATGCTTCCTGTCGATTTCAAGTCAGCAGTAGTTATCTAAATAAGCTATTATCTAAAGAATTGATATCAAAGAGGAAACGTGTATGGAACATAAATTGGATTTAGTACCAAATGCAGTAACAGCAACTGTGTGATAGTTTCAGATGGTTTCCTCTGCCTACACAGAAGTAACACGTACTGTTAAGGAATTTCTTACCTTGCATTTCAGGGTTCAGAAGACCATCGGTGGTCTGCTCTGTGCAGGACTGATCTTTCAGTTGATCACCTGGAGCTGTGTGACCTTTTACACTTCATGATGGACATAGCTCTTAGTGAAGAGGAGTCAGTAATAATTGTCATTGTAATATTTCAGCACTGAAAAAAGTTTTAGTTACTTTGAAGTTTAATTAGAGGAAAAGAATTCCCTGAAAGATACAGGTAATGTCTTCTCTTTCTTGAATTGTGTTACTCAGAGAATACATATAATTCCATTTTCACTTCAGATTTGGTGTTGTAATACCCATATAAAGATGTTCACTGCACCATTTCACTGGCTCTGTAGTCACCTATGCCACAAAGTACAGGACATTTGAAACTGTCTGGAATACAGAAATGTTGAGCAAAAAAGCAAAGTACCAAACCCTATAAACCTGATAGAGTTGACATGAAGTCACAATTTTCAGGTGTATTTTAGAGATAAATAGCTGATCAGTTTGGAATAGATTCTTTACAACAGGAAATAATTATATATAGGAATCAGATTTTTTTAAATCAACATGTAGAGATTAAAAATACTAGATTTGGAAAGATACTTTATGAGGTCCATAGATGCTACAGGGTATCAGCCACCCATTTACAAAAAATTGCACTTTTAATTAAAAGATACGTTATCTCTAAAATTCATGTGTGCACAAGATGTACATTAGTGTATGAAAGGATTGAAACAGACAGGTGTTTTATTTAGAAAAGCACAAGATGCTTTCTTATGCCTTACTGAAAATTGGAAATGCACCAAAATTTTGTTCCTACAAAATCCCACATCAGTGGTGCTTTCTTCCTTCCATTGCCTTTGCTTCCTCTTAGGTTCTCCTGTTGTCCTCCTCTGTTATGATGCTACTGTATGTGAGATGTGTATTGATTTCTTCCCAGCGTATTTCTGTATATTTCTGTACGATGTATATCTGATTTGGTTTGTGGGGTTTTTTAAATATGAAATGTAAGACTATTAATTAAAGAGTGTATGTAAGTTTTCAGACAGATGTGATCTGTTTCTTGTGTCCCTGCACTTCTACTGGAATTTCCTCTGCAAAATCAGAACCTGGCACGTGAAGCTCTTGAAATTTCCATCCTATGTTACGGTAGCAATTCCCGTATCTGAGCTGCTCACCAGAATTCAAGGGTACTCCCAGTCGAAGGACAAAAAGACAAAGAAAGAGTTGAGAGGTCAGTTCTTGTTGATCAGCTTGATTCATTGCATACTTGGTATCGGAGAGATGCTGTAGAGATATCGCTTGGGTGTGAAAAGACCGTCACTGAATTCAGGAAGACCATACTGCAGAGTGCTGCATAGTAAAAAGCACTGATAGGAGAGGTTGATAAATGGCTAGAAGGCACAATATATTTGGAGAGCAGGAGGCTAGTGGGATGCTTAACTCGGAGATGATATTTAGGTAGTAGGATGCTGAGCTCTCAAATGTCTCAGGCTTTTTATAATAGGTTGTCTTGCCCCAAGCCGCAGGAATATTCAATGCAGATGTTTTCCTTTATGTGACACAAAAATACTTGTAAGGTAGTTGTGGGGTTTTTTTTATTTTTATACTTCACTGAACTCAGAAACTTAAGAACGGAACTAAAAAACTTACTCATATAAATATGTCAACTTGAGGTTGGTATAAGTTATTTTTTTAATTTTCCTAAGTTGATAATGCTGATAGTGTTACCATGTCTGCGTACTGATCTGCACACAAACAATTTGGATCACAGACTGGTTTCTGTCACATTTGTTAGGAAACGGAGATGTGGTTTCTGGAGGTAATGTGGAAAAGGTGGCGTCATGAACCAAAGGTGTGGGAAGTGGATGTCAGAGTTGTGGAGAAATGGGGATAGTAGTGCAGGGAGGCATAAAGACAGGCCACAGAGCAGTAAAAAGTTAGACTTCATTAGTTTCATTGCTAATGAGGCAAGTCATTACACTCCTTGGCAGCCCAGATAGACAGATCCTGTGCAGTGATGCTCTTTGCCCCTTCACCTTCTGTCCTGCTGCAGAGAAGTGATGGTCTGTGAGGTACCTGCGATGGGGATGGGACCCCAGCCAGGCAGCTCTTGTGAGAGTGTCATGCAGGAAAGTGTGAAGTTGCTTTTTTCCTGCTATGCGGAATATACATACAAAATTGGAAGGCAGGTCTTTGGGAGAGAAATCTATCTTATTTTCGTCTTCTTCTTTTCAGGTTTATACTGACTCATTCCTCCTTTCTTGTAGCAACCAGGGGAATATGGCTTTTGCAAGAGAAGTAAAAAAGATGTGGTTTCTGTGCTTGTTCAGATTAGTTCCTGGAGCAACAGGATTTAAAATGCTTTTAAAAGAAAGCTAAGAACATGACTGGACAGGATTTTTGTCACTTATGTTCTTCTTAAAGAGATATCCAAGGATGTGATCTTTTGGTGACGTGGTTAGCTGGGGAAGGACTATTACACCACCAAGCTTACTTCTGGCAATGTGCAGAATAATGCCCTAAATTAAAATTCGGAAAGATGACAGGAAACTCGTTTGAACAAATATTCATTAATTAAATTAATGTTGTGTGAATTAATTTCATTAATGCACAATTAAACACTAAATATCATTGTTCGTACCCCTTTGCAAACTTATGAACAGGTCAGGTAAAGTTACAGAGTCATCAGAAAGTTTGTCCCGTAGTTTCTTCCTGAGGAAGAAACTGAAGCCCAGACTTTTCAACATTTTTATGTTCATGCCACATAGTGCATTAAAGTTGTCATAATTCATTAATTTGGAACTGTATCAGTACAGGGTACAAACGTATGTTGCCTTACTTGTAAGAAAAAAGACTTTATATTGCTGTTGAGTGAATGACGCTGTTCATCTGCTCTGCTGTTCATTTCCCAAGTAACTTATTAAGGAGTGTAACTTACTAAGTAACTTGGGAAACGTGATCAGGAGTCACATTTTTATTATTTGTATATCTGCCTATAATTTCTTTCAGTGTAAACAATCAGAATTGTCACAAAACAATCCTCTGTTAGTATGCAACTTTTAAAAAATCTGTCATCGTCTTTGATTCCTCCCACGCTAGGAAAATATTCGTTACAGATTTAATCAATGAGGAGTGTATAAGCCCAGTGAGCAGAATGGGAGACTTGTCTGAACACCCTGCCTTATCTCAGTTGTGATGGACAATTTGCCTTGATAATGCATGTTGCCTTCTCATGAGACTGGATAAAAGCAGATAAATAGAAGTGGTTAACTAGCAAGAACTCCCTGCCTGATGGACTGAATGGAGTAAAATTAAAGACCAGATGGAAAAGGAGCCTTTGCCAGATGCAGACATGATACTTCCCCCCCACACACACACATAAACTCGGTAGCATTGCATGGCTGGGAAGCTGACCAAATTGCTGTTCAGACAAAACTGTGCGTAGATTATTGCACTCTGATGTTATTTGATCATAGAGTTTGTGTTCACAAACAAATGAAACATTTGATTAATGAATAACAGCTTTTAAATGTATTCCCTCAAGAATGCTAATGTCTGAAAAGTAACATATCGTGGAAGGTGGTCATGAAGTGTAGCAATAGGATAATAATCGTCGTCTTAACGCCTTAGCATAGATGTTTAGCGACAGGTACAATGCTGCTGTGACAGCCTAATAATACAAATGCAGAATGACTCGTTGCCCTTATAAAAAGAAGATAATATAATACTACAAGTGAAGAAAAATATATGCCATTTAAGTTCACTGGAAGTGAACTGGAAGACTCACAGTATGTAGAAATAAACTAAAAACTATGTAAGATGATATGTTTTGTGTAACATGACATTATATGCAAGAGACACTAAAAAGGCAAAAATAACCTTTAAGGGATGGCTGCAAAGGTGTATTTTGAAGACAAAGTAAGGAAATAAAGAGAACAACACATCTGAACTGCACCACAGCTGACTCCTTGTTCCCTGGGAGGAGCAACCCCCATGAATGGGACTCACAAACTCCTTTCCATTCTGTTGTTTACAACTATTTCTGATTTGACTGAGGCATATGTCCATGACAGGTTTTTTTCCATTAATGAAATTAAGCCCTCTGTTTTCAGGATTGTTAACTATTCAGTTAATGTTCAATCAGTGAACTTAGTATTTCTTCAAACTTGCCAAGAACAGAAATATAGAAGGAAGGGAGAAAAACTATGAAAGTTGTGGGGTTTTTGGGGTTCATAATGACAATTTAGGATTTGATACTGTGAAGTATTTTCCTTGAGAAGGATTGATCATGAGTCATGATTCCCACTTCAGTTGCATTCCTTAAAACCTCTCAGTGTCTCTAAAACACTGAGCTGAAGGAAGAGGACGGGTATGAGTAAGGGGGAAAGGAGACAGATATCTGGGGACAAAAAGTAAGCTTCTTTAATATTCCTTTTACAACCACAAAAAGCCATTTCAATAGTAACTTTCATAGCTTATTATCAAGTTTAGTTTTAAACATTTCATCTTCTATTTCTTTTGAGGCCTAGGGCTTTTTGGTTGGAAAACAGAATTTAAAGTGATCTTTAGGTGATAAATTACTGCTTGGATAGAAATAGGATTTCTGAGAGTGCAGAAGGAAGTAATGATGATTGCGTTCAGCCTCGGTGAAGCTCATCTGCAGAGCACAAAAAGCATCACTGCACTGCAGGACTGCGGAGCCAGGACTGTCTTCTAGCGTGCATTGCCATGTCCCTGGCTTCATCTGATCTGCTAGGAGAGATCTGCGGACAGAAGATGAAGCCTTCCTGTGGTGCTCTAGGAACCCTCCTGGAGATGTAGGCTGTATGAAAACAAACCCTCCCTCCACCCCATTTTTCAATGTCAAGTTGCCCAGAGGGTCTAGTCCACAGAAATGCTGAGGGGCGAGGCCATCTATTTTTCTTAGAACTCACCCTCTTGGTTATCCTTAGAAGCCTGTGAGAGTATGAGGTTGAGTACTTCTTGAACAACAAAAAAGTATAATGATGAGTTACATCGATATGGTTTTTACTGAGTTTCCTTTCCATCTGGGATTTTTCAAGGGTTGGGAGAAATCTTCCTGCCCCCCAAATGTCAAATTTAAAACCACTTGCTTTCATTGGAATGTTTATATTCTGATTAGCTCTAATGAAAGGCAAAACCAGCTTTTTAGCCTATGGGACCTGAAGCGACTCATTAAAAAAAAATTATGATAACCTCTGTTCCTCTGAATGTGCAGACTGTTCACAGTGTGTAACGCTTGTTTGGAGGCACTCAGTCAATTCTCCGAGCTTTGCATGAGCGTGACAGCTCCTGAGCGATTAAATAGCTGTTACCATCAGAACTGTAATCAGTTTTTCTTCCATTTCTGCAAGTACAGAGAAGGATAGGTGTACTTGTAAAGTGTCATGAGGATTACACTGCAGCACTTTCTGGATAAACTTCAGTGCCACTGAAGTGGGGGAAACTGTACCCAATAATCTCTTGACAGCTGTCATGTTTCCAAAAGTGTCTGATCAGATCTTCAAATCTGAATGCTAGATACCTTGTGGGTGCAGCCAACCTCTAGTCAGTCACTTCTGCTTCTGTTTCCTTCTGTTCTAGTGGTAGAAATGTAATCATGTATAAAACTAACCAAATAGCAGTTAATTAACAATGATCTCCTTCAGTTTTTGTATTTCAATGTTACATGTAAAACTATTTATAATGAGTTGGTATTAGGAAGGTAGGGGTAAACCTGCCCTTGGCTAGTTCCCACTTCTTCAAATGCCTCCAAAACTTCATGTTTATAGAACTTAATGTGTCTTTTAAAATTGTCTGGATTCTTACATGACTTGTATTGAAACAGCATGAGAATTTCTCAAATGAGTAAAACTGATATTTATAATACAGTCATAAAAAGCTTCCAGATATGAGGAGCATGGTGTGGAAAGGATTTCTCTTTTTTCCTTTAGGACAAGAGATTAGATTTTACACTTTTTTTTTTTATATAATCTATCTACTTGACTTGTGGTCTTTCTAGTCAATATGCATCTCCATTTTTTCTTTTGGGGGGAGCCACAGATTGAATTTGCGCATAGTTTGAGAACATAAATAGCTGAGTCCAGAGGAGAAATTTTACTGTTTAGGCTATTAATCTAAATTAGTTGTGGACAGTGTTGTGTGCATTGAATCTACTTCACTGCACTATGTACTCCTTGTGGAATGACTCAGAAGAAAACAGCAGTCCAGTCTAATGGATATAGTCTCTGGATATATGTTGGTTGGGGGTCCCAGCTTGTAGACAGGAATATGATAGGAGAAAAAATGAAACGCTAGAGAAAAAAGGCATATAAGAAAGAAGCTGTTCCTATCAAAACTGATTGTTTCTTACTGTCTTTCCACTGAACAGTCATTACAATGGGTATATATAAAAATATAAACATAAATATAAATACATGGAGATATATATATAAAAATCCATGAATTTTAGTCTCACTGTGGTGAGAACACAAAGTGCCTAATAGTCATCTTTCTTAGCAGAAGGAAATAAAAGTGTTTCAAGTTGGAAGGGGGGCAGGGGGAAATAGATCATGGGGTGGGCATTGGGAAAAATATACACTTAGTGCCTTTCTTGTATCCCTCTGTCAGCACAAGTTGGAGTAGGGAAGCCCATAGTTTGCTCCTGTAGAAAATAAAATTTAAAAAAAAAATCTGTGTACACCGTGCAATAACTGATCTCATGAGGTTCACTTTATCACTTTATCCTGACTTTCTGTGGAGGCAAAATACTGGATATTTGGTTTATACAAAATACTGAGGGATGCTCGCTGTCCATCTGGAAACAAACTTCCTCGAAGCAGTTAGCTCACAGGAAACACGCGTGACATTCTGCGCAGCCAATTGCCTGGGTTCGTTCTAGGTTGACTATTGGGGAGCCATTAATTGCATTATGGTAGTGACTACGTGACATAATTAGGTATCATTACCATTCTGGTATTTATGGCACAAATTTGTAGAGCAGTTTTTAGAAGTAAATAGATTTGGAATTAAACATGTAGAACCAATTGTATGCACTGGGTTAGATGCATTCTTTGAGTTATCATTATGTCAGAATATTTTGACCAAGACTTTTTTTTCCTCCTTGATTGTTTGAATTTTGGATACTCTAATTTGAAAGGTCATGGGGCAGATTGAGACATCTGGCTGAACCAGATTTACAATGGATGTGATCTTACAGTTCTTTGAAAACCAGGTCCTTCTTGAGATAGCTGTAACTAAGGACACAAATGAGGGCACCCTAACATACTAATTTTAAAATTTACATTTTTATTTAAACAATTTGGTTTTATGCTTCTTTTGCTTAGAATTATAATCTTTTCCCTTACATTTTCCAACCCCCTGCCCCATGTCTTGTCCTTTCTGTGCTCCACTGGGAACCTTTACTAAGTATTTTAGAAGGTGGTTTTGATATGTTTAGGTGTTTCATTTTTACGTCTCCTGGGTGATCCTTTTGGTGAAAAATGTTCTTGCAGTTTTGCTAAAAATAAACAGGAATTACAAATGAATTTCATCTTAATGACAAAGAAGTAGCTTTAAAATGCTAGTGATAAGAACCAAAACATACTTTCTTTGAGGGAATATAGTAATATTATGCCCGCAAGCACGAATTCCACAAAAAGTAGAATTTTTCACGATATAATAAGAGCTCATTACAGAAATTCAATCGTATTCTGTCATGTTACTTCTAGTTACAGTTTTTAGACTAGCAAGTCTGAGGAAGTATCTGAAAATTAACAGCACAGAAATTAGCTCTGGAATATTAGGAAATTACTATTACTTTTCCATTCATGATAATACTGTTCGTTATTACTTTGATCATTGTCATAAATAAAGTTCACCTTGCTTAGAATTCCTCTCCACTCTCGCTTCCATGTTACAGAATCAATTCCTGAATTTCTTAGCTTGCATAGCTCTCTACCTGCCACCTGACGTCCTTCTTTGCCTGTGTGAGGAATAGGTGTGCTCAGCAATCTCTGGTTTGCACGGCATTGGTAGAAATGGTCTGTAAAGAAGGACCAGGCTTTAGCATGGGCAGGGAACGCCACCAACTCTAGCACTTTGGTGTGTTTCTGATAGTTACGGAGACTCCAGGTAGGAAATTGGTACTCATACTCAGGATCCAATCCCGTAGTCAGTTCTGGAGGAAGAGTACGCTATGTGTGATTTTATCTTGATAGTATTTTCAAGTATCTTGTGTCATAAACTGAGTAAGACGCATTATATGAATGGTGTGTCTGGTCTTGTCATTTATTCAAATATGGCAAGACTATACATTTTGTGGGGGAAGACCTTGATTTTTAAGTGCCTAATGTTTTCTCAGCTGCCTTGAGGCAAAACACAATGCAGAGTTGTGTTTTTAAGCTCAGAGTTCAGAGATTAGGGAAACTGTGGAATATTTGTTTTTCCATGCATAATCTTTTATTCATTCTCAAAGCTAGCCCAGTGTTAATGAGGCCATTTGTATTTAGTACTTTGAATAATTTATGGTGAAATTATAATTCTCTTTCATTTCTAATATCGTTAGTATTGAAAGAAACCCTTTAATTGAGAGGAATTATACTGTGATTTAGTGAAGCGCAGCAAAATATTCTTTAGGTGTATGGTTATAAAATTGGGATAAAGTTGTAATTGCTTTATTGCTGTGTCCTTAAAAAAAAAAAAAAAAAAAAAGGAGAAGCAAAAGTATCCACTGGAAGGTTGTTACCAAACATGAAATTCTGTATATTTATACCAGTAGCGTCAGTCTATACCAGTAGCATCAGTCTATTATTGGGTTCATGATGCTGAGATATTTGTATTCTCTTAGTACTAGCATAACTCGGATTAAATTCACAGGTGCCCCAAATCCTACTTTTATTTAAACGTAGAGCATCCTGATAAACAAAGTTGCAAAGGAGAAGAGTAGTTGACTGAATGGACTTGCATTGAGCCGAACAGCATTAGAACTCAGACCCCTGTACTGGAATTCTCTAGTGAATGCAAATTTATTCAAGTTAGAAGTATGCCTAACTCTCTTCAAAGATATCCACCACTAACTATGGTTAATGTAGATATTTTAGATACCTTTGTTTTGGTCTGCCTTATTGGGGGGGGGGGGTGGAAGAGGCACTTTAAGTATCTTTTCTTTCTTTACCAAAAAAAGCCCTGACAAAACCCCCTAACTTTGGTATGTTATCAAAAGTTGGTATTGCTTTTGTTGAGTGTTGATGTTGTTCTGTAGATGTTAGTTTTGACTGAGACTGAAAGCAGATGCGATGACTTCTAGGTTATCACTTTGCCAAAAATATCAAAATGTAGTTAGATAAGCAGTAGAGAAGAGAAGGTGGAAAAGAGCTGTAAGGGAAGAGTCTCCAGATTCACATCTGCTTTTCCTTATGTTCTGCTACAAGGAGCAACATGAAAATACTAATTATCCTCTTAAGGGAATACTTATGTACACATATTCATATACCCATCTCAGTACTGCATACACAGGCATATTTGTGCATATTTGTAAATAACGGTGTATAATATGTGCTTGGAGGAAACACTCAATCACCTGGATGCCTTGAATAAACTTCTGGAGCAGTTCTTCATTCGATGTAACTGACTCTAGTAAGCTGATTTATGTCATTCTGAGATTCTGTTGCTGTTGC
The DNA here is from genome assembly GCF_011004875.1 of Balearica regulorum gibbericeps. Lineage (NCBI taxonomy): Eukaryota > Metazoa > Chordata > Aves > Gruiformes > Gruidae > Balearica > Balearica regulorum. The sequence continues at coordinate 71,861,597 of NC_046185.1, forward strand.
CTGTTATTATAGCCCTCCTACTCCTTTTGTCAATGGATTATTAAAGATGTTGCACTTTTTGAACTGATACCTGGACTTCTAGAGAGTGCATAAATACCCCAGAGACTGAAGTTTTTCTGTAGATGCCATATGATAAGATAGCAATATGAGCAGTGCAGCATTTCTTATTCAAGAAGGGAAAATTTCACTTGTTTCAAAGGTCATTTAAGCTTCTGTGCAGATCATAACCCAGCTCTTTAACCTGGCCTGGAACCAAAAAGGTAATCAGTGCAGTATGTTTAGGAAGTGCTGATTACAGCGTATTTGTTAATGATTTAACTCATACAGAGTTCAACAGAGCCTCATAATTCCTTCAAAGCCTCAGAATCAGACCTTGATGCATGTTCTCATGTTTCAATGGAGCTTGCTTCTCTTCTGCAGAGGTGAGGTCTCTGTGACCTGAAGGGAAAGCTCTACTCTGGTTCATTGTAGTACAGCTGGAAACTCAATCAGACTTCGCTTGGGTTCCTTTTGACTCACTAGACTCACTAGACTTTAGAAAATACTTTTTTTGTCCTGTTGCAGCCCTTCAGAGGCCTGAGAACCCAACGTCTGAAATGATAATGTCTATATCCAATGTAAGGTAATGCCTCTGAAAAAGCCAGAAGCTCCTTCTAAACACCTATATAGCAGTATCACAGAATCAGAGAATCAGAGTGACAGGTGTTGGAAGGGCCCTCTGGAGATCATCTAGTCCAACACCCCTGCTGGAGCAGGATCACCTAGAGCATATTGCACAGGATTGTGTCCAGGCAGGCTTTGAGTATCTCCAGAGAAAGAGACTCCGCAAGTTCTCTGGGCAGCCTGTTCCAGTGCTCTGTCACCCTCAGAGGAAAGAAGTTTTTTCTCACATTGAGATGGAACTTCCTGTGTTCCAGTTTGTGCCCATTGCTCCTTGTCATAGAATGGTTTGGGTTGGAAGGGACCTTAAAGGTCACAGTTCCAAACCCGCTGTCATAGGCAGGGACACCCTCCACTAGACCAGGTTGCTTAAAGCCTCATCCAACCAGACCCTGAACACTTCCAGGGATGAGGCAGCCACAACCTCTCTGGGCAACCTGTTCCAATACCTCACCACCCTCACAGTAAAGAATGTCTTCCTAACATCTAAGTAAATTTTCCCTTCTTCAGCTTAAAGCCATTACCCCTTGTCCTATCACTGCCTGCCCTTGTAAGCAGTCCTTCTCCAGCTTTCTTACAGGCCCCCTTTAGGTACTGGAAGGCTGCTATAAGGTCTCCCCAGAACCTTCTCTTCTCCAGGCTGAACAACCCCAACTCATCTTTTCCTGTGTTCACAGGAGAGGTGCTCCAGCCCTCTGATCATCTTCATGGCCCTCCTCTGGACTCACTCCAACAGGGCCATGTCTTCCTTGTACTGGGGCCCCCTGAGCTGGACGCAGTGCTCCAGGTGGGGTCTCACAAAAGCAGAGCAGAGGGGGAGAATCACCTCCCTTGACCCACTGGTCACGCTTCTTTTGATGCAGCCCAGGATACAGTTGGCTTTCTGGGCTGCAAGCGCACACTGCCGGCTCATTGTGAGCTTCTCATCAATCAATACCCCCAAGTCCTTCTCCTCCGGGCTGCTGTCATTCCATCCTCTGCCCAGCCTGTAGTTGTGCGTGAGAGTTGTGCAGGACCTTGAATTTGGCCTTGTTGAACTTCATGCAGATCCAATGGGCCCACCTCTCCAGCCTGTTAAGGTCCCTCTGGATGGCACCCTTCCCTCCAGCATGTCTACCACACCACACAGCTTGGTGTCGTTGGCAAACTTGCTGAGGGTGCGCTCAATCCCACTGTCCATGTCTCCGATAAAGATATTAAACAGCACCGATCCCAATAGCAACCCCTGAGGAACACCACTTGTCACTGGTCTCCACTTGGACGTCGAGCTGTTGACCGCAACCCTTTGAGTGTGACCATCCAGCCAATTCCTTATCCACCGAGTGGTCCATCCATCAAATCTATGTCTCTCCGATTTAGAGACAAGCATGTCATGCAGGACAATGTCAAATGCTTTGCACAAGTCCAGGTAGATGACATCAGTATCCAGCAGTAGATTTTTGCTGTCTGAAGTTAGCGTCAAAGTAATGACCAAACCTCCAAAAGCTGTGTCACCTGGTAACAGTCCCTTAGAGAGAGGATCATAAGCTATGTGCTTGTGTCAACAGCTCAAGTGATTTTTAGTTTTCTTTTAGTAAGCTGTAACATGCCAGAGATCAGTGAAATGAAAAAAAATAGAATATCTGGAAGCTGCATGCTGTTATTCCTATTAAAAGCAGGCTGGTTTAGGTAGATTTCTCTGACATACTGCTGCATTCAGGCCTGGTCATTAGGAAGCTGGTATTTTGTTACTTTTGTCAGAACTAGTTAACAAAGCTCTGCAGCTGTCATACTGTCACAGAATTAAAAACTGTGGTTTACTATAACATTTTTTTGATAAATGTACTTTTTCATTCCTAGCACATTTCTGGAAATGGTTGTTGAAGACTTTGAGACTATGCTTGGGAAGACCCCTATTAAATGGAAAATAAACTGTAGAAACTAAGTTAGGCCAAATACAATAAGGTATTAACAGAACATTTATGCTAATGTATAATTACATTCCTATTAAAATACTGACAGAAACCTGTTTGTGTCCGTTATACATTAATTTTTTTAGTGGGAAAAATCTTGTTTTCAAATTAGGTGATGTTTTTTGTATTGAAGTATTACATTGTTTGTGGAGGTATTAGGAAATTATAGTCAGTGCTGAAAAATTTTACAAAGTAATTCTCATTTCGGGAAAAAACCCAAAATAAGAAATACAATTATTTTGTGAGTTGTATTATTGACATCTGTATGTCTAATGCAGTCTGTGAACTTCAGTAAAGGTAAAGCAATTGAGCATAATCTTATCATTTAGATTGGTCTGTTTATAGTTGTGAAAGTTTCACTTGAGGTAGGAGCTTGGATCAAATTACTATAAAGTAAAACTGGCTTGCTCTGTGGGGAATTGGTGCCAAAAGATGTTATGATGGAAAAATGTTTAGATTAACCCAATACATATGCACTAGAAAAGCTTATGCATAGTTTTTCATGCATGCTTCCCACCTCCCTCATAAAATCTCAGTATTTCTGTGTCTTATTAAAATGAAATTCCCACCAAACGTTGTATTAAATCTTAAGTAGTTACTCAGAAGTGATACTGAAACTCCTATACTTAACATTTCTTTTTGCGCTATAGAAAACACACTGAGAAATTGTTGCTATCTCCTGTTTGTGGTTTCAGTTTATGTTGGTGACTGGTCACTGGCGAAAAAGTGATACAGGAGCATTACACATAGACTTTTCAAGCATTAAACCTCTTCCTGGTTTAATAATGCTGGTTTTTTTCTGACTACTAGAACAATTAGGAATATAAACCAGGTAAGAAGTAACAGGAATATAAGCCAAGAGATATGGATGTATTGATCAGAGGAAGTATTTTTCCAGTAAATTAGGGAAAATTTCCAAAATTCTGAGATCTTCTGGAATGTCCATTCTGCTCCCTCACCCCAAGCTCTCCATCTCCCTGTCCCTCTCAGCGAAAGGGCTTCCAGCTGGAAGAGGTACCACTGGGACTGGAATGGCTTGTCAGATTTATCATCCATTAGAGGTAAAGGAAGATGGCATTTTTAGACAGATCAGGTGGAGAGGTGCTACTGGCTTGCCAAGGGAGAAATACCTGCTGAAGCTGAGTGAAGACAGGTATTAAAGCAAAACAATGCTGACATAGGAGATATAAGAATACACTGACAATGAAAAAACGTAGTCTAGAGGTTAAGATGTACTTTCTTACTAGGAGGTTGCGATTCTGAAGCACCGTTCTGGTTTGAGCAAGGTAGACTAACAACCTACCTATTTTTTAGATGGAGGTAGCTTGGTTGATGAGAGTAGTTGAGTGTTGTAGCAAAGGAGGGCCAGGAGAATCTTCTCAGATTTCTCATCTTCTGAGAGTGGGGTTCTGACCAGCCATCCTCACAGTCTTCATTTCACAGTCTTTTAATTTACATACAGTTCCTCTTGGTAACATGGTTATTTGGTTTTACATGTTTGTCTCTGAAAGATAGTCCAAATTTATGCTGAAGGAAAACTTATGTTTCACTTATGTTTATATCCCTGAAATTGATCTTCCCTATCTGTTCCTGGCGATGGATTGTTTGCTGTATAAATAAATCAAGGGCTGTAATTGTGGGGAACCTCACGTACACAGAATTGTCAAGAACTTCCACTGGAGAATACCTTTAATACCTGTTTGTAGTAGCAGCAGCCCCTTTGCCAGAAGAAGCCATCAGAGGGAGGTGCTGTTGGGTTTGCCAAACAAGGCATTACACATCATCATGTCATTGGGAAGAAGTGATGGCTGGGAAGTACTTCTGTAGGGCCTCAACAGTCAGGATAACCGATTTTTGCTGTCATTCACTGCTCATTGCATGTACCAGTTCTCATGCGGGTGTTTAATTATTGCTGTGGTGGCATGTTCAACCCAAGGCTCTAGCTCACAGAAGCTCACAGTGATTTGAGTATTTCTGTATCAAAATGAGTTTTAAGGAAGAAGGGAGAAAAAAAGGGTTACTTTTTGGTTTTCTGTTGTTTTGAACTTAGTATGTCTTTCTCCTAGTGTTTTTGGAAACCCATAAAATAATTTAAAAGGCCTTCTATATATCACATTTCGTTTGATATATTTTGCAGGGAATCTTCAGAGTCACTAATTTGTCCTAGATTTTATATGAATCCAATTAATTCAGGTCACAGAGCAAGAAACAGGACTAGAAAAGTCAGTTTCAAACATTATCTTGGCATGTTGTTGTAAGCCTGTGGCTGTTTTATGGGAAGAACAGGAAAAAAAGTAGAGCAGGAGAATGCTACTAGAATGTTTAGCTAATTGCTGCTATTATAAATGATTATTATTAAGCTTCCTTAAACATTGCTTTTTACCATTGTGTTTTCAGCTCCAGTGGAAATTCTGAATGCCTCTTTCCTACACAAAAGTGAACGTTTCTGTGAAAATTTCAGCAAAACCAACGAAGGCATTTTCCAGTAATAGAAAAAAGGGGAATATGTTTTCTTTCAACTCTTCTTTCATTTGATCAATTGCATCAGAAAGAAAGAAAAAAAAAAAAAGAGACTAAAAGATGGTAGTATCTTCACTAGGGAGGCGTGAAAACTAGTTTCGGTTTGGGGGAGCTACAGTTGTTTGAAGACTCGCATAAATATGAATCACTTGTGATTTATATTTCATCCAAAGACGACGAGACGGTAGGCTGCAGTATGTTATTTGCATGTAGCTGAGGTATCTCTGATTCATGCCCACAAGTAAGGCTTCAGCTGGTCTGGAATGCAACCTGTTAAAGGTGTCTGTGGACATAACAACACTGACTGCACTTGATATTTAATCATGCCCTAGTGATCAAAAAATAAAGCTGTGTCTTACAGGTAAGCCAAATGGATGTAGGTGGGTGCTGACTGATCCCTTTACTGCGGTCTCAGCACAGGAGCTGGCAAATGATGAAATTTGATGGCATGTATTTTTTTTTTTCTAGAGCTCTGAAAGATACATTTCACAGGGTTGGATGTGGCTTCTTAATAAATGTGAAATCCTTGCTTTCTTTAGCATTTACATAGACCTCAATACCAGCAAGCTGTAAATATATGCTGCAAGTAGGGGCTCACGTACACAGAAGAGTGCCAGTGCTTACTCCAATAACCCCAGCCGCCTAAATAGCTTTTGTGGAGTCAGTATGGCCCCTGCTGAGGAGTACAGCAAGCGAAGAGGGTATATGGTACTGACTGTACACTGTTTTAATGTTCTGTCTGCTTTGCTGTAGGTAATAATGCAATGAGAGCAAATAATGCAAGCCAATAGCACGTGAAGAAAAACAATGGGAACTTATTACGGATAAATGTAATTGCACATTTCATGCTTTGCTTTTTGTAATCAGTCCGTCAAGTCAAACACTAAAATACATTAATTAAACACCAGTTTCCCACAGAACTCAGTAACTTGTTAGCGGCCCTTAAAATACTGATACCATTATCCAGGTTTCTTGCAAGTCCATGCGGATCAGCATTTGGCAGTCAGGTCAAGCTGTGATTACTCGAATTGATGAACTCTTGAGGACTGGCAGTGGGAAGCAGAATGTGCCCCATGGCTGCGGGCTGACTGCTGTGTTACTTCACCCAGCCTGTAGCAATTAAGTCAAATCATGCTGAGGAACAGGGTCTGCATGGTAGCTATTCAGGCTTTTGGCATCTATGTCCTTGTCCATCAAGCACTATGCTTTTGTGGTCTTTTGAAGAGCTCCTTGGCCCTAAGCAAGGGAAACAAAATATTACTTTGTCTAGCAGAGCAGGAGTGTTTCAGTGAGAGGCACGTTGTTATTCAGAAAACATACTCCGGTTTTGATAGCTTTTGTCTAAGTCAATGCCAAACAGAAACCAAAGGTACAGAGAACAATATTCACTAAATGTTTAATCTAGAAAATATCTAGTAAAAGCAAATCTCAAGCCATGTTTGCAGATTTTTTTTATTATTTTGTTTTTGCTTTTAATGTACTTCATTAATGGTTTTGCAGAACCAGGATGTGTGGACATACTATGCCCTGTATCATCATGAGATTTCAGGCACTTTTATAATGTTTTTACATATTACATAGTTTTGACATTTAATTTAGGAGCATCTCTGGGGGGAGCTAAGTTCTTATGCAGTCAATGGAAAGAGAAAGCTGCCTCTAAAGAACTTCTTAGATGACTAAAATAACCTGCGGTACCTAATGTGATACTACACGTTAAAACCTCACTCTGTCCAAATGGTATCACACTTGTCTACAACCTCTGTAGAGCCCTCTCCTCTGTATTTTGTCACTTGGTTGTTCCAGTTTTCTCTTGCTTTTCTTTTGGTGTATGAAAATCTGTCATATCTATCTTTTGACAGATAATGCTTTATTTTGCCTTCAGCTTGTTTCCATATAATCTATTTCATACTGGTTTTGTTAATACTGCTGTACTTAAGATATATACTGTCTCCCTGGGGCATTGGCTGTATCTACTTTCCAAGTAATATTGTGTATATAATCCCACTGAATTGCAATTATATCCACCAATCAAAATTCATGACTCTGTACAGTTGCTGCCTTGTAACTACACATTTCATTCTTCATTATGAAACTTGTGGCAATGTAACTGGCAGCCTGTAATCAGCTGGAGTGCAGGAATTTTCAAGTGCTGGGGCTGTGAGAAAATCTGTGAAGTCACGGCGCAGGTTGGCTTGTTTTGGCGACCGTGGTAGAATCATAGGATGGCAAAAGGTTAAGGAGGTGGATGTAGAGCAGCCACATGCAATGTAGGTAAATTGGTTATTTTTGGAAGTGATACTCAGTCAAAGTGCAGAAATGTGTAGCACCAAGAAGCAGGTATTTTGGGTCCAAAAAATTAATCCAGGTGGTTTCTTGTTGCCTTGTGTATTCTGCAGGCAGTCAGTCTATGCATAGTCCAGTGTTCTCACTTGGTCTTACACTTTAATTTTAAAAAGTTTCAAATTAAATTATCTTTATTTTTTCTCATTTAAAAGATAGAAATGTTCAGTTAAACCGAATGGTCCCCTGGTGTTTCTGAGGCTGCACATGCATGCCTGAAGGTTTACAAAGAGCCAAGGCAGGCACCCAGCGATGGCAGATGTCAAGAGGTGAACTGTAGCACAGGAGTGCAGAGAGCTGGGCTGGGGCTTTCTTCAGCAGGACAGACTGGCCTGTGTTGGTTCCCAAAGAGTTCCCCATACAAAATTAATCTGCAAGAATATTAGCCTGTGAATATTACAGCTTATGAACTGATACTCTTACTGAGTAACTTTCCATAACTAATGCCGAAATATTGAGTGGTTTTCAATTCTCCCATAAAAACCCCCTACTTCTGAAATGTGATTTTATCAAATAGTTGGTATATTATTAGATCAATGAAGTCAGTTACGCATTCCAAACATAATAGTATGTAAATCAAACTAAAAGTTAATTTTACATTTTCCCTGAGCAGTGAAACCACGTCCTGATAGATATTGCATTTTAATTTTCTTTTGATTGATCATATTATATTTTCCTTCTCCTGTTACTTCTCATAAACAGTGTAATTTCATAGTGCTGACAGCCTGTGTACTAAATACCACAGTGAAACAGGGGCAACTATATTATTCTGTATATACTGACAAATCTCTTTGGTTAATGTACATTCAATAAAGTTAAAATAGGAAATGTTATTAAACTAGGGGAAGAGCACAATGAAAGTTATTAATGTTCTGTTCTTCGCTGGTATTATGCATGTGCCACATTTTTTCTTTTTTCCTTTGAAAATATAGTTTTATTGAAATAAGACAGGAAGGAAAAAACTACAGCATAAAAGTGCAATAGCAATAAAGATGTTTGTTTCAGCACAGCCTCAAATGATGAGAGAGCCTATTTCTTCTTTTGGGCAGTGGCAAGAGAGAATTAAATGCTGTTCTCTGTTTTCAATTAAACAGCAGCATTAAAGATAAAAAGTTTAAGAATTAATCATTTTTCCTTCCTCAGCCAAATGCCCTCCCACAGTTTCAAAATAATATACCCAGAGGAGGAATTTAAAAAATGACCGGCTGGGTTTTTTTACCTCCATTTCACAGAACCGCAATATTGTACTTCGTAATTAGCTCTGTAACAAATCGAATTCGATAAACCACTTCGGGGGCCTTTACCTAGAGACCTTTTTCTCCACATCGCCTCCCAGGAGCGCCGCCCAGGGTTGGAAGGGCCCGTCCCCGTGTGGGAGGACGGTGTGTGATCCAGGGGCCACTTTCCCTGTGTTCCCTCATGCGGTACGGCTGCGTTACCGCCTCCGTGCTCTCAACCGCCTCGGGGCCGGCAGGATCCGGAAATGGCCGTAGTCTGCCTCCAGAGGAGAGCCGCTCAGGGCGCGCCCGTGCTACCTCTGAGAGCTAATGAGCCAAATGGCGTCTCGGTGAGAGTAGGCTTCCACCAGACAGTGGTAGCCGGGGGAAGGATTGCCGTCCCGGAGGTGACCAGCGGTCACCTCCGGGACGGCAATCCTTCCCCCGGCTGTAACCTCTCCTCTCAGAAGCTGGGACAGGCGGACCCCCGTATGCATTTTGACCTTTGTACGTGCTGCTTCATAGTGTTTGGGAGAAACTTTGTAGGATTTTAAAAAAATAAATATCTAAATACCTAAGGAGTCTGTACATCTAATAAATCGATCCAAGTTTTTTCCATGCTCCGCCCCTCAAAGCACCTCAAAACACTTGATTAACTTCGATCAACATCATTGAAAATTCTGCTTTTGCTAGATGCTCTAAGTGGGGAAATCTTAAGGCAGAGGAGGGCTTTTCTCTTTTGAAAATAAGGGATGGGTGACTGGATTGGTTTAATCGTATGCACTGCCTCACATCTTTACCCACTGAATCACAGCTACAGCAACATAATATATAATTATATACATTTCCAAGTGTCAAGGCTTCTTGTTTAAAGCTTAACTTAGTTTTAAATCCCTGTGGAAAGGGAAGGCCTTTAAAATACTTAATAAATTCTAATCTTAATCATATTCATCATTATTAAAATTTGAAATAGGTTGAAATACTTAAGGTAAGTGAAATGAAAAAACTAATAAAGGACATGAAACACACGGGAGAAATGGAAGAATAATTGCTGAAGATTAAGAAATCTAAAATGGCCAAACATGAAAAAAGCCTTCATTTCCAATAAGCTTTTATTTAAAAGTTTTGCAGTAGCTTGATAATATAAAAGGAGATTTTAAAAATTAATTGAATGTTAAGTGCAGCAAAGTGGCAAGAAATATTTTAATACATTAAAACTTAAACTAGTCCTGTCTTTGGTCTTCAAATGTGATTTAGGCCTTGTCAGTTCTTGAGAGAGTTGCTTCATCTGTCAGCAAGGAGGCAACACTCCTATTGTTGTTGTTATTAATAATAATTATTCTCATTGCGGTAATAGTAGTTTTCATAATAAATAGTGCTTAGGAGTAACAAGGTACTGTGGCTGAAGACACCAACTTGCTCAGTCTTGTACAGACAGAACAAAAAGATACTTCTTTTCCAAAGAATGTGTAATCTAAACATGAAAGGAAGGACCTTATAAAATATTTGGCTTTTAATTAAAAATTATAAAGATGCAATCAAAATTTTGGACTTCTATTGTATCCTCTTTTTTTTTTTTTTTTTTCTGCTAGTGAATTAAAGATGCCTTGCTGTGAATATTCCCTGACTATTGGAACATATTTGAGAAGCATTTTTTGAGAGCTGTAGAGACCTCTAAGTCAGGCAGAGAATTATCATACTCCAGGAAATTTAGGGAAATTGACTTTTTGTGTGGTGCACTGTGCTAGGGGTGTTTGAATGATGCACTTCACAATGTAGGCTGTGGGAGAAAATGGAATTAAATATTTTAAAAATTGAATCTACTAATTTTATTTTTATTTTAGGGATTACTTACCTTGACCATGCCGGTTCAGCACTTTTCCCAGAGAGTCTACTTAAAGCTTTTACTGATGACCTCAGAAACAACGTTTATGGTAAGTGCAAAACAGCAGTCCCATTAGTCTTCTCAAGTTTCCATCTAAATAGATCAAGACTATGCCTCTTGAGTTGTTGGAAGAGTATTTCTGCAGGGCTTTTAACCTATAGAGTAGTTGGAAGACCAGTGATTTTACAAAGGAGTCATAGTCCCTTTGTGTCACCCCTAGCTTTGTTCTTTGGTGGCCAAGGACGTGTCTATCTGGGATCAAAGGGAGCATGACTGTTGCTCAGGGGTTAGGGCACCATGCTGATCAATGTTTGTTCAGTCTTTTTTTTTTTTTCCCCACACACAAAACGCAAAAATAATTTCTTATGCAAGGACCAGAATCCAGAACGACCTTCCTTCTCGGTGAGAGTTATTGCAGGGAGCTGTGGCTCGGTATAAGCATTTATTTAGAAGAAAGCTTAGCTCAAAAATCCCAAGTGAATTTAGGCAGGGAATAGGTGCTAGATGTCTCCCAGATTATTAGATTTTGGTGCATACTCATAAAAAAGGATGTGTATCACCAAAACGATCTTGCATATAAGAAAGTGAGTAAAAATATTTACAGAATTGTGCAATATCTGGGTGGAGATTTAGCTATTGCAGCCATAGATGTGGGCACTGCAGCAGCACCTACAAGTACTTCACCCCCAGATCCTCTACTTAAACCTTGCATTTCTTTCAACCCACACGCTGAATGCACTTTTATACAAAGGCAGCAGCATCTATAGTTTAGAAAGTATTGTTACTGTATGAGACAATTTATGTTGGAATGATTCATGCTCAACTGGAAAAAAATGTACTGTACAGTATTATCTATATATGCTGTGAGTAGTCCCACTGAAGTAATCAAAATTTCTTATTGTGTGTTACTATCTGTGGGCTATGTGTTCTTTTTACTAGTTTTGTGTCTGTCTTATGCTCCCTGATACATAGAGCAAAGCGATTCCTCACTTGGGAACGAGGTACCACTGCTTTAAAAGAAAACTGTGTTCACTCAAGCACCAGCACCGGCACACTTGTGCTTATCACCTGGGCAAGCCACTTGAGAGTTCTAGGTAGTTTCCATTTTCAGTGTGCTATTGTACGTCTCATTTCCCCCTCCTTTGTTTCCTGAATGCTGGTGATGCCAGGATCAGAGCCTGGATTTAAGTTCAACTACAAAGTAGATGTTGTTCTTGATAGAGATAGGGTTTTTTGCTGTTATAACAAGATACATTGATTTGAATACATTCAAAATCTCCTATTCAAGTGCATGTCTGTAATATTAAAATTAATGTTCTGTCACTACAGCCATTGTAAAGTGAAATGTATGCACTCTGATCTTAGTTATTTCAAACAACATTGGGCTCAGCCTTTATAATAAGTACCATCTGTGATGGAAAAATATTAAATTTGTGAATCAATTGAGTGCTTGTGAATAGAAATAGTAGTGCTGCCAGTTTGGACCAGATTTGCATAGTACCTATATTGCTATGGAAGAACAAATTGTATCTTTTTTAATACTGCTTTCATATAAAATGATAACGAGAGCTCCAGTATGGTCAAATCTCTTTTTTTTTCAGTTACATCTCTTGATACTCTGAGAACAGTAACTGTTGTATAAAAAGAGTTCCTTTAACAGACACAGATGTGAGTGAAGGGGGAGTTTGACTTGCAGCTTTTTTTTATTTTTTTGGTGATAATCCACAGGCCCAAAGAACTGCAGTTTAACTGTTGCATGTGCAAATGAGGGAATGTAAGTAAGAGAGAGTCTCACTTCTAAATTGAGAATATTTGAATTGGAAATTACAGAAATGCAACATCAGACATGAAAAGTCTAGGTATTAGTTTTGGGTTTGAGCTCTAAATTTATTTTTCTTTTCAACGCCTTCACTCAATAACTTTCAGCAGGGTGATTCTGAAATTCTAAAAAGAGAGTAGCTATTATTGCAGCCTACTGCAAAAACTGTATTAATACAGTAGTATTTTTGTTGTTCTCTTTCCAAACTGTTTAGGCATGTTCTTTAAGCATTTCCTGATAGGAAAGTGTGCTGTGGCTGTGTGGATATTGCTTCTTAGCTAGTGTGCAAATGTATTTATGAATGTGCATTCTATCTGTAGTTTTTCCTAGTACATTTGTGCATGTGCAGTTCCATTTTCTTTTTAAGGGATCTGCCTAAATGTTATAAGAGATCCAGCTGAAGTTTCAAGGTCTGTCATAATTGCTTTCTTCTGTTATATGTCCCTTCTCTTGACTAACTGCTCAAAGGAGCTTCAGGGCATTGCTGTGAAGTATACATTAAATCTTTCTTTGTCATCTTTTCAGGCTGGCTTGGTGTAATACTTTGATAAAAGAAAAAATTAATAGCAATATTGTGATTAATGATTAACTTCTATATCTCTGTTGTCTCCTAGGCAACCCTCATAGTCAGAATATCAGCAGCAAGCTGACATATGACACAATCGAGCATGTCCGATACAGGTAGAATAATCTTTCTTTCAGTTGTTGTGTGATGCACTTCATAGCTTTCATTTTGATTAGGCCTGTGCTGTTTTCATTACTCTGATGTGATATCATTTTCTGAGGGTCATCTGTCACAACTAAAGAAGACACCTCACTTCCAAAACACAAGGTGCTTGGACAGTCAAGTGTTGGACAAAGTCCATTCTTTTTCTCCCAGATGCCCCAGTTCTCAAAGTCGTGTAGTTAAATTAGTGCTGTAATATAAGTCCACAGTTTTAATTAAGATATAGAAGATGGAATCTCAAAAGCGATTATTAGTAAGATGGTATGGGAAGATAGTAAGGTGGAACTAAGTGCAAGGACATGGTTGAAATTCAGATGAAATTAAATAGGGCATAAATGGCTTGTAAGCATTTATAAAAACCTTATGGGAATGTGTACATTGTTTTACAGCAGGTACTTCTGTTGGAGTAATAAAATACCTTTTCAAGTAGTTTTAGTGTAGTTTTTAAGAGCAAAAAGAAAAAGTTAAAATTGAGTGTTGGGGCTTCTGGGTACATGCCAGAAAGTGAACTGAATCACTAAATAAGGTATCCCCCTGAAAGGTCAGGATAGCATGTGCTGGAAGTACACTTCTTGCCATTAGTTTACACCATGAAGAAGTACACAACTTACTTAGGTACTTGGTTATTGGTTTTAAGGGTTTGTTTTAGGTAACTCTTGCTATTTTATAAAATACATCTTTATTGAAGAATATGTATGCTTTGAGTTTATTTGCCTGCTTTTAATGGCAGTCTTTGTGCAAGGAAAGAAGTGTCACGGATTCCTCTTTGATTTATCATCTTCATTAAAAGCAAAGATTTCTTCAAAACACATTACAGAATTCAGATAAATAGCAATGGAACTAGCATTATAATGTTCATGGTTGTAATAAAGAAAATCTGCCTTACACCCTTCTGCTGCTTTTTCTCTGGCTGCACTTTTATAAGGGTGTAAAAAACCCCTCCCCACCTCCCCCAACTTTTTGGAGAAAGTGTTTATTCTTGCTTTTTCTGCAACCCTCTCTTATGCTATGCAAGATGACAACCTATTAATGTAGGGCCAAATGAAATGAAAGCTACTGTCTATGAGGAATAGCTGTTTTCCAAAGCAGACACTTATAGCCAGGTACAGCAATACCTACAGCCCTGCAGCCTCCTGAGCATACCCATGGGCTCACATGCAGCATTATCGTTCTGATTTCCATTTACTCTCAATGATATTTCAATGTTATCATTTAATTGTTCTTCTTATGAAGGCACAGTAGAAAGCGTAGCTGTTTCTAGAATAATTACTGTTGTATTCTGTGTTCTTCATTGTTAGGGAGTAAGGAAATAGACTTCCATCCTGTAACTTCTATAGATTACTTTAAAAGACCTGACATCTTCAGCTTGTTTTATTTTGGATCCTGCTTTAAAAAAGCATGAGACTTTCACAAGAGCAGGAGGGGAGATGACAAGAATCACACCAGTGTTTGTATTGGGGTTTTTTTTGTTGTTTTGGTTTTGTTTTGTTTTTTTTTAAAAAAAGTCATCTGCATCCAAATGATCATTTTCAGTATTGCACCTAATAGAATTTGTCATCTATCCCTATAGAAATTCAGCCATTATTCCCCAATAAAAATTTAAAAGGCACAGTCATCAAAAAGATGTAGTCATAAAAATTCAGGAAGAAAATGCCCCAAAAACACTGTCAGTAAGTCAGCTATCTAAAAGGCAATAAAAGTATATTAAAAATCTATACTTCCATGCCATTGCAGCTAATCTAAAGAAGCAATATGACAAGACAGGGAGACAGGCAGCTCTGTCCTGCATCACAGTGCATGACTGGATTTCCTCAGCGAAAGAATAATTCACTGGTTAGTTTGAGAAATCTTAAAATGAATTGCTTGCTTATAATTCTGCTTTTGGCACATGGCTGCAGCCAGAAGTATGGCTTCTTTTCAGTGTTTGACTCCAAGACAATATGATAATTTTTAAATGTTTTTTTAATTTGATTTTCTGAAGAGATGATACAAACATCTAGTTAAAAATAAACACAAAGCTTAATTTCTGATTTATATTTGTTGATATTGATGATAGCAACATCAGAATAGACTTTCCTAATCTAGGAGTCCACACTGTTCCACACTGCAAAGCGGTACGATTTGGTTTTGCCTTCATATTTGCTTGGCAGACAGAAACCACTCTTAGAACATGTATTTGCAGGAAAATAACATAAATAATTAAATATTTGTGTCAGTGGATGTTTTCTATGACTTGCAAAATGACAATAATCAAAACAGCTTACCTCTTGACCAACTCAGGTACAATAAGAGTAAAAATAACTATTTTGTTCTTAAAAACATTGCTTCTCTTTACTTCAAATGAACTGCTGAGAGATTTTTAACATTGTCTGTATCTCTACATTAACCATGAGTGACGCTGAGAAGAGGAAGCAAGAACTGTAATAAACCTTACCTAAACATATTAAATGTATGCATCAAAAGATTATAGATCCTTTTTATGACTTTGCTTACGGATGTATGGAAATGCCATTGCTCCATTTCCATACAGCTAAAGAGCATTAGTGCGATATCTCCTTACGATGCTGCAGAGATAATGCAACTCAGAAATTCATTACACTGAGTATTAAATAACCCTTTTCCCATATGCAAGCATTTTAAAATACTTGCTTTCTGAATATTTGAAAACATTGTCCTTGTAGATCTTACACTTGCAATATCAAATAGTGCAGCAGTGCCTTCTAACCAGAGCCAGACTGAAGTTTTAGTGTTGTTTTATGTTTGTGGTGTGTTTAAGATATACAACAGGATGCCTTTTTCATTTAAACACAGTGTTGTTGAATTTAATAGAGTTTTGATGTTCATCCTTGAACTTTCAGGTACTATGAAATGTTAAACTTAAGCATACTTTGGGACTTCAAATATATATTAAAAAAAAAAAAAAAGCAAGACATTTCAGCTAAGATTTCAGCACCAGGCACCTCCTAGACTGTGGCAGTATGTGTATATTATAGAATTTTCTCACTGAAGCGAAAAGGATTTGGCATTGAGCTAAATGGGATCAAGTTTAAATATAGAAGCAAAACGTGTATTTCTGTAAAGGCCTCTGTCAAAATATGCCATCTAAGTGAACTATAAGAGGAGAATAATCTCTGTGGCCTGTGCATATGAACAAAAAAAGGTGCAGCAGGCATGCACAAAATGAATGTAAATGGCTTAGTATTTTAAAAAAAAAAATTGCTTCTGTGGTAAAACACACAGGTGGTACCAGATTTTGCTAAGGAAGTGTTCTCATAGATGCTGTTTATGACTTCATTGATGTTGTATTTGTAGAGATCATTTCACGATAGCAAGGTAAAGCTTTACATTCCTTCTCTAAGCATTGTACCTTGCTTATAAAATAAGTTTCCATTCCATGACTTTTTCTTTGAAATTATCACGTTCTGAAATGGTGCTATGCGCAAAATAAGATTTTTTTCTTTATTCCCAGGTTTAAGCAGTTATGTGTCTGAAAACAGTAATGTTAGAACTGATACATACATGAAAATTGGTTGACCTTTCCTACACAGTAAGAAATAGTAGATACAGTATCTGCTTAGTATTGATTTGTCCTTTGCAAAGGTCATCAACGGGAGACTGTATGGATGAGTGGCATCTGAATGCTGCGTCCTGTCCTCCTTGATGGTACCTATCAACTTGAAAACCCTATTTCAAAATTAGGATGGTTCAACCCTTTTGCATGCTTGTTTTAGAACACTATTTGCAAATGCTGCTTTTCCTGATCCTGCTGCTCAGCTGCCAGGGCAAGTCTGAAATACCACCGGTGGTGAAGTCAAGCAAAAGGAAACGGTGCTCACTGGGATGACTCTGTACATGGCAAATGGGAGAAACATTAGAAGATAATTATGAATAATAGATAGCTTTTTTTTTGGAAGAGCCTGATAATAGGCAAGAGTGGTGATCTTTTTCTTCATGGTTCATGAAATGATTTTACGTAGGCGTGCAATGAAACAATCCCAGTGTGCCCACAGTGAGCTGGATGATGTCCCGACTCTGTGCTCAGTTACACGCTGAGCAACAACAGAGCAATGGCTTTGGTGCAGATGCTTCTTGTTTTCTCCTTGGCCACACTGAGCCTCTTATGCAACTGTGGAAACCTTTTTTTTTTTCCTTCTTAGTACTAAAAGGAAAAAGCTAGTGGCATGGACAGTAAACTTAAAATGATGACAAAGGACTCAGTTTTATAAACAGTTGTTTCTAGGAGTCGATCCATTACTTTTGGTGGGTCTCTCCTTGCAATCCTGTGCAAGGTAGTAAAAAGCTTCTGGACAGGGTAATAGTACTGTTACTTTTGAATGAGTCAGGACACCGGTTTAAGACTCAATGAAATCAGTTTGGTTCACTTTGAAACTTTGCTCCTGGACTTTCATCTCTGTTTTAATAAATTCATTAACCATTAACTTGACAAACTGAAGCTTTAGAAAGGAATTTGCTAATACTGTCTGTTACTCTTCTGGTAGTCAGCTTTATACCTTCAGGGTTTGTATGAAAAGATTGCAGTAAATAAAATTTGTATATTCATGGTCATGCTCTTTGAGTAATCTTTGTTGCAAAGAGAGGCAAATCTAGAATGCTTCATTTATTGTAACAAATAAATATTTCAGTAACAGAAATTAAAATCTGGAGGTCAAGTTTATGAAGACAAAGGTTGAAATGCTTCTGGGCAGTTCTGAGTTTCGTATGGGTGGTTAGAGGGTGTTTTGCAAAGAGATCTGAAAAAAGGATGGATATGACCTTTAATTTTTTCCTTCCCAATTCAGAAAAATCCCTCAGGAATCTGCTTTTATAATGGGACTGTGACAAAGAAGCAATGGAGAATGAGTTTAAAAGTGATCTTGCTGTGCCATTGCTCTCTAAATAACATTCAGAGTAGGTTGGGTGGTACAGGCTTACTTGGATTCAGGCCACCATGTTAATTCACGTTTTGTAAATACACACAGCCTTGCTGCCTCCTCAGCTGCTCTTTTGGCAGGGACCTGATGGCCTCTGTGTCCGCGGGGAAGCCTGCGACAGGGCACCTGAGCTGATGAATGAGATACTCCAACTGGAACAAAATACATTGATAAAAATAGTGAAATTTCTCCAATCCAAATTCCATTTTTCCTGTCTCTTCATCTTTTTGCCTCTTTCAGGGTTGATGTGGAAGCTTTTTTCCCTCCCTAGGCTGTACAATACTTGTAGAAGAAATGCAGTGATCCTCTCTCATCTGGGTTTGCAGTTGCTTCCCAAGAGGCAGTATAGTGAGTTGCCCCAGCTGTTTAGTGAGTAGTAACATCATCCTGTCCAGCTGTTGGGAACCCTAGCAGTCCCTTTGCTGGCTCCAGAGGAATCTGACAACTTCATTACTGGCCCAGATGATTATTTGTATTTTAAATAAGGCTTTTGGAAGACTAGATATTTAGCACAAAAGTCATTTCTGCCAACCCCTGTGTGCACCTGTTGTGCTTGACAGCTTTGTCTTGACTTCAGTACACTTCTGTTTCTCAGCATAAGTTATGTAGCATTGAAGAGGAGCTCCATTTGCTTCAAGTCAAGAAATTGTGAATGCCATCTTGAGTTACGTATGTTGTCCAAAATTCAGCTGATATTTTTTCTCATGTCTAATTTTTTTGAAGGCTACAGACACTTTCTGTTTTGCTCCACCATCTGAAACTTACTCAATGATACTCTAATGAGAAGTGCACAACCGATGAAAGTTTAACCTATGCTGTTTATATCTTATGTTATATTTAACATCACAACCCTGGGAAAGACTAATTCATCTGTGTTTTTAGAAGCATGGACGTAATTTATTACTGCACTTTTTTAAGTAGTCTCTAATAATCTTTCTGTGAAGTTAGCAAATCCGGTACTGAGCTCCATTTTGAATCTTACTCATTTCACTTGTAAAGCAATCTGAATACTTCATCTGTTGTTATAACTAAGCAGTTGAAGAGACACTACAGTATTCCCAAGGGCTTCCCTGGTGGCATCTATGTCTCAACAAATCTGAAACTCCTGGTGTCACTTCTGCTGAAAGGCAGAACTTTTCGCACTCATCCTTATATTTGCTACCTGAGCCCCACCTTGCTACAGTTTTAACCAACAGGCTTGAGTCCTTAAACAATCATCATTTACATTATGAGTCTTTTTTCCCATCCAAAAGCACGTCAATTCTGACCTTACTTACTGTTCTGTTTCCTCAACTCTTTGGTACTGTTTTTGTTGCACACACTTCATGATCCTGTCATGATTTTTAGCAGTTTAAACACTGATATCCACTGAAATGGTTTTATTATAAAGTCCAAGTAAGTGAATAACTGTTAGTGTTGCTTATATTTTTTTATCATTATGAACAGGGGCTAGCTAGTTCATGGTGTATTATTTACATTTTGAATATGTGTGTGTATATATATATATATTTCTAAACTACTGGTGAACTTCTAACCTGAATATAGTGATATATCCAGCAACTTCCATTAATTTTTCTCCAGAAGCAGATATGATCTGCAAGTAGTGGTAACTTTGGGGACAGGTGACTGCAGTGTTTGAGTGATATCATTACAAATTTTTTTCTCTCAGTTGTGATGTAGCCTGACAATTATCTTCTGTCCCTGTTACATCAAGTATAACTGCGGCTGCCTTCTCATCTCTAATAATGCCATTGGCTTTTATGCGTTGTTCCAAACTATCTGTAGCTCATGCAGTCTTCTTACAGACAGCAAACACATTTTCTGTGCCGACAATTGCACATGCCTTTAGCTCCCTCTTTCTCTAATGAGCAGGTTATTTACAGCACCCATGCTGGATGCTGTAGTCCTAATGCTGGTTTTTTTTCTTCTATTTTGCTGCCCTCTGCAACATGCTGTCTTGCTGAAATTCTCAGTTAATATCCCACGTCTGCTAGTAGTTGTAGTAGTTGTTGCCTTTTTTTTCTGTCCTCAGCACTGAGAAGCCACTTGGCCACAGGCAGATGCCAGCTAGCTGTATTCATTAAAGATACAATGACTTGTTACTGAGGACATCGCTGACCTGCTGAAAATTTGAACCTTTCTGTGGCAAAAAGCAGGGTAGCTGCAGAGCTCCCAGGCTGCCTGGGTGATGTGTTAAACACGAGAGGGAGTGGAACAGAGAGTGCGAGAGGATGGGTGGTGACTGGCAAGGGGTAAAGACGTGGTGCAAAGCGGCCACCTTAGCCCAAGCAGGGATGAAATGAAAGTGTGTAGTGGGTCAACCCTGGCTGGGGGCCAGGTGCCCACCAGAGCCGCTCTATCACTCCCCTCCTTCTCTAGACAGGGGAGAAAAGGTATAACTGAAAAAAAACTTACGGGTCGAGATAAGGACAGGGAGAGGTCATTCTCTAATTATCATCACGAGCAAAACAGACCGAACTTAGAGAGGGAATTCATCTAATTTATTACTAAGCAAAACAGAGTAGAGGAATGAGACATAAAACCAAATCTTAAAACACCTCCCCCCACCCCTCCCATCTTCCCGGGCTCAACTTCACTCCCGGCTTCAACCTCCGCGCCCCCCCCAGCGGCACAGGGGGATGGGGAATGGGGGTTACGGTCAGTTCATCACGTGGTGTTTCTGACGCTTCTTCATCCTCAGGGGGAGGACTCCTCTCATCGTTCCCCTGCTCCAGCGTGGGGTCCGTCTCACAGGAGACAGTCCTTCACGACCTTCTCCAACATGAGTCTCCTCCACGGGGTGCAGACCTTCAGGAGCAAACTGCTCCAGCGTGGGTCCCCCACGGGGTCACAAGTCCTGTCAGCAAACCTGCTCTGGCGTGGGCTCCTCTCTCCACGGGTCTACTGGTCCTGCCAGGAGCTTGCTCCAGCGCGGGCTTCCCACGGGGTCACAGCCTCCTTCAGGTGCCTCCACCTGCTCCGGCGTGGGGTCCTCCACGGGCTGCAGGTGGAATCTCTACACCCCCTCATCCTTCCTCCATGGGCTGCAGGGGGACAGCCTGCTTCACCATGGTCTTCACCACGGGCTGCAGGGGGATCTCTGCTCTGGTGCCTGGAGCACCTCCTCCCCCTCCTTCTGCACTGACCTTGGTGTCTGCAGAGTTTCTTACATCTTCTCACTCCTCTCTCCGGCTGCAAAAGCGCTCTCTAACGGTTTTTTTCTCTTTCTTAAATATGTTATCACAGAGGTGCTGATTGGCTTGGCCTTGGCCAGCGGCGGGTCCGTCTTGGAGCCGGCTGGCATTGGCTCTGTCAGACACAGGGGAAGCTTCTAGCAGCTTCTCACAGAAGCCACCCCTGTAGACGCCCCCCGCTACCAAAACCTTGCCACACAAAACCAACACAAAGTGTGAGACCTCAGTAAGGATTTTAGGGTGCCAGGTTTCAGGAGACCCAGCTCAGAAACACATCCCAGCTGATATGATTCAAGACTATACGAATGCACACGACCTTCAGGATTTTTATGTATCATCTCCTGCTATTACATGGTGCTGTTCATCTACTGTTGATGATCTTTCCCCACTGGGAGGGCTAGAAAACTCCCTCTTCCACTGCCTCATGAGAAACCTTTTGTTTCTGCACCAAAATTTTCTGTTACCTGTAGGTTTTTGTGGTCTTTTCTACCATTTACCCCTTCTGATGCATTTATGTAGAGGAGACCTGTCCCATTCTCTTGTTTTCGTAGGTTCAATAAGGTAAGCTCCTCTAGATTCTACTTCCGAGGTGTGTTCTTCATTCCTCACCCCAATCCCATTGACCCTGACTCTAAGCTTGTTCTGGATTGCCTTCATCTTTCTGAAATGTGAGGCCAAAATAGAATGGGGTCATTGAAATACGTCCTGCAATATGGCAATCAAGGTAATTGAGACAGAATAAAAAATCCTTCAAATGGCAATGTGACCAGATCAAATGTTCTGCATACTAGGAGAAGGCAAAAAGTATTGTAAAAATAAGGAAGTGGCACGGGCGTTTCAAATGACTAGAGGAGACCTGCAGGCACAATAGATTTCCAGGTTGAAAGAATTCTTCAAGAATGTAAGAAAGGATGATGATTTTTCCTGTTTGTTTTTGTTCTGAAATTTCAGGCTGAATGTGATAATATGGTCCATAAACTGATTGATACTGATATGAATGGAGCAAAAATGAAAGAAGACTGTGAGATTTTGTACAGAGAGGCATTGTGTAGGAAACCACATTGACTTGAAGGAAAGAAAATATTTGATTAACTTGATCACTTTGAGCATCTAGTTCTTTGAAGTTAAATGCACTAGCTTTCATGGGTGGTTTTAAAATATGCAGCAAATGGATGCCTAAAATGCAGATAGACCTTTGTAGTATACGCTGGCAGTATTAATGAGTTCCTTTCTGCTTTCTTTAGCCTTTTTTTTGTTTGTCTGCCTACTTCATTGATTCAAGTTTCTCATCTGTTTTGAAGTTTCTAATACGAAGGTTGTAAGCAAAAATAGTGTCCTTGAAATTAAAGGGTACCTTTAAGAAGCAGCATGAGCCATGGTAAGATATAAGATACAGGAATATGAAAGATAAATGAAGCAAGACTTTGAACAGAACTATCTCCTTTATTTTAAGGTTAATAATGTCTGGTGAATTGAGGTTTAATTTGCTAGATTTTATTAGTATATTTGGTATGTGTCAAGCCAGAAGAAAATCACATCATTAGTATTACTGAGTGCCAACTCAATAACATGTTGCTAATATTTCAGAATTTATTGCAAGCTTTTGGATGGTGAGACTGTTTAGAGGAGTAAGATGTGTATGCTTTGGATTTTATGAAGACTCCCTAGTCTTGCAGTGAATCCAGTGTTCACAGTCAATAGTGTTCAAAAGAGCTTTTCAGCACTCAGGCTTTTCTCAGTCATCCTCTTACCACTTCTTTTCGTTTGTCTTTCTTTACCTTTTTAAAGATGTTTAGTATTTAACTACATTTTCTGCACAGTACCTGTCATGCGATAAAGGAGATTTTAGAGATATGAATCACTTATTCAGACAATCTGTTCACAGACCAGATTTTTCTGACTTTTGTGAGTAAACTATGTATGAAAACAGTGTTGTCTTGCAGGAAGAAAAAAACCAAAACCAAAACCATCGAAAGGCCAAAGATAAAGAACAATACTAAAACTGACCTCTGGAACATAATGCTGAAGCTTTTGTGCTAACAAGGGAAGCACTGCAGCAGAGGTGCGAGGCAGAATCCTAGTTACTTTTGCCCCGCTAAGAAAAATTCCACCGACTCATTGGTGCCGAAATCCTGCTGCCAAAATCCTGTGTGGTGTCATACTCAGCCATCTTTTAGGAGGCTGGCTCTCTGGTGAGCCTGCTGCGAAACCTCCAGTTCAGTCACTGTCCATGCCAAGTTCCTTGCAACAAGAGAATGAGATCTGCCTGTCAGTTAGAGCTTGTCTGAAGATGCTTACGATCTTTCTGTAAATTCCTAAAAGCTGAAGGTTGTTTTATTTCACACAGATCTGTCTTCTAAGTGAAACCTAGAAACCAAAATGTTCTGTTAGACAAGAGCTGCTCTGCTAGCCCTGTAGGGCTGGAAACCGTTTGGTCCCGCACTGATACACTCCAAACCCTGAATTCCCCTTTTACAAGCTTACCGGGAAGCACCTGTCTGGCCTTCCAAGGAATGAACAGCAGGCCACATAGATGATAGAATTTTTAATTATGCCAAAATGCTTAATGTGAACTCCATTAATATTGTATACACTGTATAATGTGTGGGTTTTAGTAACATACTTGGGAAATGTTTCCTCCCCTGAAAAAAGTGCTTATGGATGGTTTTGATTACTTGATTTTTATCCACAATCATATAACAATATATTTACAGTAACTGTTATTAGAGCCTGCCTTTTTAACGCTTTGGGTTTTACCGTGCTTTCAAACTGGAGCAAGAAACTGTGCAGACCTCTGAAGCGTTGTGGCTGAGACAGCGTATGGAAGCAGTGACCGAGCCTGGATAAAACCAGATCTCCTAACTCTACTCGGTCATGTTCCTCCTATGTAAATAGTGTGCTACAAGCCAATAAATTCTGTATTGCTGTCCATAACTGCAGCATAAACTTTGCCTGTCTTTATTTGTGATGAGTTAAACATGTTGCGGTAGTAGATTGAAAGGAGTTTGTAAATCTGTCAGCAACAGGTTACCTTAGCCAAGGAAGAAGCCTAAACAACGATGATATAGATCAGGTAACCAAACTTGCCTGAGCCAAAATGGGTAGGAGCAGTGCCTCTGCTCCCTTGGCTGGCATAGCTGCTCAGAGGAAAGAGGGAGGCCTCCGACTTTCCAGTAGCACTTTCCAACTGTCTTGCTTGAGTGGCTGTCTCAGTAAATGGGATGCTGTTGCTCCTCTTCAAGTCTCCCTCTTTCTCCTTTGGGTGGGAGAAAGTTTTACCATGTGCCAGCCTTACAGGGCAGAGTCTGGGCCGTATGCATTGTCTGAAGGCAGTGCACAAGGGTAAACCTCAGTCAGTGAGAAATCCTTGCAATGTGGGATATAGTCCAGTAATGAGTATAATATGTTGCTTCATTTGTGACAGGAAAATCAAATAACCTGATCTACTTTATAGAAACGAGCAAGAAAGTTCTGTAGTTTTTCAACACCTTGAGCTATACCTGTGAAAATTTTAAATCAGGGATACATAATGTAGCTCACAGTAGCAGGTCAAACACAAAAGACTTCATCTGAAAAAGTGTAGAATATTCACAAGTTGCCTCAAGTTTATTTGACAGTGTTTGCCTATTTAAACATCCAAATGGGATGGGATCGCTAAAGCAAATAGTACTGGCATTTAGCGTTTGTAATGAACTTGAGAATGAGTTTGATGAAGTATGCTTTTAGCATAAATTAGAGTTAAGCTGCACCGCCAAAATGTGATATTATAGGTGGTATTCTTAACAATGAAGTGCAAATGAAATTCTGCCCGCTTTTAATTAAATAAGCACAGACTCCACTGAGTTTTGGAAATTTAATTCTCTTAATCTGAAGTCTCAGGCCCTGAACAGCTATTGTAATTTGAAAGATAGTGCTGATATGTTTCAAGACTGTTTGTTCTTAACATGCTGTGTTCTTCTGTAAATTTGGGGCCCTTTTGATTTCTTCAGGTGTTTTTTCTATTGTGTGAAAAAGAGCTAAGATAATCTTCTTCCTGGTTGTGGCCCGTGAAAGTCAGAGCTGTGAGCACGAGTATCAGCAAAAGGGCGAAAACATCTGAATTCTGGTGTTTCTGCAGAGGGGTTGTTGGTTCTGGTTGTCTCGTGCGGACAGTGCAGTGAAGTATGTTGCTGCATGTGAGGAAGGCATGCCTGGCAATTCAGAGCCGTCCCAGGCCTTCCAAAGTGGGAAAGGACTGACCACATATTCTTGCTGGGAAGGTGCCCTGCTGTTTTTAAACTGCATGGCCTTGGTAAGAGGCTGGAAAGCCAGATGGCTGAAGATGGTCCTACAGACGGGTTGTAAGGCTTGGAGGAGAGAGAGTCCCCTGACAAAGAGTCTCCTACTAGACATAATAAAGTTACACATACCAGTGCTAATTACTTCATTCTCAGTGCTGTGAGGAGATCTGGACAGCTGATTGAATAGGGGGGAAAAAAGGAAAAATAACTGTCAAGATTCATGTGATACTGTGCTTTGAGTTATGTGCCCTTAGAGAGAAATGAATATGTGCTTCATCCTCTTCCACTCTCTCTAATTTCATTATCATATGATTCAAGTTACTGCAAAATAAACCAAAGATGGATATAAAGTCATTTCAGAATGAGAAATACAATTTTATTTGACAATGGTACATGATACAAAGTAAGTCTGGTTAATTAGCTCAGGATGTAAAAACATTGATGTTTCCTGAGTTTGGTGTAGTCAAATGTAAATGGTTTTATAGTGGTTTTTGCACACAAAGACCTGCATTTGAACCATTTCAGAACCATGGTAAGAAGTGGCAATCTTTTTGAAAATGCTTGTATATGGCTTATATGTTTTGGAGTCACCTCAGTTGTATTTTCACAGCCTAAAGTATTTTTTGACCTCCATTATAAGTAATTTAAAAACAGTGGCATATAACATTTTCTATCTATATCTCACTTGCTTGACTTTCATTTTCAAGTCTAATTGAGGTTTACTTGCAATGAATTTGAGCTCTCAAATCACTTAAGCCATTACTGTAGCAGAAGCACTCTGCCTTTAGGGTGTACTTGTATTTCTACATTAGCAGAACTGTGCTTTGTACCTGTACAGTGAAATTCCCCATATCAAACTCAAACAAGAGAAGTGGAAATGAAATCCTCTTTTTTTTGCTCCCTCTTTCTACATGGGAGAATTTTGCTGGTGTGGCTGTATTGATTTGTTATCATATACCTGACCAATGTAGTAGCTATGGCAGTAGAATTAGGTAAATATGGAATTAAGCATTTGGGGAAATGATATTCAACATAACTTTTCAAGAAATCAGAGTTATAGTGTGCAATTAACAGCTTAATGGACCTTTACCTCTTCTAGCAACTAATTTTAAATGAGACATTGCTTGGAAATGTTTAATAAAAAGTTTGATTACATACAGTGTGTAAAATTAAGACTTTTAAATTAAGTATATTCAGAAGTAATTTCTCTCAAGCACACGCGGGTAGCTAGAAAAAGAGAGCGTGTACGAACTTGATAACTTAGAATATAATTACTGAGGTACAAAGTATATTGTAAGTCATTTAAAAATTGTGAATGGCAGCTCTGTGGGAAGGTTCAATCATAGCAAAATATAAATGTTGTTAAACTTGTTTTTACAACCACAGTGAAAGAAATCGCCCTGGTGATTCATTCTGTGTTGCATACAGATCAGTGCCACTTTCTAGAAGGAAAAGAAAAAACAGCAAAATGCTATTTGGTGAACAGAGGCCAGCAGACTTATCTTTCATTCATTCTGATGCGGCACAGCATTTGAAGACAGCTTTTAAGGGAGCTGCGAGATGAGTTGTGACATAAATCACGCTCTACCAGCTTTGGTCGTGTGCTGCTACTCTCTTCCACAGCCTCCTTCCATGCCTCTTCCAGAGATTCAGCCTTGGTGCCGGAGCCAGCAGACTGGAGCTGCTGATGACAGTCATTTTAAGCCCAGATGCTGGATGTGGTGCTGAGGCAGTGGAGGCACACAGACATGCTCAGTGCCAGCTGTAGCAAAGATGGATAGGTTTTGGCAGGGCAGGCAAATGGAGATGGTCAAAACCACTGCTGCCAGACTCACAGCAGCTGCTAAGAGTGGCCATAGCATGCGGCATGCCTAAGGTCCCTGCTGGGCTGGTGTCCTGTCTCTGAAAGTGGGTATGTACTCCCCTGGAACGCGCCCTTCTGTCCGTGCTCTAAGATACCCAGATTGCTTGAGACTTGCACTGACTGGTGGATCTGGGGCTGGGAAGTCCTGGGATCCTGGGTATCACCTGGTAGAGAACAGCTTTCAGAAGGTTTTATGGCTGGGCACATAGTTCTCACCTGTCTTGTGCATTATTCCCACTCTTAAGGGTGGTGTGGGAGCTGTGGTAGATGGTTTTCAGCTCTGTGTAACTTCTGTGCTTTTGGCTCCAGCAGAAGCAAGTGTGTTGCCCAGAAAAAGCTACTGGTATAACGTGAAGAAGAAAATGAGAATCTTAAATTATTCCTAGCAAATTGTGAGAAGATTATTACTCTGTTATGCAACATTTTAGGATCTGTTAGACCTATTAGAAAATTAATACATGTTCCTCCGGTGCATTGGTAGTCACACTGCCACTGAACATTCTAACCTACACTGTTTATGGTTTGATAAGCACAATCTGTTATATGCTAATGGTATTGTATTTACTTATTTATGTAGGTAATTTTAACTGGAGCCTCTCACCATTGTACTAGGTGCTTTGCAGAAAAATTAAAACCATAAATTATATAAGCTACCTGCAGTGGGTACAGTAAACTAGGGATGCTGATAAAAATGACCACCAAAGTCCATAGCTGAGTTATCTGAAATAAGGGTAAAGACAGAGAAAGGGATGCAAGTCAGGAGAGAAGAACTACTAGTCAGATGCAAAATTAAATAGGGGGTCTCTGTGCTCTGTTCTAGGTCCCAGCAGCAATTTGTACCAGGCAAAAATGTTTAATGAACTGGAAATAGTGTTCTAGTAAATTTAATCATACATTCTCTACATTTCTTGAATAAATGTTTCTTCCCTTTTCCTTAGCTACTCTGCTCTAGCTATTTGCTCACAGGTTTATCTGCTGATTTAATAACAACGCAAAGGCATTGTTACGTTTTCCTTCTGCTGTGGGCAGGTGATATGGCTACAGGAACGAGCTTCACAAGGCAGAGCAGCATTGAATACAGAACCCTGTTTATATGCTCTGTTATACCTGTGTAGTCCCTGTGATGTGAATAGAAGGCAGGTAGTGTGAAGGGGAAAAAAACCCAAACAAATTCAAATCTGTGGGTGGTAGGCTACTGAGAGAGAAAACCCTTTGGTCTTTACATATACAATTTGTCTATTTCTGTGGAGCAGACTGAGATAAGAGGCCCTAAAACAATCTTGAAACCCCAGAGGGCTCTTACACTTTTATGCAGCTGCCATGATTTTATTTTTATTGCTTACATTTTTCTCCACTCCTCTAGCCCAGTCTTTAAACCCAAGTTTTAGAAGAAATTCTGGTTGAGAAGTTTCTCAGCCATTTTCATAGCTTTTTGTTGCTAAGCTCCAGACTTTAGGACTTTTAGACATTCTTTTCTCTCCTCTAGCTTCATTACATGGAATAAGACTGATACCGTATTATTATTGTCCAGGGCAGAGTTATACTTCAAGGAGAAAAGACATACTGACATTCATCACCATCTTCTGTGATCTTCAATTTTTTCCTGCTTGTTTTCTATCTAAAGTTTTATTTTCTGACTTCATAGGCTGCAAGGGTTTTACCTGAATGTTCTAACTCTTCAGCCCCTCTTCAGTGATTTCACTGTCAGCTGCATCACTTTGAGACATATTTCCCATTTAAAAACAACTATATGAGCTCGTTTATGTCCTGCTACTGCCTATGTAAAATAGATCTTCAAACCAGCCCTGCTGCTGCTGAAAAGCTGCTAGAAAAGCAACAGTCCTGAGGTTCTAGCCAGGTGCATCCATTGAAAAGATTTGGAAGGGATGCTGTGGACATCAGAATTGTATAATGGCAGCAGACTTTTAAAAAATGCTCTGCACTGAACAAGCTGATAACTCAATAATAGCAAAACAACCCCAAACCCCAGAACAGAATTTAAGATCCCTGCCTCTCTGCCTCTGTGGGACTTTGCGGCTGGGCCGGTGTCTGACGTCTGTGCAAAGACTTGGCGCTCTCTTGTAACCAAGAGGAAAACTCCTTGCACTGATGGTGAGATTGTGCCACACTGGGACTTTTGCTCCCAGGAGGAAACCCCACATGGTAGCTGTGAATATTGGGAGACTTGCAGTATGTCCCATTTCGTTTTTGAAAGCTTCTGGATTGACAGTACAAGTGAAGAGTACAGTAGGCTTGTTAGAAGGCTCAAGCGGGCATTTTGCTTGACTGCCTGGTGCTCGTGTGTGGCTTGGCTCCTGACAGATGGCATGCTTCACAGCAGCAGCCTGCTCACTTTTTTCCCCACCAGAGATACTTATTTGGGTCTATTTCAGCTGCAACTGATAAACCCAGCATCTGTTTTTTCCCTCTGCCAGAGGTCTCTGAGCCCTCTTCCCATCAGTCACACTGATCTGAAATTTGACAGCATCCTCAGGAGGAGCTTGAGATAGAGATGTGACCAGAGGTTGTCTCATAGCATAAAGTTACTCCCCATGCCCCCTAAGAGGCTAAAATTATCACTGGGGTTTGACTTTCGGATCCTCTGTGAGTTTTTACTGTGACAACTTGCTTGTAACAACAGGACAGAGAAGTTGCACCAACAACAGAGTTGCGGTTGGATAATCAGAGGGAAGAGAATGCATGAAGTAGAAAATGATGAAGTAGATCCCATGTATGCATGTCTAGTGGAGGTCACAAAAAATATTTTCGTAAGCAGTCTTTTCTGCCTGATTTGGGCCGAGGGTTTGAAACTTCATTTTTTCCCTGAGGATGCCACTCACCATTGGTCAAGAGTCTTGGTCCCTAAAATACTACTTTTATCCAATTAATATTAGTTATATGGGAAACAAGTGCAAAGGGGAGGAAGAAGATAGATGCACATTTTCTCTCTCTCTCTCTCTCTCACCTAGATTGTGTGATACTGGAATTTACATGAGCTTCGTGGTATCAGTCTTGCAGACAAGGGAGTTAAAGTTCATTCTCTTGCATAATAAACACTTTGGTTCATTTTGTAATGGGGCTTTAGCTATTTTGGGGGTTCCTTTTGCCTCTTTTAGCGTGTTTGGGTTTATCCTGAGTGAAAACAAAATCACAGACACTTGTGGGTGCAAGAAGCTCTGTTCTCCCCAAACCCTTTCCTGTTCAGCATTTGGTTTTGTAGAAAACATGGAACAATTGCCTGTGAAGTTTTCTTACTTTGGTAACTGCAAAGAATCGTTCTATTAGCTGGAAGACATACCCCTTTGCAGCTGTTGCAATATCAGAGTTAGTCTCTTTCTGCCCAAGTCACTGGAATTGGTTTGCTGTCAAGCACAGGAAGATGTGCACTGTTGTTCTGGTAAAATACTAAAGCCCCTAAATGTACCTAATATATAAAGATGTTTTTAATAGTGGACACATAAGTTGACATAGTGTCTGGGTTTTTATCCAGTAAGAATCAATCCAAACTTTTGTCACTGATTTTGAATTTAATTATCTATATGTAAGCATCTCAGATTGATTGCACAATATAAGTGCCGTGCAGCTTTGAGCACAAATGATTGGATGGGAGCAGTTGGACTGCTTACATTATTTGATAATAGCTGCAAATCTGTGTATGGAATTTTGAGGGATCTACATACTTGATGACTTCATTTTTTATGGCCTATTCTATATGCACAAAACTAGAGAGACTGTGCTGCTGTAAGTAGCCTCTAATTTCTTTTAATAACTCATGCGTTCAGTTGTCAGACAGTATTTCTTTGTTTATGTGCCCACTGTAGTTTGGACATACTGTAAGAGGTGGGATGGGTTATTTTGTTTAACTTTTGCACTGAAATCTGTGCAGATGTTATGCAATGGATTATTTCCCAAACTGCGTGGAGATGTGTTGCCATTGCCAAATATATACTAATATCCTTTTTGTCTGATTTCCTTATCTTTCATAAGCTCCATGAACCAAGACGGGGTTTCTTTTTGCAGAAGAGCTGAAGCATAAGAGATATTATACATTATAATAATTAATAATCTTATTTAGATGAAAATGGCTTTACCATTATTACCATAACTAAGAAAGCAAGCAACACCACATGACAAATGAATGCACAACTAGATGCATTATCTGAAAATACTATCACTTCCTCGTTCCTGTACAATATTTGAGTTGATTTGAGCAAGGAAGAAGACAGGGAATGTTTAGCCTTGTGGAGCAGTGGTGGAGTGTCTGATTAATAATACCTGGAAACCAGCTAACATCTGAAGCATGGTGAAGTCAGTTCTTTTTGGAAGGTTTTCTGGGAGCCACAGAGTTGTGGACATAGGGGTTGGAGAATCCCCAGTTTTCAGAGAGGATTTTGCAGAGTAACAGTAAGACAATTCCATCAAAAGCAAGGATACACTTCTTTCTTCTGATTACGGAATTCAAAGGTTGGGGATTGGAGGAATCCTGTAGATTTTCCACAAGCTGCTGCTAATTCATTAGTGAATCTCATACAGTTTTGGCATTCTTAGTGTTTGTGTTTCAGTGACAGAAACTATTATAAAATACTATTGCTAAAATCTCTGCCTTGCTTGAATTCACATATGATAGGGGATGGACAGTCCTTGATTGAAATAGCTTAGCATTCCCTTAATGCTCAATATTTTGAGGTAGACAGTGACAGAAGAGGGGAGATCCTGTTTTTTCCCTTAGTTTGCAGACAGGCAACCGTGGTACTGGAAAGTAGAATGACTTGCTCAAGATCACTCAAGAAATTAATGTATGAAGTAGATCCACAGATCTACAAGTCTCACTCAGTAGCTCAATCTCCAGAGAGTGTTTTGTGTTGTACAGAGTGTGTATATGCACAAAAATAATTTTCTCTAATCAAAACAACAGTCAATACACAATAATACCTGCATTACTTCCCTCTCCCCACCTTTGTTGAATTTTTGGTATCCCTGGAGAAGCTTTCCAGCGAACAAAGGAGAGACAGGGTCTTCTGCATCCCGTCTTCCTTGTCGTTCCTGGACATGTACCATCCTTCCCACCCCAGTCCTGCAGCCTATCAGTACGTCCTCAGAGCTGCTGGTTATAGCTGTTCACACCATCACCTGGGTGGCCGCAGCAGCAGCAGCAATCTGGTGGGCTTGGCACTGCCTTCTGAAAAACATCTGGGTTGTGTCTTTCTCTTCTGTTTACCCCTGCTTTATATATAATATATGTATGTATGTCTGTGTGTGGGTATGTGTCTGTATATAGATACATAGATATGCATAGAAATTGCCAGGGAACTCATACTGTGTCATTACATATTTGATGCTTCTAATCAATAGCAATTTCAGGTGATTTTAGTACCAAATAGTTGTGCTAAGTAACTGAAATGCTTAAATCGCACTGTATTCATATCACTTTAAAACCATAAAATGCTACAATGAAGACTCCTATCTTCAGACCGTGTCCTCCTAGAGGAGAAAGAATTGCTGGGCAAGTAAAGCATAGGTTCCCCGTTCTTCTGGTGTATGGGGTAAGCAAACATCCTGGCCCAGATTTCACTTCTCCCTCTAAATCTTGAAAGATTTGAAAACTGAAAAGAAACAGTGTCTGGATTGTTTGAAATTGTTTGACTTTGACCATTTTTTGTCATTTTAAAAGTCAACCACAAGGTAGTAATTTTTCATTCATGAAAGCCAAAGCATTCCCTACTGTCTCTCCAGACAGAACTTGACCTTGCAGAGTGCTGTGGCTAGATGGAAATAAACCTTCTGTGAACCTCCCTACTTCTGTTGTGCACAGAGCTAGCAGCAAACCTGCCCATTATTTGTTGATTTTTTGTGTGCCTTCTTCCCAGTGTACAAGTATGTGCTTATGTGTCATCACCTACCTGAAACATGAAAGAAATCAATACAAAAGCTTTTGGGTTTTTTCCCATCAGAACATTAAAAAAATAAAATAATTTTATACAATTAAATGCTGAGGGGTTGTGGAAATGGAATTAATTTTTGTCAAATGCTGATGTCAGGGAATTATTTTTTGTGTGGTGTGACAATCTGATATAATTAGGCATAAACTGCTAAAAAACCTGTTAATTAAACTGGTCACATCATTTTGACACTATTCGTGTGCAAGCCGGTCAGTTTAGTTAGCTAATTTTAACTATCTCAAGTTGCGATTTGTATCTAAGATAATAAATCACTTTTTAGGGGTGAATAGTGTAAGTTTAAGTGTTAAAGTTAAGTGAAGTGAATCCAGTCCCAGAATCTAAAAAAGATGATTTACCATATGTGTTTCTGATGGTGTAATTGCATTTATTGAGGAAAATATACATTTTATTAAATACCTGGTCCAGAATACGGTAACTTTTTAATCAGGTGGAGCTTCAGTGCAGAAGCAGGGCGCTGGGGAGAAAGACGATAAGAAAGGAATTTCTTTTTTTTTTTCAATGACAGAAATGATTGAACTAACATTGCTATTGGCAGCTGTTATTACTGCTGTAATTCTAAAAGTAGCAGAAATAATCATATTACCATACTGCAGAAACCCGAGTGGAGCAGTCACTTAGGTAAAAGAGTCTCCACCTGAGAAAAGCAGGAAAGTGTCACGGAGTCCTGGGTGCAAATCCCACCTGTATTTGTGGGAAGCGGTCAGCCCAGCTCCATTACTGCTGGTTGGGCATTGAACATAGCCGCTGCATTTCAGTCAATGAAAACTGTAAGAAGTTGGTAGGTTTGGGGTCAGTCTTTTTTCATGGGGAAGGAGAGGGATGAAGCAGTGCTGTTCTTTGGCTCTGTATTTCTTCTTCTTCCAGCTCTGGGGCAGTAAGTTTCCCGTGATCGATATAAACAGCTACGGTACGGTCAATATGAACAAATCTGATACGTGTGACTGGAGACAATATGTAGCGAATGCTCTGTCCTTCGTGAATTATAAGATTGGCACGTTGTTTAATTTCAGCCCAACCTTAGGAAACGAATAGATTTTGCTCACAAAAAAGCATGTGTGACAAGGAAGGTGTAAAACCAGAATTTTGTTCCACTTCACGAAACCTACTTAAAGCTTACTTTTGCAGAGGCTGTGAAATAACAGATTAGTGAGAGACAATCTAATTCTCAGTGCAGAACTGATGTTTTAAGTAGCTAGGTAGGAATGTATGGCGTTACCATCCTTCTCTCCACTGAATAAGTGAAAATGAGAGCACTTATTTGCGGAAGCCTGTGCATTGTTTTTGTCTGTGCCGTAGCCCCTTTAGGGGAGAACAAGTGGTGATAGAGCATATCTGTGTGCTTCACAGCCTGTTCTTTAGCTTCTTTTGAATGTACAAATTTTTGGAACAACTCGAAATTATTGGAGAAATAAAACTATTTATTGAATGCATCTCATTAAAAATTGGTAAGACAATCAGATACATAGTTATTTTTATACACAGTTCAGTATAGATGTGAAGCTTTCCCACATGTTAAAAGTTGTGAAGAGAGTTTTAGATACATTAAAATGTTATTCCCTTGTGTGTTGGTTTTGCGTGGCAAGGTTTTGGTAGTGGGGGGGCTACAGGGGTGGCTTCTGTGAGAAGCTGCTAGAAGCTTCCCCTGTGTCTGATAGAGCCAATGCCAGCTGGCTCCAAGACGGACACGCTCCTGGCCAAGGCCAAGCCCATCAGCACCTCTGTGATAACATATTTAAGAAAGAGAAAAACAGTTAGAGAGCGCTTTTGCAGCCAGAGAGAGGAGTGAGAAGATGTAAGAAACTCTGCAGACACCAAGGTCAGTGAAGAAGGAGGGGGAGGAGGTGCTCCAGGCACCAGAGCAAGATCCCCCTGCAGCAGCCCGTGGTGAAGACCATGGTGAAGCAGGCTGTCCCCCTGCAGCCCATGGAGGAAGCATGAGGGGGTGTAGCGATTCCACCTGCAGCCCGTGGAGGACCCCATGCCAGAGCAGGTGGAGGCACCTGAAGGAGGCTGTGACCCCATGGGAAGCCCGCGCTGGAGCAAGCTCCTGGCAGGACCTGTGGACCTGTGGAGAGAGGAGCCCACGCCAGAGCAGGTTTGCTGACAGGACTTGTGACCCTGTGGGGGACCCACACTGGAGCAGTTTGCTCCTGAAGGTCTGCACCCCGTGGAGGAGACTCATGTTGGAGAAGGTCGTGAAGGACT
This sequence comes from Balearica regulorum gibbericeps, assembly GCF_011004875.1. NCBI lineage: Eukaryota > Metazoa > Chordata > Aves > Gruiformes > Gruidae > Balearica > Balearica regulorum. The sequence goes on from NC_046185.1 coordinate 71,897,151, forward strand.
GTCTCCTGTGAGACGGACCCCACGCTGGAGCGGGGGAACGATGAGTCCTCCCCCTGGGGATGAAGAAGCGGCAGAAACACCGCGTGAGGAACTGACCGTAACCCCCACTCCCCGTCCCCCTGTGCCACTGGGCGGGGGGGAGGTTGAAGCCAGGAGTGAAGTTGAGCCTGGGAAGATGGGAGGGGTGGGGGGAGGTGTTTTAAGATTTGGTTTTATTTCTCATTCCTCTACTCTGTTTTGCTTAGTAATAAATAAGATGAATTCCCTCTCTAAGTTCGGTCTGTTTTGCTCGCGATGATAATTAGAGAATGATCTCTCCCTGTCCTTATGTCGACCCGTAAGTTTTCTTTCATTGTACCTTTTCTCCCCTGTCTAATGAAAGAGGGGAGTGATAGAGCGGCTCTGGTGGGCACCTGGCCCTCAGCCAGGGTCAACCCAGCACACCTTGAGAGAATATGCTAGAGAGTTTTTAATGGTGGTGTAAGACGAGGTTAAGGGATATTGTTTTGCAGTTGTCCAGAGCTGTACAAGCCATGAAATGGTAAAATTTTGCCCCAGCTCTCAACAGTGTAACCTGGACTTTAGTGGTAAAAATTAAACCAAGAGGTCTGCCTGCTCGCTTCTTATTTTCTTTCACAAATGCCTTGCTCACTGCAACTCGAGCAAGCAGGTATGAGAAACAGGAAAGATAACCTCACCTGTACCGGGGCTCCCAACGTGGTTCTTAGGGCTACAGCTCAGCCAGTGTTAATAAAACAAGGAAAGCTTCAACTGAATCTTTCATTTGCACAGGACAGTTGTCTTATCAGAAGCAAAGAAATTGATATATGTAATGAATAATTTTTCTCCTTGTGCTTGGGTCTATTTAAAAGAGAGAGAGGAAATTTTATTTTCTGAGAAGCCTGGCAAGGAAATTTATAGAGGGAATATATTTCTCACCTAAGGAATCTTATTAAAGGAAAATATTTGGGCAAGTGAGTGTGAAGGAGCCCCAGCTGCAGTGGTGAAATGTAGAATAGGAAATGTTGCAAGGAATTACACCCTCGTCCAGTATTCTGCCTAATTTGCATTAGGCATGTTTGTGCATGTAAATATAAGCTTCCCTTGTGTATACTTTGCTGTTCATACTCAGAGTTAAACTCAACCATGGGACAGCTACTAATGTGCCAGCTGCATCATTAGTACATTTAATATGTCTTAAAACATTGTAAAGCAAGAGTGTACTTCAGTGAATAATAAGTGCTGGAGAGGGAGGGGAATATGTTGGTTGTAGTCTTATTAGCATACTCCTGTCTGAGGTGTTCTGATTGTAAAATGTGGCAGTAGCAGAGTGTAGTCCAGCAGTATTGGTGGTGATCCACGAGCTAGACTATTCAAAGTACAGGTTTAGGGTATGTCTGATGTTAAGACACAAACCAGAAATGTGATACTGTAGGTAATATCCTCAACACAGCAGTGCAAATGAAATTCAACGTATTCTAATTCAGCAAGTGTACACTTCACTGAGTTGCTGAAATTTAATTCTGCTAGGTTAAATTCTCAAAACCTGAGTAACTATTGTGCTGTACAATTAAAATACTATCTTGTATTCTTAAGTGAGGTTTCCATATTGAAGCAGCTTTGCTTTTTATAGCTTGCTATGTCAAAGTTTTGAGCACTCTGTTTTGTCAGACCTTTTTGAGACTTTAATGTTACACTGTCCCGTAAATGTAGCACAAGATGCTCAGTTTATTATTGTTATTGATAATATATCTTAAAAGTTTGCAGTTGGTAGATCTCTGTGTCTGTAACCTTGTAATATTCCAGGTATTACAAATCTTCTGTGAGACATTGATTAGCAAAGTTAAAACATTAGTTACATTAGAAGTTATAATAGATGTGGAGTTTACAAGAATTAGAATTCTTTCTTATACACTGAATTATGTGATGCTAGGTGTCTGTTTTAACTTCTTGGAACCTGGTTCTCTCCGTGTAAAATGTGGAGATAATATCACACCCAGTTACAGAGGTATTCTGAGGCTTAATAAGAGGATACTTTTTATCATTTTAAGATATCTGAGTGGAAAATAATATAATGGAACAAATAATTTCAGGAAAAAAACCCTAAGATTTAATTTTGGAAATATGTGCAGCCAAACTTTATAATGATCAGTGTTACAGAAGGAATGTGTCTTTCATCTTTGGACAGTTTGAGACCAAGGTTACAAACTGACTTTTTCTTAGAATGAGTATCTCATACTTATACAAGCAGCACATACGCCTTTTGATGGTTTGCTGTGAAATAAACGCTGCTAAAAGTCTGTAAGGTCAGTACACAAGTGCAGTTAACAAGACCTAGGGCCTTGTCAGTACTCAGAATTGCACTCTAAGTCATTTGAAAGTGTGCTACATCATTGCAAAGCATCGTGCATACAGTTGAGGTTTAAGCTCTGTTTGTATCAATGTCTCTATTGTTGGTTCTTCTGAAATCTGGGGGAAAGAGGTATTCACAACAGTAATTCTTTTGCCTTCATGGTAGCCCTTCTGAAATGCTTACTGGAAGCAAGGAAAACAGTGTTGATGAATGAGGCATCCAGGAGGCTCACAGAAATGAACCACCATTTTCTGAGTTCCCTCCCCTTGCTTTGTCCTTCAACGTAACCAAGTGTGTACCGTTTCACTTTATTTTAATTCAACCTTTTAAATAAATGTATTTAAAACTGTGTGCCTCTGAGCATGGACAAGATATGCAGAGTATATTGGTATTGGTTTTTCTTTTCCCCATCTGTGAAATTTTGTGCCCTTTCTATGCCTCAAAAAAAAAAAAAAAAAGAAAAAAAAGATGGGGACTTGTGCCCAGTTTCCTGTATATGTATAAATTCATTGGCTTTAAGAAGTTTGCTAGTTTACAGAGATGCTGACTGGGAGGATCAGTCTTGTTACTTTTGCCACTGAAATGCATTACAACTTTTTTTTACAGCTCCTAAGAGGGGAAAAAACCAATGGTCTAGAACAGCCCTTTTTTGGTCCTTTTTGTTCTTTATTCCACTTGTGTTGAGGGAAGGGTACACAGTTAGTTGGGAACTATCTCTGAAAACCTAGCAATACAAGTTAATAATTGACAGCCACGCTGCAAATAGCAATGGCTCCTTTGTGAGATAATTTGCGTTGTCTCTGTAACCTGGGCATTTTGGTCTTGGCAATGAGGTGAGATCAGGGTTTTGTCACCGTGTACCTTAATTTCATTTACTTAGTCCACTGCCTGGATATACTTTTTTCTCCTTCCATGTTCTTTCCCTTCAAAGGGTTAAGTGAGGCAGCTTGCATTGATAATTTCTAAATAATTCAAGTCTGATTGCACACATTGTGAAAAATGATGGATTTTAAATTACACACATTTGGAACTAATTTCTCCAACACACAGATGGCTTGGATAGAGAAAAAGAAAAAGTGAACCTAATAACTTATTGAAGAGGAAAATACGTACAGTACCATTCTGACATTTATGTAGCTTGTTGGGGGACTCCAAATGTGTCATTTACAATGCCCAGACTTTATACAATTCAAAAGTATTCATTCTCCTGTGAAGTTCAAGTAACTTTATACCAGTCAGCTTGACATCTGTACTGAGATACACATGAAGGATTCAACCAGTAAAGTATTAAAGGCTAGCAACTTTATTAATGCAAATCAACATTATTTCATGGAAAACAGATCTTGTTTGCTTGAGACAATTTTCTGAGTTTAATTGGTAGAATGAGCTCCTGTCATAGTAGACTTCTGATAGGCACAGCATTTTCATGTCTTTATTTATGTTGTAAAGGCTCTGCACCCAGAGATGAAGAGCAGATTTTCCTTCTACAGAATAAAGATCTGTAATTTGGAGTGAGTGACTCAAAAAGGTTTGAGATACATGAAAATAACTGACATATGCTGCACTTCTGCTAGCATATATAAATGGGAGATTTTAATCAAAAGAGATTGTTCAGTCAGTTGAGGAAAACTGGCACGTGCATATGCGAGAAAGAAAGGATGTATGCAAAAAAGTATAGTCTACATTTTTGTTTGTTTTCAATGTAGGCAGTTAAATAGTGGCAAAGAAAGTTGAATTTACAGGATATGAGTCGGTATCTGAGATGCAAAGGAACTGTGGCGTGGACTGGAATATACTAAAACTTCTAAAAGGATAGTGAAGATACTCCCATGGAACACACACGCATTTATAAAAACTTGTTTTCTAAGATAGGGAGGCACCTCGGAGACCTTGACACTTGTTTTGTACTGTTTGCTTCCACTAATAGCTCCCACTGAAATCAATAAAAATGCATATGGAGCAAGATAATACTCAGTTTAAGCTAGGGTGCCTTAACCCACACTGATACAAATATGTGCCAGATGAAACAGTGGAATGGGCAAAGCAGCTTGTAAATTTACTGAAAAGGTCAAAGTCTCAGATCACCTACTTAAGCCATGCATGTTTTTTCCCCCTTTGGCAAAAGAAGCCAGATTTTATAGCAGTTCTTTTTTCTAAGTTTTTTCTTTGAATTACAATAAGGAGTGTATATAGAAATATATCATAATGCTGAAAGTCAGTCCTCTGAAATAAATGAATTAATGTTGTTTTCATATGGCCGTCAGCAAAGAATCTTTTTCACCAGGAAGGATGCTCTGTGTCTGTTGTTGAAGAATTAGTATATTCTGAAAGTTGGGGAAAGCTTCTTGATTTAGTAAGGCTATCTGCAAATGGCTGTTGACAGGAGGAAAAAAAAAAAATGTGACCATTGAAAGCCCTGTGGCATTCTGTGGCAAAACTTGTTTTTCGTAGTGCCTTGGAGATCATCACAACTTTCTTTTCTCTGATACAATGTGCCTTTGTGAGACTTGAGGCTTGACTTGATTTGCTTTTTAATAAAGGAGTAAAAAAGTAGAAAAATGCAAGGCGTTTTTCGAAGGTTGAAAGTCTCGACGACCCGGCAATCGTCCTTACGACCCGGCAATTGCCCTTATCGCACTCAGTAGTTGAAGGAGTTTCCCGCTTGAGCAAAGCGATCTTTGAGACAAAAGTTCTTTCAGTCCGGTTTCTCACACACCCTGAAACCATTATTTAAGACCCCAAGAACACCGTAGCCCTTTCCTTCACATGGAAGATGACAGATCACAGTGCATTCTTAGGAAATATTTTCCCCCTAAACCAACTATGAGCAGTAAGATTTTCTCTTGTTGTATTTCTAAGAAACTGCTGGAAGTCTCTCTCTGGGTAGCATGATGGAATCTGTCAAGATAGACGGAGGACATTGGCTGAGAAAGGGGAATAAGTCATTTTTGAATTTCAGTCCAATTTGAATTGGACTTGGGCAGAAAAGTAAGAGGTCAAAAGTTGTCATCTTTGTAAATGAAGAAGATATATATTCATTAAAATCTTTCTAATCAGGTCAATTTACATGAGATAGGTTTTATAGTTTGTGCTTGACATGGTGTTCAAATTACATGTCGTGAAAATCACATTTTTTCCTGTTGCATCAGCAGCTGTTAGTAGTCAGCGTCTTTTGACACCTGAAGAGGATTGCTGTTATTTTAACTGGAATTAAAAACATCTTTTAAACACTATGTGGACATGTCCACTTAGAATGACACATGACTTCCATTTCCTCAAAAGAATTTTTAGTTCTGCTGTATTTGGGAATAGTGATTTTCAACTTAATGTTCAGTCACAACCAGTATATATGTAATTCATTGCCTGGGTAACAAAAAGAAGATGAAATAGCTTTGAAATTTGAAGAGCTAACTTTGTGACTTGCCTGTGTCTTGAGATTTCATTTTATTTGTATGTGCAGTTGCTTATTTATTTATAGCAATGCAGTGATCTGTTAGTGCAAGGAACAGATACATCTCCATCTTCGTGGAACATTGAAGTCTAATTGCTGGTGATAGGAGTATTAGATGTTGAAAAGTTCTTGATTTTTTTTTTTTTTTTTACTGAGCTGGCAATAAGAGTTCGGTGTTACAGGTAGTGTTTTCAGTTAGAAGCAATTGGTTTTTCACACCTGCAGTGAGCTCACTTTTCAGGATGATCCAAATAGGGATTTAGAGATTTCATTAATTTGGGGGTTAATAAAAGATGCCTGATGTCAGTGCCATGAACTTCAGTGATTTTTTAATCTGGCACTTGGGCAGAAGTCAGTGCCACCATTCTTATTGATTTAATAGTCAGATGTCGCCTTGCAATTATTTATAGGAATACGGTCTTTTTCCAAAGAGAGAAGGATTTATACACATATCCACCTTGACCTCAGCTTAACCATTTACCATAATTTTCAAGCTGCAAGACAGTGGTGGTGTTCTGAGAGGTTTTTACATATTGAACAATCACAGAGAAGGTGTCTGAGTTTTTATCCAATTGAAATCAATACATCTTGTCTAGTTTTCGTCACTTGCTAGTATTTAATTATCTACAAGCAAGTCAAATTGATTACACAATATAAGAACGTTACAGCTTTGAAGCAAAATGACTGAGCCTTTAGATTTGACTAGGATATCTATCAATGCTGGTGGCAAAATATAATTAACACAATTTATTAATATTTTTGATTGGGAAGAACAACTTTTAATCACTTTGAAGGACTTTATACAGCTGTACCTTAGAATTAAAATCCATCATAAGAGTAAAAATCATTATTAGGGGTTTTTTTTTTAGATCTTCAGTCCCAGGTTCTTGGTTATCAAAGATACTTGTTCACATATCTATCTTCCTTATATTTTGGATTTAAAGAAAGCAGTCTTACAGTTTGGTCCCTTATTTCAACTTTTGTGATTATTGGTGGAGGAGGTTTTAAGCTTGGGTCAAAAATAGAGGAAAGTATCTGTAAATATGTGCCTAGGTAAAGGGTTGAATGAGCTCTTTTTGCAAACAAGAAATGTACAACTTGCATACAGTGTATGTACATGAAATCTCTAGGAGCCAATAGAAATCCTTCAGCTGACTAGAAAAAAAATGTAGATCTTGTCCCTAAGACGACATTCCACTGCTCTTAATTTGTATTTCTTTAGAATGAAAGTGAAAAAGAAGACTGTGTAGGGTAAAACCTGAACATATTGAGAGAGACAATAAAGGGCATCTAAAATGCCAGTGCAGCAAAAGGAAGGATATTCCAGAGGGGAACAGGATCTAAGGAAGGAAGGAAGAACAGGTCAGGTAACAGATGTTTTCCCTCAAGGATAGTGATGGAACAGACACCAGAGGGGCAAAAAAAAATAATCTGATGAACAGCAAAATCTCTCATTTCTTTTCTTTTTCATTCTACTCCAATGTCAGAACAATATGTCTAAAGAAGTGTGACAAGAACTGTCACCTTTTTTCATATTGAAACAGGACCTAAGAAAAGTTAATTTCAAATTTCCATGTAGGAAGAGAGTAAATGTTCCATTAATCAGATGCCTAGATACATCAAGGGAAGCTCCAGCACAGCCTAGTACTATGCATTTAGTTGAACCTCCTTCAAAGTGTGTGTTGCATGGGCCAACATTGATAGTCTTCTCCTTTCCATTGCTGCAAACAAGAAAAGCAGCAGCAAAGTGCTTTACTCCCTAGAATGCTCACTAAAGTAGGATATCAGTAGAATATTCATTAGAGATTTATCTACGTGTTTGTGTTGTGCAGGATAGTTGTGAATTTAATGTACTTTTGGTACTTGACTAGTTACATGCTTCTTCTCAGGTTTCCTGCACAGGCATCCTTATTGCAGTTCCTACCTAAGGTCAGGCTCTGCACTGACTTGCAAGAGAATTGGATAAATCCATTTAACATGAAATAACAGACTTTGACATTTGGCTGGCACAAAGGTTTTTTAAAAGGACGTTGCCGACACATCAGTCAGTTTCCATGTGATAAATACATTGTTTCCAATATTTGAAAAATCAGCAATTTATCAGAATAAAAGGTCATCACTGAGTCAGATGTATATGCATGACTGCATATGTCTTTTCCTGTCTTTTTTTTTTTGTTTCCTCCTGTTCATAACAGCAACTAGGTAATGCAACAGTAAGCTGGGAGCCAAATTTGCCCTTTGACACAGTGCTCTTGTTGGTTAGAAACCACTGGGAGCCATATGCTTCTGAAGTTAAAACGTGTTTCTTTATGTTTATACTGTTTTAATGTAGGCTATGATCCTGCAGTCATTTATGCAGTAAAAATTCCCATCAAATTCAACAGCGGCATGAGGATCAACAGTGGCAATTTTCTCTTAGTAGGGCTTCCAGCAAGAGGCTGCCTGCTGCTTCCCCTATTGCAGAATGCAGCCCCATGCTGCTCATGGGACTGAACAGCTGTGATCACATTACATCCACCCAGCGGTCTTTTCACTCACTGCCTATAAAATGACAATGGATCAATTTTAAACTGACCCTGTTGACTTTTAAAGCCCTTAGCGCAGAAGGAACTGGTTTTCTGTAAGCCTCCCCCATTCATTTGACTCTTGAGTCCTCTTAGTTGTCTACTACTCAGAGGTTGTTGGTTGGCAGAAATTCTGTTGTTGTAGCCCCAATGGTTTTGTAACTTGTTTCTTCTCAAACATCTCTTTGGTTTTTTTATTCTTCCATCTCTTTTAAAGTGTTGTGGGAATCCCAAATTATTCTTCCTTTCCTCTGCCTTCCAGAAGTGTGTTCAGTTTCAATTGCTTTTCTAAAAAGCAATAGAACTGTCCTGCCTCCTTAAAGCATTTCATAATGATTTTGCATAGTTTCACTTTTGCAATACAGAGTTGTACAATAATTCAGGTTGGAAGGGACTTCTGGAGTCTATTGGGTCTCCAAACAGGGATAGATTCAAAACTAGGTCAGGTTGCTCAGGGCTGTGTCCAGTTGAGTTTTGAGTATCTCCAAGGATGGAGATTACACAGCCTCTCCACGAAACCAGGTGATTGACTGCGCTCATTGGGAAAACTTTCTTCTTTATGTTTGATCAGAATTTTCCTTGCTGCAGCTGCGATTGTTCGCTCTTATCTTTTGACTGTGTATGTCTGAGAAGAGTCTGGCTTTTTCTTATCTACTCCCCTCTCTTTGATAACTGAGGACAGTAATGAGGTCCCCTGAAGCTTCCTCTTCTCCAGGCTGAGCAAACACCATCCTTCAGTCTGTCTTCATAGGGCATGTGCTTCTACCTCCTCATCATTTTAGTGGGCCACTGCTGAAATCACTCCAATTTGCAGATCTTTCTTATACTTGAAGATGCAAAACTGGACACAGCCTTCCAGACACCTTTTGAGTGCTGGGCAATAGGAATAATCACTGGACCTGCTCTCCATGCTATTATTAGTACTGCCCAGTATGTGGTCGGCATTCTTTGCCACATGAGTGCACTGGTTGCTCACATTCAACTTTTCTACCAGGACCGGGTTGTTTTCTGCAGAGCTACTGTCTAGTCAGTTGGTCCTCAGTCTGAGCTGATGCACCATGTTGTTCCATCTCAGGAGCAAAACTTATTTATCTCTGAACTTTGTGAGCTTTGTCAGCCTGTTTCCTCAGCCTGTCAAGGTGCCTTTGAACAGTAGCTCTGCCCTCTGACATATCACATACTACTATGATATCATTCATAAGCTTTGCTGAAGGTGCATTCCATCCCATTCTCCAGATTGTTGATGAAGGTGTTAAACAGTATTGGTCCCAATATATTTTTTTCAGGTTTCAAAGTGTTTCCTTAGATCTGGGAGCACCTTGGTAGGAGAAAAATAGTTTATTTATACTAATGATAATCTTGTAGCAGTATAAAGTATACTGAGTCTTACAAATGTTGAGATATCATGTTAAGATATGTGTTGGAAATGTCTCCACCAAAACTGAACATTAATGAGACGAGACCTACACTTTGGTAAATAATATATGTAGAATAGATAAAAAAAAGAAAGTTGTCTGCAGATTCCCATCTTAGGGACATACAATTGAGACGAAACTTTTCAGATTGGGCCCACTTTGCACTAGAATTTTATATTTACTTGGGGCTTAAAATGTGGTTGCTTAAAAATATATAGAAGGTGGCAATGGTTTGTATTACAGCCACAGATCTGTAATGCTTAGATTTGGAGATGGGAGCTTTGCTACTGTAAACTTATTAAAGAGATGTATTCTACTTTCTACTCATCAGATAGAGAGTATGATACTGATAAATGAGTAGTTTCTAGGTATGTTTGGGGGAAAGCAAAGAGAGCATGGGGTTTGTTCAGAGGTGCATAGGAAATGAAAGTTGTACCATTTGACCAAAATTTGATTGTCTGAGTCCCAGACTAACACTTTAACTTCAGCATAAGGCATTAGCTCAGTATCAATAGCAGACATCTAGGGAAGAATAAGGGAATCATCTTGTGATGCTTTCATTCTTCTATACTTTCCCAGCATCCTGTGACGTCTGGCTCAGGAAATCTTGGGCCAGTGTTTTAAAATTTTAATAATATCTTTTTGTGTTCAGTGATATCATTCATACATAAATGAATGAGTTGGTTTCCAAGAACCTTGGCACAGGCATCTCCAAAATCCTTGGTAAATGGCAAGGTAACTGGCAGTTGATTTTGAAGTGAGCTTCTTCATTGGAACAGCTTACCTGGTAGGTATGACTACAAAGTGTCTGTAATAATGTTAGGTACCTGACAATTCAATCCCACTGTCTCATGTCAAATGAAAATTAGTTTGGACAGATATTGACCTCTCTCTCTGTGCTGAATATCCTGTGTCTACTCAATCCAGTGTGTAGTGATGTGTCACTTAATCACAATCACAGCAAGTAATGAGCATTTTTTGTTGTTGTTTGTTTCTCTTTTTCCCATACAGTCTCATTCTTTTTTGCTGTCTTTTTAGTGGTCATTATGAGTTGAATTGATTCTGTTTGCCCAGAAGAAAATTTTCGTCTGGCAGAAGCATGAAAACCGTGGGTCAACAGTAGGGAGAATTATTTCCTAATAGCCTGGAAATTCATGTTGGCAGGAGAGAAAGGCAGCACCATGGAAAGGGTGTTGATGACCATTCTATAGTGTTTCTACCTTTATTTTGCCTTTTTGTTCTTGCCCTTGGTTCTTTGTTCAAAGGCAGTAGAAATGCTGCCTGTCATGAATCTGACACTGGGTGACTAGCTGAGTTCTCCAAAAGCAGAATGTTTTGGAATTGTAAGTGCAGGAAATGTAATTAGGTGCTTGGGGGGAAAAAAAAAAAAAAAAAAAAAAAAAAAGAAAGCTTGTGCTTTTTGTTTCAGCATCTTGAAAGTGAATTTCAATGCAGGAGATCAGGTTCTGAGGCTCTCACTTCACCATGGCTTCTAGACCCTTGGGCTCTCTGGCAAGAACTGAAGAAATCTTGAGGGTCCCTGACAATGCTCCATCAGAAATGAACCTACCTACTTGTATTTCTACCAAGTATTTAATGGCTAGGCATTTGCCAACAGGGAAGATGTTGTGGGTTCTTCTTTTTGTACAAATGGTGGTCACCCCATGTAAACACAGCAATATGTCCACAGACAAGGTCGTAGACCCGAATTATATTTTGCTTAACTAGCTGGTTCTTTTCTTTTTTAGAAGTTTAGAGCCACTGTGGTGGCTCAGGTGACTGATCTTAACACCATGAGTAAAGAACAGTCAAAGATTTTATAAAACAGTAAAGAGAATTTTTGCCATTGACAGAAATTTGTTCACATAAAGTATGCAGCAATTACTTGCAAAAAGCTTCTCGTGAGCAAAGTCAGGAATAGCTGGTAAACAGACTTTGAGGAGAAAATGCATTGTGGTCAAATGCTTGATTTGTATTGACAGATTTAGCTATATTTCACTCCAGTTTTCTAAGACCTAAGAAGGCTTCTTCTAATCTGTTTAACTCCTGATCACCTTATTGATGCTTCTAGGGCTAGAGTTCCAGACAGTACCAAGGAAATGGAAGCAGCACTGTGATGTGAAAGGTACATTTGCTCTCAGTAGGAACATTTCCTCCCATGGCTGCATTGCTTTGGGAGCCTGGGCAGGCTGAAAACGTGATTTGCGTTTTCTCTCTTGCTTGGGAGCGTGGGTGCCATTCTGTGTTGTGGCTAATACCACTGCTGAATAGCAGGGGAATGGTGTATCCCTCTGGAGAGGGAGCAGGTAATGGGTAGATGCCCACAGTTCTGATCAACTTGGAGGAATGGAGATATTTTGATGTAAGTTTAAATAGTCCTGATGTTCTGGACAAGTAAAATAGGTTTACCAGGCAATACAATGGGTCTCGGTGCTGGTCAGTACTATAAGGAGGCAAGTCCATAGCTTGTTCTTTTGGAGTAGATTGCCTATACATGACAAAGTAGTCATCTCTTGGATTCTTAATGGTTTGACCTGTTTGGTTGCTGTGGAAGTTTTGCCGGACCCTTTCGGCTACATATACATGTGTTAAAATTGGCTCTACAGGCACAACAGCAAAGCTTAGCATCTTTATGAACCTTTTTATTATTACTTGAGGGAAATAAATGGGTGTCTGTATTATGCATGAGCATGCTGTGGTACTGCATTACTCTGTCTTCCATCAATATGTCTTGTTCTCTTCCTTTATCGGCTAATGCTCATGATAATTCTAGGGGTACATCTTAAAGCTCAACCAAATGAATATCATAACCCGAACAGGTGGAAGAACATGATATTAGGCTGTTGAATATTCTAATACATGAAACAGCCAGCCCTATAGTTATGTTTTAACAACATAATCAAACCAGAGATATATCTGTGTAATAAAATTGTCTGTTGCTATAACCAATACACTTAGAATGATTACATGATTATAATGAAAATGCGATGGTTATTTGCTACATTAATTAGCTGTTGATTTAATGTTATACAAATGTGCTTCCTTTCAAGTAATCATATTTCTTGCTGACATTTCTGAATAGGACTACCAATTAGTTAAACATGGGTAAGTAGAGGTGCTGATTATGGGTAGGCTACAATAGAAGACAGTGGAATAGGGCTTCATAATTTTAAACTTTTAACATGTTACTATCCAAAGCATGTTATTGTTAACACATACTTTTGGTTGCGTTAACACCACCTTTTTAAAACAGCACGCATCTTTGATATCCACTACACAGCCAAAGTTGCTAAAGAAAGAGATGTTGCTTCTCTGTGCTGAACTTTTCTGTGAGAACCTATATTCCTGTATGTCCCAGCAAGTCCAGCTCCCACAGCCCCTGGAGAAATGTTTAGTGGTTTACCCACTCCATCTCAAGGTGAAATCAAGGGACGCTTTTAGTGTTTTGGAATTTATTGTAATGTCAAGATGTCTCTGTAAGTGTAGAAAATTTCTTTGACTTCATCAAAAGATAAATAATATAATCAAAATGTAAAAATTTATACAGTTAAACTATCTTCTTAAGTCAAACTTTCTCCAAGCTGAGAAGACACAGCTTACCTTGTACTAATGGGGCCATTTCATAAATCATTCTCGTAACAAGGATGCTTGCAGAATCCCTCTGCCTCTTGCTTACCCATGCAAACCAAAGCCACATCCTAAACTGATGTCAGTGCCTGCTTTCAGTGGGGATTATTTTCAACAGCTTGTGCTTGACTTGCTCTATCTGAGGACTGGACCCATATGATTCCCATCTATAGTGATCATGCACTTACTTAGATAAAATTTATGAGTCTGAAAACTGACATGTTTAAACACATGTAAATACTTCACTGATTGAATTCCTTAAATAAAAAGTACATTCCTTGATCAAAGTGTTTTTTCCTACTGATTGTACAACAGTCTGAGCTATAAACTGGAGCTGACTGGGAGATTAACAATATGTGGTGTTTGCTCTAGACATTTTTTCAAAAAAATCTTTTCATGATGTGCCATCTCTTGTAATGTTTTCCTTAATATAGCTTGCTATTTTCTTGGCTGCTTCCCTCTTAGTTATATTGAAAGAACATACAATATTTCTTGTAGGACTCTCTCCTACATGCAGATACAGTTTTTCTGCTGGTTTTGTATGTGTAAAACATTTCCCTAATCAATAAGCCATCAGTGCAATTAAACTGCAACTTAATGTGTTTAGAACTCTGCATGTGGGTCTTCTACATTTACAAAAGTATAATTAGCCAGGAAATTTTGGAGTGGTATTAGGAGTTAAAATCAGCCAAGTGTATTCTGTTTGTTTGAGCAGCAACAAGCCAATTCAGTCAATCCTGCCTACTGACAAGCTGCTTCACAAAAACCTATGCAAAATGTAGTAAAAACATCATTTTTTTTTCCCTTGGATAATGGTTAAAAATATAAAAATTGTGTATCAGAGACTGATATAAGCCCTTCTGGCTTCTGCAAATCTGTAATGGTCTGTATTTAAAAATTCATTTGGTACCAGAACTCCTCATCTTGCACATGCAAAATTTCCATGATTTTCATATCTGGATTCAAATTTTTGCAAGCATAAATCTAATACTCATACACAAAGGTGATACAATGAATTCTAGGAAACAGAAAAAATACATTAAAAAGCTATGATCCAAAATACAGATTGGTACCAGATTTTCTTCATTGTTTTATTAGTTCAAACAATGATTTCCTCTGAAGGACTGACTGGTGAATAAAGATATACTCACACGTGAACTTCAGGCCATAGAAAACTTCATTCCAAACTCTTTGCCTTGGATTTTGTACTTGGCAGACAGAGCTGAAACCATCAGAAAGGAAGGAGGTGGATAGATAGTGAATTATGACTTTAAATGCTCTGTTTTGCAAGGCACCAGTGGAAGACTAGAGCCACTGGCCCTTTCTCTGCCTTCTCTTTTCTCCTGCAGGACTTGCAGGTAGATGCCAAAAAGACCTACACAGATATGGACGGATTTTAATGAGCTGCTATTAGCCTGCTTAAACTTCCCTTCTGATAAATGGTGTCAGGCCTCAACTCCAGAAAATAATTCCTGTTATCTGTTGCTATCTTGGATAACACATATGCATCAGTTAAAATCTCAAGCCTCTGCTTCAGTAGGCACAAGCCCACATTTAAAACTAGGCACATGTTTAACTACTGTTCAGAACTGATTTTTTTTTTTAAGCAGGCTTTATTTTTTTAATGACACAAACACAAAGAACAACAGCAAGGGAGTGTTTGGGTTTTGGTTTTGGTTTTAATTTCTAACTTCTTTTATATTCCAGTAATCTAAATATTTTTAGACAAGCGGTTTGGCCATACCCATGGTGCCAGGGACTTTAAGCTTTTCTAAGTCATTCCAGCTCTTTGTCCACAAGTTCTTCTCCCCCCTGCATGAACACAATTTATTATTCCCTTTGCTAATAATGAATTGCAAGTAAAATTATCTGTTCTGCTCTGAATTATTATGCTTTCTTCATAGCAAGCATAAATGTGAGTGGATGGCAAGAATCTGACCAGTCTTTTTCTAAATATTGAAATTGTCTTGCATGCTTGCACCATCAGTCAGCTTGAAAAAAAAACCAAACCAGCAGCACATCCAGTTGGAGTTAGTAGCCAGATTTCAGGTTCTTAATTATTTAAGACTTAACCATTTTTATTTTTCTTGTTGTATGGCATATATCAAACCAGTTTTCACACTGGCAAAGAGGAAAGCAGTGTCTCCTTTGGGAGGCATTTTTGCTCTACTTCTTGCTTTCTTGTTTCTGTAAAGTGCAAAATAAAACAGCCAAAGATATCGGTCATCCCTTGTGCTTTAGAGAACCTTACGTGAAGAATGGAAGGAGAAGGTGTTTGGTACCTGGTGAAAAGAATGGGATCTGTACTGAGGAGGAAGAGATAAGGAGGAAAAGAAGAAACCTTATGCTGACTTTTTATTAGAATCATAAGAGCACAGGTTAGTTCAGCTGGGAAGAGATCTCAGGAGGCCTCTAGTCCAACCTCCTGCTTGAAGCTGGGTCAGGTATAAAACCAGGTTGCCCAGGGCTTTATCCATTTTTTGAAAGCCATACCTGTTTGAAAACCTCCAAGAACTCTGGACTGCACAATCCCTCTCAACAGCCAATTTTATTGCTTTACTATCCTCATGGTGAAAATTTTTTTTCTTCTATCCAGTTGGATCCTCTCTCATTTGATTTGATATCTTTTGCCCCACATCCTCCTGCTGCACCACTGTGAAGAGCCTGACCTCCTCTTGATGACCTCCTCACAGGTAGTAGAAGGCTACTATTAGATCCTCCCAAAGCCTTCACTTTCATAGGCTAAAAACCTCTCCCTGTGGGGCACTAGCTGTATTGGATCATCGTCCTTCCTGCGCTGGGGGCCCAAAACTGTAGTAGGACTGAGGCGGTCTATTGATCGCTTAGTGGAGGAGGATGATGGGCTGTGCTTCTGGTAATCCAGCCCTGGACACTGCTTGCCACCCTGGCTGCTGGGGTATGGTGCTGGCTCGTATTCCCTTTTGTATATGTATATCATAAAATCATAGACTGGTTTGGGTTGGAAGGGATCTTAAAGACCATCTAGTTCCAACCCCCCTGCCATGGGCAGGGACACACTCCACTAGACCAGATCATCTGGAAAGGAATGTTACTTGATTACTAAAACTTTATTGAGCTAACCAAGCTCCCGGTGGTAGGAGCTGGTTAACTACTTATATCTGCAGAACTACCTTAGCCTCACTCAGCAACAAAGTGCTCTGTTATTCTCTGTGTTGGTTTTGCGTGGCAAGGTTTTGGTAGCGGGGGGGCTACAGGGGTGGCTTCTGTGAGAAGCTGCTAGAAGCTTCCCCTGTGTCTGACAGAGCCAATGCCAGCCAGCTCCAAGACGGACCCGCCGCTGGCCAAGGCCAAGCCCATCAGCGCCTCTGTGATAACATATTTAAGAAAGAGAAAAACAGTTAGAGAGCGCTTTTGCAGCCAGAGAGGGGAGTGAGAAGATGTAAGAACATCTGCAGACACCAAGGTCAGTGAAGAAGGAGGGGGAGGAGGTGCTCCAGGCGCCGGAGCAAGATCCCCCTGCAGCCCGTGGTGAAGACCATGGTGAAGCAGGCTGTTCCCCTGCAGCCCATGGAGGGAGGATGAGGGGGTGTAGAGATTCCACCTGCAGCCCGTTGAGGACCCCACGCCGGAGCAGGTGGAGGCACCTGAAGGAGGCTGTGACCCCGTGGGAAGCCCGCGCTGGAGCAAGCTCCTGGCAGGACCTGTGGATCCGTGGAGAGAGGAGCCCACGCCAGAGCAGGTTTGCTGACAGGACTTGTGACCCCGTGGGGGACCCACGCTGGAGCAGTTTGCTCCTGAAGGTCTGCACCCCGTGGAGGAGACTCACGTTGGAGAAGGCTGTGAAGGACTGTCTCCCGTGAGAGGGACTCCATGCTGGAGCGGGGGAACGATGAGAGGAGTCCTCCCCCTGAGGATGAAGAAGCGGCAGAAACACCGCGTGAGGAACTGACCGTAACCCCCACTCCCCGTCCCCCTGTGCCACTGGGCGGGGCGGAGGTTGAAGCCGGGAGTGAAGTTGAGCCCGGGAAGATGGGAGGGGTGGGGGGAGGTGTTTTAAGATTTGGTTTTATTTCTCATTCCTCTACTCTGTTTTGCTTAGTAATAAATAAGATGAATTCCCTCTCTAAGTTCGGTCTGTTTTGCTCGCGATGATAATTAGAGAATGACCTCTCCCTGTCCTTATCTCGACCCGTAAGTTTTTTTTTTTTTTCATTGTACCTTTTCTCCCCTGTCTAATGAAAGAGGGGAGTGATAGAGCGGCTCTGGTGGGCACCTGGCCCTCAGCCAGGGTCAACCCACCACATTCTTCTAGGCAACTTGCCTGACCCTGGAATGTGTAAAGGCTGTGAAGTTTGGTCCGTCATATATTTGGGAATTTTAAGTGTTCTGTGCTCACTTTTTCCTAGATGTGATACCTGCTAATCCCCGATGACAGTGACCAGCTATTTTGAGCATGGAGTTGATGCATTATTGATTAATCCAGCTTAGACTGCACTTAAAGTGGTTGCACTTTAATTACATTTGGTATCTAGAAATAATAGCTTAGCATTTCAGAGGCTTCTTGGAAGAGATGAGGTTTTGTGTACTGCAGAATGTTTCTTCTGATGGCATTTTTGTCTTAGCAGAAAGAAAGTGTATCTTTTAATGGAGTATTCTTTTAATCTGGTTGCTTTTATATTGCAATAATTTATCAGTAGTAAGCCTCTTTTTCCCTTTGGATGTCTTATTTTAGCAGTACAATTTGTTACTTCCAAAGAAAATAATGCATCACTTGAAACCACTAAGCTCTAATCTCAAAATGAAGCTTCTTTATTGAACCTTTTCCTTTTGTGTGTTTATGTGTGTTTTTGGTGAGTTATTCCTGTTTTATTAATGTTGAATTCTTTTATAATAATTTATCTTAATAGTTTCTGTCTGTGCCCATTAGTATACTCTCTTGCTTTCTGATATTGAGAGCAAAGAGTAGATGATGTAGCTAAGTTTCATGCTTTAAAAAATATTAGAGGTCTCTGGGTAGCTTTCACATAAAAAAGTTTTACTTTCTTTTGTGGGTACTAGTAAGGACCTATTTAGCATCACGCTGATTGTGAAACATTTCAGATTCTACTACTGACAGAAGCAGGCTTTATCTAGTAATTTGAAGAAAGGAGATCTACGTTTTCACACATCCTCTATGTGATTTTTTGGGTGAATCACTTCTTAAACAAAATAATTATCAGTTAACGTCAACTCAGTTTAAAATGTAATCAGTTATTGCTTAAAAAACAGTTAAATGTGTTATCAACATCAGTAAGTGCTAGCAGTATGTTGCTTTAGCCTGAATTTCAGAGGTGCTGCCAAAGCAGACATCCAAAATATTCATGTTTTATGTGCATTTTGGATTTCATTAAAACATTTAGGGTACAAATGTTTACCATACATGTGTTTTTATTCGTGCTCTGATAGTGCATAAAATACCTGATGCATACTGTGGTACTTGTTGTGTTAGGTGGTGTCTGGGGAAGGTAGTCTTTTTCCTAGAAAATTTATTATCTAGGTTTAAGAGAAGAGACCACAGGTGGGCACAGATGTTTAAGGGAGCACAGTAGACCCAGTAGACGAGAGAGAACATGAGAAGTACCAGTACCAGTGTCCCTCTTGCTGAAAGAATATTTATTCCGGAGAGTGGCGGGGGTGGAACGCAACAAGAGGGACTTGTAATCAAATATCCATAAGTGGATATTCTGCTAATGGATATTTACTACAAGCTTTTTCTAGAGCAGAAATGGAACTATTTGAAAATACAGGAGAAAATGGTGAGGTTTGTGGCACAGAGACAAGAGTCAAAACTTTGGCAGTGGACAGGAAGTGTTAAGTAACAAGACCACAATGAGCCTTGAGAACAAAATACCCTTTTTGGTTCAGTCAAGACGGGGAAGAGCTATTCAGGGGCAATGAGTTGGTCAAAGTGCTGAAGGAGAAAACTGTTTCTTGCAGTAGAATTTGGAATAGTGGGGAGTGGGACAAGGGAGTCATGCCAAAGGCAGAGGAGAGCAGGCTAAGGAAGATGTGTTAATTAGAAACTTTGCCCCTGTGGACAGATAGAAACAGGCACGCCTTGGAATGTTATGGTAAGTTGTGTAAATGTACTTTAGTTCAAGCTCAGAGGGATTCCAAGCAGTGATTTATTTATTTGTTTGTTTGGTTTTTTGTTTATTCTTCAAAAGACTTCATGGAAATAAATGTTTGAAATTAAATAATACCAGTAATTTGTTTGGGACAAACCTAAGAGAAATAAATGCTTGCACTTGCCAACTTTTTATTATCTTAGCAGTCTTTATTTGGCACAAACTTAGTGAAATTGCAAGCAAGAGTGTCAATTTGGAGGATCTGGCATATGACTCTTAATAGCATAAATGCCTAAATATTACCACCCATGCAGTGAAAAGGCAAAGAGTTTAGCCTGTGGAAGTACTTCAGATTGTAGCTTTCTAAGAATAGCAAAGGATACCTATGTATCATGACTTAAAAGCAAACCTCTGTTTGGTTTCTCATTCAGAGTGAAATAATAGCATCTCTGTTGATCATAAAGGAATGACACTTTGTGGCAGATGTATAGGTTTTTTCTCTTCCTTTGTAATGTTGCTGAGCAATATCTAAGAATAACAATAAGCTTAATCCTCATGAGTATAATAAGGACAATAAAGCCGCAAATGATCTCAGTGTGTCCGTATGAAATCTGATGTGCTGAATAAAGTAGATATCACAAGAGTGTAAGTTTTTTCTTTCTCTGAAATCGATGGTCAATTAGCTTTGTCTGGGGAGCACATAGAAGCTCTATTCCTTTGCATAGCTTTTCAGATCTTGTAAAGCTTTACAAATATTCTGGAGTAATTTTCTTTCTATTTGCATGTGTTTCTTAAAGTATTTTTTGTCTCTGTGCATGCACACAGACATGTATCTAAGCAAAACAAGATTTTTGTTTGATTTTGCTTCATGCAGTCTGCTTAGTTGTAAAGTGTTTTTCAAGGCTGTGCTGTAAACCTTGCTGATTCTGCAGCGCACGCAGTCTTTTCTGGAATTGGAAGGCAATCAGAACCATCCTGAAGTTCTTTGGGGAATTTAGTTTGTACTGTGTGCATACAGCATCTCTCACAGTGGGATCCTGTGGGTGAACAGAGCTTCTTGTGTATCAAAAGAACGCAAATAATTAAACAACAACAATGACCAAGCGTGTCTGTGTACTACCAGTTCATGGTAAGAGGAAGTGAGATTTTGGGAAATGTTTTTTGGGTGGTTTTTTTAAGCTCAGTCCTTAGCTGTTAATCTTGTAGTCATATGTTAGCTGAAGCATGAAGGCAATGGAAACAGAGTTTTTGAAAAACTTACACTACAAAGTGCAATAATATAAAAGTTATGTTCATTATAATATTTTATTATTAACAATGTAATATAAAATATAAACGTAGGATTATTAGATGTTGTTAAGTGGAATTATTTTTATAAAAATTAACCTTGAAAGTCATGTTTAAAGAAACATGTAGACACAGAAATCTTATGACATCTGTACTGAAAATTGAAGGAATATTATAAACAAAGTAGCTTTTCTTACCTAGAATTTCTCTACCTGTAGAAGACCTCCACAAAAGGACGTTCATGCAAAGAAAGAAAGAAACAAAAAAGGCTGTGCCAAAAACCATTACAAGTCTGCTCACCATCTCCCCCTTTACTGCCAGCCTGCTGGCAATGAGAGGAATGACAGTCTGCTTCCATTTTGCAGCTTGACCTGTGGTTAAACAAAAAGAATGAATGATGTGGTTCAACATTGAATAAAGAAATATTGAATCGCTTATAAAATTGTTAGGACATTTAAGACATTTGAGTAATTTGTGGGAGTGGACGAAAAACGAGGATGAATGTGAGGAATTTACCATGTAATGTCTCAGTTGAAGAAGGTTTTTAGGTATGTATGTAGTTTTAGACAAATTGAAAACAATGGCTAAGTGTCAAGAGTTAAAGACATGCTTAAATACTCTCCTGAACCGAGGCGTAAGCACCCAATAAATCTGCAGTGATCTTGTAGTACAGATATGTCATGTCAACACTCCCTTGCTAACTTTAGTGAAGTGTTATGGGTACATCTGCTGCTTCCAGTGAAAAATAGACAGGATTTGAAGTGATAGCTGTTGCTGCAGGAGTTTTCTGTAATAGCTGCCAAATGGGAGGGAGGAGGGGAAGACAGCAGCAGAGGAAGCAGTAACCTTCCTGTTTCAAGTAAAGAAACAAATCAATCAGTAGCTCTATGCAGAGAATTGGAGAACCTGCCCAACATCTGTCAGATGAAAAACTGACACACTGCAGCAGAATCTGCTTTATAACCAACCATTGTGGGTGTTCTGCTTTCAGAGAGGTATTTAGAGAGCTTTATGAAGTTCTTTACGTGGTACAAAGGTGGGATATCAGCGGTAGTGCATCTCTACATAAATTTGAAGCAGTGCCTTAGCAATAAGTATAAGCAGAGCTTTATATCTTTCATATTCTTTTGTTAATATCTTGTGTCTGGATTACTACAAGCAATGTGACACTTTGATATAAGTGGACCTCTAACCAAAATGTACTGTGAGTACACTAAAAATGATGGTGGTTGTTTCAGCAGGACTAAATGGTTTAGAGAGAGATCTCAGTAGTGCGCAGAAATTGCCCAGCTCATGGTAACATGCAGAAACGCTCCTTTAACCTCAGGAGTTCCCTGGCAAGCGCAACACCCTGGAATGGGGTTGTCCACTTAGTGAATCCCACTGCTGCTGGTTTCTGCTGAGAGGGAGCTGTTTTGTTGTAAAGATAACTATTTTGATTTTGGCTAGTAGGAATGAAAAGATGAACAAAAATACTGCTAGGTCCTTTTAGAACAGAAAAATTTGAGAGCGCAAAGTAGGGACTCTTAGGTTCCTGCCTCTAACTGTAGGAACCTAACCAGAATGTGCTGAAGTCTCAGCAATCTTACTGTGGGGCGGTGGTCTAAACAGCATTGTAAGACAGGTGAGTGAATCACTGAGTGCTGATTCCCAGTTCTCGCCCTTTGCTTGTCAGCCTGATTGCAGCTTTCTAATGACTAGCAAGAGTTGAGCACCCAGAAGTGGCCAAGGCTACCCTGAGCTACACTGACTAGCAGCAATACATGTGATGAGCACTGGCTTAGTGGACAACGTCTACACATCTTGAGTGAAAGCCTGATTGATGGCTGCCCAGTCTCAACAAAACAAGGTTTTACCTAATAGTTTGGGCTAAGTAAAGGTATTTGCTTTCCTGAAGGTTTTGTGCAACAGGCTGTCACAATACCTTTATTTCTGTATTGCTATGAAGATACTGTTATGCAAGGGAATGGCAGAGTTTCAAAAGGTAGGGCAATATAAGAATTAAACCATAAGTTTGAAAATATGTATGCAATTTTTGCCCTTTTCAAAAACTTGTTTAAAAATCATGCATAATGAAAAAGACCCCAATAGATCTATAATGTGAATAAGCAGCAACACTATAAAATATTTTGTATCCATCACATTTTATTATCTTTGAATCACAAGCATTTAGAAAGAGCCCGTCTGCTTTTTATAGTGGACCAGTTACTGTTTCTGTCTCCTTCTACTAATACTCATAGGTAACTTACTTTGATAGCGTCTCTTGACAATTCATGCATCTACCTTTGTTTTAGGGGCATGCAGTGTTGAGTTGCAGCCAGATGGTCTAGACAGATGATAAAAAAGTATTAAATGATACACCAGAGCGCTTGTCTCCTGCTGCCCTGTCACATTGAACAAACACTTAATGAAATCTGAAATTGTAATAGCTAAAAATATGTACTGCAGTACGATGGACTTTCACACATCCCTCTGGGATTTCATTGTCTTTTAAATATGGCTTCTGCAGAAAAGTTGCCTTTTGGTGTCCATTTCTGGACAAATTCCTAGTGAGCTGGTGACAGTGAGCTGGGCAAAGAACATAATTATTAATTCTGTGTTAGGACTTTCATATCTCTTATTCTGGAAATTGCCCATAAAAAATTAGACTGTTCTTCAGTGTGGTTTGTTATTCACCAGAGAATATCTGCTGACATCCTTGTTGGATGGAATGCTTGCCAGCAGTTCATTTTGAGATCTTGCAATTCAAAATTTGAACCCTTTGATGAGACACAGGGTGAGTGTTAAGCTTCTGCCTTTGGCTTTAAGAGCACAGCCCTTAGAATCAGATTTCTAGTGTACAATTACAAGTTCGGTATTTACTTTCCTAGAACATTCTGTAATCATTCATACTTGCTGTACATTTGCTGGGATGTTTGCAGAAAGCAAGGTACAAAGGGTACAGACAAACATATCGTGAATGTCCGTAGAACTCTGAATAAATATTCATCAAATATATTCTGCACTTTTCTTTCTGCTCCTCGTGATATTAGATGTTACCAAAGCTAATATCAAAGCATCAGAGGTGTGACAAATCTTCAGAAATAGCACTGAAATCATGATAGGTAGAGTTAAAAAGTACACAGAGCAGAAAAGGCAGTAGGTTTTATCTTAAAAACCTTTGTAAGGTAAACGTCTTGGAATTCCATTTTCCTGCTTTGTGGGTATGAAATCTGACTTGATCCTGCTGGAACTTGAGCTGTGGCGGACAGCTTTGGCAGATCTCTAAATCTCTGATCAGATCTTACTGCTTACATCCCATCTGGTTTGTATTTGAGAAGAGACCATTTTCACAACAGCTAGCCTATTGTAATGTGATGTTGCAGAGTAACACAGAGGCCGTTGCAATTTCTCGGTTTTGTGGAATATATTTTTTTCAGCCATTAATAAAGCTTTCCAATTTTGATGAATTTGTAGAACACTTAGATTCACTAATGCAAGAGGGTTATAGGTTAAATCCATGTCTACTGTAAGATTTATTCACTCAATTACATTTTCCCCAAAAGGGTTTCATCACTGTACAAGGTAATGCATGAATGTACCCAGTCTTTTGTTTTAGCTTGAATACACTTTCAGGACTTTTGGATCCCAGCAGCAATAAATTCTAGACCATATTTTTCCTTGAAAGTTAATCAAGGGTAGAGGGCTTCCTTTTATGCAGCGGTGAGTATGTAACAAAACATGTGCCCCTACACGTGCATACACTGATAGGAATTGCATCAGTGTTGTCACAACTATAGTTCTGCTGCAATGACTGCAAATTTACCAGTAATAACAAGAAGAATAATTAACCCCTCCCCTCAACAACAACCAAATTTAAGAAATCTTGTACTGAGGAGCAAAATTTTTGTTGGTGCATAAGCACGGACAGTATTGTGAAGTTAGCCAAGTCTGAATTTGGCAATTTCTGCGTTTCTACATGTAATCGAGAAGAATGAGTTTTCCCACTTTTCTAGCTCGACACACGTAGGTGTCAACTGGAGTGCCGAAAGCTACAATGCAGATTTCAGTTGTCAGCTGCAACATGTTACTTCCTTTTGTTTTATTAAGGTCCTTGATACCTGGAATTAGAAACAGGAATTTTGCAAATGTTCTTAACTGTTGATTATCCCATTTAACCCTTCAAAGAAGTCAAACATGATGAGGTTTTTCCATACTGTTATTCCTGGCTTTATTATGTAAAAAATCTTGAACTTAAAAAGTCAAATTTATCACTGTTTTGAAGGTGTTATCTGTGGGTCTCTTCCCACAAGATGCTGAGTATCTTGTTTCAGCTGAGCAGGGTATCTCATCCTGTGCATGGCAATATCCTATGCGTGTTAGTAGTCCTCTGTTCATTTTGACAATCTTTCCCTGACCTGATTTTTTTTTTCCTGGCTTTGCTATGCATGATAGCATGTGTGGGAAGTCAGGAACAGGTTCATAAGTATTGCTCCTTACTCATTGTAATTGGCTTTAGTGAGGTTGCAGTGGTTCACAGCAATTTGCTATTCTGAATGTTTCCCAGAATATATGGGACATAGGTGTGTATTCCCACATATGGACCGACCATCTCCCATCTGGATTTCCTGGCCTCCTGGGTCAGGTTTCTATCTCTTAGGAGCTAGATAGTGAGAAAAAGAGAAATCCAAGGCAGCTACTACATTTTCTGGCTCAGGTTTTCTGCCTAGCAGCTCTACAAGATGAGAATGCAATGTAGAAGAATTATAGGAAATTATGGTTATTGGTATATTTTTTAGTTACTTTTGATTTCATGACATTTGCTGCTGCCAGGAAGCACAAATTGCGAAAAAGAAAGGTTACTTAACATGCATCCTCTGGGGTGAACTTTCTAATCAATAGCAGCTTTAATTTATATCAGAATTAACTAGTGGGGCACTTTAACAGCATTACTTTCAGTTTGTAATTTCCACGTCCATTTTGTTTTGAACAGAATGATCCTTAGACAATATGGGAAGGATTGCAGCAAGTTACAAAATATTTCTCTTAGCTCCCTCTCACATATGCAGTGGCCTGAGTTAGATTAATATTTTCTGTTCAATTAGCAAAGCAATGGCATTTATATGGAGGTTTTGTGATGCTATAAGTTTCAAGTTGCTTTAAGTTCCCTCTAAGCTACTTTCATTTTATGATTCTAAAAACGCCACTCGTGAGCTCCTTAAAATGCTTTTGTTGTTCCTTGTTCCCTAATGTCTTTGTCGTAGATTGCAACAGGTTCTCTTTTAAGGCAAGGCAAGAGTATCCCTCAGCAGTCATTTATGCCTTGTTGCATCCATCATGTGTAGAACAGTTTCTCCCTCAACTGCCAGGAGCACTGGAAGCACAGTTGTCAGGATTTAAAGTGAATGAAGAGCGACTTGACAGGCAGAAATTATGTTTCCCATATGAGCAAACATCCATTCATAATTTCTGGGAAATCTTGGGGCTGTTCAAGCCAAAACAGGAATGTGGCTCAGTGCGAACAGTGTGCAGCAACTGCATGCTGACACCGAGAATCCTTTGGTTGGCTCAGCAAACAAGCAGAAAAGCCTTTCACGCTTGAGCAATTCTGTAATTACGGTCACCAGGATGGTTTCGCTAACATTCATGGTGTCGTGTTATTTTTAACTCACAAGTGATTCAGATAGTCCACTGATTTAGCAAAGTACGAGGGTGCTGCAAGTTTCAAGAACTCATGTGCCAAGGATTACTGGCTCTGCTCTTCATAGTGTTGTCACTGCCCTTCGCACTAATAGGAGGTTTTTGTGGTTTTGTGTAAAGTGCTTCAATGTTCTTCCTTTGCATGGAACTGTCGTGGTTTAACCCCAACCGGCAGCTGAGCACCACGCAGCCACTCGCTCACTCCCCCGCAGCGGGATGGGGGAGAGAATCAGAAGAGTGAAAGTGAGAAAACTCATGGGTTGAGATAAAGACAGTTTAACAGGTAAAGCAAAAGCCGTGCATGCAAGCAAAGCAAAACGAGGAATTCATTCACCACTTCCCATGGGCAGGCAGGTGTTCAGCCATCTCTAGGAAAGCAGGGCTCCATCACACCTAACGGTGACTTGGGAAGACGCCGTCACTCCAAACACCCCCCTCCTTCTTTCTTCTTCCTCCAGCTGTATATGCTGAGCATGACGTCATACGGTATGGAATATCCCTTTGGCCAGTTGGGGTCAGCTGTCCTGGCTGTGTCCCCTCCCAGCTCCTTGTACACCCCCAGCCTACTCGCTGGTAGGGTGGTGTGAGGAGCAGCAAAGGCCTTGGCTCTGTGTAAGCACTGCTCAGCAGTAACGAAAACATCCCTGGGTTATCAACACTGTTTCCAGCACAAATCCAAACCGTGGCCCCATGCTAGTTACGATGAAGAAAATTAACTCTACCCCAGACAAAACCAGCACAAAAGCAAAATCAGAGCTATGCTGCTGAGGTGGGCCGTCACACGCTATGGAAAACAAATGGCAAATAAACAATGGCCAGCAGTCTTCCAGACTTCACTCTTGTGGCTTTCACCTGAGCAAGGGGAAGTACAAGCTGCTGTTGCCGATTTGTCTAATTTGCCTGGGATACCTATGCCATGTAAAGTAAAATGCTGTTGAAATGCATGAATAGATTTACGGAAGCCCTCTGAATTTTGAAAGCAGACCGAGGTGATTTCAGATTAACATCTTCATCTAAAACCATTTCCAGACAAAAGCATAGTGCTTGAAAAGCAACTCTTGATGAAATAAGGCCTATTTATGTATGAGTGTTTGCAGAGTCCCTGTCACCATAGTAACCAAGGCCCAGATTCACAAAATCATCTAATTCCTGCTTAAGCACCTGAGTACCTCTGAGGTTCTGGGCCTAAGGATTTCCCAAGTAAATGTGAACTTACAGTACAGACCTTTTATGAATTGCAAGAAATTATCCCTTCTTCATCTTTCATTTTTTCTTTTCCTTGAGCAAGAAAGCTCTAGCTATAGGTATACTGATTTTTTGTAGTCAACCCATCAGTTATACTGTGGAAATACGTTGAAGAGGTGGATCTAAAAGGTTGTAATGGAAATGGCCAGTTTCTGAGCTTCTGGATGTGTGAGATCAGAGTACTTCTTCACTGGTATGGGTCCGTTTTATGTAGCTGAGTCCTTTTGACATGAAAGCATTTTGGTTTTGTCCGACTCCTTTTACCGTGTATTTTGTAAATTTCCCAGAGGAACAGGTTAATATTGAAGAGTCAGCAATATATATGTGATAGCTATTTTTGTTTGCAGTTCATGTGTTTCAAGATTAGGATCGAGGCTTTGTTTCAGAGCAGGAACTGGAAAAGGACCCATCAGATGGATCTCAGCATTGGGAAGATGTCTGCCGAGTGGCACATCCTACCGAGGAGGCAGCTGTACTCCTCACAGGCTGTAGTTTCTGGCGTATCCGTTGTCCAATAACCGTAAATAACAGTGACTGAGTCTAGATGTGTACAACGTGTGAGTCCTTAACCTTCAGAAGGGAGATGGTGGAAGATTTCTGGCCATGTGGGAGTGTTTTGGACTGGCACACCTTGTCACAACTGCTGTGCTTTGATCCCCAGCACGCCTCAGGAATGGACTGGTGTGGAGCTGGTGTAGAGAAGCCCCAGGACACAGGAGCTGCACAGGCTCATCGACACAGCTGCTTTCCTACTCTCCAGCTCTCAAAACTACCTTAGTAGTACCAAAGTAAAAATGCAAAGACTAAATAAGTAATGGAAGACTCAATAAGTAATGAGCATATGTCTGTGTTTTACTCGTGCGCCACAGAATAAGCTGAACTGTTGCTGGATGGTATGAGAAATGCTGGGTTATGCTTTTGAAGCTATGCTTAGTTACTTGCACTTTACAATCAAAAACACCAGGCAATGTGCAAATAGGTCAAACTTACTTGGTTTTGGTGGCAAATCCATTTTGTAAATGGGTCATAGAGAGTTACTGTTTGTCACACATCCATTCTTCTATTTTCTGGCACCAACAGGGAAAAGAGATTGACTAGGGTCACACTGTCTGAAGTACGTGACATACTGTTTGAAAAAAAAAATTTGCTGTAGTTTTTTAACTGGTTGCAAAACCACTACAAAAAAAAAATCCCTATGATAGCTGGAGAGATCACAAAAGTACACAGTTTAAAGGCTAAAGCTGATCTAGAAACAAATTCCATTAAAGAAAAGCTAAGCAAAGAATAATGTTAAAAAGAGATTGGAAGCAATGGTATATTATTAAAAAAAAGTCTAGTTTATGAGGGGTTTTTAGCCTCATAATATTTAATATTAATAATATTTAATTTTTTAATTTATCAGAAAAAGAATATTTAATTTCTTATCTGAGGTTACTTAAAAGGTTAAGCACTGTAAAAGCTTGAGAATGTGGAACCATCAGAAAACCTAAGTATGCTTTTTTTTCCCCTTTTTATATTTTTTTTCTGAAACAACCTTTACAAGTTTATATTTGTTATACTGCTGGAAAATAGCCAAGTGTCATGCTCCACTTTCCAAGAATCAGAAAACAAAGTGAAGTAACTTCTGACCAGTTACCGGCAAATATCCCTCAGGGAGGTAAGCAGTCCTTATGCCAGTGATGCTTGCTGGCATTAGCAGAATTAATTAGACACTGCCACACTGAGGAACGAGTCTCTCCGGCAGGAGCTCAGAACATGTGGAAAGGTTAGAGATCAGGACTTACTGAGTAAGATTGGAAAGAGGGATGATTGTGTTCCAAAGATACTGAAGGTGAGATTAAGCTGGGTAGAAGGATAAGCTGGGTAAGAGTAGCTGTGTACGATGCACAAGGCATTTAGATGCCTTTGGCAGGCAATGGAAGGAACTGAACATAGCCAGGGTGAGACATCTCAGCCTGAAGTAGTCTTCTAGCTTAGGTCAGATGAGCTGCCTGCTGTAGAGCCTGTAGCTTTTGAATGACTCTAAAGGGTGATGTGCTTTGGTGTCCACAGCGCAGATGTTTTAAGGTGAATTTACATATGCACATCCTTTAATTTGTTTGCCTGTCAATAGGCTATTACACATATTACTGGTAGAAGTGATACCTCTGGCTGGTACTGTGCTGTCTTGAGCGTTCATCATTCAAGTCAATCTTGATGCATTCTTCATTTCTGCTCAGGGGATGTCTAAATAAAAAAACTTATGGTCTGTGCTGGGTAAGAGGAGTTTGGAAAGAGAAAATACAGTGACCTTAGTTGTTTGGAAGAAAATACTGTGATGAAAACATCTCATACTGAAGTTGCCCTAGATAGCAACTGAGGCAATATGCTAGTCCATGTACAAAATCTTCCTGTTTTGTTTTAATTTTGCTTTATTGTGGTGATCTAAGATTTGCTGCAAAAATACTTTGAATTTTAGTACTTGAATGATTTACAAACTGATTCAGATTAATTTGTTATTTTCTATTTGGCAATTAGCTTGTGCAAATACGATTTGTAATGGTTTGTTCACGAGCTGTTTGCTGTTTATGGCTAGTCCTCCTTAAATGATTACCTAAAATATGGGTTATTTTTTCCATTTCCTTCCTGGTTGACTTGAATAGTAGGTGGTGAATTTTAATTTGAAGAACCTATGGTATAAATTTGTAGAGTCATTTGTGTCCTAATTAATGAAAATACCAGGATTCACGAGAGTTTTTACAAATCTTTGGCAATTGTTCAAGCACCGGAGTAAATGGATGTGGCTGATCTTACAAAAAATATCCACAAAGTGGTTTTAAAATCATGTAGCTATTGATCTTCCCTCTCTACACAGAAAAATAACTATTTAATTGCAAAGGAAACAGTTACCCAGAGGTTTCTGCCACATGTAGAAAGTTAAAGGAGTTATAGGCATCTGTCAGTGAGAGAATTTTTATTTGTGTGTTAGAACAAACTGTACCAACAGGTAGCCTGCAATATCGGATTTTATGGTTTTCATGATTCCTTCCGACTGTTTTGCTCTTCTTGTTATATGCTGTGCCATAATACCACCCTAAATCTGAGTTTGCTCCCTCTGTATGCCTGGTGTGACATGACACTGAACACTTTTTGGATGTGCACTTTGTAATGAGTGTCAACACCTTTCGGTCAGGGTGTGTGTTTCTCATAGGCTTTGTTCATCAAAGCATCTTTTTCTGCAGGAAGATATTTTGTAGCCATTAAGGAGCTTCTGCTGTTCTTAAGATGTTGTGTGAGGGAAACTCCAGGAATTCTGCTGTGCTGCCAGCTTTGCAGAATTGGAAAAGGGATTTACTTGGTGAAAAACAACTATGACCCTTTGTAAGCAAACAGGTATTTCCACAGTGTGTCTCCAGTGAATCGGGCAGTGCCTAGGAGAATAAATGTAATGGATTATAATGCTTCAGTTCAGATGGCTGAGTGTGAATGCCTAAAGAAAGTGATGCTTTCAAATAGAAAGGGAGGGATTTTTCCACCACCTGCCTATGCTAAGTGGAGCTTATGAGGTGCATTGTAGCTAATCATTTATTTCATACGTTCAGGAAGCTAATTTCAGTGTTGCCATAAGCAGCAGTCATGTAAATGGGTGAGATCCTAATCACTCTCGTGCAAGCTGAAATGGGAAGAAACTGGGTTCAGAATGAGTGCCTTTTGAGTAAAATGGTCAGAAAACAAGTTTATGTGGGTGTAACTAGTGAGGATAAATAGAGCGGTGCATGCCTATTTCACAGTTAGCACATGCTCTGAAAGGTTTAAATTTGTGCATTGTCAGTATGAGAGAGGAAACTGAGGCAGAAAAGAGGACTGAACAAACTTTGAGAGACAACTATAAAGGATTATTTATCCCACTGCTCTTCCTTATGCAGGTATTAATCCATGGGCAAACCCCTCAATGTGATGGACCTCTGCTGGGTTAGCTGCACAGGTCGCAGAGATGATACAGCATAGATTTCTGTTGAAAACATTGCTTTAAGAGAAAAAAACCGCAAACCTGTACAAGGGCTTTTTTCATCAAATTAATGTTTTTCTGGAGGAAGACAGACTTGGTAGATTTTTTTCCTGCTTAAATACATTTGATTCTTAAAAATATTCACAGTTTTCAGTTTGGTTTTGTGTTTGGTTTGGGAATTGACAACGAGAATATAATATAGTGCTGTGACATACTGAACTGAGTAGACCTTGGCTTTACAAAATAAGATATAAGACATTTCCTACCCAGAAGGCTTGTCTTTTTAGTTTAGTAAACCAGAACATTCCCCTTGTGGATATAGGTGTAAGTAGCTAAGCTATGGCGTCACTTCTTCTGTCAATGAGAAAAATCAAGGAAACTTTGGGATGTGTGTTAAGCACTGTATGCTTTATGGTATCTTTCTGCGTTGGCTTAAATGAGGATGCCTACATGTTCCATTCCTTTTTTCTTCATATACGTAGAGAGATCATGTACCAAAGAACTACTGCTGCACATAAAGTTAAGCCTAAAATATGGGTGCAGGTCCTGGTGTCTGTAACAACCACAGCAGTTTAAAAGACCTTAAGATCCCTCACTGAAGTCGGTGAGAATTTTTCAACTGACTGCTTTGATAGCTGGAGCTGACTCTTAATTAATAAAAGAGGAAGGTTAAAATGCTCTTACTCAGAAATGCAGATGCAGCCAATGTCTATACGTCTCACTTGCACATGTGTGTACAAAGGATTAAAACACCAGATATGGAAAGTGTTATCCTCTATGAGAA
This sequence comes from Balearica regulorum gibbericeps, assembly GCF_011004875.1. NCBI lineage: Eukaryota > Metazoa > Chordata > Aves > Gruiformes > Gruidae > Balearica > Balearica regulorum. The sequence continues at coordinate 71,929,633 of NC_046185.1, forward strand.
ATATTTTTTAAATTTTTTTTAATTGCTATTCATACAAAACTTACTCCTTAGACAACAGTATGTTGCATCTTTTCAGAGTTTCCATAGAGCAGAAAACAGTGTGATGAAATTTCTGAGGCTCAAGCTAAGCACCTCTCAGTACAAGTCCAAATGGGATTTGTGCTCCAGGGTAGCATGACAGTGGCAAAATTTTATAACAAATAATTTTTATATGTAAATATGCAGCTGAAAAGAAGCCTTTACAATGTGCTACCTAAACTTGTACTGTTGAATAGGTCACTGTGCCTCTGTCTGCAAATCTAAATCTCTTGTTACAATAGTAATATTTAAACTTTTAAAAGGGTTTTTTTTTTAGCTAGATTGTTTACTGGCTAGAAAACCATTGTACTGACAATATTTATGAAAGCTTATGATTTATATATAATCTAAATAAAAATGTGAATACAAATATAAAACACGAAAATCACAAACTCCTTGGCCGTATTTTGCTCTTGCCAACTAGAAATTGAAATGTTTGCACCAATTGGAATTAAAGTGTGGAAGGACCAAAACCTAGCAATATAAGTTGTTGTTCAGCTTTTTACAGGTGTTTGCAAAATGGCAAATTTGAAGAGAGTGGAGAAACTTATATAAAGCATATTTTAGAAGTATTTAAAGCCTAGAAGCATGGAAGAAAAGCCATGTAAATCAACTGAATTTTGGGAGGCTGTAATGGAGATAGTATAGTATGGACATCTGTACCTTTGTGGGAGCACTGCTACTGATCTGCTGCTGAGAGCCACAAATGAGGAGCTGGTGGTGAAGAGGAACATGGGGGTTCTTGTATGACGTAATAGCAGCCAGGCAGCAGCTTTGGAGGGCATCCCTTTCATCTAACTTTGGGTGACAATGTGTACATATGGTAGCTGAACAAATCAGTAGACTTTACCTTCTGTAGACCTGCCAGTGGCAATATGTGGAGTGTCTAGTTCTAATTAAACTATTATTCAGCCTGTTGGATTAGATAAGTTAGATAATATGCCTTCTCCCTCAAAATATATGACTTGATTATAGATGTCTTTACATATAAAGCCCATTATTAATTATGTGTGTATTAAATGTATAAAATGAGACAGCAAGCTTGGTTGAAAATCATTTGACTTTCCCTACCAGTAGTGAGGCATTTTGGCTCAACTGCAGTCATGAAGATCCAAACTCTCACGGCAACTCTTTAAAAGGCACATGGAAGATAAGGAGGTGATTGGTGACAGCCAACACGGCTTCACTAAGGGCAAATCGTGCCTGACAAATTTGGTGGCCTTCTATGATGGGGTTACAGCATCGGTGGATAAGGGAAGGGCAGCTGACGTTATCCACCTGGACTTGTGCAAGGCATTTGACACTGTCCCGCACGACATCCTTGTCTCTAAATTGGAGACACATGGATTCGATGGATGGACCACGCGGTGGATAAGGAATTGGCTGGATGGTCACACTCAAAGGATTGTGATCAACAGCTCAATGTCCAAGTGGAGAACAGTGATGAGCAGTGTTCCTCAGGGGTCGGTACTGGGACCAGCACTGTTCAACATCTTTGTTGGCGACATGGACAATGGGATTGAGCGCACCCTCAGCAAGTTTGCCGATGACACCAAGCTGTGTGGTGTGGTCAACACGCTGGAGGGAAGGGATGCCATCCAGAGGGACCTTGACAGGCTGGAGAGGTGGGCCCGTGCGGACCGCATGAAGTTCAAGGCCAAGTGCAAGGTCCTGCACATGGGTCGGTGCAATCCCAAGCACGACTGTAGGCTGGGCAGAGAATGGATTGAAAGCAGCCCTGAGGAGAAGGACTTGGGGGTATTGATTGATGAGAAGCTCAGCATGAGCCAGCAGTGTGCACTTGCAGCGCAGAAAGCCATCCGTGTCCTGGGCTGCATCAAAAGAGGTGTGACCAGCAGGTCGAGGGAGGTGATCCTGCCCCTCTACTCCACCCTTGTGAGACCCCACCTGGAGTACTGCATCCAGCTCTGGGGGCCCCAGTACAGGAGAGACATGGAGCTGTTGGAGAGAGTCCAGAGGAGGGCCACGAAGCTGATCAGAGGGCTGGAGCACCTCTCCTGTGAGGACAGGCTGAGAGAGTTGGGATTGTTCAGCCTGGAGAAGAGAAGGCTCCAGGGAGATCTAATTGTGGCCTTCCAGTACCTGAAGGGGCCTACAGGAAAGCTGGAGAGGGACTGTTTATGAGGGAGTGTAGTGACAGGACAAGGGGTAATGGGTTTAAACTGAAGGAGGGTCGATTTAGATTAGATGTTAGAAAGAAATTCTTTACTGTGAGAGTGGTGAGGCACTGGAACAGGTTTCCCAGAGAAGCTGTGGAGGCCCCATCCCTGGAAGTGTTTAAGACCAGGTTGGATGAGGCTTTGGGCAACATGGTCTAGTGGAGGGTGTCCCTGCCCATGGCAGAGGTGTTGGAACTAGATGATCTTTCCAACCCAAACCATTCTATTATTCTATGATTCTATGATTAAACGCCAGCTAACAGAGAGGTCTAAGAATATGAGTGTGCACGGGATAGTGTGGTTGAGTGAGGGCATCTTTAGTGGCTTCCCCCTGGACTGGCTTCTTGGGCATGTGTTATTGACCTCCTTGTGCTGTGATCTGTGTGCTCCTGGGGAGGTGAGAGGACAGGGAGAAGAGGTGGTGGGTCATGGTGCGTCTTCAATGTACTGCAAAGATGGAGCATGCAGCTTCCTCGCCCACCTTGCCAGCCTGAAAGAAAGGTACTGGGTCAAGTTTCTCAGCCTTTCTGCCATCTTCCCTGTGATGGCACAGCTGTATCGGTATGTTTAATGAAACAATTATCCTCTTAGTCATTTCTTCCAAAGAGTCCCTTGAAAAGTGGAAATTTGTAGTACTATAAAACACATTGCTGTTTGCAGCTGTGAGCTATAGTAGATCAAGCTATCAGTTTTCTACTGCAAGTCTTTAGTCCTGCTGCCAACAACGACCTTATATATGGCTATAAATCTTCCAGGAGTGTAATAAAGGTGAACTGCATTTCACTGTAATGGGGTATGTCTTACACGAAGACAAGAGAGCATTAGGAATTCCATGTGTAATAGCCAGTGCTTCCCAATATTCATGTCAAAACAGAGGATGTAGTACTGTGGGCTGCAGAAGTCATTCAGACATATTGCAGTTTTCTATCCCTAAGTACTCTGATTTTATCATAGCAGTGCTGCTCCAGTTCAGGAGTTTGTGGTATTCATTTTATAAACCTTATTCTGAGGTGCTTGCAGCTCTTCTGTGCATCAGAAGTCATTCTGGAGAAGGAAATTCCCTAAACTCAGTTGATACTGCTTTATTTATTTATTTTCCTTTTTTAACATTAGAAATACTTCAGTCGAAATTTAAGTCTGGCTTAGAAAATTCTACCTTTTTTGCAAGTACTGGAATCATACCACTTTTATGAGGCATTTAGAGACCCAAAATGCAAATAGGTACCTAATGAGATTCACAAAAGTACCTATTTCCTATTGAAGTCAATTAGAAATGTAACTTGGTTGTTTCTCTAGCTTTAGGAACTTAAATACCTTTAAAAAATGGTTCTAATTCATTTGGGCACTTCTGAAAAATGTACCCTAAAGCTTGATTTTTTTCATGTGAAAGGTAGTTTCTGACACTGAACTGAATAAATAAATGCGTCCATGTTATATCATGGATTTTATTTCAGAACTGTTTGACTGTTTCTGAATTTGAATGATTTAAAACTAAACATAGTGGAAGTACTACCAATGTGCATGAGCTTTGTCTCTCTCATTTATGAATTAAACATAGAGCTGTCACTATTTGTGAGCCTAAACAACCCATAACAGTATTTATTGTTTTGTAAAGTTGTGAAAATGTTTAATAAAAGTACTCACTGGCTCTGATATTCGTGGTTGGACAACAGCATTCCATCATTAAATCCCGATCCACCATTCCTGCATCCCAGCTATTGTCATTTTACTGTGTCTTTTGGTCAAATTAAGTGCTACAGTAAGCAACTACAATTCCTGTGTGGAAGTGCAGGTTGTTATTCCTGAGTAAAATCTGGCATTTTGCCAGCTGTGTCTCACCTCCCACTCAGCCTGTGTGGCACAAAGAGGCTGACTGGGGAGGACAGCAGAGGAAGTGTAGAAAGTAGAAGAGGAGCAGGCTTGATATGAGTCTTCAGCATGCTTTTTGTTGCTGTTCATCAGCTTGCTCTTATGAAGAGATGTTACATATTAAGAATTTGCTCCTGTCACCTGGCTTTTTAACGCGAAAGGAATTCTGTGTGTGCATATAGATGTGACTATGTAACTTGTCCTAGTGCTCACAGAGGTAAAAACATGGAAAGCTTGATACTTTGCTATTGATTTATTTGGTATTTGTGGATTTTTTTTCCTTGAAATTGTGCAGACTTTTAATAATTTGTGTTTGTATCAGTGCAAAGACTCCAAGATCTATCCAATATGACTGTACGTCATACAAAAATAAGCCACGTACAAAATTATGTCCATGGCCTCCTTACTAACCCACTTTCCACAGTTCCTTTCTCCTAGAAACAAGTCTAATGCTGTCCCGCTCTCTCTTTGAAGAAGTTAGAATTCTTGCTTGCCCCACTTACCACCTGTCTGTAGTGTAGATGTGTCCCTAGAGACTGGCTTGCTTAAGTTTTCGTAGTCTGGCTCATTGGAAGACATTAGGTTGCTTCTGGTTTAGGCTATCTTTGCGGACTACAGAGATTACAGCCTCATGCGTGTAAGGCACATGGGAAGCGTATGTTGCTTCTTACTGTCTTCTGTTCCTGTTGTTGATAATATAAGCAAGGAGTAAAGCTGTATGCTAAGGTTTCCCTGTTGAATCCTGTGACCCTTAATTGAGATGCCCAGTATTTAAGTAGATTATTTTTTTTTTAACTGAAAGATATTCTGTTGCTTTGTAAGCTAAACCTCCTAATAGCTTGCAAATAAAACTGGGCTCTCTCAAGGACAGTGTGATTTTAATCATATGCAGGCTTGATTCTGATCCCACTGAGGGACCAGACTGGCCACTCTATTCAGAGCCAGGCAGAATTGACTTCTATCCTTAAAAACACAGCCACGTTCACCGCAGTGTTGGAAAGAGTCTCTTGTGGGCAAAATGATTTGCGCTACACTTGTTGAAGTTTATTGTGCTGTTTGGCAAAACCTGTCTACTTCTACTCATCAGGTGTCAGAGCAGAAGAATTTATGCTGAGGAAAACCAAAATATATCATACAGCAATAAAATATAAAAATCAGAAAATAACTGGATTTTTTTTCCATTTTTCAGAATATTGCAACACTTTCACACTACTGCTGAGGATTACACCATCATTTTCACATCTGGATGCACAGCTGCACTTAAACTGGTAGCAGAAGCATTTCCTTGGATACCTGAAGGCACAAAGCAACCCAGCAGTCGATTTTGTTACCTAACTGACAGCCACACATCTGTGGTGGGTATGAGGGGGATAACTGCATCAATGAATGTCTTGTCTGTTCCAATAAAACCAAAAGAAATCTTGTTATCGGAAAAAAACAGGTTACCAGCTGAAGAACAAAACTGCACGACACCTCATCTTTTCTCTTATCCAGCTCAGAGCAATTTTTCTGGTACCAAATATCCCCTTTCATGGATACAGGACATAAAATCTGGAAAACTCCACCCCATCAAAATACCAGGGAAGTGGTTTGTTCTACTAGATGCAGCTTCATACGTGAGCAGTTCTCCATTAGACTTGGGAGTTCACCAAGCTGACTTTATTCCCATCTCATTCTATAAAATCTTTGGATTCCCGACTGGTTTAGGAGCATTATTGGTAAACAACCGGATTGCCCCCCTCTTGAAGAAAACCTATTTTGGAGGTGGAACTGCAGCTGCTTATCTTGCAGGAGAGGATTTTTATTTCCCAAGGAAATCTATAGCAGAAAGGTAAGGCTTTGTTTAACAAAACAGGGTTTTTTCCTGAAACTGTTTTTGTCGGACAAATATCTTGGGGTTGGTGCATGCACTGGGCTGTGACACCTGTGCTTCTTTGTGGAGTTGGATAGGTATGTCACATCTAACTCTGTTTTCTTCTTACTATACTTTCTTCTTGCTAAAGAGCATCATCTGAAATATCTACCTTCCTTCCCTGATCTAGTTTGTCACAACTGGTAAAAATATAAGGCTTCATTGAGTGACATAAAAGTCAGTCCGTGCATTTTTTTAATTTATATTTAAGATACCTCAGTGGAACCCTGATTTGTTTGTGAAGCTCTGCACCTGGAGCAGCTAGGCCAAGGTTGATCACACAGTATAATGACCCTCAGTGAAATTGGAAAGTAAGGTCCATGTACTTCACTGGGAAGGTGGCATGCTGTATTCTCAAAAGAAGCTTTATCAGAATAACATGTGCAGTAAGATAAATTACCTAGCACAAATATTTGTAGCACTCTTATTCCCTGACTGAGGTTCTAGAGAAGCTGTGAAGCTCTCCTACAGAAAATAGAGGACGCCTACAGGAGGCCAAACATACACACAGAAGGAAATGCAGCATAGTGGATAAGCCTCCCCAGTCCCTTAACACATTGAAACGCCACTCTTAGCAATGCTTGGTCTCTCTGCCTCTCTCTGTCATGCCAGCCACAGCTTACATAAATGCAGTAAAGGGTCTTCCTTCCTGTCTCACATCCAATACATCTGCACAAAGGAAACGCTTGAGATCAGCATTTAATATTAAATTATAGTCCTTGGGAGAGGCTAGAGGTGAAAAGGGGAAAATATAAGAAAAGCCATTCGTGCCTGGCATTTGTTTATGGATGTGTATTCAGCAGCACAAAGTCCTGCATCTCCCATGATGTAAATGTCTGACCTCTCCCTGTACATGTAGTAATGCATAACGATGCTTCAGGTGTGTGCACCTCTTCTAGGTGTGTGCTCTGAGTGCTGCTGTGGGGTTTCGGTTCCGCATGGCTAAATGAAGAGGCTGGCTGCATTAGCCTGGCTCTCTTGGTGTATGAGGCCTCATATTATTTCTGAAACAGAAATTGGTACGGTGAACGTCCAGTTAATCTTTTAATTTAGAAATAAAAACAACAGAAACATTGGCATTCTGACCACTGGTTCTAGTTTTTCAAACCAAAAAGATTTTGAAGTGCAGCATTCACTGAAAGTCAGGGTGAAAGGGCATAAAAAATCATGGGATCCCAGGGTGCTCCTGTGTCATCTGTGAGACAAGGAGAAAACTTGCTTTAACTTGACCCGGGCAGGCTCTAATTTCTGAGTGGCTTTTCTAGAGGTAATTGACACTTGACTCCTGAGATTGCATAGCAGATAAAAATACCTGAAATGTGGTTTAGATCTCAATTCTTCTTTAATACTTTTTTTTTTTTTTTTAATTAGGAGGGGAAAGGTATGTGGGAACCTTGAGGGGAGCTCTATCTTTGATATCTTTTTCAGGAGTTTTCAGAGGCTGACTAATTATAAGCCTTTCAGGTATTTGAGGCTTACACTGCTTTCAAGGGCTTTTTTTACTGGGCCTGCTTTAACCTTTTTCTACTACACAGTTATAAACAAAAAGGAATTTGTCCAATTTGGTTTCTCAGTCAGGCTGGGTACAGAGTGTCTAATCTTGGCATGAGGGAACCTAGCTCAAATAATCAAATCTGGCAGCTAGATACCCAGGCACGTGACACTAGTTCACGTTAGACACCAAAGTGTAACGCAGATGGTCTGAGTCATTGTACATAGGTAAATATTTACATTTGTTCTCATCTAATCCTTTGGTTATTATTTGAAAACCTAATATTTAAAAGTTCATGTTTAGAGCATTATTGATGCTGTCTGTAATCCCCAGTGAACTGTGGAGACTTAAAAGTCCTACCTAGAGAGGCTTGAAGTTTTCAAAGACAGGTCAGGAATGAGGATAACCACTTTCTTGAAAAAATAAAAACAGCAGCATTGAAATTCTCAGTCAATGTCCTCCAAGCTATATCATCCAAATTTATTTATTTTTTCTTTTAGTTGTTATGGGGTTTTGCTATGTTATCTTTTTAAAGTGTTTTCCTGATAATAAAATACAGATAGAGCAGTTAGGAACAAAACTACTACACTTCAAATGAAATGCCAGGCCACCATGGCCAAAGCTAATCTGATTACCTTATCTGTGGGCCACATTTCCATTTCTTTGCTAGTGACTGAAACACCTGGGTCATTATTTCTCATATAAACAGCAACTCTAGCCAGGTTATATCTCTGCCAAATTGCAGTAAGGAGCCTCCATCCTTGGAGGTATCCAAATCCAACTGGAGAAGGCCCTGAGCAACCTCCTCCAGCTGGATATGCTTTGGGCAGGAGGTTGGACTGGAGATCCCCAGGGGTTCTTTCCAGCCTTTGTGCTTCTGTGATTGATGCTGTGCACCTCTACCAAGCTCCATCTTTAGACATGCCTTTGTAATTTCAAAGATTGATTTCTTAAACTTGATTTTTTTTAAAAAAGCTGTTTACAGTGCTGGAATAACATCAGGATTGAATACACTGAAACGTGCCATTTTGTGTGGTAATTCATAAGGAAACTTGCACTCTAACAAATACCAGTGGAAAAGTGGATTAGAATAGGTATATCTGAATACCGTTAGCAGAAGGTATTCCCCATCCACGCATAATCAAAGTGCAGTATACTAAGGAAATGGCTTTTTCTAAGTCAAGGTGAAACTTGAGTGGAGATGTGTAATGAGGGTGTTTATTCATCTTTCCTTCCCAGGACTGTCAAAATGGTTACCTTTTGTCTTAATGGATACAGCTTTTGCTAGTGTTTCTTGTACTTTATTTTGTTGTTCTTGCTATATAAATTATTCTATCGCAGACTCTTTTACATTCCTTTAATACCCTTAAATCACTGCCACGTTTTCCTATTTCACGGCAGTAGCCAGTCTTCCTATCTCAACTTTTAAAATCATGTTTATTGTATTTTCATCCTTGCATCAAACAGCTTGACAAATTATTATTATCATTCACAAAATCTAGCCTCATTTCCCATGTTTTTTTCTGCACAGCATGAGATAATAAAATAATATGATTATGTATAGCAAGAATTCAGTGATAAAATATTCATCATCTGCCCTATTTTTCTTTTGTATCTGGGAGTGCTATTCAGAATCTGATCATCCTGGAATTTATGAAGCAGTTGTGTTATCTGTAAATTGGATATCTGCATCTTAGTCTACCGGTGTGAAATATCTAGTGCGTTAGCTGTTGTGTGTTTTTCATTTCCAAATGGATTTTCAAAAGCTTTGGAAATCCAGATGGCATGACTTTGTCCCTGACCAGTTTAAGTGGCTCTTGCCTCTGCTGCTTGAATAACTTGACAGCCACAAAGCAATACCCCCACTTTTGTAGTCTATGATGCATTGAACTTAAGTAAAGCAGGTTTCTTTTTTCTTGATGCTGTAGCTTTTTATTTTTGAGGTGATTCAATGTCTGATATATATGACCTGCTGATAAAAGGTTAGATACCTTAAGTTCTGCAGGAAATGTCCTTAATTAGGGACCACCCATGTACTACGGTGGAGAACTGTGCTAGAGATCACTGGGACAACTCTGTGCATGCCTATGCAGGTATGTGTATAGTGACACAGTTTGGAGCATCAATTGCATACTGAGTTTGTGTGTGCTGAGGGGAAGGGAAGGGAGGAGTGGAAAACGGAGGCAGAAAGGTAGGGATGAGGGCTATCGCTAGGATCCCAAGAGCTGGAGCTGGAGCCAAAATCCTGAGGCTGGGTGGTGGATATGGAGCCCTTGGCAACAAGCTGGTCTTCTGCTTGAAGTTGTCTCTTTAGCACTATTGCATGTTTCTGTCAGTGTAGAAAGAGAGACTATAGTGACAGGTGCTGGTTTATTCCACAGAAGCTCTTCACAGTGCTGAGAAATCACCTAAGGACAGGATCATGTTTAGAAGAGCACAATACTTACGCACATGCTCACCGTGTAGTCTACTGTATGCCCATTTACTCCACATTCATGGGCTCTGTCCATCTGCCCATGATTACTTTAGTGTGGTAAGTGGGCTTAAATATCACTCTGTTGACTAGTAGTTTTTGTTCAAGCATTTTGTTATGCTGTTTCCACATTTTTGTGATGTTTAGAGATCTCCAAACAGGACCACTTCTGGGTGAATTTCCAAATCCATAAAATTCCTGAAACAAACATCCTTTCAAACAGCAGTGATGACTTTCAGATGAGACACTTGGGAAGTGATGAGGGTCTTCATCTAATTTCTGATGGGTGTTTGCACCACAAGGCTGCCTCCTGCACCTGACAGACCTACTGCAGCCACTGACAGGGACTCGTAAGCCTGAACAGCCAACAAGAGGGTAAGCAAGTCTCTTCCTTACCCTCATCCCCCCTGTGCCAGCCCTCCTGCAGGGAGGAGAGGTGGGAAGCCATTGAGCAGAGCTGTGTAGGACTCTCACACTGCTGCTGTCTGAAAGGCAGACAAAATCCTTTCATTTAGCTGATAGAACTTAATTCTGACAACTTTTACAAACTGTTTTTCCAAACAAGAGCTGTGGACAAATGAAGGAAAAGGGTGTTTTTTCCTTTCAGAGTGACTGTAAGAAGGTTTCAGTAACCTTTTATTCTTTCCCTTCTCTGCTGTATCTGCTGGAAAGCTTCACACAGTCTGTTTTGTTACCTCTCAGGACATCCAAGGTGGCAGTTGCCATTTTTTTGTGTTTTTTTGTGAGCTATCACTGCAGCCAGCCAGCTTCCTCAGTATTTGATGCAAAGGAAAGTTTTGATTCCTTTTTATTTTCTAACTCCCACCATTAAGGAGGCATTCATGTGTCATTTTGCACTCTAATCCTCCAGGTGATTTTTTTTTTTCAATAGTAAAGTTGTTTCACTGCCCAAAATCTCAACATAGTCAGAATAAACTGAAAATTGTAAATCAGTGAGCCAAATGGAATCCCGTGAGGATCACTTTTAATCTTGATTCACCATGGGATTCACCATAAATTGCTGAATCTGAGATAAACTGAAAGCAGTGCCTCTGATAAATGCTTGTAGAGCACAACCAAACACTTAAAAACATGTTTGTGAACTTGGATTAGTGGGCAGTCACCCAAAGAGAAGCAACAGTGTATGTAAAACTTTGGAGAGGCGATACAGCTGGCAGTGATGGCTTCCTTTGGTCAGTCAGCCCCACCTCTATTCATTTGTACAACTCTTGGATGTCCTTATTTATATTCTCAACCTCTTGCCTGGAAACCTCTCAGTTTTGAAGACAGCCTTTATTCTTCAACTTTTGTTTGAGCAGCTGGTGATGCATTTCTTTTTAGCTACACAGGTGGAGAAGATTGGTGGTTAGGATCTTCCAGGTTATGCAAAACCCCAGGTCAGTGCTTCCTGCAGAGGTTCAGACAGACGCTTCCCGGAGTGCAAAATCAGCTGTAACTACCAGGCTCTTCCAGCAGAAATTTTGGGGAAAAAAAAGGAATCACCTTCCGCTCTACTCCTGAAGGGCCCATTCCTGTGTTTTACAGAGTCCAGGGAAGCACAGAAGAAGGTGCTCTCCTGAGAAAGCTTTTCACTAGGTCCCAGGGACAAATAAGATTTGAGCTGTGTTTTCATCCTCAATGTTTCCTATTGCACAGTTGGGAAATCCCAATCTGAAGTGGGTCATATATAGAGCTTAGAGCTGTAAATGCTAGGAATGAGCCAAAAAGATAGGCATATTATTGGTTAATGTCTAAATGTTTGGGTCTGTTGTAGCACGCAGAATCTGTAGCACAGATTCCCAAACTACTTTTAATCAAACCAGTTCAGATCCTCGATGCAATGTAGCCACATCACCACAGGCATCCATGCCAGGCAATTCGCATCGCTTCTGAGGAAGATACTACATTTAGGCACACTTGTCTTTGTGCTAGGCTGCAACCTACAGTATGGAAATAAATACAGGGGAAAGTGTTTTTTCAGGCAGAAGTGGGGGGTGGTGGATCTTTTTAGCAATGTTCAGCAAAATTAATTTAATAAAAAACACAAATGCAAAGACTTCTAAACCGTGCTATGGATTCTCTTACTCGGAAGTAGGCTGAAGTCAGCTAAGCATGTTTCTTCTTTCATTGCCAAAGTCTCATTGAAAGCCAGCAGTAATCATGTGCCTAATGCAGTCACATGCCTAGTGCACAGAGGCTCATGTAAATCACATCAAGCATCAGTCTGTGTTGTTAAGCACCTCCTTCCCAGTGTATGACTGGCACCAAATTACTGACTTATGCAATAAACTTTATAAATTGCTAGGGAGCTACAATGTATGCATTTTAAAATAAAAGAAAGAAATTATTTCCAAAATGCATTTGTCTTAAAATATAAAGTGTTTTAGATGATATCAAGAAAGAAAGGAATTCTGTTATATACCAGGACTTGATTTTGCCTTTGATCAAAGTAAAAATTCTGCCTCTCAGGATGAGTCTTTGCAGTCATTCTGGCTAACAAGTCGTCATGACATAGTTTCATCCTAGGGAGTTCTTATACTCAAATTCAGAATCAAACCTTTTCCCTAAGTCTTCTTTGAGAGGCTCTGTGAATTTCTAGCACCAGCTATTGGGATTTTACAGCATTTGTTTTCTGGTGATAAATTTATTGTATGCTTTTTATTGTGCATTGTAGATTTTACATTTCTGATTGCCTAACCTGTTTGATATATAAGGAAAAACAACGTTAACTTGTCTGGCATACAAATCACATTTTTTTTCTTCAGCATTGGTACTGTGTACTTAGAATATTTGATATTAGCATGTAAAAGGGTGAGACTAGCTTTTTGACCCAGACGATATTTACAAGTCCTGTTCAGATAATGTTAAGGGATTGATTTACTTCAAAGTGCAGGAATTAAAGCTTTTGCTCTCTCTTTTTACCTGAGGCAGTTCTCAAGAATTGCTGTAAATACTCCATGGTATAGTATATAATTAGTCTAATGCTCTTCGTTTGACTCCTGAAGTCTTAGAGACAAAAGCTTGAGCTAAGGCAGACATACTGAAGAGCTATAACTGCTATCAGGGGGTCAATTTAGATATTTAACATTATTTTAACCTAGTTTTTATGTGCTCCAAATCCTCTGGCGTGTGTGTGTGTTTTAAATACTTCCACAATGATGCTGAATTTGGTCCGAGTTGGCTACAGAAACTACATTGGCTCTTTTGGAGTGAGTTTAATCTTGGTTTTCAGAGTGCAGCCTGAGAAGTGCAAAAAGCTCTGAGCCTGGGCAGGAGCTAATAGAAATGAGAAAAATTAAAATGGACATGACAGAACTGGAGGAAAAGTTGAAACAAAATGTGTCTATATGGGCGGTAGCCCCAAGCCCCGGATGTGGTCATGCCAGGTTGCTGCTGCCAAGGTGGCAGATCCATGTGGAGAGAGGGGGGGTCCGCTCCTGGAGCTGACCCATCCACATAATGTGGGGGTCCCTCAGGCAGGGGGACTGCCTTGCGAAGGGGTTTTCTTCATAAACCAGTAGCAGCGGGCAGGGAAATCCTAGAAATACGGCTGAATGTCTCTGATCTGCAAATGGGTAGTCATGGTTTGTCAGACAGAAGTTGTCACGAGTTTTGGGTCAGGGCCATTCCCGTCCACATGTACCAAAGCTGCTGGCATGTCTTCTGCACAGCCACTGCTGCAGTGGGCTCCAAAGCAGCTGTTGCAATCCATGGTTTCCACAGGTCTTTCTGCTTTGGGGAGTAAATGAGTCCAAACTGCAGGATGCGACTACGCACGGCTGCTGTACTGCCTGGGCCCTCTGCCAGTGGGTGGACTTTGCACTGCAGACTGAGACACTTAGGTCCCTGTGTAGGGTCAGGGCTGGCAGGCTTGCCAGCTCACACCTGTGAAGATGAAGTTTAATTTCCGATGTCCGAATGAGAGCTGAATCCCTTATGGTACTCCCTCTTGCCCGGTAGAGCAAAGAAACCAGGACCGTGAACTCCATGCCAGTCCCTTTGCTGATGGTGAGCTGGTGCCTTTGCAGCGCATCTCCATGGCAGGCCCTGGGTGCCTCTCCAGAGTCACACACCCTGGGAGCAAGGTTGTCTGGCTGCACAAACCCGACATTTTGAACCATCTCAGTTTCCACAGGTTTGTCATTTTCCCACTGAAACCTGTTGCATCATAAAATCCCATCCGGCTCTGCTGCGTGGCAACCTGCCCAGGGCTGAGTTTCATGCAGAATGGAGGTGCTTACGCCGGGTAAATCAAGGACCGTTTAGGATGCATAAAGGAGAAGGTGTGGGGGGGTGAAAGCAGGCATCACCCACCCTAGCCTCTCTGCAGGAGCAGTGATGGGGAACAACGTTTAGACTTAGGAAAGAATATTGTGTTGGGCTTTAAACCAGAGTAATGCAGAGCAATGCAAGCAGTGAGGGGAATTCTGGTGTCTGTTCTTCAATTCAGAAAAGGACTGAAGCATATGTATTTAAGTCAATCTCTGGTCCAGAAGCACCTCTGAGCATTAACGGGGACTTCAGCTTGTACTTTAAGTAGAACAGGTTTATGCTAATTACAGCGCTGTATTTCTGTGTGGATCCTTTTGGAAGCAAAACTCTTAGTTATTAGCAAAACTCTTTCTTATTTCCACCCTTTATAGCGGACCCTGTCCCCCTTCTTGTGTGGGTTTGGGTTGTTCTTTTTGGTGGGCAGGGGGCAGAGGGAGGCATAGTGGAGTGGCTGGCGATTAAAGTTACTGGCTGAATGTAATCTGAAGTTAGTTTTTCCAAAATGGGATGAGTCTAGGTCGTTTCCTTTAGCATTTTGTCCTTAATGCAAATAATCATTAAACAATGAAAAAGTATACTCCTCTAATAGAAGTTGATACTAAGATTATATCAGGAAATGCCTGACTACAAATGATGAAGCATCACCTCTATTATAACATACTAATGCACGATGGTGTCATAAGTTGGTATTAACCCTTCTTGCTTACTTTAACTTGCACTTTTCGGGAAGATGGTGCTACAAAACAGTAGCATCTCAAGATGCATGAACTCACCATAAAGGCTCCACAAAAGGAGACTGAGACACCTTCATATATCATGTGGCAACTATATACGTGATGTTTCAAAAGAAATCTTCACCTTCACTGGATTTTTTTTTAATTCAGCGACTTCCTTCCAGTCTGAATCATGCTTCTAAAACCTTTTTTGAAAGGTATTCTTGATCAGACTTATTTTTGTCAGTATTATCAGAGACAAGTCTCATCATTTAAGAGGAGGATATATATTTGCAGTCCAAATAAAGTCGGAATACAAGAGAGCAAGCTGAAACGCCCATAAAAGTTTGTCTGGTAATAGCAGAAGACTCACAAAACCATCTTAAATTTAATGGCTCACATTATGTGACTTCTTATGGGATATCTGTATTATTTTATATTTTATTTATAGCTAAGCTACAGAGAGCTAGTTTTTAAAAAAACTTTAGTGGGCAATGGCTTCCTAGTGGGTAAAAACAGATATATAGAAACACAGTAGTTTAAATGTTTAGATGATATCACTCAGGCTGGTATTTGAAGATTACAAGTACAAGCAGGGTTTGGTTGTTTTTTTGTTTGGTTTTTTTTTTTTTTTCATTTCTCACCAGTCAAATATATGCAAGAGTGCATCTGGCAGTTGTGCTTTTGGGAGCCCGTGAAAGAAACATCTACAGGCTTCTCAAACAGATTTAATTCAGAAGAAAAGGGAAAATATTGATGCTCTCGAGAAAAAAAGGTTTTACAGTCTTTCCTGACTTTCATATATAAGCAATTGTTTCTAAAACAGAAGATACTCAGATTTGATTAAACATTTGGGTGTCACATTTCAATCTGCTTGTGTTCAATTAAAAAATTCAGAGGGATTCTCTAGCATTATTATAATCTACTTTTTTCCATATTTAGGCATTTATATTATCAAATACCATCTGTTATGGCTTAATAACTGTGTCAAATGATTGTAATAGCTTTATTTTCGGTGAATTTTATGATAAAGAGTTTTAGAGTTACAGCAGAGAAAGTACTTATGCTGAAAGGATTGCATCTCCTATTTCATAGTTTATGGCAGACATTTTGCATTTATGTTTTCAGGTAGTAGTCTGAACTGGCCTCTTTTTTTTTTTTCTCTTTTTTTTTTTTTCCTTTCTTTTTTTTTCTTTTTTTTTCTTTTTTTTATTTCTTTTTTTTTTTTTTTTTTTGATTGCTGCTGATGCCAACAGTTTGTAAATCTAACTCTTCTTATCCAACACTTTGGCCTAAATTAGAAGTGTCTTGGTTAGCCTTAAGTTAATTACACTAATATGTGACCAGTTTAAGTGAGAAAAATGGCACGCTGCTTTTGTCAGCAACGCGTTTAGCACTGTCTGTCCCCTGAGCAAAATAATAAATTAATACTAAGTAACAGTAAGCCAATTAACCCTTCCTAAAAAAGCAACTTTTTTTTTTTTTTAAGTTTTTCTGCTGTCAGTATACAAATGAAGGCAGCTGCTTTGAAGTTGTCATCAGTATTTAAGAAGGATGTTGTTCATGGCAAATTATGGTTATGTCTCATTTGTTATGAATCTACATTTTTACTGTATATCATCATGATGGGCTAGTTTAGAAGGACTGTATCAAAATAAAGAGCCAGAGTCATTGTTAGCCTTAGATTTTTCATATTTGTCTTGAAAAAAACAAGTTAAAACATAAAATCAACCTTGCATGAGCTTTTATCAATTTAAACAAAGCACGTGTATGCATATGAGAAATATAATCTTTCACTGTGGAATACCAGTATGTGGACACCAAGTTTTCTTTAATCATCTTTTACTGATAAACATTTGGCAACCTTTTTCTAGTGTCATCTTGACTGTTTGCTTCTAGTATAGTTCAAATCACATCTCTGTGTGACAGAAATCTTTCAAAATAAGGCTTTACACATCAGATTTTTACACGAGACTGTCCTTTCTTCTAAAACATGCTGATTTGACTGCCAACATAATTTAGAAAGCACCACTAATGCAGTGAGACATTAGCATTTTAGTTCCAGTGGTCTGAATATTAGAGCTTGGTTTGTATAAGAAAATAGCGATGCTGTATATTGTTTTGCTGAGTATCATGAACTTAGCTGTGGTTCTGTCTATCATCTTTGGATATTGCACATCCGAGTAGGAAACAGTCCCCTCATATTTCACATTCACTGTTATTTCTCAATTTGTGTTCATATAGCTGGATCAGGTAGACATCCTAGAAATTGCCTTTCCACGAAGTGTAAATGCCTCTCTGAATTACCTGCATGTTCCTGGAAGTTTGTAGATGTCATATACAAAATCTCACTTTTGGAAATTTGCTTTATGATTTGAGATCACATATTTGTTTACAGTTATTTTAATACATATTCATCTTAAACTATTCTTTCTATATGGAAAATCTTATTCTGCAGAGCCAATAGTGTAGGAATGTTGCTTGACAGAGATTTCTACTTTTAATCTAATTAATTAGACATCAGATTTTTTGGATGCAGTTTTTAGTTTCTGCAATATATACTGAAAACACATGACTGTCTTTCTGAAGGTATTAAATATTCCACAAATAGCGTCGTTTCACTTCCTTTTTAAAAATTATTTTCTGAAGTTGCCAGAATCTTTATTAGTTTGACATCTCATTCTTTCTAAAAAGTATTATTAAAATCATTTGTTGAAATATTGTCTTCTATTTCACTAACATGCAAATATTTCATGGGAAAGCATCACTTTAGGTGACTTCTTCCTAATGTAAAAGGTAGACATCTTTCAGTCAAAATGGAATATTTTCTTGAAACGTCATAATTCTCCTTTAATTTACATGTAACTTGTATTTTGTGTAAGTTTTAATATTTAGTCATATTTTTACGGTTAGCATCAAAATGTACAATATTTCCTAATATTGTCATATTGAAGCTGCTGTAGTGTTTGCAAGGTCAAAGTATTGTTTTCATTTTCCTGTCACCATAACTTTCAAGATTTCAAATACGTATTTTTTTGTACTTGCTTTAGCATGACCCTTTGCTAGCACAACACATGCAGCCCCAGAGAAGTTGTACTCTGTCATGCTAAAAGCCTAGGAAGAGCATTTGCAGGCTTTCAAAAACGTGATGCAGTAAATGAGAATAGCATAAGCTCTTTGGGAGGAGAGTGACAGAACTGTCGTGGAGAGGCCTGTTGGCCCGGTTCATCTCCTGCTGGACTCAACAGGAGACCTTTGATTACGTTCTATATGCCAAATTTAATCCCTTTTAATAATTTAAATTTATTTTTAAAAATACATGACTTCTCATTTATTCTCTATCTAGACATTTCTAGTTGTTTTTCCTAGACAGATTGCTACAGAATTGAGGATGAGCAGGAAAACCGCCTCTCTAATTGTTCGTAAGAATTACACTCTTGGCATTTAACGAATGCAATGATTAAATTAGATCAACAAAAAGAAGCAGGAACATGAAGAAGCAAGAATTTGGGGGTTTATATATGTGAATGTATATAAGGACACATATAAGCGAGGAACTGTAGTTGATTTACCGGTAGACAGATAACTATGGAAAAATTCCTCCCTGCAAGCTTTGAGTGAGTGTAAGTATAAATTCTAGATGTAACAACTTTGTGCAGCTGTAACTCTTCCTGTTCTCTGTGACCGTGTGGTGGGTTTACAATGCGTTTTACACACAGAGATGTAAGATGCAGTTTTAAATTTTAGTGAGGACTAAATGCTGTGGTGTGGCTAACCAGACCATGATAAAGGACTTGGCCTGCAAAATGTTTTAAATAATAGGATATAATGAAGCCAATTTTATCTTAATAACATGATTGTATTTCCAAGAAGGTTAAGCACCTTAATTTTCTTGATTGTATTCTTTAAACTGTGTTGCTTATGTAAGTTCACAACAGAGCACAGGTAAACATTATTAATGGAACTGATATAAAACTTTAACTCTGGCAAAGAAGACATTTGAATGTGGAGGGGGTGTCACCCTCTATGTCAACGACCAGCTGGAGTGCATGGAGCTCCACCTGGGGATGGATGAGGAGCCAACCGAGAGCTTAAGGGCCAGGATTAAAGGAAAGGCAAGAACAGGGGACATTACAGTGGGGCCCGTGGGAACCCCATGAAGTTCAACAAGGCCAAATGCAAGGTCCCGCACATGGGTCAGCGCAATCCCAAGCACAACTACAGGCTGGGCAGAGAATGGATTGAAAGCAGCCCTGAGGAGAAGGACTTGGGCATGTTGGTGGACAAGAAGCTCAACACAAGCCAGCAATGTGCGCTTGCAGCCCAGAAAGCCAACCTGGGCTGCATCAAAAACAGCATGTCCAGCAGGTCAAGGGAGGTGATCCTGCCCCTCTACTCTGCTCTCGTGAGACCCCACCTGGAGTCCTGTGTTTAGCTCTGGGGCCAACATAAGAAGGACATGGAGCTGTTGGAGCGAGTCCAGAGGAGGGCCATGAAGATGATCAGAGGGCTGGAGAACCTCTCCTATGAGGACAGGCCAAGATGAGTTGGGTTGTTCAGCCTGGAGAAGAGAAGGCTCCAGGGAGACCTGACTGAGGCCTTCCAGTACCTAAAGGGGGCCTACAGGAAAGCTGGAGAGGAACTGTTTACAAGGGCATGGAGTGATAGGACAAGGGGTAATGGGCTTAAGTTGAAGGAAGGTAGAATTAGATTGGATGTTAGAAAGAAATTCTTCACTGTGAGGGTGGTGAGGTACTGGAACAGGTTGCCCAGAGAAACTGTGGAGGCCCCCTCCCTGGAAGTGTTCAAGGCCAGGTTGGATGGGGCTTTGGGCAACCTGCTCTAGTGGAGGGTGTCCCTGCCCATGGCAGGGGCTTGAGACTGGATGATCTTTGAGGTCCCTTCCAGCCCAAACCATTCTATGATTCAATGATTCTGTGTGTTCAGCTTCTATACAAAATATGAATCAACCTGTGCTATGGTTCTCTCGGTAAAGGAGAATGATCTCCAGTTGTTAGAGTGCCAGTTTGTAGCAGACATCCTAAATATTTTGTGTAAATCCTTCTATTATTGAATAAAATTTATAAAGACTAATGTCCATAGTATGAACACATCTGCAGTCTTCATTTATATGAAATATGAATAGGAATGTAGATATATTCATTCTGTGTTCTCTAAAAATTTCTCTAATACCTACATGCTGTTAATATTGTCACCAAATCCTTAGTGTAATAGTATGCATATCTTAGTGGATGTGCTACATTTTAAGATCAACTATATGAAATTTTCAGGAATTCATGTTATTTGATGAATCAAACTTACAGTATAACTACAGTTAATGTGTAGCAAATATGGGTTTTATTTCAGTTCTCCATGTGCAAGAAAGTGTAAATTAACACATACTTCTCCCATGCAGGGAGAACTGAGTAAGTTCTCATTTAATCTCCCTTCCTGTCTGATGAACACAAATGCTTGGCAATCAGAACTATGAGTCAAAGAGAAAGGAAGATTTCTCATCCTAGCCTGGTTTATTTAAATTATGAGCTAAAGGGGGTAATGTGAATCTTGAAGAGATCATTTTGTAGTTAATGAAGCAGTTTTAACAGCCAACGAGATCTACTTTCAGCTATTTAAATGGCTGCAGGAATGTTAAAAATTTATATGATCATAAGAATTCTCAGCAGAACATCTTATTTAAGTAAGCTTTTCTTATCTCTGCTGCTTTCGCAAGTTAAAGATTAATAATCCATTATTTAAGATTTCTGAAACTTTTTTTTCCTCAGGTACACAAAGAATTTAACAAGGAAAACCCGACCACCTTTAAATACTGTGTGGGGTTCATTCAGATACTTTTAAATCTATAGTGGCATATTGAAAAGGTGTGAAAATACTTGACAAGTCTGTCAAATTTGCTCTTCTGTAGGTGTCCTGAAGGGGGTGGAGGAAGAGTAGTATTCTCTCGCTATGTTTATGTCCACAAATTACACTGTCAACACATTTTCAAGGTGCAAATGACATGTAGAAAAAGGAAAGCTATACACACGAACAAGGAGGAGAATATGCCACTAGCGAGTTTTTGCACAGAATTACTGACCAAACAATAACTAAGACATAGGAATGGATGCAGCATATTGTGTGATGAATATTTTCTTCTCTAACTTAATTTAATAACCCTTTCTTCTGCTGAGCCTACTGAATATTTACTGAAATAAAATCCTGCAGCTAATATCCAAAGTAACAAAGGCGTGGGACCCTGTGTCTCGAGATTAATTAATTTTTGACTCCACATGAATAAGCCCCCGAGAACCCCACGTGGTCCCGTGTGTAAGCCCTGTCTTACATCCTTTGCCTTTGAATTCTGGCTGGCCGAACAGTGTCTCAGGCAATGACCTGGCAGACTGATCCGTGAGCACCGTCGGAGGGTGAGCAACAGCTACGGTACTGCACCCCTGAACTATTTCTCATTTTGCTGGCCCTGCCTTGCTGTTCAGCATATCTGTAGACTTAACTGTACAGAAAGTAAAAATAGAAGCCATGTCTCTTCCTCACCTTTCCTCTGGGCTGTGCTGAGGTGTGTATTGATTACAGCTAGACATTAAAGTTTAGAAAACATCAGAAGAACTTGATGTTACAGAAAATATCAGCGTATGAACTCAGTCAACTTATAATGGCTTGACTCCTTGTGATTCAAAAAGTGTTTGAGTGATGCTGTCCTCAGAAGAAATATTGGTGATGTTAACTCTTTCTGTAATAATAGCTGATTGATCGCTTCATTGCAAACTGATAACTTTCCAGGCATACACAGATTTTTTTTGAGTGTTAATAGGAGAATATTATTGACACTGTTCTTGTGCCAGTTCAGTTTCCATTGGAAACTTAAATACATGACAAGATCTCCAGTCAGAAGTTTTCATTTGCAGAAGAAGCCAAAACCCAAACACTGAACCGAGCTGTTTTCATTTCACAAGCAGGAGTTTTAAGGCTGCTACTGTGGTCCAGGCTGTGCATGGCACTGTAATCACAAATGTGCAGCCAAATTCTTGCCCCGGGACTCTGAGGACATGGGAGTTATCATAGACGACAATAGTCTAAAATACAGGTGAGGCAAGGCTCATAAGTTGCAGTAACCTAATTTATTGGAGAACTGCTACAGCTGGGAAATCTGTTTGCCTCTCTTTACAAAACTTGCCTTACAAGGTTTAGACACCATTAAATCAGGTGGCTTTTCCTGGTGCTCCACCGAAAAGAAGTAAACATCCAGACACTGCCTTCTGCTTCTTGCCCATTTCTCCTTAAGCCAAAACCAGAATTCTAATGAAGTTTAATTTCTAGGGAATAGCCTTATTGTAGGGATAAAATTTGGTTCTTAAATTTGAAACAAAGCACAGTGTAACTTCATTTCTACTGGAACATATAGTTATCAATTGCAACAGAGACTTTCTGGCTTCATATACCACAGTGATTTTGACATCCCATGGTGATATAATTACTATATGCATTACAGATCTGCAGGAAAAAAAGAAAGCAATGACAGTACCATTTGTCTGATTTCCATAGGGGAAAATATCTATGGCATCTGTTTCTGTTTGCAGAAAAGAAAAAAAAAACCCAAAACCCAAAAAAACCAACTTTTCTGACAGTCTATGCGTGACATTAAGCTAAACTGCACAGTAAAAGTAAGATAATCTCCTTTATAATATACCTTTGAATAAACCTTAATCCTGAAAGGAAGAAAAAAAATACGGTTAGCAGTATCATTTTAGAACTGTGGGGGTTTTTTTTATTTCAACATACCTAGTGTAAGTGAACATTGTCTAGGTTATTGATTGATTTTTAGACAGCATCTTACACCCAAAGATGAACTTGATTCTGCAACCTGAGGTAACAAAAATTCAGTGAGGTATGATGTCTATTGTGTTTTCTGTATTTGTTTAATACTGTACGTATTTAGACAGCCCCAATTAGGTTTGGAAATTCAGGTCCCTGATGGGTCTTCTTGCAATCTCTGGGCAGATCTGAGAAGACAGTGGTACCTTGTACTATTTCCAACATTCTGTCTTGGTATTTTTATTTCAATTACTTCACGGATTGTGGGGAAAATACAGTCAACAAAGCAGTAAAACCTTGAATCCTTTTCATCCTGGCAATTTGATTACCATTTAAAATGATAATTTTTTTAAGACTGAAAAGTTCAAAGTTTGTCTTTTCCCTTTTAGCATTGCCTTATAGCAGCATCCTAAGAGAATAAGACCTTCTTGTCATATATGAGATGCATCAGTAATAATCCCTTTTGCAGAAATCCTGCATTGGTGGAAAATGTTGACATTCAGACTAAATACTAGTGACAGTTTTTGCAGGCTTTTTTTATAAATTACATTTATATGATCTTCCTTGTAAGATTATCCCAGTGAAATGTTGACTCATTATTCTGTTTTCACTCCATTGTTTTTCTGGTTTTGTTTTGCAGTCCCCTGATTATACTTGACTCTTAAGAAAAGCTTTAGAGAATGCCCTGTATTTGCAGTGTGAATTACAATTGTGCCAGTGTGCATAACAATTACATTATAAATATTTCCTCAGCCATTTGATAAAGACTCAAATTAAGAAAAATAATTACCAGTACAATTACAATTATATATAATTACGCTATATGCAATTTAGTTTATCTGTAACCTCCTCTTGCCAGAATGTGTTCATTGTTGAAGAATGAGATTTTAGCTGACTGTGTTGGAAGTGAACATGGATTTTTCTGTCCTTTACAACATATTTTGCTTAAATGAAGAGTTTTATCAGCATGTTTTCTCACTGGAAAGTAATGCAGTTTAGCTGGTTCAACTTCAAAACCAGCCTCTCAGATGAAGACCTTTTTTTCTAACATGGAGTTTGTTTTTGCTTAGGTTAGAGAGACTGGTTGCTCCTGACAATGCTACTTCCTTAAATACAAATTATCTATACCTGGGCAAACATAGTTAATTTGTATTTATACAGTAAGAGAGATGTATGGCTGCTGGATTTTTGTTCCTAACCCAGAAACTGGCTAAACACAGCAGATGCTTTCCCAGAGAAGCACAAAGTCTCCCAGAACGTTGAGTGAGGACCCAGCGTCTCCGAGAGGGAGCAGTGCAAATTCTTGGCACTTATTTGGCATAAATATTAGCCGTGGGCTAATCAGTCTGTATCAAAACACTCCAGGAGGCAGAACAGCTAAGACGTGCTAGCTTACTTTGTCTGCATAGAGTAAGTATGCATGTACCTGCTGTTCTCAAGAACTGCACCTACGCTGGCTTGCTTTGGAAGGATTCATCAGCCCTTTATAAAAAGCAAAGGAGAACAAGTGATCCAGAAAAGAAAGGGCTCTTTATTTTACAAATATATATTACAAATTAAGAAATGCTCTGTGGTGCTCCATTGATTCTTATTCTGACCTGAAGTACTCAAGACCATGTTATCTGGTCACATGCCTTGCAAATGGTACACAGTTTTGCTGACCAGGAGAGGCTAGATACAGCATAGTCTGTATGGTGGTATTGTTGTTTATAACAGATTTTGTTTGGTATCCTCTTTATGTTGCCTTCAAAGAGCCCCTTGATAATTTAAAGCAATCCTCGCATGTTAAACAGTCATGTTAATTGTGCTTTTCAGAGACTCTGAGACTAAATATTTTCTCTTTCTCTACTTGCTTTAGGGAATTCTTGTCCTATTCCAGATGAATTCCTGGGTTTAGACAGTCTCTCTGTGCAGCTTTGTGTCCTAGATGTACGTAATACTGATTACTTGGAGTTCTTTATTCAGTATGCAACCTGCTAGTCTACTTTGACTCCACAAAGGAGTAATAGCGTATGATTAAAGGAAGTTCTTAGGATTTGAGAGATCTGGATCATCTTTCTTTTTCAAGTTCCATAAAATTTTTATTTTTTTAATTTATTATAAGTACAGTTTTTGAAAGTGGCTGCAGATTTTATTTCCCCTGTCTGTGTTAAACTCTGAAATCCAACATTGACATTAGTTGGCAGAACAGTAGCTATTCGCAGCACCTGAAAACAGATCCATAATATCTCAAAATGAGAACTGCAGGTCTTTTCTTTTTAAGCTCCAGTTTACCTTCATAAAGCAGGAGAGCACTATTCATCTTCTGTATGTGGGGACTGCAAAAAGGTCAATCAGTGCTGCACTGAGATTTGGTTTTAAGTAGTGACTGAGGAAAACATGCAAACGAAGATAATGAACTTAGGGTTGCATTTAGGTTAATGTAGATTGCTTGTATTTCATTATAATTTCTTTACAGAAATGCCCATAGTAGAACACAAGGTATTAATTTATAACCTGTTGACTGTATTTAGCAGCATTGAGCTGACCTCCTGTGCAGAGTGGTGCAAGGTAGCTGGCTGAGTAGAATGGTTGAACGTGTTCCTGAGCAGGTGCTTGTGAGCAGTTGTTTGGAAAGTGTCCAATTTACTCTAATCAGGATAAACATTGAGGATGTATATCTCACAGATATATAGGAAAGAAATCTGAAACAACTGAAGTCACAGTTCTCCATATCAGTGGATCGTTTGCAGGGATTTCGCTTGGCTGTAAACTGAACCAAGTGCCACATATCTGGCTGAAAGCAGGGAAGGAAGTCAAGATGACTCCCTTAACAATAATTAAAACCTTTATTATTTTTGTTTTTAAAATTAGAAATAGTAACTTCAATCTTTTTGAGGAAAAACTGCAAGCAAAAGCAACATAGCAGGTGGCAGCTATTGAGACCAAGGGAAAAGTGCAAGATCTAAAGGACAGAAAACTTGCATGTAGGCACCAGTGCTCCATGAGGACGTCCCATGGTGGGAGCTGGCAGTGTGTGTCCCTGCCAGTCTCCCCAGAAAACCCCTCAGGCACCACGTCCCTCTGTGGATACGGGTGCTGTAAGCAGAAGCAAGCAGTTGGATACGGGTGCTCTTCCCCAGCGTACCTGCACAAATACTCTACTTGGTGACATCTACCTGCTAGCGTAGGGACAAGGTGAGGGAGAAAGAGTCACAAATTCTGATTACAGTCCTTGATAAATTTGCCTATAGAGCTTTCTACTGCTAGCAGGGGTGTCATTAGAACAGTTCAAAAGCTCTGAGGCTCACCTTTAAATTAGTAGCCAGAATCTCCAGGCCTGGGGCCAAGTGCTTCTTCAGAATCAAATTTTACCAGGATCTCTCTGGCTAATCAATATCCATATCTATGGATAATCAATATTATATTCAGTTCATTCCATTATTTGCATTTTTTATTATGGTGACAGAAGGTGGTGAAAAATGCTGATTCTTTTTGCATAGCTTAAAATTTTCCAAGCTTTTTGTGATGATGGATGTGCCAATATCAGATGTTGTACCTCTTGAAAATCTTCCACTTACCTCACTAATGTACTCTGGTTTTCTCAAAGGAGCCTGTGAAATGGCTCCAGTGAGTTTGAACACCAGAATTTTAATAGATGGTATGATAGCTAATTGAACAAGAACATTAGTCAAGTTCTATTAAACGTGGTATCTGCAGAACTGAATCCCAATAACAAATGTGGCTTTAAAAACTTTAGTAAAGGCAAAACTGCATTAGGCAAAATGTCCTTGACCGTGTATTATCAGGTATATCCCTTCTCCAAAAAATATACAATATTAGACATAAAATATCCTAAAAAAAAGCTAATTTGCTAGATACCTGAAAATCTAGAGAATATGCTGTTAGGAAAACACATGTGATCAGTTATTTTAATAGGTTACAACTGAAAAGGAACTGCAGATAGGGGTTTTTTGCAGTTCAGACATAGCAGCAAGATGTTAGTAATATTTATTTATAGGTTTATACAAAAATAGTGATGGTTCAGAATTGTTTCTACAAGAATAACAAAACTCAATGAAAGACTACGTGTATTTTATGTCTCAGTTGAGCTGTAAGCACTTTTAGTATTTTGTTTTCAGGAGAATTTGTGGAGAACTGTGCTTTTTAATCAGAGGCTAGGCTCGTGTCCATGTTTGGGAGGATGGAATTACAACACGTTAGTAAATTGTAGATGCCATGTCATATGTGCACAGAATGCTATGGCACAGTGAGAAATTACAGCAAAATAAACAAATTCTGTTGTGAAATTTGATCTTTAAATATGAGTTTTCAGCATGTTGTGACTTGAAAACAGTATCTCAAAATGAACTGATTTACTATATACTTGTACCATTTCTCTTAAACTAGATGTTGCATCTAGATTTAGACTGACCATTAAAACTTTCTCATTTCAAACGCTCTAACTACAAAAATAATGAACTTACTCTTTGTTGTTTCCCTCCATGCCTGGTGTTTTCCTGGTAAAGACACGTAGCAATCAGTTATCTTTGTTTAGTCATCGTGGGACAACACATGTAAAACTATTGCTTTCCTTTCAGACCCAAGGTCACCGAGAGCAGCTCTGTGCTGTGCTGGGACACAGCTCCTCGGGGCAAACTTGCACATTCATTGCAGAAGGCGGCCTAAAGCCAGCGACAGGATTCACAGGCATACAAGTGAATACTCCACGGGGACCTCCTGAGAGTAGAAAATTCTTTAGAACTACGTCTGAGGTGAAAACAAAATTAATTTAGTGGCTACAAAGAGAAAAAAAAGTACAAACCGGGACAGCTAAGACTTACCTTAAAATACCCTGAGCTGTCTGTCTATGGCATCCAAAGTTATTACTTCTTTTTTTTTCCTCTAGGATCTTAGGTTTCAATCTTTTGTGTGTATGTACACATTGAAAAGGAAGATATCTCTTCAGAAATTGTATCAGAAAGAACAAAGACTGTTTTTTTCCTCGTATAGTTAAGCTGCCCTATTAATGTCAATTTTTAATTTTATCCTTTGGATTTCTCATTAGCTTTACAACATGTCTAGATTATTTAATTATTATATTTCAGCTTGTAGATGACATAAGATTTAAGAGCTTTTTCTGGGCTCTAGCAACTTGTCACTACATTTTGCCTGAAGCTGCTTTTGTATAAAATAATCTTCCCATGGTTACATTCAGGATACTCTGCAGAGCATCTTAAGAAGCCTTAAATGCTAAATAACTGTCACATAGCAAGTCTTAGTATTATTGCAGTAAATTACATCGCAAGCAGTAGGATAAACAACATCATAATACTTTGACACATTCATCATTAATTATAACTGAAATCTAATCTCAACTGGATTTTTTTCAGTAATTATATCCAGTAAAGCAAACATTAACATGTATGGGGAAGGGAGGATGGAGGAAAGAAGTCTTCCAAAAGCATAGCTCATATCTCAAAATACTGAATGGCCTGACAAGTCTTACGAGGTTTTATATGGGGGTTTCTACGTATATTAAGAGATTAAGATATCTGAAATATATTTGGAATTCATTATTTTGAAGGCAAAACTTTGCAGTAACCTACTGGTTGTATCATTTTAAGGTGCCATGTGAGACTGCCATATGAAATCCCAGATTTCTGCTCTCTGACATAGAAGACTAGTATTGAACTAAATTTAAAATAATGGATTCCTCCAACCACCAAAATACTGGATGGGTGGTATTTTAGGCTTCATACTACTATGCTTCCTGTATTTCCCTAAACACTGTGTACGGTATTTGTGAATGGCAACTCCATGTACCTTTTCTGTCCAAATTCATATTTCTTTTCCCCTGGGGAACTTTCTGCTGTCGGGGAGCTCCCATTCTGTTAATGCAAACTATTTTCCTTTGGACTGTGAAATCCGAGAGCCTGGCAGCCCAGCTGTTGGCTGCAATGCTGCGCGCTGCTTGCCATCGCGCTGTGATACAACACTGCAGCACCCTTTTGGCCAAGCCAGAGCCTATGTCAACTCAATCAATGTGAACTTTCTTTTTGCTTTGTTTGCTATCTGCTTAAGACTCTGTTTTTGCAAAGTACTTCATTACTTGTATAGTACCAAGCATATTTTCAAGTGTGATTATACTTTCCTCTGTATATTATTATGAATTCCCTGCATGCAGAGTTACCTGCTTTCTGCCATATTTAGTTCTCTCCAGTGGTTAGCGAGTCTAAAGAGAGCACTATATTTGGAACAACCTCAGCTGGTTCTTTTATTGGATATTTCTACTCATACCAGACATCTTCACTGCCTATTATGTTACAAACATCTGTTACCTGGCTGTGTGTCCCTGAAATATCTATGTACTGTACCTGAAACATCAAAGTAGTGGAAGAGCAAGTAGTTTCATTTTAGCCCTGGTTCATCTTTGGTTGGTAAATGAACTATGAGAAACTCTTCTCTGGTGGGCTTTTTATAGAAAATATACCTATTTTTCTGTGGTGGGGCGATGTAATTCTGTGAAATTTGCATGCAACTATTTTGCCTTATACTTTCCATTACACTTACCATAGCATATACAAAAACTCAATGTATTTCCAACCTGGAGGATTATACACTCAAAAAAAAACATTAATGGAGGTGGGTATTTCCCTTTTTACTGTGTTAACATAATTTTATAAAATCATACAGCTGTCAAGATCACCTTTTACTTCCGTGACAATTAATCTAAATAAAATTATCTTTTTATTCCTCACCACCATCACCAGAGACCCTCCTTACTGGAAGCATATGGAACTAGTCAATACTCCATACTGTCAGGCTGGTAGAATATGTATGCAAATTTATGTGAAGAAAAAACCTGTTAGTAAGTGCATTTCTTTTAGTTTTGTCTCAGTAGTCTCTTTATACAGCTCATGTTGCATAAGACCCTGCTACCTTTATTTGGTGTGAAATGGAACAGACTTGGTCAGAGGAAAATCAAGAGGAATGACTCCAGGTTTTTCAAAGGTTCCCAAAGTTACAAATTCCTGTATTTATGTAATTTTTAGATGCAGTTTCATAAAGTGAGAAGAGTTGCTATTTGGCATTTCCATTTATTGGATGCTTAGGAGGGGCAAAAACCTTCTGGGTCATGTAATCAACCTATCTGCTGTCAAAGACACCCACACTATATAATCTCTTCTTTATTTTTAGCCTGTGTGCAGAATGAGGGGGAGACCTTTAGCACAGAGGAGAGAGGGCTTGTTGATTTTGGTTTGTTCCTGCTACTCCTGTTGGAAATAATCTATAATAACAATTCTATAATCTTATATCTCAGATGGACACAAGACTTCTAATTTGCAGTCTGTATTACCTTGTGGTCAATTTGGTCATTTATGTGTTTTTTGTCCTGTAGCTTAAACAGCTCTTTTTCCTCCCTGGTTATTGCCCACCTCTTCCTTCTCTAGAACTACCAAGAGCAACTCTACTTAGCTTTGAATTTCCATACTAAGTGAACCGAACACTTTTATAAGATGGGCTTTCCTTTTCTGTGATCATCACACACAGTATGCCACAGAAAATCGTATCAGACCTTTATTAATGGTCTTAATATTTTTCCATCTGTAAGTCCTGGCATGTTTTCTTGACTGTCATGCTGATGGCTGATAACCTGGTCTGATCAACTAAGAAATCTGATGGTTCAGATGACACTCCTCCAGTTCATGGCAGAAGTTAGTGTCAGTAATCCCTAACTGCATAATAGGGTTTATGCATGATGATGTACTTATCATATGTTATAGCATATTATACATTTCATCTTGTTTCTGTTTTTAAGGTTTTCAACATTATCTGTTTTTTAATGCACACAATATACAGCCCCATCTTCTTCATTGACAATGTCCAGATTTCACTTCAGCAGCCTGATTTATCTTCACATTCCTTCCTTTTATGCCAGGATCATTACTGACACTACTAAAAGGGATACTTGTCCCAAAATCAGTGCTTGAGGAACTAAGCAGGTAACCTTTTCCTAGTTTAACAATTCCCCTTTCAGCACAATTTTTTTAGCCTACTGTAGCACTTTTCTAATAATCCTTATTCTGTAATAGCTTCTCATACGGCACTAGAGGTAATGTTTTACTGAAATCCAGATAAATTAGTTCTGCATTTCCTTTGCCTAGAAAAATAGTGAGCTATTAAAATGACAGCCTCTCTGGGCTCTATTTTCCATTGGCACAATCCATGGCGCATTTGAACGTGCTTTTATTTACTCATTTAATTGTCCTTTCATTCAGAACTTGTTTTCAGGTTGTACATAACACTGAGATCAAGCTAACAGATGTGGTGTTGCTCAGATCACTCTGTTTCCATTTCTTCAGTAGAAATATTGCGTTTTCTGTTTTCCACTCCTGATTTGACAAATTTGTTTACTGGCCTGTGTTATTGGACTTAGGAGTTTTTCATACCATTTTCTTACTATTCTGGGACATAGTTTGTCTGTCTTCCTGTGTTCAAGTACATTAAAACCTTTGAAGTGAGTTTCCACACCAGTTGCAATAACTACAGTTTTCACACTTTCAACACACTTTCAGCCGTGAGTCACCCTGACCTATGTTTTTTCATCAGAGTTCTTGTTAAAATCTGAAGCCAAGTACTCATTTAGTTTTCAGGCCCTTTTTTCTCTTCCAGCTCCTAGCTTATTGAATAGCAATCATTGTCCTTTTCTTTTTATTTATATTTCTTATTTCATTATATGTTATGTGTGTTATTATATATTATTTATAATTTCCTTTGATTTTATTTAAAGAATAGTTTGTTGTTCAGTTTAATTTGCTTTGTCAGGGCTTTGCTCTTGGGAATTCTCACTTTATCCCTGTGCTTTCTGTCTTTCCAACAGTAGCTTCCTTCACTGAGCAGCACTTTTTCTGATTTCATGTCAGCTTTTATAAGCAGTGCTAAAATCTCTCTTCAGAGGGTTTTTTTTAGTGCAGGTTATTGCTGGAGGCTTTCTCTAAAAGTTCATTTTCTCTCTTTTTTTCATTCTTTTGGGATGCGAATTCCATGCATTTTTGAACCTCAACTTCAAGTAATTTTAGGTCTCCTCTATATCTGAGTATCTAATGACTTCAGTTCAGTTTTACTGACCAAGTAATTTCATTAATGTCTCATTTTGCCCTGATCACACCGAAAACCTCATTTGAGGTTGCTTATCTATCTGTGCCATGTAAACTCATAATCCCTCTGACCAGGGTTTCTATCAGTCAAAGTCTTCCATTGTGTATTGTATAACTGTTTGTAAAAGCCATTTTCAGATAATTCTTTCATTTGTAGCAGGTTTTGTTTGGGTTTGGCTCTGATGTTAAGGAATAATTGAACTCAACCATTATATGTTATCTTGGTTTTGCTTGTAGGAAATACAAGGTTGTATTTATTTTTGTGAGAGTGATAGAAAAGTATCTGTTGTTACCCAAACCCATTTTTTCCTGCATAGCTACATAGCCTATAGCAGAATCTCAGCAACTAGTCCTGCTTGTTTTGGACATCTCACCAGAGATTTAAATTCAAAACAGTTGTTTTCTTCACCACCATCTCTCTTATATTTTTGTGGTTTCTCTAGCACATGTTTTCTATTTGTGATTATTTTTCTACCACATACTAATGTTATGTCCTACAGAGCCTCTGATCCCTCCGTTTTGTAGCCCACTTACTTACTTTGTCTTAGCATATAAACATCTCTGCTTTTTTCACCCACTCATTATCCTGTTTTCTATTTGGATGATAGCTGGGATGATATTACTTCCATGACAAATGCTTCTATGAATATTAAACTTTTTGTTTCTCTATTGATGCACATACTCCTAACTAACTCTCTGCTTTTTCTTTACCTTGCTGTCTCCTCATCTACCTGACTCATGCTCTTTTCTGTCAAAGCAAGGGATAGGAGCCATCTCTCTGTGCTCCCTACTTAAAACATCAGCAACGCCAGGTAAAATGCTAGAATTTTTCTGAGTCCTTGAAGGAATCGTTAGTTGAGGTGATCCTTTCTTCTGGACCGGGATCACTGGAAGACCTCCAGGACTTCCTCTGCTTACCGACCTTATCAATGCAAGTCCAGGACACTTGTGGAAGCTAAAGGAGCTACCTTTATTTATACCATGAGCACATGATATTCCTGGGGTCTCCATCAGTGCCCTCCTGTTGAAGAGGAGAGGCAATTCCAACCCCATGGAAAGGGTTCTTGGCTTTCTGCAGTATAAGCTGCAGACTACTTAAACAGTGAGAAATTAGGAGTCCTTGCTAATTCAGTATCATGGTTGTGAGTTCAATTTTCTGGAAATTTGGTAACTCCCAATATCCAGACCAAGCTTGGCAAATCAGTCAGAGTAGGTCCTTGGAAAGAAAAGTCACTTACCTCTTCAACTTCCCTGTCCTCATCTTATGGGTGAAATGCTACCAGTTGACCTCACAGGGCAGTGTGAAGTCTTAGCAAAGCCTTACAATGCTGAAAAGTGAAAAAAACATTGGAAGAGTCCTGCATATTACAGTACTTCTAAGGTCCCAAGGTGGAAAAATAGCTTGGTAGATTTTGTAGTAAAACAGTTGATTGCCAGGATGCACCTGGTTTGGTGTAGCATATCTTACTATGTAATATTTTTTTTTCAAGTATGAGAGCGAGGCAGAAAGAATATATTTTTTTCCTCATGAAAGAAGGTGTCAGTGGTTGCATGTGTACCTTGGAATGCCTTATTAGCTGAAGTCTTCCTTGCATTTGTCTCTTCTCATTCTGCTTGGACGATTTTACTGTTATCACAAAGGTCTCAACATGCAAACTAGCTAATCAGACCTTATTCTGAAACTAAGCAGTAATTTAATAATGCCAATCCTATCAAGCTGCCAGCCTTTCTGGATACACATGGTGGTGTTGGTACAGATATCATACATTGAACTGAATTTAGCTGTTTAGTACTTACTTGTTACTACTTGTAGTTGGCATATGCCACCAAGTACAGGCAGTTCCACATATATGCATATTCACATCAGAAGTAAAAGACAACTGTATAGGGTTTGCGTGGCAAGGTTTTGGTAGTGGGGGGGGGCTACAGGGGTGGCTTCTGTGAGAAGCTGCTAGAAGCTTCCCCTGTGTCTGACAGAGCCAATGCCAGCCGGCTCCAAGACGGACCTGCTGCTGGCCAAGGTCAAGCCCATCAGCACCTCTGTGATAACATATTTAAGAAGGGAAAAAAACAAGTTAGGGAGAGCTTTTGCAGCCAGAGAGAGGAGGGAGAAGATGTAAGAAACTCTGCAGACACCAAGGTCAGTGCAGAAGGAGGGGCAGGAGGTGCTCCAGGCACCAGAGCAGAGATCCCCCTGCAGCAGCCCATGGTGAAGACCATGGTGAAGCAGGCTGTCCCCCTGCAGCCCATGGAGGAAGGATGAGGGGGTGTAGAGATTCCACCTGCAGCCCATGGAGGACCCCATGCTAGAGCAGGTGGAGACACCTGAAGGAGGCTGTGGCCCATGGGAAGCCCACGCTGGAGCAAGCTCCTGGCAGGACCAGTAGACCCGTGCAGAGAGGAGCCCATGCCAGAGCGGGTTTGCTGGCAGGACTTGTGACCCTGTGGGGGACCCACGCTGGAGCAGTTTGCTCCTGAAGGTCTGCACCACATGGAAGAGACCACGCTGGAGCAGTTTGTGAAGGACTGTAGCTCGTGGGAGAGACTCACGTTGGAGAAGTTTGTGAAGGACTGTCTCCCGTGAGAGGGACTCCATGTTGGAGCAGGGG
Source organism: Balearica regulorum gibbericeps (assembly GCF_011004875.1). Lineage (NCBI taxonomy): Eukaryota > Metazoa > Chordata > Aves > Gruiformes > Gruidae > Balearica > Balearica regulorum. The sequence goes on from NC_046185.1 coordinate 71,964,198, forward strand.
AACGATGAGACAAGTCCTCCCCCTGAGGATGAAGAAGCGGCAGAAACACCCTGTGATGAACTGACCGTAACCCCCATTCCCTGTCCCCCTGTGCTGCCGCTGAGGGGGGTGGAGGTTGAAGCTGGGAGTGAAGTTGAGCCCAGGAAGATGGGAGGGGTGGGGGGAGGTGTTTTAAGGTTTGGTTTTATTTCTCATTCCTCTACTCTGTTTTGCTTGGTAATAAATTAGATGAATTTTCTCTCTAAGTTCAGTTGGTTTTGCCCGTGACGGTAATTGGTGAGTGATCTCTCCCTGTCCTTATCTCGACCCACAAGTGTTTCGTTATACCTTTTCTCCCCTGTCTAGTGAAGGAGGGGAGTGATAGAGCGGCTCTGGTGGGCACCTGGCCCTCAGCCAGGGTCAACCCACCACAACAACACAGATAGCATTATATTCTTGCTGATAGCTATTAAATATTCAGCACATGCATGAAGGCTTCTGACATCCTCTTAATACTCATTCCACTTAATAAAAAAGAAAATTATTTCTTGCTTGTACTTAATCTGAGTCAGTGATGAGTGGAAAGACGCTAAGAAGTGCAGTTTCCCATGAAGACAGCTCCGTGTGGACATATCGTTCAGAGTCCAGCTGGCCTGTGATGCCTTCAACACTTCCCTGGTTTCCAGTGTCACAAGATCTGGAAACGAAGGTTTACACTGTAATTTAGCAAGATGTGGCATCTGGGAAGATTCCGCACACTCCTGAGCCACGTTGAAGGCAAAATTTGCAAGGAGCACTCCTGTCCCTGTAAGTTTTGGCTTGGATTGTTTTGTAGTTGCATCAGAAAAGTATAGATGGGAACTTTATCTGTATTTCTTTTTAGTTGGAAAACTAATAGAATAGGCAGTGCTGGAGTAAGATGAAAAGTTTCTATTTCTTTTTTTTTTTTTTTAAACTTTCTGCCTTCCAGCAAAAATATTCATTTCTGTTGAGAACCTTTACTCTCCCACCTCCTTTTTCTCTTCTGTGGTATCGCTGTCATGAGCACATTTTGAGCCTCTGTCTTACTGACAGTACCAACATTTGAAATTCCTTCAGTTAGTTTTCAGGTTGCCATGAAGGAAGAGCAAATCTTCCCCAAATGGTGGCTTGACATGGAATGGTTTAACGTGATGGGCTTAATAGTGAAGAACTGTTTTCGTTCATAGCTCCCTGTGGATTCTGCTAATCTTGGGTATACGTGGCCTCTGAAAATTAAGTCTGGAGAGAATTTTTATTGCTAGAGAAAGAAGCTTTCTGGATGGGATCAGAGAAATCTTTTCACACACACCACCCCACCTCCTCCAAGTGAGGAAATGAAGTGCTCAGAAGTGTTGCTGGATTCACTTTTATCTGCAGTGGAAATAAGGCTTATGCATTTCAGTAACCCCTGCTTGGAGGCACAGAGTTATCTGGAACCCATTGGAAAACAATCATAAGGATTTTTCTCTATTATTTGAGGATAAGTTACTGCTAAAATTATCTGTGGTCATTGATCTGGGTCTGCCTCACTGACACACATGATTAGACAGCATTATTTTTACATGTGGATTTTTAAGAATAAATTCATGTTCAAGTGAAGCCTTTTTTTTTCTGCCAAATTTTAAATTGATTTGTCTTTAGCAGTTGATTACAAAGTTATTCTTTATCCCCAAATGCACCTGTTTAAGGATGAAAGATTGCATCTCAATCTTCGTGAGGAAATAAACAAATCTGTTTATACCGAACATGGACAAATGATTACAGCTGGTCAGATTATTGCCTATGAAAAATTTATCTCCAGAATGTCTTTCATCCTTTCTTTCCTCTTAAGGAGAAAATCAAAGAAAGGGCTTTGAATTTTTATTAATGATTCATTACTCATAGCTGATCAGCGAACAGTTTATGCAAATACACTTTGCAAATTGCTCACTTTAACTATTACTTGAGGTTATATCTGGATATTACCTTCCCATGGGAAGCAGAGGTGTGAACATTTGGATTATTGATATTTAATCATGGGAGAATAATGCATATCAAATGTTAAATATTCAGACAGATACAGAAATCATTTGCAATACACTTGCTCGCACTGAATTGCACCTTAATGGAGTTCTTGTTGACATTAATAGGTTACAAGTTAAGATGAATGAGTATAAATCGCAAGCTAACTAGCTGATAGTTGAACCTATTATTCTTTGAGGCCAGTTAACCAGCAAGCCTTATGTTCCTGAAGACTTCAATTTAATATATCACAAAGAAATATCTCTTTGCATGGTGCAATTTTAAAGAGAAAGATTGCCCCATCAGGCAAGGAAACCACATTGGCCTATTTTGTGAATATGGAAGGAAAACTTTGGCCAGTGACAAATGCAGTAGAGTTTTTTTGGTGACTAGTGGCTCTTCTGTGGGGGGGGAAAGTTTTATTGTTCTTTGACTTTGGAGGGTCCATGTAGAGCTTGGTGTGGGGAGCATGTTATCCCTGAGATACAACTTGTACATTGTTGCGTGATTTAAATGCTTAAGGGCAAAGCTCTTGTATATAATTTTTTAAAATATATTAGAAATTATTTAAAATATTGTAAAAATGGTATTAATAGGAGAAATTAATTTTATTTAAAAATTGCCTACAGATGAAAATAATTGTGATGTATAGTTGTCAGAATTGTGATTTTTACTGAATGGCAGAGCCCCAAGGAGTTGATAATCTGCACAATTAGAATGTGTCATTCAGCCAGATTTGAGTAACAGACTCAAGGATCGCTAATCTTTCTGTGCAAATGGGGAAGATTTTTCTAGATATAGGCAATGAGCAACGTTACCAATTAGAAGTTCACCAAATTGCACATAAGGGAAAGACGCAGAGGGAGATTTGAGAAATAAAAATGGATTGATTTATTCATTTGGTTTTCTCCTTCACAAGTGGCAGTTGTTCGAGCATTGGCTAAGCATTCTCCTTTCATTGTGCGGGAAACAATCATCACTCATGAACATGTAACGTGCCGCTAGCAGAAGTAAAAAGAAGTTGCTGAAGCGGTGAGAGTAGATGTCTTATTCAGAGGTCTGTAATTTATTACTGCCCTCCTAGCATTTAAATTCTTGGCTTGCTGTAGCATGCTTCTGTGCAGGCAGTTACGCAAAAGTTGGATTATTACAAAAATGTTGTTTAATGATAGCATACATGCCCGTTACAACAGGCTATCTCCTAATTTTATTTACTTGCTTCAGTGGCATGCACCATGTGAGACAAAGAATTTATTCCAAAGGGAGCACATACCTGAGATTAGTAGTCTGGGGATCTGATCCTGTTCCAAAGGATTTACTAGTAGAGGATGAAAAAGTCCCCAGATACACGCTTGATCTTGCATGATGCTGCCTTAAAATTCAGTTGTTGGTGTTAATGTGTCCAGGCTTTCACCGAGTTAAGAAAGTAACTAATATGGACAACTGGCAAATTGCTAAAAAATGAAGAGCGTCATCTGTGGGAGACAAAGCCAGACCGAGGGGACTGTGTCCTCTGGAGAGCCACAAACACCCTGGAAAGGTACCTGAGAACTTTGTCTCAGGAGGAGCTGATACATGTGCTGAAGAGCAGAACAGGGCCCTAAAGGTTTCATAGACCAGTAATGATGTATTTTAAGTTAAAGCAAAGCAAAACAAATACAGCTTTTTTTTTGCAAATGTTGGTTTTGATGCTGGAAAGCAGTGAGACCAATTAAGATCCGTTCCCCTGGTAATATCAGGGATGGCAATTACTAACCTAAGAACACGGATGTGACTGAAAACAGTCTGTTCCCACAGCCATAAGCTTGACACTGTATACCCTTGCTGCTATTGTAATTCCAGCAAATGTCAATATATAATAAACAGGTAAATGTATGAAATGTAAAAATTAAATTTGCTAAGACAGTTGTCTCATGTGGAGGTGATATGGAATATCTCTAGGAGGTGAAAAATAGGATCTGAATGAACTACTTTTGAATGTATACCAAGAACCTCTCTGTATTGTTGTACTTTTTAATTAGATGAAAATAAATGAATTGAAGAGATGAAAGGAACTCATGTAACATCTCACTTCAAAGGGCAGCTCCACTCTTGAGGAATGTTTGTAAAAAAGAAAAAAGAAAAGAAAAGCAGCTTATTCAAGAAATATGCCTTCTCTGTGGATTTGGTTTCACTTTTACCTGCTTTAGAAACTCAGGAATTACTTCTGCTTGTTTGACCTAAATGAAGGCATTACCCCAGTGTAAAAGAGAGTGGCTGTCAGTGATGCTCCCCACACACACTCCATTGCACTTTGCATTGACTCAGCAATGCTCTCAAATGAGTGGGATTACTTTTGACCTTGTGATGGGATTTTTATCAAAGTTTCAAAGCTCTGGGCTGTGTTCTGGACAGAAATTGCACATGTGCAGTGGCTCTGTGTCTGGATTTACTTTCTCTGGGCAAATGAATTGAAAAAAAAAAACCAGCTGAATCACTCATCTGCCTGATAAGCTAGTCAGCCTTCCCAGAATCCAAAGGCAGGTGCACACACCCAAAATACATGAAAGCTCTGCCTGGTATACTTTCCATATACAGAATAGCTTACGTTATGCAAGATACTTTACCACCTCAGCGTTGGCTGATTGGTCTTGAGGGCCCATTTGGACTCCTGACTTAAGTCAGTGCTGTCCAACTCCAGGGTAATATTTTTGTCTTCCACAAAATTTTATTCAGAAGTTCTGTCTTTAAACATGAGCTGTTTGTTTAGCCCTTAAGCACTTTGTTTCCAACCACATCTGCCCAAGCCATGGCTCTTGTCATCATATTTCCATGTAAAGTAGACCTGGTAAGGAGAGGATGAATTCAAACTGCCCAAGATGTCATGGTTTCCTTCCTTGTTTCAGTTGCCCTGAAGTATGGGATAGTGGCATTAGAAAATAACATTTGTATGCAGAAGCCTAACAGAGAAGTGTCACAACAACCAATTGAACAAGGATTAAAAGAAAGACTAGCCTGTCTCCATCCCTAGGAAGATCCTAAAGGCGGGACCTCTCTCTGTAAGCAATAGTTTTCTTTCATGACTCAAAGGAAAAATTGCTGCTTCTAGAAACAGAGGTCTTGTGTGACTTGGAAAAGAAGAGCAGCTCATCAGCTTCATAACTCCTGGATAGATTTAGACAGGCTGCTCTGTTTTTCATTATGCCATGAGCTGTTTAACCAGTTTGCCAGGCAGCAGGTTGATGTGAAATGCTATCAGCTTTTCACAAACACAATCAACTAAGCAATTGAGCTCATCCCAGATGCGATTAAGTAGGATCAATTATAATAAGAACTAGATAAGAGAGATAAGCTTGTTGTTTCTTGGGTTGGTATTCTGCAGTATTAGGCTTTGTAAGTATCCTTTATACATCATCAGCTGCAAAACCGTTATTACTTTGGGAAATGACTTCTAGGCCAGCATTCAAATGAACTTCATCCTAAACTGATTATTTTAACACTAGAACTGCCATTGAGTGGGGAAACAATTTATTTGAGGCATCAGTTGCATCAAACAGAAAAGTAAGCATTGAAGTCAATGTTTTGCAGTGCAAGGAACATGTTTGCTCTCAATCCTAAATACAGTTAAATATTCTGGGAGAGAGCTCTCTGTGTCCCAAGAGGGGAGTAGCTACCCTTCACAGCATCATGTTTTGCCATGTTACTAAGTAAAATTGCTATAGCACTTAAGGCTTAATTTGCTAAATATTAGAATTTAAAGATTTGGTAAATATCAGAATTTATAGATTTGCTAAAGATCAGAATTTATAGATGATTCCTGTAAGTTTTTCTGGGGATAAAGCAAAATGATCAATTCAATAGCTGGAAATACAGGGGAGATGACAGCTGTCCATGAAATTGCACATCAGATGTTCAGTAAATCTGAAGGATATATGTGACAGTCAAGTGCACTGGAAGTGTAAATATACATATTATAGAAATAAGTAAATACTAGTGCTTTCTTTATCAGAAATGGAAAGCTGGTAGCGTAGAAATAGAGGGGGGCATATGAACATACAAAATACAAGAGAGAAATGTTGCAAAATGGTCCATATCTAAATTGTAAAAAGAGGGACCTGCCCATATCTTTGAGCAAATATTTTTAGCATTATTTCCGATTCTTTTATGGCTTCTGGTTCTTGCAATGAAACTCCCAGCAGGCAATTTTTCTGTGATTCAGAAAGAATAAATAACATGGGTCTGACAAAACAATACAGGATGCATATACTGCCACAACAATTGTGCTGTTCTAGAGCAGAATGTTTGATCAAAACCCCACAATTGTGTTTTCTTTCTTTTTTTTCGGAGTTGAAAGAGATTCCTAAGCTCTGGGCTATTTCCATTAAAATCTTGAAGATCTTAGCACAGCAACACGGTTCATGCATCTCTTCTATTGCTTAGCAATGGATGTACTGCAGTTGTCTGCTTAGTTAATAATCACATCTAATGAACAGAAACCCAGTGTTCACTTCCCCTTTTACTACAGGTAAGATTCGGAGGCCTTTGAAGATCTAGGCTGGCACCTTTGTTGCCCTTTCAAGTGCTTTTCTATTCTGATAATGATAAGGTTGTTGAGGGTTGTGCAGCCTTCTTGATGGGCTCAGTGCCAGTGTCTCTGCTCTGTTCCCAGTGTTTTATTTGCTTTGCTAGCCATTGCCAGTAACTGAGCAGGGCAGGTCAATTCCCCCTCATGGAGCCTTTCTGTAATCTCTCCTTGGCAGCCGTGTGGGACCACTGTGACATTTCCTGCAGCCAGTGCAAATTTTTAATGTTTTCCTGCATTTAATTCCAAAGCCACTGTTAGCCTCTGCCTTATCTCTTTTTCCTCCTCCTCCACCAATTTTTCTGGCTTTTTGGATAGAGTATTGCTTCTCTCAGATACTGGTCCACAAGTCTCTGTGAAAATATTCCTAGTGTTACGTCTCTTTCAAATCACAAGTGGCCATTTTAAATTTCATCACTAACAACCAGTGAGGTTTCTTCCCTGAAGTGCAGGAGCGATAGGCTTTGGTATGAACTATTACTGGGCAAGATTCAGAAATTCCTAAGAAGGATTCTTTGGCTTATTTTGTGTTGAAATATGTGAGCGTGAGCGGTCTCTTTTGGGCCATTCATCCTTGTAGCAGTTCACCACTTTTCTCTTACCACTTGGTTTATAATTATTTGCTGCCTCTTATCTCTCTTCTTTCATCCCAGCTGAACATATTACCATATATACACAATACTCTTGCATTATTCTTTTGTGTGGAACTTTACCAAATATTTTTGAAAGCTTTATATGTCCTTCGCCTGACAGTGTCACTTGCAGTGTTTAAATTATTTGATAACTACAGAAAAATGAAATAGAAGATAAGTAAGAAAAATCACTGTAGAAGTGAGAGCTATTATGCTATTCTATTGAGGTTTACTTTATTAAAGAAAAAGCATTTGAAGTCTGACATTTTTAACCTTTGAGCCTTTTCACAATACATATTTAATTGTGGTACCAAATGCTTTTTACATGCATTATGAAAAATGATACATCCAGCGGGAAAAAAAAAGTAATCCCCTATTTCCTTGTCTTTTATGTGTGCATATAAAGTATTTTTGCCCAAAAGTGCCTCTGTTGTGCTCCATGTTGTCCAGTCATTTTTCAGTGCGGACATCAGCAGCCCTTTCTGAGAGAGATTCAAGGAACACCAGGTTACCAAGAAGGTCTCATCCTCATAGTCAGAGTTTAGTTTTTAAACTTGAACCATGAGATTTGGGGTTGTTGCTGTGGTTTCATTTCCAGCATTAACTGTTACAGTTCTGGAGATAGCTCCCTCCTCAGACACTCGCTGTGACCCCAGGTTCAGCCTTATATGGTAGTGAGTTCTGTACAGTTTTGACTTCAACAGTTGTCAGCATTACTCTTCGTTCCCCTTCGTGGTGAAGCAAGCTGAATGATCACTCCTTAAAACTTCTTGTTGACTGCAGTGCACACAAAGCCTAAATAAAATGTATTTTGATACTTGATATGATGTCTCTTTTGCCCCCTTAAAATTCTCTTGGGTACCACTTCCTGAATACATCCCCACCTTGGAGCTGCACCTTCTCCTTCTGAACTGTGGGAATGGCTGCAGTAGTTCATCAAATATGGCATTTTTGTTTCCATTTGGTGTTTCCATTAAAAGATGTTGGCAGGGGGTGCACGTTTTCCCCCACCCTTATATAGAGCTCTTGTTATAGGTCGGTTATTTTTAATTTCCAGGAAGAGCACATGGAGGGAGACTTGTTAGTGATCTTCCTCTTTGTTCCAGGTGAGGAAGATCTCTTCTTGCCTTCTAACTCAACATTATTAGATGTAATCACATTGAAGAGGGAGTGGGGGAAGCAAACACAAAATCTCCACCTGTCTCCTCATCTATTCTTGACATCTGCTGACATTGTTAAAAAGTAACTTAGGACCTTGTGACATGAGGTCATAAGACATAACTGTTACCCATTACTCTAAAAATCCAAACCCAACAGTAGCTCACGCAGGGGAAAATACAACTTTCTCTGTGCAAGCAACTGTTCATATGAGCCTCTATAGCTTTGAAGAATATATTTTTGCTGCTTAGGACACTACAAGACTGGAAGATTAATCCCTAAAGGAAGACTTCCCACTCTGCGAGTTAGAGTCACTGAATATAAAATAATAACTCTCAAAATAGATTTAAAGTCTGTACCATAGCTGAATGATTTGTTTACTGTGCTCGTTTGTTCCATTCTTTAGGTTTGAAGATGGCACAGTGTCTTTTCTTGATATCATTGCACTGAAACATGGATTTGATGTTCTGGAAAAACTCACAGGTCAGTTAATGAAACTCTAATGCTGAAGAGTGAAGTTCCAGATTTATACTCAGGGTGCAAATCTGATCATATTTCTATGGCTGTAGCTTAATTTTTCTTTCTAGATATATTATTCGTGTTCATCAATGCAAAGATCAGACTTCAGTGTGACTGGTTTGTCCAAGTCTTGCATATTGTATTATTGGAGCCTGGTTTTGAAAAAACAAAATATGCAGACTGTTCTCCACAAATAGACGCATAAGGCTGGAGTGCATCAATCATATCTAGTCTGCCTCACACTCACAAAAATACAATAGGAAAATAATAGTAGAAAGTAGCGGAGCTACATCCTGTTGAGACTTGAAGCAGTAAAAGTTCCTGCTGTGCATGAAGACCAGGCAGCTTGATCTGGTGCAGAAAAGCCATTTGGTAATAGAGATTAAGAGGGGAAACAAACAAGAGAGTTTGAGTATACCCCAAAGCTTTTTGTTAAACAGGAAATATAGTCCCACTGTGCAGGTGAGGACTTTGACTGTATCTTCAAACAGCGCACTTTCCAGAATATGACTTTTCACAGCAGTTTATTTACATCTGTACTATGACACACTTTTTAGTGGAAAGCAGTGTTATGTTGGGTTGTTTTTTTCTGAATTTGTTCGCTATTTGATGTAACTTAGCTCTGTAAGTCTTATGGAAATTCCATGAAAAGCACACAGTTGTGAAGTTGTAGTGCAGTTCCTGCCTCTCAAGGTGCAAAGTGAAAGGAAAAGAGACAACAGTCACAGGCTGCAACAAGGGTAATTCTCACTGGGCATAAAGATATAATTTTTCAGGATGAGGGTAGTCAAACACTGGAGCAAATGCCCAGAGAGACTGTCAAATCTCCATCCTCAGAGATATTCAGAATTTGACTGGGCTCGGCCCTGAACAATCTGATCTAGCTTTAAAGTTACTACTGCTTTGAGCTGGAGGTTGAACTGGATGACCTCATGAGGTCAAACCAAAATTAGCCTATGATTCTCTAACTACTGAAGGCTAATGCCTCACTCCAGGCAGAGGATATTATAATGCAGGCTAGGGCATATTGAGCTGTGAAGAGTGGAAGACAGACCTTTCCATTTACTGCTTAGGGCGTTGTCCTGGTTCTGGCAAGGATAGAGTTAATTTCCCAAGGAGCCAGGACAGGTGAGCCAGGCTGGCCGGGGGCTATTCCATACCATGTGACATCATGCTCACCATAAAAGGGGGCCAGTCGGGTAGGGGAGGGGTAGCGCAGTTTCGGCGCGGTTCCGGGACTGGCTGAGTGTCTGGTCGGTCGGTCGTTGGTTCGGTAAATTGTTCTCTGTTATCACCCATTGTTAATATTTGTTATCAGCACTGTTGTTGATTGTTTCCCTCTCCCTTGCTGTCCCAGTAAACTGCCCTTATCCCAACCCTCGAGGCTTTGCCGTTGGTTTTTTGCCGTTCTCCTGTGAGTGAGTGAGCGGCCGCGTGGCGCTCAGCTTCCGGCTGGGCCTAAACCACGTCAGTCCTTTTTGGCGCCCAACGTGGGGCCCGAGGGGTTGTGATAAGGACAAGTCTGACCCAAGTGTGTTAAAGAAAATTGTCATAAGAATTTATGATGTTATTGAAACAGTCACTGGTCATAATGATGTTCTGTTTGATTACTTGGCTCTGGTTTGTAAACCCATGTTTACTCTATGCAATCCCTGCGGTGCTGTTTATCACCTCTGGGAGAGGGGTTCCTGTTCTCATATTGTTCTATTGTGTGATAATGACTTATGATAAGATATCATTGACAGTCATGAGTCTGAGCTGGTACTTGTATGTAGCATTTCGGTCAGGCCTGTACCTCAGTCAATATTTTTTAGAATTGATTAATAACTGCACACGATCTATGGGGAAGACGGGGGGGATACATTCTCCCACTCTTTCACCTCCCCTTTTCCCTTTTGGTTGGTTACAACAATTTTTGAGAATTTTGAATACCCTTGGAATGTTCAGGCCAGTATATTCCTATTGCTAGGTCTCCTGAATGTTTTCCAACTCCTGTTCAGGGTTAGCAAAAATTGTTTCAAGAATATTACCCAGGGATATTCCCCAAGACGGAATGGTCAGGGCTGGCATGGCATGTGGGAGAGTATGGGCGGGTATCTAGAGACCTTTTCACCCCCAATGGTTTGGAGCTTCACTCCTGAACAATTGCAAGACCCTCATAAAATGGTAGAATATTTGAAAGGAAAATGCTGTGGGGATTCTAAGGAGACACAACTTACTGGGCTGTGCTGGGCCCTGGCCACAATTTATCAAACACTGCTTGACAGTAGACAGCACCACCCAGAGGGAGAGAGCGGACCCACAGGCACTGCAGCTGCCCAGGCCCCCACAACAGGCACTGTAGCCGAGCCAAAAGATCAACCCATACCAATATCAGTCGCCCCATACACAAAAAGAAATACACAAAGAAATCGGTTCGCATCGTGAGAGATGATGATGAACCGGGGCCATCACGAGAAGAAGAGCCGGAACCAGAAATGATCACCCGATCTCTGTCCCTGAGTGAGTTGCGAGATATGCGGAAAGACTTCAGCCGCCTTCCAGGGGAGCACATCATTACCTGGCTTCTCCGCTGCTGGGATAACGGGGCCAGTAGCCTGGAACTGGAGGGCAGGGAGGCCGAGCAGCTGGGATCCTTGTCTAGGGAAGGGGGCATTGACAAGGCAATTGGGAAGAAGGTGCAGGCCCTCAGCCTCTGGAGGCGACTCCTGTCAAGTGTGAGGGAAAGGTATCCTTTTAGCGAAGATGTCGTATGGCGGGCGGGCAAGTGGACCACCATGGAGAGAGGTATCCAATATCTGAGGGAATTAGCTGTGCGGGAAATGGTTTATTATGATCCAGACAACACACAGTTGCCCACAGACCCCGATGAAGTCCAGTGTACCCGACCCATGTGGCGAAAATTTGTGCGAAGTGCACTATCATCGTATGCCAACTCACTGGCAGTAATTGACTGGAAGAGTGAAGAGGCACCCACAGTGGATGAAGTGGCTGGCGGACTCCGGCAATATGAAGAGAGCCTTTCTTCCTCCCTCATCTCGGCTGTGGAGAAACTGTCCCAGGATGTCCGGCAACTCAAAGAGGATATATCATACTCCCCACCCCCACAGACCCGTATTCCAGCTGTTAGGAGCAAGCGTTTTTCTGCTCCGGAGAGGGGATATAGAGCATACACACCACGAGGTGTCCTGTGGTTTTACCTGTGTGACCATGGAGAAGACATGAGGAAATGGGATGGGAAGCCTACTTCAACCCTGCAGGCACGCGTACATGAGCTACAAGGCAAGACAGCTGTACCAAGGAACTCTTCCAGAAAGGATGCTGCTCCAGTTTCCACCGGGCAGCCCCCCAGATCAAGTGGAAGGTCTGATCGCACTTATGACCCTCTTGAAGGGACTTCTAAGTCCTTTCTGCAAGAGATGAGCAGCGAATATGATGAGCAGGATTAGAGGGGCCCTGCCTCCAGCCAGGTGGAGGAAAGGGACAACAGAGTGTATTGGACTGTGTGGATCCCATGGCCTGGCACATCAGACCCACAAGAGTACAAGGCCCTAGTGGACACGGGTGCACAGTGTACCCTAATGCCGTCGAACTATGAAGGGGTGGAACCGATATCTATTTCTGGTGTGACGGGGGGATCCCAACAGTTGACTCTGTTGGAGGCTGAAGTAAGTCTAACTGGGAATGAGTGGCAAAAGCACCCCATCGTGACTGGGCCAGAGGCTCCGTGCATCCTGGGCATAGACTACCTCCGGAAAGGGTATTTCAAAGACCCAAAAGGTTACCGGTGGGCTTTTGGAATAGCTGCCTTGGAAGCAGAGGAAATTGAACCATTGTCTAGTTTGCCCGGTCTCTCGGAGGACCCTTCTGTTGTAGGGTTGCTGAGGGTTGAAGAGCAACAGGTGCCAATTGCTACTACAACTGTGCACCGGCAGCAATAACGCACCAACCAAGACTCCCTGGTTCCCATCCACAAGCTAATTCGTCAACTGGAGGGTCAGGGAGTGATCAGCAGAACCCGCTCACCCTTTAACAGTCCCATATGGCCAGTGCGGAAGTCCAGTGGAGAATGGAGGCTGACAGTAGACTATTGTGGCCTGAATGAAGTCACACCGCCCATGAGTGCTGCCGTGCCAGATATGCTGGAACTTCAATATGAACTGGAGTCAAAGGCAGCCAAATGGTATGCCACAATTGATACAGCTAATGCATTTTTCTCGATCCCTTTGGCAACAGAGTGCAGGCCGCAGTTTGCCTTCACTTGGAGGGGCATCCAGTACACCTGGAATCGACTGCCCCAGGGGTGGAAACACAGCCCCACCATTTGCCATGGACTGATCCAGACTGCACTGGAAAAGGGTGAAGCCCCAGAGCACCTGCAGTACATTGATGACATCATTGTATGGGGCAACTCAGCAGAGGAAGTTTCTGAGAAAGGGAAGAAAATAATCCAAATCCTGCTGCAGGCTGGCTTTGCCATAAAACGAAGTAAGGTGAAGGGGCCTGCGCAGGAAATCCAATTTTTAGGAATAAGGTGGCATGATTGGCGGCGTCAGATCCCAATGGATATTATCAACAAAATAGCAGCCATGTCTCCACCAACCAACAAAAAGGAGACACAGGCCTTCCTAGGTGTTGTGGGTTTCTGGTGAATGCACATTCCGAATTACAGTTTGATAGTAAGCCCTCTCTACCATGTAACCCGGAAGAAGAATGATTTCAAATGGGGCCCTGAGCAACGACAAGCTTTTGAACAAATTAAACAAGTAATAGTTCATGCCGTAGCTCTTGGGCCAGTCCAGGCAGGACCAGGTGTAAAAAATGTGCTGTACACCGCAGCCGGGGAGAATGGCCCTACCTGGAGTCTCTGGCAGAAAGCACCAGGGGAGACTCGAGGTCGACCCCTGGGGTTTTGGAGCCGGGGATACAGAGGATCCAAGGCCCGCTGCACTCCAACGGAAAAGGAGATATTGGCAGCCTACGAAGGGGTTCGAGCTGCTTCAGAGGTGATTGGCACCGAAGCACAGCTCCTCTTGGCACCCTGACTGCTAGTGCTGGGTTGGATGTTCAAAGAGAGGGCTCCTTCTACACATCACGCAACCGATGCTACATGGAGTAAGTGGGTCACACTGATCGCACAACGGGCTCGAATAGGAAGCCCCAGTCGTCCAGGGATTCTGGAAGTGATCACAGACTGGCCAGAAGGCAAAGATTTCGGGACATTGCCAGAGGAGGAGGTGACACGTGCTGAAGAAGCCCCACCATATAATAAACTAACAGAAGATGAGAAACCATATGCCCTCTTCACTGATGGGTCCTGTTGCATCGTGGGAAAGCATCGAAGGTAGAAGGCCGCTGTATGGAGTCCTACACGGCGAGTTGCAGAAGCTGCTGAAGGACAAGGTGAATCCAGCCAGTTTGTGGAAGTGAAAGCCATCCAGCTGGCTCCAGACATTGCTGATTGAGAAAAGTGGCCAATGCTCTACCTCTATACTGACTCATGGTTGGTGGCCAATGCCCTGTGGGGGTGGTTGCAGCAATGGAAGCAGAGCAACCGGCAGCGCAGAGGCAAACCCCTCTGGGCTGCCAAATTATGGGAAGACATTGCTGCCCGGCTAGAGAAGCTGGTTGTAAAAGTGAGTCACGTAGATGCCCACGTACCCCAGGGTCAGGCCATGGAGGAACATCCAAACCACCAGCAGGTGGATCAGGCTGCTCAGATTGAAGTGGCTCAGGTGGATTTGGACTGGCAGCTGAACTGGGTGAATTATTTATGACTGGGTAGGCCCATGACACCTGAAGCCATGAAGGAAGAGGTGCAACATGTAGATGGGCTCGTGATCGAGGGGTGGACTTGAGCATGGACGCCATCTCACAGGTTATTCATGAATGTGAAACATGCACTGCAATCAAGCAAGCCAAGCGGGTAAAGCCTCTGTGGTATGGAGGGCGGTGGTTGAAATATAAATAAGGGGAAGCATGGCAAATCGACTACATCACGCTCCCGCAAAGCCGCCAAGGCAAGCGCTATGTTCTTACAATGGTGGAAGCAACCACTGGATGGCTGGAAACATATCCTGTGCCCCATGCCACTGCCCGGAACACTATTCTGGGTATTGAAAAGCAAGTCCTGTGGCGACATGGCACCCCAGAAAGAATTGACTCAGACAACGGGACTCATTTCCGAAACAACCTCATAGACACCTGGGCCAAAGAGCATGGTATTGAGTGGGTCTATCACATCCCCTATCATGCACCAGCCTCTGGGAAAACTGAAAGGTATAATGGACTGCTAAAAACTACCCTGAGAGCAATGGGTGGTGGGACCCTCAAACACTGGGACACACATTTAGCAAAGGCCACCTGGTTAGTTAACACTCGGGGATCTGCCAATCGAGCTTGCCCTGCCCAATCAAAATTTCCACGCCCAGTAGAAGGAGATAAAGTTCCTGTAGTGCGCATGAAGAATATGTTGGGTAAAACAGTTTGGGTTATCTCTGCTTTAGGCAAAGGCAAGCCCATCTGCAGGATTGCTTTTGCTCAGGGACCAGGGTGCACTTGGTGGGTGATGCGGAAGGATGGGGAAGTCCGGTGTGTACCCCAAGGGGATCTGATTTTGGGTGAAAATAGCCAATAAATTAAATTGTATGATGTTAATAGCTATACACTGTATTAATAGTATAACCATAAGAATCACCCAAAACTAATGAAGGATGGACTTTGGAACTGACTTCAACTGGTGCCCAGGAACTTCATCGAAAATTACATCTGTGGCCTCCAGACTGCGAGCATGGACCATACCAGATACACCAGCTGTGAAAAATACTCCGGATGCAGCATGCAACAATCCAGCAGCACGCACCATTGTTCCTGGTCTGAGACACTGTAATGGCAGATGGAACCCGAAGCCATGGACTAAATGAACTCAATGGACACTTTATAGAGCGATGGGCCATGGAGTAAGAGAATGGTGTCAGTGAAATAATCTGGGCATGATGTAGATGGTATGGAATAAGGGGTGGATAATGTCCTGGTTCTGGCAAGGATAGAGTTAATTTCACAAGGAGCCAGGACAGGTGACCCAAGCTGGCTGGGGGCTGTTCCATACCATGTGACATCATGCTCACCATAAAAGGGGGCTAGTTGGGTAGGGGAGGGGCAGAGCAGTTTCAGCACGGTTCCGGGACTGGCTGAGCGTCTGGTCGGTCGGTTGTTGGTTCAGTAAATTGTTCTCTGTTATCACCCATTGTTAATATTTGTTATCAGTACTGTTGTTGATTGTTTTTCCCTCTCCCTTGCTGTCCCAGTAAACTGCCCTTATCCCAACCCTCGAGGCTTTGCCGTTGGTTTTTTGCCATTCTCCTCCCCGTCCCGCTGGGGAAGGAGTGAGTGAGCGGCCGCGTGGCGCTCAGCTTCCAGCTGGGCCTAAACCACGTCAGGCGTATTTGTGCAGTAGACTGAGTCAGAGGCTATGCACAGAGCTAACTACATTTGAGGTTTATAAACAGGCTCACAGCCTGCCATCTTGATCTTGCCTGTGATTTATGGAATTGAAATTGTCCCATCACACTGACTTTGGGAAGTTAGTGCAAAACTGGCAAAGATTTCTTTGCAGTGGACTTCCCTGAGAAGATCATTTCCATGGCACATTTACTTCTTCATCTCCCAAAGCAAAGGGCAAGTAGCCTGGGACAAGAGGCCAGTGCAGGCTTTCTAGCTTGCTAGAGAGTCTCATGACTTTGAAGCTCTTTTCAGTGGCTCGCACTGTTTGAGTATCTTTGAAGCCCTTAACATGGAGCTAATGCTAAAGTCCCAAATACAACTTTGAGCTCATCTTCAAGCCAGAAGTTCTATGTGAAGGGTGATACTCATGTGCCTTGTTGACTCCAGGATAGCTTGCTGCTTGTCTGGCTCAGCACCTCAAATGCACGACCTGTGATTGCTGTCATGGGTCAGTGATTCTTCTGAAAGCTGCAAGAGATGACACATGGCCAGGGAAGCTTGCACCGCTGACTGTGCAGGAGCCTTGCACCATGGCATGCTTCCACACGTAGAGTATGCCAGGTTTACAAAATATGTTCCTGAGATATGTGTTTCATACTCACGTATGTGCACAGTTATTATGTAATGTCTGACTCTCCCTTCTCCAGTGCACTCTTTGATTTCCTATATAAAGGCATGAAGTGCATAATGATGTGAAAGAGACCCGAGTCTAGAGAGACACTGACTATGTATTTTTGAGGCTGGTATAATATCTGCTATTGTCTGTGGAGGTTTATTGTCAGGATTTATCTGAGGGATTCTAGTTTCTTCTTCCTTGCAGAGCAAGACTTCTGTGATGAGTATTATATTAGATGCTTGAGGTCTTGCTCATGTGGAAATCAATAGCAGAGTTTTCATCAACTTCAGTAGGAACCTGACTGAGCCCCAACAAGTAAGGATGCTTTGCTTTATGATGCTCTGCGTGGAGACCAGGGATCAGAAACCAGCCTTTAGTATATGTTTTTGTAGTATAAAATGCTTCCAAAGAATGTGCAATCTTAAACAAAAACATTCCCTCATTAAAGAGGACCAACTGCTTTGGTTTAATGTGTAGGAGCATTACCTGCCATAATGTGAAAGTTGATAGCATCTCCTCCATTGCATTTCTCAGCCATTTAAACCTCCTATTGGTACCTATTTCAGCTAAACAATTGAAAAATCTCTTAATATTAGACTGAGGGGAATACTTATCCCTGAACCTGAATAAAGTGGATAGCAGTGGATGAAAGCGTAGAACAGAGGCATGAATAAATAGTATGTTGAGACCTTTCAGTCTTTATTATTGCTTTTAATTTGCCTTCTGACCTATAGCAGTGATGAAAATCTAAGGCAGTTGAAGTGGCTTGGAATAACCTGTCAAAGGGGTTCTCCATAAAACTGTTATGAGGGTGGCTGAGTTGGCCTTACTTCTGGGCTTAATTAATTTATTGCTTTTCAGGTGTCGTTTGTTTGTTTGTTTGAAAATGTTTTAAAGTCTGGCTTGAAGTAATAACTTTTTGTCTCCGGTATCTGATGAACTTTTTTTTTAACACTCATCAATACCAAGCCTAACTGGTTCAAATAGCAAAGCAGATGCATCTCTACTACATTGAAGGGAATATGTTGAATTGTTGTATTTGCTCATTAATAAAAAAAGCATTTGACCATATCACCACCATATTTTTTGTTAGTATGCTTTATTAAATCATTAAAATGTTTTTTATGGCATTCTTTATCACATTGAGAAGAGCTATGGACTCGTGTCTTCTGAATGCTAGAAAACGTCTGTAGATGTGGTGAGAAGTGGACAGGCTGGATTGATGGGCCGAGACCAACTGTGTGAGGTTCAACAAGGCTCAGTGTCAGGTCCTGCACTTGGGTCACAACAACCCCAGGCAACATTACAGCTTGGGGAAGAGTGGCTGGAAAACTGCCCAGCAAAAAAGGACCTGGAGGTGTTGGTCGACAGCCAGCTGAATATGAGCCAGCAGCATGCCCAGGTGGCCAAGAAGGCCAACAGCATGCTGGCTTGTGTCAGAAATAGTGTGGCCAGCAGGACCAGGGAAGTGATCATCCCCCTGTACTCGGCACTTGCCATGCCTCGAGTACTGTGTTCAGTTTTGGGCCTCCTCACTACAAGAAGGACACTGAGGTGCTGGAGCATGTCCAAAGAAGGGCAATGAGTCTGGTGAAGGGTCTAGAGCAGAAGTCTAATGGGGAGTGGCTGAGGGAACAGGGGTTATTTAGCCTGGAGAAGAGGAGGCTGAGGGTCACCCTCTGCAACTACCTGAAAGGAGGTTGTAGCCAGGTGGGTGTTGGTTTCTTCTCACAAGTAACAAGCAAAAGGACAAGAGAAAATGGTCTCAAGTTGCACCAGGGGAGGTTTAGATTAGATATTAGGAAAAAATTCTTCGCCAAAAGGGTGGTCAGGCATTGGAACAGGCTGCCCAGAGAAGTGGCTGAGTCACCATCCCTGGTGGTATTTAAAAGATGTGTAGATGTGGTGCTTAGGGACACGGTTTAGTGGTGGACTTGGCAGTGCTAGGTTAATGATTGGACTTGATGACCTTAAAGGTCTTGTCCAACCAAAACAATTCTATGATTCCATGATTCGAAGCTTAGTAAGTTTGCCAAAGCAATAATATCTCTTTTCTGATGTATAACAACATCTCTATTGAATTAGCTTCACAGAGATATTTTTTAGCAATTTTTGCAGAATATTTTCATTTATGTATTTTAACTGCTATAATAACTTTTTTTTTTCTGACATCCCTTACTGGTCAGCTTGGATTTCACTAGACAGCAAGCTTTTTTGAAGCTGAAAATTGCTATGTATAAAATATGGCTGTGGCTAAAATGTAGAAATGTAAAGAGAGATGAGAAAACACATAGGCTGAAAGAGTAAATCAGAAGAAACCTATACTGAGAAGAAATTTGAAAAACCATTTTGACAAATATTTGAATTTTAAAACTTCTGCACTGCTGGTATAGCCCAGGTAATTTGATGGTCTCTAGTCAAACTCTGGAATGCCACATTGAAAAGCGGAATTGCCACCTACAAGAGACCAGAGTAACTTACAGGAATCCATAGTGGAAGAAGAAATTGAATTCTTTAAAGGATTTTAATCACCACATGGTCCATGTATTTTCCGCAAAGTCAGGCTAGTCCTACACCATTATCCATGATCCCAGTTGAATTAAGCTTGTGTTCCAGTTAAGTAGGAAATTTCAACATCTCCCTTCATGGTAAAAATTATGTGATTACACTTACGTGTGTGTTCACGTAAGTACAAAAATTTCTATGTGATAGGGTTTTTTAATTAGAATTTAATCATAGAGAAGAAAAATCAAACAAGCACCATGCAAAGGTGATAACAGAACATGGTATGGCTATGGTCACATTTGGGTTTTTCCATCATAAAATGCATTTTGTCTGCTCACTTCTCAAAGCTATTGTGAAGCGTGACCACAGTGCTCTGGCTTCCTCAGCCACATCAATGTTTCTGGTGGTGCTTCTGTGTTGGCTGTGAAAGCAAGGCTGCCTGGGGGCCTGCAGTGTAGCATCACAGTCTGCAAACCAGTACATGGTGTCCAGAGCAGTATGGTCACCTTTCCAAATGTTTAGCTCTTCAATTTCTATAGGCATTGAATATATCTGTTTCTGCCACATCTGATGCAACAAGAGATTCAGTGCTTTGCAATTGCCATTTTCCCTTCACCATCTTTTTTTCCCCTGCACATCACTGAGAATATTGGAGTTTTGCAGATTATTTAATTTCTATCAAAGATCTACCATTCCTTTTGAATAGAGATTGTTGGCGTTTGTGTGTATACGACAAAGCCGTCGCATGCTGTAGAAATGCTTTGTAATCCAGAAGGACTGCAGATTTGTTGTAAGCCACTTTATACATATTTATTCCACTCAGCTGTCAGAGTTTTCAGTTTAAAAATGCACCATCAGATGTGAACCACTTCTGAATCTCACTTTGCTGTAGCTCCTGGAGCACTTGCTTTGCACTCCCCCAACACAATCTATGATTCTTGGTTGGAAATAGCCTGGAGTAGAAACAAGCAAAAAAACCAAAGTATTGTTGTTATTAATTTTGTCCTTCTGTGTAATAAAAGCACTGCTGAAGTTCTTTTGGGATGTAGTGTAACTGGATTGTACTGGTGTAATTATTGAAGATGGGAAGGGAGATCACTAATGGAAGGTAAATCAGAGCTTCAGCATTAGGCAGTGTCGTGAAAAATAGAGATCTGTTTCTGAGTGGATATATTCTGACTAAATTCTTGACCTATCTCAATTTCCATTTAACAACAAGGCATATTTCATGCCAGAGTTACATCATGATGTGTGTGTGTATGTAAGTAATTTTCAGATGTGTTGTGTCTTTATGATTTTTAAACTGAACCTTTAGCTGGTATATATTTTTATAAGTACATTTTTATCAGTTTTAGAAATTATACTAAGGTACATAATTTGCAATTATGTTAGAAGGAGTACTTTAATTATAATGTCTGTTCAGGAAACATTGATTCTCTTCACAAGAAATTGTATGTATTGGAAGAAATTTTAAGATGCAGACTAAGACTCCTAAGTAGGATGCGTTGAAAGTCCTTTATATCACTGAATATTTGATTGGTTGTTGGAGAGTAAAGGTTGTGTGGGCTTTCATAAAGGCAGTTATATCACACAACAGCCAAAGCAAAATACAGTGCAGGATGCTAAATGGTGAGGCTAACTCTGATTTTTAATTTGGTCTTTGTGGCTTTTGAGTTGTGTTTTGCCCTGTTACAATTTCTACCATCCTCTGGTACATCAAGAACTGGTTGCAGCCAGTGATGGGATGTTGGGCAGCCTGCCTTTAGCGGTACTGCACACATTCTCATGTGTGTTGTGTTTAGACACTTTAGGGTTATGCAAGTCATACAGTTTAGGGCCAGAAAAGAATTTTCTCCTCAGTCAGATTGGCAGGGTTTACTGGGTTCTCTTCTGCGTGGAGTTTGCCATTATCTGAGTATGTCACCTAACCTTGGACCTTGCTTGTGAATTTTACTGCTTTTGTCCTTGGTGCTGCTTTCATTCATAATTTTAATGGATTTGAGGTTTTTCTTTTAAAAATCATAAGATTAAAGATGGCATTAATAAATGTGTTCTGGCTTGCGTTATATAGGTATGTTGGAAGTGGATGCCCCATTTAGGCTGACATTTATGAAATTCTTCATTTAAGGGGAAAATTCTTCCCTTGGTTTAAGAAGACAATGAATCATTAATGAAATTTTTACTTTCTCTATGCCAACCATTTTCCTCAAGATGAACCTTAACATAAAAGAAACCTGGGCAATTTGTACTAATCTCCTCCCTTACTGCTCATAATTAACACCTTTTCTAACTGTACTTGAGACACAGTTATGCATTGTTGTTGTTTTTTTCCTGAGAAAAAATACTTGACAAGTGGACAGTGGGAAAAAGATGCTCCATCCATACTCTAAATATGAAAATATGTATACACTGAAGAGAGGGCATGTTAAATTCTGGCATCAGAAAGAAAACTTTGATTTCTAAATGTGAAGGGAATGCATAAGAGCTTAAAATCCAAAGGTATTCTGATTCCCAGATAGTGACACTTCTGTTATGTCAAAAGACAAAAATCTCTCCTCTCCTGTCATGTTTAGTGAGGTGGCTGTTCCTGTTTTTAAATTTCTGTCCCAAGATAAACATGGTTTAGAGAACAAACTAGAAAGTTATTTATTTACTGCCAACAGTTCTTGCTGGTTTTCTTAGCTTTCTTTTGTGACTTGACTAAAGCAAACTAGACATTGTTTGTACCATTGAAGGCAGAGCAGAACAGTTAAAGCATGATTTGAGAAGCTTTGAAAAAGTGAGTTGCCAGAAGAAATCCTGCCAGGGCTGCCTTCGCAGACTTTAATCTGCATATAAGGTTCCTTTCTGGAAGGAGAAACTGCTTTTATGGTTTGTTTTTTTTTTTTTTTTTAATATGCATTTGCTAATATTGATGTGGATTGCGTTCACAAACTGCCTAATCTGTGAAGAGGCCTAGGAAAGGACCAAAAATGTCAGAGTAATTCCTCAGACCTGTAGAGATAACACAGGAAGAGGTAGTACAGCACATGGATGTCTTGGGTGGTTTTGCATAATACAGCTAGAGAGAAAAATATGCCTCTTAGGAACTAGAAGAAGGGGAAAATGTCTTTATTATAAGCTGAGCTGATGAAGAAATAGTGCGGCACAGCTGACAGAAAATGCACTCTTGGCAAGAGATAATTGTTCTCTGTTCAGACAAAACAGGTAGCAAGACTTCTGTGGTGAAGGCATTTGATGACATCCAGTGTTACTACAGGGGAGAGATTTGCAGCAGTCTTTTCATGCTTGGGAGACTTCTAGGAAGAGGAGGCTGGGGCAGCTAATAACTGGGGGATCACCGCAGGTGCTCGTGCACTGGCTGTGGCTTGCCAAGGCAAGAAATGGCATGGAGCATCAGTGTCCAACACTGACAGGCTTCTCACTCATCCAGTGATCACTGAGCTCCTGAGGTCTGTAGCTACTGAGGACTTTGGCAGGGCTGTGTACATTGCAGGTCTCAAATATTAAAGGCTACAAGGAGAAACTTGAGGCAATTTTATTTTGGGGGGCTTTATGTATTTCCATATGAAAGGATTCTGGAGTCACTGGTCTTGTTTTTTTCACCAAGGAAGCCTTAACCCTACCCTGGTGGTAGCAGATGAATCTCCTGTATGCCGATTAGTGTGGCCTGTGCCTGCCAGTCCTCATCCATCCTTCTTTATGTGTCTAGTTTAGTCCCTAGATGAAGAAGACATTAGTTACAAGTATTGGGTGTCCTACTAGTTACACTTCCATCTTTTAGATCAGGAATTACTTCTGAAATTATTGGAATCTCCAATATACAACATCACAGTATGCTCTTTGCTTTTTGGTATGATTTATACACCTTCATCTAACTGCTGGTTAATCACTACAGGAAAACAAACAGACAATCAAACCCAACAAAACAGGGGGAAGAAATAGAAAGAACAGCATTTCCATGGGGAATATGACAGCTGCTGAACATATTGGTATACTCAGTTGTCTGTTGCAGGTCACAGTGTTGACTTTACTAAAGCCAGCAGAAATGCTAAAGAGTGAATTTAAAAGAACTGTTGTTCTGGATCCTAAGGAGCCGCAAAGTGCACTCCTGCGGTGGTCATTCCCAAATACAAGCTTTAAGGCAGGAGGATGGTCATTAGTTGCACATTCTTGTCTGTTTTCTCTCTCTGCTAATCCTTTTTTTCCAACCCTGATTTGTAACATAAGAATATGGACATCCCCATTGAGCTGGGGTAGCTATAAATCAGAGTTGTTAATGAGCTGATAAGAGCAGAGTTTGTCCATGTGTTGTTCTATTTCTTCAAGGTAGTGGGTGCTGATCTAACAAGAATGATAAAATCCTGGGCCTGCTCTCTCCCTATCACTGAAATTAGGAGAGGTATACAGTATTATACAACCCAGAAAGCAAGATGGGAGAACATTTAGTAAACTGCAGTGATTAATCTATTTCCATATCTACTCTATTTCTTTAGTTCATAATAAACCATTGTGTTCCTAACCAAAGAGATTGACTTTTTTTACAGTAGTACAGCAAATGACTAAGCAATCAGTGTATTTTTTTTTATTACATTGTATGTGAATCCTATGTATCCATGACTTAAACTGTGAAGCCTCATTCTTATTCAGATCATCCATTGAACAAGATTTTACTAATGTGAACACCAACTGTACAGTCTAATTTTCTTGAAGTGTACCTTACTGCACATGGGATAATACAAGAAAGATGTTTTTTCTGCCTGTATTGGTTTTGCATGGCAAGGTTTTGGTAGCAGGGGGGCTACAGGGGTGGCTTCTGTGAGAAGATCCCAGAAGCTTCCCCCGTGCCCAAGAGAACAAATACCAGTCAGCTCCAAGACGGACCTGCCACTGGCCAAGGCTGAGCCCATGGTGGTAGTGACGGTGGTAGCACCTCTGGGATAGCGTAGTTAAGAAGGGGGAAAAAACCTGCTCAACTGCAGCCAGAGAGAGGAGTGAGAATATGAGAGGAACAATTCTGTAGACACCAAGGTCAGTGGAGAAGCAGGGGGAGGAGGTGCTCCAGGCACCGGAGCAGAGATTCCTCTGCAGCAGCCCATGGAGAAGACCGTGGTGAAGCAGGCTGTCCCCCTGCAGCCCATGGAGATCGATGGTGGAGCAGATATCCACCAGCAGCCTGTGGAGAACCTCATGCCAGAGCAGGTGGATGCCCAAAGGAGGCTGTGACCCCATGGGAAGCCCACACTGGAGCAGGCTCCTGGCAGGACCTGTGGATTCGTGAGGGACCCACGCTGGAGCAGTCTTTTCCTGAAGGTCTGCACCCCGTGGAAGGGACTCACACTGGAGCAGTTTGTGAAGAACTGCAGCCCGTGGGAAGGACTCACATTGGAGAAGTTCATGGAGGAATGTCTCCTGTGAGAGGGACCCCATGCTGAAGCAAGGGAAGAGTGTGAGGAGTCCTTCCCCTGAGGATGAAGGAGCAGCAGAGACAACGTGTGATGAACTGACCATAACCCCCATTCCCTGTCCTCCTGCACTGCTCAGGAAGGGGGAGGGGAGGTAGAGAAATGGTGAGTGAAGTTGAGCCCAGGAAGAAAAGAGGAGTGAGGGGAAAGTGTTTTAAGATTTGGTTTTATTTCTCATTACCCTACTCTGATGTGATTGGTAATAAATTAATTCATTTTCCCAAGTTGAGTCTGTTTCGCCTGTGACGGTAATTGGTGAGTGATCTCTCCCTGTCCTTATCTCAACCCACAAGCCTTTCATTATATTCTCTCTCTCCACTGTCCAGTTGAAGAAGGGCAGTGATAGAGCAGTTTTGGTGGGCACCTGGCCTCCAGCCAGGGTCAACCCACCACACTGCCTTACATCAGATGGTTGGTGTGAAACTAAGCCCTGACCTACTGATGAATCAGAACCTTTACAGAGTAATTACCTGCACTTGTTCACTTTCAGGTTTACAACAAGATGTTGCATTTCACTATAAGGACCTTATCTGTGTGGACACTCTTATGCATCATAGAATCCTAGAATCCTAGAATCACAGAATGGTTTGGGTTGGAAGGGACCTCAAAGATCATCTAGTTCCAACCCCCCTGCCATGGGCAGAGACACCCTTCACTAGACTAGGTTGCTCAAAGCCTCATCCAACCAGACCCTGAACACTTCCAGGGAGGGGGCATCCACAGCCTCTCTGGGGAACCTGTTCCTGTGCCTCACCACCCTCACAGGGAAGAATTTCTTCCTAACATCTAATCTAAATCTACCCTCATTTAGTTTAAACCAATTACCCCTTGTCCTGTCACTCCATGCCCTTGTAAACAGTCCCTCACCAGCTTTTCTGTAGGCCCCCTTCAGATACTGGAAGGCTGCTAGAAGGAAGGCTGCTCTCCCTGGAGCCTTCTCTTCTGCAGGCTGAAAAACCACAACTCTCTCAGCCTGTCTTCATAGGAGAGGTGCTCCCACCCTCTGATCAGCTTTGTGGCCCTCCTCTGGACTCCATGTCTTTCTTGTACTGGAGCCCCCAGAGCTGGACACAGTACTGCAGGTGGGGTCTCATGAAAGCAGAGCAGAGGGGCTGGATCACCTCCCTCGACTTGCTGGTCACACCTCTTTTGATGCAGCCCAGGACACAGTTGGCTTTCTGGGCTGCAAGCGCACACTGCTGGCTCATGCTGAGCTTCTCATCAATCAACACCCCAAGTCCTTCTCCTCAGGGCTGCTCTCAATCCATTCTCTGCCCAGCCTGTAGTCGTGCTTGGGATTGCCCTGACCCATGTGCAGGACCTTGCACTTGGCCTTGCTGAACTTCATGCGGTCCGCACGGGCCCACCTCTCCAGCCTGTCAAGGTCCCTCTGGATGGCATCCCATTGAAGTCAATGGGGCCATGAGAAGAAGCTAATGCAATGACTGGGAACCTTGATAAGGACTTGGGAGACTTGAGTTCCTTTTCTCGGCCACAAAATTTACTTGATTTTATTAAATTATGTAGATAGTAATCTTCAGGGGAGCAGGGAGTTAGGTAACTAAATGTTTTTCCAAATCTGCATTAATCTCTGGGTAGGATTTATATTATATTGCTGTCAGCACCTACATCTGAGGTGACCATTTAGATTCCCATTGCAATCAGTGGAACAGACAGTACTTCACCAGTTTGATCCCTCTGACCTTTTTTGGAAGTTTAGGATGAGAGGAGTTAGAGACAGCAATACCAGTTCTTCTCATTGTCTATTAAGGGAGCTTGGATGTTACCTTAGTGTTGTATAGGACATCATTACTTTTACATAACTTTCCTGCTAATGATCCCTTTGGGACTAGAAATCTGAACTGTCAGATTAGTTGAGGTGGAAGTAGTGTTTTGCATTTTTTGCCTTCCCTTAGATCTGCGGCTTGTGTTGGGCAGGGCAGGTTCTACATTTCTCGTGGTTGAAATAAACCAGTAAAGCAAAACAAGGAGTGCACTGGAAGACCCCTAAGGAGCCTGAAGGCTCAGCGTAAGGTTTTCTATTTGTGAAACCTTCATCTGTCTATTACTCTAAGAGTGATTTCTGATTTGCAATATACATTTCATGCTTCAAATCCAAGCTTATTCAGGTAGATGTTGCTTTCTCCGAGAGGGAAAGGCTCACAGTCTGACAGCAGACAAACTATCTTGCAAAGGGAAAAAATTTCTGTCTCCAGGGTGAGAATGTCCCAGTCAAAAAGATGTCTTATGTAAAGAGTGTGTATGTACAGCTGACTTCAGAAGTCTGTGATCGTTTTCATTTTCAAATGACTGATTAAAGCGGATTAGTAGGAAAGAAAGCTCAGTTGGTTCTTTTGCATCAAAAGAAGCCCTTGTTGGGACTGTGGCTAATTTATTAGGAAAGATATGCTCAGCTGAGCACATATTTGCTAATGGCTGTAGATGGAATTAAAACAATTAAAGAATCAGTATTACAAAATGAGCAAGTAGGTGAGGCACCTTTGTGCAACTGTGTGAAAGTACAGCCAAGCATAGAATGTATTGGGGAGGCAAGTTTGAATTAATGGATGGGGCCTACCTTTTTTTTTACTGTAGATGCAGAATCTGTTCCCAGTTCTGCCTGAGGTAGCCTTGTGAAATTTGTCACTTTCAATAAATAAAGTGGGAGAAATTGTTGTAGCCTACATCAAGACAGAATGAGTGTAAGACCCAACTCTTCGATAAAGTCTGTAGGAATATTAACAGCAGTCAAAAGTAATGAGGCTCTCACCCTCTGGTTCCTAGACCAATCCAGCATCACCTACACATGGCTAAAGGATGTCTTGGAGAAGAAGTGCTTTCTGTCTGCTATACCTTTCTCCCTGGATCATTTTCTGTGTCAGATATAGTTAGGATCTGAAAGAAGCATCATTTTTACTACAAAATTGTCATTGTCATTGCTAAAAGGTAGAGAACCAATAATGTCCTGTGGGATCATAGATTTCAAAGAACAGAAGTGAGGGCTTACAGATTTGAGTGTAGAACTTCCAAAGACTTTTTGCTATCTAAATTGATTGATTAGGTTAGGGTTCTTGTTATCCTTGGAATACTCTTTTAAAATGGGGGAAAGAAAAAATCTTGTGCAGTTGTATTCTTAAAACCTGTATAAGAAATACTCAAGAATTCTCTCTGTACAGTTCCTGCTAAAAAACAGAATTGAATGGGAAATGGAAAATAAAATTACACATAAATTAATTCCATTAAATTTTAAACAATGTAATATATTGCTAATTAATTTTTACATACATGCATACGTACATACACTAACAAGGAAATAAATGTTACCTTGTGGATACTAATTTCCTTGGCTGACATGTGAACAGTTTTCTTACCAACATGCACCTGGAAAATCAACCTTGACAGGGTGGTGAAATAAATTCAGTTATATTAAAAACTAGTGATTAGAGAAGAGATCAGCATTTTGGCATTTGCAGAAGAAGGTCTGGCTGGCATTAGAGGTGTGCACTTCAGCCATCCTGCAGCAGATCTCAAGGTCCCATTCGATTGCGTGCTGGCCACCATGGCAAGGATTACCTTATTTCATTTATTACATTTTTAATTTCCTAGCTAACTGGATCCAGCTGTTTCAGCCCTTCATGCAACACAGAGATTTTATGCTAAATCCAAAGGGACTAAATTAAAGCGAAAAGAAATTTGCATATTGTGTAAAACTCTACTTGTTCAGCAGATCCAGATTATATGGTGCTAATCACAAACACTAGATAGAGTAAATCCTCTTGAAGTCACCCTGGGGTTAAGTCAAATGCTTTACACTCTTTGACACATACCCATGAAATATGTAATCAAGTCTGCTTGACGTCCTCTCCTAATTACGTGCGTGTATTTTAAGCAGATGCTTTTCCAGCTGATCTGCGCCTTTTGAAATCTTTTCTTCATTATTAATCAGAAAATCACACTGTATGTTAACGGCAAGTGCCAATTATGAGAAATTAATATTAGTTTCTTTGCTTAGAAGCTCTGCTTTTGCAAATAAGACCATTGCCAAATAACATATAGATGTAAAGAAAATGTAAAAACTTCTGAATGTTATCCATCAGGGGCATAATTATTCTACCATGTACCGTGCTATTTCAGCCTAAAACTACAATTTATTCTTCCACATACTGATTTTTTAGTTTGAGGAGAAATATTAAGTAAAGAATATTCTCTGTTGGAAGTAGGAATGGACTGCTTGTTTTCACAAAAGCTAGAAAAATGATAAAAATATTTTTTCCCCCAAGACTCTACATTTCTAACTTCTGTCAAGAATATTAATATATAAGCTTAGCCTTTCATGAATTCTTCTTATTCAGTGAGATAATATCAGGAGACAAAATTAATATTTAATTAACTTGGGAGTCACTGAGTTTTAAGTAAACCCCATTTTTATTGTGACTATGTAAGAACAGTCTGCAGAAATTGCTAGTGACCTAGTTGGTTTTACCCCCGCTCTTCAGCTGAAGGATGCAAACTGCCACTTGCACTTTCTGCTGAAGTTTCAAACTGAGTATGTTCCCTTCAGTGCGTTTAGCAGAGACATCTACTGGCAAAATGTTAACTAGCATTCTCTTCCTCAGGTCCTCCTACAATGCCATTTCTTACACCTCTGAAGGTGTAATTGCACCTCCTTACACCTGCTAATACAGGAATTAGTACTTTGAAGCTTTTAGATGTACTGGAGCATTAAATCTATCATTTGGGAAAAAGCACTAAGTAGTATACCAACAGATACAAAATTAATAAAAGCAAAATAATTTTTTCCTGTTGTCTCATTAAAGTTACTTCCTGTTGAACTACTACACTACTTTTACTGGAGATGTGTATATCAGAGAAGAAGAGAACAAAGGAGTTTATGATCCATTGTAGATGAACAGGACTAATTACTAATCACGTAATAATCTTAGTTACTCTCCACTGATTTTGATTCAGTCAATATAGAACGGAAAGAAAGAAATTACAGGGTATAATCAGAAGAGGTATTCTGCCTGCAGTGACTGGTTTCATGTCTAATGTCTGCTCCGCACTCGCAGTTTATTTTTTTGGTAAACACCTGCCTCAGCTGTCACCTTTGTTGAGTTTTTAATGGCTCTCAATAGAGCCATGCTAGATATGGTTTCAATGCTTGTGCACTAGCTGCTCTAGTTGCAGTTTAAACACTTAAGGCGGTCAGTGCTGGAATGAGCAAATACCTGGCGCTCACACAGATGGAGATACCAACAAGTCCTCTTTGGGCTCAGGCCCTGGAGGACCCCTCGGGAGATCCCCCAGCAGCCCTGCCTCTTCTTCTCCAGTCCTGCCTCAATGCCCTCCCTGGAGACACCCACGTACATTGCGGTGGGTGTAGCCTTGCAGCAGCGGAAAAGCAGAACTAAAAGAACACAGGTGATTACATCCCCCCCAGCAAAATGTCATTAAATATTTAAAAATCAGTCTTTGCAGTTTCGGGTAACCTGTGGATTCAAGACACATCTCATCTACCTCGTTGGAGTGGGCATATTTTCTCACAATTTCTACTAGTAAAATATATTTTTAAAAGCACCTGTCTTCTAATGTTTATTTTTCAGGGGACATTTGAATCATTTTAAAAGACGTGAGTCCTCTTATAAGAGGCCTGCTATAGCAGTGAAACTTTTCAAGTAAATTGTCACTATTCTCTGAAGTAAATGTTCACTGAAACTATTTTGATCAGTTTGTGTGTTACATTCCTAAAAGTATTCATTTTGTTTTACTCTAGGTTTATATGCGTTTGTAATGGCCATTTCAGGTCTGTTATGCTTTCCAGTCTATGTGTGCACCTCAACCAAACTCCAGATTTAAAATCTACACATCTGCTCACCCGTATCACATCTATTATTCCCCCATTTTCATCTACATCCTAATTTTCATGAAAAGAAGACTTCACTGGGCAAAGGATCTCCACTTGCATGCTGCTTTAATTGCAAATGTTGCAGTTCTATGACAGCTGGAAAAATATTTTTGTAAGTTTTTCCTCTGCTCCTCCTTTCTCCTCCCCTCCTTTCTCCTTTCTTTTTTCTTTTTACTTTAAAGAGCTTGCAAGTATTATATTAAAGCATCTTACAAATTGAGCTCTACAATACTGAATTTAATACAAAGGTTTGAAATTGGTTGGTTTAACTTGGTTGTTGCTTATTGTCTTTTAGCATGAGTGTGTTGTCTCAAGTTCATGCTAAAATTTACATTTTATTACTGTTTTGACCAAGAATTGCTACTTTTGGTATTTTATTCACATTATTAATTGAAACCCCAGGACACTAAAATTTCTGCCTAGTTTCCCCTTTAAAACATAAACTTCTAAATCAGCTTGAACTTTGGCTACCTTCCTACTGAATGCTTCATAAGATTTTAAAAGGCAGTCATAAAAATCAATTTTATTTTGTAAGTATTAGGCTAATGTCAATGATATTCTCACAAGTATCAACAAAAAATGGTGCTGAGCAAGAAAAATTCTGCCATAAGATGGTATTTGAATAAAAGATACATTTAGCTTTATAAATTAAGGGTACAGTAATAAAAACTTCTTGCGTTCTCCAGTCCATGAAAACAATTTGATACTCTCTTAAAAAATAAGGACTGAATGAGCAGATTTCTAATTTCAATGCATTTTATCATTAATAGCACAAATCACAGGGATTTAGGGAGATAAGATTACCAACACAAATTTTCTCAGCTTAACTACATTAGTCAAGGGACTTTCATTTTTTACGGTAGAGTGATGTTGGCAGAAGGTCTGCTCAGTTATATGTAGTTATTTCACTAAGCAGACTAGGTTGAGCTATTGTCACAAGAGCCGGTGTAAACCCTCTTTATGTTATAGGGATTTTGATCCCATAACCACACTGGCAAAACTTTTAAGGAATAAAAAGCTATTCGCTCCTGACTGTCTAGCAGCACAATTCTATATTTCAGGCATGATGTTCCAAGTCAGTGTAAAATAAGGTGAAGATGCCATACTTCTGACATGGCAGCACACTACACCCCTTTTCCACAACCTAAATAATTACAGCACTGTGCAAGGCAACAAATATTCATGATCCTGTGGGGAGTCCTCACCCGGTATAAATTGTGATAGTTTATTGATGTTAATGGCAGATATGATAGTTGACACCATCTGCTCCTAAATCTTTCGCCGAGATCGTGGAGATGCTGTTTGAAAAGCTGCCATTTATAGGTGGGTTTGAGAAATGTCTTCAGAGTACTGACCCCTAACAATTGAGCTAGTTTCACTCCTTGGGCATTGCTCGGAGTTCACACCATAAAACAACTTCATCCTAGAAATTAAAGGGCAAGGCTGGGGATCAGAATTATTGAGCTGTTTTTATTTATAAAAGCAAATTTTCCTAAATTTTGGCAACACTCTTGAGTGGTATGTTTTTCTTTCCATACTGCGTAAAGATAAATTGGAGCAAATTGATTGTAGATGAGTGAGCAGATGACAGGGTAGGTTGGATGCTCACATTTATGTTGTGTTTGAGCCTGTTTTGGGACAGAGGAGGATGTCTGGTTTGAAATGTTTCTTTTTCAATATAGATCCCATAATCACAACAATAGTTTATTTTCCTTCGTGCGACTATATTTTAAGCAGTGAAATTCAGCTTCTAACTAGCAGAGAACCTGGGCCCAAATGTAAGTTGTTTTCTTAAAGTATACAAAAAATTGTTATGTGGGTAACTGAAAGCAACAGGCCAGTGCCTTTTCAGAGTGCTTCCAGGCACCTGATTTTAATTTCTTGCATTTATTTTCCCCTTTTTCTTCTTCACATTAGTGGCAGTTTGTTTGTTGTTGTTCTTGTTTTTTGGAAACTAGGACCATCTCTGTTCATGGAGGTGTTTTCAACTATTTTTTCAACCTGATTTTATTTAGAACAAGTATCATTAGATTTTTTTTGTTGGAATTTCTTTCTTCTCCACTGTCTTTATTGATTTGGTATGAGAATATCTCCTTTTTTGTTTGTTTGTTTGTTTGAGATAAATAAGATGATCTTCTAGAGGGACATGAAACTCAGATTTCCTTAGGCTCTGGTTCACAAGATCTGCTAATTCATCGTCATCACTGCTGATTAAGTGATTAAGAGATTTCTGTTTCCAGACATCCACCCCAAATCTTGGCCAGAGTTGACACATAGAAGCTGAGTAGTCAGTCTACCTACTTCTGAGCTCTGACAGTTGGCAGCCCATCCTACTAACCTAAGTTTCATCTGCCTCTGCCTCCATAAATAAAAATCATGAAATATTGTGGCCGAATGCTCGGATTCACAATCCTTGTTGGAGTTACAGGTGACAGTTACAGAGTTTGCCACCTCTGGCTTATAGCCTCTTCTATAGCCAGTGTGTTGTGTAGTCTGACAGAAGCTGCTAAGCAGAGGCTTGGATTTTGTATCAGTATCTTTTAAAAAACATGAGTCAGGCCCAAAGGTCCAGACATAAAAGACTCCATAATTTTATATTAAGATGATATGAGTAGAGAGCAGGAGCTGCATGGAGTATCTTGGAGAATAATGTGGAAAATACTCAAGAGCCACCCTATAATTTAGCTTTTTCTTATGATCCAAAATGTGCAACGCAGTCCTGATTACCTCATCACACAAGCACGTCCACAGAATTGGAGGGTGCTCAGCGATGAGCAGCAGCATAAAAGAGCACTCCCACAAATAGAGACTACAATAATGGATGGCGTACTTCAGGGACGTGTCTCTGCTTATCAAAAAAAAACGGATGCTTGTGTGGATTTAAAACCCTGTTTGGTACAACACAAAATGTGTGTTTTCCCACATATGTTTGGTTTTGCAGTGTTTGCCGTGTTTAAAACGTTCCCATGGTGCCCCCTGTCCCTGCTGTTCCACAGGGCCATTGCTATTCTGAGAAGCAAGTCACCACCGGCACAATTAAACCGGTGTTCAAGAAAGGGCGGGAGGAGGGAAACCAAGAAAAGAAACTCTGAGGACAATCCAATTGTTCCTAGGCCACTTGATTCAATAAGAGCAAAAACATTAAAAGGATTTGGGGGCTGCAAGCTGCTGTCGTACTGGCTAATTTACCCTGCGTGCAAAAGATCAATGAGGGGGCCTTGAGCTAGCCAACATGCACTGTTGATCTGGGCAGTCAAACGGCTGGGTACATCCAATTATTAAGGAAAACAATGAAGTTCAAACTCCAGAATATCTTTTTCTCAATGTGTGTAATTCATACATGTGGATATTTGGATTGTGCTAGTTTAATTGTGAGAAATGTAATGCAAAGATAATAATTACCCAGTTAAATGGGTTGACATGTTTCTATTAATCATTCTCATTAAATTATTAAGCCACTTATCTGTCTTTAGCACTAATATGCGCTACATGACTAGTGGACATTCCATTAATAACAAATCTAGAAGGATTTTTTACCCTTTTCAAGAAGTATCAGCTGAGCAAACTAGATAGCTCTGTGCATCCATCATACACTGATAATGCAAAAGGCTGAACCAGCCTTGCTGTTACTTGAGCAAGTAGTCTCATTAAGGTGAGCAGGGTTTGACCCAACTTTATGCGTTTTTTAGAGTAAATCCTAACTTTTTTAGCACGTTCTGACATTTTTGCTCCTATAAAGTAGCATTTATATATAGGTAACAATATTATGTGCGGTTTGCAACTGTGCTTTTTATTTTACACTGCAACAAGCTAAAATATAATGGATGATTTTCAAAGTACTGGTTTTGACAGGCCTACCAATTATTTTGCTCTCCAACGTGATAGATCTTGAGTCATGCTGTAAGCGTATGTATAGCATAAAGGGTTGTGAGAAGGGTATGTGGCTGGCTCCCTGCATTGTGGTTGGGGAGAGCTGGGGAGCAGAATCTGTCGCCAGCTAGTCAGAGGATGAAAGGATCAGGCCAATGGTTGCATCCAGCACAGAAAGTTATAGAATGGGAAAAAGGAAGGTGATATGCTAAAATACTTACAATGCAAGCCCAGTTGCAGGGCAGCATTACATGGGAGTTATTTGTGTAGATCTCGTGATGAGATTTGATATTTAGTGAGTTGGATTTGCCAGGTCTGTGTTGAGCTCATGAACAAAATTATTATTTGCGTTATATTCTTCCCCAACTAATTTATTTGTATAAATAAAAACTATCAACTCTTCCTACTTATTTCTGTTCCACTATGTGAGACGCTACTGGGAGGTGATGTCTTGTGGGGGCCTATGTCTGCCACACGCTGTCCTATGATGGGGCTGAGCCTGAGGTATTGGGTCACAGCTGGGAAAGGTGCCCATGGTGTTGTGCAGTTCAACCACCTCCTCTTCACACTCTGAGTGCAGGCACAACTGGTTCAGAGGAGCAGCTGTGCTTCAGGTATGAGGCTGTGTGTTCTCCTGGCTTTCCATTTCCACCACGTCTTTGTGTTCTTTTTTTTCCAAGTACGGAAAATGACACTTTCCTGCTAGTAAGTTGGTGGAAACGTGATCAATGGGAGTTTTGGGATGGTATAACAAAGCAAAGGAGACTCT
The DNA here is from genome assembly GCF_011004875.1 of Balearica regulorum gibbericeps. Classification (NCBI taxonomy): domain Eukaryota; kingdom Metazoa; phylum Chordata; class Aves; order Gruiformes; family Gruidae; genus Balearica; species Balearica regulorum. Next base: position 71,999,702 of record NC_046185.1, read on the forward strand.
CAAGTGCTGCAAACAGTCAGGAGGCAGGAAATACGTCAGATATTCAGATTAGAAAACTGATGTTAAAAAGGGTAAGAGCAGAGGCAGCATTTTTTGTTTAGTTGTAGTTTTTGTTGGTCTTTTTCAGCAAATTCCAGACAAAAACTTGCTGTGATTTGATGCTCATAAAATCTAAAAGCAGTGGGGGACACAATTAACAGATTGCTGTGATTTGTGAGGTGAAACAAGAGATGAATTTGTCTCTTGGGTTTTAGTAGCCCAAAGATATTTTCATGTCATCCTTTCTTGTGCTTGTGATGTTTGATAACAGCTATACAGAATGAGAAAAGTGTGGTAAATTTTCTGCCAATGCAGGAACTGCTAGAGGAAGTCTCTGGGAGAGAAGAATATAACAACACAGAAACAAAGGGCAAACAATGCCAAGGGCAAATAACTCCAGTAGACAACTCAGGCATGTGGTGTTTCTTATAGAGCATTGTAGGTAGAGCAGCTGCCGGATAGAATGAAGAATATCAAGGCGGATTTGAATAAAGCCCAGAAATTAAATCTGTTACCATTTCTCTGTGGTCTTATTTACACCATAAAGTCAGATCATCAACTGATGTAAAGTGGTTTATGGCCTAACAATGCTAATGCAATTAGGGCAGCTGAGCACCATTAGGAATCTGTCCACTAAAGTCTACACCCATCCTGTAAAAACAAGACTGAATTGCCATTGTTGCACTAAGCTTGCCTGACACCATGCATCACCCAAATGGCGAGCAGTGACTAAGCAATATTGTGTTTTAGTGAATATTCAAATGTAGAAAGATCATTTTATTTCTGTTGGCTTTTTAATTTTCTAATGCTTTTTCAAGGTCTGTGCTTTTGGGCTGGGGAGGGAGACGTTTACTCTTAGAGGGGAAAAAGGCACATTGCCATTTCATTTCTTAGTTGAGGTTCGTAATGCGATTACCAAAATGTGAATAACAATCAAATAATGTAGAGGCTTATTCCCTATGGATAGCAAAAATAAATTTCAGTCAAATGTTTACGGCAGAAATCTCAAATTTGTCATGCAAAGTACTTCTCTGCATTCAAACATAATGTATTTATGTGAGTCAGAAACATCAAACATTAGGATAAATAGCCAGATTATAAGTACAGTCTGCTTATGAAATGATTGGAATAGAAGTGCAGTTAATGAAACTGGCAGAATGGCTATGAAGCAGTGTTAATGCCTTGAGACTTAAAGAAAGCATCCATATCTGCTCTACAACATGGGGTGGAGGAGACACTTAGAGACTGCATCCCATTCTCCCCTCTTAACATCTTTGACTACCTTTTCGTTCTTTGTGACTTATATTTGTGTCAGAAGAGAACTAGGAGCAATTTTTACAAACTTCTCCTGGACTCATATTTAAAAGGGAACTGAGGCCTGGGAGGCCAAGGGGAAGAAAATTAAAAGATGGGCAACATCATTGATGTTTTCCTTCTACCTCGAAGGCAGTGTAACACTACATACTTCAAAAAAAAAAAAAAAAGTAGAGAAGGACTGTATGTGCCTATGTCTGACAAAACTGCTGCTATGAACTCATTATCCCAACTCTGCTGACCAGTCAGAAGCATTCACTAAGTTGCTGCAGGTCTGTCTTGCCCCCAGAGGAGCTGGTTGAGCAGTAGTAGCTTCTGTGTCCTCTTCTCACTTGCTTTCTCTGCATCCATAAAAGGGAATGGATATAATCTGAGATATCTGCGTTGGATCTATAGATGTTTGTGAGAGGTTAGATAGGAGCAACATAAAGCATATGAACTGGCAGGTTTTAATAGCTGTGTGGGTCCTGTGTGTTTCTGGGACTAAAAGGTACATGTTTGGGAAAACATCGACTGTGACATCTATGAGCCCTCTGTATTGGTTTGTGTTCGTGTGGTTCTTCACTGGGAAGATTTTGTGGAGACGTGCATCAGCAGTCTGTCATCAGGGGATTTTGTTGGTTTTCTGTCTGCATCACCTAGTGGGGATGGAATAAAACATTTAAATTTTGTGAGGACCTTGGAGGGCATGCCCAAGCAGAGGCTGCTGAGTCCAATGCCAGGCTCAGTTGGCAGTGCCTGATGGCAGGGGCTGACATTGCTTTCAAGCAGTGAGAAGTGTTGAGATTCAGCTCTCCCTTATCAGGACCCCAGAGAGAAATACTTTTACGGACAATTTGTTGTGGCTGTACTTACTGCTTCTTTTTTTTTTTTTGTCATTTTAATTTTTAGTATCTCAGTGTGACTTGACTAGCAGTAGCAGAAATCTTTGGATTTACAATACTGTACTGTATTGTTGCAAGTAGATTATAACACCCTGCTCCAATTAAATGTAGCAATTTAATCCAGTATTCACATGTTAATTCAGCCTGCTCAATGCCAAGGTATCACAACACTTCAGATATGCTATTACTTATTTCAGTAAATGAATATATAAATGACAAACCTCAGGTTGGTTTTGGTGAGCTGGTGCAGTTGAAACCCAGGTCTGGATGACCTGTGCTTAGTCCTGATCTTAGGGCATTGGAAAGTGAAAGAAAAAAGGTGAAAATGGTATTATGAGATCTGTATGATAATTTTGAAGTTGTACAGGATTTATCACAACTTATATAGCCTTGGAGCTAGCATAGTTTACGTCCAGTTATCCATGGCCTACAGGTCTTAATAGGAAGGGTTTGACTAAGAAGTAGATATGTTCCTCTGTCCACCATAGGAGAGGATTCCTCTATAAAGGAAGAAACTGTGTCCCAGATCTTTGTTTTCTTGGTTTTAACTGGGCTGCAAGTGTTTTCCTCCAGAAAAGCCTTTTTTTCCCTTTAATTCAGCAATAATGATCCAAGGTGTCTAAGCAACCTTTGTGCACTGAAGCTATTCTGCCAGGAAATGTGGAAAATCCATAAGGACCACATGATTCATTATGTGGTGTTACCTCACATAGGTTATCTCCTTCTTCCAGTAAGTCCCTAAGAAGTCCTTATGTGCCCACACAGGAGCCTCCCTCCTATTTAATGAGCCTGGTAGAATACAGCTAGAAGGAAAACTTGGCAGCTGTCTTCCTTGTCCCTCAAGCAGTGCCCATGGTGGGTTGTGATAAGGCACGTTCCAAGGAAATGTGAAGACCTTCACTCATCTGTTTTTAAATCCAGAAACTGATCTTCCTTCTGTTTGTGTGTTGTGGCCAACTGAAAGTCTACCAAATCTCAGAAAGCTGACTCTAGAAGAGCCGAGTCTTCTGCAGAGCTTCTTGATGATATTGATATAAACTTCACTTGCAGATATTACTGGTCAGAAAGGTATTTACTAAACAAATTATTCTCTGATATTTAATTTTCATGAAATTTAAACATTTTGTGGAATTGTGCAGTTTTTGAGGGTTTTTTTTGTAAAAAATGTCATCGTATCTTGTATCTATGAAATGCGGAAATATTTTGATTTATCTGGTTTTCTTGTAGATTACAAGATATTAGTTTTCATACATCTTGTTAAATGCTGTCAAAATGTAATTAGCAAGATGTGTTTTTTTACTCACTTTAGAAGTTTACAGGAATCAGAACAAACCAATATGGTGAATTTTTGAGTTGTCACTCAGAATGCGGTTGGTGATGGAAAGACACTTTATTAGGCCAGTGAGTGCAACCCCTTCAGCAATCCCGGCAACTACTTCCTTAAAGACTATTTATAAATTACTGAGAAGATGCTTGTTCATGGGCATGAATTGTGTGGTGTGGGTATTTTTTAAATTTTCACTTCATGTGAATTTCATCACTTTATATTTGCAATTCAAATCAGAATTACTTTTTAATATGCTGGAATTTAATATATAACAGGAATTCTGGTTCCTGATCAGCTGTGTAGAAACCCTGCTTTCTCTTTAAAGATACTGAATTTTATAATACAATGGAGAGAGCTGTAATCAAGTCTGGCTGCTCACAGGTTATTAAAGCTGTTAGTCACTGTGTCTGTATGAAAGAACAATGGATATATCATTAGAAACTAAACTAGCAGCATAAATAGGTAGGCCTTTTGCCTTTCGCTTGTATCAGTGAATGATTCTGTAGTGTCTTTTCTAGACCCGTCAGTATTGCGTTGCTCAATGGAATGAAGACAAAAAGCCCTCCCAGCTCAAGGCTGAGGGCTTTCTGGCAAATTCTTTCTGATGTTTAGGTGGAATTTCTTTTAGTTTGTGCCCATTTCCCCTTGTCTTGTCATTGGACACCACCAGGGACAGCCTGGCTTCATTTTCTTTACACCCTCCCATCTGGTATTTATACACATTGAGAAGATCCCCCGGAGCTTTCTCTTCTCCAGGCTAAACAGTTCCAGCTCTCTGAGCCTCTCCTCATATTAGAGATGCTCCAGTCCCTTTTTCATCTTCGTAGCCCTTCACTAGACTCACTCCAGTATATCCATATCTCTTCTACTGGGGAGCTCAGAACTGGACACAGCGCTCCAGATGTGGCCTTGCCAGTGCTAAATAGAGGGATCATTGCTGGCTTGTGGTCATCTTGTCCGCTAGGACCCCCAGATCCTTTTCTACAAAGCTGCTTTCCAGCCAGTCAGACCCTGACCAGTACTGGTGCCCGGGATTACTTCTACCCAAACGCAGGACTTTGCATTTCTTTTTGTTGATCTTCATGAGGTTCCTCTTTCCAGTTCTCCAGCCTGTCAAGGTCCCTTGACAATCAAATGTTATATCATCTGCAAATTTGTCAAGTGTGCATGCTGTCCCATTGTCGAGGTCATTAATGGAGTTATTAGACAGCAAAGGACTCAGTATCAACACTTAGGCTACACCACTAGTGACTAGCTTCCAGCTGGACTTTACCATTGTTCAGAACCCTTTAAGCCTGGCAGCTATGCCAGTTTTCAGTCCACCTCATCAGCTTGTCTGTGAGGATGTTATGGGATACAATGTCAATAACGTTACTGAAGTCCAAATGAACAACATCCACTTCTCTCCCCTCATTCACCAAACCATTGAAGAAGGCTATGAGGTTGGTTAAGCATAATTTCCTCTTTGTAAATCCATGCTGACTACTCCTGATCATCTTCTTGTTCTTCATATGTGTGGAAATGATTTCCACACTCATTTGCCTTATCACCTTCCCAGGGACTGAGGTGAGGCTGACCAGCTTGTAATTCCCTGAGTCCTCCTTCTTGCCCTTCTTGAAGATAAGAGTGACATTTGCTTTCCTCCAGTCTTTGAGAACTCCCAGTCACCGTGATCTTTCAAAGATTATCAGAATTGGCCTTGCAAGTGACATCAGCCAGCTCCCTCAGCACTCACAGGTGCATCCCATCAAAGCCCATGGGTTTACTTATGCCCAGTTTATTTTAAGGGTTCCCTAACTTTATCCTGCTCCACTGATGGTAAGTCTCTTGGACTAGGCTTTCCTTCTCGTCTCAGGGCCTGGGATTCCTGAAGGCAAGGCTCACCAATAAAGACCAGGACAAAGAAGGTATTGAGAACGTTAGCCTTTTCTGTGTCTGTCATTCCTCACCAGGGCTTCTACTTGTAGAAGTCTTTCTTGTTACCCATTACATCCCTCACCAAATTCCTAATCACATCCCTGCATTCTTACACCATAGCTCTGTATTCCTCTGGGTCATCTTTCCACGTCTCTACTTTTTATGGGTTAGTTTAGTGAGGATTTCCTTGTTCATCCATGCAAGTCACCTGCTGCCTTTGCTTGGTTTCCTGCTTGCTGGGATGGACCATTCTTGAGCTTGAAGAAAGTGATCCTTAAAAACATTTTGTTTGACCTCAAATTGAATATTTCTTGTCAGGTTAAAACAACATTTTTGCAGTGAGTAATCCTAACTGTCATTTGGAGCATTTCTTGAAAAGCTGGACAAAGTCATCAGCACCTGGATAAATATGCACACTCAGGTGTGTAGACTATGTATTTGATGCAGGTTTATTACTTTAAATCACTGCAAAAATTCTCACTGATTTCCTTGAGCACAGACTCAGGAAGTGCATTATTCCTGTGGTTCATGAGGCTAGTATACCATTTGATGGGAGAATCTGTCTGTGCTACACGTAGGGGAATGGTAGCAAGCGAAGAAAATGGAGGCTGAAAGCTTTTTACGGGCACAATAAAAAATGGTTATTGAAACTAATCTTAAATATTTAGGGTTTAGCCCTTCCTGAAAAAGCCATCAAGGATTTAATAGAAAATAAAAGCTTTTCTATTACATTTTTAACCATGTACTAGCAATTAGAAGAGAGTTATGAGCTGGATATATAACCCCATATGAAAGCAAGAAAAGTCTCCAACCTCTAAAAAGGAAAAATTCTCTGTTAAACTATCTGGGCTTTCACAGTAATTGCTAGGCAGCCCAATGGATTTGATTTTATTGGGCTTTTCTATAAAGAGTCTCTTACAAGAATATAACTATTAATGACATTTAATAAATTATTTCCAGGATTGAGGTCTTAATGAAGTTTTTACTTTCAAGCAACTTAAGGGGTTGGAGTTGGTGCAGTAATTTTGTAAGCAGAATATCTTAATTTTAGAGCACATTTGTTAAACCTTGTTCTGGAAAATACACATGTTTATACGTGAAACAAAATTTGTTACATAGGTCATAATAAAGGAGGAAAAGGAGCAGTCTGTGCATAGTGATTTTTGCTCAGTCTAAGTAAAACTCATAAAGATGATAAAATGGACATAACTCCAAATTGTGAAGGTATCTACATAAATATGCATACATACCATTTAGAAATTCTTTTTTTAAAAGTCTCTTGCTAAAAGCAGCCCAACATATCTTCACCAAACAAGTGCTTTAATCTTTGTTATTGTTTTTTAATATTTTCCTCAGCAAACAATACTTACAGAGATATGTTTTACATATCGATCCTTACCAGCAGTAGAGTTTTAAATCAATGCTAATTTTGAATTGTCAAGCTACTGGAAAGAAGTTAAGATGTTAGTAGCCAATGGCTTTCATGTGTTCTACTAGCATCACAGGGCAGGCTTTCCTTTATGAGATTTTTTGAAGGAACAGCAGTTCCTAGCAGGCAACCAACCTCAACAGAGCATACTTTGTTCTCTATATATAATGTGTGTGGCATTCAAGATGTGTCAATTTGGCATATTCAGTGAGCTACACATTAACTAAAAGAAAGAGCCTTTGTTAATTTCAAAAATAGTATTAAATCATACATCTCTGAAATTTGCTAGTAAAATCTAAATATTTTCAAATGAACTAATGACAAGATCTCCACCTCAAGCAGAAGATTTTCATAAAGGCAGAAAATCCCTTGAAAACAGGGAATGTTATAATTGTTGCTGAAAATCTGGGCAAAACTTTTGGCGGGCTTTGCAGCTTGTGAAACACTTCTTTTCTTCTGTTTTTGAGCATACTAATTGATATGTATTTTGACCAATGGGGTTAAAATTATAGTCAATGTAATGTTCTCTTATAACCAGAATTCTTTTTCATCTCCAAAATGTTTATGTTTTAAAGTTATTTGAATTTTTTGGTTAAAAACTCAGATACTTAGTTTCATGTTAATAAATCGAGATGCCATTTAAACAGTGTCAAGTTTCAGGAGTTTCAGTTACAGCTACAAATTTCAAAGAGGAATAATAAAGAAAATGGGAAAAAATGTTTTTGATGTTTGCAGAGCAGAAGAAATTTTCTGCAAGACTCTAGAGCCAGGACATCCTGTATCTTCTGTAGTTCTTGTGTAGTTCTGCCTCACGGTAAAGGCAGAAGCTGAGTAATTGAGTCATTCACCCATATCCTGCATATGGGATCCACGCCATCCAAGAGGGAGCCCTCTTTGGGGGCTACAACAGCATCGAGAAGACATCTCTTCAGCCATTTCACACGTGGGAAGAGGCAAGGTACTTTCCTTCAGAGATCCCCAGCACATGGCTTGGTGTTCACGTTGTGCCTTGAATGGGAGGATTTAAGCCTAATTAAACACTAGTTGTTGACTTGCATGTTCTGTAATAGGCATGACACCATTTGGTACTTAGTTGTGGTCTAGCATCAAACAGCTCCCTTCAACTGCAGATCTGAGGCACGGCTGGAAGAATAATTACGTTTGTCTGCGAGAAGCCAGGGACTGGCTGACAGAACAAGTAGCATTAGTGAGGGCGGAGACTGCCAGCATCAGTAATGATTATATGTGCTGCTTCTGCCTGTGATGGGCTGCCAGCTTGTAAGTGCTGAACAATTGAGTGACCTTGGACAAACCCTTCCCACTAATGGTTCAGCGTTTGTTTTAATACGAAAGTGACAAGAAGGAAAAGATCACAGTGTATCTTTCTTTCATGCAATCCCTCATCTCTGAAATGGATGCATCTCATGCGAGTTTAATCATTCGTTTCATATGCAAAGCCTCTTTCTCTGGTATTAAGAACATCTTCATTTCAAAGCTTAGAAAAGTTAAAGAAGACTGAAGGCTGGAGTGGAGGAAGAAAGATAGTTCTTATACCTGGCAGTAGCTGTCACCTGCTTAGAGATAATAAAAATATCCTCTGAAATTTAAAACTGTGCTTTATCTCAGCTTATGTACCTGCAAACTTTTTTTTCTTGAATCAATTTTTTTTTTATTGGGACCACTCTGTTAATTGGGATAAATTGCCTGCTTTATTAAAGAAAAAGTATAAAATACTGGCAAAATATTTGTGATAAAAATATGAACTAGAGCTAATCTTTTTTGCACAGTTTTAGGAGGTTTCTTTTACTCTTAAGTGTGCAACAGTGCACACTTGCACTGTTAACTTCCAACAGTGTTTGAATAAAACTTTTGTAAGCAGAAGAACAGAGTCCACGATTGACAAAACTGCCTGAAGAAAGTTAGCTGCACAATATAAACTGCCCCACGATTTTGGGGAGTGGGGAGCCTGTATAATGAGCTACTCAAAGCCCATAAGCTCACATTCTCAGGATTCCTTCAAAACCCTGACAAATGGCACAGCTTTAGTATAATTTTTTAAAAGCTCATTCATCTTTTCCCCCAAAATGTTAATTTCTCTTTTCAGCATTGCTTCTGTGTTTGCAGAAACAACAAAGCATTTCTTCAGATACAGTCTGTGGGACACTGAGTACATCTTCAGCCCTTCTCTCTCTTTTTATAACATTATTTCTTTTGAACACCCTTTTTTTTAACTAGAAAAAAGCAGTAGTTTCCGGTCCAAGATCCAGCAAAAGCACCAAAGTTCAGTATTTGTCACTGTCACAGTATGAGAGATAATGCCATCTTGAATAGGAAATCATGCTGCCAACTACTTTTGGAAATGCAAAGTATCATATCACCTGATACAGATCTAGAGGCCTTCAAAAAGAACGGGACCTTTTTTCTGGTCATCAACACATTCTTCTGCAGAGATTTTTCTGATGACTGAAGCTGAGCAAGATGAGCTTTCGCAGTAGAGTGCAGCAGCTGTGCAATTTGGCTGCAGAGAAAATCGGCAACTGCTTTCTAACTTACTTATTTTATGAAGGACTTTTACCGCCCTTATTTTGAGCACCTTTATAAAAAGGGTGGGGTTTTTTTTTAGTGAAAACCTGCATTCTTATATTTATCCATGGTGAAAAATACTAGTTTTAGGCATTGAGTGCCTTTGGTTTCAGGAGCAGTTTAACAGATGTGTGGCCACACAAATGAGCAGACAAGAAATGGGAAGTTACAGAGCTTGCACTCTTTGAAGAAGCTTAGGGAAGCTGATTTACCCATGAGCCGTGGAAATTACAGCCCATGCAAAAGAAGCCTTTCTCTCTTTGAGGTTTCCACGCTTGTCCAAGATACACAGTGCAGCTGTGTTCATAGTCAAGCTGAAGAAGCTGAGTATGGCCTGTCCCTGAGCATACCCAATTCCTACAGTATTCTGTGGGAGCTATGTGCCTGGGTAGGAAGACAGACAGTTTCACTCTAATTTGATTCACTGCAGTTGTTTTAGTGAGGGTAAGAGCAGATTCGGCTCAAATACTCTCAACTTGAAAGCTGTATTGTTTAGAGGTGGAAATTGGAAACTGTCTTGTAAAGCATAATGCTTTATATGTTAAGAGAAATATGACTTTTTATTACTTCAGTGCCATGTTTTAAAAGTTTTGTTGGTGTTATGTATTGTGTAATATTCATGGAAGAATTTACAGAGGTTTAATACATTTATTTGGGCATTTGCTCAGTGTCACACATCTTCCCTCTTACTTTAAAACAGGAGAGCTAAAAATCTCCTTTTTTCCTCCAGTCCTGCTTTTATGTTTATATTGGAAACTGCTTCCAAGATCTAAGTATTCTGGTTTGAGAGACCTTATGCTGCTATGTAGGGACCAAAACAGAGTTGCAACCTTCAACCTGTGAACTGTTCCGTCAGGGACAGGTAGACTAAAGCAAGGGCAACACAGGCACCGGGTCAGATTGGCCCCTCTGCTGGGAGCCTCCTTGCAGGCGAGTGGGACGATGGTGCCAGAGTAGCTGGGTGAGCTGTGCCAGGTCAGAGCTGCTTACCTGTCCCATCCCAGGAGGCCACGCACGGCTCTCGCTGGCATTTGGGGCTTCATGTGTATGAAGGGCTTACAGCCAGTGAGAACATGGCTAGTGAAATGTTGTGGGCTGGAAACCACCGTGTGGATGTGTGTGTGTGGTTTGTCCTTGGCTTGGGTTTTTTGGTTGTTTTTTTAATATTACAGAATAATAATAAATATACAGATGCACAGTTGAGTTGTTAGGAACCTAAGAACAAGTGTTCTGCAGCTGGTGCACAGCCCATGTGAGTGGTGGGTGTTTGTGGGCAGTGCCTGTTCCACGGCGTATCTGTAGAGCACCTAGGTAAGGGTGGGTAGCTGCCACGTCTTCTGAGGCTGTCCCTTCTCAGAGTTTTGATCTGTTGAGTCCCCAACAAGGCACATTTGATTCCTCAGCCGGTGCAAAAGAGGGCATTCTGAAACACCGTGTTTGTATGTTTATTGCAAGTACTTTTGTGCTACTCTGTTTCAGCTTAGTTTATGGGATTAATAGAGCATAATAGACCTACAGTTTAAGAATGGTTCCAAAATGAGTGCAGGTTCAGAGATCTCAGCAGTTCAGATTTTTTTCGCAAGTCTGAGATAACTTTTTCCTTTCTTAGTCATGTGACTAAGAACATCCTGTAAAAAAAAAAAAGTTTAGTTTTCTAGCTCCTTGTTTCAGAGAAAAGCTTGCAAACATAAGCTATCAATATTCAGAAAGCAGAAGGCAAGAAGTAACAGCAAGCCCTGAGGACAAAAATTTATGAGTTCTGCGATGCATTGGTATTTATTTAATCTCTCACACAACTACACTGGAACTCACATTTTCTGATAAACCTTTTTTTTTTTTTTTTTAGTGGAATTGTTCCCTGTAACACTCCCAGCAGTGTTGTGATCACATATTGGTAAATACAAAGATCAACTGGGAGATTCTGAAATTATTCCAGATTTGGAATATTATTTTTCATTCCTCCCCCAGATAAGCATCTGAAGAGTAATATTCCAAGTAGTCTATGTATCACCTTGCCACTTGAAAGATTCTGCATTGTGAAAATGCACAGCTTTAGCACTGTAGAAAGGTTTTCTTTTTGTGCTGCTATTTTTCTTTACAAGAATTGGTTGAATTTATCATAGACATAAAGACAAGAGTAGATCTTGTTTTAAATAACAAGAGTTATTAAAAAAAAAAAAAGAGAGAAAAAAAAAAAAACAAGAGGAAAATATTCTAAAACCAAGCCAAACTTGAACTATTTCTAGAAAAGAAGTAATTTTGTATGACCTGGACATCTCCTTGAAATAGAAAATTAAACAAAAAGGGTGGAAATGCAGATGTCTAAGGATTAATTGAGTTTCACAATCTAATCCTCTTTTTCCTGAAAGTAATGGTTTCTAAATATAAAATAATAGTAACAATAATAATAAAGCAGCTTTCCCCCCTTTGATTTGCTCAATCTTTTGAATAAGCAAATGGACTAGGAGGGAGGAAGAGACTAGAACTGGTTATAATTTTCACTGGAGCGTTGTCTGAGGAGACATCTGTCTTATTGAAATCTGGTTATTTTGATATAACATTTTGTAGGAAAAAGTCTAAAATTATTCTATCAGGCCACCTAGATATAGTACTTAGTATTTATTTCATTGTATTTTAAATGTAATACAGATACAAAATAAATACATAATAATAGTAAGAATAATAATGCTTAAGTACATCCTGCATTTCAGTATTCATTAAAGGTTTGACTGCATGGAAATGAAATATTTGAATGCCTTTGAACAAACATTTCACTGAGATTTTATTAGCTAGGTCATCTGGATACTTCGGCTTACTTCCTATTTAGAAAATATCACTATCACAGTTTCTTCATAATCAGAATGCCATTTTCCAACTACCATTAACTAAAAGTGAGAATTCTGTATAACAATAATGACAAAATTTCTGTCTGAAACTAATTCATGACATATTTTATAATTTTAGCATATTTGATTTCATTACTTTTACAAACATGGACATGCCCTTAGATTGTTCCAAGTTCTGAGTAGCTGAAACTCAGCTCTAAGGGGAAAAGTGAGTACATTATTTAAAATACAATTCAGTGTAACTGCCAGAGAACATTCCTGATTTTCTTTAATAATCTATAAAAGCTGGAGGTTAATAAAAGGAGGAGCATGAGAACAAGAAGGGGGTAAACTAAGGGTAGAAAAAAGAGGCTGAGAGTTTTATAAATTGGAATTTATAAATTGAAGAGTAGCAATACCAATCCATTAATTGAATAACATCATAGGTGTTTAAAAGCAATATATTTTTATGGCTGTGTTAAGAGGTTTTAAACATACATTTTGCTCTCTGTTTCATAAATCAGTCTTGAAAATGTCTTCCTGTTCATGAAAGCAGAAATTCTCAAAATCTGTCTCTGGGCACTGTGCCATTTTGTGGTACTAATAGATCATTCTGTTCTGACAGGAAGAGTTTTAAATAAATGTCCGCTCAACAAGCAGCTGTGTGAAACAGGCTGATTCAGCCTCTGTCTTTGGGTCAAATACTCACCGTCTCTGCTGCAAAACAAAATACAAAAAAATAAAGAATTAAAAATGAAGGGTGCACATTCAGTTAGCATGGAGAAATTTCAAAATGGCTTGAAAAGGTGGGTCCGCATCTCAGCAGCGCGGTGGGTACGGGAAGATGTTCTTGCTGATTGCTGCAGGAGAGCTTTACAGCTGCAGAGGACCCTGTCGGGTGGCTTAGGCTCTGAATACATTACGGACTAACCTGGCTTACAAGCAACTGACATTAAACTGCCCGATGCCCCGACACACCTTCGTCTCTTCCCTGCCTATATATCAAGGGACAAAATCCATGGAAGAAACTAATACCAGCGTAGTCAAAAAGCAGAAATAGCAGAGCAGTATATTGATGTGTTTAACTTCTGTCTTACAGAATACCTGCAGAAAAAATTATAAAAATATTGCACATACTCAAGCTTGGTAAGAGAGCTGTGGAAATGAGGGAAGAGAAAGAGCTGGATAAGATGTGGGAAACAATTTAATCTTCATGGCAGAGCTCATCATATGTTACAAGAACGTTTGGTATGAGCTGAGTCAAAATTTGGTAGGTCGCAGAAGAAAATAAAGACTGCTGTTGCTGTCTCTGGCTGTTGAACAAAGCAAGCCTTCAAGGTTCAACTTTTAGTCAGAAATAATCAACATGCTGTCTTGCTACCAACAGATCTTGTTATCTGCTCTGATGAGAAGCATCTAAGCTTTTGTAGTAGATTGCATAGTGAACTTGACAGCATTATTCCAATAAAGAAAGGAGGAAGGGAAGAGCTGTAATGAGTACATTTGGCAAGACTTGCATTGTCAAGGCCTCAAAAAATAAGCCTTTTTTTTTTGTATCAATTGATTGGTTTGACCTTACAGGTGGGCCAAGTCTAGGCAGGACCATAAAATTACAGTATTTCTGACCCTGCAATTTATAACAGCTTCCTTTTTCATTTACTGTTCTGTGTTCAAGACAGGTGAAGTATTCCAACATCACCATTTCTACTGATCCTAGAAAAATCATGTGATTCATCACAACTTGAGGATATTAATCAATTTATTTTTCACATGTTTGGAGACAAGGAAGGAAAGAAGTGCTTGACCCAACATTTATTTACTTATTTATTTATCTGTTTGTTCTCTAGCTTTACGAGAGGTGTTTTAATCCTGTGAAACATCTGTCTCGAGTTGGCATGTGAGAGAGCAGAACTCTCTGGGACACTAGAGAGTCTCTCTTGAGAGCAGAATTCAGGTTTTCTATCACTTCTCACACTATGTGGAGGTTGTGATATTAGAATGGCTAGGAAGAATTAAAAAAAAAGAATAGAACACAGTGCTATTAGAAAGAATATAGAGCAAGAGGTATGTCACATGCTAAGCTTCCTCATACTCTGGAGAGTATGGTCTTAAACGTAGGTGAGAAGACAAGAAAAAGCAAAATTTCTGACCAGTTGAAAAAATGTCACAGATGAGTTCCAGACCACTGAAGTTTCAGCAGCTTGCTGAAAAAGAACTTGTGATATAGCTATAAGTACTGCTCTCTCTCTTTTACGGTTCAAGCTGACTGCCTGCTGTGGCCACCAAAGGCCAGCTTATCCTGCATTGTTCTGATCTCTCTTCATAGTTGTACTGATGCCTTCTCATTTGAGACAACTCTCTGCTGAGAGTCATAATGGGAATTATAATGAAAGGGAAAAGGGTAGAGATGTCGCATCACCATCCAGGCTAACTTTATCTGATAAATGCTTCATCTGATCATGGTGTCACTTTAGGACACCCTAACATAGAATGACACACCAAGGTTGATGGGCTAGAAGTTGTTGTTTGGTCTCACCGATTTAGTAAAATTTCCCTATTGAAAACTGCTCAGTAAGTTCAAACCATTGTAATAGACATTGAAGATGTTCTTGAACTCTTAAAAGTTACTGGGGAGGTCCCTGGAAAAATGCTACTAGTACCAGTAAAAGATTTTGTGGGTGGGAACGCACAAAATATTGTGGGACTGTTATTGTTCTCATAAAATGAAACAGGACTGATCCTTTGCATATTTCTTTCCCCCATATCCTGCCATATGCAAGAAGGCAGAAGATAAATGAATATATTAGTTCTGCATGAAATGCACCCACATGAATGTTTGATACATGCAGCCTTTAAATGCATTGCCATGCACTTAAGTTCACACTTCTTAATTATCGAAGTTTTCCTCTTGGGTTTGCAGTCAAATATTTGAACAGTTTGATTAATCACCGCAGTCCTAATTGGTCTGAAGTTAGCTGCTGTTTTGAATTAAGTGTCTTGTATCTCTCACAAAGTACCATCTTAGGGTGATGTAGTTCCTGTAGGATCATCTTCTAGAGATGTAAGACCATCAGAGGCCTGGTCAGCCCAGAAAGGTTGATTCTAGAAATATTAGAATCTTGGGCAGCCTGAAATAGCCATTCTGGTTAGTTCAATTCAGAAGAGGATATCTGTAGCATAAAGTCAGCTAATAAACAAAATAGATTATATAACAATATTTAAAAGGATTGAGTAATTTCAACTGCTCAGCTAGAGAGACTAGGCCAAGGCAAGGTTATCTAAGAAGGGGTCTCATCGTGTGCTGTTGAAGCCATGCAGATTGTCTCATATATTGAGCATCTTTCAAGATGGAAAGAAACAAAGAGTATTAGATGAACATATTTCAACAAGAAGTTTTTGTAATTCAAGGCTAAGGTAATAAAACAGATTCTTTCCTTCATATTATGGAATTTGCATATTTTATGTTGTGCAGTGTCTCTGTGTAGCCAAAGGTCACGCAGCTAAATTTGTGTCAACTTTCTCTGCCGACAGTGATAACACTCAGTGTCTGTTAGGCATAGTAGCCATATATACTGTGATTAATTTCCAAAGATTTTTATTTCATGATGCTTTAAATATGAAGCTCTTTTCATGCTCATACGTTTAATTTATAGTAGCAAGATTGCGCTTTTCATTGGTGGGGCAAGAATTAAAAAGAAAGTAACAAGGATTATCTGTGTATTTATTTCCTTAAATTTCTTTGTTCCTTGGTAAATTCCCCAATATATTCTGAATATTTCCATTTATAAAATAATAAAAGGGGCCTGTTTCTGCATTCTAGATGTCTTTGGCAAATATGCTGCATCAAAGAAAGAAAGTGTATGGCAGATAATACTAAATTACTGGAAACACAAAAAGACCTGTATTTCTGTTTTTTCCCTTCATTAGCCCTGACAGTGTTCTTTAACATCTTAAAATGTGGATCTCATAGAACAATCTGAATAGCAGTAGCCGCCAATATTACCACTTTAGTAATATTGCGTGAAGATATATCAAAAAGGATTAAAAAAATTGAGAGCTCAAAAAAAAAAAAAAAAAAGATAAATAAAAGGGATTGTTTTATTGCAGCCTTCCAGTACCTGAAGGGGCCTACAGGAAAGCTGGAGAGGGACTGTTTACAAGGGCATGGAGTGATAGGACAAGGGGTAATGGCCTAAAGCTGAAGAAGGGTAGATTTAGATCAGATATAAGGAAAAAATTCTTTACTGTGAGGGTGGTGAGGCACTGGAACAGGTTGCCCAGAGAAACTGTGGATGCCCCATCCCTGGAAGTGTTCAAGGCCAGGTTGGATGGGGCTTTGGGCAATGTGGTCTATTGGAGGGTGTCCCTGCCCATGGCAGGGGAGTTGGAACTAGATGATCTTTAAGGTCCCTTCCAACCCAAACCATTCTATGATTCTGTGGTTCTGTGATTGTTATGTCTGGTGACAAACTAGAGTCTGAAGCACCTCAAGGGAACAGATAAGTGAATCTGGGTCCTCCACACCCCTTGCGAGTGTTGTAGCTTCAAACCTACGTGGTGGGAAGGGAAGCTCTGCCATCTTGCCTTTTCTTCCTCACCTGAAAAGGGGGGTTTGTGAATGGTGCCTTAAGTGGGACTTTCCTTCCTAAAGCCTTGCTATTGTTAAAAATATCTGAAATGCAAAGGATGGGGAAATTTTTTTTTAAGCCGTTTTTAATCATTGTGTTTACACCTTAACTGCAAAGTCCCTCACTTGATGCAGCAGCAGCAGCCCCTACATTTTCTCCCTCGCTTCTGCAGAGCTCAGATGTAATGGATTGCCATGGGAAAAGGCCAGGGCTTCCTAAGTGCATGCTGCCTCACTTCTCTTCCCTGAGAGTGGCTCCCGCGGAGTTGGTAGCATTCGTCCTTCACCAATGCCTTGCTTGGATCAGTGTTTTCTTTTAACCTTGTCTGTCTTCAGAGACAGTTCTCTAGTTTACCGTAGATCTTGATTTACAGCATGAGACAGCAAGTGGTACACATAAGAATTGCTTATGTCTTGAAATACTTCAGCTCTTCTGAATCTGAAGCACAGATTCTGACTGATTTATGGTGTTATAGCTTATTGAAGCTGATGTAATACCACGAGTGGCTAATTCTTTCTGAAGCACACTACCTACAGTCTTTAGAAGGAAGCAAAAACTAGGATAAGTTACTTTATAATATTCGTATTTTCAACATTAGGTTTTTCTTCCAGTCTTCTTTCTAGTAGATCTGCACACTGAACTTGCAATTAAAATACCTATCCTGTGCTTACAAAATTACAGATGTTCCATCTTTATCCACCACACTATCTTATTACTCATCACCCCCATGACTTGGAGAGCACACAATATTTTAGGTGCAGTGGATTTCAGAGGCTCATAGGAGTGAGCAATGTACTGACAATCTGCCAAAAGTTAATTTATGCCGCCAACACTGCAGGACATTCTGCGTATAAAACCACTGGTACTGTCTCACAGAGGTAATTGCTGAGTGGCAATGGCTGTACTTTAATATGTACTGGCATCCACTTTTATTGAACGAACTCTTGAGAAGTGAGACTGGGACTATAACATCGTTGCTCAAACCTTTGTGTTGAGAGTGTGCAGCATTGTGGCAAAGTAGTCAGTTTTGCTCTCAGTTTTTCATTTCACTATCTACGATATGAGTATTCACACATCTCACTGTCTTGCAAACCTCCCCAATGAACTTAAAGAGATCTGAGCTTGCCACATCGAAGCAGAAAAAATGGCCATGTGAAGGAAAGTGTGTCAGCAGGTCACCCTTTGGTCCTCACAAGAACAGTGCGTGATGTAAAGCAGAGTTAATGCTGTGACCTTGGGGGAGGGTTGATAAAAATGGCAGTAAAAATTAAAGAATTCAGGGGTTCATGAAATGTTTAGCTAAAGGTCTCTCTTGTGGTGTTAATGTAGATATTTATTAAAACAACATTTGCCTGTTTAAAAAGCTTGGGACAAGTCCTGGTCTAATTCAGTTTAGGATGAGGTCCAAGAATCTTGAGTGATTTTCAGTATTGACTTCATGCTTCCTTAGGATTAAGCATCAAATCAAGGAAATTTCAAAGCAGTTTTTAGAATTCATTGTAGCTGCTTTATTACCTCTGTTCCATGAATGACACTGTTTGTTTCCTCCATGGTAGCTACTATTATTATAATAACATTAACCAGCAGAGACCTAGTCTGAGAATGCAAACAACAAAGCATCCTCTCAGGCTATCAGAAAATTATGAATATCAATAAATCCAAAATTTCACTAAGGAAAATATTGTTCTGTTAATAATAATGGCTAGAGCTTTTTTTACAAACTTTCAATTTACCTGAACATTATACAGAATGAAAAAACTGAGGGTATTTTTTCCTTGTTCCATCACTAGTCAACATCGGGTCTTAGAATTTGTTGTCTGGAAACTTTTCTGTTTCTATATCATATTTCTTGGTTTAATTAAATGAACTTGCAGTATTTCCTGTATTGCTCTGATGGGCAAGTTCTGTGGAGGCCTAGAAAGAATGGGATCCAAAGGCTGCACAAGAGCAGACACAGAGCGTCGACACTACTTCATACACTGGCAGCCACAGCCCTGGTTCAGGGATTGTCAGAGAAAAAGAGGGAAGGTGTCCAGCCAGTATTATCAGGCAGGGAAAACCTGAAATGCAAATCAATATGCTGCTTTGGGCACCAAATTGTTTCACCAACAAAGAGATTCCAGAAATGTTATGTTGAAAGGATTGCTAATGTAAAACCTGTAGGAAGGTAGGCTCAAACCAGTGGGTACTGAAGTGCGAGGTTTGAGCACGATTACTTAATGCAGGCATGGTGAGCTTTGAAACAGAACTGATTTATATCCTAGCAAGGCTTTAGGTTGAGATCGGTCATCTTAGGGAGAAAAAGAAAGAAGCTGGATGGATTTTCAGAATATTTTAAAAGATTCTCTTGATGCTGAGGGAGAGATTTCCTCCTATGAAAAACACATTTGAATTTAACTTTACATTCAGCTTATTTTTGGTGCAAGTTGTTTGTCTCCATTGGTCAGCAGCTCCCTTCAGGGGAAAACAAAACCAAAAAAACAACCCACAAAACTGTGAAGCCATTAGAAAGCCATGAGACCATCAAGTAGTACTGGTGACTGGGTCTTACAGAAAATTTATTTGAGGGAAGAATTGTATTAACTGCAGATCTGATGATTGTATCACAGTGTCTGGATGAGCAGAAGATGAGAAAGGTTTCCCTCCTGCTATCTTTAAGTGATTAGATAGTTGTTGCTGACTCAGATAAGTAAGTAAGTAAATAAATAAATAAAGTGTTCATGCAGTCAGTGCTGAATTAGTCTTACTGATTTGAAAACAAAAGACTTACTGCCCCATCTTACATTTTCTAAATCCCCATGACTGTAGCTTTGAGACAAAGAAAGAGTTTTATGCTTTGCCTCATATTAGCAATCTAGCTGTTGAGAGTTGAAAATACCAGGAAACAAGCAGCAGTGAAGCTTTCACATGCTGACTTCAAGGGAGTGTGCATAGCAGGCTCCATTAAACAAAGGACAGAGCCACTTTTATAACAAAGCAGAAAACAGGCCTGTATGTTACATTCAAGTTTCTAACAGCTACCAGGAGAATTCATGTGTTTTTATAGTACAACCTTCTCTTGCATTTAGTCCTTAAGATGACAGAATCATAAGCAGAAGTTGTTCTGCTGGACTGAGAAAAACCTTGGGAGATAAAGTCTTTAGAGGTAAAATGCGAGTATCACATAAATACGTACTTTCAGGGATGATTCTGTTGTTCTCGCAGAAACCTCTGTGGGCTCATGTCATCCAACACTCTGGAGATGCACTTTGGATGCTGCTTCCATGAGGTGTGCAGAACGCTCTGCCTTTAAAGCCTCCCCAATCGTCTTTTATGCTGCTGGTTTTATGGTTTGAAAAGTCATCCTGCAATCATTTCCTCTGCTGAGAGTATGGCTCAGGCTCATGAAAGAAAAAAAAGGATGGACAGACACACACATACACCCTTTCCCAGCTCAAAAAAGAAATCTCATAACAATAGCAAATAGTAAATTATATATATCTTATCTGGAGCTTATTTGAATATTAGATAGCTCTCAGTCTAACAAGTAGTTAACCAAAATTGAATTGTATCTGTAATTAAAACAGTTATACTAAACGTGAGTCAGCCAGCTGGCACTTACAACTTCCCCTCTCTTATACTACTCCCAAGAAATTAAAAAAAAAAAAAAGGCAAAGTTTTCCTTATGATAATGTTCGAAAATGAGGAGCTGCTTCTTTCAGAATACACTGCTCGTTTTATTCCAAACAAAGACTTCTAACTTTCCTCACTGTGTAAAAACAGAGCTTGAATTAGCTGCTCTAAAGAAGTGGGAGATGGGGCATCAAAGAGCCTTCTGTTCATTAAGATAAACACCGAATATGTGTTTCATGTTGGGTTTGGGTATAACATTCTGAATAGAGGATTAAGCAGTTGCTTCCCACAGTCTTAAACTATTGAGATGATGTGGGAGAAGGAGGAGAATAAAAGGATTTAAGCTATTATACAAAGAATTAGTGTTGAGAGAGTAAAAGGTCCCCCTATTACCCATTGAATTCTGCATGGATTTAGTAGTGTTGAGTGTGTAACATGGCTCTCCATTTTGGACACACAGAAAGTGCATAATTAACTTGCAAGAGTTCATCTAAAGTTTCAACCTGGACACTGATCTTGTGAGATGGACTGTTGCAACTTAATTATGAACTTTCAAACAAAACTATGTACTTTTCAACACACACACAGCCTCCCCCATAGTTTCGTAACTGAAATTCCCTCTCTATGTAATTCTTTTTGTTAGATCTTAACTTCAGAAAGAAGCCTGCTCTAATCTATGCATGGCAAGGTATTATTTTATTGGAAGTATAAATGGCACCTGGGGACACAATTTTTTCCCTTCTTGCTCACAAATGCAGTCACCTCGGTTGCAGAAAGGGTCATGGTCCACCCCACTTTGTGTTCCCCAAATCAATTTTTATTGCCTGTGTTTTATGGATCAAGTTGATTGGACTGTTGATGTGAGTCAGTGTGAATAAGGGGTTTGCAATCTGTCCATGTCTTATGCATTTTCTGTGAGTGTGGATGATGGATGGTTTTATGAATTTGCTGATAAGCTAGTTACAGTGTTTTATGTTGAGTTTTAATGAACTAGATTTGCTAATGGTTATGACCAATATTAGAATGCTGTTACATTAGAAAAGCTCCTTGCTGTTGACTCCAAGGCAGTGTTAATGTATTAATTTTAATGCTTAAGTTCCAGGAGGGGCTCTTATACCCTTAGTTCTGTTTTCAAAAGTAATGTTTAGCGCCTGTTAGCCACACTGTAAGCTCATTTTCATGTATTTTTATTTATATTCTGTTTGTTTAATCTTTAAGCTATCAATTGTAACTGCTTAGAAGTTACATAATTTTTTTCATATATTTTTTCCCATAGGCATCTGCTACTCCTCCTCACTCTGGGATACAGGCAGTAGCTAGATTTGGTCTGACTTAGGACAGCAGTTCTTATAATTCAGGGAAAAAGAAAACCACCAGGAACGTGTATATTTAATATTTGTGTTGATGAATGTAGGAGCTCCACCAGAGGACAAGTGATCAAGGTTTCTTATTAAGTTGATTATATTTTCTTCTCATTATTTGCTCTTCTAGTGTTGTATTTATAACATTTCAGGGTTGCACTTTGGGGGCAGGGGGTTTGATCATCATATGAAAATTTCATTTTCGTGTTTGCAATGTTTTGTTTGAAGCAGGATTGCTAAAAAATAGCGTGGTTAGAATACATTGTTTAATGTGGTTTTAAGCCAAAGCACTCAAATTTGCAAAGCAGCAAAGATCTGTGGAGCTACCATTATCAAGTTCACCATCAAGAGATGTTCTCTGGGAGAATAGCGCTAAGTAGGTGACAGACTTCAGTCAGAGACATTCAGTTCTATGCATAAAAGAACACCAAAAAAAGCTCAGAAATGAATCTTAATGTACACTTCTTGGAGGAAGTGAAGGAAGGACTCCAAATGTTTGACAGGATTTACAAGTTCCATGGCTTCATTAGCACATTGACTCACAGGTCCCACATGGTGATATGTCTTGTTTGGGATTTATTAGAAGGTGGCTACATCTTGGTTTCACTCCCTGATGATTGGTTTGCTGACATTTCAGCTCATCTTTTCTCTGCCTCATTGCCGTCTGTTAGGTAATGCTGAAGAATAATGAATCACATTGATCTTATTTCTTATCCAAAGATATGTGTGCGTTTGGATTTACTGGAGTAACAGAGAATTTGTTCACTTAAACCTCAGTTTTTGTGGGTTTTTCATAGCAAGTTAGAACAATAACTGTATATTTGATTTATGGCTCTCTTCCTTATCTCCAGTATTTAACTTCTCATAATAAAAGAGATGATAAGAAATGTATTTGAATGCAGATCACAGAAATTTCTGAGTACAGTCTGAAAACCTTAAGCACCAAAGCTTTCATTCTAGAGGCTCAATTTCAGTCTCTGCTTTATCTTAATCTCTTTATTCAAAATCTTTTATAGATGTGGACATACACCTATCTGTCTACAGTTCTTTCAGGAAGAACTAGCATTTGAACATTTGAGCTAATGAAATCCTCATCGTTTCAGAGAGGAGATTGTATGCCATTACATGTTTGCCATTTAGGTAATGCAAAACCAGGTCTATACTAACTCAAAAGCATTCTATACTGAATACTTATTGGACATCTGTATGTCTCATATTTCTCCAATCAGAGAAAATTCCACCAGAAAAATAAAATCTTACTGTATTTTGCATATAACAAGCAGAAAATAAGACATAGGTAAAGCAAATACAAGACGTTATCACCAGGCAAACCCAGCAGGGAATGTACAGTACTGTGATGACAGTTGCGCATAGTTTGAACGCACATAGTTTGAATCCTGTTGTAAATGTGAGATAACTTGCCCTTCTCTCCCACATGACTGAACTGTCCCACAGTCTTTGTGGATAGGTATATGCACCCATGCAATTCCTATGGAAGATCTGACATTGTAAATTTGTCTGCGGGTTATCCAGTGCACTGGCACTCTGAATTTTCCATCCTGGAGCAGCATCAGTTTCCATAACAATACCCAAATGGAAGTATAAGATGGGATGGTAGGTCTGAGATCGCACTAATCTGTCAGGATGCAGTGTACAAACATACATCAGCAATATGAGGTTTAACAGCATCTCTGCAGATTTACTAGAGTACGTTGTCAAGGAGTTTTGTACACAAAAATACAAGCTTTCTTTGTCAATCTTTTCTGCTCAATAACTTTGCCACTGCAAAAATATATGGCATTCATTGTGGCAACAAATAGTGTGAAAAATGAGGTGCTATTGGGAAGAAGAATGAATTAAATTATCATGTCTGGCTTAATGTAAAGTCAAAACATACACATGGGGACAAAGTAATAAGGGGCATATTAATCCACAGAAATGCAGGAGTTTCCCTTTTGACAGACAAGCCCTTACATTTCTACCATGGGAAGAAGTCAGTCATTAATGAGAGCATCCTTTGTGCTGAATGTTCCTAATACAGTGAATTATATTAGATATTAGACTTCAACTGGTGTCATTTAGACTACACCAGGTTCATTCTGATCCAAATTACAGAGTGTATAAATTGTTCTTCATTTCAAAATCATTTTTAGGAGCAATGAGATGAAATTCACCTTAATGAAGCAATGCAGTGATAAGGAATAAAATCCAGAAAGTGAGAGGGAGTCAGGGCACTTGAGTCCTTCCCAGCACCTTCTCAATATGAAGTACTGATGATTTTTCCAAGCTGTAAGTCTTCCAAAAGGCTTAAGATGTGCTACTTCTTTTATCCCCAAACAGGCAGCTAGGGAAGAGGCTCCACGTATTCACAGTTAAGGAACTGGGCATAAAACCAGAGTTTTGTATAGAGAGCAGATAAAATGCAGGAATGCAATAAGCTGATAAATACCAATTCAACTATAATATAGAAGATTACCTTCTCATTTAGCTTAGACAGGCTCAGTCAAGCAATGAGTTTTATTTTTGTCACCCCAAATATGAGACTAGATGCGGTAATGCAAGTCCTTAGATCATATTGGAGACCAAAGACTTGTTCTGGTTTTTATTTTCTCTTCCTTATATTCTTTTCCCTAGTGGGGAGAGGGAGATGAGGTAAGCACTGGATTTAAGCAGGATACAGTACAGATAATTTTGTTTAGCAAAATAAAAATAAATCACAACTCTTTGCTGAATATACCCCTTTTTCCGTCAGAACAAGCTTCAGATTGCTGGCATTTGTTTCACAGGGTTTTCTGTGACATCAGATCTAATCACAACCTATTCTGCTGCTTAAAAATATGGGACCCTGGCAACACGGCTTCCTCTCTCCAATCACGGGGCAGCAAAGCAACTGCAGGCTACTGCATTTGGATTTGTCAGAATAAATAATTAAGAGGCTCATCAGCAACTCACTAATGAACAAGGAAATGTGATTAAACAACTTTAAAAGAGAATTGCCAAAGACAATATAGAAATTATAGCAGGATGATTGCTGTGAATGAGAAGACTGAAATTTCTGAATAAGAGATTTCTTCAACAAGGCACAAGGACAGTAGTTTAATCTTCCATTAAAAGATTCTTGCCAATTTGGAAAAGCTCTGAATCAGGAGATTACAGACATCTCAGAAGCTGACAAGGCAGTCACTTCTCTTAAGACAGCTACTTTCTGGCAATTGCTGAGGAATAAATTACTTTTTTTTTTTTTTTTTTTCTTTTTTAAACTATTTCAAGACTCTTAACTTCTAGCAAACAATGACCAGGACATCTCTGACTAGGCAATCTTTTATTCTCAAAGTCTCTGAAAATACAAATCATCTTTCAGACCAAAATGTTCTAGAGATGCTTGCCAAGTTTACTATGCCTAATGTCTAGAAATTGTACTGATTAGCTTCTGGCAACATTCCTTGAAAGTGCTTTGTGTGTTAGTATCTCATTAAATATCGTATTCCTCTTTATTATTCTTTAGCACCAAAAAATGTACTTCCACCTTATATCTGATCTGTTTCTGTGCTTTTACTTTCTGCTCTCCTAACTTATCTAAAGGAGATAGCACATAATATAGAAACTTGAAGGAAAGTGAAATAACAGAATTCTGTATGTCAGGAGGAAGAGATCTTATTTTTTTCCTTTTTATATATCCATAAATGACATGGTCTTTTTACGAGTAAAGGCACAAAAGTCAACAGAGTACAAGATTTCTATCCAAGGGCGGTTATATCAGACTGTAGAAATTTCCAGATACTCAGATATAGAAATGATATGCACAGAAATGTGAGATTCATAGTTATACAGTTTTAAAAAAGAACACAAAAGAAAATGTCAAGCATCTTTTTAGTTACAGAAATGCTCATGTACCTCAAATAAGATACCAAACATTACAGAAAATACTCTGGGTCTAAAACCCAGGCAGAAAAATACTGTTCTACTTCAAGAGGCTTTTGAGGAAATCATTCTTTCCTCTTTTTTTTTTTTTTTCCCCCACATGAGGTAAGCCCACCATAGTGCAATGCAAGGTATGCATAATAGAAATCACTGTGGATTTTGAGCCAAAACTCCAGTTGTCTTGAGTGAAGATTTGATTGGGTTTAAACATGTTGTTAACCTTCAGGTATCTCCCTTCTTACAATACTTTGAGATAACATTGTTATCTTCTAATTGTCTTCCATAAAGATGAAAATTCCTAGGTTTTCAGTTTCTGCTTAGAAGATTACTTGTATTTTTCTTGTTCCATGTGATAAATTACTGTTTGATTAGAATGAGGATTAGGGTTATTCCTTTTCGAGTACCGTATTTATTGTCATACCCAGTTACTTGTCTTCTGTCAGCAGTTTATCACAGTGAATATCACAACCTACTTCTTCATTTCAGAGTACATATGTTCTTTGAATGAAATGGCTGGGTTTGTATCTGACACTTATGTTTTAGCTTCCTGCAGAGAATCAAAATATACCCGAAACCATAGGTGACCATGGTATATCATCCTATGGCATATCCTCAGAGCACAAGAATGAGAAGCCATTTCGATGGGGACATCTAACAGAGACACAACCTCCTCTCAGAAAGCAGAGATGTAGAAGGGGTCTCCATCTGTCAAGAAATCTCTGCAGTCTTCTTTTCCAAACTCCTCGGGGCGGGGGGGGGGGGGGGGGGGGGAAGGAAGCAAAGACAGATAACATATTTCCTCTTTATGCTTTTTCCAGGACAAGTTCTGTGAAAACTTCTTTGCAAAGCTTCTCTGGAGCAAATAGATTGCATGGGTTTAGTCAATGAGGCATTCACAATATCCTCTTTCTTTTTCTTCTGCAAAAGGAAGAGCAGACTTGGAGGAATATTTCTTCAATATTCAAGTAAATTCCTTGTAGACTAACACTTGTATTTTGTAAATTCATTTAGAATTTTATTATTTTTATTTTATCTTAGAGCAATTTGCATTCTGTGCTGTGCTAGAATTGATGCCTCATTCCCATGATCTCCAGAGCCAGATCTGGAGCAAAACTTGCTTTTGAAATTAATTGTGCCAGAACATCTTAGTGATATGTATAGGCTGAAACTATCAATGTCGTAATGCGCATGAATCCATTTCAGTGTAACTTTAGATTTCTACAGTAGATTAATTGTAGATAAATCCTTGGTGCAACAGTGCTTCTGAAGCTTTTGTATGAGGAAAGAAACTTCTGCAAATTGTGTATTCATTTAAAGGAACCCAAACCTACCAATTTTGTGCTAGTCACCTCCCAGCTACATCATTCTGAAAAATCATTGGTTTTTTACATTACCATAAAAATAAGGCATCTGACGTGTACATGCACTTTTCTTTTGTAGGTGGAATGGAGAAAATAAAACAGCATACCTTTGCATTAGCTCACTACACCTATACCATGCTGTCTACCTTAAAATATGCCAATGGGGCTCCTGTAGTACGTATTTACAGTGATACAGATTTCAGCAATCCTGATGTCCAGGGTCCAATCATTAATTTTAACGTGCTCGATGAAAATGGAGAGGTGATTGGCTTTTCACAGGTATGGTTTTCTCTTGTGTTAACTGAGTGTTATGTTTATATTTTAAGCATATTCACAATGAGTTCTTTATCCTAAAGGAAATATTTTGTCCATAGTGATCCCTTTTGAGGTTTTGGTTTTGTTTCTTTGTAGCTCTGTACTATATATTCACACCATTTTTAAAGCAGTAGAAAGAGAATCCAATAAATAGTGCTAGTACAATGCAAAGTACATAATAGCAAAAGTGAATAACTTACAGATTTAGTACTCTACACATAGGAAGTTTGAAACTGGGCTGTTTCAACAGGATGTATTAACTAGGCATTTCGATTTCTTGTTGACTTTCTTATCTAGAGCGCTGAATATTGAGAACTGAAGAGCAAGTCTAGAAAAGTTGATATAAAAGACTGCCTTGGAGCTTTGACATACAAGTAAAATCAGTAAAATATTGCAGTCACCCATGAAAGAGTTTTCTCTTTTTCCTTTGGTTCTAATAATTACATTCTTGTAATATTCCTAAGGAAGCATTGACTAAAGTTGAATGATCAGTGTACGGAGTGAGATTGAAGCTCAAACAGTCCTTAAATGCTGTCTGTCTCAACAGCTTTCTCTAGGCTTTATCCATCAGGTAGTATACCTCAGTATGAGTGTCTGTAAGATGAAACTTTGCAAAACATTCCTACCTTCAGTAGAAAGGTAATAGTGTATGACCATAATCGTGTATGACCGTGCACTGTGTAGGCAGTGGGTGGTGTAGGGCAACGTAGCTCACTTGTTCATCATCAGAAGTCAGAAAAAACAGTGCTCTAATTTTGCTTAATTCTTCTGTTTTTCATTGGCTGATGATTGAATAAGCCCACAAGTCAAGTTCAAGTGTCCGCCCTTGACTTTTTTTAAAAGCTGTCAATAACTGGCACCAGCTGTCTCAGCGACTACCTCCCTCTGCCAGCAGCAGTGGCAGAGCTGCATTGCTCTTGGAAGCTGATAATTCTGTACCATTAGGGAGAGCGGCAGTGCTGCAAAAGGCGTTCCTTGGCACTCCTCTGCTGGAGAGAAGAGTGGGATAACGAGGGGAATACGGAGACGTGTACAAGAATACAAGAGGAGAGCCATATATACACAAGGGAGAAGGGAAGTGCAGCAGTTACTTAGTAGCCTGTCAATATGGAGTTTTGCAACTTTTTTAGGGGACTTTACCACACTGATGAACATGGGATGGTCAAGCGTATAGTACAGGAGAAACTCTTCTTCCTATACATCTTTTTTTGGGGGGGTATTGTATGAAACAGTTTCAAAGATTCACCACATTTCTTTTCAAAGAATTCCACATTTTAGGAGTGAATTAGCCATTTAGACAGTCTTGAATATGTGCTGCAATGTTCAGAAAAGGCTGGAGATACTAACACAGTTGGATTGGTAAAAACACTCCGCAAACACGGTGAGGTTGCTTCTGTCCTTTGGTTACAACCAAAACCTGCTTATTCTTTATGATTACAAAGAAAATACATACAGTAGAGAGTAAGCTTCATCAAAATGACAATATAATCTCATCTTCATACCTCTATGCATGCCAAAAATTAGATAGGTTTGTTCAAATCAAAGTTAAATCCAATACTTATGTTAATGGTTTAGAAATCATGTCCTCTAGTTTGGTCATGTCTGTAATCTGTATGTTCATGTGAAATCACTGGTCAGTCTCCAAATGCAATCTAGTGGAGTCAGGAGATCACAGTTTCAGAAGGCTCCCACAAAACATTTTGGGGAATGTTACATTAAAGGGAAATTGGATGACATTTTTGTCTGACATACCTACTACTAGTGGACACCAATTAATGACTCACGTTGTATTTCAGCTAGTATATTAAAAGAGAAATGACAGAATGTCCTATTCCTTTATGGATGATATCCCATCTATAATTAATTACTTAAAACCAGACATCCAACCAGTTCTATGTGTCTTTCTGACAGGCAATTGTTATGTGCCCATTGCCTCTTAGAGGTCACAGTGTGGCTGGACATTAGCATTCGGTAGCCTAAAAAGGACAATCTGACTAACTGATTCCAGAGAAAGTATTATGACGAGGTTTGGAGCAGTTTATTCAGAATATTTGAGATTGGCAAGAAAGACTTCATAAGTTGACAGTGTCTTCAGAGGATACCAAGCTTACATTTAAGCCTCAAGATTTACATAATTTACATGATATTCAAAACTCTGAAGTAAGTCCAAGATATTTAGGATGTGAAAGGCGTGTAGTGAAATACATGACATTTAACACTGCCACTGAAGAATGAAAGCAGGGAAAAGATGATGTCTTTCATCTGTGTAGCATTTGGGAGGAAAGCTGTTCCTACCTGCTTCTATTATTGAAATCCATTTCTCACTGTTATCAGAGTTTAATTACCAGAGCTAACAAGATTGTGCCGCTAAACACAAACATGCTTGAATTACATACATAGGGTCAATTGCACCAGTAGGAAATAGCCACAATCTCAGGTTCATCCTTGAGTAAAACCTTCATTGCAGCACTCAAGATCAAATGAAGGCATTTCACTGAAGTGAGACACACAAATGAGACCATACCATGATTGCACTCTCAGGGATGGCAGCATTTTTGACAGCCTTCTGTCCCAGTATATATGATATAGAAGACTTGGATGTTAACAAGTGATAAGATGGGAGTGAAATAATTATGGAAGTTGAATTGCTATTGCTTTTTCATTTAAATGTCTCTTTGTGATTGTTGAAGGGTATCACTGTTTTAGAGTATTATATTTGGAATGAACTTGCTTTGTATACTGTATGTATCATTGGTTTAATTGACAGTTTAATTACTGGTTTAGCTATTTTACTCTAAATGGTAATTAAAACAATTAAAGAAGAGGGATTTGCAGGCTCCAAACACCAATAGTCACTCAAAAGCTTTGTTTTTTCTTCAGATTTTTCATGACACGTTTCTTTACCTAGGGATAAAACTACTACAGTTTTGAAATCTCCATAAACCTCTTGTCTTTGGGCACTAAAACTACATTAAATTTCCTCCTTTGAGCTGCAGCAAATACTTCCCATGAAAATTATTTCCTTCAGTACAGCTGTCTTGTAGACTACTATTGGTAGTAACTTGTTCTTGAAATGCGTAGGGAGGATACCTGTATGCTTTTAACACGTTGCCTATCCTCTGCAGTAGCACGTCTGCCATTTTATGTTATGTGTTTATTTGCACTGCGAGCACCAAAAAGCCCCAGTTATGAGCAGGGGTTAAAATATGATTAGTACTTGACAAGTCCAGCACATAAAGATGGCCTTTATGCCAAACAGCTTCTTCATGTATACTTGTCTAGTTAGAACAGATAATTCTCTAGCATTGTAGTTTTTGCTATTAATGTAGTGTGGACAGATGACAGGCTGGTGATTTTGAAAGGTGAGAAGGTGCAGGGGTAGAGACGGAGGACCTCTGCTAAGTCAGTGGCGCAGGATGGAAGCAGCAGAGTTGACATTAATGCAGCAACCTGTCAATCTTCTGCTTCCTTATGAGACCACGAGGAAAAGAAGCAATTAGCCCTAGATATTAAGGTGGATTTGTGATGTCACAAAAATAGGGTTACGTGTATGCTCGGTGCTGAGCTAATACTGCAGACTCTTCACACAGAGAATCACCATTGGCTCATTTATTAATAGGGGATATCTGTAGTCTTCAGCATGTATGAATGCTGTGTGTTTATACATCCCCAAGTCCTTCCAATCTCTGAAGCACTGTTTGACAGCAACGACTCAGCTTCAGTTTGCATATCCTTGCCATCTTTTTTATCAAAAGCTTGCATATGACTCTATGAGGTTCAAGCCTGGTTTGAATGCCAATGAGGAGATGGAACAGCTGTAAGGGAACGACTTTGATTTGAAACAACAATCATACACAGAAAAAAGAGAATTTCTTATAAATCAAGTCAAAGTGCAAAGTTGTATGTTCCCTTCCATTTGCAGATTTGAAAAAAATCACCAGCTCTGCTGTGAGGGACCTTTTGTGCTAGTATTATTTAAAGTTTTTCTCTTTGTTCTGATCGGGAGAAGAGACCTGTGAAATGTTCTTAGTACATTCAATAGGCAATGGCAGAGTAATTTTATAATCCTTTCACATTTCATTCTGTAAAGTTAGTTTGGAAGCTGAAAGAGGGGAAAGGGGTAAGAGGCAGAGATGGGCACTCCTTCCAGTTCAGTGTTTTCTGACCTCAGTGAAAAATAGCACTTCCCTTAAAAAAGTTTTTCTTTTTTCACTCTGGACTTCCCAGACGATTTTTTTGCTCTTGTGTGTTATGGGCTTAAAAAAGTGAACCAATCATCATGGCTGTCTTTTGAAAAATGGCCATCGTTTCAGCTGTGGATTGGCAGCTCCCTTTCCAACTCTGCTTTTTCACACTGCCTCTTTTGCTGGGAGCCTTAAGGTAAACAGAAGTAGCTTGCCATGATTGTCTCACCTGCAAAAGTTCCCTTGGTATCCATATATGCTTGCCATGCCTCCTAAAAATCCTGTCAGGAAGGGAATAAGCATCAGTCCATTAGCAGTCTCAGCCTTCTTGCTTCCCACTTCACACTTGTATGTGATAGACAAACTGCTATAACAGGAATCAGCTGCCAAAGATAGAGAATGTAAACATTTTGGTTTGCCTAAGGAAGGCTCTTCTGTAGTGTTGCATAAGGATGAGTTTTGCCTCTCAAGACTGAGAACGCTGCTCAGATAGATTATGATCGGTTTTGTCTAGGAGCCTCCATTACCATGTCCTGGCTCATTCTCATCAACCCAGACAGAGTGAAGGGAGGTCTAGACTTTGAACTTATCTTTCTTTATCCTTTTCTCAAGGGAAAAAAAAAAAAAAACAAACCCAAAAACTATTAGCATCTCCCAGCAGATAACTTCCAGTGTGTGTCCCTTCAGCACAAATCTATAATGCAATTTGATGACTGCTTTTATTATGGCATCTTCCCACTGTCTCACCCAAATTTGTTCTATCTCAGCCTCCCTTGAGTTACTGTAAAGATAGACTCAATGACCCACTGTTGGGTTTTTTCTCCTTTCCTGCCTTTATTTTGTATCATTCTGAAGTGAAAACCAAGGTCCTCCATCAGAATGCATGGGCCCAAATCACTTACATGTAAGAACAGCCACACAGGATCTCACCGTGTCACCTTTCCTACCCTGGTAGCCTCTTTCTGCCAGTGTTCACATGTTACCAATATAAGAAGAGGACAAAATCAGAATGAGACTCACCCAAGAAACAAAACAAATTTTGTTTTCTTTTTAACCCCGTGTATTTTTCTTCATCCAAAGCATCCTATGGCAATGAATTGTCTTTTAAATGGCTTAGCAGTCAAGCCAAATTCATCCCTGTGGTTTGAGAAGATATGGAGGGGAAAAATTGATCTTAGGATTGCAGAGATTATGAGAGGTTACCCATCATCATTGTGTGCCAAGATAGGATAATCTTTACCTGAACCTTTCCACAGCCTCTGGAAGCAGCTCGTTCTGGAACTTAGCTATATTCACTACTACGAAATATTTCCTAATGATTAAACTAAATTTTCCACAGTGCAGCTGAAGTCCATCATTACATGGATTCAGCAAAGAAGGAGAGACCCATCTGGGCAGTAAAGCAGAAAAAATGGAGATTCCAGCCATGAGAGGCAGAGGGGAGTTGGACAAGCAGTCTGACATGGTGTTGTATAGGAGAAATGTGACCGGGGAAGAGACAGAGCAATATAAGCAGATAGAAGTTATTCTGTCTGATTGCATTTGAACAGGTCTGCAAACAGAAGTAACATGGGACAAAGTGGTGCAAGGCAGGATGGAAAATGCACATAAAAGTAGTTGCTCAAGGTAAATAAAATGGCAATAGCCAATTCTGGAAGCACCTTCGTACTGCAAGTGCACTTTCTTTGCTTTGGTTTCACAATGTTCTCTTTCAGGAGCTTCCTTTTCCTTCAATTTATTATTATGTTTTAATAAATTGCTTAGCTGGACCTAGATTAGTAGCCAGGACCTGGCAATGGCCAGATGAAATCCCCTCCTTCTGCTGTAATCTTTCAGTGTCACCTTGAGGGATTCGAAGTCTGTCTTCCCCACTTGTTCTAACCTCAAAGGAGTGGAGAGGAAATATGTTAAATACTGGCAAATCCTCAGATATCAAGTGGCGGATACATCTGTATATACACACAGCTGGTTGAATACATATTCATATCACTACTTGTCGTTACATGGTAAAAGGGACCATGCAATACCTGAAGTGGGTAGATTTCTTGAAATATTTGCTGTTTGTGTCTTAGTTGGGACTTTCTGTTTCACTGGTAGATTAGCTCCAGCGCACTGTACATCTGGTATATAGGTACAGAATTAGAGCAATGACAACATGTGAATTAGAGGAGTGGAAAAAAAGAGGAGCTACAACAATTCACATGATCAGGAAGATGTTACCAGGTCAATTTGATCAGACTACTGACCGTAGCCTGGTAGTAGATATCAGTGCTTGTCTGGAAAGTCATACCATGTCCTTACAGGAGAAAGTGGGTTGCTGTTAAGCAACGAGGAGGGATAATTTCTAGTTTATTTAATCTATGTGAAATAAATCTTCATAGAAAGTTATTAAGCAAGAGATCTTTGTTGTTCTTCAGACTTTAATCTTTTTATGGTTTTTTCCATCTGTTACTCTTTTTACTTCTGTATAAAACAATCATTCAGTTCTGCAGGTGGAAAAGTGCAGTATTTTTTCATCTGGGCCCTAGAAAATGGAAATCCAGCATTTGTTAATTCCAGCTAAGAACGTCTTTGCAGAGATGGTCAAATGACTCTGAGGTAGTTACGCTAATGCTTTTAGAAGCATAACCACTCATTATATTAATTTTGATGACTCAGGGAAAGAAAAGTGTTCTTAACTTGCCTAATGGGATTTTTGGCCATCTTCCCAATAGCTACCTAAAAATTGCTGGGGTGATTGCTCACTATTGATTTTAGCTATGGATTTAGCCATTGATTTCAGGAAGCCAGGGACGGCAGATGGACCAGCGCAATAGAATGCAAACAGGATTACAAGGAGAAAAAGATTGTTGTGAAGATTCTTGTTGAACGTCCACTAATTTCCTTGGTTTCAATTAGTATCCAATTGCGCTGTGGATGTCTCATAAGCAGGGAGATAGCAGCAATGCAGCAAACCACACTGGCTTGTCAATAAATGGCACCTTGTAACTTCAAACTGGCAAGAAATGTCATTACAATCTGAATCTTTGCTTACATTTGGTTACATGGCACTGGGCTCTCAAAGACAGCCCTTACAACAATACAGGAGCTTGCAATACAGGAGGCAATTTCATTGATCTAGGTAAGGGATCACTGACTGAGCGTAAGGAGATGCTGTACTTGAGAGACTCGGTGTGATAAATGCAAACCTAGTTAGGAGGTAATGAAGCTCTCTTCTTGCTGAGGAAGTAGTGGCAGAGTACAGGCTGAGTTGCTTTCTGTAATATCTCATTGTGGGGGGGGACAAAGATGCTTGTGAAATAGTATGCTTGAAATTGCCTACTATTAAACTGTTCATCAGAGCTCCTCAAGGTTGGAAAGCTTCATGAAAGCCTAGTCTGAAGGTGTTGCCTGACACTGTTTCTCTGGAGTGCCCTTGCATGTTGCTAAGGAAACTGGAGAGGAGATCAAAGAAAGATGCTCGTAGTTGTTCAGATGAAAGAATCTCAGATGAATGAGGGAAGCTAAATATTTTCTGTTTAGTAACAGGGCCAAACGGTGGCTCTAAACTACAGACCTTGTTACACAGGGGAGAAACGTGAAAAGAAAACATGTGGTAGTAGCAAAAGGACTGCACTTTTGACAGCCTCTGCTGGATTCCTTTTTTCTTCATCTTGGTAAAGGCAGATCAGGTGCCTTTGAATGCATGCAGTGTCCAGTTTCAGTCCGCCATCTGAATCCTTCAAAGACAAAGAAAGCCTGGCTCCACCTTCTCTATTATCTTGCTTGCATCTTCCTGCCCCCCACCCCTACCCCTCCACCACCCACCAAATCCAGTATAGGACACTGTATGGCCATAATTAAAGTAACATTTCAACACAGTCCATCATGGCATTTTAACCCCACAATTTCCCTGTGATCTATTATCCTCATTTTCAGGGGATAAATACAGACAAAAGAAGATTTAAGTGATTTAACGGAAAGAGGAAAGATGGAGAGGGTTTCGGCTGGGACATGAATTAAATCTATGTCGCTAGACTTTCAGTATCATGCACTGCACCTTTTTATTCGTAGGCATTGTTTCCACTTGTATTAGTCTGATACATTCCCCTTTATCCCTTCTTGATAGGAGTTACAGCTTAGTCTTCTGTGTTGTTTGCCTCTGCCTTCTGCTTCTCTGACTAGTAGTAGTCTGACCCAAAGCCTTCAGCCTACAAAATAGCCAGAGATGCTCAATGGGCTGTAAGATACAGACCTTTTCCTATGACTCACAAGGGAATGCTCTGTTGAAGCCAGAGTTAGGAAGCCACAGAGGGCTTGGGCTCCTTTGCTTTGCTTTTCTTTCTGGAATCCGTCCTTTCCCTGATGTCATTGTATCAAACCAGATTTTCATTGTTAATGAATGCAGTTTAAAAAAAAAAAAAAAAGAGAAAATGCAAGATACCTGTGGCCACCAAGATGCCAAATCAAAGAAAACCAAGGTGTTTAGCCTATTCATCAGCCTACTCAGTTTCAAATAGCTGGATCTTGAACTCATGAAATTTATATACGTTCCAAATAAATCCATTCCCTAATTCGCAGTATGTACTACAGGGAAGAAAAAAGCAATTGGAAAAATTGTGAGGTCATCCATTAACAATCAAGACTGTGTTTCACTTCTTCCTTATAGCCACCTCATCCCCAAAGTATCTTCTAGCTTCTGGATTGCAGAAATGTAAAATTATTGTTATCCTTTAAGCATGGAGGAACTGCAGTTTGCTATGTATCTTCTAAGTGAGAATTCCTGCAGAATGGCAACCCACATATTACGAATTATGCTGATGTTTCCAGCCTGCTTCTCTCTCATGCAATCTTACCTGCTATTTGACTGTCTTTGAAACTAGCAGAGAATATTATCACATCGACTGCAATGTTCCTGATAAGCTAGCATTTCCACTATCAAGACACAGAGTTTGACAATTTCAGTAAATTTCAGTATCTCTGTCTAATACTTCACTGCCTCCTACCAAGGGATTTTGGTCAGAGTGAGTGTTGAATGGGTGTAGATTGAAGAGAGATTTACATCCACTCTCCAATTAATTTAAAGCATTGTCAACAACTAGAGACGCAATAAGGAGAGTATCAGATTCATCAATACTGTGGGAACCTGCCCACATAGAAATTCTTTCCCTGGAACGGGAAAAAATACCTCTGTTGCAGTTAAACCAGTTCAATGATACTCAGCTAAAATGCTTTTTTCCCCCTACTAAATGATTTGGAAACAAGTACTGATTTTTTTTTCTTCTGACCTACTTCTTATTAAATTGTATTAAACAAGATTAACTATGCATTTGCATCAGCGACAACATTTCACAGTCAAATGCTGGATGACAGAAAGAGCTAGCTTACTTTCTCCACAATTCCATGCCAGGAATCAGTGAATTAATTTACTAGTGGATGTAGAGAACAGTGTCATGAAGCCTGTTTTATAACCAGCCATCAGTGCTGTGCAGTGAAATTCTTGTAATGAGCAAATCCATCAGACAAACTGCTCTGAAATTTGGGCATTGTAGAAAGCAGAATGAGAAGTCCCAATCACAATTCCTGAAGGACAGTACCTGCCAGTATTGACTTATATGATTTTTTTTTTTTCAGGACACTTCATGATCTATTATAAAAACTTCTTTTATTCATGTGAATAATTCTTGTGATACTCAATAAAATAACTCGCACAAATAAGAAGTACTTGCTTGAGTAAGAGCTACAGAATTGGATCCCATGGGAATGACTTCAGCAGGAGTGCCTAAAGAATCCATCATTCTTAGTGAAAATCTTGGACTTAGTTGATTAGAAATAACACAAAATTACATGCTATTTGTAAATCTTTACTATCACTTAGTATGTATCTATCTACAGTAAGCATCATTCTCAGATTTATTTCAATGGAGCCTGAAGCCAGAGAAAAGCTTACACCTTTCAGCTGACCACCACAGAGGCCCTGAAGTGAATGGTTAGCAGAAGTCAGTCATTTAGCAAAGGCGGAGAAGTCACCGCTGCAGCTGCGTGACACAGAATGGGAAATCAGAATGCCCCAGAATCTCATTTCTTTGCAGAGCTGTCCAGCTGATGAGTGGGAACCAAAATACCAGACAGCCAACAGGGGTCTATTGTAGGGCAATGCATTAAAACCAGGGGGGGAAAAACCCTCTACACATCAGTATTTTTTATATATATAAAAAAAAAAATTCTGATAGTCTTTATCAGATAGAGCAGTATGAAAAAAACCGTAAATGTGAGCATTTGGTCAATCTAGCAACACTAAAGGAAGGCTTACAGAGGAAGGCAGCTGTGCTTAAAACAGAAATTTTCTCTGAAAAAACTATTTTAAAAATTGATTTAGATGAACTTCATTCATGTGTGTTTATTAAACTTGAAGACTGTGGCCTGGAAGTGTGAAAAGTACCTTTTGCTTGTCAAAAATCAAGACTGTCTGACATCAGAAGTGTTGGGGTGTGAAGCAACCTACAGGGCCTGGCCCTCAGTGAAGAGCTTCAGAAAAAGTAATGAATGCAAAGGGGATCTGAGGGACAGAAGGGAGTGCAAGATGTCATGATGGCTTAATTACCATGTCCTCACTGACTGAAATCAGTAAAAATGCTGCAAGATTTCTGCATGTGTTTTGCAGTTTAATTGTAGTCTTTAAGCTCTGAAAGACCAAGGCACAATAGTTCCAAATATCAGGCCCAGGGAATCACCAAAACTGACAATGTGAGTACATTAAGCTGTGTACTTACCATTAGTACCATTCATGCTTCTGTGCCTTCATTGATGAACATATTCCTGGCTCCCAAAAGTCGGCTGTCGCTGTTACAGACAGAGCTGCAAGTGGCGCTCTGCATTTCATAACCCTGAGCTCCATACCCATTATTGCTCCTTATGGCAATTTTAAAGATGTGCTTTATTTAAATAAGCTTTTCTTCGTCGAAATAACTGTAACAGATGTTTTATGTTCTATTTGTTTTGCTATGTGGTAACACTGCAGAGAGAGATTAAAATAACTCCCCAAGTAGCATATTTCTTGGGTAAAACTAAACAAGAAGAAATCGAAGCATATGTCCAAGGGAAAGTCACGCATGCATTCAAGGGACAGATAGATTGGCAGTGCTGCCTCTACTGATTCTTTACATGGTGTCATTGTTTGCAATGAAAAGTGTGCATCACATTCCAGAGATCGCCGGGGCACCTGTGTGTTACCACATTGGCGATAATGGAGTTCGATTAATATTAAAGCTACGGCTAACTTATCTTTGTTCTCTTGAACCATAATTCCCTATATTCCTCTAACATTCATACATTTTTATGTATCAATAATTTTGCCTACTGTACAGGTTAATTTATATCACAATTAAAAGTGTTATTGGAGAAGGGTATTGGGTCACAAGGCTAGAATGAAATTACTGTTCATTAAAGAACAGTAATAATTTATTTGACAAAATCAAAAAGATTTTTAAAAAATTCTTGTCAGCAATTCCTTGAAGTTGGATCATGGAAACTTCATTACACTGCATACACTTTGGTAAGCAAGACTGCCCCAGCAATGTTAATAATAATAATAATAATAATAAATGGTTTAAAGCTTTTTGTATACTGAGCAAATAAGCCTAAACAGTACCTGTCATGATTTTTGCCTTGCTTGTCATCATTAACGGAACGATAGATCCACCCATGAGTCACTAGCACCATGACAAACCGTGTTATGCCAGGATGACAACTTTTCTCATCTAAATGAAAAAAGAAGTCAAGAAAATGTCACTGTTCCCAGATTGAAGTCTTCTGACAAAACAAAGCTAATGACACTACAACAGTCTTTCTCAACAGATGCCTTTTACTCTAACTTTGATTTGAGAAACATGCTTTGAACACAGGATATTCTCCAAGGCATTAATCATGAATAGGGATCTTGAGACTGATTCTATTCTCTGCTTTCCAAGTCTGGATACATGGAGGTTTTTTGGTTGTATCTCCATTTGAGAACAGAACCATTTTGAACCAAACTGGTGGGGCAGAACATATTTAAGTGTGAACTTGAGAACTTGTGCACTACGATGATGTAGGATTTCTTCTTCCTATACAGCACATTTTTATGCGGAGTACCTTGTGCCCCACGTATGAAAAAAAAAAATAATGTAATGCTGTTTGAACTGCTTTTAGCAGAGCTAAACACTACTTAGGTTGAATTATTTCAGCCTGGAGTAAGCTCTAACAGAGGGCTTGGTTTTTAAAGCTGCTGAGATAGCAAAGTTAAAGGTACATGGTATCTCACACAGTTAAACTCAGAGATCACAGATTCACAGAGTGGTAGGGGTTGGAAGGGACCTCTGGACATCGTCTTGTCCAACCCCCTGCTAAATCAAGAGCACCTAGAGCATGTTGCACAGGATCACGTCCAGGTGGGTTTGCAATATCT
The DNA here is from genome assembly GCF_011004875.1 of Balearica regulorum gibbericeps. Classification (NCBI taxonomy): domain Eukaryota; kingdom Metazoa; phylum Chordata; class Aves; order Gruiformes; family Gruidae; genus Balearica; species Balearica regulorum. Next base: position 72,039,827 of record NC_046185.1, read on the forward strand.
CCAGAGCGGTGTCAGAAGATAGGCTAACATTAGAAGACTGATGATGTCGGAAGGTAGGAGACAGAAGATAGGCTGAATTATACCAGAAATCATTTGCTACATATATTGGGCTATTATCCTATACAAAGAGAATTTATGTTAAAAAAAATAAAAGCTAATAGAGATGAAGCCAGCTAGAAAAGCTAGGCTGAATGTTTACATTGATACCTCGGGCAGCTAAAGCATGAGCTGACAGTTAGGAAAGTGTTTAGTTTGAGATGGTTGACACTTCCATTCCTGCACCTTTAGACTGAGCTGCCGCTCTGCGCGTAGCTGATCCTGAGCTCCCTGCGAGTAGGACTGTGTCACTGGTATGGCGGGGTCCTCTCTGTCTGCAGCGTGGTTATTCTCAGAGCTCTCAGCTCTCCGTTTTGCAGAAAAGGAGCAAAAGAGAGATTAATGCAGCCTGTGTGAGATTGTTCTGGAAGTCTGTGGTAGAGATAGGATGTGCCAGGTTTCATGCTATCTTTCTGACCATTTGACTGTCCTTTTTCCCAGTCATGACCAGGAATGTTCATCATTTGTTGTCAAAGAAATAACTGGCGGTAGCTATACCTGCTCAGCTAACCTTACCAGCTGCTGTTGTTGCTTCTTGAAATCAACATAAAGTGTTTTCAGATCCCTGCAGTGTGCTTCCATGGTTTCTTAGCTGTGCTAAGAGGATCCCTGTGGTGTGCTTCCATTGTTTCTTAGCTGTGCTATGAAACCCCAACAATCCATATCTCTTCTCTGCAGTGCCATCCTGCCAGTGCCGTCCTCTCAGTGCAGGCACATATGCGTCTCCTTCCGAGGCACATATAGACATGTGCGTCTGTTCTCTTTGCACTTCTTTTTCATTCCTTCAGATAATTTTTTCATGCCAGTTTGTCATCAAGTATTGTATTTCTGCCCATTCATAATTTAGTGGGCAATAAGGAAATGGCATAACACAGAACAGCACAGCACAAGGAAAAAGTACACCAGGGAGTCGGTGGACTGGGTGGTCATATGTGGAAGACTTAAGGAGGTATTCCAGTTTAGTCCCTGCCCTGCCAGATGTTATTGCTTACTAGGGGAATGATTCTTCAAGCACCAAAATCCCACAGATACAGTCAGTTTCTATAATGAGGTCTTGCAGTTTCAGATCCTTGGAGAACAAGGTTTCCTTCAGGTAACTGAAGAGGTGCCCCAGGCCTCTCCTCAAGCTCTGCAGATGCAGTTCTAGGTGATGGTTCTGCAGAGACACTGAATGAACTTGACTGCAGGCCTGTAATTAGGACTACTGGTGTGAATGAGCCTGTTCACAGATTTAAAATTGAACACATATACCATCATTAACAGGATCAGGACCTGAACTGATATAGGGGTGGGGGGATGTGGGGGGGTGGGGGGGTGAGTGTGTGTGGTCTGTTCTGCTTCCTCCACTGTTTTCTTTCACCTGAAAAATCCTAAATGTGTATGGGAATGTTAAAAGCCACAGTAAGTTCTTACTAATTGAGAGAAGTAATTTACCTCCAATTGAATTGTACCTTTGAAACATTGTATGTTGTTTACCACAACTTTCAAATGTCTATTTTTCATTCTTCTCCTATGTCTTATCTCCTGCTGAATCGGAAAGGTGGACAAGATGGCCAGTCTCTACAACATACATGTCCGCACAGGTTGCTTCTGTAACACAGGAGCCTGCCAGATGCATTTGGGTATAAGCAATGAGGACATCCAAAGGAACCTGCAGGTTAGATTCTGAATGAGATTACATGATATATTGACCATGGAAAATACCTGGATTCAGTGACCCAGGAGACATCTTCTGGCTATCAGTTCTGAATTTCCTGAGGATGGGAGGTCTGAAAGGGAGAAGAAAATCTGGCTCTGTATCAAAAAACTCCCTAAGTACTTAAAAGCTAAAGTAAGTGTGTCATGTCCTGTGGTTTTGAGTCTCTGGGACTTTAAGAATGAAGGTAAATTTGATTTGCTTTCTCTGATCTTTCAACTCAATTGCCATGTTAAATAACTAAATGAACTGAAATTCAGTTCATTGAAATAGGGTGTTCAAACAAAATCATTTGATGCACCCAAAGCAGTATGTGTTGCTTGGTTTTATTTCATTGGAAAATACGAAATTCTGGCTTCTTGTTCTGATTTGGAATTACATTGAATCCAGACTTCCTGCAGAACAAAAGTTCCTGGACAATTCATCTCATGTTGTTCTTTAAGTATCCTTAGTTGTACTTAATATTGTTCAAGTATTACAGACCTATTGCTGTTGGATGTTACAGTTTAAAAGGCATATACAAATTGGACAAGAAACAATAAATGAGAATACACAGTGAATCTCAGAGAGTGAAGTACATTTAGATGACATCTACCTAGATTACTGGTTTGTTAGACTGTTAGAACATGAATGTAAAGACTGTTTTCTAGATGACTAATATTTTCCACAAATCATCATCAAAAGATGTGTAGCAGGATGTATTACAACAGAGTGGAGGAAGGCTTCATGTCTGCATATTTGTCAGAGTTTGAAATTACAGTAAATTAATACAGAACAATCCAAAATTTTACTAATGGTATTCTTCAAAAGATAAAAATTATAATGGCTGTATAGATATTATAGCTCCTTTGTAATTTCAGAGACATTTAGATAGCTTTTGCAAATGTATTTATATCCAAGACAGATAGCACAAGTTCTTAAAGGGGCAGAGCTCTTTAATACCTTCCTTGGCAAAACGCTGCTTGGATTTAACATAGAAAGCTCCATGTCCATAGTCTCCTCATGCATAATCTGTCTAAGAGCAGGTGAGTGATGCTCGCATTTTTGAGGGGGAGCAGGTTCCCCAGGATACTCTGAGAAAGGAATCAAAGGTCTACCCTTCTGCTGAAGTGCAAAATACCAAATGACCACCTGCAATGCCCTTGGATGGCTTCTTAAAGGTCTGTGTCATGTTAATAAAGCCGAACATTTAAATGGCGATAGGCCAAACGCAAACTTACAAAGAGACACTTAATCTGCCAAAAGTAGTATTATGAGGTGGTGCAGTCAAGCAGTCATTATTTTGGGACAATCTCATCAGTCCTTTGAGAAGGATCTGGATGAGTTATTGACAGCATTCCTGTGTAGGGGAAGATATCTTTTATCATGTTATTTGCACATATACTTTGGTTTCACCTTTTCCCGGGGGCTGACTGTATTCTTCCTTCCCTGATGAAGATTTTCATGTATAAAATGCCTGTGAGGGAGGACTTTCTGTCCTCAAGGGTCCCCGGAGAAGTGCAGTTAGTTTTCTCAGGATGTTACATAGACACTCGTTTATTTATTTGCACAGCAGGAACCTCTCAGTCAGTCAATCAATACTTGGCAGAAGGGCTACATGTATATTAACAGATACAGCATAATTTTGCAAATGTTGCTTCTGCTCTATTGTCAAGGATAAAAACTACATCACATTGCATTAAAATATTTACTGCTGTATTGCATGCTTTGTCACAGAGGGATTTTTTTTATTTTTCTTTGCATAAATGGCATCTGTGTTCGTTGAACTGTGACATTTCTTACTTAAAAAAGCCCTCAAGTAAATAATCTATTGACACTTCCATTTTTATGTAACAGAAGTGCATAAGTAAATGAAATTTTGAGGGAAAAAAACCCAAAACAAAAACAAAACAGCTGCTGCACTTGCAGGAATAAGGATGCTGACTTAGAACTAAATCCTGTGTCCATTGGTGAGATAGTCAGACGGATGATCAAAGGGGATCTCTAGCTTATCTCACTGGAGGTGAGTGGCAGCATTCACTGACCCGCTTGCTGAAGGAGAGACTTATGATCTAACAGAGAGTTTTGCAGACATTATGAAAGACGTATCAAATAGAGCGGTATCTACGTGGAGGTCACTATTAGGGTATTTGAGGGATTTTTTCAAGAAAGATTTTTCATGAGTGGAAACCTGTGTTCTTCAAAGGGGGAAGTGTTAGGGGGAAGGCTGGTTCCCTTCATCCTGAAAGCAATGCATTGACTGGGGCATCAAGACAGATTTACTGCATATCCCAACAATGAGGGAAGTTGCTTTGGATGTTGGAGTTCTAGATTGAACTCTCTCCTTTGCTAGTATCCCAGACCATTTCTCAGCTGTATGGATATCCATTGGACTATTTAACACAAGCCATAAATAAGCCACTGATAGTGTAAAAGGGAACTGTTATGACAGCAAATATCAAGAAAACTTCCCAAGAAAAATCAACAGGCTTGTGGTTTGTTCACTTACCTGAATGTACTATCCAAGTTTAAATACCAGTGAACTATGCACAGGAGACTGGAATATACCTGGAGACTGCCCTAGCTAACAGGCCATCCTGGGACATAAAAGCTTTTTCTGATTCTTGACATGTTTTTGAGAAGTCTCTCTTGCCTTAGGGTAGAATAGGACAAGCATCTCAAAATTATCTTCATCCCAGCTTGAGTAAGTAATAAGATCGATGGGGTTTTTTTCTCCATTTTCTCTCTGTATTCATGAGTTAATTTTGTATATTTGAAAACAGTTTTCCAGGTTAGAATTAAAAGACACATGAATAAGTAATGTAGAGGGAAATAAAGCAAAGCCTATCATAATAGGTCTCTGGTTTTCTTCCTATTTCAAACTAGGCTGGCCATGTCTGTGGAGACGATATAGACCTAGTTAATGGATGTCCCACTGGTTCTGTGAGAATATCCTTCGGCTACATGTCGTCTTTTGAAGATGCACAGACTTTTTTGAAATTCATCATGGCCACCAGACTCTCCAAGTTGGACAATGAGGGTCTCTTCGAGTCCTCTGTAACAAAGTTGACGACAGAGTCTGTCCCAGATGACCACCCTTCCTTTCATAGTGCACGTAAATTATCTCCGGTACCACACATCTCAGACAGAGAACTCGGGAATAATTCGTCTGCGGCAAAGATGACTCTCAACTGGCAGCCACCGGAGGTTGAGGTGGACAGCATAAGGGCAGCTGTTTCTGAGATTGCAGTGCCAACATGTAGAAGAGGTGGCAAGCCCATCACTGTCACCAACATTTACCTCTACCCTATCAAATCCTGCTCTGCATTTGAGGTACGCGCTTTGAATCATTCTTAAATAGTCATCTCAAACTTGTGTTTTTCCTTATCCCTATTGGACGTCAAACAGGAATAGCATGTGCACAAAAGATTAGGAAGCAGTGTGTGGGTACCCATTTTCCAATTTCTAGGATCAAGTCCTGGATGGTAAGGTATTTTGAAGGATTTTTAATTAGACTGAAGCTACAGGATGAAAATATGTTTTCTGCTCTCCCCTCCCCCTCAACAGACAAATCTGAACATAATATGCAGTCTTGAAGAAAATAGTTGGATTTGCAAAACTTGACTAAAATATAATCAAGTAATTAGTATGCTTTTACAGAATGACATGTGATGGACTTGTAGGCATTGATGGGTAGGCAGCAATTGAGAAACAACTTGATTAACATGTTATAATTGAGAGGAGGCTGATTTACATTACAAAGAAATGTTATCATTAAAAATACATTTGCAACAGAAATATGACATTTCAGTGTTGCTGCACTATTTGAAAGTTCACTCTTTGAAGATTTTAATTGCTTTTTTACCAAGTTAATAATATCGTCACCTTAGCCGTGACTTTTTTTTTAAATAATACATGATGAAATAGGTGTATGGCCCACACATGACCTAGAATATGACTCTGCTTAGTACCATACTGGGAAGTGATTTAATGAATGTCAATAATGGTATAACTTTCCCTATGAAAACTTGCTGGTGTAGGTCACTGTCTCACATCTGAGTGAAAATTGGGGTCAAATCCAGTGACAAATCACCTGCATTTAAAATATAGCTTCTCCACTGATTTGATCATGATTTTTTTTTCATTTGCAGAAAGACGCTGGGGAATTAAAGCAAAGACTGTTAAATGATCAACAAAACAGCTGTATTTTTAAATTTGGTTTGGCTTATGATGTCTTTAATTCAGAGGCAAATGTTGAGCGTTAAATGAGACCTGAACAAACAATTTCCATGCCTTATTAACCTCCCACTAAATCAAACTGTTTAGAAAATCAAAGTAATCCCACACTTCACGTGAAAATGTTTTAACCTTTGGTTGCAGTTATTATAGCTGTATTACAGAAGCCCACTACAGAAGCTGCTGAAATATGTTGTAGCAGTATTCAGGCCCCTTTGGGGTTAAATTCTATTTTTAACGTGCAGTCTGGTGTTGTGAGACACATGCCACAACATTCAGTGCTAGGGAGGCTTTGAAGTGATTGTGCCCAGGAGCAGGTAAAACGTACCTCAGCATGAAAGAAAGCTTATGTTTCCCCATAAGCTGAGCCAGGTTTCTTCTCTTCAAGCACTGTGAGAGGAAACGACTCTAGGTGATAAATTCATGCAAACCTGGTACTCCCTGGCAGACAGAACTGCAATTTTATATGGAGGTGGAAAATCCCCATTCCTCATGCATAATTCTGGTGCCAGGCATGTGTTAATGGGACCAGGGTTCATCTTACCTCGACTTACCCCTCCAAAGTTAGACAGTATTCTGTAAGCAGTGAGGGATGGATACCTGCTAACTCATCTTAGCGTAAAAGAGGCATTGGCAGTAGGAAAAATGAATTGTTCCTGGATATTTCTGTCTCTTTCCATTGACTACAAGAAGAATCGAAGGCAACTTGGATTACACAGCTAACACTAGCTGATTTGAGCAGTTTAAAAATACAGATATTAAAATTGCAACTATATTCTGAGGTTTAGTTTTGCATGCCTAGAATCACTTTTGAAGTCCAGTGTATTCTGGTTTGATATTTTTTATCAATAATATATTTTTAATAATAAAATTTCAACCGCATTAGAACTCAGTAAGCTAAGCATTGTCAGAGCCTGTATTGCCAAAGAGTAATATACAATTAAATATATACTGGCTTTAGTATATGTTATTAGATGGGACTGCGAGTTCACTATCAGTATCAGCAATTCTTCTCCTTTTCTCAGAGAGCATTTTTTCTACATTTCCACTTCATTCATAAAAGATACATGAGTGCATGTGAAAGAACAGTAGAAGTTGACCTAACAGATATGATGAAAAAGGGCTTTCAATGTTTAAGGAGGGCAGGCCAGGAGATGAAGCTAAAAGATTGACTGATTTTTATTATTTTCAATGTTGAAGTAAATCCTCAAAGAAATGTATTTGCTTTCATGTTCTTCTTCCTGTCCAGCAGGCATTCTTCAGGTTTTTGTTCCCAAAGGCCTGAGTGACACTTCTAGACCAGTCATAGGTTTATAACCAGCCTGTGAAAGATCCGTCAATCTCATTGTCTGCCTATAAAAGAGGTGCAAATGGCAGCCCATCATTTGTAATGAGCTTTAAAAATCAGTTAATCCCATTCTAAATCAAGCAGTGGCTTTGTCTCTTCCCGATGGCTAAAAGTAGAACAGAAAGCCAGTGCTGCCAGAACCCACATCATGACTAACTGCAGAGTGCATCACCCGCCACAAATCTATGTATGTCATTACTGCAACTTCAGCCTGTATCACCTTGAAAGGGGAAAATAACCCATGCCACATGGCACTGGAGTTTGAAGCAAGACATGCTAGAGAAACCTTACCACAATTAAATGGAATCAAATCCTGGAAATCATTTTGCTTTCTACAATATTGATTATACCAGACTGAATCCTATAAAAATTATTCCTTTGCCAGTCTGTTAGTGGTCTTTGTCATACAGACTTCACACTTAACATTATGTTATCTCCTTACTTTAGTAAACTCATAAAATTCCAAAGTAATAATTATGTAGCTTGTAGATTCCTTGGTCTTGGTCTTGGACAAGAATCCAAGAATTGAAATTCAGTTGTATGTTTTAAATCTAAAATACTTTTAAATACTTTGTAGTTGTTGGAAAGTTAGAAAAATATTTTCCCAAGTAAACATGTCATCTCCATTTTTATCAGTTATGGGATTGCTCTGAACTGGTTGATGCAAAAAGGTGAAAGTGGTTTAGATATTGTGTGTCAATAAATCCATTCATTTTGTGATGGATACTTGAGATCAGAATCTCATAGATCTGTAAGTTCAAGTGCAGGCCTCCAGCTGACAGACTTTTTGCATGTGTAGTAAATGGGCTTTATTGTAAGTACATGATGTCTTGCAATTACCTAAAGTAATATGGGTGGTAGAAACTTCCAGCTAACTCTGTGTGCAGGACCCAGCCCGTCTGCCAGTGAAGTCTGCCCACTGACTTACGGGTTGCAGGATAGATGACATGATGAGTAGCAGGAGGACAAACTCGATGAGGATGTGAGTACAAGCTCACAGCTGTTTGATCTCCTCTTTAGAGTCACATAATCTCCTCCTCTCCTAAACTCTGATTTCTCTGCTCTACTCTAAGTGTTTTAATATGGGAGGTGCTTGACCTCCAGAGAAAATGAGAGTGCAGAGTGCTTTGGCAGCTGGGAGGATGAAGCTTCGTATGAAGATCATCAGCTCACTGCAGGTCGGTTAGTTCCTACAGCATTTTATAAGGTGTTCCTGGCCACAGGACAGTCTCTCTTCAGTGTTGTTCCATGGGTTTTGTACACATGGCAAAGGAAGCAGATGGCAGAATGTTCTAACTCAACTTTTTAAATGCGCTTTCTTTTCCCTACAATTATTTTTTTAAATGGGGAGAAGCAGAGAAAAGAAATAACCTCTATCCCAGACCACTTTTTTCTCCTTTTCCAACATAAAAATGAGTTTTAAACATGCATTTTTAAACATGAACATCCCTCATGTCGATGAATTTTGCATAATTACATAATGCAGTGTGCCCAGTGAAAAAGGTTAGGACTTTAAACATTAATAACTTTATTATTCTTGCAGTAGATTTCGGACTATAAAAATTGCATCTCAACGCAGAAGACAAATTAGCTTTTAATTTAAAATACAATGCAAATTCCTAGTGATCAGTGGATAAATTATATGTAAGACCACTAACATTTTTAAACTTGCATAATTTAAAACCTATTTAGTGATTCCTTTAATGTGTTTGAAAATTCTGTTAGCCTTCATGATGACATTACTGTGAACTATGGAAAAATGCAGCCAAATATGTTTTAAAGAAAATTCTGGGAAAAAAAAAAAAACAACCAAAAAACAAAAACATGTTTTTGCAATGGATATTTTTAGATTACAAGAGGAAAAATGGACTAAGGCAGATAGGACAATACTATGTACTGGCTGTACTATGCAGTGATCCTTGCTTATGACAAGTAGAGAAGACCTTATGTTGGATGATTAGCCCACCTGCTGGAAATGAAGGTGTGTGCTAGCATCTATCAGTAAAAACATGGTGTCCCTGCTTTCTTTCTGTCCCTCCTCTTCTAATTTGTTTCGGTAGTCAGAGTTGGCCAGACAGCTTCAGGGAATTGAGTTAGTTTTATTTTACTTCACAAGTAGCCTTCAGTGGTTGATTTGCTTCACTGTATTGGTTGCCTGAATATAGGTATTTAGTGACATTTGAGTGCCCTGCCTGACCTCCTGCTGCTGACCCACTGGGATGTGGATCATCTTCACAGCCTGTGTCACCTCTGCTAGGCTTGGGTAGACATCTCAGATGTAATCTAAGGGAGCCAAATTGAACCGTTCTTCTCATGTCTCAGATGAACGCGGAGCAGGCAGACTTTGCTTGAACTGCTCTCAGTCAGTTGCTTGCAATCATTTAACAATCCTTTCAGGTTCGTTTTGGTTTCTTTTTTAAATAATGGCGGGAGACGGTCTGCACAGGTCGCAATTGTGTATGTTCTTCCATGCTCATCTCCAGTGTCAGTATTAGCAACAAACCAGCTCTGACTGTTCCATGATCATCTGTGACCCCCTCTCCAAGGCCGGGTACACAGTTATTTTGTTGTTGCAGCTTTATTTATTGGGGTCCTAGCAACATATGAAATACAGTCAATTGAAAAGTGGTGAGGAAGTAGGGCACTTGACAGTGTACAGGGGACATCCACGAGAGGACAGGGACTCACTGCTGGACATGTGTAGGTATGATTCTTGTTACAGTGGCAAATACCCAGGGGAAGGGGAAAAATGGGCTGGTGACTTGTAGTTGTGTGCTGCATCTCAGAGTGGAGCATGGAGTTACTTGCCATTTTACAGGACCTACCAGGGGTATTTTGAATTGAATGTGTTGATTATTTCCAAGTATCTACTACCTAGTCAGCTGAGCTTTCCCCACAATGCCTATCAGCATGTAAGAATCAGCTGAAACTCTGATTAAAGAATGTTTTGTTTTGCTCATAAAACCTCTTGCTTTCAGTGAAGGGTAAGCAAACACTTAAGCTATTTCCTGAATAAGATTGCTGTCCTGAAGTGGAACCAAAACAACTGAATGTTACAATAGGGACCTAGGAATCATTGTCTTCATGCTCTTTTTCTGGTTTTCTGCTCTTTTAGTTTATCGTGCTCATTATGTCTTGCAAATGCTGTAAAGATCTGTTGGATTCATGGGCGGATGTATTACCAATTAATGATCTTCTATTTTGGAAGGGAGATTTGTTAGCAGGAGCTCTCAGATGATCACCAACTGTTAAAATGCATTTTGTAATTTAATTATACAGTATAACAAAAAAATACTGGCCTCTCCAAAGGATAATTTTCAGCAAGGACAAAAATCTGTTCTTCAACTGATATTGCTGCCTTTGGGCTATGATTCCTCTCCTAAAAAGATAGAGCAAAAGTTCACATCATTTAGGTGCTGACAGTTTGAGGTGCTTGGACAATGTGGTTTCAGATGACACTGTCAGACCTAAAGTTTCAATTTTTGACTGAATTTTTTCATCCATGCTCACTTAAAAGCTGCCAAAAAATATTATAAATCAAGTAGATCAATAAAGTAAATTTTTACTCTTTAAAATTTTTCTGTGTATTTTCTGTATTCCATACACTTGGTAGCACTGTGTCCAAATTATTTAGAGGGACTTGTTCAGCTTTAATGCTTTAAGTTTTCAGTTTTGGCGTGCCTGCCCTCAGCTTTCTCTAGTCAGGCAGTTGGTGTCAAGCTGCTGCTGCGGGCTCTTATAAAACCTGGAAAAGTTTATAAGAATGCGATGTGATTCTGTGGGGTTTTGGATAGGCCACATGCTAAACAAAAACATGATTTTTAATTAATCTAACAAGAGCTTCTAGCCATGCTTTTTTTGAGATCGTCAGGCTGTGCTTGACATGTCTTTTTCTCAATACTTTTTGCTAAAGTCTTTTGCCAGTTAGTTCATGTGAGCTGTGCTAAGCTTCTCTACAAGAATCCAGCAAAGTTCAGCTGTAGTTAACTTTTCTCTGTACTCAACTGTGACTAGAAATCATACATGCGTTGAAGCAGTATGTTTAAATGCCTATCTTTATGTTAAAAGAATGGTATTAATATTTTAACATTCTGAAGGAGAAAGCAGTTATTAATATCACCCAAAGGCATTACTAAAATTACTCTCTTTTTGGATTTCAAGATTACCATCTGTGTAGCAGCAGTAACAGATGTTCTTTTCACCAGAAAAATGTACATGAGAGCAAGGACAATATGCTTGTATAGCCTATTGGATGTAGAGAGTGTTATAGAAGTAATGGAAGAATAGATAGCAAAGAAGACAATGTGTTTAGTTGTCAGGGTATCCGGAGAAACTATTATGCTGCTAGCTAAACCAGAAACCTCAGTGATGGAGGTTTTCTCAAATGGATTCATTGATAAAGTGGTTCCAGTTTTGTGAAAAATACGGAAGTTTTTTCAGAATTTTGATTTTCACATTTTTCTTGCTTTTTGTTAGGTTGATTTTGCCTTAATTCATACAACTCCCATGAAATGTCCATGCTTTGTAAATTAAAAGAAAATTGTTGGGGGGAAGGGTCCTAAAAATGGATGATTATAAAACTGAAAACAGTTTTCAGAGTGTTTGAGAGGTTGTTTATTCTCACAGCTCTATTAAATCAAAGTGTATGATAATATGTAACAAATTATAGTAACTCCACTTTGTTTTTTCAGCTTTCTGCAGTGATATCTTTATCTTTGATTCGCAATTAAGGTTTCTCTTATTACAGGCTGACATTGCCTCACACAAGTTTTCCTGATTTCAAAGTATTTCATTAATGGTTTCTTTTGTCTCTCTTTTCTTTTCAGCATGAATCTATTAATGCAGCTAACATTTTATAAACCTTTGTATCCCCTCCTGATGCTTTTCCAGGTTACAGAATGGCCAGTAGGAAACCAGGGTTTGCTGTACGACCGTAACTGGATGGTTGTAAACCAGAATGGAGTCTGCATGACCCAGAAGCAGGAGCCAAGGTTGTGTCTTGTAAATCCCTCCATTGATCTGAAGCAAAAGGTTATGGTCATTCAGGCAGAAGGTTAGTAACCAATATCGTTAATTCATGTCAAACTTCCGGGCGGAGACACCTGCGTGCACCCACCAAACTACTGAATGCTGTGTATGCTTACTGACTCCAGGGACAAACTCTGCTACCAGCTGTGGGCAAAGAAAGGCCAGGCTGTAATACACAGCCCTGAGTAGTTTTCTAGCTTGTTGTTGGGACAGGCAGAGAGTAGACAGTGAGCCCCTATGTGTAATCACAAAGTGGATGCTGCAGGAAGGAGTAACGATCGACAGATGTGGAAATTTACTGACTAGTCTAACTCTCCACATCATGAAGTCCATCAGCCTGAAGGGACTGTTATTGGTGCAAAGGTAAAGGAGTCTAACATCAAACACCCTGGCTGAAGACCTTGCCATTTTATAGCTCTCCTGCTCCTTCCAGCTGTGGGACTAGAGGGGTAGAGTCTTCAGTGGAAATTGGCATGAATTAAAATAAGGACCAGACATTGTTTAGCTCAGTTAAATACTTGCACTGGCAGGCAAATATTTCCTGATGTTTGGGCTTCTTTAGATTCATCACACCCTTTTTGTTCTCTGCTGAGGGGAAAAAAAGAAAAAAACTTACAGAAAGTATTACAGAAAGCCCTTTGCTACTTGCGGGTGCAAATTATTTATTTTGCTAACAGTGCTGTTAGCACTGAACCCTGGAACAGGTTTGTATTCCACAAAAGTCATTATTAATGCCGAGTTTGCATGTGGCTGAATGGTGTTCATCATTTCCCTGGGGTCTAACATTTACTCAGCCTGTATGTCTTAACCATTAATAATATATATGCCCACATTTTCAGCAGTTAGAGCAAAACAAGGGAACCTATATTCAGATTTTTCACTCTTTATTAGAAATCCATATGAGTGGATCTGTAACTACAATCTCCTTTCTGTTTGTACATTACCGTTGTTGTCCTTTCCAGCTGTCTGAGCACTCTCTATAACATTAATTCTGGCCAGCTGATTTCTTTTGTCTCAAGTAGGTTCGTCAAATGTACATCTGGGTACTTCCATCAGACTCGAGCAATTGTTTGTGTGTGTTTCAGATCCCAAACACAACCTGGTCTTCTTAGGGATTCCAGACAGGTTCATTGGCACAAACAGCACAAACACTCTTCCCTCTATAACCTTCCTTTGGAAAGGTTTGTTAATTCATTTCAGTTCTATGTGAAGCACCTTGCACCTCAGATTTTTGTACTACAGTTGCTTAGACAGCCTTCTCTCACTTTTAAATTACCAAGTGCTTCAGAACTAATTATTTCTAGAAATTCAGTTCCTTTCCATCTCTCTTCCTTTCTGCCCATACCTCTTGCTTGCAGACATAGTGTGAAGTCTTGTCCAAACTTTCTCCATTTATCCTTCACATTTTCAGAGGTTCAGCTCTGTTGGACCTTTTGATTGCATCATTCTGCTCTTCTGAGTATGGTCTTAATTTTTTCGTTGCTAGTATCACATTGTTCAGACAAGTGCATATCCATTAGTATGTTTGCCTGTCAATAATGTCTGCACTGACATACTTCAGAGAGTCAGGAAGAAGTTTTGTCAGACAGAAATGACAGTCAAGACACCCATTTCTCACTGAGATTTACAATCTCTTGCCATAGTTAGTGCCAGGGTGAACTTCACCTTTAAATCCTACATTTTACTTTGTGTCATTTTTGGAGTTTTTGCTGTCATTCACCTTCCTTCCTATGAAAGCAAGAACTATTTCCACCCAGAAGTGATTGACTGAGTCCATGGATCACTTTCCACCCAAAAGTGATTGATCGGGTCTCCAGTGTGCTCTGACAGAACCATGGTTGGCATTTATTTATAGCCTGCTTTGGTACAGCCAGTATGTAGCAGCAAAGTAATTTTATTCTTTGTATAATGACTCTAGATACCAATAATCTTAGCCCATAAGGTGGTCTGGGCCCTCTTTTTATAATAGTCCTGCTATTTTTTGCTCTCATAATGTACTTGCAACCTGTGGTATTTTTTTTAAAGCTCGACAGTGAGATAATGGCTCTCATTTTCTTCGGGAGACTATGCCAGAGGTTACTGCTCATGCAATAGCACAGTGATGGGAACACATAAGAACCCGCAGGGTAAGACCAAGCAGATTAATCTGTTGGAAGTTGTTCCAATATTTATTCTGGTTTTGTTCCTCTTACCTGCACTCTAAATGCATTATTTGTTTGTTTGTGTTAAATTTTTAATTTTTTCTTTTATCCCTTCACATACATGGGTCATTGTTATGTGTCCCACAAATAATTTCATGGCAGACAAATTTAATTTATTATATTGACTCTTTCCTTGAAAATCCCATGTTAATGACTGTTGCTTTTGTCACCACTCTCTCCAGCCTGTCAGTAGTTTGTTGTTAACGTAGGACCTGAAGCTGAAGGCCGTGTGTGTAGCTGGAGCAGCGATCAGTGCCGTGAGGAGCAATAGACCTCTGATGAGCCAGGCTGGCTGTTGTGCAGCTCAGAGCCTTCGCTGGCCTGTGTTGGTGGCTAATGGAATTTCAGATTTGTAGTACTTAGCCTGCTGACTACAGCCACCTCCAGGTCTCTTCCAGCTTTGTTGCTTTGTTATTTCTCTCACTGGATGCCTCCCACCCAAACTGCCTTTCCTCAGCTACAGTAGCATGCATCTTCCCAAGATGAGTTTTGTTTCCTCCAACTCCCTCTCTCCTCCCTCTGCCCTCCCTGTGTAGAGTTTCTCTATTCTCAGTGTGATGGGGACATGTCTGGTGGTGAGGAGTGGGTGAGGAAGGCAACAGCGGTGAGAAAAAAAAGAAACAAAACCTTTGAGCTGCACATTTATGAAAACCCAGTGGCTCCCAGCTGACTGAGTGACAACTGCAGTTGTCAAGTTAGCTGCCTTCCTCCTGCTCCTCTGCAAGGAGGCTGTAACTACTCTGCTTTCTCTACCAGTTTCTCTGTTATCATCTGCGCTTTTCTCATTGTGAGAGCAGGCTGTGGCAATGATGTCCATCTAGAGCGCGCTTTGCAGTCTGGAGGTGTCTCTCTCCAATAGAGAGAGCCTAAAGCAACTGTGCTGCTGGATTAGGTGCCTCTGGTAAGTGCCTAAAGCCGAGTGGGGCGAATCCCGCAGAGCTGAATTATGTGGCATTCGTATAGAACATTTTTCTGTTACACTATTAGATTATGGTGAAGATTTTTATCTGTGCCACTTTTCAAACATAATGAGTCTGTTCTCTCTCCCCCTCCAGGCACGTGCTTTCCTCTCCCTCTAGAACTTTTAATTAGTGGAAAATTTGTTTATGACTATTTTATTTCAATATGGTTTAATATTCTCTGTCTTCTTTGTCCAACAAAATAAAATTGTCAGCGTGATTTAGTGTGACAGTAACTACTTTAATACCTTTTGCTGAATCTTTTGTTTGCTGAGACACCGCTCCAGGTTCTTTCTTTAACCCCTGTGCGTAGCGTGTCTCTGTAGCCCCTCCAACAACCAGTTTTGGATGGGCAGACCTGCTGTCTGACCTGGCTGTGCAATACTGCCATCACTGTTGGTAGCAAGGACAGTCAGACTGGGGGTCTAGACAACGCCAAAACGGCTCGAAGGCTTAGAAACCTTCCCTGGCATGCCTGCAAAATTGGTTGGCTTGCATGGCATCCTCATCCCTAAGGAAGGCGGTAAGTGAGAGCAGAGGGAGAGGAAGCAGTTAATGGTTAGGCTCCCAGCAACATAAAAGGTGGGCAGGAGCAAGTGCCTTTATTTCTAGAAGCCGTATTACTTGAGTGGGAATCAAGGGAAATCTTCTTGTCCTGCTCCATCAAATACATGGAGGCACAGATTACACTGGACTTGTACATTCCTGACAGACACAAAAGTAATCCAAACAGAATTTGGCTGAGAATACATTTCTGTAGAAGACTAATTTCTCTCTTTCCATTTTAGCTAACGATCAGCATTCCTCTGGCAAGTTGGGCATAAGTTTGCCACTACGCAGAGGGAGAAATTTTGAGTGTTGTGAAGGCCCTTCAAAATATTGGAGTAGAAAGATGCTAGCACAACTGAGCAACTAATTACACTTTATGGAGTTTATTGTGCTTTCAAATAGTCATGTGTTACTGCCAATAAAAATAATGGGAATTAAGTGCATACACTGACGAAAGAATATACATGAATAGTTTATATTTCGGTCTATTGAAATAACAGACCTCTAATTTTTCTCATTGACTGAAAATAGGAGCTATAAAGAAAAGAATATTTTTTTTCATATTAATACTGTGAGCACATCTGTGAATTTTATTATCAAGCAAATGACCATGGAGAATGACAGCTTTTACATTTTAGTAACTGGCAATATTCTGCTTTATTTTTTTGCCTTAAGATAGAATAAAATGGTAATTAACAATGTTTAACTGACCTAAACATCACTGTAAAATGTGTACTGTTCAATAAAAATGTGATACACTTGCTGGTGTATAGAAGCAGGGCTTTTTAAAGCCCTGAGATTCTATTTTAAGAAATTTTGTGAGTATGCCTTGCTTAGAAAGTATTTTTAAAAGATATAACAGCTAAGGATGTGTACAGGATGAAACCTTTCAAACTCTTATTTTCCGGAAGGAATGATGCTAATGTTTAAATTTTTTCAAAGTACAAGAGCATTAATTCTAGTTTATACAATAACATTGACTTCCTTTTCAGGTTCTTGCAAGCAAGTTCAATGCATTTATTACTTACATGTTTTATTTTTCTAAGTGAACCTAGCTTTTCATCCTCTGTCTTCACTTCTGAAGTATACCAACATCATTAGCTAAAAAAGGAGTAGAAGTCTTTCTGTACTGAAAACTTGTGTGAAACAGAGCTGATAGGGAATCTGACTTACATTTCATTACTCTTACGAAGAGACTAAAACAATTTGATTTCACCATATCATAGAGCTGGTAGAGCTTGATTCTTATTTGTACTACAATAATAAATATAAACAGGAAGTAATGAGTGAAATCAAAACATGCTGATATAAAGCTGGGGTACAGGAAATCAGTCTTTGCTGGTTTATGTTGTAGTATAATGGAAAAGACTTGGATTCATTACCGCCACACAGTAAAGCTTTTTGTTCGTTTTAAGATTATTGCTTTCAATTAACAGAAAGCAAAATAATACAGCTTTTCTTTTGGTTCTACTAAGCCACAGTAGCCTTTCCATCTCTTTGGCTCATTCTGTTCATGATAAGAAAACTATGGAATAAACGGTTAACATAGATCAGGGTTTCCTCGTCTGGTTTAGACTTTGAGATGGATAGATGGGAATAATTCTCTCATTAGTGGCTTCCATACATTTTATCTTTAAATTACTGTAGTTTTATGACACTTTATATTTCTTTCCTTGGACAGCCTGTGCTTATTTTTTTCCCCCCACCTCCATCTTTCATCTTTCAGCTTTCATCTTTCTGATGATCTCCATCCCACCACTCAAAAAAAACACCAACCTGTCAGTGATTAACCTCATCTCCTCATTTGCTAGAGGGAGCACAACAGTGATAAACTCATCCTTTCAACAGTAACCATGACTGAAGCAGTAATTCTGTGCCAGTTTTGTTGCCCAAGATGCACAAAGAATGAAGTTACTCACAGCTGAAATTGTGTATTCCTTAATGGGGTTTGGATACCAAGGTCATCTGCAGCCTTTGCTCTTTGCA
This sequence comes from Balearica regulorum gibbericeps, assembly GCF_011004875.1. Taxonomy (NCBI): domain Eukaryota; kingdom Metazoa; phylum Chordata; class Aves; order Gruiformes; family Gruidae; genus Balearica; species Balearica regulorum. The sequence continues at coordinate 72,057,905 of NC_046185.1, forward strand.
TTATCATTTGGAGCCACCTGCAGGCAGAGAATATAATTCTAGCAAAAAGGATTTTTGTCACATGCTATTTTGTAGGCTGCTGTGATTGTGAACAAGTGCAAAAATAAGAACTTTTTTCATGACCCTATGTTTCTGCATAAATTGGGGTTTTTTTTAAATATAGTTTGCTCTCTTCCCATCTAGGTATGGACCCAATATCTGTATCACTAGAAGAAAATACTGGAAAAGAGGCTGTGATCTGTGAGAGTAAAGTCTGTTCGCACAGGTGAGTGAGAACAGAGAGGAATCAAAGCTGAAAATCACCAACACTCAGGACATGATCAGATGGGCATGCAGGGGCAGAAGTCCTTAAAAAAAGAGGGGGAGGGTGGAAAGCAATGACTTAGTGGACCAGGAGAAGACAGATTTAGGTAAGTAATTTGGCATGCCCAGCATGTCTGGTAGAGAAACACTAAAAAATAGTGAAAATTAAAAAGGTGGGGAAGCATGGTACAAGAGACCATGATGACTTAGCACTCACTTGAATAAGGGAGATCTTTGTTTTACTTGCTGCAAGGATGAAAAAAAGGAAAGGTGTCCCCAGTTACTTCCAAATGCCAACTGGGGGCCTCAGCAGGACTCTAGAATTCAGTTCCTTCATTTGACAGTAATGGTGCTGGCAATTTTGCCCATTTTGTGCTGTGCAGATTCAAAATTGCTAGAACCTGCTGAGGTTATAAACAGCTTTCCATATTTACAACCCTTTTTAATTTTGTTTTGACCACCCATGTTGATCAGTGTCCCCTTAACAATCTTGGGAATATTGCAGGTGCGTATGTGAAATAACATTAACTCTAATCAAGAGACATACCACTCCAGTGAAATATAACATTATGAATAAATTAATTTCCTATCAGTGAACTTAAGTGTTTATCCATCATATTTTCTAAGTACTTCCCAGTCTCATTAAGTTTTCTGAGTGGCAGTTTATCAAGTGCCTTCCTAAAGTACATTTGCATTATCTACTATGTTTTGTTTCACCAAGTCTCTTGGTAAGTCCAGCTTTAGTTGGAGCCACTTACACATTTACATCTTCTTTTAACTAAGGATAATAATTCTTTGTAACCCTCTACACTGAGGGTAACATACAAACAAACTAGCAGAAGACCTGGCCATTTTTCCCATGGAGCCATACAGGAAATGATCTTCTCCTTCTTTTCTACTAGCTATTCATATGATAAAGAGGATCTTTTCCTCAGAAGTATATTTTCCTCAGGTAGTGGAATTCACCCAAGAGTCGTTTGTTTTAACCATCTGTCCTACTTCCCTTAGTGTTGACTCATCCTTAGCCTCCCCATGGTTAGTCCATCTATTCCAGGCTGTAAAATAGCCTAGGTTATCTTTCTCTCTGTGTGCATATAATTTGCTGCCATACTATTTATTGTAGCCTGTCTTTCATGTCATGACTGTGTCATTTTTAATGTATGAAATATAGGAAATTTTCATAGGAAACTGCTTAGAGTTCTGAGGAGGAAGAAAGAGACAGAATGACAATGAAAGGGGAGATACAAGACTAATTGCACAAAGTGGATTGTTATTAGCAAATAAACAAGACAGGAAGTAAGGCAGAATGAGTAGACAATGTTGATGAGGCTCTGGAACTGCTGAGATCCAGCAGCACTCGATGCCAGGTTCCTGTGTTTCAGCAGGGAAGCCTCCGGGCCCAAAAAATGAGAAATAGGAGCAAAACAGTGCTTTTCAGTAGGACAGGAGGTGATTTGTGGTCTGGGGTCTTTTCCGCAAAGTGTCTGAAATCAGCAGTCTTTGTTAAAAGGCTTTTATTCAAAAGAAACCCCTACTGAAGGCATTTTCCACTTATTAATTCTGCTCTCCAATGCTGTGATTTCATCCAGTTCTGTTGTCTTAGGTGGTTACTCTGAATTTACATTGAGATAGCTGAGAAAAGCACATGATGTACAATCTGCAAGCAGTCACATGAGGAAGTTTAATTTCACAGCAGCCATGAAAGTTTACTGAGCCCAAGTTTCCCTTGTGAGGCAATTCATCAGTGTTAGCCTTCATCTCAGCAGGGGTTGTCCATCAGCATGCGCTGTTCACATCGGAGGGACATGGCTTTCTGGTGTAATATCTTACAGTGGACAGATGCAAGTAGAAGCTACTGATGTTGAGGTTATTGATGTTGTAGAAGACCCTAAATGCTCAAGGTTAGTGCTCTACTGAAATAGGCAGGGACGCAGCCTCCTCTTTGACAGGCCACAATATCAAAGAGATTAAGGGAAGGATATCAGTGGTAGAAGACAACAAAGGTGTAGTTAAAAAAAAGGTGAACTGAGCCTGTTGTGTGTACAAGTATGGGTTATATCCCTTGGGATCAATATTCAGACTTCAGCTGTCCTTGTTTCTTGTTCTATAAATTACCTAGCTAGAGGCACCAGCTGTACCACACTGAAGCTAAATGACATAATAGGAAGATGAGTGGGGAACTCAAGGCAAACAGCAAGTAAAATCTGAGAGAGCTAGGCCCTCCTTTATAAATTGCCTGTCACGTGCCGAATGAAATGTAATGCTGACAGATGTGAAGTATTACTCCACAAAAATAAACACAAGCAGAAAATGAGTAGAATTGAGCTACAACAGAAGGACTTTGAATAAGACCTTGAAGAGATGATGGTACTTGCTCAGAAAATGGCCTGATGATAAGGGAAAGCAATTTGAAAACACAGGATTCTTGGAATACAAAAACTGCACAGTGACATTTGATGAAATACTAAGAATGATGTGTGTCTCTAACTCAACCACTGTGACTCAAAATAGTAACCAAATTAATAAGAGGGCAAAATTTTGTTCCTGATTTGTACAGTATTAAGCTCAAGCAGGCTGCTAGAGGGAATTGGTTCAGGAGAGAATTTAAATACCCCTAGCACCTCTTTTTGTGTAGGCAAAAATATTTGGGGAGTATGGTCACCTGTACTGTGACCATGGAAGGTTCATGCCTTCTCATTAGCAGCCTTCTCCCTAACACACTGACCAGCAAGGACACAAGAATCACTCAGCTCAGACTATGAAATCCCAAGTGGAGACTCACCTTTTGGCCTCTTTCTTGCCACAGTGCCTGCATCTGATAGTGCCAGAGTTTCCTTTCAGTTCTAGGACATAACTGGCTAGATGCAGCTGTGGTTGGCATCTGTCCCTGCTCAGAGCAGGGAGCTGGATGCAGAGCTGCACCATAATCAAAATTCAGAACAACCGCTGAAGAGAGATCTGATCCCTGCAGGATTAGAAAATCTCTTTGATTTCACTTGTCCTGGCTTTCTACCTATGTAACTCAGCTGAACCTACAAAGAATTTCATAAAGCCAAGCCGCTTCCTCTCTCAATTCTAGGCCTTAGCATCCTTTGCTGTGAGGAGCTGTTTTCTTGTTTCACAGAGCACATGGTCTCCATGCAGATCAGCTTCTTTGGCTGGATAGGACAAAATGGTGAGCATAGGACCACTGCTACCTCACTTTCCTTACTACAAGAATCCTACCTAGATCAGCATGAGAATTTCACAGATTCACAGAGCGGTAGGGGTTGGAAGGGACATCTGGAGATTGTCTAGTCCAACCCCCCTGCTAGAGCAGGATCACCTAGAGCTTGTTTCATGGGATTGCGTCCAGGCGGGTTTGGACTATCTCCAGAGAAGGAGACTCTGCAACTTCTCTGGGCAGGCTGTTCCAGTGCTCTGTCACCCTCAGAGGAAGGAAGTTTTTTCTCATGTTGAGATGGAACTTCCTCTTTTCCACTTTGTGCCCATTGCCCCTTGTCCTGTTGCTGGTCACCACTGAAAAGAGTCTGGCCCCATCCTCTTGACATCCACCCTTTAGATATTTATAAGCATATATTTGCATTCCTCTTACCTGTTTATGCCATTTAAAAGTTATATGTCAGGGAAATCTCCTTTTGTAGTCAATAGAGTTAAACACTCCCAGACTGAGAGTCATCCCATCCTGGGGCCTAATACAGATGGTAGCTACAGATGGTCCATTATCTGTGAGGGGAGCCCAGATAAATAACTTAAGATTGAAGTTAAGATTACTCAGGGCTGAGGAATCTAATGGCAAATAGAATTATTTCCCAGTGGTCTGATCTGTGCCCTTCCTGAACTGAGAGAGGTGATCTCAAAACCCTTCTAGGAGAGATTATATCCAGGTGAAGAAGGCAAATCTATTGCCACCCTTGCATAACTCACTAGACAATTTACTAGTGATGGAAACCATCTCTAGGTAGAGAGATACTTGGGCTCCGGTAGTGGAGCGATGTTTTAATGTGGAGTGTCTCTACTAACATGAATTAAATTAGGGAATTAACATCATTGTACCTGATGGGATCATTAAAAATTACACAGTGTGGCACAGTGGGGCAGTCTTAAATTCAACTCAGATTATTCCTCTTTGTTTCAGAAAAAAGCACAGACCAGAGAGTAGCTTCTTCATCATACTGTATTGTAATATCGTAATATGGGCTACCAGTTACTGTACTTCAGTGTCTTGAGCATTATGATTATTTAATCCTTTATTCCACAGTAATTTTCTGTATGAAACTAAATTAGATCTTGCGAATATTAAGTTCAAGAGTAACAGAGTAGAGTTGAGGAAATTGAGAGATAAAAATATGCAGAACTTCACATCTCTGTTTTATTACTCATCAGACAATACAGATTCTGTATTTTGTATTGGAAGAAGCAGAATAAATATCTTTGTAATTCATCTTTAGTTTTGCAAATCAATGTTTAGGCAATCAAATTTTGTTAAGTCCCTCTTTTCTCATAATAGGGTAAAAACATATGACTGTGGAGAAAGAATTGCTAGCTGGTTCTCTATGTTTCTTGGTCGTCCATGTCGCTTGATAAGACAAAGTTCAGGCATGAAAAACAGGTCGCATCAGAAAAATACAAAAGGTATGTTGTCACTCTTAAAGATATTTGTGATTCCTCACTTAGTAAACATCAGGCTCATGGACTTCATATTGACTATATAATTACCCTGATACAGGGTGAGAGAGTCACCCATTATTGATCTAGTAGGTTTCAAAGGGTACATTTATACCCAAACTGTGTTTATGCTACCCTTCTCCTTCTTACATTTAGTGAAAATGTACAGATACTCCAGTCTGGGGTTTTTTTTATCATCATGACCATGATTTTGTGTGAAAACTCAATGATGATTTTGAAGAATGATCATGAAAAATCTATAAAGAAAGAATTTATTCTTAGACTAAATTTTATTATAAAAAAAGGATCAAATGGAAAAAACATCGAAAATCCATAGATACTGTTCTTGTAAATTGTTTTACAAATTTGGTAAAATCTCAACTCTATCTCAGTTTCTAAATGCATTGCATCATTATCATTTCCAGGTTTGAGGGGATTCTTGGAATCTTTCCTTAGTGTCTGGAGCCAAATGAATAATTTTTTAATGAGAATGAATAAGAGGTCAAAGGAAAGATGAGGTGAAATGATTAGTGTAACCTTCCTAATGCTTAATGATCATTTTAGAATGTTGGATTGATTTTTTTTTAGGTCTGGCATCTGCTACAAACATCTCACTCTCTCTTGTGAATGAAGCACAATACCTCCTGATAAATGTAGCAAGCATTCTGAAGCTGAAAGAACATATTTCTGCGCGGTAAAGTCCTTCTGTCTCCAAATGTCTCTCATTGGTCTTGGATTCAAGAATCTTGCTGTAAAATGCCAATATAACTGTTTTATCTGGAAATTTAGAGATAGTTACTTTTCAATATTCAACAAATATATAGGTACTAAACTGCTATAATTACTCATTCCTGTATGACTTCTGAAAATTTGGATTAAATGCTTGAACATAATCTTTCTGCTAGCCACCTTTAGGAAAACTTAAACAAAATTCTTGTCAAATGACTCAGTGGCAGGAGACTATTGGGAACCAGCCAACTTCTATGTGTGGGAAGAACAAGGATAATTAGCTTTTCTCAATATAAATAATCTGGCAGGTGAAAATACAAAATCTTAGTACTTGCTGAACTATTTCTTTCCTATGGGAAGGATTAAGATTTAGAGCAAACATTCACAACAGAAATATTTTAAAACTACTTGCAGGACTGAATTCATTTCATTTCTTAATTGAATTTGGCTTTACTTGTTCAGAAGTGGGAGATAGAAGCAGCAAATGAAACACTGAGCCAGCCCACAGCTCGAAGATAAGGAACCCATTACCAATTAAATTTTCATATACTGACAATAGAAAGTTGTTTTTTCTTGCATATAACTAGGACAAGCTCAAATTCCACAGAAAATCTGCCCTCAAGGCCTCCATCATAGCTGTGCATCCCACAGCCCTGGCATTTGTCTCTGAGCCCCCTTTTCCTGTCTCACCAAACTTCCCTGCCTCTAGCTTGGAGTCATCTCTCCTCTTAGTCACCTACCAAAGACTGAAATTTCTGTTTTGAGTAGAGGAGGAATATATATACATATCTGTAGGAGCATACATATATAGCTTCAGGATTTAAAACCACTCACTGAATGAAGCATCACTACAGACCGCTGGAGCTTGCATTGCCTGAGGGTTTTCTTTCTTTAGGAGAAGACAGTTGGGCAATTTCAGGATATCATGGCAGTCCTCCTGTGGGAAAAATACATGGAAAAGGTTTTAATCAGTCCTTCTCTCAGCCATTTTGACTACCCTTTCTCAGTGACAGTTAATGCCTTTTTTTGAGGCTTGACTGTCTGGGTTACCTCTCCTTGGGACACCACCACTTGCAGGCATCCCTTACTCAGACTGGGCTTTTGCCATGGTGAGACCTCGTGAGGAACCTTCCAGACATGGGATCTGAGTGCTAAGAAGAAGAATAAAGCACCAGCAGGAGCAGCAAGTGAGGATGAAGAAGGACAGGGAACTTTGATAAAACATGCAATGTCAGATGATCCACTGATTTTCGGCCTAATATCTTCCAGTACAACTAGGCTTGTAATCTCCTTTTTCTCCAGGAAAACTCCAGATGTGGCTGGAGCTGCCATGGTGCCTGAGAAGCATCTTGCTTCCTGCTCTGCAGCACAAGTTGGAAAACTCCTCCCTATTTTGCCTTGCAGAGCTTGCTTTCTCAAGGTGCTGGGGAAATTAATTCAGCATAGATATACAGCATCCTCATTCTTCGCTGTTGCTAAATCATGGTGTGCGAACTCTCCAAATGCTGAACTGTGCAATGTACTTTCAAGAATCTGCACATTTGGGTCTCTATTAAATGTTTTTCTTTTTTATAAAGTATAATTTAACTTCTTGGCATGTGGGTTTGTTTTTGCTTGATGGAAACCTGTTAAGATTTATAAAACAATTTAAAATCTTTAATTGAGGTTTAATAATTTCTCTTTAATTATTTAACTTACTTCCATAAGTAAAAATTAATCTTTGAGTTTGCAGTTGACTCTTGAGAGGTGATCAAAACCAGAAACAACAATTTAATTAAAAATTAGAATGTAACATACTGTTGGAGAGCTACATGCACACGGAGAAATCCATCTCTCTGGTGTTGCCATTACAGGTTGCCTCCATGAAAATATCCATGGCCTGGCCTTATGCTCAAATGTTCTTGTTAGAAATACACCCCTGAAGATGCAAATATTCATTTTCAAGTTTGCCTGTTAAATAGATGTTCTGTGTTCTGCATTGCAGGGCCCACTGCTGTCAAAAGTCCAAAGCACCCAGGCTGGCTTTGGCAAAATATAGTGATTTTCACAACAGACTCTTGTTAAGATTTGCAGGATGAAGGTTCCTGTCACTCCATCCAACTAAAGCATGTTTTGAAGGATGGGAAATAATGGAAATTTACTCAGATACATGCTGCAAAGTAATTAGAAGCAGTTCTGAGGGCTGGGAAAAGGTGAGGTATTTTAGAGGTGAGCCTGAGCAGGTTGAAGGCAGAGAGACTCGGAGTAGGGGCATTGCAGTCTTGGAGGAGCACCAGCAAAGGATGAAACAGAGAAACTCAGAGTAGTTTTCAGCAGCTGGCTCAGGACGCTGCATGTCCAGCTCTGAGGTTACTGGGGCTTTTGATGCCCCCACCAGTAGCGGCTGGGGTGGCAGGCACTTATATGTCATAAAATTCCCCAGTACAAGAAAGACATAGAGCTGTTGGAGCAGGTCCAGAGGATTGCCACCAAGATGATCAGCGGACTGGAGCATCCCTCCTGTGAAGACAGGCTGAGAGAGTTGGGGTTGTTCAGCCTGGAGAAGAGAAGGCTCTGGGGAGACCTTATAGCAGCCTTCCAGTACCTAAAGGGGCCTACAGGAATGCTGGAGAGGGACTCTCAGGGAGTGTAGTGATAGCAGAAGGAGTAATGGCCTTAAGTTTAAGGAGGGTAGATTTAGATGAGATACAAGGAAAAAAATTCTTCACTGTGAGGGTGGGTGAGACACTGGAACAGGTTGCCCAGAGAAACTGTGGATGCCCCATCCCTGGAAGTGTTCAAGGCCAGGTTGGATGGGGCTTTGGGCAACCTGGTCTAGTGGAGGGTGTCCCTGCCTATGGCAGAGGGGTTGGAACTAGGTGATCGCTGAGGTCTCTTCCAACTCAAACCATTCTATGATTCTATGAAAATGCATTCAAAACTAGAGGCTACACAGCATCCAAGCTTGAAGACCCCACAGCAAAGCTAGGAAGCACAACAGCGTAACAGAACTTGTTCACGACTAACTGCTGGTTTCCACCCTGTCTGAGCATCGGCAGTGTCTACACCTTCTGTTGGCAGCTATCTCCTGCGATCATTACCAATTGTGTCTCAGCCATGGGATTGCTTGTGGAACTTCCAAGGAAAAACCCGTAGCCCTTCAGCTTCCCATTCCACTTTCTGCCCCCAGGTAGCTGGAGACCTTGTGAACAGCAAAGGCTTGGTGGAGCCAGGCTTCTGTGGTTTGACAGAAAGTCTGCACAGGCAGTTTATCCTTATGCACAGTTGTCTGCTAAAGATGATCATCCAGACTATTTTAAATAGAATCAAGCTCTTTTTTTCACCTGACAGACCTCTTCTGCCAAGACTTGATGTGAACAGTTTTCCCTGTGCTTTGATTTTGCATGTTTTTCCTCATTTTATTTAAAGCACATTTTGAACAGTATGTCCTTACTGTTTTTAAATACCTTTCTTCCAGGACAGAAACTTCTCTTTTCACTACTTACCCAAGTTTCTGCCTCTGCTGTAGGGTGTCATATCCCAAAGTTGTCAGACCACAGCTGATAGAGTATCGAAAGTTGTTCATGTCCATAATAGCTAATGCAAAAAGAAATGCTCTTCCCTACTAACAATGGTGCTGAGCAAACTCTTTTGCAAATTTTAGGGCTGTCTTTTTTTCTGGTTCTGGTCAGGTTCTCCTTTAGAAGGAGAGTGAAGAATGACAATTCAAAGGTGCAGCCAGATTTCTGATATTTGTATGCAGTCTGCTGCTCCGTCTGCCTCATATATGTTCTCCGCACTGACACAAATCTACACTCTGGCAGTTCAAATGCTTGTAAAGAGGTGGAGATATCACCACACAGAGATTAATTTTTTTCAAAACACCTATCATTTGTTGCAATCTGCTGCATCCCAAAGGCAAATAATAATAATATGAGGAATACATTCTCTCATAAAATGCCTTTACTGGCCTTTTTCACCTTCAGCATCTGCTGTTTGTGACCTTTTGCCACTGCAGCATATGCAGAATAAGTTTCTATTTGGTTTCTTTTTAGAAATATGTAACAAGTCAAATTATTGCTAACTCAACAGATCTTTTCATTTGTTACCATTAGCCTTACATATGATAACAAATAAGGAATTTTCTCACATGCATTGTCTCACAATCGCCTATCTACGTGCTTTCATACCTACTTCACAGTTCCAGGTTTCACCTCTGAAGAAGCCACCTAAAGGATTACAAATTATAGTTGAAGGATTACAAATTATAGTTAAGTACCTTGTGCCATTTTCATAGCGTTTGTAATAAAACTTGGTCCATGTTATTCTGGAGAAACATTTGCTGAATGATATTAGCCACTAGATTCTTACAGCACAAATATCTAGTGCAGAACTAGTTAATAAACTTTATTTTTTCTTTTTGTCTGTCAACTCTGTGAGACAGATTGGAAGAACCATTGGAAATAGAGGAATTAATCAAACGTTTCCGTGCCAACATTGTCATCAGTGCACCAGAGTCCTTTGAAGAAGAAGAGTGGGCTGAGATTTCAATAGGTGCTCTGCAATTCCAGGTAGGAACCATCTCTCTTGTCCTAGTCACAGTCTATCACAAAGTATTTTGATCTCTGGAGACAGAGAAATTTTTGCAAGGTTTTGACTGGAACATGGGCAGCACAGTTTGTGCAGCTGAAATTTATGAAGTGTGTAAAAAAAAATCATGCTGTGACCTGTAGCAAATATGTTTCAATAAAATTGAGAGGTTTTGACATATTTCTCCACACCTTTTTTTTTTTAAATTTTGTAATTCATAAAATTTTCCACCTCTATCCAACTGAGCAGAAAAATAATCACTGTTTTGAGGCAGAGTTTGCAGCAAATATTTAGCTGGCATGTTACGAGAGAATAATGGTTGCTGTTAAGCATAATAGTCCAAATGTAGCCTCGGATTGCTGCACATCAAGCAACTGATTGCCAAAAGACTGGACATGAATACAAGTGAACGATGACTGTCTATTGCTCTTTATTGTATGCATTTTGTCTTAATCTCCATTCAAGACATGTTTCTAAGTCTAACCTGGTATGGGTTTTTGTATGTTATGCTTCATATCATACCTAACAACGTAATGTGCTTTGTACTGTACGGAAAATGTTGACAAGTCAGACTTTGTTGGCAAATACATTCTTTTGAGAAAAGCTTCAACAAAGAACCCATGAGAAGCTATGTGAAACCTAAAGGAATGATGCACACACGTATTACATGTTCTGTTGGAATTGTCTGGTCCTTAGATATGAAATACATGTTTGAAAATGCATTTCCTAGGATGTGAAAGTGGCTTATTCATTGATTTCTTAGGGAGGACAATGAAGGTGTGAATAACATCTGCTAAGGTCAGATCTAGAAGCTGTGATAGACATCACTGCTACTTCTTTCTGGTCAGCATGCTGTAAGAAATGAAGAGGTCTTTTTTTCAGTAAGGGTGAAAAATATGACTTATCTGCTCTCTTCTTATGTGTACTTTGATCAGTAAGCTGCAATATGAGTAGAGAAAATAGAGTAAAAAATTTCTTTAGTTAGGAGAAGAGGAACACAAAGGACAAAATCCTTTGTGTATAGTTTCTTAGAGGCTGGAGCTGCACTCAGGAACTCAACTCAGGATCCTGTTGTGGACAATACTGTAAAACTACAAAATGAAAAGGCATTTCTGTTTCTGGCATTGAAATACTTTAGGAATGCAAGCTGAAAACAAAAAGGCTTATGCAACTTGCACTATCTTTTCCAGTATCTGCTAGGTCCTTATTCAGATACTGATGTAGTAACAGTAGAAATTATGTTAATGGTGCTTGGTGCCAGGAAAACGATAGAATAAGCTGTTGAACAAAGAAAAGCAGGGAAAAATATTTCCTTCTCTGTCTTGTTTTCTTGTTCTTTTAATAAAATATTAAAGCTGTGGAAAATCATCTTCTGAAAAAGCTGAGCCAGATGTATGGTTTTGATGATTACACTGAAGAGTTGTACAAGCAGTTTTAGATGTATCTCACAAAACTGAAATAGCACTTCAGATCAGCATATAAAAATGTTTGCAGTGCAAGGTTTAATTATTTGCCCTATTTGAAATTTATGACACATCTTACAAAAGTAGAATATGTATATTGGGATACTGTAAGAACAGTTAGTTTCTATAACTTACATCTTTGCTAAAGTTAGGGATGCAATATTAAGTGAAATTGCAATATGTCTTCCTTCTTCATTTTAATGCTTTAAGAAGAAATTTGTTGCAAGGTCTTTTCCCCTAAAAACACACACTAGTTCCAACAAGAATTAACTTTAAGATCCATGCTCTGTATTACGTATGATGTTAGACTAGAGGATCTCATTATTCCTTCTGATTATGTAAACTTGTGAAAACTCACATTTTGCATTCTGATTATCTACAAGTGCTGTGCATGTAAGAAAGATATTGTGTATTTCAGCTGCACTGAAACAATGTAAAACAAACCCAAGAAAATCCTCTTTGGGTTAAATCCTGAGACACTGGCTTAATTTTGTATTCAGTTCTCCTTTGGGCAACTCGTCCTGCCAGCCTGTAGATGAAGTGAAGCCATCAGGAAATACAAATATTTAAATGTTTGCTATTTCTCAGATTCTGTCTCTGGGAAAGTTTTCCTTAAGAAAAAATTAAAAAAATTAAATATTCACCTTCACAAGTAGACCCTTTGAAAAGGTACCTACATTAGGTGAACAGGCCTGACCTCTTATATAATGAAAGCATGAAAGAACACACATGTGAAAGATAAGTTTTTAAGGTATTATGATGGTCAGAAGGTTGTACTGTTCTGTGTTGTACTGCTTTGATATACAGCTGTGAATCTTCTTTAACTGAAATTTCAGGTTGTGGGTCCGTGTAGCAGATGTCAAATAATCTGCATTGATCAACAGTCTGGGGAACGAAACAAAGAATTTCTGCAGTCTCTCTCTGCTGCCAGAGGTAGAAAGGTCAGTACAGTGCTCCAAAAGAGCTGTACAGAGACGTACAGACTTCATTGCATGCATAGGGTAGTACCTGCTGAGAGAATATTCATGATTACGTTGTTATGCTAATCATTACCATTTGGTTTTCAGTAAAAAGAGGATGCACTTACAACCCAGATATGACATGGTTTATTCCCATAAAATGCTCAAGATGTTTTTCATTCAGAAATTGACTATTAATGTGCGTTATTTTTTACTGTGCTTGCTTTTACTCAGTATGTACTGATTTAAATGCGTTTATTTTCATCTTGAAAAACATCAGCTGATGCACTGATGTCATTCAAGAAGAGAAATCTGCAAAAAATTCAGAAAATGTTTGAACAGTTAGCTCGTAAGACTAAACTTTATTCTTACTGTGAGAAACTACTTAGCAGGAAAAACAGCACATGTGAATATAGTCGAAGCAGAGTGTAATTGATTAAGAAAGTGACTGGAGAATAAGTGTGAAATACAGGAGTTCGTCTGGAGGCCTTCTGCTTCCTAAGATTGCATTGCTTCTGGAAATTGAGAGTACTCAGACAATGGCTAGACAGTTCGGCATCCCAAAAGCTTCACAAATCTCCTCATAAGTATTTATTTAGCTGGAAATCCTTACTCTAAATTCATTGTTTCTTGTTCATTAAGCTTCTGTTGTAAAAGTTGGTTAGCCAGTCAGGGCTCAGAAGCCTCGCCAACACCAGCCAAACACCAGAGACTGGGCACAGCACAGGGACAGGGCAACAACAAATGGGTTGAAAAATCCTTCACCCAAACAATGCACAAACAAGTTACCAATAACGCATTCTTTGTTTAAAAAAAAAATAAATTGATTCATCTCAGTGACTCATTAAGTAAACAAAGGGCTACATTTTCAGTGAATGTTGTCCTTGGTGAGCAGCTCCGCCAGCTCTGTCTGGGAGCCAGCCACCTGGTGCAGAGCGAGATGGGGGAGAGGCGGCTGTCTAGGCACAGCTTCCCACTGACCTGAGATGACTTAGGGATGCACAGCAGGCTCTGGCATCCAGATCACCACAGCGCATGTGCCTTTTTGTGTAGACGAGCTCCTGGCCATGGTTGGGTAGCCTGAGGACGAGAAGCCTCTCCAGGTAATGGTGAGCCACAACTGGAACATCTGGGACACTTCAGAGCACGTTCTGGCACTCTGGGTAGGGATGCTGCCCAACTGCCACATGGGGTGTGGTATGTGGAGGGCTTTCTCTACCCACGTGGGTTTTACTGGATTACGACTTGAATCCTCTGTGGAGGGAAAGCACTCTGTATTCAGGAACCTTCTCAAGTGGCAACAAAACCTTCCCCTGTACACAGATTCTCAGGAGAGGCGAAGCATCTTCTGCATGTTTCCCACATCAAAGATGAGCTTCCCTTTCATTTGGATTAACTCAGCAATGCAAAGACTTTCTTGATGCGAGCACTCCTAGAACCAACTTGTGCGTACAGAACTAAGGCAAAGAGCAATCCAGCCTCTTGAGAGCAACCTGGCGCCAGATAAAAGACGCTTGGCAAGGCGAGGCGCTGCAGAGCACAGTGCTGCTATTCACAGAGGGCGAGCACTCCACTTCCCTCAGCTGCACAACAATATTCATGCTGCAAAGAACCAGGCCTTCAGCTTTTTTTTTTTTTTTCCCAGCCTTCAGCGCTGCTGGTAGATGGGATCTTGTGAGCATGTCCTGCTCTGCATGAGGCCAAGTTCTCTGGGTTAGCTTAACAGCTGAAAGAGAGAGTTTGAACTCGTAGTTTTGCCTGAACTGGTCTGAGAAGATGTCGTCATAGCCCATCCCTCCTGCAAGTCATCTGTGGGGTGATGGTCACCAGCTGGCTGTCAGTGAGTGGCACCCGAGGACTATGACATCTTCAGTGTGCTAAGCAGATCTGGCTGAGGACATTGGTCCAAACCTTTCACAGTTCACAGTAGGGAGAGAGAAAGAACATCGAGTTCATGTAGCTGTGTTAAATTGCAGAGCTAATCCTTTGGTGAGTCATGTCTCTAGCATGCACTTTTCTGTTGAGGAGTCATCTAATAGACTTCATTTTCTTTTTTTGTCAGATACAGATTCAGTGAAGGAATTTAGCGGTGTTTGTTCCCAGCTGTCAATAATGCCATTTGAACTACAAAAACCAAATGCAGCAAAATAAGATTTAAGCTAATTTCCCAGTGCAAGGGGAACTGACATTTTTGAAAGGCTGTTGCTCGATTTCCAAAACATTAAAGATACTGCACATACAAATGGATAGAAAATCCCAAATGCTTAACAAGAGACCCAGGTGTCAGTATTTACCATTTTCTTTTGTTTTTCCAAGAATACCAACCTAGAAAAAATATATGGAACTTTATCAAACTGGTAGCCCAAATGACAGCACTGCCAATGAACTTCAATAATGAGCTAAATGAAGTAAGGCTCGTAAGGGGCAGTTCAATATTTGTTTCTGAAATAGTATTTTTCTCCATCCCTCTGAGTCTCTGAGAAGCTGGTGCTCCAAGCTGAAAGATTGAGGCTTTGCATAGATGGATTACAGCTATTGTAATTAGCCACGCAAGCAATTTGCATGTTTCCTGATAAATGTAAAGCAGGGTGCTGAAACCTAGCCAAATACTTTTTATGAAACTTTTTATCACATTGTTTGAAAGAAAAGTGCAAACATCTCTACAAAGCAAACTTGAGCTCTGCTGCCATCAGTTCTGAAGAAACACTTGTTAAGGATTCCTTCTGTAATTTTTGACTGAGAAGGAAAAATGAGCTCTTCTTCTGTAACAGAGCTCTCTCTGTTACCGCAGGAGACTACGAAAGGCTAGATACGTTAAGCAAAGGGCATAAAAATAGCCACACGCTGTTTCACATGCGTCACCACCTGATGCAAAGCACACATAGACAGAAAGAACACTGAATTCTTGCCCGTCTTCTGTGTTTTGCAGATGCAGTTTAACACTAACAATAGCGGAAGCCCTGTGGGGAGATTTGCAGCACTGCTATAAGCTGGGACTTGCTATCAAGGTAGCAAAGGGAATTGCATTAGCAGTTTGCCCCAGCATAAATGTATGGATAGCGGTACATCAAGGGAAATCCATTATGTTTGCACATGCCTTCATCCACTAAAAGGCTTGTGTTTTTTCCTGCGGGCTGTTGATCCTCCTTTATGTATCTCATTGTGCCTTGGGAGAGCTTCTTTCCCTGCAGAACTGGACGCCGTGCCTTTGGACTGCTTACTGAAACGTTAGCACGGATAGCAAATGACTTCTTTTATCTGATGCATCATTATCATCATTTTCATAGTAATGCAGGGCCTTACACTATGCAATGCTTTTCATCCAAAGATCTGGAACACTTGCAAACCGTCATTGATGTAATTAATAGACCTCTGAAATAATACAGTTCTCTTTTCTCATTGGTGGCTGAACTGGGAAATGCATTTATTTAAGGTAAAGCAAAGGGAAAACAGTTCTTAGGAAAACATTCTGCTGTCCAGATATTTTCAACAGAACAAGATGGGGCTTTTTGACACCAAGTTAAAAGCTTCCCTTTTTTCCAATATGAAAAATCAGCATGTTGAAAGTGAGTACATCCACTCTCCTATTTTGTAAGGCTTTGCTAATAAGTTTTGGTGAATCCAGAGCTAATAAAACATCCTTACATTGAAATATATATATATACACATTCAGCTTTAATGATTGCATCTCCCAAACTTTTGCATGGGAGGGAGCTTATGTTATTTTATGAATTAAAACGAGCAGACATGAACAGGTAAATTTATCTACTGGGAGAAGGCAGTTGAGACCTACACCCAGGGGCAAAATCCAGAACTCATCCATCCAAAGCTAAGTTTTAGCATGCAGTATCATTTATGTGCTTGTTACACATCCTAGCAGGGCATTTTCCCTACCAAGTGCTAGTCTGAATTAACTGATTGCGTAGGATATTGAAGGCATCTCATCTCAGCCTTTGTCAGATGTAGCACCTCAGGTTTCTATCTTACAAAAGGAGATACTGCATGCAGGATACTTCTCTGACAGTGAATATCTAAGCAGTGCATATTACTGTTGATCCAGTAAATGTACTTGAAACAACACGCAAGAATGACAGCATTTTATATCTCCTCCTTTAAGTGAGTGTGATGGCTATCATATGATTCACTGTTGGCAAGAACAAGTACGTTTTATCTACTTCTCCCAGTGGTGAAATGTTGTGCTTTTTACTAATCAAGAAGCTTTACATTTTTGTCCCTGTGAAGGTTAAGGGTGATGGGAAGAACCCCTACTGCCATCAGAAGACCGAGCGGATAAAGCCACAGAAGTCACAGTCCAGCACTCCCTGGCCAGTTTTTGGTGTCTTTTGGGGAGGTTATATGCAGAATAATATGCCCTTGAAGTCAGGAAAGGGTAGCAACAGCAGAGAGAGATTATGTGGTTCATTGTAATAACTCTGCAGGCTGTAATCTCTGCCTCTGAAAGCCTCATTTTTCAACACTGAAATGTGAGAAGGGCCAATTTCTGCATTTTGTCTCTCTCTCTCTCGAAACAGAGCTGAAATGGCAAGATGCACAGCTTTTGTGGTCGCTCGGGTGTTTGGGGTTTTTTGTTATTGTCAGTATCTGCTGAGTCAATATTTGTAATTATTAAAAAAAAAAAAAAAAGAAATTTACTTAAAAGATATTAAATCCACTTCTGGTAATCACAAGTGAAATTTTGGTCTTAAGAACATTCACAAAAGAAAGAGGTCAGCAATTCCAAGCAGGTATTACTACTAAAATAAGTATACCATCAGTATGCCATCACCTTGAAAACTCCTTAGGCATCACCCGCTGTCAGCATTGAAAAAATTATTATGAGATTTTAGATGCCCAGAAATACTAAGGGCCAGGATTAAAATAGTATTTGAGAACTCCTGAACATAAGATATATTCACACATGCCTTTTCTTAAATAATTCTGAATGGTTTAAAGTGCTTTAAGAAAAAAAATCTTGCTAAATGATTCACAATTGAAAAATTGGTAAATTAAATTCTTCACAATCTGCCCAGATTTACTTTACTCTCATTTTAAGATAAATCAAGATGTCAATACAGTAAATATAAATAAAAACTTCTCATGTAGCAAATGAGTTTGTTTACACGGATGAGTTACAAAATTCCTTCCTGTATGTAATGTGGTGTAGCATGGACAAATATTCATTTTACAATCTTTGTTTTATGATTGCCTGATTTTTTTAAAACAGCAAATTATGGCAACTGTGACTTTTGCAGTAGGGTGTAGGAAGTAAATCCAAGTTGTTAACCACAAGGCTGAGAACCACCATTTATGCCGAATGAGAAACCACAGCTTGTCAACAAATAGGAGAAAAGCAAGAATGGAAAAACAATACTATGTACTTTGATAATTTAAATGAAACGGTTGCTAACTTACCATTTTAGCATCATGGCTGATCCAACACAGTCACTGTGCTATTGGATTGGGATCTTACTGTGCTGCAGCCGTTTCTCAGCATTAAATACCAGAACGTTGGGCATAAGGATCTACCCTGTGCCCACCTGCGTTGAAGACACCAGTATGGTCACAGGTATCCAAAAAGTGTCATTAATAGGATAGGCCTGATGGGGTCCAACTCACGGCCCACATATGTGAAATGCCAGTGAGATGAAGGAATAGCAGAAATAGCCAAAAAAAACCTGCTTGGGAGCCGGTTTTCTTTTTAATATTTAGGATTACAAATGAAATGGAAAGACCCAAATTCAGAGTCTGAGGCCATGTTTGGATAGATCTCTGCTTTACAGCGCCTCTCTTCCTTGGGAGTAGGTCTCAGCCTTACATCTCGCTAATTCTTAAGACTAAAAGCTGTTTCGTGTTACCTCATTACTGTTCCTTTATTCAATTATACAGTGCAAGAACAGGAGAAAACATACTGGCTTCATATTTAGTCTGTCAAACATGCTCCCTTAAATTCAGCTAACACTATGTTTTTAATTTATTGCAATTCCTTTTACCTAGTATATTTTTCTAAACCTGCTGTAAATGTAATTCCCTCAATTTCAGGATCATCGATCTGAACAAAGGCAGTAAATGTAATCAGGAAATGGAGAAGGAGAATAGAGTTTTGTTTTTAAAATTTATTTTTTCAGATATATATTTATTTATTTTACACTTTTGAGTGACTGATGCATTTTGGCTGTAGCCTACCAAACCAGAATACTTTTTATTGAAACCTGTAAAAAAAGACAAGAAAATTAGTCTTGGGTTTCCAAGGTCCTGTTTGAAGAATAAAGACAATCTGAAGTCTACAAATCAATTATCAATTTAACATGGTCTTCTTCAGCATTCCTTTGTTTCTTACTTTATATATTTCTTTAATTAACTATTATCTCATTGTTTGGAAAATATTATCATGAGATTGCAAGTCTGTTTCTTGCACATCTCTAAATTCTCTACTGTTGGAAAAGAAAACCACAAAACCACACCAATCTCTTACTGTCACATTTCCAGATCCCACCCAGCTGTTCACAGCTACAGCTGTAACGGTCAATGTGCTTAAGATTAAGACCACAAATAAGAGTGCGGACACTCAGATCAGGTTTTCAGTGCCTGCGAGGGTTGTGTGGTCAGTGGGCAAAGTGGTTTTTCTGTTCCTCTTTTCTTTATTATTCAGTATCACAAGGACACATATCTAAGTATTTCTAATACTTATGTAGGATGGCTTCACAGCTAATGACAGATAGCAAGTGGTAGTCCTAATAAAACAAACTTTCTGAATATTTGCTGTAAAATATAATAAATATTCATAAAAACAAATGAAGGGAAATTCACAAAGGCTAGACAGAACCAAGTTCTGTTAACACAGCGAATAATTCATGGTAGAAGATGCAAGACTTTTCCTCACTGTTTGAACACACATGGATTCTCGTGCTGCCTAGCCTTTATTTGCGATGATGCATTAACTGTATTTGTCAAGAAGCTGGAACAGTCATTAAATGACAAGACTATGAGGGAGTGTAAATTACATATATGATACTATGGCACTCGTGTTGAAATACTACGTTATTTATTCACTTACTTAAGGTATTGCTCTTGAATAGCATGGGGTTAGCTTTTGTTTACCAGTCTATTATAGTTAATTAGTTAAAAATATTCTTAATTACATGGAGATCATACATACCCCCTTATTCTTAAAGCAATATTGTCTTTCTAAACATATCTGGGTTGTGAGATCCTCTATAGATCTGATTAACATGAGTTGCATCTCAATAAATATTTTGCTTTTTTCAGACAAACTTTGGCATATACCTGATGAACCAGCCTTTGCACTCATCCTTTCCAGATGTTTTATCGGTTGGGTCTCAAGTACTTCCAGTGCTGAAGGAGAATACAGAAATTCAACCCCCGACATCCAGTGAAGAAAAATGTTCAGGGTAGATTCTCTGATGGAGTTGAAATTTATTTGCAACTCCAGGGAAAAGTCAGTAGTCAGTTATTAAAAAAAAAAAAAAAAAAAGAGCTTCTACTCATTTGCTGCTGGTTTAAGTCTTATAATTTTCTGTTTGCTGTAAATGTTATCAGATGGCAGAACCCTTGATAATTACAGCTCACCTACATGTTTTTGCTTGTGATTAGGTTACAGCAGCCATAACTCTATTTTGCTCAATTGCTTCAGGATGCAACAGGTTTGATCAAGTTTTACTGGTGGATGACTCCCAAAACAAGCCCAACATCATTGTCAGAAACCCACATCTCAATGAAGGAAAGTAAACACAACAATAAACTACTTCCTTATGTTGCTTTGTTAAAACCACAATTGGGAGAGAGGATGCAGGACATATTTTAGATGCAGTGTGGGTGGGAAGGGAACAGTGAGAGAGCGACATGAAAGTAGCAGTCCATTCAGCTTTTCAAAAATGAAACTGAAGGTGGTGCATAGACAGTCTGAAAGCACCGGAGAGGAGGGAACTGTTATTGGGAAATCTGTGTCTCATGCTTCAGAATAGGTGAGGATGCCAAAAAGGCACAAAGATCAATGAAGATTCAGTATGCCATTTGCAAAACACATTCCCTGTGAAGCAATTTCATCTGTTTATTCTCCACTTCTTTCTCTCATTCCCATTTACTGCTTTTCCATCTGATTTATTTTACATGCTGACTTCCCACACACTTGTTTCCTTATGCATTTGTGGATGTTGACACATTTTTCTCTCATTAGAGATTTTTCAACTAATACAGTTGTGTTTTCTATAGAAACTTTGTTTATCCTCAGCGGTCTCTAATGGCCACTTAAGGGAATTCTTGAAAGTCTGGATGCTTCTCCATCTTGAACAGGTCAAAGTATTATTTTTTCTTACTCTTTGTGCATTTGATTATGTCCTTCTTAGAAGGCTTTTGAGTTCTTTACTCTCTTAAATATCACTCATGCTTTCTGATTTCTGAGAGCAAATGTCTGAAACCTAGGACTTAGTCTGAAATATCAATTATTGTGAAAATTAAAAAAAATAAATAAAGCAAAGCCACACAGTGAAAAAACATATGGAAAGACAGTGTAATGCAAGACTGAGGCCAGGTGTTTTATGACCCCAACATGTGTCCAGCCAGCCACAGGGCGATTTCATGCTTCCAGGAAGACCTTCTGGAAGAGGAAATTCTCCTAGATTGGCATCTCTGTTGCCATTTGGGAAGTGAAATTTTGGCCCCGTTAAAAGCACCGTCAGAACTCTCATCCAGCGTGATTTAGGTCTTCCTTGGGGCGATTTTGGCTCAAACTGTGTGAAAGTGCTTCTGGCTGAAGCAATCCTTGAGTTGTTTGAGTATATCCCTAGAGAGGAACCGGGCAGCTTTGTGAAAGAATTGGTCAAACAGCGATTGTGAAAGGGGAGCAACTACCGCAGAGCGGGTTCAATGGGAAAAGGGAAGCGTATCGCCCAGTGTGCGAATCAGAATTCAAAGATGGTCTTTTTTCTTTCTCTTCTTTTTTTTTTTTTTTTTTTGTTTGTTTTTGAACTGGTCTCTTCTTTCTTTTATTTTTTTTCTTCTTTTGAAGAACTGGTTTTACTCACTTCAGCTGGAACAAACTCTTACTAGTCGCTCAGCAGAGCTTTGTAATGGAAATGAGAGGAGACATTATCTGTTTCTTATAACCTGCCATAAAAGACATGGAAAGAGAGAGGTGTTTCATATGTATGTAAACTGAGGATCAGTTTTGAGAGTTGTATCTTCCACTTCAGAGCCCAAGCACTGCTCCTTGATGTCTGCTTTGAAAAGCAGGGGGGTTATCTGTCTAATAGTCAATTATCTGATGTTGTAATGAGCAGGCTTTTGGGAACTTTGAAAAGCAGTTTCCTGGTATCTAAATCTCTTAACTGTTTCACTCTTTGCCTTTCTGTTATGAAGAGCATTGTTTTGTTGGATAGAAAGCCAGTGCAGCTCTGGCAAATTTAATATGAAAAGACCTGCTGTACGCTGACCTTCAGGTGATCTCTGATGCTTTGCTCTGTCCTCCTCACCTCACCAGTATGTCATTTGTTTAAAATGGCACAGAAGTTAGAAAAGGAAATTGAAAGCAAACCTCAGCAAACTCTGTTTCACTTGTTATTGGATTTACTACAAAATAAGTCACTTCTTTGGTACATAGTGGCTTGACAAATACTGTTTGCGAATAGCCTTAATGCAATGTATGATAACTAAGGATGAGAGGATTTGAACTTTAAAAATGTCATGCTTGGTCATTTTGACCTATTATTTACAGGCAATTACAGTTTCTGCTGTGGATTAGTAATATTAGATCAAGCATAATTTTGTCACTTTACAGGAGGGGGAAAAAGATTTTCTCTGATATATGAACATACTCATTAGTATATTCTGTACATTTCCCAGAAGGAACATCCTTGTGCTACAGTGATGGGAAATGTCACAACACTTCAGATTGATGTAAGAGACATAAGGAATCTTTCATCTCAACAAAGGATAATATTTCGCTTCTAGTAAGTGGAGTGTCCCCGTCGGTATTGAGATGTCTTCCCATCAATGAAGACAAATTCTTGTCAGTGACAGTACTTTGTGGAAAATCTTGAAGCAGGAATAGTCACTTTTAAATGACATGCACTATAAGTTTTGTAGAAATAACATCCCTCCCTTAATGTGAAGAGAATTCAAAGAAAGATAAACTTGGCATAATACAAACCCAGGTACTGCAGGAATTAAAAGGGCATAAACACTTCAAAACACTGTGTATATTATGTAGAAAGATTAAATGTTCTATAAGGGGGTGACTTCTCAATCTTCAGAGTATATAGAAAAAAGAAAATTTCATATGAAGGCAGACTCTTTCATCTAACTACTCCCATTGGTGCAAAATTAAATCTTTGGACTAATTGCAGATGTATGTTTACCTTCTGTGGATAAGAAATGTACTTAATACAGTATTTCCAGAGTGCTGTACATAGGAATTCCTCTATGTATTTGAAAACTAAGTTCATATTTCCTTACAATGAATTATTTGGACACATTCCATTTTCTGTGGGACTTTTATCTCCTTCCCAAATCTCAAGGCAAAAATTGTGATTATTACAAACTCTAATAATAGCCAGGAGACTGAAATCACAGAACCGAAATCAGCATTTTTAGGAGAAGCCTCTGAACTCTGTGTTCTCTGATATGACTAAGATATTTCACATGCAGTTTATGATTTATGTACTTTCAAAGGCATCCTTCAAATTATGGTCAAAATTTTAGGTCACCCTTCTGTCAAAATTATACACAAATCAAAAGGAAGGACTGCATAAAGAACATGATTGTTGTTCATAAATTGTAGAGATTATGCTATGCATTTCCTCTTCAGTCTGTTTTTTAACTTTCTTGGAAATGAAACCAATAAAATATGTATTGTACTTGACATGTCTATTGGTGGTGGTTGCATTATTGACCTTTGAGCTCATGAGATGCTATGTTCTGCTTGGAGGCATTGCCAGGCTCACAGGGTGAGTAAGTGGCTCAGGACTGACACGCTGACTGTGTCTCATCACTGCTGGGATTCACAGGTGAGGTGTCCCTCCAGCTATTCCACTGATGACCTCCATCCATCTAGTCAGCATGCCAATGAGTTGCACACTCAGCTCAGGCCCTGCGCAAAATGCACTAATAATCACTGGTTTCCTTTAAAATATGTCCAGAGGCAGTCCTGTTGGAGCCATCTCTGTTATCCAGAGGTTGGAGTTCTCACCAAGGGTGTTGGAGAAGAGAAGGTTCATATCCCTCGCCTTTGCTTGAAGGGATCCAACACCGTCCTTCTCCGCTGCCTTAACCCATCAGTCAGTAGGCGAGACTGGGGACTTACCCAGACTGGGTGTGTGTGGGAATCACTGGGAAGGCTTGTACTTCCCTTCCCATGAGGTTTACACAGAAATGATCTGTGGTTCTCTGGGCCAGAGAAAGAGGGACATGGGCACAGTGAGGCAGGATCCACACGTGACTGAGCTACTCATTCATGCTCTTTTGGATTCACAGAGGGTGGGAGAGGAAGAAGAGCATGACTCTGTAACCCAACAGGTAGGTCATTCCTAGGATGGTGAAAGATGTGGGTACGTCCCTGTCCCTCTGATTATACAGCTGTTATGAGGCAGCTACTCAGACAAAACATAGACACAGCCCCCAGAGAAGGGAGGAGAAGGCAGAGCGCGCCTCTTCTCTGCTGGGTGTGTGGGTTACAGAGGCTTGTGTCCTTCGCCACCCAGTTTGTAATATTTTTTTAGGAAGGAAAGGATGTAGGTATCCTCAGGCCCATAAATCAGATTTAGAGAACTCAAAGTCATCATCAATAGAGAGGTGCCTCTTAAGCACGGTGCCATTTAAGAGGCCTCTCTTCCCTCCCTTTCATGTCAACTAGCCTGCCTTGCTTCTCACTTGGTGTGGTGGCAGTTGTGGGTCCCTTCCAGTGGAAAAGAAAATAGGCAGGTGCCCTGCATAAAGAGAGAAGTGACTCACTCAGGACTATGAATAGGGACAAATGTTAGGGAGGTTTGAACTTTGGGCATCTTTGAGCACCACTGTCATGTGCAGACGTACATCAGAAACCTGTGTGTAATAATCCAAGAAATATGTGTCACAGAACAAGTTAGTCATTTTTTGTGCTGGCACTGTGAAGTCATCCTGGAAGGGTGATATTCCAGAATTGTGCTGTTGGGGAACAGACCATGGCAAAGTTAGAATGGGAAAAGGGGACCAAAAAAAAAAAAAAAAAGCGTGTTGTAGCGTTTCCCACTGAAAATTGCTGAGGGGTTTCTCAAATACCCACCAAGTAAGACAAAATGTGAGAAATCAGGGAATTTGATTTAGTACAGCAATTTCGAGGCAAATTTGAAATGACACTGATCTCAAATGAAGAGCATCTTGCCTTGCATGGCTCATGCATAGCCTACAATTAGGTGCATTTCTATGTTAAACCCAGTTTCTTCCGTGAGCCGATCTATTCCAGACCTGCAACCACAACTTGTCAGCACACTGCAATTCTGAACATCAGCTTCTCCTAGGTAGCTATATTCCAGCTTTGAGCCCATCTCATGGTTTTTGCTGTTTTTCAGAGGTAAGTGTCCCATCTGGATTAAAGTAGTCTGGCCAGGATCGTTAATGCAGAGATGGCTCCTCGGTCCAGAAGTGAAATCAGCTTTTGGTTTCTCAAAGGGCTGTTTTCCATGAGGCTATGTTTGAAAAGCCAGCCATGATCTAATGTCAAGTCTGTTGTTTTCTGGTACTTAGATGAATCGGATAAAGCTGTTGAAAAGTTTGTGAGTTGTTATTTCCCAAAGTAAACCAAAACTAGAAGACAACAGAAGGTTCTGCACTGCTGAACCCATCTATTTACTTCTACAAATGAAGAAGAGCCTCTGAGGTATCCATTGTTCATGGATGTAATTCACAGTGAGTCATGTATTAGATATTTATAATTTCACTGCTTTAACCAAGTGCTTTGGACTTGTGCTTACCCTCAGAGCCTTTGTATTTTGTTTATTCAAAAAGCTTCCTCCAGAAAACACTTCCATTCTGAAATGAAATTGAATTTGGTTTACGTCAAATGTTTGTCATTATTCTGTTTTAAGGAACAAGAATGCACAATTTCTGTGTTTGACTTGCTATCCAAATCTTGATGTAATGATTGAATACACCTGAAAGAGGAGGTTCTTGTCTGAGTTGGTTTCTCTGTCAGTCAGTACTTGGAAAAAACGACTGTTCCTCAGTAGTGTCTAGTGAGTTAGAGAAAAAGCTACAGGAGCTGGGCACAACTTGCAAACACTCGTTGTCTAGGAAAGTTTGCATCTACTAATATATATATATATATATTCAAGCACAAGAAGTCTAAATAGTCTAAACTATTTTATTTTTGGTCTTGGAAAATACTCAGACGAAAGCTTGCACAGGTTTTCTGAGGGTGCAGAGGACGTGGCCCCCCCCCCCCCCCTTTTGTATATCAGACCCACAGCAGGACATCTGGCATCCGAACGGCTGCTGTCCCTGCAAACAGAATGAGTCCTCAGACGTGTAAAAGTACAGGACAAAGTGTTGCAACACCCTCCCTCTTTCATCATACACTAAGGAGCAACTTAGAACAGATACACTGGCTGAACTCTGAGCAGTACGAGGGTCCGTGTCCCTCCCCAGGCATGGTGTGACCTGGCCCCACTGTGCCCCACTCAAAATTTGTCCCAGGGACACTGAAAACTGCCAGTGCTGGCAGTTGTATACTGTGGTCAGAGACTCTTAGAACAATTAAAATCCAACAGACGTTGCTAATTTAGCTTGCTAACCTCAGAGAACTTTTCATTAACTAGTTGTGCATGGTTTTATCTGAGGGAAGTACTTTGTCAAGTTCTCATGCTATTTTCTGTTGTGTCGTACTGGTGTCATGGAGTCACTTGGTATTCATTCACTCTCACATGCCTTTCCCGCTGGCACGGCATGGTAATTTGAAGCTATTTATGTGCAAAGTGAAGAATATGTGGAGGAAGAGAGAATCTGACGTTTCACTGAGTGGGTAAACTGAAACAATTGGTTAAATTAGTCACGCAAGATCGAGACCTGTGTGTATCAGAGTCTTGCCTGAAACATTATAAAAAATGCAAGTGGATTCTTACCAGACCTTTTTTCTAAGTGCAAAAGCAATACAAGCCAGCAATCATGATTTAAGAAGCTAAGCAATCATGTATTTAAGAGGCTATATATGATCTAAATGAGATTGTCAGGTATTGCAATTAGCATATTTATCTGCACTTATGTTAAATAAATATTCTGCTTCAAATAAGAACATTTGGATCAGGAGGGTCATTCTACCACCTGTTGTATTTCTTCTAATTTCATCCATCAGTCCCAAAATACTGATGGGCAAAATATTTTTAAAAATTAGAACTCCCATTTTGTAAGAGGAATTTAGCTTTGAAAAAGCCTAAACAAGACACAGCTTTCTGAGTGGAAAGACTATGACTTAGCGGTACAGTGATATTACGTGATCGGTCATTTGGAAAAATGGCCGTGGCATTTGTCAAAGAAAAGAAAATCCAGAGTGATTCAGCAGTTAGAAGGGAGGTATACAGCCAGGCATCACGTTATACATGGAGAGGAATGCTTGCTGAAAGAAAATTCCCTTAACGTATGCATACGTATCTCTCAGAAACTGCCCATAGTAGAAAATTTTCTTAAGTATGTGTTGTTATGTTCCTGAAGTCTCTGGTGATAAGCTTTATGCCACACGGAACAGGTAGAGATTGAGAGGCAAAGTGGTATCAGATGGCAAGTGCCAGAACACAGTGGAATAATAGAAATTTTTTTGCATGAAATAATGGAGTATTTTTGCTGTCTACAGAATTCTCTATAGGCAAAAAACAACAAAATTGGGTTTAGAAAACATATGAAAATAAAAATAAAAGTGAATAATGAAAAGAAATAAAATCACCTAGGCCTTCTAGAATGCATTAATACAAATAAAGGCAATTTCTAGGTTTGTGAAGCTCCATACCATAGTTCATCCTACCAATTCTTGTTATTGCAGCCCACTAACTGCCGGATCCTGGATAATAGTCACTGAAATCATGTTAATGTCAGCTTATTCTTGAAAAAAGACACTCATGCTGGATATGGACATGGTGATAAAGCTACTAACCAAAGTAGTTACATGGCAAAGTAAACCTTAAAATCACAGACCTTAAAATCATGGACCTTAAAATCATACCTGGATGCAGAATTGGGAGGGGGAGGCCTCACGCAGGGACACACTTCTTCTCAGAAAGTGGAAACTTCTGACCTTAATCTCGCAATGAAAAGCTGAAAAGCTTTTCAGCTGTAGCAAGACTTACTGGTTCAGAAACATCATGATTTTTGACCTCTTGATGCTGGCATTATTTTGATATACACTCAGCCTTTCTTAACCTGGATTTTCTGTGGAAGTAATAACTGCAGCTGTCAGAAAGAGGATGTGTGATCATGAATGGCAGAGGAGATGAAACCTCTTAAGAGGCTGTCAGTAGAACAAGAGATTGCAACTCTCTGGTGCCCTTAGGGCAATAGGAGCCATGAGCCCAGGAATCCAGCTGGAAATGCAGCTACAAATTCATGAATGGACTTGGCAATTGGGAAATGCTGCCTTAAAAAGTGAGCTCTCTCCTCAACTTTCAGTTATTTCCCATTTCTATCTAAAAATAAAGCTGCATGAACACAAGTGTCGTCAGACTACATTGATGTGGACTTCACTGTGATTCCTTTTTCAATTTAAATGAGTTGTTTCCTCAACTAATCAGCCAAAAAGTACATTGCAATGCAATGACAACTTAGTAAGATTAACAAAATTAGTATAATGGGCTTTACATGATTTCATTCTTGTGAGATTATGTTTTCAGTGCTATTAACATTCATTAATTTCTGGATAGCCTCTTGGTTATTGAGTTGTTCATGTCAGAGTAACTATTTGAAGGGACTTCTGAAGGTCACCTCGTTCAACACACTGCTCCAAGCTTCAGGGCTAGATTAGGTTTCTCAGGGCCATGTCCAACTGAGTTTTGAGTATCCCCAACAACCTCTCTGGGAAACCTCTTCCGGTGCTTTTCCACCCTTCTGGTGAAGAAATCTTTCTTTAGATCCTCTCAGAAATTCAGCTTCTCACTGTTGCTTCTTATCCTTTCACTGTGCACCTTTGAGAAAACTCTGGTTCAGGCTTCTCTCTATCCCAGCCCATAGGTGATTGTACACCCTGCCCTTAGCTTCCCCTTCTGCAGGCTGAAGAAGCCCAACTCCCTCAGTCTCTTCTCTCCAGTGAGAAGTACGAGTGACTTCAAAAATCCTTTGCTGAATGCTGGAAGTTTTAAACCAGAGAACTCAACAAATCGCCCTGGGAGCTACAGGGCTGAAGGATGTTCTCCATCCGCTCTTGTGGTGGAGTGAGAAGGATCATGCAGTCCATGCAGGTACCGTTTCTCTGGCAAGCTGGGTCAAAATGTTACATTATTGTAAGAGTGGATCCATCAGTTTAGAGACCTTCAAAGACTGGCTCTGAATTTAGTTTTAAATTAAACCTGACACTGAGTTCAGGGTGTAAGTCTATTACCATTGACTTACTGGCTGATTCCCTTTTTGACTCAATCAAGGAAAAAGAGGGTTTTCTACTTTTGGGGATGAGGGAGTGTGTTTAATACATTCTTTGCAAAGCTGGAATGTGGCTGAAGTCTTGGTCCGAGTGAAGTCAGCAGCAGAATTAAACTCCTCTCTGCTGGGTAAACTGTCTCCTCTAGAAGGCTGGAGGTAATCATATTTGCTTCTCTCAGTATGGTATAAATGGATCTTCACAATATCCAGAAAGCTCCTGTGTGACTGAAGCATTTCCATTTCTGTATGTCCAGTTTTGGATACTTAATGAATTTGATTTTCTAGAAGTATGAGCTGAATGCTCACTAAGAATTGGGTTGATTGAACAGTCGAACAATGAAATATCCATGCAGCCCAAGTGCTTCTGAAAGTTTAGACAAAGATGCACCACTTCCTAATTTACTAAATTAACTGCATCCAAAAGCCGTTAATCAGCTTTTTCACTGCCAGCAGGTAAAAGGAAGTTGACAGCCGTTGCCAACAGTAGCTTTTTGTTTCTCTCTTTAGCATATACGATGCAAAAAGTGTGAATGAGACAAAATAGATCTATGAGATTTTCAGGCAATCACGGGAATGAAATAAGGGCTCAACCATTGAGCAGCCTCATTTTTCTCTCCCTGGGACTTGGCATGCTTATTTGTCCCAGTGCAACCCATGTATAAAAACCATAATCACATGAGGCAGAGAAACTTCCCTCAACATCGTTCTGAAATCTCTGTGCTCAGGTGATGAATAACCTACATAAATTCCAGGGGATGAAGAATCAGAATCAGTAGAATGGTTTTACTGGGAAGTTGTAAAGTCAAAAATCTTTGTCTGCTGAGACTGCAAAGCTCAAGATAATTTCCAACTTTTTTGTTTCTTTTTTTCTGTTGTGAAGTATTACAAAGGACAGCTTAATGTTGTTAGCGTAGTAGCTGAGGTTTGTGAATCTGAAAATACGGTAGGGTATCCTTGCAGCCAAGTGTTTTATAACCAGACAGAGATTGTTAGTATGTCAGTCCACATTTCTTGCTTTTATGGGCTCTTCTTCCCTTTGATGCAATAACCTCATATGCATATTATCTAGCTGAACTACAGAGGAGCTGCACAAAGCTAGGCTCTTCCAGCAGATGACTTGGAAGATTCCCAATAGTTCAATATTTGTAGTGAAATGCAGTTGATCTCAAGGATGAACATGAGTCCAGTATATTAGAGCAGGACATCAAAATGGAGGGAGGAGAGTCCTTGAGATGCTATCAAATCAGTCCCTCAGCCCTAGACCAGCTCCAAATATATCTGCACAACTGACAGGTGATGAAAGGATCAAA
This sequence comes from Balearica regulorum gibbericeps, assembly GCF_011004875.1. NCBI lineage: Eukaryota > Metazoa > Chordata > Aves > Gruiformes > Gruidae > Balearica > Balearica regulorum. The sequence continues at coordinate 72,088,511 of NC_046185.1, forward strand.
AAGGATCCCTAATTCTAGCATTATTCAGCCCCAGCCCATTGCAGAGTAGGGAAGGGCTGGACGGGGTGCCCAGCCAGAGCTGAGCCAGATCCCCGGGGCTGGGCAGGGGTGGGAGGGTCCCTGGGAAGCTGCTCAGGGCAGTTGAGGTGTATCGGTGCCCTCAGGACCTGAACCTAGGGAGAACTGCTCTTTAAAACACACAACTCTGTGTCAGGATCGTTTTCCATCTGGGCCAGAAAGCAGCAATAACTACTTCAACTGAGGACCGAGGTGGTCGATCTGCTTCTGCACAAGCCTGGACACCACGGTCAATCAGTCCCACTGCTTTTCTGTCTGCCAAGTCACTGATGTGGGCCAAGGACCAAGGCGACCGGTCCTTTCTTGCTCTTTCTATAAACAGCTGAACTTGGAAACTTTTGTCATCCGTGGGCTGGCACAGGCTGACACGGCCGTGCACGCAGGCTGTTGCAGACTGCCTGAGCCATGTTCTCTTCAGAGGCTTATGCACATGTAGGCTAATGTGCAAAGGGCAGCTCTTGATGAAAAGGTTTTGCTGGTCTGGTCAACTAGATCTTATAATCACCACCAAGCCACCAGAGATCTGAGAGATTTCTTTTACCGTGTTCACCGTACTTGTAATTTCTCAGATGAAGGCTGTATATTGCTCATCCTTTATCAGCAGAGCTTTAGCTGTTTGTAAAATTTCCAAAGTGGAAAATAAAAAGGAAAATTCTTGTCAAACAGATGTTTACCACCACTGATTGATGCTCTTGCAAGAGATAATGTCACCTGAAGAGGATCAATTAGCAGCATTTCTCTTCCTTTCATCATAAATCTCAGTAAAGCAGGAAATAGTATGAAACTTGAAAGAAAGATAAATGACTCTCATTAAGAGGAGTGAGGTATGATTAAACAATAAGGTACAGCAGGGTGGGTAGCACATCAGGCCAGCACTGAACTGGGGACGACTCATCTAATTGTTGCCAGCTTCCCAGCCCAAAGGAGTGGTAACTCAGAAGTTAAACATAGGTCCTGAAGTACGCCATCGCGATGCTAAAAATTACGGTTTGGCTGATAACAACTCAGATCCCTAAAAGTGAACTTAGAAGAATCCTTGAACTGATGAGATTGTAATTAGCTTGAGGGATGACAGCTCACAGTCGGTCGCGTTCGCCCCTGGTGTAAGCTGGCAGCATCTCACTGACTTCCACCGAGATGTGATTCTTCTGATATCAGTGTGCCCGTGAAAAGGCAGAAGCGCAGTGAACATTTTCCTATTTTTAATTTCTGTAAATGGCAAAACTCCTTTTGATTCCAAAAGAAGCAGGACAGAGCTATTTGCTTAATTGGACTAAGTCCTCCCCACTGAAATTAATGTGAACCTCTGTTTACTGTTTTACCCCGCTGTGCCTGAAGCTGGAAGGAGATATTACTTTCCATCCAGTGAAATGAGAGTGGTACTCACTCTTCTCACGATCTCTTTGAAGCATCTGCGCTCCAGGCGGAAGTTAAGGTCTGAAATTGAGGCATTTTAACAAACAGTGTCAGTGACCTTGTGCCTAGCGCTGCACCTAGACAAATAATTGCACCACTGTGCTGCATGCTGGTGCTTACCTAATGCACTCTTATGCAAGAGAAAGAAGCTGGGAGTCGCTTTGCACGTTTGATGAGAGTGAGTGTCACAGCAGCGTCGACTGGATTGCACACAGCCAGGGCAGCTTTCTTCCACCTGAAGGGCAGCAGATGTGATTTTCCTCGGCCTTCCTAGGCACATTCATGCCTGCCCACCTTGGTCACCTTCCTTCCACTCCATCCTGCACGCACTGCTGCAGGGCAGGAAATCCCATCGACTTTACCAAGCAAGCGAGACACGTACAGCTGATCTGTGACTCCCATCGCAGATGCGTGTCCTACCCAGGGACTGCAATGTGCCTGCGAGATTTTACCTGACCACAGCTGTACCACCCTACCCTTGCTTTGTAAACTGCGTTTTTCAGGCAGGTCCAATACCTTGTGGCCTGGATCCCTTTCTGTTCCTATGCTCCCGGTCAAAACAATTGCCCCCAAACCTGCTGTTTTGTCTGCAGCTCTCATATGCTAGCTTCTGCCCTTTCCACCCAGGTACGGAGTCTTGTTCAAGAGTCTCCAGGGCTGACACCTGCAGCTCAGTCAGCTTGCAGCTCCTCTTGGAGGTGAGTAGGATGCTAGGGGCTGGTGAGAGATGGCAGCAGTGCCCACGGGGAGCGTGCTGGGCTGTGTGGTAGGGCATGTCACAGCCCTCTTCTCCACCGAGTAACCTGTGTCAGAGGGTAGGTTACTCAGACCTGAGGTCTTTGTAGTTTAAGATCTTGGATAAGATCTATAAACTTCATGTGATCTAGGACCCATCCTGTTATAGATCTGACTCTGAGGGCTGCTTACACATCTTTTTTCTCTGCTATTTGAGATAAAAAATACACACAGGTGATGGGACTTAATTATTTCCATTTATCCACAGGTGACTGAGGTAGGGTGTCCTTGTCCTTTGGCCTTCTCCATGGTCTAATGACTCTGCCTTTCTGTGGAGGCAGAGGATGGTGTCCTGAAAAGGGAGAGGTTGATAGTTCAGTCCCTTGAAACAGATGAGGGAATTGAGCCCCAAGCTTTCATATTGTGTGGCAGTATTTGGAGTTGCAAGCTCTGCAAAAGAAGACTTGGTAGTGTCTCTTGTCTAGAAAACATCCACAGGGCTCCATTAGACTACAGGATAACTCAGGTCTGCCAGGACTTCAGGGGGACATCTTGTCCATCCTTCAGACTCCACCTCACCAAAATGTCGGGGCAGAGATACGTCCCTCTGCTGTCCCTTCTCATTATTGCACAGAAAGAGGTAGGAAGGGGACATCACAACTGAGCGGTTGCAGGGGCAAGATGGAGAAGGGATCCTTTTATGGGGTGCAAAAAGAGGGAGAAGTTGGATGTCAAAAAGAGCGAATTGAAGGCAGATTTCCATCATCTTGTTTAAATCTCTTCAGTAGCTGGCTAGTTACGATCAATACCAAAATGTGACGCTTGCTTTTGTTGGCCTGCTCATGCTCACATGAGTAACTGCAAGAACAGATTCAGTAGAAAGAAAAGTGGATTTCTGTACAATTCCTCTAGATGGCAAACTTTATCTGTTCTATTTATCTTATCTATTCAAAAGCAAATAAGTTCAGGCTCAACCACACTGGGAAAAACATCCTACACAACTGGGACCATTCAGTCAGTTCTGGAATATCAGTTCCTAGAGTCCTAAGCAAGTTGCTGTAGGGAAAAAAAATTGTGGATGATGCATCCAGTCCTTGAGAAATGTGTTTACTGGTGGAATATGATTTGGAAAGTACAATAATGAAATTTTGTTTGAAAGATTACATATTTTGCAAATCTCCTTACTGCACCTAATGATGAAGATGTTGTCTACTTTGCTCCCAGAGGCTTTTTGCTGTGCTGAATGTGAGGGAAGTCTCTTTCTCTTTCTGCCCCAACTTTTCTAGATAGTAATGCTGATCATTACTTTCACTGTTGCTAAGCCAGTGAGGAACGAGTGTAGGGAATCTGAAAGAGAATGAGGAAATCAATAAAACTGCCCTGAGAGCTGATCCTGATCTAACTCCTGTGTAATTGGTAATGACTCCAGTGGACTTCCTGGCATAAAATTGCCATAAGATGTCTGGTCCTGCGTGCATCCAATATTTAATTCTTAGAGAAGAATGATAATAAAGATCAACTATTTTGCATCCTAGGTTGTCTTTTGAACAGCTGCAAAGTAACTGTGATGGTAGTGTTGTGACACAGAATTGTATTACAGACCTCATGGTATGAAATGATTTACTGGGAAGCAAGATGGCAGAAGATCAAGCCCATATCTCTCTCTGGAAATCAGAATACAGTCCCAGTCCTATGCTTCACACAACAGAAACGGAGCTTCTGAAAACATTCTTGGCATTTATGAAAAATCCATTCTAGCGATTATCACTAGTGTAACGGGGTTTCACATGACAGTAGTTGTCATTCAGCATTTTCTGTGGACAAAGGAAACAATGTCTGCAGAGGCTGACGTTTGTGTCCAGTGCTCTGCTGTTTGCATTGTTTCTGTGAGCTCTTTGCTGGGACCCTGTCTGTGTTCCTTCGCCTGCATGAAACAGCTTGTGAACTCCTCCAGGGAGAGATCACTTCTTTCATCTCCCAAATGATACTGCATATGGCATTTTGCTCAGGTGTGATAAATGGAATATTTCATCAGTTTTCTTGGGAGATTTTTCTATGGCCTTAAAGATCTGTTTGAATTTTAACGTTCAGTTTAAGTTTGTCCTGTCTTAGTTTCAACACATTACTGATTATTACATCCCTCAACCTCAATTTTCTTTCCTTCCAGTCCTTGTCATGCGCCCTGTCATGCCTCTGACTAGCCTGTAAGGGTCTCAGACTATGGACTTCTGTTTGTTCTATAAAATTTCTGAGCAATCTTTAAGTGCTGTACAAATACATAATGATCCTAGTTGTACTGCTTGCTCTGCCTTAAGTGATTTGTCTCCCTTTCTCGCCTTTTCACCCTTCAAATAGCCTCATCCTAGAAATTGCCTATAGCTTCCCCAAGCTCTCTTAATTTTCCTCAAATCAATCTTCCCAGCCCGGCAATCATTGCTGGTACCACTTGACCTCCCTCTGACTCAGGATTTGCTTTCTGGCAGAGGGATGCCCACACCTCTGTGCAGTTTGGCTGGCCACACCTCACCCAAGTCACCTCTCTGATGAGATGCCCCTTCGGTCGGCTGCCTTCTGCTGCCACGTTGCATCACACGCTCGTGTCCCTGAGAGCGCCTCTTCTTCTCGCCGTGAGCTCCTCGCCTTTCACTTCCCTGGTGACTGTGCCTGCCCTAGATAACGAAGTGGTTTGTGCCTGGTTCTTGCATAACTATTCCAGTCAGGGCACCGAGAGACCTGTGTTCTTGATTTTCTCTGCTTAGGGTCACCATGCACCTCTGAGCACTTTGTGATCAGACATCAACTGCCCCCGAAGATACTGGAGGAAGTGGATTAATCCAATTCCTCTGGCTTTTACTGATCAGAGGGTCGACTGATAATGAACAGGAGAATGTGCCATGACCTTACATGCCAATACATAAAATATACCTGAAAATATAATGCCATCACTATCAATAAACATGACTGAATTCTTGTGATGTCCAGAAAAATTTCCCTCGCCCCCTATTTTGACAGGAAAGCTATTACAATTTAGTCTGGCTTGATATGAGCCAACAGACTTTCTTTTATCTTGATTTTTTTCCCTCCAGTTTTACTGATGAAGGACAGAAAAATGGCCATCTGGGCTCTGCTTACAAGCAAAGACACAGCAAGCACGACCCAGTGCATATGGTGTCCCGAGGAGCCTTCTAGAAGGTCCGTGAATAATTAGCCTTCCCTTTTCTTATTGCATCTGATTTCACATCCTCTGCATATATTTAGTGTATTCCTTTAAACTGAAGCAGGGTGGTGGGAATCCCTGCCCTCCAGCTCTCGGCTCCTCAGCATGACTGACAAATGACACGCCGACCCCTTCCCCCAGGCGTTAGATGGAGACGTGCTACGGACCGAATCTTCCACAGGTCCCTGCGATACGCCCTTACGCGAGATGGCCGTGGTCTTACCTCACGGCAGAAAGGAATAATCAGCATCTGAACTGCCTGTTTTCACACAGCAGTTGTTTCTTTCACCCTAAATAAAAGATGCCCGTGACTGATAGATAGGTGCACATAGACCTTCTCTTTCAAGGTTAGAGTGTCTCAAAGCATCCAGATAAATGCCAGAAAATCTTTTGGAAATATGTGTGTGTAACTGCTGAGAAAAATGATGATGTTACTGACTCTTATGCTGAATAAGCAATGAAGGAAACAGTGGCCTCTGACAATGTGCCAGCTAGGGAATTTGAGAAGAGGATATATTTCCTCACAGATTTGTATGTGAAATATGCCGTGGTTGCTGTGTATTGCAGCCAAGCATTACTCAAGTTTAGACTCTTCTTTTCTTTCCTTTTTTTTTAATACCGGTGCTTTGGATACGTGTGTAACCATCTGTGCCCCCACTTCTTAGGCACTTTTATTTCCTTGCTTCTTCACACTATTCAGAAGTGGATCTGTGAGTGGTGCTTCGATATTTGTATTTTTGTACTGTATTTTTACAGCACCTTCAAGTAAGAATCAATGGAAAGACCCTGAGGAAATTATTTTTGGCCTGTTTTTCTACTCACAAAGGAGCTTGTCATGCAAACTAAACACACCCCTATATCCTTTGCTCCCAGCTATTCCCCCAGGCTGGAGTAGATCCGGAGGGCAGGATCTCTCAGAAGGAGCTCAGTGCATGGAGGCTATATTAGCCTTTTGTGGGGTGCATAAGCACTTGCACAGGTAAAGTTTTTCTGCCCGATGGAAGAGGGAGGAATGCAATGGGAGGGCAAGTTACAATCCCCTTCTTTCTCTTACAGCGGGCAATGAGTCTGTGGCGATTTGTGCTCTTGTTTTAATCTCCCTTGCATTGCCCTAACTGAGGAGTAGCTTAAGCACAGCATGAGTAAAATCTGAGCTCAGGTCCTGCTGTCTCCTTCATTAAATGCGCAGTAGTGTGCAAGTCTGCAGTTCTTCATGAGTTGAGTTCATCACCAACTTTTTTGATGAGATATATTTTAAGAGCATTATATAAATGCATGTGTATAGATATGAGATTTCTCACAAATCAGAAATGTCTCATAAAGCTGATGAAATGGAGCTTTGGAATAAAGAATTTCTTTACCTGCCTCAGTAACAAATGTGATGGCTGTCTCATCCTATCCTACGCTGCAGTATATATTGATGGCTGTGTATCATACTTCTAACTGTGCAGTGAAGACAAGCTAACAGATTCTGTGCCTCTGAAAAAGCCATGCTTTGCAAGTCCACACCATACATAATCTTAAGCTGTGTTCATGCTGATAGGAAATACTAAGCGTATTTTATTACAAAGAGGGAGAGAATGGCTGCCAGCTGGATGGCACTTGCAAATGATCCATACCTAATCTGCTCTTCCAGAGCATGACCTACATCTTGTTGCTATCATTCCCCTTTTCTTTGAATGATTAACTCTCAGTTCATGAGACTTTTCCAAGAAGGACCTATCCTTCAGGGTGCCTAGTAAGTACCAAGTGCTTTTGGCTGCTTGCATTCAGCTGCTTGTTTCCCAGAGCAGAACCATCCCAGATCTCCTTAAAAACAGCATCATAAACTTTAACCCAAAGTCCCAGGGACCCATATGATATATTGGAAAGCCATCAGTCATGGCACTATCACAGTCATATATTTTCCTGTACACAGTGATAGGTGGGCATCATGGACAGGAGCTGGCATCTAAAGGCCAGTCCAGTATTCAGAGCAAAGTCAAGGCTGCCAGGTATCACTGGAGCTGTGAAGGGAGTGAGAAATCCTCACCTAATGGCTAGCCAGCGGTCATAACCCAGCCTGGGCTTCCTTTGTAAAAAGCTTTTCTAATGTAAACAGTGTTCTTTAGGTTTCAAGGAAGCCTTGGGGAAAATGGCTGGCTGTACAAAGGACTTCTGTTGTTGCTTGACCGGTTGGCTCACTCAGCATCTTACATCTCCCCACTGCCCTTTGGTCAGAGTCATGTTATTATGAGTATATAATTGTGTATTTAGCTACTAGCTCCTCTGTCAGGGCTACAATTTAAAATAATGAAGGAATCTAATTTATATCAGTGATGCTCCTCATATGAGCTGAACACAAGGCTATAATAAGCTAATTTATAAATGACACATATTTCCCCCAAACCCAGACAAAATGAAAAATATAAAAATGAGAATGACTGACTGGTTATGCGCTCATGAGACCTTGTTCCAAAAATAGGGTTGAGCTGGTTAAAAATGCATTTGCTGAGGTGTATGAGCAATATGAAAGTTACTTTATAGTTTTCACGGGAAAATTAAACCAATTCATGAATAAATAACTGAGTGACAGGGCATTTTGATTGCCTGTTTTTTAGCAAGAGTTAGAAGTAACATTTGCTTCGCGCACAGTGTTGGCAAACTGGTTTTAATCGGTTTCCATTTGATTTTTGAGCACTAGTCAAGCCGAGGGTTAAGGGAAGGCTCCTAGACACAGGCAAATTTCCAAAGCAATCTGAGACTCCATTCACTAATTGAAGTCGGTGTCAGGATGCATGTTTTAACATGACCTTCAGGAAGTTCTTTAATTTGTTGTTAATATATCAACCTTCTCTTTTCCCTCCAGTAAAACAGCAGCTTTATACAGATTTTTTTTTTTTTTTTTTCCCCCCCCTCCATGCCTCAGCAAAGGCAGGGGAAGGAGCTGCTGACACTGAACCAGAAAAAAAGGAAGGTAGAAATTCCTGGAGAAGACGCCTCTCTCTCCTTAATAGCCTGACACAGCAGGGTGGCTGCCCACAGATTAGGAAACTGAAAGCCTTGGCATTGCCTAAGCGAGGTTGTTGCCTTTGGGTTACCCAAACAGCTGCAGCAGGTCAGCGCCGGCACTTCCACCCCCGCTGACCAGAAGGCTGAGTCAGGCCCTCTCCAGCTCCGGTCATGGCATCGCGCCTCACGCTTTCCTGAGATCAAGCCTCAGCTGCTGTGGCTCATGGTAGGGCGACAAAAAAACATGCTCCGGTTTCTCTTGGGTTGCCTTGGCCTGAACTGTTCAGCTGAGCGTCGCTGACCTAATCCCGAGCACCTTTTACCCCTCTGGCCCATGCTCCCTTGGGGGGATCCCTCTCACCGTCTCTTCTGCAGTGACCAAGCTAAAATCACGGGAGGGTTTTGTTCCACCGAAATGTTAACCTGCCTGCTGGCTGGCAAGAGGGAGAAGTTGCACAGAAACTGAGCTAACACAGTGACCCATAAAACCCGAACACCCACAGACTGATCAAATACAAAGCCCATTTCCTCACCCAAGATGCCCCACAAAAATGCCCAAAACCTTGCACAGAGATTTTTGTATCAAGATGACTATTCAACTAGTTGTATAAGCACAAACTTGATTGTTCACACTGTGATTCAACTATCCTAAAAGAAATGCATTATATGATCTAGTTATTCCTGTATGGGAACAACAGTAGCAGGATTAAAATAAATAAATAAATACAATTTTTACCACGTTAAAATTGGCGCAACCTACATAAATTAGAAAGTAAATCTTTCAATGGCATTGGCAGAGCAGGTGAGATCTATGCGCTCCAAGATTCACACCCCTTCATGTTCATGTTTTTAATGCCACCTCTTTCAGGCTGAGAAGAGAAAAAAATTGTCAATTTTTGACCTTGGGAGGAGCCCAAGTGCTGTGGGTGGTAGCAGGGCATCAGGCAAGGAAAGGAAGGGAATATTTGCTCTTCTGCATGCTCAGCAGCGTGCTTCCTTGGAAGGGGCAGAAGCCTGGCACCACTAGAAAGAAATTTACTTTCCTTTGACTCTGCAAATGCACAAACCTTCATTGTACCATTTCTTGAAGGAGAACAAGCTAACGGGAGCAAAGGTGAGGCTCCTCAGGCATTTACCACAAATTCGGATGTACAGGTTAATTTTCTTCTGCCTTTTGCTGGAAAATAACAACTCACAACAGAATGAAGGATTTCTAGGTAGCAGCAGGTTCTGAAATGGAATATATAGTTTTGTTATGAAACCTGTGCTAGCGCATATCTGGAATCCTAGTGCCAGTTCAGCAACAGCTTAAGAAGAGAGTTTTCTGCAAAATAAAACTTGGTCCCATAAGAAATTCTGATATTTCAAAAGTGTGGGAGTTTTACAACAGATTTAGATGAAAAGTTGATTTATTTTTTTTTTACTTAGAGGCAAAATATTCGCATTTGGAAACAGAAAAATAACTTTGAAATATGTTTTTGATAATGCTAAAATACTCAAATTCATAACATAGTATACAGCAAAAGCTAAAATATCATAAGAAATTGGAATCAATGGAAAAAGCACCAGCCAGTTCCATGGTACTGAATTATTTCAATCATTCTCCCATCCCTTCCCTCCAAAAATCTGGCCTTTTTGCCCAAAGCATTTTATTTTTATGGAATATATTCTCTTGGAGGCAATGTGTTTGATCATCAAAAAAATTTAAAAATGAACATTTTAATAAAGAAGAAGTGCTGCGCACTCCGAGGCCCTGTCTATGTTAGCAATCAGTGCAGAGCAATAGGAGTGGCTCTGCAGAGCATCCCTGCTATCTCTGTCTCAGGGATTTTTTACTCCACGGATTGAATGTCTATTTGTGGCTGGAGTTTGATGCAATTCACACTCTTTCAGGCCAAACCAAAGCACAGGAACTAGGAGAGTCACTTCAGCACATCCTCCTGATCTGGACTAAAATGCTAATGAAGATGCATCATGAGTATGAAGCTGACTCACACTAGCAAAAAGTCCCATTTGCTTACATCATTAGCTGTTGAATGACATTATACGCTGAGCTACCACTGGCTGATGAAATAAAAAGTATCATCTCAAGCATCCTATAAAAGGTGAGTTTTTTCTGATTAGTGGATCTTTGCTCAAACACAGTGTATCAGCTGGATTGCCTATTATTTTTATGCCTGGTTTTCTATCAGTCTGTGAAAATTATAAATGGAACAAATATTACATTGATGTAAATCACTGAACAGAATATATGGGCTTAAAGGCAGAAATGCACAATGCACAGTGGTAGTTTACACTTCTTTCTAAAGCCTTTGCCACATGGCACCAGTAATCACTGGTATTTACATCCAGTAGCAGACACAGAAAAAGATCCCTTTTCTCAAGGCTTCCAATATATGCTAAATAAAAATAGGGTCAATTTCCTACTGATTACTTTATCTCATTGATTTACTTTATTGCCAGTGGACCATCATTCCACTTTGGTCTTTTAGACTCACTCAGTTACAAACTGTACCTGATCCTTAAGGGCATATCAAAGAAGGTCAGACTGCAAAACACAAACAATGTGAGATTAAAAATAAATAAATAATAAAATAATAAAAAATACCTAATAATAGAACATCAGTATTGTCACTGTAAGAACAAGGTGCTAAAACTTATCAAAGAAAGAGTAATGAAACACTTCCATTAGCTCACAGATTAACTCATGTTATCGGCTATTTTGGTGAGCATTCAAGACTTAACAATTTTCTGGCTTGAATATCATAAAATCTTTTTATTTAGAGTAATTGTACTGGTAAGGTGACATCTTAAAACATGAAGACAAACCTCCTCTGCTTTTACAAGTAGGCAAGTTTTGAGTTTCCTTACCGTAAGTCTATTTCAATTATACTTAAGAAAAGACTAAAACATATGTCTTCATCATGTCATGGCAGTGCCCCATGCTGCAATCATCTTTGGTTGGGCTTCTTACTCTCTTTGAGTTGAGTGGTTATGCTTAATGCTTAAATTGGCCGATGAGCTTATGCGAAGAGTAGTCAAGTTTTATGCACCTGTCTCAGAACTAAAGTCTATTTTTTTAAGTCCTGGTAGCTCTTACACAACTATTATAACAAACTGGTAAAAATCCTACTCTTTTCATTTGTACGTCAGCAGCAGCACAGCTAATGTAGATTAAAGCAGTCCTACAAATTCAGAAAAAAAATCAGTGTTGTAAAGCCATAACTAAAGGCATCACTTGGGGCACACCATAGACCTAGCCAAAATGACGCAAAATTCCCCTAAGTTTCAAATTTTGAAGAAAGCTTACAATACTAAGTACTTTAGAGATGATGAACACATTGCAAGAAAGCACCTTCAGCCAATATATTTCAAGCTCTTCAATGTTATATTTGTGCTTTCTTTTTGAAGTACCTCTTCAAAGACAGAAAGGTATCCTTGTGGGCATAATAAGCAAGTTTGAATTGTTTCCCAAGAAATGTTAATGTCTTCTGCTGTAATGGCATTCTGTTAGCTCCTAAAATTTAGTGTCCATGCAGGTTTTTATAAAACGCTTGTAAGACCTGCTAGCTAATGCCTTCACTCTCCATGCGGGTGTGTGTGACTTCATCCAGAACATTAAGGCTTTAAATCATGTCATCGGTGTGGATTTATAAGATCAGGGTAATTAACAGCAGAAATACTGAGGTGTATATGTTGGCATTATATCACAGAACTGCTTTGATAAGCCATGAAGAGCTGACCTTTTTTTGGTAATTTGAAGAATAATTTTAGAACTGTATATATGCATAAAGTAGTGTAAAAAATAGAACTGTAGCTTTTCTTAGTTGCTTTGGGTTGCAATCAGGAATAAATAAGAAATGTTAATGCTTGTATTTTTTTCTTCAGTCAAAAGAAGCTATCATGAAAACAGTATGATAATTGTAAGAAACCGAATTGGAATTATTTTTTTAGTGAAGTTAAATTTAGCTATGTGAATAAGTAATTCACCTTTTGAAAATTAATGTCAGATCAAGCATTAAAAAATTCTCTTTTGAACAGTCATGTTTACTTAATGGTCTCGGACACCTTCTAAAACAACCTCTTCTATTGTATAACATCTTGAACTTTTACATCTAAGTTACCTGAATGAAGAAAAAAAAAAAATTGAGCCTAGACTGTATTTTTTATTTACATCTTTGATCAAATCTCCTGATCCCCAGCAAGCAAAGCACAGATGCCAAAGAAATCAGTAGCGGAGTGGATAATAAGCTAGATGTCATCCCCTGGTGCAGAGAGTATTTGGAAATATAAAAGAATTCTTAAAATCGCAGGTCTGTGGCTAGCTGCAAAGACATCAATAGATACAGTACTTCAAAGTGCCAAGTTATTAAGCATATCACACTCAGATGTGAGAAAGCTGGAGTTTTGTGCATAAGATGAAGCAGCATCTATATGTAATGAACATAAGTGAAGACAGATTAAACTCAGGAAACGTATCTCCAAAAATCCTATTCTTGAAATACCGATCCCATGCAGTGTTAAAAATAGTTTCTTGCTACCCTTCTCTAAGCTAATTTGTACCCAACGTGTCACTTCATTTCATCTAAGTATAACAAATATCTAACTGAACACTTACCTGATTTTTGAAGCCACGCCAACAGTTTGTGGAGTTTGGAGTGGGATGATTAAACAGAGGATGCTCTGCTGTCTGGCTGGCTGGCTGAGGGACGTTTTCTTTGCTGGTCTGTGTGGACACATCTGGCTCCCTAGTCCAGAACAGAGTTGCACAGGGACATTTCTAGCTCCTTCCTTAAGCGTAAAGCTTAATGCATTTGGAGCTTCAAATTCACTTCAGCTGTTGGACATGGCACAAATAATCTAGTAGGGTTAAAGCTTTAACCAGGGATTGCCTGAATTTGGGTTGCCTCCGCAGGGCCTTTTCCCTGTTCAGGCTCCTTTGGTGCCCGGCTCCTTCTTTTAAAAATTTGAAGATATAGTTAATAGGGGTTGCCAGCTTGTAGTGGGTGTGCAAGAGTCACGCTTGTGAAAATGAGCATCAAGATAAAAGAAATGATGGGATTTAAAACTAAATTAGGAAGGAGTCACACTTCTGAGGCTTATACTTGTGGAAAATAAGCAAAATGCCACTCCATGTCATTCAGGTGTCACACTCACTTGCCAGTAACATAGCCATTGTGATGATAACTCGATGATGATGACAAGTCACCACAGTGCTGCATGAAACCACGTGGCTGACACTTGGAATTCGTCTACTCTAAGGTATTTACTAAATACAGTGAAGCTTACACATGTCCTCTGGTCAGCACATTGAAAAGAAGTCAAGAAGCTTACTCATCCAAGAAATGCAGCATAATTAAACCCTCCAACTAACTCTGAGCAACTTCCTACACCCTAAATGATCCATTTTAAGGTTTTTTTTTTAATGAACGTGTGTGGTTGGTTGTTTTGGTTTTGGTTTGGTTTTCCCCTTGGAATAATCCCCTTTTTTCACTTTACAATCATGCTGCGAATCTCCTGTATATTTAATACCCTCAATATGCCCTCTAGTTTTAATCTATCATTTCCATTAGAATTATCTAATCTATTTATGCTTAATTACTGTTTTCTAAAAGAACTTCACTACATGCACTGACTAATAGACAAGACTATCCTCTTCCTCTCATTATTATACCTTTCTGGTTTTTCTGTTCCTGACAAAAATAATTTTCAGCACTAAGGGTGAGGAAATGCCAGTTTATGCTAATTGTAGTTGGAAAACAGATGAAAATCCAGACAATCACATAAAATGACAAGCAGTGAGAGGAGGATGTGTACAACAGTGGTTTTAAGCCAGCTTTGCTTTCCCCTAACCCAGCACTGCTCAGAGGCTTCACTCAGATGCTCTAAGTGGTGGGAGCAGATGCAAATGTGGAGGACACCTAACTGAGGGTTTCCATGACCAAGGGAACTATCCATGCCCTCTTTTCTACAGCTATCCTCCCTTCCTGAATTAAATTAATTGGGCTTCTCAGCTCCTTTGTCTCAGGGTGGTCCACAGGGGTTAACTGTGGAAAACAGTCCAAGCACAACCAGTGGTGGAGACCTTGTTCTCTATCAATACATCTCAAATGGAAGCAACCAATGTAGTCCTTCCTTTCTTATTTAATGTAGGAGCATTAAAAAGGAATTTCTGCATCGCCTTTACTTGTCATTATAAAGATTCCCAGGGCTGACACTTGGATACCTACCTCTCCCCACCTTTTTCAGCAAGAACAATCTTGACCTGCAGAGTATGATTTTCTGACTTTAACATGGGACTTCCACAGTATACTTCTGATTTTCTTTTGTCCATATGGGTCTAATATGATTGACTACTGGTAAAGCAAACAGCTACAGTCCTGAGGGATGTTGGCCCACCAACCATCTCAGTGCCTTTTCGTCTGTAATGGCTGGATGAACCCCAGGAAATCTTGAATCTGGATTCAAAGCCACAAGTAATGAAGCTGGTCAGTAAGGCTCTGAGGGGACCTGCTGCAAGAGCGAGCACATAGCAGAAGCAGGCTCTTGGTTCACCAGCCCATCACACCACAACATAACCAAATATGGAGAGAAAACAAGTTGGAAAGAGAACTTAATACTTAAAAACAATCTTCTAGATCGTGCCCCCACTGACAGACAGGATTAGGCAGTGGAACAGCACACAGAGTTAACTGGAAATCTGTGTGTGCTGGCAGCAGTTTATTACTGGATTCATTGTTCTGCATGGTTTTGCCCTTGCAATTACTGCAACTGACTCCTTTTTGCTTTATGCAGTCTTTTTATTTGCCTGGTTTTAAGTCTGAGGTTTGAATCTGTTCACATCTCCTTTGTTTAAACACATCCCTCATGCCTTCAGGTGTGTTTGTTGATCCCTTGAGCTGAAGCTAGAAAAAAAAATAGTGCTGAACTTACAGCGCGTTGCATCACCTTCAAAGAGAGTTGGAAAGCACATCACCTCCTTGTAGCCTTTTGTCCCCAGATCCCTTTGGGTTTCTTGCAGCAGCTTGGCAGGCTGATTTCACTCCCATGGTCCTTTCAGCCTGACGGGTCTTCTGCTCATTAATCTAAAGGAACTGGCAGTTTAGGAGGAAAAACTTTGATAGTAATGTTGAATGGGCTAGAATTTAAAGCTGCATTCCTTGAAATTACTCCAGATGAAGTAGCCAGTGTGCCAAGTTATCTTACTGCCATTTGCTCTGCAGAAATCTACACTGTATCTGACAGTGGAAATGTGTCACACAGAAATTACCCTGCCAGTGGATGCTTGAATTAGATTTTGCCCAATAATATGGGATGGCTTTTGATTTGTGATCTTGAGAAATCAAAATGTTGAGTTGCTGTTTAACTTAACTTAAACTAAAAAAAAAACCCAAAACAACCAAACTCAAAAACATTAGAACAGTTTTATATCCTCCTCAGGAAATTTAATTCTAGGATAAATTTCAAGTGTCCCACACAGGTCCCCTACTTTTTCTTCTAGGCAGTGACACGTTCAGCAGTGGTATTGCTGTGTATTGCCTAGCAGCTCCTCTTGCTTTTTAGGGTTCAAGCAGTAGGTCTCAGGAGGGTGAAGAATGCACCAGAGTCATCCTAAAGTCCACAGGGCACAACTTACTAGAAACTGCTCACCCCCTATCTGAGAAAAGGAATGGAAAATTGTTTCTAGAAGAATAAATGCAACCTATTCGTGCAGCACCTGAAAAGCAGAATTCATTTTAGTAAATGTAAAGGTTTACTTCAGAGCCGGTCACAGTAGGTGCCCTTTACAGACCATGGAGAGTGAGGCAGTGCACAGCAGGGTCTAGGGCATGGTTCGCCTCCTCCTGAAAGAGATATCTGGAACAGTTTGGATGACTCGTGTCCTCAGTGTGCCTACTTCTCTCCACCGCCTAGGCTGACCACCTCACATATGGGGATCTACACTGCAGTTGTCCAAAATTCAGTGCGGGGAAGCAACCTCTCACTCTAAACACACGAATGCACCAAGATAATGGTCCCTGAAGCCTTTTGCACGTAGCAGCTCTGGGTCCAGTGGGTGTTGTGCCTCTCACCTGCACGCGCTTGCCGTGGATGTGTACTCTGCTAACACCACACTTCGCATCTTCGTGTTTTATAACCTCACGGCTCACCGCTTCCACGTCAAGGCAGTGGTTTCAGCACCGTTTCTCCCCAAGTGAGCTTCATCCCTTCCAAAGAAAACAGGGGCTCCCTTTCCTCCCCTTGCCCCAGTCCTGCCGCACTTGCTGTGCAAGCAGCAGATGCTTTGCAGTAATACCTGAAAGCCTTTTTCAAACAAACACTATTCTGCTGAATTAAGCATTTTAGAGTCCTTCAGTTAGAACAGAAAAGCGAAGATTACCCAAATGGTCTGGATGATACCATCACGCGCTTCTGTGGACCAATATATTCAGGATTTCATCTTCACATTGCACTGGGTAACAGAGTTATCACCTGAAGTGGGAAACCTGTGCTGTTTAAAGAAACAATTGCTTAAACCTGCTCCATTTCATGCCAGTTAGGGTCCACCCACAGGCTTTTGCCATATTCCCAAATCAGCCTTGAGCTGACAACCTTTGATCAGTTCCATGGAAAGCTAATGACGCATAATTGTAGGTTATGGCCGGATATCAGGGTGAGGACAAATGTAGCATTATAAGGAAGCAGATGCAAGCATGACTTGGTTATTTTGTCACTTCAGTGACAGAAGTGGAGACAAGCATCAATTGCACAGTTACTGTAAACCTACACTGTTTTTTTCAGACAATGATTATAATTATAGATATGAGCTTCTTGGAAGATCAAGCACCACAATTATGGGATGTTTGTCATTTGAACGCTCGCCGCAATAACTCACATATAAATGTATGCATCAGTTTGAATGTTTGGAGTCTGTCCAAAGACATAAATGGCTGCTATCACTTCATATTTTAATTTCATGATTACAACGGAATGGTCTTGTATGTAAACTTGACTCTTCCTAGAGTTTTCGCTGCAGTTGACGGTACTCGTTCACTTAGCTCATTAGACAGTTTTCAGATTTTTAGGATTTGATGTTTAACCAAATGCATTCACTTATCCAAACATTACCTCAAGCACCAAAAAGTCTAGCTTCAATTGCTATTTTTCACTTTATTGTAAAAAGTTGGAATCAACTCACATGTGCCTTCTATTTCCAAAGGCTGGGTAACAACTTCAGTTCCTGACCTGTTTCATCCACAGGCAGAATTACAGCTCAACACGGAAAGAGAAAAAAAATTTAAAGGATTTCTTGTGCAATTTTTATATTATTGCTTTACAAAAAGCCTTTCTTTTTTCATAACAGTCCTTTCCACTGAAATTCAAATCAGACCATGCTAATCTGATACCCAGTATGAGTTTGCTAATGCCATAAGAATATGATTATTGAGACATCACCTACTGCAACTGTATGTATTCAGACAATACAAATAAATGCACGCCCTTCTGCAAATGTACTTCCAAGGGTTTCTGAGCTTGCAGCTCTACGTGATTCACTTACTATAAATCGTCAGTGCAGTAACCTTGGGACATCTTAGAACATGGCTCTGAAGTTAATGGACTATGGAGTAAGAAGCGAGTAGGCTAAACATTTACCATCCTCCTGGTCTGTAATAAACCCGGCTGGCCATGTTAAGTCATGTACAGAATTATGTTTCAAGACTCAGGTAAGCTTTCAGAATGTGCCAGTATTAACGTGCAATCAAGGGTCATTTCACAAAAAGCTATTTCCCCACAGCCACTTATCTTCAGTTCAGCATTGCCCAGTTTAATCTCTGGGCTATCGCCCATGTTAAGAATTATCTAGGATTTTAGTCTAAGCAGGACAGTGGATAAACAAATTTCTATTGAGAACTGTCCTACAGAAAAAGGATGCGGAGGGAAAAAAGCAATAACTTCGCTTCTTCACAGACAACACAGACAATACAGTTCCTGAAAGCTTTTGCAAGTTTTTCTTAGTTTTCAACCTTACATGGATCCTCAGTGTGTCATCTCAAGAGCGTTTCCATCACTTGAGATGTCTTCAGGCTGAGAGGGAAAGCGCACGGACTAGGGCAGCAGCAGCAGAGGCAGGAAAGCCAAGGCAGCTCCATCCTGCACTTCTCACAGCCCAGCAGCTGCCGCCTTCCCGAGTAGAGCGGGTGAAAAATTATTTCCTCTAAACTCCAGGGGAATATTAATTCACTGTCATGCGCTTTACAGTCCTCCTCACTGGGGAAGGCCCCTCAGTGAGTAACACTGTAGAAGTGGGGTGAATACAAACACCTCTTTCATTTTGTTCGCTGAAGTGTTAAAACAAGTACAAGACTCCCATGTGAGTGAATTTGACCTCTGGAAAACACAACTTTGCATCAACCTGTTCAAGCTTACCTGCACATGAAAAAAAACCCTCAATCTTTGTAAGCTTTGTTAAGTTTTATTTTTCAAGGAGAGAGAAGGAGAAAGAGGATGAGTATTTAGATCTATTGAGTATAATGTAAGTACTCACAGGCTGCAAAACGAGAGATTTTATTTACCCAGGTGAGAGAAAAGCAGGAAATTGCCATATTACGTCATTTTCCACTGAGGAACCTCTGGTGGACGTGCTGTTTCCAGGAGGACGTAATGTTCCTAGAAGTGAGAATTGATTTAGATTTTTCTCTCAGCATTCCACTGTGAAAACAGAAACTGAACTTTTGCCAAACTCTGTAGGAGTATCTTTTTTTAAAAAAATCATTATTACAATAAGGTCATGTTCCTCTTAAAACACAACATTTTACATGCGTGAAATCTCAAATGCTCGCTGCTTATTGTCTGCCTCATCCCAATATTTTACAAGTGTGCAATAATGATAGCTTCCTCTTTCATGCTGTATTTTGTACATAGATTTCAAAGCATTTTCCAAAGAAAGGGAACTATAATTATGCCTGTGTTAGGGATGGGGAAACAGAAACACCGAGAGGTAAAGCAATTTGCCCAAGGTGACAGGGTAAATTAGAGGCAGAGTCAGGCATAAATCCCGCGTCTCCTGCTTTTTGGTTCCTTGCTAACCACAGCCTTGCTTGCACTTGACGATGGTATCACCAGCTTGCAAGAGCAACAGCAGTAGGAAACTGCTATGGGGGTACTATGAGATGCGCCCTGATGTGAAGTTCATCCAGGTCTTAATGAGGGCCCAGCTGCAATCCCTCTTGGTCACGGGGGTAACAGATAAATGGTACCGGAGCTGCGACAGAGCAGTGCCGGGGGCTTCTCACCGAGCCCCAGAAGGGTGGACAGGGGCTGCTGAAAGGCAGAGCAACCTCTGCGGTCGCTGCATGGAGGAATTCTCTCTGCAAGCACCGGGGCACTATTAACCACGTTTCCTGGGGATCCATTTCTCAGAAATCAGGTCATGGAGACAGAGGCCTCTGTAGCAAAGGTGTGGAGTTGTTTTGTCCCACAAGAAATCGTGCCTTGGGGAGACTCGGTGGCAGCGCTTGTCACCTTGGTGCACAGCGGAAGGATTCCTGCTGTCCCACAGCGCAGGAGCATCCGAATTATACCGCTAGCTGTGGTTTATTTGGCATGTAAGATTGATTTTAAATTATTTCCTGTATATTCACAAACCCAGCAAGTAGCTTCCCTTTAAAGTGCACCAGCTGTGACAGTGGGTAGGTTCTGTAATTTCAAATGAGGCGCTAAGAGACTACTCCTTTCAACAACCTTTTTTTTAATGAGGGTGGGTACCTGTTGCAATGACTCAATTAAAACTCTTCTGCCACGCAAGATGTGTGTTGCCAGACCTGTTTCACAGGTTTCTCAGGAGGGAGGATAACATGTGACAACAGACAGAAGCCAAGAGTGCTGGAGAAGATCAGAAGCCTGCATGAGTGAGCTTAGCTTTCCAAAATATTTTCTTAAAGAGCTATTCAAAAGACCACTGACCTCTCCGACAGACAGCACCATGGTGGAGCAAGAGATGCTGCTGTCGTGTCCTTATCCTCAGGAAAAGTGTAAGTGACCAAATATGATTTTGTGTAAGAAATGAAAACAGGACACTGGAGAAAGGAAATGAAAGAAATGATCTAGCTAGTATAATTGAAAAGACAGAGGGAGTAGAGGGGAAATGCTAAAATAAGGAAATAAGGAAGCTATTAACTTTATATTGTAGCCATGCAATTGAAATATGATTACTGTACTTACAAGAAAAAGAAAGGATGCTTGTATGAAGAACTCTGATATAAAAGCATCTTGAAGAAACTTGCTTTAATCTTTGACTTTCCACTTGTATTTGCAAAGCGCTGTGGCATGGGGCTGCTTGTGTGGTGGAGAATGTGAACAATGAGCTTTGATTTAGTAACTTGAGTGGCAGACTGGAGTGCTTTGAAAGCATTTTCTAGAAAGACATAGTACAATTAAAAACAACATCTTTGTTTTTGACAGTGCAAAGCTTCTTTTTCCTAAGGCATCAGCAAGCTTTCTAACACTTTATCCAAATGCCAGCTGAGAGTTATGGTACGGTGCAAATATTCCCAAATCTGTCCCTCCTTCCTCCAAGGAAGCTGTCACAGAACTTTGCTAACCAGAAATTTTATTTTTATTACTAGAAAATGTAACACAGGCAAGAAAGAAAAACAACAACAAAAATCTGAACGTGTTGGGTTTAAAAAAGACTAGGAATGTTCTAAAAGACTTCTGAAAAACACTAAGTCAGGTTTCCAGCATGCCAAAGACAAGTATGACAGAAAGGTAGAAATGTAGCTGACTACAATGAAGTCAGGTAACTAAGTCTGGAGTGGACTTGTCTGAACAAAATACTAAGCAAAGGTAGAAACGGAACTAGTATGTCCTGAAGCCACTTCAATTCACTGCCAGAAAAAAGTTCAGTGCAAAAAAACCTTCTCTCTTTGAACTCAAGAAACTTTGCCTTTTGAATGGCCTGGCTTGTTTTAGCAACTTCACGAGGATGTTACTTAAACCTTACTCCAGATGGAAGGATCATCTTTGTTCTGGATGTGAAAATGTCACTTTGTACAGGGCTTTATGTCGGCTATCAAGAGCTGAATAGGGCAGGGGTGTCAGCAAAGATGCAGTTTACCTGTCTTCTATTTTGTCTTGCTTTCTACTCCCTACAAAGTCCCATATGCAAAGATGACAGACAGTTAAAAATCTTCCTTAGGTACAGTGTCCTGCCGAGCTGACTTAGGAGCCAGCCTGCTTGTAACCAACTGACTAACAGGGTTTAAATGAAACCTGGAGTTATAATATCGCTGTTATAAAAAAACAGTGATGCTTCCCTTTCTGCTGCCTAGTGTCCTATTAAAGGTTTGTGGAAAGCAGGATTACAGTAATTTATTTTTAGCTTTGCTGTAACCTAAACAATAGAAGTGAACGCTTTTCTCTTTCATGGACTGATTTTTATTTTTTTTCTTTTCCGTTGTTCACTTTAATCTTAAAAAGAAAACAAGAGTCGTACTGTGTTCAAATCATCCAATTGACTTTTCTGGAAGACATAAAAGGGGACTGGAGCTCTCGAATTGCTCAGTTTTGTATGTGAAATGTAACTTTATACTGCATGTCATCATTTTTTGCATGTGTGTAAGAGAGAAAGGGAGATTTCTCAATATCAGTCTGGCCCTCAATTTCGGAGAAATGTGCCAGCTGCAACACGTGCTGCGCTGTAGAGGCTGAAAAATTTGCATGGAAAAATAAAATCAAACCCAAATGAAATAAATCCATAGGAGGAAGGAAGCCATGTAATACCTCAGGATGGACAAGCTGGGTCCTCTAATTGCACCTTCTGGTGGCATGAATCAGCACTGACCCCCCCCTGAAGCCCACGGAGTTACCCCATGGACTATGTGGAGGACCAGCCTTGCTGCATTCACTGTATTAAGTGCATGTATCCGACATGTTAAAAAGACAAACTGAGCACTGAATGGGCCCATTCTAGCTGTAAAGGGTCAAATTGTGCCTCAGCAGGTGATGCATTTCAGCTCAAAACTAAGTGCTTTCTTGGACTGGTCCAAAAGGTCAACACATTGCAGATTTTAGCTTATAAATAAAAACCTAAGTCTTTTAATAAATCCTTTCTGGTAAGCTAAGCAGGCATGGTACAGCTTTGAGAGTCTGCAGCTACTTGTTGGGAGCTGTTGGCTTTGTATCTGTTGCTATGTGAAGTCAACAAGAAACTCAAAACTTCGTACCTGAACATAGGTCTAGCTGTCCATAATGATATATTTCCATGAGTCTTCTGCTTACTGTCATTTGTCTTCCTAAATGTCTTTCAAGGAAAAACTAAGACATTTATGAGGGGTTTTTTTGTCCTCCAAGACACACCAAAGGATGGCTGCCACACTGAAAAATTAGCCCATAGTTAGTCATGGGATGTATTTTTCATAGGTCCGTGTAGGTCCAATGCTGTAGTACCCAGGGATTCACCCCACGGGTAAATCCTGCTCTTTCCTTGTGAATATTAGCTGGGGTTTTCTGTGGTCTGTCACCCAGCGTTTCACATGCTATCCAGGCAGGTCGGGGAGACTACTGATTAATAACCTCTGGTGTCAGGTACCTCATCCAGGTTTGTCTCGTGACAGAGATGACAAAACCAGGAAGATAAAACATCCCGAAACAGCAGCACAGAGGTTAAGGTCCCACCATCTCTTGCTACTGTCGTTTGTTTTTTTCCTGTCTCAAAAACTATTAGTAGTCAAAATAATGTTGCCACAGGTATACATATCGCATATAGGCACAAACACCTAACTAGGCTCAGCCCATCACTTTCCTCATCAACCTTCTCGAGGCCATTCTGCTAGCTCCTCTTGTCAGAGATCGTTTTCAAAGGAAAATAGATTAAATTAGTCATTAGAATGGATTTTACTGCTCTTAGAAAGCAAAATGTGTGTAATAAATACAGTTTCTTCTGGCACAGTGGTAAACAGGCTTCTCAAGTACATGACACAATCCTGCATAGTCCTAAATAGCTACTGGCAAATGCAAACTTTAAAACAAAATCATAGAAGCTATCTTTTTGCACTTCTCCTTCTGTGTTATTGTGTATTGTAATAATGGTTTCATAATTTTTTAGGTATTTTGAATGTCTTCTGTTAGTTTGCTCCTTTTGGTAATACCTGTATATTGCCAGTGGCCAGATACTTTTTCGTAACTCTAGGAGGGCATATGATATGACAAAAGCACATTAATTTAAGCCTTTACAAAAAAAAGGAGGGAAAAGAAAGTAACTTTGTACTGAACAAAATTGGTCTGAACAATCAATGATCACCCTCAACCCTCATTCCCTATTAATGACCTCACCGATTTTGTTGAATTGCCTACCAAATTTGCCAGTAAAGACTTCAGATTTTTTTCTTTATTCTTTTCTTTTTTTTTTTCTTGGATTGTGGATTGAAATATTAAATCATGTCAGACTAAGAACTGGTCCCAGGTGGACCACAAGAAAAACAGCCAGTTATCTCCTCATGGACAGCTACCTTTTAAAGATCTACCAGGGAATCAATTTTTAGTCTATCTAATGCACACCCTGTAAATTCCATTTAATGCACATTTTAAATCAAAATGTCATATGGTGTTAAATTGAGTGTCTTGAGAAATCAAAATATACTGTCCCAACACAGTTACTGCTCCTGACCAGACCTGTCATATCGTCAAAACAAAAGATTTATTTAAGGAAATCTGTCTTCCAGGGAACTGTGTTGCCTGACTGTCAGCTTTTTCAGCTCTGATTTTTTGATAACTTGCCAAATTAACACATCAGTGTCTGTCAGCCCAATCTATAGCTGTAGTTGGCTAAAAGGAAATGAAATCTATATCAGAAGACCAGATATATCTTCAAAGGAAGAAAAAATAAACTGAAAACAAACCAAAAGTAATACGCATGTTCTTCATATGTTCCTCATCTCAATGCCACATCGGAAGATATTTCCATGTGAATTCCTCTCTCTTGACTTATCTCTGGAAGAAGGGTTTATGCAATGCAAGGGTGGAGCCCAGGTAGAAATATAAGGACAACTGTACCTGTCAAAGTATCTATCTGAATAGATGGCCCACTAAAATGCTTCTCTGAAAAACGCATAAAGTGTGCGTAACCAGTGCTGGCTACTCGTTTTGCACGCAGATGATCTGAGTTGTCCCAGAAACGTGCCGGGCTCCACTGGAAAAGGAGCCGGAGCGAGCACCCGAGCTCTGCAGGCACCTCCGGGGGCCTGGCAGCCGCGCAAAGGCTGCTCACGAACCCTGAGGATGCAGGGACTTTGCCCACACAGCGTCCTTGTGTTTAATGTTTTGCTGTTTCTGCTGCTGTGGTAACATGGGTGGGAATGCTACCAGCAGCTGGAGGCGTTCAGCTCCCCGCGCAGGAAGATGGGCTCTGAGGGACAGTGAGCGGCTGGCCTAGGCTAGCTTTGCAAGGAAGGGAAACGATATTGAGGAAGAAAACAGCAGAAATGAGTTTAAAATGGACTTGGAATATAATTTGCAATACCGTTCAGCATACACTTTGCGTCTCAAAGGCACGGACATCTACGGTCCGCTGAGCTCCTGGGTCTGGAAAGGTTTCTGACTCTTTGGAGTATTTTTCCTCATCAGATCTGTGAGGTTTCTATTGTGCTGGATTTCCAAGGGACAGAGGCTCTACTCCATTGGCCATATGGAGCTGTCAGCAGCGAGGGGTCTGCTTACTTGCATTTATCCTCACCATCCTATAATGTGATCCTTGCCTAGATCATTGCCTCTAAAAAAAAAAAAAAAAAACAACCCAATTCTGCTATCATATTTTTGGCCCAGTTATGCTGACAATTGCATCACCACCGAGTCAAAGTTGTAATGGGGTGACTGAGAGCAAAACTTTGCATGGTGTTTCCTTCCCGAGGGATGGTCTAGCTTGGAGCGCTGCAGTCAGCAGGGAACTCTGTCCCTTGCCGCTCATATGAAAAGGAGCTAGGTGTCAAATCCATGCAAGATTTTCTGACCTGGGACTTGACCCAACTGAGACATTTAAGACTAAAATCCCAACAAAGCTGGTGGTGATTAAGTTCAAGGACTTATTTGCTCTTAAGTTTACCAAGAGCTTGGAGCTGTACTTCTGTGCATGTCCTGAGTTGTCCCAATCTCGGTGGGGTTGAGTAAGCAACTGAAGGTTTGCTTTGTACATATCCCTAACTAAGCCTACTGGAGGGACAGTTGGTCCCACAAGTGTCCTCAGAGCATGATCAGCTTTCAGGGACCCATTTCTCACCTTATCACATGCAGTTGCTGTTTGCTGCTGAATTGCAAAACTCCTCTCCTCTGCCCGAGCACTACATAGTAGTCTGATTATTTACTTAGAGGACTTGAATATTTTAATTCCCTATTTGAATAGGGAATATTCGAATATTTTTGGACCCAAATATATTTGGGTTCAAATCTATTCGGTCTATTCTATTGAGAGAAAGCCTGGTCAGCAGGAGAGAGGCTACTCTGGCAACAGGCAGCCATGCCACTGGGCTGGTGGTGGATACGGCACTCATCCCAAGCAGAGCTGGGCAGGCGGGGGGTTTTAGTTCCCCTGCTGGGAGCTCTTTTTCTTGTAGTTCACATACAACCACCACTGGTTAAAAACAGAAAATCAAGCATAGACGAGGGCCAGAAATCTGGTTGCCCTCATGCCAGGTGAGTGTCCTGAGCATGAGGAAACACGACGCGGTTGCTTAATACGCTCTTTCTCTTTATGGACTAATGAATCTTGAATTGTTTTCTGCACAGTTGCAGCTGGAGGATGAGAAGCATATCCCTCCAGCCCACTCACACTGACCTACTTTAGAGCTGCTAATTGCACAATCTCTGGGGACCAGGAGGGGTTGAAGCCCCCCTCCCACGCACACTGTGCAGCCAAAGCAGGGAACCAAACTTAGGACATCCACTTCCCAGGTTACAGCTTTAGCAGCAGAGTGTTACATGAATGTGTGGCACCCGCACCAAAGGAGGAACATTAAAAACAGAAAGTCTGCTCAATTCTCTGAAGGAAAAAAGAGAAGGGGTGAAAAAAAAAAGGGGGGGGGAAGAGATAAAAAAGGGAAAAAAAAATGCCCCAAAAGCTGTATTTTGGAAGGGATCTGGTCTGCAGTCTGCAGATCCTGACCAACTCCAAGTATCTCCTTGCAGGTCTGCCAGGTGGGTTTACAGGTTCCTCTCCCCACCTAGCCAGCTTTATTGGCTAGGTGTAAGCAGGTGCATGCTAAGCTGCTTGGGGTTGTTATTGCAGGCACCTAACACTCTTTGTGCACTTTATAGATCTCTTACTTAGGATTCAGACTCTGCTCGAAGGCCTGAGATCTTAAATACAGGGTATTACAACAACTTATGCTGAGTCACCTAAGCCCTTTATTGAATCTGGCCCCAATGCATTTTTCAGGCTTATTTGCAGAGCAGCAGGTATTATTACCAGCAGTAACTGGGTTAATAACAGGGCCTCCAAGAGAGAAAGCAATTTGTAACACCTGTGATGCTTTGACTGAAACATGTTCATTATCCATGTTCCCAGTTATGTAATAAGCAGAACAATAAAAAAAAAAAAAAAAAAAAAGACTTCTCTTTGCAGAAATCTCTATGGTGCCTGCTGCCCGCATCTGGCCACTGTGTCCTGTTTGCTCAGTACTTGCACAGTTACAGTTGCCTGGAACATCCTCAGCAGAATGCCCCTTGAGTTTTAGTAACTAGGCATGGATTAAAAAAATAAATACAGCAAACGCGAAAAAAAACCCAACCCTCAGACATTTATCTTCACTGTGGACAGACAGTTGTTGCAGACTCAAAGCCTGACAGATGTGGTTTGCTGGCAAGTGGGTGAGAAAAAAGCAATATTTTAATTCATGTTGGGGGAAGGGGTGAGGCTTTTCTTCTTCAGTTTGAGAGAAAAAGGTCTGAAAACTTTCCAAGTTGTTCTTAGCAGCTCCACACACAACATATGGTCCTTCCTGAGCTTCTGACCATTCCCAATGTGGGACTCTGCCAAATGAAAGTTAAACAAAAGTTACCCTTACAAAAATATTTAGGAAGCCCTGCTTTAGAAGTGAGTGCACATGTTGGCTGTGACTCAGAGCACACCCACACACTGGGTAGACAGATTAGCATCTAAACCACTAGGCAAGTTCCAATTCTTGCTCAGAAGGTCAAAAAAGCCTGGGAAATGGCCATTGCTCCCTTTCTCCTCAGCACAATTATTTTTTTCCAGATTACAAAGTCATTTTGGATGGCACAGCAGCAGTGAAGTCAACTGATTTATTGTCATAAACAATTGTGTTCCAAGTTGGGAACCAATTTTGTAATTTCTGGACAAAAGAATAAAGAAAGGATAAAAAAAATATAAAAAATAACCCCCCAACACACCAAACCCCAAACCTTTTCCTTTGGATTTGTTTGTTGTAACATTTGTTTCTGCTCCACAGAAACCATTGGGATCTGTAAAACATTTACTAGGGAGGCACATATTAGATGGAAAAGAGATGAAAGCCAAAAACCTCCTTGATAATATGCTTGTTTTGTCCAGAACTGGAGAAGGTCAAATCTGATGTTGTTTGTGGGGTTTTTTTTAATTTGGTGTCATATTATCAGAACACAACAGCTCAAAAAACCAAGACTGCCATATGCATTTCACTTGACTTCCACATACTGTAGCTGGGCTGTTTCCAAGCCACCTGTGAATAAAGTCTCTGCAGCTCCTCTGGTGTTACCGTGAAGGTAACGGATGCCCACCCCCTCTGCCCTCCTTCCCATGCTGAGAGGACACAGGGATGGAGTTTGGGGTAGAGCTGATAGCACTAGGAGCCTTTATTAGGCCAGAAATTAAGTTGTCCTGAAGTTGGAGGTACCTTCTATACAGAAGAAGAAAAAAAAGTTATCCACCAAAAATTTCCATACTAATGCATATTTTATGGGTTGTTACTAAATGGGTTTAATATAGCACTGGAAGTTTGTGGGTTGTCCTGAAACCCTAGGTGTAGTCTTTTCTAGAAACCTCATGCAGCCTAAAACATGAGTAAGAATATCGGTGACATCAAAACAAAGAAAATAAAGCTTCTGGAGGTGACAAAAGTACATAAATGAGAGAGAGGCATAAGTAAGGTCAGAATCAAAAACAATGTCAAGATTTCCAGCCATGGTATCAAATCAAAATCTGATTGCGAAAGCAAGCTGGCTAGTTAGGCAATATGCAACATCAAGTATTCTAAGTTAGCTCCAGGGTTTTTGTCTGTGCTTCATTCAGTATTTGTGCTGTTGTGGTCCAGATAATGAGGAGGCATGGAGAGTGACAGCAGAGTCTGAGTAGAAGAAACAGTTTTTCATTTTTTCTTTTTAATGATAATGGAGGAAAAGGGTCAGAAAATCACAATGATGTGAATTTCAGTAATATGGAAACAGGCCAGAGCTATATTCACTGCTGCAGACTTGCCACGGAGGAAATACAACAGATCTACAAGATGAGTGGCTATTATTAATATTGCAGCTGTACAGGCAAAGCAGAGCTTAGTTAAATCTTTATTAATAGTTAATCCCTTGCAAAACCATGGGTGGAAATACTAACTCACCTTGCTGGCTTGCGGTTTGGATTTCTTTTTCCCGAGTATGGCTTTTCGCTGAGCTGCCCATTGATCTCTGGGCTTCGGAGACAACTGGCCTTATGATACCCCTAGAGAACCCTCTGATGGCTTTTCTACCTTCATTCCTCCCACTGGTAGTCCAAGAATATGGACTATAGCTCCCACTTCATTCACATGTGTAAGACAAACTTCTACAGAAATGTCTAGAACTAGTGCTCAGTAAAACCTGCTTTTCTTCTACATTTGCAGTGCCATTTCAACAAGCTAGCTCTTGTTCCCTATTCCAGAGTAACCACTGTGTATTCAACAGTGAGGGTGCTCTTGCCAAAATGTTTTCCTTATCAGGATCATGCTTTTGCAAGATGAAATGTCAAAGAATCTGTATGATTAATCTTTTGAACTTTTCCTGTTAATAAATACAGAATTCTCTCTGGTTTCAGAAATGTTTTCCATTAACTCTTTTCCTTCAACACTGAGTGGACCTTTTGAAGTTTATCAGAATTATTTGGGATACTATTTCTATTTGGAGTTTGGGGTTTTTTATTAAAAAACAAGCAAAAGAAAATATGACACCAAACCAAAACAACACTTTTCATTAAGAATATTTTTCTTTTTCATTCAATTTTATTTTATTTATTAAATAAATGAGGGCAGGTCCTTTCCTGCCATCATAGTCCTGCAGGAAGGAGCTACCCAACCTTCCTACAAGCAGTAGTTCATGCTCAGAGAAAACAATACCGGGCAATTTTGTTATGCTTCTTTAAAGAGAAATTACCCAGGAAAAATAAAAGTGTGTTTCTGTAGGAGGTGCTGTGCTGTCTATCCGCAGGGATGGCCCTGAGGAGCAGCGAGGGACCATTACTGCTCCGGAGCTGCAGCGTTCCCCAGGCGTGCAGGGTGGCATCTGCCACGGTCATGGCACAGGACGGGCTGGCAGCCCCTGCATCCCTGTTGTTTTGTAACCACCTGAGATGACAAGAAGCTATCGGCCATTAAGTCTGTTTTAATAGCTAGTAGTCACGGCTTCTATGACTGAAAAGCCTATGGAAACTGTGGTTCTGCTCTGCCAGTTTGGATTTTGCCTGTGGCATTTGTTTATATGTTGCGGGAGGGCTCAGGCAAGTTGTTTTCTTTTTCCCACACCTCAGTATCATAGTTTGCTGTTTTTTCACCTCACCTTCCTTGTTAGCTTTTTCCTCCTTTGTAATACCAGCTTTCCCTTACTGTTGATCAGAGAGGGCCCTGCTCTTGGCAATTTTATGGAAAAACCATAATATATGTGGTGGAAACTAAACAGATTGCACCGTTCCTTCTCTCCCAGCTCTTGCCGGGAATATGAGATATACATGTGTAAAGTGAAATCTTATTTTTCCGCTCTACAAAAATCAAGAAATAGGTGTAATATCTAAAATTAAAAAAGCATTTTAGCAATCTGAAGTGTACTCTTATTAACACTGGGGCATGCCATTTTCTTAAGTGTATTTGATGCCATTAAGCTGGAACTGATGACACATTTAATGCCTCAGGTCTGCAGTGGTTTTTTTGAACAATAACTTTTATTGCTACTCTGCTATTATTGCCTGAATTTTTAATGAGGCCAATGAAACTGTATTCATCAGATTAATTTCTCTGAAGTATTTTGTCAATTCTAGGAAATGAACAAAAAGTTATTATATAAAAGAAATACACTGTGTATCTGAGACTTGAAGCAGAGCATATTAGCAGTAATTAAGTTCATGCTTATTATCTTTACAGCCCCATAGGTGTGTGCAGTGCTTTGTAGGCAAATATAATGACAAGCTTGTGCTTTTTTTTCACTAAGCAATAATCTATCAGGTGATTCATTCTGTCAGCTTGATTTTATATGCTCAGATAATCTAATATTGAAAACCTGGAAAGATGCATCAGACTAGTTACTGTGATGAGTAAGCAAAGAGCATGCACCACATGCTGTCAGTGAAAAGGAAGGGCTCATATATTTTTAAAGGTGGCCACCATGCATTTTACTAGATTAAATCCTGTTTAACCAAGGCAGGAAAATGGACCTGCAAGGCATTATTTGAATCAAGTACGTCCCTACATCTGCTGAGAACATGTCAGCACTGTAACAAAACTCTTGCAAATTCTTCCCACTGCCCCATAGACATAGTCCTTTCCTAACCTGGGGTGCAGGTGAGTACAAAGTACGAGTGTTGATTCCTAACAGAGTGATAAGGGAGAGAAAGAAAGCTAAAAACTGACAGCAGGATACATCTATTTGGCAAGTTCCATGTGCTTGAAGGAAAGACACTATCAAATTGGACTTGATATACTGGCTTCTTCCCTCCAGAAAGATGCTTGCATCGTTTACCACTATTACTTCTCTGCACAGAATGTATCATCTGCTGTGTTTTGTGTCAGATAAAATGAGTTAAACAGAAATCTGATTCATGAAGCTGGAATCTTGAGAGGATAAGCTTCCTGGCAAAAGGGACTCCTCTCCTCTCTGGTCTGATTAGCACTGATGATTCTGCTGGGAAGGAATACTTAATAAATAACATATCATGGGCTATAGAGATGTATAGGTGTAGTGGATATTGCCCTGGACCCTGGGCACAGTGGCAGTGCAGCTTGCACATTTCAGTGAAGCGGGGCAGTTCCTAGCCTGGCAGTTCACGTGACTGTGCATACACAGAAAATTTGACTTTATAAGGATACAGCAAATTCCTTCCTCGCTTTTTGTGCCACTGGAAGATGTGTCTGACATGTCCAAGAGGGGTGTAGTGATTTTCCTGAGTCTGAGCCACAAGACATCTGCTGGAGAACTAAAGGGAGGAGAATTTCTGCGAGTAATTGGTGGTGGTGGATGATAACAGCTTCTCCAGGGCTGTGGGCTCTCTGCCGTGGGAGGGGACCGGGCTAGCCAGGCAGCTGGGTCCCAGCCCAGCTCAGCAATACCAGCTTCAAAATAGCCTGTGCTGGCTTCCTTCCTCGTATCTCCAGAGTTTCACCCCCGTGCCACCGCATGCCTGCTGCCAGCCGTGTGCCCTACCCACCCTACGGTGGAGGAGCTCATGGCTGGAGACCCACTCCATACACAGGCTGACCAGCTCGCGGCTTGGGCTTCACCTTCCGAGTCTCTGCAAGGACAGGGTCAGGGTGCTGGTTCTGTGCTGGATTTAGAAAAGCTCTGATAACATCTGGTACCTCCAGAAACAGTCACTGAATTTCTTTGTCATCTTCAACAAAACACTTGTAGGCCATGTGTCATGGGTGGAAATAGGACTTAATAAAGAATCACAGGTCTTTTTTGTAAACCACTGTCAGACAGTCAGTGTAAAATGCATTGAGTTGCATAGGGGTTTTTTTAAACTGTAAGCTTAACAAAAAACCAGTTCATTTAAAAAAAAAAAAAAATGAGAGGGAGCTGGCTGTGCAGAGATTACAAATCAGAAATGGATCAGCAGCTTTTAAGAGAAAATCCACCTTGTCTGCAAAGTATGTGGAAAAAAAAATAAGAAAGAACAGATAAAGCAAATAGAAAGGACAGGTGAAAGATGCTACTTTCATTTTCTGGTAGTGTGCCAATTTGCAATTGCTAGATATTAGCAAGGTGAAAGGTGTGAATTACAATGACAAAAGAGTCATTAAGCCAAATTCCAACAAATATCTTCAAACTTCGCCGTGTTTCTGATGTAATATAATCTCATTTTAGATCTATGTTTATGTTTAAAGGAATGAATTAACCCACTTGGTAATTGCAGACTAGTTTATCCTGCTTTTGCTTACTATGGGGGAATAGCGTCACGGGGCAGTTGGTACAGAGCACTCAGTACACCCTAGTTGTCTATGTTGCCTTGCACAGGCAATCACACTGTCACTTGACTCTTTACTGCCCCTAAAATGTACCACGCTGATTAGTAAACCCAGGCAGTAAACCTTTGTAAGAACCACTTACAGTGGAGATTTTTGTTTTGAAGAGAAAATGGTGGAGTGGGACAAAAGGCTACTCAAAAAACCCCTTGTTTCCTCTATCAAGGATTTTAAGAACTGGTGTTTCCATGTTTTTTTTTCTTCTAAAATGGCTTTTGGCTTAACACCGTGTTTCCCTTGGGCTTGAAGTTCAACTGGTGCTTTTCTTAATCTCTCCTTTCAACCCTTCTCAAACGTGATCTTTATCCTTCCTCTGCCTTGGCCTGTGCGACCACCTAGTGCAACCGTTCCCGGTGGGATCCTGGTATTGCCATTCCCTGTCTGTCCGGTTCACAGAAAAGCCCAGCTGCATTTGGAGGTTTAAGGCCACTTCTTTGGAAGACAGTATTTGTGATTTACTAATAAACTGTGAACGGTTTCTTCAAAGCACTACTGATTCTTCTACTCACATTCACAATATGCCATAGCAAAGGATGAAACAGGTCCACTTCCCCATCTCTGAGTATTTCCTTGAAAACATGCATATGTTCCTTTCGACCTGGATCCCCATCACTGGCTGGGACCAACCTGCTGGGTGATGGGGAGGCTTTTTCTTCTCTTCCAGGGCCTGTCTTTCTGTACTTGAAACCTCTCCATAATACTCACAGATCATTCAGTTTCCTCAGATTTCTAGACGTAGCAACAGTTTGGGATCATCCTTTTTTTTTTTTTAATTTATTTATTTATTTATTTTATTTTTTCACTGTGGGAAATTGAGGGAAGACAATATCCTTTTAGGCAACCTGGTCTAGTGGAGGGTGTCCCTGCCCATGGCAGGGGGGTGGAACTAGATGATTTTTGAGGTCCCTTCCAACCCAGATCATTCTGTGATTCTATGACTACTCTCAGGGGAAGGCAATGTCTCAGTATTTGGCTTCCCTATTGTTTCTTCAGAGCCTTATCCTTGTCTCTGTTTTGCTGTTTTCTTGTTGTTTCTTTAAAGCTTTTGGTTTAACCCTATGCATTCAGCCAGGAGACCATCGTGCTGACAGCCTGAACTTCCCAACACTGGTGACAAGCTGTTCTCTAAGTGGTGGGACCATAATGCAAAACTCTCGTGCAGATTCTCCCACGTTTAGTAAGATGTGGTTTTGTTTTTCTACTATTAATGGTGTATTGATAGTGTTTCTTTTCCAACTTTACTCACCAGACTGCTTTCCTGAGATTGTAAGAACTGCAGAACTTTTTCTGACAGTTTTGATCAAAACTAGATTCAAAACCTTTTGGGGGCGTGGGAAGAGAGGAGGAGGACAGGCGAGGAGAGAAGACGACTGCGAGCATGGTAATATAATCTTTATTTCCTTAGGACACCAGACCAAAGTGTATGACAGATAACTTTCTCCTCCTCCACAATACTCCAAAATAAAATTTTAGTGAATCTGAATAAAATGTCAAAATTTGAATTTGTTGAAGGGAAACATTTCAATGAATCCAAAAGAAAAGTGATTTGGAACTGACTTTTGGAGAACTTGAGAACACTGTAGCCTTCTGTTTTTAAGTAAACTAAAAATTAAAAAATAACCTTCTCCAGAACCCTGCAGCCCTGTATGGGAAAAAAAAACTTACTACTTTTTTCTTTTTTCCTCTTCTAATCCCTACTAAGTACATAAAGGAATCGGATTAATGCATCAAGTATGTCAGCTCAGAAGATAAGCATTTTCAATTGTTGTAACAAAGCAGTAATTGCTCCTACAAGTTCCAAACATCTGAACAAAGGCAGGTCTAGCAGATGTTTTTTTCTTTTCACATCATCTCAAACCTCTTGACTAATTTCTTATCCACTGGCCAAGATTCAAAGAAAGCACTTAGATGAAAAGCAGGGAAATACAAAATCTTTAGCTTATGTAAGTAAAGGGATCAAGTCTTTGTTTTGTGATTACAACGACAAAGACCGTAGCCGTTCCTGTTCGTCCGTGTTTCCAATGCAAAATCATTCTGGGTGTTGCTCTTTCTAACCAACAATGCGATTCTGCTGTTAGGAATGGAAAGCTCCACAGCTTTCCCAAGTAGGGTATGTTGCTGGGGTTTGGAGTTTTTTCCTTGTTATTTTCTTTCCACTTTTGGACTTCAGTTGAAGCTGATTAAAATGAGAATTTCCATGTTTATTGGGAATCCAAAGATTCCGAAAAAAGACAAATATTTTACTCTAGAGAAAAAACCCCAATATTTCAAAATGCTCTTCACAGCAGCAGGAAAAAAAATGTTTTGGAAAGAATGAAAATGTTTTGTTTATGAATGAAATTGAGCTTGAAAGTCCACTTTCCATGATTTCCATGTGACTTTTAAGATCCAGTGAGAGGGACCAGTTGTGAGATAAAAGTCTGGAAACCGCTGGCTGAGTCATCTGGGATTTGAGGCTTTCAGACTCCGTACTGAGAGTCTAAAGCTAAGTTTCAGCGAAGCTAAAACTCTCAGGTTATCAGACTTGTGTTTCTGTGGCTGGAGCCTAAGGGATTTTTTACTCCATGTGGCAAGGCCATGCAGGAATACGACTGAAAAACCCACAAGTATTACAAGTGCTACAAGCTGTGGAAGCACCACAGACCATCAGGTGTCTTCTCACAGTATCTTGTTTCATTGGCAGCTTTGGGTGATTTATTTTTTTAACAGTTACACTTTAGAGAAACATTTTAGTTCTCAGAAATGGAATTTTCCAGTAAAAACATTTTGTTGGAAAATCCTCAATCACCCTGACTTTCGCTGCGTCTCTCAGACATGTTCATTCTTTCAAAGTTGGGACACAGGATTTTTAGGAATAAATAGAGTGTAAATGTAGTGGACTTGGAGGAGGTAGAGGGTTTATTAGACATCTGGAGGTTGCAGTATAATGGGTGCTGTCCTACAGGGTGCTATGACTACATCATGTGTATTATACAGGTTTAACCACATTTTTGTGAGCTATTATTAATGCTGACTTGCAGCATACGCCTTTGGAAGCAGTACAGTCAATGCATACCTGCTTACGGTGGGAAACTAAAAAGCCTCAAATTTCCTCTTGGCTGGTTCCTTCCTCCTACGCCCAACTTGGTCCATACCATTTGAAAACAGAAGTTGATATCAAATCATTTTCTATTGTTGGAAAAACACTCATAAGGAAACCCACATCCCCTGTTGTAAAGACATTGGAAGGTCGTGGAACAGGTAAATTTGGAGACTGCTTCTTTTTAGACTGTTTGCATATGTGTCATCTCCCTTTTTTGCCCTCATCTAATATTATTTTAGCAGCGGTAGCAGGAACGGGCACTTTAGCCACTTTCTAATCAAATTAACCAGGCCTCCTCCCACTCCGGTGGAAGTCTGGTTGGATTTTCCAGCTTGGATTTATACCCTATGGACACAAGTTCAGAGGCGCTTTATCCACTCTCACAGCTTTAGTTGTCTTGTTGCTGAAATTGAAATGCTGCGGTAGTGTTACTTTTGCATGGCTGCACAAAGATGGATTAGCTACTGTATGAAAAAACCTGAGCTATTTAAGTCAGCTGAGGTGATCAGACTTATTAAATGCAAAAATCTGACTTAAAATCAGAAGCAGAGAACAGGATAGCAGAGACTGGCAGGTTAACAAGGAAAATGTCTGGTGGATTCAGACCAGGCTTGTTTTAGTATCAGGAGGAGCCACATGGAGTTGGAAATATCCATAGAACAGGCAGGTCCTGAGCTGCAGTCCTCCTTTGCACTAAAACCCGGGTGGAGAAGGCGCTCTGCCGGCTTTTATTAGTACAGCTTCAGTTATTTCAGTGCTGTTTTGACACTTCACAATAATTAAGGTATCTTTGTCTAAGGTATGTTTTATCTCATGGTCTTAAATTTGCAGGTAGGAAAGGTTATTTTTAAGGAAGTGCTTATAGCCCAAAGTCCAATTTCTGCTTTACTGGTATAACCAAGAAGAAAAAAAATCAGACTTTCTATTTTAGATGCTTGTGTTCTAACAACTACTTTGTATCTATTTTTGTACTAAAGTTATGCTAATTTTCAGCTTCATTAATTAATTGGTGCCATGAGTGTTGCATCTGTAAAAGATGAATTTTTTAATGATCCCTTTGGAAATGGCTATTCTTAAATGACCAGGTATTTAAAGCCACCTTCCTGAGATGGATTCACTTTGGGAACAATCCCTGCGTAATTAAAAATTATTTTTGGGTTTTTTATTTATTCATAATTTTTTAATATGTCTGAAACTCATTAGGATGTGAGACTTCATTTATTAGAATATCCTTGAGCAGGAGCAATAGCAGTAAGATTCACTTCATTAAAGACAAATGTAATCCTTACAGTAATCGACCTACTGTTCACAGCAAAGAACTTCATTAGCCAAAGTTAATTTGAGGCAGAAACCTGCAAAAGTTAAAAAACCCCACCAAAAACTCAAAGTGAAGGTTACTAACTTTTGTCCTCCCTTCCCTGGTGGCTTTGACATTCTGAGGTTGTCTTTCCACGTATCACACACAATGAAGCCATGTAAATTAGCATGGGCTTCAATAAAGCTGTCATGGATTATGGTAGCTGTACATCTAATCCCAGCTGTGG
The DNA here is from genome assembly GCF_011004875.1 of Balearica regulorum gibbericeps. NCBI lineage: Eukaryota > Metazoa > Chordata > Aves > Gruiformes > Gruidae > Balearica > Balearica regulorum. The sequence goes on from NC_046185.1 coordinate 72,126,017, forward strand.
TTTCACCTTTGGGAAGATTGGTAATATTGCAGTCATCACTGAACCAGTGTTGGATTCATTGGGTAGATAAATACATCTCTTTTTAAAAGAAAAAGTAGCTGGTCTCTTAAGGCTACCCCACTGTTTCACATCAGTTCATCCTGAGGATCAAGTGATACAGACAAGGTAAAAGGTGAGGTGTGTTCTGCACCCTCCCTGCCCTGCTTTCCCAGAGAAATGCTGGAGGCTTCAGTGCTGCAATTCCCTGGTGTGCACTTCATGCATCCTGTCCTACTTGCTCCCTCCAGCACCGGGGCCCGAGCTGGGGCAGAGAAGGAGGAGGCAACTACAGGCTTCCTTGCTACCTAGCCATGCCAGGTTCATAACTTTAGGAACATCCTTTCATTTCCAGAATCTTGTACGGGGCTAAATCCCAGTTTCTTGCTTGCATTTTCCAGTTGTTTTAGGGATGAAGAAGCCACAGGGTTACACTGTCTCTATGCAGCACCTAAACCATCATTTTCCTCTGAACCCCCTCCTCGAATTCACATATTGTTTACTGAAACACACCCAAGTCTGAAGAGAACGTGTTCCTAATACACAGGCTGCGCAAATCCATGCCAGCCATCGCTTTCAGTGACCATCAGGAGTTTCCATGGGCCTGTATGTGAAGTAGCAGCCCAGCATTCAGCAATGCTTTACCTTACTGAGTGTGAGTATTTCCAGTGGACAAACTACAGATTAGCCAGACAGCTAAGCTTTTCTACAGTGACCACCCTTTCCTAGGATGGTCTTTGAGATACTTATAGATACTAATGGCTTCTTTGAGATACTAATGGATACTAATGGAAAGGTGTTTTGATTATTTTTTTTTAAATATGATGTAGAAATCCAGTTGAGTGACTGCACACTGTGACTTTCTTTACCAGTGCTTTTATGCTGTTACAAGTATCAGCAGATTACCAAAAGTTGTGTGTGGAAAATAAAATTATGAATGAAATCCCACTATGATTAATTTTGGAGCTCCAGCTTCCACAGCAACAGGTTTGAGATTTATTATTGCACTCTGTATTGCTGTGATTGAAAGCTGAAGACATTTAGCACCATAAAGAACTAGGAAAAAAAAGCCCTTGAAACAAAGTTGTGCCTTGTTCTCATCAGGCTGTGCATCGTAGTGAGGAGATACCAGATCCTGTCCTTTGATCCCCAAAACAAAAGCAGACAGCATTACAGCCTTATGAGTTTGGAGAACCCAGGTGCAAGATGCTCTTGGGGATTTCCTTTTCAGCTGAACACAAAACCATTGAGGTTCAGGAAAAATATAAGGAAAAAGAAGTAAGGAATGCAGAAGATGGTGGCATCTTCCTTCAAGCACACAGTCCCTAAAAAGCGATGACATTTACACCCCTGTTCCTTTCTGAACTTCAGCAGCCTCTGCTATTGCTGCTCCCTGTGACTCACGATTTATTTATCTCAAGAGACATTATAAATTTGACACTTAATTCACTTCTATTTTGGATAGAGTTGCTATTAGCTTTTCAGTTTTATAAACAGCTGTATGCAGATGATGAGATATCCAGGCTTATTGTTGTTCTACAGGTGTGTAGGGCAGGTCACCAGTCACAAGCCCAATGAGGAGGCAGGGATCATCACGGAGGCACGGCCATCCCAGCGGCGCTGAACATCACATTTCATCATGGCTGTTGCCAACAAGGGTCCCAGTGGGTTACTGGTTGATAGGGATGACTGGGAGCAAAGGAAGGTTGCTTGGTTTTGTCTTTGGAGATCATCACTGCCAGCACCCGATCACAGCACTAGGTTATCTGCAGCACAACTTTCTAGACGACGCCGTGGATAAAAACCTCACAGCTCCAGGAAGCGACAGCTGGCCACGTCCACGCAGGTCACTCAGTGTTCATCTACAGCAGCAATGGCAGTGCAGCCAGGACACCCGGTACTTTCCCAGCGTGTCTGCAAGCAGAGTGTGAGCGGGCAGAGCTCAAGTCACTGCAACCACCGGCAGTGTACAAGAACATGCAGGGAAAACAAGGGTAAACCCAGACCCAGAATTTCTTTCTATGGAGACAATACATTTCAAATGTTACTGTAAAACAACACTGAGAATGGTACGAGCTGACAGAAACTAAAGTTAGTTTGCTTTCCTCCTCCTTCTTCAGAACTGGAATAGCAGACTTTCTGCCTGCGATAATGTTTCCTATATTATTTTTTCCACATTATAACGCACTTTCATTCATTAATTTTCTTAAAGAATGGAATGTTTACTTCCTTCCTGCATTTGGCATTAGTTAATGAAGTGCAAGCAAATGTTAACTGAATTCGCAAAGATGCGTATCTGTTCTTTCCTGTTTCTAATTAAGGTTCAACGCAGCCAAATGCATGTGGGGAAAATCTTATTCCTATGCTGGAAACAAATGCAAGATTCAGCACACACACACAAAAAGTTAATTTCAAAGCTGTTTGTGGCTAAAAATAGGAGAAATGATTATCTTAGAATCAACAACTGGAAGAGCTTAAAATTGAACTTGGGTCTAAAATCCAGAAGTCAGCAGGGTAGCAACCTTCAAATTGTTCATGTCTTGGCAATTGATCTCATCCCTTATAAACAGACTTTGTATGCCTTGATATTTGGGCATGGATGAAAACAAATGCGTAGGAGAAGGATTAAGAAGAAATGGGAGGGAACCTTCAGGCTCAGGGCATCTTGAATGACTTCTGTTGAAAGAAAACAGAAGTATCTTTGATATGGGGCTACATAAAGCATGCATGCATTATCCCAGTTGCTTGTGTTTCTTTATTTCAATGGTTAAGTAAGAATCAAAATTATAGCTTCATTGAAGTCATGGGCAAAATACAACAGGAATCTTTTAAGTGGACATTGTGAGATTTACAACTGAAAGATAAATTCATCAGAAGTGATAGAGATAAATGAATGTTTAAAACCCATACTAAATTAATGCAATACACCTTGTTTTGAATAAGTAGGAGGTTAACAATTTGTGCTTGTATTGACCATGTTCCAATTCACTTTAACTATCTTAGGGAAAGGTGAAAATATAACTAGAAAATAACAGTGAGTGTCATAAATACTTGGTCATGCCTGTTGTTGATATATTTTGCTGATCCAGCTGTGTTTCTTTAAATGTCACAAGAGAATATTAATTTTATCTAGCTGCGATGATTTTAATGCTCAGTGGTAAAGGACAACTCCTTCTTTATCCAGCGTCGGGGAGGGAAAATGCTATGAAAGAATGTGTGGGGTGTATTCTCCCTCATTTTGCTTTAGCTAGATCTACGTAGCCCCTCTGCACTTCCAGTGCTGTCAGCTTTCTATTGCTTTCAGGGGAGAGACGGATCCAACCCCAAGCCCTCAGTCCAGCAGGCCCTTATGCACATTGACCGCTGTATTACTGATCAAGGAGCCAAACGGTTATCACAGTAGGAAATGCCAAGGGGAGGCTCAAGGACTGAGTCGGCAGTTGGGAGAAAGCTAGGAAGCTGTCTTGGTGACTGGGACAATTACAGCCATGGACACTGCCTTGATAGAGGCACGTAAGTCAGGTCAAGTCTTTACCAAAAGTAAGGCATAAGCAGTTATAACTTGCAGATCTTAGAGTTTCTGCTCTCAGTTTATACAAGATACTGATTTTTGGTGTTTTTTTCTCCAATATGCCTTATTTGGAGCTAGGGTTTGAATCTCCTCAGAGTTGCAGGGCAGGCAAATCCTTGGTCCTACCAGCAAGGTAGATGAAGCAACAGCTAGTGTCACAATCTCAGTGCATGTGGCAGAAGGTGAACTGTGTGGCGTTACCCAAACACGGGTGATCCATGCATGACTGATGAGCTGCTCTTCTTCCTTAGATTCTGCAGGTATATAAACAGTAGGGAGATAGAGACAGGGCTATCGTTCACATAACCTCCAATTATGTCCATGCATGTCCAAATATACCACTATCATCATTGGTTTCCTAAGAGTGCAGAGGACTGCCATCACATGAGGTGACCCAGAACTGGTATCTGGGCTGCAGCACTGAATAATTTAGATCAGCTTACCAGAGTGGGTTGAAAACTAAAATAAAGACTTTACAGCTTTCCGGAGAATTCCACCAAACTGCACCTGCACAAAGGTGTTGCCTGTAACAGAAGCTATAGTAGCATAGTTCATGTCCAAAGGGAGGTGAAATCCTCTTTGTGATAAGCTTGTGTGTGCAGTTACGGGTGTATCTGTAATTATAGGCAATGAGAAAAAGTATGGCTTGCTCAATAATGTACCTCCTCCCGTCATGCCAGACACAGACAGGAACATGCCACATAATGGAGCGGTCACACTCTTATTCCTCCTCTTTCTCTTTGTACTATTAGCTCCCCTCTCTGCTGTTAACTCCTCTCCTCTGCTCAGTCTGGGTTTTGAGCTCTGCTTGCTGCTGAGCAGCCAACTACCTCCAGCAGTTCAGTACAGGACATGTATCACACACTTGTTCTTCCATTTGCCCTCATCTTAATTTACATTACTTCCTCTCTGCCAGGAATCTAATTTGATCTACATTGTAAAGCTCAAGCACACTTTTACAAAAATGTATCATCATAACAAAGATAAGTAGCAAAACAGATGCAGAGTGTTTGGGAGCATCCTTGGGAAACTGTAAGCTGCTTTCTGTGGAAAAAGCAAAACTCTTGAAGATAACCTTGAAAAGACAGAACTGTTCAGTGGAAGGGTTGTAATACACATTAGAAAGAGATTTGGGAGAGAGGAAAAACAGAGCTATGGAATGAAATCCTTAGATATGGGATTTGTATTTTGTGTTTAACTATTTTGGCTATTACTGCACATGATTTCAGCATCAACACACCAGAAACCACAGTAGCATAAGCAACAACACACTCAGCTCAGTTTACCAGGTCTAATTCAGCTGGGAGTTCCAGTGTTTTCTTTACAGCTAATGTCATATAGTTTTAAAACAAAAACAAAAACCACCCAAATCAAACCCCCTTCATTTCCAGAAGTCGTAAATTATTATTACCATGCTGTAACCTGGTGTAAACAGGTTCCTGGCCCATGACTAAGGCTGGTAGGCCGTCCCGCAGTGCGAACAGCAGCGTGGATGCCTTCCAAAGGCGTTGGACGCGGGAAGGGCTCTGCCCGGCTTGGAGTCCCGGGTATCCAGTTTCCAGCTTCTTGTTTGACTGAGAGCTTCAAGACTGGGGCATTTCTACAGGAAATGGAAAGCTCGAGGGCTGCAAATTTGGAGCTTTATGGAAACTACTTTGTTGAGAACAGAGGAAGCTGAAGGACTACCCGCGGCAGCCAGGTCCGATTCCGTATAAAGGGGCGCACCTACAGCAAACGAAGGAATGCGTTTCTCAGGAGGTACAAGTCCCTGTAAGTACCACCCAACGTGAACAGAGCAGCACGGGCAGGATCGGCATTTTCTGCAGAAATGGTCTTTTTTTGTCCCTTTCTCTCCGCGCCGCTCCCCCCCCCCCCCCCCCCGGCGCTGAGGACACGGGGCGGCTGCGGCCACCAGAGGGCGGCAAAGGCCGCGTGCACAACCGCGTGAGCGCGGCTCCCTCGGACGGGCGGGGGCGGGGGGGGGAAAAAGCCTTCAAAAGTTATAATTGTACACCAGGAAATAAGTGTGCTGTTCTCTCAAAGCCAGGGTACCGGGGAATTAGGTTGGGGTGGGGTTTTTTTTTTTCAGGTTAAAAGCTAATTTTATTTTTATTTCATGCTCTGATTCCCTTTTTACAGAAAAAAAAAAATAATGGAAAAACTGCAGCAGCATTTCCATAACCTTATGGACTCGCAGAAGTGCCAGGGCTCTGAAAGTTGGTTGGTTTTTTTCCCTCCAGCTTTTTTCGAGAATGATGATTTTGTTCGTGACCTTCTTACGTGCTTTTGCTAACTTCAAGCTGTTTTTACAGGCTTAGCTCTGGTGTTCTAACTGATCTCAGCTCTCTGATTTGTGAAGATTTTTTATTTTTTTTTTTTTTTATGCTGTGGATATCTAGACTATTTGGTGCCACAGACATACATACTTTTAAAGGCAGTTTTAATGCGAAGGCTTTATGCAAATTAGACTTCCGGCAGGTTTGTCACCAGAGTTGCTCCTGATTCATCCGTGAGTTACCCACCTGCAACAAAGCAGTTCTCTCTCCCAGCCAGTACGTTCACAAAGTTACTCAGAACTATCTACCTAATGTTGTTCACACCTTCTCTTCAGTTCAATTGTTGACTTTACTCAACAGGTATTTCCTTTTGCATCCACGATGAGATTGTACTGGGGTTTATTTCTGCTAGCGTCAGAAAGGGAGAAGGGCTGAGCAGGAGGTTGATCCTGTTCTTGTTAATCATCGAGCACTGTAAATTACTTGTAAATACAGGGTGAAAATCCTCATAATGCAGGAAGAGATGGAGGCGGTATCTTTTCTGTTTAGAAAGATGCTGCAGACCTCGCTGGTATATGCTATAGCCGTGAGATTCCATGACCAAGCATAGCATCCTTTGACCTCTATCAGTTTATCTAATAAAATATTACTTCTCTCTACAAATGCTGCCTTCTTGAAGTTTACCCTTCAGAATCCAATAGAAACCTGTAATCTTTGCAGCTATTTCCTATAGTGTATCCATTTGACTGGGTGTCACCGTAAGTAATGACTATGAGCTCCTCTGCCTCCTCCACACCTCTGTGCCTCCAGTACCCAGATCATTAATTTTTAGCATAGACACTTACTATAAGTACTGGTTGTCAATTAAAATAAAAGTCCACAATTACATCATGCAAAAGGTATTTTTGGCCTCCAAGGAAGCAGTGTATTGACTCATCAGTATGGTCTGCTAGCCAATTATAGCTTTATTTCTTACCCTTTAGTTAAAGTACTGAAAAGGCAAGTAGCCAACAGAAAGATAGGGAAAATATGGACCGACACAAACCTAGAAAGACAAGGTTGGCAGAAATCCACACTATTTTTGGCTGTAAATGACTAGTGGCTTTCCTGGCTCAAACTCCTTCAACAACATTCAGGACAGCCTGAGATTTGTTTCATTTTAGTTTTTTTCTTACATATTCATGCACTTTTGTTGCCATCAGAGGAAATGTTATACTACAGTTTCATGCACGCTTCCTAATTTTCTTCTTTTTTTTTTATTCCCACACATTTCCAATAATTTTCACTCCTTACAGTATTTTCCATCTGTTTTCCAGAGTACTGAGAACATAGGAGGCAGTTTTCTGAAGGGGAGGATTTTCTGAAGAGTTATCACCTCACTAGATTAATTGCTAGGCTTTTTCTTTAGCATTTGAATGTAAGTTGAACTAGGAGACAGCACCTAACCTGACACTGAATGAATTAACAGAACAAGAAAATAAAGTGATGTTTGTAGATTGTGACCCAATACAATTCCACCACTATGCACAGAAATTGTACCTTGAATTTTAAACATTCCCAGCTCCTATTAAGATTATTAGCTTTATTTTGGAACATTACCTTTATATTGGAACTATAAAACAAAATCTCAACAGCCTCTCTATGGCGAAGGAGAAGAGCTGATGGGAAGAGCGCTTTATGTTTGGGAGCAGGGAACTAGTCCTTTAAAGCATCATTCCTTAGATTAGACTTTCAATATGGATCACTTTAGTAGGTGCTAGAAATTAGGACAAATAACTTTCATATAGTTTTACTTCATTTTCTTTGTATTACTGAGAGGTCTTTAAACTGGGGCAGAGTCAGATAAAATCTCTCTCTCCTCTGAGATGGCTAATAATAGCAGTTTAAGAGATTTGTTTCTGAACCTCACACCCAGCCACCAGAAAAAGCATTCTTTAACTATAATCTATTTTCTCATTCTCAGCTAAATTTATGATCATATTAAAAGTGTTTTCCCCTCCTCCATACACTCCAAACAAACATGCTGCAGTTTCAGAATGGAAAGTTTTATTTGGTTGATCATACCATCTTGTATTAAATATAAGGTCAATGCCTTTCAGCAAAAAACTCTAGAATTAAGTCTGGAACCCCACTCATCTACGGGTCGAACTGTGTTTTTCCTTTCAAGCTATTTCTTCTGTAATGGCATACTTCTGCAAATGATAAACCAAAAATCCAGTTTGTAGGCAGGCACAGTCTTCCACCTGCATTTTGAAGAGGGCTATTAAAACATGAAATTTCAGTCTTCTGTGTAAAAGATTTTTGGCATTACCAGAAAACAGCAACACACACTGTTGGCTTTTTAAATAAGTAGATTGTACCATTACAAAACAGCAAGACCTGGTTTCCCAGGCAATGGGCGTCATAGAAAGTTTTGCTCTGACTCAGCTTGACCAAGTCATTTGAATTCATGCTCAATTTATTTCATTGCATTAATCCTTTTCAAGTTGTCTTCAGAAGTGACCGGCAGCCAACGCTCTCCAGTGCTCAGAGCCGTGGTGTCACTTTCTAAGCTCATACTCTCACATTGGCCCCGGAAATTCAATCTGGAGGAGTGGCTTAAGATACTGAAAGAACATGTCCCACAATAAACTTCTTATACAATAGGGTTGACAATGATTTTATTTCCTGCATTTCATTTCTTATTTTGTGATGTGTGGAGTTACAGTGCAGTTTTGTCTGATGAAAAAGATTTAAGACACCGAATGCTCTTTTCACTGGAAATATAAGCATAAAGGGAAAAACACGATATATCATTAATGCATTTGTTAAACCAGGCCTTCAGCTTACAAGTGCTTAGGAACATGCTTTAACTTTATGCACACCAACAGTCCTCTTCAGCTTCTATGGGACTGTATGAGCACAGAACGAAGCACACAAGCATGTGCAGTTTAGAGTCCCTAAGTATATATTCTTCTTTTTTAATATCCATTTAAATACAAAGATACTAGTTTTGTCATCAGGGGGCTTTTTACTCCCTCCCTCTATTAGAACAAAAATAAATAACAAGATTTAAAAGAGACTAAAATGGTTATTGATTTCTGCTATATACCAAAGTCTGCCTGGCTGAAAAATTTCATGAAAATCAATCTTCACATCATACTATGTTTTACACCCTTGGCAGAATATTATTTTCAGTGGTAAAGTACTGCATTGAAACAAGTTCTCTTTGGCACACAAAATAGACAAAAAGTATTTCTAAAAGGGATCTACTTTTATATGAAAATGGCATAAGTTTTGCTCCAATGTTAAAGAAATGATTGCTGTCAAATTCTTCAAGTAATTCTTTAAAAAACTTTACCAAGATGGGCAGCTCCTCATAATAAGCTGATCAAAAAATTACAGTTATAAATATTTTACTTACGACTTTTTCCTAGATTTTAACTATAAAAAGTAAATAAATGGTTCTGAACATTTACATGCTTTTGATGTTAAAATCTGTGCTACTACCATTAATATTTTGGTGTTTGATATTGAGGGTATCAGCTAAACTTTTCCATCAAGTTTGATCTTGCAAAGATAACGGCAGTAGCATTCTACAGTTAATATCCTCCAAACCAGTTCACATTCTAAATACTCCTATTCTAGCATTGACTACAAATTTTATTTACTTCTACAGTGAGCTATGAACAGTATGAAAGTTTATTTATTTGAAAGTGAGGTTTAAAAATACTAGACTTTTCATGAATATGTGTCTAAACATATAACACACACATCTTCCATTGTGGCAATTGCCTCAGTGTGTGGAAGAGACAAAAAGAAATTTAACTGCAAGGGATCCCTGGATAGCCCAATGAAGCCCCTAAAAGGCACGCACAGCTTACAGACGAAAGGACACATCACCCTCTCTGCCACAAATCCCCAAAGACTCCCAGACACGCGTGACTTGCAGGAAATGCCGACCTCTTGTTAGGATTCATCACATATAACTAAGCATGGGGACATCGCAAGCTCTTCATCCTTTGCTTCAGGCCTGCTATATTTCTTCCATTTCTCTGAGCTGCACCACCAGAATTTCACAGTAGATGGGAGAAAGGATTTTTATAGAAGTAGGGTCTGTAACCCTAATGCTGGACATCAGCACTGTTGCCAGGGATGAATTTACTGAACATGCTAACTCAAAGAAATTCTGTGCACGTGACAGTTGTCTTGACATTGAAAGGAACAAATCGGCTAGACCTGCACACTCTCATGCATAATACTGTTATATTTCTGGACTACTTTTTGCTACGAACATCCTATTTTTACAAATACGTTTTCAAGATGAGGTTATATACACACCAGATGATCTGAATAGCAACAAAGGACAAGTTAAATTCAGGTACAGTTAAAATAGTCTCTCTTAATTACTCCTTTGGTGTCATTATAATCAATGTAAATGGTGTTGTATTAACAAGCTACTGGAGAGCTTATAAACAGCTTGTGCTAAACTAGGGATTGAATGGCAGCTTAAACTCGGAGCTCTGTTGCTTTGACAGGATGAGCTCAGGCAATGGTGCACAGCAGTCACCCACGCCAAGAGGCAAGCCCTGTGCTCTCATCCCATGATCACTCCGAAGAGTAAGCCAATTTATTTGAACTACAGACATGAGAAAGGCTGGCTGGGCCGGGTTCTTAATAGCTTTTAAATACCAGATGCTTTTTGTGGTTTCATATCAGTAAATGATGCCAAATTTTTCCAGGGAAAGAAGGCTGCCCTCCATTTTATTTATTTTGAGAAATAAATCATTGTTTGTCTCTATGGACTTTTGCAGCACAGCAGCAATGAAGTTTGTTCCTCTTATCTCTGTAAGAAGTATGCATATACTGTACAGGAGAGGGGAAATGGGAGCAAGAAGAAATAGGTTGCCATTTCTTATCATTATTTTGAAGTTTCCTTTCACTTCTTCAAATGTGCAAAGAAGTGGCGAGACACGCTTTTGCACATAAGCTCTCAAAAGATCCTTGTAGCAACATATAGTCCCCCAAACCCACCAACTTTTCAGCAGGCTATCTGAATTACTTCTTCACTTCATGCAAATTGTGGCTGAAATTAGAAATGACCTTCAGAGACAGAACTGCAAATGATAGTAAGAACATTTGCAATATAGTCACTGGGTTTATGTTTCTGAAGGACCTTGTAAAATTCTTCACTTCCTTGCCTGTGCTGTTTTGGTGGCCAGCAGAGCAGAGGTCATTTTGTTTGTTTTACCCCTCTCATGACTTTGCTTTGCCAGACATGTGTCTGTAAGACACATCACAGTTCTTTAAAAACAAATTGTGTCATGTAGTAAAAAAAATACTTTAAAAGCATTGTGTCAAAGGCTATTTCTGTTCCCAGCTGTTAAAATTGTAGCACGACTTTGCTATTTTCTTTGCCTTTAGAAAGCTACTGATCTTATATTAGCAAGTGAGCCTAACTTCACAATTGGAACAACTGATGAAATAGAGTGAAATCAATAGTGAGGATGTTAAAATAAATATTGTGCAGAAAAATAAATGTTACTATTTATGAAGCAGGAAAGGTCACAGGCTATAGAAAATAATGAATGCATTTATCTGAACCACTGTATCACAGTCAAACTGAAAGCCCTCTGATCAGTGAGTCATCCCTTTGCAAATGTTTCTCTCTTACATCACTTATAATAGAAACTACTTGTGTAGCCTCTGCCTTTGTTGTCAGTGTACGAACCACTGAGGCATAGCTGTGGGACCCCATCATATATCCCTGGCTCCCCTTTAATTCAAGCAAAGCCTTGTTTGATGATAAAACTATTGCAGCAGGGAACTATATTTAAAACTCAGTGACTCATTCATCTTATGGCTTTTTTTGGAGTCATTAGTGGGTCATATAACTACATATATTTCATTCAAGTTCCTATTATAGTTCCTACCTATAATTGTAGTTCTTTTGCTCCAATTAATTCTCTTAATAGAATAGCAGTCTCTAATTCACTGTAAGCAATTCCCCCTCTTTATTCTGTGGTGTATTCTTTGACAGTTTTTTGACAGAGTCTAATCTGAAATTTCCAGATAGTAGCATACCAGGTTACAGCAGTGTTTGGCATTTGCTATTTGGAGCTATCGACTCATAAAGAAAGGTCTGGAGGAGAAGCATCAGGAATCCTACAGTTCTCTTGTAGCTAAACAGCTGAATTTTTATTTGCATAAAGGCCAAACAGCCCACTCTTATCAGCTTGATTTGTTTCTTTCCATACTTAAAATAGTCTTTCAGTTAGATTTCAAAAATCCTTTTGCTTTTCCATTTCCATCCAGGAAAGAAGTTACTATCTTTTTTTTTTTCCTTTTTTTTTTTTCTTTTCCCTTTTGAGTAGATATGAAAACTTAAGATATGTTTCAATAACAAACACATCAGTTTATACAGAATCTTATCATGCCAAACCATCTTTATACTCAAGCATCAGCAATGAGATCAGCTCTACTTTGAAAACAGTTTTTGTTAGCTATCAGGCTTTACAGAGATAGTAATGTTACCAGTGGAAGTGTTGGAGATTATGTCATATTTGTAATTCTAGAATTATAAAAGTCCCATATGGAGTGGAAAGCAGGAAAGGAAGAACATGTGATGGTGCTATACACTTGTTTATTTATAGAAATCATAGTGAACCAAAAGTACCCAAACTGTTCATATCGGCAAGCTAGCTCCACACAGGATCCACATGCATCTGAGCATAGAAAACTGCAGTTCCTAGTGGAACTAGATGCCTGGTGGCATCCAAAATCCTTGGTTTGCTCCTACACTTCCTAATAAAAATGGAAAAACATCTACATGTGATTCTTCAAAAATCAGCATGCTCTCCCCCACCATCCTGAGGATTTCAGAGCCATTAGATGCCACTCTTACCACATGTTTAATCTAGAAATGCTGGCTTTGATCCTTTACTAGGAAAGTAGGAAATAATGATTTGACTTCTTTCTCTATATCTAAAGCAATTTGAAAAGGTTGCTTAGGCACCTGGTCACCCTGGGGAATGTGTCTCGCTCTGCTCAGAATAATTAGGAATGAGAGCACTTGACTCCAGTGCCAGGACCTGGACAACAAATCTTGGTCCTCTTTACTCTGGAAAGGAACAAGTCAATCTAAGGATCTAAGGTATGGACCTAAGAGTCCAAAATAGCAGTAAAGCGCTTACATCCCTTGGCCCACTCTGTAGAGAAAAGCAATAGAAACATTCCTAGGAGACTAAAGACAACCAAGCCTCTATTACGTATGAACAAAAGAAATAGCCAGTGACAAATAACATTGAGAACATCCCCATTCCAAACTATTTAAAACAATGAATTTCAAAGGCTGTTATCCTTCCCTCCTGTTTCCTCTCCTTGCCCTCCCACTGCCTCTCATTACCCAACAGGCTTCTACTATCCACAAGCATTTACTCAACTCAGATCCAGGGCAGCCTAAGCCAATCTAAGGCCAAGCTGTGACAAAACCATCTTTTCCTTTGCTCTGGACACGTTTTCCTATTTTTGCCTTGCAAGGGCACCAGGGTCACCATAAACCTCATCACAAGGTGATTCAGGGAGAGGAAAACTAATCACCATTGTCTGCATAGCTTTGGACTGCCCCAAATTCTAACTTTTTGAGAAATCATGTTGAACTTCAGAAATGGTTTTGCAACAAAGAGGAAAAAACCAGAAGGTTATGTTTCTTCTCAAAACTGGCCAATACTTTAAAAGGGTTCAATAACCCCTCAAAAGATAGATTTGTGACAAGGAATATGTAGTAATCCAATATTAAATGGGACCCTGTAATTGAGAACTTTGCTAGGAGGGCACAATTATAAATCTATGAATGATTTTAACTCCGTTATTTCCTAATTTGGGGTGCATGACTCTGCAGGCTTAATGCTCTCTTTTAATTCTTCTCTATGTGTGTAATTCACAGAATGATAATAGCCCTATCTGAGCTTCAGATCATTTCTCACAAGAATCAGGATAAGTATGAATAGCATAAAAGGCCAGATACAACATGGGTGTTTAGAAAGCCTAGAGTGGTACTTGGGACTAAATTTAAAACTGTCGCATTATAACCCTTAGTGTTTACGAGGCAACAAATCAGAGACTTTAGAGGCACTTGATTTTGATAACGCACGGTCTATGTCCTTTGAGTTGCAGACACTCACATTTGCACCACCAGGGCTGTGAAGCCACGGCTTAGGTACTACCTGGTCCTGATGAGAACCAGAAATATGGAACATAAATCCTACCTGTGTTCAAGAGCACACTTCCAGGAAATATATCCCAACTGAACAGAGGTGCCTCTCTGGAGCAACTGAGGTAGAGATGTGAGACTTAACAGGCATCTGTGTAGGGAGCACTTCCTACCACTAACACCGGCATCTTTCTGCTGATGATGTTGACCAAGCACGCCCGATTCAGCGTGCTGGCAGTTCTCCAACGCGAGCTGGAAAACTTTTCCTATATACTCTGTTGAAGCAGCTCAAGAGCTGCATGTAGGAGTGCTGATTGATTTTACTCCAGAGCTGGGCATCTGGAAGTTGAATGCTACAACATCTAGCTTTTAAGTCCTCTGACATATACTGCTTTTTGTGCATGTCACAACAGATAGAGCCAGACATACACGTTTGGATGTCTCATAGGAAGAAAACCTCTCCAGCTGCTTTAACTCCTAAATACCTGGAGCATAAGACCTCATAGTTACTGAAAGTTTGTAGTTAAATTCAGAACAACTTCTCCTCCCTCCAAAACAGGGCCTCATTAGTATTTTCACTGTATAGATTTTTAAAACATCAGTCGGGAAATCAATTAGTCTAGTCAAACTATTGCCTTCTGATCCCCAGACTCCAGACCTAATTCTTTATGTCTTTTCCCCTTAGGTACATTGTAACCCCGTGTGCTACTGGACTGAATTGTGCTGAAATCGAAAATGCTGAGGCATTTGCACATTTCATTAACAACCTCTTAAAAGAAGTATAGTTAAGGTTTTATTTTTTGCATTAATTGTGACCTTCAGAAAGAAGCTGCTCTATTACTAATCTCCTGAAACGTATGGTTTCTTTGTCAGGGGGTGGGGAGTGGGTGGGAAGAGGGATCTGATTTTTTTTTTTTTTTTTTCACTTTTGAGACCATTAATGAACTCTTCTGTATGATAACACAGGCAAAAGGGAAGGCTATTTGTTCAATTTATGTAGGATGCCAAATAACACAGAAGCACTAATGTCATTAATTGGTCTATATGCCATCTGTTGGAAGGTGCTTCTGGTTTTCACGATGGTCACAGCAGTATTACCAGCAATGCAGCAAGAACAGTTTCCCAGTTAAACACTCGGGGCAGAAGTGGTTCACAGAAAACTAGTAAGTCTGGAGTTGTTCTGCTTTTGTGTTTTTAAAGAAAGTCTGATTGCAATAGATGTGCATGTAGCAACAAATTAGGAGACTGATTCAACCCCTCTTAAGTAGAATGATTTGATATGAAATGAAGCAGCAGCAAGACACAGTGGCACTGATGGCAGCCAGGTTAGATTTGGCATACATTGCAATGTAAATCAGAACAGTAAAATCAGCCTTGGTTGTTGGTTTTTCTTTTTCCTTTAGGGGACATATCAAGTCTCATCATTAAGGCTTGCTGGTTGTCTGCTAAATTCAGAGCAGTATTTCTCAAGGAACCAGGAAAGTGATGTGTTAAGTTTAAAGACTTTTCTTCCAGCTTGTTTATATACATGTGAATCAGGAAACAAAAAAAAAAGAGAAGGCACTTATTCAATACAAGAGACTAATGATAATGTATTGCAGCATACAATATTCTGAGTTCACTTAAGTATCGCACTTTTCAAAAAAGTGTAAATGGTGCTATTTTACTTATTTTAGCCTGCAGCACAGTGTCTATTCTAAAGCTTGTATGCTTGCCCCTCACTTTAAAGCTGAGCTCATACTTCACTTTAAAGCTGACACAACCAGTACAAAATTAAAATGGACAGCCTGATCAACAACATTCCCCACCCACATCATGCAAATCAATCAACCAGAACGACAAGAAAAGTGCCCAACATTCCCTGCAGGCTCAATTCCATATCTTTCAAGCTCCAATTAAAGCGGCTTTCTTCAATGTTCCATCTCAAATTCAAATGACACAGAACTTAAAATGGGCTCCTGTTATACTATGGGGAGTGGTAATTTTGTAAGGAACAAAATCTGTTTTACGGAAAATTAGCATAGTGCCACGTTGTTTCTCTTGTGCAGCTATATTAAATATATATATACTGGGTTCATTTAAATAAGACCCATTTAAATATGTTTCTCATGGTTAATTGCTAAATTTAAAACATTTTCAATTTTTAGACAAAGCAAAAATTATTTGACACTTCTTTCCTATGAATTGTGTTTTTTTAGATTCAAAAAGATATATCCTGAAGTAGGGAAATACTGTTATAGGTGAATGCAAGAAAAATATGTGAGTTATAACATATGTCTCCCTCTTTCATAATTTAGAATAATTCTATATTGCTGATAAGAGGGAATCATTGAGTGGCCATAAGGAAGAGTAAAGAAAGACCAAGCCAACAAGATAATTTGAGATGTATACTTGTCAGTGACAGAAAGGCCAATATTCATGTAAATACATATTCACCATACTACTGATCAGATAATCAAAGTAGAGATAAAAATGATTACTTAATTTTCTATACATGTACGCACAGAGTAATTTCCCAGCAACAAATTTTAATCTACAATGTTCTGCCTAAGTTTAAATGGTTGAGTTGATTGTACTTTCACTGTTTCCCTTAGAAATATATTTTTACAGTCCTGTACATTTTCACTGGTTAGGATTAAGTGCAACATTGTAAGTACACACCCAATATCAATTTTTTCATGTACCCTTCCACTCTCTAGTCACTATTTCACAAATCAGTACATAACATGACTTGCTTCATGCACGCCTGTAAGTAAATATAGGCACTTTTGGCAATCGCAGCCAAAGTGTGGGAGGAGGTGAACATCCATGCAGACTTTGGCCAGACAAGTTACTGTCTAACTGCTGAGCAACGTTCACTGCTGGTGTGTATACTGCCAGTGTTCACTTAAACAAGTGTTTTGTGACAGTGCGAACATACCTTAAGCCACTTAAGGTTTATTGGAAAGTTCGTTGTTGGTTTATGTTTTTAGAAGACTGGGACTTCAAAATATATCTCATGAACTTGAGATAAGGATGGTTGTTAGAACTTCAGTGTCTCTGGAATTGGAGTGAAGCTCGTTCTGTGCACACGTACGTGGATCTATCTATAAGGCAGAGTGACCATGTCTACAGCTTGGATTGTCAAACATTGTCCTTATAAAGATCCAGTTTCAGTTAGAACAGTGCCAGAATTTAATTATTTGGGATGAAGTTTCCCATCATGAGCTTCTGCCTCAGGCTGAATTGAGTTTAAGCATAATTTAGCCTTTTCAAGAAGAAGAGTTAGGATAAAGAATGGCTAACTAAAAACAAACACATAAAACCCCTCTTTGTAACTATCTGTTGAGAAGCTTTAGCACATCCATGATTATGACAGCAAGGAGTCTTTTGCTGCCCTGAAGGAAATCCTCTTAAATTTGGCTGATTAACTTCTGAAAATTTGTGTGTGTGCACATATATATATACCCCAACATAAATATATTTATTCAGTAGAGGCTTGCTGGTCTTGACAACACAAGCCTAAAGCATTTTCCCTCCACAGGTCATACAGACTACATGTTGATAGATGCCTCAGGAAGTCTTTTTCTTTACTCCTCTCTAATAAGGGATCAGTCCCTAGATACAGGCTATTTACTTAAGCTGCACTTAAAACATGCAGTAAAAGAGATTCTGCCACTTGCCTAGGTAGCTTGTTTTTTTACATCTAGAAAGATTTGTTCTAACATGTAATTGTAATCTTTGATTTGAATCAAGCTGTTTGCACTTCATCCCAGCCACAGGGGATGTTGTACATGACTGAAGACAGTCGTCCTGTTGCCTTGTGCCCATCCCTAGCCTGTCTAAATCTTTAACTTTTTTCCATTAGACTTGTTTGCTAAATCTGTTATTCATATTACTTTCCTGTAGATTGTCCAAAACTGGATACTAAGTGTAACAGAATCATTTTATACCTCTCTTAAAACATGGTCTGTGCTTTACGTCAATCTAAGTCACAGCCGAGCAGTGATCAATACTTTTTCCTGCTAATCTTTCCCTGGCAACTAACATTGAGAAAAGAAAGCCAGTCTAAGCTGTTCATGAACCTGCCAAGGGGTAGCATAAGCTGTCTATGCTGCTCAAATAAGCAGCCTTCTACTCAACTTTTTACAGTGCTACACTTTTCCTTGTACCACTACAAGTACCACAACTGCAGAACTTATCTATATTAACAGTAACACTACCTACATATTTTTTCCTTACCTAGTTTTAAGCAGCACCTGATCCCTGTCTAGGTAGCTGCACAAACTGCTATCATCAGACACGTTTGCTACTGTGACACCACTTCTGGGTGATGCTGAGGAAGTCACACCAGCAGGACTTCTTCCCTCTGATCAGTAACTGAGGGCTTTCCTTGTCTGAGTAAGCTGAACAGAGGTTCAGGTTGTGATTTTTTTTATTTAGAGAAGTGGTCAGAGATGTGACTAAACACACACAGGAACTGAGTGTTGAAAAAACAGTATCTCCTCGATGTTTTCAACTGGATACTCAACAGGATGACAGTAGCCATCCAGTTTGTAGGTGTTAACATGCAGTGAAGGCAGCTGTTGAGACAGGCAATGAATGGGAGACAATCCTGCAAAAAATAATGTGTTTATGTAATTACACAAAATAATAATGCCTCTGCCATAAAAGGTGAAATTAACAGAGATAACCTTTATCCTGGTTTGTTTGTTGGGTTTTTTTTAGGAGAGTGATGTTATTCCTTTTTAATTTCAAGCTGTTATTTTCATGGAATTAGTATTTTGTCCACATATTTATTGTGTGATAGGAAAATGACTTAAAGGTAGTGAATTCATATTTATCTAATTTAGCATATGTGTAGGAACACTCACATATAGAAGTGTTTTTGAAACAGAGCTATTTTATTATTAGCTGATATCACACTTGGTGGGAGAGAAACCGTGTATTGGCAAGAGAAATTCACTAGTGCTTCTATGATATCCTGTGTGGGGCAGTCATTCTCTTCCCTGCTCTTAATCAGTACAGGATTCTCCGCGTTTCCATATAACCAAAGAATTTGGGAAAGAACAGAATTTTGGAAAGAATAGAATTTTAGAGCTGTAGGTAATTGTGTGTAATAGAAAGCTGTTTTTTGTTCCCATTAAATCTGCAACTCCCAGTCAACAGCGCTGGGGATACTCTTCCTTCTGGTATGATTGACAGTACTTCATGCAACAGGTAATAGTTTTAACATATGGGAAGACCGAGATTACGTATTTCCTTCAAGGTCCAACAGTTTAATTTTTGATGTTGCAATGAAAGAGTTATCTAGCTGAACAGCTTTGTTCCTACTGGAAACATAGGAATTGTACAACTAAATAAAATGCTTAATACACTTGCATTTCATCTCTAAAAGTCATCAGGCCCTGACTATGATTAATTGGAATGTAGTGGCTATCATGTCACTAAATTGATGCTCCTATAGACTTACATGGGACTATGCAGAGGGCAAGATGCATTAACCTTTAATATAGAGACCAGCAGCTTAGCTTTTGGCCATGTGTTAACTTCATGTATCAATTATGTTGTATATTTGATTGCATTTCCTCTAAAGGAAGAGGTGATGACCATTGATTAAAAAGTACTTTGACTGCTTTAGTACTTTACCTGCTTTAGGTGATCCTGCTTTAGCAGTGGGGGTTGGACTAGACGATCCCCAGAGGTCCCTTCCAACCCCTAGCACTCTGTGATTCTGTGACTGTTTGGAAAATGCAGAGTATCAGTTCAAAGGAAGTTTAACTTCCTTCCATGGCACACAGAGTTTTAGAGGGGTCTAATCCTCACTCACTAAGGAGAGGTTCTGCTAGAAACACACTGACCTAATGGACTGATCCAGGATGGCAATGTCAGTGCTTTTCTACAAACTCTACCATTCCCAAGCCAAATATTCTCACACTCTGGAAGAATGTTACAGAGATAATAAATGAACTTATTCCCTCTTTGAGTCTCAGAACGAGTTAACTAGAATGAAGCCTGTTGACTTTGAATATTTCATTAGGATTTAAATGTGTGGAAGATTAAGTCTATGTAGCTTTTATAAATGAAGAGGGATTAGATTATTAGCTGGCTTTCTCAATCAAGTCTTTCAGATAGATCACTCTTTTTTCAGATAGATTGCTCTTCAGGGTAGGTATTAATGTGCATCTTTATGAGCATAAGACAGAACTGCCCAGAGGAACCTGCAGGAAATCTGAAAAACCCTGTGAATGAGCCATGCTGAGCAGCAGTGTGCATTGTTCCTGGTGGGAAAACATATGATATAGCCACGCTCCTCCCAGTACTCAAATTTAGATAGGCAGTGCTGTGTGGACATGCACAAGCTGCCTCCCATTCTCCTGCCTTCGCTGCATCTGGAGTTGCTACCTTGAAGTTACTTCACCCAAAGCGACATACCAAGGAATGGCTGACTAGATAAGCAGTACAGACCAAGCAGAGTATGAGCCAAGTTGCATTTTAGAAAGCCACATCTCCACTGCAGGCATATTTATCCTATGCAATGCAGCACAGAGATCCCTAAATTAAGTTTGGAAACGGTCATTTTGGAATTTGAAACAATATAGCCATGTCAAGGAATAGCCTGATATGCTTGTCTCTGGTTTTCTGTGGATTTGTATCTCTGGCACAGAGCTTCTGGCACAACAGTTCACTCTCTCCCTGCTCCCACCCCTGCGTTTCTGTTAACAGACATGTCTGAGGACAGAGTCCAAAACAGATCAGGAAAACATCATCTGAGTTTCACGCACATTTGAAGAGAGTTTTTGTGTGTGCTTTAATCTGGACCGTTTAACTGATCTCATTTACAGTTACTTGCATTAGCACAACTGTGCCACAAGGGTGGAACAAGCATCTGGAAATTTCTTTAGCGGCTTTGCCACTGGAGAAAACAAACTACCGGATTGCTCGGCCATTGAGGTATTCTGCTTCAGTTAATTAGCTCTGCTGAAAGGCTGAGTTAATTAGCATGGGTGTAGAGTTGCTCTGACACAGTTATACCGCTTGCAAGACCTAAGCTAATCCCTCCGCACGGTGCTGCACCATGCAGTGTTCGAAGTAGGAAAGCGAGAGGAAAGCAGGAGGCACGGCATGCCTGCCCCTGCCTTCTGGCGACCTCAGACCCAGCCTCACCGCCGGCCAGACCCGTCCACCTCCCTTCAGGATAGGTGAGTGAGTAAGGTGGGCTATAAACTGCTTTGATAACACTCCGAATACCTCTGCATTTGCCTCCTTACTAACCCAGGCGATAACGCAAGCAGAGGCCCGGTTCCTCGTTTCCTCGCCCAGTCTCTCAGCCGGCCTGGGCCTCAAGCGCCTGAGGCGGCCCTCGCCAGTCTCGTGCTAACCTCTGGAGCCGCGCGCTGAAACTCCTACGTGCCCCGCAGGCAGGGCAGCTCCGGGAGCAAGCCCTGCCCTGCCCTGCCCTGCCCTGCCCTCCCGCTGGGGCAGTGACCGGCACCGCCACTGCCACCGCCCGGGCAGCCTCGCCGTGAGGGGACAGGTGCCCACCGGGCACCCCCGCCAGGGCGCATGCGCACCCGCCGCGGGTCGGTGAGGGAACAGCTCCCCCGGGCTGACTACGCTCCTATTCACCCCTCCCGCCCCGCCTCGCCCATTCCCCCTTCCGGAAGCGGCGGAAAGTGCCGAACGCATCCGAATGGAGCCGAAGCGGTGAGTTGGAGGGGGCGGCCGGGTCTGGCCTGTCAGTCCGCTAGGGGGCGGGTGCGGGCGTGCGGGGCGGGGAGGAGCGCGGCCGCCCGCCCAGCCCAGGCGCAGGAGCCGGCGGTGGCGGCGGCAGGAGCGGGGTCGGCTCTGTGGTTCCGCGCTCCGCACCTGCTCGCCTCGGTTCGCGCGGTGGTGGCGGCGGCGGCGGCCGCAACGGCCTTCTGCGCCCCCTGGGGGAGCGGGGCGGCGGCGGCGGCGTGGGGCGGTGCGGTGCGGCGCGGCAGGTACCGGGCGGGGCGGCGGTAGCGGGAGCGGCGCGGGGCGCGGAAGCCGGGCTGTGGGGAAAGTTGGCGCCGCCGGGGTGCCTCCGGGAGGCGGGGGCGGCGGTGCCACCGGGGCCGCCCCCGCGCCTCCCTTCTCTTCCTCCTCGGCCGGCCGCTGGCCCCGCGGGAGAGGGGCGGTGGGGGAGAGGGCTGCTCCCGGCGGCTGGCGGGGGCGAGGGGGGAAGTGAGTGGGAAGGTGGGCGGCGGTGCCGTGCTGGCTGTCAGCCTGTAGCCTGCCGTGCCGTGCCGTGCCGTGCCGTGCCGGCGGGCGAGCAGTGGGCAGCTCGGGACGCCCCGGGGCGCGGCGCTGCTCCGCGGGGTCGCTCCGTTTTCTGTTCCGCTGCGCGCCTTGTGCTTTCAGCGGGGTGTGAAGGCCCGGCGGCTGGGCAGGTGGGCACCGTCGGGTCCCCGGGCGGGGGACGGGGAAAGGTCCCGTCCCGTCCCCGCTCGCTCCGCTTGCCTTTGTTGACTCTTACTATAGGGCTGGCTTGGCTCCTTCCCTCATCCGACTTTTTTTTTTTTTTTTTTTTTTTTTTCACCCCAAAAATCGTTGGCGAGCACCTCGCCTAAGAGTTTTTTTTCCGAGGCCGGCCGAGCACCGGCTGCCTTAGGCGGGTTTAGGAGAGGAGCGCTGCGGGCGCGGAGCGGCCCTGCCCGCCCGGACGGACGGAGGGACGGGTGCTCGGCACGGGTCTGCCGAGGCACCCGGACCCAAAGCCCGGAGATCAGTCAGTAGTTTGTGGTACTGTAGCAGGAGCTACCTCACCTGAAAGGCTGCCTGGTCTCCACAGTGGTTACTTTAAGCGTTTTGGGTGCCGACTTACAGTGTGGAGATCTAAAAATTTCCAATACGTAATATCCATATCCATAATATATCTAACGTGTATTTAATATATACATATACATGAAGTGTGAAAACAAGTTACCTTATCGGTGTTCTGAAACAGATGGAACAGCAGTAAAATATTATATTTCTTTTAATACTAAATTCCCATTCATCTTACAGCATTTCTCATTTCCTCTCTTTACTGAGATTTATCCGAGGTAATTAGTCAGCCTCTCCTGTTGCTCGTTGCTTTCCTCTCTGTTAAAGGTAGGGTGGGTGGTTTGTTTGGGTTTTTTTTGTTTTCCCTGCTAGGATGGTTGTTTCCCTCGTGGCTGTACAGCTTGTCATACAAATTGCTACTGCTCTAATACCTGTGTAACAGAAATCAGAACAAATTAGTGCTTTGATAATGTAAAATATAGGTACTGCTACTTTGATCATCCCAAACTGTCTTTTTGGTAGAAATATATATATTACTGAAATGCTAATTTTGCACAGTATTGTGTAGAAAAAATATTTCTAAGAAGTGAATTTTGATGTGTAGAATACTTACTTAGCTTTGGAGGAGAGTTACACTTTCACTTTTTTTTAATATATCTGAAAGTAATCTGTAGAAGTAACAAATTGTCCCTGTTACCTGGGCAGCTTTGTTCATAAAGGAAACCGTTAACAAACAGGAACATGGGGAAGAAAGGTCTGCTTAATTGCCAAATCTGGAAAAACTTGCCAGTGAAATACAAATACTAAATTTTTATGATGCTGACATTCTCTGCCACTGCCTTGTGGTAAAAATGTCTTGATGGGTTGGTGACAAATGTCCAATACATCTTTGGTTTTAGTTCATAAGAAAAAATGTAATATTCCACGTATTTCTAAGTACATGTAACATTTCATTTGAAGAACCAACTTGCGTTGATGAGATTGATTTTGTTTCATTAAACACTCTAATAGTGCTGGCAGTAGGTTCCTGGAAAAACTCTTAAAACTTGTCATCTCTCTCTGATTTAATAAGCGTTTCTTATGTGTCCATTATCACCTTTTTTGCATGTTGTAAGACTGGGACAGTTAGTTCATGATTTTAGGACAGAAATTTTGGGTAATATCACAGTGACATGTACTGTACAACACTTTTAAAAATACTTTTAGTACAAAGTAAGACTGTAACAAGACTATAGTTAAGTGAACTTCGTGATTTAATAGCATATCCATAAAGCTCTATAACTTCTTAATTTATTAATTTGTGTTATTGGTTTAATGTGCTTAATTCAGAAGGTGATAATGAAAAAGCTAGTGTGGTAGTAGCATCACCTTCTTGCACATGTTCATAACTTGTCACACAATAGATCTTGTTTTCATCCACTCCAGTGGTCTAAAATAGCAACTAATTTCTAAAGATCCTGGGTGTTTTTTTAATAGTCAATATTATAGTAGAGTTGTCCATACATTTCTAAGCTGTGACCTACTTTTTGTACTGATGGGTAAATAATAGCTTTATATAGACACCAAAAGAGTAACCTTACATAGGAACAACACTAAAAGCGGTGTGTACAGAAGCCGTTAATGTTAAATTCTCCAAGGTGGACTAAATGCAGATACAGTGAACAGTTCTTCTATTTTGTCACTTTGTGTGTCCACAAATAATATTTGTCATGCTGGCATCTATACTATGTATACTATGGGCTATTTGCTTATTACAAATTGAGCAGTTAAAAGTAAACTGAAGCTAGGTGGTGATGAGGACCATTTTTGAAAACCTTACTATTTTAAATATGGTAAACGTGCATTGTAAGTTTTATAGGAACCTTGTGGTGTGATTTTTTGAATAAGAAACAATTCCATAAACTTTATAACCATGAAGTTGAGAACTGATTGCTGTCAGAGGCAACAGTGCGTGATCATCTACTGAAAAGCTTGCACTAAAGTGGAAAAGCAAGAGAACAACATTTTTCACTTGTTTTCCCAGAACTACAGCTTTGAGTATACTAAGCAAAAAACCCAATTGTTTTAGTTCCTCCTTGTATTAGTTGGTGTTAGTTTGTAGTAGTGGTTTCTCTTATCTTCTGGCTACCTATGTGTAGCAGTGCAATGTATATTTTGTTCTATGGTGTTAAGCGTGTGAGGTCAGCCCACAAGGGGGATTTGGCACAACGTTGATGAACACCAGCTTGGAAGTGTCTGGTTTGTGGTGAGAATCCATAGCTCTGACGTTTCAGCCCCTGACAGGAGCATCACACACTTTGGGGTAGAACATGGGATGGCTCTCACTTGAGTAGGAAGCTACCTAAATCAATCAACAGGTAATTCTGAACTGGGGTTGTGTCTTAAGCCCCCAGGAAAGGCAGGGTTTAGGCAACTTAGTCTGGGCTACATGGAAGTGTCAGGATCAGCCAGAAACACTCTGCCTGCAGTTTTGTTTTGGAGTTGGATGCTTTTCATAAGCTATAGTGTTTTCTGGTTATCAAGGCCTAAAAATCAGAAGGTGTGTACAGTCTTACCTCATGACAAGTGTGAATTAATGGGAGGTAAGTTACTCTGTTGAGGTGTTTACTGAGGGGGAAAAAGCAGGCGCAGAGGCAGTTGGAGTAACAGATGTGCTGCAAGTTCCATCCTGACTTACCTTGAGATAGTTTATTCTAATCTCCCCATACCCTAAGATACCATTACCCAAGATATCAGCATGTACTGAACCTTACTGAGTTCTTTTTTTCTATTATTAGCATTGTAATATGAAACGTAAGTCACATGTCCTGGGTAGGACTTTGTGTTCCTTTTCTTTCTTTTTTTCATGTCCCTGCACAGAAAATATTTCATGAAGTGCTAAGAAATCAGATAATATAGAAAACATTCTTCAACAGCTTGCTTTATAAAGCTTTTTCTGGTCTTATTTTTTCCTCCTGTTGCGAAACTGCATTCAAAATCCTGAAGACCCTTCTCCCTAAGGAAAATACTGATGCTTCCTTACATAATTCAGTTACTTGAGCTGTGCTGAAATCACCGTGATGCTGAAGTCTGGTCATGCCTATCTGCTAGATCTTATGTTTTAGATTTCTAAACTTTGCACGTGAGTAATGGCAACAAAGGGTTCCCATCTGCTGGGCCAGGAAGATTCAAGAGAATCTTAAAAACCTTGTAGGTGCTTGGTGCACTGTTGTACTGTCGTTCATCTGGGGAATCCTGTGTGCTCTTGGCTCGCATGTTGGAGAAGTCTAAGCAAAATCAGAGCTCTGGGCATACATTTGGAATACAGATTCTCCATCTGGCACTTCTCGGTAAGACATGAGGTATTATTAAATCAATTTGCAGAAAAAAAAATCTGAAAAGGATACAGACAGGAAGGTTTTCACCATTCTGAGAGTTCCTCTGGCTGGCACACTTTCACAGTTCAAGGGCCTTCTCCTCCCCTCACATGGCCTTGCTGTCTCGTCTCACCATACCTCTTTGTCCAATAACAGCACCTCTCCTTTTATTAAATGCAGTTCTTCTGTCAAGAATCCTCACCTTTCATTTAACAGGAGAGCATATCACTGCATGAGGGATGCAGTGAATCTCGGCAGGCTGTAGGCCCTTTAGTCTGAAGCCAATGCATTATCCTAATTGCCTCTGTTTGAAATGAAGATCATTAGGATTGGGCTAATCTGATTTCTGCAACTAGGTTCCCCCTGTTAAACTTCTGAAAAACCTCTCTTCAATATGAAGATTAAAGAACAGTAGAAAAGTAGTGCAATTTTACAGACAAAATGGAAATCACAAGAAACAGTGAAGCTTGCACATGGTACAGCCATACGTTAATCTGCCATGTTGGCTGTTAGTTCATCAGTTCCCTCTCTTGGCCGGTTTAAGTTTCATACAAACACTTACGGCAACGTATGTTGGTGAGAGACAGAGTGTCCTAAGCTTTGAAGTACAACTAAAAGCCCTGCTGAGAAAACTGTTTTTCAGAATCTGGACTTTAGAGGAGCTCTTGAAGCTAAGTGATCACAATCCCGTTCCTAGCAGAAGGAATTCAGGGCTTTTTGAAAGGTGTTGCTTTGCCAAAAGTGAAACGGATACTTTTCCTTGCATCACAGAGCAGAAATACGGACAAAGTAGTATGTTGCATTCTTGCTTGTATTGACCTATTCAGTATGTTTCAGGAGAAAATGGAGTAACTCTTATCACAGCCATCTACTTTCTGTTGTCTTTATCAATGACCAGCTTTTATCTTCCAAATTCAACCTAGTGGCGTATGCCCTCTGGAATTGGTTAGGTAATTATTCTTAATCAATGCTGTGCAGTGTTAAGGCAGTAACTTACCAGTTGCTTTTCTTTTTTAGAAGTTCCCCACTAAGATTTAGTGATGTTGCTCATAGAAATTAATGAAAAACAGGAGCAAAAGCCAGCCCACAATTCAAACCTGTACATGTGTGTTATTGCAGTGGGCAGTGAAGTTTTACAAGGAATTCAAGAGGTTTTTCATCATTTGAGGTGAAACCAAAATCAATATATTTTTAAGTTTTCTGCAAGAAGAAGAAAACTGGATTTACTGGCTGATTCTGACTCTATTTGGCTCTTCTATTGTCATGTAGCGTGAAACTAATTACATACTCTTCCTTTAAGTTCACATAACCTTTCAAACAAGCTAAAATGTTTCATTTCTGAAATAGTAAGGTAGACAAATATTAAAGTGTGCTTCATTATTATTTTTTATTTTCTGAAAGAGAAGAAATGGTAAAATGGGTGTGAAATCATAAAGTGCTTCAACGTTTGTAGCTGGCAAATGCAGTTCCGATGGTTTGGTAGCAGCTTTACTTTTAGTCATTCTGACAGCTGCCACTAGTACTAACCAAGGCTGGATGCTTCAGTGGTGTGTTTTAAATATCAAGTAAAACATACCAAGTGCACAAAGAAAAGCTTCCTTTTCATTTTTTTGTATATCAAGAAACAAAAAGCTCCTTTTCTAAGTCATTTATTATTTACACTATTAACCAGATATTTTTTTAACCTAAACAAGACTTTAAATTAAACAGCTTTGAAAAAAAGCAATTGTAAGCAACTGAAATCAACAGTAAAGTATTTCAGTACTAAGTTAAATGCTGTTTTGTTTGCACTTTAAAGTACCAAAGTAGTTATGATTTGACATCTTGTTCATTGATTTCTCGCTGTCCTCTCCCTCCACCCCCAGACAGATTCTGTTCTGGTGTATGTAGTGTTACGGAAAACAAGCGGTTCACAACACCAAACTGTGACGAGTAACTATGGCTATTTCCCTAGCAAGTTATGTGATATAGTTATGCTCTGTGGAATGATGCATTCTATGAATCAAAGCTGGGAGCCTGAGCTGTGACTTGTACTTGCGTGGGCTTTTGTACTGTAGTGTTGTTCTTGTGTTGTTTTGTCTGCAGTTGTGTGAATGTGGATCCTGATGTTCAACATGGGGCATCTCCCCGGGACTGGCCCTGAGGTCCAAAGGTCTGATCTCTGCTCTTTCACTGAGTTTTGGTGTGGGGTTTTTCTTTTTAAGCTTAATATTTTTATCCCAAGTATCAGATGTATATGCAGTTGGTTTCTACTTCTTCATCTGTGTCAGTATAAAGTGCTTTTTGTAATTTTTGTGTTTTTCTGCGTTTTTTCCATATTCTTACATAGATGGGAAAGGACTGCACGTCTTGAGCTGTAATGGTACAGTTGGCAAACTGAGATGTGTACCTGAAGTTAAGCACATGCAAGGATTTTTTCATTGCTGTGGTTGCTTCAGTGCTAGTGGTTTTTCTAGAAGAGGGTAACTTCTTGAATGTGTCGCTTATGTTCTAATTAACACACTAAAAATCTCTAGCCTATAGATAAAGCAGGTTGTACTTTGGTCAAGTTGAAGATCAGCGAGAACATGCTAAAGTACAGCTTGCCTTATCTTCATGTTGTTATTTCAGAATGTGTTAGTCTATGTTTACTATAGGAAAGAAAGATGTCTTTGAGCAACCTAGTGAGCACTAGTTGTCTTGGCTTTCAGTGGTTGTTGTAGGATGGGACAGTTTCTAGTTTTTGCACATACTTCTAGCCATAAATATATATATATATGTATATCAGTAAAGATTTATTAAAGCACCTTGGAAACTTGTTTAAAAAATTTTGGGTAACATCCTGGCCTAAAGTGTGTATTAACTTCATAGTTATAGTATAGTTCAAACTTTTATCATGTCCGTGGCTTCTTATTTTTGGGTCCAGTGTGTCAATGGATTTTGTTAATTATCAGAAGGCTTTAAGGAACTTGAACTCCAGTAGCTTGCTCTTTAGACTACTGTTGTTTGATTAAGATTTCCACTCTTGCATATGCCTCACTCAATTTTAAATCTTGATTCTCTCAATTCATTCATGACTTGATGCGATTATTTATTAGAACCATCCTTCTGATAACTTGGATGACATGGTAAGTCCAGTTGCAGTTTTGGTCTCTGTTCTGCCCATTGCCACCTTCAACATGGCTTTCCCAGATGCCTGGTAAAAATAGTTTTCTCTTGATGGAAACTCATTGGTGAACTTGAGTTTGTATGGAGTGTAAGCCATTCTCAAAATCATCTTGTACACTGTTCTATTCAGGATGAATTTGAAAAGAGATCATGTCTTTTGGATTTTTTTTTCTTTTTACAGAAAGATCCTATTGTATTAAGGATCATAAACCTTTTTCCCTTCAAAGCATATTTCTGTAAATAAAAATTTATTTTACATGATATCAGAAGGTTGCTAAGAATTTAATCGTGTCAGTTTGAATACCTAGTTAAAAATTTAAATTATCCCTGTATTTAATAAAATAATTTAAAAAAAATCAATAGTAGAACAACACAGCTTAGGCTGCTCATTGAGGTATGCAGCATTTGATGGCTGTTTGTTACAATGTTGAAAGTCAGTGATATAATTACGATTTTTTTTTTTTTTTTTTTTTTTTACAATTTATAATTGTGGGGAACAGTTGGGAGGGGGAGATAATACTTTCTATTTTACTCCAAAAGTAATAAGCAATTTGAGGTGTCAGTGAGAAAATTCAGATTTGTAAATATTGGACAACTCTTCATCTGTGAAAATACTTGTGATACTGTACTTCATGTATATTAAATTAACAGTAGCTTTTTAATAAAACTGCACACAAGTGTGGGGTTTTTTATATTTGCATCCATGGTGGAGGATTTTTTATTAAAACCCAAAAAACTTCTAGCAACTGATTCTTCTTGCTTTCAGATTTGTTTGACTTGAGCAACACAGTTCTTTGAAGTAGCTGCCAGAAAATTTCATAAGCTGAGGGAAAGTCTGTGGGACCGCGCCAGCCAGGGCACACTACTGATGTGGCAAGAGACCAAAAATCCCTGACAGATTTCAGAACTCCCCAGCAATACTCTCATAGTAATGCAGCTGTCTTAATTGTAGCTTTCTGTTCATTAAATTCAGTGGATTTTAAGTTTATTCTCCAGCTTTGGTTAGGTATGTTTCCTATTCATATTGAAAATGCACACCTGGAGAAAAAGATATCTATCTGAAGGAAGCTGGTGGTTTGGCACCTGGGAGCTGATAAGGCTCCAGGATTAAAGGGAACACAGTGGTTTTTTGGTAACTAGGAAGTGATTCAGTGTTTAATAATGGGAAAGGTTATGTATTCTTTTATCTTATGCCTTTTCTGAGCAGTTATGACTGTATTATTTTTCAGATAAATATTTAAACTTTTCATTCATTCTGTCCTGGTATTTGGTACCTTTGACCAAATGGATGCTCACTGATGGAGCACATGACCATGTTTATTACTATTCAGCTAAGAAGCGCTTAACTGGCTAACAGCTTTCTGCTTCTAGCCAGCGCACCGTGTTTATCAGGTACTGTCTCCCTGGAGTTAATAGGGAACATCATAATTTTTTGTAGATGAATGCATAGGCTTGCAACATCATGTTTCTTCAAAATGTGAAACAAACACCTGTCTGCAAGCATAATGGTAACACTTTTATTAATAAAAAGCATGTTCTTTTCTGGAACATTATTATACAATAATTCACCACCGTTGCCATCCCAGACTGGGTGATTAATAAATATGCAGTTGCATTCAGCATAGGACCTTTGCTGTAGTGAAACTGTCTAGGAGCTTAATAGCAAAGGATGGCTGTGTGTGGTGAAATTACCCTTTCAACACGAGCTTGACATTTGGTAAACAGTCAAGCATAAATGTGGTGCTTTGAATACTTTTTTCCCCCCATTTCCTTAGAGATCTAATTCCTTATCAATATATGATATAACATGAAGGTGGATTTACACAACTTAATTTCTAACTGCTTAAGTAAAAATGGGAGACAGTTTGTTTTTTCTTTTCTAGCCATGTGTTACACTGAGTGTTCTCAGAAGTTGTTTGTTGTCCCTTTCCTAGGATTACTTGTTTTGGTATCTGGGTATAGAGCAAAACTGCTGGAAGCCCTGCTCCAGGTTCTCAGTGTGGCCTGGCCGCTGAAACCCATTTCTGCCTCTTTCATTGGGGGGATTTTTTTTTTCTTTTATTAATTGTGAAATAATTGCATTTTGATGTGAGGGAAGTAATACACTTTGTTCTATAATGTAAAATTAGTTATTTCTCCTTATCAATGTGAACAGAAAACCACAGTTAGGCTTGTTTAAAATTTCTGGTAAATTGGTAAACTGTGTTCATTACATGTTAATTTATATTGAGTATATTGGTTTCAGATACTGAGATAGCAGCACGTTTGGCTTTATAGCAAAAGTGACACCTAACTACACTGGGTTTCTAAACAGATACATCTGCCTTGTGAGCCACCAAAGCTTTTGTGGTAATCAAACACCATGACTCAGTGGAACACGAGGCTGGGTATATTCAGAATAGACCTGGTAATAAAGGTGATTTGCCACCAGAATAACTTGCTGTTGTTTGTGTTGAATTCTTGATTCTGAAAACACGATATAAATAATGTTTAAAAAACCAAAATCCTCTCGGAGCAAAATGATTGCAGAGGAGTTGTGATCTTTTTATATAGGAAACCAAGCTTACTCATTATGTGTTACCCATTTTCCTTAGATTGTGAAGGAGGACTCTGACCCTGTCTTAGAAGGAGTTTAGATGGAAAACATACTTATCCAATAGCATCTACTGAGCTTAATTCAACTGTAGTCTTAACAAGTGAGTCTCTAGAATCTGGTGTACTGGGGTCTAAAGTTAGCTGTGTCACCAGGTACTCTGAAGAGCAAGAGATTTTGTTACTATTATCAGTTACAAACTCTGTAACTCGTTAACCAGTGCCTGCTATGTTTGACTGCCTTGGAGTAGTGTCTGTTGTGTGCTTGGGGTTATCTGTGTTTGGTTTTTTGTAATTACCCAGGAGCCAAATCTTTCCCAGTATTAGAGAACTGGTTTAAAATTTCTCTTTTGGGTGTCAGAGCAAGCAGCCTAAGATAAATGCAGGCTGTGTTAAGCTGGTATGAAGAAAATAAATCTCCATGTTGCTTAGTCTGCCAAGTGCCCAACACTGAGCTTTTTAATCACTTCATTTACCAAAGGCAAGAAGTAGCTGCTTTTTTTGGTCCCTTCTTTTTCCCCCTCTGCTTCCCATCCACCAAACATTTATAAACAGAACACGTAAAGTTAAACTCCAAACTTGGTTTCATCCCCTCTGCTACGTACTAAGCCCAAGATAACGTGCTTATCCTTATAACTTTCTCTACAGAAGTAGATTGCAGGCCAAATGCTATGGAGGCTCCGAAGGAAGCGTTCCCCTAAGTGCCACCTCGGTTGTGCGGATGGTCGCAGCACGAGGTCAGTCCTGTGCGTGCTGATGGTCCTCAGCTGCCCGGTGCACGTACCCAGACTTGTGTAATGGCCTTTCTTGCTTAGAGATGGCTCGTATCGTTCATTGAAGCTCATTTGCTTTTCTTTCTGGCAGTGGGGAGGAAAACTGGCTTTACAACCATTTGCTGTACGTTGTAAGGCAAAGTTGAACGCTTAACGTGGGTAATAAAAAAAGCCTGTTTTACTGGATTGATTAGATGGCAGCTTCAAGGCGATGGCCGAACGTGCCTCTCGCCAGCAGATAAGGTCAGGCAGCGTGACAAGCCTGGCTTTGTTAGTCTCCTTCCTTTCCATCCATTGAGATCCCTTTTGGCAGTTGATGTGTGATGAGTAAGCAAGGTGGAAGTTTCCGTTTCTTCCTTACTTTTAACTTTGATGTGCTGCCAGGTGACCCAAAACAACATTGGATCAAATGAACGTTTAACTCCTGAGTTTGTTTTGTTGTCTAAAGAGCATGCTGGTTTTCCATCCCTACTCCGGTAATGTCCAACTCTCTTGGACATTTTCAACACATTTTATTTAAAAAAAAAAAAAAGTCTTAAAGACATTAAGCTATGAACTATATGAAAAGTTTAGTGCCTGTGCTAAGGATAGGGCTTCAGTGTGAGGCTCAGCAGGTGTGTGTCTTGGTTTGCCCACAGGGTAATGAGCAAGCAGGTGCTTGACTTGGGTTCAACCACTACCTACGTTGCCTCGTTCTATGTCCTCTAACTAATGACTGCGCAAGACGAGAGGGGACCGGCAGTACGGAAGCACGTGTGGGACTCGGAAGGCTTGGCCTCAGGGGGCAGAACAGAGGAAGAGCTCAGGTCTGGAGACCTGGCAGCCTAGGATCGTTAAGAAATGAGAGGAGTAGTACTTATGTGACCAGAGGCATTTTGGCATGCCTGTGGAACTCAGTAGGACTGAGTGAATGGTGCCAGAGGTAGCCGCCAAAAGAGGTCACTAATATATTATCTAATTATTCAGTAATATCTAAATAATTTGAGCAGTTACATGTATTGTAAACTGTGGTTACTTGAAATAAATATTCTGAAGATATTCGCTTCTAGCACTTGTTGGTACCTGCTGCGTTCCTAATGTTAATACATGACAGGTTTCCAGTGTTGACTAATTCTTGCAATACAGAGATTTCAGTCTTCACTTTGTACTTAAACTATGTTGTTGGACAATATGATATATGAGGTTTGCGTGCTGAAATTTAAGGATGAAAATCTTAGCGTACTAAACTTCCTGTTTATTTCTCCTAGTATTTGGAGGTGTTTGGTTTTGGGTTGGGTGGGGTTTTTTTTGTTTGGGGTTTTTTTTGAGGTTACTTTGTTTTTTAATTAAATGACTGCATATAAGAAAAAAATATCTTTAACTTGAGAACTATTAAACCCTGGAATAGGTTGCCTAGAGAAGTGGTGGAATCTTCCATGCTGGAAATATTCAAGATTTGACCTGATAAGACCGTGGAAAACCGAATTTAAAGCCTTGCTTTCAAGAACAGTTAGACCAAATGACCTCCAGATATCCCTTCCAATCTAGATTTTTCTATGATTCTGTGATCTAGGTCATATATAGCCATGTTTTTCTAAAATACTTGTGATAGCTTAATATTATGAAAATAACATTAATCTTGTTAATATAATAAGTAGGGAATTTTTCCACTGAAAATAAATTTGGGAACTAAATCAGTCCACTGGTGCAAAACTTTACCACTACACAATGACACCCTTATTAAGGGAGTTGACACTGTTGCTCTGTATTAGAGAAATAGCTATAATACTGTTACTCAATTTTATTTGTATGAGAGCCGAGTCTAATATGAGGAAAGAGCTGTCGGGTTGCCTCCTATAGGATTTTGCTTGGTGTACAACACACTGCTAAAGTAGTGTTTAAAAACCTAGTTTCAAATATAATCAGAAAGCATTTGACCAGTAGTATGGAATGCCTTGGGTTTTTTTGCTTTATTATTGGTTACATGTAAATAATGAATGCCTGAATGAAGAGGATTTTGTGGTGCTGTGTGTGTGTGTATGTATATATATTTGTTGCAGATCAATTGAGAATGTTAAGAGAAATTTGTGATATGTGGAGAGACATATATAGATAGATACTGTGAAGACACTTTGAGATGGACAAATCCTGTTTTATGATTCCCCCCCCCCCCAGAATGGCCAACTGTAGTGGTTGGGCTTCCTGCAGCAAGTCTTTTTGTTTTCATCCCAGCAGTTCATTGTAGAAATCATTCAAAAGTCGACGTAGTCTTTTGACATCCCCTGTAACAGCATGCTGACTAGCCTTTCAAATTTTGCCAAGGAAATTCTGCTGTGTACCGGCTCAGGAAATAATCCTAAGATCTGTGTTAGCATGGTGGTGTCTTGTGTATATAGTACATGAAATGTGTACAATGCAGCAGAAAATCTGAAAATTTAGACCTGACTTTCAGAATGGGACTGAAATATCTCTTACTGGAGATAACAAAAATCTGTAAGCTACGTTATGCGAAAATCAACTTAAATACTCAAAACCTTGTGTCTTACTTAACCTGTGACTGACGTGCATATAAAATTAAGTGTAGGGACTACTTGGCTTAGTTGTGATTTGGGTGGAGTTTATTTAGCAACTTTAAGTTACTGTTTCAAATTCTTAACTTTGCAATCAATGCTGCATACATATATATGGATATACTTTATGAGCCTGTTTCATAGTGACTCTTTCTCCCTTACCTCTGAATCTTGCTGTTGCTCTCAGGCTCTTTTTTTTTCATTTTTATTTTTTTCTTATTAAGGGGAAACCATGGCAGTTGTCTTAGCTAGTAAAAGCGTTTAATCAGGGGAAAAAACAGTTACAAGGTCAGCGTTTCTCTTAAGTAAAACCTTTCTATTTTTTTACCTGCTGTGTTGTTGCTGGGTTTTTTTTTTTTTTCCTTTTATTGTTTGATATCTTTATTTTTCTTTGCATTTAGATCAACCATACCTTTTTTTTCCCATGGCACCTAACCACTTTAGGACCTGTTCTTGAAGTGGAGAGCAAGGCATTTCCGTGGTGCTTGCCTGTGAGAAGAGACGTTCCGTGTAGATGTTTCTTACTCTTTCCTGGCTCCTTAGCATAATTGCAGCCATCGCAGGCCGTGTTCAAACAGACAGCGCCGCTTCAGGCATTGGTGTGTTGTCACCTTTCTGCACTGACAGCTAGGTGTATAATTAACTATTGTTTGCACAGTCACAGATAAAATGATATAGGTGACAGCTTCCCTTGGCAGGGCAGGGGAAAAAAGGGAGAAGAGATCCTCAAGTGTAATACATAAAGAAGTTGGTGGCTTTAAATGCCTGGTACTAGCAATGAGTCCCTTTTCTCCAGGCAGGGCACAGGATTCCCCTGAAGTTTGTTATCAGTGAGGAGGCCTCGAACCTCCTGCGTTAGCACACCTCGCAGGTGCTCTGGAAAGACTGTCTCTCGGCGTTGTTTGTGAACCTGCTTCTCGTGCCCTGGCGAGGAATCACGGCCGTGTGGTTAATGAGTTGCTTGAACTGCCGCCTTCTGTTTTAGCGGCGGCAGCACGGCGCGGTTTGATGGTGTCGGACTGCGGCTGCAGCGTGGGCAGGGATATGCTGGGGTTCGGGGCCCTGGAGCTGCTCGCTGGGGCTCCCTTCCAAACTCGGGTTTAGAGCCTAGTTTGTGGTCCGGTTTTGGAGGTTTGCATGGCTGGAAACCAGAGGAAAGTGGCCATCCAAAACTCAACATTTTGAATTTTTGAAAAAGGTGTGTTTTACCCAGAAAAGAGAGAGGCAGGGGGTTTTGTTTGGTTTTTTTGTTTGTTTTGTTTTGTTTTGTTTTCTTCTTCAGTAATATTTCAAATGAGGTCTTAGTTGGCTGTAATAAACCACAATTAATTTTTATCTTCCTTTTATTTCCTTTATTTTGGCTTTGAGCATTATTCCAAAAGCTATGTGACTCCTTTGCTCATAAACATTTTTAATCCTTTCTTTACTGCATTTGTATTTTGATAGTGAATTTCTTAGACTTGTTAACAGTAAAGTTGACAAAGAGGAAACTGGAATAAACTTACTCATTAGCAGCTGGATTCATGAGGCTTTAGCACCTTCTCCTGAATTTATAAGGACTTAACTTTACTTCAACTGTTTTGATATCCTGCTCTCTTTGCCTTCCAAATGTTTGATTAATTAATCAAAACAGTTATATTAACATTGTTTTTCTTATGGAGCAAATTACAGTATGTTTCCTCTCATTCAGCCTATTCAAGTAAGAAAGCGCATAGTCCACGTGTAGCTACATGTTTCTTTCTTACAAGCTTAGTACACTACAGTGTACTAGTTTAATTTTGCACATCTTTGATAATATTAACAGTTTTTTCCTTAATAGTTTAATATTGGTCAATGAGCATAAAATTCTTGGAGGTAGGAAGAAGATAGTTTGATAAAGTGGTGTATGCTGAAATATGGTTGGAAGCTTGGCACTGAAGAAAGTAATTAGTATGGTCTGTGATGATGATTGTAATAATGATGCTGGATAGAGTTGTCATCTTTGTTCTTCTGAGGTTTTCATTTCTTTCTCTTTCTGGGGATGGTAATAGGGTGGAGCTGAGGAGTTGCTCGGGAAACATTAAAAGTGAATGCTGGCAAAATGTTTTGTACCTCAGCAGGTCAAACCTTTATCTGTTTGGAAAACAAGAAGTTAAGATCTGTATCTAAGTGTAGTAGTGCATGTCTGGCACAGAAAGTAATGTGCGTATGTGGTCACTGATAGTCAGCTGTCTGTACACCATGTATTTGAGTAATGCTGGAGAAGATGATGACAAATTCATCAGTAAGAGAATGCCAAATAGTTGAATGAGATGCATCTGTCTCCTTACCCAACTGTGCAGATAACAGTTTGAGATTGACTAGAACTAAAAAGCAGTGCTGTCAAGGAAATGTTTCAGGCTCCGCATAAAAGCATACTGTCTAGTATTTATGGAGGGAAACCCACAAAAGATGCTGAAACTTCAACGGGCATTTAAAAAACAAAAAAAAGCCACCCCAAACTTCCATCTTGTATTTCACAGTAATTGATAGTCAAATCCCCCTCTTTTTTTATTGGTGCTAGTAGAAATTTGTACAAATGAGAACATCACCCATCCTTTTTTTTTGCCTAGCTCTGATCTAGTTCCTTAGGAATCAACTTTATTCATTGTTTTAAAGACGCTGGATAACCCCATTCCATTATCTTACCTAAATTTTTCTTCCTTCACTGTGTTGCTCTCATACTCTTGTCACTGTTTGCTGTGTTCCAACCCATCCCATTACGCTTTTATTCATCCAGTTTCATGTCTGGTCTTCTGCTTATTCTACTTGAAACCCCCTATGCTCTTCAGAGCCTGCACTAACCATTGATTCAATTAACTGTATCAGTTCTCATTTATTTTTTCATTTGAATGTTATCTGATATAATGCCTTTGAAATTTATGGAAAGAGGATCCCTTTCTTCATGATTGCAATAAGAATCAAACCAGCAGGTGTTCCCTTTCTGATTCCCCCCCCCCCCCCCCCCAAGGTTTTGATCTGCTTCCCAGCCAGAGCTCTGCTATGAAGTTCTCTTAGACTTGCCTTCCAAGCACGCTGCTGTGCTTCTCTTCAGCTGCTTTGTGTTTGCTGGCTCAGGGTAGGCAGCCAGCCTGTCATTGCATTCAGCCCCCAACAAAACTCTTCTCCCACTTAATTCCGTCTGGTCTCGCAAATTGTCTTTACTTTGAAAGGATTCCTGTTCTTGTCATATTGCTTCAAAAGGGGGACTGCACGCTACTGCGTGTATTTACCCTGGTTGAATGTCAGATACCTTGCTTATCAATTTCAGTGAAGTTTTGGCTAGATTTGGCAGTTAATTCCCATTACATGTGCAAGTTGAATCCCCACCCTATTTTTTGCAAGGGACAAACTTGCTTAGGTGAAATCCTAGGTTTTATTAATAGTAGGAAGGCATATGTGGCATAGGCCAGAATTTGTACTTTGTTTCCAAAGATCAGGTGGGGGTTGAGTGCATTCAGCGTGTGTAAATATTGATGTCATGTTCAGAAAGCTCTTGTGAGCAAGCGGACCACTTACCTGGTCATGACAAGGTACATTTTGCACTAGGAAAGCAATTAAGATTAAATAAACTAAGCTGAGTGGTTTTTAATAGAGGTGTAATTTAGGGTAGACAGTCTGGAATAGGGGTCATTACTTCTGTTACTGATTAGAGCATAAGCTTAAATATTAGAAATCTATATAAAGGTTTAGCTAATAGCTTTTAAAATCAAGTTGTTAATCAACTTTATTCAGTTACTGAGGTAAAATAAGCTTGACAACATTGTTTGAAGAATTGATTTCAAATTAATTTCTCCTTTAAAGCTCTCATGACAATCAGTTCTTGCCAGGGAAATGTGCTGTTTTGTCATTGGTTTGCCATATCACTTGCTTTTGGTCACTTGACTAGTCTGAAGTAAAACCAACAACACAATATTGTGTTTTGAAGTAGGCCTTGTTTTGATGCCTTTCCTTTAAAATATACTTCTGTTGTATTGCAGGGTTGTGAAAGAAAAGCTAAGGAAAGAAAGTATTAGTTGTTGTGGACTTCTATCCCATTTCTCAGTCCAGCTGTACTGTGATTATAGCTCTAACCTGATAAGGTGCTGCAGTCAACTCCCTCTTCGCCTCTCCCAGCCCTTCCACATCAAGTTTTGAGGAATTTGCCTATTGGGAAGCATTACTTGTTATCACTGCCATGCAAAAGTGCCTAATGGAGGGGGAACTGGGAGAAAGATACCGGATCTCGGCACTGTAAGCAAAGCTCTCCCTTTTTTTGCTCCTGTTTCAGTATAAACCAGCAACGCTGGCCCAGTGCCTGCATTCCTCTGTAATCGGTTGCCACAGCATGCTAAGATTGCTTTGAGGGAAGTAGATAAATATTTTACCTGCCAGCCAGGAATACAAAAGCTGAAATAGGAAGGATTGGGGAATGTCAGATTTACTTGGCAAAATTTGGTGAGGGTGTGTTTAAAAAATGCCTTGCATTGTCTCATATGTTAAGTGATTTGAAACTTAAAAACCAAACTAGTCTCCAAGTTTAAAACTCTGAAAAATAACACCAGTTGATATAGAGTGGGTAATAGAGATGCATTCTCAAACAAGGAAATTGTTTAATTCTGTAAATTATGTGAGCCTGGCTGTGCATGAGAGCTTTAACCAGCTTGTAAATACAAGGTTCAAGAGACTTGCGTTACTTCAGATAGCAACAGGAAGCTTTGTTATAAACACTCATTTGTTGGGTAGTTGTGTTAAAAATGAACAGAAAACACCTAAGCAGGCTTGAATTACTTGTGAAGGCCCTATATGTCAGTAGGAGAGTTGAATAAAAAACAAGAAACCCAATAAACCACCAAAAAAACTAAAACAAAACCCAAAGCAGGAACAAGCAGCTCTTTACCAAGTCACCTTTCCAAAATCACACTCTACCCTGTTCCATTTTGTTCCCCCAAACTCCAGTCGTGGCTTGCACGGCTCCTGTTCGCTGTGAGTGCAGGCCACCTTCCCTGATGGGTATCTCCTTCGCTGGCCTCAGGTTTCCACCTTCCCAGTATGTTCCCCTTGCTTTGGAGTTGGACACCAGCTGTCAGAACAGCGCCTGCGCCCATTTACATTATTTGGAGCTGCTGGAATAGGCAAAACTCAACCTCTGTGTCAGCACCATAAATGAAAAGCACACACAACTGAGAAAAATAAGTGTATCGCTTTGGTAGCTTCTTGGCAGAAGGTTTAGCAGATGATTGCCTAATAGTTGGTCGAATAATCTCACTCACCCCGTGATGAGAGAAGGGTGCTGTGCCTGCCCTGCTCCAGGGAGGTGGTCCATGCTGCCAAGGTCGTGGCTTTGCCAGTGGCTAAGCTTGGCACTGAAGCTGCGTTGCATGCTGACTGAGCGGCTGCTTTTTGACTGTTTGGGAGCGTAAGTGCATTAATTGGTTTGAAAGGAAGGAACTGATTAAAAGGTAACCACCACTGCATTTGTGGTGGAAGGCAGACACAGGACCATGTACTTTAGATGAATATTTTTCAGAGTGGTTTCCTTGTGGTCTGGTACGCTGTGGTCGCTAGGTGCGTGTTAATCTTGTAGGGTGGTGAAAAAAAATGCCTAACAGGGACATAAAGATATAAATGTTTAGATTTCGCTGGTCTAAAGCATACACTGTTTAAATGCTGATGGAAAAACAGCACAGATTGTTTGCAAGCTACGACGTGTCCTGTCATATGTTTACTCTATTTTTTCCTTCACTGTGTGTAGGAATTACTTTCCCCTTTTAAAATGAGGACACCCTAGCATGTGGGGGGATTGGAAAAATGGGTAGCCGTTTTGGGTGGCAGTTACTCTTTTTTTGCTTGTTTTGTTTGCCTGTTTTCTTCGTGCAGGAACAGGACTTGTGCATAAAAGCCATATGCAGTTAGTTCTGCTGCAAGTCCTGGTAAGTAGTTTGATCTTGTTAGATAGAAGATAAATTGATGTGATCCTAGATGTTTTGAAATCTCTGCAACAATCTAAAAAGAAAAAAAGGTGTGCTCTGGTAAGCTTAAAATATAGATTTGTCAGCTAGTCATAAATGGGGAGGAAGATGAGATGAAGCTAGAGAGGAAGGAATAGCAGAAAACTGTTCTTCGATGACAGATGTTTACAAAGTGCAGATGTTTGTAGGCTGGCTTCTCACAGTGTCCATTTGCTTTTTCTTCTTGAAGACTTACAAAACATAATGTTTGTAAACTTTCTGGAGAATTTCTTCTCCCCCAGTCTCCTCACATGGCAAATAAACTTCCTATACAAACACCTTCAGTTTTGCTAATCTGAATATGTAACAGTTATGATCAAAGTATCAGGAGGTGTTTTAATTTCATCATGTTGTTTTGGTTCTGGCTCTGAGTTACAAGACTTTTGCAACATATTTTCAAACTCTTCCCTGTAGTTTGAGAGATAGGACTTTGTGTAGTTCCTTCAAATAAACTAGTTTTCTGACACTTTAGGATTTTCTGAACTTGTGTTGTTTTGAACAGTCCTGGAGGATGAATTGAATACAATCATAGAGTCTAAAAGAAAATTTTATTTCTGTCCTTATGGCTCAAAGTTAGGATGTCAGTTTTAAATTCCCTCCATAACATAACAACTTTTAATTTTCTGATTGCTATTGTGTTTCTCTTTTTTTTTTGTTTGTTTGTTTGTTTTAAAGGAAGAATTGCTGTGGTTAGGTTATTCCTTATCTTTTTCAATAGTATTCTGTGGTTAACTGCACTATCTCCAGTGCTTTGTTCTAGATCCTTTTGGGGACCTTTTGTGGCCATAAGCTTTATA
The DNA here is from genome assembly GCF_011004875.1 of Balearica regulorum gibbericeps. Taxonomy (NCBI): domain Eukaryota; kingdom Metazoa; phylum Chordata; class Aves; order Gruiformes; family Gruidae; genus Balearica; species Balearica regulorum. Next base: position 72,168,082 of record NC_046185.1, read on the forward strand.
GCAGAGCTTTATAGCGTGTCCTCTGTCATGCTGGAGGGAATATATTTATATATTTTAAAAGCTTGTGGCAGAGCATGGATTATAAAATACATGAAGCATGAACGTACAGAAAACAATAGTTCCATGAAATTTGGAGCTTTAAGGTGTGAAAGAAAAGTCTGGGTGCAGGAAGATAATTCATAGTAATTGTAAGGAGTGCTTTTTGTTCATTAAAATAATTTATAAGACAGGCTTTCTTCTGAGATGTGGATGTTTCTCCAAAACTAATGTTTTCTTGCAATAAATATGGACTGGGTTTTGTTGCTGCCACTGATGAAATCTTTTTTTTTTTTTCCCCAAGTTTGAATGGAACACAGACCTATGTTGTGTTAAAAAGCAGGTTGTGTAAAGACCATCAGTGGGAAGTACTGGGTAATGGTGCAAAACTTTAATTTGGGTTTGTCTAGTATGAGATCAAGAGTCCTGTTCTCCCATCTTTGCAGTGTATGGCAGCCAGCACTGCTGGCAGCATCTATCCAAGCACATTTAAGCTCTCTTCAGTTCTTTTGCAAAAACTCTTTCCAGTCGTGCTATGGAAATTGATAGCACTTTAACAACAAGCTCTTTAAGTTGTTCATTCACAATCTAGTTACCTACAACATGCTGCTTGCTCTTTGAAGTTTTTAAAAAACAAGTATGCTTTGGCAATTACTTAGTCATGATCCATGTTCAGTTTGGAGAGGAGACGAGTGACCTGTGCACAAAATGCCATTAGTGATAGAACAAATGTGAACGTTTAGTCATAGCCTTATGTTGAATCCACTGCTCCACTTTTTTGTCTACAGACTGCTGCTTTCCTGCTCTTTAAAAAACAGCTTAAATTTCTTTTACGCTAAACAAAGAGGATGAAATGTGATGTAGAAAAACATCAGTCCTGTTGAAAAGAATATTTGGTAACTCTTGTGTGTTATTTGTAGCTTTCACATGAAAAATGTAATGTGTTAATTGGAGGCAAAAACTGTAGGAAGAGGTCTTTTATTTGACATCTTATTTTATATATTAGAAAAAATTACTTTGGACATGCAGTTGAGGTGAGAGGAAAGGCTTGTTTTGGAAAGCTGGGGTTTTTTTTAACACACCTGTAGGAGTCAACTCATAAAGGGTATTACCTGCAAGCCACGATATTTATTTTTTTTTTATATATAGGTCATCATGCTGCAGAACTTAACAAATGAAACATTGTTTCATTGTAGAGCAGTAGTCTTTTAACTCACAGACATGAACTCTGAACTATTGTCTTCTATCAGAAAACAGTATGTCTTACATGATACAGGAACTTGATGTGTTACTGACATTCTCAGCAAAGTTTTGTCACTGTAAGTTCTCAAAAAGTGATTTTTTTTTTTTTTCTTTCACACTAGAGGAGATGGAGATTAGCATTGACCTTCAAGCCTAGTGGATAGTGTAACACTTGTGTGGATAATCCCCCTTTTACTTTAAGGGTTATTTCAGTGCTTTTAAAATTAGAAGTAGCACAGGTAGCTTCTAGACTGCTATCCTATGGGTGTAGTAATACAATAGAATTTCCACTTTAAAAGTATGTTTTGCATATATCTGTTTTAATCCTTAGACAGAGCCTTTGGTTTTTTTATTTTCTACATTTCTTCCTGAATCTGTAATGGAAATGATTAAAATTCTGCTTAATTATCACAACTTTACTTGGCAGTATAATTGACGTGATGGTTCTTATCAGTTGTGAAATATGGTTTATTGCCTGCTAATAGAATATGAGGTCTTTTAAATTTTGTTATAGTAACTAACTTGATACTTGAGGTTTCAGAATATTTTAGTAGTTTGTCTTTGTAAAATTCAGTGGTGAATGCTTGCTTAGTTGATTTTGAAAATTTAAGGGCATAATATATTGTATATAAACTAATGGCATTATTTGGCTACCCACATTGTGTACATGTGGACACAGCTTCATATATTTGATTTTACAACATGGCAGTTAGCTTTTAAAAAAAATTACCTTCATATACTTCAGTCTGTCCTGAAGTATGAGAAACATTGGTAGTTGGGCACTGCAATAGTCAGCTTTTCATATTCTTCCACTCGTCAATGTTGTAAACATAAGACACTATTAAGCTGAGGAAGGTGAACTTTGACTTTCTGTCTGCAGTCTCTAATTTGAGTTCATACAGTGTTGTTTGTAGCCCCCAAAAGACTTCATTTAGGACATAAACTAGTGATAGCGCTTGCATTTTTCGGTGAGCTGGTTTTCTTTTGTGCCACGGTGCTGTTTAAAGCTGAGGCAGGCGATAGAGGAAGCTGTAGAGTTCCTGAATTCTTGGATTGGCACGGTGCAGGAAATGGAGCAATGAGTTGTTATTGCCCTGAACACACTGGCTTAAGGTCTTATAAGTGATTTTTAAAAAATAAACATCATAAAGATCTCTTACACAAACAACAAAAACTAACAAAAAAATGAAAGCATTACAAGTGTGTCTCATTCTCATCTGTATTTTGTAGTACTTGAACAGTGTAGGGAGCAGGTCTCTGCTATTACTTCAGTTACTTTTTCCTCCCATTTGTTTTTCTTCTCTCACTCATTCTGCATGCAGTAGATGGTATCTCTGTGGTAGTGCTAATCCAGTATCTGAGGTCTAACAGTAATTCTGTACGTTGTGTAAGATGACACATTGGATCCTGCCGTGACTTAGCTGCATGGCTCTAATTCTATGTATGTAAAGTAGCATCAGTGAAGTTGGCATGACCAGATTCACACTCTTGAAGTTTGAAGGGTCATTCATACAATCTGGTTTGATCCTTTGTAAATGTGACCAAACTATTTTCTTCAGAAGTTGGATTAAAGGGTGTTAAGAACCTGAGTACAGAAATCGATGGTCAGTATTGTTTTTCTACCAGTAAACTCTTCTAGAATTTAATTACCTTTAAGTTATCTGATTTCAAGACTAAGTTTTCAGATAACCAGTCTTGCTGTTGGACATGTTGCTGGGGTAGTTCTTTTTTTCTCCACAGGTAAAGACGATGACTATGTAAAGAATATGTCTATTTTGGCCAAATAATCTCTATTATGCTATAATAGCAGCCTGTCCCACTTTATTGCTAGCCAGTCTGTGTCCTCTTCAGTCTTAACAGCAAGGACTGTTGGTATGCCTGAAGCTGTGCACACTGTAAGGCTCTACAGACAAAAATCTGTAGGATACAGGTAATGCAAACCTTTTGAAAAGAGGAGGGGGAAGCAGAAGAAGGATCTCTGAAAAGTTGAAGTAGAGTCTTTATCTCTCAAACTTGTCTCAGAATGAATATGTGTGTATATATAATATGTAGAGAGAACAAACATTTGACATGAATTTTCCTTGAAAAAGGAATATTTATCTTAGTGTTGCAACTGTCACTAAGTGCAGCTCTACTTTCTGTAACTTAACCAATATTAATGTATAATTAACGGTCTGAAGAGAGTAAAGCCTTTTCTGTTACACCTATGCAGTATTTTGAGAGCACTGAGTCTTTTATCAAGTCCCTCTCTGCCATCCATTGAGAGACTGGGTGGTCCCTTACAGAAGTGTTGTCCCCAGTCCAGCTGCATGGGTGTACGTATGTACCAGGCAGTGGAATTGTATTAGGAGTGGGTGGCTTACTGTGCTGCACGGCTTGTTGGTACCAGGTATTTGCAGCTTCTCACAGTACTTGCATTACCTTCACTATGTTATTGGCTTAGTGGGATCTTAGGGACATGTCCATCAAGATATAGTGTAATTCTAGAATTAAAACTCAGGGTTATTTTCTCTTTTGCACACCTCTTCCAGTCCATCTTTGACATTCATGTGTGGTCTTGCTGAATCCAGAGTTCAAAATAGCTGAATTTCTCTTGAAAACACTTTGCAATATGACTTTGCTGGAGATATCATAGAATGGCCTGGGTTGGAAGGGACCTTAAAGACCATCTCGTCCCAACCCCCCTGCCATGGGCAGGGACACCCTCCACTAGGGTTGCCCAAAGCCCCATCTAGCCTGGCCTTGAACACTTCCAGGGAGGGGGCAGCCACAGCTTCTCTGAGCAACCTGTTCCAGTACCTCACCACCCTCACAGTAAAGAATTTCTTTCTGACATCTAATGTAAACCTAGCCTTTGCCAGTTTAAGGCCATTACCTCTTGTCCCATCACTCCATGTGCTTGTAAACAGTCCCTCTCCAGCTTTCCTGTAGGCCCCTTTAGGTACTGGAAGGCTGCTATGAGGTCTCCCCGGAGCCTTCTCTTCTATGATGGAAAGCTGGATGAAGTGCAGAGAAGGCTTGCAAAACACTTAATCTTCTGCACTAATCGAGCACCTAACCTCTTGTAGTGGTGTGGGGATTTTTTTAATTTATTCAACTGTATATATTGGATTTTCTTTTTAGAGGCAATGACTACAGAGCGGTAGGTAGGTACCTGATTTCTAGACATAGGAACAATCCAGTTTGACTACTTAATGGCTTTTAGAAGTAAAATAAAAAGTTAGGTTCCAATTTTGTAGAGGTTAGCAAAGGAAAGTGTTCAAAATTACTTGTAGTTTGTTTTTTGTTTTTAAATCAAGGCTTTTTTCCTCATAACTACCTTCATTGAAACTAAAATGCTTTTAAGTACATTCTAAATAAGCAAATAGAGATTACCCTGAAGGCTTATTTGTGGATCAACTCCAGCATAAAGAGCTGTTAGATGAAGAAGTAGTATCATTATATTTTACTATGGAAGAATTTTTTTCCTTTACTCTGTTCTGTACTGGTTCTGATAAATATTGGGCTGGCAATATGTGCAAGAATATATGTTAATATCATTATTTTCATACTTATTTAGGGTATGCCTTCAAAATGCCTATGCTTAATATTTCCCCCCCCCCCCCCCCCCCCCCACTTAATGGACTCATTTTCTGTAAAGAGTCTCTGTCTGTAAGGTCTGTTTTCCTGGAAAATTTATGGTGATAACTAGAATCACTGAAACCTTGTTCATGCAATTTTTGATGAACATATTCTCAGAATGCTTTGCTAGACCTACTCATTATTTATATGACAGGTAAATGATTTTGCTGTGCTGGAATATATCACAGATGTTAGCCACTGGAAGCAAATATAAGAAAGCTGAATCTTTATTTTTTTTAATGTTGATTTTAATTTTGGGGTAAAAAGCTTCTATTATAATGATATTGCTGTCTGAAGAGTTATGGTTGGAAAACTTGCAACTACTGCTTTGGAGATTCTGTGTGAGTCTGCACACACACAAACTTTCAATGTGGATATTAACCTTTATTCCAGTTCTAAGTAAGATGCTGCAAGAAGTCTTCTATTCTTTGTATCTCAGTTTGGAGGTATTTTTACACCATAAACTGTAAAGCTTAATCATCTAAGGCTTTAATGCGTGTTCTATATTTATAGTTTAATTGATTTTTTTCAAGTGCTGCGAAGTTTCATCATGTTGTGATACTTCTGCCTTCCAAATTTACTTTCTATATAATTTATGATGAATATGTCAGGAAAAGTTTGTGGGAAATAACTATAGATAAGGAGCAAGGGATAACCTGCATGCATTGCTCAAAATGAAGTTTATCTTTTACTTTGGTTGTTGCTTTAGTAATGCCCCGTAATTTGTATGGAAGCTTGCAAATATTGTATTGTGGTGAAATACCTCATGGGATTTTCCTGCAAAGTATTAAGAGTTGAATTTTATGTTAATGGGGAGACATCTAGTTTCTCGTTGGGAACGTAGAAAAGATGAAGCATTTCCTCTGCAGAAGCTGAAAACAGAAGCTAGTTTTCATAGGTGTTGAATTAAACTTGAGTATTATATTTGGAAAATCTGGCTGCATAATTTAACCCTGATTAAGATGCATTGATGATAGATATGGGTTTGAGGTATGTAAATAATTCTTAACTACATGGGAAGAATAGTCAGAATATAGATTACTACAAAAATTTCAGTTTCATTAGGGTTGTTCTTTTCTGATTGTTATGTGGGAGATTATTTTAACCAGCAAATACGGAAAGCTGATGCATGCTGAAGAGCATTTGTGTTGGTTGTCTTAGGTCTGTACATTGATAGAAAGACACCTTTAATTTTTGGTACCTCATTGTATTCCCATTTACTTTATTTCATATCTTTTAAATAAAGCAATAGGTAACCATAAAATGTAACTGTTAGGGGAAGGACATGCAAGACTTGGCCATGTCTTTAGTACTACAGTTTTTCCCTTTGTTGTCAGGGGTGGTTGCTCATACAATGGAAATAAGTTAGAAGCACTATCCTTTCATAAATAACATACCCACAGATTCTGCAATATTTACGATGTTCAAGAGCCCAGCATGGAACTACATATTTTCAGTCATGAGTGTAAAGAAACTCTGAGAACACTTAGAGTGCAGTAGTCCCCTTATAGCAGAAACATGAGCGTACCTACTTGCAGGAGTAGAAATATCCCCACTTACCCAATGAAGTGGTGGTAATGAATGATTTATTTAAAAAAACTGCACTAACTGTTCACAGTCATATATGGTCTGATTATATGTAGAAGGTCCTTGAGTTCATACTCAGCAAATCTGCTCTTGATTTAATTCCTTGATAACAAACATGTTAATGGTAGTTATACAGAGAATCAGGTCATAAGTTTCTTTACCAGCAGTTCTTAAGCAAGTTGGAAGGAAATTAAATGCTGGTATGGAAAAAGTATTTTTAAAAGTCAGTTCTTAATACAAAAGATGAGGAAAAACACGTTATTTTTGTTCTACTTGACTGCAGTGTTATTGGAGGAGAAGGCATGCGTAACTGAACTTATCCAGAAATGTGTTGAATGTACTTGGAAAACATTAACTTCTGTGGCTGTATTTGTTGCTCCTGTAAGCCTGTTGCATGGTTTGATGATGGGATAGAATTCCACGTGTTTGTTTTATACCTTAGGGTGAAAATAACTGTGTTTTGGGGGTCATTTTGTTTGGTTTTTAACTCTCAACTTTCTAGATTTGAGATGCTTATTTTAGGAAAAGGGCAATAATTATTTTAACATTATCAACAAGTGAATAGTTTAAATTTGACTTACAGTTTTTTGTTGGTTTGTTTTGTGAATTAGCTTTCTGCCCAAGGCTACAAAGCGGGGAGCTAGGATTTGCATGAGGTGGCTGATCGTGGTTGCTCAGGGCTGGAGGCTGATGGCTGGTGTTCATAGCCAGCATCTGGTCTTGCCTGAGCTCTCAGTGACCCTCTGCCTATCCCAAAACCAGCTGCCATCACAGGTTCCACTTACCCCTTTATATCGCACTGGTGTTGATAAGCCATCTCAGTGATCTGGGCTTATTTAAAATGCAGTTTTAAACACGGGTCATATATGGAAGAAAAGGAGTAGAGCAGGTGCTAACAACTCATAGACTGGTTTGGGTTGGAAGGGACCTCAAAGATCAACTAGTTCCAACCCCCCTGCTATGGGCGGGGACACCCTCCACTACTCAGCTGCTCACCTCTCTTCTGTTCTCATTCTCTTGCCCTTTAGACTTGGGATTTGCAAAGGTGTTTCTGTACAGACGTGCTGAGCGAAGGGGACATTAAGCTAGGACGGGCCGAATGACTGAGGCGGGTGCCTGTGGTGTGAAATAGCTCCTTCAGGAGCTGTGCTGCTGAGTAACATTGAAGGCCATGTAGGTGGGAAGTCGAGAGTCGGGCTTTCTCTGCTCAGGACTCCCAGCTGGTGGCAGTTTCCTGGGGCTTGATTAGGCCATTTGAGCTCCAGTTGACTAATGGCTGTGGCATCCAAACACTTGGCCGTTTATCCCAGCCTTGGCAGAGTTTCCATGGTCAGCTGGCTCTGTCAGGGACAGCCTCAGCTGGGGCTCTTTGCACGCTGTAAACGCCAGCCATGAACTCTGACTGTGTTACTGGTTTGATTTTACATAAAATTGTAATTGCTCAGTTTTTTACAAATATTCATTCGTAAACTCAATGCAAATTGGTCACACTACCAGATTTGAATTTCTTGTGATGAACTTGCTAGCTACTATTTCAGTTGGGGCATCCAGCGTATAACCTGAAGATACTAAACCAAATGTAACTGTGAAGAACTAGCATAAAAAAACAACTGTAACTTTAATCTAAAACTAAGCACCTCTCTGATTTTATAATGAACAGCAGTATGTGTGTACATGTTACTGTTAGTTCTTGGATAGTTTCTATGGAAGTTGGGAGACAAACTGTTAACAGGTTTATGGCATAGAAAAGAGCAGATCTGACTTCAGCTGGGGCACGTGGAAGTTCAGCAATAACAATGTGTATTGTACCATCTCTTCAAGAGCATTCACAATTCTCGTTATTTTGTGAAAAACTTCAAAATGGAATTTCATCCTTGTCGCAGACAGCTTTAGGTTGAAATTCCTGTCATCTCTTGTGTCTAGTTGACAGCGTTCGATGGAAACCTGGGTTTGGGTTTAGAGAGTATAATGTGGTTTAGTGGGGGCAATGGTTGAATTTAATGTAGAAATTGATACATAAGTGGAGAAGAAATGTTAGGGGTTGAAGCTATGAAGAACATAGGGGACCATAATCTGAAAATTAAACCTAGTTTACCAAACCTACCTCAAGCGTGGGCTAGGTTATCCAGGTGACATGCTAGGCCTTCTACAGAGACGGACCTTGATATGAAATGAACCTGTAATTACCGGTGCTGCTATACACAGTCAGTTAGAAAAACCCATCAATTTGTTTATTCAGGTTTATTTTCTCAGTTATAAAAGAGTTTGGGTTTTTTCCTTTTTTCTTCTTTTTTTCTGGAGAGCAAGCGTAGTATGTATAAAAATGCTATTGATGCTATTTTATTGGCTTCTATATTTGAAGCTTGAACAAGTGAGTAGCAAGATCTAGCTATATAGTAACACTTGAAAAAATAATGTTCTGCTGGAGAGTGATGAGGATTAGAGATCAAAATTTCTGCAGGGTCTCTAAGCATGGCTTGACCTGCAGCACGTTCTGCACTAGGAGTGCAGGGGCTGACTGCGGTTTTTTTGCTTTCTCCAGGCAGATCAGGAGCTGAGTGCTGGAGTCTCCTGTTAATGTTGCTCTCTGCTGAAGGCCTAGCTAAGTTGGAAGAGAAGTAGAACATAGCTAGAAAAAGGGAACGGTGGAAGTGTAAGATAGGAAGCATTGGAGGCGGCAGGTGAGAAAGGTTGGGAAGTATGAGCAGAAGGGTCACATAGTGTTTTTCCCAAGAGCAGATAAGTCTGTAAGCTCCAGGAGTGTTGAGCATCACAATGCAGACTGAGCCCTGAAGGCTAGGCTGATGAAGCTTTGAATCTGGTTACCAAAAACCTTCTTTCTCATCTAGTGGCTGGCCCACAGCGAAGAATAACTTCCTCCTTTTACCCATCAGTGGACTACTAGGTAGAGAGCTATTTCTGCAAGTGGAAAGGTGTTTTGACCTCTGAGGGCAGAAAGGAGAGAAAAGACTGCAGTACAGTTCACATAGTCGCCTGGCTTTTTTGGAAAAGGTGAACACAGTGCTGAATAAATAGTTTAAAATTTAGCTGCCAGAAAATGAGAGAATGTGAGATTGAAGGCTTCGTATACAGTTGTAATCTGTCTTCACCTTTTTGTATGTCCTTGATAATTAAATAGCTGCATGTTTTATTTAGCAACAACCATTCCTGAATAAGAAAGCCCATTTTGTGGATTAAAAAAAATAGAAAATTAACATATTGTGATTAACTGCAGACTGTATATCAAGAACAATTTCAAAGCAATAGTAGTATATAGTGGAATATATGGAAATACTGTTCAGAAATCGCCTAAAGTTCACCTCTTCTTTTTTTCCCCTCCTTTAAAAACAAAAGAAAACAAAGCCAAAGCAAACAAACAAAGCCAAAAAAACATACCTTTGGGAAGGAATGGGAAAATACTGCTTATCTCCTAGGAAAAAATGCAATCTGCTGGCTAAATAAATGAGTCTTACATTTTGATTTTAGAAAGAACACAATAGCAAACTATCAACTGGCTGACAAAAAAAAAGTATGAGAGACTACGTGTTGAATGCTTTTGTGTGTCTGATTTCTGAGTTTTCTGTGAGAAGGGAATTGTTTTAGCTGCTTCTAAGTATAGATTACACATTGTTATGTGAGGATGGATCACTGCGCTGCTTTGTTGCCTTTGGTGCTCTATACAATTTTGCTCTTCATGCATTGCACGTTTGCTTTTTGTAGTGATGTGTGAGTAGACATGATGTCTCAGAATTTTGAGTGATTTTTATTCTACATTGTTCAGTTTAGCTCCTTGAAAGAAAAGCCAGTCTACGTTTTAAGGTAGATAGACAAATAAGGGGAGATTGCAAAATAGTCCTGACGTTGGTCATGTCTACCTTGGCCAGCAGTCTAGGAAACACTCATATTATGCAAGTCTCTTTGTAGCTAGCCTCTAATAAGTGAGGTATGATTTGGTAATTGGTATGGTAATTAACCTGGAAAACTATCCTCTGCATTGCTTGCCAACTGGCTTTATATGCTGTGATGTTAATTGGTAAACTGATCCAGTGAAGAGAGGCTTGCAATGTTTACAGGCTTCACTGTATTTAATTCATCTCTTATTTCAATGAATGGGGTTTTTTTCTGTTTGGGGTGGGGTTTCGATGTGTTTTTTGTTAGTTTGTGAAAACTGATTTTCAGAGTATTGGTGGTGTTGATGTTTTTTCAAAGAAAGAAAAAAAGCTCCAACAAAACTTTTTTTTTCTTTGGTATAATGTTCTTCTCAGATACAAATTTCTGCCTTCATGAATTTATGTATGCTAGGCTGTAAAATATTGACATGCTTTTAATGTTACTTCTGGTTGCCTTACATACGGTGTTTGTAATATATTCCTGAAACAAAATGCCATTTGACAGAACGTGATCTGCATTAACTCAAGACTGTTTTGTCAGTTGAGAGCAAACAGAATTGTTTTATTGTATTGAAACTTGTATGGTAAATATGGAAATATGTAGGAAATCTATAAAGGAGTGAGGGATTAACGAGTTACACATGATAAAAACTTGTCTTGACATTACCTTCCTGCTTTATAGTAGGTGTTCGGATTTTTTACTGATTTAAACTAAAGCAATGGCCCATGCCTAACCTAAGTATACATTGTAGGGGTTACCTGTGATCCTCTTAAGAATGTTCATATTTAGAACATGGAAGTCCCTCTACATATATGCATTTATGTTCAGGTTTCAAACGTGCTAATTTTACAACTTATTCTTTGCTATAAGAAGCATTTGTTACTACAGATATTTGGGGTCTAATGAGCTCTTCATGTTGTGGGTTTCTGTGAAAAAAACATAGATGAAATATGGTGAATCATAAGAACTGTTCTTAAACATAATTTTTGTTTTATAGGTTATTCAGCAATAGTTATGAACTCCCGTTTACGAGCCTTAGGTGGGAGGATAAATAACATACGAGTATCAGAACTACCAAAAGAGAAAACCCGATCGGAGATCATCTGCAACGTCCACTTTTTGGATGGCTCAGTACAAAGCTTCAAAGTCAATGTAAGTTTGGAAAATTACTTTTTTAACATATGTAGAAATTGGTTTGAAAGCTGAAGATTAAGTCTGGGACCCTGAGGCATGTGATTTCCAAAAGATGTTGAAGATGTAGCTTTGCCATTACAAATTGCAGACTTACTGGTTATGAAATAGATTTATAAAGTACTATTTTAATTTTCTTGAAAGTACAAGCAACTGAAATGTCATAAAATCATGGGATGCAGATTATAACTGGAAAAAGGTCTTCTGTATGTTATGGGAACCATGAAGAAACAGATTTGGTGGTCATTAGAGCTATGAATGAGTAATTCATTTTTAAAGGGGAATGCCAAATGTGGATTTGCAGAGCAGTGATGGTCTGAAGTAAGGGCCTGGGTGGTAGTGGGCCAGGCCGCCTTCCGCAAGGTTGTGGGCGTCCCTTCCCATGTGGGGAAGGCAGGACAGCTGATGGGGATGTCCCTTGGCATCTGGGGAAGGCAGCAGCTCGATGGAAGCCAGGCCCTCTCCTCTCTTCCCCCTTGGGGCTCAGTGCGGGAGAGATGGCACCTCTTCAGGAGGGGCGGGGGTGGTGGGGGGATGGGAAAAGAAGGGCCCACGCAACCCTTGGCAGTCAGCAAAAGAACGGTTTCTTGGTGGGAGATGTTGCAGGTGGGCCTGCGGGATGTCCGTAGAGTTTGTCTTCAGTTAAACAGGACTTTCCCCTTGTGAACCCGTGTTGGCTATGACCAATGACTGCATTGTCTCTCAAGTGTTTGTCAGTAACTCCCAGAATGGCCTCTGTAATTTTACCTGGCACTGGAACGCGACCGATAATTTGGCAACAAGAAATTCCTAGGGTTCCATGGCGTTGTGGTGATGATTTTAGTCCATTTCAAATGCTAGTATCAAGTTATTGCTGTTACAGCCTCAAAAGCCCGGAATGTAAGGCACCGCCAAAGCACCAAGGTGGGCACGGAAGCAGAAAGTTTCCAAAAAGAGCCTCCTACTCCAAGACAGAGACCGGGAGGGGACACAGGAGTGCAGAGGCAGTTGCCAAAGTGCCGAATAAGAGAGGACAAAAGGGGTTTTAATCTTTTGTTGTTGTTTATTGTCCAGTCATGAAGGTGCGGAGGCTGAGCCGCCGGTAGGGATCCGCCCGGGCGCTCCTGCGACGCTTTTGGCACAGTCTGACGCAAAGGAGCCTGGATGGTTGGGGTACTGCCAGGTGACCCCTGAGGCAGGTGGACCCGCTGCCAGGGATGATTGTTATTGAGGTGGATCCACCTCCATGGGCTCCACGCTGTTGTCTGGTGGATTAAGAGGTGTCGGCCCCACTCCGTGCTGTGGTGGATCCACCTCCGTGGGCTCCACCTTGTCTTTTGGTGGTCTGTCAGGCCCGGTCCCCAAAATATGCCTGAGCAGGTAGGCACGCCAGCGCTCCAGGCTGCCGCCCTGCGTGGCCGCAGCCGAGCGCTGGCTGACGCGGGTCATATGAGCGCGGGCGATGAGTCTCCTGGCACGAGCGGTGGTGTTCCTCTTCCACTGCTGCACCATCTTCAGGCTCCTGGGAGGCGCCTTCCTGTTTGGCGGTTGCGGGAACCATCTCTGTGCTGTCCCGCGCAGAGGTGGGCAGTCACCCGCCTCGCTGCCCCGGCTGCTCCCTGGCAGGCAGACCCGCTTGGTCTGGATGGCGTTCTGCGGTGGGCAGCCACCCGCCTTGCTGCCGCGGCTGCTCCCTGGCAGGCAGGCCTGCTTTCGCTTGATGGCATTCCGTTGTGGGCAGCCACCTGCCTCGCTGCTCCGGCTGGTGCCTGGCTGGCAGACCCGCTTTGTGTGGGCGGCGTTCTGTGGTGGGCAGCCACCCGCCTCGCTGCTCCGGCTGCTCCCTGGCTGGCAGACCCGCTTGGTCTGGGTGGTCTTCCGCGGTGGGCAGCCACCCGCCTTGCTGCTCCAGCTGGTCCCTTGCCGGCAGACCCGCTTTGGCTGGACGGCGTTCTGTGGTGGGCAGCCGCCCGCCTCGCTGCTCTGGGTGCTGCCTGGCAGGCAGACACGCTTGGGCCCGGCGGCGTTCCCTGCTGGGCTTACAGCCATGTGCTGCATGGCCGTGATCAGCGAAGCGAGGTCAGTTGTGCTTGTGGTAGGAGGTGCAATTTGGTTCCTCCTCCTCCTCCTCCGCTGCCTCCGCTTCCTCCTCCTGGGAGGTGCATTGCTCCCCTGCGGCTGCGGGAAGCGGTTCTGCGGTGTCCCACTCCGAGGTGGGCAGCCATCGGCGTCGCTGCTCCGGCTCCTCTTCCTTCCAAGCATGCTTGGCATCTGAGGGCCTCAAAGCTCGGCAAACTGTGGGCCAGCTGCAGGGGCCCCTCTTTTTATAGGCCCCGAGCAGCAGGCTGCCATTGTGATGTCGATTGTGAGCGTGGCTGATGCGTGCGTCCCAATATGGCAGTTTTGGGCGTGGGGGCCCCGTGGCCTGAAAGATGCCCAAATGTGAGTGAAGGAGGAGGGTCGTGAGGGCGGAGGGCCCCTTTCCAGGGGCTGGCTCCCACCTGCCATCGTGCTTGCCCCAGAGAAAGGCTGCCCCTTGGGCACAGGGACCGCCCCCCACCTCGCCTCGTGAGCCCTGGGCTCCAGCCCCCTCCTCATCTTGTGCCCGGGTTCCCCTCGACAAGATGGTGGCAACAACATTCCAGGAAGGTCGGAGGTCCTCAGTGACCCCCACCGACCCGGCGCCCTGCAAGTGGCACAGCCCCCCCGCGCTCGACAGTGGCTGGGAGGGGCCAAAGCATCTGGACGTCCCGCTGGTGGCATGAGAAAGGGAGGCCCAGCTGGGCTGCACAAGGTCTGCCAGCACCCCATAAAGCAGTTGTGGATTGCCAAGTGTGGTGTGAGCCCTTCTTTCCTTTGCCGCCACCCGGCCCTGCCCCTGGAGCGTGGAGAGGTGCCATCATCTCTTCTGCGTGGAACCCCAGGCAGAGGGGAGGAGAGGGCCTGGCTTCCATCGAGCTGCTGTGCCAGCGCAACGCAGGGAGCCTGCCGGAGGCTGCCGAGGGAGGTCCTTGGGACCTGTAGGTGGGGGTGGGTTCAGTCTGAGGTGCACCCTTGCTCTGTTCACTAGTACGAAGGACAAAGCTGCTCATGGCTTTTGCCTACCCATTCCGAGAAAGAGCTCTCCCGGAGCCTTCCGGCAGGCTTCCAGGAAGAAGCTCTTGCCCTTCTCAGACATGTGCCAGAAGGTCAGTTGGAGGCACGCGACGGACTAGGTGACATCTGGGAACACCCAGCACAGCTTCGCCAAGGACGAGTTGTGCTGCCACCAACGTGAGCCTTGCTTTGAGGAGGTGGCTGTCCTAGTGGGACGAGGGGGGAGCAGGGCCTGCCATTTACTCTGACTTCAGCAAGGCCCGTGACACAGGCTCCCACGGTCTCCCAATTCACAGATTCACAGAGCGGTAGGGCTTGGAAGGGACCTCTGGAGATCGTCTAGTCCAAACGCCCTGCTGGAGCAGGATCACCTAGAGCTTGTTGCGCGGGATTGCGTCCAGGTGGGTTTGGAGTATCTCGAGAGAAAGAGACTCTGCAACTTCTCTGGGCAGGCTGTTCCAGTGCTCTGTCACCCTCAGAGGAAGGAAGTTTTTTCTCATGTTGAGATGGAACTTCCTGTTTTCCAGTTTGTGCCCGTTGCCCCTTGTCCTGTCACTCTGGTCACCGTTGAGAAGAGTCTGGCCCCTTCCTCTGGACGTCCACTCTTTAGGTGTTTGTAGGGGTTGATGAGATTCCCCTCCCAGTCTTCTCTTCTCCAGGCTAAACCGACCCAGCTCTCTCAGCCTTTCCTCGTACGAGAGATGCTCCAGTCCCCTAGTGGTCTTTGTAGCCCTCCGCTGGACTCTCTCCAGTAGTTCCTTGTCTTTCTTGAAGCGGGGAGCCCGGAACTGGACACAATATTGCAGACGTGGCCTTAGCAGGGCAGAGTAGCGGGGGAGGATAACCTCCCTCGACCTGCTGGCCACGCTCTTCATGCATAGTAGTATGCTTTTTTTGTAAACACATTTTTACACAGGTTTAGATTTAGCACTTGACCTAAAGTCCAGCACTGTACAAGTTTAAGTTTGCTTCTTATTTCCTCCTCTAAGCAGTGAGTGCAATACGATAAATGTGAACCATCTTGAAACTCTGTATCCAGCTGATTTTTCTCCCTGCCTTCAGACTGCCCCCAGGCTATCCTTGCTGGTCACCTCATTCACCCAGGAATCAGAAGGAACTCCTTTACTGCTGCTGTAATGCTGAACTGCCGTAGGGACAATACAGGACCCATTATTGCTTTATTGAAAAGAAGCAGGGAACGTGGCTACCCCACTACGTTATGGGCTAATGCAAGTAAGAGGTTTACCAGAAGACTTATGTTCCTCAAGTACTGAGCTTTCATACCAGTACTGAGGGAGTCTGCCCTTGTCTGCCAGGATGTCTCTTCCTGATTATCTGGCCTTGATGTCTGCTGAAGAACAGGCTTTGCTACACTCTGGTTGTGTCGTGGGGTCCAATTCTCAACGGAGTTTGAAGCCAGTTGCAGAAAACTTATATCCAAGTTCCGCTTACATTAGCGGAAATATTCAGCTTTGTGAAGTTTGTGCCTGACTGTGCATATGTTTCTGTTTTAATTGCCAGCCTCATTCAGGTTTATGTCTACAAGCGAAGAGTAACTCAGGTCTGTGGCCAGGCTGGGAATCAGCTCGGCATGTATTGAAGGAAAATAAGCTTTGCTCTGAACAGACTTTCCCCACTAGTGAAGTCTGTGTGTTACTTTAGAGAACCTGTTTCTCATATTAAGACGTTGATTTATACGTATGACTTTGCTCCATACTTTCTTCATTTTTGGATGCCAGGCCAATTGATAATTCTATATTTTTAAGAAATTAAATATGCATATCACATGGCATGATTATCCATAAGACAAATTAACAGCAATGTATTTAATAATGTAGTAGTACATTATTAAATTGAAGGTGCTTTCTGAAATGACTAGACATAGATACAAGATAACATGGATAAAAAGACATGCTATATCTTGTGAGTGTTGTAAATATGTTTTCTAGTTCTTTACTTTCTCGTTTTTTACTGTTATTGCTTAAATCTATTCAATTTTTCTCTCTTGTCGGAGTTTGGAGAATTGGGACTGATCAGGCTCACCTCTTAAAGCATAGGGTGTAGTGTTTTCTCTTTAAAAGAACTTCAGTGTATCAGTGGAAAATTAAAATTGGGGATTTTTCAGGGTTGTATGTTTGTGGGCTAGTGGTACCTGGTTCTGACTTATGGAAACTCTTAAATTTGGATATATGCTACACTTTGATCTAATATTAGGCTAATATTCATGTATACATAAGTATGCTTTATGGTCATAGACAGGATTATATTTTTCTACCACAAAGAGTGAAAAGTGAATGGGGAAAAGCAGAGTACTCAAAGCTTGTCCTTAGTCCATTTAGTAGCATAAATGGAATCGGAGACTGCTTTCATTCTAATGACAACAGACTGAAAGATACTGAGCATTGCTTTGTCACGTACCACCTATCCGAACACAGAATTCTTAATGCAAGAGGATTTCTTTCTTTCAAAGGCATAGGGGGATTGTATAGAAAAATAACGTCAAAGAAAAGAAACATCAAGGGTAAGAAGAAACTTGAAATTTGTTTTGAGTTCAAGCAAATAGATATTTCTAAGTTGTCATTTCTCATATCTTGTCAGCACTACACAGTTGCTCAAGACTATTCAATTTGAGGTAGATTTAAATTTAATACAATGGTGATAGATTAAATAGTCTAAACTTACAACCTATTGACACACTGAAAAAACCAACTTATGTATTTTGAAATTTTGAACTAGTTCTAAGTGACATCTTTAAAATTATGGAGATGGTATCTCCAAATAGTGAACCTTTTAGACAACAGGGATAATAGAGATATGATTTTCTTTTCATTCTATAGCACCAGGATCTTCTTAGAGCCCACACAGCTGATTTTCATCAAACTCTGTTAGCAAACTGCACAGGCTTATGAAACTTTCAAAGTTACAGCTGTAAGTCTCTATCATTCTGCAAGATGGTACTTTCTTTTCCCAGTGGTTGTATCTGTAACAGTGTGAATGAAAACCAAATATCCTAAAACAGGGCAAAGGAAGAAGTAAGGTGGATTTTTGACATTGAAATAATCTGGGCAACTTTCTATCTATTGAGAAACCTGAAGAGAGCTGCATAATTTGATTCCTGCAAATTTGTTCTTATTAAGCACTTGTCCTAAAGAATAGCAGTAGCCTGACCAACTGTAAATAAAGACTTAATTTCAAGAGAGCAGTGCCATTTTTCTCCTGGATTTTGGCTTTGGCAGAGTAGTGAAGTGATAGGGGGTTTTGTTCATTGTTTTTATTCAAAGGTGTTTATACTACAGTTTTGGTGAATCTGAAATTTGTATTGAGTAACTCTTTGATACCATCAGTATAACTTGTGGTGCGTGCTGTTCTTAGGTCATTGTTATCAAGAAAGTTCATGTGAGAGTACAGATAGACACATTCTACTACATTGCTTACAGTCCAAATGGAAATGTATGTTAACTCCACAAGGCTGAAATGCCCTTTCTTTTTTTTCCTCCATTATGTGCTTCCATATTTAGATGGAACACGTCCAAAGTCCAGGAAAAGAATAGAAGGTGCGCATAAGCTACTAGGTGGAAACGTTCTTCTTTTGTAAACACACTTGAAACAAAGACTTGATTGCACTTGGTACTGCGTGTTACACTTGATTTTAATTACATCCAGGTTTTCTTGAAGCCTCCCAATAAATTTCAGGTGTTTGCATTTTGTGATAGAGTTAATTCACTTCTGTCTCTGATGTTATTGCCTCTGTCTTGTTCTAAGACTGTAATGCATGAGCTTTCCACATGGGGAAAATGTTAGTCGTCATTCTAATATATACAGAATGTGCTCACATACCATGTTTGGGTGTGTTTAATAGGTGTATGTTGAGCAATAATGCCAATTTATTTGTAACTTTTGGTATAAACATGTAGGAATTTTCCATTATTGCTCTACTTTGACTCATTTACCAGGAATGACCACTTGGGAAGTATGCCTCTCAATTTCCAGTAAACCAGCTTTTGAAGGGATAAAACTTACAGTGTCAGATCACTTCTGTATTGCATTGTCTTTCTGAGTTGACGCTTATGTCTTACTACCTGTGATTTTTTTTCTTTTAGTCTAGTTGGTTTTTAGTAATAAGGTTTCCTTCTAGAAATAAAATGATTAGGCAGTAGTAGTGAGAAAAGTTGCATTACTTGAAATTCAAATTGTAAGGTGTGTGTTTTTCCTTCTGCACCATCTCAGCTAAGTTCCTTCTTTCAGTATTTGAGAAGGAGCACGGTTGTTACAATTAACACCAACAATTACTATTGCTATGTTGAAAATAATGAACAGAGATACAAGTCTTAAAGGTTCTTTTTGATTGTGGGTGTGAGGTTTTTTTATAATTTCAAACCATTCATAGTAAAATGCAATGACGCAGAATTGTTGGATCTTTGTCACTAAGTTTTCCTACGGTATTGTTTCATAGTGCAAGACAGTTTAGTGCTCAGCTGTGTCCCTGCGTGTTGAAAGAACTGAAGTTTCAGGCTGGCAACAAATATTTAGTTTTTTTATTGAGGCAGATCAGTATACTCTATGACTGGAAACCAGTAAGACAGTATGAAATTTGATGCTTTTGAGGACAGTGAGAAAGTGATCTGACCTACAGCAGGCTTGTTAGTCTTAGCCCTTCGTGAGGCCTGACTTCATCATAAATGCTGAAGGAAAGGATTAGTGAAGGGGAGATTTTTCCAAAGTTAGAACTGGAATGACTAACATCACATATGTGTTTGTTTTATGTCATTTTTGAGGCAGAGGAAATGCAGTGGGTCAAAACTCTGTGGGCTTGGATAAATATTTTGTATGACCTTTATATAGGAAAATACTGTGCTGGGGTGTATGGAATCTGGAAGCGCTATGGGATGGGCAGGGAGTTGGCCCAAGGTGGCAGTAGATCTTGCTGAAAAGGAGATTTTAAACGGTGCAAGGACATTAATAGAGTTCTTGACTGCCAAATTTCATTAACATGTTGCTACTGAATCTTTTTCAGTAAATGAAAAATGTAAGGTTTGAGGCATTATTAACAATAACAAGATATAAGAATATGAGGTAGCAGATAGGTTATCTTGAACAAGGAGTAACTGCAGTGATGCAAGTCAGTAGTGTAAACTAATAGCTTTCATAAGATGAGGTAATGGGTTTTTTAAAGCTCAATTTTCAGTTGCAAACAATAGAGGAGGAGAACACTGGCAGTTTGCAGGCTGAGCTGCTCATGTGTTAACGTTCTGAAAAAGGTGAGCACTACTATGCACCAGCCGATGTCAAGGAAGTATTAACAGTGTTAGTCTTGGCATCAAGGCCACCCTGCGGGGAATGCCATGTGTGGATCCTGGCTACTCACAGACAAAAGAGGGAAGTTCCAGTCTGGCAGGCATAGAAAGTACAGCTAGGATGCTCTGCAAAAGTCTGGACTTAGGGAAAGAAGAGGTTGTTCTGTTTGTTCTAGCTAAAGAAAATCTTGCATGCTCTGAGTAAGAGCATCAGGTGAGTAAATAAATTCCAGGAAGAGAAAAGGACAGAGTTAGCAGAAAAGCAAATAAATTAGTGTAAAATTAGTGTGGAAATTAAAAGAAAATACAGCACTTTGTTCAAGCTCATAGGCATATTGAGACCAAAGGACACAGTGTTTGGTGGTGGATGACTGTTACAGGCTAAATTAGGAAAGAATGGCCTCAAACAGCACATGAAACTGTCTGAGCAGCCAGGGATCAGGTTAGGAAAGCCAAAGCCCTGATAGAAATTAGTCTGGCCAGGGATGTCAAGGACAACAAGACAAGCTTCTATAGGTACGTTAGTGATAAAAGGAGGACGAGGGAAAACGTGGGTCCCCTCCAGAATGAAGTGGGCAAGCTGGTTACCCAGGATATGGAGAAGGCTGAGGTACTCAACGACTTCTTTGCCTCAGTCTTCACTGGCAAGTGCTTGAGCCACACTGCCCAGGTCACAGAAGGCAGGGACTGGGAGAATGCAGAACCGCCCACTGTAAGAGAAGATCAGATTTGAGAATATCTAAGGAACCTGAAGGTGCACAAGTCCATGGGACCTGATGAGATGCATCCACGGGTCTTGAGGGAATTGGCGGATGAAGTGGCCATATTTGAGAAGTCCTGGCAGTCCAGCAAAGTTCCTACTGACTGGAAAAGGGGAAACAACATAACCCCCATTTTTAAGAAGGGTAAAAAGGAAGACCCAGGGAACTACCGGCTGGTCAGTCTCACCTCTGTGCCTGGCAAGATCATGGAGCAGACCCTCCTGGAGACTATGCTCAGGCACATGGAAAACAAGGAGGTGATTGGTGACAGCCAACACGGCTTCACTAAGGGCAAATCGTGCCTGACAAACTTGGTGGCCTTCTATGATGGGGTTACAGCGTCAGTGGATAAGGGAAGGGCAGCTGACGTCATCTACCTGTACTTGTACAAAGCATTTGACACTGTCCCACACAACATCCTTGTCTCTAAATTGGACAGACATGGATTCGATGGATGGACCACTCGGTGGATAAGGAATTGGCTGGATGGTCACACTCAAAGAGTTGTGGTCAACGGCTCAATGTCCAAGTGGAGAACGGTGACGAGTGGCATTCCTCAGGGTTTGGTACTGGGACTGTCACTGTTCAACATCTTTGTCCATGACATGGACAGTGGGATCGAGTGCACCCTCAGCAAGTTTGCTGATAACACCAAGCTCTGTGGTGTGGTTGACACGCTGGAGGGAAGGGATGCCATCCAGAGGGACCTTGACAGGCTGGAGAGGTGGGCCTATGTGAACTGCTTGAAGTTCAACAAGGCCAAGTGCAAGGTCCTGCACATGCGTTGGCGCAATCCCAAGCACGACTATAGGCTGGGCGAGGAATGGATTGAAAGCAGCCCCGAGGAGAAGGACTTGGGGGTGTTGGTGGACAAGAAGTTCAACATGAGCCAGCAGCGTGCGCTTGCAGCCCAGAAAGCCAACTGTGTCCTGGGCTGCATCAAAAGAGGTGTGACCAGCAGGTCGAGGGAGGTGATCCAGCCCCTCTACTCCGCCCTTGTGAGACCCCACCTGGAGTAGTGCATCCAGCTCTGGGGGCCCCAGTACAGGAGAGACATGGAGCTGTTGGAGAGAGTCCAGAGGAGGGCCACGAAGCTGATGAGAGGGCTGGAGCACCTCTCCTATGAGGACAGGCTGAGAGAGTTGGGATTGTTCAGCCTGGAGAAGAGAAGGCTCCGGGGAGATCTAATTGTGGCCTGCCAGTACCTGAAGGGGCCTACAGGAAAGCTGGAGAGGGACTGTTTATGGGGGAGTGTAGTGACAGGACAAGGGGTAATGGGTTTAAGCTGAAGGAGGGTCGATTTAGATTAGATGTTAGAAAGAAATTCTTCCCTATGAGGGTGGTGAGGTACTGGAACAGGCTGCCCAGAGAGGTTGTGGCTGCCCCCTCCCTGGAAGTGTTCAAGGCCAGGTTGGATGGGGCTTTGGGCAACGTGGTCTAGTGGAGGGTGTCCCTGCCCATGTCAGGGGGGTTGGAACTAGATGATCTTTGAGGTCCCTTCCAACCCAAACCATTCTATGATTCTATGAGGGGCAACGGGTATTGTGTCTGAAGTGAGACTGAATTTGCAAAAGCTTAGGTGGTGCTTAACTGTGAGGTTACCATTGCCAGAAAGTGGGGGCAAAGCTCTTACAGAGGAGAGGGACAGGGAGATGTGCTATATGTTGTGCTGTCCTTATAAAGTGTCGCTTTGTACCACTTACCTTGTAGAAGTTAAACTGAAAAGGATTACTTGTGTATTTACCCTCCACTCCAAAGAACTAACAGTCTTCATCTACTTATGCAGTTCTTAATGAAGGGGTTCTTTCTCTTCAAAATCATGTAGCTTACTGGAAATTAAACTTGGCTAATCTAAATTCCCGAAATACAGCAGGAAATTGTTGTGGCACAGGCTGAATGTAATAGGCGTTGGTTATGTCTGGTTTAAATATCAATTTTTCACCTATCCAACACAAGGTGAAATATATTTCAAGGCAGATTTAAATGGAGGTGAATGGTGTGTGGTTATGAGGTGGTGGTTGTAAAGCTTTTAACAGTTCAGAATAAGGATTGGTAAATGTCAGGAACATGAAATAACTGGTAATTTCAGGGTGGAAACAAGCAAACCTCTTGGAAATGTTTCTTTTTAGTAGCAAAAACTTTAAAATTCTAAAGATATCTTAAGAGCTTGTGTCATTGCAATAGAATAGGCTAGTTTGAAAAGTGCATAATTTTTTTTAAATCTCATTGTAGAAAGGCAAGAGCTTTATTAAGAATGTCTTAACTACTTGCTGTAGTGGTTGAGAGAGTTAAGGAGAGCTTGGTTCTAATGCCCAGTTTAGCTGGGTGCTATTCATGTTGTTTTGCCCTCTTCCTGTGGCAGAGCAGAATGAAAATACAATGTCTTGTAAAGCACTTGACACATTGTAGTAGTAGTAGAGTACACTGTGTCTATGGACTGTATTGGAATGGATGTCAAAATACAAAAGCAGTGATATGACGTGTTTAGCCTGCCTCACTTTACACCTAGATCTCAAAGCTGTTAATGTGCAACATAGATTGAAGATTGGGCAGCCTGAGCTGTGTCGTAACTTTATTTTTAGGTGTATAGGCTGAAAAATAATTCAGGTGTTTTTTTTTAAACAAAGCCAAAGCTGAGTAAATATAGATTTTTCTTGAGGAAAAATAATAAAAACCTGCAGCTTCAGGAAAGGAAACTTTAACCATTTAAAATGACATTTTGCACTTAGTTTAGATTTCTGGAGTGGGTGCTTGATCTAGGCACTGTGGAAGAAACTTTGTGTTTTTAATACCAGGGAGCAAGAACTGGAGCCACGGAAAAGTAGTTTTGGAAATTGCTTTTGATAAGAAATGTGGAAAGGAGGAAGAGGAGGAGGAAATAGTGGGTATGTAGGTGGAGGAGACTAGTACTGGCTGAGCAGCTGGGTTTAGGGTTGGGAGACCCATGGGAACATTGCAAAGAGAACTGCAACTGCTGAGCAAGAATGTTGTAGCAGGGACCTTCCTTGTCTTTACAGGGAAGCAGTGAAGAGGCTTAGCAGTTCATGTGTGCTGGGGAGAGAGGGGAGATGCAGTTGTGCAAGGGTGAAGGCATCTGAATTAGGGTGAAGGACCAGAAGCATGAAAAATGAGAAGGGAATTAGGAGATAATGCTGTTACAAAGAAAGGAGACTGAAGGGAGTCAGAAATGTTGAAACTCAGAGAGAAAATTAGCAGAAGAATCTGCCCTCTGTGGTCTTCTCCTGCCCCATTTGTAATGAAACCTGAGGTGCCTGAACACTTTCTTTCAATAAAGTGTATGTCTTATCCCCTGTAATTAATTACTGCTTTTGGTCACAGTATAACTTCAGTTACTCATTTAGCTCATGTCAGAATTATGCATCATAGATGTGCAATTAGGCTTCTCAGTTGTGCAGGTGTGACATGATGTCACTTGAAAGTGTTTTAACATTCTGCTTATAAAAACACAACCCTGGGGAAATGAATATGGTATGTACAGTAAGGCAGTGCTAAAAATGAATGTGTTCACACCAGGAAATGCCTGTTATTTCAGAGGGTTAAGGTGGCATCTGCTGTTTTCATAGGCCCTCTTGTGTACCTATATGGATAATCTCTGATAGCAAATCTCAGTTTTCATAGCGGAGCCCACCTCATTGATGGTGCTGGACAGAACTGCCTGACGGATGCACGGCACTGTGGCTGTGCGTGACAAGGAATGCTTGGTCACGTGGTCCTTACCTGTCACTGAGATTTCGGTTTCTAAGCTGGATCTAGGTCTACACTATTTCAGAAAAAAAATTTTGTTTGATCAGTGCCGTGGTTTGAATATCCCAAGGAACAGCAGCCTGTTGGAAAGGAAGGGAGTAGGACTGTGCAGCTGGGGAAGGAGGAGGGGACAGAGCTGCTGCTTTTTGATGGCTGTACAGACTTCAATTGGACACGCTTTTATTGTGACAGCTGTTTGTTGTGGAAGTTAAACAAGATGGGAGACTGCTGGAGGGGAAAGGGTAGTCTCATACATAAGACAGTCAAGTGTAGCCTACATTGTTTTCTTCATATGTGGCTTTGCTCTAGAAAAATGGACACAGCTTTTCACAGGAGGCCAATAGCTGGCTGTTACCTGACCTTGCATCTGCAGCCTGATGTAGAAACACTAAGCATTCAAATCACAAATGACCTACTAGGAGTTCTGCTCTAGCAGTAGGAAGTGTTGGGTAATATTCCGTCCTCCAGAATAAGGTCCTCAAGTGGGTGTCTTTTGCTTGAATCTTTTTTCTTCTTTTCCCATCTTTTAAATAGGAAGAATGCTTTTATGAGATAAGGAAAGACTATGGAATATGTTACAATTTAAAGCATTCAATTACAACAGTCTGGTACCCTGTTTGAAAAAAAAAGATAAATCTGTCTTCTGAACAGGACTTGAGTGTTGTGTAAAACAAGGTCTAGACAAAGCAAATTGAATACAACATTGTGTTCTTGGCTTATTAAGTGAGAACTTCTATGCACTGAGTAAGACTGGGGCCATCCACAAAAATGTGGTCATTATCATGCTTATACACTAAGTCCTTTGTTTCAAGAGATTTTTTTTTAAGAAATGAAGAAATTTGTTTAAGAAATCAGAACTTAATTTTTAAGAAATTTGTTTCAGAACAAAGTGCTTCTCTTTTGCAGCCTAAATACTTTTCCTGTGGTAAACTTTTTTTAATTTGTATGTGTGCAGTTTATTTCTGCTTTTAGGAGTGAGATTTAGAAGATGATGTGAAAAATTAGTTTGCTATAATTTTTTGCATAGACAAGATACCAAGCGAACTGGCCTGATTTTTGTTCTGTCCAGCAATTTTGTATATAAAAAATCTAGACCTGAAATGCCATACAGCTTTGCAAGCTATTTATTATGTATTAGCATGTTTAGGATTGCAGTCTTATTGAGGGGATTTTGTTTGTTTGTTTTTGTGGTTGGGTTTTTTTTTAATGGAATTGGTTCACAGTGTTCCATGGGAAAAGTTGGTTAATCTGCTCTCCACAGTGCCGTGGAATGGAGATACTTGTTTGGTTTGGGGAAAATTATACTGTGCTTACGCTTCTGGATCTCCGTTGCCTGTGTAATTCCCTGTTCTTCTGTGACACTCACCTTGAGGGACACGTCTAGGCAGAAAGTGGGGGTGGCTAAATGGCAGCTGAGCATGTGGAGGCTGAGGGGCGGGTGGGAGTTCGAGCTGAAGTACAGGATCTTATGGCTGGAGCACAGCATCCTCCTCCTTTTTTTTCCTCCCCATCCCGGTATATACTTTGAGTTTTGACAGCTGATGTGGAAGCAGAGCGCGCCGCTTTGGTGGTGACAGCAGGGGCCAGAGCAGCCCCATGTGGCAGTCAGCCATCCTTGCAGGGTACAGCTCCGGAGAACGGCATTGCTCCTAAAGACTGCTGTCAGGGGAGAGCTCGTCTGCTTAAAATTGAACTGCTGGACTGACCTCAAGGGCTCGAGTTCATGTCAATTCATATTATGCAATTTCACATGCCTGATGTATTTTGGAAAGAAAGCTTCTTTTTTAAAAAAAAAAAAAAACACCACAAAACTTTTATCAGATTAAAGTTCTTATTACTGAGAAACTTTGAACCAATGGATGAGCAGCTATTTTTATTTGTGAGTTATATTTTTTTAAAAAACAAATTAATTCCAAGTAATTGTATCTTAAAATGTGTTAGTGTTGCAGAGTTTCACTTCTAAAGTTTTCTTGTTTTCAGAAACAAGACACTGGACAGATTTTGTTGGATATGACCTATAACCAATTGGGTGTGACGGAGAAGGAATATTTTGGTTTACAACAAAATGAAACTTCAGTAGATTCGCCTGTAAGTATAGTAAATAATAGATGTGTGTGCGTGTATATATGTGTATACATATATGCACACATATATTCATACACCTGTATGTATACACACATATACATGCACACACATACACATAAATAAACAGTATTTATTTGTGAATATTTTTAATCCATCTAATAGTTTTTCATTTCACAGCGATGGCTTGAACCAAACAAACCTATTAGAAAACAGTTAAAAGGTAAGACTTGTTTTTAATATCTTGCTTGTAACTGTGTAGTCTTGCTTGTCTGTGTTCTTGTGACTGGAATAAATACATTTCTTGTAAATTAGTGTGTCCAGATGGTAGATTTTCTTTAAGAGCAGCAAGTCTTATCTCTGCCAGTTTTTCAGCAGAGCTTTCTACATCTCTTACTGCTACCTGAGTGCTAATAAGACCCCATAGGTCACTAACCTTGATGCTGGAATATCATCTGAACCTGCCTTCTGAACAGTGTTGGACATCGTGGCCATGAAAGCAGTACTCTTATCGTGGTGCCAGTAAATCCCTCCTGACAGGGAAGATACAGAAGAGGGGTTTTGATCGAGGGAAGTGGAGCCAGTTTCACGTCTCAAGTAGAATAAGAAAAAAATAACTTTATGCTTGTTTTTAACAACAACTAAACAAAAAAACCCCAACACTGCACACTTCCAAGTGCCTGTGTTGTTTTAGTATGTCTTGTTTATAAACAGCTTTGGGTAACACAGAATGCTTACCCAGAAAGACAGGCTGGCCAGCACGAGCCTGCCAGAGAGCAGATTCGGACTGAGTGACACTGTCCCGATTTGTGCTGTGAAACTTGAGCTATGTTTTTCAGCTCTCTTATTTCTACCATATGCTGTAGATTGTGTATGAATTGAAATAAAAATACATGAAGTTAACACAGTGAACTTCTGTTAATTTCTTGGTTTTATAAGTAAGATAGAGTTGAGCATTATCTCAGTTGAGATGCTTCAAATATGTTTGCTCCTTTTTTCTCTTCTAATATCTGTGAGGCAAAGATAATTAAGTAATGCCTTTTATGTAAATTAGCATATACAAAGTACTTTAAATGAAAGCATCACAATATTTGAGAGTGTTTTGTTCTCATAGTTTCTGTTGGGGGATCAGGAGAGAGTTCTCGTGGTTTCTTTTATTTTCATGAGAAAAACACATGAGATTTCTATGTGGTAATTTTTCTATAAGTATAGAAGTAAAATCCTTGGGCGTGTTTTTCTTTAAACAAAAAATTGATTTGCTCTTCTAAAATATTGCAGGAGGTTTTCCCTGCACCCTTCGTTTTCGCGTAAGGTTTTTTATACCTGATCCTAACACACTTCAGCAAGAACAAACCAGGTAACTTCTGTTTTGATATTTGCTTCCATGAACTAAGAATGTGTAAAGCCCTCCTTTCCCATCTCTGCAGCTTGGCAGAGATGTAACTCTTTGTATTAAATGTGTTTGGAATTGACAGCTTGATGCGAGGCTCGTAACAAATGGTTTCTGTTATACACAGCCCACAACTCCAAAATACAGCCAGAGTATAAACTAGTACAAAGATGGCAGTTGGTTTATTTGCACCTTAGATTCTTTTTTTCAGTCCTTTGTTGCTTGAATTACTTGCCTATTGCATTTTTTCTCCTTTTCTGATCCTTTGATTAATCAGACGCAATGATTAAAAAATAGGGAAGTTCAGTGATTAAGCTGCCTGCGTGCCCTAAGTCTCTGGTTGGAAGTTTTGTATTAACACTGAGTCGGTTTTGAACATGTGTAGTAGATTTAATGCTGAGGGCATGGGAGGGTGGGGTTTATTTTGTTTCAGGAAGAACAGATAACAGTTCTTGTTTTCTAGTTTGCCCATTACTTATGATATGCAAAGTTCTATAACACTTCAGTTTATAGTAGATGTTTAAAATTTTCTTTTTTAACCTATATCTGAGTTTTTGAGGTGATGGGTGGGGTACATGAATTGTAAGCAATTTTCAATTAACTTGTGACAAGCCTTTAATTATATACTAGTTTGTTCAGTGCACGTGATTTGGAATTCAGAATTCACAGGCACTCATCTGGCATTTTTGTAACATTTGTGTAACATTTTCATTGTTAATATCAGTGACTTGAGAATATTAGTCGTACAGCATGTAGTAAGCTGTTCTGTAGTTTTTAACTGAAATTATTCAAAGACCTGGTCTTCATGGTTCTTAACATCCCAACTGTCCAGTATCACTATAAAGTAACGTTGTCAAACACACTAATAAAAGCAAGACTGAACTACTCATGGAGAATTATTTAAGAGCTTTTTGTCAGCATATGCTATTTGAGAAATGTCTCATCCTTCATTCAGTAGTTCCAAGATAGACTGTCAAAGCTTGGGGTTGAGGTTTTTTGCTTGTTTTTTTCTGTGATTTTTTTTTTTTAAACAGTTACATCCAAGATGAATATTCCTGGGAGAAAGAGAGCCCAGTTCTGTAATGGTTTGGGTTTTGTAGTGGTCGTTGTGGTATTAATACTGTGGTCTTGGAATTGTTGTACAGACTGCCAAAGGTCTTTAAAACTGGTGTGAGAGTGAGTGGGTGTATGATTGCACATTTGCAAATGCCAGTAAGCTTTATTCATCTGTTTGTATAGTTTGCCAGGAAATCTAATAAAATAAAACTAATACATGTAACCATTTAAACCATACCTTTTAAATGTGAAGATAAATGTACGTTTGTTTGTCTTCAAAAAAATCTTTTCTAGGCACTTATTCTTCCTGCAATTGAAGACTGATATTGTGGAAGGAAGGTAATAAGAATCTTCAGTTTCTCTATAATTCTTTCTAAAATAAAATTTTAAAAAACTAACGAAACAAAAAAGACTTTTTCTGAGGGTATCATTGCTATAAAAATGTACCTTGTGAAATATTGCTTTAAAAGAAAATCAAATAGCTAGGAAACGTTACAAATATTCACATAGCTCACTTAAGAACAGTTTAGAAGTCTGTGGCAAACGAGCTGTAGGAGATGCTGTGTGTCAGCAAGTACAATGCCAGCCTGAGAGATCTTTGTGCCAGGCGTGGTATTCCAAACGTGGGGACCTGCTGTCTGGTACGGTAATCAGGAGGGAGTAGCAAATGGCAGTTCATGCTATTGTTGCTCATGATTTCAGAGTTATATGCCCTGTATGGTGGGCATATACACAGTGGTTCCTTTCCCTGCGATTCCTGTGTGTTTGTATGTTTTAAAAAAAGAGGAAAAAGGTGGTCCCGGGTATTTGCTGGCAAGTGTAAATTGCCTTAACGCGTTGGCTTTTTTCTCCTATGGAGTCAGTTTTGGTCATGAGATCAGAGCTGTCTTTGTGCTTGGCATTTGGCTAATTTTAGTGTTTGTGTCTAGTTTTAAATACACCAGACTGCGGTTATTAAAATAATGTCCAGAGCCCCATAAAAATCCTTTCGTCTTTTGCTTTCCCAATTAAGTATCCGGCAAGAATATGAGCATGTCCTTTTAGGACTAGTTACTTCCATTCACTTAAGAAGCTGTTACGCAGCAACTAGCTTTTAATGTCCAGTCCTACTGTGCTCTGGCAATCAAACTTTGTAAGAACAAAATCAGATCCTCTTTGAAGATAAATGAGTCTTCGTGTACTGAACTAATTGCAGAGACATTGTTAACGATATATTTACACAGCCTATGTCTAAAAAAAAATATTTTCCCCTCTTTCCAGGTTGTCATGCCCTATTAATTCTGCTGTTGTCCTGGCGTCGTATGCAGTACAATGTAAGTAATAACAAGTTGTTGTTTTGTTAGTAAATGTATTTGACCGACTACTGCTGTTCGGCACTGAAAAATAAGGAAAGATTTCTTTTCTTATCTATTTGTGTGGAATATTCAAAATGCTGCAGGTGATGCTTTGTAAAGAAGGTGCAGGTTGTTAAAGCAGCCTTCGGAAAGTATAAATAGAAAAAGCGCACTTGTTAGGTCTGTCAAAAAAAAAAAGTTGGTACAAGAATAACATAGGTCTTATTTATGTGTGGTTGCACTGCTGACAAAAAAGGCAGTTTTTCATTGTCATTGGAAACAAAATAATTAAACTTGCTGTATGTTACAATAGCTACAGGAAAGCATTCCAGGGAAATAAGAGATCACCTGGAGAACAGTTAAGGGGAAGTTAAACTCATGATTAAGAAACTGCAATGTTCTTATGTTTTTTCAGAGAATTTGGTTTGTTAGCCATGTAAAACTGTCTGGCACTTTGCAATACGTTTAAGGTAACTCTATGTACAAGAACTTACATCTTTGTCATCTGCCTGCAACTGGCAAAAAGGAATTCTAAGGGTAATATTGGAAACATATCTTCTGTCAGAAAACCCAAATGGAGCCTGATCCTATGCCTTACAGGCATCCTAAATAGATAGTGAAAATCAGCTGGAGAATGACCTTTCTCATTGAAGAAACAAAAAAAAAAAACAGGTTGAGGGTTTAGTGGAGTTTGTATATTTGTAAAAATGATTGTCAGGGGAAAGCATATTAGAATAGTTGTGTGATTATTTGGCTGATGGATATTTATCCCATTTCTTTATGGAAAGGCTAGCAAGGTCCATAGAAATGATTGAGGTAATTCTTGCTTGAAATAAGGACCCAGCTAAATAATTCAAATATGGTTTTTGAAGGAAAAAGTGATAAACTGTTGATATCCATGAAAATCCCAAGTGACTATGAAACATTCACTTACATGAATTAAGTGTTTCATATGTTGTGCCCTGTTATTAAATGGAACTTTAAACACATTCAAGCTTAGTAAGAACGGTTGAAACCAGCACAAGTTTTCCATAGTGGACAGAAGTCTCAGTTTTGTTGCCAAAGAAAATGTGTCCCTGCTCTTGTATCTCTGGCGCACAGGGGGACACTTGAGGGCTGAAACTTTAGGATTGCTAAATGCAATGTTGCTGACCCAGTTGTGCTAAAGCACAGAAATACAAAAGCACACTGAAGAGTGCAAATATTTTATCACAAAGTGAACCTTAACATGATTTTAAAAATTAATTATGCCACAGGTAGTGTACCCCAAGTCCCAAAGTAATTCCTGTTTCCCCTTCAGTTTTATGACAGTTCCCTTTTTAGTGCTTTGGATAGCTACTAATGCAGTTACTTGTACTTAAGGAGAACAACAGAAGGTCAGTGAAGATTGTGGGAGGGTGCTAGTGTGTTTTAATCTTTCACTTTCCTGGTGGATTCTGGAATTTCCCATGCAGCTATTTGCCTGGTTTTCCTAACTGATGATAGTGCTACTATTATCAGGTTTTTTGGATTTTTTTTAATTAAAAAAACCAAACAACAAAACCTTACTTTTTTTCCTTGCTGAACACCTCTGTTGCTGGTTGTATGATACCTATATCTATTCTCTGCATTGGCAAAGAATGAAATATTAAATACAAAGAAGTATTCCTTTAAATTTGAAAAAAAAAAGTTTTGTTTTTTGTTACCGGATTGTTGCAACTTACCTAAAGCTGAAGGCATAGGAAAGACCTTCTGAAATCTGAGTGTGTAGGTCTCCGTATCTAGTCATGTTTTCTAGGATTCTTGTCAAATTAAATTCTTCTGATTAGTTTTCTTTTGGTGTTTTAATTTCTAATCGTACTTACTAAGGAGCGTTGACGTTCTTGGATGTGTGGTATCTGCTTATTAAAAAGCCACTGT
This sequence comes from Balearica regulorum gibbericeps, assembly GCF_011004875.1. Taxonomy (NCBI): domain Eukaryota; kingdom Metazoa; phylum Chordata; class Aves; order Gruiformes; family Gruidae; genus Balearica; species Balearica regulorum. Next base: position 72,200,306 of record NC_046185.1, read on the forward strand.
CTGAAGTTGCCATGGATCGGCTCTACCTGAGCTGTTTCTTATTACTGCCGCTGCTTGGTGGTTTTCAGGCTGCTCCCTCTTTCTGTAACTTCCCTTGTATGCAGAAGGGGAAATCATCGTTGTCTGACAAATTTATGGTTATTTATTTAAAAGGTGGAGCAGTTGTTACTGGCAGAAGGGCTGAGGCAGATGTCTTTCATCACGCATGAAGTCTGATGTTTGATATTTCTGCTCTTGCTTTTTAACTGTAGTTTTCACATGTGGCAGTTGTATGGTTGACCTTTGCAGGCTTTGTCTGAGTTTTGCAAAGAGACAGTGCTGATGTCTGTTGTGCTGCTGGAGTGCTGCTTTTCTGTATTGCCCTTTCCACAGGTGTGTGGGTTCAGCACTGCAATTCTGAAATAAAGCTCTGACATGTTACTCCGCACCGTTGTGGTGCACACACCCTGTGTTGTCTGGTGGTGCTAAGCTATAGAGGAATACAAGTGGGTGTGAATACTGTGTCTAACTAGCATGTGACTAAACTTGATTACGAATACAGTTCAGACAGTTGAAGAATAAGTTGTTTGTTATCAGTAAATGTGCTTTGTGACAGAAATGATCAGTGGATTTTGAAATCCTTTTTTAAGGAGAACTTACTAAGGTGCGTTTCAAATACTTTCAAAGTCATTAAGTCTGAAGGATACTCTCGTACTGAAAAAAAAAATCTGATGATAGATTGTACATCTTGGTCTTTACCAGTGTAAAATGGGAATGTTGTACAGCCTATAAAATTAAATAAGGGACCTATGCAGTGTGTGTATCATATTTTATTTAAAATGTCACAAAGCTGATTTAGCACCCCTTGTTTTTATCACTTTGTGTAGTAAGTTCCCATTTGCAGAACAGTATTGAAATGAATAACTATTGGTATGTAAGAAGTCCCATGGGTTTGGTGGGAATCTGCTCTTATGTGCATAAATCCTTTGCTGGGTTAGGACTCGAATCTGAAGCACAGCAACAAAGCCAACAAAAGATGTTATGAATACTTTTAAGCTTTCTTTTTCCTGAGCGTCAGTTGCTCAGTGATTCATTATGATGAAGTCTTTCTCTTACCTCCTGTGATATTGTTCCTCTCTCAGCTCTGTTTTGAGAACCAAGAGATTTCTCTAGCATGCTGCTGTCTAGCTCTGGGAGTTTGTTCAGGAAGGGGCTGACTGATTGCTTGGGATTCAAATGGTCTTCAACCTCTTCTAAGAAGAAGAAGGCTGGCAAGGGCGAGGATTCAAGGAAAGCTGAGCTTAGTGTGCAAGCCCCTCAGGAACTAGGCATAAGAGAGTGTTAGAATTTTTGGAACACCAGAAGGCCGAGATCCCAGAGGAGAAGATGGACTGTAAGATTTAGAGGAACATCAACAGCAGCTCCACAGTGAGAGTCACACCACGTAATTCCCCCATCAACTTCCTACCTGACTCTTCTAACTTGCATTCATTTTGCCCCTCTTTCTTTTTATAGAAATTACATTGAAACCTCTGACTTCCTAATTTATGGAAACCTGCCTCTTTTCATAGCTAGCATTTGGGGATTTTTCCACGCCTATGCTTTTTTGAAGTGAAATAGTGCTCAGAAGGACATCGCATACACTGAGAGATTTGCTCAGAGGTCAGTCACAGTCCTGCTACTCTTCAGGGCACCTGTAGCCCTTATGCCTGTGACTCAAAATCAGACTGGATGAACAAAGAGAAATTTGACCCGAATTTCCAGTGTTTGAAATTATTTACCAGATGTGTTGGGTAGCCTGAGGATTGTGTGCAGGTCCCATCTGCTCTTCCAAAGCCTGCAGCAATGCTGTTCAGTTACAGGTACCTTTTATCATGTCCCACAGTAGCTGCCATCAGCAGTACCGGTGTGTTATCTGTGTGATGGTGATGAAACTCCCAATACAAGAAGCTGGAGACATTAATTGACATACATGCCCATTTTCTTCTACGTGGTTCACTGTGGTTCATGATTGCCTGTTCTTGAGCTTGCTAGCATCTCTTTGTACAACAGCTCTTCTAAGACTGTCCTGATAGTTTATATACAACATCTCCCCAGCTGTTTCGGACTGTTTTCCCTTAATTATATGTTACGATTGTGCTAGGCAATGCAGAGGCCACTTCAGGAGTTCATTACTTCATGTATTGTTTGTCTGGGGTTTTTCCGCTATGCCACAAATAATTTTCTGAGTCTGTAACACTTCAAAGTACAGTGCTGTAATCTCTGGAGTGGAGAACCCCAGACTGGGATATTGGCCAGGGCTGTAGCTAAAGGAGCTGACTTTCTACAGTGTCTCATAGACTTGTTACTATTCTTCTGTATTCTCAAGGTGGATGAACCTATTAAATATTTTTGTGTAGTATAACTAAAAAGGGGAAAATAATTACCCAAGGTCAAAGTCCATTATTACCCAAGGTCAGTATTATACTCATGATAATTAGTGATGAATACTGAGAGACAACATACGTGACAGAAGATCAGAGTAGTTTCAGAATGCATTATTTCTGCAAAACCTCTTAATGTTTTGGGAGTACTGATAACTATTCCCTTAAGTCTTTTATCCTCATTCTTTTTCAAAATGAATACTCTTTGTACTTTGGATTATGCTTTGCTTTTCTCAATACCTTTGCTGATTGTGACTGTATGGTTTCTGAAGTACATGTTGTATTTAAGATGCAGAAATAGCAACTCAATATAACATATTTTTGAATTTTCTTCCTTTTCCTTGTGATTTTTTTAATTGTTGTTTAACTGCAGCTGGGTTTTAAGCTGCTTATTTTTAATTTTTTTTTTTTTTTAAATAAAAGGTAATAAAATGACTGACTCACTTTTTCATTCTGGAGTGTTAATAGATCACTTGGAGACCATCATTGTATACATATAGTGGGCATATTTTTCTACAAATGTTCCTTTGATTTTATTAATGCTTGATTTCTCATTCTGTCTTACCATGAAGTGACTAGCTGTCATAAGTGGTTATAAGCAGCTATTTACAGCCATGTCTAGATTGAAACTTTTTTTCTAAGGGTTCTTGAATGTGAAGCATTATTTCCTTTTACAGAACAGTTTAGTTTTATCCACATGGTAGGTAGTTCTATTTGTCCAGTATGGACATCATATGTACTTATTCAGCGGTCGCGTAGATTAGAATTCATGCTCTCGTCCTTATTTGGATATAGGTTTCACTGGTGCTGCAACACCTTTCCTTCTCTCAACATCCACTTTTGGTGGTTTTGGTCCTTTTTGGAGTCTCTCTCTGATAACCATTTTCAACACAGTGTCTTTAATCTCTATATTTACATTGAATTAGCTCATTTCAATGCTCCTTTGTAGTCTCTCTTTAAGTATTTACATTTTTATGTTGGTTCTTTGAAACTGAATTCTGCTGTAGTGGATTATTTTCTGATGCCAGAAGCATTTTCATACCTGAATACTTCATGGTTACTGTTGAGAAACAGTAACTGCTTTAGTTTATGCTATGCAGTACATCATCTTTCTTCTGTTCTCTATTTTTGCCAAGAAGCTATCACTTAAAATATTGAAACTGATTGAACTGTGCTGATTAGGAAGTATCTATTCTTTTTGTACCTCAGTGTTCATATGAAGATAAATTTATCATTAGCCTTTAATATTATATTTCACTCTCATCTCAGCACGTCAGTCATTATTGCTGTCCAAATTTGGAGACTGGTCATGTGACTCTAACTATATTTTAATCCTATGTTTCAGTGTTATACCTGAGGATTTTTATTCCTTGATAAAAGTTAAATTAGTTATATAATGTGTATGCTAGGCTTGCCCCATTGTTTGGTTATTTTCTGTTTCACTTGGAACCTGATCTGCTTATGTAATTATCCTCTTTCAAAACCAGGCGACTGAGTTCACTCTTGTGCTTTACTCACGTCACCTAAAATATTCAATCCTGCAAAAAGTTAGGAATTCCATGTGAAACTACTTGATTTTTTTTTTTCTGGTATGCTTTTCAGGTCTTTAGAAAGTTGATATTAAACCTGTTTTCAAGGACTAGCTTTTGTAGGCATTCCTTTGAACCAAATTGTCCATATTATGTATAACTGATTTACCATGAAGCTTAGCGAATGAACCATTCATACACTTGCCTGCTGACATCTATGGTTACTTGGAATGCCCATATGCAAAAATAGGTTCTGGTGCTATTACTTTGTATGCAAACTTTTTAATTAATGTTTACAAGCAAACTCTGTAGAATTGGAGACTGTGGAGGGTTGACCCTGGCAGAGGGCCAGGTGCCCACCAGAGCCACTCTGTCACTCCCATCCTTCATTAGACAGGGGAGAAAAAGTACAACAAAAAGCTTATGGGTCGAGATAAGGACAGGGAGAGATCACTCACTAATTATCGTCACGAGCAAAACAGACTGAACTTAGAGAGGGAATTCATCTAATTTATTATTAGGCAAAACAGAGTAGAGGAATGAGAAATAAAACCAAATCTTAAAACACCTCCCCCCACCCCTCCCATCTTCCTGGGCTCAACTTCACTCCTGGCTTCAACCTCCGCCCCCCCCCAGCAGCACAGGGGGATGGGGAATGGGGGTTACAGTCAGTTCATCACACGGTGTTTCTGCTGCTTCTTCCTCCTCAGGGGGAGGACTCCTCCCATCGTTCCCCTGCTCCAACATGGAGTCCCTTTCACGGGAGACAGTCCTTCACAAACTTCTCCAACGTGACTCTCTCCCACAGGCTACAGTCCTTCACAAACTGCTCCAGCGTGGGTCTCTTCCGTGTGGTGCAGACCTTCAGGAGCAAACTGCTCCAGCGTGGGGTCCCCCACAGGGTCACAAGTCCTGTCAGCAAACCCACTATGGCGTGGGCTCCTCTCTCCACGGGGCCACAGGTTCTGCCAGAAGCTTGCTCCAGCGTGGGCTTCCCACAGGCCACAGCCTCCTTCAGGTGCCTCCACCTGCTCCAGCATGGGGTCCTCCACGAGCTGCAGGTGGAATCTCTACATCCCCTCATCCTTCCTCCATGGGCTGCAGGGGGACAGCCTGCTTCACCGTGGTCTTCACCACAGGCTGCAGGGGGATCTCTGCTCTTGTGCCTGGAGCACCTCCTGCCCCTCCTTCTGCACTGACCTTGGTGTCTGCAGAGTTTCTTACATCTTCTCACTCCTCTCTCCGGCTGCAAAAGCTCTAACTGTTTTTCTCTTTCTTAACTATGTTATCACAGAGGTGCTGATGGGCTTGGGCTTGGCCTTGGCCAGGGGCGGGTCTGTCTTGGAGCCGGCTGGCATTGGCTCTGTCAGACACAGGGGAAGCTTCTAGCAGCTTCTCACAGAAGCCACCCCTGTAGCCCCCCCCGCTACCAAACCCTTGCCACGCAAGCCCAACACAGAGACCAACTTGTCTTCTGTACCTTGAAGGTTATCACATAGATGGGAAGCAGAAATCGGTTCTTTAAGTTATACAAAGCTGAAGGCTTCTCTTTTCTACCATTGTTTTCTGGGGCTGCCTGTGGAAATTGGGCCAGATTGAAATGATGGTATTTGGGTACCGTTAGCATTCAAAACCAACAACAAAATTAATTTCTAAAACTGGAACCAAACAAATAATTGTCTTGGTTGTGTAGCAGAAAGCTCAGATGTAAAAAATAACTTAATGTAAGTAAGAACCACAGGCAAAAGTATCTTGGAAGGGGCTTCTTTAAAGTCAGATCAGGTTGCTCAGGGCCTTTCCAGTTCAGTTTTGCATTTCCGATGCTGAAATTTCTATTGTCTGTCATCCTTTTCATTTGTAACTCAAGGAAAAGTCTGGCTCTGTTTTTCTTGCACCATCTCTTTGGGGTAGTGGAAGACAGAAAGGAGATCAGTGCTGCCTTTCCCTAACATGTAAGCTGACTGACCAATGGTTTCTTGGAAGAAACCACTGAATAAATGAAACCTCAGTAATTATTGTAAGGAGTTGTAGGCATCAATGGCTTTTTTGCTTCCACATATATCCCTCTATAAAGCTCTCATTTATTTCTCTCTCTCTTCTTTGTTTTTTTTTTTTTTTTCCCTTAATGCAGCAATATATCTGGTACTCAAGCTTCTCTATCTAGGACAGATGCATGTGTACTTGTAAAATTCCTGTTGAAATCTATCAGTGCTACATAAATACACTTGTTCTTGGTCTTCCCTTCCTCTGTATCTGAATTTTACAAAAACGTGTCAGTTATTTTCATTTTAATTTGTCCTCTTCTTTGATGCCTTCCTGCACAAAAGTCTTCTGCTGCCACGAGACAGAGATAAAACTATATACCCACCACATTGTTCTAACGGAAGAAATTCTTTTTACAAAGTCTGAAGAAAAGATGACTTGTTTAGGCTTCAATAAGGCATAGGCAGTTTGTATCCTGTGTAAACATATACGATCTCAAGATTTTTATTTGTTTTTCAAGCATTTATAAATTCTTACTCTATTGAGATCTTGTACAACTACTGTTTTCATAGATCAACATGGGACTTAATCCATGGAAAATTATTCTGTGGCTACTTGGCTATTACACTATTCTTTTACTAAGAGTTATAAAACAAATGTCCTCTTTTTATTGAATGTGGCCTTCTAAATGAATGGTCCATCATGTTTGCTTCTTTAAAGCCTTTCATATTAGATATAGTACTCTAAAATACAAGAATCTGTTACTCAACTGTTTGGGTTTTTTAACTCCTCCTTGATTCCAGTTTCTTCCATTTTACTCTATATTCTTTCCCAGTTCTAATGAATTAAAGAGCAACAGTTGGCTGGAATAGAGAAAGGTAAAAATAGGCTTTTTTTAATTCTAACTTTACCCTCATTGAATCAGTACTGCTGGCTCATGTGAGCAGAAGCTATGTCAGGAGAAACTCAGATTAGAAATAGGTCTTTAATGTTTCCTGCCCCTCTGCTGTCTTCTGGAGAAATCCAGTAAAGAGGTGAAAACCTCAGGGGTTTTTCTTCTTACTGAGGTCTTGATATGCCCTAACTTTTTTTTTTCCTACTTGGATAATTAAATCCTGCACAAGATCAGTAGTCTTCCAAGATGTCTACTAACCAGCATTTATAGTTTCTCTTCAACTGTGACAGTTGGCTGGGGAGTTGGAGAAGCAAGTAGTACTCTGAACTGCTCCCCTTGTTGACATGACCTCAGGTAGCTAGGAGAAAGAAGAAGAGTGACAAGAGCAACCTTCATATTTGGAAGATGAAAAAGAAAACTCTACCTCATAATGTATGAAGGAACAGAAGTTGCCCTCTTTAGAGAAGGTAAAACTACAGTAAAAATATTTTTACCTAATGCAAATAAAATTGAAGTGGACAATTACGTTGTCTTATTCCTGGCAATCTGGTCTCTTCCCATTGACAAGGATGTAATTCAAGCTAGCTGCAGCAAACCTTAAAAATGTAGACTGTATTTCATAGAAAAGATGGGTTATGTTAATGGCTAATAAAGGGAAAAAAGTCTTCAATCAACTGCCGTCATCTATGAAATTGTGTGTTTTACACTGTTATTAACATACCTGCTTTATTCAAAAAGTTTTTATTTTTTTGTTTTTATTGTTACTGCCTTAGCTTTAGTCTTGGCAGAGACTTGGACTTTTGTTACTATAAAGGTATTCTTAAAAATTATTTCAGTTTCTTGTTATACTTCTGGATCTTCTGTCTTATGGGTTTGTTTGTTTGTTTTGTTTTCTTCTGCAGAGATGTATTTTTTGACAGATGTGTTCAAATATGTGTTTTGGTTCTAATGGTAAATATTTAGTCTTTTGCCAGCCATTTTGCTAACTAATTTAAAATTCAGCCTACCTTTAAAAAGAAATGGCTAAGCATTGCAGGAATATGTGCATTCAAAATAAATTACTGTTTATCATACTACTTTTTTTATTTAAATATTTCCCTTGATGCTGACAATTAGGTGTGCAACTATGTTAGCCTCTGATCGAATTTGGCTGGGAATTGTTTTATATCACAGAGGTTCCATTTTCTAGGCCATAAAAATCATGCTTTTTAATATGTAAGTGGCAAATATTAGTTATCTGCATTACAGAAACTGCATAGTTACTGTAGCTCTACGTTATTTCTGAATTCACCAACTTCCCTTTCTCCCCTCAACCTGAATCGTTTAAATGACTCTTTTATACTCTGCATTTTCTGGAAAATAATGGTAATAATGTTGTTCCTAAAAGTATGCTCTCTAACTTTGATTTAGTTGAGAGGCTTTCTACGCTGAATTGTTTGCAGTCTATACAAGTACTTTCTTTTGTGCTTATTTACAAGTCATACAAATCACTTCTGTGAAGCTCAGGGAAAAGGCAGAGTAGTACAAATTCTAGTGATTTGCTTAAACATACCAGCATTTTCAGAGTTTAGTCTCTTCAACCATTTCATGAAAACACAGAGTTCATGAAATAAGGGGTTTGAATTACTTGCTTAATTGAAACTAGGTAAATTTGTGGCAAATAGGCAAGTACTTTATTTGAAGCAACCTCCCTGCTTCCCCAAACCTTGCATCTTTGTAACAAGTAAAACATTTCCAGGATATAAACTTATGAAGACCTAGCTTTTAAAGAAAACTTGCATAGACTGAGGCTATAAACTTATGGTCATTTATACTTTCATTTCTTTTCAGATATACTGCCAACTGTGGATATAAATTAGCTTTTGTCTAGTGACTATTGAAAAATATCTACTAATTAGTATAGTTTTTTGAAAGGATAGAGTTTTGACGATTTTTTTTTTTTATTATTTTTTTTAGTTTATTTGGCTGTAAATGTATATTTACTTTTGGTAATACCTTGGTAACGCTATGTGTAAATCAGCAGTTATTTCTTGTGCTTTGTTAAGTAACTCATGTTCAGCTGAGGCAAGATTAACAATTGAATTGTTAGGAAAGAGCCACACTTGGTAGTTTGAACAGTTTTTACCTGACTGTGAAGAATAGCTGTTTTCTAAGTGACAGATCTAGTTGAAGACTTCTAGTATGCTATAGTCAAGTAAATGTATATTCATTGATATCATTTGCTATCTCTTACTGAAGCACTTTGGTTTCCTCTAACATTACAGTACTCCGTGTCTGTGCCAACATGGCATGTAATGCCTGTCTGGCGGTGTTACAGCTTGTGATGCAAAAGTGGGGCTATATAGGTAACTAACTGAAGTACTGGATCATTCAGTGCCTAAGATTATAGTTATGGTAAGCGTATTTTAAAAAAAAAATCTTTTTTTTCCTGATGTCATAGAGTTCTCTGTGTTCAGCGGTGCTTGACTTTTGGGAAATAATTTGTAATTCCTGCATTTCCACATATGTGTACGTGTTTTAATGAGGAGAAGGAATTCCTGCTAAATAATAATCAAGTAACTATGAAAACTTCGTGTATATGTTTCTTGTTCCCTAACAGCACAACTTGGAGACTATAACGCTTCAATACATCATTCGGGATATCTGTCAAATTACAACTTTATACCCGAGCAGAACAAAGATTTTCTTACCAAAGTAGAATCACTACATGAGCAACACAGGTAATGCTAACTTTTGGTTCTCTCTCACGTCTTGAGTTTTTAAAGGAAGAAAAAAAAAAAAAGAAAGATGCCAAAAGGAAGACTTGAGTTCTTAGTAGTTTCAGCACAACAGACAGTTTTACTTCAGATGAAATACTTGGTTTTATCATGTAGGTGCTGAACTAATATTCAGAGTATGATGCCAGTGTTTTAAAATGTTAAAATAAATTTCTAGCTATAACGACCAGTAGATCAGTTAACATTACAAATGATTAATGGCAACCATGTAGAACACTGTACTAGATGTTAGGGGATTTTTTGGATCAAAGACACTCGACCATTTGTCAAATCCTATAGACTTTTTTGTCTATTTATGGAAAAAAAAAACCTGACCATGAAACGCTTCAATTAACATTGTGCTTTCTCGCCACTCACCTGAGTGTAATATAAACTCTACAACAGATTATTCCAGTCAGTCCGCTGCCAATTACTCTTTCTGACCCTGCTGATTTGTCTCTTGTAAGACTGCAACTTTAGAATTAGTGGTGGTGATCAGATACTCACAGCCTGAATGCAAATCTGCCAACCTAAGAAATTGTATTTGAGCAAATGAAATCCAGATCTCTATGGACTTGTTCTGTCTGTCTGTATCTTTACTGCCGCAGAGCTGGTTGCCCACTCTCCTACTTTCTTTTGATTTATACCCTGAAATATCTCCATTTTCATCTCCTCCTGATATTCCTCGACATTTTTTTCTTTTTTGTCATCTTTCAGCACCGTCACCTCTCCCTCTTGTTTCTTTACTACTTTACTGCCAGCGGGTGTAGTGAGTAGATCTGAACTTCATGTCCCATTTCTGGGGTGAAAGAGAAATAACCACTGAAATCCACCCGCAGCTATTCCTTCTTTGTGGGTACTGATCTGGACTACTTTCCAGCAGTTCGTGTTCAGGAACGTAGCAGCTGAGGCCTCTACTCCTTCCAATTAATTTGCAGTTTCCGGTAGGCTCAGGAGTTTTCTAGAGGGGAAATTGTAGACAGGCGTGAATAAATCTGCATGCCCTTAGGAAGCAATCGTCTTGAAGACCACTGAGGGAAGTTTCTGAAGTCTTCAAGTGATTGGGTTGAACTCGTGTATTTAGGGCTATCATAGCCAGAGATACAAAACTGGTTATGTCCTGCAGAGAAAAGGCTAGAATTTATGATTGGTCCAGAAAAAGGTATAGTGAGGTCTGTTGGAAATATTCCTTTATTTTCTGAGTCCTTTCAGTGAAATCGTCGATTTCATTGACTGCTTTTGGTACAGTGAAGCCTTGATGACTGAGAAGTTTAACTGCTGTATTTTAATTCACATAGGTCATGATAATAGAAGTTCTGAATAAAAATACTTCAGTAGACTGGACTGGGAAAAATGTTTCTTTATTGTTTTAACACCTGTTTTTTTTTTTTTTTTTTTTGAAACTTAGCTCTCCAGGCCTATTTATTTTGGAACGCAGGGAGAGGTAGACACATTATTGTATATCCTGGCAGTATTTCTTGCATACTCCTTTGGCATTCATAGTGAATATTTATGTCTGAGGCATGGTTTTAACACACTTGACGTGTATGGTTCTGGTGTTCACCAGGCCTTCTGAGAATGAAAGACAGAAAGGGAGAATTTCTTCTTACAGTTTGTGGAGAACAGTGTTGTTTTGGAATGAGATTTCGGATGATCTGGAGTAAACAATATTTGCTGTGGACCATACATGATATCTGTAAATTATTATCCCTTTTAAATTAGCATTCTTAGACTACAGGATTGCAAAGCCAGCCCTATAAACATCTTTTTTTTTTTTTTTTTTTTTCCCCATTCTTTAGTGTCTATCCTTTAGGAAACTTTCACAAAGGAAAAATAAAAGGCTGGAATTGCTGAAACACGATACATACTTGAGAAGCTATGTTATGTCTTGTATGTTGTAGCTGAATGCAAGATTTTTTTATTTATTTTTTTATATTGTTTTTCAAAATCTGAGAAAGTAGTTCTATGAACATGTTCATATCAGACACTATTCAGTCGACAGTAAGCAGCTGTTGAGAAAGCAACTGTTGTCATATTGAACTGGTAGAGCTTCACAAGTCTTCCTTCTGTTTTTATTCCTAAATCCATAGGGGGAATTTTTCTGTATGTAGTCTGTTCTAACAAGGTTTTCTTACTGGTTTTTGCTTAGTACATTAGCAGCCTGAAGTCTTAGGATGTGGATATTATCCAAATCGGTAATGTTTTTGTAGTGCTTGCTACATTTAGCCATCAGTTTGAGGAGAAGGATGCATTTGAAACTTTATATGATGCTTATATTCCAGACGATATTTGTTAGCCCTTGGGTATTAACAGCTATAAAAATTGGAAGGAGACACCAAGACCAGTTTCCTCTTGCCTGTTTGTCTTGCCAAGTAACGACCACCTGCTTAGGGACCTCAAGGTTTCATTTTATCTCTAATTGAGTAGGGAGGTGTAACAACAAGAAAAAAGACTTTAATCTGTGCTGAGATACTTTTTCTTGTTGACCATTCAAGACACAAGGCTTGACTGGTCTGGTGCAGACAGTGTATGCAAATGGAGAATGAAAATTTGCAGACATATCTCGTTGGTATGCAACAGACTTTCCCCACCTTTCTGAACAAAGTTCTTGATCAAAATTTAAAAGATTATAATATACTCTTGCAAACAAATTCAGCATCCTGTTGGCTAATAAAAGTAATTTTGTGGTTTTTTTCTTTGTGACATAATGAAAGAGATAAGGTCTACTAATGCTTTTCAAAACCCAGGTGACAGTTGTCACCATAGATGTAGGTCTGAGTAAGCAGTTTATCTCAGGATGGTGACAAACAGCTCTTTTTTTTTTTTTCTTTGCTCTTTTTTCCAATATTGTGACATCCTCAAGCCACGCTGCTGGCAATGCTTTCCACTTCAAGGTAATTTTCAGTTTCATGAAGATTGATGTAATATTTCCTAGAGTGGCTGTTTCAGGGCATAGTATTTTGATGGCCTGGAATTTGAAAGGATGGATGTTAATTGGAAGTAATAGCTGTCTACCGTTTGAGGTCAAGCCTCTTTTAAAAATAAGAATTGCTGCCTTATGAGGAATGCCTTTGGATCTGGAGTTCTTAACACAATGCTGTGTCAGCTTTTTAGAGGTTGTATTTGAAGTGCGTTTGATGAATGTAATTTTATGTGTGTTGGTTTGGATGCTCACCTAACAAAGAGTTGCAGATACAATAGGATGGTATTGGATGTCTTTTCTACTTAGATATGTGTAGATATTACATGCATTCCTCAGCCTCTATTCTTGCAGTTACTTGAACACGCTGCAGTGCCTGAATCGCTGGTCTGTGCTGTGAGCCCGGGATCACTGTGGGCACAGCACAACGTCAATAGGCTATGGCATTTTCCTGGTTAGAGCTGCCTCTTGTCTGATCAGTTCTCGACTAGTCTTCACCCTGCAATTTCTTGGAAGGGGCTACTTTCATTATCATGCCTAAAGAATCTTGTTGAGGCCACACTGCATTCCTCTCAGATGAATAATTAGTAGGCTGCATGGGAGAACCAGCTAGGTAGGGATTACTGTTGGATTCTTTGGTTTTTTAGAACTCCTAGTAGATTCCAAGTAGCCCTTCCATGAAGATATGTAATCTGTTTGTAGCCCTTCCGTGAAGATATGTAATCTGTTTGTTCAAGATGTGGAGATTTTTGAGTTTTTGTCTCCGGGGGAAAAAAAAATCAATCTCAGCATCGTAGAAGCTTTCTAGAAGACCAGAATGTGTCTTGCAGCACATTTCACGTCTAACAGTGGGTGAAAATAGTATTATAGGACTTGTAGATAAACTCAGATGGCTTTTCCTCAGTGAGTTTCATAACTTCAACTTATTTAATCTTAGAATCATAGAATCATAGAATCATAGAATGGTTTGGGTTGGAAGGGACCTCAAAGATCATCTAGTTCCAAACCCCCCCCCCCCCGCCACAGGCAGGGACACCCTCCACTAGACCAGGTTGCCCAAAGCCCCATCCAACCTGGCCTTGAACACTGCCAGGGATGGGGCATCCACAACCTCTCTGGGCAACCTGTTCCAGTGCCTCACCACTCTAACAATAAAGAATTTCTTTCTAATATCTAATCTAAATCGACCCTCCTTCAGCTTAAACCCATTACCCCTTGTCCTGTCGCTACATTCCCTCATAAACAGTCCCTCACTGTTCTTCTTTCTCTCCTTATTTTTTTAGTACCTTCCTGCTTCTAATCTTTCTTCTAACTTACCTTCTTCTGAGAGACTATGCAATATAGAATATTTACAGATACATCATCTTGTTATAAAGGAAGCTTTTATAGGGAAATTGTTTCCTGATCCCTTTAAACAAAACAAATACAAATTATTTTTCTAAAAAGAACTGGTCCAAAATGGCTAAGGTAATAACATTGTGTACAATTTGCTAGATTTTTGAGAGGAGTTTAGGAAAGTGAAGAACTCATGGTACTGGTTAATGAGTTTTATTTGTCAGACACCAGGTTGTGGGATTTTTCTGGTTTTCTGCATTTGGAATAAATACAATATCTTGTCTTTTATTTTTGACTATGGTCCATATTTTTTTCCCCTCTTTTAGTGGCCTCAAGCAATCTGAAGCAGAGTCCTGCTACATAAATATAGCACGAACACTTGAATTCTATGGAGTGGAATTGCACAGTGGTAGGGTATGTTTACATTGTGATTTTTCACTTGGAAAAAAAAATATATCTGCTTTTTTTACATTAACTTAATAGCAGTAAAACCAGTAGCATTTAAGCATTGACTTTATCATGTGTTATTTTTAATCAAAGAGTTGGGTAATTTTACAGTAATTCTGTGTAACATAGGTGCTGGAATTTCAACCAAATAAACTAGATCTCCTCAAAAGAGCAACAACGTATTTTTAAGATAAATTGTTTCAGTACTGCAATATATTTTGCTTAATAATTTTACTAAAGTTTATTAATGTCTTAGCATGAAAGAAAATGAATACTGTAGTGCTATGATGTAGTTGGCAGGTGTTTTAAATTTACTTTCTCTGGATTCCTAACAGTGTTAAGAGTATAGAGGGGGTTTTGTGTGGTTTTTTTTTAATTCCTGTATTCCCTGACTCCAGGCTAAATCTAAGCAGTATTTAACAGCATGGAAGATGACCACTAAAAATGTATTTGAAATCTTTCAGATACAGGGTGTGCATTGATTAGAAGCATGTCCTAGTATTTCACCGGCTACTGGGATTTAATTGTATGATTACACTAGCTGTCTGAAATGAATCCCCCAAATACTTTTTCTGTCACCTTTCTGCTGCATTGAAGAACCCTTTACTGTCACCCTTGAGATTTCCCTACATGCCCTTAATTTGATCAGTCTATGCTTTTCAACTTCTGTTGTAGCCTAGTATTTTGATAAGCCAACTTAAGTTCAGCAACTTTCACCATGAGGCTATTCTCTTAACATTCATGGGATGCTGTTTGTGGAAGTTCTTCAATTTCCAGCCTCCCTCCTGAGTTGTAGGCTGCTGAACTACATCCAGGATGTCAGTAGTGGTCATACCAGAGCCAAGTAGTAAGGATAGTTTAGAGTGGGTTCAGACATTTTCAACTAAATGAAATTTCATTGCGGTGTATTGGGCTGCTCTGAGTAGAAATACCTTCTGGAAATATTTGCTTAAACAGCGTATTTTTATTTTTTTTTCCAATGACTGAGGCTCATAGGTTGTCAGAATATTAGTCGTGAGCCACTACTCTGCCTGACACAAAACTGTATAATCTGAATCAAATAGAATACAGATTTGAATCAAAGCCTTCTCTATTCCAGGCTGCTACGATGTAGACTGTCTTGCTACTGTTTCAATCCAAATTAATATTTTTATCACAATACAATTTTTCTGAAGGATGAAAATATTTGAAGTGGTCTGTTTTTTTCTGGCTCTTGAACTGGACATCTAGAGAATTAGAAGCTGCTAGGAGGGAATAGAAAGCAAAATAGAAAATGTTATACCACTTTTTAAATCTATGCTTTGTTTAGTACTGCTTTTATATCACCCCTCAAGTTTTGTCAGATCCCAGTGCTTTGAACGGATTTAGCAGGGACTAGTTAAACTGCAGCTTTTTGAGAGGCTTTATCTCTGTGGATCCTTACGATTCATCTCTTTGCTGCTGAAATAGTCTTAAGCCTCTTAGATCGTATATGGCAGAGGAACCAGGTAACACCTGGCTTTTATACTAATGAGAAAAAGAAGCTGGTGCTCCTCTACTGGTGGTTGAGAGTGGGATATTTTTGAGTAATGTTTCTTGAAGAACAGGTGAATATCTAGTTTCCTTAATTTTAATGTTTTATGGTGCAAAGTTAAATATTTTGCAGAAGTCGACTCTGAGCTTTCTTTTTAGCAACTTGCTAAACATGAAAGTTCTATTAGTGAATTAATCTGAGCTCAGTTCTCATCTGCTTTTCTCTGAGGTTAAATTTGACCTGCTAAAATTGTAATATTAAAAAACGAAATAGTATTAAGAAATGCAGGAGAATGAATTGAATACCTTTAAACTGTATTGAGATTTCTTGGATTTCTAATCCCCCTTTGACTCTGGACCACTATCTCATCTGCTCAATAATTAGTCTGTTGTTAACTCATCTTTCATTTTTACTCAGAGAGAGGAAGATAGGAAATTTATAGAATCAATATTATTTCCATACCTGCAGAAATCCAGATGGTAATCGTAAATGAAATCAAATGTGAATCGGTATTTAACTAGCTAGATGCCTGGTAGGATCATTTTTCTTTGTAATTTTTTCAATGATTATAAATGAACAGGTAAAAAGAAAAGTATATGCATGTCATTTCTTAGTTGTGCAATTTAAGGGCATAGATATTTTGAAAGGGAAATAACTGCACATCTGCATCATCTTTCTTTTGGGAGGCCCTCTTCCTTTATGCCAGTCCAAAATCTCTTTTCAGATTTCTTAGGTTTAACACAAGAGAATTCATTATAACAAATAGCATGGGAGGTTAGTGTTTTGGACTGGGGCAGAGGGGGATGGGGAATGGACTTTGTTCTGACAAAGCTGCTGAAGAAAATGGAGTAGTTTAGCCTAATTAATCCCTATCAAGTGCTTAGCTAATACTTTATTTCTGCTTAATCATGTAGGTTTTCAGCTTTTTCTCCTTCAGTTGTTTTTTTCTTCACATTATTGATTTTTAAATCAGGAACCTGGAATAAGCTCCATGTGCCAATAATACAGGTTTCTGCCCTGCTGTAGGTTGGCTCTATCATGGCAGGGGCAGCTAAATTACATAGAGTTCGTCTCCTGAAATACCTTGGTTTTCTCCCCAGGTGTTAAAGGGGTGCAATTCTAGATTCCTGTAATATGCTGGCATAAACTTCTGATGGAGATTCAACCAGCTCCTCTAGCAGCAGTTCTTGGCAAAGCAGGGCAGTAGGTTGCTGAGAATTATTAATAATTTCAGCTGATTCTGGGCTACCGGGATGTTAAGTGTATTTGGACTGCTACCTACCTAATGATTTGCTTTTATTATACTCTGAGGTAGGACTGATATTCCTCTCACCTTGTCAGTATTCAGTGTTAATGCACTATGTATTAAATAGGCTATGCTCATTCTCTATGAACTGCAGTGGTATTTCACTGGAGGTTTATAAATCATGTTGCAAATTAGGTTCAGCTTCATTCGTTCATATGCCTGTATCACATTTCTATTCAACTATTTTTAAAGGATGTATTGTAGACTTTCTACATTAGTATAAGAGCACATGCGATCTGGTTTATTCTTCTGTACCTTACTAATATATAAAGAAATTGGGATTGGGACATACAAGAAAACTGGAAATAAACTGGGCACAGAGTACCATCTAGTGGAGCAGCTGAGCTACTGAAGGCTTTAGGAGAATTCATTACCCTTGGCTATCCTTTACAAAATAATCTGAAACTACTTTTGAGTCACACCTGGTGTTTTAACCAATTGCTTCTACACTTACATGTAGATTTATGCATGTGTTCAGCTCTGTTTAGAAATTTGTGTAAAAGTGTATTAGTACAATTTGATCATAGAGAAGTAGGAAGCCAAGATTTGTAACTTTTGTAACATCAGTTTGGGTTTAGAGTCAAATTGACCATTCAGCATCCTCTTGACCCTCTTTTTTTTTCTTTTAACTCAAATGTTTGCTTATATGTAAACATGTGTTTCCTCTTGAGTATCTCAATAGCTGTAAAGGATTGTAAATTTATGGATTCGTTTTTCCAGTTGAGCATGTTAAGCTAATACACAGGTTTTTGTTTAGTTAACAATGGATTCAATTTAGTGTACCAAATATTCACACATGTATATTCCTCTAGCATAGTGTCATATGTAGAATTGTGGTCACTTCCTGCCCAGTCTTTGTTGGTAAAACATTTTTGGAAAAAAATAAGGAATTATTTCCTTTGTCTTTCTAAACAGCTTAGAATCAGGACATTTGTGTTCAGTTCCCAAAATTCTGTGATATTTATCAGACTGATCTTGGGAAGTACTTCAACTTCTTTCCTATGGTTAAGTTAGTAAGGCTGGACTGGTCTGATACTGACCTAAAGAATATCTAGTGTAGTAAGATAAGCATTACAACTTGTTTTAATGAGTGAAAGTTTATAATACCTATTAGATAACATCAAAAGAAAGAGATGAGAGAAAGAAAATCCAAATGTATGGTTATTTTTTTGCCTCAGGAGTAGCAATTTAAGTATAGAAAACTTGAAAATTAATTTATAAGTAGATAAATGGGAATGACATAAACTGCATCTGTGTTCTTAGAGTATTTTTCTTTTGCAGGATCTCCATAATCTAGATCTCATGATTGGGATTGCATCCGGTGGAATTGCTGTATATAGAAAACTCATCTGCACAAGCTTCTATCCCTGGTAAATTCCTATACTAGTAAAGAAATATATCTTGTCTTTTCAATCTTATTTCCATTTGCTTTAATGTTTATTCCAAAGAAGTCTACAATACATAAATTTGTTCTTTATGGAGTATCATGGTATTTCTGTGTGTTGAGATAAAAATGAGACCTGTTGCGTAGGCTTTTCATTCTCTGAGACTTTTGAACTCCTTGCACTGTGTGAAGTCTTGATCAAGTTAATTCACATACAGGTAGGTGTACATGATCAGGGGGACCCTGTGGTGATAGAGATTTGCTGCTGTTATAACCAATAATATCTTTTTTTAAAAATCGGTATTACTAGTAAAGCTCAACAGCTACTGGTCTGATCATTTTATCCTGTCATTCAGCAAGAAGATATTTGCTTCTCAGAAAAGAAATGTAAAGTGAGTTATTTGGAGTTTCAGATTTTTTAGGATAATATAATTTAGACAAATTTTACATGTCATCAAACTAGGCTATATAATGGTAACAAGTTTTGGAGTCTCTGGGGGAGAGACCTTTGCATTATTCTATGATACTGAAAACATCAGTATGCATGATAGTGCTGTAGAAAATAATATCTATGAAACAATGTGCACAAGAAGTCTAATTTGAATGACATCATAAATTAGTTAAGCTATAATTATTTGTAGTACTTATGGACTTTATTTATGCTATACTAAAAAATATAACATAAATTAGAAGTTATATGGAGGCTGGGCATTTCCTTAAGTTTTTTTGGATTGGATCAGAAAGAATTTTTTCCAGTCTTTATTAAAAGAAGTATAAATTTGTTTTGGATACTTTGATAAAGTAAAGCTTTATCATGTTATGCATAATTTCCTCCTATAATTTGTAACAGTTTCTGGAGAACGTTTTTAGTAAGATGGCATAGTATTCTTGAGCATGACAGAAACATGCATACTAATGGGTTGTACTTGCTTCTTGCCCCTTAATTATGTAAAAAGCAATAGTCCTTAAATACTCAAGTCATTCCATGCTTTCATTATGAACCCGACCTAACAGGTATTTCCTATGGCAAAGCTATAAAATAGGTTTCAATTTAAATTTTAGTGGAAATTGTGCTGCACAGCCTCTGGATTTATCTTTTTTCTTCTATGCATTGAGTTGTCTTTCAGCTCACTTGAACGTACTGTAACCATCCTAAATGTATGTCAGTAATGCTCTCATACACCACAGTGACATCTTGTATTTTTCCATCTCCAATGCACACTAAAGTATAAAAGACTTTTATCTTTCATCTTTGTGCCCTGAGCTCTGCCCTTTCATATGTCAATCTCTCAGCTTCTTTAAACAGCTGCAGGTTTTAAAACTGCCAGCTGAAGGCACGTTTTCTGTCTTCTGCAAGTCTTGTTCTGCCAATTTAGTGACCTAAGGTATGAATGGATAATAGTGATTCCTGAAAAACATAGCGATGACATTTTAAAATCCAGGACTAGATGATTTTTTTATTTTTTTTTTAGTGAAGGAAAAGGAAAGAGAGCTTTATAGCACACAAGAGAGGAGGAATCCACAACTTCCTGTGCTACTTTTACTCCTGGAGAGCAGAGAGGAATAAAACACAGATGCTTAAACATCACTCACTAAAACCTATTCTCATTTACAAAAAGAAATTGAGGAGGAAAAAAAAAAAACCACAGATTTTTCAGTTCAAATAATTTCCATTCTAAAATATGAGGTTTAGGCAACAATATTTTCTGATGACAGCTAATGCAACTTTTTCAAAGCTTTCTTGCTCTATCTCTAAAAATATCTCCTCAACTTGACAGGAGCAAAAACTCACTACATAGGGGGAGATACCTTTCTGATATTTGATTTCTGCCTTCTTGAATGAGTTAGTCATAATTCTTCATGCCAGAATGGTGTCCATTCCATGCCCTCCCAAAACAAGCAAGCAAGGAAAATCACCAGAGCAGACTAGCCTGTGCTGTATTGGAGGTATACATTTTCAATTTCTTTGTAGACCTCAAAGCAGGATGTATTTCTTTAATGGTTAGAGTTTTAATGTACCTCGGTTGGCCTGAAGGTGAGCAGGCAGGGAGATTCCTTACAGAACAGTATATGCCTGAGAATGCAAAAAACTCGCATTCAGATAATTTGAATGGTATTTAGGCATTTTATGTAACACTATTTGTAGTAACTAGTTTTTCCTGTGGATTGAGCAAGCTTCACCATGAACGTGGTAAAACTCAAGGTGGCAGCAAACACCATCAAAGCACTCTTTCCAAAACTTTAAGTAAAATACTCTGCAGCATTAGCGGATGACAACAATACAGCTATGCCATATGGTAGTAGTCAAAGGGGACCAAAAGTTTTCAGGAACAGAGGCAGTGAGAGAGTACTGCCTTGGCAAAATAAGGATTTTCAATCAAAGCAACCTACGTAAGGAGCTGACTGATCAGTCAGAGGCAATGCAAGTCAAGACGGGTTTAAAAAATAACTCTGGATTTGATGCAGTCTTTTATGTGCTTTGGAAAAGTTAATTCTTGCAGGTGCTTGACTGTTTTGTGATAATTTCCAAATTCGTTTTGCAAGTAAAATATTATATTAATGGTAAAAACATGTTAAGCAGCAATTAAGGTTGTGTATTAAATGCTATTCAGTGTATGCAGTTTCTTTTCTTTGAAAACTTAAGAGAAACTGCTGGAGGAATACATTATATGTTGCTAGTTAAAATTTAAAAACAACTCGACAGAATCTTACATAGCAGATGTGACAGAACCTTTCATGCTGAATCTTCCAATGGCAAAGTTTAAGACTTTCAGCTATAGAAACATTTTTGCTTCAAGTCAACATACCAGCTATTAGTACTAAGTGCTAGGACAGAACTGCCAATTCAATCAGAAATGAAAAATTCTGTTACCTGCTAAGGGACACATCTATTTTGACCTTTGTGAATGATAGGAAGACAGGACCCAAAAGATGTATCACTATTAATATGCTAGAAGTATTGAGCATTTTAAAGTAAACTGTGAAATTTAATGATTTGTGAATGTTGCATAGTCACTGGAGAGATTATTGGTGAGTGATAAGGGCAGGTGAGCCACCAGTTAGAATGAGAGTAACTGCATTCTATTCAGATCATGTTTTGGATGTGGTATCTTCAAGCACTTGCTAAATCTAAATCATTTGATACCTTAATCTCTTGGATTTTTTGTGGATTGTGCTATATGCGAACATTCGTTCAACTTGTAGCTGTAAGATTGCAAATAATTTTTAGTTAATGTTAAATAAAACTGTCAGATTAGCAAGTGTGCTTTGTCACTGAATTAAATAGGTTTAGTTGTACTTTAAGAAGAATGAATTGAATTGAGAAGGATGCTCTACTTAGAGAAGAATCAAAATAAAGAGACTTAAAGCCCTGATTTGACTTGAAGTGATTATGTGGTCATGCAGTGAATCATGGGTTGTGGGTTTTTAAAAAAAAAACCAAAAAACAGAGGATTGGGAGATTTTGGTATTTTTGGATGTGAGCTACCTTTTTGTTGTTGGGTGGAGGGGTTTTTGCTTAGTCTGCAAAGTTAGTTTTCTGTGTCCTGCATCCTGCGTTTCTGCTGGCCATATGTTAGAGGAAGAACAGGCCATGACAGCGACTGTGTAAGCTGAGAAAGATTAAACTTCAACAAGTAATTTTTTGGAGTCAAAATCAAGAAATGTGGTAAGAAAGAACCAGAAGTGCAAAACTTGAGCTGTACTAGTTCAGGTGGAGTAGCATTAACATTAAGAAAGGACTTATATATAAATAAGTTGCATCTCAGTAAGTGCAACTGAAAGTTTATGTGACTTATCAGGAAGTTCTGAATCCAGAACTTTTAGAACAACAGTACAGATAATTACTGTTTGAGGTAGCAAGTCAAATGGGACATGTATTTTAAGAGTTGGCCTGACAGGAGAGGTGGTTATGACATAAATTTTCTAGTAACTTGCACAACAATTTGCCTGGTCGCCAAAGAATCTTGTGAATGAAATTCCTGGGGTTTTTGTGGTTCTGTAATTGATGGAGAAAAGCATTTTCGTAAATGGGCACACACTCAGTTTTCCATCTTTTGTGCAGGAGGGAGGATTGTTCATTCTGCTTCCTTTCTTGTTTGTACCTGGCAAATATGCTCTTCTGTATAAATGAGGAATGTTGCTCTATAATTAAAGTTTGTATGGGCAGTGGGGAATGAACGACACGCCATTGTCCCACTTTCTGGGAGCGATGCAAAAACTGTGGTAAGAACTGAGATAATACTCAATATAGTTCATACCTGATGAGATCTAAGATGCTGTGAAACTTTATCAGTTGACGAGAATATTCTGAGACTTTTAGCGGCAACCTTCCAAAACCCTTTTGTGATGTGTGGATGGTATTTTTCAGGCAGATATGACTTGATCAGAACTTAAATAGCTTTCCCAAGGCATCCATGTGATTCTAGCTGATCATAGATTGCTTTTTCCAAAATGTGTAAGTTTTCAGTTATTGAAGTCAAAGTATTGTAGAGAAAATTTAGGTATTTTAGACAAGTCTTATTTTGCAGTAGGAAAGTACGTGGGTACCTAGAAGTTTGTTTAATTTCGCAAAACTGATAAGCATGTAATTAAAATTAAAATTGCTTGAGCACCGCTTCCAACTGTAATCCTTGTCTTAGAAGAATCTTTATTCATACTATGTATGTATAGAAAAGAGGTGTTCAGTTCTGTATAAAATTACCATAAAATTATGCAGCAATGTTAATAATTGAAGTGAAAAATATATTAACACTCATTCTTACAGTTTTCATCTTTCTACAATTATGATTTTAACTACAATGTTTAGTTATTAATACAAATACAAGATATTTTTCATGTTATGAAGCCAATTGTGTGAAGTATCTGAAATTTCAGATGTTGTATGACCAACCTTATTGTTGCATTAGGGTATTAAATTTTGTTTCTTTAGTCACAGTTGTATGATTCTGTAGTTAAGCAGACTTGACACATATAACATTTGTGCAGCTTAGTAAAGGATGTCATCAAGTTTTTGCAGCAAGAATAGATTTGGTGGGAGAGAAATGCTGTGTGAGCTATTTAAAAAGTAAACGAGGAGAATCACAATTTTAAAAAGACTTTACATCTTAGCTGAAATTTTTGCTTTGAGTTTCTTGACGCTTATTTGCCACTCAACACAGGAGATGGCTGCGTATAACTCATTGAATATAACTGCTATAATCTTTTAGGCTCACTGTACACAGTATAATTTTTTTTATCTGTTTCCTTCTAAACATTTTTTAGTATTTCATAGTCTGTTTCTTTCTTTTAGGGTGAACATATTAAAAATTTCCTTTAAAAGGAAAAAGTTTTTTATACAGCAACGGCAGAAACATGTAAGTAGTAATTTCGTTTTTTGTTTTGCTCAAGTGGTCATGTTCAATTTTATTTTTTTGCCATAAATGTTAAGACAACAAAAGGTTCTGTTGTGTTTACTTGCCTTTGAAATTCTGCTTTGTTAACTTGCCCTTGCTATTGTGGTCCTTTTATGCTTGCTCTGTTTCCCATTTTTGTATCCTTTCCAGCATGGGATCTTTCCTCATTCAGTCTGTTGAACCATATCTTACCTATGCAAGTTTCTTTCCCCCTGGAGACTTGGGGGAAAAGCAGATCTTCATCTTTTCTCCAGTATTTTGTAACCTAGCATATTTCCATTTTCTTGCCAGCATCTGCTGCTCTTTTCTCTGATGCTCTCCCTGCTCAGCAGAGTGCCTCACTGCAGTGAATCTTCTAAACAGCTGCTTATCCTATCTAGGAGGACTTCGTGAGGTCCCTTCTACTTCTGGGGCTCAGAGTTGTGGGAGAAAGGAAGGCACCTGGAGAAAGAGGCAGGTCTGCAGCTGAAAGACATGAGGTTGGAAAGGGGCATACTACATCTCCTGCTGCGTGTAACATGGAGCAATTTAGAAGGTGGCAAAATATGTGCAGATAGTCGACAAAACTAATGCACAATAGGAAATTTAAGAGTAGTCTTAATAATGTGTGCTTTTGCAGAATGGTTGTAATATTAGGCTACTTAATGGAAAAAAAAATCTTGATTACAGTATTGTACTGCCACAATATGAACAGATAAATTAAGCTAACTTTTGAGGATGAGAATATTTAATATGACAGGGAAAAATATGGTAATTAGTGACCAGCAGATATATAGATATATTAATTCAGTTGAGGACAGAACTCAGAGGGTAAAAGATAAGTATTAACTTCTACCTAAACTTTATGAAAGCTCTTGTACTAAATGAGGTCTTAAACTGCTAGAAGCTGTGTTACAAGACCTTTTGACTCTTATTGATTAGAGGGTCTGCTGAACACAGATTGCCAGGGAGGCTTTTTTTACCCCAAATGAGAGCATTTTCATCTTTTCTCCTCCCTCCCCGCCCCCCTGTCCCCTCTTTTGGTGGATATCTCCCAATTTTGAGAAGTGTGCATATATGTACACATTCTTAATTTTCAGGGGTCTTGTGTAAACAAAGTTAATATCTAGAGATAGTGCACTAATGCTTACACACACAGCATGCACAAATGAAACTGTTTTTTTCTTTTGAGAGAGTGTGTCCTAACCCACCATAGAGGAGTCTTAAGTTTTTTCCAAGCTGTAAGTTTCTAAATATATCTTTTTGTATGTAAACTTATCTCAGTCTGTTCAAATGTATTTCACTGTATGAAGAAATGAGTGGTTGGCAATGCATTCTACTAGCTTGGGAGTGTAATTTTATTACACTCTGTGTAATTGTATGACACTCACAAGTATTACCTTCTAGGTTTGAGGATTAAAAATTCACTAGTAAGGAGTCTTATTAAATTCAAAGTATCTTCAAGTATACAAATATCAGCAATTGACAGCAATTTCCAAATGTGTCTGTGAGCATAACTGTAGGAACAGAACTCAGAGTGGTTAGTAACAGTGAGGGTGCTTGCAGGTTTTTTGGAATTTGGAGTGTCAATATGTAACAGTCACTGGACTCAAAGATCACTGAAATATGTATGTTCATTGCATAAAGACTTTACTGCTGTCAAAAGTTGAATTTCTCTTTCTGGAGACCTGTGTCACCTTTGAAGAGGGCAGCATTCTTAAAATTTGTCCACTTAAGCTTTTGTTAAATGATGACAGTTCAACTGTTTAACTAATCTCCTCTTAAGTGATGATAGTTCTTTATTTCATAACCCACTGAGATTACAGTAATGCACACTGTATCGTGCTTGGAGAGCTACAGAACTGCAGGAAGAATAAGGCCAGCCACGTGACCTTTTTACTTTTTCTCAGTAGATAGGAAAAAGCAGACCAGGTGTGCTATTAAATCTCCAGATATATCCGTCCTTGTCAGTTAGCCCCCTGTGCCTGAAATTTAGGGCAGCAACTCTGCATGCCAGCAGTACTTAAGTCTTGCTGCTCTGAAAACGCTTGCTGTCACAGTGCGATGGGAGTGAGGGGGCAGCTGGACTGCCAGGGATTTTCTCCAGAATGGTGGCTCGCTTGAGGGATTTGTGAGGGCAGATGACTGAGGTCACATCAGTCTTGGGGTTTATCAGTTTTTTGCTTGGAAGCGCAGGAGGGAATAGGTAAATGAGGCTGCAAGTAAGGAAGGTGGAAGAAGGTTGGGAAAGCAGAGCGGATACTACATAATAATAGCCAAGGTTTTGCTAAAGATAGCGACTATGCTATAACATTTCGGGGTTTTATACGTCATATGTAGATTTCTTAGCAAAAATCTACAGGAAGTTCTCAAAGGCTATGAATTTGCAGTCATCGGGATGTGCCGTGTTTCACTGATTTATTCCCCTTCTTTCTCCTACTCCTTTTTTCTTTCATTATGCCTCTGTTCTGAAGACTCAGCTTACCTTATCTCACTGTCTCCCCGCTATTCACCTCCTCTTTTCCCCTCTCACTGCTTCAGTCTGTTGATCAGCTACTTGACAGAAGTATGCAATATTTCTTTTTCGACTGAGGAGCAAGACTGATGAATCAGTGACTGTCTGATGTTATAAAAGCTCATGATATGTAGACTTAATGAAGGGTGTAAGGTAGGAATAGGAACTATGCTGATGTACAGGCAACATTTTAAAGCTTCCAGCAATTGAACTTGATATGTAGTGTGCTTATCTAGTGCTTAAAACCAACTTTGTTTTCTGTGTATTAAAATATGCTTTTACTTGCTATGCTGTAGATACTTTCAAATTCTCTGAGGATGGAATAGACATACATCTGATCAAAGATCTTCCCTGATGCTGAAATAGCAAGAGACTCACTTTAGCTAGTGAGAATTGTTCCCTTTACCTTACTGGCCACCAATTTCTCTGATCTTCATTTCTTGGTAACAATTAAAATGCCATTCTTTTGGAATTTGAGTTAAGTATGATAGGCATTATATCCTTGGATCCTTCTAGAAGACTTGTCACCTTTAAGGTGGTGCATGGATTTAGTATCACAACTTACAAGGTGGTCTGTTAGTGAACCAGATGGTTGTGTTAAAAGAAGATTTTGTTAATTTAAAAATTGGCTACTTTTTTCTGAAACTTCTGAAAGTATTTATCCTAGTATAAGTCCATATTTAAACTTGTAGCTCACTTAAAAGCTGCTTAGGAAGTTCCGTGACAACAGTTGGGAAGAACACACTTGTAACTTAGAGAGGAAGATTTATTACTATTTTCAAACCTAAATTTAAAACCAGAATATTGGATGTACTTAATTCCTTATCTTTACACTGTGGCTTTTCAGTGTAACTGGGATGTTTGGATAAAATAATTTTTACGGCAATTGAAAGACCAGTGCTGCAAGCCAACAAAAAATATCTATGTTTCCTTTAATTTGTCTTCTGGAGTAGTGAAAAACACTTCAAGTGGTATTCAGCCAACAGAGATTATGTAAGAAATGCCATTTGTTGTTAAATCTTTGTGATGTACGCTTTTTATATTGCAGGAAATTCTGAGTTAAAATTTCATTATGCTTGCACACTTTATATAAAATAAATAGAAGCAACTGGTGAATTGACAAAGATGAACTGATTCCAGTATGCATGAGGCTTAAATAACAGGCCTGACTTCTTAAAAAAAAGTAGAATTGTGAAATACTGTAATACATATAGGGAAAACATGCCTGGAAGATTGCAATCAATTGAATGTTTTGCAATGCCTATGTTAAAATTAAGGGGCAAATCCTTTTCATGTTTCTCTTGAGTTTCTCATTGGTTTTCTGAAATAGTGACTTCAGTCATGGATTCTATGAACTAGTCAGTGATTTGCAGAATGTGGCATTGAGCTCTGATACATGGCATTTGTAAAATGTTGCCTAGAAATGAAAAGAATATAAAAAACCTAGACTGAATATCCCAGCCAAAATGGTCTGTAGTTACTTCCCAGCAGGATTATTGCTGTGAACAAACAAAAGGACAATGGCAACTAGAAATCGAGGTGTTACCCAGTTGGGACCACTATTTCTTGCTGGTGAGAAAGAGCTTTATTAGGTCTGTCAGAATCCTTTAATAAAAAGGCTTTGCAACCCAAATCCTGACTTTCTCCGAAGTATGAGCTAGAAAGAGAGATTTACTGAGATGGTAGCCTGCCCAAGTATGTGCTGAGGTGTCAAAACTCAGTCATAACTCAAAGCAGCTTGAAAAGATAAGTGATGAAATTGAAAACTTGGGGTTTTTTTCTCTGAAGTACTAAGCTATGATAGCAATTACCTTTAGGTCTCACGTTATCTTCCTTAACACACACACCTTTCACCTCTTTGCTTTACTCTTCATTCCACTTTGTTTCCGTCAAAAACTCTCTTAACTAACCAGAGCTGTATCTTGTGCAAAACTCTCTTGAGCAGCGGAATCTGGAATGGCTTGACAAGCACTACAATTGGACAGGGTGTAAATGTGGGTGGCACAACTGCATTAAATGTGTATTTCCCTGGCGCTTCGGCAGTGAAGTCACAAGAGTTTGCAACAAGACACACAAGCTTTGTTTTGCTTCCTTTTGATCTCCTTTTTTTGTCCTTGTTATAATCCAGAAAACAGGACTGGATTTGAACAGCAGGAGCAGCAGCTCCAGTCCCATTGCAGTCACTTTCTTTCCTCCAAGATGGGTCACTGTTAACATCTTTATTATCTTCTAAAAGACTATCAAGCAGATGCTTTTTGATTACTATGGCTCTTGAACATTATTGAATGGAAGCCTTACATGAAGAGTTTGAATTCAAAGATTGAGACTTTTTCCTTTCTACATTGCACCTTTAACAGAATGTTTAAAAGAGTTTTGTTTGTCATAGGAGATCAAGATCCGACTGGAAACCTGAAGCTATATTTAGCTGTTTAATGTTACTCTCGTGTATACAAAATCTATACCACTCTAGAATTAAATATTTCATTAACACTGTAAGGATTAGGAACGGAAAAACTTTATTGATAGTTTTTCAGTATTGCTTGAACTTTTAGTGTCCATTTTGCAGTTTAGAATTTCATAAAGTCACAGGGCTATTTTGGCCATCTCCAGCTCAAAATCTACTATATGCTGAAG
Source organism: Balearica regulorum gibbericeps (assembly GCF_011004875.1). NCBI lineage: Eukaryota > Metazoa > Chordata > Aves > Gruiformes > Gruidae > Balearica > Balearica regulorum. The sequence goes on from NC_046185.1 coordinate 72,229,297, forward strand.
TTTTATTTTCCTAAATGCAGTTTTTCTATTCAAGCTAAAAGTAATTGTATTGTTGTTATTTACATGATAGTTTTATGACCTTTTTTTACTGTGTTTGATCTGCTTTATATATATTGAAACATGTTATTTCCTGCAATTACAGAATGAATCCAGAGAGCATATTGTTGCCTTCAACATGTTAAATTACAGAGCATGCAAAAATCTGTGGAAATCTTGTGTAGAGCATCACACGTTTTTTCAGGCAAAGAAGTCGCTACCTCATGAAAAAAAGATATTGTCACATTATTGGACCCTGGGTTCTAGAAATCCAGCAAAGTAAGTATTGTGTGAAAGCATGCTTTGCTTTGTAACGGGAAAGGGAGGGTTTGTGGCAGTGATAGCTCAAGTTGGAGTGGCAGAGTTTGATTCTGCTCACAGCTGTGACCCAATCTGTATGCATGTCATTGGGCAAGTTATATATGTAGCTGTGGTTTCAGTTTCTGCAACGTTGTGTCGTTACAATAGAACTTTCCTTATAAATTTGTAAAAGGTAATTTGAATATAAGTATGTTTTACTGGTGGTGTTTCAACTTGCTGTTTCAATTCAAGGTACAAAAACAGTAGAAAGTAAAAATGTCACATAGCTAATGATCCATCCAATAAAAGAATTTACAGAACAGTGTTGTTTTGAACTGTTTACTCTTATTGTCATATACACAGTCTGCCTAATACGTTAGGGAAATTCCTGGAGTACGTGATACTAACCACTCATACTGACATCGAGATGAAAAAAAAAAATCCTATTCAGGTATTCAAGATATCACTTCTGTGACACTTCCAGTCTTTTATTTGCTTTGTTGGCTTCTGCTAGTCATGGAACTGGTAGCTTCATAGCAGTATCTAAGAGCTAACTCCCCACAAGTAATACTTCAGAGCCTGTCATCTCTCTGTTTGAAGTTGGGCTTGTTCCTTCCCATACGTACCAACTGGGCCCTAACTTCATTAAACTTCATCTGCCACTTTATTGTCTAATCACTTGACATTGTAATGTCCTTCTACATTTCTTCACAACTGATCTTTTTTTTTTTTTTGCCATCCTGTGTGATTATCTTCAGGAACCTTTGTTCAGTAGTGAATATGTTGAACAGAAGAGCCCCCAACGGATACCCCTCTAAGACTTCACTGCTGATCTTTTCTCACTATAAATCTAAAACATTTTTTCCTGTTCTCTCTTATGTCACAAGTGAACAAGTAATTCCTCCAAGGAAGGACCCTATTCCCTAGCTCCTTAGTTTCTTTACGGGTTTAAGGGACCTTGTCAAATGCCTTTTTGAAATCTTTAGTAAATTAAATCACTAGTTTAAAGTGGGTGGTTATACTCAAGTAGTTCTGCTGTTTCATCTTAGAGATTTTTACATTCTTTTGATAAGTATCAGTCCCAGTGATTTCTTTCATTATTTTGATTTGTTCTACTGTTTCATTTTGCATCATGTCGTGTGTTGTCAGTCTTGTCCATGTTTTGTCCCTGTCTCTCTCTAGCCCCCAAAAAAACTTTGTCATGAAACATATCAAAAGTCTTTCATATTAATAGTGAATGAAAAAGAAAGTCTTATGTCATTATCTTCTCTGGATGTGAGATTTTGGATGGTTCTTTGGTCCTTTGATCATCTGTAGTCTCTGTAGATTCTCTGGAAACCTGCTTGTTCTGATGATTTTTGGAGAAGTATTTTATTGTTTTCTTTTTGTGGGTGGTGTTTGTGGGTATTTTGCAATGTGTTCCCTTAACAATTTAACTTTACATCTAATTTGTCAGAATTTTTTTTCTATTTGGATAACCTTCAACTTTTGAATGATATCATCATACTTCAGATAGCTTCCCAAACTTTAGTGGCTGGCTGGCTTTTCATACTGTCATATATCTCTTAGATACTGCAGAAACTTATACCAAATGGACTAGGATTACTTGTAAATGAATTCAGTTAACCCCTGAGGGCTGTCCAACAATAAGAAGGCGGATAAAATGTTATGTTTTCTGCTGGAGTGGAATTCCATACCACCTGGTACTAGACCATAGCTGAAGCAAGTGAAAACAAGTAGTTGTACGGAAAGTAATCTGATTTTCTAACATCTTACAGATCCGTATTTTGAGAATTAGCTCCTCTATGGGGTCATATGAACTTGTTCTTGCAACAATGAACCTTTTGAGGAGGTGACTTTCTCAAAGCTTTAAGGATTGTCACGTCCTGAAGTCCTTATTTCTCTCAAATTTTCAAACAAATTCAAAATCCCAATGCTTGTGTATACACATGTACACATAGGCATTGCACAGCCCTTGTAATGTTAAGAAAGAAAACAGTCTGAGTTCCAAAGGGTGCCAGTTCAGTATCATTCCAATTTTTAGTAAATATCTGATTTTTGACAAATTTACTGTTACAATTACTTAATAGCCTGTAGCATGCAGAATAGTTGTCATTGAATTACAACTGAATTACTAAGAAAGACTTCAAGTAATTTCATGTTATCTCTGGTGAATTACTTATTTAGGCTCTTAAGGAATCTCTAGGGAAAATTGTTCATTGTGATATCTTCCATCAGCTTAATGATATCCTCTGTACTAATGCATTCTTTGGCCTTATTTATGCCAGCAACAACCATGAAATTTAGGATCTACATGAGGCAGAAATGACTCAGCAACATTTACTGTGAGAGACTGCTAAAGCATGTAAGAAGCAACAGAAATTTTGGAAGACTTTCGGTAGTTCCTATCAGCTTGGTCACTGTCAGCAAATTATTTTCTCAAAAGATTTAAGAAAAAGTGTGAACAAGTCACTTCAGAAGTCGTTTGTCGTACATTGAAAATTTTTACTTTCCCACTTGTTTGTGATTGTGGAATGTTGTAAGAGACAGCACGAGCTTCCATGTTCCTTGTCAGGGATGGCTCTGAGCTCATGTGGAAGCTACGCAACCAAAAAAGGGATTTTGCTTTCTCCCTTATGAAAGGGAGACAAATTTTGCATTGAGTAAAAAAAAAAAACAAACCCCCCACAACCCCCCCCCCCCCATCACCACCACCAAACACCCAAACCCAAAAAACACCAAAGAAAACCAAACAAAACCCACACACAAAACCCACACCAACCACACCATACAACCCTGGAGATTTTAAGATTGACTTGTCTTTGTTCATTAAACTTCTGTCAGCTTTGAAAGAGGTTACACTCAAGTTTTACCACCTTAAGTATCACAAGTTTTCCTCTGGAATTTGTAACTTTCTTGTACTATGTTCTTTTACACTCATCTGAGGCAGATATCCTAGCTCTTATTGCATCAGTTCAAATAACTGAACTCTTTCTACCCTTTAGTACAGTTTCTTGTTCACACATCTCTGTGCCCTTCTAGATTCTCTTAGCTTAAGGTGCTAGTGGAATGCCATTTAAAATAGGCTTCTGAGTTGTATAAATCACCTGTAAGCCTTATTCTAAGGGCAGACTGAATTACATCTCCCAGATTCTGAGAGGTAAATTCATTCAATGTTTCTGGACTGAATGCTGAATAACCTCTCCCAGGTGCATTCTCATTCCTTGCTGAAAAGCTAAAAATGTACGTATTTTTTCACAAAGGATAATCTCGGTAATAGATGGGAGTAAGGAACTGTCACCTCAAGATATTACAGCCCATTCCAGAAGGGCATTGGCAGCCTCTCAGTATGAGAGAAATATCCTTGTATTTGACATCTGAACAGCAGCTGCTTGGAGTTTAGGAGATTGTTTATGTTATGTACCTTAACAGAAATATCTAGAGAACATACTGTTAAAGTGATTCTGTGACCAGGGTTGGGGGTTTGGGATTAGGGCTCTGGTTTCCATCACATGAGTTATGTTGCACCTTGAAAGTCACCTGCATTGGAAAACACGTGAACAGGCACTTGTAAAAAAAGGAAGCTGATTAATGCAAAATATATGGAATTCTTCAAGATGCATTTTTTGTAATACATCCTCTTTTTCCACTCTCCCTCTCCACTCCATCCATATAAGGCTTCTTTGAAAGAACATTTTGTTTTTGTAGAAGACCAGAGTAGTTGGTGCCTTGTCATTGATACTCAGCAGACTTACAGAAATAAAATGGATAATACAGGCAAAAGCTTCTCCTGAGTTCATGGGCTGTGTGTTTACTAAGCTTAAAACTGTACATGGGTAACTGATTTTGACATAGATGCTTCATATTAAGTTTTCCCTCTTTTTTTTTTTTTTTTTTAACTGGGAGAAGCTTTAAAAGTACACATTTAGAAGATGAAAGACTTTAGAATCATGAACAAGATGATGTAAAATACTTCAGAATATTAAAATAGGTTTTGGTTGCTTTTTCTCTTTTACTTGTATAAACTAAAAGCAGTACAATGCAAAGCATACTTAAGGTTTGATATTAGCATGAGTAATATCCACAGCACAAACAACTTTTTTTTTATGCTATGTAAAATTGAGACATTTCAGCTCTATAGTAAATTCCTCACGTACTCTGCTATCCCAGGCACCCATTATGTACAGCTCAGGACTTAGTGGGCCAAAGGTGGGTTCTCTGTAACTCATAAAATGCTGCTTTCCATGAGGAGACATCCTAGGCCTGTAAATTTGAGGATGAGCAGCTTATCTCTCTGCTTGTCTTGTGGAATGCTGTGTAAGAAGATACATAAAAGTTAGTTTATCTCAATTTTGATTTGCTTTAAAGTTTACTTTATGCTGTATAATTCCACTAGTAAGATATTTTTATTGCTTTCCTAGCTGAGGTTCTGGTGCAAACTCTATCTTGACTTCTCACAAGCAGCAGTCCAAACTTGGAGATCCCCTTCGTGTGTCAACTCTTTCTGTAATGGTTTATTCCTATAAGAAACACATTACCCAAATGTGGCTTCCTTCTGGAAACAGAGAGTGGTCTGATGTAGCACTTATTTGCTGAGCCAGCAGGTAGATGGTTAAAGTGGTCCTGTGCTCAATGAAGCCATTTGTGAATTGTTACCCCTTTATGAGTTTTAACAGGGAACGTCTAGAGTCTTTTGCCTGTATTTGAACTGTGTTTTGTCAGGCACTTGGACCAGTGCCAATAGGACATACCGAATTTCCTGTTTTTCCCCTCCATCTTCTTGAACACAATTGGGTTAAAAATAACTTTCAGAAAAAGTTATTTTTACCCAGGTTTGTGATTAGCATTGTAGCAGGGATTAACAAACAGTTTGATTGCCACAGGTGAAGGACAGCAAATGACTCTCTGAGAATGCAAATGCATAAGTAAGAAGGAGTAAGCACAGGGGGCTCTTTAAAATACATGAATTATGCTTATGAAAGTCAATTTTATATTTTATTTCATTTAAGTTTTCTACACAAAATAATTCACGTACAGTTTTTTACTTTTTCTTCAGGTCTGTAAACAGCCAGTACTGCAGAAAAGTTATAGGTGGGATGGTTTGGAACCCATCTATGAGACGATCTTTATCTGTTGAGCATCTAGAGACCAAAAGCCTTCCTTCTCGATCACCTCCTGTTACCCCTAATTGGTAAATCCAGTTTCAGCTTTTCCCATACCTTCCAGCCTCCTACCTTTTCCAATTGTATGTACTCCAGCAGAATAATTATGTAGAGTGTGTGTGTATATTTAAACATTGTTATTCTGAGAGTATATATGATGACAGGAGAAGAGTGGGTGTCACCTCAACTTTAGCAAGGCTTTTGATACTGTCTGCCAAAATATTATACCCAAGTTAAGACATTATGTTATGGAAGGGTGGACAACAAGATGGTTTTAAAAATAAAGGGTTGGATGACTGTACTCACAGAGGAGTTGTTAATGGGTCATACTCTATCTGGAAGCCAGTAACAAGTGGAGTACTGCAGGGATCTGTCTTGGGACCTGTCCTGCTTAACATCTTTATGACCTGGAGGAGGCAATAGAGTGCTTGCTCATAAAGTTTGCAGATGACATAAAACTGGAGGGACGAGTTACTAAGCTTGGGGGCAGGACTGCTATCCAAAGGGACCTTGATAGTCTGGAGAAATGGACCAATAGGAACTGTATGAAATTCAGTGAAGACAAATGCAAAGTCCTGGGAAGGAGGAACCCAGTGCAACAGTACTGTCTGTGATGCAACTCTCTGGAAAAGGACCTGGTAATCTTTGTAGGCAGCAAGCTGTACACGAGCTATCTGGTGTCCCCTGGCAGCAAAGAAGTCCAACAGCAACGTGGTGATATTAACAGAAGCACAGATGGTAGATCAAGGGAAGTCATTATCGCCTTTTGCTCAGTGGTCATTATCTAGAATGCTGCAGCCACCTCTGTGTCCATTAAAACAAGAAGGACACTGACAAACTGGAGCAAGCTCAGAAAAGGCCACAAGCCACCAAAGTAGTCAGGAGGCTGGAGCACTTAGCCTATGAGCAGAGACTGAGACAACTGCACTTATTCAGCCTGGAGAAGAAAGGGTTTCCCAGATGCCTGACAACAGCCTGGCAGTACTTAGGAGGAGGATAACTAGAAGATGAGGCCAGGTTCTTCAGTGTTGCGTGGTGGGAGGATGAGGCAACAAGTATATGTTGAAACAAGAGAAGCTCTGTCTGGATGGAATGAAAAACTGCTTTGTCACAAGGACAGTTGAGTAGTGGTTGCTTAGAGAAGTTGTGCTGTCTCCATCCTTCAAGTTTTTTGAGATCTGACTGGATAAAGACTTAAGCAGCCTGCTCTGACCTCACTTGACTCTGCTTTGAGCAGGAGATTGTAGTATATGTCCTCCATAGGGCCCTTCCAACCTAAATTATCCTATGATTAAACTTTAACAGTACAGGTAGCATTTTGGGGGGGGGGGGGGAGGGGGAGGCAGAAACAAATCAGCTCAGTGTACTGAACCCAGCAGTGTATGATTGCCTAGTATACCTCACAAAGTGTTTAAAAATTGATTATTTGAAGTGAGACCTATAGGCCTGTCATGAAGACTTTGTTACATAGATTACAATAGGACAGAAATTTCACTTTGATAAAGTTTTATGAATTATTCTAATCTTCCAACGTATGTTTGTGTTCCTTATTTTTAAGGCGGAGTCCTAGACTACGTCATGAAATTCGTAAACCACGACACTCATCTGTAGATAACCTTACAAATGAGATTAGTTATATTACTGAAACAGAGGATGTTTTTTATACGTATAAGGGCTCTCCAACGTCAAAGGACAGTGATTCAGAGTTCTCTCAGAGCCGTAGTCCACAGAGGAGGTAAGGACTTCTGCAAACAATTCATTGCATATTTTGATTTTTTTTAAAAAAAAACCAACACAAACAAAAAAATCAACCAACTTTAGTGTAGAACAATCATCATCTCTTATAATACTAAAATGAGTTCAAGCAGTTTTATGATTGCATAAGCTTTATTTTGACCAATTGCTGAACTGTAAATGCCATGATACAAAGTGACAAGTTAAAAACAAACCAGCCCTTCATCCCTAAACAATTTTCAGTAGCTGAGTTCTCAGTAAGTTAGAGAAGCTATTAAGACATGCCTGTTCATATCTGTAATATCCTGTTTCCTAATAGCTTCTGCAACCCTTTCCTACCTGTTATAAACTCTTCCTTTTTTGAGGGGGAAGACTTAGTGAACTCTTCTAAGAGTTCACTTATGTTCCACACCATCAGCTCAGCATTGTCAGTTGAAAGAGTTGCTTCATTTGAGTAAACTCAAGAACATAATAACGCTAGCGATCATCCATCTTTTTCTTCCTCAGAGGAATTACAGATTGCTAGTCCAAAAGCAGTCTCTGCTTTTTGCCTTGAGGCATTTTTGCTGTATTCCTCGAGGACCAACTTTGTCCTCCCCTGCAGTGGTCTGACCACCGCTAGATTTGCTTCCAGGGCTTGAAGCACCTATTTCTGTGCACTGATTATTTACTCATATATTACATTTTATGTGTGGCTTCACTCTTATCTTAGAGGTATTTCTTAATGAGCGACTCCAGATTAACACAGTATTAACTTCAGAAATAATGTACAAAGTCATTGATTGTTCAGTCTCAAAAAGAAAACAGAGTTACTTTAAAACTTTCAGCTGGGGAGAATACTATGTGTTAAAATGCAGGTTCCTTTGTAATGTTACAGAAGGCAAACGGTTTCTAGTGATCCCTAGTAACTTTAAGGCAAAATGTATTTTGAGAAGCAGTGTATTAATGGAAGATGATAGAACTCGCCTACCTCTGTGATTAATCTGCAGCTACTAACTGTAGCTTTAAACTCTGGATGTAAGATGTCTTCTTCAAATTCTAATTTATTGTTGTTTATTATTATTTATGTATTGTTACTACATTATAGCAGAGAGGTTTCTATGAAAGAAGGGAAAAATTACCATGTTGTATGCATATTTGGAGTTTGTCACTGTGGTGTTTTAAACTGTTTTTCTATTTTTTTGGACTGGAAGTCAAATGAACCTTAGTATTAGTAGTGTCAGTAATAGCCATGCTAATATATAAAAGTGGTGCCTCTAGATGTTGTAAAGAGTCATAGGTAGGAAGCCATGTCTTTCCTGTGTTTTAGCATTTACAGATTGTACACTTTTAGAAGTATTTTCTGAGGAAAAATAATGAGGCAGACCATAAGAGGTGATAATGAGAATAGAAGCTGTAGATAGAAAACTAAGTTACCATGCTGTGTTCTGTGACAGGCGAATTGTGTCCTGCCAGTTAATACGTTGTTGGGTTTTTTCTTTTATTTTCCTTTTTGTTTTCTTCCTCTGCAGTTGTTTTCCTTTCCTTCCTGTTTCACCTTTCCTGTGCCTACTCCGAATACAGTGGGAAAGCCTCCTTTTATGCTGTTTCTCCGGCAGTGAAAATAGGATGTTCTAAATTGGAAACTAGCACATTCATTTATTTTCTGAGCACTAAATGACTGTGTTGTGTCTGAGTTAATATCACTCACTGTGGAGAAGATTACTGTTATTACCTCATATAAACCAAATTTTCTATACATCTTATCTGCAACACATTCTTGGTTTCTTAGATATGTTTATCATATTTGATACTCTGCAGACAACTGAAAAAATGCTTATGTAATCTGATGAATTTAAATTTGAAGTGTGTGTTTTGGAAGGAGAATGTAACATATGGAATGAATGATCCTTTGTTGTATTGACTGTTACTTTCATGAATTAAAATGGTCATTAATACTTTCCTTTTTAACAATTGAGGTAAAATATACAGTAACCATACAAATAATAAAAAAAAATATTTCTTCTCTGCAATGAAGTTTTCAACAGTTAGTTAGTCCACATTCTAGTTTCTCCTTCTTTAATATTCTTATAGTAGTCGTTACTTGCCTCACTCCCCTTATTGAAAGATGTAAAGTAAAATTAAGTATATATTTGTAGTCAAATCTTTCTTTCCCTGAATGCTCTATTGAAAGAGGGAATCTTAGGCATGAGCTAAATCTGTTTTATAAAAAAAAAGTTTAACTTGCATATCTTCAGTATTAAATATGGACAAACATTTGTCATGGACTCTTGCCACGCTTCAGGAATATTTAAATATTTAAATATTTAAATCACTTTGCAGTGTACTGATAAAGCCAACTTACCCATTTTTGCCATACTGGTCTTTAGTAGATTTGAATTGACATAACTGAAATATGTTATGGAAAAATATTGAAATGGTAAATCTGGTTTTCTTTTTCCTTAGAGGAGTAGTCCTTCTCATAGTCCTGCTAACATATGTTGTCTTCAGAGGGCTCTTTTTTTACTGCCTAGCCTGCCATCTGAGATTATCAAAAAAAGGTGTTAGTTAATGCTAATCATAATTAATTAATAACTCTGATATGAAAAAAAACCTGAACATTTTTTGAGAACTATTAGTAAACAACTGTAAGATGCTGATTTTCAATTGCTGAATTGTTATGTCTGGGACTTCGAATCGTAATTAAATCATGCAGCTGCTTGATTTTTGTAAACTAAATATGTTTGCACCAATTTCATTTACTATATCTGAAGGTCAAGACTGTGCAAGCTGCAGTTAGTACAGGGATATGTCTCTTCTCCATTTTTAAGGCTGCCATCAGCATTTCAGGGATGGGGAGATAGTTTTCACCTGCTTCACTTCAGCCCCTGGGTAATGTCTTAAGTCCTTTTTGTCAAAATGACAAGTGGTCCAAGATAGACCTACCTTCTAACTGATCTGTTGTGATATAGCGTTTTTTGAGACGAATATATAGGTAAAATGTGTGTAACAAGACTTACTGTGTACCTAATCCTATGAAGGCATGTTTGGAACCTTGGTGGGTATCAGAACTGTAGAAGCCACCACAGCTGGCAGAGTACATACACCTGCATTTATTTCCCTATACACTGTTTTTTACCTCCTGACAATACCAAGTATAATTATTTTCTTAATAATCAATTTTCTTCCTTGCTGTGTTTACTCACTTAAGGGAATCAATCAAGTTCTATTTTCTTTCTATAAAACAGTACACAATTTAGAAAACAAATTATGTGGAACAGCTCTTAGTTTAGAGAGCATAAAACATATCCGTTGTTAACATTTCTTCTTCCATTTCTTTAAATATGTTTTACTGTCTCACCATGTCAACACCTAGAACAATGTTGACTGTTAAATGCTTTTAAATAAGCGTACTCGAGATGAGGGCCAAGAATATTTTGTCATTTATTATATTGTTTCTCTGAAGAATACAGTGATTGTTTTAAAAATGTACTTTGTGTGAACATTTTACCTTCTAAGTGAAATTTATGAGGTATATCCTGCAGGCTGTGATTGGAAAAAAGAAAATTAGAAATAGAGCAAACTGCATGCGTAGGTGAACTACAGAAAACCGGGGCAAGCTTGTGAGTCTCATGTTGGTGTAGCTAGACTGCTTCTGCTACTCAAATTATCTCAGTACAATTTGAGGCTCAGACATAGTGAAAAGAAGCAATTTTTCTCTCAGATTAGTGTCTGCAGAAGAGATTGGAGCTGTCTATTACATATGTATTATAGACAAAAAATTGCTCTAATCCGAAATTAACATATGTTAAATAGAGCTTTATTTACAGGGTATGAATAGGTTTGCCTATCTAAACCAACCATCTAAATCACAGCTGCATACAAAGCCTGTCATCAAAGACAGTGCTGAAGAGGACTTCAAGAGGACTTTTGTTTAGCCCAGGGTTCCCAGTCTTTGTGAAGAAAGCTTCCCCTGTCAGTTCCTTCTCCTCCTTGTTGCCCTGCTGCTGTGCATCTCATCTGACTGCTGCTGCCACTGAAAAATTAAGACTAACACAGACATGGAGCTCAAACTGAGCTTTCCGAAGTCTCATAGGTGCTTTCTGTGTTATACCACACTTTTTGTTATCGCTGTGCCTCACCAGTTCAGAACAGGTAATCTAGTCTGTCTTCTATATGTTGTACTCACTCTGTCACCATATTTATCCCATGCCTACATGCATATGCACATACTACTACTATTATTTTATTTTTAAAATTATTTCAAGAATAATACTGAGATAAAACATACGAATTAGTAAGTGCACTTGCTTGATAACTGTTTCTAAGTTAAAATTGGCTTTTCCTAGTCTTGACTTCAGCTTCCCTGAAGATGTTTTTCTCAAGATATTTGCATTTTCTTCATCGAAGCACTGCTGCTACTGACTTACTACATATCTCATTTTAAGCAAGATAGAAAATTTCTCTCTCTTCTGTGAGGTTACTTATCTTCACAAGTCCCAAAACATTGAGGTATGCATTAGGAAAGAGTTATGAATCCGAAAGCTTCTGGTTTTCCTTTAAGATAGAATATAAATTAAATTATATTATGAGGCTTTATTATTTCTAAAGTTATCTCTGCTGAAAAGCTGCTTTAACGTGGGGTTTTCTTTCAAAGTTGTGTCATACCAACAGGCTGTCTTGCATCAACCCATCCTGACCCTCTGTTATCCTGCTAGATAGCCTGGATAGAGCTCTCCTGGAAGAGCTGCCTTTGAGAAAAATATTTGCCTTTCAGCATAACAGGTTGTCTTGGCTTCGGCTGGGGTAGAGTTAGTTTTCTTCCTAGTAGCTGGTATAGTGCTGTGCTTTGGATTTAGGATGAGAATAATGTCGATAACACACTGATGTTTTCGTTGTTGCTAAGCAATGCTTACACTACGTCAAGGACTTTTCAGCTCATACTGCCCTGCCAGCAAGGAGTCTGGGGGTACACAAGAAGCTGGGAGGGGACACAGCCAGGACAGCTGACCCCAACTGGCCAAAGGGGTATTCTATACCATATGACATCATGCTCAGTATATAAGCTAGGGGAAAAACTGGCCAAGGGCCGCTGCTCAGGGACAGTCTGGGCATTGGTTGGTTGGTGGTGAGCAATTGTTTTCATTTGCATCACTTGTCTTCCTTGGGTTTTATTTCTTTTATTTTTTAATATCCTTTTCATGACAATTTGTTGGGTTTCTTTTATTTTATTTTTATTATTAAACTGCTTTTGTCTCAACCTACAAGTTTCCTCACCTTTATTCTTCTGATTCTCTCCCTCACCCCACCATTGCAGGGAGTGAGCGAGCGAGCAGCTGTGTGGTACTCAGTTGCCAGCTGGGGTTAAGCCACGATACAGGCTTAAACCACAGCTAGTTATTTTTAAAGGCAGGCTTATGGTGCAGGGAATTCTTTTTGATTACAGTTTTCCTTTTTTTTTTTTTTAAGTATGGTACCTGAAGATTACCACTGTTGCAGTCTGTCTTGATAAAGGTACCACTACAGTTTCCAAATTTGGAGTGAGGAAAGCCTCACTGGTGTAGCAACACAAATCATCATGACTGATTTACCTTTCTGTGACACTAATGCTATTTGTATGCTACTGTGTCATTTGAGGGCAAAAGGCTACAGTGAAAATGAAGTAGTCATATTGAAGTATGTGACACTGTTTCAAGGTTGGGAAATTCCAAAATGTCTTTGATTTAAGCAGTAACCTTCCAATCTAAGTTGGCTTTAACTGGGGCAATAGGCTGATTACACTTTAGAATCTTGTACTCTGACATGCTTGATCTTGTATCGGATGTTATGTTTTTGCCTTGAAAGACTGTACTGTCTATCCCCAGTACAAGTTCTGGTTCTCAGTATTGATACCTTAAAAAAAAAAAAAAAATCAGTCTATGCTTATCATGCTCAGTAGTTCATGTGTAGGATTTTTCACTGATGAGCTGTTACAAGAACAGATAAAATACTGGAAAGAAATTAGCTTACCCTTTACCTTCAAGTAAGTAAGTGAAAACTGAAATGACTAAAATGAGTTTGCTTGTTTCCTTAAGTCCAAGTATTTGTTGCAAATTAAAAACCTGTAGATTTTAAATGTTTCAATAATACGCATTTTAAACACTTCGTGTATTTAAAATAACAAAATCTGAGCTTTGCCATGAAAACAAAGACATGTAACCAAGTAGTATTTAAAGAGCTTTGAACTTTTAATTTTCCCTTTTTGTTCCTTTCCTTTTCCTCAGGCATCTTCTGGTGCCTGAGGTGTGACACAGATGTTCACACTTCACAGTGAAATGCGAAATGAAAGGGAATGAATGAATGACAAGAAATGAAAACTGAAAATCATTCTGTTTAATGCTCTTAACCCCTGAGAACCCAGCTGCAGAAGGCTGCATGGTTTTCCACCAGTGACTATGAAATGGGAAGAGTATCCTCAACTCTTTTCCTCTTTGTGGATTTAAGGTTTTAATCCGGCTTTGTCGGAAGACCATGCGTGGTGGCCAGCACCCACACTTGCCCCCTAACTGAGTATTGTCTCATTAAAGTAAGCTGATGTTTCTTTCGGACAAGGTGGTGTTAGAGGCAAAGGGTTACTGAAACAAACTGGTTTCATTGCGGTTCAGGATGATCTTATTCATGTTACATGTGTGGGACCAATTTCTCCATTATATGAGACGCAGAGATTATTTTTGATCTTCTAAGTTCAGGTTTAATGGCTTATGCTTTTTAAAATGTTTTTCACACTATAGGTGGAATAGTTTGGAATGTTAATATAGCTGTTGCTTGCCCTCTTAATGCCTTTTTTCATATTTTTGAACACTTTTTTCTGAGAGGGAAGGGTACTTGTTTAGTAAGAATATATAAATTTAACTATGTATATAAGGTGTTATTTTAAGGGAAAAAATAACTGGATTATTGGCTTGGAAAAGTAGCCTGATAAAGCTGTGTGGAGGGTCTTGCTGCTTAAACTGTATTCAGTTTCTCTTGTTCAATCTGTAATTAAATAAACCAAAGATGTCTGTTTGGTTTGGAACAGCAGACTGCCTAGCAACAAGTGTTTTGGTAGTTTTTTAGAGTAGACTCAGTGGCCCAACAGAAAAGATTAGCTGTGAATTTTTCTGTTTAACCTGTATTTTCAAAAGATTATTGTAAAACACATTTCTAAGTGATGAGGTATAGTGTAAGTCAGTAAGAAAAACTTACTGATGGATGAGGCATTGCAGATCTTATATTTAAAGTCAAACATTAATTGGTGAGATAAATCTGGCTAGTTGCTCATAGATGTGAGCGTATGATGTATGAAGAGAACCAGAAGGCTGGGGGCATTGAGGAGGGGTCGGTCGCATTGTTGCCTTGCACTCCCAAAAGAGGGTTATCAAGACTACGGAGCCAACTCTTCTTGGAGGTGCACAGCAAAAACACGTCAGGTAGTGGACACAAGTTACAGCAAGGGAAATGCTCAAAAGACAGTAGGGAGAGAAAAAAAATCACACTGAGATTAGTTAAGCTCTTGTACAAATTGACAGAAAGGTGGAGGTGTCTCTATCTTTGGAGAACCTCAAAATGCAACCTGACAACCTGAACATCCTCATCTAACTTTGAAGTTGGCTGTTCTTTGAACAAGAGAGTGGTTTATGTGATCTCTCAAGATCCCTTCCAAACTAAATTACTTTGAGTTGTTTTAAATGTAACGTATTCCTGCATAAGCTTTTATCTTGAGTTAATCATGCTTGCAAAGCTATAAACCTCTTTAACTTATCTTCTAAAACTGTCTTTTGCTGGTGATGTAGATGGCATAATGTGTACAGTCCCAGAGTTGGAGGGGAAGGAAATGAAATGATGAACTAGTATACAAAAAGGAAATTCACTTGCACTATGCTATGAATTTCTGGAAGTGCATATACGCTCCTGGAGTAAGTGTGATGTATCGTCTGGTGAAGGTATTGCACTGAAAATAGATTTCCTGAACATGTGCTGCATTTGTTCAATTCTTTCAAGCTTGCCATTTTGATAGACAATAAACTGTAGCTGCATAGTGAGATTTGGTGACTGTACTATGGGAACACATCATTATTTTAACGAAAATATAATTCCTTCTGTGAACAAAATTTTTAAAGCACTACAATTGATGAAAGTACCCTTCAGATGTGTCCATACAAGTCCTAGTCACTACTTTTTTTGTAGAAAATTGAAAATAATTTAAAAAAATATTTTAAACTAAGTTATTTATCCATAAGATAAATATACAGATGTGTTCAATTCCTTGCTCTTAGAAAATGTGCTGAATTTTGCAAGAGTCTGTTGTCCTTGTTCATGTTCTTCAGTCTTTCTCAAGGAAGCTGTCCTTCTAATACTAGGCAATGGATCTCAGAACATTTCAATTAGTTTCAAATTAGGGTTTTAAGACTACTAATAGACTTTTATAAGTGTTACTGTGCTCTTTCACTCAAATATACATGAAAATAGTACATATGTATATATTGCTTACATGTAAAACTTTCTTTTTAAATATATATCCTTATTAAAATGTACTACACGCTCTTTGCCAGTTCAAAACCAATCATTTTACATGCAAAAAGAAAGTCTCAAAGTTGAATTGCAAATCTGTGATAAGGCACATTTTGCAGCAAGCCAAGCAGTTGCAGAGTATCAGAATACATGAAACTTTCATGGAAAGACAGTGAACTGAAATATGGTCAATAAAGGCAATGCAGAGTAGCTGAAAGTATCCTTTTATGTGTGATGGCAGCAGCTTACAAATGTGGATGTTTGAAATGTATAGAAAATCACTGAAAAACTTGTGTATACCATGAAGTCCTCAATTTTTTCTGTAATGGTACTCTTAAGTACGTAGCACAAAGAATCTACGTGGCCTTTTTACCCAGTTGTTCTGGTCACAGAAATGCTGAATATTCTGTATATAAATTTCTCTAAAAGGCAACAGAAAGGTCTTGCTGCAAATACCTTCCACTTAGTTGGCTTATGAGTAATTATCCCAGTTTTAATGGTGAGCTCTCAGAAAAGAGATGATAATGTCAGTGGTGGTACATTCAGTCTCCCTAGCCCTGCAGGTGTTACAGTAAAAGAAGCTTTAAGAGCTTTAAGAACTTGAAGAACCCCACAAGGGCAAAACCTACAGATGTTTCCTTCAGTTGTTTGTAAAGGGAGAGTTTTGCTACAGTGCTATTGTTTCAGTTGTCCCTTTTCTCTCGGGGTTTTACTCCGCTGTAGTTTATCATCCTCAGTTCTCAGAATAGCAGAATTCCCTGGTAGGGCACACCAGGTTGGGGAGGAGGAGGGGTCTTCCCTTAAGACCTTTCCTTTCTGTCCTCCTGACAGAAGAGGAGACTTAAACTTTTCCGAGCAAAGAGTTTTGTCATAAAAATCACCACCAAAAGAGCAATCCATAGGGAGTGAAAGATTGAAATGGCATCATTTTAGATAATTGTGGAGTAAGGAAGAGAAATTACCTGCAATTTTAAAGTGTTTGCTCGTTAGCTGCACCAATGGAAAGCTTAATGTCCTTGCAAGGAAGGGCACTTTTTCTCGATGACAAAGTTGAATGGCTGGTCTGGTGAGTGTTCTCCTTTATTGACTTAAAATATGGTCTGTGTTGCGTGTTGTGAAATGAGGAAGATAGGTTAGTAAAATGTGGAATACTGTACAGCCAGAAAGGATCATCTAGTTATTCATGTTTAAGGTATTTTATTGTATCGTTGAATAATTAAATCCTAGAAATACTATTTAACTGAATTGTGGAGCAAAATTTTGCAGCATGCTGAGCTACTAAAGGACTTTAGAAAGACACAGCTGCATTGTCCCTGATGAATTCTTTTAAGCATTGAATTTGGTCACTTTCTAGGTCAAATTTTTGGTCACCTTTTTCTAGTTTAAAAGATTACAGAGTGATTCAGTAACTATTTCAGAGCTGATATATTTGAATTAAAATGCAATAATTCAACTGATAAATCTTCAGGAAATATGACTAAGAATTTATGTCCCATCTTTAAGTCTCCAAATGTATTACTGAGATCATGAAAAATTTGCTGTATGTTTATACACTGTATATGAATAGAAGCACAAGTAGGGTTTTTTTCTGTCTCAAATGACCTCACTCTATTGGGAGGAGAGAGGGGAGATAATATATTAAAATGGGGACATTGCATCGGTTCGCATCACAATGCTGTGCGTATAAATTTTTGGTGAAGGCTTTTGAAAGGATTAACTTGTGGCAATGTGAATTCTACACAGAATTTGGTAATAGAGCTGTAACTCTGCTGTGCAAAACATAGAAGATATATGCAGTTTCATTGTTCTTTGCCTCACAAGGAAATCAATTAGCTTAAACGAAAATAAATTCAATGTTTCTTTATTTTTAGCATGACTTCCTAAGGAAATAAAGCTTATGTCATTGCTGCACTGCCTGTCTGCCTCCACTCCCACTTGAGAACGTCTGGACGATTGCAGTCAAATGTAGGAGTGGAGTTTTCAAAGATGTAAAGTTTTCTACAAGATTAGTGAAAAGCAGTGACTATGCAGGAAAAAAAAAACACAACAGCTGATCCTTTCGGACTGGTTACAGTACAAGTTGAATGGTTGTTTGTTCCATTTAGATGTGGGCTGGTCAGGCAGCAAGTAAGTGCCTGTTCCCAAAGGATCTGCTGTGCTGGCGCTTAGGGGGTAAAAATACAATGGGGATTGCAAACAAGGAGAACCGGAGGTACTTGTAAGAGAGTGGGAGTGAACATCAGTGGAATCACAAGGGGGGCATGATGGCAGTCAAGGAAGACAAAGTTTGGTGCTTAAAAAAAAACCAAAACAAAAAGTACGTACAACCCAAATCTCCACAAATTCTTAGGGAATTAGGCTTCATCATCTCTGCCTCTCAAGGAAGAAGTTGTTCATATTGTAGAATACATATAAGAACTTCACTAGACTGATACTGCTGCTATTTTTACTACAGTTTTGATGAAACATAGTACATAATTCTTAGTAGTGAAGTTGTTTTAGAGAACAATAATTGAAAATTTAACTGTATACTGTGAATTGCCTCCTATAACTTGACAATTCAACTATTCTACATCCAAACCAAACTCGTTTGTATTTTTCCAGCATTGATTGATATCACTCCAGGTTTTTTGGTCACTACTTAATTAAATTTGTAAAGCTATCTATCCTGTCTGTCTTAAACTTACTTTGCTTTGCAAGCACTTTTCTGCTAATCTTTACTTTCAAATTTATTTTAGTATCATACCTATTGTTTTAATTGATGTTAGATTGTTTAACTCACTGTTTCAGGTGATCTCTGATGAAGCTAATTTCCATGCCTTGGAAAATGCTGTATACTGCAAATTTTGATTTCTTTTCCATGCTAGATTGTCCTCAACTGTGTAACACTTCTGCTTTAGTTATGCTTTGTCATAAAGTTCTCTGTCAACATCTGTTCTGCTCTCATATTATGAGAATCGGTGTAAGGCACTTCATGCTTCAGAAGCCGCCTATGCTCATTTCTTGTTACCTATACATGAAGATTTTGCCAAGTTTGGCTTTTTACGAAATACAGTCAGTGATGTCTGTAGTCAGTGATCCACATCTAAAACTTTCTTAAATGACGTAGCATGTCTTGCTAATTAATTGCTTCTGTAAACTCCTACATAGTTCAAGTTGCAGTAGCAGATGTGTGTTGTCTGTAGTTGGGCTTGTGCCAAAAGTGGAAGTGAGTGGTTAGAGCTGTCCTGGGATTTTTGTTGTTTCATGAATTCCATAATTGTCTGATTCAGACTTTCAGCATAGGATTAAGTATTCTTTAATTTGCTGTGAGCACACCTTTTGGCTTTTATGCGGACTTTTAGTAGAATTTAATTCTTGCTTTTCTGAAGATTTAACTTATATTCGTTTACTGGGTTTTTTTGTTTTGTTTTTTAACAGGTCATCTGAACAGGAATCACCAAAGTGAGTTTTCTTTAAACTTTGTACTATAGAATCTCTAGCTTTAACATATATAATAAAATACATAACTTGAACTGATTTTTTCAAAGTAGCACTCTTGTGTGGTTAGAGGGCACAAATAAATGGATAAACCAATGAAAATTGTAAAGTTTTGGGGAAACAAAAATAAGGTTTTGGGTTAGAATGTGGGAAGTCTTATGTCCTTATACACCCCTAATCACTATTCACAAAAAAAATTGATTAAAAACTGTTGCAAAAAGTTTAATGATGCAAAAATCCACTCGTAATTTTATCTGATAACTCTTTATATAGTGCCAGAAGGCATTAACTGAATTTGTCATATTTTTCTGGTATTGTTAATTTTTTTTTTCTGCACTGAAAAATCATTATGATTTGTGATTTGAACTTGTAAGTGAAATGTGTGTTTTGTTTGGTTTTTAAATTATTATGTTCTGAAAAACTTATTGGGATTTATTTTCATATACAGTGTTCCTCCTTGGTTAACACTGGCCCCACAGGAATCATGAAATGTCCTGGAAGCTATCAGATAAAACCACAATTTTGACAGTATAATTGTTTTAAGTGTCATTATAGTTCACTGCTTCAAAGTATTTTGAAATTATTGAGAGTGCCAAGTGAATAGTATCTCCCAAATGCTGGAAAAACGTTTTCTGTAATAACTGAAAATTCCACAAATGTTGCGCAAAACACTTCATTCCCGCTGCCAAGTACACGTAGTATAACTGAAGGTCAGAAATACTATGGTAAGAAGAAGTTTGCTTGATGGCACCTTTCAGAATGTTTACATTTGTTGCAGCCAGATTTCCACAAGCCGAGAAAGAAGTGTTTGCATTATGAAGGTTTGCCGCAATGGAAGTCCTGTATGTTAAAAAGCCTAAGAAGCTACATTCCTCTATTGTGTAGTATTACTTCTTCATTGACAGCTAGCAGTGGCTACTGGAAATGCTTCAGAAAAGCTCACATATATAGTTAGACTACTACCAGGGCAGAGATGAATGTTTGAATCTACAAATTTCAGTGCCAGGATTTACTTGCATATACTTCCGCTACTTTAACCCTGTGAGAATTTGATGTTGCTTTTAGGGATAAACTGCAATAAACAACTAACAGCACGTGTACTTCCAAGGCTGAAATACACTTCATTGCAGTGCTGGGTTGTCAGTAGCAGCGCAGGGTGTTCTTGAAATACGTACTGCGGCTGAGCGTGGTGGTCTATCATGGAAGTGAAAGGTCTGTCTGCAGTGGGGTAATACAAGTAGCTAGGACTCTGGTTTTGCCATACACCATGCTCTGTGTTAGTTACAGAAAACTGCGTCTGAGCTCTACCTGAGCTTTCCCCAGGACAGAGATTTTCACAAACTGTTATGTGGTATTTATAAAGACGGAGCAGTTTTTATGGTATCTGTAAGTTGGGCCCAATTAAAGAAGGGTATCAGTAGTATTAGAGGTCTGCATTTCATCCTCTTCATAAGAGGGCATGTAGCTAAATGAATGTTTGAAAGGTCCTGGAGCACCACCAGGCAACATGGCCAATTATAAAATTTTGAGGTACTTAATTACTGACTTTTATTATCCTTGAATTTTAAGATTCTTGAATCACTAGGCCAGATCTGCACCCCAATTCAATTCTGGGTCATTCTACATGGTTATAAGTACCTTAATGACAGAATATATTAAGTGTAATGAAGCCTTTCATTGTCACTTCATTTCCTATTTCCCGTCCTGTTACTGTGATTTCCTGTAACTCTGCAACAGTGCCTTTCACCGCTAACATCCAAATATTTTGCTAAAAATGTTTTTGCTACTCTGGTTTTGTTTTGTCCATTCTTCTGGATGTCCACTGATCAAATTATAGGCTTAGATCATACTCCAATCCTGTTACCCTGCACCTCAAAAAATGGCATTAAATCTAAGTGTAAAGTTTGCTTGCTCTGGGCAGTACATTTGTGTGTTTTAATGTTTAATTTAAAAATCTGGATAACAATATCTTTGTACTATTTGTGTATCCTTTTTAAATGAAGGAATGTATTGGGAAACAGTCCAAGTTCTCTGACCCGTATCTCACCTAAAGCCTTGGCTCAGTCTCCCAACGGAGTTGGTAACACTTCTGGCTCTTACCCATTGGAAGGGGTGGATAAACAGTTCTTAGAAACATACGATAACGTTACGAAAAGTAGCTCAACGGAAGATTCCAGTCAGTACTACTGCGATAAGGTATGTTCAACTGCAGGCTTTTAAAGTCAAAACTAGTACTGAATGTAGCTTTGAACTGTAGATTAAGAAGGCACAAAAATTGTGGTTATATTTCGGGATAAGAGATTTTTATGCAGTAATAAGTATAAATCTTGTCTTACTACTGAAATTTATCCAAGATTGTGTAGACAGTATGACAGGCAAGCCTGCCAACTGTATTGATTTCCATAGTGTCCAGGCTTCCAGAAGCATCTGCAGGGGAAGTTCCTAGTGGAATGGGAATCCTTACATGATTAAATCTTACTTCCTCCAAGGGGAAAGATTGGATCATTCACGTTGCTACATGTCTTGATAGCAGGCACAACTCCGCTTTATCCCAGGCATCCCTTCTTCAGGATGGCTAAACATCACACTTCGAATTCTGCGCTGACTAGAGATCAGCTGCTCCCTGTTAACGTTATGGTAGAGGATCGTTCCTCTGTTTTCTCCAGCCTGTTCCAGAGGGGTGCTGAACAGCTTCCCAACCTGCCTGTCCAGCAGCTGCTTTTAGTCCTTCTGGCTCATGGATCTTTTGCAGAAGATACCAATGCACTCATTTACAGGAGAAAAATTGGGGAAAAAGTAGTCACTTCCTAGTCCTTAGAGTAGAATTGATTCAAATGTGTTGTGCCTGGTATTTTTTCCTTTTAAGTAACCTTTACTAAAGACAACACTTTGACAATTTTAATAGGAGCTATCAATTGAAAAAGCTAAGATGAGAGTAACAGTGCTAGGATAGAGCAAGCAGAGAACATATTTGCTGTTATTTATGTTGTTATTTTTATAATTTAAAAGTTTACAATTATATTCTGTAAACTTAGCTTCTTCCTATTTTAAATGTGGATTTAAGTAAGTATTCTTGTTCAGCACATGAAAATTTGGATGAAATGTTTTCTAATTTGCTGCTATTTTCTTCTAAAAATCAGAAAAGTTTTGGCTTGTTTTTTCTATATATTGTAGAATGACCTAATTGAGGGAGATTTACTTTTGGTGCGTATCACACCAGATGAAGATGGGAAGTTTGGATTTAATCTAAAGGTAAACCAGCAATCTTTTAGTTATTTTTAAATGCTTTATAGAGATACTATGAATTTATGATTATTTTTCATTTCTAGTGCAATGCATTGGAGAAAGCAGTGTATTCTACAGGAGTTTCTTATGGACCAAGAGGTTTTAATGCTAAACCAACATTTACAGAAATAAGCCTATACTAGTTCTGTGGGTTTTAGTTACATATGCTATGGGCATGGCACATTTCCAAATCAGACTGCCTGTTTGGCTGCTTAAATACGAGCTTGGAAGCCTAATTTAAGGCATCAACTTTTGGAAAATTGGACATCTGTATTATAAAACAAGTTAAATAGTTTGTGCTATCCAATTGAATATAGCCATTAAAAATCATATTGGAAAGGTGAAAATTAATTTATGAAGAAAATGGGAATTACTGTTGATAACTGACTATTGTAAATTTTGTACCTTCCCTCACTGTAATTCCATTTAAGCAGATACAGTACTGTAAAGTAACCGTAATATCAAAATCAAGGCAGAGTTTGATCTTTTCACCTTGGACATTTATTGGTGGGGCAGTGATGGAACATCATGTAAAGAGAATAATGGAGTACAGTTATCTGGCACTTTGATCCTACCTGAACCCTTGCAGGTTCGTCACAACATCGAAGAACATTGTCCACCTTGCAAGTTCAAGTGTTGAATTAGACTTGCTTGAAGGATAGACTTAGAATAAATGCTGCATTTGATCTGTTTATTGCCTGTTAAAATATATGACCAAGCAAAGACACTGGATCTAGTTTTCTGGAACTTGGTAGATCTAAGGACACCCCCCCATTTACTAATGGAAAGTCAGTCTTACCAACTCTGCCTATAATGACAGAGCATAAAGTTTATATAAAAACAAAAATAAGCAATTACTTGTTTTAAATGCTTCTTATGCTTAATGATGTATTTATGGTTGTTATTTACTTGACATTCCTCTAGGGTGGTGTAGATCAAAAAATGCCATTAGTGGTATCAAGAATAACGCCAGGATCACCTGTAAGTAAATTCTTAAGACTTTTAATCCATTCCGTTATTACTCTCTCCACCGTACACAGGAATTTGGACTCCCATAACCAGTATGAGATAGCAGCTGAGCTGTTCTCTTTAAAAATTGATTTCACCAGTGGTTTCTTGAACCAGTTAGTGAAAGTCAGGTTCTTCATGCTTAGTGAAGTAAAGTAGTTCTTTATGCATAAGAGAGTAGACCTGTGAAATTCCTTGACAAAGGATGCTATGCTTAAAATAATATTGTGGGTGGTCAGGAGAGGACAAATACTTGGGAGAAAAACCTGCTGACAGTTACTGAATAGACAAACCACAACAGGCTGAGGAAATCCTTAGGGCTAAAAATATTTTCAGGATGGGAGAGTACTTGGCAGGGGAGAGAGGGCACAGAATATGTTTGCTCTGTTCTTATTTTGCCATAGATTTTTGCTTATGGAAGTATTTATGGACTAGGTGGAACATTCATCAGAATCAGTACAGCCATTGAATTCTTATGTTGAATTGTGGAATAATAATAGAAATATAATATCTTGGTAACGTTTTTCTAAATAATTAGTATGTAAATTTGTGAGGACATACCTTATCTCAATTTTCTTTTTTCACTCACCTTCTTCCAAAGTGTATTTCCCAGCTCTCATTAAAAAACTTGATAGGAAATATTGCTGGCTGACTTCTAAAAGTCTGATGTACTCTGCATCTTGTAGACTCTTGAAATTTGATAAGTAGTCACAGGACTGATATCTAGATGTCATGATGTAAATCAAGCTAAAACAGATTGTTTGAGACATTGTTTTTGTCACATTTATGATTTGTGGCTTAACTTACGCAGTGCATAGCACTCCTTTGTTATTATTTGAATAAAAGAGTAGTAGGAAACTATCATTATAACTTAAATCCACAAAGTGAAAATCAAACAGTCCTTTAAACAGGACTTTAACAGTCCTTTCGTGGACCAGCTAGCAAACTTCTTAAGGGTGATTTGAGATACTGAAGTTAATGTAGGGCAAACAAGGCTCATTCAATCAGAGAATGAAAGATGCTTCTCCAGAGGCAGCGATTTCCTTTGGCAGATTGTCTTCTGGAAGGTACTGATCCTTTTTTTTTTTCTTTTTTTCTTTTTTTTCTCTTGCATTGGAAAAGGGCTGGACTTCTAACTTACACTCTTCATTTAAGTGTCTCCAGATAGTGGCACAGGCATAAATGCAAGTGACCAATTAGTTCTCTAGCCTAGTAGAGAGCAAGTCTCACCAAGTGAGCAAGTTATCAAGGGTCAGGGAATAAATTGGAAATGGTTACCCAATACAATATACTAAACAGCAGTGTATAGAAATCATGTCATCTTACAGCAAGAGGAAAAAAAACATACTTAGTTTTAGAGTATAGCAATATTAACAATGATTATATTGTTTTCCATAAACTAAATTTCACCTGTTCTTGACTGTTTAATGAAATGTAGTTGATATTTGAAAGTTCAAGCGAAGCAGTCTATGGGATACATTTGTATGTTATTTTAGCTCAGTGATGCCATTCCTTCATTGTATTTGCTACTCTTTTAACTTGCTCTAGATTTACTGGTTACCCTGTAAATTTTTCTCAGGGATGCTGTTTGTTAGTGTTATTTTCTAAGATTATTTCTCAGGTTTGTAGGTCAATTTTTCCCACTTTCCTGGAAAAAGATCTGTATTTTTTGTGGAGGAGGGGAAGCAAATCTAGTCACCAAAATAAGATAGTATTTTCTCTTTCATGTCCTAAGGTTCTTTTAAAAATCCCCCTCTAATACAACAGCAATCTAATATACTGGGAAGATGTATGACAGAGTAGCCAAAACTGTTGTGGGAGAGCGTTATATCTGAAGAACAGCTATTTATTGCAAGTTTGGTTTTGGTTTGGTTTTGTTTGGTTTTTTTTGTTTAAAGTCCTATACTGACTGTTTTCACAAACAGTATTAATGTCCTAAGGTGCTAAAGAAGTCATTGTGGTTTTATTTAATAGAGCTTTTCATTGAAATCTAGTATGCATGCTTCTTGGAGCAATAACAAGGTGATTAGCATAAAATGAAACATTGGGTGTGTCAAAAGGACAGGAAATCTTTGATATAATTAATTGTCTGGAAAAGCTCAGTATCTGAAAAATCTACAAATTATGCTTACATAGAAGGAATTAATTCTCCTTCAAGATATATTTTATATAGTCAGATGATTCAAGTAAGAGAGCTGAGGTATTAACATGTCGCATGATTAACAAGTTTCTCTGAGCAAAGGTATTAATCTCCTTCTGTAATAAAGAATAATAGCCAGCAACCAGCCAAAAAAAATCTAAATTACAGGCAAATGTAGGAGATCAGAAACCATTCCCTCCATGTTCTTGTTGACTTCTTGACTCTCCTACACTGACCTGATATGGTCTTTTATATCACTTGTCTTTTCAGATAATTATATTTCAGAGAGAGTATTTTATACCTCACTAATATTTAGAGTGATTAAATCAATCATTCATAGTTGTATTCTTCAGTCTTGCCTTTGCAAATTGTACAAAACATGGTAAGGGAGCTTTAGGGCAGTTGTGAATACCTAGTTAAGTCAGTGTTGAAGAGCACCATGGCTGTTCCTAATTCCCATTCTTCTCTATATTTGTCTTTTTTAATTAATCATTCTAAGTCTTCCCTATGCTTCATTATTTTCTTTCCTTATTTCTTTGGAAAAAGTTGGGGGGAACTATTCCTTTTTTTTTTTTTTTTAAGCAGTTTCTCTGCTTGGGTTTTTTTTCTTGTGCGTACATCTTTTTCCCCTCTCTTCTTCCTTTTCTCTTGTATCTGTTTTGTGGCACTCATGCATGTTTTAAGTTTTCTTTCCTTTTAGTTTATTCTCTGACACAAGTGGCTCCCAATTTATATTATTCTTCCTATACTTGCCTCTTTTTTTATTCTGCATTTTTCTTCATGTTGGTTCTATCATTATCACTTCTCCTTTCTATCTCTTCTGATTTTTTACTTGGTAGTATAGTAATCACTGATAAACTTACTTTAGGGAGCCATCAGTACAAGGCATGATCAGGATCGGGGCTAATGAGAACATCTTGTTCACATTTGGGGCATTGGTGGTGGTTTTTTGATAGGGCTAATAACATTGGATGACTAAAGTTCAGGGGAAACCTGTTGCTGGCATTAAAGAAATCTAGAGCACAAGTGTTATGAAGAGCAGCTCAGGGAACTGGGTTGTTAGTCTGGAGAAAAGGAGACTGAGGGGAGACCTTATCGCTCTCTACAACTACCTGAAGGAGGTTATAGCCAGGTGGGTGTTGGGCTCTTCTCCCAAGGAACAAGTGGTAGGATGAGAGGAAACGGCCTCAAGTTATGCCAGGGGAGGTTTAGATTGG
This sequence comes from Balearica regulorum gibbericeps, assembly GCF_011004875.1. Taxonomy (NCBI): domain Eukaryota; kingdom Metazoa; phylum Chordata; class Aves; order Gruiformes; family Gruidae; genus Balearica; species Balearica regulorum. The sequence goes on from NC_046185.1 coordinate 72,256,167, forward strand.
ATCTTAGGAAAAATTTCTTCACCGAAAGAGTTATCAATCATTGGAACAGGCTGCCCAGGGAAGTGGTGGTCTCACCATTCCTGGAGGTATTCACAAGGCGTGTAGATGTGGCACTTAGTGGTGGATTTGGCAGTGCTAGGTTAATAGTAGTATCATCATCGTATTCTGGGCATGGCTTGAATTGCTTTGCACTGGACTTAGAGCTAAGCATGCTAAGAAATGTGGCAGAAAAAAAGACAAACAAACCCTAGAGTTCAGCAGCTGGTCTAAATTGCTGTATCCAAGACAAGACATAATGTAAGTTTTCATTTGGGATGGGGAAAACCTTGTTTTAGTGTTCTCCCCTGCACAGAGCAAAGGAATTTGTCTCAAATGCAGGGTACATGAGCATCATAGGTTGAGTACTTACCTGCATCTTCTTGTTAAAACTTTCAGTAAATGAAGTGAGGAAGAACGTTCTCCATTTGTAGATATCGTCTGATATCCACCAAACAAGACTGATAAATAACAAAAATACGAAATGTGTATGGATTTCTTTAAATTTTAAAAAGTGCATGTTGGGGGAATATCATGTTACTTAAGTTATGTTTATTGAAATAATGTTTGGACTTCTCAATATTCACTGCATAAAAACTGAAGTGTGTCATCTTGTGTGCCCAAAACACTTCTTCCAGAAATTCGTTTGCAAGTGGCTATAACCAGTGGTTATTGAGGCTTGGAGTCTGAAATTTAGGTCTTTAAGAGCAATCTGGTGATGGCTATTTGATAAATATGAATTCTTTTTATAGCTGTCAATATGCTGTTTGAACTGTTTCTTATCTTCATTGAGAGGCTTTAAAGCAAGTAAGACAGCTTTAGACCTGAATGCTTTGATAGAACTTCTGGTACAGAAGATGAAACCTTGTCAGGAGAGCTCTGAAGACTTCGGTTACATAATAAACTTAATATCCTGATGTGTTCCTGCTTGTATGACTGGATGCAATGACATTAATACGTTTCTTTGGTCTTGAAACAGGCTGATAAATGCATTCCAAAACTGAATGAAGGTGATCAGATAGTATTAATTAATGGCCGAGATATCTCAGAGCACACACATGACCAGGTGGTCATGTTCATAAAAGCCAGCAGAGAATCTCACACGAGAGAGCTTGCACTTTTGGTCAGGAGGAAAGGTAAATGGGCTGATTTTATTCGTATTTAATGTTTGTGAGACTGTTGCTCTTATGCTTGGTGGTATACCCTCTTCTATTTATGTAAATATGTTTTCAGTGCACTGGGCATAGGTCTGCACTAAAAAGTAGATCTCCCTGCATTTTGAATTACAAGTACAACTAGTTTTAATGATAGGCTTTTACTACTGCAACAAAGACTCTATCAAGTTTGAATTTCTTCTTATTTTTAAACTCTAAAAATCTATAAGAACATATGGTTCCTTGCAAAAGCTCTTTTTGTAAATATAGCATAATTTCACAAATCACTAATTGCAGGTTTACAAATACCCATGGGCTGATCCCCAGCTCAGTTATACCATGAAACAAGTCAAATCAGCTGTTTTCTTTCTTTTTTTTTTACTTTTCTTTCTTTCCTTCTTTTCATTCTTATAATACACATTTGTGACAACAATGAGCTTGACCTGTGCTGGCTACTTGCTAAATTGCTGCCAGCAAACAGGAGACAGTCTCTGAAATATGCAGAGTCTTAAGCCTTTACATTTTAAATACAGGGAAGCTCAGTTTTGCTTGCTTAATATTTAAACACCCGCAGATCCCAGGAGCTTTCAGTTGATGTGAAACTTCTAGTTTATTATTTACTTTCCTTAAGAGCTATGGTAAGACCTTAACACACACGATTATGGAAGGGCTTTGCACAGAGTTTCTGATTACATTAAGACTTAAAAATCTGAAGGGATTATACATCACTGGGAAACAGGAAGGAATAAAACTGCCTAAACATTGTGCACCTCTGTAGCATTTACTTTATTTAAAATTTCTTAGTTTCTGAGAAGAGATCTGGGCTCTTGGTCTTGTTTCTCTGACCACAGTCCTGCTCCTATTATTGCAGGCCTTTCTGCTGGCTCTGTGCAATATTTAGTCTTCTCTTAACTTTTCTAGTATGCTTTCTACTTGCAGATAAGGGAAGTCTCAGCTCATAGCTAAAGATAACCTGTAGCCCCATGCCAGTCATTTGTATGGGCATGAGTATGAGCAGCTCCCCGTTTTCTGTAGTTTGGTGGGTATGAGCCGTTCTGATCACTGCAGAGAAAAACCACAGCTCGACACATTTGGTAATACAATAGTTTTCATACAGAGACAGAGCTGCTGTGTAGATTAATTAATGTTTGTCATGTTCCTCAGTGTGTTAGCAAGGAATGTCATAGACAGCTGACTAATAAAACATTTTTCTAGTTTATTAAAATAGCTTCTTCATTGTTAGCATAAGAAATTGCAAAAGATAATTCAATTGTTTCTCTAATGGCAGGGACGTACAATGTAAGTATGTTTCTGTTCATTTTGCTGCTGGAGGTCCAAACTTATATGAACTTATCTTATAGAGCTATTCCATTAATTACACTCTAAAATTTTTTAGGCAAAACTCATTTGGCTTTTACCATGGTGGATATTGTGATTCATTAGACTGTCCAGAAGTTCCTTCTGTAAGACAAGGTTGCAGCAAAAAACCTCTTCATGCTTGGAAGTCAGGTTCTTTGCTTTCATAGTTAGGCACCTTAAGAAGTTTCATCTTCCTAAAGGTCACAAGGGCATTTCACTCTTAGTAGTATAGTAGTACTATATATAGTACTAAATATAGTACTTAGTAGTACTATAGCACATAAAGAAATGCAGTTAAATGTGTTGCTGTTATTTGCTTTCCTGAGACCTTGTCTTTGCAGACTTTGTTGTTCTTGCAGGCTGGTAGACTCTAATATGTGTTGCAAACACAGTAATGCTGTATGTAACGGATTTTAATTTTCAATACGTCTTTCAGTAGTTAAACAGTTTGTGGAGCCTAAATCAGAAGATGAAGCTGATTCCCACAATCTCCCAGAATCAATTATTCCTATCTGTTCCGAATATGGTGGTGATACACTGGAGGAGTCTATGGAACAGCTAAGGAAGGGGCTGGAAAGTGGGACAGTCCTTATTCAGTTTGAGGTAGGTAATACTCAACTCTCAAATGCCATTAATACAGATCAATAGCTATGACCACCAAGTAACGTAAATTAATTGGAAATCTCATTGCTCCCATTCAGTCTTATCTCAAGAGAGCAAGAATGTGACTTGCCCATCAGTTTCACCCTTCACTACTTAAGATAGGGAAGAGTTATCAGTCTTGCATAAAACATCATCTGCTGAGAAAAATGTGTTTTAGTTAACATGTTTCTAGCTCAAGTACCCAAAGCTTACTAAATTAATTTATTTTCCTAATACTTTTATTGAGTAAAATAGTGGGGTTTTGACAGAGTTCAGTCTTGTATTTTGTTTCTTTTTCCATGCCACTCAGTGACATTTCTAAAATATCTTTTATACCTTAACTTAGGTTTTCAAGTTTTCATGGTTTGCCTTCTTTCATGGAATAACAGGACCACTTGACTATTCCTGATCATCTTCTCTTAGAGGCTGATATGAAAGTGTAGGAATAATTTCCTACACTTAATTTCCATTTGCAGGATATTTGTAATGTCCAGTTCTGTGATGTTTCTCCCTGGCAATCTAAAACACTGAAAGTTACTCCTTGGGCAAATGACTTCGTAGGTGAGATTCCCCTGCATATAGGACGAGACTTGGAAGAACTGCTATACAGATTAATGAATTAATGCTTGTCATGTTCTTCAATGTGTTAGCAAGGAATGTCATAGAAAACTGACTAATAAAATGTTTTAGGTTTATTAAATTAGTTCCTTCAGTGTTAGCATAAGAAATTCCAAAAGATAATTCAGCTGCCTCTCGAATGGCAAGGGAGTACAGCATAAGTATGTTTGTGCTTGTTTTGCTGTCAGGGATCCAAACATTTATAGTAACTTTGGAGAAACCCTGGTGGTTATGATACATAAATTTCACATTGTTGATTTCTGGAGTAACCCTTTCTGACACTGAAAACTTGTAGAACAGCAATACCATTTTCCCCATTTTTATATTTTTCCTTCACTATTTTTTCAAATGCCATAAGATTCAGTGTTGGTGGCTAAAGTGTTGTGGTATTGCTTATTGGATGACCACTCTTTTTATGAGGTTCACTTTGTTTCCAAGATTTCTGAGAGTTAAGATTCCCCTTTTTTCAAGGAATTGTAGACTGTGGTTCATAGTTCCTTTCCAAAATCCTCAGCGCTGGTTGCAATGCAGCAGTAGTAATGAGTGTGTTGGCTATTGAAACAGTAACTCAAAAGATATGAACTAGCCTTTCAGTGCTTTGTTAATTGTCAAAGTTGTAGACTGAAGTTGTGCACAAAGTTCATGCAATAATCTTCGTAGGATATTTGATCCTTTATGACTTTTCCTGACAGCATTTATAAAAGGATGTTACTGATGTGTCAAAAAAAGCTAAAACCTTTTTGAAATCTAATAAACTAGGGGACAGGTGAGTGGCCTTCTTTCTTTGAGTTCATTCTTTAGTGACCTTCAAAAGCAAAGATAATTGCAGCATTACCTCATCAGCTTTGGTGGCTCTCAACTCTCCATTCACATGAGTAAAATAGTAAATAATTAGCCAGTAGACTATGAATAATCAAGTGTTTCCAGAATACCTTCCTCCACTTTAGCAGAATTTAAGTCTGTCAATAGCAAATGACTTTTGGCCAGGCAACAATAATGAAGCTTCAGAATTGTTACTGAAGTTTAAATTATTCTTCCTTGTCTCCCTAAAAAAACAGAAATCGCAACTTGGCTCTAGTAAAATGGAACTTGAGTTATAACTGATAGAAGCTGTTTGGTTACATGTATTATCAAGTTCTCTTCTCATATGGCTTGTTCATGCTGTTCAAGTTGAAAAACATGGTGAGCTGTGATACTGAGTCTTAGGATTCAGTAAATCTCACAGAAGAACAAACTTTTTTGTGTATTATTCCTTTTCTCTCAACCCAAGTAGGGGAATTTTAGCCTCCTATTTGTTTCATTCCATTTTATGTGTGGAACCACATTCTAAACCTTCATTAAACATGTAAGATATAATAAGCTCTTTGGTAAGTGTTCTATGAAGTATTTAGACTGTGGCACAGCCAGGTTAATAACTCAATTGTAAGTTGCTTTCATGTATATTAAATACAGAAAAACTGTAGTTGTATAATTGCATTTTTTTATTTTGTTGTTGTTTTCCCCCCTCTGTACCTTTTGTTGTCTTTATACAATGCACTTAATGCATTTTGACCTCAAAATCTATTTTTAGTTATACACTTCTATGCCTTACATTTACTCCAGATAAAGTTTGCAAGATAGGGGTTGGCCCAAAAGAAGGAGAGTCACGTATTAAGAGATTGTGATACATTGAAGCTTTGTTTTTTCAGGTACTTGCAGATTGGATGTGCTGGTTTAGACCAGAGAATAGAAGTTTGCTTGAATTCTTTGGGTTACAGTTGATTCCAGAAACTATCAGTCTGCACTGTTTGTTTTTTTTCTTCTGATGTCTTTTATTGCTTGTTTCTTCCACCCTCAGTTCTGTTTTCCTTCTGGCGCATAGTTTTATAAGAAAAAGGCAACCTTGCAGGGAAACACACTTCCTCTTTTTTTTTTTTTTTTTAAGTTCTTCCAGAGATGATGATGGGCTAGTGATATCAGAAATTCTTGTAATGGTAAAAAGTACAAAAATCTCTCAGGTGAATTTTGCAGATGATTAGGAAAAAGATTAAAGAACATAACTTATGATTTTTTTTTCAGTCTACGTATTTTCCTGTTAGTCTATTTAGTGTGTGTATAGCATAATCACATCCCTCAAAATTCTACCATTTTTCATTCTGTCTTGCAGCAACTTTATAGAAAGAAACCAGGATTGGCTGTTACATGTGCAAAGGTACCTCAGAATATGGACAAGAATAGATACAAAGATGTTCTACCTTGTGAGTATTAAGTACAGACTTTCTGCCTATTTTGCTTTATCCTCTAAATGATATAAAACTGTTGTATTGAACTTCATGATTAAAGATGTCATTATATAATCAAAGTTATATAATTGTTCATTTTCTTTTAGAAAAGGTAATCTATTTTGGTTTGTATTCTGTTGTTTGTGTGTCTGCAATTCTTCAGGTTTTTTACTTAATAGAAAGAAAGTGTGCCCCTTAATTGCTAATTTGATTCCCTCTTTGGGTTTTTTTTGTGTGCAGATGATGCCACAAGGATAATACTGCAAGGAGATGAAGATTACATTAATGCAAATTACGTGAATGTAAGTCATAGAGAGACCTGCATTTGTTCACTTTCTGTATTACAATAGCAGACTAAATTTAGCCTTTTTAAGGAATAACGGTTTTTCATTTTATACTTTGGGGATTTGTAAATGTAAAAGATGTAAAGACTCATAATGTAAAAGTTTCTTTTGTGAAATGAAATGTGCAGGGTCTTTAACCAGTAAAAATTATTTTACCTTTCCACATACTGTGAATGCTGAGGTTATCTCCTATAGTGTAAAACTAATCCTTTTTACTCTAGAATGGCTTATGACCTACCACCTATGCTATGAAGGGTCCAGAAGATAAACCAGAGCCCTGATTGCCCTAGTCATGTGTGTAGACTGGGAAACAGGGAAAAGAGGGGAAAATATGTGTTTGTGTCAGATGCTTATGTTAAACACCTAAATCACAGAATCAGCTATTAATTTATTGTGTCTAGTATCAGGCAATAAACAGCTTTTGTATACCATACCATTATTGCTCATTAAATATTAAAGAAAATCTGGAAAGCTTTGTAGTTTCAAGTTTTCAAACACGTTTTCACTATTAGTCATCTCTTCCTAGTTCAGCATGATGGACTATAGTATCTATAGTATACATCTGGTTTAATTTAAATATACAAAGATTTTTCACATAACAAATTATGATCGTGATTGTCTTATTGCTCAGCTTGCCACCTTAATCTTCCTTCAAAACTTCCTCTGTTTGAATGAAATGCTAAATTAAAGAAAAACAGTACTTGAGTAGTGAAAGCAAACTTTACGTAGGGTTTTTCTTTCTCTTTATAGATGGAAATTCCTTCTGCGGGCATTGTGAACAGGTACATTGCTACTCAGGGGCCTCTTCCACACACATGTGCACACTTCTGGCAAGTAGTCTGGGATCACAAGTTGTCACTGATCATCATGTTAACAACTCTCACTGAACGAGGACGAGTAAGTGTTCAGGTTCTTTGTATGCTGAAGAAATGTACTATGCCTTTAAACTTTATTTCTATTGTTTAACTCTAAAATAGGCCATTACATGCTGTCCTTTTTCCCCCCTGAGAACCAGGCTCCATGTTGTAGTTGGTCTCCTAACAGTTCAGCAGATGTCTGGAAGTGTTGAGCAGGTTGAGCAAAACCTGCAGTCTGGCTTCAAACAAGAGTCTGCCATTGTAGTACTTACTAGTTTTAGCATGCTGGCAGTTAGAATTTAACCTGCTTATTTTTATTTGTTGCAGATTCTTTCCTAGAATTGCTCTGATAAGTCTTTTAATTCTGTTTAAATAAATTCTAGCACTCCATTAGTTTCAGAATAATACAGTGAAAATTAAGGCAGTATCTGGTGTATTCTGTTGTACTCTGATTTAATGTATCCTTTGTAGTTCTAAAGATGAAGTTTTTAGATGGTTAATGTACATACAGGGATTGGATTTGAAGTTTTAGAAGCTGAAAACTGAACAGTTTTGGGTTTTTTTTAAGAAGTGGAGGAGATGGTGACTTCTGTATGCCTTCACTGTAGCCTTTATCTATATTTCCTACATTATCAAATTTATCTGGCATCCCAATCAAAACCCAAGTTTTTGGAAAGCAAGAGAGAGTGAGGTCATAAACAGCATAATGATTAGAGACCTAAGTAGGGACAGTTAAGTGACAATGTAATTCCTCATTGAAATGTATGAAAAGTGTGAAAGCTGAAAAGCAGCAGATTTTAACTGTGGTCAGGTTATGTAGCTATTCATGGAGATGGACATTATTGAACGTCATCTGGCACAGGAATGCTTCCTTCATCTTTCGACTGTATTGCAGACAAAACAGATTGTATTGAGGAGAAACACAAATTAATACTGGTCTGTACTTTGCCCAGTGAGTTGGAATCTTCAAGGTAATTTGTTGCTAACTTCTAACCATCTTGCTGGCACATTTATACACCACACACTTTTTATGAGTTTTGTTTATTTCAGAGATGTTTTACATTTGCCCAGTTTGTGGGTGAATTTTCAAAGATAAAAAAAGATGTACGTTCTTGCCAGAGCATCCCAATTGCCATACTTTTTCCCAAACCCTGGAGGTTTTACATTCTAGACTATCTCTTTTCAATGGCATTAAGATTTGCATTGTAGGATAAAAACCATCTTTTTCCCCCAACAGTAATGTTTGTTTTTTAGAAATGGATGCATTATTTTGGCTTAAATTTAAAGGCGAAAGTATTTTTGATAGACTACTACAGTAAAAGTTTCAGGCATAAAGGGTAAAATTTGGATTTCAAGCCATTGAAAATTGAGCCATAAAAAAGGTAGGATTATGAAATTTTAGCATTACAAAATTTCCAGCTCTTGCCACACTTTAAAAAAGAAGTTACGAACAAAAAAAGTTATAGGTGGCACAAGCAATGTTGATAAGTTGATAGAGAATTCAAATTAACCAAAGCTGAAATATAAATGTGTTGGGAATATCAATTTGTTGGGTTTCTTTTGGAGCCAGTAACTGTTTTTATTAAAATGTATAGGCAGTGAAGAGGACAATTATAGCTCAGCTGTTTTGGTCACACACAACTGAATAAATTTTTCAGTACAATGTCTGAGGAGTTATGTCAAGATATTTTTTTTTTATGACTCCCTGTGACTCAGCTGGACTTTTTCTTTAGTATGCCTTTTCCATAAGTCCAGTGGACTCATACTTGGAAACTGTTTGGTTTATATTTGTTACATGATGGCAATTAATTGTAAGACTGGAGTTGGAAGTGGAAGTGGAAGATGAGAATATTTAATTACTGGGATGAAATGTTGGAACTTTTATGTTGATAGGCAAACTTGAGCAGTCTTCAGTGGACAAGGATTTCACTGAACTAGTATCTCACTGAAATACTTCAGTCTATTCCACAATAGATTTTCAGCCTTTGATTAGTTGGGAAATGAGGTGGCAAACCTTCTGTGATCAGCGCTGCTCTAAGCTTACCTTTTAAAATGAGGAATAGATATTGGCATTAGGAATGTTTCTACAAAAGTTGCATGTATACTGACTAGCTGTGCCTATCTATCTGCCTTTAGAAAGTGAACCAGAAAAAGGAAGTTTACCTGAATTTTCGTTATAAATTACTACAAATTTTATAGATAATTTAGCCTATGTTGTCACATTATTTTCCAATTTGAATGTAAACACCTCACCAAGAAACCAGAATAGATTTTATACCATTCCTTGAATTCCCTGAGCCATAGCATAGGGAGGGTAGGCTGGAAACAGAAGTGCTTGTATACAGTCTTGACATGTTCTTAATTTTTCTTTACAGACCAAATGTCATCAGTATTGGCCTGATCCACCAGAGGTAATGGAATATGGCAGCTTTCGTGTCAGATGCCACTCTGAAGATTGTACGATTGCTTATGTTGTTAGAGAAATGGTGATTACAAATGTTCAGGTAAATGCCCGTTATCTTCAATTATCCCCAAGCAAGCTGAATGAATTCATGTGTGGATAAGTAGATCTAGACTCTGAGCACCTATATCTCTGTGAATATACACATTTGTGTGTGTATATATATACCTACATGCATGCACACAATTTTTTATAAAAAGAATATGTATATATTGTATGAATCAACATAGTATGATTATTTCTTTAGAGCCTCTTCAAAAACATACTTTTTGAAGTTCTATAATACATTCATACATTATGCTGTACAGGTACTGTAATAAGCTTCATAAAGGACTTTAGTGCCTTTCTGTGAACAGTTTTACAATCACTGACTCGTCACAAGTATTTCGATGTTCAATGAGAGTTTTTTCTAAGTAACTGTGCTTTTTCAAGGATGAAATATGGGTCACTTGGTTAATGGCGTATGCAGCTAGAATAGCTAACAAAGAAGCGAAGTGTAATAATGTTGTTTTCAGAGAAGATGCAGACGCTCACCGGTTCCTTTTCATTGTCTTTAGTCAGATTTAAACAAAAGAAAAAAATCCTTATATATCTCAATTGAAATGTGCTCAATCTATGTAAGGTACTTATATTCCATAGCTGTTAATACTTTATGCTAGTGGAAGGAAAAGAGAAAGAAAAGGAAGGAAAAGGTAAAGCAAAGAGAAAGTTAAATACATGGAATACTTCTTGCATATCAGCTTGTGTTGTAAAATCTATGTTCAGATCACATCTAGACTTCCCACAACCAGAATATAGGGGATAAAGTTTGGCTTTTGTTTGTACGTTGTCCTACATTTCTTACGTATTTCCCTTGTCATCTCTTTTCCAAAATTCTGTGGACAGAAATATTTTCTAAAAAGATGAGGGGTTGGTGCTATCGTAAGATATGTGTGTAAGAAATCACTGTGTACTGACCAAATGCTAATATACAGTTCCAATACTAGTCAATCTTTTAAACTTCTGTATAGTTTTTACTGTTACTAGAATTTATAGTAGTAAGAAAAAGGAAGAATCTGTTTTAAAATGTAACATTTCATTTATGTTCTTGCAGCAAGATGATCAATCCTTTAGTCTCAGAAATTTGTAAGTGAATCTGTCACTTGGCAGTGCATCCAAATTTGGTTTAATGTGATTAAGATTTCCTTTGTAGTCATAAACATGTGAGATGCCAGTGCGTAAAGGTCTTTCAGTTAAGATGGTTTACAGTGTTTTGTTTCAGTTTCTAGCTGTGAGAAACCATCCAGCCAGGGAGCAGCATGATTTTTGGTTCTGTTTTTCAGCCAATTAATCTGTAAGCAATAAATTTGAATGTCAGCACAGAAGAAATTAACCTTATTAAAGCAGTGCTGCAGAGTATATGTAGACAAACTTTTAGTCCCTGTCACTCAAATTAGTTGATTGCCAATTACCTTTGGTTAGCTAATGCTTCATGTAAATGTTAGTTTACTCTTTTCAAATACTTCTTTTTCATGGTTAGTATTTATCAAACTGATACATAATTTTGAGTAAATTCACCGATTACTGTGTTCACTATGTGTTTTCACTGCAGGTGTCTCTTCACTAGCATGTGATAAGTCAAAATGCTAATGAGAATGGGGCAGTCATTTTATTTTTTTTAAAGTTAATTCTTCCTGAGATAAAGGTTGTGTGAGAATATAGTGTACCTTTGTAGACACGTTAACGGATGTGAGTTACAAGGATCTTCAACCGTGTAAATTGTTTCCTGATAGCTCTCACTTGAGAACATCCTTCCTAGTGCAAAGGCACGTGCTTGCATAGATTTTTTTTCTGGGTTAGAAAAAGCATGCTAAAGCTAGTCCTAGCTGGTGGATGTGTTTGTGTTGTGGTGAGGGGAAGATTGTTTTGAGGGGCTTTTTTGTTTGGTTGTTTTCTTTCACTAAAGGCAAGTTTATTTGTAGATTTAAATAAAGTGGCTACACTCAAAAAAACACTCAACATTGGGCTGTCCCATACAGTAAAAATATGACCCTAATAATTGATAGCTCTGTGTGCATTTGGCATTTCAGATGGAAATAAAAACCTTTTTAGCTTGTTAAAACGTAGCAAAAGAACTCTCCGAAACACTGAAGTATCTCCTAGTTTTACACATCATTTTAGCTGCTTTCCTAAAGCCATCCAAATGTATTCTTTCAGAGGTATCTTGTGTTTGAGTAGACTTTGCAAAGTTTTATATGTACTACCCCTCACAGATATTGTTGTTCTATTCTTTGAAGAATACAGAAAAAATAATCTGAATTCAAACCAAGGTTTTATTATTCCCTGAACTAATGTGACCATCATTGGACTGGTCTTTATGAAGACAAGTAGCTTTTAATAGTAAGATGGATAAAGCGGTGAAACTCACAAGAGACTTCATTTCTGTTGGAAAGGCATATTTGTGAAAGAGTTGCCTGTGAATTAAGTTGCACAGATTCCAAATCTGCCTTTAGGGGAAAAGAGCTCAAAAGAGAAGTTTATGAAATTATGCTCTTGGCCTTTTGTTCACATATGTTCAGAAGACTTGAGGAACAAGAAACTTTTTAGGATTTTTCTGACGCAGTTTAACTCGGTGCTGTTTTGCCTGTAATTGAAGATCAGCAAATGACTGCAAATGTGAAATATTTGTAACCTTTCTAAGCCTTGTGAAATGAAATAAAGATTAATTTCCTGCCTTTTCAAGGCCAAGATTGAAAGCTATCCTGTAGCAAAATGAAAGAAAAACAAATAAAGCACAAAGTTTGGGGGTTTTGAAGTTGGGGGTTTTTATTATTTTTTTAAAAAGCTTCAGAACACTTTGGTGACCAGAACAAACAGGCCAAAGGAAAGAAATGGTGTAGAGTGAGTGCAAAATTCATCACATAGTGCACTATTTTGTAAGACGTGATAAATATTTCTTTTTAATCATTGGAAAAATAGCATGGGAAGCCTGAAGCAAACTTTCATTCAGTTTCCTTTAAGATAATTGCCTTGTAACATATCATTGCATGTTAAATCTCTCCAATTTTATTCAGTTATGTTATGAACCTTTTTAAATATTTTTATATTTCACCTGCATATTATTCACATAACTTCAAAGAATAGTAATTTTGCAAGTTTTAATCTGGCACATCTTATGTTAGTTGTTGCCACAACTTGTTAGCTGTTTCCAAATCTTGTTAGCTGTTTCCAAAGTGCCCTGTCATTCTCCCACCTGATTTGTTCTATTAACTAAACTAAATCATTCAAACAAAAAGAAAAAAAAAAAATCAAGATGTTTAAAAATGGATTGAATTTCATCCTTTAAAGACAAGTTATACAATTGCTATAATGAATGAGGACTGAGCACCAGGAGAGAGCACTTACCCCCTATAAACAACCCAGGTCAAGGTAATTAAGAGAATTCCTTGTGTCATAATGTGGACTGTTTAGCATGATTGTGCAGACAGTGACAATGCAAATAGAGGGATTTGTGGAGATAAGGTTATGTTAAATTAAAAAGCTATCACTTTCCATGGACATCACACTGATGGAAGGGATGGTTTGAAGAAAAAGAAAATAAATTGATACAGCAATTCAAACAAATTGAAGATTAACCTTAAATTCATTTTGCTAAGGAAGGATATTGCTGTTTGCTGAAGGGAGGAGGTAAAATTGGGAGATGAAGAATGACTGGTATCTTTCTGTTTATGAATGACCAGCATATAAACCTTTTAGTGACTGTGTTAAATTGATATTGGAAAATAAGGAGGTGACTGGTGACAGCCAACACGGCTTCACCAAGGGCAAATCGTGCCTGACAAATTTGGTGGCCTTCTATGATGGGGTTACAGCGTTGGTGGATAAGGGAAGGGCAACTGATGTCATCTACCTGGACTTGCGCAAGGCATTTGACACTGTCCCGCATGACATCCTTGTCTCTAAATTGGAGAGACATGGATTCAATGGATGGACCACTCGGTGGATAAGGAATTGGCTAGATGGTCACACTCAAAGAGTTGTGGTCAATGGCTCAATGTCCAAGTGGAGAACGGTGATGAGTGCCATCCTTCAGGGGTCGGTACTGGGACCAGCACTGTTCAACATCTTTGTCAGCGACATGGACAATGGGATCGAGCGCACCCTCAGCAAGTTTGCTGATAACACCAAGCTGTGTGGTGTGGTTGACACGCTGGAGGGAAGGGATGCCATCCAGAGGGACCTTGACAGGCTGGAGAGGTGGGCCTGTGCAAACCGCATGAAGTTCAACAGGGCCAAGTGCAAGGTCCTGCACGTGGGTCGGCGCAATCCCAAACACGACTATAGGCTGGGCAAGGAATGGATTGAAAGCAGCCCTGAGGAGAAGGACTTGGGGGTATTGATTGATGAGAAGCTCAACATGAGCCGACAGTGTGTGCTTGCAGCCCAGAAAGCCAATCGTGTCCTGGGCTGCATCAAAAGAGGTGTGACCAGCAGGTCGAGGGAGGTGATCCAGCCCCTCTACTCCGCTCTTGTGAGACCGCACCTGGAGTACTGTGTCCAGCTCTGGGGGCCCCAGTACAGGAGAGACATGGAGCTGTTGGAGCGAGTCCAGAGGAGGGCCACGAAGCTGATCAGAGGGCTGGAGCACCTCTCCTATGAGGACAGGCTGAGAGAGTTGGGGTTGTTCAGCCTGGAGAAAAGGTGGCTCCAGGGAGATCTAATTGCGGCTTACCAGTACCTGAAGGGGCCTACAGGAAAGCTGGTGAGGGACTGTTTATGGGGGAGTGTAGTGACAGGACAAGGGGTAATGGGTTTAAGCTGAAGGAGGGTCGATTTAGATTAGATGTTAGAAAGAAATTCTTCCCTGTGAGGGTGGTGAGGCACTGGAACAGGTTTCCCAGAGAGGTTGTGGAGGCCCCCTCCCTGGAAGTGGTTAAGACCAGGCTGGATGGGGCTTTGGGGAACATGGTCTAGTGGAGGGTGTCCCTGCCCATGGCAGGGGGGTTGGAACTAGATGATCTTTGAGGTCCCTTCCAACCCAAACCATTCTATGATTCTATGATTCTATGATATTAAATGAGACAAAGGTAATGATGTAAATGAGTATACTGCCAACACTTTCTGCTATAAACAGCTGAAAACAGAACCTCTGTAATTTTGACACATTTTATTGTTTGGGCTGAGGTTTTCCCTGCCACTTGTCTTCCTCGCCAGATACATGTCATACAACAATTTGTGGGGGGGAATGTTGAGTTTGCTCATGTTAATGACTCTTAGATTGGTTCACTGAAACTTTTGCTTCTGTACATTAAGTAAGACCTGGTATTTTCCCTTTCCAAAGAAATCTATATACATTTGACCATGTCATAAATGTCTTGAACAAACCTGTTGTGCTGCAGAGGTATTTTAAAGTCTGCACTGAACATGTTCTGTCAGATAGTCATGGTAAAAGAAAACGAGTTGGCTTTGAATAGTAAAGAGCTGAAGAACAAAACTAGATTAAAAGTGTTACAGCAGGGTTGTACAGAAGCATAATAAGGTGGGAACAGAGGTCCAAAGAAATGCCAGATGCCACTGCCGAAGTACCTACTCTTCAAAAACTAGGCTTTAATCCTGATCACTGATTTTTGGCCTGCAAGGTATATTTGTGAAGCTCACAAGCAAAGAGTGATTAGAAGATAATAGGACCATTTCAAGGTTAATACATAGTTCTACATAGTGAAATTTCTTTTTCTTTTTTATTAAAGATTATATTATAACCTAGACAAAAAAGAACATTAAATGAAAAGGTGAAATGCAAAATCAAGTGCTTGGATTTTAAGAAAAATCAAAATTAAGGTTGACCTTTCAAGCCTAAATTTCCTTCTTTCTATATGAGTATTATCATTCTAAGTGGTGTGTTTTGGTTTTTTTTAAAGAACACCTGATTCTTTTATTAACCCGGGAGAGTCATTTTAGGAGAATGAAACAAGGAAGCTTGCTTTTCGATGTAATTATAAGCAAGGCTGCAAACTGCAGAAGAACAAAGAATGGATATTTTTGTGGCTGAACATCTTGACAATGAGATTGTTTTGCAAGTGTTACAGCAGCCATTTGGAGCATTACCTCTGACAACCCTGTACTTTGTCAGGAGTTGTAATCCCGACGGCAGACTTATTAGAAAAGGCCATGTGTCTTTACCCTGTCTTTCTGAGCAAAATCTAGGATGTTAGCTTGACCATGATGGAGTTGCTTTTGCAATATGATGTCTTGAATTTGCACAGGAGGGGTAGGCACATCTATTTTTTGACTGACACCTTTGCTGCAGCAACAATAACCATTATCAGAAGGGCAGTAACAAATATCTTGGGACAGATTTTATGTCTTAGGCCTCTGTAGCTGTTTGCCAAGTAAATGTGGGTCAACGCTGTGAAGTGGCTAAATGTTGGCCAAATGGCTGATGATAAACTGGGAAAAGTACATAATCCAGAAGTGTCACTGGAGTCTGTAAATAGTTTGGACTTCTTTTTTTTTAAATCCACCATTTTTTAAACTGACTTGTGGAAATACCAAATACATAAATTTAATTGAAATCACCCCATGTGAGTGCAAAAAACAAATATTTTTGGAACAACAAGGTGTATAATGTCAAGTTAGGCAAAAATAGCTATCGGGCCATGAGCAACTCTTGCTGTCTCACTTTCTGTAAGCTTAGACTTATAAAAAAGGACTAAAAAAGCTAGATTTTATAAAGATAAATTCTGCATTTATCAGTCATTAGGATGCTACAATAATGGCTGTCATTGAAAACCTCAGAAAAAAAAAATTCTGGAAAGGATTTAAGATGACTTGCAGAGAATAATGGTTTGGACAGCAACTTTAGTGTAATAAGAAGCTACCTCTTATTTTCCATTACCAGATTTGTACAAAGAAGCAGAGTCTGGCAGAAATAATGTGCTTAAAAAGAAGTATTGTTAATAGGACATGTACAGTGGGGCTAACTACAGGACCAGTAACGGTAATTCTAGCACTTTTTTTAATGTATGAGTGCTAGATTTTAGCAACTGTGATGGTCTTAATGCAAGTTATACCTGGAATAATTAACAAACAGCTATGTTGGTCTCTAGGGATGAATAGGGCACATAACAGAAAATTAAGATGATCACACCAAAAGCAGCAGCTCTGAGGACTAAGTGCATGATCTTACTGTATATTCTTACTCCAAATAAGTCTTATGTAACATGCTTGTACTTAATGTCTATGAACTATTTAAAAAAAAAAAAAAAAGCAAGTCACTATATTTGAGCCTGAATTACTGATAAGTAAAAAATAAGTTCATTCTCACTTTTCTGAGCTTGTAAAATGGCTTTTGATACTACAGATCACTGCTGGTGATTCTCAGGTGTGATACTAGCACTTATCCATGATGCATGGCTTGAAGTTCTTGATGCACGTGGAAGGTGACTGGATACTCACTCTCAGATAATTTTAGACTGAATCAAGTCTTTGTTTCACCTGAATGTTGTAATTGAAATATCTCTGATTTAAGAGAATCAGCTCCAATTGTTATATTTAATTGCTGTGTTATCTCATTTCTCTTTTGAAGAAGTTCTGATTAAGCGCATGCACATTTGTAAAAGAGGAGTTTTTAATGACATTTTCTTGCTATGTTTTTTCATTTTTTCAATCTGTGGCATTTCAGAAAAATTTAAAGTGTAATTATTTGATCAAGCTCAACTACATAATGGCAGCAAAGCTGAGTAGAAAAAGGCCTTGCTTTTTCTTGCAAAGATCCTGGTCATTGTGGGGTCTTTTGTTGACCTCGATGATATGGATCCCAATGCAATTTGTATTGCAGTGAGCTTGGTCATTAAAGTTAGATTACATTGTCCACTTGGGCCTTATGCTAGACCTTTTAATTGTGATTGCTCAGGCTCTGCCTTTCGGAAGCAAAGTATGAGCTGTGGTGTTTATCTTCATGTCCCTGGAGCCAATTGTAAATTTCTGCAGTTACTTTGATTGGAATAAATTAAATTCCTAGGACTCTACTTGGTACGTAGGCAGTGGTTATTCTGCCTTCTGTATCTTACTAGCCTGCTCCCTGGGAGTGGAACCACTTCCTAAAGTGGAAGAGGAAAGCAAGCAGTTGAAAGCATTCAAAACAGGTCATATATTTCTGTAGTTGTGCACTTAAGAGGAAAGGAAAAAAGCTTCTTAACATCACTAGCATCACAAAAACATTCTTGCGCGGACCACTAGGGAGAGGCCAGCTTTTATAGACTAATACAGCGATAAAGGTGAGTTTTATTTCAGTAGGGTGTCAAATGTTAAGTCTAGTAATAGTCGTTGAAAAATGCAGCTAACAGTTCTACTCTTGCTAAATGTGCGGAAGAAATAAAGGAACATGAAGTCCTGTCTCAGTTTGTAAAGAGTGAGATCCTC
This sequence comes from Balearica regulorum gibbericeps, assembly GCF_011004875.1. Lineage (NCBI taxonomy): Eukaryota > Metazoa > Chordata > Aves > Gruiformes > Gruidae > Balearica > Balearica regulorum. The sequence goes on from NC_046185.1 coordinate 72,274,299, forward strand.
ATTGCGTGATGCAGCAAAGCTCAGGAGTGGTTTTAGGTTTTTTTTCCTTCCCACCCTAATCATTGGTTACATCTGCAGCATAGCAGTTGAGCCCAATCTGAATGCAGAGATGACTGAGTGATTTCATAATCAAAGTTAACACAAAGCTAAGCTGAAAGAACTTCTGTAAAACTGTTTTTTTACATAAAATTGAATGGAAAAAGAGCTCTTCATACAATAGAATCTTTTAACTAATTATATTGCTTCCATACAGAAAAGTATTCTTCTGTGGGTCATACAGAAGTCATTCATATATGTACAAATGAACATGTATACATGAGTAAATGTATTGTTTTCTAACAGAAAACAGATTTTGCTAATGTTACAGGCAACTTTATATTATAACTGAATCTATAAGTACACACAGACATACCATGTTTAGATTAGCTTGTGTAGCCCCAAGACCTGTTATTTTGATATTGTTCTCAATAGTTCTGCTGTTTCTTTCAACCTGTTCTAAACTATTATACAGTACTACTATGCATAAGTCTTGTAGCATTTTACCTCAGGTGAATCATTGATGTCAAGGTATGATAGTCAATAAATTAAAAAAATTAAAATCTGTATAGATCACAGAAGTTAAACTTGATACCTCGTTTATTTAGAAAACATTATGCCTTTTGCATGCTTTCTAAGAATTACATGTTCATACTTTACTCTGAATTTTAAAATGACAAATGTTTTCTACACCATATGCATCTTATAGCATCTGCAGAATATGCTTATTGTGAAAAGTATGACTTGTATCTAGTAAACATCAATACAGGAGTCATAACACGGAACACATTTTGAAAACCTTACTGTATTTTAGACAGAACAACAACACACCATCACCCATCTCCAGTACGTTGCTTGGCCTGATCATGGTGTTCCTGATGATTCCATGGACTTCTTGGAGTTTGTGACCTGTATGAGGCCAAAGAGAGTAGAGAATGAGCCGGTCCTTGTTCACTGCAGGTACTTGTGTTTTAAAATTCTGGTTATAGAATTGCTTCAGCCTTAGAAATAAGCATTTGGTTTGTAAAGTTGGTATGCAAGACGGGAGATTCCTTGAATTAGCTGAAAATGTTAAACTGTGCAATACCAGCGTTCACTGTTGAAGGCAGAAGCGCTGGTGTTGTATCTAAAGGACAAGTTTCTTTTCTCTCTCTTTCTCCTGCAATCTTTTGGTGAAATGGCTTAGTCACGTAATTATCACAGAGCTGATAATCTGCAATGTAAGTTGTTCTCCATTTTTATCCTCTACCACTATTGTAACCTCATTTTGAATGGTACTGCAGAGTTGTTTTTTTTCTGCTGTTCAAGTGCCTGTCAAAAAGCAGTCAATTAGTTCTTACCTTTTTTAGTCAAAAATACCAAGCCAGTACATTTAGATTTGTAAGCAGTTATAATTGTTAAAAATCCATTTACTTTGAGTGAGGTTTTAGTTTTATTTATATAAAAAAATTCTTTTCTTTTTAATAATTGGCAGAAAATATTACTGAAGTTTCTTTAAAGATAAGCTTTGCACTCCATTCTAATTCTATTAAGGTCTTCCTGTAATTTCTAAGGCTATTTAGCATCCTAGTATTAAGACTGTGATATGAATCTGGTGCATTGCAAAAACCTAATTTGATGACTATTTTTCTGTTACATTTCACAGCGCTGGAATCGGTCGCACTGGTGTATTGGTCACTATGGAAACAGCCATGTGCTTAATTGAAAGAAACCAACCTGTTTATCCACTGGATATTGTACGAAAAATGCGAGACCAGCGAGCTATGATGGTGCAAACATCAGTAAGTGATGGAGAGGAAGCCTTGTTTTCTGTATATATCCTGCACTCGTCCAGTTTTAACAGACCCAAACATTTTTTAAATGATCTAGTTGTACAAGTCTTCAGTTGCCATTATATTTCATACTTCCTACATTTAGCATTTAGCATGGTAGCAAAGGCTGCTTGGTTTGTGAGGTATGTATTTAACTTTTTGCAAATATTTCTTACCTTGCCATTAAAAGATAATTGATTTCTATACATTGCCAGTAGTTAGAACTCAGAAAGTCAGACTTGCACAAATCATCTGTTCATGGTCCTTTGTCTGAATTCTGTGCAAGAAGCTAGAATAATTTTTTGCTTTTTATTCTAGAGCCTTACAGGAAGTTATTAAACTGAAGGTAAAATTAAAGATTTTGTGGTGTGATTTGGAGAGAGGAAGTGGCTTTTTTAAGACTAGAAATCTGATAGGAACAATATAGGGGTTTTTTTAATTTGTGCCACTACTCAAGTTTGGAAAAACAAAGGGCAAGAAGAAAATACAGGAAAGTTTGAGTAGTATCACAACTAAAATATGAAAGTAGAAGGTGATTTTAAGATGGAAGTGGTTCAAAGACATTTGGAGATCGTGAGGGCAATCTTGTATCAGCTTTGGAAATGAACATATTGATGTTACAGACCAAGGATGAAGGATGAGAGGCTCAGAGGTTGGATGACAGAATATTAAGTGTGGGTTACCTCAGAGAGCTAAATGCCCTATGACAAATGGAAGTAAAGGGCTTTAAACCCACAAAGTCACTAGTTAAATTGGCCATTTTTGTCTCTCGTCTTCAAAAGAAAAGGCCTTGGTTTCCACTTGATGAAGGGAAGGAAGAAGGTAACTTGAGAAGACAAATTCTATTCATTAACAGTTTAATTACTGCAGGAGTTACCATTGTGATTGACTAGATGGGGGGGAAAAGTCTTGCATCATCAAAGGATATGAAAGTGTCAGGAATTACAGTTGCTTGTGTCACATTAGAGTGCTCTGTGAGCAGAGATGGTTCACACATCCTGTTGGGACTCTTCTTTGTCGCAGTGTGAGTGCACTCTCTGGAAGTGCACCGGGACTGTGTGGTTGAGGGGGGAGTTGCCTGAATAGCCCTCTACCTCTTCCTTGCAGAAATGGAAGCTGAGCTTATGACAAAGGATGTCATGAGATGAGAGACACTAGCCTGAAGTTTAAGGAAGCTGAATGTTGACTTCTGGAGTTGTACCTGTCTACGCCCCTCAGTTTCTAAAATGAACTGAGCAAGTTCAGGCTTAAACTTTCTAGAGGCAGTCATCTTTTTGAGAATCAGACAGGAGAACCTGAAGTAAACTTCAGCTTTCCAGAAGGTTGAGTCCCTCCTGTTACAACAGAAATCGGCAGGAATTGCCCTTGTACTCTACAGTTTGACGTAACTGAAGAATATGGGAAATAGCAGTAAATACACTGACAGTCAGACCCCGAGTGTGGAAAACTGAGTATCTAAAATAGGATTCTTTACCTTGCTTGCTGTGCTCCACAGCTCACTATCAGCACAACCAGGAGAGGGATGATCTGTAGCAGCAATACAGTAAAACTAAATTTACTTGTTTTTCTGAAGTATGCAGATACTGTTGTGAAAAGTCAATGAGCAGAATTGGCATACTGTGCTGTAAATGAGACACAGAAGCAAGCACTCAGCTGTGAGAAAACAGAATACCAAGAGCTGCATGTTAACATTTTAATCTATCCTGGGTGCTCTGTCACATTCCCGTGCTTGCATTCCAGTTAACCCCACTGCTCATATTTGATACTCAGCTTCGGTCTTCTGGGAGAAGCCATTAGGGATTGCTCAGTTGTAATAACCTTGCCTGAAGCATGTTCAGCTGCCCTGTGGGGATTGCGTGCTCCAATTCCAAGATGACACACATAGCCAGATGCATGTTGTGAGTTAGTACCAGATGAGGAGTACTTAGTAAGTATGAATGGACTCATCAGAGCTATTAACTGGTCAGTTTAGTGTCTGCTGTTAATGGTGTGAAAGCTGTAGTTTCTCAAAGACCTGTAATTTGGTCATCAGAAACAGCACAAGAAAAGCTTCGAACAAAACAAGAAAGCTACAACAAAATTTGTGTAACTGAATGTCCTTTCATTTAAGAAAAAAGAACAAAGAAAAAAAAAAAGGAAAAACTAACCATTATGTTCCGTTAAAGAGAAATTAGACATACTAGACAATACAGAAAGCAGTGCTTTAGGACATACATAATAGAGCTAGTTATCAGCTGGGTGAGCAGTAAGAATACATGCAACAGATAAGAGCAAAGAAAACAAGTAGAGTCTGAGTCAGAGGAAGCAATGCCGAAGTGTTCGTTCTTAATTTGTTCAGTATCTTGATCACACAAAGGAGTTAACAGAAGTATTGAACAGAGCGCTAAATATCACACTTGGCTTGTTCAGGCAGTAAAAATATGCAAATGACAATAACAATGAAGAGAAAAGTCAAGGTAATTAAGAAATAAAGACAAAAGAACAGTGATATTGAAGGTGGGAGTAATTGACTGAAGGGTTGAAAGAAAAGGCAAGAAAATCAAGATGAAGAAAATTAATTTCCATCCCCCAGTTTTCTTGAAGTTTTTCTGTGCTTAAGAGAAAATGTATTGCAGGTTATGGAAAAGAGTAAGGTCCCTAACTACCGGTATTTAAATGCAACCTAAGGTCTTTCATAGTCCAAGTGTTATCTTTTAGCCCTGTCCTTGGAGAGATATTGGGGGAATGTTTCCAGATGCTTCTGGAGAGTTGATGAGAGCTGACATACAAGGGCAGCTGGGAGAATATTTCAAAGGTTGCAAAAAGGGATTTAGAAAATGTGAAGCTGCACTTCTCTCAATATATGACATGGAGCATTGAAGAAAGGTGTTCATTTTGGGGTTTTGACAAAAAGTACTTCTGGAGGAGAGATATGCTTTGATCTCTGTAAGTTCTTTTAAATTTCCATCATCTTGTGTTCTCAGGATTGTGTTATAAAAATTTATTCAGGCTACAATGATTTTTAGTTCTGCACTAGTTCTATTGCTCATGTATCCTTGTATCACTTTTCAGAAAGAGGCTCCTGGGCTAATTTCTTTTAACAAATAAGTACATCACAAGATCAGGGAAGAAATAGTCTGTAATACTGCAGTTCAGAAGAGAAACACTAATCTAATTTGTAAAAACTTTATAAGAACTAAATGAGCTCCAAACGTTGGGTGACAGAAGAATTAATGTGGCTGCTCCTCTTCAAGAATATTCATTCCAAAGGTTTTGATCCCATTCTGTTACCAAAGGAGATGTGTGGTCTGATCACAAATTGAAAATAAAGCAATTCTATCTTCTGCAATAGTGTAGGTGGTTTTAAAATAAAAAAAAAGTTTTTAGCAAGGCAGTTGGACCTATGTGTCCTATATGACAACTTTAAATGTGTTTTTGGTCACGTAACTTAAACGTGTCCAGTAATATTTAACTGCAGGACTGGCAAGGTTAGAATACCCGTAGCAATCACGTAACAATACCAAAGAAAAGATGACATATATAAAGAACATAAATAACTAGTTGAACTTAAAGTTGGAAGAATCATGTAAATTTGCATAGCTTTTACAAATAAATCCTGTTCCCTGAGACTTAAGAATGTGTTCTTTTAAATTTGGGGATTGTGTTTTCCTTGGTGTGAGATTTTTAATGCTTGTCCTTCAAAGAAGAGTAAATGTTACCTTTGTTTACTGTGAACACAGCCAGGAGAGTTGGATTTTTTCCTTCCGTCTTTGTATCTCCTCTCCTGTCATTGTCCAGGAGAAAAGGAAGCAGTGGGACTGTTAGTCCTATTAAATACTACTGTATAATCAGGAATTTAACTAATCATCCATAAATGTTTTTGTTTTTTTTCTTATACAGAGTCAATACAAATTTGTTTGTGAAGCTATTCTTCGTGTTTACAAGGAAGGATTGGTTCGACCACTGGATTCCAGTTAGCACAGCAGTGAAGGATGAATTCTTTTTTCCCCTAAAAATACTGCTCTTTACTTAAAGCAAGGGCTTGTTTCTGAAATCAACTAGAATGGACTAGAAGCCCATGAAAAGACGGATGAGCACATTTGAACTGTGGCACTTTAAATTTCTCAAGAAGATTGCTAAATCATGTACAGTATAACGAAGTCATGTAGATAAATGAGAGCAATTGTGTGTAATATGCTTTATTCACATAGACACCGTAAACAATCATGGAAACCTTAATACATCTTTTACTGCCTTAAAACACCCTTCACTTTGGAAGTTACAAAGGTCCTTGTGTTTCTTTTGAAAATGAAAAAAGAAAACTAGTACTATTGAGATGATTCAGCTTAGGAGAAGGTATTTAATATCTTTGTATTGTATGAAAGTTCATTGGAGGTGAATATTTGTAACTTTCTTATTAGGACACTAAATACTCATGGAAATGTAACCTTGACTTCTAAAAGGCTGACAAAGAGCTTTAAAGGCTAATGCATAACTACTGAACATTAAGATCTGGAGAAATTAAGTATTCAGTTACCATAAATCTATTAGTAAGTATGCCAGCTGTTATAATATGCTTCTTAGAAATCACATCTACTGTATGTGATGTGCAAAATAATGCTGCGTTTAAGCATTTATGCAGATGGTACAGTCTACATCTTCTGTTGATCAATTTTAATTGCACCTTGCCCTTTTAACAGTGACCTACTTCTTACAGTTTTAGTTATTGTACTCCTTATCTTCTGTTTTTGCTGTCCATCTCCTTTATACTTTTTTTACAGCTGTTTCTATACGTGGACTGAAAACATTTTAACTTAAAATGAGGTTTAATTTAATTTGTCGCCTTTGTTGCCATGTGTATTTATGAGTTCTCAGATGTAAATGTGGATTAATGTTGCACACAAAGTACTAGACTTTTGACTTACTGTATATGCAAAGTAGTCTTATCCAATACTGGAAGAAAAATTACTACTGAACCCATCAAATATGTTGCTGCTAATTCAAGGTGTGAAGCTTACAAGGGCACAGGTGTTGCTAGTGTTCAGATGGTGATAAAATGTTGACTTGCTGCCCTTCGGCAAAAACTGCTCTTATCCAGTGAAACGCAACTCCCTTTTGCAAGAGTTCTGCGGATTTACTGTGTTTCTTGCTTTATGGAAATGCAGCTAAATTCACATGAAGATTTACATGGAAAGAGAGAACGAATTTGTACATTGATGAATAGTTCACCCTAAGGTACACTGGTTTCCATTTCATTTCAAATGGGAGAATTGGACTTTTCTGAACAATATAACCACATTTGTATGATGTTAATTTATTTTGTGTGTGCTTTTTGATTACCCTGAAACAGTTCTACATTTTTGAATAGTGTTTAAAAAAATATTCTAAGGGACTCTTTAAAACTGTTATTTAAAAGATTAGTCCTAACTAAGGAAAAATTTTTATGGGGCATCCTAGCCAGATGTTTATATATGTATAAGAGAAAATTAGATAATTTTCTTTTTAGAGATATATATACACACACACATTCAGATATATTTTAGAATTATGGTTTGTATTATGGATATTATCATTTATGTCTGGAGTTTCATTATAGAAACTGCCACAGCTGTACAATAAGCGTCTCTCATGTTACCAGAAGGTTATGTTTTTCCCCCAGGAGATAGCTGAAAAGTGAATGTAGGATGTGCTAAATTGCTGATTCTTGTCTTCTACAGGCTTGGTCCTTTCTTCAAGATTCCACTATTAGTTATAGGTAAAGATGATGCCCAATTACTATTTACTGATCAAAATTGGAACACGCAGGGTAATTGGCTTTGTTAGGTTGAAGGGCGAACAGGTTTGTGCTTGTTCTTATACGCTGCATTCCAGATTTCACTTTCACTGTTGTTTTTGTAGTATTTTAGATTATTATTCTCTTGCTTCATTGGGCACAGATTGGAAGGCAAGAGACTGTAACTGTGTTTCATTCTTAACGTGCTAAACTGCATCAGGTCATTCAGTCTCTCTGTGACTCCAAATGTAGAACGATACTGGACATGCACATGTTGCTGGGGAAGCTTTTTCGATAAATATATGTGGAGAAGTGTTATACAAGTGCAGGCTGCCTGCTGCTGTTAGAATATTGAGCAGTGAGAAAACCCAGTGGCTCTTTCCCACGTGAAGAGTAGTGGGCACTAAAGAATCTATGCCTGCTGGGTAGTTAACAAAAGTCTCCCTCATGTTCTGTGTGTGCCTTTCTGTTAAAATATCTCTTTTTTTTTCTTTTTTTCTTTTTTTAAGTTTTGTTGTGCCCAGGTCTCAAAGTCAACCCTTGCAGTTGGCATGACTTGCAATTAATAGTTTGTCAAGCAGTGAGAAAGGCGTGGAAAAAAAAATCAAGAAAATAAATAGTAAGAAAATATTTAGAGCATCTCTTTGTGACATCTGTTTCTTTCATGGAAGTATTTGATTGAACTTATGGCTTATTTGTGTTTAAGGTTATTGCTATATTCCTATTGCTATTTATGTTTCTTCATGTTGAATATGTATTTACCAAAACACTGTAAAATTATTTCTTATATAACTCCAGTCTCAAGACACTTGGTATAGGCTTGACTTACATTAATATGTGTGTGTTTAAATGATGATGGTTATATTGTGACAACAAATGCTGCTCTTGTTCTGCTGAACTTAGATGGTTTTGGTAATACCATTCATGAACTCTTACTTGGATTTTTAATGACTTGTTTGAAATTGCTGGCCACTGAGGGACTACTCAAAGCTATAAAAATAGTAATCTCCGTAATATTTGATTTATTTTTTTGTAAAACCATAGAGCAAATATTAACTACACAAGTATCTTGTACATTGTGTCCATCTTTATTTCAGTCTTGCTGGGTTTTGCACATGTACCTGTAGGGCCCGTAAGGGAGAATGAAGGGGGCTTTGTCTTCTCTCTGTAGTGTGTGATGACTTTGCACTGAATGAAGTATGCCTTAAATTTGATCTTGCAATGAAAGCATAATTGTGAAACATCCTCTTTATTCTGGCTTTTGTTTCCACAGGAATTAGGGAATTAAAAAGACACAGAGTTGATTGATTTTTTTTTTTTTTTTTTTGGTAGGAGTTAAAACTCCTAACACAAAATTTTTAACTGTCAAGCAATTGACAAATAGCAGAAAATGCTGTGAAGTCAAGATTCTGTGTAACCTTCATAAACAGTTTAACCTCAATTTTGCCTGTGCTTGTGTAATCATGACAATAAGTATTCAAAATTTCTAGCATGGTGGTAGATGAAGAGGTAGTAATAAGCCTTTGAGGTTTTCATCACTGTGAAATACACTAACATTTATTCTGCAGAATTAAAGAAATTTTAAGTGGCTTTATATTTGTTACAGAAGTAACTAAAATGCCTATTCAGAGTGTCTTCAGAAATATCACAGGGGAACACTTCTGAGACGGAGGTGGGAGGGACAGATCTTACCATGTATTGAAAATGAGAAAAATGGTGCCCAAAACCATGAATGCCTTTTGTGTAAGAGGATGTATGAAATATGAATCATTAAAATACAACCAAACCTTGAATAGTGGTGGTGTTTTGCAAAAAAAAAAAAAAAAAAAAAAAAAAAATTATTTTGTAATCCAGGGGTTTGCTTTCAACAATCCTGTCTTTTAGGTGTTGGTACTAAATTATATGTAACCAAAATGTACCTAAGAATTCAGCAATAGCTCTTCATATACACTCATTTTTAACAGTTGTTTCTTTTTTTCCCCTCTGTTTTTCTACTACACAATACTTGGTTAAAAATATATATATATATATATATTTTAGAAGGATTATAGATCTGAAATATCTAATGAACTATGCATTTGCTTTATTACAAGCATAATATGATACTGTTTTACAACAAGTTCTTCCCTGTAGATAGTGTTCTTATGTGTCAGACTAAATGCATAAATGGTCCACTGATTGAAAATGTGGAAAATAGACGTGCATGGTTCATATTCAGTCAATTAAATTTTAAACATAGTTGTTTCACTGATAATGGATTTATTGTTATATCCTGAAATGTAGCATTTAAGTGCAAGTTTATTTTACTCACTCACATAAAGCCTTTCCAGAAAGAATGTGCTCTGGGAAATGTTTGTATTTCAATTGGTAACCTGCAATTAGTCTACTTGGTTAAAAGCATTTATTAATTGCGACTGTATAGAAGGTAAAGTTGTGTCATGAAATACTTTGTTCAAAGGCAGTTGAAAGCCAAGTGAATGATTAATTCATTATATAAAACATAATGTTTTGATTAAATGGATTCTCTTGCATTTCAGTTCTGACACTGATAGTGTTAAGCCATCTCAGATGACTGTCTGTTTTAACAATAGTATTATATTAACAGTTTAAATATAGCAATCTAATGCAATATGATTTAGGTTTAGTGTACTTTAACATATTTAATGTTCTGGTTGTTCAGTAGCTGTACAAGCTTCAAACAGTAGTATCCACAATCACTGAAATTTGTCGTCTTTAAAAAAAAAAAAGTTTCTCTGAATGGAAAAGGAAGGAGTAGCGCATGGTATTGGTAGATGTATTGATTTGATAGATCATTTCTCAGCTCAGACTAACCCTGTGACAGTAGTGGTCTGATTTGACCACTGATATAAAGAGCAGTTGGAGCAATTGTTGAGGACCAAGAATATAATGGAAAAAGCAATTTGTGTGGACTGTTGACACTGTTTAGTTTTGGCTGTAGTTAAGAGACTAGTACCGATTGTCCTTTTTTTTTTTTTAAAAGATAAATTCATCTTAAGAGGAGGTGGCTTTGGGAATGGAGAGTAGAATGTGCCTTTATTGACTCTCCTAATTTTGTTGCAGACTACTTGGGTAAGAGACTTGGATTTGGATAAGAGTCTTAGATTGTATGTTATTTCAAGTTTAGGTGCAGGTTTTGAATCTTTAGTGAAATTCTTATTTAAAGTATCAAAGCACTGATTTTCATAGACATTAATGAAACACTTCAATTTACTGTTAGTTGCTTGACTTCTGTTTTCTTGGCTTTCATGATGTCATTTCTTGAGTTGCCATTGTTTTACCTTATAAAAACACTTTGAGGTTTTCCACAACTGAAAAACTGGCTTCGTCATAGACAGTCCAAATGATGTTGCTGATGCCTAAGATATGATGTTACACCTGCTGAAGGTGCAACATGGTGTTCAGACCAGCCTGAACTGAGCTCTGCTCTGAGAAATTTAAACAGTGCTGCTAACAGTGGTAAAATCATTAAGATATTTTGAAAAAGCATGTAGGAAATGTTTTCTTTAGGGCAGATAAGACCTTTTTTTTATTGTAAAAAATAACATTAATTTGTGAGGATGAAAATGTTTAACAGGTAAGGTAGGGGTAGGAAATGCAAGATTTTTTTTCCCTTTTCAGAACACTTTCCTATGTTTGTGTACCATTTCTCTTGGAGCAATTTCTTTACTAAAGAGCCCTGCTGTTAATGGGATTTAATTTTTGTCAAACTGACCTAGAAAATAATTATAAATTGAACTTTTTCCTAATTTACTGCTTTGCACTTTTAAGTAACATTAAACAAAACTGAAATCTTTTTTTCTAAAAATTATTTTGGCTGTTTTCATTTGGTATCTTCTTCTGAGACATAAATGGAACCCGAATGTGGCTAGGTAACTAGTGAGGTTGCCACGCATGCTAAGAGGAAACAGATGCTTTGCTAGATCTATTAAATCCATTACCTAACATCAGTTACCAACTGAAACCAGTCTAGCATCGTATTTCTATCAGCCTTTTGCAGAATAACCATTTGTAAATAAGTCTTTGGAGCTTGCTCTCCCAAGCGTCGGGAAGTCGTCTTGTGCTAAGCTAGAATCAGTGCTTTAAAAAAAAAAAACAAAAAAAACCCACAAACCCCCAACCAAACGAAAATCTGAAATTTCAAGTGAGGAAGGACTATTTACCAAAATCTATATAAAACACGCTTACACCTTTTACAAGGGAAAAAAACAATTTCTCTGTAAAAAAAAAAAAAGCAAGCCGCTGGAAGTATCATCTTTGCTGTGGCTGCATCTTACGTAGTCGTAAACCAAATTAGTTCTCAATTAGTAAGTAATAGGGCCGCTAAAGCACAGAAAAATCGACATTGACCCAACCGCCTGATTAATTGCCCAACTTTCTTGCGAAGGGTTGGTTGCAATCCTGGTTCGGAAGTCCTTGCTGCAGAATGGAAGGAGAAAGGACTTCGTTCCCTCCTTAGGGAAGAGACTGAAAGCCGGCTCAGTAAGTCAGCAATCTGTATTAGTGGGGCTGTACTTGTGTTATCTAACCTGAGCAGTCTGGTTGAAAGTACAATCAAGTGTATCTGTATAAGTTTGCAAGAACAGTGAAGCCCATTCCAGGAAAAAAAGCTCAGACCAGCAGTGTTCATTTTCATGGGCTTCATTTGCTTCAGTTAAGCAGCAGGTTAGCGTGGCAGCAGCTGAGTTATTCTGGATCAGTGCCCTTCTAATTCAGAGCTTCACATGCATGAATGAAAACCTGGTATAGCTGTTGTTTCCTAGGTGTTTTTAACAGAAATTAAATTACGGTCTGTAGAAATTAGGTGGGGAATTAGCATATGTGCTCAAATGTAAATATATTTCAAGTGCAGACTTTGCAAAATAAATTACAAGTATCAATGCTTATATTCCAGGGACCTGTGCAGTTAGTACTAAACATAATTTATTTAGATTTTCACACTTCATTGTGTAACCTTAATAGAGAAATATAAGATAAATAATGGGGACAGTCCCATCAAGGGTTTGAAAATCTGCTAGGCATTCATAATAACAAATGGCGATTGGTTAAAACTGACCTTCATTGCAACTGATACAAAAATGTGCTTAATGGTACTGGAATAAATTACACAACAGCTGGGAAAGCCAAAGTAATGTTTTTGCAAGCTTTGCAAAAAAATCCACTATTCTAGTCGCTAAGTTGGTATTTTCATATACGTTCAGTTAGTGGTTTTGTCAGAGATGTAGAAAGAGCTTGGGAGATAATATCCATTCAGTGACTCTGGCTATTTTTTTTTTTTTAATGGTTGTATCTATAGCACTCTATAGTTTCTTCTTCTGAGATCTTAGGTGCCAGTGCATTAAAAGAATGAAAGAATGTATTTGATGTATTTGGAAGGTAAGGAAAGAGTTTATTTTATATTCTGAGCTGTACTTTTCTTTTAAATAATTTGAAATGTAAATTGATGTTGATATTACAAAGCTTAATTTATTGTTTAAAAATGTAGACACTTCTTGAAATGAATGTATCATTTTTCTTTTTTATTTTTATAGGAATAAAGTATTGGTTAATGTTTTCAGTATAGTTTTCTTGGGTTTTGGAACTGTTTTGAACGAAAATATTACAGCCACCATTTTATGCTTATTGGTTATATGGCTAATGGTGAAATAAAGCATTTTTGGCTATATGGTTTTACTGTGGCTTTATTCAAGAAGAAAATAAGAGTTGCATAAAAAAGTTACCTTTAAAGTCCTTTTTAAAAAAAAATCACGCATGGCTGCAGCTTGAATTTTATCTAAGCAAGCAAACATGTATGGAAAGTGTCTGCTCTGTATAGATACAGTGTATAATTCTTTCATAAATAGCTTGCTGGAGAAATAAAGCAACCAAGTAAGCCACAAATTCTTAGGAATATTTCACTTGCAACAATTTTATAAAAGAGGATTGTCTCGATTAATTAGACCAGTAAACCTTTGCACTCAGGAGATACAAGGCCACATAAACAAGTGTTTGAGCATAGATTTTCTTTTTTGCTACTAGGTATAAAATGCGCAGACTGCCCTTCCTTTTGGGCTTTCCCACATCCTCACAGTACTCCTGAGGTGTCCAAGTAGTCGTAGCTTCTACACCCTCTGTTGCTCCAGGGTGGTTGTCACTTTTTCACAACAAACCAGAGCCCAGTCATGCTGTTCTTGAATTATTTCTGTTTACATGTGTATGTGAAAATGCAAGTTTATAAGTTTCAAAATAGAAAACATACTGAAGATTGAATCCAACGCTACCAGATGGATGGAGCATTGACCTTAAAATATGTTTGGGATTTGGTTAAGAACCGGGATGGTTGTTAGTAAGCACTTCTTGCTGTTTACAAGACATGACTCTGCCTACTGATTAGTCTTTTTAAGCGTGATGCCACTAATCCTTCAAGAAGCAGCTATGAATTCAATGAAGTCTTGGTGAAAGAAAGTATAAGAGCAACGCTCTGAGCAGCTTGGACATGGGATATGCGTGCAGGTTAGAATCTCTTATAGGTGCATAGGAAGCTGCCAAGATGAAGTTTTTGGCAGAAATTCATATGAAACAGTTTACAGAAAGAAGTACCAGTGTCTTTGCAGCTTGTTGGCAGGATAGGGTGCGGGCGCGCCTTTTGGAGGAGATAAGGCAGAAGTAGACTCCAAGCCCGTGGCTGTATCGTCAAGACTTGCATAGCTGATTGCTGGTGGGGAGAAGAGGGTCTGAATGTGCCTGGTGTTAAAGGTGAGTTCAGACAATGCAAGGTATTCCATTCCTATGCAATCCTTTAAAATCCTTATGGCATCGGCAACCCCACAGAGGAACAAGGTGCTCTGCCACAAAGCAGGAGTATGCAAGAGGTGTCTTTATGTAACTCATGTCTGGCAAAGACAATCGGGAAGATATGTGTTAAACTGGCATTTCCCAATATATGTGTTATTTCCATGTATAGCTTTTTGGTGCTACATCTCAGTGATATAAAGATTTTCAAGCAGTGGCTCCATTTAGCTTATGATCCTTGCAATACTTAAATATTTTAACAAATATAATAAAAATTATACAATATCCAATTTCATTTTGATTTGGAATTAAATTCCCTTTTTTGTATAGTCTTAGTATAACTAAATTGATTTCCATGTGCTAAAAAATAAATATGTAATGGTAGCATGTGCAAAAGCTAATCTGCTAAGAAAGCTTGTCTTGCCATTTGAATGACAAAATCCGAAGTTTTCCATTTGTTAAAAAGAAGGACCATGTGAGAATAACTGAAAGGTGTTTGGGGAGACTGAGATTACTGCTGCTGATCTTTGGGTTCAGAGCCAGTTCGGTCTCCCAGGTCCATCTCCAGGGATGAGGGACATCAGTATTTCCTTGGAGCATGCTAAAGGGCCAGAATCCGTGTAACTCGTGCAGTCTCGTGTGTTAGGCTGACACTGCTATTGGGGAGCTTGGAGACCCCAGCACCCTGTGTTTTAAAGCAGAAGTATTCTGATTTATTTTTCCTGTTTCACTGAGTTTTAGCATAGAATCACAGAATGGTTTGGGTTGGAAGGGACCTCAAAGACCATCTAGTTCCAACCCCCCTGGCCATGGGCAGGGACACCCTCCGCTAGACCAGGTTGCCCAAAGCCCCATCCAACCTGGCCTTGAACATCCAGCCACAGAAGATGCAACATTGACCATAATGGGAGCCCTTAGTTCTGCCATGCATCTATTACAATTTAAACAAAAAATGAAAATGATTTGGCACTGATAGGAAAAGTTTCCTGAGCGCTAGGTCTGTCTCTCAAGCATAGCAGGTAGTTGTATCGGGGGCATTCAGGCTGCGCCGGCACTCGTGATGGTGTGGGCTGAGGTGTCAATAATGCTGATGGTAATACCGAGATGGGGGGGGGGGGGGGGTGTGTGTAAAACAGTGCTGTGTAGATCAATGTAGCCCACCGAATACCATAGGGGTACTGATTGCTAATGGGTTTGGTCTTAGTGAAGTTTAACTTTGGCCTTCAGAGCTTTCTGTGTCAGTACAAATGCCCTGAGCTTTTTAGACCTTATATATTCTGTTCAAAATTAAATTCTGAATGTTACTCCTTGCAAACTATGAAACGATTTGTTGTCCTTTTTGAGTACGTGGGTCCTCAGCTCTGATCTGGATAGCTCTGCTCATGCATGTTCAGAAGAATTAATACAAATGTAACGTAAACGTAGTGTAGCTCTTGAGCTTCAAATTCATTTATATAGATTCCAAGTTAGCATAAGCTTGCTGGTTTCAAAAGGGGCCAACTTGCTTATGTGTAATACTTAGCCTAAAAGGTTGTAGTGAATCCAGCCTTCTGGTTACATGCCAAAAACTGAAGTGCCTCTTGCCTTTGAAGATACTTGTTGCTGTATCCAGGCTGCAAGTGTCGTTTTTTGTTCAAGAGTCATGGCTGTACTATTTTCACCTGTACTGCTGGGCTTTTTTTAGTTTAAGAAATACCGTTACAAGAAAATCTACTCCCTTTGCTTAAGTGTTCCTCAAAAATCTTACTTTTGAGGACGCTTGCATTTTGAATGGAGAATGTCATTTTTGTCCTCTGTGAGAATTGCTCGCAGTAGATGTGCTGCGATATTGCACCTCTGCTGCTTCGGTAGCTCTGCCTGCTGCATCAAACGAGATGTCAGAGCACGGGCAAGAGCTGCCTCAGGCACGCAGCTGGGAATATACCACCTCTCTGCAGGAGCTCTTCCTTTTGCAGTGAATAATGTGCCTACTTATGAAGAATAAAGCAGGAACTGAGGAGAAGCAGAACATCCAGCTCAGGTAAAGTTAGGACTGAACAGAGCCTCGATGCTACGCAGAAGGCCGACAGGACCTTCTGCAGAAGCAGGAGGATGACAATTTGGAAGGACCTTCTTCCTCCTCTTCCTTCTCATTCCCCTTAGATTTTTGCTGAGGAAGACAGGCAGTTCAGTGCAGTCCCTGCGGCAGGGGGGTGCTACAGCCAGCCTGAGCCCCCTTGGCAGTGGGCAGCTTTCTTCCCTCCTATAAAGCCATCTGTTCTTTCATGGCCTGACACAGGTCGTACTGTTTTTTTTCTTGTTTGCCCTCTGTTACTCAACGTGACAGATACAGCAGTGAGTACTCAGAACCAGCCTGGTTAAAAAAGGGGGAAATATTTTAAATCTCCTGAGCTGTGTAACTAAGAAACCCCATCTTAGCAACTGCTATTACAAGAAGAGTCTTAAAGATTTGCTTAAATGGCATTACTTTCAAATACTGTCTCTTTCTTTTATCAAGTGGGTAGGAAGGGAGTGTATATATAGAGAGAGATATATGTGTATGTGTGGATATAGAACATATAAGTGAATAACAAAAGCAGCTTCAAAAAGGGCACAGAAAGAATAAATTCATTTTGACATTCTCAGCCATAAACAGAATTAAAAAGGGGAGAGTCTAAAATGAAGATGGCAATACAGGTAATATAAATAATGTATAAATGAGGAGTGCTTTTTTCTACTGTGCCACAGTAATCTTTGCACTAAAGTAAAAACTTGATTCTCACTATTGAAAAAATCTGTATATAACCTGGTTTTATTATTTATATGTATAGTGTTTGCTTTTGCAGATTCCTGTAATACGTGCATAGATTTACTTGTTCAACTCACGCTGAATGTTGCTTGCTTTATGGCCATCTGTGTAAACCGTTTGCTTTTTTGTCACTACAAGCTTATGTAGATTGAGGACTTTTTTAAGGCTAATGACTTAGAAAAGTGATTTCCTGGTATTTGAGGGAGGTTAGATGTCAGAGAATAGGAAAAATAAAATACTCTATGTAGCCATGATTGCATTCAGCATATATTTAAACAGATTGGCTTACGTATTGTGTCTTGTTTCCTTAATCAAACCAATTATTATTCAAGTTTATCACCTGATACAATTAGGGAGCTTGATGCTGCGTAAATAACTATCAAATGCAGTCCCACTTCCAAAGGTCTTTCAAGCTAGTTCAGAGGAGAGACAAAACAGTTTATACATGCACAATCAACCAAATGACGGTATATAAGGGAGCAGGTGTATGACATCCTTCTTCTAGTCAGGCTAAATACGAAACAAGTAAATGTACTCTGTTTCAATAGCTGCTCAATAATAGAAATGATACCACAAATAATTTCAGCAGACATTGTAGGAGCAGAAGTTGAGCCATGTGAACTGAGAGAGTTTCTGAAGCATCCAAGTGCAAAGGGAATGGTATTGCACGGAGCCTGGATTATCCAAGTATAGCAACCAAGAAAGAAGAAAGTCATAGAAACTGGAAGCAAAGCGTTGGCAACGTGCCTAGAGAGGAAGCCCACATAGTGCGGAGCCCTTTCTGGAAAAAGAATTGAAAGCCTGGGCAAAAAACTTGTTCTCACTGTGATTCTATTGCTTCATGGAAACAGGATCTTGATGGAACTGCACTGATTATTTTAAAAGTTCATACAAAAAAAAAAAATCTACTTTTCTAATGCAAGGATCTTGCTAGCTTTCTTGTATTCCCTATTTAGGGGGGGGTGGGGGGTGGGGGGGAGGTAGAAATAGTTGAAATTTTGCAAAAGAAAAATACCTTTTTGTATAGCCCCCAATGGACAAGGTACTGTGAACATCCTGTATCTTGTTGCCAAGCAAAATTTGGTTTACAGTAGTGAGAGATGCAGTTATTTATATCTGTTCTCCGAATGGGTAGGGATAGGTGGATAGGACTGGGGGGTGCTCACAAGCCACAGAGCAAAACTGTCAGATCAGGGAACTGATCCTGCAGGCTACCTTGTGGTCTTCTGCCCATGCCAGGGCTGCTGCCAGCTCCCAGAATGATTTACACATGTTCCGTGGGATTCCCTGCTTGTGGAAAAATATTCTGTGGAGTTTTGCACCAGAGAAGTTTCACACTGAAAACAATTGCATTACTGGCTGTAGCTGGTGGTAAGGTAGCAACAGGGCTGCGTGGCTGCATCAGGACTAAGCAGTTTACAAGGCAGTGAAACATTCGGTTCTCCCAGGATGAATTTCTCCCTCCTTCTTGAGTGTAAGCAACTCGGTGTCCTCCTGAAGAGAAGGGTTCATCTCAGATGCACCTTGCTCCCCTTCCAGCAGTGATTGTGCCTTCCTTATCCCAGTTTGCTCTCCTCCGTCACTCGCAACACGTGTGCCTCCCCTGCGCACACAGCATGCAGTGTTGAATTCTGGTCATGCCGAGTGGGTAGAAGTGGGTGAGTTGCTGTTGTGCTGGAACAGATGGCGTCTGCAATGCAGCCACCAGTTATGTGCATGTGTTGTAGGTGGTTGCTATATGAAAAGGGAATAATTTAGAGTTTTTGTTGAAAAGGTTTATTAGTTTTATTTACTGGGGGGATGAAACAATCAGAAAGCTGAGGTCAGTTTGGTGTTTTTCAGTGGCCGGTGGTTGTCAGTCGTTAGGTGAGAGGCAGTCAGTTGTTGGATGAGGGGAACTTGGTGCATTGGGCCAACGTGATGGGAAGAGGAATCTGACTATTTTCTGTCTCCTGACAACTTGCAAGTAGCCAGATTTCTGGACCACAGTCCACAACTTCCAGGTGTTCTTATCTTCCTCTGTTGTGTTCCCATCACTTATTGCAACCGAGACCCCCACTCAGGTCACCTGCCACTCTCACCTTGCCTGCCCAGCCTGGTTCCTCAGCCTACAAGCCGGCCCCTTTCCTCTTCCCCTCGCAATGAACAGCCTGCAGACACCAACCGGGTTTCCCCTCCTGTGGATCCCCAAAATCTCTCAGCCTCCTGCCTCTCACCTGAACTTCCTCAGGCCCACGTGCCCCTCCTCAGGCAGCTGCAGTGCTCAGAGGCTGCTCACCAGCCCCTGGCACAGCGACCGCCTGGAGAACCCCCTCTCCATGAGAGACAATTTAAAGAAGGCGCAAAGGATGCATTGACATCAGCTGACAAGTCACCCCAATTGCCTTGGTGACCTGTAACGGGCCACTCCTGCCCTCTGGATTTGTGGCCCTGTGTTGGGTTTTGGGGTGTTTTGGATGTGTCCCATGATAGCCCAGTCAACTCATCTGCACTAATGGTTTTCCTTTAGGAAGGGCATCAAAGGTTGGTTGGGTGTAGATTTTTAAGAAGGTTTTTTTTTTTTGTAGTTGTAATGAATATAGCAATAAAAGTACTTTTTGTTGCAATGATTTGTTTGTAGTGGATATGTGTTTTTAGCTGAAGAGATTTTAATCTACGTGAGGGAAGATCTGGCAGAACTTGGAGGAGGAGGTAGAGTATTCATGTCCAACAGCTTGTGAACATTTTTATTTTTTTTTTATATGAAACAAATTGCAGATGTCCCTTGAAGACCTGTGGTACCAACAGTAGGCACTGAATTCCCTTGTTCAGTTGTGCAGCAGAGAGTCTGACTTCTTGGGAGCTGCAACCCAAGCTTTACTGCCTTCTCAGTAACATTGTACTGTGAGCTCCTGTCTAATAAAATTAGAAGATAATTCACATGTGTTGTATGGTTCACAGTTTAATTTTTCATGCTGAGTGGTGTAAGGTATTTATCAACTGGTTTAATAGATTACATCTCTGCCTGCACCTCCCCACGCTCCACTGCGTGTGGATGGAGGCTGACAACTCTGCCTTTATAAAAGCATTCCTTGCTCAACCCCATGACTAATGCAGATAATTATTTTTAAAACAGCTCTGGATGCCACTGCAGTGCGCTTTCATGTGCAGGCAGAAATGTGTATTTACATTCATCTAGTGTTTGTGAACCCCAGGGCACCGTGGAAATCTTACCGTGCGGTTTAAAGAAATACTTTATAGGGCTGGTGTCGCAGTGGGGAGCCAGCTCATGCCATCTGGATATCCAAAGATACAAAACAGCGAGTGTGAAATAAATAAATAAAGATAAACATTAAAGAGATCTCATTTCATGGCACATTATTAGACTCCTGTATTCCTGAAGACCCTCAAGGTTGGTCTGTTTCACACGGCAACCAATTATTACTCCTTTCCAAACCTAGAAAGGGAATGGAAAGGAACAAAATGTGGAACAAAAAAACCCACCTCAAAACCAAAACAACAGCAAAAAACCAACCAAACAAAAAATCCACAAGTCTCTCTTAGATTTTACATCCTAGTATGGCAATAGGTTAAAAACTAGATTGGTTTGACAGGATTGTTTTTAATGAGTTGGTGATGGTGGTTGCTTGTAGCTTGGTTGCTTATTGCATGTTCATATATAATTAGATAACTTCTAGCAGTTCTGATGTGTTCCTCCGCAGGCCAATGAGCACCCTGGGTGCATTTCCTCAGGTCTAGCCTGTTAAATAAGCTTAGGTGTTTTCTACCTTACCAGACCACTCTTTGGCTTGGTCCTTTTCTGGTATCACCTTAGCTCTTCCACCCCTTCCCTGAGCGTTATTCCTCCACCCATCCGCGTCCTGGCTGGATCCTTTTCAGTGTATACTAAAGCAAAGCGGCATCAATTGCTCTGATCCTCAGCGCCAGCTGCTCCCTTCCCACTGAGAAGTGATCATTCTTGTCTTGCTAATATATCAATTTACATACTTTCCTGTTAATGTTGCTGTTCTCTGGGTCTGTTCTGTGTCTTTGGCCTTTGAGTTCACCCTTATCAATTCATGCTCTTCTGTCATGCTTCTCCTAAATAACTTACCCTATTTCCTATTTTTCTTATTCTCCTCAAGTTTCAGGCTGTTGCATAGCTCCTGGCAGAGCCAAGTTGCTCTCCTGCTATGCTTCCTCCGCACTGGCATAGCATGTGTGTGTGTGCGCGCTTTTAATACACGTTTCTTTAGAGAGCTACCCATCCCCTGAAACTCCCTCTTCCCTTTAACTTTCCAGAAAAATCAGTGCCATTATATCCCAAGAAGCTCTTGTGCTTCTTGCCTGTTTCATAGTTTTCTGGTGGGAAAGGAAAAGGCTACCAAAGTCTCCAACTAATGGCTTTAAAAACATTGAAAAAAGAGAATAAATTGAAACTGTCTACCTAATGCTCCTTGTTAGATCACCTGTAGCAGACCTCTCGTGTCCCACGCTGCTTCTTTCATGTTTGTTACTAAGTAGAGACTTCTAAGTTTATCCTTCTGTCCTGTTAGAATAAAGACAGAATATAAAAATAAAATGATTCATTCACCAAACCTAGTTATTTTTTTCTTGCTAACCCTTCCTAAACAGCTATAAACTTATTTCATAATAGTCCAGTTACATGTGTCACCTAATAAGCTTTTGGTATTCTAATTAATTTCTAATCAATGACTGCAGTTCCTTTTCAACTGGTCTATTTGTTTTTTAAAGGAAAATTTTCTGGAGAGTGTTTTTATTCATAAAATAAATTTTTAAAAAGTAAGTTTTGTTAAAAACCTTCCCATTTCATGGAGATTTGTTTTTATGGTCCAATTTATTCTAGGAAATAATAGAATAAATTTCTTTCCACTCTCAGTGCACACATGATCTGGAGCACACAGGGAGACCAATACAAGGCATTGGGAGAAGCATCTGTGTGTGCCACTGAGGCAGGGAAAGAATGTTTGTGTCAGGGGTAAGTGGGTGGTTTTGGGAAAGAGGAGGGACAGGACATCCTCCCTATATACCCTCAAGCTCTACCCATATTTAACAAAAAAAAAAAAAAAAAAAGAAGAAAAGAAAAAAGCTTGGACATGGCTCATTCACCCAGCCCTTTGAAGAAGCACACAGTAGCTGGCTTGACGTGCCTTTCTCACCACCTGAGACTTCCAGCTACCCTGAGTCCTAACGCCGCCATAGCGTTAGCTCGGTGGGTGACTCCTGAGGAGTGGAGCACCTCTGCCGCTGCTTGCTTAGGACAGAGTGTGCTGGTTTCAGCTGAGAGGATTGATTTTTCTTCATAGTAGCTAGTGTGGGGATACATTTTGGATTTGTGCTGGAGACAGCATTGATAATATAGAGATGTTTTTGTTTTATGGACTTATTGTTGAGCAGTGTTTACACGAGGCCAAGGCCTTTTCTGCCTCTTGCACTGCCCTGCCAGCGGGATGGCTGGGGGTGGACAAGAAGTTGGGAGGAGACACAGACAGGACAGGTGACCCAAACTGACCAAAGGGATATTCCATGCTATATGACGTCATGCTCAGTTTATAAGGAGTTTGGGGGAAGAGAGAGGGGGGGCGGCGGCGTTCGGAGCGATGGCGTTTGTCTTCCCAAGTAACCGTTACGCGTGACAGAGCCCTGCTTTCCTGGAGATGGCTGACCACCTGCCTGCCCATGGGAAGTGGTGAATGAATTCCTGGGTTTGCTTTGCTTGTGCGCGCGGCTTTTGCTTTACCTATTAAACTGTCTTTATCTCACCCCATGAGTTTTCTCACTTTAACTCTTCCAATTCTCTTCCCCATCCTGATGGGGGGGAGTGAACGAGCGGCTGCGTGGTGCTCAGCTGCCGGCTGGGGTAAAACCACGACACGGAGGAAAAAGCCCAACAGTTGTCTGATGTGAGCACTAAGCAACGCAGCTGGCGGAGAGGCACGAGGGAGCTGCTGTGTCTGGCCTTGATGAGAACAGAGCATTTAGCTTGTCGCCGTGCCTGTTCAGAAGGCCGCCCGGCAGAGATGAGAAGCAAAGCAAGTGGTTCTCCTGCATTTTAATTTTCTGACCTCTTCTGTTTTGCAGCAGCTAAGAATAAAAACCCAAAAGGTTTCTGAAGAAGGTTATTCATAATGAATCCAAGAACAATAAAACTGGATTTCTGCAGTCAGCATCCCTCTTTTTCGAGGGGGGAATGTGGCAGTGCATGCAGTAACTCTCAACCCACTGGTACATCTTTTCCCTCTTCTGGTGATGAAGCAGTGAGCAGAGCAGCAGATCTGTGCACTAAAAATGACTTGCTGTCCCACCCTGAAATCCACCTGGCCTGTCTGCCATCAATTCCTTCTGGATAAAACAGGAAGATTACTTTGCTTGCTGTTTTCAAAGTACAAGTGGTACTATGAAAGCTGACCTAAATGGTTTCCATTGACATTCCTGTTGGACAAATCGGGCTTTCACAGTTCTCATGGAAAGTGCCTGCTACCCACAGGAATAAAGAACTTCTCATCATGAAAAAGAATACATTCAATAAAAATAATGATTTTTAGTCAATCCAGATGTCCTAATGCTTCCTCAATTATCTTTTAGGTTTTACCAGACAGCCTCCCTTGCCTGGCATCGCCCACGGGGAGCAGCAGTCTTCCTCCTGCCCTGCACGCAGTGAGGCATGCCTTGCGTGAGCCTGGCTGGGAGCCGCAGTGTGCAGAAGAGACTGAGCTCAAAAATGACAAACTACAGCTCTTATCAGGCCCTCAGTGGCACTTAGAGCTAAAACCACTCCAGTATTATTTTTTCCATCCTCACTTTCATCTCATTTTCCATGAAAACTATTAACAATGCAACTTTTTTCATCAAATGTTTTCCCTTGGGCTAGAAATTCATTTTCTGCCCTCTTGAAATTCTTGTTTGTTAGACCCCAGGGGAGGAATGCAATATCTGAGCCGGGGATACTGAAGTAGCACATGTACAATATCATGACAAGCAATAGGAAAGTGAATTTATTATATTTGCATCTCGCAGCAGCTGACACTAATGTGCAAAGCTAAAATAAATCCAAACGATATCATAGATTTATGATCAATACTTAAGCAAGTTGTTTACTTAGTAGTCAGAAAGGCTAATGATGATTAGATCTGTCTGGAAATACGCTGGCCTGCAATAAGTAACATTTTTATCTCCTTGCATAAATGAATTAGATCTGAAAGCACTGAAGGGCTTAAAAACTAAACAAAATCTTCCCTTCAGGCTGTGTGTATGCTTCTGGATGCCTTAGAGGCAGTCTGGGGTTTTTTTAAACAGTAATAAGTGCATTGGAAGCCAAGCCTGCTGGAACACTTCTGCAAACAGCAATTTGAAAGAGAAATGCAATGAATGGAGCCAACGCGGAGCAGCAGTTTCAGCCTGGCACGGCCATTACCTGAATTAACTGTCAAACAGTGCACACGCAGGGGTCCGTGTTCCTGCGTTTGGACAAGTGCTTCAGAGGTTCCCTGGAGCCCGTGTGAGGGAAGGGATGGCCTCTGTGTTCCCTCTCCTTCCCTCTTTCCTTTCCCCTCCCGGTTACACGCATACACACGCACACTCTGATTTCTGAGGAGTGGTTTCTAGATGTCCACAAAACCCCTTAGGGCTCCTTATTTTTCAGTCTCTGTGCAGTTTGTGCCTGAAAGTAGAATAACGCTAAAGCAAACAGCCGTAACTTGTAAGGGCAGGGAGATGAGCGTCTCCCACCGCAGCATGGCACCCACACAGAAGGATGCTCAAACTGCCCAGGTTACAATATGTGCTTAGGCGAGTGATTACCCATCTGGTGGAGCGGGACGCCCATTTCCCAACTACAGATGGTGCCCAGGTTGATTCAGCAGCTGTTACGAAGGGGCTTGCTGGGGTTTAGTCCAGCCAACCCTCTGGCTAGAGAATAATGAAGAGAGGAGGGACCTGATCCTCTGGGGTGCAACAAGCAGAGCCAAGCCCTGCGGCAAGGACAGGGCCATCACCTCCATGAAGGCAGAAGAAGCTACCGAGAGGGTGCCTAAGCAATGCTGCCAGCAGGCACAGCTACCTGTGCTTCAAGGCTGGTCTGCCACTGCATTATTCTCCCGTGAAGCTAATCAGCAGCAATCAGTGCTGGCAACAGGCAGGGGAAGGCAGGGGGGTGGGATGTGCTGGGCCAATTGCACCAGCCTGCTGTGAAACGGTCAGAGATTAAAATGGCTATCAGCGCGAGGCACTCGGGTTTGCCACTCAAGAGGATTGCTTCCTAGAGCGGAGGCTGCTTGAAAGGAGGGAAGAGCTGGCGCTCCGGGCGATATTGGGGATGTTGCTATGGCCACCAGGAAGCTCAGGAGAAGAGGGGGGACATACAGGAGCACAGAATGTGGGCGACAAGGTGGCCGCAAGTTAAACCTCTATTAATCATTTTCGGAGTGGTTCCCTGCTGATCAGCAGTGCCCAGCAGCCTAACATCCAGCTGAGGCTGCCCTGAAACCTCTGAAGAAGTTCACCTGTCATGTTTCCGCACCTGAGCACGGCACTGATACTGGTGCAGCAGAAGCAAAAAAGATTTTTTTTTTTTTGTGCGTGCAGAGCCTGTCTCTAGGTCTGCTGTTGGACTAGTGAAAGGAAATTTAGTTAATAACAGAAACGATGCAAAATTTTTTGCCTCCTTCGGTCCTGTGTAAGGTGCTGCCGGGCAGGCTGGGACAGTCCTTGGCTCCAGTGCACTGGGGTTGGACGTATCTAGGCAAACATTTTCCATTCCCATATATTATTCACTGTAAGATTTGAATATTTTATCTAAGGCAGGTTCTTGACATTCACTTACATTCACTTTCTCTTCTTTCCTCTGTCCTCCCCCACAGCCCAGGGAACAACTAAGGTGAAAACACAAAGTCAGAATCCAAATCGGTTCCTGCAAGCAAGGAGGGTGAGAGATGCTGATGGAAGCTGGCTGTAATCGGAAACAACTGCTGTATGGAGAAGGGAGAGCTGGGATAGGTGTAAAAAGCTCTTGTGTTTGCTTCAGTGATTAGGAATATGTGGATAATTTATTCCTGGGATGAGAGGTGCCACTGCTGGAGAAAGGGATGCAGGCAGAGAAAACATCCTCTCCAGGGCGGTCTCTGGCATTCAGTATTCCTTAATCTCCATTTCTGCTGCATGCATCATTTTGGTACTTAAAAGAGGACGTACACCCAGCTTTAGGAAGAGTGGCTGAAAGGTGACACATTTTCCTACAGCTCAGCGTACAGCCAGTCACAGAAGAGAAGGCTCCGAGGACAGCTTATTGCAGCGTTTCGGTACTTAGACGGGGCTTATAAGAAAGATGGGGACAAACTTTTCAGCAGGGCCTGTTGCGATAGGACAACGGGTAATGGTTTTAAACTAAAAGAGGGAAGATCTAGATTACATATAAGGAAGACATTTTTTACAATGAAAGTGGTGAGGCACTGGAACAGGTTGCCCAGAGAGGTGGTAGATGCCCCATCCCTGGAAATATTCAAGGCCAGGTTGGACGGGGCTCTGAGCAACCTGATCTAGTTGAAGATGTCCCTGCTCACTGCAGGGGGGTGGGGGTTGGACTAGATGACCTTTATAGGTCCCTTCAAACCCAAACTGTTCTATGATTCTATATCTGCTGACGTTAGTGATTGCAGTTGCTTCTGTAGTGCTTGGGAGGGAACTCTGTCACCGGGATAGGAGCTGGACGCATCGCTTGATCCTCTATAATCATGAGAACTGCTAAGTGGCATATCCCTCTTGTTGTGCCAAATTGCCTTGTCACTTGTAATTGCAGGACCTTCCTTGGAGTAATGGGTAAGCAAAGGGAATTCTCAGACAGTGGGTTTTACAGCCCTGCTGCAGATTCTGTCACTTACTGCAATGGTGTAACTTATTCAAGTAGAAGGCTAGGACAAGAAAATAACCCCTGGAAAGCCCTGCAAATGCCAGCTCTAATAAGAAATGTGGTCATGGGCTCATCTCAAAGCCCTCACTTGGCTGGAAGCTGCATCCTCAGGAAAGGAAGGGACCTAGAGGCTGCCTAATCTAACATGTGGCATCTCACATGCTTGTTTGTAGCCCTTGCTTATTTGTGGATCCAAGACTGCTCTTCAGACTTTCCTGTACTTGTCAGCTTGAAAGTACCATCCTACCTGAGCCTTTGTAACAGCCTCTCAGCAAGTGCCATGGGAAATCCCAGCACTGTGGAAGTCAAATGACTTAAAAAAGTGGAGATTTTTGTTGTGGATCTTGGGCAACCCCTTTATGTTTTTGTTAGTCAAGATGTTCAGAACTGAAATTATCTGCTTTGAGAAGACGGGCTTCTTTCTCTTACTGGGACTGATGCTATTACGCTATCCAAAGAGCAAATATCATCATTTCTGCAGTCCCCAGGACAGATTCCTCTCCATTACCATTAGCAGATGTCACTGGTGAGTTCACTGGCTCAGACCCAATTGGAGGAAACCCAGCCCTTGCTCAGCCGTCCCTTGTGAAAGAACTGGTGCCATGGCAGACCTCTGCTTTTGGGGCTTGTTCTCCTTTCACAGACAGCGAGCACTTTAGGCTGCATAATTTTTCCCTCTGTATTGTGTCATCTGGACAAATATAGTTTCTGTTCCCTCCCTTTTAGCACATGGCTGGGAACCAAGATTTGCTCTGTTTACCATTTTTGTGAATAAGGTGGAGGGGTGTGGGCTAAACCTGTTTCTTTGCTCATTTGTTTTTGTCATCTTCTTGACTTATGCTGGGGCAGCTGGTCTTGTGGAGCATGCAAAATAACAGCAGTTATCAAGCAGACTGTGAGAAGGTCAGGTCTCTGCTGAAGAATCTAACTGGTCTTTGGGTTTTCCTTAGGTGATGCAGCACCCACCACTCTTTGGTAGGAGAGGTGACCACTTGCAGGAAATAACCCATCAGTATCTTTTGAGTGCTTGCATCATGCTCTTCCACACAGCATCTCCTCTGGCCCCTCTATTCTGGGCACTACTGATTTCATCCTGTCTGATTTTTTAGGTCTTCCTTCTCCCAGCAGACCCAAAAGCAGTTCAGCACAATGTGCTGCTGCTCTGCGCTCGCCTGTAAATTCACAGTACTGACTAGTCAAGCAGCTGCACGCAGAACGAAACACGGAGCCTCGGTCCAGCTCCTCAGCGCTGAGGGGTGTAATTGTGTGGGGTTTTCTATTTACAAACTCTTTCACTCCCAAGCTGCCTTCATGCTGTAGCTGTACCAGTGACTACAAGCTTCACTATATACTCTTGGTTTTTTGAATTGGAAAGGATTGCAATGAAAAGCTGAGTGCTGCAATGGTCTTTCTTCCACAGAAGCACAAATAACCTCTTGGAGGAAGAGGAAAGGTAACACGTGACAGAATTGCAAAGCTGGTATGTTGTCCTTCTGCAGGCCCAGGTAAATGTAGGGGGAGGTCCATGTAAATGTTCCAGCCTTTCCACTTGAAAAAAACTTCTCCTTTTCCCCCTGGCACTTGGCAAAATTGTAGCAAACTTCTGGATCAGCTTTCTACTGAAGCAAACTGGAGTATCGGCTACTCAAAGCCCAGCTTCTTTTATTTATATGCATTTACTAGCTTTAGAGCAAAGGTCATCTCAAGCAGTGTACAAAGAAACACGTTCTCAAAAAAATTTCATCCTTACGAGCCCAGAGTGGTGGTTTTGCAAGTTTTCTCTCTAAATACAGGGAATAAACCTCAGAGCAAACTCCCAGCTTCTTGCCACAATTTCTCTCAAAATAAGACTCCTTTATTTAAAAAAAAAAAAAAAAGGGAAGAAAAAAGCCCCAATCCCTAAAACTGTAATAATTTTTTGAAGACGAAAAACTTGCTCAGAAGAAATAGACGATCAAACAGGGCCACCTAGTGATACCACCAGTGACAAGGCACAGCACAGACTATGCCAGATCCTGGCCTAATTGCCAGTCTGCTCCATGCAGCAGAAGAGGAACAGAGAAATACACACTGGTACCTATGTTTCCAGGCACTCTGGGATTCCCATCTGAAACTGGGCTTGCAGGGCTTTATGGAGCACCTAGCACAGCTGGGGCACCTGGTCTGCATGGGTCAACGCTCTTTCTAGAGAGAGGAAACCAGCCATGGGTGTTATGGGTGTTGTGAAAGAGCCTGCATCAGGTCCCATCTCTTCCACAGCCTAAGATAATACATTCTCTGCAAGGCAGAGTTACCATGTTGTTCCAAAGCAAAATTATGACTAAACCCAGTTGCTTTTAAGCTATTTATTTATTTATTTATTTGTTTATTTATTTATTTTGGAGGCTATCTGGCAAGCCATTATAACTTCTTTATTGCTTTTTTCTGCCTGATATCTATGTGTCTTTAAGGGCTGTGTAGCCAGCATACTGCAGGCTGCACCTTTGCATAAAAAGCCTGGCATTTAGGTAAGCTTGAAGGAGAGTCCTTTATTTCTCCTATCAATTTCCCTACAGCCAGATGCACCTCATCTCCTGACTCATAACACAGTGAGTACAATAGCATTCATGCCTGAGGAAGCAAGCAAAAGCCTTGAGACAACGGAGTTAAAATACTGAGCAGATTCACTGGTTTCTTGCAGAACCAGCCCACGGGCTGTTTAGCTGGACACTGTGTTCACCTTTTGCAGCAATACCTGCAGGTAAAATCATCTTGCCTGCTCACTCTACAAGCATTTGTGGGGGTGCAGTTACGAGCCCGCTCAATGCCTTAGGGATTGGCCGTGAGGTTTCAACTTTTGCAGAAGTTGGCCAATTGGCCTAACAGAGCTTTGATATACGTATTTTCTTCTAGGAAAGAGCTGAGCTAGGTCAGCCCAGGCAATCCAGCAGCCCACTGCTCCTGGGACCATGGGAACATGTGCATCTTTTCCAAGGAGCAAATTTGGTTTCAGTGACTGTGCGATGAAGCACACACCTCGTGTGCAAGCCGCCCTCGTCGAGCGTGAGCAAGGGGCTTGCAGTGTTTGCACTGAGACCTGGTGGGGCCGTGCCAGGAGACCCTGCCTCTCTGAAGGGTCTTGTGGGCTTTCTCAGGTAACAGGGAGAAGCTCTGGCATGCCAAAGCTTGTCATTTTGCTGATGACAGTATATCACATCGTTAATATAGGAAGGTTTTGACGAAAATTCATTCAACTCTCCTTGTGACAACTGTTACATTCACTTTTTCTACGACTCTCAGCTCAGACAACAGCACGGGCCTGTGTGTTTCACATTTGTGTATAACTTGTATAGATTTGCAAATTGGAAGGTACATGTGGTCACGGCTTTATTTGAACAGGCTTTTAATTACAAGGAAATTGAAATTAAACAGTCTTCAGAGTCTCTTGCTCCACAAGAAGGAAGAATCTCAAAAATTCATCCTTTTCACTCTGTGCTCTGACTTTACCTGGTTATGCTAACATTTGCAGAGGAATATTATGTTTGATCAGTCATTTTTCATTACTTATAACAAAACTTCCATTAGTAAGTCTTTAAAAAGAATTGAACTATTTTTTTTTTTTTTTTTTTTCCAAATCTGAGTTTTAATCCTCAAAAGACCTGGTAACATCCCTTTGGTTTCCTAATGCCATGGGACATGCTAGGTCACTACCCCTTTGTAGGGCAATGAAAAGGCAGAGATGGATGGTGACTGATTTGCTGGCAAATGAGCTGGACCCTGACTCTGTGGCCTCCTCTAGAAGCTCCAGCAAGACTCTGGATCACAAATGGTATGCATAAGTCTCAAGTCCTCCCAAAGAATAACCTTTTCTCACACCCTCCTGGAAAATTATTCATCTGGCCAGCTGTTGTCTGGCATATGCCATACTAAACATGATATATGCTTTTTTTTTTTCTGTCTGCTGTTTGTGTGAATTGCTGCATCTGGGCTCTCAGAGTTACCCGAACATGTGTGAGGTGCAGTGCAGAGGGACCTTCCAACCTTGGATGCCGCACAGCTAAAAACCAACACCAGTTACAACTTCTCCCATTAAGGGTTTTTACTGGGGCACCCAACATATAGCATTCACAATATTCTAAGTGCCAGTATAAGCCAGATGTGTGATCCCAGATCAACTTCAAATGTTTTGTATCAGAAAAGCTTAAGCTGATTACTTTTCCCCCAATTCATTCAGTTTTAATTAGGTAGACTTGCAAGTGTTGGATTTGATAGTTAGTTGACTAAGTTCCACATAGACTGATGGGTATTAAATATGGCACTGGGATTGTAAGCATCCCTGCTGAAGGCAGGCCCAACTATGAGAGGTAGGGAATTGCCACATTTCTGAGGTGCTGTGCATCTCCCAGGACCACACAGAGTTCAAAGAGTGGTTAAAACCTGTAACTTCCAAAGCAGAGAAGACCTTTGACTGTGTTACAAATTAACCATGAAATATTTCCCTTTCAGGGGTTTCATTCTCGAACATCACCGCTCTTTTTTCGGTGGTAGTAGGAGCTATTGCTCCTGGACTGCTGTTGTTTACGTAGCGAGACAAAGCCAAGCCGTTTGTGCCCGGGGATGCGCTGCAACGATGCGGCTCCCACGGTCAGGCTCCGGCTGCACCCGGAGCACAGAGACTGCACTGCGTCGTGGGCTGCGGGCAGAGGAATTTGGGGCACAAATCCCTCTGAGATGTCTTGGCATTTTATCATAAATGAGCTACTTGACTTGGGCTCGAACACTTTGGTTTAAATTTATTCACTCAAACACAATACCTTCCTTTCCCTCCCAGCAGGCAGCTGCTCCATTTCTCCCACACCAGCGCACCAGTGGGCCAACGAACACAGCTCTGCAATAAGACGCCGTGCTGTGAATGCCGGCAGATGGGGTGAGGGACATGCCCCGTTCTGCTGCACGTGTGCTTGCTGACCCTCTCGGTAAAGGCATGAGGTCAGCAGGCAGCGATGGCCGAATCCTGCACAGGCAGCCTCCCAGGTGGGAGCCTGGCTGGGTCTCAGGGGCACGCAGGTGGGCAGGGACCCCCCCGGCAGCAGCGGGTGGAGAGCTGTGAGTCCTCTTGGCCGAGGTGGTGTGTCCCCAGAGTGTCTGTCCGTCTGTTCACCTCGTGTCCATTCTCTCACCAGCACCTAGAAGGCTGGGCCTCGGATGTAGGTGCATGCAAAGGCTTTCCTGCAGTTACTGCTATTGACAGAGCAAAGGTTGGTGCTTTCGTCTGCTACAGTCTGAGAATATTAGAGAGACAAAGATGCCATCAGAGGTGTCTTTGCTAATGGACGGTGGTTTGTGCTTTTCTGTTGGCTTCTGAAAGAAGCTTGAAGCTATTTGACAGCCAAGGAGTTACAAGAGTGCCACACTGGTGTGTCTTTCTATTTCCTGGAGCTGTGATACCTTGAAAATAAGCTAACAAAGTCACACTAATTCTGCTTCTTATACTCAAATTGGCAGCCTTTCTTGCAAAGCTGCACATGCCATCTAATAGATGTCTGAATGACCTTCATTAGGCCAAGATGTTTTTCTGTGGCAATGATGCTAGGGGAATTGCAGGCTCTTAGAATCATAGAATCATAGAATGGTTTAGGTTGGAAGGGACCTTAAAGATCCTCTAGTTCCAAACCCCCCCCCGCTACGGGCAGGGACACCCTCCACTAGACCACGTTGCCCAAAGCCTCATCCAACCTGGTCTTAAACACTTCCAGGGATGGGGCCTCCACAACCTCTCTGGGCAACCTATTCCAGTGCCTCACCACCCTCACAGGGAAGAATTTCTTCCTAACTCTAATCTAAATTGACCCTCCTTCAGCTTAAACCCATTACCCCTTGTCCTGTCACTACACTCCCTCATAAACAGTCCCTCACCAGCTTTCCTGTAGGCCCCTTCAGGTACTGGAAGGCCACAATTAGATCTCCCTGGAGCCACCTTTTCTCCAGGCTGAACAACCCCAACTCTCTCAGCCTGTCCTCATAGGAGAGGTGCTCCAGCCCTCTGATCAGCTTCATGGCCCTCCTCTGGACTCGCTCCAACAGCTCCATGTCTCTCCTGTACTGGGGCCCCCAGAGCTGGACGCACTACTCCAGGTGGGGTCTCACAAGGGCAGAGTAGAGGGGCTGGATCACCTCCCTCGACTTGCTGGTCACACCTCTTTTGATGCAGCCCAGGACACAGTTGGCTTTCTGGGCTGCAAGCACACACTGCTGGCTCATGTTGAGCTTCTTGTCCACCAACACCCCCAAGTCCTTCTCCTCAGGGCTGCTTTCAATCCATTCCTTGCCCAGCCTATAGTCGTGCTTGGGATTGCGCCAACGCATGTGCAGGACCTTGCACTTGGCCTTGTTGAACTTCAAGCAGTTCACATAGGCCCACCTCTCCAGCCTGTCAAGGTCCCTCTGGATGGCATCCCTTCCCTCCAGCGTGTCGACCACACCACAGAGCTTGGTGTTATCAGCAGACTTGCTGAGGGTGCACTCAATCCCGCTGTCCATGTCATGGACAAAGATGTTGAACAGTGCTGGTCCCAGTACCGACCCCTGAGGAGCACCACTCGTCACCGTTCTCCAATTGGACATTGAGCCGTTGACCACAACTCTTTGAGTGCAACCATCCAGCCAATTCCTTATCCACCGAGTGGTCCATCCATCGAATCCATGTCTCTCCAATTTAGAGACAAGGATGTCCTGCGGGACAGTGTCAAATGCCTTGCACAAGCCCGGGTCGGTGATGTTAGTTGCTCTTCCCTTATCCGCCGACGCTGTAACCCCATCATAGAAGGCCACCAAGTTTGTCAGGCACGATTTGCCCTTAGTGAAGCCGTGTTGGCTGTCACCAATCACCTCCTTGTTTTCCATGTGCCTGAGCATAGTCTCCAGGAGGGTCTGCTCCATGATCTTGCCAGGCACAGAGGTGAGACTGACCAGCCGGTAGTTCCCTGGGTCTTCCTTTTTACCCTTCTTAAAAATGGGGGTTATGTTGTTTCCCCTTTTCCAGTCAGTAGGAACTTTGCTGGACTGCCAGGACTTCTCAAATATGGCCACTTCATCCGCCAATTCCCTCAAGACCCGTGGATGCATCTCATCAGGTCCCATGGACTTGTGCACCTTCAGGTTCCTCAGATATTCTGAAATCTGATCTTCTCCTACAGTGGGCGGTTCTGCATTCTCCCAGTCCCTGCCTTCTGTGACCTGGGCAGTGTGGCTCAAGCACTTGCCAGTGAAGACTGAGGCAAAGAAGTCGTTGAGTACCTCAGCCTTCTCCATATCCTGGGTAACCAGGTCGCCCACTTCATTCTGGAGGGGACCCACATTTTCCCTCGTCCTCCTTTTATCACTGACGTACCTATAGAAGCTTGTCTTGTTGTCCTTAGCATCCCTGGCCAGACGAATTTCTATCAGGGCTTTGGCTTTCCTAACCTGCTCCCTGGCTGCTCAGACAGTTTCTCTGTATTCTTCCCAGGCTACCTGCCCTTGCTTCCACCCTCTGTTGGCTTCCTTTTTTTGTTTGACTTTGCCCAGGAGCTCCTTGTTCATCCATGGGGGCCTCTTGGTGTTTGTCTGGCAGAGAGAGCCAGCTCCCCGGCTGTGGCTGCAAGCACACAAGGTCATCTCCAGGACATGTCTCAAACTGAAGTTTTGTTTTCTCAGGTACAAATTAATAGTTTTTAATATGCTTATTTGTACTTTTACCGTATTCTATTTGAAATGTACCTGAAACGCTTTCACATGCTGCTTTAACAACACAGATGATACACAAAGGCTAAAACAGAAGATAGGAGGAAAATCAGGAATCTAGTATAAATCACCTTTGTGGACATAAACAACTAGATCAACAACATTGCTCACAGCAGTAAAAGATGTTAGATGGTTGTGTTTGATAGAGACGTGTTTTCATTCAGCCATTCAACAGAATGAGTCCAATGTCAAGAAAAGCAGTCATTTAGAAAATAATTTCCTTCACTATGTTTGGAAGCAGATGTGCGCACACACATACGTGTGTGTTGACTGTATGCATATGCCTCACCACACCATTACTTAATTTTCTTACTTTCACCTGCGTGTTAGCTCTTTTCTTATTTTCTAATTAATCAGCATCTGTAAATGTCAAGAGCATGTTATTCCTCTTTTCCAGGTCACTCATGCAGCTGTTTAATGGGACCCATCCTAAAGAGGATTCCTCCCTGTAAGCCTTTGTCCTATCTCCCTTGACATAAGGACTATGAACTTACCAGGCAGATGGCTGGACCTTCTCTATGGCCATTACCATTGTGGGTGAGATATGGCAAAGTAAATTCCTCTCTGTACATACCCTTCCCACATCTCCTCAGCATCCTGGGCCCTCTGAACCCTCCTGTGTCTGACAGGGATTCACAGCAGAAATTTTGGAGGCAGCATTGGTCCCTTACATTTCTCTGAAGACAGAGAGGACTGCACTTAAGTGATTTGCTGGGTGAGGGTGTAAAGTATGCTGCAGCTACACATATAATTTGATTTTTTTATAAATCTTGAGTTGTGTGCTGACAGCTACCCCTCCCAAACAAGGTCATTCTTTTATACGGTCAGCACTTAAAGCTACATGTAGTAGCTAATAGGGTGGACCTTTTAAAAAGAGGATCTAACTCATCACAAAATCTTGTGGGACTTATACAGTTCTCCACTAATAGCTTCAAATTCTGCCTCAGCTGTATTTCTCACAAGAAAGTAAACGTAATTTGTATGATGAGCTAAATATCAGTAGAATGCTTTTCTATCTTATCCTGTAACATTTTGTTTTCTTTTAGATTTTTTTTGTTTGGTTTTGGGTACTGACAGATTGTCCTGAGATTGTCACTAAATTGTCTATTAAAATGCATTGGTGTCTCTTCTGAATTGATGTACTCAATTCGGTACCTAGCAGCATTTGGAAACAGTTCAAATTGCATGTATTTAATCTGACAACGTGTTGTCTGGTTTTCCACCTTTCTTCAATTCCCTCTGGAGTACAACCAGAATAGCTCAGTGTCATCAGCAAATCTTGGAAATGAAACTCAATTCCAGCTAATGGAGAACTGTTTATGGACCTGCGTATCTTTCAGTTTGGTTTTTTTTTAAAGCATTCATGTAATAGTTTTAATTGAGAACAATACAGCTTCAGTTTTAAGCCAGGGCTCAGGTGCTAATGACAAACTATGAAGGCATGCCCCTCATAGCATTGTTATCCTTTGTATCCATGAACCCTGGTACCACCCAAAAGACTCAAATGTTTCTTGAATTGAGGCCATCTCCTGTGCTGATGGACAGGCTGCTGGGACTCCCTTATTCCTGGGGCCTGGTTTTCCTGTTGCACAACACATTTAGAGATTTCAAAACCATCTTAAGAAACATTTGTGTTATTTTTCTAACTCTTAAGCCAGTGGCCTAGGACTTTGCCTATATTGCAAATACCAAAAAGCTGATTAAAAAGCTACAGACTGTCCTGACCCCATACAGAACACTTTATAATCCCATTCTTATGCAGGTGTTAGTTTCTCTTGAGTTATGAAGATTTATGGATATAAGAGGATGTTTTCCTTGTGGACCAAAACCTGTATATTTTTTGCAGGAGTCAAAAGTTCCCTTGGGCCTTATTGTATGCGTTAGGTATGGGTTTTGTCAATAGTAGCTTTACATTGGTGGTACGTGTTATTGGCTGTGACATGTCCCACTGCTGTACACGCACGTAGCATCTGGCTGTGATTGCACGGTTCTTTCTCTTCCTGCCCTATCGAGCCTTTTCTTCAAACAAGTTTATGTCTCTTTCCCTTGAGCTACTGCAGGGTGTCCACACAGGCTCGTTTGTTTTTTCCATTTTGCTGGTGGTCTTCAAATTTCTTTTACTGTTATTTTTTTTTCAGTGTTTCTTCCAGCTGGAAATGCTAGATTAGTAAGACCTAAACTCTTGTTCTGATGACAACAATTCCTGGCTGAACAGTTTGTGTTTTGACACACACAGAAACCTCTCTTTTTAAAGTACTCAAGGTCGCATATCTTAGGTGTGTGTCTCTTAGATATCCTCTCTGAAGCTTATATTGAAAATTTGCGGTGTGCATGCTCAACTGAAAGAGCACTTTTCTGGGGTCTGCCTTTGAAAGGAAAAGGTGTGAATGCTCTCTGGTAAACAGAAACTGCTCAGTATGTAGAGAAGTATGCCTGAGCCACTGCGATGCAAAAATAGCTGCTACCTCCTTTCTTCTATTCCTCTTAAGGGACTCTAGACACAATGTGTACATTGATTAATTAGTCACTGTGCAAGTACTGTAGTTGTCAAATGGAGAACTAGCTATGAATGCTCAAACATGACAAAGGTAACAGAGGTATCTGCAATATAGTCATGTAATAACCTACTCTGTTTGAACAAGGAATAATTGTTTTGGTAATGAGTTCACTGACAGAACCACGTTTCCTATCGACATGTAGAAATTGATAAAGAACAGTTTTCTTGGCCATTTAAGAATGTGAGGAAAATACTGGCAACTTGTCTGTGCATTCAGGTCAGAATTCCCCAACTCTGTTGTCTGTATTTGGATACCTATCTAAAAATGCTCTGCTTTGGTGATGCAGAGAAGTCTCTATAGATGAAAACCGCTCCAGTCTGAGACCTCCACTCTGGTGATCCAGAAAAATACTTTTGTAGTTCTTCAGACATTGTGACTTTGAGCAGAGAGCTTCAGCTTTCCTTCCATGTCCCCAGATTGCTGGTGGTGCAGATAGGTTGGTCCTGAATAAATTATTGTTACAAAGTAGTTTGGTATAAAGCAGATATCCTTACTTGACTGAAGTAAAACGTACGGGCATGCTCAATGCAAACACGTGTTGTCCTGAACTAATTGCCATCCTTACGGTGGTTCTGTTGTGAAATGGAGGAGGAGTGAGGAGGCTGACGCAGGCTGCCACTTTTACAGATGGGCTCTTCAGAGACAGCTCCCACATGTTCGACAGCACAGCGGGCAAGGTCGTCTTCATTTCAGTGTCTGTCTGAAAGCCCTTTCCAAATACACATAGTCACTCATGGTTGGCCTGGTAGAAATGATCTCTATTCCCTTCTGATGCAGTTAGCTGTCCTCAGAGAGAAAAAAGGGGACAGAAAATGGTGGACAAACTGCCCTTTCTATGCCTTGGATATGAAGTCCTGGACACAGGGCACTCACACTGCAGATGCACTGCAAAACCCTCAAAGACTGCCTTCTGCACCGACCCCGGGGGATCACCAGGAGCTGCCTTGCTGGCGGGTGGCGGGAGGCAGACCTCGCTCACCCCTCTGCACCACCATTATTCCACCCATAAGAGATGCCGGGGGCCGCGCACAGGCAGCTCACCCAGCCGGTGCCGGCCGTCTCCGCTGCTGGTCTCCGTGTCAAGTGTGCACGGCAGTGCCCTGGTCTCAGCAAATGCTTAGCCCCTGGCTCTCTGAGTTTTTCTCCTTCACTTATCTAGAGCTGGTCATTCACTTATCTAATCTCAAGCTTGTTTTCTGAAACTTGTCTCTGTTGAAGCATGGCTTTTATGTTAGGCTCTTGTTTGAACTGTTTCGTACTGCTTTGGGAAAGGCTGGGTCAGTCCTGTGTTACTCTGCATTACTTCAGTGCAGTGCTGGTTGCTGTACCCTGTTT
This sequence comes from Balearica regulorum gibbericeps, assembly GCF_011004875.1. Lineage (NCBI taxonomy): Eukaryota > Metazoa > Chordata > Aves > Gruiformes > Gruidae > Balearica > Balearica regulorum. Next base: position 72,313,033 of record NC_046185.1, read on the forward strand.
TTTCTGGATGGGCCAGGAAAAGGTGGTTGGCAGGTCTTACAAAATCTGAATCTTGCATCTTCTTTGGCTTCTCCTCCCAAAGATTAAATCACAGGGAGAACCCACAGCAAAGGCATTTGGAGCAGAAGTTCAGCCTGTGCCATGTGTCTGTAGAGGCACACTCCTGAATCCTTTTTCAGCTGAAAATCATGTATAAAATAAGGGGGGGGGGGGGGGGGGCAACCAAAAAAAAAACCAACAACCAAAAACCCCACAGATTTTCTCAGCTGTATATTAACCTCTGAGCTGTTTACTTACACATGTAGTAGCTTGGGACCTGACTGTGCTGCAGTCATCGAACTTCATCTTAGGGATAAAATGAAAGTTGTTTTCATGAAAAATTTCTTTGACCCATCTACAGGCAAAGTCACTGCTGGCCTTTTTATCTTGTCTTCACATCCTGCTGAGATAGCAGTGCTGAAGCCAGAAGTTGTTGAAATGAAAGGATTTGCTGTCTGTTTTGTCACCGTAAATGAGTTGTGGAAAGGAAACATTTGAGTATGGTGACTCCAAAAAGTCATACCAGTGTTAGTTACTGATGCTGGAGTGCCAGACATCTCTTAAAATCAGCTCTCACAGCCCTTGGAGATGACATATATGGCAGACAGAGCCAACCCCAACTTCTATGTGTTTTGCTAGCAATAGAAATACTTCCTGTAAACTTTTCCCTAACTTTTTGGAATAAGTTTGTAGGCAGCAAATAGCTAACAAACTTTTAATATTATACAACAAGTTGAGCTGGATGTAGCTATTTGCTGCTGGTTCTGCTCTTTCAGCTGCAAGAGCCATGGGAATAAATCAAACCTGCTTTGAAGAGTAACACACTCCCAGCCCTTAGATGTATAGAAAAGCATTTTAAATACAAAGTTTACCTTGAGAATTACTTGAGAGCACAAGGAGCACAGAGCGGTGCTGTTCCCAAGGAATGCAAGTGAAGCAACGTTACTTAACATTAGAATTAACTAATGCTGACAGCTGAAGCTGAAATAAAATTATCACCTACCACCTGAATATCTGAGATCTTAAAACATGATGTGCGTTGACTTCTTTGGAGTCATCTCTATCTGTCGAGCATTTTAAAGTACGGAGCTTCTTCATAAAGAAGGGAAGGGGGCATATTTATTGTTCCTCTGAAGCAGCTGCTATGTGTCATCAATTATATATTGAAGGCCAGTTTTGCAACTAGTACAAGCTACTATTAACTCCTTTAATACTGGTGAATATAACCAGATCATTCAGATTTATACCAGCAGGCTTTTCTTTTGTCCATTTCTGCCAGATGAGCTAGTTCTTAGATGTGTGTAGGGACTTTAACTTTCGAAGATTTGCATGGCATGAGCCATGAGGGCAACCCAGTTAGTGCTGCCAGAGGGGCACCTCAGCCTGGGCAGCAAGCTGGACTGTTACCACCGCTCTCTTCAGCCACATAAACTGCACTGTGCCATGGAAATACTCTCAACAGCAGAAATAGCATGTTCTTTGCCTGGGCACCGGTGGTTTACCAGGTTATAAATACAAACCTACCATGACCCCATGTTAGTAACAGCTGGCAGCTGGATTACTCTCAGCTACACAAGGAGAATGAGCCAAACCAGCCGTGGTATGAAAACAGGAGGAAATTGGTCCTGGTGAATACCAGATTGGTCAAACTCTCTCCCAAAACTGACTCCATTGATGATGCAAAAGACAAGTTTCCTAAAATATGAAAGTGATGACTCGTTCTGCCACCATTAGTGGCTGAAGGCAAATACTCAAGAGATTGAATTAACAAAACTGCTACCTTTATAACGCTACAGTTGAAGGCTCTCCAGGGAAGACACTGACTCATAAGACTACTTTTGCTCATCCTTTTCAGCCCGAGCAGGAGAACAACATGCGCAGAGGTATGACGCACTCTGCGTTTGACTCGCGAGCAAGTGGGGGAGGTACCGTTGTTTCAGATACTAACCTCAGTGTCAGGAGCAAATTGATATGCTGATCGATTCCAGGATTTTGAATGTGAATGCTTGCATTTGTCAAATAGGCAGCCTTATTTTCCATGAATTTTCAATTTCTCATCTTATTTCCCCTTTTTTTAAAAAATGAAAGGTCGTAAGTGGAGCTGGGCAAGGAATTTAGAGGAGGGGGAGGGATTGACAGATGAAAGAAAAAAAAATGAGGTGAAAAAAAATTCTGTTGTGGTTTCTTTTATTTATTTTTTTTTTAAGTTTAAAATGAAGGGGAAAAGAAACAACACAGTTTGAGTCCAAAAAAGGCCTTTTGTATGGAACCTGCTCTGTGAAGTTTTGGGGTTAATACACTATTCTGTGGACCCATTTTCACAATGTTTGTTAAAAAAATGCTATAGGTAGGTGAAAATATGAAAGGACTAAACCAAAATGTTTTATTGAGAAAGCCAAGACAAACTGGCTTAACTCTTTCGAATCCTTCCCAAACCCCCTCATTTTTGGCAAAAGACATTCACTTGATTTCTCTGGATTCCTAGGTTGTTTTAATGGAGATTTGTATTTCTGGTCGATTTTATTATATGTCCACATCAATGCAGCCAGTGTCTAGTAATGAAAAAGAGAAAAATAAGGATCTATTTTCATAACTCTCAGAAGATTTTTCTAGAAACTTGTCCTTCTGCTTTCTAGTTAATTGAAATTTCGTTCCCTTGACTCACTATTTTCAAGGACAAATCTAAAGGGCATCTTCTGAGCTCAGTTCTCACACAGGAATGGGCATGGTAGTTGCCACCTGGGAGTGTATTTCCTAAAGATCTCTCCTGGCTTTTTTCAAAGCATGATTGTGATTTTTTTTTTGTTTCATTTAGTCAGCTATTTTCTTATTGGTTTGATTCATACAATTTAAACATAGACACAAATAGCAGTATGCAAACTACAACCATGGAATTACCAAATTGTCCTTTCTGCTTCTCCTGAAGTCAAAACCCAACACCAAAGCAAAACAAAACAAACAAAAAAACAAACCAAAACCCTCCAACAAACCCAAAAAACCTCATCTGCCTTTAGGAAACAAACAAAAAAATTGTCTTGTCATGCACATTAGAAAACTGAAACTCCTATTTTTTCCCAGTTGATGGACCACACCTTGTCCTTTCCCTGGTGGTATCTTACACAAAGGAAGGTAATTCCTCATGCAACCAGGTCAGATAGAGGACTTTTTGGTTAAAACCTACCTATCATTATTGCTTGGAAATGTGCTGAAATTGCAGTAATATATCTTGTGATAAATTTTCAAGCAGTTGTGCCATTGCTTCTCACTGTGTATCTACACAGATTCTTGACGTGCAAAAATAGATAAATCATGGGTAAAGAAATTGAAGTTTTTGCTGTCTGGTAATACATGGCTTAGAAAAAGATGAGGCATGCAAGAATGTCTGAGTATGTGGGAAATATTTATCTGCAGTTATGTTTTAATTACTGACACACATGGATTTCTTAGAAGAGGTTTCTGCCATGGGGCGTGTGCAGGAGGCCCAAATATGGAGGTACCTGCATACTGTCCCAAATGATCTTCCACTAGGTGGAAGAAGGATTGTGTCCATTGTGTCCATTGGCCTTAGACGAAAATCTAGGAATACGCTCTCTGGGCATACATCACAGAAACGTGAAGGATCATGGGGATAAGTGAAAGATGGAAACAGGACAATACAGCTTAGGGTGTGTTTCACAATGCCGTGCCATAGTACCTAACTCCTACAAGATACAGCCACTTACTCACTGCGTTACACCTACTTTGAAAGAAGGGTCTCAGTCCTGGACTCTATCGCACCATGCTCTTTTTAGTCATTTGCTGACATTCAGCTGCTGGAAACCAAACACATATCTTTTTACATTTTTATACATCCATATTCTCTGGACTAAAATGTATTACCTTGAAAATGCTGCTGTTTTTGTTAGATTTTTATCTCTCCTTTGTGCTTGATTCTGGAAAATGTTCCCTAGTTCATTCAAGTCTACCATAAATCAGATGTTGTCATAAAACTAACAGAAAATATTCTTATTCAGAGAGAAAGATTTAGGTGAAAATACGATGGATGTAACATCACGTTCTATTCCTCTAACATTTTCAACTGATGTCTCCCAGTGGTGAGAGTTGCATTATTATGCATGTTGCTTGCTAGGATTCTCAGTTTCTGGGTGTCATTTTTGGTTTAGTGCTCCTTTGGTAATCCACGTTTAGCTGTATTTTTATCATGAATCTGATGTCAAAAGAATGCAAGTCCCCAGCTGACGAAAACCTGTTTTAATCTCTGCTTGCTAGAGAAACTGAAAGCAGCACGATACAAATACTACACTTTCATTACTGTTTAATATAGAAACTGTGTCATAATCCACAAGGTTTTTCTCTGAACCTTGTCCTAAAACTAAAAATAATTCTGTGGTCAGAGCAGTTGTTACAATTTTTACTCCTGCGTTCATCTCTACATAATGTAATGAGATGATGTCTACTTACATATGAAAACCCAGGTCATCATTTGGCCCAGGTGGTCATACATATTTGACGTAGGCCAATATGGACGTGAAACCTTGTAATGAAAATATACACATTGCTTGGACTGCTGCAAAAATGTCCCTGCAGAGAACTGAGAGGAAACAGTAAAGCTGAGCTAATCTAACATGCTCTGCTTAATGAGGGGCTCTGCTGCTTGGGAGCAATGACATCTGTGTACTGCAGGGTCACTTTTATTCCGAAGCAGATCTTTAATAGCCTGAACAACACACATGCCTGCATGGCATTGCAGTCAGCCTCGGAATCTGATCTGGTTCTGCATCCTGCCCTGCTAGACACCCAGAGACACGTTCCCGATTTGCTTGATCGGTTTTTGGCCAGGACACCTTAGGAGCCACCACGCGGTGCTGAGGGGGCCCAATCCCACCTGCAGGCTGCTGGGCAGCCAGCCCTGAGCTGTGCAAAGACCGCGGGTGAACATCATCCTCTCACCTGTCCCTCAGCACCTCCGGAGGTGGAAGGCTCTGCAGCGTCCTTGCTCCAAGCAGCTCACACATTCACACCTCTTAGTCCTGGGGTTTGGTTTTAACACTTTGCCCCAAACAGCTGCTTGCACTTTTTGGCCTTTGGGTTTGGTTTTTTTTTTTAACAATAGTAGGCAAAAAATACCAGGAAATATTTTCTTGGTGTTTCACTTTTTATGACAACGTTTATAACATTTTCTCTTGCAAATTTGTATTGCGAAGGTTCTGAAAATGAATATTGCCTTAATGTGAACTCCTAACTTTTTCCCTGGGGGAAAATATGTTTTTCAAGATATTTTGTAGCCCTTAATATTTTTCTCTAATGAAATCCAATATAACCAGTCTATTTTCTGGATTGTCATTTCTCCTTTACTGCAGTCCTCTTCGGAGAGAAAAAAATGGAAAGCAGGCTGAGATAGGAGTGAGGAGAAATGAAAAAGAAAAATCTCTCTCAGGGATAAGTTGTGCACTTTCAAATTGGTACATTTGGGAACCTTCAAAAAGGAAATGTTAAAGTATGTGATTTCCCACATCCCTTCTTCTGACAGTCTCTAATGATATATTTTCAAAAGCATTTTAAATCCAACCTATAGTGTATCACAAAAAGATAATTATCATTCTGTGGTTTTAAATTGCTTCCCACAAAGATCCAGGGGGGAATTCCAGGCAGACTGAGTTTTTAGGGGTGAGTGGAGGACGACAACTGGATTTTGCGCAGCTCTTGCCATTTTCAGCTGGTTTTGTGTTAGGATGTGTTTCTAAAAACTGAACGATAGCAGGGAAGATATTCCTCTTTGGTGTGCTCTGGGTAAAACACAGATTTTTGACCCTAGATCACTGTGATTAAGGAAGTTTAGAGACTTGAGCCCAGGTACCTCCTTTGCACTTTCCTTTAAAAATTTGGCATCATGATGGCAGACTGAATGTCAGCAGTTTTGGCCGGTGCCTTGTACTATGCAGACTAGCTTTGAAGTTTTCCTAACTCCAGTTGGATTAATTTAAGTGCATATATTAAATAGCTGCAATAAGATGGTATTCACAAAGATCTTATGTAGACATAGAGAAGGCAAGATGAGCGACATTCAGTTCTGTATTTTTGTATGTGTGTTAAAGGAAGGTAGGAATATTGGCAGTTCTCTGTATTCACTCATAGATGGCACTAGAAATTCTTGGAATTCCTTTCTTTAGAAAGTAAGTAAAATCATTTTTACTTTTCTACCAATAGGTGGAACTAGAAACGTCTTCACTACTTATGGCCTGACAAGAGGAGCGATGCTTTCCTCTTCCTAGCTTCATTTAATTAAAAAGCAAAATGCAAATAATCCCCCGCATCCCAATTTTCCCACCACACCTCTCAAAGAGCACCCTTCTCCACTAAAATGATAAATAGTATTGAGTTTATTCCAATATCCAGCCAGAGCAGGCTAGCAGAGGCAGAAGAAGGAATCAATGTGATTTAGAAGGCAGGATGCTGGTATTCTCCCTTTCCCACTTGAACAAACTGGAGAGACAGATAGCTTACCCTTATGTCATTTTTATAAATCTACCTTTCCATTTGAAAGCAAAGTTTGTATGTGATGAGCACAGTGGCTGTGCTGCCTGCCAGCTGCTCTCAAGTGTTCACTCCATCCATATCAGTATTTTTGAGATAATGCTAAATGCATGAAAATTAGGACAAACGGTCTAATTTCATCACATTTAAATTAGGTTACATTCACCTCTGATAGCTAAAGTTAGATATTGACCTCCTTAGTCTTCCAGCATTTTTCCTTCCTATACAATGCAGACGTTGCTGTTTTAATTGGAAACGATCAAGTATGCAGGGCTGACGGCCTCCTAGATTGATATTACTGGAATGATGCACTTCAGGAGCAGGTGAATGAGGCACTGTCCAAAATGAAAGGACGTACTGAGAGCCCCTGAAAGGGCGAATGTACAGCAAGGACGCCAGGATGAATGGGGCTGTGTGTGTATCTCCTCGCCTTTTGATGGGCTGAATGAATTAGCCAGGCTCAAAGGTTTATCAGTTCCCTTTCTTGGCTGAGTGAGTTTTTCCTTTGGCAGAATAAGGGAAGAGACCCAAAAGTCATGAGCTGTATTTTTCTCACCTCACATTCCTCGGCTGCCTTTCAATGACGATACGTACATCTGTGTGTCCATGAGTGAAAAGGAAAAAAAAGACCCTGAAATTTGAAGAAGTGGGAAAATAATTCTTATTTGTAAGAACTAGCAGAGCAGCTCAGCCATCCAGCACACACTCAGACACTCAGCAGCACTGAAAACAGACTCCTACCCAGCTATGTTCCCACCATGTAGCTTAGCGGCATTTAAACACCAAACACAGGGGCCTTATACACAGGACAATTTATAGATTGCCCGCTGCTCCCTGCTACATATCCTTTTCTGTCTCCCAAGGGTCATGAATAGTACCAATGACAAGGCTTTTTTGCATCTGCCTGCCTCACTGTGCAGGCAGGGCACGTAAGGATTTCCCAGGTTACTCTCCAGTGAGGAAAGCATTGCAAACCCTGAAATTGCTCACTTGCATCTGCCTCAGCAAGCTCTCCTGTAGGGCCATACCTGGGGGAAATGCCTTCTGCGAGTGGGAACATTTCACTCCACGCCAAAAGAGTCTAGGAGAGTCTACTCATGACACTAGTATTTCATCTTCAGCTTGGCCCCCAACGTGTATATCTGGGGGGGGGAAGAAGAAAGTGGCGGAAAAAAGCTTTTTTCAATATAACTTTGGCACAGAGAAATGTTTTGGTTTTATTTTTAAATACTCCTTCTCCCTTTCCTAAGAATGATTTTTCTTGACAGCTTTTTAAAAAAACTACATTCTCTGTATTACCTTGACTTTTAGCACTATCTCTGAAGCCGATGCCTGTAACACTCATTTGCCCATTTTAATTGCCTATAGCAAAAAGAAGAAAAGCGATGAAAAGAAGAGTGAATAATACTGAGAAATAATGAGGAGTTTGGTTGTTTCTAAGGACAGTAAAGCTGGTAGGCCAAAACATATCAATATACAATAGGACCAACTCTGTGTACTAATGGCTAGAGTCTGTTAACTTTATGAAGCTCAATAGCCTAATATTTTTTGTGTAGGTTTTTTTCTTTGTTTGTTTGCTTCATTTTTCTTCAGTCTGGACTTCTTTGCAGAGCCGTTCCGGATCTTTGCCTTTTTCATAATTAGAAACCTTTAATTTCCATCATGCTCATTTACAGTTACTTTATTCCTGTTTTAACTATTTTTAGCTGGCTCTCTCCTCTTGGAGTCTGTTTACTTTTCAGTGTGGAGCACTGAGCTGCTGATGTCCATTTGCACTCTGAAGATATGTAGGATTATAAAGTGGTGTCTACCATATTACCTTAAAGAAAGCCATTATTGTCACATGGAGGAAAAAGAAAAAAAAAAAAAAAAAACTTGTTCAGACAACAGTTAGGAGTTACGTGGTGAGAAGGGAAGGCACATCCTCAGGCAGCACGAGTCTGTCTGGGCTGCTGGACACTCTCATGGACACTGCTCAGATGCCCAGCGCTCCTAAGCTAGTATACCAACTCTTGTACGATCTTCATCGCAGTTGTATTAGCAATGCAAGATGTTTCCTTACAGGGATCACCTGAGATGCAGTTTTCTGCTGTAGCGACTGGATGGACAAAGACTACCCCATCCCATGAAGAAAAAGTTATATTAATTTCAATACATTTCCTGTTCTACCTGTCTAGAAACCTGCAAATTTAGCTCCAAAAAGTGAGACTATTTCTTAGCCCAGAAGAGCCAACTGCCTAGTGGTTAGCAAACTCATCTAAAGCAAAAATATCTAGGTTCAAGTCTCTGCTCCACCCTGCTACAGTGTCAGATTTAAACCCATTTATTGTCATTCAGTGAACAGCTACTTAGTGGTTCGAGTCATATCCATTAGCCACATCGGTTGTGCTCAGAAGTCTGAGCATGAATAACTTTGCTGTGAAATGTTTCCGTTTGGAGGAATCATCCTGAATAACTATGTTGTCAAAACAATCTCTGCTGGCATCTGACGAGCGACCAAGGAGCTCTTAGACAAATGCATGCAGGAGCGAGCGCAGGGAAGGGACATTAAGTGTCAGGTGTTGATAAACATTTTCTCTTGTAAGTCGAGGAAAGCTGATTAAGCACCTGAACCTACAGTGCATGGAGTACCCTTAGCTTCTTCTGAAGTCAAGGATAAACGAGAGCCGCCTTGTGCTTCCCTGGTGGGGGGACACCAGCCCGTGACTCTCTTGGTGCTCTTTGTACATGCAAAAAAAGCTGCAGGACAGCAGCTGCAGGAAGGCCACCTGAAGGTCAAGGACTACCTGCAGTCACACAACCCTTTGGCCAGATCCACGTTCACTCATTACCCACAAATCCACCTGAAATCAGTGACAGCCCTTCCTGAGCAACACTCGAGAACAAGATCATGTCCCAGCTACTCAACATTACTGTCTTCACACTGACAATTTATTTTTTCTTGTTGAAATACCACAGTAAATAGTAATGCCAAGGAAAAACCACTTCTGAATAACGCAAGGGGCGAATGACTGAACTTTTAATTTTTATTTTTTGTTCACTGAACCTGAATTCAAAAGCTAAATGATTCTGGGGCAGAGAGTGTTTGTATTGTTAGCTGTTGTATGAAGTGTGTTTTAACATTGATACATTAATACTTAAATGAAAGTGTAAGTTTCTGCATGCAATGTTTTAGAGACACACAGGTTAAAATCACAGGTCTGTTAGAATTTAAAAAAAAAATTATTACTGCAAGTTATAATTAACTGAAAGACAATAAAGGGAAGAAAGCACACTTTAAGATTTTCAGATTAAGTATTTCATTATATTTTGTACAAAATTTCCAATTTGTGTCTCCCTGCAGTAGAAGAGAAAAACATATTTTAAAGAACGGCAAAGCCCAGCTGGCATTGCGACGGACAAAGACATGAAACAGACGCTCCCCAAACTCCTTCCTCAGTTTTTAATTTTAAGTTAACTGTACCCTTAAGAGAAACAAAAGTTCATTTGTTCCTGTACTAATGCTGCTCCACAGCTATAACACAGCTAGAACAAACATGTAACCTGACCTGCTATCTCGTATGCATAAAACAAACCCAGAAGTTATATAGTCCAAAGTCAAGCCAAGACGTTGTCCTGAGTGTGTCTATTACTGCCCTGATAAACAGAAACCGACACTTTTGATAACCAAGAATATTGCTAAAGTAATAAAAGTTCATGGAAGCTGCAACCAAAGAGAATTTAGATACAGAATAATTAACAATGAAATGATGATCTCAGCCAAGGAAGAAGTGCCAAGATTCATTCAACTAATTTCAGAGGTTTTTTTCTTGGTCATTAAAGAAAAAGATAGGAGAAAAATGATCTTTCGTTTCTCCTCCCACTGTGCAAGAGAGTTATTGCCATTACTTTCTGAGCCGATTTGTCTGTTACTATTCGTTGGTAAAAAGATAAGACAGTTTAGGATACAAAATTGAAATAACAAGCCTGATTTGTTGGTGCCGGCTGTTCAGAGCAATATCACAGGGAATTTGCACACATGGATGAAAGACTGGAAAACCCCGGCAGCTGATGCCGAGAGGTAGGTACAACATCACGTCTCTGTGACAGTACTCATCTCGTGATAGAGCCTGACTTGTCTTCTGCAGAACTGTCACCGAAACCCGGGAATAAACATCGTAACAGCAATATAGTGTTAAAAGGCAGGCATTCTTTATTGCAGCGCTGGATGCACGGGGGATAGCTCCACCCAACGTGAATGCCAGGTGATCACCAACACACAGGTTAGATAGGATCAAAAGAAACATATTCATCGTTGTTCTCAGAAAAGGCAGTCCTACGATAATCATTCCTTGGAATCCATTTACATATTCTCCTCCCTGTCACGCATGCTCAGTGATTGGAGTTGGTGGTCTTCAAGGGGTCTCTGGTGGTCGTCAGTGGTCGTGCACCCATGTCCGCTGGATGACCCTCTTCTTGCGGGCATGCGCAGTATCCTTCCTGTGGGTGCACTTGTCCATAACAACTTACTTCATAAGATTAACATCTCCAGACCTATTGTTCGGTTGGGTAGGGACTGTACATGAAACATAGCAGCATTATACATTGCCATGGTCGGTTAGCTTCATTACCTATTACCTTGGTTACAAACTAATTATTCCAAACTAATCATTCTATAGTTTCTGTCTCATGGCCCCTATCCCATGGTTACATTTTCTTCCCTTTGGAAGTTTTGAAATAATCATCTTTTCGATACTTCCTATTAAATGAACAATCAAAATTTTCTTTGTTTTAAAATCATTCGCTTGATACAACTGATTGCAACACAAAAGATTATTACTATAATCACAATTACAATAAGGCTTTGCAAAAGGCTTGCCAACCATCTGGTGAAAGAAAATCCCAATCTGTGTAAAATCTTACTTAACCATGAATTTTCTAATCCCATTCGTAATTCTCTGCTACTTTGTGCTACGCGTTTTATTCTGGCCAATTGCTGATTAAGATCCTCTGTTACATTTGGTACATGTACACAGCACAAATCATTTGTTAGTCCTAGATATCCACATACTCCACACTCCTTAAGTAATAAAAGATCCAAGGCTAGCCTGTTCTGTAATGCCATCTTGTTAGTTGCTTGTACTTGACTATTCAATTCAGCCAAACCTGTTCGAGTGGCATTTGCTAATATTTCTACTTGTATTGAAAGATTGTGTAGGATAAATTTGTTTTGCAATGCTGATATTCCTGGTAAGAAAATGGATTCTAATACCCACCCAGCTTTGGTTCCAGTACTTGGAGATTGCCAAGAATCATCTTCTCTTTTTACTCCGGTCCACCACAAGGGTCGTAGGGGTAATTTCTTCCAAAGGGGACACAATGTTAACAGTCCTAATGTCCATTGTTTGTTTTGGCTTTTTATTGGCATGTGAGTGTTCCATTTACCATCACTACTTACCCACACTGTTAATCCCAAGCTCTCTATCTGTCCCCTAATGCAATCTATTCCAGGCCACATTTTTCTATCATCATTTAAGTGGGACCAAGTATCATTTAAAACATTACTGTAATTTCTACATGCACATCCCCATCTTAAGGCTTTAGCTATTGGGTAAAGTCGTTGAATTTCAGCATTGGCTGATTTACAATCATATATTCGTGAACAATTCCACTTCGGATGAATGTTTTGATCTTTCTGCCTCATTTGTTCAACATTGTCATAAATTATTCTTACTCGGGGAGGATCTCTCAAAGACCCTGGTGTCCCAGTAAAATCTACACACCATTCTACCTTTTGAATATGATTCCAAGTTCCCTTTTGGGGTTGTTTCCATGTTTTTGTAATTTGACATCCCCAAGGGGTATTAATACAGGCGTCTCCTGATGGTCGATAAATTATCTCTTTTGCCCATGGGGTTGCAGGCTTAGTAATGTTACACTTGAAAACAGTTTCATTGTTTCTTTCAAAATTCAAAGAATAATTTCCTTCTGGTCCCACCCAAGGCAATTTGTTAATATTTCCTTTCCACATTTTTTCCCATACTGTTGTTAGATTCATGGTTAATATTCCCCAAGGGACTGGGTCCCTAGCAGATCGTGGAATTGGTAGGCAAGCTGTTACAGAAGTCAAATTTTGCACTTTTGCAAACCCTTGGATCAATTGTAAAATCAAATTATTTTCTAATGGTATCACTATTGAATAGAAAATACCCATTTGTATTACAATTATCTTCTTCATCTCCTGGTTTAAGTGGTTAAAATTTATACAGCTGTTTCCAAAGATATTAATTCTCATTCGTTGCTTCTTTGAGGAGGAGAGAAAAACAACTTATGACATACTGTAAGTGCTATTACAATCCCTCCAGAAAGGATGCATAACAAAAACCCTAAAATTGTAAGTTTATCACAGTTATTCTCCTGAGTACACTACATTAGACTCTCCTGTGGAGCTTTAGCTTTAAAGGTCCTTCTTGTGTGGATGTCCACTGTTCTGATGGTGCCTTCTTCACTCGAGTGTAGTGAATCCACGGCTCCACTCCTACCTTAATTGCAGTGTAAATTGTTAAGAGTACCTGGAAAGGTCCCTTCCACTTCTCCTGGAGTGGTTCAGAACTCCATGCTCTTATGTACACGAAGTCACCCAGCTGGTACCGATGTACAGGCGTATCCAGGGCAAGCGGTCTAGTTAGCACAATATGTCTTCTAAGCGCTTCAAGAGTCTTTCCTAAACAAATCAAATACATTTTCAAATCTGTTTCCCCTGCTACTCTTATATCCCCTGGGATTAGGGGAGTTTGGTAAGGTTTGCCATACAATCTTTCATATGGACTTACACCATCCTTAGACCTCGGCTGGATTCTAATTCTTTAAAGAGCTAATGGCAAGGCCTGTGGCCATTTCAAAGATACCTCTTGGCAAATTTCACTCATTTGTCTTTTCAAAGTCTGGTTCATTCTTTCAATTTTCCTACTTGATTGCGGTCTCCAGGGAGTATACAAATCCCAATTTATTCCTAGGATTTTACTTACTTGTTGGACTACCTCTGCTACAAAATGTGGTCCTCTATCAGAAGACATGTGTAGTGGCACCCCAAACCTTGGTATTATTTCTTTTAACAGTATTTTAATCACTTCTCTTGCTTTGTTAGCGCAACAAGGAAAGGCTTCTGGCCATCCAGAAAATGTATCAATCAATACCAACAAATACCTATACCCATTTTGTCTAGGTAACTCAGAGAAATCAACTTGCCAATAATCTCCTGGGGAATTACCCTGCTTTGTTACTCCTAAAGGTGCTTTCCTCTGGTTTAAAGGATTATTTTTAACACAAATTGGACACTTGGCTATTATTGATTAAATTATTCCTGTCATTCCTACACACATTGCAGATGTTTTTAAACTTGTAACCATAGCATCCACACCCCAATGTGTCTGCTCACGTTTCTCTTTTGCAAGTTCTAAAATAACTTGTGGAATTACTATTACCTGATTTTCTGGTGTTACCCACCATCCTTCCATATTCTGAGATGCTTTTAAGTGCTCTGCCAACTGTTCATCTAGTTTACTGTATCTCGCTTTTAAATTTGGAATTTTCATCTGTTTTACTGGTACTAGTGCAAGGATACCCTGTTCTGCACCCTCCTTTGCACTTTTATCCACTGATAGATTACCTACATTTACAGCCATCTGACCAAATTGATGTGCCTTGCAATGCATCACGGCCACCTCCTTCGATTTCTGCACATCTTGTAGGATTTGAAGAATTTCCTCCTTATGCCTGATCAGTGATCCTTGGGCTGATAACAGTCCTCTTTCTTTCCAAATAGCTCCAAGAGCATGGATGACACCAAATGCATATTTGGAATCAGTCCATATGTTTACTCTTTTTCCTTCTGCCATCCGTAAAGCCTGCTTTAACGTCACCAATTCTGCCTTCTGCACTGATGTATTTGCAGGTAGTGTCCCTGGCTCCAATACCTTGTCGGTAACAACAGCATATCCAGACATTCACCTTCGTTCTTGCACGAAACTGCTTCAATCCATAAACAGTTCCAGATCAGGATCCTTCAAAGGTTCATCCTTCAGATCCGGTCTGCTGGAATAAATTTATTCAATGGTTAGCAGGCAATCATGTTCCAATTTCTTGGTAGGATTTTCTGTTGATAGGAACGTTGCTGGATTTACAATTGCTGTAGTTTTTAATTCCACATGTGTTGGTTTTGCGTGGCAAGGTTTTGGTAGCGGGGGGGCTACAGGGGTGGCTTCTGTGAGAAGCTGCTAGAAGCTTCCCCTGTGTCTGACAGAGCCAATGCCAGCCGGCTCCAAGACGGACCCGCCGCTGGCCAAGGCCAAGCCAATCAGCGCCTCTGTGATAACATATTTAAGAAAGACAAAAACAGTTAGAGAGAGCTTTTGCAGCCAGAGAGAGGAGGGAGAAGATGTAAGAACATCTGCAGACACCAAGGTCAGTGAAGAAGGAGGGGGAGGAGGTGCTCCAGGCGCCGGAGCAAGATTCCCCTGCAGCCCGTGGTGAAGACCATGGTGAAGCAGGCTGTCCCCCTGCAGCCCATGGAGGGAGGATGAGGGGGTGTAGAGATTCCACCTGCAGCCCGTGGAGGACCCCACGCCGGAGCAGGTGGAGACACCTGAAGGAGGCTGTGGCCCCGTGGGAAGCCCGCGCTGGAGCAAGCTCCTGGCAGGACCTGTGGATCCGTGGAGAGAGGAGCCCACGCCAGAGCAGGTTTGCTGACAGGACTTGTGACCCCGTGGGGGACCCACGCTGGAGCAGTTTGCTCCTGAAGGTCTGCACCCCGTGGAGGAGACTCACGTTGGAGAAGTTCGTGAAGGACTGTCTCCCGTGAGAGGGACCCCACGCTGGAGCGGGGGAACAATGAGTCCTCCCCCTGAGGATGAAGAAGCGGCAGAAACACCGCGTGAGGAACTGACCGTAACCCCCACTTCCCGTCCCCCTGTGCCGCTGGGGGGGGGCGGAGGTTGAAGCCGGGAGTGAAGTTGAGCCCGGGAAGATGGGAGGGGTGGGGGGAGGTGTTTTAAGATTTTGGTTTTATTTCTCATTCCTCTGTTCTGTTTTGCTTAGTAATAAATAAGATGAATTCCCTCTCTAAGTTCGGTCTGGTTTGCTCGTGATGATAATTAGAGAATGATCTCTCCCTGTCCTTATCTCGACCCGTAAGTTGTTTTTTTTTCCATTGTACCTTTTCTCCCCTGTCTAATGAAAGAGGGGAGTGATAGAGCGGCTCTGGTGGGCACCTGGCCCTCAGCCAGGGTCAACCCACCACAGTCTTTTTTGGCGCCCAACGTGGGGCACGAGAAAATCGAGATAAGGATAGTAATTGGAAGAGGTAACGGGCAAAACATTGACTGAACGTAACTTGAGAGTGATATAGTGGTGAAGGGACTAGAGGTAGATTTTGTGTGTAGATTGTCCACTCCTGTTTGGTGTTGTGATAGTGTTGTTTTGATTTTGGTGTGGGGAATTCTTTTTCTTTTTCTTTGTTGATGTGATTAGTGTTTGTGAAGTTTTGTGTTGAATGTATATTTTAATGATAATTCTTAAATATGTGATTCACAGAGGCGAGGGGTGGAATGTGTTGGTTTTGCGTGGCAAGGTTTTGGTAGCGGGGGGGCTACAGGGGTGGCTTCTGTGAGAAGCTGCTAGAAGCTTCCCCTGTGTCTGACAGAGCCAATGCCAGCCGGCTCCAAGACGGACCCGCCGCTGGCCAAGGCCAAGCCAATCAGCGCCTCTGTGATAACATATTTAAGAAAGACAAAAACAGTTAGAGAGAGCTTTTGCAGCCAGAGAGAGGAGGGAGAAGATGTAAGAACATCTGCAGACACCAAGGTCAGTGAAGAAGGAGGGGGAGGAGGTGCTCCAGGCGCCGGAGCAAGATTCCCCTGCAGCCCGTGGTGAAGACCATGGTGAAGCAGGCTGTCCCCCTGCAGCCCATGGAGGGAGGATGAGGGGGTGTAGAGATTCCACCTGCAGCCCGTGGAGGACCCCACGCCGGAGCAGGTGGAGACACCTGAAGGAGGCTGTGGCCCCGTGGGAAGCCCGCGCTGGAGCAAGCTCCTGGCAGGACCTGTGGATCCGTGGAGAGAGGAGCCCACGCCAGAGCAGGTTTGCTGACAGGACTTGTGACCCCGTGGGGGACCCACGCTGGAGCAGTTTGCTCCTGAAGGTCTGCACCCCGTGGAGGAGACTCACGTTGGAGAAGTTCGTGAAGGACTGTCTCCCGTGAGAGGGACCCCACGCTGGAGCGGGGGAACAATGAGTCCTCCCCCTGAGGATGAAGAAGCGGCAGAAACACCGCGTGAGGAACTGACCGTAACCCCCACTTCCCGTCCCCCTGTGCCGCTGGGGGGGGGCGGAGGTTGAAGCCGGGAGTGAAGTTGAGCCCGGGAAGATGGGAGGGGTGGGGGGAGGTGTTTTAAGATTTTGGTTTTATTTCTCATTCCTCTGTTCTGTTTTGCTTAGTAATAAATAAGATGAATTCCCTCTCTAAGTTCGGTCTGGTTTGCTCGTGATGATAATTAGAGAATGATCTCTCCCTGTCCTTATCTCGACCCGTAAGTTGTTTTTTTTTCCATTGTACCTTTTCTCCCCTGTCTAATGAAAGAGGGGAGTGATAGAGCGGCTCTGGTGGGCACCTGGCCCTCAGCCAGGGTCAACCCACCACACACATCATCTTGTTCCAATAAGACAATCTGATATTTCAACATCCTGCTTGGGGATAGCCAGCGACCCCCCTTTTGTTCTACGACAGTTATTATCATGTGTGGTACATATACCACTATCTTTTGGCCCATAGTCAATTTTCAAGCTTCTTGAATCAGCAGCGCCGCTGCTGCCACGGCACGCAAACATCCCAGCCATCCTTTACTCACGTTGTCAAGTTGTTTGGAGAAGCACCCCACCGGCCACTTCCAGGATCCCAGCTGTTGCGCCAGCAGTCCAAGGGCAAGATGTTGCCTTTCGTGCACAAACAGCTCAAAAGGTTTGGTTAGATCAGGCAAACCCAATGCAGGCGCCATCATTAATGCCTTTTTAGGTTAAGTTCTTTAAATGATTTTTGGCATTCAGATGTCCAAGTCAAGTGTTGGTCTTTGGATTCCTTCAGGGCTTCATATAGGGGTTTCACATATAGTCCATAATTTAGAAGCCAAAGTCGACACCACCCAATCATTCCCAGAAAGGCTCTCAGTTCCTTTGGACTGTTAGGTTCAGGGATCTGACAAATGGCTTCTTTTCTTTCATTTCCCAATTGTCTCTGTCCTTGAGATATCTCAAATCCCAAATAAATCACTGCTTCTTTCTCTGTCTGGGCCTTGTTTCTGGAAACTCTGTATTCTCCTGGGCCCAGGAAATTCAGTAAACTGATAGTCATTCCAAAACATGTTTCTTCGCTTTCTGCTGGTATCAGGATGTTATCCACATACTGCAATAGTATGCCTTCTTCTTGGTTCTGTTTCTTCCACATATCTAACTCTTTTGCCAATTGATTTCCAAATATTGTGCAGCTATTTTTAAATCCTTGTGGAAGTACAGTCCATGTTAATTGCGTCTTTCGTCCTGTGGCAGGGCTTTCCCACTCAAAAGCAAATATGCTTTGACTTTCTGTATCCAGAGGTATGCAAAAGAAGGCATCCTTTAAATCCAGTACAGTAACCCATGTATGTTCCTCTTTCAAAGAGGTCAGTAAAGTGTGTGGATTGGCTACTACTGGGTGTACATCTTGAACTATCTGATTTATGGCCCTTAAATCCTGAACTAACTGATATTCCTTGCCTCCTGATTTCCTTACTGGCAATATAGGGGTATTGTATTCTGATTCACATTCTACTAACAGCCCATATTCTAAAAATTTTGTAATTAATCCCTCTAACCCCTTTCGAGCCTCACACTTAACAGAATACTGTTTTTGTCTTACCGGCTTGGCCCCAGGATTTAAAGTTACTTTTACTGGTTCTGCCAATTTAGATCATCCTGGAACTTCGCTTGCCCATACCGAAGGGGCTACTACATTTTCCACTTCTTATGGAATCTGTTCCTCCTCGGAGGAATCCTGTAACATAAACACTCTCGCCTATATGGCTTTTGATTCTGGTATTAGTAATCTGATTTCTCCATCTTTAAATGTTATTTGTGCGTCTAATTTGCTTAATAAATCTTGTCCTAACAAAGGCAACGGACATTCAGGCATATACAAAAACTGGTGAGTTACCCACTGTTTTCCCAACTTAAATTTTAACAGTTTCAAGAAAAGCCAGTTCTCTTTTCGCCCCGTCGCACCAACAACCTCTGCTGATTTATTACTGAGTTTCCCTTTACATGTATTCAGTACCGAATATGTAGCCCCTGTATCTACTAAAAATTCTATTTCTTCGTTCCATAGCCTTAATGTAACCAGGGGCTCAGCTAGGGTTGACTCCCCCCCCCCCGTCCCCTTCATGATTCATCATCTAGAGTCATCAATATAATGGCCTGGAGCATTGGATCTAATCCCCCAGCTTTGGGGCAATCCTTTTTCCAATGCCCACGCTCCTTACAAACTGCGCATTGATCTTCTGCCAATCTAGAAATCACCCTTCTCCTTCCAAGCCCCCGACCACCAATATTTATTCCTCATCCTCTTCCCATATGTCTTTTATTATTTTCAGTCAAGATTGCCAGAATTTTTCCATCCCTTCGCATTTCTCTGACTTCTTTTTCTTTTTCTCTGTTGTTATGCACAGTCCAGGCTACTTCAAGCATTTTACCTAAGTCCCTGGACTCAGCTCCTTCCAGTTTCTGCAACTTTTTTCTAATGTCTGGGCCCAATTGTCCCATAAATGTAGAGGCTAATTGTAGAGCTTCTTCCAGTTTTACTGGGTCCAAATTAGTATATTTTCTAGCAGTCACCTTTAGTCTTTCCATAAAGGCTGAAGGGAACTCATTTAATTCTTGTCTCACTTCATGAAGTTTAGACCAATTTATTGCTTTTGGCATCGCAGGTCTAACACCAAGCAAAATCCATGTTGGTGAAACCAACCCACACGGGATGGGTTCATTCTGGATGAATTCGCAGTGTGAAAAACAAATCTACATATGCCATTTCATTCCATTTACCTTCCCTCTTACAAAACAGCATTAATTGCAAAATTGTGTTATACTGCAATGTTCCATTTTCTGGCCACTTTTCCCCACTCTCTAAAGTATACAGTGGCCACCAATGATTACAGTACTCAGTCAATTGTTTCCAAGTCAAAGGATCAATGTTTCCCAGATCTTTCCAATGCTCCAAAATACCCCCCAGTGGTGTTTTTTGTGGGATTGGTTTCCTACTCGGAAAAGTATCCATCTCCCAGGGACTTAGTGGTTGTGATTGTGCACTATCATCACAAGCACTTAGTCAGAGGGACCCCAACCCCTGCCACTGGAAATCCCAGGGATTTCCCCTGCCACCAGAAGTCCCAACTTTGGAGGTTTCCCCTCCCCTTTGGGCCCTGCTCCACAGGCTTTTGCCTAACAGAGACTTATTACCTGAGACATCTCCTTAGCCCAACTCCGCATAGCTTTCACCATGCCTTACAAGCAGGCTCCAATGGGTCTCCTACCCACAGGTGGGTCTCCTACCCATGTGCTTCCAAGAGCTCAGTTACTTAAAATGAAAGAATGCCTTACAATTCAATTCCAGGGGAACTTACTTGGAATCCCTCAGTCCAGGGATCAGAGGTTCTCCTCAAGAATCCCTCGATGCCGCGGCTGGAGGTCCTGTGATCCCACAGATCCACTGGGCTTCACAAGTGGGGTCCCATCTGGGTCGCCAGAAACTGTCACTGAAACCCGGGAATAAACATCGTAACAGCAATATAGTGTTAAAAGGCAGGCATTCTTTATTGCAGCGCTGGATGCACGGGGGATAGCTCCACCCAACGTGAATGCCAGGTGATCACCAACACACAGGTTAGATAGGATCAAAAGAAACATATTCATCGTTGTTCTCAGAAAAGGCAGTCCTACGATAATCATTCCTTGGAATTCATTTACATATTCTCCTCCCTGTCACGCATGCTCAGTGATTGGAGTTGGTGGTCTTCAAGGGGTCTCTGGTGGTCGTCAGTGGTCGTGCACCCGTGTCCGCTGGATGACCCTCTTCTTGCAGGCATGCGCAGTATCCTTCCTGTGGGTGCACCTGTCCATAACAACTTACTTCATAAGATTAACATCTCCAGACCTATTGTTCGGTTGGGTAGGGACTGTACATGAAACATAGCAGCATTATACATTGCCATGGTCGGTTAGCTTCATTACCTATTACCTTGGTTACAAACTAATTATTCCAAACTAATCATTCTATAGTTTCTGTCTCATGGCCCCTATCCCATGGTTTCTATCCCACGGTTACAGAACCACCTGCAAATTTTCAGGACTGTGATTTTTAATTTTTCTTTATTTTTTTCCATCTAGGTTGATGTGAAAATCGCTCTGTGAAAAGGACTCAGTGATTAGACCTGTGGAAGCTGAACATGTGCGTGGGTGCTCCAAACTATTCACAGTGGCCGTGGGCTGGAATACAAGAGTGGGTGAAGTTTTTGCCGCAGAGGAAAAAGCTTTTTAAAAATGCCAAATAGCTTAAATAGAGACCATACCATCTTTGAACATTTTTTTTTTTGTTTCCCAAGAAATGCACTTCAGCTTTTTATTTTGTGAAATATCTGTCTTATAGACCATGCTGTAAAATGCTTTTTCATGGCTGAATCATATAAAGTTAAAATTAAATACGATAACACAGAAATTAAAAAGGTGGGCCAGATGGAGGAGCTGAGGATGCACAAAAACACTGTACGTTTGACAAGACTTAACAAAAAAAAAAAAGCATCTTGACCCAGAATTGACATGTCTAAGTCCAGGAACAGAGGCAAGGCCTGGTCTAGAGGGCAAAAAAAATGAGATCAAGTCTGGGGCTGATCTACAGCTGCTCCATGAAAAGTCTATGGACAGTTTGGAGCTGAATCCTAAGAAAGAGGAAGAAGTATTTAAGACTGAGAGCAACATGAAGGTGCTTCTTATTGAGGGCAGAAGTTACAAGAATGGATAGAAGTTACATTTTTGCTGGAAAATGCTGATTTAGAACTTCTTTTTTCTTATAAAATCATGGCAAATCATGCTTAATAAACACTGTTTCATTTGCAGTTAAATTCTGCCTTCAATTTGAAAGAAAAGGCAGCAACTTTCCAGCTGCTAGGAAATTTCTAAAGAGAAGTGGGAAGAGAACTGCTTGCAGCTTCTGAGCCCTGCATGCATTTGTGAAACTCCAAGGTATTTTTATTTCAATAAGTGACAACTGCAACATGAAAAACAAAACATCTGTAAAGCATGACTTTACTGTGATCAGTGTTTTACAACTGTTTTTGTAATTCAGGGAAAAAAGCAAAGTGAAACTGGGAAAAAAAAAAAAAAAGAAAAAAGAAGTACCAGCTGGATTTAGTAACGCGTTAGACACAAGTAGCCTCGGTTCATTTAGCTCCCTGGATGGCATGCCTGGCCACCTCTGAAGGGCTGGTGCTTGGAAGAGCTCTTCCAACATCCAGCTTCTGCTGGACAAAGTTTGAGCTTGGTGCTCAGTGGGCAAAGCCCTGTGCAACGATGGGAAGCCCCAAGCTGAGCCCCTCTGGATACAAAACTCCGCCCCAACTCATTTTTGGCATGCATTAGGATGAAATTGGTCAGCCCAAGAGCCTGTAAAATGCCCTGTGGGCTGGGGACTGGCGACTGCTGTGTGTTCCCCAGGGCAGGGAGCCCACAACTGACGGTACCCCTCTGGGCAAGATGGCATTAGGACGAACCTGTGCATGTCCCACCACGGGGTTATAAAATGGATGTGGGGCCCTTCCCACAGCCTGCGTGGCAAGCAGGAGCTCTGCCTTCACGTGGCACGGAGCTCCTGCAGCCCGGATGGGACGGTGCCTGCAGGAGACTGCTCTTGCACGCGACACCCGAGTGCAGCTACCTCCAGAAAGGAAAGGCCACAGGGAACAAAAGGGAATAAAATATTAATTTAAATTGTATTTGATAAATTTTTAATGCAGTGAGACCGATGAATTGAAGGCCAAAGCTACTTTCATTAGAAAATGGATTTACAATACTTTGTGAAACGAAACCAAAGCAGGGATTTTGAAGAGCACGGTTCTGTGCTCTACTCCAGCAGCAATACTGTGAGTCACTCCTTTCAGCGAATAATAGCCCTGTGTTCCACTCCTTGGTGCTTTCACGTAATTTACATTAATTTGTGAATGCAGCTCTCTTGTACTGGATAAGCTGCTTATCAAGGTGACATACAGCCATTGTACCTTCGCACAGAATCTGTGACAATTAGAAGATTTTCTATTTTACCTATTTTCATTCTGGGAACACTAAATATGGCAAATCAAGATAAAATATTGACCCGTCTGTGAAAATAAATGTGATTCAGTTTGAAGAATAGGGCGTTCTTCACACATGAAGAACATGACATGCTTTTTTTTAACCAGTGTTTTGCAGGCCTAAGGTTGATCTGCAGTCTGAATTTGTTCCTGCTGGCAAAAGGCTTATCAATGTACAATATTTTTTAATTTGTACAATATTCAGAGCCAGGAGCAAATAATATCTTTTCCTTCAAACAGTACAGCATGCGTTGAAATAAATAAGAGGTCTCATCTCTCCCACACAGTTTGAGGAAGAGAGAAAGAAATAAGTTGGAAGCACTGATGTTCTAGTAGCAATTTTTTATTATTGTTGTTTATTTTCTACTTGATTAGCTAGAACCATGCAAGATGGACAAACAGATTAAATCAGAATATAGAATTTCTATTGCATACTGGCTGCAAGAGAGAGATCTTATTTATTTCAGTCTTACAGGTAACATAGTTTAAAACATCTATGCTAAAAAAAAAAAAAAAGCCCAAACAAAAAAGCACCCTGAAGACTTTTTGTTTGGCTTACACATCTGTATTCCAAAATCAGGCAAAAAGCTTTGACTATGCAGCCCTTACAAAAACCACCAAGACACATACACTGACTTCGATAACGAGAGGAAAGAACACTTAGATCACAGTCTGAATTTTCCAATAATACAACGGTGTTTTTTCCAAACCCCAAAAGATAGTGTTTGGCCTTTCTGTTATTAACAAAATCAGTAGGAACCTCATCCTCTAAATATGCCTCAATTTTCTTAAAAACTACAGAGAATAAATGAGGCATCCTGAAATCAACTCAGCTGGGAGCTGCCCGGTAGCGCTGCAGGGAGGTGGGTGCAAGCCTCCGCCAGTAACGCAGAGCTGCAGTTCATGAAGTTTCCACAAACCTGCGGCTGTCAGGTGTGATCGCTCACTCTTTGTCTTATTCTGCACCGATGAACTTCCTACTTAATTTCATCTTTTAATTTGAACAAGAAGTAACCACATGCAGAGTCACATATGCGTACGCCTGGTGTCTTAGAGTCTGCCAAGCAAGTTGCTGCTGGCACACTCCCTGCGAACGGCAGGTCCCTGGGAGCCTCCTTCGCCCTGTCCTCCCCTCCCTGCCCGCTAAGGCAGGGTACCCTTGGCCAACAGCTGCAGCTCAGGCCGGGGGAGTGACTGGAAAAGCTGGGCCGCAGGTTGGGAGTGTGGTTTGTACAGCTTTAAAAACTTACATTATCAGTTGATGTCAGTAGGGGTGGAGAGAGAGGGGCATTCAAGACTAGCACCCAAACACACTCAAGCTTGTCCCGTGGTTTGTTATTTATGTTTTATGCTTTCTCAAGCTGCTGTTCCATCATGTTTCCCTGTCTCTAGCACCTTTTGATGGGCTTCACTCAGGGTCTTGGGCTGGCCACCTTGTTTCCTCATTTATCATCAGGCTGTTTGCTGCGGCGTTGACTTTTGGCTGCTGCAGTTCTGAGCAGCACTAACTGTGGCACTTGGCATTCCAGGCAAACATGATTTTTCTAAAGGTAATCTTTTGTTCTACAGTTTTTCCAGCTAAATAGTGTACTCGGTAGTTAAAATGCACAGCACATCCAAGAGGCATGGATATCTTTGGAAATGGAAAAAAAATAATCCAGTTTTCATCTTAGACTACTGATTTATTTCAGTTACAACTGGGACTTTGGCTCTGAAGCAGTGCTAACATTGAATTGGTTCTTGCTACCTTTTAACTTTCTTTTCCTATTGCTTTAAAGCGCTCTCGCAACCAGCAGCAGGATCACACCTAAACTTCGGGGCAGCTGCTGACTACATTTGCAGACCCCCAGGGCTATCGTCTGCCAAAGCCTCTGGGGTACGGATAACAAACCGAGCACCCAGTCACTTTACAACAGGACTTGAAAATCTTGCAGATCCACTCTTGTGTACCTTGAAGACCTCAGCAAATGGTTCGTTACGCATGTCCCGTGGGCATAGTCCCTGCTCCTTTCCCCCAACCCTGCCTCCCAGGCAGGGCTTAAGAGCTGCCTGAGGACAAGACTGAACCTCTCTCCAGGGCAGGGTGGGATCTGTGTCACTGGCTACCAGCAGGACCAGATAACCTCTGTCTTTCTGGGGGACTCCTGCCACCAGCAAGTCCTCTGTGCCTGCCTGGGTAGGGGGTACCTGACACCAGGGCACCCAAAAAAGATTGTGTTTCAACACAGCTGCCCATGCAGTTGGCTACCAGGCTATAAAGGATCTGCACTGAAATTTTTCAGAAACATATGAGTGAATTTTCTGTGTTTATTCCCTACTTGGATTTCTTTTCGCATTCAGGCAGTCGGTGTGGGGTTTAGCTTTTATATCCCAGCTGGCAGGGGTTTTGTTTGAAGAATTAATTCTACTGGATTGGAAAGTGCTTCTGTGAAGGACACTGTCTGAATGAGTAGTGTTGTTATTTATTTGTGCACACACATTTGCACACGGATCATGAAGGACAAGATGATTTCTGTCGAAGTTGGGAAAAGATAGGATGGGTATCATTTGTTCAGGCAGAGAGTAACCTTGAAAGTGCCAAGAGAGAATGAAGTTGCCTCACTGGATGGAGGATGGTAGGGAAATTTGCTGTATTGCGCAAGAGTGAGCAGTATTAGTGAATGTTAATGGAGAGGAGGATAAAACTCTATTTTAAGACCATATTCTGGTGGTATAATCCTCTGCTTTCAAGGCATTGTCCTCTGCTACAAATAGTTAGCATACATATACTCCTTTTATATAAACATGTTCAGTATGACTGATGTAAGAGTTTTGTATCTAGGCATATATTTGTGTGACTTCTGAGTATGTGTGCTCAGTATTTATAGTATTCTACATGTGTGTGTACATATTATTGTACCTACGTGTACACAACATCATTACTAGTTTGCAAATTATTTGTATTATAAAACTCAGAATAAGGTTGTAGTAGTTTACATATTAATGGGTAAATTCTCACTATTGAGAGTAGGATAAATCTCCTGCCCATTTAACACTAAGGTGGTACTTAGAGTACAGCTGCAGATGCAGGACATTTCGTTATTTTGCATCTCTTTGTAGCTTGTCAAAACTTTTCTGAAGGCACTTTTTTTCCTCAAAAGGTGCTGATTCAGCTAAGCTGAAAACTCTTGTGTGAATGGAAACAATTTGGTTTTATGCAGTTGAAGGATTTTTTTTTTTTTAACCTGGTGGAAATGTAGGGGGGTTGATTAAATTGGAATGGATTATGTCAGCTTTACATTTCCTATAGAATGACAAAATCATGTAACTTTTGGGTTCCATTCCATTTATATCATCAGAATGAAGTGTAATTTTTATTTGGTCCCACAGGGAATACGAGCATGTCTAATTTTTTTTTGTCCTGGTTCTAACCCAGCAAACAGAACCTGGAAAAATCAGAATTTCCTAATGGTGTGATAAGTGAGTTTCACTGACCCTAATTCTCATATATTGAGGTTTGATTTGATTAAACCCGAATAATGTTTCTCCTTGTTTCCATGGGTTTTGTATCCCATGTAGCAAGTGCTACACCCTCCATCAATGTCCTTTAACACAAAATGAATGCAGAATGAGGCTGACTCAGAAGGGGACTAGATGGGTGTGAGCAACTATTCAGGGTAAAGGAGAAGCAGGCCTGAAGAGATATGCCCAGAATCACAAATAAATTGTCTGTACTGGATCAAAATACCAGAATTCAGGAGTTCCTGCTCCTTCCTCTCTTCTCAGGCCCCAAGGCTGAGAAGTGTTTTGGCAGCCATCCATACAGGTAGAGAAGCTATTGCTGGCAGCTGGCTGCAGAGGGTCACTTGTAAGACAGAAATATAGAAAAGCTTGCCTGGATTTTTTTTTTTTCCCCTCCTAATTAGGTGATTTGTGACTATATTCTTATCAGTGACCTTGTTAATGCATCTGTAACCATTCTCATTAGCTTCTGAGTTATCCTTGGGATTTGCCTAATGAGAGTATGCACTATCAGGACGTCAGATGCATTGCACACTAGCCCTCACTGGCAATATACTTCCCAGAGGTAACATAGTCTATACGGGACTGGCTAGGAGAGGAGAAATGGGCTATGTGACATGGACGCATTCATTGATCCCCATAATGTATTTTCTGATACGCTAATTAATCATTAAACCTGAATGGGGACAAGTCAGGGTGTTTCAGTGACCTCCATGCTGAAAAGAAGGTGGTCCTGGCACTGGTCAGACTAACCGTGCAGGCAAGCAGGAGGGATGGGCTACAGCTAGGAGGTGTTTGCTGCACACTGCAAATGCAATTATGGTAGTAATTATTTTAAGACTTATGTTTTGGTCTATCTATTATTTAGAGGTGTCAGCTTTCAACAATAACAACAACAACAACAAAAACCCCAAAACAAAACTCTAATTTCATTACAGCAAATAGCTGGAAAATGAGCCACAGAGTATCATGAGCCATGAAGTATTTATTTTGATTCCTTAAAGTGGAACAGAAATTAGAATTCTAAAGGCTATTTGATGAGAACGAGAAAGACCTGAGGGAAATTGAATCACATATGAGAGAGAAAGTGATTATTCTTTGACTTGATCTCTGCTGTAGTCCTCAGTAATCATGCAAATGATGGGTAAAATGCTGCCAGATCAGGAAGGGTCCATTTTATACAAGTGCAAAAGATGCCACAAGGTATAGATTTGCAGAGAATGTCTCTGCATTACTGTCCTGGTTTTGGCTGGGATAGAGTTAATTTTCTTCCCAGTAGCTGTTATAGTGATGTGTTTTGGATTTAGGATGAGAATAATGTTGATACCACACTGATGTTTTGGCTGTTGCTAGGCAAGGTTTACACCAAGTCAAGGACTTTTCAGCTTCTCACAGTGCCCCACCAGTGAGGAGGCTGGGGGTGCACAAGAAGCTGGGAGGGAACACAGCTGGGACAGCTGACCCAGCTGGCCAAAGAGATATTCCATACCATATGACGTTATGCTCAGTATATAACTTGAGGGAAGCTGGCCGGGGATGTAATCACAGCTCGGGAACTAGCTGAGCATCGATCAGCAGATGGTGAGCAATTGTGCTGTGCATCACTTCTTTTGTATATTCTATTATTATTATTATTATTATTATTATTATTATTATTATTATTATCCTTTTCTGTCCTATTAAACTGTCTTTATCTCAACCTGTGAATCTTACCTTTTTTTTCCAAGTCTCTCCCTCACCCCACTGGTGGGGAGGTAGTGAGCGAGTAGCTGTGTGGTTGTTTTAGCTGCCAGCCGGGTTATACCACAACCCATGCACAGCAATTTCCATGCCTGCAGCCCAAGCTGGGATTGAAATTTGCAAGGAACTGATCTAGTGTAGGTCTAAATAGTATCTTGCAGGTATAAGGCCCTTTTACGACATGCAAATGCTTTTAGCATGGGTTAATGTTAGCATGGGTTAAAGTTTAGCACTTTAATTTGGCAGCACTGCATCAAGATGAGCTCTTGCTTGTGCTTACAGAATACCACAGCAACGTACCCTCAGCTACACAATGTGTTGTGCTTGGCTGTCAAGCTCATCTTGGATGTGTCTCACCAGCAGTGTGTTACCCTCGTCCTCAACCATATTACCCAAACCTTTCTTGATGCCTTGCCTTGGGAAAGCCGGGAGCAGCGATGCCAGCTCCACCGTGGGAAGCCCTCAGGCAGTGACAAGGTCACTACTGGATGCAAGACACATTGTCTTCTCCTGAGCATCATTCTCAAAATGCTAAACTGTTTGACTTGTCACATTGCTCACTATGCCTAAAGTGCGATGACCTTTCCGTTAATGACAGCTTTTGCCGTTTGCTTCAAAGTTGATAAAACTGCTGTTCTCCATGAGTCCTATATTGGCAGTGTTACTAATATACCTAGGCCACTTCCACTCCATCTTGTTTATTGAACACGGCCTCTAAATTTATGAATCCTCCCTGGTGCCAAGCAGCAGGTCTTTGTGCCACCAGGGCATGTGGGGAACTCTTCTGTGTCAGGGGACAAAGTTAAAAGTGATGGCAAGGCAGCTCAGCCCTGAATTAACGAAAATGCACTTGATTGCTTGATCTGCCGCCAAGTTATTCCCAGCCTGGAGCAAAAGCAAGGCCTGGAACGGGCACATGTCGCTGAAGAAAGCTCATTTGCAAGCTGAGGACTGTAGAGGGGGAAGAAAAACAAAACAAAACAAAACAAAACCAATTCTCCCTGGATGTCTCTCAATTTTCCCCTCTTTCTGTCTTTCCTTCCATGAGAAACTTGAAACTGGCCACCACTAGCACATAGCAGCTTCACCCAGAGCCCTGAATCAGCGCTGTATGCTTAGGTCTTCCCATTCTTACCGTGCAAATTGGTGGCTCTTTTGCCTTGGGCAGCTTCCTGTTCAGTTTGTCCCAGGAGAGAGAGTTAAGGCTTGCATTATGAATACATTAGCTGTATCCTGCTCTCTCTTTGTGTCAGTTTTGTGTCTACGTCATCAGATTCCCCCACCCTTTCCAGAACTGAACTCTAATTTATTCTCATTTAGTAGTCAAAAAAATACATTCTGCAAATGCTGAGGCTATTCTCCCTCCATCTGTAGTTCCTGAACAGATGTGTTCCAAGGGCTGGACTACTTTTCAAGCGATACATCCCCATTCTGGGACTGAGGGTTGCAGGAAGAAGCACTCTTACCCTGACTTGCGGAAATGGCTTGCCTTTAGATCTTGCATTCAGATCTCGGAGGGCAAGGTGGCAAACTCTGCTAGCTGCTTTTCCTCCAAGCTGGAGCACGGGGAGCAGGGAGAAAAACAAGTTGCATCAGGTACAAACAAACAAGGAGCAGGACCACTCCATGCATTCCAGAGGTACAGTTGGTTCCTTCTACACACTCTGCTTGCTCAGGGGTTATGGCCATGCCAGGGTGCAGCCAGCAAGTTTGGGGTCGGCAGCCTTGTATTATGGTACCTCCAGAGGGAAATCCTGGGGACTAAATGTACTGTCCGGCTATACCAAATGCTAGTTATTAGTGTGTCAACCTGCGACCACCATTAATTCAGCTTCTCTGTTGTCCTGAGCAGGCAGTTCACAAGCTAAACTCCACATGATGCCAGTGGGAGCTGATTGCCTGTGGAGACTTCATTATCAAAGAAGAAAGGAGGCTCCAAAGTGCTCCAGGACCCATATTCTGTGTCGCGCTTAAATTGGATTTTGGTTGCTCTGTGTCTTTTACAACCTAGATTAGAGGCATTTACAGTTGTATGCCTCCTCTGTTACAGTCTCTATGTTCCTGTCTCCCGTGTGCTGTAGGGCAAAGAGGAGGAGGAGGAGGAGGAGCAGCAGCAAAACTGCAGCAGCGCCAAGGAGCACAGCAATGTCAGCAGGCAGAGAGGGGCCGACATGCAGAGAGAGCAATTTAGCCGTGCTGAGCCAAGGGCTTGCTTCAGCTCAACAGAGCCAGATATAAACTTTGCTTCCCAATAAGTGCCTTTATGTTATGCTTTCATAGCAGCTAAATAAGGGTACTCTGGCAGAACCATTAAAGCTAGGGAGGTTTATGACTTTCAGCAGGAACACACACAGCTTTGACTGAAAATATATCCTTTGGCTATGATCTTAAAATCAATTGAATATGTGAGAATAGATATGTTACTTTTTCTTTTTTTTTTTCTTTTAAAATGTATTGTGGAATTGATAAACAGAGGGACTCAGCCAGCTTTGGGGCTAAATCCCATCATAAGAAGTGGAACGTGGTACTCAGATAAATGGCTTAAACAAAGAACTGTGGTTATCTTGCCCGTAAGGTGTTAATAAGGATTCTCTACATCATTTCAAACTGTAAGGCTTATGTAGAAATGGTATAACTCTACAGTGTCACTACAATACTGACTGCAGCCAAAAGAAAACCTGGAAATGAAGGCTGATTTAAATTGAGCAAGTACTGTAGTAGACATGCTTTTTAAAAGAGGACTGCAGTTGCTTTAGCAGTTGCAGCAGTAACGAAGCCGGGGGGGGTTCTGCTTGCTTGATTTGTTCTACATGGTTTATTTGCTGGGAAGGAGCTTATAATGGAGTTGGGATCTACAATATTGTTGTGGTGATTTTTAAAAATTGTTGTTATTTGATAGATTAGCTTAGATATAATTCTGCTCACGTGTCCTCCTCTGTTCTTTCGGTAGAGCTGTGTATGCCAACCTACTGAAATTTTATGGGAGCTATGTGTACATATCTGGTTTTTACATTGCTCTCATCAAAACAGCTGTGTTTGACCGATGGAAACAATATTCCTCAAGCTATGGCAAAGCAAAGCTATACCCCAAAAACCCCAATATGCTCATGATATTAAATCTGGGGATCTTTCCACCGAATATGTAAAATTGGCATGTAATTTGCAAAGATCATTGTATCTTTACCAAAAATATGGAATTCTCAAACCATACTTTCAAGTCCTACCAGGAATTATGAGAGTACCATGCATGTGGAATTTTTTTCTAGCAATTGTCGCCTTTTTATTTCTAAGAAAAAGGGATTCTGCTTTTTCTAGAGACATTAATTTTCTTATTTAAGAGGCAAAAGACGTGTTAGTGGTACTTACTTCATTTCTTCACCCTCCTATCTTCTAAAAAAAGCCCACTGATACTTATCTCTCAGCATTTCCTCTAAAACAACTGAGTTACGGAGTCTTTAATAGCTTTATATTCTTTGGTTAATTCCCCATGATTTACAGAATTCCCAGTCCAACAATGCCTTGGACTTTTTACAGCACTCCTTAATGGAGAATCCTAGAGATCTTTAGCAGCAAGTCTAAATACAACTTCATATTATTTGAGTAAAGAAAGGGAAAGTAAGAAAATTTGTATCTGACTGAGATCAGGAAGCCAAAGGGCCCATTCTGATGTGCAGACTTCAGCAGCTCTAGTCTACAGAATCAGTCAGGTCCTCTCCCATAGCACTTTCTCTTCTTTCATGTCTCCCATTAATGATATTTCTTGATGTAGTCAGTCCATCTTTTGCACATTGAGACAAAGCATGTTCTGGAGAGATTCTAACACACACCTGCCTCTGCAGTCTGATTGAGATTTTTACGTCCGAAGTTATGCAGTCCAAGCTGCCCCCTCATGGAACTGCTAATTGGACTTTCCATCTCCTGCAATATATGTTACAGAAAGGAGTCACAGAGGTTTGGGTTTTTCTTCACAAAGTTTACTAGTTTGGTAAATTAGCTGGATACGGAGAGTGGTAAACCAGCAAATCTTAAGGGGGTGCATTCACCCTAATCTGCCATAATAATTAGTCAAATGAGGGAATCAGAAGAGAAGCAGATGTGGATTCTTTGCACCTGTCTGGTATAAATGTAAGAAACAAGAGTCCCTGAACCTTGAATCTGAGTCTCAGACCTGAGCTTGGGCCTCCCTTCTGGCAGGATATTAGCTGTCTGACCAGCACAGATCTGGGAACACCCCATACAAGTTACAGGCTGGGGAAATTTCTCTCTTCTGAATCACCTGGAGGCCACCAGCAGATCTGCCTGGTCCCACCAGACACTGAGGCACATCCTTTAACGGGAAAGTACAAGAGAGGTTCGGCAATACCAGCTCACTTGCAGCCTGGTTGTGGCAGTAGTGGTTCTTCTCACAGCATTTGTAAATGAAATTGGATTCTTAAGCACTAACCCCCTCTAAAGCTAAAACTGAATTTTGAGGTGGAGATGACTGGACTGGGATGCAACATGACACGAAAGTCAAATCCAAGATCAGCCTGCCTACAACTGCTAATGGCCTAATGCCGGGCCCAAACAAGGTAACTGGAGGGCTTTCCCTGGCCTCCTGATTCCAGATCAAACTGTTACTGGAAAGAGTGGAATTAGGGTATATAGTGATCTCCAGGAGTCCATATTCACTGGGGCAAAACAGAAATAATCCTGAGGACGCCAAGCTATGCGTGGCAAGCCACTATGTGTTGGTGAGTCAAGGCAGGTAGTCCTTTCAGCTCATGATCAAAAATATAATGAAAGCTGATTTATTTGTCAGGTAGAAGAAAACTCTGTTGGATATGGGACTGTATTCACTGCCTAGTTTCATAGCTGTGCCCTCTTTAATTAGCAGTTTGTAGTGGATTAACATTTTAGGAATTCACAGAGGAATAATTAATATGCTAATGTTGTTGGTAATAATCTACATAAAAGCTTTATAACAAGTTTGGTGGTTTAGCCTGGCCAGAACAATTTAAAAGCCTCAAATAAGCAGTTCCTTCTTTCTGGAAAAGATAACTTTAGTATCAGTGCCACAATAAATGGCTCATTATTATCACCAGCAATAAAACAGGGAAGGACATCAAATTAGTAAAATTTCAGTAGAAGGGCAACTGTGTTTTGTGTTATAGCCATCTTCACTGGAGAGCATTTGCAAGAGGAGAGGTAGCGCAGGACAAATGGTAGACAGTGTACAAATCCTGCAGGCAGAAGATAGTCTTCTACTTCTGCAAGGCCCATTGCCTGAAGGCCAGAGAGTGAGTATCATCTGCAGTACAGGCCTGGAGGTGATGCTTCCTCTGCACTACCTACACAGAATGGATTTAGCCTGGTTCAGGAGTAGTTGTCTCTGGAAGCGAGATCCTCTCTCCCATGTTGCACTGTTTGGTTGCAACTCAAAGCTATAGCACCCTGTGCCAAACATCTGGAACCTCTCTTTCATTAAACAGATGTTGGATCTTCCAGTGGGAATGAAGACTTTCTTTCTGAAATACTTTTCCTGTTATTGGAAGCCCAGATAAGGGTGGACACAACCTACCACTGGTCAAATGATGGAATTTGCAAGTGTCCAGAGGAATCAGAAAACACAGCTATCGCAGTAGGACAAAGGAAACTCAAAGGACATTGAGTTTGGCTTCTAAAGTCTACACACAAGAAGGAAAATAGCTTGTGGACATGAGCTGGAGAGAAGGATGTAGCTGAAGGGGGAAAAAAAATCCAACAACATATTTCACTAGGATTAAGCAATGTTCTCCCAAGACCTCACCCAAGGGTAGAGACATGTACATGTTATAAAGAAACAAAATGTATTTCCCCACTATAAGCACTCACCTTGCAATATCCAATGTAATGTATTTACCCCCTACGCAGAAAGGGGAAAGTTAAAAGCAGTGACAAGCTGCTGTTGAACAGTTGCTGTTCACTCCTCCGGAGGCAGATGGATATCTCCAGCATAGTTTTGTAAATCAAAATCACTCAGGCATAGTCCTGACTACATTTGCCTTGTGTCTCAATGCTAATCCAGCCAAGCCTCTGACCTCCTTCAGGGCTGTGGAGAGGGGAGGTCCCTAGGGATAAGCTGTAGGGACTGCAAATGAGACATGCTTGAAATCCGTAGAGGGAAAGCTTTGCATCCATGCAAACCTATTTATAATCGTAGATGTTGGTTTCCTACTCGATACAGGTTTATGTTAAAAATTTACATAGCCAGATGCTGTAAATATAAATCAGTACATAAGTGCTCATTTAAGAAAAAATAAACCATTGCAGATATTCCACTGGGAAAACTAGAT
Organism: Balearica regulorum gibbericeps; assembly: GCF_011004875.1. Classification (NCBI taxonomy): domain Eukaryota; kingdom Metazoa; phylum Chordata; class Aves; order Gruiformes; family Gruidae; genus Balearica; species Balearica regulorum. Next base: position 72,347,561 of record NC_046185.1, read on the forward strand.
TATATTTTTCAAGATCCCTCAAGCCAAGAAATTCTCATCTGCTTCATTTAAGAGGTAATAGATATTTGGTTTTGTTCTAGGAGGCCGAGGCACTAAATCAGAAGGGAGTTAGGAGGACTCCATCTTGCAGGACTCAAGGGGCTTCTGCATATGTTGCACATAATAAACTCAAATTCAGCACTTTGTAGTGTTGTTTTCTGTTGTTTTCTGGCTGTACCCTGCTTTGATTGAGACATAGCTACCTTTGCAAATGGCAATTGGGTTCTGTGCCAGGGAACGGGAATGGTAATGACAGGTTTCATTGCAAAGACACAATAAGGTTAATAAAAAGCAGATGACGACATCCTAAACTCTTTTTAAACTGAGTTGTATAAATAGTGGTATAAGGGTGCTGAATGGCTGTTTTGCGTTATGGCTATTAATGACAATGAAGAAGGAAGAATAAGCTGATATTCTCCATACAGTGTGTCCTAGAGATTGCTACTGTGTTAGAGCAATGCAATGCAATGTCCTACCTCTTTCCAGTCACCACTTTGATAAACTGAGCTTCAGCTGTTGAAAACACTACGTAAAACCAATTGCAGTGTGTATTTGGTGTAGGTGGCAAGGTGTTGCCAGCGGGGTGGCAAAGGGTTGCCATCTCTGCAATGGACACACCACAGGACACGGCTGAGCCCATCAGCCACAGGTGGGCACATCGCCGACAGCACAACTTCTTGCACTGCTTGGGGTGCGACATAGAGAAGTTGGGTGTGAAGGAGTGAAGTTGAGCCTGGAAAAAAAAGGGGAGGTGGAAATAAGGAGAAACAATTGTTTTAACTTTTTTACCTTTGTTTCTCACTTCCCAAATCTATTTTAATTGGCAATAAATTTAAGAGAATTATCCCCAAGTCAAGTCTTGATGGTAGCTCGAGTCATGATGCCCATGATAGTAGCTGGTAAGCAATCTCCTTGTCTTTATCCCAACCCACTAGCTTTTTCATCCTATTTTCTCTCCCTGCCCCTGTTGAGGAGGGGGAGTGAGAGAGCAGCTGGGTGGGTGTCTGGCTGCTGGCCAAGGTTAACACCAGTGAATACCTAAGAAGCTAATTTACTGTCTCCTTTGTCATTCCAGTCCTATACCCGACACCAGTTGCCTCCCTACACTGTACTTCATGTTTTACTCTTCTCTCCCTACCAATTTTTCAGCAGTGCTGCCTCTGAGCTTGGAGGAGTTGGGTTTTTCAGAACTGTATGGGGAGGAGGAATAATCTGGTCTGCCTGTGACAAGGGTGGGATTTAGGAAGGACTTGCCAAAAGTTGACACGTGGAACATAATGGGGCAAAGACAAAGCGATACGGTACACATATCAGCTAGGGAAGAGTTTGTCTGTGTACCTGGTACAAAAGCAAGTGCCTGTTACCAGGTGGATTCAGGTCCATGTTTGTGTTTACTGGTAGCGTAGTGGATGTACTACCCATCAGTCAAGCCTTATCGACACACTACCATATTTTGTGTCTAAATACTTACTATAGTCTAAACACTTATTATACCTACTATATTATGTGTGTTGGAAAAAAATGTATGGGAAGGAGAAAAATTTTGGTTCAGCTGTTTATCTGCTTGGTATTACTATCAAAAATAATTGGTATCACCAAAAATTATTTTTACAATTCAACACATTATTTTCAGACAGACCTATCCAGTTTTTATATATGGTATTTCTGGGTTCATTTATTCCACATGACAAATGGTTTGCACATGTTACAGCTATTTTTTTTGTTGTTTTTTTTTTTTTTTCTGAAAGGTTGGCATTATTAGTAATAGCTTCCTGTAAGGTATCATATTTCTGTGTGCCAGTTTTTCAAGTGTACTTGTCAATACAGCATTTATCAATATAGCAAATCAAGACATGCTCTGAGATAATTACATTAAGTAAATGACAGCCCCATTTTCCTGAGAAGACCTTTTTGGAAAGAGTCTATTGCTGGAAATTTGGAAATAGGTTTTCATGTGTAAGCTGTTAGCTGCTTTGCATCTCCTCCCATTTATTTGCTTTGACAAACGTTGCAGACTTCCTGCTGCAGAGAAAACTGTGAATCAGCTTCTATGGCCAGGGAGTTTATTGTAAAAGGTTGTAGTTGAGCGGATAGTTGCTCTTTGAGTGGAAATTGCTTGCCAGAAGAAGTTACTGATCACCAGCATTTATTTTTATGGTGTATTTTTAAGAAGGCTTTAATCAGAAGTGAATGACTGTATCAGCCAAATTTTTGACATGCTGAAGGCAATATCAGGATGTACTTATCCAGGAAGCAAAGAACGAGTAGGGCAAACCTTGGAGCAATATTTATCTCAAGGAACAATTAAGTTTGTTATTAAACAGAGAGGGGAGTTTATTTATTGAGTTTCTGTCTACTAAACCCAAAAAGGGGTGAGGCACATCTGTCCGTGCGTGAGCACCAAGGTGATTTCCTCTCTTCTGTTGCACCCTAGCATAAACACTGTATAATTAAAGGTTAGCGATAGATAAATTGCAAAGCTGACCAGATGGTTAGGCTAGGCAGGTAACTAAGTGAATTGAGCCATGCTCAGTGTTGTATCCTACCAAATTCACTTGGCAGACACTATAAAAATACCCTCTCTTATGACGAATCTGGCACTGTGAAGTGCTTCCACCTCTGACTGAACTGTAAACATTTTCTTCTCTACCTACTAGAGCTACTGAACCTTCACTGAAGCGGATGGTGTCTCACCCAGCACAGAGTCTTTCCCACTCCTCTTTGGGAATACTTTGTTTAGCAGTAGACCTCCGTGCCCCTGTAGCTAAGAGTCTCTGCTATGGAGCTGGAGTCTACAGAAGTGTAGCGTAAGATGTGTGCTGGCTTTTTGCACAGGTAACACCAGAGACAGGTGAATGTCTGCCTTCCATCCTACCTCGTACCACAAATGTGAACATCTGGATCTCTCAGTAGACTCATTGGAGAAAAAAAAAAAAAGAGGGGATGGGGAGTAAACTAAAATGTACATATTGAAGTGACCCAAAGTCTTGATGAAGCTGATGGACCAAAGTCACCTGCTGTGGGTAGTTCTTATGTAGGTCATTGTGTAGGTGTGAATTCTGCCATTGCATAAGATGGAACATATTTGGCAAAACACTTTTTTTCTTTCTTTCCAAAATTGATGTATTATGAATAATCATGTCATCTTGATTCTTATTCCTATTTTAGCAATGATTTTTTGGGATGATTATTTGGGACATTTTTACTTACTGACTTTCTCTGAGAATCATCGAGCAGACAGACATCTATCAGCAGCGCTGTATGATCTTTCCTCAGAGCTTAAAGATGGGCTTAAAGACTTTCTGAGGTTCCTACAAGCATTGCAGTGCTGTGGCAGGATCATAATTTTATGATGGAAGAGTTCCTTGTGTGCCGGATCTATTCACAAGTGTAAAACACAAATTCCCTTTCAATTAAAATGCCTAAACAATCAAGGGTAGAATTTGGAATGCCAGGCCCCGCTTTCGGAGCTGACAAGGAGTCCAGCTGATTTGCACAGCTTCTCACAATCCAGGGAGGCTGAAACTTCAGGTACGCGTTCAGGTGGCACCTGTGTGTCATTCAAGTCACCATGCCTGGCTGGACGTGCCTCCCTGGCCTGCGACAAACAGCAGCAAAACTTATTAAATCTTCATAGCTTAATTGTGAATCTGAGCCCTGTTTCTCTGTTCAAAACAGCGCATGGGTTCCTGTGATGTTCAGGAGCTTCTGACAATTTCACTCTCTGTGCTGGTAAATAAAGAAAAACACAAAAGACTTAAAAGCGGCTCAACACGTCATGTATTTTATGTCACCTTCTAATAGTCTGGAAAACCTTAAAATCACAAGAAGCATGCTGGAATGACCACTCTAAATAAACAAGCATAAATGTTGATCACTAAAAGTAATTTCCATCTCAAGAAATAGAAAGTAGGTGTTTACTTCATAGATGAGTTTTTTAAATTAAGCTCTTCATATCATTCCAGGAATCTAAGACCCAATTTTCTCTTCCTCATTCAAAGTCTAATCAACACCTGCAGAGACAGCATTGTGTTATTTGTGTTTGTAGAGATGTGAATGCACCTCCCTTAACTAATGGGCTGGAAGGTTTTACGCTGACATATCTAAATTCGCTATTAGTGGTTATAATGAAGTTAGCAAGGCAATGGATTAAAGGACTGTGGACTTTCCCAAAGTATAAGTGGAGGGCTCGCATTGCCTTTGAAGAGTGAGACTTCTATTGCAACTTGTAGAAACACTAGGACTCAATTTAGAAGTGGAGCACAGAAGGTTTTATTTGTAATCTTTGCCTGAATTGAAGTGGGGGATACTTCTAATTTAATTTTAAACTTCTTGAAGTGAGGGTCTAGTCTAAGCAAATTCTCTGGGTTTCTCCTGCAGTTAGTGAAGAATGGCGGGTAGTTTCAGATAAGGATTCTTCCTTCTGATGTGATGCAGCTGAGTAAGCGTAGGTAGGCTATAGGGACTACAGGGATCAGGGCAAGTAACCTAGAGTTCGGTGTTTATTTTTCAGACATCAGTAAGTCAAAGTGGGATTAATCCTAGGCCAAAATGAAGGGCTTTTGAAATAAAATTACTGGAGACAAACGAACTTCAGGGTAACACAGAAAGCGTTGTGTACTGCAGACAGAAATGAATTCGAGAGAGAGAGAAAGAAAAAAAATTCAAAGCAGCTGTGTATAGTGCAGACTACAAGGCTCAGCCCCATTCTCCACACACAGACATCCTGAATTGTTTTAGATGCTACAAACTACCTCATCCTCAGCTGTTCCCCCAGAAGTGTGGGGGTCTCCTGTGAGGTTTGGGTCATGTTCTGCTAGTGCTGTCCCTGCTATATATATAGTCCTGTCCCTGTCCAAGAGGCTCTGTAACATCTCAAAAGGCAATAGGAGCCCATGTTTAAGTAATTGAATCCCCTCCACAGTATGCTCCATCAGGAAACTACCCCTTCTTCAATAGCTTCAGCCTTTGCAGGGAGTCTTTGCAGGCATGGAATAGGAGGAGATATACCAACAGTGTTTGAAACACAGATTCAGATGAGCCTTACAAATGACAGAGAATGGAGTAGTTTGAAAGCTTTTATTATTCCTTCCATCTCTTCAAGTAAGCTGTAAACCTTTTCTTTTTTTTTTTTTTCTAGACACAGAGAGTTTCTCTTTAGTTTGTGTGTCAGTAGGAGATTTCTCCACAATAGTGTTTGAAATCCCAGATATAGCTGCAGTTTCGATTCATGTCTAGGAAGTGATTTAGGCTGAAAAGTGGAACCGTGCATAAGAGTGTCTCTCATCATCCATCAGAAAAAGCCACGTTGCAGCAGGATGCTGAAAATGGGATATAGCAAACGAAAAGATATGGGAAACCAAAATACACTCTGTCCTTCTCCTTGATCAGTGATAGGCAGTCCTCAGACATTTTTGACACCTGCAAAAGCATAAAAGTAGCAACAAGTTGTATCTTCCTTTGAAGATGAAAACTGGCCCTATTTTCCTCTCCCACATGTAAGAAAAAAAGAAAAAGTGGTGGGTTTTATTTTTCAGATTATGCCTTTTGCAGTTTGTCTTTTTCCGAGGCCAAACTTGCTTAGATTATTTCAAACAAGTTCACATTGAGTCACTGGGGAACTGGAAGAAGGATAAAAGGAAAATAAAAATTATGAGAGAGCTAAAAAGTGGAGACAGAAGCAGCTTTGGAAGTTCACCCTGTGCTTGAAGTCACTTTGGTTGTGTCAGTAGACAGACACACACATGCGCACACATTCCTGATCTACTGAGATGAGATGTCAGCAGCAGAAGCAAACAAGAAAATTCAGAGATTTGCTATCAAAAACACCAGCATTGGAAAAAATGTCAATAGGACACTTGTGAAAAAATAGCAAAACAAAACGAGACCCACTGCTTAAAACATTTAACACAAAGAGCAGGCCAGGCAGGCTTGTCTTCTAAAGATTGCCCCAAAATTAGAAAAGCTTTTGAAATGTGACTGGCATACTAAGTGACATCTACTGGTCCATCATTTATGCCAGTAGGAGCTACGTGGCTTTTCCTCACCCATGGGCTTAGCAAGGGCTGCTTCTCCAGAGTCTCCACCTGCCTTCATCATGCACATCTTGCACAACCATCGGTGATGGAGAGACACAGATGGCACTGCAGGGGCATCTGTGGCCCCTCTGATCATTTGCAATAAGTAATGTCAGCAGTTGCCTATGAGGGGCAAACTGCAATTCTGCCCTGCAACTGAGGAGATCTCCTTCAAGGGTAAACAGCAAATTGTTGCAGTTCCTGGTACCACTCACTTGGGAACATAAACACACACATACACAGAGCCATGCTAAATCGGTTGGGTTGCAGGTGATTCCAGTGTCTGTTAGCTGGATACCTTGAGCATGGGAAGGAAGCTGAATTTTGCATTCCTGCAAGGAGCAAACCAAACCACAGATCTACTCGTCCCAGAGCTATGGAGGATCTGGGGTCCAGACTCAGATGGGTGCTCAGTGACTTGCCAGTTTCTAACCACTTGCCAGTATCTTCTCACTGTTTCTTTTCCCTTTGTTTTCATTTAACCATGTGTCAAAGCACTGAAGCAGCTTGTTGCTCTGCTACGATTGCCGGCTGCTCGAGTATATATGGTACAAAAGCAGTTTTGGTGCTTGGATAGGAAAATATTGCTGGCTGTATTGGATACTGGCAGATGGCAATTCCCCTCTTTCTGTCATCACGTAACACATTTTCAGTGAGGTGTTTTAGCCAAAAAATGAAAGCAGACCATGTGCTTTAAGTACCCTGAGTTTGTTTTGACCAAACTTGACTCTCTTTCCCCACCCTCCTTATCCATCGTTATGTCATTTCAGTTCCCCAGGAACTGGACAAGGCTTCAGCCCCCAGCAAGCACACGTTATCTGCAGACGATATCAACAGCCGCCTGGCAAGACCATTGTCACATGTAGGTAACCTACGAATGTGCACCATTTCTCTGTGCTTCTTTCCGTTTCTCTTTCACTTTGGTGAAAAATGTCTTCTTGCAATATTTATGCCTTCAGTGAGCCGCATGGTTCGCATGTCCGGTGCTGAGTCAGAAAACAGCAATATATAAGGCAATTGTATGTGGCAGGCAGTGCTAAAGGGCTGTGATACTCGCCAAGTAAAGAACTACAATGGTAGACAGTGAGGGGTTGTCATCCCTCCTGTGCAGATGACGAAACCTTTTGTTGCATGACCACATAGTTTTAGTCCCACAAGGCTCTGGCTGGCACACAAAGCGGATGGTACCCAGTTTATGAGCAAACACTCAATTTTTGTTGTTCTTTTATTGTTTAACAGGCTATTTACCAAATCCTGTACAAACTCAGTTCAGAAAAATGAGTTATTCTTTGCTTCGTGGGCCTTTATGTGACACCTATGACTACAATTCTCGGCACTTGACAAATGCTATTTTTGCTGTGGTTCTTCAGGTCAGAGAGGGACCATCCTCATTCCTATCAAGTGTGGCAGAGCAAGTTGGAAGTTGCTCAAGCCGAATGTCAGGAGCTCCAGCTCAGCACCCCGGCAGCAGGGACTCCACGGTTCACGGCCATTGCAGAAGAGCTTGGCTTGCCACCTTCTTCAGCAGAGGCAGGGAGAGAAATGAGCCCTTGAGGACTTCATTCAGCAACCTTGGCAGTGAGATGGACTGGGGAAGAGGGCGCTGCTCTCCCCCCCTGCATGGCTGGCTTTGCTGGTTTCCCACAAACCATTTTTTATGAGAAATTAACAGCTATATTTTAAAAGCAGCAGCTCCACAGACTGATCCATCCTGGGTAGGGAATAAGACCGTAGTTCTTTGAAAAACACAGGAGAAGTGATAGAGACAATCAGCAAGCGGGTTCATCGCCACAGGGTAGGGAAGTGGAATAATTTTAAATTTCTTTGGTGATTTCAATGTTAGCACAGCTAAGGTTTGGCATTTCCCTTTGAAAGCTTATTTTGTTAAAGTACAATTTAGTTCTACCCTTTTATTTATCACCTAATTCTAGGTGATATATCATGTCTTAGGTTTTTAAAATATGAATGGGAAACTGCAAGGCCCTTTTCTTCCCGTTCACCACTGCTCAGGGATAAAACAAAGTCCTACTCACATACATGACTCATTCAAATCCATGTGATACAGTGCTGGGCCTTAAGCACAATGTCTTTGCTCTAATTTAGTACCTGAAGTCAAGGAAATGCGGTTCTAGGAAGGTGTAGGATCATTAGAGCTTTTCATGTGAGTCATCTTGCACTAGGACAGCAGTCAGGTAGGACGCCCAGCAGTGGGGCAGCACCATGGTAGCACCTGATCTGCAGCTAGATACCTGTGAAACTTGCTCCACAGGACCTGCCTATGCCGGTCACAGAGTAAAATCCCTGCAGACTAGGAGCTATGAGATCTGAAGAGTGGCCCAGCTGATAAATCCCTCAAAAATGTCATTATCTGTTATTTTTCCCCTTTTACTTCATTCGAGGCATTTCCTTTTCTCCCTCATTTAAAGCTGACCGGAATAAAGAAAACCATTTTGTAAACATTTTGTCACGTCAGACTTCAGCTTTGCCCTAAATTTTGTATTCTTTCATGGCCAGATAAAACCAAACACTTCATTTTATTTCAAGTAGTTGCAGTAATTTTGGGCATGATTGGTATGACTTGAAAACAATATTTTGTCTCTGTAAAATTGATTTTTTTTTCCATGAAAAAAATTTTATCAATTTTTTTTCTGTTTTATCCCACTCTATGCGCAGTTCTTTTCCAGTCACCCTGACAACAGCAAGGCTAAATGCTGAGGATCAAAAGGCTGCTTCTTTCATGTGGCGCTATGAAAAGTCCCCTCAACTAGCTGGAGTGATTACTGTCAGGCTGATTATTGCCTGATGACCGGATTGTTCTGCGTCTAAATGAAGGTACAAGTATTCTCCTATGGGCATTCTCCTTAATGAGTCTACTCAGGATGCAGTTGTCATTGATGATGTTGTGTTACCATTGAAGGGATCTGTCTTCTCGAGTTCTCTTCTTTGAAATATTTGGATATTTCCGTGGTTTTAGCTAGATTAACATTTTTTCACTTTTCAGTGTGTGCTTTCTTACCATCCCTTTAAGTTTTCCTTAATCCGTATGCTATGGATTTATATGCCAATTTAAGGCAAGAAAGCTTTTGTTGACTATCCATTCTATATTTCCTATATGCAATAAATGTTAGTCCAGACCTAGAAGAACTGGACACAGATGCTTGAGGTATGGTCAGGTCATGTTTTTTAATCTGCGCCAGAGCATCCACTCAAATATGAGTAAAATAAAAATTAAGCAGTTGGACTTCTGTAAATGAAACCAGCTATAGAAATGGTAAATATTCATTATCACTATATTGCTATTTTATGTCTGTGTATGCTGAAAATAACAAAGCACTAAACAAGGCTCTTAAAAGCGTAAGCATAACACACCACCAGCAACATATACGGAACTTTTGAAAGCCTCCTTGCTGTACGTGACAAGTAATAGGAGGAGTGAGCTGTAGAAAAATCATTTCCTATTTAATTTTATTTATTTCTTTAACCCAGCTGTTTATTGTAATGAACAATAGATGCTATCAATGTATAGGAATGCAGCCAAACATGCATTTAATTGCTGAAGCAGAAAAGCTTGCCTATTTCTAACTAGGGAACATTATAAACTTTTATGTGAGATCAAATCATGGGGTTTGAGCATCTGTTTTACATTATTAATATACATGTGCAAACAGACACCCAGCTCTATTGCATTTCACAGTGTTTCAAAAAAGGGAGCTGTATTATTGGCCAGCAAAGTATGGGTATTCCTAGGGAAATGCCATTTCTGTAGAAAGCTAAGGCCCATCGGATTTCCAGAGATTTGGGGGTGCACCTCCCTAATCTGGTCTCTGAGGCATCAGCCTGCACCTCCTCGATACCAGGGGGTCATTAGAGCGGTGGGCACGGATGCCTGGCGGGATGGAGGCGCGCCCTGGCATGCCAGCTGGCACAGCACAAAGCCATGAAGCTCCTGGGACCTCGGCCCATTCCCAGACACGGGATAATACTTTTGGGTTGTGTCTCCAACAGCTGGTGTGGGGTCAGCCGCCGGGGCACCCTGTGACGCGGGCGGGAGAGAGGTGGCAGGAGGGTGGCAATGAGGAACGAGCAGGCTATGTGAAGCTGTGGACCATCGTCTAAGTAGGTCACCCAGGGCTGCTAGGGCCTCCTGAGGGCCTGGCCGCACTTCCACCTACTCTGTATTCAGGGCCACAGCCTATTTAATGACAGCACGTGGGGAGGGACAGCCTTCTCCCTTGGTCTCTCTCTGACTAACCCCAGGCAGCTGACGTAGTTCTGGCAGTTGATGAGCAGCAGCTGACTCACTGTGACGCCGGGACCGTTGGGGAAAATGTGCCAGGGACACCTCAGGGTGACGGATTTTGGTCCCAGCAGCTTCTCCCCATCCCTCCAACAATGAACCTCAGCAGCACGTGCTGGGCGACCAGGGTGATTTTATTACCAATACTTTTGTGCAAGTCCTAACCTGCACAAACAATGAATGATTAATGTCCCAAGCAGGGCAGACTGCTATAAAATTACAGATTGCGTTTTCTGTTTGAAGATCCTAATTTAGTGAGTGAAGTACCTGCCACTGAGATCCCTGGTACTGCCATCTAGATTGAGGCAGGGTAAGGAGGAGAGAGAGCAATAAACTCTTGAGGGGGAAAATGAAAGATGAGGGACTTTGGGAAGAATCAAGTGACTAAATAGAAAAAAAAAAAGGAAGGAAAGGAATTTTTTATGGTGCAACACTCTTGCACGCTGACTTTTTCCACTATTGTCTTAAGGCTCCCAGTGGAGCTGCTGTCACAGCTACGCACAAAACTGAGCAAAGATCAGATTTTTTTTGTATATATACTAGTACAGAGGTCTGATAAAGCATTAGTTTTCTTTCTCATTTCAAACACAAACCATTTCTTTAGCCCTTTCCTCAGCATTTCATTCTCTTAAACAAAACAGTTTGCTGTTGCATTATTTATAAAACCCAAGCAGTTTCCTCTGCGTTTCTTGCTCACTTAGGTAGGACCGTATATGTGACAGCACGACCTTGGTACAGGCCTCTTGGGCTGTGTTGGGGAAGGGGATTAGGTGCATTTCCCCCAGGGCTCTGAAACACAAATGTCTCGCAAGGGACCGATTTGGATTATTTTTTAATGTTTTTTACAGCTGAGCAAAAGAACAAGAAGTGTGGCTGCTCCCAGATCTAGAACTCTTCATGTCTCCCCAGATACTTAAATCCAAATCTCATTGGAGGAAATGTGAGTAAAGGTGAGCTATGTAACGTGGCTTTCTGATTCTGCAAAGAAAATGCTACGTGTATTATGCATTCCCCAAGCAGCAAAATGTGAGGCTTTGACAGCTTTCAGTCAGTTCTTCTGCTTTGCCTCATAATGGTGAGGGTATCTTAATTTGTTTATTTAAATACCCACTGAAACATGTACCGAGCAGACAAATCAGTGTATTTGCATTCATGTTCTACTGTATAGATTCTCTTTTTTTTCCTGTGAAAACTGTAAACAAAAGCTGACACAGCATTAATAAGTTACTGTCAGTGTAATTAATATGAAGAAGCGACACGTTTCCCAAAGGAACACCTAATCCTTTTCATTTCTGTTTATCGCAGCAGGTTACTAGTATACAAATCTGTGTTTATTTTGCCCTGTGTAACCTGTGCACTGTTATTTCCAAACCAGGGCTCACTCCTGCAAAGGCTTGCTACCATAGCTACCAGGCTACCTATACCTACAGCAAGAACTCTGTCCTCTTCTCATTTACTTCTGCAGGGGGAAGCAGAAGTGTGGCCATAAAGAAGCGAGGTCTCGATACCTTACATGACAGAAAGAATAAACATTGTTTTAATACAGCAGATCATTTCAAGAAGTAAGAATAATATTAAGATACTTTATGATATTAGTAATAGCATATAGGTTTGATACGCAGGAATGCCTGACCTCAGTATTCAGTGTGATTATACCTGCACCTTTCCATCCTGGTGTAGGCCATTGCTTTTTGTACAGTTAAATAACAACTGTGCTGCTGGGAAAGTGTTTTTTGCAACCTTCCGGGGAGAAGAATTCTGCAAGAATTCTGGAGTCGGTAACAGATGTCAGTCAAACCCAGCTTTTGCCTCAGCAGAGATAAGCAAGCTTAAGCAACAAGGCTGGGAGGAACCCTTCAGGCACCTGTGGGTGCAAGAGTGGGTAATCTGTGCTCATATGACTTGGTCCTCTGCTGCAGCCTCTGCTAGCAACCTCTGAAGGAGCTGTGCCTGCCATTTCCCTCAATTCCAGGGGTTAAGGATGAGAAAATTTAATGGAAAATGAATGGTGTTTATCTGGACATGGAACAATGGTGTTACTTATAAACACTGAAGCAGAAACAGAAAGTTTAACAGCAATATATTAAAGGAAAATTTAAATGCAGACTGCTTAGATAGATTTTTTTTAATATCAAAAAAGCCAATTTTATCAAAAAAATTGATCTGTCTGCCAGTCACTCTAGAGATATTCAAAGCGCAATTGTAAATATATTATACTGAGATAACATCTGCTATTTCCAAAAAGCAATGCAGGGCACAGTGTGTTGCAGGGTTTCTGTGAGGATGCAAGTGCCTGTAACTAATGGATGCTGATGGTCAAACCTTTTGAAGTGCTGTTCTACCCAGAAGAGAATCACTCTTGGTTTGACTGGGAAGGTAACTGTTTCATTAATTACCAATATACACCATGCCCCTTTTCAGAAGCCTGAAAGTGACTGTGATTTGATGGTTACTTGTAGGCTTGATTCTGCATCTGCTAAAACCGCCAGGAATCAGTAGTTCACTCCCCTGGCAGTACTGGTACTGTGCAAGGAAAACCAGTGCCTGTGGCATCACGAGTAAGCACTGCCTATCTTCTTATCACTGCACACGGCAACCTCAGCTTACCTTGTGGCTATTGATCTACCAGGAAAACAGCCAAAAGCTGGAAGACTACAAAACAGCTTGTGTCAGATGACTAAATTTTTATGTTACCAGCCTGTGACACACTGTCCAAGTACATTTCTAATACTTACTCCATCCACTGTCCCAAACATGATTCATTAAGGTTAACGATTCTTCTGTCTGCCTGCATCAGTCATTCTAAGCTGCATTAGTTCAAATCCAGTGTATTTAAGGACTTATCATTAATTAAATACACTTCGTACTGAAATTTGTAAATGTGAAGTGCAATCTAAAGACTACCTATTAATAATTGTCAGATCTTTGCAAAAATTATAAAAGTCCATCCATATTTCCCCCCTATCTGCCATCCTTGGAGGGGAATGCAATTTCTCCATCAAATTTTATCTGGAGAGAGATGGATGTGAGTCCTCCAGAGCAATTTGTTTCAGATACCTGCATTCAGTGCAAGCTGCTGCTTGCACCACACTGGCCTGAATTTCACATAATCCCCTTCTCTGCCTGATGCCTCATTTCTGTGTGTATGCTCAGCAATAGCATGTGTGATATTGGGAGCTGGGGTTTTCTCCTCAACTTTCTGGAAACATCAAGTACCCGTCATCATGGGCTTTGTGTTTTCTGTACTGCCATTGCAGCTTCAGGTTTCATTTTACCACATCTTGTGCATGAAGGGGCAGTGTGGGACAATTCTGCTGCTTCTCCTACAGTCCATCTGCAAATAGCCCGTCAGTCCAAGCATCACATCTCGCTCACACTGGGCATTGCATCCACTTGCCAGCTAGAAAAACAAAACCAAAGGTAACCGTGAGACAGATAACTTCTTCCTCAGGGAAGAAGTAGCAGTGGAGAGGATACCAAACCAATTTTGCTTATCGTTAGACCATTTCCACTCTTCAGCCCCAAAGTTTGCTGTTGAGGATTTGCTGAGACGAGATTCACAGACCCTTGGCTTTAATGATATTTGTGGAGGAGCGTAGCACTATTTTCGAAAGCCATTATGTTTTCTGTGGAGATTTTGTCTTGGGATATTACTGCAAGGTTGAACAAGTGAGCATTTGGCAAGTCAGAGATGCAGAGCTCCACGAGTGACGGACTTTGGCAGAAGGTAAGTAGATTTTGTATTTTCCTTTCAAACAACTCAACAGTTTTAGAAAAAATTTAGCTTTTGGAAGTATATTAGGAATATATTCCTTCATCCTAGGGAACTCTTAATCTTGCTGTGGGCTGGCAGGACACTCCTTTTCCTGGCTATGTTTTCCACTGGAGTGGGGAACACTTCCAACAGACTTACTCCAGGGAAGGCTCTTCTACATAGAAGGACTTGATGGAAGATAAGTTTGCAAAGGAATAACCAGCAGCAAAACCTAAGGAAATAAGACGTTTTCATGTTTGTTTTGTTTTTCTTCCTTTCCCATCATATCTCATCACATGTAGATGATTTGTTCTGACAGTGGATGAGCAGATGAGAGTGTTAAAATTTCCTGTCCACTTGAGGAGAGTTTGGTAGAGCTTTGCTTCTACTTTCAGTATCACTATCTCTCCCGTACCACACTGCTCATCTCTGTTGGCCATCAAAGCTTTACCCAAACAAATATATACAGTAGACTGGTAGACATTGTCTTGCATTAGCAAGTTAAAAAAAAACCCAAACAAACAGTATATAAAAAAGCAATGAATGATAATTAATGCCATTTACAGAACATATAAAAACATTTTGATCATGGGATCATTAAATACTAAACTGCAGCATTTGCCACTGCTACACTTATTAGGTATGTGTGTATATTCCAACAGGAACTAGCAGATTCCCTTTTTAATCAAGGAAAATTTTGCCTTCCTTTGCTGTGTATGCCATATAGTGTAAAATTTCATCGCTTACATTTCCTGCACTACTTCAACTTGAACAAGAACTTTTGATTTGTTGTTCAACTTGAGAATTGATATCTTGTTTGTGTATAAAAATATTACTCTTTAGTTAATTCAATAAAAGACATAGTCTTGTAAATCTAAGCATCTTCACACTATTAAAAAGAAGGCAAATAGTTGTTTTGAATAGTCCATTAAAAATCCATTCTTCATGAGCAAAATATTGTTAGTGGACCTTTTACTGATTTTTATATGTGTAAATTTTATTCTCATACTGTTGAAATAGTACATCTATTCAGTAGAATAAATAAACATTTAATGAAAGTCTAAAGCTCCCATAGATCTTCTGAAATAATACTCAAGCACATTTGGCTTTACATTGTCGCAGGTGAAACCTATACCTGAAAGGGAACAGATGATGACACAACAGAGAAATACAACTGCTGCCACTGAGAAAATGTTTAAGCTACAAAGACTGTGAGTGAAAAAAATTTGACAGAAAGGAGAATTGAAATGTAGATCTGGCATCAGGAAAGAAGAAATATGCAGTAAACAACTTCCTGAGGATACTAAAATGTAATAAACAAGTTTTAATATGGTCTATTTGTACATTTTCCTATTTTCTATGATTTTTTCATCTTTTTTATTACAGTTTTGTTTATGATTTAGTTTCTAGGCCATTCCCCTCGAAAATCCAGACAAACCACTTCATCATGTATTTTATAATAAATAACTGGGAAAAGTTTTCAGTGAACAAGTTGATTTAAAAATATTCAACGGGTGGTATTTGTTTTGGTGGTTGTTACTCACCACTTCTCAAAGCCCTGAGGAATTCCTTAACACTTTTTCAGCTAGTAATTTTTATTCTTCAGCAGTTCATTTTTTTCTGCTGTAGGTACATGTGTTTGTGGGAGCATGCAGAGAATAAGTACTATGCACCAAAATACTTTAAAAAAAGAAAAAAAAGAAATTAATTAATCCAAGTGTTTAACAGAAATGGCAAATTAATCCCACTCTTTCTAAATATGTGCTGTGATACCTAAATTAATTTGCACTTAGAGGTATGATTTATCTCTTTTTTGCTTCACCACCACCACCTTATAACACAGCTTCTTTTTGTGGGACCATCTACAGAAATCTTTTCAGGTCTTGTCATTTGCCTTTGATCCACATGTTTGCTTGGTGAATCCCATCCAATTTTCATCTGATCTCTGTGCTCTGCTCCTGCCTGCCACCCAGGGTGATCTGTCTTTAGCTCCTGTCTACCTCCTGATGCTCCCATCCAGTGGTCATGTCTCTGCCATCTCCATGTTATTGTTTCTGTCCTGGGCTTTCATCCCTCCAGATCATTTCTCACTGCATCCCTCTTTCTTGTCAAAACCTTTCCTCTCCCCTCCACCCAGTGCTCCTGATCTTTCTGCCCCACCGGTTTCAGCTTCTCGTCCTACCCTTGTGGCTTAGGCATGCCTGTGTCTTGCTTGCCCTCGTCCCATCTTGACTTAAATCAGAAATTTCTTTGGCCAAGGGTACCTAGGATGGATGGAGAGCTTGGAGCTTGCCTGGAGCAGGCACATGGAAAATAATGAAAAGTAAGGTTTTACAATGAGACTTGTGGAATAGCCTTTGCAACAGGAAAAGGATCAGCATTTATATGTTTATAAATTAATTTCTATAAATATTTTACCATGATTTTTTTGATTACCTGCTTTTTTTTTTTTTTTTTTTTGCTGCTTGGAATAGCATCACACAACTGTACGTGTGCCCACTGGTTCAAACAGAAGTGGATGTTTTTGAAAGGATTAGAAATGCAGGTTGAGCACATACGCACATATATACAGATATGTGCATGTGCTTAGGTTAATCTTGATTTATTCTTTTAAAGAAGAATTATGTGGTTTAGGTGTAAGATTTTATGATTCATTCACTGGGTCTTTTATTTATTCATGTAATTTTACTCTGCACCCTTAAGCTATCACAGATATTTTATATGATGGCCGTTAATTGTGTTCATCCACCAGAAATGCTGATTGAAAATTAAAATGTTCCTGTTCATTTCTTTCTGGAGATATGCACATTGAAGATTAATAGATTCATTTTTATTACGTACATGAAAAAACAGACCTCGGTAGCATGGTGAAATGCTTAAATTAATAGTTCTGTAACTAGAAATCCTACCGGTTTAGCAGTTAGTTCAGGTTTTAATGGGTGTTCCATTTTAGCCATGACCAGTTCCCCAACAGTTCTAGTACTTGAGCTTTATCTTCATTATCAGTTTAATGAACTGAACTAAAAAAGATCAAGCTAAACGCATGTAAACCTTCTGTGAAGATGTGCTGAAGCTCATTAAAGGTGAGGTAAATCCATTAAGCAAGGGGTAAACTGCCTCACAAGGCCTGCGTCAGCGAAGACCATTCATGCATTTTCCTGGGAAAGGAAGAGTGGAGGTGGAATGAGGGATCCCACAACATACCGCATTAGAAGAGCAGATGAAGGATGTTTTCATTTTAACGCATCCCACTGCAATATGTTGGTGCCCATTGAGTGAGTTGAACATACGGCAAGGCTGGTTAGGCTGTCCTTGGTCATCTCTCTCCTGTCCTCAAGGCTGGCCTCAAAGAACAGTCTCTTCTTGCCTCTCCCCTCTGCCTCCTCTCTGGAGAAGTGACGTTTGCATTTCGTTCCCTTACAGAAGTGGATCAAGCAGGTTGAGGGGCAAAGCAAGTGCTAAAGCCTTTTGAGAAGAAAAGACCCCTCAAGGTGTGAGCACCCTACAGTTGTCCTGGGCTACCTGACAGCAAGCATTTCCCTGCTGACTGTCATCCTCCCTGATGTAAAGAAGGGAAGAAAAAAATGAGGCTGAGCCTCATGTTCATAGACCTCCCTGCTCTTGCATGGCTGAGGGAAGTCACATCCCAATTTCATTCTCAAAGGGCAGGATTCATTCATTTTTCCTTCTCTACTGAGGCTCAAGGGGAGAAAGTACGATTGGGAGGGAGCACTAGAGAGGCACTGCCTATAAGGCAAGTATATCAGAGAAATACAGCCTAAATTCATGACCTACTGAAAATTTGAGGCCCTCCTGAGCACCTAAATGTGGCATTGCCACTTTGGGCTTTAACCCATCCTGCTCTCCATAGTCTTACCAGGTTGGGTTGGAGGAAGGTGAAGGAATATTTGCTGTAGCTACACATTTAACCCCAGGGACAGCATGCCTTTGACCTTGAAAGACAATGTTTGCTTTTGAACGAGGCCTTTCCTAGCTGGGAACTGAATGTTGGGTGTCTTCAGCTGCCCATGAATTCATTTACGCCTGAATTAAAATGAAAAGGAGTTAACATGGCAGGTTGTCCCAGGCAGATGCCGGTTCGAAGGCTGGGTTCGGTATGCTGAGTATGCAACAATTGACTGTGAAACCTTTACCCGGGAAATAAATTTGATCCCAGACATTGTGTGTTTCCAAATATTTCAATGTTTGAATACCTCACAGCCTGTGACACAATCATGTACTGTCTTCTTGTGCCAAATCAAGAATATTGGTGGACAAATGGAAAGGATTTTGTTGTTCTTTGGATTTCTCTAGCCTAGTTGCATAAGACTAGTTATTACAGTCTAACACTAATAGAGTTTTTACCAGAAATATAATTCTTACACTTGAAATTAGGTTAATATGTGTGAAATGTCTTCTTTTGCTGCAATATGTTTGCCTGCTTGCCACAGGCAAAGAAAATCAGGAGGATGAAATCCCTTTCTGAGTTCCAGAATCAAAATAGAGAACAATGGGGAAAATTGAATATGTTTCCAGATTTTTATGGTTTGCCCTCAGCACTAGCATTGGGACTAGCAATCATGCACCAGGTAGAAACAAAGGCAATAAAATATCCTGAGTATAAGATAAAAGTGGTTTTGGTAGCTTCATTTGGAATAACACCAAACTACACAGAGGGAGCATGATACATATTTGCAAATGTTAAATATTTTAGAATTCAGCGCATCTCTCTTCTCTATACGCACACGCATCACAGCTGTGAAAAATTGATGTTAGTCATAAGTTCAAGCCTCATGCCCAACATTCCACAACTGGCAAGTTTTTAAACATTCACATTTGCATGCTTTCATGTTCCTAAAATGAAGATTAATTGTCATCATGCCAAAGTTCTGAATGTCACAGGATTTCTGTAGTCATCATTCACAATACTTGCCAGGAAGTAATAGTGAAACAATTCCAGCTGTTGATATGGAAGTTTGGAGGTTGATGAGGAATAATTGCCAGAGGAAATATGTAGTGCTAACACACTGTCATGATATGTATAACTTTGTAAACCCTTTACTTAAATTTTGAGGTAGCAATGTGATTTCCAAAAACTGTAATGCATGTTTTGTTCCTAATTGGTGTCTTCAGTCAGCAGGGTAACTGGGGATATTCTAGTAGGTGAGAAGGTAAGTTGCTATAAACTAAAAAAAGAATAACTGAAAGTTCTGAGTTGTGAGTAAGAATTGGGCTCTGTGGTACAATTTGGGGGGAGTGGGATGCATGATTTACACTAACGATAAAGAAAAGAACTTAAAATATTGTATTTGCTTTATTAATGTAGTTGTTAATTTATTTTTATTATGCATATGAAGAAAGATGGATTATGTCATAAACATCCTTTCCTAAAGACTGTGCAGTAACTGAATGATAAAGGAGGCAGTGGTTGCAGCAGCAGGTAAGAATAGGAAAAATGTTGTTGTGCAGAACAAGATAATGAATGCCTTGGATTGAGAAACAACATCAGAGACTCTGCATTGCTGTTGTGGCTTTCAACATTTCTATGCAACCGCAGCTGCTTTCCTGTTTCTCCTTGTTTCTTCTGGAAGATATATTACAGACACGCTTAGCGAGCTCTTGAACTCCAAGCAACAGCAAAGCAGACCAGGTAACAGAAAGCTTAACAACTACTAAAACAGCTCCATGTGTTGATGTACGATGAGCATTTGAGCTGCTGTCTCAGCCCCTGTGAAATCTTTCTAGAATATGAGTATTTGCTGTCAACTTTTTTTATCAAGGAGAAAATCTAAATGCCAATGGTGGTGTCTTAAACACCCAACCTTTTCATGAGGAGAGGGTTAAAGACTCCATGTTCTGCTTAGGCTCGGATGTGCTGCTAGTGAAGAGTGCAAACTTAGTGGCACTGAGGCCTTTAAGCTCTTGCTATGGACTTACTTGTTCCAAAGCTGGTCTTAGACAGACATGGGCTGTTCCTGTGGTTGCATGAAACCCCACGCAGCTCAGGCAGCCTTCACCCCGTTGAGTTACATCATCCCACGAAACTGCCCTGCACCGGTGTTTGTTCTGAGCTGACAGAAAGATAGTTCAGCTCCTAAATTGCCGTGCCCAGATATGCTCTAGGTGAAGGAAAATGTGCTGCAGGCAGTTCTCATGGGGTTGTTCGCATGTGTTAACTCAGTCCCTTGTGAGACAGTAGCTCATGGTTCCTGTGCTTGCTCTGAGTGACCCTTTGCCAGCATCAAACTCCCATAAGTGCTTCAGCCTGGGGGTTTGGATGCTAGGCAGAGACACAACATGAAGTCAAAAAAGCAGAGCACGGAGGAAGTGGAAAGACATGGCTCTGGTCTGAAGTTGTGCAGTAGAAGGAGGGCAGAAATGGACATGTTCCTGCATCAGCGCTTGGGAAGGAGATATAGCTTAATTTACTTTGTATAGAATAATTTGGCATCACACTTCCTAAGTGTAGCTCAGACTTTACCTGTTGTTCTTTCCCATGGTGAAACTTTCACAGGCAAAACCACAACAAGACGGTTGATTTTCAGACATCAAGCCTAATTAGCTTTCATTTATTGACAGCAGTCAAGTCAGTGCCTACCTGCTCTTGTTGCAACTCTGCTGCTTTGCCAAGACAACTTCTGCCTATCCAGCATCCTCTAGACAATGCCGGAGTGCTCACTGCTCAAAGGAGATATGTGCTGCTCCGGTCGTGCATTCCCTACTTTATGCTATTTGAGAGCTTTCAGTAAGATTCTTCTCTGTGTGTTTGATCTTCTTTGGCCCACAGACAGCAGAGGACTTCTGTCCTTCCAGACGGCCCCCTCAGCAGGCAGTCTGACTATTGCTCTGTACCAAGCAATCCCCTGTCAGAAAGGGTGCCCCCACCTTGTGTTTTCCTGCCCTTTTACTTGCATTACTGCGAGGCAGGCACAGGGACCAGAAACCACAAGTCGGAGGAGGGAATAAGACATCATATTCAGCAGCAATCCAGTCTTAGATCGGCTTAAACTGACATAAAAATGACACCTTCCATATCAATACAAGGTTATTCCCAGATACTTAGCAGAATGGATCCATTTGAGCTACGACCTTGTTTGTGGGGGAGATCACATCCTAACAACGTGAAGTTCAGTTTTTGATCTGTCCATTTCTGATAACATGCTGGTTTATGACTATTTCACCAATCACCTTCCATCCAGTATGTTCTGTTTGTGCCTAACCAAAGTGCCAATGTTTCATTGCCACTGCAGCACTGCAGTCCCCCGTTACTGTCCACAGTTGACACTAATGGAGTTCATCACAGCCCCATCTGAAATTCAGCAATTCCCATGCACAGAGGGATTGCTAGGTCTGCCTGGATTGGAGCTGACTATAAAAGCCCACTGCTGGATCAAGATTACTCTGCGCTGAAGCAATCTCAGCTGCTGGCTGAAGATCATTTTGTGCTGCTTGCAAGGAGGAGGGGGATTTATAGGGAAGCTGTCTATTTTGAGCATTTGGGCAGAGCAGAGAGGGAGATTATAAAAGAGACATCATAAAATCATATCTTTATTAAGCAATTTAGGAATAATTGATTACTTACAAGAAGAGCAATGAAACCATTTTAGGAGCCTCTGTTTTCAATTTGCTTGTATCTGGCAATCAAAAGGTATAATAAATGGCGGGGGGGGGCATGATTGACAGACTGACTTGCGTTACAACTTGCTGGAATAGCATGAATGTTTGATCTAGGCCTAGTTTACCTATGTTAAAAACTGTAAAATGTATGCTGACTCTGTGGGATTGGTGGCAAGCTCTGCATACTCGTTGGACACAAACTCCTTGTATCTCAGGAGATGCCCTGAGCCTGAAACCACAAACTGGTACCATTTGCCCTTGTGAAAAGATGGTCTGTTTGAGATAGATCTGCCCAGGATCTCTTACAGTTTCTCAGAAATGCACTTATCTCATCCCTGGATCCTGTTTTGGGGAAATAAATTTACTTAAAATGTATGTTAAGGGTTTACAAAATGCGGATGAATTATAAAACACTCGGTTTCACAAGCTGGGAGAGGTGTTTGCAGTATATTTTCCAAGATATTTGGGATTCAAATACATACCTGGTGAGGTCTGCAGAGGTATCACAGTAAGCTGAAACCCATAGACAACAAGCTATTCAGGTACTTCAGAAAATCCTCCCAGATGCATGATCAGTTTCTTTAGGAACCCAGTGCTTCCAGAAATTTTGCCCACTTCTCATATCTACAAATACCTATACAATGCAGGAAACAGCTCCAAGGCAAAGGAAAGGAATTTTCTGTAAATCAATTCCTTCTCATAGGTGATTTGAATGAGCAGAGTGAGTTTTAGTATCTGAGCCATTACTAGTAAATAAATGAGCTCCAGCTTTCAGGATAGTGAAATGGTTTTGAAATCTTCCAGCCGATCCCTGTTTACAAGAACATCATTAATTTTAAATTTTTTTTATTCGCTTCTTTTTAAAAAAATCAATACATTTTTCCTTTGCAAAAAGATCAATACAATATTGTAACACTAATTGCATAAATGAGACCTTGATGGTGAATGCAAATACAAAGCCACTTAAAGTGATTTTTGTTCCACTTGATTCTATTGGTTTGTTAGATTTATTATTGGTTTACAACATTTTGGCTTCATTTCTCTCTCTTCAGTTACTGTGGCATCAAAAGGCTCCCCTCCCCTACCATTACATCATTAGCATCCTCTAAAAAACGCTAATGTACAAGCTCTGCCCCCAAATTAATGTCTAGTGACAGATAACAGCAATGAGTAGTTAGTTAGTAATCCTTATAATTGTGGCTTGGAAAACTGACTGCTGAGCTAAGCCATGTGGCCTGAAGCTACAGAGCTACAGATTTCTTTGCCTCCAGCACCTGGTGAACACTGAGCAAGACAACTAGAGAAAAGATCTTTTTTTCAAAAGCTTTCTTGCTTGTTATGTTGGGAAGATATCAGAAAGAACTGCAAAATCAGAATTGGTTTAGTAGATTAACTAATTGTAAGAGGGAATAAAATCCTGAATTCCTGCTGATTTTGGTCTTTGGTGATGATCTGTGATCCCGGATGGATCTGAGGTAGAAGGTGGCACTGGGCTGACTCTGTTAGTGAGTGTCACATCTAGCAGGATCCCACCTGGTGCTGCAGAGAGTAGCAGAAGCGATGAGTTAATGCTATGGCGCCCTTTCTGCTCAGCCACTAGCCAAAACCAAAAATCATTAATGAAGATGAACAGCAGCGCCAGATGGTATTGCCTGAGTTACAGAGACAGCTTTGGCCTATGTGCCTCTAACACTGGGACTACACTGCTCCCAACCTAACCCACAAGTTGGCCAAAGTCATTCTTGCTCCATAGACTTTTTATTTAGCATTTGTCATCGAAGGCACATCCTACTGGTTATGTTCTTGCTAGCGTTGATACAAAAACTTATTTTAGCCTTGTTTGACAGTAAATATCAAGGTGAGATTTCTTCATGCTGCAAAGATGCCTCAGACTAACTTGTTTGTATTTACTTGTTTGGAGAAAGGAGGGACACAATCTTAGCTGACACAGCTTAGCCATTTCCAAAAGTGAGGTGGAATTCTGGAAACCTTGCTCTGAAAAGCTCTGTCATGTTAGTGCTCGTGGACCAGCTTAGTCCTCTTCATTGTGTGTAAAAGGCTTTTTAATGCCTAACCTGTATGGGACTTGAGAAAAAACACCTCTGATAGAATGGTGAGGTGGAGAAATATGCCACCTAGGTGGAAGATATTAGCAATGGTGTCATATAAGGCTTTGGTTTAGAAGGTGACCTTGTGCTGTTCAGCATGACTTCACTTCTTGGCTAACTCTCCCCTTTACTTCACTCTTTGAATAATGCTAAGCCATAATGACTGGTGTCTGGCTTTTTCCTCTCACAGTATTGCTCTCGCTGACTAAATGTCCAGAAGACAAGTTTCCTTCCTATCTCACCTTACTGTGTTGCACTTAGCAAGGTTACTTTTTAAAGTCTGGGGTCGGCTCAATACCTTTCCTAGAAACTACTGGAGTGCCACTCAAGAGGCAATTGGTGGAAAAAGATCTACCTATGCCCGATGCAAAGGTGTTGTAGAAAGAGCATCTCACACTGAGATGCCTTTATAGTCTTTGTGCAATGAGGGATAGAACATAACTCCTTTGTCTCCCTAGGTAATGGCAGCTTATAAGTAATACAGAACCCTTTGGGGGCAGAAGTTTGTTTCTCTTATTTTAGTATCAATTTCCAAGCTAATTATGCTTTGTTTGGTGTAAAGTTTAACTTTTTTCTTTTTTTTTTAAGGAGATTGACATGTCTTTACACCATCAAGTTTATATCTGAATTTTGTGGTGCTGAGGCTTTGTGCCACTGAAGTATATCATCAGATTGCTGAAGATCACAACTTGCCGGAAAAGGCAGTCTGTAGTATAGGAGGGAAAAGGAAATGGAGAGGAGGATTTGGAAAGTTACACAGTGAAGGATTTTAATTCCAAAATCTTGGTTACCTCAGAAAGTGATATCATACCCCACCGCTTAAAAACAGAATCTACATAGAACGGAGGAGACAGTTTGATGCAAAATCCATTGTCAGTAAAGAGTTACCCATAAAACTGTATTTTTAACTTGATTTCTGAGATAATTGCAAAACTAAGAGTGTCTATTTTTAATATACTTCCTCCCACCAAAGAAATCCCTCAAGAATGGGAAGTAGCACCTGCTTATAGGTGAAACTACTGCTGATTGAGGTAATGCTACATGCCAAACTGCTACAGAAAGCTTGCTTGAGTCTCACAAATTGACAGCGATTTGTAACTCTGGCCTCTGAAAGTGTCTGAAGTGACACACAGCATTATGGCAGGATTACCAAAGTATCCTCAAATTTCTTTGTATGAGAGAGAGAAAAAGTAAATTATTCTCCACTACCTATGACATATCATGGAATCATAGACTGGTTCGGGTTGGAAGGGACCTTAAAGATCATCTAGTTCCAACCCCCCTGCCATGGGCAGGGACACCCTCCACTAGACCACGTTGCCCAAAGCCCCATCCAACCTGGCCTTGAACACTTCCAGGGATGGGGCCTCCACAACCTCTCTGGGCAACCTGTTCCAGTGCCTCACCACCCTCACAGGGAAGAATTTCTTCCTAACATCTAATCTAAATCGACCCTCCTTCAGCTTAAACCCATTACCCCTTGTCCTGTCACTCCATGCCCTTGTAAACAGCCCCTCTCTGGCTTTCCTTTAGGCCCCTTCAGGTACTGGAAGACTGCTAGAAGGTCTCCTTGGGGGCTTCTTTTCTCCAGGCTGAACAACCCCAACTCTCTCAGCTTGTCTTCATAGGAGAAGTGCTCCAGCCCTCTCATCAGCTTCGTGGCCCTCCTCTGGACTCGCTCCAACAGCTCCATGTCTCTCCTGTACTGGGGCCCCCAGAGCTGGACGCAGTACTCCAGGTGGGGTCTCACAAGGGCGGAGTAGAGGGTCAGGATCACCTCCCTCAACCTGCTAGTCATGCTGCTTTTGATGCAGCCCAGGATACGGTTGGCTTTTTAGGCTGCAAGCGCACAGATCAGGCATAGTATAGTATGTGATTTTTATTATGAAGAGTTTGTTGTGGGCCAATCCAGCTGTATTATTCTGTACTGGACATCAGCACGTATAAGAAACTGTGGAGAATATTCTGGATAGAGTATGGATATGCAAAAGCAAAACAGAAAGAATGACGGGCACATAAAACAAGACAAAACATGTACAGCAGTAATTTCTAAGAATCTGCTGGTCTTCCAGAGTCCAAATGAGAGAACGTCCTGACACCTGTGTGGCCTGAGCCAGTACACCTTTGTGGGTCACACTGAAAGCTTGAGGTCTGAAATTAGGCACTGGATGCATCTGGTCCTTGTATTGCACATGTAACTTTTTGTCAGTTTTTAACTAAACTTCCATGACTTTCCTGTGCATCTGCTGCTGTCATGGGGCTAGGATTCACTCTGGAGGGGAACTTAAGGTGGTATCATGCCCAGCCATCTGCCAAGAGTTACTGCAGGCAGCAGAACGAGCAGCACCTCTGCCCCTCACCCACTGCAGTTTGTTGCTCAAAATCTGTGAGCAAGTTGAAATCAGCAGTGGTTTATGTCAGTCTGGGGTTTTGAACTGCCGGGGCTCTGGGAAAGATGCACTGCCTCTGCCACTGGGATAGTTATGTCTGGTAGAGGCACCAACATAGTTGCCAATAAGCCCTTAAATCACAGTAGCCACAATCTCCTGAGAGTGCAAGGCAGAGCCGTAATTCTCATGTGTTACACAGCACAGGCGCTGGCCTGAGCGAGACCCACGGAGATCAGTAAGATCAGTAGGAGTGACTGTTGTACCAAGATGGGTGGACAAGAACATCCTGAAGTATTGTAACTAGGTTGGAAACCAAAAGCCCCAGGGCAAGCACACACAGATGCACACACACATGTTCTCCTTGCAGGCTGAGTGGATGTGCTGGCATTGCCAGTGAACTCTGGCCAGCAAACCCATGCCAAGGGAAAGCAAGCAGCCATGGCACAGGTCATCTGGCCAAGCAACAAGTGCTGTGCTGCTCCAGGAAGGACCCTACAGTCCTCCAGCAACATATGTTTATCCTGAGTTTATTTTGCTCATTTATTCTGTGTTATGCTATAAAAGTAGTGCTGCTATCCATAACCAGCCGTGTATTACCATACAGATAACCTCTGACTGAAGCTAGCATAGCAACAGAGCGGGAGGCAGGATACAGCTACAGCCACAACAGAGGAGGGAGGTAGAAGTGAGGGGGCTGGTTTCTTCTGGTTTCTTCTCTGTTAGGTGCTCTGGGCAGCCACAGCCCTCCCAACAAATCTGCCTGTGCTGCTTACCCTATATTTCTCCACATCCACAAGCTGATTTTAAAGGCAGCATTTGGGAAACAGCTTGTGGTCATGTGTGATTAAAAGAAACAGTGGGTCATGTATTCATGCACACCAGTGGCAGAGGAAAGGGTGCATGTATGCTCTGAACTGAACGTTTTCTTTTCTTACATGGCCACAGTACTGTGCATGAATAGTTCCCTACTGAGGAAAATAAAGAAAGGAGCAAGCTCTCCCAGATTGCAAAGCGTGGCAGTTCTGTAAGGAAACTGTCTGCATGGATGGTCTTTGAAGACCCCCTGGAGACATGCGCCTGATGGAGGGAGTTCTTGCAGCATCCAAGGACAGGGTGGGAAATCTCACAAATCATGCACTGTGCTCCCCTGAGCTCAGGACATCGTGCTTCCCCAAAGCCAGGTTGTAACACGGCATTTGGATGTCTAGGTCATCCCGGTCACATCCTTGCTGATGCACAAGGTCTCTGTTGGGTTTCAGACCGATCTGCCTCACACCAGTGGGGTGGCCAAAAATGTTCTCAGTGTGAAGCTGCTTATACGTGAGCTGTTCTTTCTGTCTCTTAGTCAGCAGCACTGAAATGCAGCTTCTGCACAAAGTGAGATTGGCAATCTGAGACGTACAGTAGCAAGCTGCTTTAGCACAAACTCCTCTTTTCTGTCTGCTAAAGAGGAGAGCTGATCAGAGTTAGTTTATGGCATGTTTTTCTGGACTGAGGACTACCTTCAGCTCTGTCACTTTGACATCATGTCCTTCTCTTGTGTGAGACATTTGCCAGCAACAAACAGCCTAGCGCCCCTTCTGCATGAAGCAGGTTGCAGGACCCTGTTCCTTCCAGCTACAAGCCCAAACAATGCTCATTTAATGATTCTGGGTAGATTTTAAAAAACTGACAATTTTAGAGATAAAAATCAGCATGCAGTTGCTGTTACGGAGACAGGTCAATCTGTAGCTGAATTATTTTCTCCTCCACAGAACATCTCAATTCTTTACAGCACGATACCTCCATCTGGGATGTGGACTGAGGGCAACTCAGATTAACTGGGTTGTCTTTGCCCTGGAAGCAACTGAACAGTGGCAGTTCATCTCCAGCTGCTGTGGTGGAAACAAAGAAACCTTTCATTACCTGCAGAGATTTTGCATATATGTCGTCTCCTTGTGCCTGGCTCTCATTTAGAGTCAGGCTTCTTTATGTTGCTGCAACTACTCACAGGGACCTTAAATTTCGCTTACAACCACATTTAAGGTAGTTTTGTGCTGCCAGGGAGGCCTCAGAGGTTAGTAGCAACAGGGCAAAAACTAAATGTGACCTTACAGCACCTAATTTACAAGAACTTCTCTGCCTTGGAGGACAGCCTTGTGTGCCTATCCTTCCTATACTGCTATTCTAGCCAGACTGGGGAGCAGCAAGTCACCTACAATCAGCCAATTTTGCATCCTGCCGCATCAGCCAAGCCGGCCAACGCCTTAGGCACTTACCAAGGGCTATAGGGCAGAAGCTCCATCTGCTGTCTAGAACATTATCATGGGGGAAGGCTTTATTAAAGAAAAAAGCAGAGCAGAGCAGGAGTTGCTCACTGTTAGGGTTTTGTTTGGCTTTGTACGTTTGTTTATTTTTGCAGTTACTGCATAAAATACAGTAGCAGTCCTGAGAGTCCTCATGAATCAAAGGCACCTTCTCAGCTGAATGCCCCATTGACACTAGATACTTGCATCCTCCTTGTTTTGGTTAAATTCTTTTCCAGCAAGGTGGCACAGCTTCCACAGAGAGATGCAGCCAGCTAATTAAAGATGCTCTTGCTGGAAACTGAATCCCCGAGGGCAGTTGTCCTACTCCCAAGCAAACGCTGTGACCCCTACACCTTGGAAATGTCTAGGGGCATGGAAAGGGACAGTGCAACAGCTGCCACCACTGCTTTCAATGTCAGCTGCTGGGTTTTGTGCTGCGCTCTGTCCCATCAGTCCAGCAGGCTCAGGCAATGAGGGCTGGCGGGAGTTCATCCCTTCCTGTGGGCAGAAGCACCCTCAGCTCCCACATTTCGCTAGGTTTCAGCAGAAACGAAGTGCATGATCGCTTAGTCCAGCCAAGAGAGGAGCACCTTGTGGCATGGGGCGATGCCCAGTGCATGAGCAGTTTTTCGTGTCAGACAGGCTAAACCCAGGCACATTCAAGGCAGCGACAGCCAGGGTGTCAGAGGTATCGTTTTGGCTGTAACTGGAATTTAAGTGCTGAAGCCTATGTCTGTTTTTATTTGTTGGATAAAATGCAAACCCAGGCCCTGTTCCCTTTTGGATAAGTGTGCATCAAAGCACTATCTTGTGAGTAGTCACACTTTTATGTGAAATGTGTCGATAAAATATGAGTAAGCAGTAAACTGTGTGCCTAGGAACTAAAATGGTGAAAATGCCCTATAGGCATAGCTTAAAACGAGCTCCCCTCCCTCAGTACTTGCTGTATGCACATAATCAGGTATTCTTCATTTTCTGTTACAAGATTTCCCTGGTTTAATTTTCTCTTTGCTGTTGAAACCTATTAAAAGAAAATGATAGAGCAAGCAACTAGAACTTATAGGTGTAATGTTCAGTTGTTTGCATAATCACAAGAAAATAAAGTCCGATGGATCATGTAATAGAAAAATGAAGAAAATCGAAGCACTGTCTCAAGCTGCATTTGCTTAATGAATAGAAGACAGCGTTGATGACAATATTTCTTGTTGCTGGTACTTTATAATGTGATGGGGACTGCATTATGCACCGTATAATTCTGGTGTGTGTTTTTTAATACACTTTTAATGAAGAAATGTAGATCTCAGGGCTTTAAATGAGTACACTTTTCATTTGTAGATAGAAAGAAAAGGGAGGAAATGGCTTGGGGGGGTGGGGGTGGGGGAAGAGCATCTTCTATCAAGAAAGGGAAGATTATAAAGGGACCTTTTATGGAGCAGGTCATTTGAGGCTTCCATGTCCTTTTCCACCAGCCACACAGACCTCTGTGTGACCAACACAGTTTCAAAATTAAAGACCTTCTAGTTCTGAAATCTAGATTCAAATACTTATTAATGAGAACACATTCAGCTGCTGTTGCTTTTTGAAAGGTGCTCTTACAGATCTTTTCGCAACCGTACTGTCCATTGGCTACATTCCTGCAGACCTAGGGCTTTCATGTGAATGCATATGCTCATGGCCATTTACATGCATAAGGCAGTTGTTTCTAATTTATTCCTTTGGGCTGATGTAGGAGAGAAATAGAAGCAAAAATTTTTGCTGGATCTTCTTAATAAGGTTCAAAGGGATTGTAGTTATAAATGATATTTTGAATGTTAAAAAAAAAATCTAGACCAAAAGTTGCTCTTTTTTAGTAGCTTCTTTGTCATTGCTGCAAATTTTACCACAGGGGGTATATACGCAGAAGTGGAAAATTCATAGTACATTGCCCTCTCTGTTGGAACTGTTGTCTTTCATTATATAAATAACTGAAATGAACTGTTCAAAGATTGGGTGGGTAGAGAAGGCCATCTTTTTCTTTTACTGTAATCCTTTTTCCTTTAGTTCCTGTTACACATGAAAACTATGTAGGTTAAAATCCTTTCTGAATCTTTACCCAGAAATATCAATGCGAAGGGGTTTCTGTGTGTCTTGGTTACCCTAGCTGTTGAATAAAGCAGAAGTATGCTGCAATTCATATTCTGTAACATCTTATGTTAATTAATCCCAATCCCAAACAAAGCTAAGTAGAGAGAGAGAAACAATGAGTTAAAATAGTAAAACTAATACTTATGCAAATAGGAAAGAACATTCCCCAGTGGTTGGCAGGGTTAGCATACAGCTCATTTTTTCTGCTCTGTATGTCCCCTTTTGCTTCCCTGTTTTATTCATCTTCTCATTTCTTCCAGAAATCCTGGACTGAGGAGCAAAGCACAAATACAACTGTTCAAGCACATTGACTGCATGCATGAGGTAAACCTCACCCTCATATGGGGATGCTTCACTGTGCACATGCCTGTCTCAGTCAGGAAACTCCTGGCCAGAAGGATGTTTTGATACAAGTAAATGTGTGTATGATCAACCCCAACCATATCTGTGAGTCTTCCCTGGGAAGTAAAAATTAAATGTCTGTGTTTACTAGGTTTTTTTCTCTTTTACAGACCCAAGCGGCTCTGCAGGTGAAATCACAAAGGGTCACACTTGAGTGGACAGCACAAGCCTAGGAGACCAAGCTGGTGTTCCCAGACCTCAGGGAGATTCCTCAACACTCTGTCTTCAGGGTAATCCCATTCTGATCTCCTCCTTCCTTCCTCCCTCCTTCCCTCCCTCCTTTATGTAGGGATTTAAGGGTGTTTAAGTAGCTAATGCACACTCAAGCAACAAAATATAACTAACAAAGCTTTCTACACTGAGATTGTTATGGGTTTGGCCACCATTCCATTTCTTCTTGCAAACCTCTCCAAGGCGCTGCATCTGCAACCTTGTGTAATATATCTCACCTAGACAAAACAAGTGGTGAAACCCTGTGTGGTTGAAGGGCCACTTATTTTAAAGACAGAGGAAACCTGGATACCAGAGTTTTAAATAACTCCATTCATAGCAGAAGTGCCTTATGATTTGAATTCTGAGTACTTCCATTCAAATCAGACAATCCAAGAAAAAAAAATCTAGTAAGTCTTTCTTGACACTGTGCAGCCAGGATGCACCCCAACAGGAAAGTCCCTACCCCAAAGAACCGAATGCAGAAACAGTGTCCTTGGCATGTGTGTGTGTGGTGCACAGTGCATGGGGTCCTGATCACAGTTGCTGACACTGCAGTATAGCACTTGAAAAATATTTGGAGCAGGTCTCTGTTGCACAGCTCTGCTCAGTGTTGATGTGCTTACAGCCATTATAGCTGATGGAAGTGCAAACTAATGGTGAATTGAAGCAGCATGTGGACAGAAATCTTTGCTTTGCAGTTTTTGGGAACTCAGCACACTCTGCTTCTCCTATCTTGCAAATGACAGACAAGGTGTTTTCAAACATAATGGACTTAAAATGTCAGGTCTAATCAAGGGTGAGACTGTGAATGCAAATGAACTGTTTTGATAAGTGCAATCTAAATACCAAAGCCAAATTACAGCATCCCTGTCACTGTAGTTCTGCCGTGTGAGGCTAAAGCAGCTCAAAATCCTGGGAGGTGAGCTGAAGATGAGCATCTTCTCACTGCAGTTGGAGCATAGGCATCCCTTGAAACCTGGGAAGGCAAAGGGGTACCACGAGGTATGGTTATCCAAAAAACAAAGGCAAGCTGTGATAAGAGTGCAAGGCAGTTGAGCGGAAAAGAAAGAAAGAGACAAATCAATTCCTGATGTTTTCTTCAATTACTGGTTCTGTCTTCTCAAAATATTGTGTACATACCTTCACTGGATGGAAGGCACCTTCCATCTGAACAACAAATAGCTGGTCCCAGATCCTGTGAGAGGAGGCCTGCTACAGAAGCAGGCTGTCCAGTCCTTCTGCATGACATGTCCCAGCTATTCCCCAGCACCTGCCTATTTCTTTTTGGCATCACTGAATTACTCAAGCTGTGCTCTGGAGACTGCCTTCTCCCCTACTACCGCTTTGAAATTACTAATACTTTATTTTGTTTTAGAAAGACAGTCTTTCACAAAAGCAGAGATGGAGACTTTTAAATTATTCAACCACTCTATGCAAATAGTAACTAATTTTTGCAGTGCCCTGGTGAGGTGGTAATTATATGTTATCCTTTCTGATAGGCAGAGACATTAAGTTTGAATCACTGGCTCCAGACCAGGGAAGAACTTTGAACGAAATTTTCCTGGGCCCAGGTGAAATTTTGGATAAAGCTCTAGTTTGATCAGAATGTGGTTTTTCATTTTCCATTTTTGTCTCATCAAGAAACCATGCTTGGAAGAATATCCCTTGGCTAAGCTGCTAGAATATGTTCATAAATGATTCACTTGAACCTTTTACAGTCAAAAATGACACCGAGAGTACCATGGAAATAAATTTTTGAGGGTAGATGAGTCACCTGGGTTTCATTGCAAGTAATGACAAAAGCTGATACTGTTACTCACCCGAATTTTATCCCCGCTGCCTAAAACTCTATTGCTGCATCCTCTGTGAGTGATCTGGCTGGATCGGTCCAGTTATCTTTCTGGTTTAGGGTCTTATTGTAGACGAGGCAGCTTGGTTTTGGTGTGTCAGAACTGCGAAAACCTGGAGCGATGGACATTCACGTTAGGTGCAGGCCCTTGGTAATACAAAACTGGCTTGTGGTCTGAAACAGGTTTTGTATCTCTTCCAAAATCTGCCACCTACAACAGCTCAATTATCTTGTGAATGACTCACTGAGTTCTTGTGGCAGCGAGCTCCCATCCTAATTAAGGGAACAACAACCTGAACTACTTCCTTGCGCAGCTTTCCTGTCCCCTTTCCACCTTCTCTCTGTCATTCCTTAACTTACTCCCCTTTGACCTGTCCCCACCTGTTTGTGCCCATGCTAACCTTCCCCACTCATCACATTTGCATGCTCACCATGGCTCTGAACCCCTTCTGCATGATTTAAGGTGACCAGAAGGGTGCATGGTGCCCTGGAGGCAGCGACACAGGGGTGACACAGCAGAGCTATAAAAAGAGCACCGATTCTTCTCCTTCACGACATCTTGCTGAACTGCTGATCTTTAGACCATAGGTGGGCTCTCACTGAAGATGTCAAATTGTACTCACGGATGAAGGCCATCAGCCATGCTATTTGATCGCTGAGTATCCTGGGACAGACACCTTCATCCCTGAGCCATCCTACTCTGACAATTACCACTACAGGCATCGTCTTGCGCTTCAAAACAAAACAAGAATCATAGTCATGAAGAAATGAAGGACATCTGTAACTTGTCCTGCACTGCACAAAATCTTGGTCCTAAAAAATATTGAAGTGCTCCTGGCCCCATCCTCACAAGAACTCCAGCGCTATAAAGGTCTTAAATATTTCTGAAACAACATTTATGTTTCTTGACATGAACTTACAATTTTTACATGCTTTAAATGCTCATTTTTTAAACAAACAGTACTTCTTAATGAAGTAATATACAGACTGACAGCAAATCTTTGCCTCAAACATCCTATAAAAGATCTCTTTATCCTGATTTTTTAGAGATGGAGAATATGAGGCACAGATAGATGAGGCAATTTTACAAAAGTCACTCGAAGTCCTCTATGATGAATGAGAATCAAACTGAGAACTGTGATATCCTTCTGCTTTTCTGATATGCTGTTCACTAAGCCACTCAGTAGCTCTGCTATAGTTCTGCTTGCTTGTTTTAAATACAGTGTTTAGAAAGCAGAAATAAATTCTTCCAGTGATGCATGCGTGAGTGTACAAGCAGGTATGACATGTATCTCCTTAGACACTACTTCCATGTTAATACACATAAAAAACTGCCATCTGCTAATCGGTCAGATACAGAACTGTGACTTTTGCTACAACGCAGGTAGGGTTTATGTTCACAGCCAGCGTACAGCGAGACGTGCTCTTGCTTCAGCATTCTTCATCCTAGATCTCTAAAAAGGAGGATGGAGACTTCCACTCCAGTATGGCAAGGCTTTTTTCCCTATCCTAAAAATGCAAACACAAGTACAGTTTAAGATGACCGTCTTATCAAATGGATCTAAGCAATCCTTTCTTTGTTTTCAGTTCCCATTGTCAAAATGGGATCTGGGAGCTGTCTGTGACATAACTACCAACAAGTCAATACAGTTAAATATTAATTTTCAAATTCAACATATCATGTGGGTCATATTATAATAATTCAGGGCTTTAGGAGTACATCGAAGAGAGGACCTCAAGAGACGCCCCATACAGGACAACAGAACTCATTTATCTGGTTTTGCTGGAACCACTTCAACAAGTTTGCTGATTTAATAGACACTGTTTGTTCTGCTGCTTGGATTCGGTGTTCACCACAAGTGCTATTTACCTCTGAAATGCATGGTGACTACCAATCAGACTCAGGGAGAGGCACATTTTTTGATAATAGATCAGTGTCTGAATGTGTCAGCAACTTATTTTACCTCATTCCATACTTAAGTCTGGTAATGCTAACACTGAAACGAAAGGTTCAGTTTATAGATTTAGAGGACTTAACTAAAACAAGTAAGAGCATAGCAACCAAACGCATTGTTGCCACTCCAGCCAAGGACTCATTGGCTCTTGGAAGGTGTTTGTCCCCAGTACTGCAGGTTTTTTCCTAGTAATGGGTTTATCCATCTTGTTTTCAAATGCATTCTCTCACATGTGCTGCCAATATCTGGGCATCGCTGCAAGTGTGCGCTCGCTGCAAGATCTCTCTCTGGACATATGCCCCACAGCCACATGTGGAACTGGGAGCATCAGCTGTGAGAAAGGATCGCAGAGTCCTCATTCTCATAATCAGTGACTTTCACCCTTGCCAGAGGATAAATTAAAAGCAGTACCTAAAATTGCTGTGAGTAATGAGAAGCAGCAAAAAGTAAAATATTGTAAGTATTATGAAAAAAATAGAAATCCCATTTCAAGCACATTTGTAGAAAAGATAGTTACGCTATGCAGGTTTGACAGGTCCAGCTTCACACAGCAGTATACTGGCAGAATGCTGTGTTCTTGTGGCTTTAGCCTTTTGCATAGACATAACTTGGCTCAGGCCAGAAATCTGAGGAGCTTTGCCTTGTTTAAAAAATTGGGAGTTTGAAACTTTCCGTTCTGAACAGAGTGAAAAGAAATCTGATTTGCTTAGAAAAGAGAAGATAGGTAAGATAGGATGAGCATCTCCACCTGAGTACAAACAATAACCTGGAAATTACTCTGTGGACAGAAACCTGCCGAATGTGATGGTAACACGATTAAGTCTGGCTGTGCTCCCCATGACTCAAACAGAGTCAGTCTTGGACAAACGGATTTATGAAGAAATATCTCTCTCTCTCCCAAAAAAAGAGCTATCCTATTTTATATATTTAGCCAAATATTTGCCAGTCTAAAAAGAGAGGTAAGAATTTCAGTTTGGGTCTTCTACATTTCAAGAGAATGCTTTAATCCTTGACTACCGGTTGGTATGAATCTCAGTCTCTTTCACCCCCTAGAATCTATTCTGGACTTAGTAAGCCTTCTGGATCAATATACTGAATTAAATGAATCTTTCCATGGAAATTTTCTGTTTCATCTAACTGATGGATTTTCTTGGGATAGACTTACAAAATAACTCCATACCAGTATTACTTCATACATGCTGCCTGAGAATGCCATCTATTTTGACGGCCTTTTTTCATGAATATATTTGGGTAGACCACAAAAGAGCAAACAGCATTTTTTCCAATTGCTTTTTCTGATTCTGTTTAGATGCTATACACAAGGGATTGCTGAGAAATTCCTTGTGCTGTATGTCCCCTCTGGAGAGATTTTTTTTTTTCCAGCTCTGAGCTGCTCCTGAAAGGAGATGAGCAACCAAACCTGGAAAATACTGAAATACTGCCCCTAAAAAAGAAAAATCTTCTACTAGCATAGAACAGCTCTAAATATCAGAAAATCTCTCAAAAGAAGTATTTTGTGTCCTGATGAGTCCACCTGATTTAGCATGGAATTGGAAAAGGATGACCAGAAAGCAGAATCCCATCACTCTGTCATGAGTGGCCCATGAGTGGTTTTGTAGCATCTTCCAAATGCTGCACAGGATGCTTTCTAACATGCAAACAAAAGTGAGTTCTACATAAATGTGAAAGTGATCTTGAGGTGACATTTGTCCATAAAACATAGGATTCACAAAAAAAGATGACTTCCAGATACCGTCACAAAAACATAAGTTTTCCTTCTGTTTATGTTCCTAATTGTTGTGCCCAAAAGAAGGCTCCAAGATCCAGTGGGTGAGGTTAACAGGGATAATAGCTGGTGGGTAAAAAGAATAAGACACAGGAGAAAGGAGGGAGGAAAGTAACTGTGAAAAAGAGTAGAATTGTTTGAGAAATCAAAGTGCAAGTAGCCTAGGAAGAGTAGTAAAAGTAGTAAAGAACTGCAGAAATACAGAAAGTAGGCTTTAGAGTAATCTCTAAAATCCTCTCTGTCTAAAGCAGATAAACTGCTTGAAGAGGGTATTCCACAATATTTCTGCAAGTTCTTAGTCTCAAATCTCAGGAGCAGAAGGAAGGCATGTTCCTCACATATAAAATGGATGTAGCTGAAGTGAATGAAGTGAATAAGGAAGAGCCATTTGGCCATGTGGAGGGACTGCTGGTTAGGCACCAAAATAAATGAAAATAGACTGTTCACCACCTATGCAAGAATAGAAGGTAAGATTGCTTCTCATAGAGAAGTCAAGGCTCAGATGATACAACTCCGCAGCTGTGGCAAATGATGCAGAATTAGAATGTGCTTGTAGAAAAACTATTAACAATTACCAACTGTTTCAAAGCCCTCTCTCTCCCCTTCTCTTTCATGAATGTTTCTTAATTAGACTATTTTTCAAATGTGGTTACTAGTTAATGAGAACCTTCAAAAGAAAACAGGGCTAAATTAACAATGATTGTAAAAACATGCCTAATATTTTTTTCTTTTCAATCCTTTGTGCCAAACAAACTGATGTTTTCCCTACTTTCATAACTTATTTTAGAAAAGTTAGTTGTCTCAGAATGAGTATCTGCAGACAAACAAGAAGACAGAGTTTGGTATAAATGTGCCCATACCCAGCCACGTTTTCATCCTCAGCTGCTCAGCATGGGTATATTAGTACAGGAAAATAAGCAAATCCTACTGTAGCCAGAGTTCATAACAGAGCTGTAACTATTTATCACTTGTCCCTTTAAGCATACTTTCCCAATAATGCAAATGCAGAGCTACCTACCAACCTTGTATTCCCTGGTGCACATTTTTATGAAAAATGATGTTTACAGTGCTCTTGCTGCCCAGATATGAATTACTTAAGCTTCTTTAAGCAGGTGTGGATAGGAGCTCTACTGACTAAAGTGGTCAGAGCAGTGAAGAGAAGCTTTGTCCCCTGGAGACATTTTGATCGAAGGAAGCCCAAGATGTATAATGCTGAGGGGCACAGAAGAGGCACAGTTTCTGTTCACGAGAGCACATCCTAAAGCAAGTGGATTTAGAAGAATTGGAGAGGGAGGAAAGGAAAAAAATATGAGGTATGTGGCAGGAGTTAATGTCGAGGGAGGGCACTGCCAATGTAAGGGGCAGCAGGGAAAAGCGGGGCATGGGTGAGAAGTTAGAAAAGCCTGGAACAAGCGTGGTAGAGGAGAAGATAAGGAAGAAAACTAATTGAATGCTCTGAAGTTACATTGAATGTTAGATGGAAAAGGGAAATTAGTTCGTGGGCCTAACATGACCTATGAAGTGAAATGGAAAAGTCAGTGATGGAAAAGGAAAGAAATCCTTGATGCAGCTGAAATGTCTGAGGGATAAAGAAGGGAAGCCAGGAGAAAGAAACTGCAGGTTACAAAAATACAGGTTCTCCCATGTTTCTCTGCGAATATCCTTTTCTTTCTCCTTCCTAAAAAAATCTGTCTAGATGTGGAGGGCAGTTACAGCTTAACGGTTCAACATTTCTGGACTCCGCTTGGCTTGGCCAAAGGCGCCAGGATCCCCAAGGTTCCTGACCCTGCAGAGAGCCCAGGTTGGTGGCACCACATGGGAAGTTCATGCTGCCAACCCTCAGCACCATCAAAAACCTTGCCATATAAACCCAGCAGTGACTTTCACGGCTACTGTTCACCCTGTGCCATGGATGCGACACTTCCAGAAAACCACAGCTGGAGGCAGCGTGCCAGCATGCAGCAGCTCCGCAGCGCGTGTGCCATGTTAGATAGGTCCTAAGAGTAGTCAAGGTGGAAACTGGGACTGCTTTGATCACAAGTTAAGCAGAAGAAAAGGAGGAGGCAGGTATTACCTCATCCATATTTGTAGGACTCTGACATTACTGCCATTATAATAATTAGCTTAAAATCCAAAGAGCGTCACAGAGGGCAGATGTCTGGCTGCCTGCCCTGAGAGGTGGGGCGCAAAGAGGAGGATTCTTTTGGGGAGCTCCAGATTTTGGCTTGTTAGCTTGGTTTGCAGGGGCAAGTGTCTGAGGGTAAGAGAAATTAGGATGGCAAAATACAGGAAGGGAAAAATACACAGCATGTCACTTTTGAAAGGGATTGTTAGTCATAAGGTAAGACAAATATCATCTGCCAACTTGATGCTTTTCTATGCTTTCCTACATATATATCTATGTATACATAGATATATAGGTAATCTTTCAAATGCTTAGTTATAATTCAACAATTTGTTGGAAAGTTTCTTCCCTGGTACTTTGCATGTTTTATTCCCAAGACAAGAGAAAAGAGGTGGAAGCAAAACTGTTCTCAATACAAATCAGATCAGCCCCTTCAGTTTCTTTGTTATGGTAATTGGTAATTACAGGAAAAAAAATATCTTAAATTAAGATGAAGATTGCTCCAAGTACCTTCCCTACACATGATCTGTCAGCAGCCCACCTTTGGATGACACCTATACTGGAGGTTAGAACAGGTCACACGAACTCTCTGAGCAGCCCCGAGCCACAGGTCTCTGCTCCCCCTTTCCCCAGCACTTTGGGAACAAGTAGAGCAGTACTGAGACCTGAGGTAGTCAAAATGGGATCCAAGGGGAGGCAGCTCGTTGACGTACTGCTTTATCCACTGTTCACCCCAGTGGACTTAAAACGTGTTGCCAGTGAAACCGTCAGGAAAGCTTTGGGCCAAAATCGAACGCTTGAAGAGGGTTAACCCCTCTCAGGGAAGACTCACCACCTTCTCCTCTGGTGAAGCCAGATTGATCCTTGTCCCCATGAGGATGGTGGTGGCTGCATGCAGCTGGTGTAGGGTCACTGCACACCTGCCCCCATGAACAGGACCTTCAGAGCACTTGAAAAATCCCACCCAGCTTTGCGCCCACCCACTGCACATCAGCAGGGCGCTCCCTGAGCGATGACAGGCGATCCCTACCCTCCAAAGTCAGCTTCTTTACATCTCCCTGAAAGGTACTTAATTTCCAGCTGGAGACCTGACACATTTCTGACCAGCGTTAGGTTGTGGCATTTGCACTAACTGCCAAATTCAGAGTTGGTTTTTGTACCCACTTTCTGTTTTCATCCTGGCTTGAAGCCTTGGTCGGAGTTACAAGGTTCACCGCGGGTTTCCCATCTCTGCTCTTGACACTCCCGCAGCTTGCGGGTGAGTTTTCCTGGCAGCCGGCGGTAAGCTTTGCTCCCAGCAATGCGGGGGAACCGCTCCGACGAGTACCCCGGGGCTTCCGTGGCAGTGGGGAGGTCAGGGCGAAATGGCTAAGGTCTGACGGAGGGAGGGCTGTTAGACCTATTTCCCCAGCTGCTTAATTATCCGGTTGCCTTCCTGGCAATGTCCCCTTGCCTAGATACGTGCAAGTGTGCGTGTCTTCACACACACATACGCACACACGCGCGGAGCAGACTGTTCAAGTTCAGATTAGAGGGCTGCTATTCAAAACTTGGGTGTATTTATTTTTTTCCTGAAGCAAACAGGTGATCCATAATGGAGAGAATAGATTTGGATAAATCAGATGTAAGCCTAGTATCAGGCAGTTTTCAGAGCATAACCAAACATTTTAAAAATGATCCTGGAAAAGCGGAAAATATTATTACTTTGGAAAAGTATTTGCTAACACTGCTGAAAGGAGTCATAATTTGATTCAAGGATAGCCTTGTCTCTTTGTTTCCTTCTGAATGCTTTTGGGAGCTTGCTTCCTAATCTTGACAAGATACATTTGCTTATTTATGTCCATTTTATACTGTTGTACTCTTAGGGTTTTTTTCTAAACTATTGTTAAAAAAGGAAACAAAGAAAAAACTACTGATGTGAAAGAAATTTCCAGCTGAATTTGGGTGCTTGACAGTATGTATAGGTTTGCTGAAATAAAAATACAGCCTCTTAGAAAATGTAAAACATGCATTCCTGCACACTCTATGATACAGCACAAACAAATCTGCCAGCATGTAATAAATGAATAATATCAGTGACTACTGAACCTCAAACAA
This sequence comes from Balearica regulorum gibbericeps, assembly GCF_011004875.1. Classification (NCBI taxonomy): domain Eukaryota; kingdom Metazoa; phylum Chordata; class Aves; order Gruiformes; family Gruidae; genus Balearica; species Balearica regulorum. The sequence goes on from NC_046185.1 coordinate 72,388,682, forward strand.
ATATATTTCACTGTTGACCAGGGGATGTGTGAACTCAAATGCAGTCACAGATTCTACAGTACCATTTTATACGACATTGCATTTGTCCATAAAACCTTTAAATGTAAAGGTAGAAGGAACTGACTTTGTATATTCAGTGAAAAATACCTGGCAATCATGCCACACCAATGGCAGATATTATTGTCTGCAACGGAGCAAACTTGGGGTGGAACCTTACTTCCATTAAAAGGCTGAGCAGTATTCTCTATAGATAACATGAGGAAAGCTAACCAAAACTGACGTTATCTGGACTTTCTGGCGTGCAGCAAACACTTGTTTGTCATTTACTAGCAATTTCTCAGTTCTAATGGAGCTAAACCGGAATTGCAATTGGTATTATCACTAATGCTTTTCAATCTGGTTTTGCTGTATAAGATTTTTAAAGAGTTGTTCTGGTGTTCCTATTAATTCTTTCCTTTATCGTAAAACTAGTTACAGGATTGCACTCTCTCACTATAGATTTTTTATGTGCTCTGTTTGTATAATATGTTGTGTCAGAACTAAAGTAACAATTTGTGGTAACTGAACTCACGTGGGAACTTCTCAGAGTGTGCACTTCCCATGAAAAAATAGCCACTGCATTAAAAATAATGTTTATCCCACAGAACCACAGCAGTTTTAAACTCTGAGTCACGTGTTCCCTATTTTTTTCAGCTTTTGGCCATTTGAGGCCCAGGTGAGAGCTGGCCCCACCAGCATCCTGTATCCCTGAGAGCTGACTCCTTCGGCACTGCAAGGGCTTTCGCTGGAGCCAAGGCAGCCGCTGCGGATGGGGAGCTCCCCACAAGAACAACAGTGTTTTCCACAGAAATAAACATCAGTTCTTTCAGCTGCAGTTAGGCAACAAGGAGGGGCCTGCGACAAAATGTCCAACCAAGAGGTTTCCTTGGGAACCTGATATTCGCGTCCGCATCCCCCCCTCTGTCAAGGGTTGCACCTGATGCCCTGTCATTTCGGTATTGGTTCGAAATACCAAGAGTTCAGCCTGCGTTGAAGGGGCAAGTACCAGCTCGTCTCTTAGGGGTCCTGTTGGGAAATGCCAGTGCCTTCTAATAGCCACGGGCAAGCACCTTCACCCTGGCGCAGCAACGTAGAAGTGTCAGCGCTGCTGCCTTGGCCACCCTCTGCCAGCGTTTCCTGGGTTCTTCTCCAGGTCCCCTGTTCATCTACTGGCCATTAGCTCTGAGACTCTGTAAGGGCTCCGAGCCCCACGCAGCAGCACATTAAAACTGACATTGTTATTACCTCCGAGCGACCCCTCACGTGTCCTTGCTTCATCAGGCCAGGCTGAAGACCCACAACCATTCAGCCACTCCTTCGGGAGCCGATCCCCACCCCTGCTGGGGCAGCACTGTGAGAGGAGCCAGGCAGCCATCTCACCCATCCCATTTTATCTGCTGCTGATAGGATTGAAGCCGCTTCTCTCTGCCCAGAAGACTTAAAAACTCAGCGGTGCAGGATGGCAGAGCACAGCACCGACTCTGCACACATGTGAAAGGTGTCTTGTGGATTCCCGTGGAAGTTTATGCCCTTCTCCTCGGTGGGTTTAAGCTCATGCTCCTCAGCGTTTCCTGATGTACAGCTGCTTCCCCATCCCATAGGAAGCCCAGCATAATCCATTCCTGTCGGACAACTCTCCCACATCGTTAGTGAACAGAGCGGGGCCACCCGGGAACCGTCCCCACATTAAGCACGACAGCATCTAGCATGAGATTTTGTATTTCATAACTTACTGTTTATTTTGTTTGCAGCTCTATAGTGTTACCACTTGCCTGAACTGTCCCACATGTGTCCAGTCACCAACTCTGAGCAACATTTGGAGAATCTGGACGCACTGTCCAGCGATACCTGGCAAACTGCCTGGAGTGGCAGCAGTTGCTTTGACCTACCTGCAGAGGTCCAGAAACACCGGGCAGGTACGCTCTGCCTGCGCTGATCAGCTTAAAGGGATGCTTGCAGCCGATCTGATGCTGGCAGGCAAACCAGAGAGATGTACAGCATGTGCCCTGCACTGCCTGCATCTACAGTTGAGCTAAAGCACTTCAAATTCATTCAGGCTACAGCTCATGTGGTGTATCACATGTGCCCTCATGCTTCTCTCCAGGACTTCCCAGCTGGTCTTATGGCAACCCCGTTTCTGCACCCTTGATCTCTAGAGTTGCTCATTGCAACACACTGGCCTCAGTCCCTGTGGGCTTGGCCATGTTATCTGTGCAAAGGTTTATGATATTTTTAAGGTATTGTATTGAGTTTGCGTGACAAGGGTTTTGTAGTGGAAGGGCTACAGGGGTGGCTTCTGTGAGAAGCTGCTAGAAGCTTCCCCTGTGTCTGACAGAGCCAATGCCAGCCGGCTCCAAGACGGACCCGCCGCTGGCCAAGGTTGAGCCCATCAGTGATGGTGGTAGCACCTCTGGGGTAACAGAGTTAAGAAGGGGGAAAGCTGCTGTGGAACAACAGCAGCAGAGAGAGGGGAGCTGGGAGGGGTTACCTAGGCATATTTTAAAGCCAGTTTACAGGTCAATAAATACAGGTATATCCATTACAGCTATATCTGGAGGCTGCACAGAGAGAGGTATATTTGCAAACCATAAAGCTTTCTAACGTTATTCAAGAAGGATAACACTGAAATTGCTTCCTCTGCCCTTCATGAAGATGTGGTGTAATGAATGAGAGAGGCAAGGCATTGCCTTTGCTCAGAGACAACTTACACTTTCTAAGTGGCTTCTGAACAGTTAAGTCATGAAGGCTCATGTCAATGAGAGCAGAGTCAATAAAGATAATTGTATTTGTTTAGCTCAGGAGACTGGAAGTATAGGTGAACAACACAACAGTAGAGCTTTCTGGGAACCTGAACGTCTTTTCCAAGGACAGTCCTGATATTTTAGACAAGGAAAAAAGTCTTTTAAATTGGAACCAGGAGACAAAAATTTCAGTTTTTACACTACCTAAAATTTCTGGGAAATGTTGACTTAGTACTTAATTTTCTCACAAGTCATGTTTGAGCATTTCATTGCAACAAGATAGACATTTGTTTATCTTTGTAGTTAGTTATATTTACAGATGTCATACAAAATGTAATGTAAATTCCCATAAAACTTCAGTGGGATTCTCTTCTGCCTAAAATTTTTGACCCATTGCAAACTGTATCTACTTAAGAAATTATCACATCCCCATCTTTTATGTGTATAACAAAGTTATACTTATGGCTTTCTGGGTAGTTTATAGTCAGAAATGAATCCTGCACTTCTTAGATTGCAGTTCGGAGGGTCAGTTTATTTCTCTGTTGGAGCACATCCTAGGAGGGATAGCGAAGACTTATTGGAATACCCTCTGTCCTCTTAAGTTTTCATCAGTATTAATTTGCAGCTTCCTTGGTCTGTCTTGCTTCTATTTTTTCTCTTTAATGAGCACTGGGAGAACTGGTTTGTTATGAACTACCAGCAAGATACAGATGGGCAATATCAACTGCAAGCATAGCAATATGAATAGGTTTTAGCAAGGCAGCAAGAAAAGCTCAAGTTCCACTCCCACTCTTCCCGTACCTTAAAACACTAAGAAACTGGACAGCACCATCGTTGGGACTAAAAAGTAACTTTGCTCCTGTGAGATGAATGAGGCCAGGCTGTACATCAGGCTGTCATATCACAATACATAAAAAATTGCCAAAAAGACCAACAAAAGCTTTCCTGCCCCACAGCTTGCCAAATCTCAGTGTCTCCTGGAAGGCCAGCACTGGTTAGGCACATCTGAAAACATCTCAGCAAAGGTGTTTGCTGTGCAGAATTTGCTGTATTTCACACTCAATTGATTTAAAGTGTTATTTCTCACATGTAATAATACACTACTTTATAAAAATATATTTTATTTTTTCTTTGGATTTCTTTATACAAATATAAACAAATATATTTGTGTGTGTTTATGCAAACTAAATTTAGAGCAGTGTTGGCAATAATTTGTTGGATTTTAGCTTTCATTCCTCTAATTCTAGATTTGTGTTTCTGTTGGGATTTCCTTGAGTTTACCTTGATTTAGTTGCCTAACACGGGGGTGTGATGCCTTTTGAGACTTTTTCTGCTCTCCCACCGGGTCTCCAGCGGCTGCTCCAGGGAAGCAGAGCTCCCAGGGACCTGCCAGTGCTGTGCAGACCTCTCTGCAACCTGAGGGTACCCGAAATGGCACTAGATATACCTACACGGCTGAATCCTAATTTGCACCCCCTTCACTGAGGGAAATAATGGAGGGATAGAAGCATGAGATGTTGACATGGAAATTCAGGTTTCTAGCTGCTGCTGCCCACATTGCTACTGTTGCAGCCTTGCAGTTTCTTCCTATGTGCTGCTGCAGGGTGGTTTTGCTTTTTACTCTGGTTACACGGCTACTAGAGCTGCCTGTCAGGAGCTGTGGCTCTTCTGTTTCCTGACTGACCGTGCTTGCGTGGGGTTGGATTTAGCAAGGCTCCCCATGGGAATGGCTTCTAGGTGCTCTTGGTTCCCTTCCCAGCCCGGTTTCTCTCTGTGCTGCAGACACTGAGACCCAGGTGCTGGAGGGTGGGATTACGTGCAGCGCATCCCTGCAATCCATGCAGAGCAGGATTTAGGATGCTTAACAGAGGCAAAGAGCCTCGTCTCTCCAGCTCACTGGCTGCAGCGTGTTGCCTGGGCTGGAAATGGTGCTCTGGTCGCCCAGGGCCCAGCACTCGGGGTGACTCCCCAGTCCTAACCCATCTCCTGCGCCTTGCTTTTGACTTCTCTCTCTCTTCTCAGTTGCTACTCAGGATGAAGTTGTATTTTATTTGTTGTATTAGTTTGAGAAAGCATAATGCATGGAAAATACTTGTGTGGCAGAACCACGTGGCCAATTCGGTTTAGTTAGAGGAGGTAGTGTCCTGGGTTTCGGCTGGGATAGAATTAATTTTCACAAGAAGCTGGGACAGGACACAGCCCGGACAGTTGACCCAAACTAGCCAAAAGGGTATTCCTTACCATATGATGTCATGCTCGGTATATAAAGTGGGGAGCTGACCAGGGAGGAGGGATCGTGGCTCGGGGACAAGCTGGGCATTGGGTTCCAGGCAGTGACCAAATTGCATTGTGTATCACCTGCTTTGTATATTCTTTCATTAGTATTGCTGTTGTTCTTTTCCTCTTCCTTTGCTGTCCTAGTAAACTACTCTTAATCCAACCCACGGGTTTTACCTTTTTCTTCTGATTCTCCTCCCCATCCCACCAGAGGTGGGGAGGAGTGAGCAAGCAGCCTGTGGAATTTAGTTGCTGGCTGGTGCTAACCCAGGACAGGTAGTCAACACCAGCTCAAGCAGAAAGGACCTCCCAGACATTTTGTGGAAAGAAATGGAGGTAGATGACTCACAGGACTTGTCAGGCTGGTTTTAACCAATGCTCCCTCTTGTTCCATCTCCTGTGTCCAGTGATGAGGCATCCCAATAATGCTGGTGCTCCTTTCTAAACAGGAAAATGCATCTTAGCCTCCTCAGATGGGGATTGTTCTGTACCCTAAACCACGAAACCTTATATTCCTCCTACAGCCACATTTTACTTCTGTGAACAGTTGAGCCCTCTTCCACACTTTTTGAACCAGGAAAAAAGGGGAATTATTAGAAGTAAAATATGTCATTAAATGGGAGCTGACATGTGTCAGGCTTATTGATGGGAACTTGCATAAAATGTGATATTACTTCATTCCTACCTTAATTGAAGATATTTTCAGCCTAAGTGATGTGTAACTGCTCAGTGTTTTAACTCTCTTTTATGAATAATTATATTACATGTATTCTCTCTGGGTATTTCCATTGATACATAGGATAAGTGTCTCTCAGAATAGCCTGTAAAGGGGTCAGGCAGATCTCACTTTATTGAATCCCTTTTAAAACGGCATATTTTGTCTTCTTAAAGTTAACAGTTAAATTAATAAACACAATGAGAAACCTTTCGAATGAGAGGAACATTCCCTCCGCTTATGATCTAATTCCCTGGACACCCACTTACTAAAGATTTGACAGGAGTAACACGAAGCTACAGCATTCACTATGTGGTTCATTTTTTATCAAACAAGACAGAAAGAATGAAGCCTTGTCTGTGTTTGAAAGCTGTATCGTGTTTCTGCCATTTCTTTAGGCATTCTTACAGAAACCTTTCAATTCTCCCTTTCTCATCTTCTGCAGGCTAATGTGTTAGCAATAGCTTCTCAGTGATTAACAAAATGATGGTGATTTTTGCATGAAGCATAGGAAGAGTCTCATTCTTACCTGTGTACTCATGAAATAACCAATTTCAAACTGTGATGAAAACAGAAATAATTACAAACACTTCAGCAAATAAAGAAATCTTCAAGAGCTATATTTAATATTAAACACCACACAGAAAATTTCCCAGGCAACAGGCCAAGCTGAGTTTAACTGGATCTTTCTTAAGAGGCGTTTGTAATGTAAATTTAAAACCAAACACTTTGACAAACCTTTACATTATTGCCACAATCTGCATCTAGACTCAATAAAATAATAGACAGGAAGGCTGCCAGCATCCAAGCCAGGGGTATGCAAATGCCCTATTCTGCAGCTTGCTGATAGCAGCTGGAGAACTGAATTTAAAAGCAGCACTTCAAAGCTTTTCTAGGAAATAATTGAACACTTAATGATTTTAAAGTTCCATGATAGCTTTAATGCCAAATTGTTGTTTAAATTAATTTATTTAACTAATGATCAACACATGTGTCCGGAAGATGCTTCTGTGTGTATGTGTGTGTGTGTTTGTGGCTCTGCTACAGTGATGACTAAAACAAGAAACATGGTGGGACACAGGGCTTGTCCCACAGAGGGAGCTGGGTAGGCTGTTGGCTCTGAATGAGGTGAAAAGTCCCCTTTCCAGACCACAGAGTTACTTTGATATTGTTTATTTGGTGCCAACTGGGCCTGCTTCCAGAGTGAACTAGGAAGGCATCTTTCTTCAAAATGCAGCAAAAGACCCACGCATGCCTACAGCAAAGAAGAAATGGCTTTCACTTAAAGTATTGCTAGGTGACTTTGGCGTTTCAGTGCCAGCTTAGCTGGCTCCTGCCACCTTTGTGGAGAGAAGACAGGGAGGTCACCCAGCAACATCAGGATGGGGCAAGAAAAGGGACTTCCAGACCTCCATCTCTGTGCCCGAGGCGCGGGGCAGAAGAAGCTCCCCGCAGAGCCAGCACTGGCGCGGAGGTCCCAGGGGGAGGCACCGCAGCAGGGACCCCCTTTGGGCAAGGGGTGTGAGCGTGTGCGTGTGGAATGTTATCCAACAGACCAAGTTCCACAGTAACTTCCACAGCTTGCTCCAGCAAATTGCCTCTCACAGTTTTGAGGTAGTTTCCCCTCCCAGGGCCGTTATATTATTGCTTCCCTTTTCCCACCCTCTGTCTCTGGTTATTTAGATGAAAAATTCAGCAGCAGAAGGGCTGTGCCTCTGTAGATGAACAGAACAGGCTTAACACAGCTTTGCTCTGAAGTCAGCTAGCTCCTGCTTGAAGTGAGAAATAGTAATCTGAGGAAGGAGATAAGCTGGGTAAGAGAAAGCAATCAATCCCAAACTCTAGTCCCACAGTGCAGAAGCTTCCTGCTAAAACTGAAGTGGTGTTTTCTCAGTGTACTGATGCCATTGGTGAGGATATACAAAATTCATGAGGATTCTTGATGGAGAAGTGAGGGAAATGTGACAGAAGCCTTCATGCTCAGAAAAGGTGGGAGAAAGATGCATAGGAAATAATAATTCACAATTTCTCACAGAGTGCTAAGAGGTACCCATGGAAATGATGGGGCAGCCCATTTAAAATAAAAAGCAATGCTGTTCAACACCACCTGTAATTGAAATGTGGCCTTCATCACCGTGGTATGCATGCCTCCATTACATGAGGTGAAGGTTGCCACGTGCTCCCCTTGTTTCTATTCACTTCCCCTGTCCTAAGGGAACTTCATTTGCACCACCTCTAGGTATCCACACTACATTTGGCATGACTTGCCACTATTGCTTGTCATCTCTTCTGGTCCCAGGGCTCGCCATGACTTTGCCTGCCCTTCTATGGGTCAAGCTTGAAGTATGCTGAAGGGTTACTGCAAAGATGTTCATAGTGTAGCACTTGCCTTGCAGATAAATAGGAATTTTCAGCCGCCAGGTCTCTGAATTAAAACACGTGGCCTCAAAAGGCTGTAAATCTTGTTGGTGAAAAAATTCTCCACAAAAGCTCTGTGTGGAAAAAAGTTTGAGAGCCTTGCAGCATGAAAAGGGGAAAGAGAAATTCCAGCCAGCCTGGTCTTGTAGAGGGATTAATCCTTCTTTATAAATTAGCCTCTTTGTACCTGTGAAATATGTTTGATCAGATTCCAAATCATGGCAGTGATTTGTGCTAAGTGGGAAGTTGAAGAGTAGAAGAATGTCTGATATTTAAATATTTTACCAGCCCTTCATCTGGGTTAATATTTTATTAGCAGCAAATATGCCTCTCTGCTAAAGAATCTACAACTACTGCTCACCGTGGTGAGATACGGGTGGCCTTTAACAAAGGTAGGCCTGAAAGACGAGAGTTGAGGAAAACATTGATGACATTCATTTCTTCTTTCCTAAGGATGCACTGAAAGCATCCATGTTGATGGGTGCTTGCATTCTCTGTGCCTCAATTTGCAAGTCTGAGCCACACAGACCAGCTTTCCCCCACTTATATTGCCTTCTGCAGTACATACTAACCTCTGCGTAGCTGCATCGTCCTAACTGTGCCAGACTGCTGGTCTGTTGCCTGATCAGGATGGTGCTGGCGAGTCAGCTGGCAGGTTGGTAGGATGGAGAGGTTTGCAATACTATGTATAAAAGTAGTTCAAGCCTAGCTCTGACACGGTGGTTGCCAGCGGGACAGGCATGCCTATGATTTGTCCTCCTGTATTCACCAGCAAATGTTTCATTGCAAAGGGTTATCGGCTTCCCCTTCTGTAGGGAACACAAGCGCAGTGAGCTCTGGCAAGAGGCACACCACCAGGTCTCTGATGAGATCGGGCATGGGTATGATAGGGCAACCAGCAAGTCCCTTGACCACAGCAAGTACGGGTAAGCATCATGATTTGGGGAGATTCTTCTTTTTTCTGTTGCTTAAGGCTGTGAAGCTGGAGTCAAACTTTCGGTTAGTTTCTTGGATGGACTATGCATCCAGAGGGGTGAAACAGGGTGGTGCCACCTCTATAGTCACCCATTTACCACAACGCAAATGTTGTATAAGTGACTGCAGGAGTCTGTGCCCTGCACAGTCTGGGACATCTCCACTTCTGGAAAAGCAAAATGTTCTTAGTTCATCAGGCACTCTTAATATGGTTTCATCTTGGGATGTCTCCTCTCTTCTCTTTGCTCTCCTTTCTTTCTTTGTTTAAAGGAAAGCAACTCCTTGAGTGAAGAATAGGATCTGGGAAGATGGTTAGCTCAGTGCACAGAGCACAACAGCCAGAGCAGGATGCAGGAGTAGACTGTTCTGTGCTGCAAACTGATTCGGCCATGAGCAACCATCTTCAGTATAGAAAATGTAGATAACTATTTAAAATTTTAAAAAACCCAACAAAACAAACAAACAAACAAACAAACAAAAAACCAAACCAAAATCCAAGAGAGTTCCTCTGGCCAGCTGCTTCTGAGCAGCCTATCAGTCAAATGGCAGCATAAAGGTGAGTTGGCAGGCTGGGGGCAAGGGGGCTGCAATGGTAATGTAAATCATCCCCATGAAAAACTGATATATTGAAGTAAATGACTGATATATTAAAGTAAAACTTCTGGGGAATTTGCCTGATTGTGTGATTCTACCAAATCCTGAAGCTTTCATTTTCTTGTATTTTTATGCATATCTAGCTAGTCAGTTACACCCAGTGTTGCTGGTTGTCTGGCTCACAGTGGCATATTTATTCTACCAGAAATACTAAAATTAGTTTCTTCCAGTATTTTGGTTGAGGAATATGCAGCAAAATACCTGGAATTTGCATGAAATTTAGTATTTGTAGAGATTGTGGGAGCGACTAGGATCACTTTGCTTTAGCTTCTTCCTCCATTCTTTTATACTGTATGATGTCCTACTAAATTAATTAAAAAATTGGAGAGCCCTCCAGTGGCTAAAATTATAGAGCCTAAATTACCAGTGTGTTAAAGAGGTATCCAAACATCTGATGGCGTCTCCAGACTTCACAAAAATCCATACAATATTAACACAGAATTTTACAAAATGTTACCTTTTTAAAGAAGAGACATTTTTTAAAAGGCCATTCCAGTTAAGTACACATGGAGGTACTTTGGGAAAAATGTCCGTAAAAGTTCTTTTCAGAAAACACCCCCAAATACAACATATTAAATATCAACCTCAAGTTCTTAGACATCTCCTTTAAAATGTAAACTCCAGAAATTTGGGGATGTTCTACATTTCATAATAAAATTGTTCTCCTACTCCTCAGATTGGTACTTGGTATTCTGTTTCTCATTCCAAAAAAAACCCAACCTTTGGGGGGGCGGCGCGGGGGGGGGGGAGGAATCAGACTCTTGACTCTTTGACAATCTCTTTAAAAATTCTTTAAAAGCCTGTATATTGAAGATTTAGCCAGAAATGATGCCAACAAAGAAGAGAGAAAAGCATGCAAACCTAAACCCATGTTTGCAGCCCAGAGCTGTAGCTCAATGAGGTAAACAAAAAGCATTGAGCGTTTCTGCTCTGGATCCTCTGTGATCTCACTTCTAAAATGTCATTGATTTCCATGAGAGGAGATTTGGACTGAAACTCTGTGGGGAGGTGTTGCGAAGAAAAATACAATTTTTGTCCTTAAGATAGTGCCTATGTCCTACTACAAGTTTCACATTTTTGTTAGATCGGTCATAGAATTAAGCACAGAGGGAAAATAAGTAATATTTTTATAAATGAGGATATTTGAGACCATTTCCTCTGTGCCTCATTCCGACAAACTAGGAACCTGATGCAAAGCCTGTTTAAGTCGATAGCTTTTGGCTCTTGGAGAAGGATAAGTGGATCAAACTAAAAAAAAATGCTAAATCTCCCTTTGAGCCGGAAGACCATCTTTGCGTGGGAAGCGACTGCCGGGCCGCTGGCTAGCTTTGCCGTCGAGTGGGGCGGAGATGCTCAGCCCAGCGCCTGAGCTCCCAGTCACCTATGGCTTGTTGCAGCTGCAGAGCAGCCATGAAGCAGAGCCAGTCGGGTCACTAGCCCGGGAAGAGCCTTCTGCCCTCTAATTAGCTGTGAACTGACATTGGTGCCTTTGAAAGACCTCCCAGTACGTTTTTTTTCCCCTGCTCTCAAACATTGCAACAGGTGTCTATGGCCTTGCATACCGCTCCACGGCCTATACGTGATCACAGTGCTTTGTGAGACAATATCCCGGCTCCCGGAGCCCTCACGGTGGGACGTGCATCATACTCCTAATGTACAACAGGAGAGCTTATCTCACGGTACCCATCACTGATCCTGGCAGAGCTGGGCTACAGGGAATGACAGCCACCATGAGAAAGGTGGAACATCACCTTCAACCTGATGGAAACATCCTCCTTCCTGGCCAATTTTTCCTGCACTGCACCGCTATCACCGGCTGCTGCTGCTGCTGCTGAAGAGCAGTCTTAAAGGCCTTCTCCTGACTGCCATCACTGCACAGGTCCAGCAGCTCTTCCCCGCAGAAAAGGAGGTGTGCAGTGCAGCCTTCGATCATCTGCAAAAGCACAAAAATAGCATGGGGTGCCTACAAGTTGAAAGCGGTCTGTGTCAAGAGCTGTCAAAAGCTGTGGTTGCCACAGGGATAATTGGTTTGTGCCAGCTGTAGTTGATGGATACCAAGCTGATGAAAGGAGACAGGATAATATGCCTTCTGTTGTTTAATTAAGGTTTTTCTAAATCTGCATAAACTGAAAGCTCTGGATGTTGAAAACCACCTGAACGCACCCTGATATTCGTAGGAATGAGATAATGCTGGGGAAACAGGGTTCCTCCCAAAACGTGCGTGCACCTACGTAAAGCACCCCCTGCGCAAGAAAAGGCAGTTTGGCAATGCTCTTGCCCTTTATTTCCTACCAAACTGCTCCCTGCAGATTAATGCTTGTCAGAATCTTCCCTTATCTCAGGGGCTGCAATCTTCACTTAATACCCTGAGGGAGGGACATCTTGGGTTATTTTGCACAGCACAAGTGATTGAAATACGACAGCAAACTGTTAACATGATCCCAAAAGTACAGGCTCACAGCCCAATATCTTCTCTACAGTCATTGCAAAGAAGGTGATTAATAGCATGTCAGAGAGCTGCTCTGTATACTGAACACTACTTGAAGGACTGTAAATAGATAAAACCAAACGATCAACAACCATATACCAAAATAAGGACAGGTACCCGAAGGGTGCTAGGAACCTCAGTTGTTGAATTCCACTTTTATTGTTGTTAATGGTAAGTATCAAGAGGGGATGAATAGCTCTCAAATTAAATTTGCAGCTAATCTCATAGAAGGAGGCAAAGACTCTATCATGCAGGCAGTAGCCTTATCTGGAGGATATAGTAATAAAATCCAACCTGGACAACACAAGCTAATACTCCCAGAAGAAATGAAGAAACCTGTGTAGCTGTTTGATGGGGCTGGAGGTGTTTGGAAAGCAGTAAAGTTGGAAAAACTATGCGGGGCAAAGCCAGAAAACCGTCTGTAAGCTTGCAGTGTGGCACGGCAATAAGGCTGGGCAGTTCGTAAGAGCAAGGCTCACGGCTGCGAGTCTGAGCAGTGTGAGAAGGGTGACATTCTTCTCACAGGACTGACATGCTGGGGAAAAAAAGACTATTGCTATGCCATCAAGTATTAAACTCGTGAAGAAGGGGCCAGTGATCTCAGGGTGAAGGATTTTCTCTCTCACGCACCTCCCTCTCCGAGTTCTCCCCTTGCCCCCAGCTTACCCAATTTTTCAGGGAAGGGACCTGCTCCAAGGGTCAGCTCCCTCCCAGAAGGAGCAGTGGTGGCAGAACCATCCACCCCAGTCAGGGTCCCCAGGGCACCTGCTCCTGCTGGGGGGGCTGGTGAGTGCCCTGCAGCCCAGCTGTCCTCTGGTCCTCAGCTGCAGAGGTGACGGGCATCACCGGAAGAGGTGACAGGAAGGGGATACAAGTGCGGCATCCCCTGCCCAACCCCAGATAAAGCAGAGCGGCTGGAGGAGAGGAGGGGGAGGAGGAGTGGAACAGAGGAAGCAGGGCAGGCCTGTTGGATGCAAGGCTGCTCTGCCAGCTACAGAGATAGTGCTGGCACCTCATAACTGCATTATCACTCAGCAGAGGGCACATCCGTCCTCATCACAAATATGAGAGGATGGAAAAACATTTAGAGATGGGTAATCAGGATCTTCAGAGGTGTGGAACGGCTTTTACAACAGGAGCAGCCACAGAGACCAGGACTCTCCAGCCCAGGAAAGGACGTGTCCAAGGTCAGGTCTGCTAGAGGTCCACCAAGTGGCATGGGAAGGTGGGTAAGGAATGACTGTTGGTTGTCACACATGAGCTTGGTGTCCTACCAGGACCTGGTGACACCAAAGGGTGGCCAGGGCAGAACTGGCAAAAGGAAATGGTTCCTCACAGAGATGGGGTAAAATATTCACACTGAATCAAAAACAACTGGGTGAATTCACAAACATCCACTGCAGGCTTTTAAATACCAGAATAACCCTTCTGAATCAGGAGCTGCAAATTTTTGAAGGCTGGAAGAATATTCTGGGAAAACACGCCTAACCTGTTCTTGTACTCTTGCTTACGTGTCCGCTATGACCGTAGTCAAAGGCTCAATACTGGGCCAAATTGACAAATAGTCTGACTCAGTATGGCCACTCTGACGTCTCTGATGATGTACATGTGCGACAGGTTTCTCTGTACATTTCCTCTTGACCCAGTCCCTCTTGCCACAGCACAAGAGCTGCACCAGGCAACTCCTGGTCCTCCACTTCTCTCTGCTTTTATGGAGACAGCTGGCCATGATCAAGCTACATGTTTCTGTGCCTCCAGTGACCGTCTCTTCCAGTGACTATCTTTCTGGTCACTATCTTCTCCAAGGCAGGGAAGGCAATAACAGAGGGGAATCTGAGTATCTAAATTGCAGAAAAAAAAGAGAATTTTTCTAAAAATTTTGGCACTTACGTCTTCCTTCTGGTAAGAAGTCTTCCTGAAAAGGGATTTGTAGTTTCCTCCGCTGAAGTCACTCACTGTGAAAATCAACTTTCAGGTCTGGTTGGTGGTACCTTTGGCTGTAGTTCCCACAGTCTCAGCCTTGGCTAGGGCAAAGCAAGCCACAGCTGAACCATTTTTCAGGGCTCTCTTTACAACTTCCCTGTGATGAGTTGCTTCAGGTCCTAGACACTCATCTGGCTAAAAGTAACGGCTCTGGCAGAAGCCCATCTTGTACCAACCCAAAAAACCCCCAGCCCCAAAACAAAACTGTTTGACAGCACACTGCTACTGAATTGGGGTATCAGGTTATGATCATTCTCCTCTCCTCTCCCAGGTGCACTGGGCTTGGATCAACCCCTTGTTATTACGCAGGTGGAACCAGCACTGGCAGCTCCCCAGGGTATGCGTTGCACGTTCAGCTTCTCCATTTCTGCCTTGAGATGCACTCCGGCTGCTTTTGAAGATTGTAAAAATAATCAATAATAGATTAAACTGCGTGTTTTCTTCAGGCACTGGGTCTGCTTACACGTAACGAGTGTTTATGAACTGAGGAAGGCATGCCAAAATTACAGAAATGCTTTGGTAAACCTGAACCTAGATTTTTTTTTTATGTACCTGCAAGCTCTGTGATACTATTTTTTTTTTTTCTTAGAGGATAAATTTAAATCACTAGCACAGTTTTGGATGGGCTTGCTTTTATCACGTTTGGAAACGGGGGTTAGTCCCCCCTTACGCTACTATTTCTTAATGATGTGCTTTTGTCAGCTAAGATGAGTTGGTAAAGACATGAGGATTACATTTAAATTCAGCTGTATTTGTAGTTTAAACATGCGGGAAATGAGATGAGGAGAGGAAGAGCTTATGCTAATCCAAACAAATGGAAGAGCTCGTAACGTTTTCAGATAGTTCATTTGAAATTACATTAAATTCTGTTTGCAACCTGATGCATCTGTGAAATTGGGGCTGCCAAAATGAGCTCACCTGTTGTAATACAGCCACTCCTGGGATTTTAATGAACGTACACAGCCACAAGGATGCTTAAATCAGGTGCTGCGTATGCAAAGCACAATAGAATTTATTAAATAACTAATCCACAAAGCCCATCTTTTAACTCATTCAGGTGGGCAAATGAACGCAGAAAGAGAGAAGTGACCGACTCGTGGCCTCACAGCAAATCTGCTGGAGCTGGGACAACAGTGCAGGAACCTGGCATTAGCCTCCCAAGCCCTAATTGTCCTCCCCGGGCTGCAGCGAGCCTGTACCTTGGCGTCCTGAATGAGTGATTAAGCACTGTCAGCTCCAAAGGAGACATTACTTTGCAGAGGAAAACAACGCTGCCTGGGCAGCTAATTAATCACCTCTCTCCTCTTTGAAAGGCAGCGTTGGCCCTGCTTCACACCACTCGAAATCTGCTCATGTGCCCCTTTGGCTTGGCTATTTCTGGGAGGTGATGCTGGCTCCCTGTGCCAAGTGCTCTAGTCATACCCCATTCTAGCTGAGCGGGACGGTTGTTCTCAAAGCCATCGAGGAGATGAAAGACACAGATTCCCTGCACCTTGAGCCAAAGATTTTACTTTTCTAGTTGCAGGGCTGGCAAGGGCAAATGGAATTGTCTGGTTTGTGCTAATTTTGTCCTTTGTGCCCAAGGTAAAAGAAAATGGATAAAACAGCAGTACTAGCAGAAAACATCCTGCCAGGGATTGGTGAGGTGTCCCTCTTTGAATGGGGAGCTGCTCCCATCCAGACTCCGCAGACACTGCCCAGATCTACGGAAAGAGGACACTACCCCACACGTGTTAACCTTTTCAGTCACCCTAATGAGCATTTCTAGGAAGAATCAGAGAGGGCAGCTCACCGGCTTGCTCATGGGTGGCTTTCACTGCCCCTTGGTAAGCCGCCCCAACAGAAGACACCAAAATGACACTATGCATATGTCCCTCACTCAGCCATTCAAAACTGCGCATGCAAAGTTCTTTTTCTGAACAGAAAGTGCTGCGGGTTTGTTTGGTTTTATTTTTCTAGAAAATCATCCTCTCCGTCAACATGGGTGTTAAACTGATTGTTTCCCTAAGAAATAAATACACATTTGGGATTTTTCTGGAAGCTTTTTATCCACTTTTGTTTCCATTCCTCCCTCTTACTCCTTTAAAATAGGCTTGCTGGCCTACATTTGTATTGCTGAAACAGGTGTAACAACATTTCCAATATTCAATATTTTTGTTGAAACCAACTTGAGAAAATAAGTTTTAATGAAACATATTTACTATTTCTCATCTCTGTGTGATCTGTCTGATTTCCTAACTCCTCAAAATGACAAAAAACATTTGTCTGTTCAGAGATGCTGGCCCAAAGCCCATCACACCCACAGGCTGTAGTTTTATGATATGAAATGTTTGCCTAATTCTCCATAGCATGGAATTATAACTTCAGTTTAACAAAGAAAAAAAAAAAATCTGTTACATAAGCAATCCCACCAGAACATGGAATTAAAGGTCAAATCCAATCTAGGCAACTCAGAGGAGTGGACATGTATTTACTCTCCGAGATTACCTCTTAGCGAGTGCTAAGATACCACAGGGAGAGGTGCAGTTATAAAAAGAAAACACAGATTGCTGGAGCTAGAGCTGAACTGCTCCAGAGAATACCAGAAAATACTTCTGGCTCTGCTTTCTAGCACTTGCTCTCATGCAAGAGTAGCAGCTACCTTGTGCAGCATGGGTTAAAAAAAAAAATAATAAAAGCCCATAGTATCTAATTTTGCAACATGCAAACCAGTTCAGGTAGATGTTAAATGACCTTAACTCTTGCTTTCAGTGAAAGCTGAAAGTGCTTTGCTAGGCCACTGGGCAAGGCAGAAGGAGGAGGATGTGCTCAGTGCAAGAAGCTCTGCACATGCCAGCTTTCTTCTGCTACAGGATGAAACCCAGGAGGTATTTCTTGGTGACTTGTGGGTATTTCTGCGAATCGCTTTCATGACGTTGCAGCAATTTCAACAGATAACATGATACTTTTCTCCCCTTTCTTTTATAAATCACTCATTTGTGTCTTGCGGGCTTAGGAATATAATCATTGCCCAGTTGCATTGCTCAGTACAACATTATGTTTCTTTCTCACTTTCTCTGGTCACCTAATCTAACAATGTGCAAATACTTCTTGGTTTCACTGTATCTACTTTGTACTCTCTGATACCACAAACTACTTCCAAACAATAGATGAACTGTTTCTGTAGCTTTGCTTTTCCCCAAAATTGACATAGCAGCTTCATTTTGAACATGCCAGTATTTCCCAAATTGCATTTTTCAGGGTCGTCACGTTCTGCTTCTCAGCACGCCCTGACGTGCTCCTGCCTTGACGATGCTGAGCAGCACGGGGGCCAGTCTCTTATCACACACCTCCCTCGGGGAGTCACGGGCTGGGTGCTCCTCCACCCGTCCCATCAGCAGAGCCCGATTTGAGGGGGACATCAAACTCCTGCCCGGGAATGTGCTGCGATGGCAGGGTGTATGTGACTGCCTTTCTTCAGGAAGGTACAGCCCCCTATTTGTGCTGCTCCCTGTTGCATAGGATAAATAAATGTTGATTGAGGGTGAGAAAGAGCGCAAGAATGAACTTGCCTCTGTAAAGCCATGGTTACAGCTGGCGAGTTTGTGCACGGGGAGGCGGGTTCTGAGATGTGCTCTGGGGAATGCTGTGACCGCAGTGTCCCTGCATCACCCGTGATCTCTTTCTCTCTTCTACTTGGTGTTTAGCAATTCCATGAAAAGAGGGACAGCTTCTCCAGGAGAAGCATGATTGCCATCTCTCCATGTGTTACAGCCTGGGGAAGCAGGAGACGCTGATCTAAGTTGTCTTGGGCAGGGAACAGCCTTTTGCCACCTGCCTGCATGAGCTGGCTACTGACACATTCATAACACCAAAATACTTCAAAAATACCAAAGGGAGAAAAATACAAGGATTTTAGGCATCCATCTCCAGAAGAGAGTAAGTGTGAATGAGCATAGCTACCACTCACAGAGGATCCTAAAATAGAGAAGAGCAGCTGACCACACAGCGATACGTGAAAGAAGCCCCCTGGAAGGTGAGCACCAGTCCTATGGGCAGCCCGGCATCAGCGGCGGTGGCAGCCAACGCAGACAGGATGCTGCCCGGTTTTGGCCTACCCGTGCTCCCTGTTTTCCAGCCCGTGGTGAGCACGGCTGTGAGTGGGCGGCCACGCCAGCAGCACCAGCAAGGCGTTAGACAGGTAGATCCCATGAGCCGTGCAGTTGGATGTACCCTGAGCAAGAGAGAGATGCCACAGTCTCGGGACTTTTCTGCCCTGGGCAGCTGGCCACCGGTGACTGCTTGGCCAGCAAGATGTCGGTGGGGTGCTGCTTGCCAGGAGAAGAGGAAGTCCATGTAGCGCAGACAGCCCATGGTGAAGACAGGCCCCTGGCAAGGTTGGGCAGGCTATATGAGAAATGTAGATCCAATTTAGCAGATCCTGTGTGCAGCACCGAGCATGCAAGCGCTGCAAAGGTAGGCACCTGCATTCAAGGAGAGCTTTACACAGCACCTAGCCCAAGGGCTCCTCTCTCTGCTGAGCTACTGCTGGTGCTTCTCTTTGCTCGTGAATGGCTTCCTCCTGCCAAGAAAATACGCAGCAGGTAACTCCTGAGGACACATGAATCAGCTTTTAGGAATGACAGCACCTTCTTTCACCTGTTTCTTTCATCTGTTAGAGCAGCTGAAACAAATTAGCTATGCTGCTGCCTTAAATCACTAATTAACTTCATCAGAGTTTGTACTTTTGTCATCTGTGGTTTGCAGGCAAAAGTATTACTGTTAGTTAGATCAACCAATATAGTTTGAAAAGTAGCCAACGTTTGGGACATACAGTTTCTGTTTTAGATGAGGAGTGGAAGGAGCATAACACATTTCTTTTGCAATACAAGTGAATCAAAGTGATTTCTTCTCTTGTTTTGACAAAACTGTAATTTTTTGCACCTGATTTTCACATTAGGTAAATATAAAAAAAAAATCTACCATGTTTTCAGTTTTCATTAGTAGGAATAAACATAGACAAAAGAAGCATTCACAACCAAAAATCATTTTGCCATGAAGATTATGTATTTGTGACAACAAATGCATGTTCCAGACTGGAATCAGTTAATGAAAACTCCTTATTCAAAGAACATACACTCATAACCACGTTGGAAACCTATTGAAATCAGCACCTATATCTCAATGAGATCCAAATAACCTTTGAACAGATTACTTTTAAAAACAAAAGAAAAGCACGGGGCTGTTAGGGGAAGCTCCCCCTTCCTTAGCTCGATCGTGATTGCAAACACTTAACTCCCTTGCAGGGTCGTCTTCATTGGCTCTTGGAAGGAGCAAAGTAAAAGTGACTGTGGATACTTACTCTGCACCCTAGAAGTTCAAAAGAGACATGTTACCAGATACTCCAGGTTGCACTGTAAGGGCTCCAGCAGCTCTGGAAGAGGGATCAGAAATGCAATTGATTTTCACCCACTGCTGTAAATTCATTGTTTCTCTCCTGTCAGTCACTGTCAAGGGTAGTGTAGGAGAATGGCTGAGAAGCAGATGGCTCCATCTAATAAGTTTTGCAGGCTCATTTTTAAACAAGTGAGGCAGTCAGCACTGATGGCGCAACGTAAAAACCCTTCTGCCTGTCCCAATGTCAGCAGCAGCACCCAAAATGGGGGTTGGTGGGCTGGTCAGGTAGGCAACGCCAGCTCCTGCTGGGACCGGCGATAGCCCACTTCTCAATTCCCACAACGGCGCCGCAAGTTTCTCCCTCGCTAGCGAGCGTCTCCTGGGGGCGGGGAGCCAAGGAGAAACCCGGTGGATGGGAAGAAGTAAGAATATATTCTTCAACAAACCATCGGCTTGCACCTTCTTTGATGCTCACTGATATGACGGCGTGAAGGATTGTGAAGTCCGCTTTAGTATGCATAAGCAATGAGGACTAATTGGCAGATGGTGCTGCTGGTGGTTTTGCTACTCTCGGTGGGACTCTCTTTACTTCCTGACGTCTCCGGCAGCTATTCTCAGCACTAGGTCAGATAGGCCCAAGCAAAACTCTGAATATGCTTCCGACAGCTTTCCCGAGCAACGGCACTTTATTGCATGTATATATGCACATATGCATTATCTGTGTATGCATTATTATTAGACAGACCCACTTTACAGCTGTGCCACGCACCTCTTCTCTGAGGAGAGTGCAGTGAATCAATTCCTGTTGTTGGTAGAATCCAAGGGAAAAAAAAAATAAAAATCTGTCTTCATGGATTCCTGTAAGTGAAATATTTAACATATTCTGGAGACAAAAGTAAGTTTTCTCACATTTCTCCCATTTTGCAAAGAAAGTAGTGTATGCATATTCATGAGTATATGAAATTGATGAGGAATAATTATGCTATTCCGGGTAGCGGTAAAATTGGTTACATTTTAGTCACTTTTAGTCTGAGAACCCCTGTGGAAATAGTCACTCAAATGTTTAGAAAATAGATTCCTGAAGAATAGAGGATTCCTGAAGTTTCTGTGTGTCAGAACGGTCTCCGCTTTCAGAAGGTCTGCAGAAAGTGGACTCAATTGTCTATATATTTTTTCATATTGTATATTTCATAGAGAACATACTAGATATATTATAGATCATATACATACCTATATAATACATCTTACATACATATAACATTTCATATTTTTTGATAAAACATTCAGTGAAGCAGGTAAATGATTGTTGCGCTTGTTTTGCCTCAGGACAGAAAGTCCCAAGCAGTTCCGCGCTGCAGGCTAGAGGAGTCAGCGTGTTGCAGGACACTCGCCAGTATAACAAGGCAGCTGCCTTGCAGGACTTCACAGTTATCCATGGGGAGAAGACAAAATTTCAAAGAACTGCTAACAGAGTTTCAGAGCAAAATCACTTCAAGATTTCTTCTTCAGCTCACATTGCAATTAAATGAAAAATTTGAATGATTTTTAAGCAATAACTTCCTGACTAAATCTGAAATTTTGTTGGTTTTCTCTCTGTCTATATTCTTGTATAAAAGCAAACTATTGGGCTGAACGTTCTTGAAAAGCTATTTTTGGTATGTATAACTAACCACAACTTGCAAATCTCATATATCAAAATGCAACTCAGCATTTCAAATGTCATTTAAATACCTTCAAACATATAATCACTTCCAGGTTGCAGAATGCTCTCTGTGCAATGCTAAAAATTTTAAACAGAGAACCTTCGCTGCGAAATCGGCCTTGAAAAAATGGCTGTTGAACACCTGATAAAAGGACACTCTGCTCAAAGACAGAAAGCCCAAATCACTGACAGGCAAAGCAAAACTCTTGATACAACTATGGCATCTTCCATTTGCTTAGAGAAGCCCAGGCTAGTGCCAGATGTAATGGCTATAGACATAATGAATGTAAATTATGCACCGCTGAAGGAAGATGGAGTTTCTAGAGCACACATTCGTTGCTGGCCTCTGCTTCTCCAGGCTGCACCAATTTGTGGAACCATTAACTATCTATTAAACATCTCCATTATACCTGGTCATTTGCTTCCAAGTTTGCTGTTAAAGATGAAAGGCAGCTGATGCCTTCCACCTTCAAATAGGTACAAAATAGGCGGCAATTTTAGAACAGGGAAAGGGAAGAAAAGGCCTTTCTCAAACTTCATGTTTGGAATTACCAATATATTAGTATTAGAGATGTGATAGATACTTATGTTGATAACTGTCTCCCCACACATGCTTTCCTCAGACTGAGGAAGGGAATCTGTAACTTTAATGACCAAAAGTGTCTAATACATCCTATATGCCCCAGCACTATGGATTTACAGTTATAAGCACTTCCTTAAATAAATCTTCTCTCCTAACTAAAAATATGTCACCACGGATATGAAAATAATGTAGAATCCAAATAATACTTTTAATAAAATAGTGGTAGGATTCAAACCCTGCTGTGTTTGCTTACTGCAAAAAATTATTTTGGTGGAGAGACAAATCAGACATGCTACTGTATAATTTGCTTGCTTTCAATATACATGGATTGAGAGTGTACTTAATTATTGGTTATGGAACAAACCTTTGGAAACTGGAACATTTCTAGCAGTACCCAAAGCAGAAGGTATCGGGTTTTGCTGTTTCTTTTGTGTATTTTTCCTACAGCAGGTATTTGGCCTATGAGAATAGGGTAGGGCAAGAAAGCAGGCTTGTGAGGCTTCTTCCAGATTCAAGAGATTGAGTCTATTATTGTGATTTCAGCACAGGCAGAATATCCAATTATGCTCACAAAATGCAGATATGCAATCCTTGCCCCAGGAGAAATATGCTTCACAAGGCCCTGATCTGACTTACAGATGTGGGCTATTCTATCCTTGCAGGTGATGCTATTGAAATCAGGAAAACTTCTCTCCTGATGCAGTTTCTAGCAGCTGGACATGTGCTTTTTGGATTTGGGCCCTTGAATATTATTTGAAACGCGACGTGATGCATTTACTCGTGGCGGGAAACACATTACTCTGCACGGACTCCCACTGACTTCAAGGAGTCTGCTCACCGCGCAAGGACCCATTCAGCAGTCAAAACCTGGCCTCAGGCACAACGTATATTATCCCAGCAAAAATTTGTTTTGAGCTGTGTTTGGGGAAAGCCCTGTGCACCTCTGTGGCTGACAGCCACCAGTGTGTTTGGTGCTGCTTCCTAGCTATTCTTGATGCAGGAGGGAGACAAAATCAGCATCAACTCTTCCTTTGAGGCTACACGAATCATCAGGAGCACTGGCAGCGCATTTCTCCCAAGCTGCTCCCATCTCTGAAGGTTGCAGACTTTTGGGTCCTGATCAGTGAGCTGCCCTGCCCTAGTTTTGAGCTTCGGTGAAGTTATTCCTGTGCTTGGAGTGCGTTTTGGGCTCCAGACTGAGATGCCAGGGACAGCAGGCTGAAGCTTCTAACACAAATAAGATCCTCCCAGCAAAATCTAGGGGAAAATCCACAATACTTTATTCATTTTTTTTTCCTCTCAGTACTTAATTCAATTTCACTTCACTCTAGAAAGATAACAAAACAATATGATTGTGTGTCACGCTTACTAGGATGTCATTGCAAGACAGCGATTGCCTGACTTTAAAAGGACGTGGGCTCCCCTCAACCATTTTGTCCGAAGGGGTTATGTACACAGAAGCAGATAAGAATTTCCGTATTAATTTTCAGTGAAATACTAGTGTTTATATGGCTGGCTCACTGTAAAACTTTGAACAGAAAACATCGATGCTCTGCTTACAAATGCAGGGGCTTCATCCTACTGAGATATTAGTTAACTTCTGTCAGAGTAGGGAGAGGCATGTCAGACACCTTCACATTGAAACCACATGACTGTTCAGAACAAACATAATAGAAAACAACCAAAAACCTTCTCCTGGGGAGGGAGGAGAGGAAAAAGAGGATGGGAGTAAGAGCCTCTTATTCCATCTTACTCATCTTGGTGAGGAATAAAAGAGTCCAGTTCCATGCTTAAGACTGAGATATAAATAATTGTCACTTTTTGGCCTCCAGCGAAACAGACCATATGCCTATGCTGCAGCCACCACAGGTCGCCTGAGCAAACCTGAGTTAGGCTTTGGCTCGCTGGCTGGATACCGCTCCCAGGCCTGCCTTGGCAGCAGGGACCTCAGCGCAGATTTAACTCTCCAGCCAGCCAGCTCCTTGGGCAGCATCGCTGCCGCACCTACAGTCCAAGCGGTGCCTAAGCCAGCTCCTAGCTTTGTCTCTCTGATCCTAACCAAGGTCAAGAAACAGTGCAAACCGCAAAAAAGGGGACAGTGAAAATGATAAAAATCAGTATTCTCCAGAACAAGAGCAGTCATGGCAGCTTCTCTGCGTTAACTGGTGATCCACAGCTTAGGAGTCTGACTCTCTTTGCTACTCGGGGACTTTGGTCAGTTAGTCCAATCGGGCTTCCCGGCTTCATTCCTCCTTTCCAGGCATGGCAGAGCTGGCTGCCCCGCGCGCTTTCCTCCGGCTAGTGCAGCGCAGATCAGATGAAAGCTGAGAGAGAGGGGAAAGATAGCAATGGCAGAGAGGAACTCACGAGGGAGGAGAAAGCAGAGCAAGGTGTTGGATGACTCACACTGGGGTTTCAGCGATCACCAGTAAGTGTGGCCACTGGTTACTCCTCTTTCATTTGCAGTGTCTGAGGTGTAGGAGGCCATGGACCTCAAGGTACACGAGCAAGCGGCTGTGTCTGAAGGCTGAACCACGACGGCTTTAGCACAGTATCCCTCCATATTTCATTCCATGGGAAGTATCCTTTCATTAAACCCCCCTAGAAGATATAAACAGCAGAATAGCCTGTTCTCACTTTTGGCCCCCCGTATCCATTACACCCAACTCCTCACACTGTAATTCATTGATTTCTGCTAGACTCGATCAATAGACTGTAGTCCATAAATTTCTGATGCCACATTTCTCTTTATCAGAAAAAGAAAAATATCAGTGGACTAAACAAGTCATTTCATCTCCCTTCAGCACTTCTTCAGACATCAGCATTTAACATCCCCGGTAAGCGGGACACCTTGCGGTCCTCCCACGGGTGGCTGTGGCTGCAGCTCTTGTGCACGCTCAGCTCCATGGCGGGTGCCTGCGACCGGGCCGCGGCCCTGCCTCCTGGCAGGCGGGTGCAGTGACTCCTGTACACAGGAACAATTAAACAAAGCGGAGTATTTCACAGCTATGCGATAAGCAGTTACAGGCACAACCAGCTTGATACTTCGGGTTATTCCGACACAGAATTATGGTGCAGTTTGTTACGACAGTCCAAGCCAAATGAGACCCACGTTCCTCCTTCACTCGCCTGAGACCATGGCATACTGAATTCCTGGCTTTGGTGTAGGAATAATTACTAAGGGATGATTCAGGTAAAGTTTAGATCCTGCACTACACTTTTTTTCTTCCCCTCCCCCCAAGTCACTTAAGTAAATATAGAAAGAATGCCACAAGAAAATAATTGAGAATTATGTTTCTATAAAAGAATTTCCAGAAAGTAACAGGTGACTAATATTACTGATGCAACATGAATATAACAGGTGAATTTCTGCAGTAAATCACAATCATGATACCTATGCCTCAGGGTATTAAGATATGATGTGAACTTGAGAGCTTTAGAGACCTCTAATCTGCGTTCCATTACAGGGATCTGAAAGCAGTGTCTCATTAAAACAAGGGGGAAAAACGAAATAACACTTGAGTCTTTAAAAAGCTTCTGCATTCTGCTACAAAAAAGATATGTTCTTATCAGATTTCTGATGTAATCATGAGCCTGCAGCACGAGATCTTGCAGTAGGCTACTGTGCTAAAATCCGTACTGAAAAGTTTCTGTGCTCTTTTTTTTTTTTCTTCATTATTTTTAAGCAGAGGTTCAAACAAAGGGGAAAAAAAATACTGGGAGTGGCCACAACCAGGTGAAATGACACACTTCTTTCTAGGACAACAGCCCAACTGGTTCCAACTGGATATAGGGAAAAACAAATCACCAGGAGAAAAGTTAGGCATTGGAGCAGATTGCCCAAGGTTGTTGTGCAATTTCCATCCTTGGAGGTTTTCAAGACATAGCTGGAAAAAACCCTGAGCAACCCAGTCTGATCTCAGAGCTGACTCTGTTTTGAGCAGGAGGTCGGACTAGAGATGCCCTGAGGTGTCTTTTCACCCAAATGTTTTATCTTCATCAGAGTAGTGGGTGATGATCCGGCTGTGTGGTGATTTTTTTTTTTTAACATGTAGAAAGGCATTTTCCTTTCTTATTGGGAAAAATAAAACCTTTTGATCATTTACATGAAAATGGAAGGTGTAGGAGTGTCAGCTGCACCCATCTGAGCCTTCTGGCTAGGGTGGTGGCTCAAAAGGTGGGAAACCCAGCTTCACATCTCTCCTGCATGACTCAGAGTAGAAGTTTGCACCCTGCATCACTCCAGATGGGTTGCAAACAGCTCACCACTTGGGTCAGTGTTTGCATCAGCTTGCTAGCCATCCTTGATATGTTTGCAGTCACCATTATGTTTTTGGTTCAGCAAGGCAGCGTGGTTTGGGGATTAAGTCCTGAGCCGCCCCCGAAATCCAGGAGCGGTCAGAGGTGGTACAGTGCATGCTGTGGCTTGGCCCAGCCTCAGAGGCTGCTGTAACTTGTTTGTGGTTCCTTTTGTTCACGGGGCAGCTCTCCTGAGACTCCACAATAGCCCCAGCAAGGTCACATCGCTGATTTCCTCCTTCTCCTTGGGACATACCTGGCACAGCCCGGTTCTGGAAGGTAAGTATGGGATAACAGCAGATGTCAACGCCCAGGTCAGTCCCCCTTGCCACCACAGAGCCAGCATACAGAGGCTGCAAGGTACCCCTAGGGGGGGAACAGTGTTTTCAGCATCTCTCTGAGACCCGTTCAGTGCCTTCAGAGGCTGCACAGAGCAAAGAGCTCCCAATGGTTAATCCTGTCCCTAAAACTGTCTCCTTCTGCAGCCTCAAGCACAGCATTTCACCTCTCTGTTGCAATTTTTTCATCTGTAAAATTGGGATAATGACATTTTAGTAACTTGCAGGACTGCTGTGAACTTTAATTAAGGCAGGGTTTGTAAAATGCTTTAATGAGGGAAAGCACTAAGAACGAGTAGATTATTTCGTTAAGCTGGCTGACGTGATGCTGCCAGACTTGCCCGAATAACTCAGGATCTGTACGTACACACTACAGATTGTTACTCTGTACACTCAAAGATAAGCATTGCAGGGCTTGGGTCTTGGGCAGGCAGGATTCAGTTTGGGAGTGACTCCTCCTAAGCATACTGGTGCACAGCACTTACCTTCACTGCCCACCTTGTTTTCCTTTATTTTGCAGACACCAAACAACTTTGATTTACGAAGAGCCACCTTAAAATGAGGTACAAAGCCAGATGGTGGGATAGTCTGCAATACCAAGGACTGGATGTGGAATGTCCTTTCTGATCCCCTGTTTCTTGGTATGGGGAAAGCCACGAGTATATACACATTACAGGTGGGAAACCAAACAATTTCTTTACAGCAATGGCAGGTATTACAAGGCTATGGCATTGCATCCAAATGCCTTTTCCTTAGTCTATGAGCAGGAATAATGTTTTGTGATGGAGCTGCTCTGTTTTGCTGTCACCATGCAGCCACAGACCCTCCTCTGCCTTGGGCTGTAACTCGTGTAAGGTGGCTGAGGCAGAGTTTCTCGCAGGGGAGCAAGCAGCGTCTCCGCAGTGAGGTGCAGGGAGATGGAAGGGATTGCCCTGCCGGCTGCCTCTGACTCTTCAGATGCGCTCAGACTTCATGTCACTATTTTCCCTATGCTGGGAAGCCAGCCAGCAAGGCTTTGGGCATCTGGCAGCACTCAGCAGAGGGGTGACTATCACATAAATCTATTCAAATACAGTGTCTCACAGGTATAAGTCCATCCAGACACTGCCTTTCATTTTTTCACCTTATGGCAGGTAGTGCATCCTCACATCTTTCTTCCATTTATTTTTTGACTTTTTGGGCCAGGAAGGAATTTACTGCTGTAAGCAATTAGGGGGATGGAGAAAGGCATCCCCACGAGAGGTAGGACTGGGACCCGTACTTCCACTCTGACAGCCAAAGGTAATTTGGGCCCAAGCTGTGCCTCTGGTCCCCCAGAGCGTGGGAGGCAGACAGTCACAGGGACGCTGTGGGGACAGTGTGCCTCTTTGTGGGGACCTTTCACCGTCCTTCTTCTACACCTTCAGAGGTGTAGGTGCCACTGCAGCCTTGCCCAGGGACCGTGGCCCTGCCCCGCTGCCTCCCCGCTCGCTCGCTGCTGGCTTGCATCCCCCGGAGCGAGCAGAAAGGACCAGTCCCTCCAGTTAATTCATCTGGAGCACTGGTAAGGCCTGGGACTCCATATTTTTCTCTGAGGAAGATTTAATCAGTCTGGCTTTTAATACCACCCCGTTGCTCTTTGATCAAGGATTATTTAAGCTATTATTGAAATATTGTGCTCAGACTTCTATTATGGTTGGTATTCACAGAAACAATACTCCTCCCTAGCTGAGCAAATAATGTCGAGCTGTTTGTTTTAGACAGAATTCCACATATTCACTTTATGTTACTTTCACACTGCTGGTCAGGAACAATGATACTTGTCCAGGGCTAGAAATAATTACC
Organism: Balearica regulorum gibbericeps; assembly: GCF_011004875.1. NCBI lineage: Eukaryota > Metazoa > Chordata > Aves > Gruiformes > Gruidae > Balearica > Balearica regulorum. The sequence goes on from NC_046185.1 coordinate 72,417,094, forward strand.
GGCAATCATATTTTGATGTCATTTCCAGCAAGCTTCTACAGTGCAAATCAGTCTGCAGTGTTGCCAATTCCTAGGCATTTCTTTAGGAATCAGACACCCAACTGGCTTTGGGGTTTTGTATTCTGACAAGTGCCAGACTTCCTCCCTGTGTTTCCGTTCTTTAAATTTTAACCATGTTTGCAGAATGTCAGACATCTAATTCAGTTTTCCTTTTGTCAGATATAAAAAATTATTGTCTGGAAAGATCAGCAGTCACTAATCTAGCTAAATCCATGCTGTTTGTTTGCTGGTTCTACTACAGACACCTTGGGTCCCAGGTATTCTCAAGATTTAGCATTAGCACAATATCTTCTTTTGATTTTTAGGCAAGATTGTTCAGAGCAGCGGATACAGAGTCAGAGCAATGACTGCAGACCAAGACGAATGATTTTAAATGTTTGATGTTGTGCTCATTTTAGATACCTGACGTGGTATATACATGGACACACATTTTCAAAGGAGAGATGCTTAGTCCAGCCTGAAAAATCAAGCTGCTGAAATGAGCAAGTCATCAACTACAACAAATTAGTAGAAGTTATTGATAAGCACAGACTTACAGCAAAGTTCCTGTTGAGTTTTCTTTTTTTTTTTTTTTTTTTTTTAAGTGCTCCTGAGAAACACCCTACTCCCCTTTTGCATTTGTTTTTTTTTAATGAACATTTCAGAAAGATGTTTCCAAGATACAGGAAGAATAAGAGAACTCCAACTGCTGCCCCACTTAACAGAGAGTATTTACACTTGTTGGGATTCATCATGCATTTGAAAACTACTGTGTGGCAAATCCAATAATCCAAATTATTGTTTGCTAATCCAATTAGGTATTTTAATTAAACTGTGTAAAGTTCAGCACTGCTGAGAGTTTTTATATCTGGGGTTTGGTTCATTTTATTTTCTAATTTTTGGGTGTCATCAGATGACAGAGCTCTAGCTCAGAAAAACAAAGGTGTCTGCATATTGGCATACTGAGCGGGTAGCTCTCAAACATTCCCGTCAGTTTTCCCTGAACAGGCAAGCCAGATAAAATTGCAGATCCTATCATTAGCACAGGTATCCAGTCCATTGCTTTGCCACCGGCACACTCCCGCCTGTATATTTACTTCTGTTTTCTTGTGACCTTCGGGTAACCTTTGAATTTGGCCAGAATACTCTTACAGGATCTGAGCCCAAACCAATGTGAAAGTTTTGTTACGTAAATTAGCAAAGCCCAGGAACAGCCTGAGGGAGGGGGTACACGTGAACTCTGTTATTTCCACCTAAATAAGGCAAACTGAAGTAGACCTAAGCTGCAGTTGCTCTGTACTTGACAGAAGAGCCCTACTATTCAAGCACACTCTAGACTCCACAACATGTCTTGCTACATCTATTCTTGAGCTTGTAGGAGAGAAGGAAGAGGAGGAAAACGATGACTCCTCTACAGCCACACATGGGAACCCTTTCCCTTCACACAAGAGAGAGCATGACCCACACAATACCCTCTTCTTCCTAAGCAGAGCTGGAAGGAGGCGGAGAACCAACTTCCCAAGTAGAGAGGTCTGATGAGCTGACACGTCCTGGTGTGCCGCTTCCAGGGTCAGCACGAGCTTCGAGCTAGCAACCGACTAGGCTCCGAGAGTGCAACACTTCCTTTTCCCTATGCAGAAATGATGCTGTTTCTGAACCAACTAAAAGTAATTCGCCACACTGTTGGGCAAGCAGTATGACCATGACTCCTCCTCCTCCATTTGTAGATGGGATATCAGACCTTGCCCACCTCTAGATGGATGGAAGCAATAGCAATACAGCTCCCTACAGGCACCCATCTCTCCTGATGCTTCTGGGGAGGAAGACTAGTGTAGTTTTAACTCTCTTCCATGCCGCTACAACACCAGGTGGACATGAGGGAGAATAGAAAAGCAGTCCTATATTTCTTTAATTTTATTCTTTGGAGCTTTACTCTTTTCTTTGCCATGTTCATATTGTTAGATTAATTTATTTTCTTTTTAATTAATTTATTTGAATATTATTTGATTCTTTGATTTTGGATGATTTTGGATGTCTTTCATTTTGAATGATCTCATACCTCCAAACGTCTCCTCCAAATCTCTCTGTTTCAGGAAGACCAGAATGGGCCCTTTTCATACTGTGATGTACCATGTTAGACAACCCTGCTGCTTGATGGGTGGAGAGCCAGGTTTGTGCTGGCAGTGAGGTTCTCATCAGCTGCTGATTGAGATTTGTAAAAATTCTACATTAGCCGATAGCCGAGATCCATAATTGTGCTATTAACTATGCCTGCCAAGGGAGGCAGTAGAAAGATTCAAGCCAGAAAGCCAAATGCAGACGGTCGTTCTTGTTAGTATGATCATTAGCTCCGTCCTGCAGCAGCATTTAGGATCCACTTTACCTGGGACTGGACTTCAAGGCCACCCACAGACACCAGCAACCTGACTACCCGTCTGCATGATGTACTCCCACTGTGGAAAACTCTGCTTTGGTGTCTCACAGGTTGCAGTGTCTGCTCAACCGGTGGTTTTACTCTCTAGTAATGTTATTTTACTCTCTAGTAATGTGGCTACCTCCTTGCTCACCCTTTTCCCCCACCAGAAACAGCCGAGGAGCTCTTTTCACCCCTCCTGACACTTGCTCTGTATCTCAGAGTGGGAGGTATTACCCCTGGACGTCTCCCAGCTCTCCCAGTTGGCCGGGCAGAGCTCCAGTTTGGGAATGCTGCCAGGCTTATCTTATCTGCAGAGTTTTTTTCCCTGAAGCCAGGCCTGAAGGGTTTTCAGTCCTCATGAGCAAGTAGGATGTTTTGGCCTGACTTTTTAGCAGAGGACGCAATATCTCTCCAGGTTCCCTTTCTTGTTTTTATGTAAACAACTCTGTAGTCTGCATAGATGTGCCTCCAGGCGGTATAGGTACACTTTAGGAACTGAATAAATACCTCAGCTACACATTTGATCTTGGCAAGGAGGGAGTTACTTCACCATGCAAGATGGAGACGACCCTTGTTATGTAGGTAGATAGGAGGTAGTTTTCCAGAGCTACATCTCAATTCTAGCTTATACCTGGCAATGTTCCTATCTGAGTTATCTGAAGCCTCTAAAGTAAGATCTTTCTGTTCAACGTGCTTGAAAAATTCAGAGCTTTCATCCTTACGAAAAACTCAAATTTTCATGATTGGGCCAGAGAAAAAATAAAAGGCATGCTTAGTTTCAGTGTTTGAGGGAAGAGTGATGTGCGAGAGGCTGTGGCACAACGTTCAGAGAGAGCACACGGTGACAGAGTGATCCGGGCAGTATGTAAGGCTATGCACAGTCTCATTTCTTCTGTTGCCCTTGGAAAATAAAATGAGATCACCTTTTCTCCCCATGCCTAAGCGTGTTTTTCTCAGACACTGTCTGACTGGCCAAGGGGGCTGGGCGCATTCATTCAAAACAATTTTCTGAGAAGCTGGTCTTTCAAAGAGCTTGTGCATCAACAAGTAAACACTCCTCTCGTTCCTACTTACATTTTTTTTAACCTCAGAGGTGAATCTTCCTCCCACAGTGAAGGAACCCTTGGTAAACTCCTGCTTGGGAGGCCAGCCTCTCCTAATATTAGCTTGCACCATTCTGCAAATGCAGCTCTGGTGTTCACACACTGTGGGGAGGGACTCGATCCCAGCTTCCTACTGCATCCAACGGCTGCCTACAGCCCGTGCTCTGACACCACGGAAGACTGGATCACTGTGATCAGCTTTTGTCTCTACTTCAGTTCTGGGTTTTGCTAGCTTCTGTCACTGGATGGACTTGTTGCAGCTCTCTAAGAGTCTCTCTGCTTCAGTTTTCAAATGCAATAAAACAACATCAGCTGCAAACATTTAAGAGAGATTTTAATCTTAATGCTTTATCTCAATGTCTACATGTAAACCTAATTCACTAACTTTCTGTTTACCTTTTCGAATAACTGTATAAACCTGCTCAGCAGTTTCAAGAGACATTGAAAAACCACAGAATCCTCACTTTTTTCATTTTTTTAATTTAATCTCCCAGCAAACCCTGAGAAGGCATTAGAGCTCCTGACAAAAAGTAAGCAGTCCGTTCCTCCACATTCAAGAGGCATACCAGTAGCACGCTGAAACTCTTTTTCCCTCAGGCCAAATAAAATATATTGGCTCCAGTTCTCCACTAAATAAGATCCCAGTCCGAACACACTGGAGCTTGGACGTTACGGGGTTCCAGGTCGGTAGCCCCTAATGTGTGGCTTGATGGTCCTGCGATAGGTTTTGTACAAGTAGTGCCCTGGCTGAGAAGGTAACATGGTCCTATACCCCTGTGCAGGACCAAGTCTAGCAGAGCTGAGATCTCCCTTTTCTTCCCACCTCTTTTTGAAAGCTCCCCTCACCTCCCCGGAGCACAGGAGGGGAGCAGCCGGTAACCCTTGCTGCTGGCCATAGGGCCAGTTTCAGTGAAGCAGCTGAAAATCTTTCCCACCTCTCACTGACCTTCTGCATTGCTCCATGCAGGGCAACTGCAATGGACAAATGTTTACGCCCAGTCTATTTTCCCATTTCATGTTCCTCATCTATGATGGTGAGAATACTTAAATATCCAAACAGAGAATACTTACGGTTGTCCGCCTGTTAGCACAATTTTTTACGCCTGCCTCCAAAACTGTAAACATGGGAATCAAACATCTGTTGTGCTTTCAGCAGGAGAAGGGATTACAGTGAGGTACAACTACAAGCATTTTCTTTATTTCTGGCTTGGATTATTTTTTTTTTTTAATTGCTAAGTGTTTTAACACAATGATCTTACACACAGTATAAAAGAACTTACATTTAAATAGGCTTACAATTATTTTCACTATATATTAATAATTTGGATAACACATGCCTTACTCTTTCATGAACTGCCAGGGTAAAAAAATCCCGTCTAGCCCAGCAAACTTCTCTCTGCATGGCTTCACACCGGTGAATAAGAAAGGAATGCTCCCTGAATCTCCAAGCTTCACCTAAAGCCACCCAGTGACTTTGCCATGTCTGCAAGTGGTCCCATCAATTAGGGTTTAAGACAGATGTTTTCTGTGCTGCAGCTGTTAGAAGAGTTCAAACTTGTAAAGGAGTCAGGCCACTGCATTTGAAATATATCTGCACCCAGTCAACTGAGTCAGGTGTGGCTGAAAGCATGCCAAGTATTTCGGAGAAAATACCTATGGGGATTATTGTTCTTATAAAAAATGACGGTGTGTAAATGGATTTGTTCATATCAGGCAGAATTCTCTTTATCAGCCATGTCTGGTTTTAGAGTGCCTTAATTTTTAGACAGATTTCTTGTGTGCTGCAACTTGGACTACACTTGAGGGAAATTTAGGTAAGCAAAGAAATAGTTGTTTCTGTCTCTTCAGCAATGTGTTATAATATTGCCAAACCTATCAAGCCTGCTTATGAAAATATCATAAAAACATTTATTTATACTTAAGTATTGGAATACATATAAGGGGTACGCATTACATTAATCATCCTTTTTTTTTTTTTTTTAAACTTGCTGTGATCAAGATGTGATACCCAGCACTTTCTTGTATGTCATTATGCAGCCATGCCTTGTGAGCAGAAGCAATCCTTCATCAAATGCCCTTTGATGTTTTGGGGTTTTTTTAAGAGAAAACATGTCTTTCTGTATCACTGTCTGACTTTAGAAAGATGAGAAAAATAAATTAATTTCTCTGCATGCTTGGGACTCACCACCTTTCCTCCTGATGAAATTCATAGGATGCAGATTTCCTTCCAGTGATGGAAGCATCCTTCTGATCTCTCTGCATGCTCCAGCCAGTCTACATCACTTTATTTTTCATTTTGGGGAAGGGCTTCTGCCAACCTGCCAGAAGTTTTTCGAGGTGACTCCAACTGGTAGATTGCCATAAGCATGGAAATATCTCAAGAGAAAGATGAGGTGAACCCTTTTCTACCCTCAGCAGCATCATGGCCCTTTCTGTGACCTAAATATCTCCTCAACTTATGCTGCCATCATCTGACAGAGGGTCTAGAAAGAATAAAAATACTTTTAAACAGAAATGCATTTATGTGACAAGAGAAAGAAAACAGCTTCAGAAGATCATTAGAGTGTTCTGATACCGTCATTGCAAGACGGCATAGGACAGTGTGCATAGCACGTGCAGGGCAATAAGAAGAGGAAAATGTTGAGCAAGGAGGAATCTCTGTTGACAGTCTATGTACATATTAATATTTGATGGAGGAGCGGAAGGAGAGAAGGATTCAGAAAAGATTTCCTTCCTCTGGTTCTGTACTTCTTGTGAAACAAAACCCCTCACAAACTCAGTAGGAAAGCAGCATGTCAGAAAATTTAAGTGATCAAGTAGCTGTTAAGTCATTTAACATCTTTAAAATATTTTTCCTCTACAGGTCATATATTACACAGAGATACTGCTCTCCAATCCTACCACAGATATTTTTTTTTACTGTAAAATAAACTTAGATTTGTGTCCGACAATCAATCTTGGAAGCTAAAGTCCACATAGACACAAGAGAGGACTGTACACTTCCCCATCGACATGCCATACAACAGCAATGAAAAGCCATGCTGTGGGGTGAATAAGTGATTCAGTCCTCCTTCAATTTTCCTCATTGAACATCAATGCAGGTTCCACTTGTGTGGCAGATTCTTGTTCAGTGGGTAGTAGATGGTATTATTTCATTTTATACTCAGGTTATCAGACACATAGATTATATTTTAATTAATATATATTTTATATTCTAAAATAATCTGTTTGCTGTCTAGGAAAATGCAGTTTCTAAAAAATAACAGTTACAGAACATTTCTATTTTATGAAGCATCTTTGTAATAATTCAACAGTTTGGTTCCACATCCCTCAGGTTTCAGCTAGATAACATAAGTTTACAAATTGGAAGTAGAGATTGTATTCTTTTTTAAAAATTATTTTTATTTAAACAATTGGCCCTGATGGTTCAGTCTTTCAGTCTTCATTTGTTGACTAGTTTGTCTCCAACAAGTTCCTCCTCTTTCAAGTACAGCACCCTGTCCTTCTTCTGTCCCTTGTTCTCGGACTCTGGAACAGCCCAAGAGATGAAGAGTCCAAGTCTCCACGTGAGGAGAGGATCTCCTTTTTGCTGCCGGCTTAACATCCTGGCAGTGGAGTAAAAATTCTCAAGCATCACAGTTAAGCTTCTTTTGATTATCCAAATCTAACGTGATGTTTATTCATTACAACTTTCACCTTTGTTTTGTTTCTAAGCTGATTTTTCAATACATGTTGAAGGTTTCCAGCAGTTTTCACAACCAGTTCATCGCCCACGTACAAGGTACCATCCAGCATTGCTGTGTCAGTCAAAGGGATCTTTGCTGCAAAGCTCAGATTTTATTAATTCCTGCACAGCACAAGAAGCCATGGATATCTCTTTTCAGTGGAGATACAATTAAAGGACACATAATTACTGTAAGAAATATTTCAAGGAAATATTAGTGTGATGTTTGTTTATAGGTAATATGCTGAGCAGTCTTCTAGGCTCCCTTAAGATTAAAATCAAAACAGTGGAAAGATGCCTCAATTTTTCAGCTGAGCATCTGATACCTTTGCAATTTAACACAGCATTGAAAACTCGTTAATGCTTTAAACCTAATCACAGGTTTGAATATAAATAATTTCAATGCATTGAGGTCAGTACAAACCTGATAAAATGCTCACTAAAGGAAACAACATCCAATTAAGTCGCATTAAACCTGCTTATTAGATGGACGGGAAGCACTGCAAAGAAGTGTTCACTCGGAAACATTTTCCTTTGTAGATTTTCTAGTGGAAAGAGTTGTGCTCTTACATCTTTATCAACAAACCTCTCTGGATATACTAGAACACTTCTTCGAGTGGACACACTTATTCTGGAATGAGTTACGTTTTTAATTATTCTGACAGAAAAAAGAAATTTCTTTTCCAGAATATAAGGATTAACGTGAACAGCAATAGCTGCCAGAATTCATGTCTACTGTAACACTGGTATTATTCCAAATGGAGAAGTATTAAATTTCTTTCCTAATGCAGTTCTTTTGTAACACTTGGAGGAGATAGTTGATGTATTATTATAAAGGAAAGCCCCGACTACCTACGATCCTGGGGTACCTTTTGCAGGAACACATCCACCAGCCCCAGCATCATGGCCGCATGATTTGCATAACGACTCTCTGCCTATCCCAATTCAAATTTCCATTACAATTGTGTAAGAGAGAATCGTAGTATTTTTCTCTGCTGTTAAACAGCTGCTGCATTTCAGTGTTGATGAAATAATTCTAGATATAATTTTCTTTTTTTTTTCTTTTTAATGAAAGTGCTTTGGGATCTCTCTAGCTGAAAGATGGCATAGATATGCAAATTATCCTTAGCTGTGTAACTGAAAATTAGCTTTCCATTTTATTCTTGATCTGTATCTGTATATAAAGCAATCCTGAAAAATAGTGACATTAGGCCTGCTCATATAACTGACATGCTTTTGGGCAAAATAAAGATAGGACTGCAAACTGCTACAGGAACATTGTAATCCAATGAATGTTCACGCTGAAAAGTGTCTCCTTTAATGAATTTTTTAATAAAACCATTTAATTTCATTTGTAAGTTTAGAAAACAAACCCCAGCAAATTCATATTTGAAAACCTGAGCAAATGTATGTATGTCATAAATTCAAGTTTTTTTTTTCCCCCTAGTTTTAACACAGACATTTGGGTTCACACCAGTACTAGCTCTTTGAATCCTTTTATAGAAGTTTCCTTTAGTAATGACTGTAAAAACCCATATCCCAGCAGAAGCTTTCAAAATATAAGCCTGTTTAAGTTACTCAGTAAAGATAACATTTCTTCAAAAGTGCAGAAAAAGAAACTCTAGCTGCACACAAATTAAATTTAGATCACTCCTTTGCAGACAGTGAAAGCCTGGCAGGCCAGGAAAAATCCATAAACGTGACTGCAGCAACAGAAAGTAAAACAAGGAAGAGGTCTCTGATGTCCAGGCAGCGTGTGCTAGTACCCAGCGTGGGAGAAATGTCTTTACGGCACTCTCAGTGGTTCGTTCTCCATCCCCATTAGGTGACTGCCTCCATTACGAAGCTTTCAAAAAGCAATCAGAGAAGATTTGAATAAAACCAAAACTCTGAATGAAAGGGCAAGAATAAAATGCTTATCACACTTTTATTTAGTTATTTAGCCATGACCAGCAATAGTGTCTCCAATGGTTACAGATCTCCCATCTTGCTGCTACTGCACAAATCTCAGTAAGGGTTTTGATAAATACCCTCCCATTTACACACCACTTAGCATTATAGCAAAACCACTGATAAAGCTGGTTACTTGCAGGGATTGCTACCAGAACTGTGATATGGGTTAGTACAAATGGTTCACCTAGGTCACCACCTTTCCTGTGGCAGTGATCAAATCATGAGTCCCAGGGGAGACTGGAGTACTCCATGGGAGGTCGATGTTACAGTGGAGGGCTATTTTGATAAAGAGTTAAAAGTAATGCCCTTAACTACAGCACAGATGAGGACTCCAGCAGTTTCTGCTTGTGCCTCTCATTGGAAAGCATGCAAGTAGCAGGCACTCTGAGAAGGGACTGTAAATCAGAGGTACCAGCACACTGAATCACTTTAGGGCTTGCCTACCTGAAAATGAAGAGAGGATGTAGATGGGTGGAATGTAAAAGTACAAACCCAAATGTAAATACTAGTTTAAATACCCCTCATCTGGCAATAAATGTATCATGGCACCCTCAGTACCCATGATTGCTCAAGGCTCTTGTTTCAGGGCTCAAAATAGCTCTGCTGGTAACATGAGACAAAATAATGGTGGAATTGTTTTACTCCAAGAGGGGCTGGGTACCAAGGAACCACCTTTATTTGCTCCCACCAGCAGCTCCTTCCAGAAGATCCTTTACTATGAGCGTTATCTCATATTGCTTAATACGAGATGGAATGGGACCTCAGCATCTCTATGGCGGTTCTGTAAATACAGCACTGCCTCTAGGGTATGGCCACTGGCCTGTATCCTGTTGTGCTGCTAATGCAAGTCAAGCAAGCCTAGGTTTACGTATTTTAAAACATCAGACTCCTGTTTTCATGACAAAAGCTGAAAGAGACAAAGGGCTGAAGTCTCACAGCTGAGTAAAGAAGCTTTTCAGCACTGCAAAAGACTTGCTCGGTTTTATGCCAGGCAAGTCCTGAGTGATGCCAGACCTCCCTTCCACCCTGCTCTCCTCTGCGCCAGAATTTGCTGTAGCTACCTCAAGAGACAACAGATGCAAAAGAGCTTGATGGGACTGTGATATCTTCACACGGTTCAACGCAGTGAAAGAACCCCAAGGTATGCTGCACCATTCAGGATCTGAAAGAAAACTCGAATTCTGCTCCTAATGCAAAAAAAAAATCGGGGAAAAAAAGCACATCTATAATAAATGCTTACTTTTGAACATCAGCAGGCAAAGATTAGCACCTTTCTATTCTGTTTCTATAAAAACTCTTTTATGCAGCTATACAGTGCAGAAGGTTTGTGGACACATCCCTGCCAAAGATCATGCAGTTTAGTGACAGTCTTGGCTGATAAGATGCTTCAAGACTTGATCCAGTGCATTGAAGAAACATGGAAAAGGTTGCAGAAGCAGCAGGCAGTTACCTAATACTATCAAGTCTCAATAAAAAATGAGAAGCTGAGACATTTTGGCAGGCTCTCCGAATACCTAATAGGACAACGCTTGTGTAAACCGGCCTGGAAGCAAGGTTAAGGGAAATAAATCCACAGCAGAAAAAAAATTCAGAAGCAGCAAATTCAGTTCAAAGCCCCTTAGATCACATCTGACCATTGGTGACAGAACTAGTCCCACTGATTGTTTCCACAAGACATGATTCACATCCAGTATTTTATACATGGCAATTGAGCAAAAGTGCTCCCACCTGAGCCAGAATACATAAATATTTAACTTATTGGCACAGTGGCTGTGTGTGAGAGTATTTGTATCTATAGTTTTGCTATGACACTTAAATAAAGCCGTACTCCCCCCTCGCTTACGGCTGCAGAAACGAAAGGGAGCGAAACCCCCGGCAGGTCTGCAGGGTCTGCTTTTTCCACGGGACCACGTTCTCCTATCTCGTTCCTTAAACTACCAGACCACGGCGATCGCAAAGGCAAATGCGGGAGCATTTTCACCCACCGGGCAGACGCGTTTGTGCACAAGGGAGGCAGGAGGCGGCGGGAGAGGCGGTGAGGTGCCCTCCTCCTCGTCCTCCTCCTCCTCTTCCCCGCGGGACGCGCCGCTTCGGCCTCCCTCAGCACAGGCGAGACGCATCCCTCTGGCTGCGCCCGGGCTCGTTAGTTCTCCATCCCCCCCGTTGTTGTTTTTTAATTCGCTATTAACTTCCCCGATCCCCTCTCCCGCCCGTCCGAAGGGGCGGATGCTGCAGACCGGGGGAAGACGCGGGGGGGGGGGGGGGGGGGGGCGGGGGCAAGGCAGCGAGCTCGCCGCGAAGCACGGGCTGCCCCCGGCTCTCGGGTGCGTGGCCAGGCAGCGGGTCCCTGTTAGCCGTCCCCCCGGTGCGGAGCGCGGCGCCCGTAGGCGGCGGGCCCGGCTGCGGGCTGCAGGGCCCGCTGGGGGAGGCCCCCGCAGGTGAGACCGGGAGCGCCCCCGCCCCGCCGCTCCTATCCCCTCCCCGGCCCGGGGGCGGTGGCGAGGGGCAGCCACCGCGCAGACGCCGCCCCAACGGCCGGCGGGAGCGTTCCAACCGTAGTGGAGCCGGGGCACTTGGTGGAAGAGCGGCGCTACTCGGCGCTTCCCCCCGCCGCGCTGCGGGGCCGCGACCGGCGGCGAGCGGGGCTGAAGGGCAGGGAGCCGACGGGCCGGGGCCGAGCACCTCGGCCGCACCACCACCGCGGCCGCCGCCACAGGTCTCCTCCCGTCGCCCACCTCAGCAGCTCCCCCTACCCGCCGCTCGGGTTCCCCCACCTCAGCGGCGGCAGGAGGGGCCGCGGTGCGGCCCGCCCCGCCGGTGGCGGGCGGTGCTGCAGAGGGCGGAGCGGGCGGTAGGGGCGGGCTGGCCGGCACCCGGCGCGGGCTGGCTCCCGGCGGGCGGCGCTGCTGCGTTGCTCTGGGAGGCGCCGTGGGGCCGGGCGCGGAGCTGCGGGCTCGGGGGTGTGAGCGGCCGGGCAGGGCGCCTCCAGGATGCTGCGGTTCCTGCGCAGGACCTTTGGCCGGCGGTCGATGCAGCGCTACGGGCGAGGAGCCGGGCGCGGAGCCGGGCGAGGTGGGCTCGGCGGCGAGGGGGACGAGCGGGACGGGGGTCTGCGAGGAGCCGCCGCCGCCGTCGGCTCGGGAGGCTTCCCCTCCTCACCGCACCCTGGAGGGGTAGTGCACAGCACCGGAGCCCCCGTCCACATCCCGGCGGCCGGCGGCAGTAAGCCGGTGCTGCAGTGCCGCGTTCTCCTCCTGGACGGGACCGAAGTCAACGTAGAGCTGCCGGTGAGTAACGTGCGCTTGCTTCCCCTGCCTGCAAAACAGCGCTTGCATCTGCTCTCTTCCCCTCCTCCGCATCGTCCCCTCCTTCCTGGTAACGGGCACCTGCGTGTGTGTGTCCCCCCCCGGCTGTGCAACATGCGCCGTTCTCCGGGCAAGCTTCGCTAGTTTCTTCCTCCTCTCCGCGGGCGCCCTCGCCGCCGTCCCCGCCTGCATGCACCTGCTGCCAGGTGCGCGGCGTGCCTCCCCGCCATGACCGCCGCTCCGCTAGCCCCCCGCTGCCCGCCTCCTTCCTGCCGGCTGAAGCCGTCTGCGTCCCTCTTCCCTTTCCCCGGAGCGCGCGTGGAGGCGGGGACCTGCTCTTCCCCCCCCCCCCCGCTGCCAAAAAACCAGCCCCCCGCAGCGATGTCTTCAGCAGTGCCTCTCCCAGGAGGGGCCGCCCCTGTGGTGCGGGGCGCTATTCGTGTGTCAGCCCGGCTGGGGAGGGGGGCTGCCCGCTGACCCCGCCCGACGGCACCACCGGCCTTGTGGGGCACCACGACGTGCCGCGCAGCGGGCGGGAGCTGAGCCTCTGCGGGGGAGCGGTGCCTTTGGCTTTGCTGCCCTCCGGCTTGCAGCCGGCCCGGGCTGCCCCTCGCCCCTCAGGCAGCACCTGTGGCGCCGGCGAGGGGGGAACGGGGCGAGGCCGGCCATGAGGCGAGGCCGCGCTGCGCCCCCCGCGGCTGGGGTCTGCGGATACGCCGCCTGTTTATTTATTGTTTTCTGACGCCCCCACCACCCCTCTGCCGACGGGAGGGGAGCGGGGCTGGCTGAAGGGCTGCGGGGGCTTCGCTCCGCCGCGCGACTCGAAGCCGCGCACAGCCGGTGTTGCCCTCCGCCCGGGGATGTCTGAGGCGTTAGCCGCGTCCCGGACAAGTGCCTGCCCCGTGCGGGGAGGGACGCCAGGGTGCAGGGCCGCCGGCCCAGGTAACCCCCCCGCGGTCCCGGGGCACGCCCGGCCCGGCCCCCCATGGTTCCGTCCGCCCTCCAGCCGCGGGCCGTGAGGAGCAGCCGGGCCGTTAGGGACCGTTGGGCCGGCAGCGCTGCAGGCGGCGGCGGGGGACCGAGGTCGCCCCTCGGGCGGGTGCGTGGACGGTGCCGGCGCTGAACTTTCCCTCCTGCCGCCGTGCTGGAGGAATGAGGAAGGGACGGTGCCGGCCTGCGGAGCTCTGTGTGTGTTTGTGTTTGCCTACTTGGTGAAGTTGGGCCGCGTTTGTAGGTGTTTCGGCATCCCCAGAGCCTGCTGTGTGCCCTTTTATCTCTCTTAAAGGAAGTTGCATGGTGTGTATTACTAATTTACAGAGTTTGGGTTTTGCCAGATGTTCATTCCCCGCAGCTGCTAAATGGTCGACACCCATCCTTTTTTGCTGATCTTCTCCCTCCCTCTTGAAAACCGAATTTCCCATGAAATAGTATGAAGTTTATCGTATTTGAAAAACATTTAATCATCTTTCCATTTCAAACCAAATCATCACCAGCTATTAAGCCTGGTCTACAAAAACAGGTGGGGGGACTTACTAATAATTAGTGTAACAGCCTGATAAATTGTGCACTACTTAATCTCCAGTAGTGTAAAAAAGGGAGTGTTTTTTTCAGAGAACCTTTTGAATCTTGTTAGGTGCCTTTCATATTACTAATTGTCTGTATACATTGGCGTTGTTTCACTAAAACATGGAATTTGGCAACCCTATGGTTTCTGCTTAAAAGAAACTGAAGAGATGGAGTAAGACTCTTACAAGTGAATATAGAAGTATGTGAATGGAGCCACCTAGAGATATTTGCTGCAGCATTATCAGGCCTCCTTTGCCTTACAGACTAGACCATGCATTTTTAGATAGTGGAAATGCTAATATGTTTCCTCTCCTCACATCTCCTTCACAACTTGCTGCAGTTCTTCTGACATCTCAGCACAAATCTTTTCTAAAGAAGCCTTGATGAATGTTATCAGCATGCTAAGGATTTACTTATAGAGGTCTGTGTTGATAAGCTCAGTAAATATTTTGCTTAAGGTTATACTCCCTCTGATTCATCAGAGTTCAGCTTTTGCTGTAGAGTCTGCTTAAGACAGTCTGATTTTGAAGCATCAGAAAATGAGGTAATGGCACTCTTCTTAGTCCTTGAGTGTTGAAAGTATATGGAAGTATCTGCTTGGTCTGGTAAAGAAGCTGTGGAGTGCTCTTGCTTGAACTTGACCTCCAAACGAAGCCTAGATTGCCATTGTTTTCAGAACATGAGCTGCACATGTGGTGGTTGTAGTTCATTTGTCCGAAGACAGGGTAAGAAATTGATATTTATTTCCACTGAAATCCCTAGACTGGTGAAGGACTCTGGAGCACATAATAGCTGTCAATGTTTTGAGGATTAAAATGTTCTGTTGAATTACATATCTGCTCATGCTTTTTTCCCTTTCTTTCACAGAAAGTAACACCCACAGATAGAAAAACTGAAAGAGGCGTTGCGCCATTTATAGAAGTTGATCAGTAAAGTTTCTGTGAGCTTTGCAGCTCTAGATTTTATGGGATTAGGGCCTGAAACAGAACATGCTTTAATACTCAGAAGCTGTGGTATGGGACTGATTAAGCTGAATGAATTGAGTAGCATCTCTTCTGTTTAAAAAAAAAAAAAAAAGTGTATCGTGATTTCTCTCCATTTCAGCTCAAATGGTATGAAAAGGGAGGGATTGCGGGCTTCATCACCACTGAGCAGCTTATCCATGAAGTCAAATACGTAGATAATTGCAGAAGACTTTACTGTGCTGCTGATTGTGTTCACAAGCACTTATTTCAGGAGATACTGGCATCTGTAAAATGTGCTCTTTTTACTACTTCCTAACATTACACCCCAGTTGTCTTTCCAGTGGAAAAAGAAACTCGTTGATATTAGGACATGATACTGTTGCAACTATAGCTTTTTAGGCTGCTGTCTGAGACTTAGAAGTAATTGAAAGGTTTATTAGACTTGAAAGGCCACAGGGTCTATTTGTTTGTGTGGAGGAATGACAGAAAAGGCAGGATGGAGGGGGAAATTTTAGCTATATGTGTAGAAAAAAGTTTCAGGGGTTTTTGTTGACTTACTGTTTTGGGGTTTTTCTTGATATTCAAGTAAAGCTAAAACCTTGAAACTTCTGTCCAAGTTAAATGTATCAGTTTCTGCCATAGTGTTTTCTCATATGTGGGAGCTGATGGTGGTGGTGGAGAAGTAAATCCTACATCAGTAGATGGATAACTATCTTTGGCGTTAATGTTCTCCTTTATGTGATAGAAACTGCGCATCGGGTAAGCTCTTGTCATGGTGGTAACAGGAGAGATCTACCCTGATGTGAGAGTCCTTCCTTAGCTTGTCCTCTTCTAGGCTGTACAGCAATACTGTGACCAGAGTCACCATTCTTTTTATCTGCATTTCCACACCCACTTCCTTCTGGGACATTTGCACTTTATTCTTTCTACTGCATGTCCTCTGCCCTCAGACTACCCCATCTGCTAGCCTGCTGTCCTATGGTGCTGTGTAATCTTTCACTTGGAGGTGTTCTCTGGCTTTCCTGAACTTGTTTCCTATCTAGCTGTTGGCATATGAATGTAAATATAAAATTATTCTGAGCACTGTAGATACCCCTGGATAATGGTTTCTATACTCAGTTTCTTGCATGAAATTTGAAGGATTGCTTAATGATGCTGGCTTTTCTGTTCACTCTTAAGGAAGAATCATGTACTTTAAAAGTATTCTTTCTAAATAGAATAATGCACTGGATGGCTTTTTAAACCCTTGAACTCCTTAGGGCCCTGATGCTGTTAAGGTTGGATCTATTGTATAGGAGTGGCAGTCGATCAGTTCTGTTGCTGTGGGGTGATTTCCCATGGGAAGGAGGAGCATAAATGGTGTCATTACTTCTTCTTGACCTGACAACACACGTCTGTACATCTGAAAAATGCGAATTGATGCAAGGAGAAAAATACTTGCATTAGAACCCATCCTTTCCTCCTTCTCACATAGGTATCCGTGTATTTCTCTTTATCATTGAGTACCTGTTTAGTATCTCTTATGTTGCATCTTCGCTTACATTGGAGGCTGTTACTTTAGAGTTTGTAACTCAGCTGTAGGTAAATGGAAGGCCATTTGCTTGCTGCTGTCAAAACAGTCTTGCTTCTGTTTTTCTGGAGGACTCATGACTTCAGTGAAAGAAAAACTGGTTATGGATCATGCTGTATTCTTACTTAAAGAGTGCAGGGAAAGAGCATTGACATTTACGCAGTGGTGAGGATGCCTGCTAGTTAATACGTAAACAGAACAGTCTATACATGGCTCTCAGATGAAACAAAAAAGACAAATTTTTGTTGACTTTTAAGACATGGTTGCTGGCATTCCTAAAAACTGAGTCTCTGATTTTTAATTCAGTGCATCTTAAGAAAGCTTATAAGGAGGATATGAAAGATGGATATTCAGTGGGACTGTCAAGAATAGCAGGAATTACTGTCCCTTTTCTTAATGCTACTGAAAAAGTATTCTGTTATAAGTTGGAGGAGAGCAGGAGGGGAGTGGACACATCTAGGCTGTTCTTGGTTTTGGGTTTTTTTTTGGTCTAAGTGGGATAAAAGAGAACAAATGGTAAGCTTATTTGACTATGGAAGTCCTCATCCTGCAAAGCAGATATAGGATACCTTACATTTTCAGTGACGAGAAGCCACAGCAGTCAATGTGTTGTCTGTCATAAATATTCCTTTCTAAAAATCTCCTTGCTCTAATAAATTTCTGTACTGCTATGAATGTCGTTACGAAGACCTGTGTGATGTATGAGAAGGTAGGCGATGTTTAATGATTAAATTAATGAACAAGTAAAATATAACTCTTCAAATTCTATGAGTTGTTTTCAGATGGATAGCTTTTGTATTATTTCTTTGCCTTCCTTTTGGTGTATCTCTTTTAATAATTGTTTCGGCTGCTATGGAAACACTTCAGGATAGGGATAGTTAATGTTCTTCAATACCCTTTTCTAATCTCTAGTCTTCTATGTGTTGTATCCTTTTCTTGTCAGAGTAACATGAACATAACAAAATTTGCTATCTGGCTTCTATGCTTACACCAAGCGTGAATGTTAAATTAACTCTTGAGTAGTCATCTCAATCTTATAATTATTGGTTAGTGTATTTGACTTTATCAGGTTATAAATATCAGAAGTACAACTCTTGTTTTCTTTCTTGTACATCACACATGATTTCCTAATGACATTTCAGGAACATTAACTCTAGAGAAATGCAATAATATGCATGTAGACACTTATGTTCAAGTCATTCCCCTCACCGAGGAGTTACCGCCCACCCAAATAGTTATATTACATCAGGTAGGGAACAGAATTTTTTATTAATTCTTTAAAGCTTTTATCACTTATGAAATTGATAATATGCCTTCTTTATGCAGCAGTTACCTTTCAACAACATAAAATTAGAGTACTTGCTGGAAAATGTTAAAAGCATATTTGCAGCACAGGAAAGGCCTCTTATGTTTATGAACTCCTGTGGGCACCGGCACCTGTAATCCCCTTCCTAAACTGATCAAGCTCCATTTTTAAAAGGGATTGGTTTTTTTCTTCTGCAGCACATGTTCAGATGCCTCTTAATTACCTTACAGCTCTGATCAAGTAACTGTAGCCAGAGCTCAATGTGTTGTCTTCTGGCAGTAGCCTCTAATTATGTTATGCATGTACCTTATACTTCAGTGCCTTGCTGTGTATACTGAAGATGTGTGAAAAGCATACGTAGTAGAATCACATACTAAAAGGCAGGGACATACGCAGCCCCAGAGAAATAAGAATTGAGATGGGGTATGCATATGTGACTGTAGCTGTGCTTCAGAAATGCACAATGTGTTAGGTTCTTTGAGAGAGAAGAGGCGATTTTAGGCTCTTGACGTGCTCATCAAACATCTCCACTAAATCTACAGCAGGTGAAAGACATTTCAACAGTACACAGTAAAAGAGGGAGACAATGAACAGTGTTTTGTTTTGGCATCTGTTAGATAAATTCTGCTTGTGAGTGCCATCAGTTATTTATGGAAGCCAATACCATTTTTCAATGCAATACATATAGACAGGGTAACAGGATCACTGCTGCAAAGAGCTGACAACCAGTGAGGGGGAGAAAGCCAATGATGAGACTAGTATACTGCAAAGACAAAAGTAGGACCACCTGGTACTAATTCTCTGGAGAGCTTATGTGTTTGAAGAGATGGGGAGAGGATAAGGTGGTCATACACGTTCTTTCAGAATCCTTTTTTCAATGGAATAGAACACAGCTATGCTTAGGAAAGTAACCATGTGAAATGTCTGTGGCTGGGCCTCCTGTTAGCACAAAAATATATTTCAGTAGCAGCTGTTTGCACTGGACTTAACTACGTGATCACGAGCACTGGAGAGACTCTGAAGGCCACCATGGATTTGAATGGAGATGGTCAATAAGAAAGAAATTTTCAGAACAGTTAGAAAAAACATGTTTATTTGTTAACAGTGTACATCTAGTATGTTTGGGGGTTTTTTTGCCCCAGTGGTTGTGTTCCAGACTAGATTGCTGGGTAGCAAACCTGTAGCTTCAGGTACTTAGTAATGGTCCTGAAGAGGAAAAAGAACACCTGGGGTGTAAAAAGTTCTTAGGAGGGAGAAAATAAGAGCAAAGAGACTTGGGAAGAGCAGCCCATATAGAAGAGCAAGCAGAAGACTAGTTTTATTTGGGTTGCAGAAGGTAGTACAGGAAGAGACAGGCTGAACTGGTGAAGAAACTAGAAATGGTATATAAAGTATGGGATGTATTGTCTATCCAGTTATTTCCTGAAACAGAGGGGACAGATATCTCTACCCGTGCTTCTCTGTGCATGCTTTTCTTCCTCATGTGCTTCCTTGTACTTCTACTTGTAGCCCCTCTGAAAATGTCTTTTTTTTCCTGTAACTTTCTCTGAGAGGCCGGCTTCATTTAGTGTCTCCTTCTCCAAGCATAGGTCCATTTTCTTATTCAGGGTTTCTGTTTCTAAATTTCCCACCATTTCTACCCACCCTTCTTCTTTGCAGTCTCTTCCCTGAACAATTCTGTGTACTTTTTCAGTGTGGATATCATGTGTATTTCTAGCATGATACCTACTGAATTTTCTTTTCAATAAGAGCAGACTTCTTTTAGTTGTGGTGGTGGTTTTGTTTTTTTTTTTTTCTTTTTTTTTCCCCCCCAATCTATAAAAGCAGTTTTCTTTGCATCCCAGGAGCAGCTACACAAGCTGTGAAGCAGTTCACCATGGAGGATCTCTTCTGGGAGGCGCTTTAAAGAGCACTAGAGGTCTGCTTCCTCCTGGTTTGGGCCTCGAGTGTAGTTCTCTGTCCCATTTCCTCCTACCAGTTTAGATCGCTTCTGTGGTTCTCTGCAGTTGTCAGAAATTTGAAACACTCCTCAGTCCTGTTCCTTCCCCATGAAAATGCAGTTTCCCAGTTGTGGCCAGGGGTCTGAACCGGAGAAGGTCTGTGGCTGGCTCAGCAGCTCATTCAGCCAACCTGACTAGTAAAGTGCTCTGTCTGTCCAGGGGCAGGGGACCGCTTGTCCTGAGCATTCCCAGTTGCAGAGCAGACATTAGGGGAATGTTGGTGGCAACTGGTGAAATAGTTAATTCAGAGGTTAAACCTCCTCGCTTTACAAATGAATGGTTTCATATGAGACTACAAAAATGGACCTGAAAACTCAAGTGATGTGGGAAGGAGGTTGAGAGAAGAAGGGAGAACATATACGTCATTGAATTTGTAGTCACTTTGCAAAATAAAATAGAAGGATAAGTAATTTCTTTTGTTTTTTGCTGGAATGATGCAGTTGACAGCTGTTAAAGTATTGCTGGGTTAGTATTTTAAATTACTTGAGAAACACATGGGGTTTTTTAGTATTTGTTTTCCAATGCGGACTATGGTAAATGTTCTTTTTTTCTTTCTGCATTAGAAATAAAAGGGTTGGAGGGTAATGAAGTGTTTAGAGTGACCATCTGCTCTTCGTTTGACTTGCTATTTTCATTTATTTCTATGCTTCAGTTTAAAAATGTCCTGGACCATTAGCTATATTGTGATGAGATTATTTTGAAATATTTGTTGAAGTTCCAGATTCAGGCTCCAGCTATAGAGTAAAAAGAATATTAAGAGTTAATTTATATTGGCTGTTTATTTTTTTGATCTATACAGATTTAGATTATTTTCCTTCCTTGTTATGGAACCACAGATAGTTTATCCAAACAAATACCAAATGTCGTCTTTTTTTTTTTTTAGTATACTGACAAATGTATTGAGATGTTACTGTATTTCATGTTTTTAATACATGTGGTATAGTTATATGACGAATAGAGACTGGAAAACCTAAGGAATGATGCAATTTAATGTTTGTGAAATACAGCAAATAACTCTACACAAATGTGTGGAGTCCTTTTTTTTTCTAAAACCTGGACTCATATGAACATACTAGTATCAAATACACAGTTAGAAAAGCATAGTGTTATAACTTAGGGATTGTAACCTGTAATTAAATTATTGTAGGCTGCAACATTATTTTGAAGGATAACTTACCCATTATTTTGTGGCTGTTTGAAAATTATTTTGTGGCTGTTTGAAAATTATTTTGTGGCTGTTTGAAAATAATGCTTTTCACAGTAGTTCTTCATAGTACTAGTAATTGATTGTGTTATTTTTGTTGGTGTGGGGTTTATATGTGTGTGTGTGTATATATATGTATGTAGTGGACTTGAGAGGAATTCTGTAGCTTAGCAGCCTTGGCTGGGAGAACACCTGTTTCTTGTTTCTTTTTCTGCCTAAATTGAGACTAAACAAGGAAACCACTTCCCATTTTTAAGTTTAAAGTTTCTTACTGTGGACATTTCACTATGTGAGGTCTTGTAGGTTATGTATTAGATGATAAGCAATTTCGGTTGGATGTGTTAAGCTTTAATATTATCCTAGACTGTGAACAAATTCTCATTTTAATATTCATGGATAAAATAAACATGCTACCTGCATCACATCTTTTTTGTTGGTGTTAAGTCTGAACAAAATTACTTAATGTCGAAATGTTGCCTACTTTAACTGTGCAAGTGAATGTTTTCCACATTTTCTGAGACAAGGAGCAGTTCTGCTAAGTTTTTCCTTCTTTTCCCTTGTTCCTATCCAGAATTGGTCAAGGCTGTTTTCTGTCACTTAAATAACTCTCTTTCATACCTTGTTAGTGGTTCCCAGAGCTGTGATATGGTGTGATTTTAAATTGAGGCTTGCATTTATGTAAAAAGACCGAACCCAAGAAATTCCATTTTTATGAGGAGATCTGAAAATGCCAGCGCTGTGTACAATCATGTTACAACAAAGATCACTATTCAGTAGAGATGCAAAGCCTCAGTATTAGGTTTTATATTCAGGCTACTTACTGAGTAGAAATTCTTCCTGAATAATGAACCTTCCATGAGTGCTTTGCTTTGAGACATGATGAATGATGAGTCTGTTATCTCTTTGAATTAAGCAAATAAGTGAAGAGTGGTGGTATTCTTCAAAATAGGTCATATCACTACTTTACACTGGAA
The DNA here is from genome assembly GCF_011004875.1 of Balearica regulorum gibbericeps. Taxonomy (NCBI): domain Eukaryota; kingdom Metazoa; phylum Chordata; class Aves; order Gruiformes; family Gruidae; genus Balearica; species Balearica regulorum. Next base: position 72,439,219 of record NC_046185.1, read on the forward strand.
ATGTAAAGTCCAGTGGGCAGTATCCACTTATCTTCTCTCACATTGTGATCTGTGGATGCTGATATATACCTATGTGAATTCAGATGTCCTGCCGTAGCTCTGTGGAGGGAAGAGCTGGTTTAATAGAGCAGCAATATAACGGTTTTTATGCAAAAGGCTGTTTCTTTTCCTTCCTGTCCTTGCTATTTTGTGTATTTGGCTTGATTTAGTTTCTTTCTAATACTTTCCCTGCGGTTCAGCAATGAAGAGAGGGCGGCAGGTTATTTCCTTGTTACTGACATGCCCTTCCTCCGAGGAGGAGCGTTCCCAGTGCTGCTCCTTGACCACTCCTGAGCCCAAGTCTCATCTGTCAAGGCCACGTTGTGAGCTGCAGCTTGGAACACCTTGCAGCTGGGTGGCTCTAAGTGTGCCCAGTGTCTGCCTTGCACAATTAATTCTGCGTGTGGTGCTCAGCAGTGCGCTGGAGTTCTGTTCTTGACTTCCAGTTAATTAGATGATGTTAATTTTGATGGATTTTCTTTTTAATCGGGGGACCTGCTCACTAAGATAGCAGAGATCTCTGATTCCTTTTACAGAGGCCAGTGAAGCCATTAAATGTAGCACTTTTCCTTTTCTCCTTTAAATTGATTGCTTAAGCTATCATCTGCCTGTCTTTCTGCTCTGTCTCCATTCCCTCCCCTCCTCTCATAAAATATTTCACAGTTGGCTTTTCTCTTTTGGATGAACTGTTGCAAAACTTGTAAAATAGGGAATCAAACCCTTGGTTTTAGATGTGAAAGTGGGGGAGTCTTTGGTGCATCAAAACATTTGCCACAGTACTCAAATTGTTTGTTGCAAACAGTAGGCACTTGGAGGGAAAATATTTTTAACTGATGGATTTTGGTAGTTCATGAGAGGTGCTTAATATGTTTTAGGATATCAGTCTATGAGGAAATATCTGCACAACAAATATTTTTATAGTATTCTTAAATTTAGAATTGGAAACAAGCTGAGGTTACTCACCGTCTTCACTTCATTTTCCTCTTGAATCCTGTGAGCCATCCCTTCTTTTGTTGGTATTGTTTACAATTGCTTTTTTCCTGTGTAGCATGTTGATGCACGATTTGCATTATAAATTTATCCTGTAGCAAAGCCTCTCTGATGCGTCATTTCTGGGTTCAAAAAGTAAAGATCTTTGTGAACTACGGGGAAAATGAGGAGAGCGTTCGAGCATTTGTCTGTATATTAGCAAAAATAGACTGAAGTTGATTACTGCATTTCTCAAAGGGGAGTGGGAATAGAAAAATACAGCGCTGTAAAACAAAAACAAGTGGGTTTTGTTTGCTGCTGTTGAAATTTGCCAGCAGCTATTCTCATTTTACAGCTTGGGTGGTTGGATTTTTATGTATTTTCATATTAAACACCCAGCCTATTTTGGTTTATAATTTGATCGTAAAGTGTATTTTAAAAAAAAAATCAGCTGTTTTCAGCAAAGATTTTGCTTTAAGAATATGAATATGGCCAGGAAAGGGGACCTTGATTCCTGCCCCCCACGTGTTATGGTATTCGATACTGATAGAAGAATTTTATCTTACTTTGACAGAGAGAAATGGATCATCTGATAACATTTCCAGCATATACATAATCTGAAAAATTGTCAGACAAAAAAGATGTGGTCTTTCATAAAAAGAAAGTATTGTTAATCAAAAGTTTGTTTCAGAAAGCAGATTTTCCTCTGTTACAGCTGTCAGTTTCTCAGCATTTGTGTAATGCCGGGAGTGGAGAACTTTCCTGGCTGTCTCTGTAAGCTGAGTGCTGGAAGCTTTCTAGTAAGAGAGAATAGTGTGAAGAACCTCTCTGGCTTCACTGTGACTTTCAGTAGCTGTTGAAAGTGGGCGAGCTGAAGTGCAGGTGCTATCTTGAAGGATAGCCCTTCAAAATGAACTTTGTCTCTTTTGCTTTCAGGATTTCCAAGGCATCTTACTGTTTACTGAAATCAAAAGTTATTTCTTAATCTAAGGCAGAGACAGCTTTTAAGTAATACCAAAATCTTCAGCAAGGTGTTCAGAAAAGCTTTTTTTTGCAAGCTATGGGGCAAATGGATGGTTAGGTTGCAAGGAAGATAGGGCAATATTTAAAGAGTACAAATTCTTCTTTATTGCATATGCACTAACCTCATTAACAGGATAGTGCTGCCCTAGTCTTGACAGCCCTAAGTGACGTGTGGGAGCTACCAAATATAGATCCCATGAAAAGTCTCAGGCCCAGGGAGCTCTCCCTACAGAGAGGAGCTCTCCCTACAGTGCCACCTGCTTTCCTGCAGGAGTTTTGAGTCAGATTCCAAGTGCCAGTATGTATCTGGGAAGAAAGTTTTTCTCCCGCTTTTTCTTTTGGGAGTCTTAGAAAACTGCAGACTTTTTGTACTAGTTTGTAAAATGGTGCAATAGTCTGTCTGCATTGCAGAGCTGATACAGGTGAGATGGAGAACCAAGTTCTTTTGTTTCTGTGGTCTCATACATAAAGTGAAAGCACTCACTGGAAATAAACAGCTAGACAGTTGACTGACCCTGTGCAATCCAATAGTAGTTTGTGGTGCTGAAAAAATGTCCTTGAAGGCAAAATATGAATTCAGTTCCAGAGGGCAAGATGTGACCACTTTGTCTACTTCCAAGACTGTCGCCTGCTTTGCTTGAAAAGTATGCTCTGTGAAATTCCAAACTCAGGTAACCTCTGCCTCTGCACAGATGGTAGTAGAAGCTCTTCGAGACATGAACCAGGGAGTGGGAGACTGGGTGCAGGGATGATGAGGAAATGTGTGCTCTGGAGTATACTTCTGTTTCTGTCCTATACGTGGACATAACCTGCAGTGCTAATAAACTTGGAATGGGTTTGTAGCCAAAGGATAGGTTATGAATGCAGACACAGGCACTATAATGCTAGGAGGCAAGCATACAGTTTTGATTTCAGAGCTAAATTAATTTATGGTATTATTCAAAGCAACTTTTGTATCTCAAAAGCCCTTGTGAGACTGCTGGTTGCTGGTGGCAGTAAGGAATGGAATTGATGTTTGAGATAGCTAGGATTTATGCCGCACAGTTTGATTTTTTTGTACTTTTGTGCTTGAGTAGATAGGGAGGGAGACAGTTTTCTGATGGCCTGACTAAATGAATACAAACTTATACATACTAACAAGACTTTCTGTTTTTACAAGCAATTATTTTTCAAAGGGAATTGTTAGAATGAAGGATTTACAGAAAATCACTAACATGAAGATTGTCACCTGTTTGTATCTTTCTTTTTCCCCTCTTTCTGAAGCCCTGGCAGTTTCATCGTCACTTGCAATAGAGCTACCTCATTTGCTAACTAAGAAAATTTGCTTGGGGTAAGTGGCTAGCAGAGGTTCCAGCTGTCTCTGTTCCCATTTGTTCTTCCTTTAAACATCTTTTGTTAAGGCAGTTATGATTATGTTAAATGGAAGTCAAATGACTGTTCTCCCTAGATATCATTTGGACTATCGCTCTTTAAATTATATTGGAGAGTTAGCCATATGGATGGCTTGTAAAGTAATAAGTTCTGAACTGTAAATTTGTTTCAGGTCAGAAAAGGATCATTGTGAACACTTAATCTGTTCTCCTTCCCTGATCTGTCTCTAGAACTTCTTCCAAGAATGTGTTTTAAACCTGTCACACCTTAGCATCAGCTTTCTCCTTCGATCGGATTAGTTTGTCAGCCTTAGAGTCTTTAATGAGAAACAGTTACTTATTCAGGTTGTACGTGGACTCTTCAGAGTAGAGACAGGTCTTTTATTGTATCTGATATTTTTGTGGTCCCTCTTATCCTCTGTCTTGATACCTGAACAGACATACGACAAAAAGTCCTGGGACTATGGGGAAAAATATTCTTGACGTAAAGGTACATGAAATTCGTATGCAAGCCACTTCTTATCTTATCTTTGCTTATCAAAACAGATTAAAAACAAAATTTATTTCCAGTTGCTTTTCAGACTCAGAATTATTCTTTGTAGCTTTTTTCTGACTTTGTACATAACGTGCTAGACCTTTGAGCTGGGCACAGCAATGTTGTTATAATGGTTTGCTGAATATTATGCGAAATGGCATTGCTCCTGACTTAATGTTCCCTTGTTATGCGTTCAAGGCTCACGTTTGCTTTCTTGACCATAGCTTTACACTCAGAGCTCATGGTCAGTTGTTTTTCTGTTGTTACATCTGAGTTACTACAGCGCTGCTGAAATCCAGGGCACTGTCTTTGAGCTAGTGAGTGTGAGTGAAACTTTTGTTCCTGTGTGTGTGACCTGTGGTTTCACTGAATTCACCTACAGTTTGTTGATGCAATTCTGCATCCCCAAGAGAAGCAAATCGGTATGTACAACCACAAGACCCATCATCTCCTGCTACTGTGCCAGTTTTGTGAAATTCAACATGAGTGATTTTATTAGTTCCCTTCAAGGCAAAACTGTCTTGTGGTTGACTGTGAGCAGAACACTTCAGGATTGCACTGAAAGTGCTGCTGGCTGTGTTCCTCCTTTCCCTTCATGATTTTTTTTTTTTAAGATCTGTCTGTTATGGACTATACACATCTATTTTAGGAATGCTTATGGTTGCTTTTGTTGGACTGTCTCATAGGCTGTGTTTTGAGAGTACAGGTGTTTCGTGGTCAATATGAGTTCAAAGAGTTCTTGTCTTCTCCTTCCCATCCTGGTGCTGCAGGCAAATACCTGCCTTTTCATCTGTCTGTGGGGCTGTGCTGAAAGCCAGGTCAGATCCAGGGATGTTTCATGCTAAAAAATGCTTTTGCAGCATTGAATGTCAAAAATTTGTTAAAGGTATGGCATAAGTAAAGGGCCAAGCAGTAGGGAAAAACAGAGGGCACAGGAACTCTTTAAGGCAAAAGTGCTGTAAAAGCCCCTTTGTGGTTGAGCTGGGCCTTGAGGGTATAAATAGTCACTTTAGGAATGGTTTGATTCAGTGTACTGAGTGCTCTCATAGCTTGATCATGTGAATGCTCCTTGTCTGCCCCACTAAAGTCAGGCAGATTAGTATGAAGTGGAGAAGAAATGCTTCAGTGCTGCAGCAATGTGGTTCAATAGCAGAAATTGTGGCAAGTAGCTCAAGCTAGATCTGCAAGAGCTCGTCTGTGCTGAAGTCAGATATCTTGCAGAAACATATTCTAAGGTTCCTTGTTGCAATCAAATACATGTGTAGTCTTATGGAGGAAGAAGTTAGACTTGTTTTATGAGACTTAATTTTCTTGAAATCATGAAGAGTGGTATAAATTATGCTGCTATTTAATTTAGTGCTCACTGAACCCACTTGTCTCTGGTTTTTATTTTCAGAATCTAACAGGGAGTCAGAATTGATAAGAATAACCAAGCTGATACGGAAATTAGAACGATTCTAGGAATTTTAGAGAAGGTCACCTTTTTCTAGGTTCTACCTGTGAAGTTTCAAGTAGAAACAGGGCTGAAAAGATGTTACGATCATTACTTGATGCAGATATCCTGTGATGGAGTACTTCTACACTAGTCAGCCCTTTGAGCCTGGCTGCAAGTGAGGTGAAAGACGACTATGCTGTTGAGGGAAAATGACATTGCATTGAGCAGAGCCTGGATTCCTAACCTGTCAGGGATCCATAAAATTCAAGTAGTCATAGTTTAATTGTAAATCTTTATTTGTAGATATTCCAAATATGAGTCTTGTTAGTATAAATTCAGTAATTCTTGATTCTGAGTAAAATGGAAAGATAAAAAATTCAAACTGAAATTTCTAATTCCTCAATTTTTTTTAGTTTAGTCTCTCACTTGCAAACTGAACTGTGGATGAGTTTCACTTCATGTTGCATTTTCCAAATTAACCTTACTACATTTATGGGAAGAAGCTTTGTTTAAGAACACGATCTAAGCCAACACTTTTTAAAAAGTGAGCGTAAGCTTATTTGTGTCTTGAAAGCACAAATGGACAGTTCTGAATCATGCTGAAAACATTCCAGTGGAAAATATGCTTTTAGCCCCAAATCCACAAGTTACATTAGAAAGACAAGTTTCAACTAGAATGACAACTATTTTAAACATTTGAGTAAACATAGTTGGGTTTGGTTGTTGGGGTTTTTTTGAGGGGAAAACCGGGGAAACAAAGTGTTGCTCCAGGATTTTCTTTCTTATGATCAACTAGTTGTGTTCTTCTGATGGCTTGTGGAATAAATCCAATTTTCAAAATGCCTGAGAAAACAGAGTTCCCAGGCCATCTGATGCTTCTCTGTGTACATGCCTGCCTGCATCCATGTGCAGTCAGGGCGTTGTGCTGCAACTGCAAGGTCAGGGAGATCAACTTGAGTTCCTGGTTTGGGAAACTAAAGAGTGAATGCACGCTGACCAGACAGCTGAGAGGTGTTGGTTTTGATCTTCATGGGTGAAGGTTTTCAATTTAAGATTTGATAATTTTTTATTATTTTTGTTTATTTATTTTAAGCCACAGGCATTTGCTGCTCCTCTTGTGATGCTCCCAAAGCATCTTTGGAGCTGTTTTACTGTCTGGGTAGTAAGGTGACAAAGTCTGTAATCCCCTTCTGGAAGAAAGACTTGAGGCTTTGTTAAACTTCTGCAAAAAAGATTACTGGAGGGTACCTAAGATGTTACTGCCTTCAGCTGTCTTGCTCTGTGACTGAACCAGCAGAAGGATGTGTGTGCCTTGTATCTTAGCCTGTCTGTTGAAAAGCCAGATATGAGATACTGCACTGCAGCGACTGAAATAGAAGTACATGTTTTGTGTTGTGGAGGAAATGGTGATCTCTAGCAGAGTCATGGGAGCATGCGCTTTGTAGAGAGTACTGATCTATGCAACAGCTGCAGCAAGATGGCCAATTTGGGCCTCCATCATAATAGAGAAGTCTACTCTTTTAGTGTGCTTCACCAGCAAAGAGTTAACAAATCCTTTGCTCTTGTTTTACTGTGATCTCGCTGGTTTAGTTCAGCAGCTCTATGCCTGTAATGTGACAGATGTCATGGGAGAGGAGCACTGTTGTGGTCCTCAGAGGAGCTGGAAGCAGCAGTTGCTTGCCCTGTCAGGCTTCTTGATATGATTCTGGACTGCTCTTCTTCAATCCACAGTATTCCCCCATAGGGATTTTTGTCTGGGACACCCCTGGAAACTACTACAAAGGTACTTCTGGAACAAATTTTGAGGGTTTGGGGTTGTTGTTGTGTTGGTTTGGTTTGTTTTTTTTACTGGCCAAAATGGGATCTGAAGCACTGTCTGCAAGAGAAATGGGCTCTTCATTGGACTGGTGAACTATGAAAACATAAGACATACTGTATAGACGCAAAGCCTCTTGACTAGTGTGAGACTGAGAAAGTTAGTTTAGCCTTAGTGCCTTTTTATCTGAACTTTGTTCTAGAAGCAGAATTTCACCTTACACAAATACTGGAAGTTGACTAAAGATATTGCAGTGTTACAGTACAAAGTTCCTTTCGTTTTGACATTCTTTATCGGATTGAAGCAACTGTCTTGCGATAATCTTGTGGGGTGGAAAAGATGAGCTTTCCTTGTGGTACACCCCATAAGCCTAAATTAAAAACTTGAAGCTTTTTATGTGAAGCTGTCCATGAAGAATTTGGTTAATGGTAGTGCTAAAGCACAGACAAAGCTGATAATTTACTAAAATAAGATTCAATCTGTACTACAACTAAACTAGACAGGTTATAGATATTATGTGTTAGTGACTTCTTACACACTTGTAATCACTGAAAACCAAACATTTGTCATGAACTTTTCAAACTGGTGGATAAAATTTGGTTTGCTATTCCCCCAAGCCCAAATACTTTAAGTTAACAGGGTGGAGGGCTGGGCTTGGGGAGGCAATACCAAATTAATGAAGTTAAGCCCTCTGATTGCTTTGAGACTTTTGTTAAACATTTCTGATCATTCTGAGAGGGGGAGGAGAGAAAGTCTTCATCTGAATTTGTGTAAGTTTATGACTTGTCTAAACACACCAATTACTAGTTCATTCTGTCAGTGTAAAATAAATCAAAATAGTCAAAGTTTAAACGCAATACTAGTGTCTTGTACATATGTACATTTAATATACAAAGTATATTAAAGCATTTTAGATGATGCACAGCTTTATCAGTCTCAGTGAAGTAGGTGGGTGCTTGTAAATTGGCAGATTTCTGTCAAATTGGTTTCACTGTAACTGCTAGGTTCAGAGTGTGCAGTCCAGATAAGCTAGTAGCATGAGGGCTGTCTGCAATTGATAGAGTGGATCACTCCACTGTGCTATTTGTGTGTTATGTATGTGCTTTGCTTATATATGTGTGTATATTTGTATAAGCTTGTATATGGTTTGTAATAACCACATGTTTAAGGATAGGGAACTGAGCTAAGTAAATTTCAATGTACTTTTTGGTAGAGCCACATTGGCCTTAAGGACTAAGCTCCTTCCTTTCCTCTAGAAAGAAAAGGAAAGCTTTCTCTACTTACTGCTGATTGCTTATTAAGCTGCTTTTTAAGCTTCTGCATTTAAATACGAAAGTCTATTGCCTTTACTTGGGTGTGCTAGACCCCCAGAGTAAAAGCTTTATAGTACTTCCTGCATTGGGTAACTAGTTATAGAGTAGAAAATGGTAACGTTAGTGTTGCTTCCAGTATTTTAATTTACTGTCTTTACATGCTTTTTCAAGGATAGTCTTGATTTGAGGAGTGCCATTCCTGTAGTGCTGTGGAGTTGAGTGTTGTTAATTGAATCTTATGTCAAGGAATACAAGGAGAAGAACAACCACCTCTTCTTTTCCTTTCTTCTATTCCTCCTCCTGTCTCTAAACTGATCGGCCTTCAAATTCAACCTGGTGTCTTAGTCAAACTAGATATTTTCCTTTTTTTTTTGATACTTTTAGTATGAAGTTGTCACAGTAAATTATAATCAAGATTTCAGCTATCATCTGAGTCTTAAATTTGCTATCAGCGTGACATGTGTAACCTGAATTGTTAGTGGCTTTGTATGTTGGTAACAGGTTGAACAGAACTTAAAGAATGTGCTCAAAAGAAGGAAATCAGATCATGTCCTTTCTCAAAGATACTATTTAAATAGAGCTGATTTCAGGCTGGTCCACCATTTTTATTTTTTTTTTTCTCCTCAGTGGTAAGGATGGGGGAGGGGTATCACCACTTTTTATTTTTCTTAGTGTCATCTCTAGTTTGTTCTTTTTCTGCATGCTCCCAAGCAGTATTTAAGACATCAATGTTCCACTCTTTTGATGTGTAAACCTCTAAGAATCTGCCAAGTGATCACTGCAGCCGCCTTCAAATCTCATGCTGCTGACACAGGAGATAGCTATTTTCCTGTGCTAATCCTTTCCCATCAGATTCAACTGCATTGGCCAATATATTCAAGACTTTGCATTAATATGACTGGTGCTGCAGGTGGATTTTTGTCTTAGTATGCCTCTAACAGAGCTAACCTGTCTTCCCCAGTGATCGTCCTTCTCGCACCAGTTCCACGTGCTTTGTGTTTCATTCTCTGAATCTGTAATACTCCTTGTTCTGGTGGGCCAAACTCATAGCATATTGTTTTCCAGCCGAGTGGACAGAATGTATACTTGCATAAGTACTGTGGGGAATGAGTCAGTCAACTGGTAGTTACCTTCTCCTGTCTCCAGAAGCACATTCTTTTCTCTTGAAGTTTTGCGTTGATCTTTATCTTTTGTTAGAAATGTTTCAAGGCTAGAACTTGTGTGTTTTATTATATCAAGCATGTTTTTGAGACTTGATGACAGTGTGTGGAAGAAGTGTTTACTGCCCATGTCTTAACTTTATCTGGAATCTTGTTTTTGAGGAATCTGGCTCCTTCAAAAACTAAACCTGTGGAGGAAATTTCATTTCTGAGGAAGGCATACCTTATGACTATCATCTATGAAGTGTCATTTAAGAATAACAGCAGGAGAATGATGGTTGGCTGATAATGTAATTTTAAACAATACTTTAAGTGAAGTAGGACTATTGTATTTGTTTTGATTAGATGAGAAGAAATGTTGTCGATTGGCTTCTATGGAGACTTGGCAAATAAAGTATTACTCAGGCAGTCGAGTAGTAGAGACCATTATGATGCTCTGAAGTTTGGTGCTTTGGTGTGCAGTTTGTTTAACTTGGGGGAAAAGATTTGACAAGCTGTTCTGCTTAGGCCTTCTAGTGACTAAGACCATGTCTTGAAGCTCAGTAAAAAAAAAAAAAAAAATAGTTAAAAGGTGGGTTAAACTGGTTTTTATAACCTGAGTGATATTTGGATTTAGTTAAATGGAATGTTAAGCATTAACACATGAAAAGATTAATGGCAAAATACCGAAGTTAGAAACTGAACAGCTTATAGCAATCCATTCGAAGTGCATTTTTCTAAACAAAGATGAACTCCTATATTTTTGTATTAAAGGCAGAGATTACATTAACTCTACCGGAAGCCTGTGTAATTTATCATAATTCGTTTATAATAGTAAGAAAGAATGTTACAAACCATGCAACTCAGCATAGTCATTCTTCTTGTTGACACGTTGAATTTGCATACTTACGTAGCAGTCTTGACAAAAAAATAACGTGTCTTCAATTTGCTTCATGCTTTTAAGGAAAAAAAAATCAACCTGAGATTGTCAAGTGTGTGTGTTTCCCCCACCCTGAAGTATTTGAATGTGTTTGCTAACTCACTTAAAAGTAGGTGCAAATGTGAGATGATGTGAGTTGGGAAAGGTGTTTTTTTTAAAATACATAAACACTTGGTAAATTTGAATAAAATCTACTGCATTCCTGAGTGATCATATGCTCACAGACTGCAGTAACTTGGTGTTTTTATTCTAATAATGCTAAAGTGCACCTGTTGTTCAAATACAACTTCATTATATATGCTTTGTGACTATCTAATAATCTCTGTTCTGAGTTACCATGACTCATTTGTGGATGGGCTGTGATGACAAACCAAACTCATGACACGTAACAATTTTTGGTTTTTACATTCCCTTCCCGAAGCTGTTGTGCTCTTCATATGAATTTTTAATGACTGTTTCCTGACTTTCTATCTTAATTGTATGTTGGTGCATTCCGTGCTTGCTTTGGGCAAAGGAAACTCAGAGTGCAGCTCTGGGACCTAAAGATCTACAGAGTGATAAAAAACTTCTAAATCAGTAGATAAATAAACTGGCACCAGTACTTACCACAGTGTTGGGAAAACTGTCTTTGATGTAAAAGCAAACCTGAACTTGGGAAGATAAACAATGCGTTTATTTAAAAAAAAAATAAATTGTTGCCTTTGTTATTCCACTGTTGAGGATGTACTTGTTTAGTGTGGAGGAAGAACGAAAAGGTTTGTGGTCCAAGCCAGACTTGCATTCCTGAAAGAAAAAGATTCTTTGATAGGGGAAAACTTGACTGCTGTCATCAGATAATCATCTCCTATGGTCACGTAGTAGTCAAATAATTTCTGGTTGCCTTATTACAGGGATTCTGTTATAGACAGCCAGAGGATCTTTTCTTTATATAAGTTAAGTTGAAGTGTCTTGCTTGCATTTTCTAATGTTGGATTTTTTTTCTTAAAAATTTTACACTAACATTAGTTTTTAGAATCAGGGTTGATGTAAGGTTTCTGGAAACTAATGAGACCACAGCCTCTGCTGTGGAAGGTGTGGTGCAAAGGTTGGGAACCTTATGTTAATTTAAATGTCACATGAATAAAAGAGCAGTAGAAGTGAGAGGAAGGGCAAAGGCAGTAAGAATGTGACTTTGGCTGGCTGGCTGCAGCATGTGCGCACCTTTAATGGCTCCAGATCACAAGCTGGCTTTGTTGATAGTCATCACCTCAGTGCACTTCTGCCACTATCATAGAACGAAGCAGGACTTGTGCTTCCTGGCTAGTAGCACTAAATGTTACACTTTGCTAATAACAAATGCAGGCAAGGTACGCACACATACTCCAATCCTGATTCTCCTACCAGCCCCCTCCTGCAGTAATTGTGACATCCAGTAATAAAGGTTTTCACAAGCACTTTGTACAATTTAAAAGTCCAGTAAAGATAAAGTACAGATTATGATACTATTTCGTTGAGGAACTGGGATGACTGTGCCACCTTTCTGCTGAAATGAAGAATTCTGGCAGCCCAAAATGAGCAAAAAGGAAAGTATTTAGTAGGGTGCAATATCTCAATAAGATCATTACTTTAACAAATACAGTTCTCCTAGGGTGATTTGGAAAAGTAGAGGCAGCTTATCCAGAAAATACCGGTCATTAAATGCTGTTATTTATATTGTCCATCTAGCGTGAGTGCCAGTTTTCAGATAAAGGAAGTTGATGGGAACAGATTCAGGTCAACAGAGTTGGGTTTAGTCCTCATGTTTAAGGGATTATGTTCTTTTAGTTAATGTTGTTAGAAGCGTTTTGCCAGGAAAATGCATCAAAGATGAAACGAATCAACAATATGAACTCTATTCAATAGCCAAAACATCCTTCTTGGCTGTAATATTTATGTATTAAAGTTGAATGCTTGTCTACTTTGCACAGGTCTTCCAATCCAAAGTAATTAACGTGTATATATTGTTACATAGTAATTAAAACATCAGCAATTTAAAAGGCTCTATTAAACCTAAAAATGCCAGGCTCAAGGAAGCCATGTGTTTGTGTGGTTGCTGGAGCAATTTGTCATTTGAATTAAGAATGAAGCCCCTGTTGAAAGCAAATGAACTCGTAAAGAACTGATCCATCTGTATTGTAAGTGGACCTTAGAAATGAGTATAAGGATAGTGTTCATTCTTACTGAAAACGTAAAATAGCTGCTTGTGATGCTGGAAGGATGTTTAACTGTTCCATGATGATTTTATTTTCCCAGAGGGTGTGAGGTAAGGAAGTGGGAGGCGAAGGGGGAAAAGACACTTAAGGAAAAGTTGTATTGTGTCCCTTTAAGAGATCTAAGCAAGTTGATCTGGTGGCATACTATGTCTTGATACTAAATATGAGTTGTCTTAGGATTGCTATTTAAATAGGGGCTTGTGGTGCAAGTATGTTATTGCTAATGTCCATGAATTGTAGTAGTTTGTAATTGGGTGTTTTTACCTGCATGGATCTATTTTTTGGATGATGTACACTTTGGGCATACTGAAATTCTGTTCTTTTTGACCAGTAGCATAATGTATATAGTCTATATGCTCTTGCATTCCCCTCCTTGAAATCATCTTTCCGGTCCTGTTTCAATCTAGTTCTTGGTCCCAGAGAGCTGTTTGACTCCACAACGCTGTACTAGAAACTCAGGAAAACACAACTAAAATTTCTGGACAGAACCAGAGTAAGATGAGTATTTCTGAGCTTACTGTGGTGCCAACAAGCTGAGACCTGCTTATTCCAGTGCTCCACCCTTGTCAGGAGGCAAGCAGGCAGTGCAAACAGTAATATCTCAATAGGCCTTTCACCTGCCTAGAACAAACACAAATCTGGTAGACTATCTTGGCAGATGATATGCAGCCAACCGTGATGAATTTCTCTTCAGTAGTTCAGATTTCATGTAGATCTGTTTCTCTGTACAGAAAATATCATGCTTTGTGCTCTGAAGCAGGTGTGTCAACCTTCAGGCTGCCTTTTTTTGTCTCAGTCTCCTCTATGCCTGCTTTTTAAATTTTGTTTGGGGGGTAGGGATTTGAGAAATTTGTGAGTCAGTGCAAGTCTAGCAGTCAACAGCATTTAGATGCCCTTCAGATTCACCATCTTCCATTTTGGAAACTGGTTTGTTAAGAGAATAGACCAAGACTGGTCCACCATGCAATAGAAATGTTTTGCAAGATTGCATTGCTGATAAAAGTAGATGTTTTTCACCTGAACTCATCCCTTACATTTCACTATTTAAAAAATTGTAGGAGGGGTGTGTTAGGCCAGCTCCAGTTCCTGTGTCTTCAGCAATTTTTGTCTTGCCATTATTATAGCCTATATGGTAAGCCATTTTTGAGCCCTTCTAATGTACTGTCTTCGGTTGCTCATGCTTGAAGCTTACTCCCTGAAATCAATTCAGTCTGAAGAGGTAGGTGTAAGCCACTCTCTGCTTTATTTAACTTGGATTAAGGTGCTGCTGTGATCCTTCTGCCTCCTTTTCCTACACTTTCTAGTTGCTTAGCATGTTGGTTTTGTTTCAGTTAAACCAGAATGTTAGTTGTACTTTTAGGTCACTTTTACGCCTGGGAGATCTTCAGGTCCATTAGCTTTGTTGGTAGGGACAAGCATGAGCAAATGAGGACTTTGTTCCTGGTTTGTCCAAGGAGACTGCTAGCTAACAGAGGTGCTCTTTTCCACTTCAAAAAGAAGCCATGGCAGCTTCTGCCTGCATAAAAAAGTGTTTGTGTACTGGATGTCTGCAGGGTTACTGCTTCATCCTGTGTGTTCTTTCCCCAAAATAATTCAGCAGGAGTCCCGTTCTTTTGTTGTTATTTAGGTGGCTAAAGGTAGCTTAGACTCAACCGATTCTTATCTTGCAGACTTTGAGATTTACTATTTGTTGCCACAAGTGGGATGAGAGTAGGCAGAATGTGAGGGAACAGATCTTACACAACCTGTGGTTGGTCGGACTCTGTGTGAGTCTTACTTAGCTTGCATTCCTCCTCTGTCCCCATTTCTTCAGCACAGTTGATGCTGAGATGAGGCATTAGCAAGGGAAGTGGGACAGCAGAGACTAAGCTACGTTTATGTAGAAGCCACACACATCTGGGGTGACTGAGAAGTTGTAGAGTCTATGCTCTGCACAGATGAGCTGTCTCCGTGGACAATGCCAGTTGGATACTGTCTGAAAAGTCTGAGGTGCTCTCCTGGGAAACGTGGAATCCACAGAAACATGTTTTCTTTATAGACACCCAGTTATGGAAGAGAGGTAATGGTGAGAGCTTTCTTCCTGTGTACAAAATGGCACCATATTCTGCTCTTTCCAAGAGTGAGAGAGGGCATAGAAGCTGCTGTGGTGAGCACAGGTTCAGAACAGAGGAATGTTGCTGAGCATTGAAACCAAAATGAGGTTTTGATTCCCTTATCTCCTGTCCACCTTCTGATAAACATGGAAACTGCAGCTAAATTTCACAGTTCTAAGCTTTGGTATATGCCTTTTCATGTCATAATGTAATCTATTGTATGATAATTAGCCATCCAGAACATAACAAAAGTGTATAATGATTTTTATGCTAATTGTGCTGTGGACTTCATTTTATTTCATGGCTAAATGTTTGTGTATGGAGGGGGAAAATAAAATCACAGCACTATCTACACAAAATTGATAGATCAGTTGCAGATAGCTTTATAACCTTGTCTGGTCATCACAAATGGCCTTTGGCAAGAAATTTTTTAATTTGCACAGGTACCATTCTTGCCTGTGGTAAGGAGATGGGGTTTCAGAACCTGCATGTGTACTTACGGTTTCAAGCTAATGCACAGATTTCTAGTGGTGTTCTACTTCTGTTGTACTCTGACAAATCTCCAGCATGTTCACTGTGAGCTTGTGCTATTATCTACTGTAAAGGAGCTAGTAGTACAAACACCTCCATCTCTTTATAATCTCTTGGTGTATAAATAAAATTTTGCTGAAAGCATCCAAAAAGACTTTTATTTTTTTGAGTGCATGCCTCAATCCTGTTATGTAATACAGGTATGTATGACTTGTTGTTCAGTTGCTGAATGAAAAGATAGGAGAATTAACATACCCTTTGAAAGATAATCAGTTTTCTTGGAACAGCTGCTTAAATAGAGATTGTCTCTTCCCCCCTCCTCCCCTCAAAAAAAGGCTGTATTAATGGATGCTTTCATACCAGCCCTTAGGTATTCTGAATCTTAATTTAAACTTGAATGAGGCTGGAATGTTTTTTGTTCTTGTGCGTGTGTGTGCAATTTGAAAAAGACATTTACGCTACAGCTCTTACTAGTGACACCTGTTTTGTTTGATTCCTGATTGTTCTCTTTCTCTACTCCTAAATGACACACATACCAGGAGGGGGGTGCTTAATTTTTATCTAATTTTGAAGCAAACTCATTTTGGTGAGTTTCTTGATGTGCTTACTTTAAGATGTTAAGGAGTTACGTTCTCAGAATAAAGGACCCTTAATCTTATTCCACATAAATATTTACATGTTGGTTTGATTTTTCTAAATACAGTAAGTGTTTTCCTGAAAGCTAATAGCATTTAAGAAAAAAACCAAAAAAACCAAAAACCAAAAACAGTGGTTTGGGTTTTTTTGCTTTCATGTATGAAAACAAATTACTGAGACAATTAGAACCATAGGAACAATGACATAGCTAGCACAGATAAATATATTTTTTCCCAAACAAACCGAAAGGGTATGGAATACTTTCCTGCCAGTAAAGGTGCTAAAATTCCAGATAGCCGAGAGGTTAGAAATTTCAGTCAATTAGAGCATTTTGAGTACGTAGAAACTGGTCTGATTACTTGTAATAAAGCAGCAGTGCTTCAGCTGAAAGCTGAACCCACATTCCAGGATTATCTGATGTGTATTATCAAGAAATGTTCCTCATATGTTGGAGGAAATATAAACTCAGTGCTATTAAATAACTTGGAATAAAGCAGGCTTGTACCAGTCACAGCTTGCTTGTAGTACACCAGAGAAACTAACATAGAAAGAACCATTACAAACCTGAATTTCTCCATCTGAGTTTTGGGTGTTGAAACAACAGTGATAACTGAGAATTTGCTTCCATACTTGGAAGCAGACAGACATGCACAGTGACCCAGAAAAAAGAACACTACTACTAGCAATATTATTGGGAACAAATACAGCTTTTTATAAATTACGTTCCCAATGGAATTTTGTGGACTTTGTGCAAGCTTAATTGAAAGCAATATAGACTTCTGCCTGTGTTCTACATTGTTTACATCTCAGAACTTCACAGACAGCTGTTTAACAAATTAGAAAAATAAGGGACTGAAGAATAGTAAAATCTAGGGTTTAGAATTAGAAGTCTGCCTCCTGGCGCCAAGTTATTTCTGTAGGTTGTTGCCTTGATTTTTTTATGTATTTGTTCTTCATTTGAACCTGAAGTATAGCTGAAGGTTATGTGCCTTGGGGGGGGGTTGGGGGGTGGTGTGTGCCTGGATTTCACTTCATTTCAGTTGGGTGCACACTCCTTTGGGCTGCCTTGTAAATACCAATCTCTGTGTATTTCTTTTTAATCTTGATAGCATTTGTTTTGTTATATTTTATCTTGGCATCCATGTGTATTAGCTCCCTCGTAGAGATGAGTCACGTCTCAGACACTGTACAAGTGCAGTGCTGTTTATAAAGTGGTAATTTCAGACTTCATTTAAATATATTTAATTTAGCTTGAAGGTGTGTGCACATTGAAGAACAGGCCTGACAAGATCTTGAAGTGTAAGTTGTAGCAAGGCACACGTGTAAGGAGTTTATAGCTCTGAAGAGCAGTCTTGAGATTTGTTGAAATGATGTAAAGAAAAGAATAAAGATTTGCTAGAAGATGAAAAATATGGAAGAAAATAGAGAATGGTTAAAGTATGAAATAAGACAGTTGGGAAACAGATTGCTCAAATCAGTCTTGAAAAGAATCTAACTTACAGAAGCAAAGTTCTGATGTTTACTTTAAAGCTAAGCTACTGAAAAGGATGAAAAAGAATAAAAATGTTGAGATAGAAATTAAGAGGAGGAATAAACGAGAAGAAAAGAGTGTTTCAGTCTTTTCTCCTTTTAAAATACGCCTAAATGCTGTGTGGCATTGTCTGTTCTAATGTATGTGTGAGTGAGACTTTAGTGGTTTGAACTGATTGGTCAGGACCTTCTTTGCATTTTATGACTCCTAACTCTTGCACTAAAGCACGGAACAGAGCGCCTGTCCTCTCTCTCAAGTTCTTACAGCAGTGATAGAGAAACAGAATCTAGAAACTGTTTAATCTTTTATCTTTGTTAGGAGTCATAGACTGGCTCATCCTTTTGGTTATTTGGTAGGAAGTCTTACCTCCTTGTTCTGTCCCTTAGCAAAGGCAAGTGCCAAGTCCTGCACCTAGGAAGGACTAACCCCAGGCACCAGTACGTGCTGAGGGATGGCTGGCTGGAAAGCAGCTTTGCAGGAAAGAACCTGGGGGTCCTGGTGGACACCAAGTGGAACATGAGCTGGAAATGTGTCCTTGCTGCAAAAAAGGCTGATGATATCCTAGGCTGTTTTGGGCAAAGCAGGGCCAGCAGGTCAAGGAAGGTGATCCTTCCCCTTTATTCAGCACTGGTGAGGCCACAGCTGGAGTGCTGGGTCTAGTTCTGAACTCCCCAGCACTACAGAGGTACAAAAATACCAGAGAGAGTCAAGTGAAGGGGTGCTGAGATGATTAAAGGACTGGAGTATCTGTCATAGGAGGAAAGGCTGAGAGAGCTGGGAGTGTTTAGCCTAGAGAAGAGAAGGCTCAGGGGGAGATCTTATCAGTGTCAGATACAAGTGATGGTGTTCATTTACCCATGATACTGGGGCAGAATCAAATCTCATTGGACTATTTGTCAGTCTTGTTCTTGCAAATCATCAAAGGCAAAGAGATCCCACATCATCCTTGGGTATCTTATTCCTGTGGTTTAGTGTTCTGTTAAAAAAGTATTATTTTAGTGTTCTAAATATTAAAACTTTATGATCAGCTGCAAGTTTAAACTTTCCTGTTCTATCCAGAACCTCACTGTATTGAAAGAGTATATGTTTAGATTGTTGTGGTTGGGCTGTGGGTTCGTATGTGGTAAGCAGGATAGCCTTTTGCATTTTTGAGACAAATATCCAAGCAACCTTGTTACTTGGTTTTAGCAAATGTGGCTTATAAAGAATATTATCCTTGCAGTCCTCTCTTGGGTGCTTTCTCTTTATCTGTCAGCAGTTTAAACCATGGAGCCCCAAACTGAGTATGGGATTCCAACTGTGACGTATTTTTAGCACCAAGGAACCATAATTGCTTACTCCTCTGCTGTACTGCTTCACTGATTTATCTCCTTTGTATAGTGTTTTATATTTGGTGGGGGGATTTTGTGTCTAAACCTCTTTTGGTTGATACTTTACTAATATCACTTTGACTTTTTAGTGTAATCTTTAAAAAAAAATATTGGTACAGAATTGTTTATTTTGGACACTTTTGCCTAAGTTATTTGAGCTACGGTCTGTCTTGATGCCATCTATAAATGTTTAAAAGCCTACCCATGCTGTCATCTAAACCACTAATTAAACTGTTGGAGAGAATCAGATCTAGAAAATAAATGCCCTTCTGTTGGTTATATAGCTTCTGTCTCGTGAGTGCAGTTGATTAACCAGATGAGTTCCCACATCATTGTGTATTAGATCATATTTCTGTAACTTGTTTATGAGAGTATTTAGGGAAATTTATGTTGGGAGCCTATTAAGATTGAACTATACGTCACCTTTAACTTTCCTTTCAACCTTTGGGTTAATTGCTCTGTTGGAATAGAAAGAACAGGCTTTGAGATAAGGTAACATCCTTCTTAATCGTCCTCTCAGATGTATCTTCTGCGTTGTGGTCATTTGGACTCTTAAGTGGGAGACCTGGATCCCTGTGGAAACCTTGTAAGTAATGTGTCCTGTGGAAATACTTGAAATGCCCTTGTCTGAGGGGAAGAAAAGAAAAGTAACATCTGTTGTGTACTTCTCTTCCTGTGAAGAGAAGCTAAGTATTTTACAGTGAAACCTGAAATACTGAGAAATTGCAGAAATAACCCATTCTAACTACAGAAGGAGGGCAGTCATCTTCTACTCTGATAGAGGCTACAAGCTGGAGAAAGTAGCAGTTGAAGAGTTTTGGCTTTTTATTTAAGTAGCAGGATGGGACAAATAGTATATCATTAGGCTCCTGGCTTGTAAATGCAGTTTTCTTAATACTGTTTGCTATAACATTTCCTAGACAAATCAACCCTCCTCTAAAGTAGATTGAGAATAAATAAATAAATAAATTTAAAAATATTTGTCCAGGATCTTTTTTCTAAGGGAACATAGTACATGATTTGTATATCAGAGGGGTTTTTTTCTTTGTTCTTTTCAGTGTGGATATTGCTTGCTAGTAATGGGTAGGGATAGGATCCAGTAGTGTGGAAGAGCTTACTTAAACTGCCTTCTTGGAGTGGACGATTTTATATTTTGGGAGCTTTTCCCTTTGTATTTATCTCACTGAAGTGCCGCTATGTTGTTATGAGGATTTACTTTAGAAATTGCTGTATTCCTCTTAAGAGGTAACTTTTCTCATAGAAGAATTAGTTATGGAAGCAGCTTTCCTGTTCTGGTATCTTAGGTTGATAAAGGAAAAGAAATAGATGATTTTTTTTCCTTTTTAATAGTAGGAACTCTTGAAAAGTGGCATATGGAAGATTGGTTGGCATTAACAGTGCAAATCTTCTAACTGCTGATTTCGAAGCTATTCAGACACCCATGGACTATCCTCTGCCCCGCTTGATGGTGAGCCTGTGCAGGTGCAGGGTCCTGAAGTACTCTGCATCTCTGGAAGAGGCAAGTCAACAGGTATTTTTGAGGCTCATGTTGCTGAGATATAATTGCATGTGGACCCCCCCTACCCCCCATCTGTAATAGAGCAGAAAGATTTCCTCCTTGGCCCCTTCTGGGCAAAACTATAAACCCAGTAAAGCAGATGCTTCATGGAGTATCTACAAATCAAGAGATACCTCACAGAGTTGTTCATTGTTATTTTGAAATCAGTTATTCCAGCCTTCTGCAGAAAACACTATTTTTTCTTTCCAGCAGAAAATGTCATCTACTGCAGAGATGTCTGAGCATACATTAAGTATTGTTCTGTTGACTGCTGGTCAGCACAGTATTTTTATTGGCCTTTCTACTCTTGTCAAAAAGGATCAGGAATTGAAAGAATGACCCTCCTCTATTGGGGGGGCGCAGGGAATGCTGTGGTGTATGTTCTCAAGTGTCTTATGTTGCAATGCATTGACTGTTGTTTCTGTACTTCTCAATATAGAAGTGCTTTTAAAATATTGGAAGTATCTTCAAGTTCCTCCTTCTATGAGTAGATGGAGATACGCGTTCTGATCTGCTTTTTGTCACAAAATGACCTTGAACTATTTTGATGTAGAGAGGTGTTTTTCCTCTATCTTTTGAATTCAGATTTTTTCTTTGGTGTAATTTAAGTTTAGAGTCCATAATAAAGTGTCATAAGGTGATACTGTATAAGCTACTGAACTGTAAAATCCTGAAGTTGTAAAACCAAATGGCTGCCTCCAGTGGAAGAAAAAAAATGATGTGATATGTAAAGAGGTAAAGTTGCTGTCCAAAACTGTCTCTTCAGAGGAACTTAAACAGGAAAATACTTAGAATATTCTTGTTATCAGAGACCTTTCTAGATGCCTTCAGTTCATAGTGGTGTGGGTTGGAATGATAGTCCAAACTCTTATTCAAAGCAGAGTCAGAACTGAATTTAGACCAGGTTTTTGTTTGAATTCAGATTGAGGGCTTTGTCCTTTCTTGGAAACTTAGAAGGATGGAGATCCTACAACCTCTCTGGGCAGCCTAGTGAGATTTTTTTTTTTTAGTAGTATATCTAGTTGGAACCTCCTATTTCAATTTGTGTCTCATTCTCTTACTGTGCATCTCGGTGAAGAGCCTGACTCTCTCTGTCTTTGCAGTTACTTCTCTTAGATATCACAAGATTGCTCTTCTGTCCTGCAAATCCTCCTTTTCTCTAGGGTAAACAAGCCTAGTTCCTTCAGCCTTTCTTCACAGGGAAAGTGCTGCATTCCCCTT
Organism: Balearica regulorum gibbericeps; assembly: GCF_011004875.1. NCBI lineage: Eukaryota > Metazoa > Chordata > Aves > Gruiformes > Gruidae > Balearica > Balearica regulorum. The sequence goes on from NC_046185.1 coordinate 72,460,969, forward strand.
ATGGCTGGCGGCCCTTTGCAGAACCTACTCCAGTTATCAATGTCATTCTTGTACTTGTCCCAAAACTGGATGCAGTCTCCCAGATATGATCCAACAAGCACCGAGTAAAGAGAAATAGTTCCCTCAATCTGCCTACTATGGTGATACAGTCAGTTCAGTATGCTTGTTGGCCTTCATTGTTGCCAGGGCACACTTCTGGTTTGGGTTCAGCTTGCTGTCTGCTGGGAGCCTCAGGTCCTTTTCAGTAGAGCTGATCCCCAGCTAATTGGACCCCAGCCTGGTCCACTGCAGAGGGTTAGCCTGTCCCAAGAGCAGAACTTAGTTTGAATTTCATGTGATTCCTCTTGGCCCACTCTGCCAGCCGATCTAGGTGCTTTGAATGGCAGCCCTGCCCTTGAGGATGTTAGCTACACCCCTCCAGCTTGATGTCTTCCAAAAGCTCAATGAGTTGTGGAACTCTACTTGTAACTAGCCTCTAGGAAGAGTGTGAATTGATAACTCCTGCCTTTTGAGCCCGATCATCCAACCTGTGTTTTATCCACTTGGTAGTTAACCCATCTAGACTCTAATATACCAACTGGAAGGATTGGAAAATCAGACCTGTGATTGTGGCTTATCTGAGGATTTGCCAAATTAGAATCCCTAGGGAGATAGTCAATAAGGGGCTTAAAAAGAAAATTTGAAGTTTTGGGGTATTTTTAAAAAAATAAATGCATGGACAGCTCAAGAGCAGACCATCTCATTTTCCAGGAAGATCAGGACTTGGAGCAGAAAACCTACTTGACCAAGCAAGAGGCTTCTTGATGAACAAAACCACAGAAAAAAGCATATAAGAAGTAGAAACATGGACCAGCAACAGGAGAGGAGAATAAAAGCATTACTCAGGTATTTAAGGATGAAAACTGGAAGGCCAAAGCCCAGCCAGAGTTAGGGCTAATGAAGATTAACAAGAAGGGCTTCTACAGGTATGCTAGTAGAAAAACAAAGTACAAGGAGAATGCAGATCCACTGATGGGGTGAGGGAGACAATCTAGTGACAGTGTGAGAAAGATCGGTGTATTCAATGCCTTTCTTACCTTGGTCTTTGCAGGTGAGAGCCAGTTCTCATACCTTTGTGTGTACTGGTACAGACTGGGAAGAAGATGGGCAGATCGCATTAGGGAGCAACAGGGACTATTTAAAGCAATTGGATATACTGACATCCATGGTGCTGGATCAAATTCGCCTTAGGAAGCTGAAAGAATTGATAATGTGACTGCAAGGTGAAAAATCATGGAAGAAAGCTAATGCTACACGCATCTGCAAGCAAGTCAAGAAAAACTTGACAGTCTCATTTCAGTCCCTGGAAGGGATCCATGGCTTGTCTCTGCTTGGGTTCCATTTCCTAATATGTGGTCAAGAAATTAATACTTAATAGCCAATGTGCATTTAACAAGAGTATGCTTATCCAATCTCTTTGCCTTCTGTGGCAAAATGGTTGGCTGTGTGAATGACAGAACAACAGTGATTATATTACTTTCTCAGTTTACTAAGGCTTTGGACACTGTCTGCAACTACATTCTCATTTAGAAGTTGAGGGAAGTATGGGCTGGATGAACAATCTGCTTAATGGGTTGAAAATCAGCTGGACCATTATCAGTAGCTCAACATCCAGCTGGCAGCTGAGTGCAGTATGCAAGGGTTGATTCTGGAGTCCGTATTTTTCAATACCTAGTGATTTGCATGATGACATGTATTTGCAAATGACACTAAATTAGTAGGAGAAGCTGACATGATGTATGGCAAAGCATAAATCCCAAGAGATCTTGAAGGACTTAAGGACCGGGCCATCAGAGGCTTCATGAAGTTGAACATAAACTGCAAAGTTGTGCACCTGAGGCATAACAATACCATGAATCAGTACAGGCTGGGAACTGATGAGCTAAGTGGCAGCTTTGCTCAAAAGAATCTAGGTTGAATATGAACCAGTAGTGAGCTGTCACTGTCAATAAATCACACATTAGGAGTGTGGCCAGCAGATCAAGGGAATTTATTGTTCTTCTGTACTTGTATGGTGGGTTGACCCTGGCTGGCTGCCAGGTGCCCACCAAAGCTGCTCTGTCACTCTCCTCAGCTGGACAGGGGAGACAAAATACACTGAAAGGCTCAGAGGTCGAGATAAGGACAGGGAGAGATCACTCACCAATTACTGTCTCGGGCAAAACAGACTCAGGAAAATTAATATATTATGCATCACATCAGAGTTGAGAAATGAGAAATAAAGCCAAATCTTAAAATCTTCCCCCCACCCCTCCCTTTTTCCTGGGCTCAACTTCATTCCTGATTTCTCTACGTCCTCCCCCCGAACAGTGCAGGGGGACAGGGAATGGGAGTTGTGGTCAGTTCATCACACATTGTCTCTGCTGCTCCTTCCTCCTCAGAGGGAGGACTACTCACACTCTGCCCCTGCTCCAGCATGGGGTCCCTCTCATGGGAGACAGTCCTCCATGAATTTCTCCAACATGAGTCCTTCCCACAGGCTGCAGTTCTTCACGAACTGCTCCAGCGTGGGTCTCTCCTATGGGGTGCAGACCTTCAGAACCAGACTGCTCCAGTGCGGGTACCTCATGGGGTCACAAGTCCTGCCAGCAAATCTGCTCCAGCATTGGCTACTCTCTCCATGGGGCCACAAGTCCTGCCGGGAGCCTGCTCCAGTGTGGGCTTCCCATGGGGTCACAGCCTCCTTCGAGTGCATCGATGTGCTCTACGAGCTGCAGGTGGGTATCTGTTCCACCGTTAACCTCCATGGGCTGCAGGGGGACAGCCTGCCTCACCATGATCTTCTCCACAGGCTTCAGGGGAATCTCTGCTCTGGTGTCTGAAGCACCTCCTCCCCCTCCTTCTTCACTGACCTTGGTGTCTGCAGAATTGTTTATCTCACATATTCTCACTCCTCACTCTGGCTGCAATTGTTCTTGGTGTTTTTTCTCCTTCTCTCTTATCCCAGAGGCGCTACCACCTTTGCTGATGAACTCAGCCTTGGCCAGGAGCGTGTCTGTCTTGGAGCCGGCTGGCATTGGCTCTGTCAGACACAGGGGAAGCTTCTGGCATCTTCTCACAGAAGCCACCCTTGTAGCCCCTCTGCTACCAAAACCTTGCCATGCAAACCCAATACAACTTGGCACTGATGAGTTTCCGCCAGGAACACTCCTTTTGGGCCCACTAGTTTAAAATAAATGTCAAAAAACTGCATATGTTTCAGTGGATGATTACCAGAGTGGTCCATGTGATCTGCAAGGGGAAGCTGAGGGAGTGGGCTTTGTCTGATGTAGAGTAGGCTAAGGGATGATCCAATAACAGCCTGCAACTATTTAGAGGGCAGTTACAAAGATGATGGAGCCAAGCATGTCTTGGTACTGGCAGATTATGTAACAAGACAAAGACTTGTTTTCAGCTTGAGAGATTCACGTTGGACATTATGAAAAATTTCCTCGCTGGGAAGATAGTGTAGCACTGGAGCAGGTTATTCAGAGAAACCATGAGAATCTCTACCCTTAAAGGTTTTCAGGAGTTGGCTGTACTATCTATCCATCCATCCACCCTTATTGTGTCTGGATCTGCAAGACAAAGGATACATTGGAGCCTCCCGTCCTTTGATAATTTTACATTATTTTGTTTGGGTTTTTTTAGTTATTTTGCTTGGGAGCATGTGTGTACAGATGTGAAACCTCTCAGAATTCAGTGGACATGTTTTCACATCCTCTAGCAGCATACTTTGCAGTTAATTACCTCCAGTGTGTAGGGGGAAAGAAAAAAAGACAGTTGTGTCCCTTTGAACAAGAATGCTTTGTTCAGCGTTGGCACCAGTAGTCTTTTGGGCTTTGTCCTAGGGGAGCACAGTAACCTTTCTGGCTTCAGGATTGCAGTCTGGTTTTTCCTATCAAGGGACCGGAGTTGAGGCAGTGTTCTGCCAGGCAGGGGGTTTTTTTTATTATTTTTTTTTAATCTTCCCCATAATGATGAGAAATTTCCTTCTAGTAATGGAATTCTAATGGGGGGGGGGGGGGATCCTTAGTACCCTTGTAGGCTTCACTGCTTCGAATCAGCCTGACTGAAATGGGGCTGAGAGAGTGGGATCTTAAGTGTGCGTAGGTATCTTCACATGTGCACCCATGCACACATTTGACTACTTTGGGGAGCTGGGAATTCCTCAGATGCAGTTTTGTCTTAAAGTCCTTGTATTTCACTAAATCAGCACCTCTGTCACTGATGGATGGCAATTCAAGTTCAGAATATTAGGAAGCAAGAAACTTAAAAGCAGTAGAGACCTCGTGAATTCTTAGAGTATGTTTAGTAATCCCTGTCTGTGGCTTCAAGTGTTCGTATATGACTTCAAGACTATGTATATTCACACCAGAAGACTTGAGTTTATTGTTTGAGGATAAACATTGGCTTGCTGCAGCAGCATAGTCCAAATCTCTGTGCTTACTATGTCTAGTATGAAATAATTCTCTGTTCTGACTAGTACACCACTGATTATCCCCACCTTCATCTTAGTTGCTGCTTAATTATTATCTTTTGGCAGTAGTACGGCATGCCTCTACACCTGCTATTTTTGTCTGGAACTGATAGTCATTTTATTAGTCCAGCTACTCTGTAGTGGACATGTGTTGTGAACCTGAAGCACAAAACCCGAGTTGCTCATGAGTTTGCGTTTGAAAGCCATAGCAGAGGAGTGGGTTTTGAGAGCTGTACTTCCTTTCTCTTTAATTTGAGGCAGTGGCACTTCAGAGTTTGTTGCACAATTTTCTGGAGCTGTTTGGGCAATGTGTTGCTTGGGCAATCCTTTGAGTATGAGCTGTTGATTCAGGGCCTTCTGCCAACTGATTGCCCAATTCATTCCCCTCCTGTACCTTGATTCTTGTCTTCCAATCTGTTCTCTAGTACTATTATTTACACATGCATAATTTGTTAGTTTTGGAAAATTTTTATCAGTTTTAATAAATTTGTCCGTAAATATTGTGTCTACTTTATTTTTTCTAATGCCATCTACTTCCCCCTTCTGGAGCCTCCAGATTTGGCTTTTACATATGTTTTTGTAGTTAAAAAAGTTCTTAAGTAGCTTGAAATAATTGTGTTTAGACAAAAGTTAGAGTATCTCCTCTCAAGTCTTACAGCTGCGCAAGGCCTGTAGTACGAGCATCTAGATCATGCTTAACCAAGCACCATTAAGGCTTAGTGTACTGGGCACTGCAGGATCAGGCAGTGACATAAATTCATGGCGTTAAACAGATCTTGTAAGACTCGGTAAAGGCTGTATACCATCGAACAGAGAAGGGTGTTTGTTGTATTAATACTAGTGATCCCTGTGGGTCCTAGACTAGTAGAAGACGACCGGCTGGTTTCTTGTCTTTCTCCACATTGTCTCTTCCCCAAGTTGTATTCCTCAGTTGTTCCTTGTATATGTCAAAATTTATATCTGCTTCTGTGGTTCCTGTTCCCTTCTCAGTTTTATTGCTCTCTTCTCTTGACTCTTAAATGCTCCACATAGTTGTAGCCTTCACTTCTTTCAGTTAAAGTCTTTCTCTACTTCATAGCAGTGACTTTCTCATTCTTCAGTTTCTGGATCAGTAGGGTATGATATGTTAGAAGCATACTCCTGGTATTGCATATTTTCTTTGCCAGGTAGCTGATCTGCCTACTATGTTTAATACAGGCAAAAATACTCCTTTTGTATTAATACCATAACACTACGTTAACAAAAGATTATTTGGCTTTACTAGCCCCCACCTTGTCTGGGGGCTAACTAAGATTTAATCCATCAAGATGCTGAAAAAAGAATAGGGAATGAAAAGCTGAGCTGCTACAAACTGTAGAAAATACAGATGCCATCTACAGTTGTTGAAGAAAAAAAAAGTGGTTTTAGTGCATGATAAAAATACAGTATGTGATGTCTGCTCCATTACATAGTGTTACATTTGCACCAGCTTGTTCTAACACATAAATAAGGCAGTTCTTATTTCCTTATGAAGCTTTGTAAATAGTGCAGCATACCTGCTGATATCTTCCAAAGTGAGGAAGATGTTTGCAATTTGCATAAATTCTCATCTCTAAGTATGATGTAATCATCACTAGTGAAAAACACCACTGAGTACATAGTACACTCAGTTTTTGTTCGTCTTGATAAGTTAGATTCAGGACTGTTTGTTAGGGATGTCCTTATTTTGAGCAGTGTCTTTGGTATGCCCTTTGAATCCTTTTTAATCTTTGGTGAGCCAGTCTCATTATGCAGTGGGCAATTATATGCATTTAACCTAGTTTATAGTATTTAAGGCTTAATGGCATAAGGAACTTAGCCATAGCAGTTCTAGCAGAGATGTTCTGCTGTGGTTACCTTGCAGACCTCCTATTCTGCCATGCATGCTCAACTTCCTGGGAACTTCCTCTTTCCAAGGTGCAGAAGTTACTCCAGAATAAATCACTTGTAGCATAACCTCTCCATGAGGGAAGTGGAATGTCAGTTATCTTAGAGGGGTGCTTTCCCAGGCTTTTGTGATCCATATCCAAAAGGTAAACAAGCCATAACTCATTCCTTCATCGTGTATCCCTTCCAGGGTCTTGAAGACAACTGGTGGCTCTCCAGAAGATGTTTTAAGCATTGACAGTGTTGGGTTGAAACAAATTGGTTAGACATGCACCTTTCTGAAAATTGTTATTTGATCTTGTGTGTCCTGGGAACCAGAGGTATTACACCAATGGATTTTTTAATTATTTTTTTTAAATGCTTGTTTTTTGTAGTTAGGCTTCCATTTTTTATGCACTTATGCTTGACTAAATAGATGTTTTGGAGTAGAGTAGCAGGGATGATTAAGTTAGAGTTTGATGTCTGCCATTATCCTCGTGTTTCAGCAAATTCCTTCAATTTAATACTCACCCAAGTTTATGGTTAATCCTGAAAATTCAAAGCAACCAGCATCTTTAACAGTGATGAAAGCTAGAACATAACATGGGAAAATGCTTTGTTTCTAAATGTTGCGTTGTAAACAAAACTGCCTTAGTTCAATATGAGCTAACACAAAGTCAGGGAAGGCTTGTTACCAACAAACTGTCAATCTTATGTCTGTTCACTTGCAGGAAGCTTGAATTATGAGGTGAGGGAAAGTGGGAGAGTTTATGACTCTCATGGTTTGGGAGGTAATAAATCTAAACCTACGTTTACATTTAAAGCAACATAAAGCTTTAAAAATGCTTTTGAAGTGTTAAATATTTGTCATATTGTAGTTTGTAAATTTTGTACTTTCATGATTCACTGGGGAAAATGGATTCACAGGGAATGAGAGAATAACGCAGGCTGGGGAAGGACAATTTCAAATACATGAGATTTTGCAGCCCCTGGATGTTGTGAAATGAGGTTGGAAAGCACTTGGGGTTGCTTGCAGGCATGTATGCGCTCCTCACTGATTGTCTGTGCCCCATGGAGTCTTGGTCCTTCACTTTGTGTGGAATCTGAGCAAGGAGGAGGAAGTGCTCTCATATCAGAATAACCTATATTTTGGTGGGTTGATTGTGTCAGTACATATATTAAAAAAAAATTCTCTTTTAATTGAATGCCCACGGTTACAGAATAACAGAGTACAGTTGTTTCCTTCTCTCAGTGTTGGGGGTGGGGATGGAGGATGAGAGACAGACAAAGGAGCCATCCTGTTTCTCAGAAAGTGAAAGTGTTTTTCTCACTTATTTGAGGACATGAGTTCAGCGCTCTGTATTGTGAGTAGGGAGTACTGTCTTTCCGTAACGATGAGTATGGCAGATGTAAGATAACCTTGTCTTCAGCTAGGACAGTAAGAGTGACTACGGTGATTCCCTGCTCTCCACCTTCCCCCTGAACACTGGCTATTTTGAATCTCTTACTGAAGGCCTAGTAATCTGTACGTGATGTATGAGAAGCCTAGACTGTGGAGTCTGCGAGGGAGGGTAGGCATTTGTACTGGGTTTACATGGCAAGGTTTTGGTAGTGGGGGGGCTGCAGGGATGGCTTCTGTGAGGAGATGCCAGAAGCTGTCCCCATGTCAGATGGAGCCAGTTCCAGCTGGCTCCAAGATGGACCCATTGCTGGCCAAAACTGAGCCCATCAGTGACATTTGTAGCACCTCTATGATAACATATTTAAGAAGGCGTAAAAAACCACTGCACAGCAGCTGTGAGAGAGGAGCAAGAAAAGTGTGAAAGAAACAGCCCTGCAGACACCAAGGTCAGTGAAGGAGGAGGGAGAGAAGGAGGGTGCCCAAGCAGAGATTCCCCTGCAGCAGCCTGTGGAGAAGACCATGAAGAGGTAGGCTGTCCCCCTGCAGCCCATGGAGGTTAATGGTGGAGCAGATATCCACCTGCAGCCTGCAGAGGACCCCATGCTGGAGCTGGTGGATGTGCTGTGAAGGAAGCTGCAGCCTGTGGAAAGCCTACATTGGATCAGGCTCCTGGAAGGAGTTGTGGCCTGTGGGGAACACACACTGGAGCAGTCTGTTCCTGAAGGACTGTGCCCCATGGGAAGGACCCACACTGGAGAAATTCCTGAAGGACTGTATCCTGTGGGAGGAATCCCATGCTGGAGCAGGGAGACAGCGTGAGGAGGAAGGAGAAGCAGAAATGAAGTGTTATGAACTGACTGCTACCCCCATTCCCCAGTGCCCCATGGGGAGGAGGAGGTAGAAGAGTCAGGAGTGAAGCTGAGCCTAGGAAGAAGGGGGGAGGGGTGGGGAGGAGGTGATTTTAGTTTTGTTTTTATTTCTCACTATCTTACTCTGTTATTAATTGGCAGTAAATTAATCTTTGCCAAGTCGAGTCTGTTTTGCCTGTCATGGTAGTTGTTAAGTACAGGAAAAACACTCATCTCGACCCATGAGCTTTTCATCTTATTTTCTCCCCCTGTCTTGCTGAGGCAAAGGAGTGAGAGAGTGGCTTGGTAGGCACTTGATGGCTCTGTGATCTGGTTGACCCACCACAGCATCCAAGAATTAGGCACAGAGATGAAGCAGCATGCTTCCAAACCTTGACCCTTGTCAGGGTCAAGCAGTCTGCTTCTTTTCTTCTTGAGCATTAGTTTTAACTCTTGTTACAACAGATGAATTGTTCTTGTTGGGAGTTGAGAATCAAGCCTTGGAGACATTTGTGAAACAATTCAACAGTGGTTTTGTTTGGAATTTAGAAAGATTCATCATGCCCCCCCCCACCCCCCACCTTCAAATGAAAGGATGCAGATTCCAAGCTAGTTCAAAATAGGTAGAAAAGTATTATTTAAAATGTAGGTAGCATTAGAGCATATGTTAGATTTGATATGTCGAATCTATTTGATAAATGCGTACAAGGTGCAAGACTGTTAGAAATTCTAGCATGTTATAGGTAAAACTGAAGGGGAAACTGTAAGGTCAGTCAAATCAGAGTCACAGAATTACGTAGGTTGGCAGGGACCTAAGGAGGCTATCCAGTCCATCCTCCTGCTCAAGGGAGGGCCATCACTGAAGTCAGATATGGTTGTTCAAGGCTTTATCCAGTCAGGTCTTGTAAACCTCCAAGCATGGAGATTACATGGGCAACCTGCTCCAATGTTTAATTATCCTTGTAGTGTAACTTTTTTCCACTTACCAGTTGGAACCTTTGCTATTTCAGTTGATATTCACAGTCGCTTCTCTTCAAGAGCCTGGCTCTGACTTTTCAGTGACAGCACAATAGGTATTGAAAGGCTGTTCTTGGGTATGCTTAGCCTTCTGCCCTACAGACTAAAGTGAGCCCAGTTCCCTGAGCCTCTCCTGGTGGGGCATATAGTCCAGTCGCTGAAGACCACAGCAGCCTTTTGCTGGACTCTAGTTTGTCAGCATCCTTGTGTACTGCCTTCACACAAGTCGACTACACGCCCCAAGTTGGTGTCTTCAAAGAAGTCAATGAAGATATGTTCCATCTCTTCCTCCATATGGTAGATGGTGTTAAACAAGATAGGTTCCTGGATAGATCCCTGAGGAAATCCACTTATAACTGGCTTTCAGGTCGTCCAGTGATCCAGCTGGTTTTCACCCACAGTAATCCACCCATCTAGACTCTAATGTCCCAGTGTGGATGCAAGGACATTGTGGGAAACCATGTTACAAAGCCAACGGTTGAGATAAACAACTTTTGCTGATCTTTCATCCAGGATTTAAAAAGTGGGTATAATTTAAGATCTTAAGTGTGCATGATGGGCGACAGTGATTGAGCACTCAGCTTATCACTCTATTCATCCAAATTGCTTGTTTTCCCCCAACATATGGTATTTTCTATACAGTGAGATGAAAAACTGAGTCTCTCTTAATCTACAGACTCTCTGGCTGTATCAACAGTCATATGAGCTTTGTTGCTCAGTCTGAATAAACTTCATCACATGCTGTCTTTCTGAATCGACGCAGGTGAACACGTGAGGTGACACTTGTCTTTCCTGTGTCATTGGTACAGTGTTGTATTCCATTACAGTTACAGGCTCTGCTCAAAGTCATATGTGTGTATGACTTTGAAGTCAACTGAGTTGTTGGTGTCATTTAAAAGCCATTAGGCAGCAAAATTGTCGCTACAGTCAGAGTTTGGCTGGCATAACTTTGCTCCAACAGAAGAACCAGAGTTTGCACTTGACTGTTGTCCCACTGTGCAAGTCTGGAAATGAGAAACGTTGTTTCTGTTAGTGATAGAGTAGGGAATTAGGACAGCAAAATCTGATCCTCTGGTGATTAGGCGCCTTTCAGATGGTCAGAACACTTGGTATTAAAGCTGGTGGTTTAAGTTTAGTTAAATATTGATTGAATATTTAGTTGAAGTATTGCAAGTTTGTGGGAATTCTCTGCTCCTGTATTCACTGTCATTGTGAAATAAAATTCTTCTGAGACAAAGAGCCCCTTGCTGATTTTGTTTGTCTGATTTATAAACAAAGCAGACAAATGTTAATATTTGTGTGGAGGCTGTCTTGCAACTGCAAAGAACTGGTGGTACAGCCTTGCTGGGGCCATTATAGAGTGATTTCATTTCTAACTAGTTCATTATCCCTCCAACTAAAAGCTAGGCTGTGAAGTGGCTTCATGTTACAGTGGCTTTTGGATAGGAACTTGACTATGCTAGCATGGTTCTGATATATTCATACTGTAAGGAATCAGTGCTTTTCTTGCCATTTGTTTCCCTGAATTAAAAAAAGCCAAACCACAAAAAAACCCCCCAAAACCCAAAACAATATTTGACTGAAAGACCAAGTTACCATTTTAAACTGAGACGGTAGCAGTTCAGCCATGTGTGACCAGCCAGTTCAGGGTGTTTGATCTGATCTGTCTTGAGGTCCAGACTCTGAGAAAAAAATTTTTGCAAAAGTTGTCAAGCACAGAAAACTTCTGTTGAAAGTTAAATGCCTAGGTGGAAGGAGCCAGCCACGAGGAATGCCTCATTAAGCCATCACAGCAAACTGGGAGCATCACTAGCTTAAGTTCTGCTGAATCTCTGGCAATCACTGTGGCAATGGTGAATTTTTCCTATGTTTGTGTAGTGGTCTGAATCAAGAGTGTAAACTCCTGTTAAGGTGTTGTTAATGCCCAGGTAAAAGAAGCAAGCTGAAAAGCTGATACGTTATTTTTTTTAACTCCTTTATGGTGCTTGGGTTTAATTTCCACTGTAGTCTTTTGGATTCTATTTTATTTCATTTGACAGGTAAAGTCAGAATCCATTTCATGGCATGGAGACAAACAGGGCAGCCAAACCTCAAAGTGAGAGACAAGACTCAAACCTTCCTGCAAATTACCAAAAAAGATGCAGCCTGCTGCAAATGGATTTTCAAATCAAACCATATACAGGGTAGCCTTCTAACTATTGCTAATCTATCTGTACTCTCTGGAATGTATGTACATGTAACATGTACCTTTGATCGTGTATTTTCCTTTTCATCTGTTTTTTTGCCTAACCAATTCTGAAGGCAGTCTTTCAAAGTACATCCAAAGGAAGTGCTGGCATATGATATTCCCTCCAAGTAGGCAGCAAAAATTGCAGCTTGCAGGGAACCTGCCAGGGGAAGTCTGACACTTGTGTGGATTTGTGGTTCTGCTTTTCTCTTTTTTGAAAAATGTCACTTTTCTAGATTCCGATCAATACTGTGTTTTTCTGCGTACTAACTATGGGGTCAGAGGTTCTGTTATAATAATCACTACTTTTGTCTTCTAAGCCTCTTAACTTGATTGGATCATCTGTTGGTTGCCATAAAATATAAGAAATCAAATTTTAGCTATAACCTAGTCTTTCTGCTCCTCATGTTGACACTCAGAACTTCTAACTTAAATGTGTTTTTTCTTTAATTAAAAAACCCAGACACATCAGTCTTTGTTCATTCTTCTGAATGAAGATAAGCAGAACCTTGGGCTGCCATGCTTCTTTCAGTGCTGTAAGGTGTCCATTTCTTCTTCAGATCTGAATATTTATAACAGAGCAAGAAGTTAAATTTTTTAGCATGAGGAGAATTTATCTTGCCTCATATAGTTCCTTTGCAGCAATGAGATTAGAGTGCTGGACTTCTTTTCAATACAATAAACCTAAGTCTGGCATTAGTTTTTTTCACTGAGCAGTAGCATCATCTGAGAGATGATTTCTATAAGCTTGAGGTATTCTTTATTCTAACTTTTAAAAAATTATACTAGTGAGGGTTTTTTTTTTTTTAAAAAAAAAAAAAAACACATGCCTGTTCCTATTGCTTCTTTTGTCTTTCTACAAAGAAATGTAATTTGCAGTGATCTTCCTTAATTGCATATCTTGGCTAATTACGTTTGTGTTTAAAAAGAATTATGTCTTCCCGGTTGCCCACTAAATAAAATATTTTTAGTGGCAAACTTCCCTGGTCTTTCTCTCGTTTTTAAACTACTGGTTATAAACCTGCAGTTTAAGAGGTTTTACTGACTTTTCTGAATCTCTGGATTGCTGGTTCTCTTCAGAGAAAAGCAAATAATTGGAGTTGATTCTTTGGATAGCTCCTGTGGCTTAGTGTATGAAAGAACAGAGATAGAAGAGTGCTGAAGTCTGTTGGCTGTCTGAATAAATAGGTAACTTCTAAAACAGTTCGTGTTTTAAATCTGTAGAGTTTCTGAGGAAGGACCACCTTAGAACTTTATCCTCAAGTTCTAAACTCCCTTTGTAGTCACTGCTTCTATGTTTCACAGCTTTGAACTTTGTTTAGGGACTGTAACTATCAGGGTGATCAATAGTTAATATGATTCATGTGGAAGGTTTAGGACATTATAAGACTTTGTGCCAGATAAGGGAATAGGTAATTAATGCTAATGTTAGCATGTATGTGGAATTAATTCTCTGCTAAGTGCCACGAATAGTACGTATTATTTAAGTTAAAAAAATATACATGGAAACAATTGAATGTGAATTATGTAAGCATGAACAGTATGCAATATTTATGCCGTAGGAGAGGAGTGATTCTAAGAAACTTACAGTTTTATCGAGACATAGATAAAAAGTGAATTCCTGCAGCATACGTGAAGTTCTAAAGGAATCTGCACCTTTTTGCTTTTACAGGTCCTGTTCCATACACTAAAAGCAATGATCAGATCTATAAGGCATTGTGTAAGATGTCCGTTCTTAGAGCAGCCCTTCTAGGTTTCGCTCCAAGCCACAACGTGGCTTTGTGGCTTCCTCCTCGCCCCGTTACCCAGCGTGCAAGAAACAGCTTTTGGCATGACAGACCCCATACCAGGCTGTACAGTGTGGCCCCTAAGTGAATGTTTATGTGGCGAGGGGGTTTGAAAGCACTATTAGCTTAAATCAGTAGCGATGGTATACTGATGTAGCTTCCCCCTGTAGGCACTTCTTTACTAGGCACATAGCTATACGGCTGCACTGACAAACCTTTTGGGAAGAGCTGGAAACAGAACCTGTGGCTGGGCTGGCTAGGACAGCAGGAACCCTGCAGGTTTCCTTTATATAAAGTACTTCTGGCTTATATTGTATGTATGCCTGACGGGGCATACCTGCTGGTCTTGGCTGCTTCTATGCCAGAGGAAGGTTGCCAGTAGGGCCTTATCAGTAAACTCTTATTTTAGGCAGTTGTAAGTGTCCTATTAAAAAAAAAAGTTAAAAAAATTGGAAGGAGTTGAGTCAGGCACACATACATGCAAAATGTATATGAAAGACGTGTCCATTTGGAAAATTCTGTTTGTACAATTGCATCTATTGAAAACTGTTTCCACTCATGGAGCATTCTACAAGAAAGTAAAGACGTCTTTTGAAACTTTGGTTCTGCCATTAGCATAAGAAAGCAGAAAGTCTTTGCTAAACTCTCCTGGGATTCTCTTCTAGTAGCCTTTGTCTCTTTCTCCTTGTTCTCTTTTAGGTCGGCTTAGCTTATGCCGGTGTTCTGTGTGTTTTCTCAAATGCAAGTTAAAGTCATTACCTAGAATCTTCTCTAGCTCTCCACCAAAACGGCACCTATATTCCACCGTTATTTGTGTGGGAGGGCAATGAGCAAGTCACGCAAGGGAAGTGTAACGTTATATGTTGTGTGTGATGGTGTCGTCTCTTAGGGGTGGCTGCCACCTCAACACCCATACCTTAGCTTTATCAAGTTCTATCTCTTCCTTCAGGGATGCAGAACTGTAAATTATATCTCGAGTGGAATCATGCAGGTTAAGAAGTCTCAGCGTAAGTTTTTGTTCTCCTCATCGTAGCTACTTTGTGTTTCTTCAGCTGCGTGCTTGAACCTGAGATGCATGTAGTATTTCAAGCAGGTCAGGAGAGGGAGCTGGCAGTCTAGGGGTGAAAAAGAATCTTCCTTCCATATAAATAACTTTTTTTTTTTAATTGTGCTTCTGAGTGTAGAAATGTGATGAGGTAACCTGTCTGCATCTGAAATAACAGGAGTCTGGACCCACTTCTAGAGCATAAAGTTACAAGTAAGGATTTGTTTGCTACTTTGTTCTGTGGCTTATGGTAGTTTTCATCTGTTGCTTGAGGATACCATTTAGAAGTGTTGACAGTGATTTTCTCTTGGAAGAGGTCTGTGTTGCCAGTAGTACATGAAGGTGACAGGGACAGCAAACAGAAACTCTCACTTTCGAGTCCAATAAAATGAAAGTGTCAGTGCTGATATTAATGTTGCCAGTAGTAATTGCGCTTACAGGGCATCCATTGCAGTAGTATCTGGTTGGCCTTCATGTGGCTTTTGGAGAGATTAAAGGCTCTTCAAAGACAGCATGCCCTTCAGATGACCACTGCCTTGATCAAAATGTAAAATTTCCCTACTGCAGTGGGTTAGCCTTAGCCAACAGCCAGGCCCCCACCCAGCCCCTCGTTCAGTTCCCCCATCAGCAGGATGGGGAAAGAAAATATGGAGAAAAAACCAGGAACAAGAAAGCTCATGGGTCAGGATGAAGATAGCTCTTTCCCAGGCGCAAATCCACTCCACTCCTGGCTTTTGGACCCGCTTCCTTGCTACCACTACCAGCAGCCAGTGAGACCTTTGTGGAGATAGCCGGAACCAGCTGTGCCCAGCAGTGGGGCAGCACTGGTCTTCCCTGAAAAAAACTAAGAATGTGGTGAAATTCTGCCTTCCAGATAATGTAGGTCTTGAGATGTGATAGTTTTGAGCTCCTTTTTTCACCAGCAAAATGGGCTTCTGAGGCTTTAGGTATGCTACCTTAATTGGTTTTTGAAGGGATGTACTGTAAAGCTCAGTTAGTGAAAGTGTGTATGTTGAAAAAAACTGTTCAAAACCAGCTTTCAGAAAAAGTTAGCATTGTACAGATCATTTTACAAAGCTGGTCCACTTGTTGTTGTCCTGGCTCACTTGAGGAAGAGGCAGAGTGTTTTTCATGGGTGGGGAAGAACGTGACTGGAAGTAGGGATGGACAAACTGGCAAAGGCAAATGAAACCCTATCCTCACTCCTCAGATCTCTTTCTTGAGCCACAAGAAAGACAAACCTGACTTTCTTGAATCTGTTTCATGCTTTAAGTGTTGCTGTACATGCGACATCTTTCCAACAGGTTACTTGGCATGGTTTTGGGCTCTTTAGTGATTGTTCTGTAAGGTAATTCCCTCTCTGCTATACTTCCTGTATATTCTTTACAATACTGTGCTTCCGTTCCGATCTTTGATTCATCTCAGTTAGTTTGTACTTTATGAATAATTAAAAATCATCTCTTCATTCCTATTGCACAGCTTGAAAATAGCATATTATTATTATTCCCTACCCATAATTCTTTGTGGTTTGGGGGTTTTGGGTTTTGGTTTTTTGGGTTTTGTTTTGTTTTTTGAATTTTTGGGGTTTTAGTCACACAAGTGACAGCCTTTACATAGCAGGTAGAAAGCTTAGGCTGATATGAGAGACTTGACCAATGTCATGCTAGTGTGGTAAAGGCATCATGATGTGACTAGAAGCCCAATACCATTAGGGTTTATGTAGTGCCTTGCCTGGTATACATGTAAAATATGGTGATCTATTTATTTGTTCTTATTCAGGCTTCTCCTCTATATCAGTTCTATAGACTTTTTACCTTTAATCCTTGCTGTCCTGTGGAAAGGAGCAGAGGTGATACTTGTCTTTTGCAGTCATTAATCTCTATTTTCATCTTATTTAGCAGGGAGTGAACACTGATTCTTCTTGCCAATGATTGGTGGAGAGATGAGAGTTTGAGTGATGTTGAGAAATGCTGCTGTGCGGCAATAGTGAGGTTTACTATACCCCCCGTGGGGATTTTTTTTTTCTTACTTCTGTCTGCAAATTCTCATTGGCATCTGAGTCATAGAAACCCAGCTCCCTTGTACTGTTAGTACCAATCTACCAGCAGAGAGAATGTGCTTACATGTTAGGGTGCTGTTTCTTTATTTGAGGTTCCCCCTATCCCCTTGAAGGGATGTGACTTGTGAGAGTCCTAGTTTTATCATAGACTTTGAGAGCAATTTGAAGGAAATGCCTTGGTTTGTTGGTTGGGTTGTTTCATTTTTTTGTTTGGGGTTTTTTGTTAGTTTGGTTTGGTTTTTTGGTTTGCTCATAAGCTTCTTTTGCTCAGGAAATAGCAATTTTAGTTTGGGGTATTGACAAAAGTGACTGGGAGCAAAGTGTCTGTGCTTTCAAGGTTATAATAAATAAATGCCATTCAGGGGATTTTTTTTGTGTCCTGATGAAGGGCTGGGGTTTTGCTGGTGTGTGTGTATGTGTTTATATGTGTTTGATATTTTTTATTGTTTGGGTGTTGTTGGTTTTTTGCAGGGGGATGTTAAGGTGATTTTGGCTATTGTTTTTAGCTTATTTCTCAAAGGGATTAGAATGAATTTTGTTCTCCTTCAGCTAAAAGTTCATCAGTTGCATTTTCTTCTGTGCCTGTTCAGGAATGCTGCTTGTTTCTGTTGTCAGTGCTACATTTAAACATAATTGGCATCCAGTAGCAGGCTCTGAAGCAATGCTGCTGTTACTGCCATGAAGGGGTGAGAGGCTTAATGGTCATTTGAACAGTGGCATAGAAAGAGCTTGAGCAAGTCAGTTCACCCCATTTGAGATATGAAGTGTTAAGA
Source organism: Balearica regulorum gibbericeps (assembly GCF_011004875.1). Lineage (NCBI taxonomy): Eukaryota > Metazoa > Chordata > Aves > Gruiformes > Gruidae > Balearica > Balearica regulorum. The sequence goes on from NC_046185.1 coordinate 72,478,509, forward strand.
AGTAACTTGCTTTTCTTTTAGTCTTAAGAGTGAATTTATTGTATATTGAAAGAAAGCAATATTTGCATAATTTTAAGCACAAAAATGCAACTCTCCATATTCTTAATGCATCTGTTCATTAGGTCCCCTGGGAGGAGGGTGCGACAGGCACCAAGGTCGTGGCTAATTTGCAGGGAGCAGCATGCCCTCTGTAGTGTGTCATCTCTGGATGGCAGCATGGAAACTGGAACTTGAAAAAGTGACAATAGTTTTTGACTATATTACTGCAGCAGCATTGCTGGGCTGGATAGCAGGGCTTTCAGTGCAACTCTTGCAAGCCCAGCCATGGCCTCAACTGTGGACTTGGCTGAAGCTGTTAGATATCATAGCAATTGTGCTGTATAACATGCAGCTCTTTTTAGTTATGAGCTAACTCTCACATGCCTACAAGAGTCATGATCCAAAGGATGACTTCACTGTAGTCACATACCCCCAGTGACCAGTCTTAGAGGGTGCAGTAAGTGGTGTCTGACTCATGCTCTTCCCGAGGAACCTAATTAACAGATTTATAAGAAAATAGAAAAAGTTGTATTGTTATACTTAAAATTATGCAAATACTACTTTCTTTTAGTACAGGTGAATGGGTTTGAGAAACTGAGGGCTTGACTATCTAGAAGAAAGCAAGTTAAAGGACAGATGATGACGAGCACCAGAAGTCAAGGCTAATTAGAAGCCCAGATCACTTTATGCACATTTAGCCTGCAATATGTCTGAAATGCTGGGAGACAACATTGCCAGTGACTGTTAAAAGGCAAAGCAAGTTCTCACTACTAAGCAGTATGGCCAACAGATACACCTTTAGTTGTAGGTTTGAAAAATGAGTTACAAATCAGGTGTAAGAAGACCAAGCAGAACATACTGAGCTACCCCGTTCCAGGAAATGGCAAGGAGAGGAAATGCTGATGCCGCTGGAATAGAGCAGTATCAGGCCTGCAGAGCAAAGGATTACTAGCTAAAAATGCTCCTTTACTAACTTACTAGAAGCTAAAACCTGGTATCCGTGACCGTGAGATCATGGCAGCCCACTCTGCAAAGATATTTGACTTATTGCAGAAAATGTAATCATGTGCTTTCTTTAGAAAAAAGAAACTAAATGTGCCCTACCCACTTATTTCTGCTACTGCTCAGTATTCAGTTTGGGACACAGTACAGTTAAATGGGTTTGGCTTTTTCTTGGCAGTAATTTATTTTCCTTTTTTTGTTATCATTTTGTCAACTTGCGGGCTACTTCATGTACTCCTGCCCTGTTTGATGGGTTGTTTTCCCAAGTACAACTTCAGCTATTTTTGAAATCTGTTAATAGTTTATTTGTAATGCTGTAATCTGAACTCTCCAGTATGACCAAACCATTCTAATCACTCCACTTTGGGTACCTGTAATGTACTGTGCTTGGTTGCTACATACTGTACTTCACTTTGGGGAAGGTGTGCACAGAAGCTTTCCAGCTTTGCTGGGTGTGCTCTGAGACTGATCAATGGCATTCTTGCACTGTATCTGCACGAAACTGGGACTTTTCTGGCTTCTGTGTCCCCTTTTCATGCCCTTTGGAAGAACCTTTCAAACAATTCTGCAATAGCTAAAATCAACACTGATCAGCCTGTTTGGACAGAGCCAGTTGGTGTAAAATATCCCTGGCTGATGCATTTGCCTTTTCCTTCATGCCCACCAAAAGCATGTTAAAACCTCTTGCCTATTCACATGTCAAGTCTGGAAGAGTTTCTAGTTAGAGAAGTTAATCTTTGTTTTGTCAGGTTTTAGCTGACAAGAATTTCCATAGATTCCCTGAGACTGGAAGTCTTTGGCAGCTAAAAATTTAGCCTACTTGAAATGTGGGTCATGGAGCTGTCGCTGTGTCTCTACGAGGTGCTTTATACCCATGCCAATTTGAGTCCTTGTAGGAGGACCCAGCAATAAGTCCTCATTAAAGGTAAGAATTTTCTTTGATGCCATGATTCATGGTCCCAAAGAAAATATAATGGGGGGATATTTGAGAAAGGCTTCCAGGATACAGAGTGGAAGAAACTGGCACGACTGTCAGGCAGGATGATGCGACTGACATGAGAAACACCTTTTCTTTCCTTTCTCTCAGTAGTTGCTCATTATCATGGACCTTCCCAACCTGCAAGTCTTTCTATTTCTTCAAGAACAAAGAGGCAGAAGGGAACACAAGTGACTGCCTCATGCTAGTTCAGTTTTACCTTGGCTTGTGGCTGTAGCTTTGTTCATAAGCTGGACACCTGAAATGTCCCCCACAGCGTTTGCCTATGAGGTCTCATGGTGCTTACACAAGTTCTGGCACTAGTTTAATTGTTGGGGTTTTAAAACAAAAACAAACAAAAACCCCTCCAAAACCCAAACAGGGTTTTGCAGCTTTCCTTACATCACTGTTTCCAATTATAGTAACTTTCATAACAACAAAGTAGTAACTGTATATAATAGTATGTGTATATTGTTTGTTGCCATATACTATATACTCCCTATATACTAGATACTCCCTTTCAGGAGATGGAAGGTATGCAGGCCTTTTACATCTGACAGTTCTGAACCATCTGTCTAGCAAGGTAGGACTGTAAAATATTCCTAGTTTAAGGTTGCTTTTTTTTTTTTTTACATATATCTTCCAAAAATATACACAAGTTGAGGATATGTAGAGAAAGCGTGATTTGTTAAATTCCAACTCAGATTAGGTCTGACATGAAAAGTTTCTTGTATGAAATCAGTTTCATATTCTTTATGTGGTACTAGGTTTTTATAGAGGAAGCATTTTTTTTAGCTTCTGTGTTATCTAGGAGGGGAGGAGAAAAAGACAGTGAAAATCAGAAGATTCTCATAATGTGGACATTTTTTCCATTAGAGACCACTTTTATGCGTGTAGGCATATGTAATTCCTGAGGAAAACCCCTTCTATTTTGCCTGTACCACCCATTTCATCCAATGCATAGGTACTAGCGTACCAGTCTGCAATCTGACTCCCTAGATTATCAGGCGGGAGAGCAGCCCATCCTTTGCTGTTAGCAGAGGAAAGGAGTAAGTCACTTTTATCTCCCCCTTTCATGTAACATCTCAAAGAAAGGTTTTTTGTCAGTAGTTTGTTGGCTGCAGCAGTTTTATTATCTAAGTGATAGGAGTTGCTGGGAAAGCTCATTTAGTGGCAAGTTAAATGTTATAATCTCCTGTAAACTGTGTATGTAACACTGCATTTTATAGTCCAGCCGTGCAGTGCAGAGCTATTCTCTGTGTAACACATATGTTGAACATTAACTACTATTTGGGTACAGAAGGTGGAGTGTGCTCTCTCTGGTTTCTATTGGGTGTGTGACAGTTGAAGATAAACATGGCATTATGATGCCATAAAACAAGCAACCAGAAATAGAGTGATCATAGGGCATCAAATCAGTTTTTCCTAGTTTTGCGAATTTCTCATGTCTTGCCTTTTTTTTTTTAATTGCTTTAGAGGGGTTTTTCCTCCCTGATTTGAGCAGAATCAGTTTAAATTCTTATGCTTCTTATAACAAATGCTGAATCTACTACATATGAGAAAACATGATCTGGATATATTTTAGCAAAGTTTTTGGTTTATAGCAATTATTGTACATCTAAAGATGATGGTTTCTTAGCAATGTACTGCTCTAAGAAGCTGTTGTATTCTCACCTGCTTTCAACAGCATGTTGAACTTTAAGAATGTCTATTATTCATCTCTTGCCCCCCAAACATAATAAAGCGGTATCTTACAATGATAATTTAATGCTTGTTTTAAGTTTCTATGCAGCTTATTTTAATGGAGCTCCTAATGCTGTTCCTGAAATTTGATAAGATTTGATTTTTGTGCTTCTGCTTTGTTAGTAAAAACCCCAACCAGCCAAAACCAAAAAACTCAAATAAAACTTGCTACCTACACCTAAGCTTGCTTTGACCTTCTTGGAAAAATAGAGATGAAATTCTTCATCTTGTCTTTTGCTGGAGAAGACAGACTTTAGACAGCTTGGAATCCTGGACAGGAGTTCTACTTGTTACAATTGATTCTGATTTTGCACTCAAGGCCAAACTAAAGGAACTGAACGCTGTTTAGCGCTCCTTCAGCTGAAATCAATTAATTGTGCTACATTTTGGGATGAAGTGGGAATGCCTAATGTTAGAGCTTTATAAAATAAAAATTGGGAAAAAAATCCTCAAAGGTGTATGAGGGACAGCAGGCACAAAAATGGTTCCAGATCTGTACTTTCCTGTATAAAATACCACCTGTAGCTTCAGTCTTACTGAGATTTATGATCATCTAATGTATTTTTAGCAAGGGTTTGGGTTTGTTGTTTTGTTGTTGGTTTTTTTTTTTCTGAGGAATTTCAGAACATCCTTCCCTAAATAACACAACAGAGCTTGCATGGAAAAATTGGTTTGTTATTCCCTCCTCCTCCACACCTATAACCTCCAAGCTTTGCTTCTTCTAGTGTTTGAAATTGAAGGACTGGGTATGAAAATTCTTGGTTTAACCTCAGAACAAGTACACAGGCCAATGCAGCCTAGCTTTAAGATCAGCTGACTTTTCTACTAGTACCCGTAGTCCATGATTTGGGTTAGTTTTGTTCCCATGCCTGTGTTTCAGATGGCGTGCCAGGTAAGAATTGTAGCTTTTTTTGTTTCTTTTCTTTTTTTGTTTCTGCATTTAAAGGCTATAAATGTGACTGCAATTAGCAACATTATTGAAAGATTCTTATCAAATCCCATTAATTTTCCTCACAGTTCTCTTCAAGTATTCAAGCTGTCCAGAATTTATTTTGCAGCTGCATGACTGTAGTTGATATGTGGTAACAGCCAGCAGATTTCAGGCAATGTGTCAAGCAAGCTTTTACTGGAGAATTCCTGGGGTTTAAAAGGTTGGCTCTGTGACTTGGGACACTTACAGGACATAAGCTTTTCCTTTCTCTCCTATACTTTGAGTTACAGCAAACTTTGAAAGTTTTCTTCGAGAGCGAAATCTAACGCTGTTGGAATAGCTGCAGACATGGAACAACATGTCACTGTATCTTTCTTGAAGAAAATAAAAAGAAATGTCCATAAAATTCTTTAGAATAAATAGAATTACTATTTAAATATTATATTCCATAGTGCATCTCCTCTCACCCATTTGAACTTAAAAAGAAACCCACCCTAACAAACCCACACTCATCCACCAAAAAAACCCCCACTTTCTTTTCTGTTACAGAAAAATGCAAAGGGACAGGAACTGTTTGACCAGATTGTATATCATTTGGACCTTGTGGAAACTGATTACTTTGGCCTACAATTCATGGATGCTTCCCAGGTTACAGTGAGTATAACTTCAGTTAATTTTTATGTTCTGCAGTAGCTTGGGTTGCCTATTAGAGATGTGTTACTAGTGCAGTTTCACGGAGAGATGTAGACATTAGGGGATATACTGCTGAAACAAGTGATACCATGTTTGGTTCTTGCACATAAAGCCAAATCCTCTAAATGAGTTATGTGTCATTTTATATGATATGCACATGACTTGATCACAGATAAGTGAAAAAGCCATAAATGTGGGTAAAGAAAAATGTGCTTTATGTTTAGTAGGCTCATGGTATTAAAAATGGGTTAAATCTCTTGCAAGCAAGGGTTTCTTGTAACTCCTATCTTTGCTGTTCCATGCACAGATTATGTTGCTCTGTAGACTTAGTTTCATTTGTAATAGAGAAAAATTTTCCTTCGCTATCCAATGACCCCCAGCATCTACAAGCAAAAGAAAAGAAAAGAGGAAAAAAGGAATGTATTTACAAATGCAAGTAGATACGTGTATTAAGAAGATAGGGATAAAAGACTGCAACCTTGTGGTTAAACTGTATTGCTATATATTTAATCTTTTCCTTTGTTCACCTTATGTGCTGAGGTATTGGTATGACAGCAACCTGGGTTGTGGACAGAGAATATACAGACTTGGAAAATAATTGTTTGTTTTTAGGTTATCTGGTCAGCATGTAAATGTTTTTTCCATAAAGCAACAGAAGACAGATGCATTCTGTACTATTAGAATAAAATAATGGGAAAATGTAGCTGCAATATTGGCATCTTGTTGAAAAGTAGGTTTTAACTTTATCGTCTTGGAATTCTCAGCTTTATTCTCTACCAAGCATGGGTCAATGTGATTAGGTCAGATCATTGTTTTACCAGCTGCACTGTGGTCTGTATTTTAGCAATGACTTTAAACAACAAACAGGAAACCTGTGCAGATATTATAACAACTTGATATTGACAAAGGGTATCGTAAAATTTTGGGGGAAAGAATACTTGTATTATCTATTTAAATATTATCCTAATATCCCGGTTAATTTAAGTGTATGCATTTATCACTGGAAAATTATGTTTCAATGAAGTATGTCCATAATGGGTTTGGGGTTTTTATGAAGTTTAGTGTGTGACCCTGATAAAATTTATATTACGTAAATTGTGTGTCCTTTTGTGATGGACCTGACCATAAGGACACAGCTAATAGAGCAGAGACTGGTCATAATAGGAAAACCCGATGATACTGTCACTGATTGTCAAATCACCTAATTGGGAACTTGATAGCTAGGAATAGTTAACTAGCAAGGAGTTTTGTAATGTTTTGAAAGAAGGGAAGCAGGACGGGAGAGCGAAACATCCTTTCCTAGCAAGAAACAGGGCAGATCAGAAGCAGAAGACCTGGCTGAGGAAGCAGAGAATACTCATTTTCTTGTATATTTGCAAAACTGAAGGGCTCTTCTGAATGGTAAGAAAGATGAAGCACAGATGTGAGGCAAGTATGTTTTCCATAGCTAGCTCTGTCCCTGGTGTTCAGAGCAAAATGTGCCTGTATATGCAAGTGGTTTAGTTTGGTTTGTATGCTATTTCTTTCCTCTGTATTGGCAGGGAGTAAATCATGGCATCTACAGTTACAAGAGGGATAAGGGCTATGAACAGCTTCTGGGGGGCCTAAAAAAGCTAACACTGGTTGCAGGGCTTTGGTAGTAGGGTTATGGTTTCTTGGATTAAAGGAGTGTTGAGGGCAAAGTTCTTCACCTTCACGGGAGTGCAAGGCTAAAAGCTCTTACTTGGTTTGGGTTGTTTTTTTGTGTTTTTTTTTGTCTAGCTCAAGCTCGGCAGAGAGTAGAGCTGAGCGAGCTTCGAGGCACAAGCTTTTATCTTCTCCAGCACCCTGCGAAAAAAGGTTCCGTGCTTAAACAGCCTTATTTGGTCTGTTTTGAACTTGTGACCCACTCATTTAATTTGAATAGTAATTAATGCATAGCCTCCTGCTTCTGCTTAGTGCCAGCCCAGCCACACAGGGGCTATTGCGGGATAAAGTTCTGTAAACTCCCTGAGGCTCTAAGCCTTTGTCTTTATTATGTATTGTTAAGTGCTAAATATCTTTAAGCCACCATTACAAATAAGAGAGAACAGACTAGTCTTTGAATAATGGGGATTGCCTCTGTGTGCTCCAAGGCCAGCAGCTTTTGAGTACACTGTGTTTCTGGCAGTCCTGTAACTTTTTGCCTAAGAATCTGGACAAGCAGTGTTGATAACTGTGATTTAGAAAAGAAAATCACGATTAAAGCTTATCTGCTTTGATCAAGAAAAAAACTTTGTTTGAACGGCTTATTACCCCCCCAAAAAATAATTTTTGATACAACCAAAAAGGATAAAGTTGTGAAAGGCAAGATGTCAGCAGTAAGGCAGAAAATACTGTAAAGCCTATTCAGTGAACTCTGCATCAGTTTATATCTTGTGCTCTTTGAAGATATGATATACATATCATCTAGTAGTTTATTCTAAAGCAAAGTTTTGTGTACTGTTGTATTTTAAGTTATCAGGTATTAACTCCAGAACTAGAAATACTGAGGGGGAGAAGGGTTGTTAAATATTGTTAGTGTGTGGAAGAACTTGATCTAGTGGAAAACATTTATTCATAAGTGAGGTTTAAAAAGCAGCAGAGATACACTGCCTGCTGATGTTCAGCACCTTGACTGATTACAATTTATAGGTTATAGTGAGGAATAAAACTACATCTTACTATAGTTGCATTATTATGGCTTTGCACCAACTCTTTTTTCTGCCAGACTCGGTAACAAAACTCCTGAGACTTAGTATTCTGCAGCTGTTCTAGCGGTGGTTCTTTCATTGTTCTCATCCTTTTTTAATTCTATTTTTGTGTATGTTTTATTATGTACATAATATAGTAGTACACTGAGATGTATATAATTTATAAATAAATACGCATATATGGGAGGAGCATGCTCAAAAAGTTCTTCACTTTTTGCACCATCAAAAAAGGTTGGAGACCACTGCTCTAGGACAGCTCTAGTGAGTCTGGGAATATTGTAAGGCCATTCAAATGTTTCCATCGTTTTGTAATGAAAACCTTGCTCTGCTTTTCTGTTCCTCCTGTTTGTGAAAGAGAGGGAAGAAGGAAAGAGAGGGAAAGGAGGAGTGAAGGAAGGAAATGAGAATCAAATAATTTCTTGTTCAGCTAATTGTTACAGGACTTCAACACGGAAGTAGTGCCACTCTTATGTAGGAGGTCTCTGCAATAGGTCAGAGGAAATGTAAAGCTTACTGGGTTTCTAATTACTTTTACTATGATGTATGTGTTCTAGCAAAGCAGGAAGCCTTGAAAGCTGTAGTCGAGGTTCGAAATAGCAATAATAAAATCTTGTGAGACCATACTGTTGAAGTTGAGTTGCCATGAGGAAAGTATTTTATTGATCTTTGCAGAAACTGGTTGTGTGCAAGATATTCTATTGTTGGTTTGAGTACTTGACAGTTATTTTAGGCTGCTGGTAGCTAATGTTTACTCATCTTCTCTTCAGGCTTGTCCTTTTTTTGTCTCTCATTCCACATCATTGTAAGAAAAAGGTCTTCTGTGGTTTACAGCTCCTTATGAGCTGCAACATACTCTAGGATTCTTTCAGGATACAGATCTTGCCATTTCTACACTTGCATTCTTTGTTCCAGTTGTCTGTCCTGTGACAGCAAAACATGGATACCCTTCCAGTCTACTGCTGTTTCACAGAAATTCAAAACAGAAGGATTGCCCATGTTGATTAATTTGGAATTTGCTTCTGTTTCCCTCATGATTTTGTTTCTGATCACAAGAACAATTATAGAGTAAATGAAGGGGAAAAAGATGTAAGATAGATCTTGAAATATTTTTTGTTTGGTTTTGTTTTTTGCAAGTGAGCTGCTATAATCCTTGAAGTATGAAAATTTAGTTGGGAATGCATGGAAGCAAAAGAATTAAAATACCATTTTTCTTACATGTATCTCTTTCAGTGATCCTCTAAGTCCTTTATGTCTGATCTCTAGTGTCACAAAGGCCCCTTGGCTTGAAGAAGGTCCACATGGAACAGCCTTTCCCAACTGAGTAGATATATTGCTCTCCGCAGCCTGATGTATCTGCCACATTGGGAAACACTAGATTTACAGCGTGTATACAGCAAGACTTCTGTGGGAGGACAACCCATGCCTCCTGCAGGTGCCCATGGCTGCGATGGAGACCAGGGTTTCCTGGAGAGATGAGGACTGACCTGTAGTGAATTGTCCCGGCAAGCTGTGTTTTCATCTGAGCTTCTTAATAGTGACTGATTCCTAGCTTGGGTTTTGAATCATTTGCTGTGAGACATGAGAAGACAGTGGAAGGAGGAGATGGAGAAGCGTGTGTTGAAACTAAAACAGGCTTTTGTGAAAGCAGTGTTCCAAGTACACAAATAGAAGGGAAAAAATGAGGCAAGTACTGTGTTGCCCAGACTGGGCCTGAGCAGCAGCAATGTGTCAGGACCCACTGATGGGGACACTGAGATCCTCACCTGATGGAAGGTGGCCTCGTGGCCAGGTTTTTTTGGGAGAATCAGGATCATTAATGCTTCACAGCATAGATTTTCAACAACAATGCAGTGGGGGTGGGGGGGTGAAACAAGCTGGATGACGAAGAATAATACCTGAATGCCTTTGTTTTCTCTACACATCATGAACTAGACTCCTGGATGTTTCAGCAAGTATTGGGTCAGGGCCTTGGAGGGACTTCGTGCTTTGTGATTGCCTCTCCTGCATCTGAATTTTCTTTAAGGGCTCATTGTCATTCACATCAAGAGTTCTTTCTTTCAACTGCTTGCTTTTGATATTACTGCTATGATTTCTTAAGGGTGTGAGGGATGTGGAAAAATGACCAACTCAAACCAGTCAATTAGCCCTCATAGTCTGATATCTGTGAGTCTGTTTCCTTATGTACTGCTTAATACTGTAACAGCAGGTGCTCGTTAGGCAGAACAAAGTAGGGACAAGCCTTATTGTTCAATACATTGAATGTTGGGAGAAAGGGAGACTGGTAAGTATTTTGATAATGCAGGTTTGCTTTTCTGCTTCTGGTAGAAACATCCCATTTCCCCATGAATAAACTGTGAAATTAATCCATGACTGTTTCCTTCCCTGAATCTCTCTTGTTCCTCTGGATGATGAGCTGTTTGGGACTGTGGTTGTTGCAGGATGTGTGTCTGTGGATTGTAGCCCAGAGCAACAACTACCAGTCACAGCTGGAGGGTCCCAAGAGCTGTACAGGTAACCATATCCTGTAGTGCTTCAGTTACTAATAGTGGCAGTGATATGAATGCCAGTTTAGTAACTGGACAACAGCAACCTGGCTGATTCCACAGTGATGCAGAACACCTGACAAAGGACCACTTCCAGCTGCGGCTGACCAAGGCTGTATTGCAGTCTGTGAACACTTGGTGGGGGACTCCAAAACACTAAGAATTCCCAGAGCATCTCCAGTTTTTAGTCTTCCAGTAGCACTTGCTGTTTCCAGGAGGGCTGGACACCATTTCCCTGGCACAGACTTGAGAAGCAGCTGTACAAGGCAGGTGGTTGCAATACTGTCTATCAGTGATGCTTCTCCACCTCTCTTCTAAATGTAGAGAAGTCAAGTCTCCAGTCTTTCTGGGACAGTAAACAGTTTTTGCTGTTTTCTTTTATCTTTGTGCATGGTCAGAGCATAAGCTGAAGTTGTTTCCTTAGTTTTCTTCCACAGATTTAGTCACATTTGTCTCCTATTTGTTACAAATCCTATCAGTTTATTTTTTTGAGTGTTTGAGTACAGGCTTCAGAATTAAAGGTAACTTGCTTTTTATTGCTAGAATTGATCTGGAGTGGAATCCACTTTCATTGTCTGCATAATAAATCTAATGAGAATTACGCTACATGGGGCAAGTTTTTTTATATAATTTTGTGATTTACTCTCACCTCCCTGGAATATGAAGCTTCACTGCCACGCTGCCAACAAGAGAGTAATCTTGTATGTCCTGTTGTTTTGTGTGGTAGTGATTATCTGTGTTCATGTTCAATTACAAGTTCTGTTTCTGTCACCTCAGCTCTGCAAAGCAAAATATTGCTTGGGCTGAAGCAGGTTATCATATGTATATGAATTAAGATGGAATAATGGTCTTGAAGGATGTCCATATAGCTCTCCATTATTCATGTGTAGTCTATCTGACTGCAGATGAACTACATCATGTATCAGGATGCTTCTGAGATGGCTCTGTACAGACTCAGGCTGGGCAAGGCAAGGGTTTCATGAACACCACAGCTTGGTTATGTTGCATTCCAATATGTAGCTTTGTGTCCAGAAATAATACTGTAATTGGGATTTTTCTTTTTCAGGTCTATCTTTCAGTCTTAATATTCATGGTGATAATTAAAACGTTACCATGACAGAATTTGAAATACATGTGATATTAATTTTATGTTTAGTTTCTGTAAAGAGACATGAAAAATATGCCTTAAAGTAATCCATATGCCGTATGACCCTAAATGTATTTTGAGGAGTATCAAATGGGCAGGTGCAAGAGCTGTGTAGCAGCCTTTCCCTGTTGGGAGATTATACAGTTTTCTTTCATTAAAAACTGTTTGTTTAAGCAATTTGGAATAAAAATTACCAGGTATATTCTGAAAACAAGATAAATGTTCTGTGAAATCAAGATCAAAGGGCAGAGCTTGCGATGTTGGCAGAATGGGAAGGAGTTTCTGCAAATAAATTTTCCTGGTTTTTTGAACTGTAGGAGGCAAAACTTTATTCTGGCTAAAACCAGTTTGCTTTAAAAAATCCTTCTAGACTTTGTGGTGTGAAATCCAAATGAAATCATATGCCACAGATACATTTGAAAGAAATATTTGTTAATTAAACAAAACCTCTTTGTTGCAGTTGGAAATACTTGTGGCTCTCTGACCCTAGTAGGAACTGAAGGGGTGTAATCCTGCTGCCTTTCGTGTCACTGAGAGCTTTTTACTTTTGAATTCAGTGTATGTTGTCCTAACAGTTTGTCTCATTGAAATTGGTCATAAGGACACTTACAGTTTAAGACAACACAGGTATATTTCTGTTAGGGATGAACTGAAGTCTTACGCAATGCTACTGACACCTTTATGCTGTAGTCTTAAGTGAGTCCTTTCTGGAAAAAAACTAGCCTCCAATTGCTTGTGTTAGCTTTTTTGCAAATAAAATTTTATTTGCTGCTTCCTGCTAGCCCAAACTGTATTTTAATTCGTGGTCACTGCTGAGGGTGCTCTAGGGGTCAAAGCTTCTCCGAAGGTCAGTGAGTACATAGGGATGCGTTGCTCTCAGAGCCTTGCCAGAGCCTGGAGGTGTGAAGTGTGGCTTGAAGTATTGCAGTTCCACTCAGAAAGCTTGTTCTCAGGAAAATTCCAGTGTACATGGAGACACAAATGGCTTGGCTGGTTTTGAGCACGTCACTTAAAAGCCTTAGACCAGCTTTTGCTCTGCTCTGTACAGTAGTTACAGTTGGCTGAAAAATTAATTTTGTGGTTGAGGCTTAGTTCTTTCACAGAGTGGATGTCATAGAACATTTGTACTCCTTCAAGTATTGAAGGTTAGAAACAGAAGTAAGCGAGGTGAAGAAATGAAGGCATGGGGATCATAAAACTGTGGAGTCCACAAAAAACGGTGGCTGAACGTACCTGTGCTATGGCAAAGATGAGCTGATACTACACTTATTTGTTGGAAAAAGATGAATGCACTTGAGTGGTTTCACAAAAGCATGAAAGGGTCAGCAGAGTGTGTCCAGTAAAGATAAAGTGGGTTTTTCAGAACAGCAGTGTTTGCAACAGAAGAATAACGGACGGCGAGCCTCAGCACAGATGGGATGTTTGATTGATACATTTAGAAGACCCAGGAGAAAAGTACTCCTCCTTTGTTTAGAATGAATCAATTTGCTGGTCTCATCAAGAATTCTGGAAGGGCAGGAGATAAGAATAGCTGAAGCATTTGAGGGACTTTTCATGAAAAGAGGAACCTTTCACTGGAGTGCACACTAGAGCTGAGTCAGTCCAACTGCGGAGGTGAACAAAAAAGGACCTTACTGTCTCCTGCTAACAGTGGTCATGGTGTCTCTAGGGAGACAGGGTGAATTGCGGAGGTGACACAGGACAGCTGAGCACCTAGTACTGCTAGTTCATAGAAGCATATTTGCAATAGTCATGAACATTTTATAACTTGCAGTAGTATGTGTAGGGGTCCTTGATTGCAAAAGGTAGATGTGTGGAAGTGCATACAGTGAGATTTTTACAAGATCCAGCTGAAACTAGTAACTGCATTTAAGAGGTTGCTTACATCATGTAGTGATGGAATCTGGATGCTGCACACCAGACTTCTTGATTGAATGTGTCAGCTTATTTAAAAGAAAAAAACAAACCACAAAACCCAGTGCTGTGACAAGGCCAAAGCTTTTAGGAGCTGTTCTGTATTGAAACTGTGATAAGAGGTACCCTCGGCCACATTCTTTTATGCATTTATTCAGAGGCTGTTTGCATACTAGAAATGGTAAGAACTGGTTTCATGAAGGGTTCATGCAAAATATTGCATTACAAAATGTTCTCTTGCTTTGGAATTATTTCTGGCATCATGGTAATTGCACGTGTGACTCGCCTGTGCTTTTTGTGGTTCCCTCAACTGGCTATTTTGTAGGCCTTGAGCATTTTAACTTGATCTCATCCTGTGCTTTTCCTGTGGCCAGGTAGGGTTCTCTTCCTGGCTGCTTATTGCCTCTAGAAAAGCACCAAGAAAACATTCTGCATCTGGGCCTCAACAGACTGTGATTAGAAGACAAGACTCCTGCAATAGGGACTAATCTGTTGCTCAGGGGGTTTCTTGTGCTCTAAACAGGCATGAAACAGAGACATCTCTGTGGCCTTTGAGATACATGTAATCATTATGACTTTTGAGGTCCTTCCTGATTATTACATACTAGGGTACTTCTTCAGCCTACAGACCACAAGGTACCGTGGTCTGTTTGTAAGGTCTTTACAAAAGTAACCTCAGGAAAAACCAAAGTTACTGTCAGCAGCTTTCAATTTACTGTACACAAGTTTTCAACTCCAATGGAACATTTTTAGGAGCTTGCTTTGTGAAAGATTGAAAATTGCTGGCATACTGCTAGTACTTTTCTTGCATCTCAGGAACAGAACACCTTTTTCTTCCAAATACTGCTTGTGTTTAAATATTTTTCGTAGCGTACATGTGTAACATCAGTACTAGCAGCTGTTGCAGTATTTTGGGGTTTTAATTTCCAGGGAGGTTACCTCTATTCATGATACCAGCCAGATGTTAGTAGTATATTTGGGAACTTCCTACTCTAGGAATGTGACAGAAATTGTTTACAGCTGATGTCATCTTAATTACCTACAATTCTAATGTCATTATTAATGCCAGTAGCAATCCACTAGTGGACCCCAGAAACTTTCTTTCAGTGCAATTACAGATTTCTCCATAGTGAACATACTCCTGTGGAAAAGCCTTGTGTGCGTTTGTCATTTATGGAAACTTAGAAGTAGTTGTCAGATGAGGAAAAAAAAATGCTGTAAAACAAAATAAACTCCTTGTTAGATCATGAGGTTACCAACAATACTGGGAAGTGGGAGTAGTGTGAGTGGAGTAATGTCCTGGTTTTCGGCTAGGCCAGAGTTAATTTTCACAAGAAGCTGGGACGATGGGACAGAGCCAGGACAGGTGACCCAAAGCGGCCAAAGGAGTATTCCATACCATATGACATCATGGTCAGCAAATAAAGGGGGCTGTCCGGGGATGAGCAGCGGCTGGGGGATGGGCTGGGTGTCCGGTCATTGGGTGAGCAAATTGCATGGTGTGTCACCCGCTTTGTATATTCTTTTATAAGCATTCTAGTTGTTCATTTCCTTTTCCTTTGCTGTCCCAGTAAACTGTCCTGGTCCCAACCCACGAGTTCCACCTTTTTCTTCTGGTTCTCCTCCCCATCGCACCGGGCTGGGGCTAAACCAGGGCAGCTGTAAAGGCAGGACAGCTGATGGGGATGTCCCTTGGCATCTGGGGAAGGCAGCAGCTCGATGGAAGCCAGGCCCTCTCCTCTCCTCCCCTCTCCCTCGGGGCTTGGTGCAGAAGAGATGGCAGCTCTTCAGGAGGGGCGGTGGTGGGGGGATGGGGAAAGAAGGGCCCACGCAGCCCTTGACAATCAACAAAAGAACTGTTTATTAGTGGGAGATGTCGCAGGCAAGCCTGCGGGATGTCCGTAGAGTTTGTCTTCTCCCAGCTAACGTTGGGGTGCGGAGGCTGGGCTGTCGGTAGGGAGCCGGCCAGGCGCTCCTGCGTCACCGTTGGTGCGATCCCACGGAAGGAGCCAGGGTGCACTGGTTTAGGGCCAGGTCATCACTGGGCAGGTGGATCCACTTCCATTGGTTTGTCTTGGTCTTGAGGTGGATCCACCTCCATGGGCTCCACGCTGTTGTCTGGCAGATTGGCAGCCACTGTCCTCTTCAGTGGGCTGACATGCCGGGGCCTCCTACCATCCTCTTGCAGGTAGACACGCCTGGACTCCCCGCCGTTCCCTGCTGGGCCTACAGCCACGCGCAGCGTGCCCTTGATCCCAGAAGGAAGGTTGCTTGCGCTCGTGCCAGGAGGGCTGATGTTCCTCCTGGGCCTCCTACCATCCTCTCGCAGGTAGACACGCCTGGACTCCCCGCCGTTCCCTGCTGGGCCTACAGCCACGCGCAGCGTGCCCTTGATCCCAGAAGGAAGGTTGCTCGCGCTCGTGCCAGGAGGGCTGATGTTCCTCCTGGGCCTCCTACCATCCTCTCGCAGGTAGACACGCCTGGACTCCCCGCCGTTCCCTGCTGGGCCTACAGCCACGCGCAGCGTGCCCTTGGTCCCAGAAGGAAGGTTGCTCGCGCTCGTGCCGGGAGGGCTGATGTTCCTCCTCCTCGGCCGCCGCCTCCGCTGATGGCGCTTTCTCCTCCTGGGAGGCGCCTTCGTGGCCTGCGCTTGCAGGAACCGCTTCTGTGGCGTCCCACTGCAAGGTGGGCAGCCGCTCGCCTCGCTGCTCCGGCTCCTCTTCCCACCAAGCATGCTCGGCATCTGGGGGCCTCAAAGCTCAGCGAACTGTGGGCCAGCTGCAGGGGCCCCTGCTTTTATAGGTGGCTGCCACTGTGATGTCGATTGTTTGTGATGGTGGCTGATGCGTGTGGCCAAATATGGCGTTTGGGGGAGGGGGGGGCGCCTGTGGCCTGGAAGATACCCAAACGTAGGAGAAGGCGGAGGGTCGTGAGTGCTGAGGGCCCCTTTCTTGGGGCTGGCTCCCACCTGCCATATTGCTTGCCCAAGAGAAAGGCAGCCCCTTGGGCACAGGGACCGCCCTCCACCTCCCTTTGTGTGCCCGGAGATAGTGCTCTTCAAGGATGTCCACATAACTGTCCGTTATTCATGTGTAGTTTACCTGGAATATATATATGTATATCTCTTTCCATTGGTGTTGAGCAGTGCTTACACAGAGCCAAGGCCTTTCCTGCTTCTCACATCACCCCACCAGTGAGTAGGCCGGGGGTGCACAAGAAGCTGGGAGGGGACACAGGTGATCCACACTAGCCAAAGGGATATTCCATGCATTATGACATCATGGATCTCAGGTCCACTCCAACTGAAAGAGGGATACTGGCAACAGGTGAAGAGGTTCGAGAGAGTTGGTACTGAGGCACAGCTCCTCTTAGCATTCTGACTGCTGGTGCTGGGCTGGATGTTCAAAGGGAGCGTTCCTTCTACACATCATGCAACTGATGCTACGTGGAGTCAGTGGGTTGCACTGATCACACAACGGGCTAGAATAGGAAACCCTAATCACCCAGAAATTCTGGAAGTGGTCACGGTCTGGCCAGAAGGCAAAGATTTTGGGACATTGCCAGAGGAGGAGGTTGACATGTGCTGAAGAGGCCCCACCATGTAATAAACTGCCGGAAAATGAGAAGCCGTAGGCCCTGTTCACTGTCGGGTCCTGTCGCATTGTGTGAAAGCATGGGACGTGGAGTGCTGCTGTGTGGAGTCCTACAGGACGAGTTGCAGAAGCTGCTGAAGGAGAAGGTGAATCCAGCCAGTTTGTGGAAGTGAAAGCCATCCAGCTGGCTCCAGACATTGCTGATTGAGAAAAGTGGCCAATGCTCTACCTCTATACTGACTCATGGTTGGTGGCCAATGTCCTGTGGGGGTGGTTGCAGCAATGGAAGCAGAGCAACCGGCAGCGCAGAGGCAAACCCCTCTGGGCTGCGGAATTATGGGAAGACATTGCTGCCCGGCTAGAGAAGCTGGTTGTAAAAGTGAGTCACGTAGATGCCCACGTACCCCAGGGTCAGGCCATGGAGGAACATCCAAACCACCAGCAGGTGGATCAGGCTGCTCAGATTGAAGTGGCTCAGGTGGATTTGGACTGGCAGCTGAACTGGGTGAATTATTTATGACTGGGTAGGCCCATGACACCTGAAGCCATGAAGGAAGAGGTGCAACATGTAGATGGGCTCGTGATCAAGGGGTGGACTTGACCATGGGCGCGATCTCACAGGTTATTCATGAATGTGAAACATGCGCTGCAAAGCAGCAAGGCAAGTGGTTAAAGCCTCCGTGGTATGGAGGCTGATGGCTGACATATAAATGTGGGGAGGCCTGGCAGATTGATTACATCACACTCCCACAAACCGCCAAGGCAAGCGCTATGTACTTACAATGGTGGAAACAACCACCGGGTGGCTGGAAACGTATCCCGTGCCCCATGCCACTGCCCGGAACACTGTCCTGGGCCTTGAAGAGCAAGTCTTGTGGCAACGCAGCAGCCCAGAAAGAATTGACTCAGACAACGGGACTCATTTCCGAAACAACCTCATAGGCACCCGGGCCAAAGGGCGCGGCATTGAGCGGGTGCATCACATCCCCTGTCACGCACCAGTCTCTGGGAAAATCGAACGATACAACGGACTGTTAAAGACTACTCTGAGAGCAGTGGGTGGTGGGACCTTCAAACATTGCGACACACGTTTAGCAAAGGCCACCTGGTTAGTTAACAGTAGCGGGTCTACCAATCGAGCTGGCCCTGCCCAGTCAAAACTGCCATGTACTGTAGAAGGGGATAAAGTCCCTGTAGTGTGCGCGAAGAACACGTTGGGCAAGACAGTCTGGGTTACTCCTGCTTCAGGCAAAGGCAAACACATCTGTGGGATTGCTTTTGCTCAAGGACCTGGGGGCGCTTGGTGGGTGATGCGGAAGGATGGGGAAGTCCGATGTGTACCTCAAGGGGATTTGATTTTGGGTGAGAATAGCCACCAGTAAATTAAATTGCATGATGTTAAGCGCTGAATAGCCCTGCCATTGTATGTCACCACTACTACAATTGCTGTGTGCTGTATCAAGGGTATCACAGTAAGAATCACCCAGACTAATGAAGGATGAACTTTGATGAAACTGAGCAAAGCGCAGCGATGATGGAACTAGAACTGACTGCAGCAACTGGTGCCCAGCAGCTTCCTTGAAAATCAGCACCTTCAACCTGCAGACCACAAGCCCATACTTGTGCCAGATACACCAGCCGTGAGCCCCGGATGCAGCATGCGACAATCCCACACCACACGCCATTGCTCCTGCCCTGGGAGACTGTCATGACAGATGGAGCCTAATGTCATGGATTAAATGAACTCAATGGACATTGTAGAGGGATGGCCTATAGACTAATGATATCTGTGCACGTATACATAAATATAAAATGATAGGGAAAGTGGTGGTGATTAATTGGAAAGTGTAGGATCTGGGCATGACATAGCTGGTCTACGGTAAGGGGTGGGTAATGTCCTGGTTTTCGGCTGGGCTAGAGTTAATTTTCACAAGAAGCTGGGACGATGGGACAGAGCCAGGACAGGTGACCCAAAGCGGCCAAAGGAGTATTCCATACCATATGACATCATGGTCAGCAAATAAAGGGGGCTGTCCGGGGATGAGCAGCGGCTGGGGGATGGGCTGGGTGTCCGGTCATTGGGTGAGCAAATTGCATGGTGTGTCACCCGCTTTGTATATTCTTTTATAAGCATTCTAGTTGTTCATTTCCTTTTCCTTTGCTGTCCCAGTAAACTGTCCTGGTCCCAACCCACGAGTTCCACCTTTTTCTTCTGGTTCTCCTCCCCATCGCACCGGGCTGGGGCTAAACCAGGGCAGCTGTAAAGGCAGGACAGCTGATGGGGATGTCCCTTGGCATCTGGGGAAGGCAGCAGCTCGATGGAAGCCAGGCCCTCTCCTCTCCTCCCCTCTCCCTCGGGGCTTGGTGCAGAAGAGATGGCAGCTCTTCAGGAGGGGCGGTGGTGGGGGGATGGGGAAAGAAGGGCCCACGCAGCCCTTGACAATCAACAAAAGAACTGTTTATTAGTGGGAGATGTCGCAGGCAAGCCTGCGGGATGTCCGTAGAGTTTGTCTTCTCCCAGCTAACGTTGGGGTGCGGAGGCTGGGCTGTCGGTAGGGAGCCGGCCAGGCGCTCCTGCGTCACCGTTGGTGCGATCCCACGGAAGGAGCCAGGGTGCACTGGTTTAGGGCCAGGTCATCACTGGGCAGGTGGATCCACTTCCATTGGTTTGTCTTGGTCTTGAGGTGGATCCACCTCCATGGGCTCCACGCTGTTGTCTGGCAGATTGGCAGCCACTGTCCTCTTCAGTGGGCTGACATGCCGGGGCCTCCTACCATCCTCTTGCAGGTAGACACGCCTGGACTCCCCGCCGTTCCCTGCTGGGCCTACAGCCACGCGCAGCGTGCCCTTGATCCCAGAAGGAAGGTTGCTTGCGCTCGTGCCAGGAGGGCTGATGTTCCTCCTGGGCCTCCTACCATCCTCTCGCAGGTAGACACGCCTGGACTCCCCGCCGTTCCCTGCTGGGCCTACAGCCACGCGCAGCGTGCCCTTGATCCCAGAAGGAAGGTTGCTCGCGCTCGTGCCAGGAGGGCTGATGTTCCTCCTGGGCCTCCTACCATCCTCTCGCAGGTAGACACGCCTGGACTCCCCGCCGTTCCCTGCTGGGCCTACAGCCACGCGCAGCGTGCCCTTGATCCCAGAAGGAAGGTTGCTCGCGCTCGTGCCGGGAGGGCTGATGTTCCTCCTCCTCGGCCGCCGCCTCCGCTGATGGCGCTTTCTCCTCCTGGGAGGCGCCTTCGTGGCCTGCGCTTGCAGGAACCGCTTCTGTGGCGTCCCACTGCAAGGTGGGCAGCCGCTCGCCTCGCTGCTCCGGCTCCTCTTCCCACCAAGCATGCTCGGCATCTGGGGGCCTCAAAGCTCAGCGAACTGTGGGCCAGCTGCAGGGGCCCCTGCTTTTATAGGTGGCTGCCACTGTGATGTCGATTGTTTGTGATGGTGGCTGATGCGTGTGGCCAAATATGGCGTTTGGGGGAGGGGGGGGCGCCTGTGGCCTGGAAGATACCCAAACGTAGGAGAAGGCGGAGGGTCGTGAGTGCTGAGGGCCCCTTTCTTGGGGCTGGCTCCCACCTGCCATATTGCTTGCCCAAGAGAAAGGCAGCCCCTTGGGCACAGGGACCGCCCTCCACCTCCCTTTGTGTGCCCGGAGATAGTGCTCTTCAAGGATGTCCACATAACTGTCCGTTATTCATGTGTAGTTTACCTGGAATATATATATGTATATCTCTTTCCATTGGTGTTGAGCAGTGCTTACACAGAGCCAAGGCCTTTCCTGCTTCTCACATCACCCCACCAGTGAGTAGGCCGGGGGTGCACAAGAAGCTGGGAGGGGACACAGGTGATCCACACTAGCCAAAGGGATATTCCATGCATTATGACATCATGGATCTCAGGTCCACTCCAACTGAAAGAGGGATACTGGCAACAGGTGAAGAGGTTCGAGAGAGTTGGTACTGAGGCACAGCTCCTCTTAGCATTCTGACTGCTGGTGCTGGGCTGGATGTTCAAAGGGAGCGTTCCTTCTACACATCATGCAACTGATGCTACGTGGAGTCAGTGGGTTGCACTGATCACACAACGGGCTAGAATAGGAAACCCTAATCACCCAGAAATTCTGGAAGTGGTCACGGACTGGCCAGAAGGCAAAGATTTTGGGACATTGCCAGAGGAGGAGGTTGACATGTGCTGAAGAGGCCCCACCATGTAATAAACTGCCGGAAAATGAGAAGCCGTAGGCCCTGTTCACTGTCGGGTCCTGTTGCATTGTGTGAAAGCATGGGACGTGGAGTGCTGCTGTGTGGAGTCCTACAGGACGAGTTGCAGAAGCTGCTGAAGGAGAAGGTGAATCCAGCCAGTTTGTGGAAGTGAAAGCCATCCAGCTGGCTCCAGACATTGCTGATTGAGAAAAGTGGCCAATGCTCTACCTCTATACTGACTCATGGTTGGTGGCCAATGTCCTGTGGGGGTGGTTGCAGCAATGGAAGCAGAGCAACCGGCAGCGCAGAGGCAAACCCCTCTGGGCTGCGGAATTATGGGAAGACATTGCTGCCCGGCTAGAGAAGCTGGTTGTAAAAGTGAGTCACGTAGATGCCCACGTACCCCAGGGTCAGGCCATGGAGGAACATCCAAACCACCAGCAGGTGGATCAGGCTGCTCAGATTGAAGTGGCTCAGGTGGATTTGGACTGGCAGCTGAACTGGGTGAATTATTTATGACTGGGTAGGCCCATGACACCTGAAGCCATGAAGGAAGAGGTGCAACATGTAGATGGGCTCGTGATCAAGGGGTGGACTTGACCATGGGCGCGATCTCACAGGTTATTCATGAATGTGAAACATGCGCTGCAAAGCAGCAAGGCAAGTGGTTAAAGCCTCCGTGGTATGGAGGCTGATGGCTGACATATAAATGTGGGGAGGCCTGGCAGATTGATTACATCACACTCCCACAAACCGCCAAGGCAAGCGCTATGTACTTACAATGGTGGAAACAACCACCGGGTGGCTGGAAACGTATCCCGTGCCCCATGCCACTGCCCGGAACACTGTCCTGGGCCTTGAAGAGCAAGTCTTGTGGCAACGCAGCAGCCCAGAAAGAATTGACTCAGACAACGGGACTCATTTCCGAAACAACCTCATAGGCACCCGGGCCAAAGGGCGCGGCATTGAGCGGGTGCATCACATCCCCTGTCACGCACCAGTCTCTGGGAAAATCGAACGATACAACGGACTGTTAAAGACTACTCTGAGAGCAGTGGGTGGTGGGACCTTCAAACATTGCGACACACGTTTAGCAAAGGCCACCTGGTTAGTTAACAGTAGCGGGTCTACCAATCGAGCTGGCCCTGCCCAGTCAAAACTGCCATGTACTGTAGAAGGGGATAAAGTCCCTGTAGTGTGCGCGAAGAACACGTTGGGCAAGACAGTCTGGGTTACTCCTGCTTCAGGCAAAGGCAAACACATCTGTGGGATTGCTTTTGCTCAAGGACCTGGGGGCGCTTGGTGGGTGATGCGGAAGGATGGGGAAGTCCGATGTGTACCTCAAGGGGATTTGATTTTGGGTGAGAATAGCCACCAGTAAATTAAATTGCATGATGTTAAGCGCTGAATAGCCCTGCCATTGTATGTCACCACTACTACAATTGCTGTGTGCTGTATCAAGGGTATCACAGTAAGAATCACCCAGACTAATGAAGGATGAACTTTGATGAAACTGAGCAAAGCGCAGCGATGATGGAACTAGAACTGACTGCAGCAACTGGTGCCCAGCAGCTTCCTTGAAAATCAGCACCTTCAACCTGCAGACCACAAGCCCATACTTGTGCCAGATACACCAGCCGTGAGCCCCGGATGCAGCATGCGACAATCCCACACCACACGCCATTGCTCCTGCCCTGGGAGACTGTCATGACAGATGGAGCCTAATGTCATGGATTAAATGAACTCAATGGACATTGTAGAGGGATGGCCTATAGACTAATGATATCTGTGCACGTATACATAAATATAAAATGATAGGGAAAGTGGTGGTGATTAATTGGAAAGTGTAGGATCTGGGCATGACATAGCTGGTCTACGGTAAGGGGTGGGTAATGTCCTGGTTTTCGGCTGGGCTAGAGTTAATTTTCACAAGAAGCTGGGACGATGGGACAGAGCCAGGACAGGTGACCCAAAGCGGCCAAAGGAGTATTCCATACCATATGACATCATGGTCAGCAAATAAAGGGGGCTGTCCGGGGATGAGCAGCGGCTGGGGGATGGGCTGGGTGTCCGGTCATTGGGTGAGCAAATTGCATGGTGTGTCACCCGCTTTGTATATTCTTTTATAAGCATTCTAGTTGTTCATTTCCTTTTCCTTTGCTGTCCCAGTAAACTGTCCTGGTCCCAACCCACGAGTTCCACCTTTTTCTTCTGGTTCTCCTCCCCATCGCACCGGGCTGGGGCTAAACCAGGGCAGCTGTAAAGGCAGGACAGCTGATGGGGATGTCCCTTGGCATCTGGGGAAGGCAGCAGCTCGATGGAAGCCAGGCCCTCTCCTCTCCTCCCCTCTCCCTCGGGGCTTGGTGCAGAAGAGATGGCAGCTCTTCAGGAGGGGCGGTGGTGGGGGGATGGGGAAAGAAGGGCCCACGCAGCCCTTGACAATCAACAAAAGAACTGTTTATTAGTGGGAGATGTCGCAGGCAAGCCTGCGGGATGTCCGTAGAGTTTGTCTTCTCCCAGCTAACGTTGGGGTGCGGAGGCTGGGCTGTCGGTAGGGAGCCGGCCAGGCGCTCCTGCGTCACCGTTGGTGCGATCCCACGGAAGGAGCCAGGGTGCACTGGTTTAGGGCCAGGTCATCACTGGGCAGGTGGATCCACTTCCATTGGTTTGTCTTGGTCTTGAGGTGGATCCACCTCCATGGGCTCCACGCTGTTGTCTGGCAGATTGGCAGCCACTGTCCTCTTCAGTGGGCTGACATGCCGGGGCCTCCTACCATCCTCTTGCAGGTAGACACGCCTGGACTCCCCGCCGTTCCCTGCTGGGCCTACAGCCACGCGCAGCGTGCCCTTGATCCCAGAAGGAAGGTTGCTTGCGCTCGTGCCAGGAGGGCTGATGTTCCTCCTGGGCCTCCTACCATCCTCTCGCAGGTAGACACGCCTGGACTCCCCGCCGTTCCCTGCTGGGCCTACAGCCACGCGCAGCGTGCCCTTGGTCCCAGAAGGAAGGTTGCTCGCGCTCGTGCCGGGAGGGCTGATGTTCCTCCTCCTCGGCCGCCGCCTCCGCTGATGGCGCTTTCTCCTCCTGGGAGGCGCCTTCGTGGCCTGCGCTTGCAGGAACCGCTTCTGTGGCGTCCCACTGCAAGGTGGGCAGCCGCTCGCCTCGCTGCTCCGGCTCCTCTTCCCACCAAGCATGCTCGGCATCTGGGGGCCTCAAAGCTCAGCGAACTGTGGGCCAGCTGCAGGGGCCCCTGCTTTTATAGGTGGCTGCCACTGTGATGTCGATTGTTTGTGATGGTGGCTGATGCGTGTGGCCAAATATGGCGTTTGGGGGAGGGGGGGGCGCCTGTGGCCTGGAAGATACCCAAACGTAGGAGAAGGCGGAGGGTCGTGAGTGCTGAGGGCCCCTTTCTTGGGGCTGGCTCCCACCTGCCATATTGCTTGCCCAAGAGAAAGGCAGCCCCTTGGGCACAGGGACCGCCCTCCACCTCCCTTTGTGTGCCCGGAGATAGTGCTCTTCAAGGATGTCCACATAACTGTCCGTTATTCATGTGTAGTTTACCTGGAATATATATATGTATATCTCTTTCCATTGGTGTTGAGCAGTGCTTACACAGAGCCAAGGCCTTTCCTGCTTCTCACATCACCCCACCAGTGAGTAGGCCGGGGGTGCACAAGAAGCTGGGAGGGGACACAGGTGATCCACACTAGCCAAAGGGATATTCCATGCATTATGACATCATGGATCTCAGGTCCACTCCAACTGAAAGAGGGATACTGGCAACAGGTGAAGAGGTTCGAGAGAGTTGGTACTGAGGCACAGCTCCTCTTAGCATTCTGACTGCTGGTGCTGGGCTGGATGTTCAAAGGGAGCGTTCCTTCTACACATCATGCAACTGATGCTACGTGGAGTCAGTGGGTTGCACTGATCACACAACGGGCTAGAATAGGAAACCCTAATCACCCAGAAATTCTGGAAGTGGTCACGGACTGGCCAGAAGGCAAAGATTTTGGGACATTGCCAGAGGAGGAGGTTGACATGTGCTGAAGAGGCCCCACCATGTAATAAACTGCCGGAAAATGAGAAGCCGTAGGCCCTGTTCACTGTCGGGTCCTGTTGCATTGTGTGAAAGCATGGGACGTGGAGTGCTGCTGTGTGGAGTCCTACAGGACGAGTTGCAGAAGCTGCTGAAGGAGAAGGTGAATCCAGCCAGTTTGTGGAAGTGAAAGCCATCCAGCTGGCTCCAGACATTGCTGATTGAGAAAAGTGGCCAATGCTCTACCTCTATACTGACTCATGGTTGGTGGCCAATGTCCTGTGGGGGTGGTTGCAGCAATGGAAGCAGAGCAACCGGCAGCGCAGAGGCAAACCCCTCTGGGCTGCGGAATTATGGGAAGACATTGCTGCCCGGCTAGAGAAGCTGGTTGTAAAAGTGAGTCACGTAGATGCCCACGTACCCCAGGGTCAGGCCATGGAGGAACATCCAAACCACCAGCAGGTGGATCAGGCTGCTCAGATTGAAGTGGCTCAGGTGGATTTGGACTGGCAGCTGAACTGGGTGAATTATTTATGACTGGGTAGGCCCATGACACCTGAAGCCATGAAGGAAGAGGTGCAACATGTAGATGGGCTCGTGATCAAGGGGTGGACTTGACCATGGGCGCGATCTCACAGGTTATTCATGAATGTGAAACATGCGCTGCAAAGCAGCAAGGCAAGTGGTTAAAGCCTCCGTGGTATGGAGGCTGATGGCTGACATATAAATGTGGGGAGGCCTGGCAGATTGATTACATCACACTCCCACAAACCGCCAAGGCAAGCGCTATGTACTTACAATGGTGGAAACAACCACCGGGTGGCTGGAAACGTATCCCGTGCCCCATGCCACTGCCCGGAACACTGTCCTGGGCCTTGAAGAGCAAGTCTTGTGGCAACGCAGCAGCCCAGAAAGAATTGACTCAGACAACGGGACTCATTTCCGAAACAACCTCATAGGCACCCGGGCCAAAGGGCGCGGCATTGAGCGGGTGCATCACATCCCCTGTCACGCACCAGTCTCTGGGAAAATCGAACGATACAACGGACTGTTAAAGACTACTCTGAGAGCAGTGGGTGGTGGGACCTTCAAACATTGCGACACACGTTTAGCAAAGGCCACCTGGTTAGTTAACAGTAGCGGGTCTACCAATCGAGCTGGCCCTGCCCAGTCAAAACTGCCATGTACTGTAGAAGGGGATAAAGTCCCTGTAGTGTGCGCGAAGAACACGTTGGCCAAGACAGTCTGGGTTACTCCTGCTTCAGGCAAAGGCAAACACATCTGTGGGATTGCTTTTGCTCAAGGACCTGGGGGCGCTTGGTGGGTGATGCGGAAGGATGGGGAAGTCCGATGTGTACCTCAAGGGGATTTGATTTTGGGTGAGAATAGCCACCAGTAAATTAAATTGCATGATGTTAAGCGCTGAATAGCCCTGCCATTGTATGTCACCACTACTACAATTGCTGTGTGCTGTATCAAGGGTATCACAGTAAGAATCACCCAGACTAATGAAGGATGAACTTTGATGAAACTGAGCAAAGCGCAGCGATGATGGAACTAGAACTGACTGCAGCAACTGGTGCCCAGCAGCTTCCTTGAAAATCAGCACCTTCAACCTGCAGACCACAAGCCCATACTTGTGCCAGATACACCAGCCGTGAGCCCCGGATGCAGCATGCGACAATCCCACACCACACGCCATTGCTCCTGCCCTGGGAGACTGTCATGACAGATGGAGCCTAATGTCATGGATTAAATGAACTCAATGGACATTGTAGAGGGATGGCCTATAGACTAATGATATCTGTGCACGTATACATAAATATAAAATGATAGGGAAAGTGGTGGTGATTAATTGGAAAGTGTAGGATCTGGGCATGACATAGCTGGTCTACGGTAAGGGGTGGGTAATGTCCTGGTTTTCGGCTGGGCTAGAGTTAATTTTCACAAGAAGCTGGGACGATGGGACAGAGCCAGGACAGGTGACCCAAAGCGGCCAAAGGAGTATTCCATACCATATGACATCATGGTCAGCAAATAAAGGGGGCTGTCCGGGGATGAGCAGCGGCTGGGGGATGGGCTGGGTGTCCGGTCATTGGGTGAGCAAATTGCATGGTGTGTCACCCGCTTTGTATATTCTTTTATAAGCATTCTAGTTGTTCATTTCCTTTTCCTTTGCTGTCCCAGTAAACTGTCCTGGTCCCAACCCACGAGTTCCACCTTTTTCTTCTGGTTCTCCTCCCCATCGCACCGGGCTGGGGCTAAACCAGGGCAGCTGTAAAGGCAGGACAGCTGATGGGGATGTCCCTTGGCATCTGGGGAAGGCAGCAGCTCGATGGAAGCCAGGCCCTCTCCTCTCCTCCCCTCTCCCTCGGGGCTTGGTGCAGAAGAGATGGCAGCTCTTCAGGAGGGGCGGTGGTGGGGGGATGGGGAAAGAAGGGCCCACGCAGCCCTTGACAATCAACAAAAGAACTGTTTATTAGTGGGAGATGTCGCAGGCAAGCCTGCGGGATGTCCGTAGAGTTTGTCTTCTCCCAGCTAACGTTGGGGTGCGGAGGCTGGGCTGTCGGTAGGGAGCCGGCCAGGCGCTCCTGCGTCACCGTTGGTGCGATCCCACGGAAGGAGCCAGGGTGCACTGGTTTAGGGCCAGGTCATCACTGGGCAGGTGGATCCACTTCCATTGGTTTGTCTTGGTCTTGAGGTGGATCCACCTCCATGGGCTCCACGCTGTTGTCTGGCAGATTGGCAGCCACTGTCCTCTTCAGTGGGCTGACATGCCGGGGCCTCCTACCATCCTCTTGCAGGTAGACACGCCTGGACTCCCCGCCGTTCCCTGCTGGGCCTACAGCCACGCGCAGCGTGCCCTTGATCCCAGAAGGAAGGTTGCTTGCGCTCGTGCCAGGAGGGCTGATGTTCCTCCTGGGCCTCCTACCATCCTCTTGCAGGTAGACACGCCTGGACTCCCCGCCGTTCCCTGCTGGGCCTACAGCCACGCGCAGCGTGCCCTTGATCCCAGAAGGAAGGTTGCTCGCGCTCGTGCCAGGAGGGCTGATGTTCCTCCTGGGCCTCCTACCATCCTCTCGCAGGTAGACACGCCTGGACTCCCCGCCGTTCCCTGCTGGGCCTACAGCCACGCGCAGCGTGCCCTTGATCCCAGAAGGAAGGTTGCTCGCGCTCGTGCCGGGAGGGCTGATGTTCCTCCTCCTCGGCCGCCGCCTCCGCTGATGGCGCTTTCTCCTCCTGGGAGGCGCCTTCGTGGCCTGCGCTTGCAGGAACCGCTTCTGTGGCGTCCCACTGCAAGGTGGGCAGCCGCTCGCCTCGCTGCTCCGGCTCCTCTTCCCACCAAGCATGCTCGGCATCTGGGGGCCTCAAAGCTCAGCGAACTGTGGGCCAGCTGCAGGGGCCCCTGCTTTTATAGGTGGCTGCCACTGTGATGTCGATTGTTTGTGATGGTGGCTGATGCGTGTGGCCAAATATGGCGTTTGGGGGAGGGGGGGGCGCCTGTGGCCTGGAAGATACCCAAACGTAGGAGAAGGCGGAGGGTCGTGAGTGCTGAGGGCCCCTTTCTTGGGGCTGGCTCCCACCTGCCATATTGCTTGCCCAAGAGAAAGGCAGCCCCTTGGGCACAGGGACCGCCCTCCACCTCCCTTTGTGTGCCCGGAGATAGTGCTCTTCAAGGATGTCCACATAACTGTCCGTTATTGAGCAGTGCTTACACAGAGCCAAGGCCTTTTCTGCTTCTCACATCACCCCACCAGTGAGTAGGCCGGGGGTGCACAAGAAGCTGGGAGGGGACACAGGTGATCCACACTAGCCAAAGGGATATTCCATGCCTTATGACATCATGGATCTGAGGTCCACTCCACTCCAACTGAAAGAGAGATACTGGCAACAGATGAAGAGGTTCGAGATAGTTGGTACTGAGGCACAGCTCTTCTTAGCATTCTGACTGCTGGTGCTGGGCTGGATGTTCAAAGGGAGTGTTCCTTCTACACATCATGCAACTGATGCACACACCGTGCCTTGGTGGACTGACGCCCATGCGCTTCTTACATCACCCCACCAGCAAGTAGGCTGGTGGTGCGCAAGAAGCTGGGAGGGGACACAGCCAGGAGAGCTGACCCCAGCAGACCAAATGCCATGCCATATGACGTCATTATCAGCACATACAGCTGAGGGAAGAAGAATGAAGGAAGGGATGACGTTTGGAGTGACAGTTTTTGTCTTCCCAAGTAACCGTTATGTATGATTGGGCCCTTCTTTCCTGGAGATGGCTGAACACGTGCCTTCTCATAGGAAGTGTTTAATGAATTCCTTGTCTAGCTTTGCTAGTGCATGCACCTTTTGCTTTTCCTATTAAACTGTCTTTATCTTCAACCCACCTCTTTTCTCATTTTCACTCTTCCAGTTCCCTCCCTCATCCCACCGGGGGGGTCTGAGTGAGTGGCTGCTTGTGGCTCAGCTACTGGCTGGGGTTAAACCACAACTGAGACACAGAATTCCAGATCCAGTCACCAAAGGGCCAAATAAGAGAGGAAGAAAGCATTTTTACTAGGCTTTTTTTGTTAAGTTTATTGGTCCACGTTTTTGTTGTTGTTTATTGCCCACTCTTGAAAAAGACTCCCAATGAAGTAGCTAGAAGGAACCTTAAGTGTGAAATCCAGCACTTCTTCCTGGCAGAACTACTCCAAATGTATTGGGTTTGCTGCAAGGTTTTGATAGCAGTGGGCCTCTAGGAGTTGCTTCTAACAGAAGATGCCAGAAGCTGTGCCAGTGTTGGACAGAGCCAGTTCCAACCAGTTCTAAGACAGTACGTGGAGGACCCCATGCTGGAGCAGGCAGATGTGCCTGAAAGAGGCTGTGACTGTGGAGAACCCACACTGGAGTAAGATCCTCGCAGGACCTGTGACCCCTATGAGGGACCCACACTGGAGCAGTCTGTTCCTGAAGGACTGCACCCCGTGGAAGGGACGCACGCTGGAGCAGTTGTTGAAGAACTGCAGCCCGTGGGAAGGACTCACATTGGAGAAGTTGATGGAGGACTGTCTCCCATGGGAGGAACCCCACGCTGGAGCAGGGACAGAGAGTGAGGAGTCCTCCCTCTGAGGAGGAAGGAGCGGCAGAGACAACGTGTGATCAACTGACCACAACCCCCGTTCCCCATCCCCCTGTGCCGCTCGAGGGGAGGAGGTAGAGAAATCAGGAGTGAAGTTGAGCCCAGGAAGAAGGGTGGGATGGGGGGAGGTTTTTTAAGATTTGTTCTTATTTCTCATTATCCTACTCCAGTTTGATTGGTAGTAACTTAAATTAATTTTCCCAAGTTGAGTCTGTTTTGCCTGAGACAGTAATTGGTGAGTGATCTCTCCCTGTCCTTATCTCGACCCACGAGTCTGTCGCCATATTTACTCCCCCTGTCCATTTGAAGGAGGGGAGTGATAGAGCAGCTTGGTGGGCACCTGACGGACAGCCACGATCAAACCACCACACCAGAGCAAAAGCTGTCTCTCTAACTTCTTTGCTTGATATTTTGCTATTCATTGTCCACTACCGCAGAGGGTCTGGCTTCATCGTCAACCACCCCTTGGGTAGGTGTCTTGTCCTTGCACAGAAAAACTGCCACCTCCAGCCCTCCCCCCCCTCCCCACCCTTGGGGCTCAGCCTGTAATTTGGGAGTGCTCTAATCGTCCGTGTTGATCTTGCAGAATCCTTATTTAAATAATTTACCCAGCCAGTTTAGGAATACCTTTCTGTGTCTCAGCTCTGTCTCTGCAGTTTGCAGTCATTAGTAACCCTGCGGAGGTGCATTATGTCCCATCACCCTGCTTCCTATTGAAAATACTAACCCGTATCACTCCTGGTGTTCATTAAATCTTGAGTTGTATCTGAGCAGTTTATCTAAAAGCAGTTTTTCTCTGCATCTACATTTTCAAGAGGAATATAACTTTCTAGGATGGATCAACTTACAAGAAACTTACATGAGTGTAAATAACAATCTTACCGTTTTAAGCTGTGAACTCTTGGGAGCTTCTGTTGTTTCTAAGTATATGTTTGTGTAGTCCTTGAGTTTCTGCATGACCCCAATTCTCATTTTGTTTTCTGTTACTACCGTAATAATATTTAAAAGCTGACCTTCAGAAGAAAAGAGGAAAGGGCTTTTTCTCTTTTGTTGCTTTTTAACTTTATATAGAGAGAGAAGTCCCTAGACTGTGGTTTGGTGGGTAAGGGTTTAATTGACTTGATTCTGGTGATTCCTTCCTCCAGTTTTTCTCCTCTCTGCTTTAGAAGGCTGTGTGGCTGATGGCAGACAGCTTGGTAGGATTCAGGTGCCTAAGAAATCAGACAGCAAGAAGACAATTGAAGGGATAATTGACTTTCGGGTTTAAAGGTGCCAGCTTTTGTTTAGTACACCTTCTTTTCTTAACCTGAGCATTTGGCACAGTTTTCCCTCCTGTACCTCCAGGTAAGGCTTGAGAAAGCATTTAAGCATTATTTTTTAGAGAGCAAATAAAACTTCTAGTAAGAATGGGCTTTCTCTTGCTGATAGTTAAGTATATAAATAAGCATAAGGGAAAACAGTCTATGCAAGATGTTCTTTATGCATTTTAAACTAGCAAAGCAAGCCAACCAAAAAGAGTCAAATGCATTTTTTTTCCTTTTCAGGTCATATTTGGGGGCTGTATAGATCAAGATAGGGATTTTTCATTCTTTTAGGAAGCAAGTAGAGAGGCAGTGGAATTTGCAGAGTTCAGGTGTGTGATGGGTTTGTGTCAACCTGTGGTATTCTCCCTTTCGGTCTTCCTTTGGCAGTCACTGTGGTCCTAATGTAGACTGCTCCAGTAGCTATAGTTTATCTGCTGTATCTTGACATAAATACATCCTTCCCTTGCTGCATGACTGTTTTGAGCAAATATTGGTTGCTACCACTTATGAAGTGTTGAAGTACTTATTTTTTCCTGTTCGGTTAGATAAAGTGAGTGATCAACACGAGAGCATACTGAGATAAATATGAGTTTCTGGTATTTTAAGAAATCTTTTTAAAAAATGGGGTTTCTTTCATGTAGAATTGATTGGGGTGTGTTTTCAGCACATGAATCCCAATCAGTGACTACTGTTTTATGTCAGTTAATACCATAGAAAACCTTATTCATTTGGCAAAGCAGAGAAATTATACTGGGATTGAACAAGTTAATCCAGCATTTGAACTTCCAGTTTGCCTGACAGAATTAAAGGAGCGACCTCATGGCTCTCTGCAGCTTCCTGAGGAGGGGAAATGGAGAAAGGAGAAGCTGATCTCTTCTGCCTGGGATCCAGTGACAGGATGCGTGGGAATGGTTCAAAGCTGCACCAGGAGAGATTTAGACTGACCTTTAGGAAACATTTCTTTACTGAGAGTGTGGTCAAACAACGGAACAGGGTTCCTAGAGAGGTGGTCCATGCCTGGCCAAGCCTGTCAGTGTTTAAGAGGCATTTGGACAATGTCCTTGATAACATGAAGTGGTCATGCAGTTGGACTAGATGGCCATTGTAGGTCCCTTCCAACTGTTCTGTTCTGTTCTGTTCCATTCCATTCCATTCCATAGTAATCATAGAATCTTGATTACCTGCAGTTTGACCAGATTTGGGTTTTTTTTTTTCCCTTACTGTGGGCAAAGTAGCTTAGACACTGTCTTCCTATCGTAACACAGTCCTAAACTAATTAATCCATTTCCTCCTCTTTGCTCTGCACTGATACTTCTGAGACCAGACCGGATATGGGGGATGTGGCATTATATAGGTGAAATGACAAATGACTGTGGTAAGCCTCAGTCCTACACCGAGAGATCCACGGTTAAATTTCATTGGTGAGGTCAGATCCTGAAATGATGTACAGTTGTTTAGCCAGAGTGCAAGATAGGCAGAGCTACAGTCATAGGTGCTGAAAGAGCAAAAGTCCCCTCTGGTTTTATTCAGCTTCCTAGTGAAACTTCAGTATTCATTGCTTTCACTTTCCTGTTCTTGCATCATCAAGCAGTATGTAGCCAAGCCCAATCATTTTTTTTTTACTTTAGCTAGAATGCTATGAAATCTTCAACTCAGTTTTTGGAGGCTTTCTTCTCGTTCATTGACAAGAGTTTTTGATGTCACTTTCTACACCTTCAAGGTGTTCAAGACTTCAGAGTTCTCACTTGTAGCCTTCATTGCCCCACAAGACAAGACTAGCTTTTCTTGACACAAATGTTGTGTTCCTGCTTACAACAACTGTCTAGACAATTTAGGTGAAAGGGAGGAAGAGGATGGCAAAATGTTTTGAGCTCAGAGGGACATTTGGAAAGCTGGTGTGATTTCCAGTGGGAAGATGCCCTCCAACTTTATCTGAGGCAAAGGAGTGTGGAAATTCAGCCTGATTTTCACAGAAGTTGCACAAAATACCTGACTTTAAGATTGGTGTTTGTTCACAAATCTGCATGAAGACTGCCAGGCCTGGAAACTCTGGGCCAGTAATACTGCCAGTCCATGTACTACCTCTTCATTTTTATTTTGTGATCTGTGTGGCCACATCACACACAGCCATGAGGTGCAATGTGGGATGGAGGTAAAACAGCAGCTCATTCTTGCTTCTGAACAGAGATGAGTTTAATGCTTGCTGTGTTTTATCTCCTGGAGCAGTCTGCCTCTGGCTGCTTGGGTACGGAGAATGAGTGATAGTTTGCTGTCTAGGCCATGTTTAATGTTCTGTGCAAGCAGTTCCTTGTCTTGTTAGTTATTTTTAAACCTTCTTTAAAGTATTTACACTTACAAATAATCACTTTGAAACTCGCTGTTATTTGAGTTTTAATACACCCAGAACACCACATTCCAAGATTGGGACTATCAGCTGTTATTTCATTGGGAATTATTGTAGTTCAGGCTATGCGGTGCTTATTTCTGAACATGATACTAACATGAGCCACAGATGAAAAGTTATTGGAGGATTTTTGCCTGTAGTATAGATATTATTCATGTTTGATTTTATTAACCAGAAGCAAACCTTTTCTTTTAATGGAATCAATATGTTTGTGAGTGGTTTATCTTTAGCCAAAATAAATATTGAGGAGAAAGACATTTTTGTAACTAGGTATTTGAAGCATAAAAAATTAATCTGCCCTGGAGATGTAAAAGTTATAGACTTGTATAATTTCAGTAAAAAAAGAAAAGTTTCGATGTTGATATTTTTTCCATATCAAAAATTTGAAATTTCACAAAGCTTCTGTGAACTGCTGTGGTTTCTGGTGTAATTCTTCATAAGAGAGCAAAGTGGAGACAGAATATATTACTTGCAGCTCTAAGGAATGTACTTATATGAGCTGCTGTAATGTTTTATTTCCACTCTGGTAGCGATTTCTCAGATTGTAAGGGTGGATTCCTTGGCAGCCTCACCTAAGGGAATCTAGCACGTCTCATGCAAATAAAAGCACCTTCAGAATAATTGCTCCATTTCTCTCTCTCCTTTGTTCGTGAGATTTATTTACCTCAAGGGTTGTAAGTTGCCAGACTTTGAATCTATACGCTTCTATACCTGTGATAAATAAATTTTTGCCTTGGCTTAGGACATGCTTAGTAAATAAATACAAGCATTACTATCCAACAAATAATTTTTCACATTTATTTAGTCATGGTAACGCAGTGTTAGTGGAATGATAAGTAGTCATTCCATAAGTAGAGATTCTTCTTTTACTGAAAGCATGAATGCTTTAACAGGGAGGAAGGAAGAGGTTTTTTCTCCTAAGATTTTGTTCCATAGTACCTTGTTTATTATTTTAGAATAAATGTATACATAAAGATAGAAAAACATGTGTTTCAAGGAAGTCCAAATACTGTTTTATTACCTTGTGCAACTGGACCATTTACATGGGGTTGCTTCAAATCAGATTGCAGCCTTGTGTAGGACATTGCACAGAGACAGTCAAAGATTTAAGCTAAATTTACACCAGAGAGTGTTTATTGCTACTCTTCTGTAGGTGCAACTTGCACTGACGAGAGATTGCATAAACTTTGCTGGGAAGCATACTTTTTTGTGATCGTAGTCGCATCTATTCAAGATCTTTTGTCATTAGTTTAAAAAGGGGAGGGGGGCATGCATCAATGTTTCCCAGATGCTTTTGGTGAGCGTTAAGTCTTCATCCTTATCTTGAAAAAACTTGGCTGTGGAGCAATGGAAGGCAGGACAGTACAGGATCTGGAGAGTCTCCATCAAACAGAGGAGTTGAAATGAGAATGAAACCCAGGGGTTTGGCCTGCTTGTCCTCAGGGGCACTTGGGCAAAAGTTAAACCTGGGGACAAAAGGGTGTTTTCCTGACACAACACCGCTTTGTGGCTTTGGATTTTGAGGTTTCCTCTCTGGAAGAGTGAAACTTCCCAGGCAGTACTGATGCATTTATAAGTCAACCTTTCCCCCATGAAAGAAGGTAAGTTGGTAAATGTGCAAATAAACACTTTGGCAAATGTGTAGAAGTTTAGCAAATTAATATGGCAATATTTCCTTTTAAGATATTTTTATCTGTTAAATTTTACTGTCATTTCTTTTTGTGTCAACAAAATCTTGAAATGGAACTGCTTTTCTTTTTTTAGCACTGGTTGGACCATTCGAAATTCATTAAGAAGCAAATAAAAAGTAAGTACCATGTCTCTACCTGTTTATTTACCTGTTACTTCCTTAAGAATTTGAACTTGGAGTATTTGAACGTGAATGTGAATGTTTAAATATGGCCTTTAATGGAATACATATTTCTTAGGAAATAGATTTAATTTAATGGCTAATTGGCTGACTATATCATGTCTAAATGCAGGAGCACTTACAAGCAATACACCAGCCTTCAGTAGCCCTGGTTAAACATGGTTGTTTGGGGCAGAGGAGGTTGCCAGGTAGTTTCAGTCTGATCTGTGAAATCAGGTTGCCTGGACACAGATCGCAGTTTCTGTTGCTGCTCCTGATCTAGAACAGATTTCGTGGTGGGGTTTTGGGGTTAGTTTTTTTTCAGATTTCATTGTGTAATGGTTAACCTCTTTTTTTAATAAATAAAACTAGCAGAAATACCAGCTGGTTTATCAAATGGGAGTTTTGGGTAGAGGGGTTGGGTTTGGCCACTGAGTTTTTTGTGGAAATTGGCTAAGGCAGGCAAGTTGCTCCTGGATGTCCAAGAATCTGGTTGCAGGCTTAGGTACAGTACAGCATTGGCACTAATGTGTTTTGTTAATATACTGCAGTTGGCAACAGCCATAGGCCGACCAATAATACTGCTTCTGTGAGATTAAAATAAAGCATTTTGCAAGGAAATTGTTGACCCCCCCCTTGCAGGACCTCACAGAGATGGCTCTTGATTGCCTCAGTGGTGCTTTGCCTTTATTTCTGATAAGTATCCAAATATCTAGATGATTTTTGTAAATGGTGGAGTCTTCTTCAAAGGCCATTAGGACAGTTTGCTTTCACCCCCACGGAGTGTGGCTGTCAGCCTGCTAGAATAGATAGCTGCTATGGGTAAGGATAGCTGCTAGGTAAAGATAGCTGCTATGGGTAAGGTGTTGGTGGTTGGCTTTCTCTCACCTTTTCATCACATCACATCACATCACAGACTTGTTTTACCTTAAGTGACTAAGTGATTTGCAGGTGTGCTTTCTGTGACCTGTCTTAAAATGTGGAAAATCCATGATTCTGTAACACCTTCAAGCAGTGTAGTTGCACTGTTTTGTCCATGTTTAATCTTTGAAGGGCTTGCTTTAAAAAGAAATTGGCCAAGCCCTGCCCTGAGGAACTCCGAAGAGGGAAGCAATTTGATGAGTGTTGTAAAGGTGTGTCTCACAACAGGATACTTATCTTTACCTTGCATTCAGCAGGTGCTTTGAGAAAAGTTCCTCTTTCATAATGGATGTAGCTCACTGCTCTTTTTTTTTCCCAGCAGTGGGCAGGTAAGAGTCATTATCTCACTGATGCAGACCTTGCCCAACTATAACCTGTCTTCTAGGAGCTATTGCTGGAGACAACGTTAAAGCTCTAATTATTAGAGTTTTGGCTGCATGTCATTTAGTAGATCAGATCATTAATAGACCCAGATATACTGCCTTGATGTGGTGTTAAAGAAGGCCTTAGAATGGTGTGAAAAAGAGTCTTTTTCCAGCACTTAATATACTAGCAGGCTGTTGGTCTGAAAGATGAAGCTTAAGCAGATAAGGATGCATTGGTCAGAGTCTAGTGGTAGCTGGGTAACATTTTATTGTCTGTGTTACATAGAATGTCAGACCTAGCATTCGCCTTCTGGCATTAGAAAACACCAATTCTTGCAACTCCACTGCGTGGAATTTGTTTGCTTTCTGTGTTCAGGGGTGCCTTCCAGAGTCCTCTCCAGCACTTTTCACCTTATATATCTTACCTTGTCTCATTCACGACAAATGAAAACTGATCTGTTGGGTGGGGTTTTTTTGGAGTTGCGTTTGTGCCTGGTAACAAGAAGCATCACCCTCTCCCTCCTCCCTTCCATCTCCCCCTGCACCCAGAAACAGGCAGTGTACCTGGAACTTGCTGTCATTCACAGCATGCTGCGGGGCACACCTCTTGGAATAAAAATGTGCTTGCTAAATGGACTGTTGCTTGATTAGTCTAATGATTAGAGTATCATAAAGTATGGCAATCATGTAATTTATTTTTTTATTGTGTGCAGTTTTAAATTTAAAAACATGAAATATGTGCTGCTTTGAAGAATTCAAAAAAAAATACTTCATTTCGGGTTTCTTGGGTTGTGGGGTGATGGCTGTTGTTCTGCCCTAGCAGAACCACAACTAGTGTAAACTCTTTTTTTCCCCATTTAAAATCTCTGCGTATACAGTTGGACCTCCGTACACGTTGCATTTTCGAATTAAGTACTATTCATCGGAACCGAACAACCTTCATGAGGAGTTTACAAGGTAGGAACTATGCATGGTTAACTAAGTGACTGGCAGAAGGGTAAATAAGACATCTAAGGTACGTGGGGGTACTGTAAGCAGCTGATTTGACCTTACTTACTAAGAGTGGTCCTTTTGTCTGTCTTCTTAGGTGTTTTCCTACTGTCAGAGAAACATCATATTTTTTTATTTTGTGCCAAAAACCATTCATGGGCCTCTTCCAAGTGTTTTAGTCTGTAGGAGATGCTGTGTTCTGGTGCTTTGAAGTTAGCAAAGAAAGGCAGTGTTGGGGGGGAGAGATGCAGCTGGGAGACAGCTGGTCTTGACACCAGTGACACCTGCCACACCTCTGAGAGGTTTTTCCATTGTGTCCTGCTAAAATGCCAGTGCTCTGCTTTGTCCCCCTTGCTCTGAGACTTGAGGGTGATTTCATAATGGTACAAAAGCCACAGAATTGTGGGAATAGACAGCTTGAGTTCTTGGTTAACGGTTGGTTGATTGAATCTCTTCCACTTCCCCACGAGTTCTCTCTGGTACAAAAGGAGTAAAGACTGTGTTGTATAAAGTCACCTTAGACTCCCTGGAGGTCTTCTGTTTCAATATGGGGGGCTGTTTTCTGGGCTGTGAGAACTATACCACGCTAGGTTCGTAGCACCCTGGTGTGATCTAGAGAATATTCCGAAAACTGGGAAAGGAGCAGCTGGAGGGAAAGCATTTACTTACCTTTTATATCTGCCAACTTTGTGTCTTCTTTGTATAGTAATCATGCATCTTAATGTTATTTTATCTTTTTTTTTCTTTGTGCTGTTTCTCACCGTAGGGCACTTTCTGTGTCTTCTAATTTGCTTGGCAATAATCAGTGTACTCCAAATCAGCCTGAGGTGTTTAAAGACTGTTGATTGTTGTAGTTCATGTGCATGTGATGTTTACATTCAACTTATGCCTACAGGCATATGTTTAGTTTCTCCTCTCATATCTGCTGTGTTGACCATGTATTTTTTTTTCACTGCCTGAGACGAGATCAAAGAGCGAATTGTCACCACCTTATGAGTCTGACATGAAGGCTTTAATATCCATTATGAATTTAGTGCAGCAGTGTTAATTTAATAAAAGGACATATTCCTATACAACATGTAATTAACCTGTAGAACTCCCTGCCATTTATGTAATTGAGTATAAGATCTTAGCGAATCCAAAAACCTGGATGATTTTTGGGCATGTCTAATGAGAAAATGCAGTTATATTAATAGGAATAATATATATTTTCTGAAAATTGATGTATCGGGGTTTATGTCTGACAAGTATTACATTTCCCCTGTGGTCAAATTATTCCATTACTGTCTACCAAAATATTTCTTGCTTCATCCTCTGAAGCATATGATCCTAGTCACTGAGAGATGGGTGTTTCTGAGTTATGTGATCATTGCTGTGATCAAGTAAGACATTTCCTCTGAAAGTATTAACCTCTGATGCTTTGTGATCTATTTATCGCTGAAAGGTGGCATTTCAGAAGACTATTTTAATTTGAAAAACACTTTAGTCAGCTAAATATTCAGTGTTATGAACAATTTTTTTTAATTATAAGCTTGACGGAAGAGCACAGTGAAACTGAGGAAGGAAAATGAAAATGAGCTGGAAGTTGATTTTACAGTGAGCAAATAGTTTCTTTTTTCTTTTTTGTTAGGGAAAGTACTTTCGAATGTTGCTGTTTTTTTAAGAAACCTTATGCTGACTGGATCGTATTTTCTGTGTAGCGTGTTGAGTAAAAAGTGAAGTTTAGCCACTATATACTCAGAATTATTCCAAGTGGAAATAGAATGGGAGTAAGACGAGGAAGAAAAATGATCATTAACAGTAACCATGAACTGGCCTGGTGAGGAGACCTGTTTTCTAGTAGACTCCAGTTTCTAGTGAAGCTGTAAACATCACATTCTCGTAATTAACACAGTAATGGAGAAGTGTTGAAACCCTTTACCCACTCTGTCTTTTTCCAATTTAAAAACACGATTGAAATCCAGTGCATTTTGGAAGACATCTGTCAGTTTTATGGGACCTGATTAGTTAGCTTAGTTAGAAAAACAACAGAAGAATTTGTCTGTATATGTGTGTTGTGGAGAATTTTCCACAGTATATTGCTGATTTGGAGAATATCAACAATTGAGATGCCAATGCTTGTCTGCACGCTGAAAAGGAGCAGGAGTGAGCCATGCCAACCAGAGCAGAGCTGCAGTGCTGTACAGGCCAGCTGACACCGATAGAAACACTGCCCGGATTTTTCTTGCAAATTTAGAAGAGTTTATGG
Source organism: Balearica regulorum gibbericeps (assembly GCF_011004875.1). Taxonomy (NCBI): domain Eukaryota; kingdom Metazoa; phylum Chordata; class Aves; order Gruiformes; family Gruidae; genus Balearica; species Balearica regulorum. The sequence continues at coordinate 72,519,224 of NC_046185.1, forward strand.
GGTTGTGAATCATCAGGGAAAAACAATAAGAGCAGAAAATATACTTGTCTACCCTTAATCTATGTGTGCAGATACCCAGGTTTGATTGGCAAGTCAGGTATTAGCCAAGCATGTGAATCAGAGCTGTGACACAGAGCTAACATGGATATAAATCTGATTCTGCTTTAGCATATCATGAGAAATCTTTCTAATCTCCCTTTTCATTTCTGTTTTCCTGTCTAACTATTCATCCTTCACCACGTTCATTGCACATCCTCTGTGATGAAAAACACTTTGTCTTTCTAACATCCTTTGTAAAGAGAGGAGAGGTTCACGTTCGCGTTTGATGGGTTGTCCCTCAGTAGTGCTTCATGCTTTCTTCTCAAGTCACTCATCATTGCAAGCCTCACCCCGCAGTGTCCGTAGCAGTGCAGAGCCTGCCTGTGCCATCCTGTCCTGTCCAGAGCTCTTGCATGGCCTGGGGCACTTCTGCGTGCCTCAGACCCCAACTCTGAGGGGCTGTAAAGCATGCAGCATGCCTACAACTGAAGATTAGCAAAAGGTTAAAATACTGCTACAGTTTGAAGGCTGTAAATTCCTACTTGGCCTCCTAAATAAATGTGTAGGCTCTATGGAATTCAGGTTTCTTTTATTCAGAACATTTCTGCTATTTTAAGTGAAAATTCAGTCTGAGCTTTTCCTTTTGCACTTTTCTTTGAACTTTTTGTATGTTCTGTATTTCTGTTTGAGAGGGGGCGCTGAAGTCTTCACCCCTTTATCTGTGTTTTGTCCCTAGATCCTATAGTTCAATTCTTGCTTTAATTGAACAAGATCAAGTTCAGAACACTGGAGTGTCAGTAACATTTAGGTTGCTGTGGTGTATGCTCAGAGTAGAGCACGTCCCTAAACAGCAAGGCTTTGGACAATGTCCTGAACACAGCCAGTAGGTGAAAAATGTTCTTTTTGATTTTAGTGAAAGCTATGGGAACTTCGAAGATTGCAGGGTGCATCTGAGTAATCCCAAAGGCCCTTTTTTTAAGACCAAGTTAATGAAAATGTTGTGACTACTCAATGAATTGGAATCTTTTTCCATCCATTGGGGCTGGAAAGATGACATTATATATACTTTTGATTTTCTGAATTTTTATTTGTCAGGTACCTGTTTGTATTACAGCTCCGGCAAGACATTCTTTCAGGGAAGTAAGTATCTCTCTGCTCTTGCAGCTGTAATTTAAAGTATTTATAATAGTTAATCTCTTAGTGATTTAAAATTTTACTTTAAATGCATGATCATTTTAATTCTTTATGGTATTCGTGCACACATTATAAGCATGGTTTACAGTTCCACATGCATTTTTTTTTCCTTTAGAATAGAGATGTATATGGCTTTGTGTACATCACAACTGTATTATTGGCAAATGGAATGGGGAAATACCTTTGATGGATTGAACATGTGATGGAAATGTATAAAGAGAGCAAAGACTGTCCTGATTTTTGTGAATGATTTTGAAAATGTAACATGAACTTGCCATATTTTTCAGTATCATAGGTAAAATAGAGGAGGAAAAGATGAGGAAGTGCAACACTTTCTGTACAGGTCAACCCTGCAAAAATATTTTGTTTATAGTCTTACCCTGGCCAATAATTTCACACCTGCTCTATTTTTTTTTAATTACAAAACCAAAAAGACTCAAAGTCACATGTCCAACAATATAGTGTTGGAGCAAAAATGGTTTCTTAGTTGATTTAATGTTGTCGCTATTAGTTCAAGCTTGCTTTATGGTGGAACATATCATGTGTTTAGTGCTAATTAGAATGTACCAAATTAGGAAATAGTCATATTGAAGTAAAAATTAATTATAGATGTTTCGTATCATTAATAGTTTGTGGAAGTTAATGTTTCCATGTCACATATCAGACTACTTTTTAGCTTTATTGCAAGAGGAACTCACTGAGAAAAAAGACATGATTTTTATACCTTGGGGTTTTTTTTCTTTTTAAGACTGAAATGCCCGTATGAAACTGCTGTTGAACTAGCAGCTCTGTGTCTTCAAGGTATGGAATCTTTTGGAAGTGGTTTGTCTTAATGTATTAAAAAACTCGCCTACTAGTTTCTTTTCACTCTTTGATACTAATGATTTCTCATTGTTCATATGTAAATGGCATTTCTTACCTGAGAAGAATTTTAGGGAAATCACATTCCTGCCTTCCCTCCATTCATAACTTCTGAACTACATTAGCCAATGTGAACACACTTGCCAAGGAGAAGGAGCCTCAAAGGTGTGGATGGAAACCAGGGGCTGACCAGGGAGGAAAGACCCCAGGCAGTTGTTTGCTGAGGGAGATGCTGTTGGTGTGTGCAGTGTTACCTCTTCGGCCTGAAGAGCCAGCTGGCCCTTCAGCACAGGCTTTGTGGCAGGCAGGTCCCTGCGCCTCTAGTTTTGAACGTGGGCTACCTGCTGCCTGGCCAGCGCTTGGGAGAGCAAACCTCCGTGGGCTGTGACACAGGAGGTGGTTACAGGGCAGAAGGGAGGGTATGGCAGGTACTGGGGAGCAGCAAATTACATGGAAAGGTAAGAACTAAGATTACTTCTGTGTCAGGAGCAAGGGTTACCAGATTTTTTTTTAAAAAAAAGGGGGGGAGACAAAACCAGAATACTATGTTTCATTAGGTTATTGTAGGAAAAAATATTTTTTTTATTGCTGCAAACACATTAATACAAATATTCATTCCGTATCAGGCGGTTTGTTTTGCAGATGGGAAGGCAACTTGTGTAATGAAGCTCTAATTAGGTTCATTTTTTTCTAAAAGAAAGTGCAGTGATCTGGACCCTTCTAGCAGCAGAATGAATTGAAATGAAAAATACTCTTCCTGTTCTGCTGGTGCTTGGCAGTGGCACATGGAGTGCTTAGGCAGCATCTCTTAGTTTAATACAGGAACGGAGATAACTCAGTGATTCTAGATGGACTTGACAGTCAAAACCAGGATTTCAGTTCTAAACAGCAACAGGTGTAAATCTTAAGACAGTGAGTTATTTCTCAGTTTCCATATGCACCAGTCTGGCACAGCTCTGATTGTTAGGTGTGCACAGAACTCCTGCAGCCAAACTCTGTTTGTCTTTCTGAGATGGGGAAAATCTGGAGCCCCTATTTGATTCATTACTTCCATTTTCACAGATGAAACACCGATACCCTCACCCCTGGTCTAACCAAGGAGAAGCAAGTAAAGAATAATAGGTTGATGCCTCAACATTTTGGGCAGTAACCGACACCTGTGATTACTATGTAAATGTAATACAGTAGCCATCCATCATGTTTATAACGTCTCCAACTAGGTACCAAAACTAACACTTCTTGACACTGTGGGAACATATTTAAATTGTGGTGGCATTTTTATATTTTTCTGTTGTCTTTTTTTCAGTTTCAGTTTTTCCGCTGTTTTGACATCATCACAATAAGTTTCTTCAAAATTATTTCATTATTGCAACTAATTTATTTATCTCTGCTGGCATATAGTATAAGTAGCATTTTTTATAACATTTCTTACATTTTATTGATATTGGAAGCTTTTAATTAAGCAGAAGAGTTTAAAGAAATGTCAAATTATTATTACCTCCTCAGTAGGTTACATGTTCTCTGTGAAATCCAGTCTTGCTCCTTAGTGTTGCTTTCCTAAGAGTGAGGAAGAAGTTATAAAAGGCTATTTAGGAGTTGATGCTCTAACCCTCTGAAAGGCCTCGTCTCTTTACAGGACAGCTTTAAACGTCATACATTTTCTTTATGAGGGAAGTTGTTCTGTTACAGTAATTCTTTATTTCTTTCAAACATAAATTGTTGAGTTTTTGCCAGTCCCGTGAAGGAACTTCTGTAGCAAATAACATCAATCTGCAGTATGGGGTAACTTGTGAAGCAGATACATAATCACGTGCTTCCCTTAGGGATTATCTGCAGAAAGGTTGTAATCAAACTTGAATTGTCACCATTAGAATAAGTTTTTAACTGCCTCTTTAGTCTTGTGTGGCTTTCGTATTTAACCAGATATACTTCTGAAACTACTAATTAAACTGAAAAGGAAAACTTTTTCTCAAATCTCCAGTTTTCAGTTCTAATCATAAGACATCATCATGGGATAGTGCAAACTTTTTTTTTTCGTTCTGTGTAAAAGAATCAACAACATATTTACAGATAAACATATTTTTACAGTTTTCAAAAACTTTCTAGGAAACTTCCTTTTAAAAATGTCCCCCAGTTTATGCAGTTATTTATTAAACAACACAGATAATGTATATAAATGTGTGTACCCTCCCCCCTCATCCTCCTCCTCTCTTCCCCCAAAAAAAAGACTGGAGGAAGGGCATGTCAAAGCATGATACTTTGTCATAAAACAATAAATGAAGAGATGGGTCCTCTGCTGTGCCCTTGTGTTGAAAAATATTAGTGCTGCTGAGCCATTCAGGGAACATAATTCCACCAGGACAGACACTAGTGAGAGCATCCTCGTATGGAGCACACTCTTTCCCCTTCTTCCACTGCCCCTCTACCCTGTGCAGGGAGCTGATGAGGCTTTTACTGGCTCTTACTCTCAAGACCTATTTCTTAGAGATCAAAATGATGATGTCACTTGTTTGCCTGAAAATGAATAAATAGTGAGTGCAGCTATTCAGAAACAAGGGTGATATTTTTCTTGTAATACTTCTGCCCTCGCTTCTCTGTGTATCTTTTGTCCTACGTGCTCATGATCCTTCTCATCCTTACACATCCTCTTCGCAGCACAGTCATCTTTCATTCCCTGCCTTCGCTAACTAGTAATCTCCCGTGTTTTTCCTAGATGGTTGTCAACACATCAAACTTCAGTTTCTTGCTTTTTTTTCCCAGAAGTCCTCCTTGCTAACGTGTTTGTTGTGACTCCCTCTTATATACTGGAGACTGGACTGCCAGTAATTCTTAGCAACATCTGTGTTAAATAGGCTTCCAGCTTAGATGAAACAGCAGCAGAGTTGAGATATCTCTGTTAAATAAAAAGACATATTGATAAGAATACTGTAACTCACCATGGAAGATTACTGTTGAAGAGAAAAAATGTGTGTGAGACAGTAGTTAGAAATGAACATAGAATCATAGAATCATAGAATAGTTGGGGTTGGAAAGGACATTAAAGATCATCTAGTTCCAACACCCCTGCTGCGGGCAGGGACACCCTCCACTAGACCAGGTTGCCCAAAGCCCCATCCAACCTGGCCTTGAACACTTCCAGGGATGGGGCCTCCACAACCTCTCTGGGCAATCTGTTCCAGTGCCTCACCACCCTCACAGGGAAGAATTTCTTCCTTAAAATCTAATCTAAATTACCATCTTTCAGTTTAAACCCATTACCACTTGTCCTATCACTACACTCCCTGGTAAACAGCCCCTCACCAGCTTTCCTTTAGGCCCCTTCAGGTACTAGAAGGCTGCTAGAAGGTCTCCCCGGAGCCTTCTTTTCTCCAGGCTGAACAACCCCAACTCTCTCAGCCTGCGTTCACAGGAGAGGTGCTCCAGCCCTCTGATCAGCTTCGTGGCCCTCCTCTGGACTCGCTCCAACAGCTCAATGCCTTTCTTGTTCTGGGGACCCCAGAGCTGGATGCAGTACTCCAGGTGGAGTCATCAGTGAAATCAATCTCCTTAATATCCTCAAGAATGCTAAATGTTTGAGTGAAGCTCAAGTGCTCAAAACCACCTAGTACATGTATGAGTCAACAGATTGCATTTTGAATGTAACTTCCTATGTTCTAATGCATCCTGCTGGTATTTTTGAAGACTGAGAGTGAGTTATATTTTTGCAACTGTTATGTGTAAAAATGAAGCAATAAAACTGTTTCCTACAAGGGATTTCATTTCCCTCTTTTTTTTTCTTTTTTTTCTTTTTTGTAGTAGTAGTAATAGTAGTAGTAATAGTAGTAGTAGTCAAGAAACACCGACTGACAAAGACCTGGTTTGGAGTCACATCATGTGTCAAGTAACATGTGATATTGCTGAACGATGTATTTGCCACTGAAGTTTGTCTCACAGTCCCGCAGCAGTGACACTGCAGCCTTTTTGTATAGCTGAGAGGTTCCAGGAGCAAAGCATGTCGCAGGCACAAGAAGGCAGTTAAGGGCATAAGTCACTGAGATGCTCAGCACTTGCATCTCCTGCTGAGCTCGGTAGAGTTTGACAGTGTTCTGCTCCTAGAAAAGAAGATACCAGGCCCTAAGTAACTAAGCAGAAAGTGACACCTCAATTATGTTAATGCTTTGGCATTTCTTTCCTTAAAAATTACTTAATCTGAATATTACATCACCTCTGTGTTTTTAAAAAAAAACAAAACAGCACAACTTTATCACGGGTTTCTTGAGACTAGGTATTATCTTCATATTTCGACACGAACAGTAATATAACAAAGTGTACAATAGAATGGGAAGTGGTTTGGAATGAAAAGTATGACTTCATTGCAACAAGAGGAAGTTTCAAAGAAACCTCTTCTGAAACAGTAGTGCATTGATTTTGGGTTTTAATAGAAACTTTATTTCCTTTAAATGCTTTAAAATCCAGAGAAGCAGCTTTAGTTAAGCCAGTTTAGTTCTAACATTCTTAAATGTCAGAATTCTGTACCATAACCTTACGCTGCTCCTGCAAATGCATTTGACTTTTGCTGTGCAGTTTGGTTTGAGTTTGTGAGGGGGTTTTTTTAACTTAAATTATCAGCACAAGTATATTCTTCTACAACATTCTTAGAAACTTATAAACTATCATTGTCTTTGTGGAGATTATGGAATTAAATGTTTCAGGTCATCCCATGATCTTTATGATTTTAACTTTTCAACTGATTGATTGCAGCTGAACTGGGAGAGTGTGAGCACCCAGAGCACACACCAGAACTCGTGTCTGAATTCAGGTTTGCACCGAACCAAACCGAAGCAATGGAATTTGACATTTTTCAGAAATGGAAAGAGTGCAGGTAGGGTACCTATGTGGGAGTGGTGTCTCTAGCAACAGGTTTTCTTCTCTTCCAAAGTCAAATATGTCCACAAGAACCCCTGCAACAGACGTAAAATGGCGATTGTTTGTCAGTCGGGAAGTATTCTAGATACACTTTGAGCCCTCCCTCTCCTTAGAGATGGCAAGTGGTAATTTAGGGAAGATTGGTGGGGTGAATTTTTCTTTTTGTTTGTTTGTTTTTCCTTAGGTGATTTCATAACAGTTTAAGCAGTCTGATCTGTTTTCTATTTGAGTTGGAAACAATTCTCTTTCGCCCTCTCTCTTTTTGACTCATGCATACATAAAGTTTTGTGTTCGGGGTAGTAGCAAATAGGTTTTCCTGTCTTTTGTTAATAAACATGTTACATTTCAGTGATGCTGTCTTACCTGAACTTTCATCGTTATTGGCAATTTGAGACCTTTTTCAATTTTCATCCCTCTGATTTACTTTCATTTGGAGAGAAGAGGGTAAAAACATAAGCTAAGCTTGAAATAATTTAGCGTCATTAAGATTGAGGGCCCAAAGAAAAAGGGTTAGGGGAATGAATTTAAAACGGACAAAGATTTTGTACCATAAAGTAAGTATAAATAAATTTTATGTTCTCAGGGGAAAAAGCCCAGCGCAGGCCGAATTGTGCTACTTGAACAAAGCTAAATGGCTAGAAATGTATGGTGTAGATATGCATGTAGTTAAGGTAAGATCCATGTTATACTTTATGAATGTGGGGGTCAGAACATTGAATGGAGATGCTGCCTCAGGCAAAACAGTCTCAACTCAGGGAATTTCACTTAATTTAATATACTGCAAATTAACATAAACATTGAATTACTGATTTGGGTACCAACCAAAAAAAAAAGACGACAATAAATCAAACACAGAAACACCTTTCCTCCTCCTTCCCCAGCTCAACTTCAGTCCAACACCTCTCCTCCCTTCTTCCTAGTGTCAGGTCCCCTTGCTTTCCCTGCGGGTTACATTCAGTCCCTCCCAAGGCAGCCCACAAGGTTGGGGTCATCTGCACAACAATTTCCTTGTGCTGCTTCCTGCTTCTCACTCATTTTCCTCTGCTGACCTGCACTGTTTACTGCTCCTCTGCAGCTGCATGGGTCACCCATGGGCCACTGTCCCTCAGGACTGTCCCTGGCCCAGTGTGAGGCACCCGTGGGCCATGGTCCCTCAGGACTGTCCCTGCCCTGGTGTGGGTCAGTCCCTCAGGGGTGTCCCTGTTGTGATGTGGGTTGCCCCTGGGTCATGGTCCCTCAGGAGGACCTCCTCCTGCAGGGAGAGGCTTCTCCCAAGAGTGTGTCTCCAGCCATGTCCCCCACAGTGTCCCTTTCCACATGTCTTTTCCCATGTCCCTCACATTTTCCCTTTTGTGTCTCCTTCTCCTTGCAGCTACTGCTTGCTCTGAAACACATGAGCCGAGGCATGGGCTCCCCTGGCTGCAGTGTTGGTGTGAGGCTGTTTCCGCGGGCATCAGATCTATGTAGGGCAACACACAGCCTCCTCCCACGCAGGGCACCCTGCAGCCCCCCATTGCCAAAACCTGCCACTTTGCACCCAATACAGATGTATGTTCTTCTACTCTGTTGTGTTAAAAAAATACGCAAACCTTATTGTTCAGTTTAAAACCTATGGATTTTGACATACTACTGTAGCAAGATTTACACTACTAATGACATATTAATTATTGATTCTGTACTTGCTTGCAGGGAAGAGATGGTTGTGAATATGCTCTTGGACTGACACCAACAGGCATATTGATCTTTGAAGGAGCCAACAAAATAGGCTTATTCTTTTGGTAATCTGTTTTTGTGTTATATTCCTTTCTGTTAAAATGCTGAAATCTTTCTCCTTTACATAATAGGCTCTTGACTGTATTTGATAATGTAGATGATTGAATCTACAAGGTTAGAAGTACCACTCTCAGATGTGAAATATTTGTTGAAAAATAGTCACGTTTTCAGGAAATCATACTTTTATTATGATTCCTGAAGTGTTCCAGCATTGCAGATCACTCATACATTTTGGAGGATTCTCCTAGATCACAAAATATTATTTTTCCATTAATTTTCTTTTTGCTTCTTGTGTTTAGGCCTAAAATCACAAAAATGGACTTTAAAAAGAGCAAACTAACACTTGTGGTCGTAGAAGATGATGAACAGGTAACTTTCTTCCCTTACTTGGGCCTGATCCAACCAAGTGTGGTGTGTGCTCAGGCTGGTAAGAACACAAGGGAGGCTCAAGCACACTGTTGGCTCAGGCCGCATTTCTCCTACCAAGGACAGTAATTAATATCATGCATGCCAACTTCCAAAGCTTTTGTTTCTGCATTTAGGGCAGAGAGCAAGAGCACACATTTGTTTTCCGGTTAGACAGTGCCAAAACGTGCAAACATTTGTGGAAGTGTGCAGTGGAGCACCATGCTTTCTTCAGATTGCGAGCCCCAGCAAATAGTAAATCTAGTAGATCCGACTTCATAAGGCTGGGATCACGCTTCAGATTCAGGTATTTAGCGAAGTAACAGCAATATATTTGTGTTTATGCAACGGAGGAGGTACAGCATCCAGCAAAAGGCAGTAGTTAACTTTGTTTTTTCTGTATTTTAAGTGGGCGGACAGAGTATCAAGCAACACATGGGACAAGATTACGCAGAACTAGTACATTTGAAAGAAGGCCCAGCAAGCGATATCCTTCGCGAAGGCATTCAACTTTTAAGGGTAAGTGTTTGTACATTTATTCACTGAACCAGTCATGCAGGTGTCCTGTTAACTCATATAAATGATTGATATTACAGCCATAAAGTCTGTACCACAGTATAAAAAGAAGAACATGTCAGACCACCATCAGAATATATGTGGGGGTTTTTTCTCCAAAGTCAGAGTTCATTGTTCATATCTACTGTTTTTAACCTCTGTCTACACTTAATTCTTCCATCCCCCATCTGTGGAGAAGGAGGTACCTATGGTTTCTTTTGTTGTTCTGTTGAGGAGGGAAGAAAAACTGCATCAAACCGAGTGAGGGAAAGCATGTAGCATTTTCTTTGAAAAAGTGCATTTGTCATGTGGAGTGGTGGAGCAGTGTCCAAAAGCCTCACTGACTTGCTTATCTAGCCAGACAGTTTTAGGGTTATTGAGCAGTCTCATTATGCAGTTGTCGCTGCTTTGCTGACTGGAATGGCATGTTATTCACCTATCCAGACTCTGACCTTAACCAACTTTCTCTGGGAGTTGAAATGTGCTGAATTTGAATGGAATGACAAGGAACTGATGTCCCTTGTGGTTTTGTCATTTGTCCTTTAAAACTTAAGCGAAGATTTTTATTCCTTGTAGAAAAACCTAGGAAGGAGCACTGCAAGACAACTCCCTCTAAATTCTGTATTACTTGGGGCTGGAGGTGTAGTTGCTGTGTGGAGCAGGGTGAGCTGACATTCCCTTAGGATGTCTTTGCACTCCTTTGCAAAGGATTTCCTAGAATAAGAACCTCAGTTCCATGAAAAGTCCTTGTGGTATTATGGGGGCACTTTTATTTCTCATGAGGGGAAAAGGGTAGCAAACACACGTGCTTTCTAGAGGTTGTAACACACACCCCCTCCTTAGTACCTGTCAGTTTCTTACTGAAATGCAAATTTATTAAATTTGTGAGATGCTGTTATGTGATACATGAAAGTCAACTATATGGTAAGTGGGGATGATTTTATAAGTGGAAGAATAGATTATTTTATTTTTACAATAACAGCATCTGTCAGACCAGCAGGTTATACCTTGTGTCTCAGCACTTCCATACTTACATCTCTAAGATGCGGGGAGGAGAGAGAAAGTGTGGCTTATGCTCAGCTTAGTTCTCTGTACACAGCAGCCAGGCAGACCTGCTGTCGTACCCAGATGATCTCCCTCTAGAGAGCTCAACAGCATGTTAAGTTAATGCAAAAATTCCCTTTAGATTATTGTCTTTCACACATCTCTTGGCCATTAAGACCTGTACCATGTTGCAGTCCACAAGCATTGGATTCTGTCCTAGCTCAGTCTCTTTGAGACTTCTACAGTGTCTCATTAAGTTTGTCATCCACTTTCTGGGTTCAGCAGAGACTTGAATTTTCAGCCGTATCACTCAGCAGTTTTTCAACACTCTTGAAAAATACACTGTTAGGAAAAAGTAACGATACATCCCAGTTATTCAACTGTCGCCTTCACCGTCCTTTCCAGCCTGTCCAAGTTGCTGTATTCTCAACTGATAGGCTTTTTTGTCTACCATCGTTCACTGTAACAAGACATAGGCCATTACCAACTTCAGGAATAGTCTGGTTTCTGTAAGGTGCAAAATTGCCGTGAGGGGTAGCTTCTGATTTCTGAGGGACTCAATGGTATTGACGTGGTCGCTACAGCAAGGTGAGAAAAGTAGTGCTCTGGTTGTGCAGAACTCACTCTGCCAAAAGTCCTTCTTTTGTGACATTTGGGAAGAACACTCTCGTCTGCTGTCATCTTGGATGGGCTTTGACTCTTGCAGAAACAGAGGGAGGTTTGTGTCTTCCTCAGACTTTGTGTACTCACACAGGAATGCACTTGCGACTCAGACGCATTTGGGCAACTATGTCTGCATGAGGATTCACTTAAGCTGTAGTGTAACATCCCAATCACAAGAGCTGCAAAATGACTGATATTTCATTTCTTAGGTTTTTTTCACCTGTCTTAAGGTTTTTTGTTTGTTTTTTGTTTTTAAGCAAACAATCCTGTGAAAGCAGCACAACTGTGGTAAGTGACTGCCCAAGTTCTCTACCTCTCAGTTGCTATTGTCAGGCAAAAATATTCTAAACATTTCTGTATTAGAGTTTGTCGAAACAAGTTCTCTGGTGTGGGATGAATTGCTTTGGGATCTCTCATTATGCAGCACCAGATTCTTTTTGGGGACTGCCTGTGAGACTTTAAGTGCTTCCATTTTTTAATTTTTTTTTCTTTTTGTGTTTGAGATCAGACTAAAGTAAAGCATACTTCCTTTCTGCTCATTGCTGTTATGCTAACTTATGTAGCATTATTTGTTCCTGTTTCATAAATGTAAAATGAAGAAAAAAAATATTTCACCCCTCTTTCTTGCACCCTAATTGCTGTGGTGTATATCTTGAATAAAATATTAATGTCCTTAAGAATATTAATTTTACTTCACTGTAATACTTCCCTGAAGAGTGGTACCCTGAACTATAGGAAATTGTGACATAGATGTATTGATTACATAAAAGCTAATTTTTTTTCTCCCTTAGTGCTAAAAATACTCCTGAAGTCCATAACTACCAGGTAAGAGCATAACAATTGTAGAGGAGAATATTGTCATTTTCTTGTTTAGTGGTAAATATTTTTGCTTTCTATAATTAGTACAGCTGGTTTGCTCCCCTTTCCTTACTCTGGGGTGAGATTTTCCAAGGTGGTTCAGAAATAAACAGCATCACATTGGGAGTTAAGGGGAAAGTGGAGGGACTCTTCTTTCTTTCTTTCTTTTTCTTTCTTTCTTCCTTCCCTCCTTCCTTCCTTTCTTCCTTTCTTCCTTCCTTTCTTCCTTGCTCTGCAAGCTGAATACACTCCCTTTGCCACCCTCCTTCCCTTCCCTCCCCTCCCCTGAAATCACAGGTTAAAGCCTTTGGGACTGTGGATATGATGGACCCCAGGAGACTGCTCTGTGAGCAGTGCTTTTGTCTAAAGCAGCCTCTCACATTGGATGAACCCTGACAAAAAGTTCAAAGTTGCATCCATCACCCCATCACAGCTATTGCTGGTCAAATGTTTGTTTCTTAGGTTTGTTTTTTTTTTAAACAAGCTCCTTTATACACACACTTCAGGGAAAAACCTTACCCGGTTTTCATCCGTGATACTAGCAGTCAGTGCTACTGAGAAAGCAAGCTGTGCTTTCATCCAAACTGAGTGTGTGCATAAGAACTTAGTCTTAACACTTGTTTTTATTAAAAGCCTCACTTGTGATTTTGTTTCACTGTTTCTCCTCAAGATCTCATGGATATGAAAGCGAAATGCTGTCACCAAAGATAGGTGACCTTCTGAAGACTGCTATTACAATAGTAACCTTTTTCACTCTCCACCTTTGATTAAAGCTGACATTCTTTTGATGTGCTTTCTGTGAGAAGCACTAGATGTGCCAGGTTGTCTCTCAAATAGAAAAGCAATTTTCTCTGCATTTTCCCATGAGTGTGTCCTAACGAGCAAGTTCATCACCAAGAGGTCTCATGTATATGCTAAATGGCATGGGAGAAGGTGTGAAACAGGGGGGTTCCTAGGGCTCATAGGGGGTGTGCTCCTCAAGCCCCAGGAAAATAAAAAGTTGAAGTTAATAAGGAGTTTTTATATGATTTCATTAACCAGGTTCAATGTTTGCACTTCCAGCCACAGTATCATCCTAATATACATCCTGCTCAGCCACACTGGCATCCACATACACCTGTGAATGTAAGGTAAGCAATCTTCACTTTATGAAAAAAACTATTACTTCTTTCTTTATCTTTGGCATGAGGCTTTGGTGGACATATTGGCAATTTTTTGCACATGAAAACCAAACAGAAGTTAGAAATATGTGATGTAGAGGCAATATTAAATAACTTCTATTTAGATTTTGCTTTGGAATGTCCTAATCTCCTTGATGAAATTTTTTTTCAGGTTACTTTTCAATTTAGAATTTGAAATACAACTTTAGTGTATTTCTGTAGGAAGTATGTTGGATGGGATAGCCTCAATAAAACTAATTGTAATTTGATAAGTATTTAATCTCCTAAGACAAAGAAGAAACTCATTTTAGGGTAAGGTTCAGTTATGAGTGAACAGATCCTTGCATTGCAGCACTTCTTCATCTTTTGTAGAAATGTATGTAGAAAAATAGCCTGTATATGGAACAATGTGTCAGGTACTTTACAGATAACTAGTGTTAGTGAATGTTATAGCGTGGAGCTTTTGAGAACCGTTTCACAAAAGTATTCCTGTATGTGCTATTGTGCTATCTTCTCGCATATTTTTTTATTTTGTAACTAGCAATGAGAGAGAAATTGAGTGAAAAGGAATTTTGGAAGAAATTCAGTCCAAGTTAGAACCAGCTTGGTGGAATGCACAGTGGAGGCACACACCTGCTGGTGGATATGTGTCTGTGCATGTACATGTGATAAAAATCAGCTGCTATTTTATCCTAATAAAAAGTAACCTTTTAAGGTTACTCAGGTTTTTTAGACAAATAAATGTTGTCTTGAATGAAAACAACAATACCCTAATCTTCATTCCTATTCATCTTACATTTTTATCTCTATATTCTTACATGAGGATAGGGAAACTTCATTCTTAGTGTAGGCAGGCTCTGGAGATGAGGCTGAGCTTAAAATGGATAAAAAGACAATTTGGTTCAACTTTGAGTGTGAGAATGCAGGAAAAAGGCAAATATGTTATTAGAAATACTTACTAGGCAGAGAAACAAACATACTTATTGTCATCTCAAATTCCTAGTATACAGCAGTAAAGCAGATATTAAATTTATGCTAGAAACAGAAGACTGTTTAAACTGGATAATTAATGTTGCCTGTACTTCATGTTGAAAATTATTCCTGGTTTTAGGGTTTACTTGTCCATTTTTTTGTGTGTGATTTAAAATGTACAATTTCACATTACAAAAGAGTGGTTGCCAAGAGAAGTTAATGATTTTATAACTTGTTTGAGGATTTGCTGAATTTTTTCTAAAGATTTCTTTACTTATGATACTAGTCTGTAACATTTTAAAGCCAAATAGTTCACCCTGGAGCAGACTGATATTGAAATAAGCACAATAATGTATTGTAATGTGTGTAGACAACCTCCCCCTTCAGCCCCTCTGCTGCCTGGGCAAAGATTAAGGTCAGTGAAATATGAACAATGGCTTTTTTTATAGCTAGGCTTGTACATCTTAAAAACATACTTAAAAGCTCAGTCGTGCAAGCTAGGTAGAAAAAGTGCTCAGAATTTTTGTCCCAGTCAGGTAGAATCATTTAAATGTGTAGTTAAAGTGGAAGCTTCAAGTTGTTCTAACTTGGAAGTGGAAGAGGTGGACATTTAACATCTTGGATAACTTGATTTGAGAAAGCTTAAATCTATCCAGCTATGAACTTGAGATCAAACCACAGATGCATGAAATACTTTCTGCTGGGCATACAAGTCTAGAATGGGCCAAGGGCTGAAATGAAACTACCTGTGCAATACATGTTGTATATGTGGGGTTGTTTAATAATTTGTGAAATAATATGTGGAATTGTGTCTCAGTCTCCTTAGGAAAATCCTTTCAGTGAAATTATTTGTCTGCAATTAACATTCGGTCTTCTGAGAAAATTCATTCCAATTAACAGTTGTCATTATATACCTTTAGAATATCTCCAAAAAAATAAAGTGAAATCTAAACCTGCCTGTATTTCTGCTAGCATAAAAAAATTACCAAAATGAAAAGTGCAACTTCAGTTTGGTAATAAGGGAATCTTAAATATTGTCGTTTCCTACATACTGTTCAAAATTTTTATTTATATATTCACCCCCTCCTGCCCTGCAATGATTCAGGAGACAGTGTCGGAGTGGTTGAGTTTAATATCTCTAAGCAGCAATAAGTACTGAACAGAAAAGGAAAAAATATTTTGCCTCTTAGTACTTCTACAAGTTTCACTGCATAGTCACAGAGAAATACTTGTACTAGCTATAGACTGTAGGTGCTCATCTTAACAAAGTGTGACTATGTAACTTACAGGCTGCTTCAGTGTAATTAACAGCACCAGTGCCAAAGGAACAGCAATATTTACAAAAGAGCAGTTTTCATTCTTAATAGGATTGCCTTTCTTAATTTTTCAGACCTTAGAGATGTATTTTCATGAGCTCAACCTTTTGCATGATACAGTTTATTTTACTTGTTTGTTGTACACATTTAGTTTCGCTATAACCTCCTCCGTCCTCCTCATCATCCCTCTGGAATTCAGGAGCATTGATGCCCAACGCTTGTCTCTAGCACTTGAAAACAGAAAGGGTTTTTAATGACTGACCTCTGATTCAAAGCCTTTTGAAATCAGCTAAAAGATTCTCGGTTGCTTCGGTGGCTTCTGCATCAGACCTATAGGTCTGGCACCATTTCCTTCCCTAACTGATAGCTGCCCGTCACACTGTATGCATGCTTAGCACTTGCTGGATGAACTCATGTGACTCTGTAGCTCTCATAAGTTTACTTCCATCTCTCACTAACCAATAACTGTGCAAATGGTACAGGCCACCCTATCATGATGACAGGCCATATTGGAAACCCCCCACAAGTGGAGAGGACAGCAATTTACGATATATCCAGGAGCAGAACCAGAAGAATTTAGGAGGAGTCCAAAGTATGGTGTACCAAGATAAACTCATGACGACCCTCTGAAAAACAGTCATCTTCATTTCACCTGCCATCTTAGACGATCATTGCATTCCATGGTCCTTGTCTGTCTGCAGTATGTTCAAAGTGTATTGTGCATAAAGTGTGTGTCTTTGTATGTACATCCATCCTTGTTTAGTGTTCATGGATGTTCTTGGGAAAAGTATTTTCCGTGTCTTTGTAAAAAATCTTGAAAAACTTTTTGTGAAAGCTGGTAAGAATTTTCAATGCACCGAGACCAGAAATATTTCTGGAGATTTACATTCCATCATACTTTCAAATCCGTGACTCTCTGCCTGCTGTTGAAGATCAGCCATTTGTGCCTTAGTTATTTTTATTCTCTTGTTTCTTTTGAGTCAAATTAATAGATGAAGTTTGAGAAACTTTGTTTTTTAGTTGACATGCAAATAGGAGATTGGAGGGAGGAAGAAAACATAATTCACACTGGCAATCAAAATAGCTTGTGGACCACCAACAAAGGGAGCCTGCTGAGCTAGTCATAGGTTTGGGTGTCTTTTTTTTTTTAATTTTTGTGTTCTGCAGCAAAAATAGAGGTGCTTGCTTAACTTTGAAAACAAGTATAGGGAAAGAACACTATAATAAACTTTGTGGAGTATGTGTATTCCTGTTGTGACTTACTGATTATTATATTGATAGCATCCCTCAAAACCATACCTGCTGCTATAATGGCAAGAATGTTAAAAATTAATCCTTGCTAAAAGGGTGCTGCTGTCTTCTTATCTTTAATGTGATTAATGGAAGTGAACTATACAATCGCATAAAACTACCTACTGATAACTTTTCCCTGAGTGGATTCAAAAACACAGCTCGTGATCGGTACACTATGAGATGAGGACAATCCAGTGAAATAGCTCTATTTTTTTAAGTTAGACATTTGCAGAGTTGAATGTATATTTTACAAACCTAGGTTTTTAAATAGGCTTGGCTGATATTTTGATCACTTGCCGATTTATTTTTTTTAAAACTGGAAATCATAGTGCCATCTTCATTCATGCATTTGTCTTAATTAGGCCTTACATCTGTGGTCTCTCTGAAATTGTTGGAATGAATGAATCTTCATTTGGGATATTTAAAAAATGAAGTAGTTTTTAACTTGATTTTGATAAATATACAGTTATAAATAGCTATAACCATGAATTTTTTCAGAGCAAATTTGATAGTGTATAACTTTTTGTGAAATACATTTGTTTACAAATGCTATCTTTTAATATTTGTTTTGATCTTTCCTGTATGTGCTAAGTACAAATAAAAATTTTCAATCTTCTTATTCTGGTTATGATGCATTATTTATTTTTTAAAGATTGTGGGGGAGGGTGGATAGATAACAATACACCTTGTACTTGTACCTGTTTTGCCCTGGAATCACTAATGCTGTGCTGAATATACGTTTTCACTGCAGTCTGTAAAGGGGGGAAAACAATAAAGCAATTGTGCACTGAGATGTGAAAATGCCAGAGTAAGCCTACGGTGGGTAATCACAGAGGCTGACTTCAGTTTCCCCAGGCCAGTCTTCCTGTGTTTCAGCAGCATTTTATTTGGAAAGAAAGACAGAGAAACTTTGTTGAAGCCATCGAACAAGAGGCTAGCTTAGCTGCTGCTATGAATGTCTCCCGGAGGATGTCTGTTTTTTTGAATACTCACATTAAAGTGGAGCATTGCTGCTTCATGATTCACACACCTACACTCACAATACTCTGTCGTTCTTGTCATATAACTTCATTGGCTTCTGTGTGGTTTGTTGTCAGTGTTCGTCCTCATCATGTGTTGTTATCTATGCTTTGGTTTAATGCTGAAGGTGCACTGAATGAGCGGTCTCCCTGACAAGTCTCAAGAAAAGACAGCACAAGGCCTAACTGGTCCTTAAGTGTAAGAATGCCTTGTGCAGGAGGTCTGCACACAGGTGAAGAACAATCTGTGGGACTTGTGTGCTCTGCAGTTGGTGTGTGTCACCTCAGGGGAAGCACTTGTCGTTCTGCTTCTCTGGAGAAGCAGCTCATGCACTCTGCACTCTCCTTGCACTTTTTCATCCCACATCCTCCTCGCTGTCTGCAGAAATCTGTACCAGCAAAGTCACCGAGCAATCAGATGGGTAAGAAGAGATCAATTTCTCCATCCTTCCTTGCTCTAGTCTTAGTTGGCTTCTTGTAGCAAATGGGCTGGGATGCGGTTGGGAAGAGGGAGAGTTTCTACCTGTATCCTCTCTGCCCCCAGCATTGCTCTGACTGGCCAGTGCAGCTTATGTCACCTCAGCAAAGATGGATACGGGTGCTCAGGCACTGAACTAGGTAGTACAAATAAGTTGCTTTAAATTTAAAAGCATGTTTTGAGGTTTTGGGGTTTGTTACTTACAATGTATTGTTTTTAACAAGTGACTAATACAGGCCTTGTGATGTTAGAAATACAATTTTGTGTTTGAAGCAACACAAAACACTGCAGGTGAAAACCAAGTTATGTGAGGAGAGAGGAGAAAGGTGGAAAATGCTTGGTTAACTCAGCTGTTAAGTGTAATAGCACCTCTTGTTTAAAAATACCGGGAAAGCTCTGGCAATATAAATCTATACTACATCCTAGATTCATGCTGCTACAGCAAGCCACTGGTAGTTTGTAGATGCACAGTCTCAACGCAGGGACTTGATAGCCCTGGTATGTGTGTGTTTGTAAATTGTGTTGAAATATTTTAACTAGGAATTCATGAGGAAATGCCACACAATTTTTACCGAAGAGCATGTTTTACAGTCATTCTAGGTACGGAGAAATCAACACATTTTGAATGTGTTCTAAATATACAGGGAAGTTGTTAAAAAAAAGCCTTGCAAACTGCCTGAAGGAAGTTCCTCCTGAATCCCAATGAAGCACGTTCTCAGGGGTACCTGTTGAACTGTGTGTGCAAACTTTCCCCACCCCGTTCTAAAGTGGATTAATTGTGCAAGTCTAAAATCTTCTTTTTACAAGTCCAGCGTACACTTAGAAACTCTTCTGTAATCTTATTACAGGTGACAAACACTGCCTTCGCTTCCACTTGGGGGGGGACGGAGGGGCAGTGTGAGCGAGTACGGCGCTAGGCATCTGAGAAATGACACTGATCTGAAGTCCTGTGTCTAATCGGCCACGTTCTTCCACAAGCTGGAGAGTTGCTCGATACATCTTGGCTGAGGGGATCTTGTGATTGTCTCTCTGCATACCTTCCTCCAGCATTTAAGAAAGCTGGAAACCAGTTCTTCAGCAGAGCTCAGGCCTGGCTTTCCACTCGCTGTATTCTGATTTACAGTGGGGTTACTTTTGCCCTGTAATAACGCTCTAATCCTGCGTCCTCTCCCCAGGAACTGGTGGGAGACTCAAAAAGCTGGTGATACCTCATCTGTAACTTGGGATGAAATACATCCCTCTTCAGCCCCAACCAGGCCCTGGCATGCAAACTAATGACTAATATTGAATACTGAAATATAATACTGAATTACAATACTGAAAGCGTTGGCACATTTGGTAAATTGTTTTAGTGTGGGCTTTTTATTTAAACTTTTCTTTTCAGCTATTTTTCTCTAGCTGATGTGAGTCACAGGCAAAGTGAACAAAAGGAGCAGGTTTTGTAATGCATTTCCAAAGCTGGCAGTCAGGGGTTTGCACACTTAAGGAAAAGAATCAACAAGTCCTTCCAGACCCTTTTATCAGCAAACCCCTGTGCAGATTGACCAAAAGGAGGATTGCTTTCTCACACTGTGGATGGGAACAAAGCATATATTACAGCCTTGTGATGTAAAATGTTATTTTTTTCCTTCCTTCTGGATGAGTGTTGCAGAAGACGTCTCTTCAGCCTGCAAGAGGAGTGTCAGAGCTTGCATCTGATGTTGAAAATGGAGCTTCAGCTGCTGACAAGGAATACGCTGGGGAGCATCTAAGACAGGGAAAAAATGAGTATATCACTTGCTTCTCAGGGATCAAAGTTGGCTAGATGGAACCCTCTGAGGGGGAGGAGGAAGACAGTTCAGTGCCGCCATCGTCTGTTTTCAGAGAAGGTTTTCCACTAGTCATTCCAGTTTGTGTATCAAGCGGGCAGGCTACTACTACCTAGCTCAAAGGAGAGAAGTTTTAACACACATCCATCTAACCTGACACACCAGGTCTCTGGAAAGACTGTTGGTGATGAGTGGTTTTCCTCTTCTTACTCTGCAAAGGAGAACCAAGGAAAGCAGTCTTGTAGGTGAATGCTGTCATTGCAGCATTGCTAGTGATAGCCAAAGAGACTGTTCGAGCCAGAGCTGCTACAGACCAGCTGGCATTAATAGACATAAAATAGGAACCATACTTTTTGAAATTGATCTCAGATTCTGTGTGTTGTGCTTTGAAAAGGGACAGATCCACCGGGACCCTAGCTTCTTTTGTTAAGATTGCACTAGCCAAGAATCTCCTTTGAGAGCCAGCTTGAACTAGCACTCTGCTGGTCGAGCCTCTACACCCTAACCAAACTCGTGCTACAGTGAGGAGTGAGATTTCAAACTGTTTCAGAATAAATACTTTTTCCTACTTTACATTCAAACTGCAAATGCTTGGAAAAACACAGTGCTGTTAGGTGGGCTCCCAAGTTTTAATGTTGAAGGACCTGCAGGAAGATCAGTCCTTTCTTTTCAGCAGGCAGCAGACACCTAGAAAGATCCAGCTTTTGGATAAAAATAGTAGTATTCAAAGTAAAGAAGAAAAAAATGTAAAGGGACAGACCACACCTTCCTCTCCATCTCTTGCATTGCAAGAGTACATTGCAAAGCAGTGTGTGATAATGGTGAAGACTTTGCTCAGCTTCCCTTATTTTCCACGTACTGTTGTACCTTGAAGTGACTGGCCAAGTCAGCTTCCTTTCCAAGTCTGTGTGCTGTTGCTGTTGTTACCACTGCATCACAAATAACAGATAAAAACTTCATTCAGCTGGAGTTTCTCCCTTGATATGAGTCACTTCCAGTAATAAAGTTTCTGCAGACTAAATGCTGCTCTCAGCTACTTACTAATGACTGCTTCATGACTGTCCTTTAAAGCAAAACAACTTATTTTAAAACAGCTGGTTTCACAAGCAGTAATCTGAATTTAGTTGTAAAGTTCACAGATCAACTGTGCACTGTTGACTGCACTTATTAGTAGGCTGCTGCAGAAAATGCAAGCATGTCTGTAATAACTTGCATATTGCTTTTAATTTCAGCATGTAATAACGTTCAATTCTGAACTGGAGGAAAAGGTCATGTTTAAAAAAAATACAGTATTACCATCCAACTTTCCTAAAGATGGTGATTTTTTTTTCAGATAGAGACTTGGTACAGAGGGAAGACTGGTGGAGATGGGAAGTTCACCAGCTTGATATCTTAGACCCAATGTTACTTCTTTGTTTTGTGTTTCTGGAATAATGGCTTTCTCTTGACTCTGTGGGACTGCTCCTTTTGGTTTGTTGGTGTCTTACCTTCCATGATGTGTTGCACGTATCTTTTCAGAAGAAATCCAGTTCATTTTCTCTCTGGCAGCAGAAGCATTCATGATGACTGCCTTAGTCATCATACCTTCTGACAACTGAGGAATCTTCCAATTTAAAGATGAGATTAATATTGAGCTAAGGCTATTGGGGAAACAGTGGAAATGCCCCTAGGGTTCTGTTTTCAAATTGCCACCACAGCTACATTTCCACTTTTGATTGGGTTTTGTACTTTCTGTCTTCTAAGTCTGTAATGTGCTTGTCTGCTTCGCATTCTCCTTTTCCTTTTTCCTTGCAGTAGTATGACCTTCAGCTTTAAACTATCAAACAGCAAAACCTGCAGCACATCAGATCAAAGATGATGATGTACTGAATTAAGCAAGAACAGATGTTTCAAATAGGAACAGTTTAGAAAATCTGTAGTTCCTAGATTAGCAATGTCATATGTTGAAAGACTACAAAAAACAGTATTTTTTTTTTAAATAAGGCAATGAAAAACATCTTTTACTTCCTCCATCCTGAAGAAAATGAAAGCAGTAGCCACATCTAATTAGTAGTAGGAAGTACTGATCTAATACAATCTAAACTCCAGATTGAAAGCTAATTATTTATAAATTTTTTATCCCCACTAAATGCAAAACAATCTGTGCTGGGATTATAATTGCAATTGTTTACCTGCCATTATCAATTTCTACAATTTTGAGAACCTTAGAGAAGTAGAAGTACAAAACATTACTACATCTCCAGTGCTTTCTAAAATCTGCAGTGACATAGCAATGAACTCAGGAGCTAAACAGATGACAAAGTAGCTGTGTTCCTTTTTGTGTCGAGGTGCCAAGCCCCCGAACTGTGAGGCCTTGTTGGCAGGCAGGAGGGCCGGCATCTTGGTGTACCTGACCTGAGTCCTTCTCATCAGTAGGAGTGTAGGAGTCAGGCAGGAAGGAAGGAAGAGCTCAGGGAAAAAAAATGGGCCAGGGAAACAAAAAGCTCAAGTAGAAGGTTTAGGAGAAGCAGCGTTTTACAGTGGAACATGCAATGGGAGGAACTGGAAAAGGAAGAGCAATGAAGTCTGCTGGAGACTGTGGGAATGGAGAAAAGCATGACTATCTCCTTCTCTGGAAATATTCAAAACCCTCCTGGACATGATTCTATGCAGCATGCTCTAGGTGATCCTGCTCTAACAGGGGGTTTGGACTAGATGATCTCCAGAGGTCCCTTCCAACCCCTACCGCTCTGTGATTCAGTGAAGAGGAATGAAGGAGGCAAGGGCATTTTGAGACTTCAGCGTCTGTGCCTTCAGCACCTGGTGCTCACTGAATCAATAAGCGAGGCTGGTGTGAAGCAAGGCTCTTTAATGTAAAACTGGATGCTGCTTCTGTGTCAAAATTCTGAGCCCAGGAGGGCTCCGTTTGTTACTCATTTTCAGATTCTACTGTTGTATTTAACGTGTCTCTCTCATTCGCAATTTCTGACTTTAAAAAAAAGTCAGAAAATTGCTTTTAAGATAAAATGAATGGTTTCTTGCTGTAACTGAGATGAGTTGCCCAAGTGTTGCAGTGAGAACAGAGATAGGACAGGTTGCAAATTTGTAAATAAGAAAGCCCTTGCTGTGCTGAGTGATTGATTTTGTGTTACATTTACCTGTTAATACTGTCTTCTGAGCAACTAAGTGAAAAATTCTCTCCTGCCTTGATAAGAGGTTTTGCTTGCTGTACACCGTACCTGCTCAGTGGCTTTAGTGGTAATGTGTTAAAAGGGCAAAAATCTATAACCTAAACTGAAGTCATGTGTGTGGCAATGGTGTCAGGTATGTTCACGCTTGACTTCTTTAAAATTACAGCAAATTACTGAAAATTCAGAAGAACGCATATTGCTTTGTAGGGCCTTAGCAACATTCGGAATCTGAATAATTTAGAAGCATGAAACTCCTACAGTTAGATGAATTTTTTTCAAAACGATGCTTTTTCAAGGACTTTCAGCTTTTTTAGGGACAGAGACGAAAAGGAGGTTTTGTAAGATAGGAGCGTATTGTTAAGGGAAGCCAAATCCAGTGGATTAGCTTTAAGGCTAAAGTGATTCCACCTTCCTAATCTGCTCAGTGTGAGGCTGCTGTAGTTCCTGGTTTGAGAGCCCAGCCTGTGGAGATGCTGAGTATGTATTCCAGAGATGTACATACGCACAGAGTATGCATTCAGCCAGCCATGCAGAGCAAAAGAAGAGGAGAGCAGTGCCTTTACCAGCACCCACAAACAGCAGCACACAAACATGAGGCAGCACAGAGAGCTCAATCCTATATGCATACACCCCCACAGAAAACAGGACTACAGTGAAGGAGGATGGCCTAGGCTGCAGTGATCAGGCTTGACCAGCCAAGCATACTGACCAGCAGCTTGCTTACACATGGCTCGTCCCTTTTCTCCCCCTCCTCTCCATTTTCCCACGCTTGTTCTTCCCTCATGCACATGGATTCTCCCGTACCCTTCCCTTGTCTCCTCTCAGTTACCCTTGCTTTTTTTCCCCGCATTGCTCCCAGTTTTCCTAAGTCCGTACTCAAATTTCCCAAGGCTACCTAGGTAGTTTGGACCTTATGTGGTATTACTGATATGGTTTCCTAGGCAGTGCTGGGCTTGCAAGGTTGTTCCCACCAAAATGTCCCTAATACTCCCCTTCAGTGCTCTGTGAAGTTTGGCCATTTCTCATGTAGCTCTTCCATCACTACCTGTGAGATCTGGGAATCCTTCAGGGTACACTCTGTAACATTTGTTAGCTGCTTACGCTTTCATCTGTTACGTCCAGCAATTTCTTCTGTCCCATCCCATGGTTTCTCATGTTCTCCTCTGTTAGCTAAGCCTCAGGCCTGTGCCTGCTTCTCTTGTCTCCATGCTTTGGCAGGTGTGTGATGCTGAGGAAGGGAGAAAGAGAGAGGGATGTGCTTGGCTTTGATGGCCTGAGTTATTTAATGGGTTAAGTGGTGGAAAAGGCTGTAGCATGGTTAGCAACCTGAGATCAGCTGTAGGCTGTCTTGGAGGCCGAAGTTCCTTGCTTGGTTTTGCTTCTATTGTAAACTGAGTTAGCTTGCTTGGATTAGCCACCCAGAGTTTTATTTCCCAAGGACAGGCATAGGTTGTCTGCCTGTGACTGAAAGAGGAATGCAGCACTGACTTGGGGGAGGATGTAATCCGTCTTCTTAGAAAATTTTGTGTCTGCTTTTCAGAGCTTTTCTCATCTGCAAGGACATGTGGGACAATGAATTTTCTTGACAGGTGATTAAATATCATTAGCTATCGTTATCATTAATTAAAACCATTTGTAAATGAAGAAAAGCAAGTTTAGTTCCCTAGTGGGCATATTTTGCATGACAGTTTTGCAAGGCAGTATTTTATTAATGATCATTATGTAGATAAGGTGAAATCTGTGAGGACAAAGGCTTTGTCGAGTCGACATTTGTTTCTCGGTACTTTATTAGAACATGCTTTGCCGCAGGCTCTGTTCTTCTTGTGGAGAATTCCAGATTACTCCTGCTTCAAAACTTAGTTCAGCATCTTCTAATGCAGGAAGATGCTGCACGTACTTTCATCTCCTACAGGAGAAATTTTCCCCGCTCCCATCACCATTTCTGAACAACCACTTCCCCATCACCATTTTCTTCCTTCCTTCCTTCCTTCCTTCCTTCCTTCCTTCCTTCCGAGGTTGGTTTGTCTGTCTCGGAGAAGGCTGCTGGCTGCCCACTCTGCTTTCTGAGGTGTCCCTAGGAATGGATGGGGACTGCTGGTCATCCCTGGCAATGGGAAGAGGAATCTGCAACACATCTTCCCAGGCCTTCCCTAAAGGATGCACATGGGCCAGCTCTCCTGTCATGTGTGAGGGCAGAGCATGGAAACGTAACAGCGCTGTCAACTTTATACATCTCACAGTTTACGAAGCCAGTTCTGGCCAGCAAAGAGGTCTTGGTTACATGGTGCAGGGAAAAAAAAAAACAAGATAGGTTTGGTTTAGTGATCCCAATGCTCCTTTACTTAGGAACACTCATTGCTTTTTTGTGTCCCAGTCCTTGGCTGCAAAAATGAAACTTCATCCTCTCTCTTTTATAAGCAGTCCTGCTGCCATGGTCTGTGTTCCCTTCTTGTGTAATGCTGGGTCCTCTCAAAGTCTTTTGCTTCAACCAGTGGTTCTGGCCAGTAACTGATACTCATGCAGAACACTACCTTATTCCTATCCCCCCATTTCCTCTTCATTCCTCTCCACAGGGAAATTTCAAGAGTATGCAAAATCCGAAGACTCTTTGTGCCACTTTACATACTCTAGCAACACAAGGTGTGTGTGAGATTCTAGACATGATTAAAGCAAGTTTGGCTAAAAATTAAGTTGGGGCTGTTTTAACTTCTTATGAAGCGTGGGCATCCCCTTCCAAAGGGAGAAACTAAGCCCAAAAAATGAATGTTTGACTTAACACAGCTGTTGAGTCTTATCTCCTCAGCTGCCACGCTGAAGCTTCACACACATTCTTCACTTCTGAGAGTCTTTCCTCCATGCATCCACATTAATATACATACATGTCAACATACTCTTTAACAGTTCCACTGGCTGCCATTTGGGAGCACATCTACTGCCCATTTTAATGTTGGAGAAGGTATTGCTACAATATGGTGATGGGTGAAATGTCTCCTATTAGGAATGAAGTGGTTGGGGGAGCTTCCCAACACATTTAGTACAAAGCCTGCAGTGTGGGTTTGAGCTGCTGAAAGCTGCACAAATCTCCATCAGGCTTGCTCTGAGCTGTGGATGGGGGAGGATTGAGAGGAGTTGTGGAGATATTTGTGTAAAGTTTGAGGATTTTTAACTATTAGAAAATTGCGGTGCAGAAGCAGTGTGCAAAGCAAGGGTGGTGATGGGTGTGGTATTTGTTGAAGGTTATTAAAAAAATATCACAACCAGACCTAGAAACCTGGGATTTTTTTAAACCACTGTTGAGCTGTAGCAGGGAGGGTCTAAACTCAATGCAGAGTCATCCAAGAGGCACAATAGTTTGAGCCTGCTTTTTGCTATTGCCCCACCAGCCTCCCCAAGGAGGTGAGAGAAGAGAGCCCTACTGTTTGCTCTCCAAGTGTAACTTCAGACAGGTGGGAGATGCTTACAAGAAGAGTGTGGGAGAAGGGGACGTGGACAGGGTGCAGGAGTAAGCTTGCTCTGGGACACAGGTGAAAGATGTTCATGCAGGTCTGCACAGTTATGTTCTACAGGAGAATCAGGATGGCAGCTGGGGGGATGGCACAGAAAGGCAATTTTATTTTTTTTTTAAATCTCACAGGTCACTCACAGGTTGCACTAAAATGGGAAGTCCTCTCACACCAGGCCTGTCATGGATGAGAGAAAAGTCCTGAATGGGTTATGATCTTAGCACATGAGAAAGTTTAGGATGCAGCTCAGGGGGAATGATAGTGTGTTTGTACTGTTAAGTAGGAGTAACCTGCTTCACAGCTGAGGTTGGTGGGGGGTGGGGACCCAGCCAGTTTGGGAAAGGATCTGGTGTTCTTTAGGATCAGAATCTGAACATGAGTCAGCAACCCCAGGCTATTTAGGAAAAAGCAAATGTCATGTTCCAGAGTATAAACAGGATTAGATCCCATAGGACATGGGAAGCAACCCTTCCTCTTTGTGAAGCATTTGCTAGGCCTCAACTGGAATGGGGTGCCCAGTTCTGAGCACCACATGTCAGAGGCAGAGCAGGGGGAAGCTGGGCAGACAGGGATTGTAAGACGTATCAGAGCTGTAGGAAATGTGTGACGCATGAGGGGCAACTGAAGAATTCTTAGCTCTTAGACTCTGAAGAGAGATGTGAAGAGCCGTTTTCAAAACCACAGGTTTCTGTAGCAAGAAAAAACCTGTTCACTGTGCCTGTGATGGATGGGAGAGGGAAAAGCAGGCTTAAATTGCAGTAAAGGAGAAAGGATAAACAAAGTAAGTGTAGGCCTGGTGAGACACTGAAATCGATTGCACAGGAGGTCATGGAGTCTGCTAGGGAAGGTGTGGAAGATACATTCAGCCAATCGGTTGGGGTAACACTGGCCTGCTTAGTTCAGTTTTGAGGGGAGAGCTGGACAATTCAGTCTTTCACATACCTTTCCGTTGTCCATTTTTCTATGATTTCCTAACACTGTTGTATGTGTGAGTTGTACACTAGAGGAATGGTTTGGTTAGGCAGCAGATGGCTGAGGCACATGAAATATAAGAATGTCAACTGAAAATAGCTTTTAAAGCAAAGGGTGAGGAGTATAAAATTGGGATAGAGGACTAGTAATGTAAATAAAATTTAGAAAATGGAAAAAGTAATCAGAAGATACATGTTATTTGCCCCATTCCTCAATATGCTGCCTTTTTGGTCAGAAGAAACTAAGTATGTGAGTGTGAGACTAAAGGCAATACTTGCAAACTTTGAATGGCTTTTTTTGAAGGTTCAGCCATCGTTAACTGAATCCTCAGGAGTGCTTTGCCTGAGGAGGGACAGAGAAGGATGAAACGTTTTCTTCCTTTACAGAATAGCCTGTAGGGCCTTGCCCTATTTTCCTTGGAGAACAGGAGTTGGTTGTATAGGAAGCAGTTGGAGCTTGTTGAGAAAACTACACAGGTAAATAACAGAGGAAAAAGAGGAAACCTGCAGGACAGCCAATTGACTATTAAAAGGTAAAACAAAGGTGTAACATTAGTATACTAGGAGACCCAAAAGATAAATACAAGAGAAAAGATGAAAACTGATACCCATCCATGTATGCACATAGTCTGAATCATCATTTGATGCCTGGGGAGCAAGTATGAAAGCATGGAGGGCTTAGGATGTAGTCAGAATGTTGGTTCATTGGAAGTAGTGATGTATTTGCATCAGTGGGTTGGGAAGGATGTATGAGCGCATTATCTATTCAGGTAACCTAGACAGAAGCAAGCAACAGAAAGAAAAGTTAATGGCAAAAAGATGCATTGAGGGGAACAGTCTCAGGTCTCTACATTTAAGACAGTGGAAGAACAGAAAAATAAGTGAAAAACAGATGTGATAGATGATAATAGTGATGCCACTGTGTAGAAACTGCACTAAGATGTCCAGTGTGCCCTGAGTTATAGAGAGTACACAGAAAAGGGATTTGGACTACTCATGATATTTTTGTTTGGGTACTGTCAACGCTTCTAGTAGACTGGCTCTGGGGCTGCTGCAAGCCCTGTTTATGATTGTTCAGCAACTCATCAGTCTAGTAGTGAGGGTATGGGTGCAAAAGTCATCCTCACCCCAACCCCATATCCATCAGAAGTGTAAGAGTTGACTGAGCACTGAGATGAGTTTGCCTCAATATCTCTTAGTTGCTATCAGCCCTGGAAGAGTGCAGATGACCACACACTTTTAAATGGGTCAGCAGTTTCAACATGGGATTTCACATCAGAGTGCACTGCCTGGGTATTGGCATCCTGACTGGAGCTTTGTGACATACTGTCTTCAAGGACTTCAGTGCACATCTGAACATCAGCTTTGCTGGGCTTGCTCTTTATTTCTTTGAAGTGATGGTCACCCTGCATTTTACATTGTGTGACCACTCCTCTGGACAGTCAAGAAATGCGTCTAGAAAATTTGGTGCATGTTTGGCATCATGAAAGCTACCTCATGCCCATAGCAATATGAGGAGTCAATGTAAGGATTTGGTGTGATCTCATCCATTTTGAAAAGACCAGTTGAAAATCTGCTAAAATAGCCTGCCAGCAGGTGAAATGAAAGCAACTCCCAAGCACGTGGGGTTTTATGTCTTGAAAAAAAAAAAAAATTGAATCATAGACTAAAAAAAAGGATGTGCTGAGGCTCCAGCTTAAAACTGATCTTATTTCCAATATGAGTTTTAACTGTGTGAACAAAACCAGCTATCCTCTCAGTCCAAAAATGTCACTTCAATCCAAGGTGCTGGAAGAGAGAGCACAGAAGAGCTGTTACAATTAGTGTGCAATCTCATTAGCCTGTACCTTTTTCCCCCAGTAGGCACTTGCTTGATTTGATTACAACAGTGAAGATATAGTGCAGTTTCAAAAGAGAGACCAGTCCTGGATTATCTGAGCTCACCAAAGCTGTCCCCTGTGGATCAGACCCCTGTTTGTATTGTTTCCTTAAGGCAAATAAGGCATCAGAAGTGCCTTTATTGGCAGTTGTTGCTACATGCTGGGAACCTGCCAAGATTAATACACAAAACATTGCCCTCCCCACCTCCTGCTTTCAAAAAATAATCAGCGAAAAAGTGTTATTCAATTACTAGCCAGTCGGAAACCTCATGTTGTCAGAAGTTGTTACTAAGAAGACAGTGGTTATTAATGATGTATGGAGTTGCATGCTTCAGCATATCTTTGGAAGTGATACAGATGTGTTTATTTGCAGATGACTGGTTAATTTTGCTTTGAATTCGTAAGTAATCTGCAGAGAACATATGTAGCAAGTAGCTAGGTATAATTTATTCATTGTTCCTTTAATTACTCTGTTTTTCTTGATTCCATATTGTCAGGTTTTCAGCTGCTGTTAGTAATAAAAGCAAACTGAAAACCCATGCAGCCGAAGATAACATTTCTTTAGCATGTTTCAGATGGGCAGGAGATTCATCTTTTCTTGGAATTAGTTGATTTACTGCAACTGCTGACTAATGCAATACTACAGAATAAGTTAAAACCTTATAAAAATTTTAAGCACTCCTCTGAGGAAAGCACATTCAAGTCATTTGCAGCAACTATGTAAAGTTATCTCAGTCTTACTTGGTTGCTGGCATGGAGAAAAAACATAATTTCTAGAAATTCATGGTCATTTCAAACAATAAACTGAAACAGCATCAGTTAAAACTACCAAAGAAAATCAACAGTGTCATCTGACACCTCTGAGTTAGAGATGATGAATTAAAATTTCAATAGGTTTCCATTTCTCCAAATATTGCAAAATGACAACAGTTAATCCCCTAACTAAACATATGCAAAAAACCCAAACCCAGTTAGTTTACCAGCACAGGTATGATTCCTTTTTGACCAAGTGCTATTTTGTATGTTGTTACCTGTAAAGCCTTTTCTTTCCAGCAGGGGATTGTTCTCCATTTTTTCCCAAGTCACAAATTTTTCATACAGCTATTTGCAGTGTAAATTTGGAGGCCCAAACTTTCTCAGGAATGTAATGTTATTCTGGGACTATTCCTTGGTCTGCTCTTCTGGCAATTTCACTTTAAAGGAGGTATTGTTTGTTGCCTGGCCAGTCTCCTATCCCAGGTGAAGTTGCAAATTCCTGCAGGACAAATTTAGATGGTTTTGAGAATCATATATCCAAAGTCAATCAGAATTTGACTCAGTAGAAGAATCTAACAGAGATAGTGTAGTGTGTAAAATAAAAAATAACTCTGATATTAAAGTCATGCCAAACAAGCAGAGGCATCCTTTTTCCTCACCTTATGAGTCTCCTGTTAACAGAAAACTGTAAAGATTTGGGACATACTTTGTTAAAAATTTTACTTACAAAAAAGCTATGCAATTTTTCCCAAGAAAGTTTGCATTTTGTCTTTTCAAAACTACAATTTGTCCTACTGTTACCACTCTAATTTTAACTGAATTTACTTTGTAGCTATCCCTTGAACAACAGTGATCTGCATCAGTTCAACATTGAGGAGAATGGTGGAGCACCATATACCACAAAAATGCCTGCAAGGCACCACCACCACCACCGTCATCACCACCACCATGCAAATTATGGCGCCCTTGCTCCCGACAGCAAAGACATTGTTTCTGGAGTTCCAAACCCAAACAGTAAGTCCACTGCAGTGAATGTCATTTTGGTAACTGTGCTGCTTTCAGGTTTGTCTCTGGCAAACAGGCAAAGAAAAGGAAAGGAAAGCAACATGCATTTCAGTTTTTCTCCATGAAGAATATGCTTCATGCTATTATTTGCTAGCTTTGTACCATGTGCGAATGAGACAAGATTTGCAATTCCCTGGCTTTGCTGTGGGGTTATGGGATTTCGTGTTAGATTGGTGTTCCACAGCTGAACAAATACACAATTAGTCTCAGATACTGAGTCTCTAGCCACTTAATACAGGCTATTTTTTTGTTGTTACTATTTTATTTGTATAGTTTTCACAAACCTCTCCTCATCTGCCATTGTCTTTTGCTGATCTGCCCAGCTGTCCTTCAGCCTCATTGTTTGGATCTGACTCTTGTTTTCATGTCTGGGCACAAACAGAAATTTTGGAGCATTTGACAAACAGCATCTTGCTCTTAGTTTGGGTAATGGGAACAATTCCTGCTCAGCCCCAGCTACCATGACCTGAGTATGCTTGCTTGCTTGGTGGACAATTCTTGGCATGTAGAAAGCAAAGAGGAGAGAAGCCTATTTGTTCCCGATGCAACCTTGGGGTGTTTGGGCGTAAGTCTCTGCTGCTGAACATGTACAGGCTTTTTTAAGGGTACATAGCTCGGCAAAATGTTTGTAGGTTTACACAGGAACTGGAAAAGAAACATCCCTGCCACTGAGTAATCCTGTTTCTTGCTCTCCAAATTATCACCTCTGCACACGGCAGTGCGTGAGATGCTGAAACTCTGTAAGAATTTCAGAAGATGGGCAAAACAAGGTATGATCTATTATTTTCATTGCCTCAAGGGGACAGTAAGTTCTTCTTTGCCCAGTTTTTGCCTTTATAATTGTAAATCACCCTGAGATAGGCATCCATTATGGAAACTTTCAGCCGAGGCAGTTAATCTGACAGCTTTCAAATTCCTGAAACCAGGATCTTGTAGTGAGTGGTGCCGAGTGACCTTGACTGTAGGCTGTCCCACCTCAGCAGTAATGCACCGGCACCTATCTATGTGCACTGGCACTTTAATGAGATTTTGGTTCAGAAACTCAGAAATATTTTCTTTAATTTTCTTACCCAAGGAGAGGGAGAAAACAGTTTTTAGGAGGGAAACTCAAGAGGTAAACCACAAGGCATTGTAGATGTTTAAGGAAGGAATCCTAAGCAATACAAATTGCTTGCTGGGGCTTTAAGTGAAGCTACTCCCTTAAGAGCATCCTTCAGGAATCGTGCTGTCTTTCAATGATTGTGTGCTCCATGCTGGCATACCTTCGTGCTGCAAAGTGTGTGGGGCTGGCATGGTGTGCTGCCAGTAAGGTCTCCCCCACCTGGTGCTGCCACGGAGGCCCGTGGCGGACCACTGGGCACTCCTGCACCACCGATGTGTGTCCGCATCTTGGTTGTGGTCTGCAGTGACCGGTGCCAGCTGGGAGGGTGACACAGACCACCCGGTTGGGTTACTGCCGAGCGGCTCGCCCTGGCTGTGCACCTGCTGGGCTTCGGCCAGCCGGTCACAGGGCCACCATGAGTGGCAGCTGAGCAATGGCGGCTGAGGGGTGCTGGCGACGCTGAGCTGGAAAGCCTCACCCGGGCTGTCAGCCTGGTGCAGCCGGAGGCGGTGACCTTTCTAGGGGGTGTGCCAGCCCGTATTTTTCTTTCCCAAATTAGAATTGAAGCATGCCAGGAAATTCAGTCAGCGCCAGCTATGCTGCTGCTAAGTGCCCCAGCCCTGAGGGCACTGCAGGGCCCATGTCCCCTCCTGGGGGTCCCCCTGTCATGCCCATGGCCCAGGGCCCCATGTCAGCCCCCCGGGGCCTCAGGCTCTGCACCAGCAATGCTGCAGCAGAGCTCCAGCTCCCCACAGCCCTGCCATGGGCCCTGCCAAGCCAGGCCCACCTGTAGAGCGGCAGGTGATTAAAGAAACAACAGCAAAAAGCACAGTACAGGGTGATTATTCTAGCTCTGTGTCTCCTCTTAGGCCTCAGTGCTTTCCTGTGCCTCCTTGTTGGTGAAATAAGCTTAGAAAATCCTAAGGGCAAACATCAGGAGCAGTTCTGTTTGTGCCCAGTGAGCGTTACCTGCGAATTGATATGTGGGGCCCGGGAGGCCGTGTCCCCCCAGGCATGGGGAGGGCAAGCTCTCTCCCCAAAACCCCGCACCACTTGCAGGGTGCAGCCTCCCCGGCCTGCCCAGCAGCTGCGATGCTCCGAAGGGGCCTTCGACAGCCGAGACATGCACGTAGCACCGATTCCTGGAGATGGATGTACCTTTCTCTTAATTTTGTCTGCTTACAGCTAGTTCATGCTAGCTATTTGATTAGAGAAAAGGGAATCGGTGCTGGTTCCTGACACGGCCTAGTGACAGAAGCACCAAATGCCAATTCCCGGTTTCTCTACGGGAGCAGAAAGGGGCAGGGGCACCTCCGAGGGGAGGCTGTGGTGCAGACCCGCCGGCTGCGTAAACAGAATCAATGATGTTAATCGTTTGCAGTTTGAGGTGACAGGTCTGGGTGCCTTTTCAAGTTCAGTGCTCAGTGGGTTTGCTTTAGTTTCTTTTGTTTTTAATGGATCCTTTTAAACACTGCTCAGGCTGTTTCAGCTCAGAAAGCAGTCTTGTGGAAAAGGCTCATAGTTTATGTGCCGAAACGGTTAGGAGCATGCTGTCTGTCATTGCGGAGTCTGTGGGACAAGAAAAAATCAGTCAGTGAGGAGACACTACCAGGGGTCTGTGTCAGGATCCTGGGGACATGGGGGACCGATGTCTGGCTCCAGGCTGTGTGGAAAGGCCACTGCTGGGAAAGTGTTTCTAGGAAGTAAGCAGTCACTAACCTGGGGACACTCTCAGGGAAGAGAGTGCTTGTGACCAAAATATCTCAAGTGGAAATGCCTAGAGAGTCACAAGGTCTTGTGGGGGGAATATGCTGTCCTAGTTGAAGCTTTCTGGTGAAGCTGACAGAGGTGGGGCTGTGCACACCAGTACTTCAGTTCAGCTACCTTTTGCTTTTCCAAGGGACCATGGGCGTTTTGTGGTAAGTCCAGTTCCTATGGACTTATCTCTGAGCTCTGAGGTTGTTTTAAATTCATCTGAAGTGGAACACGGAGTGACCAACCCTCATGTTCCCAGCATCAGGTCGAGAGGGAGAAAGCGTCTGCCTTTCCTCCACTTACACCTATTCTGATAAGTGCCAAAGTTCCAGCGCAATTCACAGGACATGGGCAGGAGAGAGGGAAACAACAGTACGCCCAGCCAAGGTTCCCTTTAAATACTGGTGCATGTTTCTCAGAAAACACATGGCCTGGGATTTTGTTACAGAAAACAAACCTGGGCCAGACCTGCCTGATTTTTCACATTCCAAGTAATTTGTCTACTTCAATTACTGGAAGCAGTGAAATCTGGTGAAACAAATCTGATGTGTGTTTATGAAGGCAGTTCAGCAGAAGATGTTGTTTTCCTGCTTTTGGCCTGATTATCGTATTTGTGATGCTGCCCTTCACCTCAAAGCTAATGTACACAGATCTTATCTTTTTATGCAGCAGATCTTCCCCCAGTATATTCGCAGAATCCCAGTCCCAGGGACCACTGTATTCAAGAGCAGTTAGCCTGACAGCACCAGCACTGAAGCACAGAGAGGGTGAGCCGCTTGCTAAGCCTAATTGGCATGGCAACATCGTGTATGGATTACCAGGTGCACGTGAGCAGATCCACTGGCAGTGGCTGGGGCTATCACCAAAAGCAGATGCGAACAAGTATGCAATGTACCTTGCAGAATTTTTATGATGAAAAGTGATGAATGAGAAGAGGGGTCCCAGCTTGCTTCTTGAACTCTGGGCTGAGCTTGCAGGTTATCACTTAAAAAAAGGACATCCTTTATTCCTGAACTGCTCACTGCAAAAGTCCTGGTGTTACCCTAAGCAGAGAATGGTGTAATACAGACTGAGTTCCAGGCTGAAAACAGTGCTTTGAAAAACAAAAGTGCTGCCAGATCCTTTCTTGAAATGAAAGCCTGGTTTTGCCAAGACTTAATGCCGACTCAGGAAATGTATGCCTTTTGTAGGACTTAATTTTTTTGCCTTTTTTAAAATCTATTTTCAATTTTGAGCTAAAAGTCTAAACTGGCTAGCTTATTTTCCCAAGCTCTCCTTTCAAAAAAAAAAAAAAAAAAAAGCTTAAAAGTCAGTTTGAAATCACAGCAAACTTGAATAATTTAAAGAAGACATTTTTTCCCCCACTGTGTTCTTTCTCGCCAGGAAAATAGAATGTGTTTCTTAAAAACAAAACAAAACAAAAAACAAAACACCATCATATCTTATCTTGTGGCTGTGGTAATTTATTCCCAGGTATCATCAGGCAGTTTCACAGTCTCATATCCATGGAAGCAGCCATGGTGTGAGAAATGCCAAACTCTGGCATCACTAACTTGTGATGAGAGACCACCAAGGGGAAGTCAATGCTGATATTGTAACCCCTTGTAGGGTATTATTACCTCAGGGTCTGATAATGTTTCACCAATGCCAAAAACAACTTTTTGTTTATATCCCTATAAGCTGGTTTTAGCAGTTTGTCTCTAGTCAACAAAGCCCTTAATGTATATTTAAACAGCTGTAGAACTAGATCTTGAGTGAGTAATATTTAATATTCTTAGGATAGCTTAAGAACCTGATCCAAACAAAACTGCAGTCAGTGCAAGGTTTTTATTGATTTCAGTGGGCTTTGAATCAGACTCCAGAGATTACTGGATTGTTCCCAACTGTTATTACCTAGAATCCATGGCAAAAAAGAAATACAGGAGGGCACAGGGATTTATAAAATCCTCATATGATGAAGCTCATTTTTCTCAGAATACTTGCAAATATACCTATATATGCCATGCCATCACTAAGATGTTGGCAGAGACCCTTCAGGGCTGTTTCAAAAAATATTTTTCATTGTCTTTCTGTGTCAGTGGTTCACTCAAAATCTGTTGACAAAGCACAGCAAATTCCTGACAACAGTCTTAAGAAGGCTGGCAGATAAATAAAGATGTCTGAGAGAAGCCAAAAGCTATACTCTGATCTCTTTACACATCACATGTTCTGAGAGTGGCACCTTAGCTGCATAAATAATCCCTCTGGTGTCAACTGGGTTTTAGAATATAGGGTGGGTAAAAGGGGGGAAGTTAAGGAGAGAAGCATCTAGCCCAAAGCTGGAAAAAGCCCTGCTGAAATGAAAGGATGGGCAAGAAGGAGGAGGAGAAGGAATTGTTCACTAAATAGAAAAAGGAAAAATGACCTGACAGGCATAATTATGAAACATTTGAGATGGTCTTATAGGGAAGATGCTTTGCTGACCCTGTCTCTTCAAATGCAGCTGAGTGTCTTGCTCTGCGGTTCTTCTGTAGCCTTCCTTCAGACTGTGTTTCTTTCTTTCTTTCTTTTGGGCATCTTTTTAGAACTGAGCTCAGGACTTCCCCTTCTTTATGATGAAACTTCTCATCTGAAGAAAATAGAAACGGAGAGTGTGAAGGTAGTTGGACCATGGCCAGCCCTGCACGTCAGCATGAACAAGGTATAGCATATACATATATACTTTTACATATATGTGCCGGAGAGCCCCTTTGTTACTTCATAATCAAAAGCTGCTGCTTTTTCACCTCCAATTCAAATTAACATTCACTGGCTTACTTTTTAATCACCACTCACCATCTCCTTGTGGGCCTGGGTTTTGGGTTTTCGATTTAGCATTTCCTTCAGCTTTGCCTTTTAAGATTTCAGAAGCTGCTGCAACAATGTTATGATGTAGTTTTAGTTTAGTTGTGAAGAGTTAGTCATCTAGGCAGCCCAGAGCTGTAAAAAAATAACAACACTTTAAGTGATAAAAAAAAAAAAAATCTTGTTTTTCTACATGAGGAGTCAGCGTTATGCCTTAAACCCCCTCCAGCATCTGATGTCAGTGGGTGTTTCATGAGTGAGTTTTTGCAGGGGTGGCAAAACAGCCACATCCCGCTGTTTCTGCCAGAGCTCAGAGGCCACCAGGTCAGTGGCTCCTTGTATCCATGTGAGGGAAAATCCACTGTGCCTGCACCGTGAGTGCTTTGAGCTGAGTCTGGATAGAACCACAGAGACCGGGACCTCTGGTTTGCAACCACATCAGTCCTGAGCAGAACCCAGTGAAGTCAATGAGAGCATTGCTGCTGGCTTCAAATCAGGTGGGTCTGGGCCCCCAGCGACCAACCTGTTAAAAGAAATGTGGCATTTTGAGAGTTTTCTGTCACTTCAAGGGAGAAGTCGATTAAATTACTTTACCTTGGTTTTACATACATCCTTTTGTTATTGATGTTATTTCAACAAGTGTTATGGAAATTAAAATCAAAGAGGAGGTGGCAAAGTGTATCAAAAATACAAGAACAAAGGGGCTGCATATCTATATAGCATAATCTTTCTTTTTTCTGGATGAGATAATCCAGGAGATGGAAGTGAAGGCTGAAAATCAGTGTCAGGTGTTTCTAATAAAAAATGAAATCTTGGAATATTTTTCTTTAACATTCTAGTTTATTGAAGTTAATCCATAATGCAGTGGATTTTCTGTCATGAATATTTGCTTGAAGAACCGTGTTCAGGGTGTGTCATGGGGTGGTGGTTAGTTCAGCTAAGGACTGCAGTCCTTATGCCTTATGAATGTGGTCATGAGGCAATGACCTATGTCATCATTTCTGGAGACTTCTAAATGAACAGATGAAGGTGGAATATTTTAGACTTTTTCCCAAATCTGTTTAGTTATCAGCTATGAGGAGCTGTCATTTTGTCTGACTGGTTGGTTTGAGGGGGAGAAAAGTTAAATCACAAAGTAGACAACCTAGGGTGAAGTGGAAAAGAAGTTATCTTTTTCCCATGGACATTTCTCAAGTTCTTCTTCTAGAAGAAGTACTTATGTACAATTATAGTACTATAAGTACAGTTTTTTATAGGCAAAGCTAATTAAGCATTGACATTGTTTGCCAAAGGAAAATTCTTCATCTCACAGATTCATCCAGTGAATACCCCCAGGTGTTGTGAGAGGAGCACTGTAGTTCAGATATATTTAGTGATGCTCTGTCTTAACCCCAGCTAAGAACATTCATTTAGATGCAATGTCCAAACCATGCTTTAAAGGACGGTCCTACACTATTGAGCATATTGATAGCTCAATTTGGCATATATAAAGGGCTTAAGTGAAGAAGTGAGAGGACTCTCTCCATGTTGACCATAGTGCACGAGTGGATAAACCAGTCTAGCCTGTGTTGTGCAAAAGATCTGAACAGATTATCTCAATGGAACCCTTGTGATCTCAAAATGAGTAGATTTATGGTCTTTTTTCTTCCTTTAAATGAAAACTTAAAACACTTTGGTCCTGTATTCCACCGTACTGTACAACTAGTCCCAGTAGAGTCACTGTGAATTCTGCCTGGCAAAGCCTCAGATCCTCTCGCTCTTCTTTCTTCTCTGAAAATCCGTGGAGAGAGAAGTCGACTCTTCCATAATTAATGGTTTTCTTTGGCTTGTTCTGACAGTTCTAGAATCTTCTCCACGGTCAGATGATTTATTTATTTAAGGACTAATTAGCAGAACCCAGTATCACAGCAAGTCAGCGCTTCACAATAAATGCAGCTGCAGAGTAAATGCAGCCTGCTGTGGTAAGACTTCCATCAGTCAATATTTAGGTGATGAAAAAAGTCTTGCAATGAGCACTAGGAGCTCCTAAATGCTTTTGTTTCTGGCAGAAGCTCAGCAGAAGGCAAGGCTAGAGACATGGGCTGTCTAATGAAAACCCTCCTCTGGCAGTCATAGAGGGTTTGGGTTTAAGAGCTGGGCAGCAATCCCATGAGCAGTGGTTACCATGTGAATGCAAAGGAGGCCAGTCCCTCAAAATTTATTAAAATTGCCATTTTGAGCCATCTGAAAATTGTATGATGCTCTTGAAGCAGGCCCAGAGTCACCACTGGAAAGCAATCAAACCCTTACATTAAAGTCTGCGGGTTATGACCAACAAATCATTCTGAAGTTCTTTTGGCCCCTCGCTTATGGTTTCTTCTTCAAGCACCATTTTCTGACCTAGATGCTAGTGAAATGTGTACACAGAGCTCATAAAGCTAAAACAAACAAACTGCAGGTCTTTGAGCTCTGAGAAGAGCCTGGAGTCGCCTCAGCAGATGGCTTCTCCAATGAAAGAGAGGGACATGCTGTAAATGCTGGGCTAACCCTGGGCTGAAATGCTGTGGCAGCGGGACAGGTTAGACAGGATTGAAAATCCTTAAACTGTGGTAAACTTTTTTTTCTGAGAGTGTGGCCTTTAAAGCTCCTTTGGTTATGGTAGATAACCAGCTACCCAGTCCAGTAGCAAACAGATTTTAATGAGTCGTCAGTGTGTCTAGTTTCTGGGAAAAAAATGAAACATTAACAGCTCTCCTGCACCACTCCATTGATTTCTATTCTACTAAGTGCTTTTTATTCCCTAGTTCTGCATCCTCTGAAATATTATGCTTAAACAAAACCAGTGAAGCAGTTATGAAGCTGCTTCATTTACTTTATTTCTGAAAATAAAGCAATGGTTTCCACATCTATTGTGGAATCCCAGCTTTCACTTCCTCTCTTCCTGTTGCTAATTATTATTTTTTTCAAATAAAGTGCTTTGGGGCTGGAATTTGTCAGGCTTAATATTCAACCCATAGAAGAATTAACATGAAATTGGGTAAATTAGATTCAGCAGTTAATTTGATTGTCCACTACAGCAAACTTCGTCTCATGGGAATGATGAATGGATGTGTCCAATCTTTTTTCCAGAGCTGTTTGGTACAGTGGACATGTCTGTCCACCTGCTGAATGATAAAGTCAGTTTCAACATGCGTTTCATGCCTTTTGGTGCCAGTGGACTCCTTAATCTCCAGGAAAGACAAGCCTAAGTGTTGTAGCTGTGAATGTATTTCTGATTTTCTTTCTTGCATGCCTTTCCTTAGAAAAATATATTCTCCCATCCCCCCCTTGCTCCATGTGTGTATGTGTATATATATATAATATAAAGCCAAGAATGTATTTTTAGCATTTCTGAAATCTTGGGAGTTTAGTAATTATTAGTTCAGATTTAATTATTACATAAAAAGAAAGAATACTAATACAGTCCAAATTGTTTTGACCCCTTTTCCTGGTGTTATGCTCACCCTTCCCGTACAACCCTGTCTCCTAAGCTCAGTGACTTCATTCTGGTGGGGGGCAGAGGGGGTGTTATGGAAAGTCCTCCAGGAAGAGGGATATGATGATCATGTTCGTGGTTTCTTCCTTCTCACTCTAGGATCCACTTCAGGTCTTTTTTGTATGTTCACAAACACACTTTTACACCTTGCTCTTTCTTCACTGAGCTGCATCTTCACGCTACACCCAATTTACTATACATGGTGTCTTTTACATATATGTGCTATGTGCTATGTACTATGTGTTTGCTCTCTTCATTGCCCCTAAAATCACTTTTGTCCAGCTCCAGGTCTGCACTTCTTTAACTGACCATTGGTGAGTTGTTTATAAGTGCGGGGCCTCCAGTGCCAGCCTGTGCCCCTTGCATTATCACCTCCACACCTGCGCTCCTCCACACCACCCCGTGTCTCCATTTCTCAAGACCTCTGTTATCATACCAGCCCTGTGTTGCTTTATAGTACATCATTGTGTTAGAGTCATAAATTCTGCAAAGAACAACTGCTTGTGTTACTGTTTTCTATATAAAATTATTGTTGTTACAGCTAAACCTAGTAAGACAAGTAGGTCAAGAAAGGTTCAGACAGAGCAAGCCTGATGAGCCTCAATGGCTTTGCAAACTCTGTTCAAAGGTTATGGCCTTTTGCTAGCATGGCAGTACCATATTACAGGGCTACCCAGTTATGTTACTGACTGCTTGCAAATGATGCCACTAAGAAAAAAGCTATGGAACTACCAGCCCCATGCACAACTGCAAACCCTAAAGTTACTACAGTTCCAAAAATCATTTGTGGTTAAAAAAACCCCACCAAAACCAACCCACTTTGTTGATATATCTGAGACCCTTCTGTGTGATAACCTGATCAGAGGGTGTACCCCAGGAACCATGGCTACCATGACCCAGTAAGGCTATCATGAAGCTTGGCACTGACAAAGGCAGAATCTAATAATATTGAGCAATAGCATTTTATAAAATAAATTTGATACCAGGAACTAAAGAGGTTTGCTCCAAGAATATAAGCAAGACAAGATTTATTGGGAGTTATATCTTTCATTAGACCAACTGATAGTTGACCTGAGGAAGGTCTTGTGTATCTGACAGCTTTATGAGGGTTTTCTTTTGTCTGTTTTTCCAAATGTATCTTTCTAATAAAAGATGCAGCTTCTGCTTGAAAACTTTGCCTCAAATAAGAATAACACATCATCATACAGGTCTTACTATTATGGTGCCTGTTCATAATTGGTGTTAGCTATCACAGGGAAAAAATTCAATAAATCTCCTGGTGGAAAAGGGGCAAAAGAGTCTGTAGATTTTCATGCACATTGGCAGATGTAGTTGAGTCCCAGGAAACCAAAGGGTTTGACCTTACATAGCTGATGTGCATTCAGAACCTCTATATCTGTGTTGGCTTCATTAAAACTTTACCTCCCACTAGTAGTGATGACTAGCAACAAAGAATTGACCTGCGTTCCTAAACAAAATATTCATTCTATTCTTCAGACATCTCCAGCTAAATGCATGTTTTAAACATACTGTTTGGCTAAGAAGGGACTATTGGTAAATTCGCAGAGGCAAAGGTCATGGATCTTGCTCTTGGTACAAAGTTTGATATGGAACAAAGCATAAGCCTTTAAAAGCAGGGAGAATGGAAATGTTAAGTACAGGAGTGGTATTGCTGTATTTCATGCAACTATTTTTATATTCTGTATGTGTACTTAATATTCAGTTAGCTTTGCAAACTAAAGCCAGTGTCATCATTATCTAACACTGTACAAATCTGCCTTCAATTCTAGTATCAGCAAATGTAATTGAATTTAAAGTAAATGTTTGGGAGGAGAAAAGCAAACCTAAGACCTCAATTATAAAAAGAAAAAAAGGCATCTAGTTTTATGTGTGTTTCTATCTGAGCTTGTTTAACCCACTTCTATCAAACCCATTTAAATGCAATTCTCCAATGTTCTTCTGTGGAAAAATAAAGTTCTGCATCAATGGTGAAAGTGATGTGAACACATTGCTATTTTTTAGTACCAGCAGGACTGGAGATGGAAAATTGGAGTGTTATCAGGTATCTTAACTTAATGGATTTTTTCCTTCATTTCTAAATCTTTTAGAATGAGTTTAGATTGTAATTTTAAGCAAGAAGATTTCCTTCAAATGCAAGTTTGACTCTCTGACATTCACTTGAAAAGGGCATCTCAGGTTTTTCAGAATTACATAATAAGAAATGATAAAATTGG
Organism: Balearica regulorum gibbericeps; assembly: GCF_011004875.1. NCBI lineage: Eukaryota > Metazoa > Chordata > Aves > Gruiformes > Gruidae > Balearica > Balearica regulorum. The sequence continues at coordinate 72,562,340 of NC_046185.1, forward strand.
AAGTTTCATTAGCATTATGCCATGTTTAGTTTTCTAATTACTTCCACATATAATGCTCTTAGTTTATAAATGAAAATAAAATTTTAATAACTACCAACCTGCTGCAACATTTGAATACCCAACTGCTATCTTTATGCTTCACTCATCACTGAAAGCAAAAAGGATTCTGGAAATGTAAGATCTCTTTATTATACAGCAAAATAAAGTAGATTACAGCTTTCATTCTTGCAGCAATAGTGTATAAGGTTTTAGATCTTTGATTTGTTTATAAACTAAAGAAATGAACCATAGAAGGTACTGTATGGTTTTGTATAGTCCTGAAATGTTGGGGGTTTTTTTCTTTTGCCTTCTTGACGACAATTATACTTTAGGAGTTGGGGGATGAATGGGCTTATGTGTACAGATTAGTGGCATTAAGAAACAATAGGAATTTATATAGATGCTTAGAAGTGCTAATAGTCTGCAGTAAGGAGGTGCTACTTTGTTCTGTGATTTCAGTTCAATTTTAGTCTGGATCTTCAGTGCCATTGCACATATATGTGTAATAGCTAATCAGCTATGCAAGAGCAGAATTCAGTAATGATTCAGGATGTGCTGCACTGGCAGAAAAGTCCATCATTGCCAAGGTAGGCTGGCAAAGAAGTGTTTGCCTTTCACATATGTTCAGAACCTAGAGGAGGTCCTGGTCAGGTCAAGGGCTCCCAAGCCCTATATGGGACTTGTGTGGAATAGCATTACCACTGGGGCAGGGGGAAGCGCCGAGGCCAAGCAGCCGATTGCAGCAATGTCTGTTCCTCGTGTGTGATCAGTCACTAAAGGTGCTGCTGCTCTTAGTAGGGTGCAAGCAAAGCAAATTTTGCTTGTCTGAAGGTTGAAACCCTTATCATCTGACCCAAACAAAGGCAATGCAAAACTGGATGCCCAGGAATGGTTTCCAAGAAGGCCGCAACCTCCAGCAGCAGCAGCAGCTTTCCCTTTTCGGCCACGTCAGTGAGCATCAGCGTTTGGACCTCTCAAGTTATGAGAATCTCAATGAGAGAGTTGCACATCAGACCCCGCACTGGGGACAGTCTCCGTTATGTCTGATCTAATCCTCACTACAGCAGGAGGTTTAGACCTTTTGAGGGTTCTCAGCTAAAGGACAGCTCTGAGGGCTTTTATCCTGCTCTTGGTCAATGTGGGCAAACTGGGAAGGGGAGGAAGAACATAAGGACCAAAAAATATCCATATCCATCTGAACCACAGATGGATAGGACTTTGTAACTTTTCAAGTTACAGAACAAGCTTGTGTCCTAAACAAGCATTAGTTGTCTTGATTTAGCTAGTAAAATACAGTAGCTTAATCTTTCTTCACTGAAATGATATTTAATTATTATCCAGTGTTAAAGGTGGATTTTGCATGGCCTTTAGAAATGCCACTGCTTAGCGCGTTGTTCTTTCTGCTCTTAGAAATCGATACACTTAAAAGTTGACAATAATAGCAGCCTTTTTAAAGTGTGTAGTAGTGTATTGTGGCTAACAAGACTATTGTTCAAGGAAAAGTTGTGCTTTCTTTACAGTTAATTTTATCCTTTTGATAGTCTCCACTTCTCAGCTTCATGAGTATCCCGGAAAATCCACCTATGGTAAATTAATATTTCATGGGTTTTTTTCATGTTTGCCAGAACTGCCATTATATTCAAGACTGAATAGATGACTACAGTTCCATAACCTGCTGCAGCTAGATGCCATCACTTTTCATTTTAAATATTTTCTTTTTCCCTTAGGAGGAAAGTGGGGAGAATAAAAAGTCAAAAAATATCTTCCATTAAAAACAGCAAATGTGGCTAAGCAAATAAACATGGAAGAATTATTAGAAATTTGCCAGAGAAAAAAATTTCATAACGGGCAATCTTGTTCAAAATCATACCTGGCAGCTATGGTGTTTTTGAATGCAGAAATCTGCTGGACCAACTTTGCTTACACATGAGAAAGATCTTGCAGTCTCAGTGGAGTTCTGCAGAGGTCTGGCTCTTTCCCTCCCTAGTGTTTGCAGAAAAGTTTCCTCAGGCAACATAATTGCATTTGTGATTTGCTCCACTTGCAGAAAGTGTCCCCCGAATCTTGATGTTCCCTTTTGTCTGTGATTGCTCGCAGACCTGAGAGAAGAGTCAGTAAGATTGTAGTTACTGTCAGCCAGTGGGATGCCATGGGGGAGGGCAGAAAGAAAAAGGAGACAGGTTTTGAAGTTAAAGGGCTAATCATATGGTAATTTCAGTAGCTAAAAAATGACCAGTTCTGTCTTGAAATACTTTGCCCGAGGTGAACCTCAAGGATGCGCTAGACCTGGTTTACTGATGCCTTCTACCTGTTTTGGCTGAAATCTGAATGACACCACCACATATCTGTTCTGTCCAGGTGTATACAACCACTCACTCTTTGCAGCAATGACAGTGGAAGGTGAATGAATCATCTAGGCTGTTACTAGGTTGTAATTCAAGTCTTATTTCCAGGAAGAACAGGAAAGTTTGCAATGGCTGTTATGCCATTGGCCAATTCTTCTTTAAAAATATATAGGATATTACAGATTGATTGTTTAAGAGTTCACATTTACAATCCTGGTCTCATTTATACCCTGTTTGTTTATACATTAGTATTACACTGTCCTTTTTCTTTTTTTTTCCTATTTTTTTCTTTTCTGCATGGGAAGTTTATTCATGCCGGCATTCTGCTGGATGTAGTTTGTTCAAGGCACAAAACCTTTAGGTCATGTTTGAACAGGTCATTAAACGAGCTGTCCTGAGGCTTTAGATTTCTGATCCAGATCACTGCATAGGTAAGGGATTGACATCAAGTGGAAACAGCAGCAGCAATGCTTAAACTCCCTGGACTTTTCTTTCTGATGAAGGAGATTTTGCTTGGCTTGCAATTACGTGGAGATCCCTTCAAATCCCTCTGGTTAAATTTGCAAAGCCCCTTTACATTCTTAAGGTAGTGTAAGAAACCAGTGTTCATTATAGCTGAGTGTTGTGAACCTTTCCCTCTGCTGCCTGCTGTGGGATATTTTGAGACAATGTTTTGCTTCCTCAGTGCGATCGCAGGTTTGGGCAACCACTCCAGGGCCTGGCTGGGCTTTTTCCATGTTTCTTCACTCCAAATCAGTTTCTTGCTACTATTACTCAGGCTTCCCTGAGGCTCTTCTTGTCTTGCAAATAGTATCAAGTCATTAAATATTTTGAAAACTTTTTATTGTAAGATGTATCTATAAGGGTATGAACATGGAAGTTTTATCCAGCTGCATCCAGCTGTTACAAGAAAAAAATTGACCTTTGACCGTTTTATTAACTTATCTTTCTAATATATGTCACTGTGCTTGTCTTTTATATTATTATATTATAGGGTGAAGACAAGAAAGTACCTGAAAAGACCCTTCATGCCCCTGTGTCACCTTCATCTGTACCTGACCATATGAAGTGCAACATCCTTAAAGCTCAAGTGGAAGCTGCTTTTAGAGTAGGCGCCCAGGTAATCTGTGTTTAATATTTCACCTTTCTAGTTTTGGTATAGCTTACACCAGTTTTCCAAAATCATGTGCTTCCTCAGGAACCACCTTATTTTATCGCAAGTACGCACATTGACCCAGCTTTCTCTAGCTGCTCTACAGTTTCTTCAGGCAAATGAAAATGATTGGTATGATGGAAGTAGGAAATTTGTCATAACAGAAATGGTTTATACAGCTGAGAGAGGCTGAGAAAATAGGAGATAAGGCCCCAGGAAATCTCCATGTTTTGATGTTGCCACTGTAACTTTGATTTACTTTATAGCTGAGAAACAATAACCTCTGGAGTTTTCTGAGGCTACCCACTGCTTATGGAAACTGTGGTTAAGAGTGTTCTAAAGATATTATTTATGTATTTATGTATTATTTATGCAACCTTTATTTTAGGGGATTAACTTTAGATGTCTGAATGAGAAATATTAGCTAGTCTATTGTTTTCTTACTTGTTCATGTGCTTTTAACTAAATTTTAAGCTGCTGTTTTCACTGCTTGGTCAGTGTTTACATCAGATACATCCAGTTCCAAAACCACCACAAGTCTTGTAATGATGTCATGCAGCTGAAAACTGCTGCTAGATGGCATGAATGTAAAAAGTTAATTTCCCAATCAGAGGTAAATCTAAGTGAGACCTAAAATATGTGCTTCTTTCCAAGTGTAATTTGTGGGCAAAAGATAATGCCATTTGTGCCAAAAATAAAGCCAAATAGAATGCTTTAAGAACAAAAGTAGAGGCAGAAATATCCGTATGATTCTTATCCCAAGTTCCTGTGCTATCTCTTTGAATACAAATTATGTTGGTGTTTCCACCGCTTTGTTTCTTTTCACAATAAAACATCAGGTCAACTTGCCCTGCAAAGGATTTTGTTAAAAATCATCTTTGTGTATTTGTTGTTCAGATCTGTCGGCAGATCTTTTATCTGAGAGCTAGATTACATCTGGTCTAGCTAGACCTAAGGAACTATCAAAATTTGGTTATTCTGACTGCCCTAGATTTCAAGAACAGAAACCATAAGTCTGACAACATGTGGGGGAAGGAGGCTGGGTTTTTTTCTTTTAGTTTTTGCTTAAAGCAGTTATCTCACCTCTCTGAACTCTGTGTTGTATCATCAACTGTGTTTTCTGCAGCATGTTTCTTGTTTGATTGCCCCTGGGTTTGCCCTCTGTTTTTACCATGTATCTTTTCTACAGGATGTCATGGTATATTTCTCACATTTGTATTTTCTCCTGAATATTCTTAATGGTCATGTTTGACTGGATAGTTAAAGACTGGAAGCAGTGTGTGCTGCTGCATTCAGAATACAGCATTACTAAGGGAAGACAGGAAATGTGCTTAACATATGCATCTCTCAATTCACCTGCCCTGCCTTAATTTTTCACCCTGAGGCTTTCCAAAGGAGAACATCCTGAGTTGCTTTTTCATGCATGTGATAATTGTATTCTTTAGCTGCTGCTATGTTGTAAATAAGTTTCAGCTGAGCATTCCTTTTTACCTCCTTACCTGTATTGTTTTGCACAAGGCTTTAGCAGTCAGATTGGATTAAGTAGGTGTCTGTAGGCTTGGCCTCAATGAGAAAAGTCTTACGATTTCAGGGGGAAGGAGGGGAAAGAAGACTGTTGCAGGATAGCATGTATTGTGGAAAAATAATGGCATATGGTCAGTTTGAAATCCCTGAAGCTTTCAGTGCTAACAAAGTATGGCTTAAGAGTTATAGCCAGTAAATTAGGATGCCATATTAATCTTGGAAATCCTTGTTCAACTCCTGGCATAGCCACAAAATTGCCTGTGCAACTAGAGATGAGTTCTTCTGCACTTGAACTCCCCTCCTGTCAAGTATGAAAGACTACCCTTCTCAGACACATTGCAAAAATAAGTAGGCAGAGGCTAGGCAATGGTCAGCCATTACAGTAAGAAGCTGTGGCTACACAAGCACTGGGAAGGGTTAGCAAAAGGTTCATGGTGAAGGAATGAGCAGAAACACACCACCTATCACCTAGAAAATGGGAGGAGGGAAGGGGGCTACAGGAGAACCCGATAAACCACTGTACTAGCATGCCATAAAACCAACCAGTTGTCTTCTCTACTCCCCCCCCCCCCCCAACTAACTAGCTGAGTCATAGAATCATAGAATGGTTTGGGTTGGAAGGGACCTTAAAGATCATCTAGTTCCAACCCACCTGCCATGGGCAGGGACACCCTCCACTAGACCAGGTTGCTCAAAGCCTCATCCAACCTGGCCTTGAACACTTCCGGGAATGTGGCATCCACAACTTTTCTGGGCAATCTGTTCCAGTGCCTCACCACCCTCACAGAGAAGGTTTTCTTCTTAAAATCTAATCTAAACCTACTCTCTTTTAGTTTAATGCCATTACCCCTTGTCCTATCACTACTTGCTCTTGTAAACAGTCCCTCTCCATCTTTCCTGTAGGCCCCTTCAGGTACTGGAAGGCTGCTGGAAGGTCTCCCTGGAGCCGCCTTTTCTCCAGGCTGAACAATCCCAACTCTCTCACCCTGTCTTCATAGGAGGGGTGCTCCAGCCCTCTGATCAGCTTCATGGCCCTCCTCTGGACTCGCTCCAACAGGTCCACATCTTTGTTATGTTGGAGGCCCCAGAGCTGAACACAGTACTCCAGGTGGGGTCTCACGAGACCAGAGTAGGGGGGCAGAATCACCTCCCTTGACCTGCTGCTTCTTTTGATGCACGCCAGGATATGGTTGGCTTTCTGGGCTGCAAGCACACATTGCTGGGTGGTGTTGAGCTTCTCGTTCACCAACACCCCCAAGTCCTTCTCCTCAGGGCTGCTGTCAATCCATTCTCTGCCCAGCCTGTAGTTGTGGTTGGGATTGCCCCAACCCACGTGCAGGACCTTGTACTTGGCCTTGTTGAACTTCATGCAGTTCACATAGGCCCACCTCTCCAGCCTGTCAAGGTCTCTCTGGATGGTATCCCTTCCCTATAGCTTGTTGACCACACCACACAGCTTGGTGTCGTCAGCAAACTTGCTGAGGGTGCACTTGATCCCACTGTCCATGTCGCGGACAAAGATGTTAAACAGTGCTAGTCCTAATACCGACCCCTGAGGAACACCACTCATTACTGGTCCCCACTTGGACATTGAGCCAATGACCACAACTCTTTGAGTGTGACCATCCAGCCAATTCCTTATGCACCGAGTGGTCCATCCATCAAATCCCTGTCTCCCCAATTTAGAGACAAGGATGTCGTGCAGGCAGTGTCAAATGCTTTGTACAACTCCAGGTAGATGACATCAGTTGCTCTTTCTTTATCTACCAATGCTGTAACCCTGTTGTAGAAGGTCACCAAATTTGTTAGGCACAATTTGCCCTTAGTGAAGCCATGTTAGCTGTTGCCATTTACCTTCTAATACCAGTAGCTAAGCCATTTCCCAGTGACAGTTCAGTCATCTTCTGGGAACAGTAAGCTCAGATGGCATTACACTGCCCAGAGACACTTACTGCATCCTTTTGAGGAAGCAGATAAGAAATAATTTCTTCATGGAAGACAACCATTTAACTCGATGTATTCCTTCAGGGCTGTGATCCTGCCCCTCTTTGACCCCATCTGACATATCCTGCTGCCCAGTATATCTGGAGGACTAACTGTGTTATCCTCTACCCAATTCTATCTTTTGATACCAGTTCTATATTAAATCCCTGAGAAGTCCTGCCTTCTGGCCTTATTCTTAAAACTCCAATTTCTCATCTCTTGCTTTCTGTACTGTCATATTTCAACTTACAAGGCAGCCAGGGCAAGAAGTATATCTAGATTCTGTAAGGCACAGCCTATACTCCTTGAGCTGTAAAGCAAGACAGGCTGATTTTCCTCATGTACAGCATAGATCTTCCTTTATTTCATGGTATCACAAAAAAGATGAGGATTTGCTCTACTTTGTAAAACGAAGAAGAAAGAACCAGACTCTGTCTTATGCACATGCTATTTGAAAGGAAATGTTCTTTTAAAGCCCCAGATATCTATGGTCTAACTTGTCCTTTATGAAACTTCATGGGGTATCTTCATTATACAGTTAGGTGTAAAAGCATGAGAAAAATATTGGTGCAGTGTAGGATCGGATCCAAAATTAACAAACTGTTGCTTGAAATATTTGTAACAGCTCTCTCTCTAAGCAGTAGGAATAGTTTCGATACCATATGCTACTAACATCAGGATGTGACAAGTTTATGAAGGCACCTCCCGCATGTAGTAGAAGAAGAAGCTGTTCCTTGTTAATTCTGAGAATGGAGAGAATGTTTGCAAGTGGAAAATATAAACTGGGACAGGAAATTTTCTGTAGCTTTCTTTCTTTATGGCAGCTAGACACCAACATGAGAGAGCCTTAGAAATGAATGATTCCAATGCTTATGATTTCAAAAATAAAAAAACAGAGAAAATTATGCAATACATTTGAAAATGTATTCTGGAAGATGGTCTCTGCACTGCTTCATTACAGAATTATGCTGAAGAGCTGTTTATTGCATTCCTAGGAGGCAATACACCATCTCCCATAGCTATAGTCCTGACTAAGAGACTGAAAATTTCTAAGTTTATGGTGCCGATCAGTGAGCCCTGCATGTGGTTTAGAGTTACAGTGCAGAGTGAGTTTGTTTATTTAGTGAAGATGGAAATATTTATGTGCCATTTGGCTAGCTGGAGAATCAAACCACAGTGTGTGTGGGGATGCTGGAAGCTGAATCCAGGAGCACGCTGCCACAGACACCACAGGTGAGAAACGTGAGGAACCCACACACGGCTATGGAAACCTGTGGTTTGTACAGGGCATGCCATACAGTTTCTGTAGGTCTAGAGCAAAAAAGTAGTCTTTCACAACACACCTTTCAAACTGTGCCACAGGGATCTGCCACCTTCTAGCTGGCAGACTAGGTATCACAGTTCCCACATAATTAAGCTCCAGGGGAGCACTAAACACTGTGAAGCAACTGACATCGTTTTTTCTTTTTTTTTCCTTCCTTTTTTTGCATTTATTCCAGGCTCTTCATTTGAGAGGGAGCAGTATAAAGCAGCAGTGAGGAGCTGCCAGAATACAAAAGACCAGCTCTCCCTGGCATTTAAACCCCCTTTACAGCTTGCATGAGTCAGTGCTGATATGCTGTGATTGATCAGACGACTTGTTAGTATCACAAAGAGTCCCTTTTGCCAAACAGTTCGTGGTCCGACTGATGGGGGAAAGATACTAGCAGGTTTCAGTTGCTATTTATATCCACTTTGGCTCCAGGCAAATCCTAATTATCCTTAGAATTAAGCACAGGCTCGTGAGCAAATGCGCAGCTATCTCACCAGGGCTTTTACTTCTGGCGGGCAGCATGTGCTGTGTTCTCGTAGTCTGTCTTCTACAAGCGGTGTTTGTATTCTCCACCTGTTACCCAGGGTTTCCTAATCCTTGGGTTGATGTAAGACTAGCAGGTTAGCACAAGGAAGGAACTGAGATCCTGTTTCTCATAGATATCTACTGCAGCTGATTTTCGCATTACTCGCATCTTTCTCTGAAGACAAGGGAAGGCCAAGCGCACTTTTAAGATATATTTTTGCAGTGTTGTTTATGGAAGACAGACAGAGGAGACCTTACCACTGAGCTGTTCCTCGCTGAGCATTATGGGGGTTTTGTTAAGAAAAAAATAGTGGGAAGAGGTAGTTTGGAGATGGGGAGTTACAAAGAGCATACAAAATCCCATTCACTTCTGCTTTATCAGCCCCAAGGGAAACTCTTGGCTGACACGAGTATCTTCTATCAGCCAAGTTTGGGTTCTTGAGCAATTGATTCCCCTGCCTTGATTCTCAGTAGACAAAGGGACATTTACGCTGAACAAAGGGACGTTCTATCCTCTAGCCCTTTTCGCACACTAACTTTCTTCACAAGCTTATATACATGTAAATTTTTAGGCCAGCGTTGTTAGCCATCTCTCTTTTTCCTCCCTGTCCTATAAACAGGTACAGGCCAATGATCATGTCATTATGCTTTAAGTATTGCAAATATATGATTAAGTGCTGTTTGCTTGTCCTGTCTAGAGTTGCCTCAAGGAAAGGACTGGGTACAGAAAATGTCTCAGGACATGCATGGGTACAGGTGTCATCCTGCAGCCTGTGCTCTCTACATAGATGCAAGCCATGGCTGCAAATGTAAATGAGGCTGGGATCTATGCATTATTTATGGTAGAAAGGGTGCATAAGTGAGGTGACTCACAGTGCTAGTCTTTCTTAGCTACAGTTTTGATGATTCTTGGCCTTTTTCATTGTGCTGTCTCCTTTAAGGAAAGATTCAAGTGTAAGGACTTGTCAGCTTCAAAGTCCACATGCTTTTGCCATGTATTTCTAGAAAAAAATTGCTGTCTTTATGTGAGCTGGGTCTTTGGAGTTTTACTCACTTAAGGGGATCTGGATTCCAATCCTAATCAGGTCATGAATGAAAATAGAGTAGGTGAGGGGAAGACACTTGAGGATTTATAATCTTATGTGATCTTTCTTATAATAGGACTTAAACAAATCCTTCTGGATCCCCAGAGGAGATCTTAGCTTTCACTAGATGTTGACTTAAGTACCTTGAAAGGATCAGCTTTTCCAACATTTTAACCTCTTTCCATCATGAATTAGATGCTGTTTACTTCCCTCTCCTCCTTTCCTCCCTCCCTCCACCCATCCTTATTCACAGCACAGAGCTACTGCACAATTTGACAGTCTTCGCACAGAGATCAGAGCTGGAATTACGTGAGTATAACAGGTCACAGCTGAGGTGTTCAGGCTGTGGGGGAAGCTTGCACAGCTCCTTATGTACACGACGCTTTGCTAAAGCTGTTGCTGTTAGTCACCCACTTGGATGAGCAATAAATTCACCGTTGAATTTCAGGCTATGTAAAAAGAAGCAACTGCACTGGGACTCTTGACTCAAACAGCAGCGAGCATGACATCGCGTCAGTTATAATTGCTCATAACAATGGAATTCAAAAATGGCTCTGCTTCAAATCTTCGGTGTTCAGTTGCTACATTGAAACAAGTCTGCTTAACTTTAAAAGCGAGGCTACAGGAAATGAAGGGTGTCAATGTATAAAAATACAAGATTTTGAATGTGTGTGGGCCAGAGTGATCAATATATGATGCGTGGCAGCTCATTAGAAGTGTGTCAGCAATGATACCTCAAAGTCAGGGAAGGAGCTGAGGAAATGATGTGGCAGCCTTGCTGAGATACAGAAGGGGTGGCAGGATTTAGATAAACAGAATGTGGGAAAAGGGAAATCTTTAATTTATTCCCTGGGATACTGGAGGCAAATGTGGCAGTGGTGTCACAAGACTGTGGCGACGCATTGTGGATATGTCAGCTGTGTCTCCTAGCTGGCATGTCTATAAGTGCTAGTACATGATGGGACAACTACTGTTAATTGCAGTGATACTTAGGAGCCTTGCCATAGCAGACACGTGGGGCCAGGCCTTGTTCAGAGGGAGAAAAACAGAGTAGTCTGTTCCCAAGAGACCTAACCATGATGCTTTTCTGCCTGAAAGGATACATTTGACATATTAAATCACCAAGGTAGGTTTGCCTTGGCAGGATGTTCTTCCCAATGATATGTTGCTTAGCCTGTATTATCTAATGAGACCAGCCAACAGTTGGCGCGGCTGATAAATGACAAAATGTTGATGAAGAGCTGAAAAGCCTGGTATGCTTCTGGCCTCCTTGGCATCATTACAGAGCCAGAAAGAGCCAAGACAGAGAAGTATTTCCGGGCCACTGCAGCGAGAGCCACTGCTTCCTTGTCATTGAAGATCTCCAAACACGTGAAAGCTGTGTTGCTTCCCCTTCCTTTCTGTAACTAGGAACTTTGTGAAATTGCTAAAAAGAGACATCATGTATTTCATTAGAGCCTTCCAGGCCCTTGTCTTTCTCAGATGAGAACTTGACACCCCCCTCAGCTGCAGTGATCAGGTTCTTCATGCAGCTTTTTTGCTGATTCAAGATATTCCTATTGTGGATCAGATGGGATGAGAGCTGCAGCAATGCCCCTTGTAATGGAGGAGAGGCACAGAACACACTAGCTTCCCCAAGGTGCTTGCTTGAGGTTTGAAGAACACAGCCTGTGTTGTCCAGTGCTCTGCTGGAGGCTCACCAGCCCACAGTCCCAGCCAGAATTAGTTGTCTGTGCAGAAGCACAGAAGGCTGCAGCCAAAATTGTGTCTTTCCTGTGTTCTCCCATTTGGTACGTGCCTAGTGCAACCAGTTCCCATTTCAAGGTCCTGTTCTCCATCATCATGGGGCTAGCTCTTCCTTCAGAAGAAAATAGAAGGAGCTGCAGTTCACTAAGCAAATCCAGCCACTGAGGCTTATGAATTCATATGTGGAGTTGCTCCCACTGGCCAGAAAGCATTTCCACTCCTGCTGGAACGCTCAACAGGGTCTGATGAGGCATCCCTGGTACTTCTCTTTCTCTCTCTGCAGTTCCAAAGGACCTGGCTGCCCGGACAGCAGCAGTGGACAAAATTTGGTATTACTTAGATGCTATTCTCCTCTTTTCATCTTTTGGTGAAAGTGGTATTTCTTACCAATCATCTATGAAGAGAGCCTGTACAATGGCATTCCTGTTCAGGCATGTTTCTTGTCTCTAGTATGATAAAGTAATGCTTTACCTTTGTTTCTAACACCATCCAGAAAGTTAATGGCATATGAAATTGGAACCTTAATAATTTTTCTTTTTATCTGGGCCCACTGCAGATAAGAAAAGAGAATGGCATTGTATAGATGGATTATATGGATCAACCTTTAATTGTGTTTGTTTTGCAGTCTGGTAGCCAGAAGAGCCAGGTTGTTTCACTTTGGGTAATTATTAAATGAATCTGCTTCTGTATAAATGAAGTTTCCAGGTCTGCTATGCCCTGAAACCTCCCTCTCTCAGAGCAGCAGCCTCTGGGTGAAGGGAGAATTTGCCTTACTTAAGGAGGTCTGAGCAGCTCTATCCTGCTGCCTCTGTCCTTCTTACACAGCTCGGTGTTGGGCTTTCTGTGGGTGACAGAGCCTCTGCCTGGCTCTCCATATATGTTCCCTACCAGGTAACTCCTGCTAGCCTTGGCTAAACTCCCTTGTTCCACTGATGGAGGGCATCCTGCAGTGGAAACCCAAATCCTGGCCCTAGCACATACACTTGTTTTCAAATGAAGGCAAACCATCTGGGAATTATATTGTGGGAGTTGTGTACAAGTATAACCCTTGTTTTACATTCACATCTTTTCAGTAAGCCTGAGGAAGTCCTTGTGCGGTTAGTGAATATGACTTGCCGAGTTAGGAGGAAAAATAAAAGAAACATGCTGTCCCCTGATGATTTACTAACCTCCTTCTGAAAACAAACAATCAAACCAAAACCCAACAAGCCAACAAGTAAAGCAAGGGTGGTACAGTTCCTGTTGGCTGAAGCCCTTGCAGAAATGTTTGCAGATAGAACATTCTCCTATGTTTGTTCATCCATAGGCAGGGAGGAGAGGCACTGGGCGAGGAGAATTAACCCATCCTTATTAATGTGTACCCAGTGTGCACACCTGCATCACCTGAAGCTGTTCAGGCCTCTCAGTTTCTTTACATGCTCCCTCTCTCCCTCCAGTTCAGAGTGGGATTACTTGCTCACTGGTCTGCAGTACTTACTTGTGGGTACAGGAGTCTTTTCTGTTCTCTAAAGCATGAGTAATAACAGAGAAAATTAATACCAAGGGAACCTCCTCAGAATGCTGATCATGCTGTTTAGGAATACACCACTTTTTGAGACACAAGCTTAGCCTTCCAATGCAGAGAAGGCAAAAGAAAATGGTAATGTGGTCACAGAGCTGAGAAGAAACCAAGGGTTTTACCAAGTAGGTGAAATTTTAAAAATTTCATTCCTGGTCACAGCCCTTGCTTTGCATCCTTGATCTCCATATTCTCTTTTCTATTGTTGTGTTCAAGTGCACCTTAAAATGCAGCTCAATTAATTTGGTGAAAATTGTAATAAAGTAAAATTTATGGTTTTAAAAAGTAGCCAATTTGACACATAATAAGCAGCTAGCTTGTCAGGCTTCATAAAATGTTGTTAAGACATCAGCATGGAAGAAGAGACTGTAAGTTTCTGACAGCTGGATTCATTTTTACAGCTTTCAGAAACCCAACCGCTTTATAAAAAGCATTATAAATTCTGTAGAACAAAGAAATATTACTTCAGTGCTCATCTATGCCAACAAAGAATGATTTTCAATGCTTTCTCTCAGTTCCTTAAAACACATCTTCTTTCCTTTCAAGAAAGCACTAGATTTTGAATAAATATTATGCTAGACAGATCTACTAGAAGACTAGTAAAAAAAAATTTCTAGAGCTGAGCTAAATTTCTTAAAGTTAGGAATTTATTAAAATTTTAAAATTGCATTCCTGGTCCTGAAATTATTCACAGTGTGACGCTAATTCACTGAAAACTTTAGCTGCAAAACTTTTGATGGCTGAGTTACAATGGTGGCAATGGTGTGATTACTTTTATCTGATTCCTTAATGTTTAGAGCATTGAACCTAAAACTATCACAGCTTGGGCAATTTCCCCAAGCACTGAGCATCCCTACTGATATTTTGTAGTTCATTGCTAAGGTATAGAAGAAACTCAGCTTTCATTTTGTTTTTTCTCTTACGAGTACCCTCAAATGGAATACATTAATGTGTTGAATGGAAGGTCTCATGTCAAATTTATAATTTTTACATGCCTGTAAAATCCTTTGATTTGTATTTGATGGATTTGAAGGAGCCTGTCTCATCTTTTTTGAAGAGGATGAGACTGACATGTTTAATTCAATTTGATCTGGACTGATGGCCTCAAATTATTATGGTTCAGATATTGAACACTGAAAAATCACTGTATTGTAGGCCCGTATCAGTTCCCTTCTATCCATTTAGCAGAATGGAAATGTCAGAGCCTGTCAAGTCCATTACTGATTTGGAGATACTCTCGTGTCTTCAGCCAGTATTTTCTGTAGAAGGGTGCAGTGTTGCGCTGACACTGGCATTTACACACGGATTGTGGAACCCTGCATCTCAGTTGAAGAGTGTAATTTACCAACACCTGCCTGAATTGGGTGTTTCCTCAGTAATCAAGCAATTTTCATGTAAGTCATTTTGCAATACTAGTATTTTCAACTCTATAGACAAATGGTATGTGAGAGACAGGACTCTGTAATTTAGCAGAGAGCAGTAGTGGGTGAGATTTTCTGTGAATTGCATGTACAGAGTGATTATACGTAGGGGGATACCATTTTTCAATTAATTTTTCAAAGACTGAATGAAAAATTGGCATCATTATTTTGATTAGGCTACATTAAATATTTATTCTAATCCAATTAAAAGAACAACTCAACTACAGTATGTTTGCCTGGGTTGATTTTTATTATTTCTCCTCAGATGCTTTCAGCAGGAACCATGAATATCAGTGTTCCTTTCTTTGTCCTCCTCTATCCCTATCCAATCTCATATTAATACTATTGCTCTGCACATTGGACATTGTAGCTCATCACAGTGAATCTCAGCTGTAGGAGTTGAAAAAAAATTACTGTGCCTTTTAAATCTGGGCAGAGTAGGCATTCTGGGTATTGCAGCTTTCTGGGGTGCTTACAGGATTATTTTGTTTTAATAAACAGATGTATTATCATAAGTGTATGGATGTTGTACTAAACTTTGGCTTCTTCTTTTAACAGGCTGTGAAAGAAGAGACCTCTTTTGTAAATCCCAGTAAGACCTCCAGCCTGCAGGACCCTAATGTAAGGTCTGTTGCTTCTTGTCCGTAGGGAGAACATCAAATAAATGCATGACATAGTGAGGCATTTTCCAAACATTATCATCTCAAACAGGTGTTACTGGTCAATTTGTTCATCCCCAAGTTGCTATGTAAAGTTCACCAAGCAATGACCTGAGGAGATGGTGTCTGTAAGAAGGGTGCTTATTTTATATGCATATATCAGATATAGTTGAAGAATTAATAAAAGCTCAACTTTAAAAATCAGACTGACTGTATATACTTAAACAATTGATAAAAGCTCAAGGTAAAAAAAATCAAGTCTCGTGACAAACTTAGAAATGCCTATATAAAAATAAGTCAGTTTTCATAACTTTTTTATCAGAAACATGCTAAGTGTCCAAACTGGAATATCCTTGTGTTTGTATTTTTCTGATTTGTGCAAGGTTGGTTTGGGGGGGGTGCGGGGGTGTTCAGAAGAAAAGACATTTGTTGTACAGCCTTCAGAAAAATGGCTCATTTGCAGGCAGTATTGACTACTTTGGATTGCACTTTTATTCTGTTGATGGTGGATAGTAATCTCCCTTTTTTTGGGTCACCATTTTGAAGAGGCATTTTCCCATTTGTTTGTCCAAGAGGCTGCAAAGTCTACTTAATATTTAGAATCACCCACTCTTCTCCTGTGCCACTGCCCTTTTTAGACCTCTATAAAACTCTCTTAGGACTACTGAGAAAATTCATCACATAGTTACACAGCAACCTATTTCTTTGTTTAATAGCAATGGGTTTCATGTATTGTCTTTGCCACAACACCCTTTGTTGGATTGCAGTCACTTCCAGACGCAGTTCAGGAGGACCAGATTTGTAAAGCCTTGTGTAACGTGGCTAAAGACTTGTTTTCCTCACTCACCTTTGCTGAACTTCTGCATAACATCTGTAGAAAAGCCTTTCACATTTTGTAATAGATTCGCTTCTTCTTCATCATGCTGAGGTGTAAATGAGTTGTGTGCTTTGTAAGGGGAAGTACTATTCAGCAGGAGTAAGGATAGCAACCTGGCTGCAAAACTAATTTACTGTTTTCTTTTGCATACATCCAAGCTTATAAACTCGTAAAAGCCACTTTGGAGTTCTTGATATGCAGCAGTCTGGTATATATTTGCCTAATATTTATTTTCATCTGGTTTATGTCAAGCATTGTTTCCTCTACAGTCAGTTGTGCCAAATGAAATGGTATTGTTTTATTGCTTTGTGTCTGTGTCCTGGAGGTATAAATATACAAGTAATCAATGCTCAGGGATAGACCAATTTTAACAGTCTGCATTCAAAACTCAGAGAATAATGCAAAATAAATTCAGTGTCTAACCAATTCTCTTTCTCCTTCAAGTGGCTTGCCTTTCTGCAGGGACATATGCACCTTTGCAGGTGACCTATTTACCAATAACATTCTCCATAACCTCTACTTTGTGGACTTGGATGGACATAAATGAGCCTTTGCTCTGCTATGAATTGCATCTGAGTAGAGCCAAGGGTTAGTTCATACTGGTCAGACAAGTCACCTGAAAGTTTTTCTCTTCTTTAGTTGAGAAATACACAAGTATGCTTTGTGAAAAATCCCTCACCGTGGAATATAATTTTTATTCCTGCAAGAACCCATGCAGACATTCCTGTAGACAAAACCTTTGTGAATGTTTGAAGAATGTTTGCTGAAATATCTTGTCAGTTGAAACCAGTGTCTGCCACAGCTATTTAACAATACTCCACTCTTTTCATTAAAAGGATTTATAGCAGGGACAGCGACTTCATGTATTTGATTACTGATGACTGTACAATGCACTAGCAAAAAAGCACTGTTTTTTCCAAACTTAAGACATTGGGAAATTTGTTCAGGCCAGCTAGTAAGCAAACATATGCAGTTTTGATCATTAACTGAAGCATGAATTGTTCATACAAACAGGGAAAGAGAAGGTGAGGAAGAACGGCAGGAGTGCTTGTTTGATTAAAGAACGGTGCTCTCTTTGCTACCATTTTATCTGTTCGTCCATTGCCACTCTGAAGATTACACTTCTAATGAATTAACTGCTTGGATATGGCCTGTAATCCCCCTGAGCAATTATTTTAGCATCTGCCACAGCAGACTTAATTTGGCTAACAATTGCTATAGCTCTTTGTAGAATTAGTTCTGGTTCAACTAGTAATTACTCATATGTATGTGTGGTATAGCCACTTTTGCTACAAGCAGGTCTCCAGTCATTTTGTTGGGCACGGCCTCGGAATAATGTTGTGGTTATGCAAAGCTGGCATGTTTATTCACCTGTTTTCTGTGTCTGTTGGCAAACTGTGGATCCTTCTACATTTAAGTCATTTTAAATACGGGGAAAAAAAACACCACAGCTGAAGCTGAAATTGCGCTATTTTGTCAGCTTTCAGGAGGGGAGAGCTTGTGAAATTTGCCTTGTCATTTGGTGCACAGGCTGGAAGTGCAAGGTTGTCTCCTGATCTTCCTGTTAATAGCTAACCTGTATACGTCAGATTAAGCTGCAGGAAGATGTGGGAGCACAGAAGAATGCAGTCCTCTATCCTCCCTGCTTTTGGAGAGCAGTGCTGTATGTCTCTATAGCTTTCTCTCCTCTGGATAGGATTTTTTTTTTTCCCCAGACTGTTTCAAGTGCTGGTTCCCACATTCAGAACGGAAAAAGCTGGTGACTCAGCAACCCAAGACGTGCTGCAGTGTCCTAGCTTACACTCTCCTTAATCCTCAATTAAGACTGATACAGTGCACTATGAATTGGGACACAGTCATACATTGCCCTTGCTGACCCTGCTGCTTTGCTGATAACCCCTAGTAGAGCAGCAGATCTGGGCAGTGGCAGCAGGGGAAGTTGTATGGTTACCTCAGCTGGATCCACCTGGGCTGCACATGACAGAGCTCTCAGCTGAACAAAGTCAAATGAGAGCAGCTAATGGGAAGGGAATTTCAAAAGCAGGTTAAATAGGAGAGCCACGAGTTATCTTGATAAGACACAGGAGTTCTGCCAAGAAGAGTTAGATGTGTTTTTATTACAGCTCTGTTGTAACAGACTTGAAAGCACACACATTTTCATCAACACTCAAGTAATGCGTACAGAGAAGTATAGCTCAGCTGTATAGCTGGGGCATAAGCATTCTGGATAAGGCAGAACGTAATGTTGGTTTATGGAAGAAGAAATACCTGAAAAAATGTGTTACTTATGTATTTGCATTATTTTGCTTTTTATACTGCCTATATCAAATCAAGAAGAGATACAGTTAGTTTGCAGTTACCACCTTGTGTGGTGAAGCACGCTTTGTTAAGGCATGTAAAAATGTGTTTGTGTGAACATTGATCTAGTTTGGAATTTGTAATGCCAGTCATTTTGCAATGATTTTTTTAATGGTACTTCTTTTGGCATGTAGGGCCCAAGTCTGCAAAGGAGGCAGTGATCATGTCAGTCCTTTTTATGACCAACAAGAGGAATTCATCTTCTATTAGAGCTAGAACAGCCTTTCTAACAGAACATTATCTTCTTTAGTGTTGTAAGAGAAGGACCTGTCATGGTGCTGAATGGGCCAGAAGGCATTATGAGGAAGTAACAGAGGTATTTCCCTGTCTGGTAGAAACTTCCTTACACCCAGGTATCTGATTTGGTGTACAAATGGAAGTGTTGAGAGAGAAGTGTTCAGGCAGAATTTGCTGATTAGATATCTAATTTAATTCAGGTTTGAGATTACTGCATGTTCTTATGTATAGTTTTGGTAAGGTTCTCATCCCCTGCCTCCCACTGGGATTTTTTTATTTGATTTTTTTAGCTTTGAGAGATCAGGGTTTAGGCTGTCTGGCAGAACATTCGTATAATGAAGGAACTATCAAATATTGTAGGAGATATAAAAATGAAAATTGTAGTCAGTCAGTTTCTTATCATCTCTGGTCACACTCTCCTCTTGATCAGAGGCCCGGCCCATCTAGTGATTAGGGATGTGGAGGTCTCTCTCCTGCAGCATATCAAACAAATGTGAATCACATAGTCACCTCTTCACCTTTTTATAAACCTCACCCATTTCTTAGCAAAGGGATGGGCTGCTAGAAAGATAACGTCTTAATTTTTCTTTCCAGAAATTTACCACCTAACTGCCAGAATGGTTCATTTCTTAAATGTAATAAATATATGGCTAACCACAGAACCCCATTCCTTCCACTATTCCTCTCCTTATTCAAAGCTTTGCCAGACAGAAGCACTATCTGTACAACTTCCCCAGTGCCTATACACGAACTTCTCCCGAAAACTCTTTGAAGTATCTGTTTTCTCTCTGGCTATGACCACCTGGGTAAGCCTATAGCGTGTATATGTGTGTGCATGTGCACACATATTCACACAGAGTTTGACTATATTTAACATAAAGGTCTACACTTTTCTTATTTTGTTCTCTTCTTCAAATATGTCTGAATGTAATCCTCGGTATAACTTTGCTGTACCGGCTTCAGGAATTCCAGTGAGTGAAGAATTAGACCAAAATAGTCCAGATGTCAGGAACTGCTAATACTTTGGAATGAGGCAAAATACTGCCTGTCCTTGGGCATAGCCTGTTCACCAAGCCAGAGTTTCGTCCTGGGACAAGTCAGACAGTGGAAATGTAAGCAAAAATGACTAAAGTTAAACAAAGTTTGGTAAGCAACTCAAGTAAAATATGTAATACAGGAATTATCTGGCAACAGGATTTGCTGATAATGTACTTTTTTCTTCATGGTCACCTGGAGCTCAGGAAAGCTTAGACATGATACATGTCCCACTCAGGTGATCTGGATGAAGGTCTTCAAGAGCTGGTACATGTAAACACTAACACCTTCTTAATCTGCTAAATGTTAGTGTTCATTTTGTGCATAGCTGCTTACTGTTACACACAAGACTACCCAGATGTTAAAATAGATACACTCTTTTGAGGTTATGTTTTGGAAAATTCAAATAGTAATTGACATTGTTTCTGAGAAATTTTAGTTACTTATCATAGAATTATAGAACTGTTGACTGGAAGGGACATCTGGAGGCCATTTAGTCCAGCCTCCTGCTCAAAGCAGGACTGTCACCAACACTAGAACAGGTCAGCCATGGCTTTGTCTAGCTGAATTTTGAAAACCTCCAAGGATGGACATTATACAGCCTCTTATGCAAAATACTGATCAAACGTGTAAATGCAAGTTTCTGCATTTCTGAGGGAGGTGGCCAAGTTTGTCAGTCAAGCATCCTCTTCAGCTGAAGCCCTCAAGTTGGCTGGTCAGTTATTACTGTTCTTGTCACTGTTGCCACTTGCTGTTGTGCACCATGTGGTGCACATTTATGGACTGCAATATTTATTTGCCCTTACAACATGCTTTTGGATTGCTACCAGCTTTGGCATGCTTTACATCCGACATGGTTCAGGATTTGTCTGTGGATTTCTTTCTGTTTAGACCAACTGCTGCATCACCCTTTGTTGATCCTTGTTATCCAAATTATCTCATCTTACATAGGATTGCAAATAGCAATATTCTTCTTATGTGGGAGTAGGTGTAAGCACCAGCTGGTGCTTTGTGCATTCATTTATTGTAATTTTCTTTGTAAATCTTCCCATCCAAAACCAAATTATGCTATTACATTAAGACTAATTACATTAGGAGCTGCTCAACACGTAACATAAAATTAAATGTTATCTCACAGAGCTTGATGATGCTGCACACCAGAAAAGAAGGGTGGAAAATATTAAATTATATCAAGTTATACGGGGTACAGATGAATCAGGAGAAATAATCACAGCCACTCTTCTGAATGCCCAATGCAGAGTAAGCTTTGTTCATGCAGATTGTCAGAATGCGATTCCCCTGCTGTGGCTTGTGGATCGAATGTACAGTAGGCTTTGAGTTTGGCTGCTTTTCAATTTATGTGAATATGTCCTACACCTTTTCTGACCGAAGTGATGATACTTCTTACATATAACATTCGTGTATCATCAAGGGAGAAGTGTGACTCAAAGCAATGTCTGCATTCTTGTGTTTTTCCCTTTCCTTTCTCACCTGCACAAACTATATTAACATTTGAATTATCTGCGCTAACATCCTGCTGACATACCTGGTGCAGTGGCAATCCAAACTAGTTTTTTCAGAGAACTTTGGCTCTCTGCAGGTGCTCTCAGGATATGACCATATAAGCAAGGTGCAAAGCGTACTGATGTTTGCCTAATCTGTACACGTTTTGGATCTGAAACTAACACCTCAGTGTCTGTCTTTATACATACACTTCCAGTGAATATCAGGGTAGCTTTCCAACAGCATGTAGGTATGTGCACTGGCAGTTTGTTCGAGCTTATCCAACAACGTGTACTCTGTGCACTGACTTTTTCTGTCAGTGACACTGACTTAGGAGTCTTTGGAATCATAACTCCTCAAGACAACATTTTTTAAAGAAAAAAAAACAACTTTCCTTTTTTGTAAGGAAAGCCAGGGTTCTGGAGTGGTAGTAGTGTTCTCAGAGAAGTGGAATTTATTGTGCAGCTGCTTAAGACTTCGAGGCACATGAACTGATTTTTTATTTAGAAATTTCAACTGATAGAGACAGCTGTGGCCCACAAAGCTCTGTTGGACACTGTATCTAACAGCTGTTCTTACAAAGACCACAAACCGACACCAGGTCTTCAAGTCTGAGGCCTTAACCGTGGACAGTTTCTAGGCAGGTAGTTTCTAAGCATCACAGGGCTGAAGTTTTGGACCAGCCATCCAGAAAGAGCTGTGGTAGGAGATGTCCACGTTGACATTTGGAGGCTAAGAATAGGCATGTCACCTGGATGATTATGGATAGCTTGTTTCCTCAAGTCAAAGACTTCCAGTTCCCTAGAAAAATAGATGTATAAAAAAGAACTTTTAGGAAGGTCAGAACTGAAGGTCATAAAAAATTATATGCTTGGTTTTACTTGATATGAACCTCAGTGAATCCAAGCAGGTTGTGTTTTCTTACAATCAGAATGGACTTAACTCTATGAGGCAGAGTCATAGAATCATAGAATCAAAGATCATTTAGTTCCAACCTCCCTGCCAGGGGCAGGGACACCCTCCACTACA
Organism: Balearica regulorum gibbericeps; assembly: GCF_011004875.1. Classification (NCBI taxonomy): domain Eukaryota; kingdom Metazoa; phylum Chordata; class Aves; order Gruiformes; family Gruidae; genus Balearica; species Balearica regulorum. The sequence continues at coordinate 72,584,729 of NC_046185.1, forward strand.
CCAGGTTGCCCAAAGCCACATCCAGTCTGGCCTTGAGTCTGAAACATTTAAATATCGCCTTCCAAATGTATTATGAAATATTCTAGGAAAACTAAACATTATCTCTGTTGACTTCTTCCTAACAAATATTAATTGCTTTTAAAAAGCTGCTTTTTCATTCAATCTTAATCCTAAAAAATAAAAAATACTCATTCTCCAACTGAAAAATTTCAACTAGTGTTTCCAAGAACAAAGCGAATAGCTAAATACACATCAGCCTGGCCTCAATTCAGTGGACAGGTTAATGGATCTGCTACTCTGGCTTTTTACAGGAACCTCAACCAGTAATTTCTGCATCAAAGTATAACTTCAAGCTGAACTCTTGCATACCCTTTGCATGCCAGTCTGCATTAAAGATAGGACACCTAGGTATGTTCTTTGACTTCATTCCAAGTATTAAAGACCTCTTTGACCTGTCACCTGAAGTCAGATGCTGATGAATTGTTTGTAATTGTATTCTTAATCTGAACTACAGAGAAAGTAGCAGTACTCAGACCTTTCAGATGAGGTTAAGTTGATGAAATACCCCACTCGGGTGCATTTCTTTGGCCGTTGCCTTAAACTGCGCCTAGGCTCTTTGGAAACCACAGCATTTATAATGGCAGTCCTGGTTGCTGTATGGAGAGGTGGGATTTGTAGCTCAGTTTGACCTTAGATACTGGGTGTTAGCCTGCAACATTACTCTGAGCTGGGGGAAAAGAACAGTTTCTGTGTCATCATTATCTATTTGTTGAACCGCAGGAGCATCACATTTTTGTCTAGACTGCAGATACATTTTCACTATAAGGACAAGGGAGGGGATGGAATTTTTTTCTTTGAAAAGAAACAGAACTCAAGGGAGGAGGGTAAGGAAAGCCCACAAGCTCTTTTTGGCTTAGGCTGCTGCTCTGTAGCAAGGAACTTTGTCGTATATCTGCAATCTATATTGGGGGTGGGGGGGTGGGGGTGGGTGTAAAAGGTAAAAAGAAGAAAAAACCTTTATTCAGAAAGTTTAATGGTGGCAATAGCTTTCAGATGTCCAAGTAACATTTTGGAGGCCTAACTTGTCTTTTGGGAAAAGCTACCTTATCAGAGAGAAAAAGCACATATTCTTGTTTCTTAACTTCAGATGGCCATAACTTTGGAAAAGAAGTAAGTGTGAAACCCTTAGGTCACAGACTTAGAAGAGATTTGCATGTTTGTGTGTGTTTGCTTGTTAGGCTATGTCTTCGATACTGTGGTGGGTTGACCCTGGCTGGAGGCCAGGTGCCCACCAAAGCTGCTCTATCACTCCCTTCCTCAGCTGGACAGGGGAGAGAAAATACAAGGCTCGGCTCAGGGGTCAAGATAAGGACAGGGAGAGATCACTCACGAATTACTATCACAAACAAAACAGGCTCAACTCAGGAAAATTAATTTAATTTATTACCAATCAAATCAGAGTAATGAGAAATAAACCCAAATCTTTAAAACAACTTCCCCCCACCCCTCCCTTCTTCCTGGGCTCAACTTCAGTCCCAATTTTCTCTACTTACCAGCAGCACAGAGGGACGGGGAATGGGTGTTGTGGTCAGTTGATCACACGTTGTCTCTGCCGCTCCTTCCTCCTCAGGGGGAGGACTCCTCACACTCTGCCCCTGCTCCAGCGTGGGGTCCTTCCCACGGGAGACAGTCCTCCACAGACTTCTCCAACATGGCTCCTTCCCACAGGCTGCAGTTCTTCAACAACTGCTCCAGCATAGGTCCCTTCCATGGGGTGCAGTCTGTCAGGAACAGACTGCTCCAGCGTGGGTTCCCCACGGGGTCACAAGTCCTGCCAGCAAACCTGCTCCAGCCTGGGCTTCTCTCTCCATGGGGCAACAGGTCCTGCCAGGATCCTGCTCCAGTAGGGCTTCCCATGAGGTCACAGCCTCCTTCGGGCATCTACCTGCTCTGGCGTGAGGTCCTCCAGGGGCTGCAGGTGGATACCTGCTCCACCATCATCCTCCAGGGGCTGCAGGGGGACAGCCTGCCTCACCATGATCTTCTCCACAGGCTGCTGCAAGGGAATCTCTGTTCTGGCACCTGAAGTACCTCCTCCCCCTCCTTCTTCACTGACCTTGGTGTCTGCAGAGTTGTTCCTCTCACATATTCTCACTCTTCTTTCTGGCTACAATTGTTCTTGGTGGTTTTTCCCCTTCTGAACTCTGTTATCCCAGAGGCACTACCATTATTGCTGATGGGATTGGCCTTGGCCAGTGGTGGGTCCATTTTGGAGCCGTCTGGCATTGGCTCTATCGGGCATGGGGCAAGCTTATAAAAACTTGTCACAGAAGCCACCTCTGTAGCCTCCCTGCTACCAAAACCTTGCCATGCAAACGCAAACAGACACACAAGAGAATGCATCTATCAAATATTTTTCTTCTTTTCTTCTTTGCTTTTCCTTCTAAACATTTCACTACCATATTGCCACTCAAAGGGAGTTCTGGGAGGATGAGAGGATGGAGGGAGAGCTTGTTCCAGACATCAAAATAGGCACAAATAGAAACAAAGAGGATAAAACCTGCTAAAGACAAACACAGAAAGCGGGTTCCCCAGCAGACTTTGATGGTTTTAAAATTCTGAACTGGATCATCCAGGGAAAGAGAAGTTATTTTATCCCTTTCAGCTTATTAGGTGCACAGTTGTTTGCTCCCACATGGCCCACTTGCCACGTTTCAACCAAATATGTAGGTCTGCCCAGAGCCAGCTTAGCAGCAGAGGAGAAAGGCGTGTCAGTCTGTAGAAGCCACAGTACATAACGGGGCGGTGCAGGAAGCAGCCGTGCCCCAGCCTTGTGAATTAGTCTCCCTATTACAGCTGAGCCAGGGTGGGGTGGGAGCCCCCCGAGTCCTGTGGCACGAGCAGGTACATTCATGACCCTGAGGAAGATTCAACCTAAGTCAGTGGACGTCTGTGGTCACTTGAAATGTTCCACAGCATAGGTTTTTTGTGAGCAGTTTTGGTTTCAGTCATCATGTTGGCTGCTACTCTGAGAACAAAACAAATATCTTGGGTTTGGGGGGATCTCTCTCTAGGACTTGTTTATATTTCTGCACAGGCTTGTAAAATGGGCTGAGGCTGGTTCAGTAGAGCATGCTGGCTGCTGCTCGGGAGCGTGCTGGGGCTCTCAGCGCACGGGCAGCTTCTGATGACCTGCCACTGCATGCTGACATTCATGGTTGTTATTGTCATTCTCACCAGGAAGTGACAGATTTTTATGTAAGGTGCCAAGTCATTAAGTAACTCTGTCTTGGTTCAGTACCTTCATTTTTATGCTGTAGTGGTTGGATACTGTTACAGAAAAAAGGTTTCTTAGGAATTAAGGACATTGAAACAGACCCTTATAAAGGAACTGTAATACATTGCATGTTTTTTCTCTTTGTTTTTTTTTCCTCAGTCCTGCTGATCTTTCAACACTTCAGGTTTTGTTCAAGCTGTACTATAGCTATGTAGTTTATACATCTATGTAGTTTATATAGCTATGTAGTTTATATAGGACTATAAACTACAAATGGTTATACCTGCACATAATAACTCTATTTAAATAGCCAAAATAATGACAAGGCTTTTCTTCAAGAATCGTATATTTCCATATAAGATAATTTATTCTGGCGGTAGAATTCAAAAGGAAACAATAGAAGTTATACTGCTTTATAGTCTTTATAGTTGCTTCTTTTTCAGGAATATCAATGAGATTTTTTTTAAGAGTTTGTGTGATATTAAAAGCCTGCCATTTTTAAAACACAGATCAGGCTCTGAGTTGATCAGGCTGAGCACTTCTTGCGTCCGGTTGCTGATGTGAGAGTAGCAACAGTTTTGAGCATGTTCAGACCGAGGAAGAGCGTTTGGAGATGAAACAGGAGCTGTCACGGATTTTTTAAGCTGGTGTGGAAACAGTTAACCTGGCAAGGTTTTAATGAGGGCAGAAATGCAGCTCTGCAGTTGGTAGGACTAGTCTAGCATTTCATCTCGTGTTTATGGTAGACTGGATTCAGTCAGCCTCTTTGGATGGAGGCATTGCCACTCCTCCTTTTCGTTCAGATATAGCTTCAATTTACACCCTAGCTAACCTGCAGCCTCTTGAAATGTGCAACTCTACTCCGCTCTGGTGAGACCCCACCTGGAGTAGTGCATCCAGCTCTGGGGGCCCCAGTACAGGAGAGACATGGAGCTGTTGGAGCGAGTCCAGAGGAGGGCCATGAAGCTGATGAGAGGGCTGGAGCACCTCTCCTGTGAACGCAGGCTGAGAGAGTTGGGATTGTTCAACCTGGAGAAGAGAAGGCTCCAGGGAGATCTAATTGCGGCCTTCCAGTACCTGAAGGGGCCCACAGGAAAGCTGGTGAGGGGCTGTTTATGGGGGAGTGTAGTGACAGGACAAGGGGTAATGGGTTTAAGCTGAAGGAGGGTCGATTTAGATTAGATGTTAGAAAGAAATTCTTCCCTGTGAGGGTGGTGAGGCACTGGAACAGGTTTCCCAGAGAAGCTGTGGATGCCCCATCCCTGGAAGTGTTTAAGACCAGGTTGGATGGGGCTTTGGGCAATGTGGTCTAGTGGAGGGTGTCCCTCCCCACAGCAGGGGGGGTTGGAACTAGATGATCTTTAAGGTCCCTTCCAACCCAAACCGTTCTATGATTCCACGGTTCTATGAACTAAATGGTGCTTGTGCCTCACCCAGAGGCTGGATAAATATCAGTCAGTGCATCCAGCCTCTAACAAAAATGATGGCAAGATTTTATAATAAGGGAAAGAAGTTTTGCTCTTAAAAACTGTATTGCTTTTGCAAAAGAAGTGAGTGGGATACTTTACTGGCATGATACAAAATACAAGTTTATCTGAGCAGTTACAATCACCACAATAGGAGTAGGTGTGTCTAGTGTTACTGTATCTTGGCTTTTTTTTGTTATTATTCACTTGAAAATTTGCAGCATTCAAAGGAAGATAATACCATTTTCATCTACTTGTTGGATTAGAGAGTAGGTCCTGTTGGTTCTCAAACACTTTTGTTCACAGTGAAGTGAAATTTTTCATGTGAAACTTTTTTCAGTATTAATTCAGACTTAGAACTTTGAAATGTTTCATATATATATAAATCAGTTTCATAACTTGCTTTGAAATCATTCTAAACTGCTTTAGTTACAAAATTGCACAATATATTTTCAAACAAAAATTTGATTTTGGCAATTGAAATAACTGATTTGAAAGTCCAACCTCCTCTCCTTTTATTTAAATTGCAAACCATGAAAATCAAAAGGAGCTATATAGGCTTTGTAAAATGAGACTTTTTAAAGGAACTGAAATTATAATTTCAAAATTTCCTTTGTGTGAAAATATCTGATTTACTTTCATTACAGATTATAATGTTGTCTTGAGAAATTTGAAGTAGCCGTGAACTGGAAATATATTTGTTACCATCTCCACACTCTGCTGTTCCCTGAGCATCTTGATAGTATTAGTGCATCGCTTGTTATTGTTTTGAGGAAACATTTTTCAACTCACATGTTGTTTATACCACTATTTTGGTTTCTGCTTTCACTGGGTTGATGAGAAGGTTTAAAACTTGTAAGTGCCCTCTTATAAAGGTATTTGATAATTGTGAGGACTACTCATTCAGAGCAAGAATTTCAGCTAATGTATTTCAGAAGACTTGAGCTGAAAATAATGGCATTGCACACATTCACAGCCCTTGAGGATTTGACCATCAGATCCAGTTGTTAAACGGGTCTTAACATATTTATCCTGCTTATGTCAGAATTTGAATTGAAAATCACTTTGGGTAAATTGAGCTAGTAGGGTTTTTTCAGTTGTCCAAAGCTACCTTTGGTTGAGCAAAAGTTATCTAAGAAAATAGCTAGAGCTATTCTGAACTCTATGTACTATCCACTCTGAAGCCTGACTTGATCAAAATTACATTGGAGGCTTCCATCATGATGTTGATTCACAGATTTCCAGATCAGATGTACTGACTTCAAGATTAAAACAAGATGGTATAGGCTTTTTTCTTCTCTTATTCTCCCATTATTTGCCAGCCTAACAAACTCAGCAAAAGGTCTGAAAATCTGGCTGGATTTTTCTGCATTAATCTCATTGTGAATCTGCGATATAAATGACTGACCCTGAAACTGGGATTTGGGAAGGGGCAAGATATGAATTTTGCTGTTATCTGTACTGACATCATGAAATTAATGGGATCAAAGAGCAGGAAAAAAAATCAACAAAAGTTGTTTCATAAGAAGTGGAACTAGTAGAGTCAGGTTTATGATTTATGTATGTCATTTGCACTCTTTTACTTCCCATTGCACCAGCTTATGCTCTGTGACTTCCCCAAAGACTAAAAAACACATAGAAAAACTGAAGATATAATCATCTGAAGGCTGTGCCATCCCGGTAGGTTCTGTCATAGCTGGACAGCAGGTTCAGAAGTTAACAGAGTTAATGAAGCTTAAAACCCACAGGGGCATCAGAGGGAATCGCAATTGTGAGGATTAAATATGCTTATCTTATTAGAGCTTTAGACGGCTAATATGATGCAAATAGGCTTAATAAAATCAACCTAAAATTATAATATTAGTGACAATATTGTGCCACTTTGCCAGTTGTGGAATGTACCTCAGTGCATGAGCAGTCCTACCAACAATCAGTAGGGCTGCTTAAGTATTAACTCAGTATCTTACTGAATAGCATTTCACAAATTATTAATCAAGACTTTCAAATTACTCTTTTAATGTTTGGCATATTTATTATGTTTATAGCATTTGTAATACACATATGGTACATTTAATCATAATGTGTTGCTTCAGATAAAAGTAGTATTTAGGATGATTCATGTGTCTTCATGCTACTCAAGCTCACAGTTGAAATGGTTTCCTCCCAAGGTCGTGAAGATCTTGGGAGTTTAGTATTTATGTTATTTGTATTCAAGCCTTAGTTAAATCTACTGATAAATGGTTAAGGAGAAGATCCTTTTGTGTGGGTCTCCTCATTCCCATTTCTATCCTTTGCTGGAGCTCTGCAGATGTATTTCACATTCATAAGCATCTGAAACATGTCTGATTTTTGCTTTTTTTCTAGCAAGTATCCTTTTCTTGGATCAAATTCATTAGTTCATTTCCCTTGAGCTGCTCTTTCAAATGCAGAGGGATAATGTTTAATTTCAGGTAAAAACTATTTTAAGCAGAACAGGTTTCACAATTCATGAAATAATAGTTTTTGTTAAAGATGTTTTTTGTAAAAATGTTTCTGACACAATTGGTGGACTGTTATTAAAATGTTGTATTTTGGAAACAGTGACGTTTCCACATGATCTCTTACATAGGCTCTGGATTTGTAATCAGTTGCTGCTTTTATAAATGGTATGCAATGCACAGAAGGGTGAGTTCGCACATCCTTTTCTGTTCATGCACACTGGCCTGTGAACTATAAATGGAACAAAAGGCTGAACTTCAATGGACACTTGCCACTTTGCAAGATAAATATGTGTTGATGAGTTAGAACTTTGTTGATGTGACTGAAGTAGTTTAAATAAAGACTGCACCACATATATTTTTCTTGTTATTTATAGAAGTCCAGCTCCAGTGCGACCTGAAACTACGCCATCAACTGGCCCTACAGAAAAGCAGGAGATCAAAGTTTCTCGTGTGAGGAAGTTAACGAGGCAGTACAGTTTGTGAGTAACTAGCACTATCTTTATGTTTTTGCCTACTACAGCTGAAAATGAAGGGGGATGCTAATTATTGCTCTAGCTGTGCCTTCTGAAAGGCATGAGTGCAATTACATGATAATGATCTTATACTGATACCGTTCCTTTCATCACTGAGAATCTCCAAGCTTTTAATACAAAATGAATTTGCTGTCCTTATGCAGCAGAATTGCAGACCCTCTGCCTTTTTCTGAGCTTATTGGTTAGGAATTAAAAACCTCTTTTCCACATGAAATGTCAAAGACCTAGTGTGAGCTGGAGCAAGCTGCTCTGTCTGCTTCATTACAACACCATTTGCAAAATGAGGAAAATAGTCCTTAGTTGTTGGGTGGTCAAGCTGTGCTGTCAGCCATTCCCTCTCAGAAACTGCACCCTCTCTCTTTCCCTCTCTCTGATTTTGTCACATGCAGAAATTGCTGAGCCCACTACAGCCAGCAAAGTTAAGTCTCTTAGTCGTGGCAACAGTAATCTGTGCCTATAAGGGCTTCGGCATCCCATTTACACATAACTCATCCGATTTGAGAGTCTCTAGAGAGGTACCAAAGAGATGTGGAAATCAGTTTGTTGATTTGTCCTTCATATGAAAGGACAGACAAGGCCACCACAAACTAGGGAAAAAAAAGGATGTCAGCATATAAAGTTAGTACAAGAACACCAATGCCATAATAAAGAAAAATATATGTATGCTTTCTACGTGGAATGGCAACTGTTAGTGCCTCCAGCAATTTAACATTCTAGTGTTACTAAATATATTAGCAACATAATATATTAGCAACCTAAACATTAGCAAAAGTTTTCCTTCTCTCCAAAAGGATTCTAATAAATTTCAATATGTAGTTCTTTTCTGTCTCACTATTAAGAACACTGGCTTTTGTTATGGAAAAAAAAAGTAACAATCTACATCAAAACTGAAAAATTATTTAGGACAAGAAACAGAGGAATGAATCAAATTGAAACTAGGAGGAAAAAGAGCAATTAGCCGAATTGGTATTTGTCCAAAAGACCAAGGCTGACATATGGGAACACACAGCCACAGCTTGGTCAGCAGGCCGTATAACATGCTCTCTTTTACTATGATATATCAACCAGTATGGTTTGAAAATGAGATAGATGGGAATTGGCAACTCAAGCTGGGAAGAGAACCCAGCTTCCCTTACTGCTTGCTAATCCTGAAGGTAATGTGTGACAGGGAACTTGGCAGTGGTTGGTAGGAGCGGTTTCCCAAGACCTGAATGAAGCCTGGTCAGTCACTCTGCCCAGCACAGCTCAGGCAGCAGTGTGCTTTTCTTCAACAAGACACCACTTCTACTACCTCTTTTTCTACAAGCCAGGGGAGGGAAATCTCCTACGTATTTCAAGATACATCTGGTTTTTTCAGATTTTTATATAATGCAGGGACTGGTAGATAGCAGTCAGCAAAGGAAAAGGCTGTGACACTGAGAGGGCAAATTATTTGATGCTCTTCATATGGCAGGTAATGAACAGGGTGTGGTGGCTGATCCTATTCTTTGAGCATAGGTATAAGGACAGGCAAGAAATTCATGTTCTATTGCAGGTATAGTCACAGGTTTTGTACACACACTTGGACGTTTTTGATTTAAGTTTTAACCTAAGCAGGGTGTTAAACTTGCTCCTCAAATACTGCTACACTGCAAAGAGAACAGGTTCATGCTGTGTAGACAGTTTTGATGTAAAGGATCCCTTGGTGATGTTATGTATGCAGAAGCAGAAAATTTCCCATGGGACCATCAAAGTAAGGTAGTAGAACAAATTGGTCTTGAAGGTAGCAAGGATAGTGAGAAAACAGTTTTTAAGAATCTGGGTGAAAAAAATTGCTCTGAGTAGGTTAGAGCTGGAGAGGATGTGTTTACCAAACACCTTTGGTAACAACCAAGGAGAGGTATAGGTAATAGGACATAGAATAATGAAAATAGGTACCTCAAGGGGTCATCCCTGAAGCAGAATCAGCTAATACTGGATCTTCTCTGAGAAAGTGTTTTAGCCAACCTGTTCTTAACAGGCAAAAAGAAAATCTTTGGGCCAGAGACCGAGCACTTTCCTTTTCTGTATGTGAACAGTCAGCTGGTCCCCCAGAGCTGCTGAGCACCTGCAGAACGCGTGGCTTCAGACCTGAGAATGGCACTGAGTAAAGGAAAATGAGCAAGAGGTTGTCCTAGAGAGAAGGGAAAGGATGCCAGGGGGCATTGGGAGTAACCGTACTGCAGAGAATTCAGTAGTGTCTGGGAAGAACTTGGGAAGGCAAGAGCTGAAGTGACAAGTGGTGCGATGGGAGGCAAGTGGAATGGAAAGGAGACCAGAGGCAGGATCATGCAGTGGAAAAGGCAATGGTGTTATTACACACATAGAAATAAGCAAAATTTAAACAGTATATTTTTCTAAAAAAAATATTTATATATTCAGGAGTGAATTCTTAGTTTTTGATTCGTGAGTTTTTGAGGAACCAGTTTTGAGCATGTCTTGCCCCCATGTGAATTTTCAGTTGTCCAGTGTTAGGCATGAGGTACAGCACATAAACACATCTCACCACAGGTGTCACCTATGCTACGGCTGTGTGTAGGGCCGAAGAGTCCCTAGTAAAAAACACAGGCTGTGATATTTATTTATTTATTTATTTATTGTAGAGCCAATTTCTATTCAGTTTAAATTATCTTGTGTCTGGAATGCAAATGCGGGAAATGCAAAGCAATAGTGAAAGAGTATTGCGAAAGGAATACAGTGAAGAAGACCAATTCTCAGTCTTATAGCTAGCATGCTAATAGCTTGATGACTGATATAAGTGGACCCGAATCCTAAGCTTTGGTTCGCAGACACTAAGAAGCCTTTCTGAACTGTCAAGTTCTCAACAATTTTCCACTTCCTTGTATGCAACAGAGCAGCTCTACCCAGCAAGGATGGGGAGGGTGCCAGTGTATTCCTGCTGAGAGTGGGGAGCAAGGACTGAGAAAATGTCAGCTACATATTTCTGAAAGAGAGATTAACTAGGTCAACAACTAAACTTTGGCTTGTTGCATTAATAAAACATCTATTGAACAGGTCCAAAAGATTTTGCATTTTCTTTCTAGCATAAAAAAAGTGTATTGTGCATGTTCTAGTACTGAATTCTGTCTTTACCCACATGAAATAAAAAATGAAGCATGGAAAAGATAACATTAATCACCATAGCTTTATATCATAAAAAAAACCCATTGCTATCACCCAAACAACCCACCATAAGGCCATGTACCCTGTATTATGTCATGTTTTGAAATACCATGTTGCCCAGGCATGCTGCCTTCAAGTACCACTAGACCAAGTACAGTTCTGTTCTGGAAATGTCAAACTGGCATGGCAGGCTTCTGTGCACTGTAACTAACTAATTGGTAGTTAAAATTGGTGCCATTTTATGAGCAGAAATAATATTTCTCATCATTTTTCCGCATGCTTTAAACTGTCAAGCTGTAGTCTTTCCTTTTCACACATCATTCTCAGTAATAAAGGTTCTGTAGGCCAGATTGTGACTATTTACCTCCATGAAATTGCAATCAGCAATTGGAAACATCCTGACTCAAGGCTGACTGATCTCAATGATTTGTAGTCAATGGGGCTCTATAAAAGTAAACAAAGGTATAATATTCTCTACTGGCTTTCATTTAGTGGTGACAGTAGGTGAGATGAAAGGAGCTCAGCATGATGGCCTAGAGCCCAAAGGAAGCATGCAACTTGGTTTTAAATAAAATGTTTTCTCTGTAAATGGAATAAAGGGGACAGGAAAAAGATAGTCTCACAAGAATGTTTATAAAGAGCTCCTTTTTGGAGTCAAAGTCCTTTTAAAACAGTTTGAAAACAATAGCTAACTGCATAATGGGTGTCACATTTCCTGTTGGTCTAAAGCCAATGAAGCAGTCAGTCCCATGGATGGATATAAACAGACCTGTTCTTATCAATACTGCCAGCCTCTGTAGAAAAGAATAAACATTAAAGTAGAGTAATATCAAATAAGTTAATTTATTCATATATACATACTCCATAGAACATTACTTGCACATCATACCAATAAGATCTCCATTTGCAGGTGAGTGTTACCTAGCCAATCCACTTCTCAGGAATCTTTAAGCTTAAAAAATCTAATTTACTTGAAAAGTTAGCTGCGTTACAGATGGAAGAGTAAACAGAACTTCACTCCAAAGCACTAAAGCTGACATACAGGTTACCAGTGTCTCCCCCAGCGCAAGCAGGGTCAAAGTCTGGTGATATTTTGTAATGAGAAGATTTGTCTGCTTTTATCAACTGCAGTGATGAAGATGACCTTCCTCCAGCACTGGCAGCAGCAGCAGCGGCATCAACACCTGTGTCTTCAGCATCTCCTGGGTCACAGAAAACGTGTACACCACAGATATCAGAAGGACAAACACAGGTTTCGCCTGGTGGCAAGGTAATATGCAAAGAGATGGGGTTATGTCAGTTGGAGAGTATTCAGGAAGAGTGGGAGGGAGTTGCACATAACATGTTTTCCTTGGATGGTGTAATTCTACATTTAGGAGTAGGTTTTAATGCAGATTTGTAGTAATATGTTTAACCTGTTGTGTAAGGAAATATTTAAAGCCTGGTCCAAGACCCAACTAAAATCAATAATAGTTTTTCATCAGCATTAGGGGAGGGAAGTGGATCAGGATTAAATTAATAATTACCTTGATTTCAAAGGTGCATAATTTTGTTGTCTGTCTTTCCTGACTAGCCATACTTAAAAAAACGTGGTGTGAAATTTGAAATCCATTTGGCAGTCTATGCTTTAAGGAACTGAAAAAAACCCCAACCAAAAACACCCAATAGAAATACAGAAATGAAATGTTTTTTTCAATGCTGGGTTTCTTCTTTGCCTTTAGAGTTCTACAGATGCTGGAAGTACATTTGCTTTGGAGCCAGGTGACCTCCTGATGGATTTCACAGAGGCTACACCTATGGTAAATAGTTTCAGTTTGCAACCAGGAAAATGTAAAAGTTATTAATAATTTGTCTGCAGCTAAAATGAATGGGATACTATGCAGTGTGTTGGATAGTACACAGGAATAAAGTTTTCTTGATATTCAGTGATCCTGAGCATCCATCAAACTCAGCTCAGCATCTCTGAAAATCAGTCCACATCAACAAATATTATGGCTGATCTTCTGAATGTGATTTTTTATTGTTGGATGACTTCTTGTTTCTTTCTCCTACCTGGGTATCTTTATACCTTGCTGCACTGGTTTCATGAGTTTCTATGTCCCTTTAACGTAGATTCCTAATGTAATCATAGATTTGCTTTGGGGAGTTGTCTGAAAAGTCCCTTCTCCCCGCAAGTTTTGTTCAGACCTTACCCAATAGCCAATCCAAAGATGTGTACGTACACTTTCATGTTTCATTAGCAGAGTGCTTTGCCACCTTAAGGCAGTTATAGTCTATAACATTTTGATTATTAACTTCTTTTTTTAGAGGTATGTGATTTGTATTTTTGCTTAAAAACTGAGGAGAGATGCTGGTCCCACTGAAGTATTTTGACTTCTCAGGCTTTCATCTCAGATTCCCAGCAGATTACTTGAAGGGTCACAGTATGATCCTTAACTTTCTCCAATCATCCTGCATTGCAAATAATTCTAATGCCAGATAGCTCCTCTGCTGTCCAAAGCCATTTTTGCTGTGTTCTAGAAACCATGTTTAAAGCATGTAAACAGCACGACAGGGACAGCACTACTTTTTTGGCATAAACATTTTTGTATTAAGGTACTTCTGTCCTGGGCATTGCTTTTGCTACATGGTTAGGTCCTAGTTTACAGTATTGGAAAGGCGCTGTGAAAATGTGCATTTTGCTTCAGAGACAGTACAGTACCTGTCTGTACATAACTGCTTGTGTCCTCTTACCACTGAATGAGAGATGTGGCTTCCCCTGTAAGTCTGGTAAGTGAAGGCTTATCCCTCCTAGGCCTTTCCCTGCTTGCAAAAGGGATGTGAATATTCAGCCGTGGCTTTTTGGCTTCAGAGGCATGTTGAGGTGGGCACGGGGTGCACTATGCCTAGAGACTTGCTGTGGATGGGAAGGCAGATTTGATGGTGCAGGGGACTGGGCAAGAACTAGGAAGCAGCTGAGACTGTCACTGGTATGCTGCAGCTTGGGAATGGATGCCAGCCCTGGAAAGATAGAGATCTGCAAAGCTGTTGTCTCTTATGCAGTCTCGAGCCTGTACAATTATTTCTTCACAAAGACCTTGATGTCACTTGATGGTTGCTCTATAACTTCAGGGCTTCAATAAGCACATTCTTCACCTTCCATCAAAGTGCTATTGGCACCCACCCTGTCCCTGCTGACCTCATTCTTATCTTTGCCCTTCAGCCTGGTCAGCTGAACAGTCTTTGTGCCCCAAGACTTTTACAGTGCAGATGTTGAATCTCTGAACTGCAGCAAATTGAAATTTAAGTGGCCCTCTAGCTCCTTAAGCCCCTGGGTCTCCCTGGTGGGAGGACTGTTCCAGCACTGGCAGCTGCAATGAGAACACAGTGCTTACTGCTCTTACATCCACCATATAGGAGGGACCTGCTTTTTGCACCTGAAAATGCCATTGCAGGCTGAGGAGCATCTACGGAAATGAGAAGGTTTACCTGGAGCTTCCTTGAAGTGCTCGATGATGAAACTATCACATTCCAGAAAGTGACAGGAAGAGATGTATTTAAGTTGAACAACCTCCCTCTCTGTACATTTCTGGGGGAGGGGAAAATTAAAAGGGAGAAAAGTGAAGGGAGAAAGAGGTACAGCATTCTGCAGCCTTTGTCTGTAGTTTGGGTTGAAAAGACACAGACAGAGTGAAACTAAAACTACCTGAAAGGAGGTTTTAGTGAGGTAGATATTGGTCTCTTCCCAAGTAATAAGTGATAGGATGAGAGGAAACAGCCTCAAGTTGCACCAGGGGAGGTTTAGATTGGATATTAGGAAAAATTTCTTCACTGAAAGGGTTGTCAGGCACTGGAACAGGCTGCCCCGGGAAGTGGTTGAGTCACCATCCCTGGAGGTGTTTAAAACACACATAGATGTGGTGCTTAGGGACATGGTTCGGTGGTGGACTTGGCAGTGCTAGGTTAACGATTGGACTCAATGATCTTAAGAGTCTTTTCCAACCTAAATTATTCTATGATTCTATATAGGTTAGATTGTCCTTCTCTATTAATAACATGTTTGTGGCTAAACTGTAAGTAATTATCCATTGGAGTTTACTAATGGATTTCTTGTTGTAAAAAGCATTATACCATATCTTACTGTATTAATCAGAATTTTTAAAAATGAGTCATGGAGACTTTAACAACTGACCTGCTCTAGATTACATAGGTTTGGGTTTCGTTTCCATTTAATAGAAGTCAGCATTACACAATTCCTTTTCCAGCTGAGAATACAGGCTTTTTTCCCTAAATATTTTACCCAATCATGCTTGCTTCTTTCCTATCCCACCATCCACTGACATAATTTATCACACTGTATGTTCATAGACTAATCTTCAAGGACTTTCTTGGTTTTAATATTTCAGAGAGCATGTACTGCGCAGCATCAATCAACCCTTTTTGTTTTGTTTAATGTCTATAAAGGTCAGCTTGTTCTCTACAGAGCTGTTATTGTTTACAGACCTTTCTCTGCAGTTTCACTGGCTACAGACTGCACTGGACTGAAGTTTGAATGGAAAGTTTACTTTTCAGGGGGAGAGCCTCCAAACAAAAGCAAGCTAAGGGGAAATGCATAACTTTGAGCCAGTCTGATTATTTAATAATTCTGTTGTGATAACATGTGTTGTCATTTGAGGGTCAAGATCATGTACAGCTTAGCTTCCTATTACTATCAAGTCAGTGGTAGTGTGCTGGTTTTGCATGCTATGACCTGGCCCTTGGGAAATTGCTTGTTAATTGCACCCATTTGTTTCACATTCAGTGACAGGTACAATATCTAAAGGGGTCATTCATACTGCTTAATTTGGGGTATTTGCCTGAGGTGATAGGGTTGGAGGTTCAGGCTCCTACATAGGGAGTTTCCTGCAGTGGGGTATTCAAACAGCTGTCTTTGTCGTCTGGACTAGGGAGACTAAGGCACCTAAATTGGACACCTAAAATCAACTTTTTTTATTTTGGTCATGATATATGCTGCCAAACTTCCCCAGTTCACTGGAGAGCTGTTGATTTGAAACAGTTTCAGACATCCTCCCTTCTCTTCTGTAACATTACTGGCAGAGAGTGATTAATAGTCATTGACTCAGCTGCATGATCTTCATTGTTCAGTGTCTAATCATTGATGCTTCTTGATGGCCTTGGATTTTATCCATGTTTTGCTGCTGTCGCCCATAAAGTGGAAGCTTTAATACATGCTGAGAGTTACAGTTAGAAGTGGATCTCACAAAACCAAATTAACTTATAAAAGTGGGAGGATTAGTGAATGGATTGGATTAATAGAATTCATTCAGGCTGCCATGCAGGGATCAGAGCAGTCGAATTTGTCTACTCGGTCAGCCTGGAGGAGCTACTGTGATATATACAAGAACCAGCTGAGCTCTAATGCTCACTTAGTCATCAATACATAGTCTGCCAGTAACAGCAGGGCAACTGCGAGGCAGACTGATTTCAGGAGGTCATTTTGCAGGAGAAATAATACACATTTGCTAATGCGGATTGCCTAGAAGGAAAGGTATCCTTTTGTGCTCTGCACCCTTCAAACCATGTGATTTATGAACGCTTCTATTCATTTGTCAAGTAAATCCTACAATTAATTGACTACAACACATTACATGCTGTCCTTAAAATCATTTTATCATGTGCAGAGGAAAATCCCTATCTTTTTATACCACTTCATTGTGTCTTTAAGCACCGTACCTGGCTTGTATGTAAACAGCATTCAATTCTTCCTTTTTCTATGTTTCAGAGAAGAGCTGGATTTTTTTAAAAAATACAGCATTATATATGAAGAATTGTAGTATCACGGTATGAACATCCTTACTGTGTTTTTTTAAAATTAGTTTCATCACAGTAGCAGGCTCTTTTTGCCAATAGGCTCGCTCTCTCTTTCTCTTTCTTGTTTCTAGCTTTTACGGAACTGGAAATCAAAACCTGATCTTCAAGCTATTCTGTCCCAGCTTACAATCAATACGATTTCTGACTTGGCTATGGATGCAGAGCTTTCTTGTTTCATTACAGAGAGCTCAGTGCTAAGACCCTGAATGAATGTAACAGCTGCTATGCCATGCTGACAAATACCTTCCCAACCAAGAGAGAAAGGCAATGTGCACAAATTTCAGTTTGACCTAATGGAGTAGGACAAAATAAATAAGAATTAACAGTCTTACACACAAAATGTAGGTATTCCTAAACTTGGACAAAGGTTTATAATGCAAGGTGGATGGGCTGGAACTAATTCATGATCACATCTAAGAGATACCAGAGAGCACTGAATTACAGCTGGGAAGTACAAACTATATGCTCTTATTTCCTGCCGTATCAAGTGAATAAATTTCTAGGGCTTCACCTGCCATCTATTGGTGGAAAACAGTAAGTAGAAAACTATTTTCCTTTTCAGAACTTGAGATACATTTAAAAGGTATAAACTATCAGTACGATAGTTTAAAAATTAAAAATAAATGGCCTTCAGTGTAAAACTAGGTATTTTTATTTAGAATGAGTTGGAAACAAGTATTTTTATTTCAGTTATAGCATTACTGGTGTAAGCAATCCTATTCATTCAAAGTGATCTCACTGAGTCTCACTGAGGGGTAGTGAATAGAGGAGAATGAGTAAAGAATCTTCTCATTCCGTTCCCATTTAATATTTGTTATATTGATAAAGAAGAGTTGATTGGATTTTTAGTTGCTAAATTTTTATGACAATTTTGCAAGTTTGCTATAAGCCAAATAACAGAGTAGGAAATGAGTTCAGTATTTCTTGCCTTCATTTTGAAGATCTTTTCACGTACTGTGCAAAGTAATTTTTCAGTGGAAAACAGGCAAACATATCAAACTCTAATAGCTCCATAGTGAGTCCATTTGGCATTGAATTCTAAACAAAAGCAGCTATAATGTAATTCAATACTAATTTTTGGTAAGAGCATTAGATAGTGTGTATCTACCATCTAACCTGCTGAAAGTATAGATCAACTATCTCTGCATGGCCTGAAGGTCTTTAAAACATCTTAGTCAGAGACAAATTTATAAATGCTTTATTTACAGCGAACTACATACTGAAGATAAAAATAGGTCCTCTCAAAAAACTTAGGAAGGCTGTGTGATATATTTCAGAATTAGAAGCTTCCTACTTTTACATCTTCATAACAAAACAAAAAAAAATTCTTAGTACAAGAAGAATTGGAAGCAATAAATATTACCTGGATTCAAAGGAGAATGTTCAAAAATTCTGTTTTCTAAGATGGTCTCTCAATTAAGAGTATTTGCATATTGAAGCTTACATGCAATGGGCAATTATGAGCAAAAGAATTTGCATAAAGAAGCAGTCTGTTATATAGAATCATAGAATCGTTTTGGTTGGAAAAGAGCTTTAAGATTATCAGGTCCAACTGTTAACCTAGCACTGCCAAGTCCAACCACTAAACCTGATCCTGGTATGTACAGTTATACGTACAGATAAGAACTCAAAGCAGTAAGGAACATGTTAAATGTACATTTATTCCCAGTTTCAAGTTCATGCCCTTTAACTCCATATTAAACTAAGAAAAAGCAACGAGCAGCAATTGCTAAAGCAAACAACTTCAATACAAAAGAACTTGTAACAACAGGCAATAAATCTAGTTCCATAGGAACTCAAGGAGTACTTTAAATTTACTGATATTGCAAAGGACGTTTTTCCTGCTGCAAGAAAAGGGCATCAACTAGATAAGAACACAAGCCAAAGGGGTGCACTGTAATTAATGCCCAGCCAAATGGAGTATGAGACATTTGACTGGGAGGTTGCAAAAAGTGCTCAGTGCTGCATGCAGTGCAAGGCTCCCGGGAGCACACAGGCAAGCAAATCAAGAAAATGCAAATTACCTGGGCATCATGTAAGTTATATAAAACATACTAATTACTGGACAGGGGACTTAGCACATTTTAAAAAACAATCATGCCACTTGGGTGGCCAGAATAATGGGTAAATACATTTTGAAATGGCCTTTCACACTCCCTAATAGCTGATTCTTACAGTCTGCACACGTAAAGCATTATAAATAGGACTTGCAACTAATATGTAGCTCTGCATGTTCAAGCATGGAGCTTTACTGGTGGATGCCAGTCTCATAAGCAGTCTATTGAATTACTAACATGCAAGATAACTGAGTGTCTGGGAATGCAGTCAGGCTCAGAGACTGCCTGTTGGATCTTAGTTTAAGATTCACTAAAAAAATGTAAAACTCTTTGACTGCTACCCAACTATATTTAGATTTGCTCCCATTCACCCATTATAGAAAGACACACAGAGTCACTGAAGAAACAAAATGAGAGAATACAAAAAGATGAACTGTAAACATTTAGATTTACTTTTTATTTCGCCTCTACTTTAAGGGATTTAAATTCATTGGTTCAATGAATGTTTTTTCCCCCATTATGTGTATGCTGAGCAAAACAACAACTCGGTGTGCTTTGTAAATGTATGACAGATGATTCAACACTTCCCTGTTTCTTTAACTAATTGAAAGTGAATTCTGCAAGAAATAAAAAGATCCACAACGTGAAATATATTGCTGACTTTGCACCAGTGGACACTGATAAATTGGATACAATGTATACAAGAGCAAGAAAAAGTACCAAAATAAGGGGAAGGTGTTAAGTGGAAAAAAGTGCAGGTGTGATGCTGCACTGTGCCTACTTTGTATGTTCTAATTCACTGCTTTAAAATACTGAATGACCCACTGGCTAACTTTTTATAAAAACTTGAGAGGAAGGTGAATGTGGAATGTTAGAAGGTAGTTTGGATCAAAAGGGTACCTGGAGAAGTGACAAAATCTGCCACATACAGTTACTTTTAGTCATCTCTGTACATGTTAAGATGCTGTCTTAATCGTCCTCTGGCATTTCATGTGCCAGCCCCATGCCTGTAGAAATGATAAAATAAGCAAAGGCTTATCCATAAATCTGGTTTCTGCCAGATCATGCAAGCAGAGCTGGTCCTGGAACTTAACACTTTGGCTGGACTCCATAGCAGGCCTGCCACATAGTGGGAGCCTATTTAAGAAGAAATTTGCACCAGCAGACTGGTGGGTCTTCTACCACCTGTGTGCCGGCAGGGAGGTACAGTCAGGAAAATAGCTTAGAGAACCTCTAGTGCTCTGTAACTAAAATCCTGTGTGAGGATGTTTGTTGTGCCTATATGGTGGGTGGTTTGATGGCCATTTACAGACTTGTCTATGAAGCTGGAGGACTGAGGTTGTGGTGTCACAACTGTAGATGCAGGTCTTTCTGTAGACGGGTGCTGGATGGTTTCATCTGTCCCAGCTTCCTTAGTGGGGCTGTGACAGGAGCTGGATCAGGTCATTGATCCACCTGAACACTAACGCCACAAACAAAATGATTTAGCTTTAGGTCAAATCATCTGTTTCACAGAGACTTCTCCTGAGGACTGTGGGAGTGATAAAATACATTTGCAAGCAGTGTAGTTTCTGGAGTAGTACTCCAAATGGGACTGCTATAGCTGCTGAAGTAATTTTAAAATGAAGCTTGATCAATTTATGAGAGAGAGTCTAGTGGAGGGTGTCCCTGTCCATGGCAGGGGGTTGGAACTAGATGATCTTTAAGGTCCTTTCCAACCCAAACCATTCTATGATTCTATGTGCCTGACTGAAACAACAGTGACTTGAGGCCAATTGACAGGCGAGATCCTAGGGAGACTGCTCCCTAACGATGCAGAGCATCTGAAACTGCCAAACACCATAGGCAGGTGATGGTGTGCGCTTCTCTTTTTGTGTAATTAGTGCAATAACCATTTTTAGTCCAAAGCTTTTCTAAGTGCCTCTGAAGTGATACAGGTTTCCACCACATCAGCAATGGTTAGGAAAGTCAGAAAATTTGAGGATCATAAATGTTCTTGTAGCTTAAAAAAAAGAAGAAAACCCTACCAGCAATCCCTTTCTCCTGCCTCCCCATCAAAAACATGATCATTCCATGACAGTAACAGCTTTCTCTTTGGCTTGAAATCAAAATCAGAATAAATGAAGGGGATCAAGTAAATGCAAGCAAAGAGATTTTAAACTGCTGATATCTACCTTCTGCTGCAAGCTGAGTAGGCAAATCTTTAGCAAATCTTTTAGAAGCTGCATATTGTTGTAAATCAGGTCTGATATCTTCAATCATACTTTTGCTCAATATCTTTTTTTTTTATTATTTCAGATTATTGCTTTACTTTTCAGGTGAATGTCCTTAGCACTCAGTAAGCAGGTGTAACATCTGCTTAAGAAAAATAAAACTGAAAAATAGATAGACAGGGCTTTTCAGACATAGAGCATCAACTTTTGGATGTACTGGCCGAGTCTCCTTCTCCACTCTACAGTAATCCGTGTAATAGAAAAGTGTTCACCTTCTGTGCAAAAGCCTACTTGAAAGTAGGTATACCTTTTTATGTTTACTCTCAATAAGACAAGTATAGTGATGAAGCTATTATGCCTCAAAGTCTTTTGATAAAGGCATATTATTCACCTTTCCTTTTGCCTGAGAAGTACATAATTCCTTTTGTCTCAGCAGCTGTGAAGTTCATAATCTCTCTTCCTCACTGTGATTAATGACAATTGCATTTAGACTTCAGTGAGTAACTATTATGTGTTTGTTTTCTTTCCAACCCATTAATGAATTGATATATGTGTAATTCTAATTCACATTTTTCCAGTGTGATAGCAAGTGTGATGCTAACTGCTTGGCTGTTCTGTGGAATTTCAATTGAATGCCTCCAAGCTCCCACAGAAAATGGAAACATCTGCTTTCCGAGCTGTTCTTTGACTGGCTGGGTGACTCAATTTGCAAAACCAGCAAAAAGAGCAAATAAAGTTTCTTATTGTTTGCCACTCAATTGAATAATTGGAACTGATAGGAAATCTTTTTTTTTTTCTTTGATTGAAGTAAAATCTAGTTTTCTTTCAAAAGCCTGCATTTTGGAAAACATCCTGAACCAAATGTCAGACAGTGGTAAGAAGAGTAGAAAGAAGGATCAGGCCAGTTTGAAATGTTTTTGTTTTAGCAGTTGTGAAGTGTTTCAGTTTCAAGTAATGTTTGTTGATTAATTTCAATGAACTCACATTTCCAACCAAAACGCCATTTCTAAGCTAGGCACTAAAACCTCCTCTGACAAAATGCTGAGATAAAACCATTTTTAATTGTTTTTTTTTTTAAGTATAGAAAAAAATCTAATCAGCACCAATCCTTTCATAGCACGTTCAGTTTGAATGAAGATGTGGTTTTGGATGAGAATTCCTAAGCAGTTCCAATAGCAGTCTCTTCTGATGAACCACTAGCACTACCTAAGTGACCATGAATTTTCTCTTGTGGCCTGTCTACTGATTTGACCTCTGCTTTTTACTGTTATTCACAACAGTAGGAAAATCCCCTCCTGAGGCATATTATCTATTTAACTTGTTGCAGTCTGTCTACTACCAAGCAAAAAAAACCCAACATAACAAAACAGAGACCGGGTCATTGGCTTGTGAGATTTACATCAGGGCAGATATTTTGCTTTGACTTTGTACAGAGCCTAATACAAGTCTTATAACTCAGAGGAGTGGCAATAGTAGAAATAACTAGTAAGTTGAACTGATAAATTGAAGTTTGCGTAAATCTCAGCATGTCTGTGGCAATTCCACTGTTTCTGTGCCGTGTCCCAAATATTATATATCATAAAGGAGAATTGTAATTTAATCATGGAAGGAAGAAAACAGGAGTTGCTTAATTGCAGCTGATCAACTATCATGGTAACTGGATTAAAACCCACTGAACTGAGTAGAAAGGATCCTCTTCTGTTCCTTACCCCTTGTATCACCCTCTGAAAACCAAAATGCTAAACTGTTTTGGGCTGAGGAAGAATTTGTATGTCCTATTTAAACCTGATGACTAGAAAACAGTTCTTGCATACTCCTTAGAGTTATTCCTTGGATCTTGGCCACAAAAGCGTCGCTATGGAAGAACTGTGGGTTTATGGCTTGCTTTATGGTATGACATTCATTTCATGTTCAACAGCCCAAAACTGAACACTCCTTCTTGGATGAACACCCAGTGAGGTCAGGAAAGGGAACCTCTACAAAACTCATTTAGCAAGTTAATGTCATTTATTGTTCCTCTGCCAAAAAAAATGGCTAGAGTCTTGCAAGTGCTCAAATACTGTGGAACGTCACCTGGCTACTTTGGGCAAAGTGCCAGATATTACCAAGATGGGTTTGGATGAAGGAGCTGCCCATGCTATCTGGCACGCACACCAAGACATGTGCACATGCTCTGCTGAGAACCCTGTTGGCAGTGCTGGAGATGGGAAATCACGTGCCAAGTACAGTGGGCTTCTGACCACCTGAATTTGTGCACAATTTGGCACTTATCTCATGCTGCATCTGAGTTGAGCACTGTCAAAATCAATAACCATGAAGCTCAAGTGCTCGCATCCAGATAGAGCCCATGTGTTCGCGTCAGTGACTGAGCTGCCCAGACATCAGACAAAGCTTGCTCTCTTCAAAATGTCTGTGGTCCCAGACCATGTTTGTGTATGCCTCTAAAATGATTTTATCCTTCAGATCTCTCCTGTCTTGCTGCTAGAAGTTTGGGAAAAGAGTTGAAGAAACTGTGCTTTCTCCTTTCTCCCTCACCACGAACAGGGTCACTGAGGCAGTGTGAGTAAAGGCTTTTCTTCACATCTGCAGTGTGGCTGAAGTGGGCATATTCCTGCACCAAGAACAGTTAGTTCCCAAGCTCATAGGGAACACACTGTAAAAGCAGCAGGCACAGGATTACAAAAAAAAAGCACCAAACCCAAAAACCAACAACAAATCTGAATGGCATCCCCCTAAAAAACAGGGCATCTCAGGTCTTAGACTTCAGCTATCCCAGAGCACTTGGGGAGAAAGTTAAAACTAATCGCTGTAAGCCCCCTCATTGTTCCCCAGTTATAAAGTTGACAGGACCAGTTTCTGCTCCTCTTACATTTTAGAAAGACTTCAGGGTTTTTCTGAATCAAATGAGTTAATTATAATCTTCCCAGGGACCATAACATCAGCAGAAGTTGCCAGACGACAGTGTGTTTTGGCCTCCTCCATCACCACGCGGTGCTGGGAAGGGGCTTTGGAGGCAGTGGTGCTGGAAAGATGCCTCGCAGGAAATCCCCTGCTCCCAGTTTGGCTCCTCTGCGAGCTCCTGCCGGCATGGGCAGGAAGTCACTGACTGGGCACCAGGATCTGCCTGTGACATTTTATTTACAGTATATTTCTTCGCCTGAAGAAGTGCCACAAGCAGACCTCCAGGGAGAGGACTGACATTGTTTGGCTTCTCTTCCATTTCCCTTTTCTTTTCCCATTCACTGCAGCATTATAATCTTCTTCAGTTACTTTCACAG
This sequence comes from Balearica regulorum gibbericeps, assembly GCF_011004875.1. NCBI lineage: Eukaryota > Metazoa > Chordata > Aves > Gruiformes > Gruidae > Balearica > Balearica regulorum. Next base: position 72,609,024 of record NC_046185.1, read on the forward strand.
AGATGTGTTTAATAATGGATCCCTGGATCCTTTGCCCAATAAACAAATTATGGGGAAGCGGAGCTCTGCTCAAATGGTAGACAAGCCTTCTGGCATTGAAACAGCTGTCATTCCTGGGCCAAGCAGAAGAGTTCTGTACTTTTCCTCTCGGTCCAAAGGAGAAATTTCTGCTGTAATTAAGGATGGGCAAAAGTGAGCTATGTGCTAATAGCCCTAATCGATTGGGATTATCCCTTGGCTGGGACTAATCTCTTTAGCTATGGAACATGCCTGAGTACAGTGTCTCAGACTGGGAGACTGGGTCTTAAGGTAGCATCCCAATTTGTTCTTGAAAAAATGGAACTAAGCTGAGAAAAGGAGCAATACATTTACTTTGATGCTGGATTGCTTTAATGAGGCACGTGACAGACACAGAGGCATCTCATGTGTTTCATGGCACTGAACTGGCAAAGTATTACGATGCAAGTGTTTGAATTCTGTAAATGTATATGCCTAATGAGTTCTTGTGTTCAAACGCAACAAAAATTTACTTGCAGTCAGGACAGAAATTTTATGTTTTTTCAATGCTTGGTGGCTGGCAATATGAATGATTCCATAGCCAAGGGTGTGAGGTTATGAATCTTAGAATCATAGAATCATAGAATGGTTTGGGTTGGAAGGGACCTTAAAGATCATCTAGTTCCAAGCCCCCCTTCTCTGGGCAGGGACACCCTCCACTAGACCACGTTGCCCAAAGCCCCATTCAACCTGGTCTCAAACACTACCAGGGATGGGGCATCCACAACCTCTCTGGGCAACCTGTTCCAGTACCTCACCACCCTCACAGGGAAGAATTTCTTCCTTATATCTAATCTAAATCTACCGTCTTTCAGTTTAAACCCATTACCCCTTGTCCTATCACTACACTCCCTCATAAACAGTCCCCCTCCATCTTTCCTGTAGGCCCCTTCAGGTACTGGAAGGCCGCAATTAGATCTCCCTGGAGCCGCCTTTTCTCCAGGCTGAACAATCCCAACTCTCTCAGCCTGTCCTCACAGGAGAGGTGCTCCAGCCCTCTGATCAGCTTCGTAGCCCTCCTCTGGACTCGCTCCAACAGCTCCATGTCTCTCCTGTACGGGGCCCCCAGAGCTGGACACAGTACTCCAGGTGGGGTCTCACAAGAGCGGAGTAGAGGGGCAGGATCATCTCCCTCAACCTGCTGGTCACACCTCTTTTGATGCAGCCCAGGACACGGTTGGCTTTCTGGGCTGCAAGCGCACACTGCTGGCTCATGTTGAGCTTCTCATCCACCAACACCCCCAAGTCCTTCTCCTCAGGGCTGCTCTCAATCCATTCCTCGCCCAGCCTGTAGTCGTGCTTGGGATTGCAACGACCCATGTGCAGGACCTTGCACTTGGCCTTGTTGAACTTCATGCGGTTCACACAGGCCCACCTCTCCAGCCTGTCAAGGTCCCTCTGGATGGCAATGAATAAATAGGGTTTCATACATAGCGTTTATCACAAAAGATTTAATAGATGTGGGACTGGATTTGTTCATGCACAAATCTTTCTTAAACTAAGCAAAACATTGTTCCTTATAGACTTTTAGCTTCTATTCAAGTTGGTCTTATTGATAGGATCAGATAATTTCATATCCACTACATTTAAAGCAGCAATGCTCTGTTTCCATGACACATGTTGGAAAGGGTGGCATATTATGATGGGAAAGGATTATTGTCATATAGAAGCTTAATTCAGAGCAGACTTTTAGAGTAGTGAGACTGGCAAACTGCAGCACAGCACAGCAGTCAGCACTCCTATGTGTATTTGAGTAGATCCTAATCCATGAGATTAGGCACACGCACAGACTAAGGCTGCAGTAGTCACTGGGACTAGTCTCATGCTGAAGTTGAAAATATGCTCAAGTGTCCTTCTGGATAGATATAGAAAAGTAGTGCATCAGTCTGTCATTTTAACACTTTTCTGCAGCTCCACTGACTTTAATCTACCTGTGCTATTCTTTTCCTTTAAAATAATGAACTGTATAAACTCCTGGGGATTTTAGCAGAGCTCAGTAGCCCAGAAAAATAGGACAGAAAATTAATGCAAAGTATTTCTTACTATTCTGACATTCAAGGAAACTGTGATTGGTTGAGTTTCTGGACACTTAAGGACTTTCAGCCAGCTTTTCCTTTTACACAAGTAGAGATTGATTACAGTAGAAAGCCAAATTATTTGTTTGTGTTAGACAAGGGTCAGGTAGTGCACTGTTTGCGTCAATCTATCATAACTTTTCAATAGAGGAATGTGATCCTGATGCTTTTGAAAAAGTGCACGTGTGTTACATGTTTTTAATCAGCCTTTGTTGAAATGTCCCTGGGTTTGATGTCTCCATGTTAATAAGACATGGTGAACCAACAGTTATTAGATGATGAGCTGTCAGTGTCTATGCTTAGAAATAGTCAGGTGTGGCTAACGGTGAGTCTCCATCTGGTACAAAATGCATGTACAGTCTGCTTGCTGGCAGTGAAATCGGGAAATATATGGCTTCCCTGGGGCACTCTCAACTGACAGGAATCACAGTACTCATTTCCTCCTCTTCGTGTTATCCATCTTTAGTGACTTTCTTCTGTGAGAACAGCCTCCATCTGCAGAAGATGCCACTTGATTTTGTTGGCTGTGTGCGCGATCTAGGCACCTGGCATTGGATCATCAATAAAGATCAAGGGGCAAAAAAGGTATCATCTGCATTAGCTGTCCTAGCAATGCAACTAACTTACTCTGCAGCAATGTTGGAGAGCAACCATATTCAGCGAGTGTACCTACTGCTTTTTGTTTCCTTCATTTCTGTGTTTTAAACAAAGACCGAGCAAATGCTGCAATCTTTAGTCCGCATTTTAGCCAACGCATCAAGACTGTGACATCATTTTGCCTTGCCACATTTTCCTCAGGGGATGGTGACTGGGCTGGCAGCCCTTGCTGAGGTTATGTTCTGCTTAAGCTTGCTCAACTTCGCATCATCAGCAAGAGCACTGAAAATCCTGAAGACTTGTAAGAGCATGGACAATGTCTTGGTTTTGTCACATCTGAATTGTCCTTATTCTGTATGCTTTAGAAGAACGTCTTCTCGAAAATAGTTTCAAGGCAAAGGTAAATTGTGAAAATGTCCAAGACATTCGTTCACTTCCAATGTGCTGTAGAGATGCTGGGCTGACTTAATAACATTATTACCGTTGTCTCCCTGTCCCCTCCCAATACCTCTGAAATCGCTTTGCTAGCAACCCAGAATTACAATCCTTAGAGCGAAGTTCGACAGAGCACTCCATCTTTAAAGACAGCAAAAGAGGGATTACTAGCACCAACGTGATTTGCAGGGCTGCCCTTGCAAATTAGTATAAAAGTTGGCATGAAGATTCAGGATTTTATCCAAAGCATCTTTACTGTGTTTTAGGTAGACCTGCTTGTAAATAGTGTATAGCTTGTACTGTAGCTACAAACTGCTATGCGTTATCTGTGAAATGCTATAGCTGCAGCAAAGCCAAACTTCAGTAGAGGCTGAACATTGTACATCACTCCCATGAACTCCCTTGAGCATCTGTTTGGGAGCCAGAAGTCACTGGAGCACAGCCAAGGAGCCACACAGCCACCTCCTGACAACGCCTCTGTGTTAGCAAGGGTTGCGCAAAGTCACTCTAAGAAGGACAAAAGTATCTGATGGAGAGGAAAGTCTTAGCCCTATTGTATAAGGACTCAGTGAGACATCAAGAACATAGTGTATGCTGCCAGGCACGTTCCAGGACAGGTGGGCTCAGCCTGCAGCAAGATCCAGAGAAGGGCTGGTGTATGGCAGTGAGCAGAGGAATGGCAAGCTCACCGTTTGAGGGGATCCCAAGACAGCTTGGCACACCAAGGACACCGTGGAATGAATGTGCCTTTCAAGGTGGCGTTTTCTCAGTTTACCAAAAGGAGTTAAGTGGTACCTGTGGGGAGGGGGACTCTCTACTGCAGTCCTGCAGTCCTGTGGAAACTTACACCAAGCAGATCAGTCAGATGAGTCAAACAGTTGGATTCACTTATGTTGGTTTTAAGGTGTCAGTGTTGAATGTTGTTCAAAGCATTTCCTTGAACTCCAGTCTCCACCAGTTATTTGCAAGATGAACAAGGGAGAGACCCAAAGACCAAATGGAGCTAGGAAGAAGATTTCACAGTGTTGTCTCCCCAGAGGGAAGCAACAGTAGGCAGGGATCCTGAACACATAGTGTTTCCCTGGCTTGATGGTTGGCACAGAAACCCATCCTCTTCAGAAACTTCACATTTGGTGCCTTAGAGTGTTTTCAATGGTACATTTCTGCAAAACTTGCCGCTTCATTGTGTGTGAATGAAATCCATCTGCTGACACTGACACCTGGATATTGTTTCAACAAACTGGAAGAATCCTCCCTCCTGTGAAAAGAAGGTGGCCTGGGATGCAGTGCAGGTGGGATTCGTGCCAAGCGTGATCCATGATTTACTTCACACAGCCTTTTCCAAGACTGATTAGCCAATGGTATTGCTGATTTACATCTCCATCCTGTTACAGGTTTATTGGACTGCACTGGTTTGGTCTGATTTTTGCCTTATGCATCCAGGCAGTGATTACACCTGCCTAGCTATCATGCCATTTTTATTGCCATGTGCAAAGGCAGTGAACTGGGGTTGACATTACCTGACTGATCACTGGAGCCAGGAACTGCTCCCGCTCAATAGAATTGGTTTGGCCTTGGGAGTAGTACATGGTGAAAAATAACAGAAACACTTTGTTTTCCACCTCATTATTAATTTCAGCCACTTAAATGGTATGACAGCAGACAAGGAGCTTTACTGAACAACTGCAGAGTCCAGAATCATATCACTGGTTTTACAAACTGGGTCTAATGGGTAACTGGTGTTTTTTAAATCAGATCACACATCAGGACTGGGAAATGCTAACACAATGTACTCCGGTGGTTTCATCTGCTTATCTTTTCTAATTTGATGGGTAGAAACAAAGCTCTGCTGTATGAATATGATGGTATTGAACCTATAGCATGTATTTTTAAATAAAGCACTACAGAATATTCCTCTGGCTGTATGTGTATATTGAGAGCTGTGTTTATGACACTGCTTGAGGTGTTAGCAGCTCTGCTTCTGCTGCGATGCACAGGAATCTAGTAAAGTGTTTGGCCTAAAGTTTGTCTTCCATCTGGCCAGTATACAAAGTGACAGTGCAAACCCACTGAGATCACACATTTTCTCCAGCATATTATAAAGGTCTCCAGTCAAGGTGCAGGGGATGGGAGTGAAGCAGTGTCAACAGCAGAAAATGTTACCAGACCTTTGTAGAAGGCAAGAAAGTTGTGGCAGGGCAGTGAATATACTGACTACCCGAAATGTAAGAGAACATATCCAAATTAAGCCCACTTCTACCAAAAGTGGTATTTTTTTGTCACAGTAAGGATATTTCTAATATTTCCCTCTGGTAGAAATACCTTAATTCTTCCTTGCAGTATAAGTATCAAGGAATATTAGTGCTGTTAATTCTTTCTGGCTGTGGCAGAAACCTCCAAAATATGTCACCCCAATGGACAGCTAATAATGCAACAAGAATCTTTGAGTACTAGCAGAAAATTATCCAAGGAGGAATAAAATTTCACTCATTTTCTCACAAAATCAATGTGACTGTCATATTGACTAGTTTTCAGATTTTTCTTCCTAAAGATTACTCAACCACTGGACTTTCCCTGAGTCTGTGTTGTATTATTCTTTTCTCTTTTTTTCTTTCTTTTTGTTAAGAGTCAACTGTTCTTTTAAGCTTAGTAAATTCTCAGCTTGCCAAAGTAAATATTCTAGACAGGAAGATACTTGTCCAAAGTAGTTCTGCTATGGTAATGCACCCTGACCTTTCAAGCAAGGGGCATTTGAGGTTGTGAAACAAGCCCTTAGCATGCGAGATGCCGCTGGGACACAGAACACCTTCAGTCCCCTTTCGTGACATGCCCCTGTGACGTGACAGTTACTTATGGGAATTACTTTAAAGGTTGTTTTGTGGTTGTGACTTTGGCTGCAAGACTGTTTGCGCTCCTGCAGAGAGAGCAGGTGTGTTTGAAATCAAGTTTTATACTTAAAAGTCAGTCTATGCTGTTATCTAGAGCACTGCTCTGCCCTCTTGTTGCTCATGATATTTCTGTAGCCCCTGTGACACCAGTTAATCCGTCTTGCTCCTGTGGAAGAGCTTGGCTGTGTCAGAAGGTGCTCATCCAAGCAGCTCTGCAATGTGGGCATGATTGCTCCTCCACCTACGACCACAGGAATTTTTGTGTTCAGCTGTAAACTTCAAACTATTTCTCTTGTTTTGTCTTACACCAAAGTAGACAGAATACCTCAGCACCTTGTCTATAGGCAATCGAGGTGCTAGCAGCTACTGTGTTTTGCTGGTCTCAGCAGCTACAGCTCATCTTCACAAGACAGTCCTGCATACAGAGCTGCCCATCTCCTCTTCCCTCTCCCTTTGCCCCTCATGTTAGCAATCCCAGGTGAAGCCTGGAAGCTGCTAAAGGTCTCCAGAGGCTGGAGGAACTGCAGTTTGCAGTAGGTGGTGGAGATGGCTCTGCTCTTCTTCCTTTCTCAGTCCCCAGGTGGCATCTTTCAGCAGATGCTGCTGCAGCAGGGAGAAGAAAGTACCCAGGAAAAGTTTAGGGACTGCTTCTGCCACGTGAGGCAGGAGACGTTTAAAGCTATGGTATGTCATTCTCCTAGGGCAGGGATAGAGGCTATACACTGTGTGGGGAATGCATGACATTTAGGTCTTCGCCTCCTGTTCTTGTCAGGGAGTTGTTTTGCTTTCTGAGCTACTCTGAGAGCTTTGACTCCATGTAATAAACTCATCTCCAAGGCAAGGGTCAGGAAGAGACTGAGACATGATGCTGCTTTCCTTGTGTGGTGGGGTGGGAACACAGGGTTTTCTTCCTCCTCCCAGGTGCTGGCAACTGCTGCTGTCGTCAGCACACTGCTGGCTGTGGTGCACATGCAGGACAGGCGGGCCAAAGTATATTCCTGGGTGAAAAGACCTTTCAAATTTCCAAATGCAGTTTCACATAAACCAGTTGCTCAACTGATACTTTCCACAGTACTGTCTCCCCATCCTGCACGTCCTCAATCCGACAAGTGCTCTCAAATATACAGAATTTTTCTGCCATTGTGTGAATGAGGACATTGTACCTACTTCCTACTCAAAAGAGCCTTATCTGCTCCTGAGTAGATAAGAACCTCTTGCCAGTGCTGAGGAGACAACAACAATGTTGTCTTTGCTTTGCCTGTGGGAGCTGGCAGCAGCGTTCCTATCAAGGCCTCGGGCCAAACCAATAAACTCTGCTGTGCCATTTGAGTAACAGTGGTGTCTTCTCAGGAGGAAAAGAGATGAGAGAAAGAAAGAGTAAATCCTAAGGGCTGGGCAAGATGATTTCTGTTTGTCACTTTTAAATTGAACACAAGTATGTTTTTTTCCTTCTGTTCCTTAATTTCTGTTACGGTTTCTTTTAAATGCTGGAAATCGGTGGGTTTAGAACCTAGAGAGCCTTTCATTTGTCGAGATTGGCTTATTCCTGAGATTAAATAAGCACAACTCCCAGAGAGAGGAACTCACGCTAATAACTAAGCCAGATTAACCATTTTTTGCCCTCTGTGATACGTAGGCTAGCCTCAGGCACGTCCATCGCAGTACTGATTTTGCAAGAGAGCGTTCTGCATGGCTGTGTGCTGCAGCGTGAAATCAGGGCTGACTCCTCTTATGTGCCTCTGGTCCCAAATCCCAGTGGGCTCTTGAATATTGTTCTGTCTCATTTTTCTTTTCTATATTCGGTAACGGTGCTTTGTTTCCTTAATGAGACTAACCTACAAAATTAGAGACTTTGGCTGTAGCATATCAAACTCATACTGTATATGAGCAACCAGCTTCCCATCCCTGTTCGCCTTTGGCTCAAAGGTTGTATTTGTAATGGACTACACTTGTACTATTTTGTACTGTAGCATCATACTGTAAACCCTTCATAACCTGAGAATGACATCTTGGGCTCATGGGTATTTGTGGTCTCTCAGAAGAGCGAGACATGCTACAGCTGTCCATGTTTTGCCTTGACAGACTTGGCTCTGGGGATGACGTAATGTAACAAACTTGCAAGGAGCTATTGCTTCAATCTAATGAGTAGGTTCAATCAGCAATGTAGTATGCATACACTTTGCTAACAGACATGAATATAGGACTATAAAAGGAGTGTGAAATTTTCTTTAATATGTTTGCATAGAAAATTGTGATTGAAAATAATTTCGCCCTTGCACAATTGTTTATTAATTTGCGCCTGTGTAATTGACTTATAAACACCTCTATTCTGTTAAAAAGGTATTTACATGCTTAACTATATCTTTGCCACCCATACTCCTCATGTGTAAGAAGCCTGACAATTAATGCCAAGATTAATTCCACATGTTTGCAGAAGTGGGCCCACAGATGGCTGTTAATTTCCCTTGGCATCCTTATAAGCCAGTATGTTTCTGTTATTTTATTTACAAAATAAACACTATACATTTACTTAATTATATTCAACATCATAATTTCAGGTTTTGCTTTGGTCTACAGGGGCTCAGGGCCCTTGGGGTAGCTTTTCTCTTTATTAAACAACAGTTATATAGCTGTAGTTAGTGAATTATGCTTGAAGACATGCATAACAAACAAATGCACAGCAGTTTCTATAACAAAGTGAAAAACACACCTTTACAGTGAAAAAAAAAGTGTTTTTCCAAATGGAAAGCATGATGTGCAGACCTTTATTTGATATTTTGTCCTCTCTTTGAATGAATGAATGAATGAAATCTGGATTCTAGAGAGGAAAATCATGGGAAACAACATTCACAATGAAGTGGGACAGAAATTGTTGCTGCTTTTAATATTTCTTTAATTTCAGTTCATGTTTGAAATTATTTTAAGGGCAGAAGTGACTTCCAGCAGGGCCTGGTCACACCAGTGACCGATGCTCATGGAGCGAGCCCTGGGAGCTCTCAGGCTTCTCGGCACATGGACATGTTGGTCTCTCACCTCTGCGTCTCCAGACACCTTTGAAGGTGCCCTCCTAAAGGCACCCTTTATCCACAGCTCTCCTCTTGACACAGGACCTCGTAGCTGCCTAAAACAGTTGTCCCTGGTGCTTTTTTTACATATGGTTTTCTTTTGATCCCACTTTATGTGATTGTTTGTCTTTGGCAGCAACTGCGTAGCTGAAAATTTGGAACTCTAAAATATGTAAAGCACAAGTTCTTTAGCCAAAGTTCCTGGACTGCAGAATTTGCTCCTGCACTTCATATTACATATTTTAAAATGTAGCCTGGCTGAAGAAAGCAGGTAATGATCCAATGAGTGTTGACAGAATTGGAAGATGCATTGTATGCAATCAGCTCCGTATTTGCATGACAGATTTAATTACATGGTAAAATTAATCTATCAAGTTTTTGTATTTATGCTTTTACTATTCATCATCAGGTTTCTGTATGCATTTTTGGAGGGGTCTTTTTTGGTCTGGTCCAAGCACTGCTGAACTGCTCTAATTTGTTGGATATGTCACTGTAGTTGCAATGCTTTGCTGCTTTTTTTTTTCTTTTGCATTTTTATGCTCTGAAAATAACATCTTTTTCTTTATCTTTTTTAAAGATAAAGACATTCCCTGCTGATACATCTAATCCTTTTTTCGATCCTTTTACAACAGTACCACAGTTTTCTGTAAGTAAAACGTGCAACTAAAAAACTGTGTATTTAACACATTTCCAACTTATTTTTTAACAGTGTTAGAAACTTAAGCACTAAGCAGTCCTCAAAAAAAAAAAAAAAAAAAGATAAATTCCAAGTAGAAATTAGAGTGCAAATCAGTCAAATATTCCCATTATACAAATAATTAACGTGCCTGCAATCAGACATTGATGCTTACTAGACAGAGGACTAAGAGTTAAAGGTCAAGGCTCACCACTAATGGAGTCAGTTCCAAAATGATTTTAAGCTTAGGACTGTAGAGGACATTTGTGAAGCTCCATAGCATCTTTCCAGGGAGTAGTAAGGGAGTGGGAAGACTTAGTCCTCTATCTAGCAATTGCACGACCTCCTGCCTGAAACTGCCTACTGTGCTGTCACAAGAAGAGACCTGATTTTCATTGAATTTACATCTAAATTTTAAGGCAGAATTATACTTAGTGTGTTGATGACTACAATGGTATCCTTATATAAACTCCCATGTTTACTTAATAACTTGATTCAAGTATTGAACTTAATTCTTGTTAAACTTTCACAGAAGTGGGGATTTAGGGGTTTTGGTAAGATAAACTACATACAAACAGGAAACAATTATTTGACAATTTCAACAATAAGTCTAATCTAAGTCCTACTTTCAGGGTAGAGCCATTATGTAACAAGTATGACAAAATTATCTACTCAGGCAATTCAGACCATTTTAAAAGATTTTTGGAGGACTTGATATAACTGAATATATCACGTGGGACTGATTATAACCGTTGCTGTCCTTTCCAGTGTCAGAAGTGATTCTGATCTATAAGAAACACTCTGATTATAATTATAAACCACAGTAACTGACTTACGGTTTTTAAATTACATTCAGAAATTAAGCATTTCAGACTTTAACCTTAACTTTTACTGGTAGCAGCAATCTGTATCTGCCATATAATCAGAGATAAGTAACTTCAGTCACTGTTGGGCCATGTGCAGTAACTGTCTGCACTTAATGATTTTTTTAAAAAAGAGGCTTTTCTTTCACAATAAACCCAATAATGAGATTTGATCTAAGTGTTGTTTTTATCCAAATAGGTGTTTTAAAACTAGAGTTAGTTAGGCTCCCCAAGCTGTGTCACTGCCACTGTTGAGCTCTAATTAAAGGTATCTGAAAATACACAGGAATATGTCACAGCAACTTTTCACTAGGTTAGCCACGTCTGGATAGTACAATTGTGGTAAAAGCTACACTAAAGTTACAGTGTTTGTGTCTTTCATAGTACTCCTTTATATAAGCAAAAAGATACACCCAGAATAGGTTTCCCACTAATTAGTAATGATTGTCAGGAAATTATTTTTCTGCCTAAGACAGTTATGATGCAAGCAAAATTTAGGAGGGCTATATAAAATATTTTTTCATCATTGGGGTGATAGAACTTTAAAATATAAACAGAAGCTACCCTGGTAGACTTTCCCACAGAAATTTCCATCTTGCAGAAAATGGCTGTTTCATGGCAAATTCAAATATTGACAGTTTTGTTATGCTCTGTCAGGATAGAAGAAGCAAAGTAAAGTTCAAACTAATCTTTCTGAAACTCCCTCCTCTCTTCATAGAGTCCCGTTTCCCTGGGCAGGGTGGAGGGCAGAATCCGTATCACAAAGATTTAAAATACCATTACAATAAAAATCAAGTAGTGTGTGATCCCTCATACGTTCTTTTACGTGAATTATGTACAAATAATCTGTGGTAAACTAGCAGCTACCTAGATGACTGCATAAAGATGGGAAAACAACTAGGAAAGTTAATTACACTTGGGTCCTGTGTTCCATGGTCCTCCATCCCAGCCCAAGGAGACGTGCTTCTCTCCAGCAGCGTTTCAGTTCATCCTGATGCACAAGCGCTGCGAGGGCTTGAGGACAGCTGCACCCCAAGTGCAAGCTGTAAGGGAAGGGTCTAGATCAGTGCTAGGACTTGCAGGCAGGTCTAATTCGGAATATTTTCCGGTCCCACGCAGTCCCAGATGGGACTTGGTTTCTTTCTTTTTTTTTTCTTTTGCTTTTTCTTGCTTCCCCTTCACATTCCTTTTTTTTTTTTTTTTTTTTTTTTTTTTTTTGCCTGTAACAAAACATTGAAATGTTATTGAGTGAAAAAAAAATTATGAACGGTCACATTTGGAAGACTTTACTGTTTGGGTAGGGCTTCTAATTTGGTGGCGTATACATAATTTTGTTGATTTTATCAGAGGAAAAGTTCGAGAACCCGGTTGCCTGGCATGTTTAAAAACAAGGTTCATGCCAGGAACCCCTCCGAATTTCAGAGATTTCCATAGAGAAATGGCAGGCTTGATGACCATATTCTCAGGCTGGTATGAGTCACATACAGACTTAAGTTAATGAAATTATATCTGTTTAAACCAGTTAAATATTTGGCTCAAACATACTGTCCAAGCAGAAATATATAAAAAGATGCTTTGGATATATACAGTAAAACCATTATCCAGAGCAAACACACTTTAGGACTCAGGGCAAATCTTCAGCAAGTGTAATTTGTCATTGCTCTGCTGATTTCAGTAAGGCTGGGAGAATTTACATCAGCTTCACAGCATGGTGCCTCTTTCTCATGCGGTGAAGTAAGATCTGGCAGTCCTCGGAGGATGGGGCTCCTATATGAGCAACACCAAATTTGATATCCCTGTAGCCTGTAAGGATGAGTTTTAAAAGCTGAATGACAGAGAAGTTTGAAGAGGTTGTATTAGTCTGTATTTACACACATAATTGTCCTGGGTTGGAGGGAGAGTTTCTTTAGTTGGTTTTACATTTTCCATTTTACTAATTAATGGAATTCCTTCTGCTTCAAAGGTTGTTTTGGAGCATATCAGATGCTTTTAGCTGAAACATGAACAGAAACATGTTAAAAAATGGCAATAAGCAAGCAAATCTAATACAATCAATCTTTCCTGGGCTCAAATAATTGTCCCAGTGATTAAACTGATCAGGTTTTGTGTTTAGCATTAGCCTGATGTGGCTAGCAGAATTTGAGAAATAATTTAGACAAAGAAAAAGTAGTTGCTATTCAAATAGCTGGATAAATATCATATGCTCCCTTATGATGGTCACTTTTCTTCCTCCCTGCTTCAAAATCTGAACCCAGTTTAGAAGAAAAAATCGTCAAGAAAGAAATGCAGCTGATACCAGGAGGAGCATAATTCTAATGGTCCCGACGCACTGACAAACTGCAGTTGCTCTGTGCTCTTCCCAGGTCAGGGTCACACACGCACCACATGCTCTGTGCCATGGTTTGGCATGAGAAATAGTTCAAAAAGCAAGACAGGGCTGTTTTATTTTTAGGGATCACGCCCCTCCAGTTGTACAGGCTGGCCCAGTCTTTGCTGTAGTACTGCAGCACTAATATGCCTCACCTGAAAGACAGGAGATGGTTGCTTGCTGTTGGTTTTAAACCAGCACTTCCAATATTGCTTGCATGTTGCCTGTCACTAGATACTGCAGATTATTTCTCTTGAAGCACATTACAGTTAGCAAACGTGGGAAAGAGATGGAGACTTTGAAACCCAGAGTCCTACAGGCCCAGAAGTCCTGGCTGTCACAAAACACAGAGTAGTCAGAGGACCCACCAGCAAATTGTATAGGATTTCTGAAGAACAGTCCACAAATCTCACATGGTCAGTGTTCTGCATTATTTTTAGGGAAAACGCAATAATGATAAGCAGCCTTCTGTAAACTGGTTATGACTTTTATCCAAATGCTGCCAGTCCCATACATGGAGTTTCATCTCACGTAGCGCATGTCGCCATCAGGCTTGTCCCTCGGGCATAGCTCTGAAAGAGCCATCAAAAGAGGTGGCTGTTCAGCATCCTCAGAGGTTGCACTGAGCAACTGTAGCTCCAGCCTCCCGTTTGTTCTCGTTATTAGTTGTTACTGAGTATTTGGCAGTGAATTGGATGGTAAAAGTTAGCAAGAGCAGTAGAAGCTAATCTACACTTCTTTTCTTTCTGTGTCTGTATACATTTTTTGTAGGCAGAATTTACAGACAGCAAATTACAATGCTGTGCGGTGCAGTCCTCTCCTAAGATAACGCCGGTAACTCCATCGCCTGTGCTGAGATCTTTGGCAGAGACTATACCAACTCCAACGGTCCAGACAATATATACGTCACATAAACCAATTTCGCTGGCAGACAGGTACTGTGCAGTTCTTTCACAGAAATACTATGATGCTGTCTGCATTAAAGGAATCAACTTGATTTCTCTTTTTCTATCATAATTACCATAAAGTGCCATTTCCCCTGATATCAAAAGATTTCCAGTTGTTGCTTGACACCTACTTCAGAATAGGTGAGTTATGTAAAGAAATACCTATAACTCATATCTACTCTGAGAAAAAAAACTACCTTAATTAACTGCTGCAGACAGCAGCCTACCATTTCTATGGCCAAGGGCCTGGAGAGAAAGGGTTGTGCAGATTTTCCTCAGGCAAGTAATTTTGTCTGAACCACAAAGGTTTTCTTTTAATAATTGCTGTTGCAATTTTTTTTTTGAAATTAAATGTCCATGGGGGAAAGCTGAGTTTGAGAAATGTCTGCTCTTCTAAATGAACAACAGGCACTGGTTTTCTTTCTTTTTCCTGTTTTCTTTTTTTTTTAGTAATGTCAAGCTACAGTGATCTTTCTTGTAGTTTCTCGGAGAAACAACAAGCCATCCCACCTTTCCACAAGCAGCCTGCTTTCACTTTTCTATTCTTCCATCCTACTGGTTTTGCATGCTTGCTTCTTATTCTAGAATTTAATCAAAGCTGAATTTCCCAAGCTGATAATTTACTGAATACAAATGTAGGAGTAGATATACTTAATGCTTCTGGAGCACAAAAAGTCCTAGGCTTACGTTGAAGAGAAAAGTATTTCTTTGGCATCATAATAAATTAGCCTTTTTTACTTTTGGATTCACAGTCAATTTCCAATTTCATTTGTTAATTTTTTTTTTTGCAGATGTTGGTATAATTGCACCTGCACACTTGCTCAGCATTGCTAACTCATCTGAAAATTTATCATTCCAGTGAAAATGTAATTCTGGAGCTGTAGTGCTGAACTCAGCTTCTGTAGGATGCCTCGAGCACAAGTGGGTGGTTCCACCCCTCCTTGTCCATGAATGGGCTGCAAGGTTTCTGCACTGCAGTTTAAATCTCCAAACTGCTTTACAAGCATTAGATGCTTAACTCTCAGAACAGCACAGTAAATAGTTTGGGGTTTTTTTTCCCTACACTATTTATTAAGAAATGAGATCACTAACCCAAGGCATTCCCAGTGTTGCAGAGCCTGTGTGTTCTGGAGTGGTGAGGTGTGTGAGACCGAGGACTTCAGGCTCTGCTTCCTATATCCTGTTGTGTGCATGTGAAGAAGGACTGTAGTAAATTCAGAGTATACGGATGGCCCCCAATATCAAACCACGCTGAGGAGCAGAAGTCTGTAATACCAATCTTTTGCGATGGCATCTACTGTAGCTGTTTCATTTTTAAAGTCCTAGTCTAGCTTCCTTAGAAATAGGTAGCCTTTAATGGGGGCGAGATTAAGTCATAAACTGTTTTGCCATGTGGGTCTTTTTATGTCCTTTTTCTTGCTTCTGTTTGCTCTTCAGAAATATCGAGCGGTACTTGGTTTTGAATCAGCCATCAGTTATCAGCCTTTTCACTGAATTGAGTCTGACCTTTTTTCCTCTCCTTTGGTATTTTGAAAATGTTAATTATTTTAAATTGAAATCTGAGACTTATTGTTGTTCCCATAATTGGCTGTTTGTGCATTAATTACACAGCGCTGAGACTCTGAGGCGTGAACTTGAGAGAGAGAAAATGATGAAAAGACTCTTGATGACAGAATTATGAAATTCGCACTTCCGTCAGATGGAGAATGGATTGGGGCCTTTCATGTGCCTTCTGTCTGTTTACATTCCTCTGCTTCTGTGTACTCAACATAATGCATCGGGAAAATGTGTGATATTCCTGGCTCGCCTGGATTCACCACGGTTGGTTAAAATTGAGTCTTGGCTAGACTTTAACTTGAAGGAGTTCCTTTATTCATTTGCTGCTGGGAAATAAACCTTCAATCCTTTATCTCTCTTGAGATTTTATACTATTAACAAAATTAATTTCAGGTTTGGTTTTGGTAAATCTAGGTTAAAAAGGATCAGCAAGGAGCATACTGATTTCTATTGGGAAACACTGTTCTGTACATATGTTAATAAGTGCACAGAAATTAATGTTATGCAGAATATTTTGATAGTAACATAGAAAATATGTCATTTTGTACAACTGAAAATTGCAATGAGCTACTGCTATTTGTTAAAGAACCATTTTTAAAGCAGAAGAATGATTATTACATCCTAACCCCAGGACTGTTAGTCTCCACAGAAAAATAAACAGCTGTCTTATTAAATTCCTAACCTTAACCTTTACTCAGAGATATAAATAGCTGCAAGGGGTAAAGACACCCCACCATACAGGTATACGCACCCAACACTCCCTATAGTTTGTCATCTTGAACTAAACTTTCAACTAAATCTTACCGTACTTCCATTAATGAAAAAAATCAGTTGTTTAAAGTAATTTGCTACTGACTTTCTAGCTTGATACTGACTTTTTTTAACTAAGTGAGAAGTTTTACCTTCTCCAAGTTGCCTAAGCATTAGGGCTCGCCCACACTCGGACAGGTTCTGCCCCAGCATTGAAGGTTGCAGAGTCTCAGCAGTGTGGACTTAGCTCACGCAGGGAGGATTTTTTCCTTCCTGGGTAGATAAACCACCTTCCTGACTGACATAAATTGATCGATCACTTTAAAGAATAATAACAATGATAGTTTATGGCATAGCTGTGTCTATACCCATCTTTTCACTCTACTAATCAGCACGTGTGTACTAGCAAACCTGTGGAGGGTACGCCTGGCTATACGTCCCACTCACCTCCGGCATGCCAGCAGCCTCTACGTTCAGCGGCGCTATCTCAGGCATCAGGTGGGGTGGGTGGTCCAGCACGAGCAGAACCGCAGCCCCAGGAAGGGTGTTTATGGTATACAGGTAACACTACCAACTATTTCCTAGGAAAAAAAAAAAAAAAAAAAAAAAAGAAGAAAGAACTTCTCCATTTCCCCCTGTTCAGTAGTGCAGGGTCATCTAGAAAGCTACCAACAACTGACTGTCAGCTACAAGGTACTCTTCCAACAGGAAAGCTTTTGTGCGTTTTGTATGGCTGAAGATGTATGTTTTTCTGTTACTCTATACACTATGTTCTCTTGTTTGTATTAAGATAAAACGTTGCCCTTAATTTGATACTGATTATGATGGCTTTATCTCAGCTTAAGCAGTTTGTTTGTGTGGAGGCTGGGAAATGATTGCTGCGAGACTGGGTTTCTTTCAGAGTTAGCTTGTGCTCTTTCTCTGAAATTAGAAGTCTTGAGAGCATTGTAGGAGTGTGTATTGTAATGTGGAGGTATCAAATGACTTGTCTATTTTATATTTACTGGGACAAGAAATTAGCATTAGGCTCCCCAGTTAAATCCATCAACCCAAACCTTTCTGGTTGCCATAAAATGGTGCAAAATAAATAGCGTGAGTGGTAGTTAGAAACTCAAAATACAAAATGTAATGAAGTAGCTCAACATGAGCAACAGGCACAAGGAGCCATAAAAACACACCTGAATTGCAGATTTCAGAGGGCTCCGGTGACTTTGCTGGGTAATCAGATACGACATGTACACTGTCCCCCTTCTAGTTACAGTGCTAAGACACTTCTGTTCCTTCTGTTTTAATGTACCGCTCCAGCAATCCAAGGTTATTAAAAATGGATTAGAAATATTAAATCCCTGTGAAGAAATCAGAAAGGAGAGGAAAATGCAACAGACACAAAAGGCTGCATCTTCCATGTCCCGTTACTCTTTTCTCACCCCTTCCCAGAAGGTTCTGGCAGAGGGAGAAGCGGCAGCACGTTTTGTCTGCGCGCAAGTAGAAGTGAGCATTGCGAAGAGCAAATAAAGGAAAATTGTAATTAGAGGTGCTGTTTTGGGAGAGGAAAGCAAAGTAACACTGAGAATGGCACAGCACTGACTCCAGCTGAATCAGGTCTGCTGCCTGCTGTTAGGCAACACCCAGTTGTGTGTGAACTGGCGGCAGTTTCACAAAGTCATTGTTGAGGAAAAACAGAAAAAACCCAGATCTGAACACACACTGTAGTCATACTGATTGCCATGCAGTGGACTTTGGGAACCCTGCAATACGCCTTCAGGTTTGGGGGCAAACAGATCCAGTTACTCACATTAGGGCAGTCTGGTCATATAAGCAAAAGCCTTGCGCAAAACTGAATGCCTGACTCGGACCAGCCCATCAGACTTTCTGTCTCGTAAACAAGCAGTTAGTTTATTATTTTAAATGCAACGTTTTGCTTCTGTTGTATAAAAATTCTCCAGCTGAAATATTCAGAACTGGAAAACAAGAAACATGAACCAAGGTTACTTTACAGTGGCCAGGTCTTTACAGCTGAGGCGTGCTCTGGCGTAGCTGAGAAAGAGCAGAGACTCCTCCCTCCTTGGTTCCCACCAGGAGAAGAGGGAAAAGGCTCGCGTGGCTGCTTAGTTCCTGTGGATGTTTTCCACAGAACAATCCCAAGTACGTTGCCTTGTCTTGTTTTAGTGTCTTATCCACTGGCTGCCACCGTTTCCTATTCTGCAGTCTAATGGAGCTTTATTAAAACTGTTTTACTGATACCGAACTAAACTTTTAACTGCGAAATGTCATCACCTTGTTCTTTCTTACTAAGTACCTTCTTCAGCCACGTTTAAGTGTCTCGGTTTTCACATCCCTTGAATAAACACTCCTGCCTCACCTCTGGTTGGGAATTACAGTATTAGGACACCTGTTACCCAAACCCACTGTAAACAAGACAATGTCAACGTGAACATTTGCTGAGGGGCAGTCAGTCTAGATTTGTCCCTAGACTTTAACTTTACAGGTGTTAAAGGATACTCTGCCCGAGGGTATGTCTATATAATAGTGCAGAAGTATCTGAGCTAGCTTTAATGAGCTTGCATATGTAGTTGTGGCAGCATGAAGCCCAGCACAGGCTATCATTATCATGTACACTGACACATGTAAAGATAACACATTTGAACAGCAGCCTTCTGAAGCATGGTCTCCAGAGCTGGTGACAACAAAGGGTGGCTGAAAGGAGTTCGTCTCTTCAGCCCTCCTGGGAAAGGGTTCATCTCACCTAACGTTAATATGCCCAGCTCTCGCCTGATGAGAAATCAAAGGAACTGCCTTCCGGAGGTGCCTCTGACTTAAATGTCTACCTTTATATTGCTTAAAAGTTAAGTGAGATGAACCCTGATCTCCGTCCCTCTGGTTAGATCTACATTGCAAACCCTTGCTGACATGGCTACACCATCCAGGGGTGCTTTGAGGTATGACTTGTGATTGACGTAGCTCTGCCAGCAAAAGCCTTGCGCGTTAGGTGTAAATATACTACCAGAAACGCCCTGTTGTCAGAACAGCTTTTATCCCTTAGGGGAAAAACAGAGAGCTGGGGCAGCTTACAGTGGCATAAGCACGGAGGCATCGTTACCGTTGTGCCCAGTCTGGGAGTAGCTGGTTGATGAAACCTCCTGCTATAACCACGCTGGCGCAGCCTTCCAGGGGTGGCCCTGGCTTTTAACAGTGCCCCGAGTGATGCTCTGATCCGGTCAGCAGTTCCCAGCTTTCCAACGTGAAGTCTCTAAGTGGCAGAATGCAATGTTGTCATGTTTGGGTGATTCCAGCAAAATTTATTGGCCATTTAAATAGCTATGCAAGGAGTTAAATATTTTCTCATATTGCAGTCTCTTATGGAAGCCAATCAATTGTGCTTTGTTTTCGTGTGGTTCAGCTGTTTTCACTATTTTGTTTTAAACCGGGTTTTCTTTAGAAATGTTGTTTGAGATCCCACATCTCTATCAGATCCCACAGTGTGTGCAGATTTTTCACGTTTCAAACATACTTAGACCCTGAAAGTGCAATGTTTGAAAATTAACTCCTCCAAAGTTTCAGTTTGTGGCTTCACAACTCTCTTGCAACAGGATGCCTACGTGCCCATTTGAAACAGAGCTGGCAATGCAGTGAAATGTTTCATTGGAGGCAGCATCATGTTTTGTTTGAACTGTTTACAAATATCCTTTGTTTTGCTTTCTTTTTATTTTTCTTTTTTTTTTTCCTGAATACATTTCTGGTTCACTGGCTACAAAAACCTACTCGTAATTATGCAATGGGATATTGTTTTTTAGTTTTTTCCTTTTTTTTTTTTTAATGTCCTAATGTTCAAAGAGTTTGCAATAAATATACTGAGGCTGATCTGTAATTGCATGTAAGATTAGCCTCACAACTGTGTTTTGTAAAATTAAATGCCGTAAAAGGACCTGTAAATGACATGGGGAAGGAGGGAAGGGAGAGAGTAAGTGGAGGAGAAGGCTTCTTCCGCAGCTGCAGCTTTGACTGGTGGGTAGCAGCTTTAAAGTAAGATTGCTCACACCATTTTGTTTCATCTGAGTAGCAGCGTGTATCATCAGACAGTGTATGATGCCATTTTGTTGAAAACGTGCCTAGAGAGAAACTTTTACGGCTCAGCTGTTTACCTGTTCCTGTATTCATGCCTGCAATAAATGAGATGAAAAATAAATCACAGAGTCTGAGCAATTTGTAGTCAAATCAGTCATTTAGGAGGCATGGGGCAGTATGCTAGTTAAAGGAAACATTTGGTTGCTAATAAAGTGGATCCACCTTCATAAAAAAAAAAAATCCTAAGGAAAAAACCAGAGATTTCTTCAAAAAGCCCAGAGGGTTTTCTCTAGCTTAAAGTTTCAGGCCAGCGTTGTAGGGTGCCAGTCATCTGCTGGGTCATTAGCTGGGCCATGCTTTGCTGAATACCAGAGCTGGAAAAACACCGGCAGGATCGAGGTAGAGAAACACGAAACATGGCATGTTGCTGCTTTTTCAGCTGCGGCTCAAAAAAGTGGCGAAAAGCACTACTGGAGTGGGGGCGTGGGGAGAAATCTTCCTTTTCACACAGCACTGAGAGACCCCAAGTTATTAAACTGCTCCATGAAGGAAAATTTAAAAAAACAAAAACAAAACAACCAAAACCCACAACCACCCACACCCACAAAAAAAAACCCCAACAACAAACAAAGCCTGTTCATTCTTAATAATTTTTGTTTTAACACAATTAAAACATTTCACACAGATTTTTGCCCTTGATTTTGCCATTCTTTAAATGTCAAAATGAAAAGTTGCTTCAGAATGAAACCTTTCTATTTTCTTTTGTTCAAAGATCTCTAAATCAGGACGTTTTGACATTAACTTTCCCAGTGCACTTATTAAATTAAATCCCAGTAATGTTCACCCCATTTTCTGAGGTTGCCAAAACTCTATATTCGGAAGGAATATGATCCCATCCCAATTTCTCCAGCTGGGCATTCATCTATTTTTAATCTCCATGCAGGGAAAGCAGGGGGAGCAACAGATCAACGTTCTTCCATCAGTACTCAATTTATACCAAGAAAATTGATTATCCAGTCAGAAAACCTAGTTAATTAATTCCCCTTAATACATGTCTTTGCTAAAGAAATAGTGTTCTGGGGTGTTGGGGAATGAGAAGCTGTGCGCTAAAAGGTCGGCAAAGACTCTCGTGTAACTTGGCAGCAACCAAGAAGCGTGAGGACTTCAGAGATGTAAATCTGAATAATTTTTTTGGTTTATTATCAGATGACTGATCTATGGGACTGGGCACGAGGTCATTGAGATAAATCCTGTTTCTCAGGGGACATGCTTTCTAGAGCAGAAAACACTTTGTGTGCAGAGACTATTAACTCGGGGCAGGGGAGGAAGATGAGGCAAGAGTTACCAGCCCGGCTGTGTCGCGCAAATCCTGCTGCAGCAACGGGGCGGGAAGGCGCCTGTACGGGTGCAGACGCAGGTTGATGGAACAAACCCCAGCCCTCGCGAAAGGCGATGTCCGTGCTCTCACCAGCCACAGTGAAGCCTTTGGGGCTGGCAGGCGTTGGGATCCCTGTGCCCAACCAGAACTTGCCCTAAAGGGCAACCCTGCAGCAAGGCCAGGGTCAGGGCCGGACTTGCTGGAGGAGATGCCGGGGAATGGGGGAAATAAAAGAAGAACCACTGCCCTCCCCCAGCCGCCCCACGGCAGGTTCACAGAGCACCCCTAACTCCAGGTGTGAGATGAGGAACGCGGGCTTGCCCTTTTTGTGAGAAGCTGGGCATGGGATCAGCTTAGCTGTGGCATCAGATGCATTTGCAAACCCTGACCATTGCAGCTATGTCTTCTGTCCTGCCAGTAGCACACGTGGTTTGTGTGGTGTCTTCTCTTTCCGGGCTTCAGGGTCTGCGATGGTCAGGGTTGAAGGGAGGAAGACAACAGGGAGACAGAGAGCAGCAAACAACCCACACCATCACCTGCTGGGTGGCCTGACAGAAAAGCGCTGCCTAAAACAATGTTTGCCTTTTTAGTTTATTTTAAAACTACAGATATAACATTGCATTGTTACATAGGTAATGTGCAATTGATACTAATTATATAATTTATTTTAATGAATATTTCTACAGCATGTATAGTATACAATGCCAAGGATCACACAGCTCTGCCATCGGAGTATCTGGCACAGCAGTGAAGCGTAAAAGCCACATGGATCTTTACCGTTTCACGCACTGATTATTCAGCTCTTCAAGCAGAGAGCCACTTACCCTCCTGCATCATTCTTTTTCTGCCTTTCATTACCAAACTCTTTTGGAAATCCAAAGAAAACACAGCACAAGTTCTTTTCTTTAAAGATATTTAGTCAGTGATGCTTAGCATCACAGGGGCCCAGTGATGTGAAGCACTGAAGTATTATTTCTTTAAAAATTATTTGCCTTGCTGCTTTTGAAAACAACAGCAACAAGAAGTGATTTCTGTGCTAACTGCCTGCCACTCGGCTCTGGCTGCTGGTCCCCTCCAGCAGTGCCAGGCTTGGCAAGGGCACGGGGTGGCTTGGCAGGAGGGGACAAGGGTTGGTTTATTTGGGCGGGGGGATGGACTGCTAATACCTCCAGCTCTTCCTTCCCTCCTGTGGTACGCTTCTTGCTGTGGCTGACACAACTGCTGCATCCTCTGAGGTGGGACCTGCCCTGCCCTGCCCTGCTGGGAGGTGGGAAGATGTTTGCAGCTCCAGGGTCACCCAGGGAGGGTTTGGAGCTGGGGGGGGGGCTGAGAGATGCGGTGCTTGTGTATGTAAGAGGCACACGTAAGAGATGGGGCTCTGGAGATTTTTGAGGCTGCATTGCTCCTGGGGTGTGTGGGTGTGAGTAAATGCATGAGGCTCCAGCAGGGGAGGTCAGTGGGAGCTGCCCTCTACCTGGGTATGTGAAATTAAGGATTTGATGGCAGGGGCATCACTGTGAGACTGGTTACTCCTCCCTCCTGCAAAGGAGTGTTGTACCTGTGCCCTCCACAGCTGACTAAGCCCCACGGGTCCGATCTTTGCTCTAGGAACAGAGCAACGTCTGCAGCAGGGCTGTGGTCAGTGCCTTCAGCAGTACTGAACAAGACGAGCAGCACCCTCGTCGCACTGGCTCACGGCTCTTTTGAGGCAACACGGGGACAACAGCCCCCAAGAAGCACCTCTGCCAAGACTGCAAGCGTATGAAGACAGGGAGGGAGAGTCCTGGAGCCAACTTAGCTTTGTAGCCAAAGAGCGCTCTCATTTTCCATTTCCAGCCTGACAAGCCAAGGCTCAGTGTGGGTTTTGGCCAGCTCAACAACTTGTCCTGGTTATTGCAAGCCATCAGGAGCAGAAGGTATCTCCTCAAACCACCTGCTCCTCAGCTCCATCTTGTCTCTCCATGCCGTCCTGCTAATCCTCCTCCCTCCTCTGCTTGGCACTCACCCGCTGACTGGTTCACAGGCATTTGCTTCCTTCACCCCCATAAGCATCCCTCCTCTCCCACACAAACACCTTTGGATTTGTGCACGTTCCAGATGAAAATCCTTTGCATTTCCGAAGCCCCTTGCCAGCCCTCAATTTCCCTGACCCTCAGTAGGTGCTCCTCCATCCACACTTGTCTTCTACCTTTCCCCTATCTCACTCATTTCTCCATCTCCGCTCCACCTGTCCCACCTCTGGCCAGCTCTGCCCACATCACGGTTGCCTCCCTCTCCCCAGACGGCTCATCTCACTGCCTCCTCATCACTGTCAGGACTCCAGACTTCCCTGACAGGCATTACAGCACAACAGATTTTCTTGTCAGCCAGAAAACCCCCATGAGATGACCTTTCATTAGGGACCAGCTGCCTGGCGAGGGTCTGCCATCAGCCACAGCTGCCAGGGGCTTTCCTTGGGTCCAGCCTAAAGATTTGTGGGTGCAGCGCCCAGCCTTGGCGATGCTCCTACCTATTCCAGGACACCATAGGTGGGAAGGGCATGGATGAGTATTTTTAAAGAGGGTGGAATAGCATTTGCTCTACCCTTAAAATGAGTGGGTTTACTCTCACACTTTGGAGGGTTAGGCTCCATTTTAACACAAGGAATAAGTGAATGGAGACACCCTGAAGAAACATGACCAAAGACGCTCGCTTGCTTCTTTCTTTCTTTCTTTCTTTCTTTCTCTCTTTCTCTCTTTCCAGCAACCTCCCGCTCCTCCCCATACTCCTGCAGGGTAGCCATGGCCATCCCTTTATCCCCTACAGTTAGACAAGGTCCTCAGCTATGCTGCTTCATATTGCTGTGCCAAACTTTGAACCACTGGAAAGAGACAGGGGACGGGGTGGAAGAGGGAGAGATCTCATCTCTTTGTAAAGCCAAACTGCCAACTCATTAATGCCCTTCAGGTGCTCTAACATAAGTGCTCTCTTCCCAAAGCAACACAGCTGGAATTAATCTTGCTACACTTTATGTGGTAATAAATCACAAGGGCAGCCCAAGCCAGGTTCTTTTCTTTCTTCTTTTTTCTTTTCTTTTCTTTTCTTTTCTTTTCTTTTCTTTTCTTTTCTTTTCTTTTCTTTTCTTTTCTTTTCTTTTCTTTTCTTTTCTTTTCTTTTCTTTTCTTTTCTTTTCGTACAACCTCACCTGCCAAACCCAAACTACTACTCTGGCAATAAAATCAATAATAAACTTCTGGGTTTGCCCACCTGGTCTCACAGGAGAAACATACCATTAAGTCTCAGTGAAACTGGTTTAATTGCTTTTTTTCCTTGGTGTGTGTGTGTTGAGATAAACAAAACAAAACAAAACCACAAGCCTGATGATAGAGCAGCATCTGACAAACCAGAATAGTTAAATACCTTCCTGGAGGGGGAAAAGACTTCTGACAGCCAGAAGGATGTTTCCCAGCAACATAGACTCTTTCTCCACTTGTGGGATTTCCATCTCCCATCCTCCCCCAGCAACACGGTCTTGGTTCCCTCTCTGGAAAAGCTGCATTAGCGCAGTGACTTGGACCGCTGCACTGCTGGTCCTGTGTCCCACAGACAGTGGCTTGAAACATTTCCCCACACAAGAGCTGTCCCCCCAGCTGCTGCTTCATCACCTGCCCAGTTCAGCAGACCCAAACACTGGAAGGTGCAGATAAGCTGCTGCCTTCACTGCATCTGATGGGTCCCATCATAAGACCCTGAGGAGCTCAGCATGAATTCAGCAGAGAAGAGCATGCCTTGGTAGGTCTCAGACACCTCCTAGCTGTGTGCATTACCTATGAATTGAGTGGCAAAGCTCCAGGCTCCACTTTCTAGGGACACCCTAGTCCTGAAAGACATCTTTCTGCAACACTAAGATGGCTCGTTTGATCTCCAAGGGCCACCTCTGCCAACCCCGAGCCACTGTCCCCACCGGCCTGGTCACGCCTCTTTGCAGAGCGCTAGCAGCATGGCGGTCTCTGCCTGAACAGTGCTCTTGCAGGACAGCTGTGCTTGCTTGAAAACCTTTTCAAACTTTTCCAGAGAAGCTTTAGGACATGCAGGACTTATCTCCTGCAACTATGGGCCCGCTCAGGGCAGCTCCTATCTCCCAAGGCGCTCTTGGGCATCCTGTTCTGGCACTGCGCTCTCCGGCAGGGAGAGCCTGGCACAGCTCTGGGTCTCCTTTGGCAGGTCTAGTCCTAAAGTCCAATTAATGTTGTTTATGCTCATATTGTAACTGAAAGGAAAAAGAAAAAGTGATGCTTCAGTAGGTCAAAGAGTATGAAGAGATAAATGTAATTACAATAAATGGAATATATTGGAAGAAACTAATGTTTAATTAAGAGTATATGAATTATGCATGTATCTCTTACCTAGCTTGTAACGGTGTGGGCTCGAGCAGTAACTGAGTACATTCAGCTCTAGCTATTGCGTGAAACCCATGGCTGCTTAATTTCTCACTCGCACACCTAACCCCGCCAGCTGAATTTTTGCTAGGAGTAAACAAGAACATACACAGGGTTTGCTTGGAGTTACCTTTACTTTTCCGTGCTCTCAGGACCTGACAAGGGATGCAAATCTCATCCCACCAGTGTCCCTCCAGGAGGATGGAAACTGCCCTCCAGGCAACTTCTACAATGTCAGACTTAAAAAATCACACTATTTGGGGGCACAGAGTTGCTGGGAAGGAAAGAAGTGGTGTGGGCTACCAATACCTGCCCCCATGGGGCTGTGCAGGCGGTAGCATCATGCAGTTTTGGGGTGTAAAGCCTTACGTGGGGCCCACGGGCTGGCTGAGAACTGCAGCAGCGCGGCAGGGACGGTACAGGAGGACAGGGCTTGGTGGTGGGAACATCCCAGCACCTGCAGCTCCCCAGAGCATCCCAGGGCTGGCACTGCCACCCCCACCCCGAGGTGCCTAATGTCACCATCAGACACCTGGGGCTCAGCTCAGCTTTCAGCAAACTTACTGCAAGCTGTTTCATTAATATGGAGCAGTGCCTTTTTATAAATGCTTTGCTGTCCTTCAGGGTAAACAGAAAATCTTCCCCGTCAAGGCAGACGGTTGCTCTTTGCGGCGTTGCTGAGCCCATCCCAGCAGATTGTGCCCAGGGCTGCGCCATCAATCTTCTGCTAAAGGCTGCTTCCTTCTCATATCTTCGTTTACCAAATGTGGTGAAGCAAACCCCCACGAGAGAAAACAGATCCCATTAGTGTTTGTAGAAAATTGAAACTGTCCATTATAAAATTAAAACAGGAAACTAAATGTTGGGGGGGGGGGGC
Organism: Balearica regulorum gibbericeps; assembly: GCF_011004875.1. Taxonomy (NCBI): domain Eukaryota; kingdom Metazoa; phylum Chordata; class Aves; order Gruiformes; family Gruidae; genus Balearica; species Balearica regulorum. Next base: position 72,636,040 of record NC_046185.1, read on the forward strand.
GGGGGGGGAAGGAGCCTCCTTTCCCTAATCACTTAATAGAGGCCCATACATCTCGTTAGAGCTTGCAATAAATCACGCCTTGTTATTGGCCAGATGTGCAAGCTTATGAAATCTGAATCCAAATATTCATCTCTAGCTAATTTACTGTTGATTTGTTCCTCATTTCCATGCCTTACGGAAAAGAGAATGGACAAGATTTCTTCCTTTTTTGTGCTTACACAAACTCTGCCTTTTTTTCTTCTAGGGAAACTTTGGCCTGGGTTCAGCAAGGCACTTATACACATGCCCAGCTTCAGGGTGGGACTGGTCTCCCCAGCCTCCCTCCAAAATAGATGGGGGTAATTCAAACAGTCGCAGTGAAAGTGCTCGCCTGTGCTGTGCCAAGGCTTTAAATCACGAGATTTTTCTTACCAGGCACATTTGGTAAGTTACGCTCGGCTGTTTTCCTGCATGCTTTTTTGCTGATGACAAGAATAATACATAACGACAGCAAGGAGCCGCAGCCTGCACTGAGAAAGATAAAGGAGTTATTTTCCTCTCTGTACCCAGCGTGGTCGGGCTTGGAGCAACCCTCAGGGCTGAGCCTCACCTGTTCGGCTTGCACCCACTCAGGACGTGCACGGACCTCAGCTGCTGCACGAGGGAGGAGGCTACAGGGATGCTGGGGCAGAAGCCCTGGGGAGGAGGGTTAGTCGGGCACCACGCGGAGGGACAGCTCAGCTAGGAAATTACAGGAAAGGAGTCTGGTGCTGTGGACAGGCCTAGGGATGGAGGGTTGGCCAGGGGAGTTGGGTGTCTCCAGGGATCAGGGTTCAGGAGAAGGAAGAGCCAAAGGCAGCTAAAGCCCAGAAGGGAGGTTTTTTTCACTTTGATCTTTTGCTAGGGTGTGCTATGGGTTGTGCACCCCTTCTCTGCATCCTAAAGGCAGAAGAAGCTGCAGAAAGGCAGAGGAGAACTGGAAGCTGTGATGTGAGCTACTGTTGCTTATTTGGTGGTGTCCGTCTCCTGGTTATGGCTGTGTCACATGTGCCAGTGCCAGCCTGGGTTCACTGTGAGCCTTGGCAACCCTGCCAGGTGTGAGGCTGCCTGCAGGTTGCATCTGGCCCTGGCTACGTGGTGAGAGGCTTTTAAGGATGCTCTGGATTATCTTTTTTTTGAACACGAGATAGATAACCAAGGTTAAGACTTGAGCATGAAGCTTGAGTGAGAAAGACGGGACGTGGAGAGAAGTCTGAGGATGGGATGTGTTCCACAAACTGAGTCTGTGGGAGCTTCTCAAATGTGGGCCACATAAAAATGTCTCTGTGACCCTTGGCTTGCAGAGCCCAGGATGATCTGGCTGTTTTCCTTCCCTTTCCTCCTTGGGGCAGGGACCATACCTGCTGCCATAGCAGCCACGGCTGCTTTCCAGCAAGGCAGAGGTGGGGAATGGTTGAGAGCTCTCATAATATGTCTTGTAGAGACCTGACCCACTAAAGTTCAAATGCAGAAAGAGAAGCTCACCCTTCTCTGTTTTGTGAGCACTTCAAAGAGGCAGTAAGAGCCCAAACACAAAGCAAAAGCCTCAGGAATGGCTGAGCAAAAGCCTGGTAGGGGCTGAACCACCCGAGCGGGGAGAAAGCACTTCTTCAAGTCACCAACTGTCTTTTTAGAGGATGTTCCTCAAAACGGTTTGGCTGAACCCCCAGTCAGAGCAGAGGAGATGTTCTCCTTGGCCAGCAGAGAAACAGGCAGTGGTACAAGTGGTCCATATCCCTCCCGTGAGTGCTGCGGAGCACAGCACACGCGGTGCAGGGGCTTTGTGGCTGCTGGAAAAAGTTATCGGGAAAGCACGGTGGAGGTCTTACCAGTCTCCTGTTTTTCTGAACTAGGGGAGAGGAAGGGGGCGGGAAAGAGAGTTGCACCAAAGTTTGCATGGGCAGTGGAAAACTCTGTTTGCTTTGTTGGTGATCTTTATATATTAGTACAAATAGATGAGCCCAGCATGCTGCATTAACTTGTGGGGTTCTTTCTTTTTATTATTTCTTAATACAATAAAGTGTGTGTTGGCAAGTGGAAATGGACTTGAGAGACAGGAGAAATACTTCTCCATGCCTTTTTCTGCTTTGAAAGCAATAAGAGATAGCTTTTGTCTTGCAGAGTTACTCTGCCATACTTGACTTATTTTTGTGTTCCTGGGTTTCTCTTGTTTGTATGTACATGGTTGCAACAGAAATTAAACTTTAAACAATGGGATTTCTAAAGCATCTACATCAAAATGGAGACCACTTCAGAAAGACAAGAAATGGACATATAAATGTCAACTGGATACTGAACCCAAAGAAGTGTAAGGTCTCAAAAAAAGAAGGGGTGTAGAGAAATCTAAAGAAAATCCTGGTACTGGCATTCCTTCAGTGGAAAGACATTGGGAAAATGCAGCACCAGCCTGACAACAGCACAGTTGTGACCCAGTCTGGAGTAATTGGGCTGCCACCACAGAGGATGATGTCCAAACAGCTAACCTTTAAAATTTCTGGTTTCCCAGCACCATGAATTTGTCTTGAAGATGTGAAAATGTGAAAACTGCAGTTGATTAACAGACTTTCTATTCGGTAAAATACCAGCGAGATAGATATGAAGAACAGCATGCTCGTTCAGCTCTTGTCTGGAGATAGCTCAGCTACAGAGACCCCAGACGTAGCCCCGGCAAGGGATGCATAAGCAGGGTACATTGGCATTGAGGTGCTGGGGAACCTTCCAAAGGCAAAGGCTGGTGATGAACATGGGATCAGTCACAAACCAGGCTGAAACCCACAGTCAGGGCAGCCCTACTGAAGGGGCTTTCCTTGCCTTTGGGCTCTGGAGAGGCAGGGAGAGGGCTTACCACTGAGAAACACTCTAAAATGGACAGAAATTTTTGGTAGCATGGGTAACCGCATAGGTACCCGCAATCTGTGTGGGGGCGAGGAGGTTACGTCCTGGGAGAACTTCCTCAGCTGAACGGCTCTGGGGGATGGAGACCGATGTAAATCCCTTTCCTGTGAGCACAAGATAGACCCTGCAGTCGTCGGGCTTGTTCAGGAGCTGAGGAATGTAGTGTTGCCTCTGCTCTAAAGAAACCCCGGCATTCAAAACTGAAAGAGCTTTCACTTCTTGTGAGAAAGAAGACTTGAGGGTTGGCACTAGTCAGGGGAGGTCATACCACAGCACAACCACTGTGTTTCAGAAATGCTTAAAGAGGGAAATCAGTAGAAAAACTAAAACCCTAGGAAATAAAAGGGAAGAGTTAGGATAACTCTCCACACATGAATAAACACTTATGTCCACACCTGGGAAGAAACCTATACAATACCAATGAGGAATAAATTACTGGGTGTATTTGCTTTGGTGGCTTTCCAAACTCACTGGAAAAGGCTTTAACCATAATCATATTTGTATTCTGTAATCTATGGACTTCCTTTCTGCCTGGAGGGTTTATCCTTAGCCTGCTCTGCTCTGTACTTCACAGAGGTAGCAGGCAACAGTGCACTGGCATTTTTAAACTTCACTGAAGTTTTCTGCACAACATCAGTGTCTCATGCAGGGTAAAAAAAACCACAGGAGAATAAAGCCCTTTTGCAGGCAGAGCTATCTGCTCCATGTGAAATCTGGCAAGGTGCAGCTGCTCACCAATCCTGCTGAGGAGGGTTTACAGTTTGCTTTTCTCCAGAGCTGCCACGGTCTGTAAGTGCAAAGGCAAAGCAGAAACGAAACAGGAGAAAAGGCAGCCAGGAGACCTCAGGCACAAACAGTGATAACTTCTCACCTGAATTCAGGCTCAGGGAAAGAGTTTTGGGGGCCTTTGAGGATGGAAAAGGATTTAGAAGAAACTGTCTTCCCCTTTGACTTGTACTGTGACCATGGAGACAAGACTTTGCATACTGGGAGGGAGAGAGAGAGAGAAACCGTGAGAATGTCTGCTACTACTTAGCTTAGAAAAAAACACATAACCATAATTTGTAAATGTACAATGCTCCTGTGTGGGTTGGAATTCAAACCTTTCAAAAGATAAGTAAGACTTCAAAAATATTCAGGTGAGTAAAAGTGCATTTGCTGGGCTTTACTGCACTGCTCTGAACCGTTGAACAAAATACAGTGGGAACACCAAGGCCGAGACCAGAGTTGGTGAGAAGGTGGTAAGGTCTTGCTGGAGCTTGAGCAGAGCTTCCTTACTCTGTGAAGACTGCAGAGTGGTGGGATTTTTTTTTATCTTCAAATCCACTCTAATTCAAAAGTGGGGATTTCAGGAAAGGTGTTTCCTGATGTTATCCAGGCCTCTGCTTTTGCATTGGTTTGTGTGCCCAGCCAGATCACAGGTTAGAGGAGAAGGAATGACTGCCAGCTGGATCTCATTGCTCTACTGCTAGAGCACTTCTTTCACCACCACCTTTAACAAAAAAATGGAGCCAAGTAAATCTGCTCTTTTCAAACCATCAAAAAAAGCTATCCATCCTGTTTGCTTTTGTGAAAAAGAAAGTGATGCCTAGAAGTATTCAGTGTCTCTAAAACATGTGCTTAGAGAAAGGGAAGAAATATGCTAGTGAAATGGTTGTCCCACTGTGACCTGCGACAGTTTTGGGCAGCCTGGAGAACTGGTGAATTAAGCCAAGCACATCCCGCGGGCTGTCCTGGCCAGCAGACAGAGAAAACGAGGAAAAATGAGGCTGCTTCTACATGCTGGATGACCTCTGCCTGCCTTTGTACTGTCTAATTCCAACAAGATCAAAAATATGGGTGATGGTAAGATTAAAGGCACTGGCATGAGGTTGAAGGGCAGAGCTACAGCTGGACGGTAGCCACAGTCCACCGTAGGTCACCAAGATGAACAGGCATCTTGGACACACAGACAGTCAAGCTCTTCTCACCAAGGAAGGTGTTTTTCATCTTGTCTTCTCAATGCTCTTGGAAAGGACTGCAACAAATGAAACATGGGACCAGGAAAGGAGGAAGGAAGGAAGGAAGGAAGGAAGGAAGGAAGGAAGGAAGGAAGGAAGGAAGGAAGGAAGGAAGGAAGGAAGGAAGGAAGGAAGGAAGGAAGGAAGGAAGGAAAGCAACTTAGAAGAAATAATCTTTTCTTAGGGTGTTTAGACATGGCCAAGCAATCCAAAGTGCCTGCACCCAAAGGATTTAATACTGTTTTTCTCAGCATCTTCTGATCAGGTCATGTGCAGCATTTCAATTTGCACTGGTAAAAGAAACACAGATTCTGGGAAGCTCTTACTTCATTATCAAAACCAACACCACAAGCAGCTCTAGGTTTCTAGTGCTGGCCCTTTCGAGTCCATTATAACCACGACAAATGGGGCAAAGTCATTTGTGTGCAGCCTGACAGGGGAGGGAGTGAGTCATGGCAATTGTACGCCATAATGCCATATCACAGCAACAAAATTGGATGAGTAATCTTGGAGCTTGCCTTCAGGCAGCTGTCTGGCTGATCTCACAGATTTCACTGCAACAAAAATGTCAATGTTTTAATACCTTTGACATTTCTTTAGCTTCGAGAAGCAATAATGAATCTTTCTTGGCTACTTATTAAGTATCAGAAAAAACAGCTAATTCTTCTTATCTGAAGAGACAATGCTGGAAATAATCTTTTTTTCATTGAATTTAAGAGGAACAAGCATCAAATAAAAGCCTGGTTAATTAACTAAAGTCATCGAACAACCCTCGAATGGATTTATTTTCAAGTAGCAACCAGATAGATTTAATGCCTAGGAACCATCCAAACACCTCAGGTGGATCCTGCCTTTTCTGTTCCTCCAGAAATGTATGGTCAAGAAAAGACTGTCTGGAATGCACAAAGCAGAACAAGGCATAGTAAGCAAGGCTTAGTAAGCAAATCTCACCACAGCTCAGAAGAGGGTACGGGCCAGATGCCTGCTGCTGTAAGCTGGCACAGCTCTATTCAGCTCGTGGCCTGCACAAATACCTTCTAAGATATGGGAGCAAATAGATTCTGGTGAAAATTAGCATATTTCATCAAGTTCCTGAAGGGCTAAGACAGAGGACTAAGCTGCCAAGTAAAGGAAAATGATGCCTGTGATTTAGACCTGCTTTTAAAAGGTTACATTAAGTTTGTAGATAGCTACGGTGATGCAGATGCTCCTTTCCTGTAAAAAGGTAGATGCTACTCTGTATCCATACAGATCTGTAGGACAAGATATACAGATATAATATTTTTAGTGAGATCCAGGGAGCAATCTTACTCTTCGAAGGGCTCTGGCAGGCAGCAACCTCAGAACACAATGGCGGCTGATAATACAGATTGTCCCACCCAAACAGGGCAGCTACACCAGAATAAAGTTAATGTGACTATTGCAAGGCAACGAAGATGAAGCTAGCCTTGTAAAGTGTGGTAGGGCTGAGGAGGATGCAGAAGAACCTGGCTGTACGGATGGGTGGTTGCGTGGGTCTATTCCTCATCAAGCAGATGCTTGGTTACACTGCAGCTCCAATGCTGCTCAGTTCAGGTAAGGGGATGTTTGATCACTTTGAGCACCATGAGAAGGTAAGATGCCCCTTGCCACAGCACTGTTCAAGACATCATGGAGAACATGAGGCACTTCCAAAGCTATTTGTAGGTTTTTTTGCAATATGACCAAAGGTTTTTTGCAGAAGCTGACCGACCAAGTCCCAGGGTCAAAGCAACGTAGCTGAGTTAGCACATGGCTGTGCTATAAACCAGATGTGGCACTGCACCGATGTATCTGATACATTCCCAGATACACTCCTTCTTCAGGATCTGCCAGTTTAGTCAGTATCAACTTGGGAAGGAAGCTTGTTTCACAGCAGAGATGTTACCTAAATGTCCGAGGAGTGCAAAGCAATAGGAGCTTGAAAAGCAAATGACCTTGCAACCTCTTCAGGACTAGTAGCACCAACAGGACATGTCCTCTGCTTCACCACAGCTGTCCCACTGAACCGCTTCTCAGCTTGTGACAAACGCTGTTTCACACTGGCAAAGCTCTGTCAGATGGTGATATTTTCCCTGCCCAGGGCTAGGTTTCTTAGCTGGCAGGCTTAGCACCGTGTGGGAGGTTCAGTGAGGTTTCACGGATGTCCCATATGCTGCTCTTCCTCTGTAAACAAGTCTGCAAATCTGGCTGACAATAAAGTGAACAGCAACCCTTGTCCTGCTGAGGACTGCCTGTTTCCATTCAGATGCCACGTTCCCATGTGAAGCATCCCCGCTGCAGCCATTCTGTAAGGGCTTCTATGGTCCTATTCATTTTTCTCTTGTTCTTCATCATTGTGAGCTAAATAGTTGCTAGCTATTTTGGAGGGAAGAGGGGAGTCCGGTGACAGGCAGGACTTTGAGGCCCTAACTGAGGAAAGGAGGAAGGTGCGTTGGTAGTCCTCTCTGGCTCCTGAATGTCATCTTCCCTTTTTGGTGCTCACTTGAAGGCTTTGCTGAATACAAGTGCATGGTAATATTCTGGCTGGTCTACCTTCTGTGGAATGGATAGGCTCCTTTTCATGTGGTTTGCTTCCAAAAGCACACAAAAAAAGAAAAAAAAGGAAAAAAAAGTGTGCTTCATATGTGGGTTAGCATTGTTTTCTACAGCTTCTTTTGAGATGGCAGGAAATTTGTGAGAAGAAAAATTTTCCTTTTAGGTTGTCTCACTATTGCTTATGGTCAGAAAAGTAAACATTTGGGAAGACAAAAATCAGGCTTTCTACCTTTTTCATTGAAATATGAGCACAACAGTTCACTCCAAGTTAAAATGTGAGCAATGGAATAGATTAAGTGAATCTTCTCTCCAAGATAACTTTTAATGATGACATGATTTTCTGCAAGGAAAAATGTTTTTACTGTTCTTTTTAAAAAAAAAAAATCAAATAGAAAAATAAATTACATTTTGTATCGCTTTCTCTTTAATGTGATTGAAGAGGGGGATGTTTTTAATTAAGACAAAAATCTCCATGTTAATAGTCTTGATTAAAGGGGCTTTTAAATAGTTTATCTGCCTGGCTACATTCCATCCTAAAGCTCTGCAGAGGAAGATGTCTTTCATGTTGAATTTAAATGCTTATTATCCCTTTGAACTCTGCCAGTCCACTTATTTGAAATACTATTCTTTCCTTCTAGCCTATGGAGTCAGCTCACCAAGAGATTTTGGTAATGTCACTCTCTGGGGAACTCCACTGGCTTATTTGAACCTCGAGCTAGCAGCTGGGGGTAGTATTTCAAAGCTCGCTGTGATCTGCTGCCTCATTTCAGTGCCAGCCCTACTGCAGGGACCCGTGACATCCGTGTGGTTGCATCACCTGGAACAATGAAGGCTTGATCTCATCTGTGGGCCTCATATGACAATAACTGCTGATAGCTTATAAATAGTGATCTCGTTTCAAAATCATGTTACCCCGGTGGTACCTACTGAGCAGAAATCTGGGGGAGGGGAAAGGGATGGGCAGGCTCCTGAAAAACTGCTGTTAGATGTGAATGTGAATAATAACTGAAAAGGGGTTTGTTGTTGGTTTGTTTTTTTTTTTAATAAAGCCTCCTAGTTTTTTCCATTGATGGCTACCGTAAATGTCTTAGCTTCACCGTCTACTTTCTTGTATCACATGCAGAAGCAAGGCAGTGCACAACTGGTATCACTCTATATACAATTGCATCCAGGAGAGCTTTCCTTCTTATTCAGCTGCAATACAATTCAGGGATGTGACAATGTCAGGTTAGGTGAGCAGCTCACCTGAAGGATACACAGCTGTGCAAACACAGACCGTGGGTGCTTGCACATGTTAGGAAAGTAGCCAGCTTGCTCACCCATCAGGCCAGAGAAAGCGATGAACCTGGTCAGGGCTAATGAATGATACTGTCCTCTGCAACTGAACTGCTCCTCTACCGCCCAGACACGGAGCTTTGCGAGACTGATCTGTAAACAGGGGTTGACATGAGCAAATGGGAATTGTTATTCCAGAGCAGACAAAGCCAAAGGTTCATTCCCCTGCACACCCCCTGACTGGTCATCGTATCCTCTCCTCCTGGAAAGTGGAGAAGAGAAAGCACTCAACAAATGGATCGAAATGCTCACTCTCTCTCCTTTATGCAAGCGTTGCAGAGCAGAGGTTTCACTGCATATCTCTTGTGCTAGAAGGGTAAATGCTCTGCACACCTGATGAGCCAGAGCAGGCAGCCGGGTGAGCTGCTGCCTGTCACGGTCGCGCGCAGCCAGATGAAGAAGGTTTCCTGCCTGCAGTAACTGAGCAGCGGGAGGGGGGGCAGGTGGGCGTGCAGGGGACGAACAGCCAGGACTGAAGAGGAAATTTTGGGGTAAGAGAAAATCCTGAGGGTTTACAGAGAGCACTCAACATCCGTTCAGGCCCTCTGCCAGCCCCCCTTTGGGGTCAGGTACCTGTCAAACCCTCCCGGTATGGGAATGGTTAGAATGAAAGCAACACAAGCAGATGAGACTTCTGATGACAAAGGACAACCGGTGAAGAAAAGGGGAAGTGATGTGGGGATCAATTGTTCAAATAAGGATCAAGGAAGCACCAGAAATGTTTATCTTTGTGGTCCTGCCTCCACACTTGTTAAGCTAGCAGTGTTCACACAGCCTGTGTTGTCCGTCTGAATGTCCCTTGGGCCCATGGCCAGCTGTCCAGCTAAATGTTTTATGCATGTGCAATACCTGTAGCAGTGTTCCTCTGCGAAACGGGGCAGGATTACACTCTCTGTTAAAACTATGGTGCTGCAGAAGAGCTGGAAGAGCTCCCTCCCTTCTCCTCCCAAAGCTGAAATACCAATACGGCCTCTCAAGCCTACACAGGTCTCCCAGTTCCCTTATGAGAAATACAAAATGCTACTAGGTCCCTTCTTTAACATAATCAGAAAAGTAAAGCAAAATATTTTTCTACTAAGAAATTGTGGGTTTACTCAGCTGCAATTCAGAAGGTCAATTTCATAAGCGTGGGGCCATGGCTGGAAGGATGCGTGCAAGTTTTTAAAAGTAAGTGGTTAAATATGCTTTTGACAGTTGCCCCCAAAGTAGAGCTCAAATAGAAAAGAGAAGATAAAAATAAACATTGCTCAACCCTTTCATTCATTGCAAGCTGTCAAATGGGACAGGTGCTGTGGAAAAACTCATGTATGATTGTGTCATTAGAAGTTGAATCATCGTGCGAGGGAAGAGAGGCGAGTGGAGGGGCTGGGAGGACTGCTGGCAACCTTAACTTCAGCACAGGCTGATGTTCAGAGAAGAAATGGTCAGAAGCAAGAGTGTCTTATGCTTTGAGAACTTCCTTCAAACTGGGAATGAAAAGCCAAAATTTTCCATTGATAAAAGTAAAAGTGGAGTATCCAAACTCGGTTTTCTGATGCTGCTAAACTGGATAATGGCAAACAAAATAAATATTAATATCATAAGAACAGTATTATGTCATGAGTTTGAGCAAAATGCTAGAATCAAACAAGAACTCTGATTCTCTGAAGAAAATAAGAAAACCAAAACCCTTTTCTTGATGTTCAATTTAAAAATATTATCCATATTGATACTTCCCTACACATGAGAATTTTGATGAGTTTGAAGGGGTTTTTTGCTTTATGTTGTTTTGGCAAATGTGACGCTTGTAAAAATACACCCAACTAAATGCTAAAACATTTCATGAGAAGAAGCATTGTTTACTATGGATGGCAAAAGCTGTGCTGCTTCACAAGCACTCGTGCCACACAACTTTAACTCCATCCTTGAGGGGCTGCCTGGAGCTGGGACTGTGGCAGCATCCAGTCCCTGCCTAACAGTTACCATTTCGCCTGGAGCCGGCGCAATGAAATCACGGCACGCCTCAGCCAGTGGTACAGCACTACCCACCCGGGGTGCCTCTTTTCGGCATGTGGCCAGGCGACAAAAGGGCTAAAGGGAGTGGACAAACTAACCAACCTCTCTTGGGGATGTCCAGAGGAAAACTCAGATGCCAGATTTAAAGTGTCTGCGTCACGCAGCAAACACCAGCTTAATGGCTTTTTTTAGGGTTTGTGCACGTCTACGTGTATGCAGAAAAAAGACCTCACCCCAGGGTGGCCTGGGCTTGGTAAAGCTCTGCGGTGCCAGCACTGTGGTAACAGTAACACCACGACTGCCTGTGACAAGTGGGGAGAAAGCCTCAGCGTAGTGCTTTTTTGCTATCCGCTGCTACATTTTGGGGGTCTTGACATACATGAATATTTTACAAGGGCAGGGAGAGGACTCTGTGCACACATGGGAGAACCGGACATCAGAACAGGGGAGTTTGGATTTCTCTCCAAGTACCAGATTGATATCAGGATGGTTTCCCCCCGTTTTCCTTTTTCCCCAGTGACAAGCACTGTTTGCAGTAATGCTGTAAAGACTGTTTTCCTGTCTCAAACTGGCATAGCAACAGCATCAGAACAAAACTCAGAAGCACCGACTTAACGACATACTGAAATGGCTTCAGAATTCATAATACGCTCTCATTTATTTGAAGCATAAGGGAAGGGGTTATTGCACAGCATACACCTTAGGCTGTTGGAAACCTTTCCTCCGTGCACATGTTGACTGTCAAATGAAGATAAGCCAGTTAAATACCTGTTTTTTAATTAGGTTTATCCTTGTAAACATCTGTATGAAAAACATTGAAGTAACCTTAGGATATATTACGTAGCTGCACAGTAGAAACAAGAAAACATAAGTTTAGTATTATTTATTGCTGGTGTCACATGAAGATCTTAACAAGAAAATCCCGACCATTTATCAATGCTACAATCTTTTTGGTTAGTAGAAACAAGAGACATAGCTGTGGTTAGAGCTCCTCTCTGAAGGAGGCAACTTCTCTCCTAACAACCCTCAGATATGATGTTTTTACCCACACGCCGACTGGCATACGTGTTTCTAAATCCTGCACATTGCACAATGTGTTCAATAACACTGTATTTTAGAAAACATTCCTGTATTCTAGTATCTGTGAATAAATAAACCATGTTGAACTCTGACTTCATTGGCATTGTGAGAAGCACAACCTAACTTCATTAATTTAAATATTAGTAACAACTTAAGTAAATGAAAATATTAAAAAGTCTCTTTTTTAATTTAGTTTACAAGGATTTCAAAACAATATATATCCAAGCTCTCCAAAGTAGCTTGCTGCTATTATGCCATTAGCAGCCCTATGGGATCTTTTCTACAGCAGGGTAGATTGTTTTACGCTTAGTTCACCCGCATCCAGGGTTCAAAGACTCTTATGCACCTCGTGGACATCAACAAAGCCTGCAGTGAAGATTTTGAGAGGCTTAACTCTATTTCTGTACCTCTTTGGTACACCAAAGCCTTCAGTATAACTGACTTTCACTTGTTTTAAACGTGAACAAGAGAACAGATTATTTCAAAGTCAGTGAAGCCGCTTGTGCGCCTGACTCTGCTGTCCAAATAGGTGCAGATAACAAACAGGGATGTACCTTTAGACGACGACATGCAAAGAGAGAAGCTTGAGGCAAAAGCCAGATTTTGCGCTGTAATTTCCCTTCAGTGCTGTGTAACTCGCCCCACTGCCTGAGAAGCCTTTACCTCACTGCTGCTTAAATACAGAGCAGCCTGATTCTTGCACTCCCACAAATGTTTTTCAGTCATTTGTGCGTGCGTCCTGCTCGGTCCGTTCCTCTAACGGCTTTCACAACTCAGTTTGCGTGCGTGCGGTGACCCTAAGAGGCAGGGATGCACTGGGGCGACTCCGGCTGCCTCAAGTTCCCCCAGACTCGCTGTAAAGGGTCATTTTTCGGGCTTCGGGCTCACCGTGTGTCCCTGGGCAGTGTCCCCTCGGTCCCCCCCTCCTGCCGGCAGGCCTGGAAAAGCCCCATTTCTCCTCTTCCAGCCTGGGTGGACAGGAGTTTTTGCGGAGACCTCGCTGTCCTTCGGTGCCTTGGTGCCCCTCGGCGGCGGGCGGGCGCTATTGCCGAAGCCGCCGCTCCCCGGCATCGGCCGGGACACCACGGCCGGGACCCGCCGGGGGAGCCGCGCCGCGGGTGTACGGCGGCACCGGGGGTGATGCCTCGGGCAGCGGAGGACAAGGAGGGCGGTCCCGGGCAGCGGCTGACACCACTTCCCCCGCCTGCATCGTCCTCCACGTAGGCACGGGTACGGGATGCGTCCTGGGGAAACTCGCCTCTTTCTCCTGGATTTCTTCCCTCTCCTCCCCTGCTCTCCTTCCCCCTTCCTCAAAATAAAAAAGCTGTACTGTAGCTGTAACGTAATGCGTTACCTCATTTGCGGATGAGAGAGCCTGTCTTGCAAGCCGGGCTCAAAAATGTGCGGAGGAGGCACTGGGTGTATCCGGGCAGGGGCCCAGCAGCGCCGGGGGCCGGCGAGGGAGGGACCGGGGTGCTCCAGCCCAAAGCCAGACCTGGATCGTCTTCCCGGAGCCCGAGGTCTGGGGGCTGCCCTTTGCCTGGGAGAAAGAACAAACTCCCCTAACCCAGGAGTTTTTCCCCGGGCTGTTTGAAGCAAAACATCCCGTCCTGTAGCTTTTACCCAGGAGGGGACCAGGTGTGACCTATGGTCCCCCGATTCCTTGGCAGGAGCTGCCTCAGTTAGGATGCAGAGAAAGCAAGTTCACTGCAGAGGAGCAAGCCAGAAGGAGCTTCTCTGCTGATTTCTCCCACCTGCTTACATTAACCTGGAAGTTAAGGGCATTATTATTATTATTATTATTATTATTATTATTATTATTATTATTATTCAGAGCTGCCTAAGGCTGGGTTGGGGAAAGGCTATTTTAAATGACTGCTTTCCAACAGGCAGAACTTACAGAACTTTTTTCATAACTCTTCAGATGGAGTCTCATGAGGGAACAGGGTTTTATCTTTTTTTTTTTTTTCTTCTTACTTCTGAGTTCTTAACTAATTAGGATGAAATGACATTGTCACACGTGGAATTAATTGAATTCTGCCAGCACTACTTAAACTCTTTAAAACATTCCTACCTCAATGAGCTCTTTGCTAATACAAGCTGAATTTTTCAGCTCTCAGGGCCAATTTTTGCACAATAAGTAAATGGTATTTATGCACGGGGAGGCCTCAATGTAATGCCCTCTATTGCAAGTTCTAATAAAAGGCTGCTCTGTTTTGGCTCCTTATTAGAATAACACTATAAATAGCCTCTTTGTAACAAGGACTTTTTTAAAAATGTGAAAAGTTTTGTTCCAAAACCTCCTGGTGCACATTGTGCCACCATCTGGCAGATCTGGCTTTCAGGGTAGATTTACCTCCTAGCACTGCATTCAAGCTGAGGTAGCAAAGAGTGCCAGAGAGGTAAAAAAAAAAATATATAAATGCAATCTTGGGAGAAAAGACATAAGCTGCCTGATGTAAACCAACACACACAAAAAAAGCTACAGAGTTTGAATATACCTTGGGAAGGGTCCGTAGTGCTTACTGAAGCAGGACTCACGCTGATTTAGTGTCTGAGACTGCTAGATTTAGTCTTTAAATTGGTGTATGTTATGCTTTTGGGAAAGAACTTGGAGACATTGCCTTTTTTCCTACATTAGATTAATTTTATAGAAAGAGTGCTGTTGTGAGCAGTATTGGCTGCAGAGGCACGATTGCCCTTCGAGCAAGACCAGATACATAACTCAGTGGAGGCAGAAAAAGAAAGATTTACCAGTGCTGAGCAAAAGATGATTTCATGTTCTAATGCATTTTTTTATTTGGATGATAACATATTTAAAGCTTATATTTTCCTGCCTTTCTCTAGAAGACCCGAAGCAGTACCATGCCTCCAAAAAGCTCACTCATCTCTTTGTTTAGTAGCTTTCAGAAATAGCACACATCTTTTTCCTCCACTGTGTTTTTGGGATTTTTAAGGTGATCACTTAGTTTTTACTTTTCTCATAAGAGATATTCTTAATGAATTGGCATTTGACTTTTTTTTCCTTCATCAGTTGGTTTTGTACATCATGAAAAAGCTCTGCTTGCAAGAAATTCCTAGCGCGTTTTCACCCATATCTTAGGCTAAGTAACTAACACAGCAAGCATGTTTCTGTAGAGTCACGGGTAGTTAACTAGAGCACAGGATACATGACTATTAATGACATCAAGGGGATTTCTCAATTTCTAAAATTTTTATTGTTGTTAAATAAAGGAAAGTACGGGATAAATTACTAGTAGAGTAGATACATTCACTATATTGAATAAGGTTGTGGTAAGGGTTTGAAAAAAACGTGTATAAATTACAAATTCTGGTTCAGGTTATTGTAAGAAAACGGCTGCCATAGGAGCTGGTTTTTTGGTCGGCACTGGTGGATACATACTGATTTTTCAAAATAATGTCAATTTGATGGAAATAACCAGGAGCATTAAACTCGAAGGAGCTGTTCCTGAGGCGTGGATATGCTGAGGAAGGAGCAGGGAAGAGACATGGCAGTATGAACTTGACCAGCTTTGGCTCTTGGGTGTGAATTGAGATGAGCATTAAGAGCTGAGTAAGGAAGTTGAGCCTTCTATAAGAGGACTCTATAAATGGAGAAACCCCACTAGATCATGCACAGAAGCAGAAAAGCAACTGGATCAGGCAGGATCCAGCCTAACTGGCCACAGCAGCAGCGGGGTGGGGGGGGAAGGGAGGATGGCACTTGTTTGACATGAGTGGTCCCAAATGCAGAGTGAGCACAAAGGATGCTGTATTAGGGGTTTCTGTAGCCTAATGGTCTGCCAGCATCTCTAGCCTTTCCATCACTCCTCTCTTCATTAGTCAGGTCACGCTCTCACATGACTAGTGGGGTTTTACCCTCCTCCCCCTGCCCCAGTACGGGAGCTGCAGCCAACCCTGTGTAAACCAGTTAGAGACCCTCAGACAAGATTTTTTTCCTGAGTGTCTGTTATGTAAACTATGACTTATTCCTGAAGCTTTAATTTCTAGTCCAAATAACCACCAAACATGGGAGCCTCCAGGAGAAAGGTGTACATTGGGTGACAAACAGAGCCAAGAGAGGAGGCAAGATGGGCCTCAAGGGATGGCTGGGGATAATCCTGGTCTCCAGCTCTGGGAGGACACCACTAGACTGAGGACTAGCACCAGAGAATTGCCCAAGCTAGGGAAACTGCTTTAATTGTGCAAGGAATGTGACTGCTGGATTCCCCTAAGACAGAAGTTGATGGCACAAGAAGTGGTGGAAATGACCATGTCTCTAATTCACCAAAAGCAAGAGGACTCCTGCCGTCAGAGGACGGCGATGCCTTCCAACACGCGGTTCATACACGAGGCGGCATGTGTATGTTCCGTTTAAGAAAGGCGTTACCAGCATGTGCACGCTGCGAAATACGGCATTCAGAAAGTATAGGTGTTCGAGGATTAAGGCTGCTCATGCAACTGCGTTTTGGACTCCTTCTGCTAATACTGTTTTTGATGGCAGCCTTAATTACTTGATCAGATAAGGATCTTCCCCGCAGAACTGCTGCCGCACGGGCAGTGCTATTAGTTGCAGTGTAGACCTTTCTGTCTGCTGAAAATTGACAGTCCTCATTAGTGCTCCAGCAGTCTCAGTATGACATTGCTTCCTATAAGCAGCCCATTTTTGCAACAGGGACAACCTTCAGGCAAACACCAGAGGTTTTAGGGGGACAAAAAGTGTCTAGATTTATTTTAATTTTAATTTTTAAGGACTTACTAGGAGGGAGGCACATACAATAGGGTCAGTCTCTCAGCCATATCTTCACTTTAGAAAATCAGTGCAGCTCCACTGTAATCACAGTTATCTTATCTGTCAGATTTAAAATGATAGGTGTCATGTAGGTACAAGCAATACATGATAAATATCCTAAGTGTTTATTATTGCTGTGAAGCATTGCCTGTATCACAGTGCGCTAAAGCCTGTTTCCAGGGAGGAAAAACCAGCGTGCAGCTGACAGCTGTTCCCTTGCTGAGCAAATGCTTCTTCACAGGCATCACAACCCTCGGCTAGCTATTTCAAAAAGGAGACGGGGTGCCTTCATCAGAGTTGATTATTGCCAGAAAGAATAAGCTGCAGCCTTATTTTCCTGTTAGCCTGATTTATAAGGGTCTTTCTATTGCCATTTGTTTGCTTGTTTTCCACTGGCCCGGTAAAGTTTGCCAAGCTCAGTGAGGTGGGAAGAAGGGACTCATTATTTTGCATTTGAGCTTGGTGTTGCTCTCCCATAGCTTTTTCCATACTCTACTATGGATAATGTTGAATTTACATGCAATCAAAATTGCTTTTGCAACTTTTTTTTTTTTTACCTCTGTGTGGCCGTTCCTCTATTTGGAGTGAGAGATAGCACGCTACTCCACCGGACTGAAGCATGGAGACGTGAATTAACGTCCTCCACTCAATGCAGCTGAGCGCACTCTGGAATTACAAGCAACTGCTCATCCCAAGGGAATGAACTTATCCCTAACGCAGCCTAGGTCTCGGGCAGTCTCAGTGCCCCATCAAAAAGTAACTCAGTTCAGTCAGTGATACTAAAAAAGAAAAGATTTAAACTGAGGACTATGTTAATTTTCAGAATATTGCCGATTGTTGCGTCTTCTTCTGTCTCCCTCCCTCCTCCCGAATGTTTTGCTGAATTTTCTTCCAAACTCTCAGAGGAGGGAGTGTCATCATGCATAACAATATAAAAAAAGAAATTACAGTTATAACCAGAAGACGGCAATCCAAAACCGAGAAAAAAGCCACTTCAGCAAACACGGGGGACGAAAGGTCATTGTTCCTCCATCAACCCACAGATACCACGGCGCAGTGAGAACGGAAACATATCCTTAGTGCCTGGCTGCAAGCCTAGCGTCAGTTAAGAGTCCAAGCAATCTTTGGGGGCACGAGCTGGGCTTGCTTTCAGTTCTGCCAGGTTTTCAGCATATTTGTATCGCTGCAGTTACATTGCATAAAACAGAAAGCAAGAGCACGCATCAGATAGCGAACGCTCACTAGCATTGGGTTTTACCTGAAATGAATGTTATGTCGCGCTGTGCCTTCAGTCCCATGTCAGAAGTCATTAAAAATAAGAGAAGAGGTAAGTTCGCCCAGCAACTACGGAGCAGGATTTATCACATCCTCTTGAAGCACATGCTGAGAGGTTTTGGTGAATCGAGGCCACGGGGGCAGCTGGGGACGGCCTGGTGCTGCCCCCCAAGAACTGTGCCGCGGCCTTGGGAGAAGGTGTCCCAGCGGCGGGTGGGCTCTGGGGTGCTCCGGCGTGCGGCTGGGGGGCTGTGGGAAGCGGCGAGCGGGGAAGGCCACCCTGCACCCCTTCGACGGTGGTCCCAGCGGGAGGGCTCAGGGCTGCCAGGGCTTTGCCTGGGACGGGGCTGGGGGCGACACGCACCGCCCACGCACACAGCTCCCACGCACACCCCCACGCACACGCCGCCCCTACACCTTTTCCCCCAAACACCCTCCCACACCGTCCCCTCACCCAGCCCCACAGTCCCTCCGGCACCGCCCGTCCCCGGGGCCGGGCCCACCCCGCCGCCTCCCCCGCTCCGCCGGCGGCGGCGGCGCAGGAGCCCGCGGGCGGCCGCGGAGGAGGCGCGCTCGGCCGCCGCCGCCTTCTCGCCCCGCCGCCGCCGCCGCCATGGCGGTGCGGAGCCGCGGCGTTTGGCGGCGGCTGCTGCTGCTGCTGCTCCTGGCCGGCTCCGCCGCCAGCCCGGCGGAGGAGGGCGGCGGGCGGCGGGAGGCGGGCGGTGGGGAGCACGGCGAGGAGGCGGCGCGGCCTCACCACGACTCCTCGTACGGCACCTTCGCCAGCGAGTTCTACGACCTGCGCTACCTCTCCGAGGAGGGTGCGGCGGCCGGGGGCAGGCGGCGGGGGCCGGGCGGGGCACGGCGGCCGGCGGGGCGAGCCCGTCGCGGGGGAGGGAGGGCCGGGCCGGGCGGTTGGTGGCGGCCCGGCGGCGGGCGGGCGAGCGAGCGGCGGCGGCGTTCAGCACGAAGGCCAGCGCCCGCCGCCATCTTCCGCCCGCCGCCGGCCGGGCGGCCTCCAGCCCTGCCACTCGGGGGCCGGGACCGCGGGAGCCCCGGGTGCCCTGCCCGACGGCCGGGCCCTCCGCACGGCTGGCGCCTCGCTCTCCGCCGGGCTGCGGCGCGGCGGCTTCCCTGGGCCTGGGCATCTCCCTCAGACGAGGGCCGGGGCAGCTCACGCCGGGCGGCAGAGCCGGGGGCCGCGGTGCCGCGGCAGGAGCCAGGGAGGGGGCCGGGGGCCCGGGGTCTGTCCCCGTCCCGCTGAGCGGGGCCGGCCGGTGGTGGCTCGCCTTCCAAGGTGCAAACCCTCTGGTGAAAAGCTTGTCGGGCCGCTAACTTCGAAGGAGTGCTGGGGTTTGTGGGTTTCAAAATGCTTTGTGATGTCTTGTGTAAGAAATATAGGAGAGGCGTCTGGGTTTTGTGGCTTTTTTATTTTAAGTTGCAAATGGCAGAATGTTAAAATTCCAATTTTGTGGCTAGGCTGCATTGAAAACCGGTTATTTGATACATTCGAGGAAAAAAAAAAAAAAAGGAAGAAGTGAGAAGATAGGATGTCCTGTGATCAGTCTTATGGTGATGCCCCGCTACAGGCTGCGGTGATATTTTGCCAACTTTATATGTTTATGCTGGGTAATTTACCCAGGCCCCTAATAACATTGATGGAGGCTGTAATTTGCAGTTTACAGCATACTTTCTCCATTGGCATTGCCAGAATCTAGGAAAGCGAATCAGGGCTCCCAAATGCCTGAAGTTGTGTAGGCTAAATGTTTGTTTGCAGATGCTGTAACTAACAACTGCAGTGTTTATTTCCTATTCAATGAAACACTTTCAGAGAACTTTCTAGTTTCACAACTGGCACTTTAGTTTTCAGTTGGCTAAATGGAAGAATGTCCTATCAAAATATCTTATGTTCATGCAATGGACACAAACTTCTACAAGCCAAGACAGAAAAGATCTGTTTGCAAATGTTGACAGTATCGTAGAGTAGACAGGGGATCAGGGGATTGCTTGGGGTCATAACTCTCACTGTCCAGCTCTTCTGGGTCTTACTTCACATATGATTGCAGGTCATCACTGCAGGCAATTCCCCATTTTGATACACTCTTACCTTTTAACTCAATGCATGTTTTATTTTACTTCTTAATGGAGGGTGTATTGTAAGGTCCTTTCAGTATCCATTCCTGTAGCTCTGAATCTGGTTCCCTCCATTTATACTTAATACCGTCATTTATAGCTAAGGAGTCAGATTTTGTTCCCTTACAGATTTCCTGAGGGGACTAAGAGTGCACAAAGAGATACCTGAGTGGAGATCTTTAATTGTTAGCTGACTCTGCTACGTCATGTTCCTGCTCCCTTAAGTTAACTTTTGCCCTCAGTGTAGCAAAGCCATGCTCCAGCATCCTTCTCCCTTCTTGACGAATGTAGGAAACCTAAGAAAATTTTTGTTTTCAGTTATGAGTGTTACTTTGGTACCTGGATCCAGTACCATCTGAGCAAGGGATTACGTATGTGACAAAGTAGTCCCTCATCTGAACAGCTCAGTTATTAGCAAATGAAGTAAATGCTATTGGAACCCTTTTTAGTGTTATTGCTTTTTATTCCTTGTGTTTTACTTAGTAATGATTTATTCTCATTATACAGGTTACCCTTTCCCTACTGCTCCTCCTGTGGATCCATTTGCAAAAATCAGAGTGGATGACTGTGGAAAAACCAAGGGATGCTTCAGGTCAGTCTGAGATAAGAGTGCAGATACCTTTATGTTTGCAAACGCTGACTGATTGCATTGGAGACTTTGGTAAATGTTCCCTATTCATTTTAAGAAAAGATTGTTATTTAAGAACATACTTTGTAGCTATGGACTATATTATTTGAAGAAACTAGATTATTTAAGTACATACGTCATAGTTATGGACCTACAGTTATTTCATGTTTCTTGTATTTTCACGAAGCACTTACAAAACCCGAGCTAGGAAGATCAACAGAGTAATACTGCGTGTAATTAATTGCTTGCTGTACTGTTTAAATACTACACATTCTTACACTAAAAGAGTAGTAATTGCAAACAATTAATGGTGCTTTGTGTATAGCATGATATAACATGTTTTACTGCCATTATACCAAAATGCGTTCTTTTAGTTTTTTCTTGCAGAAACACAATTAAGTTCCATAGCAGGAAATTGCAAGGAAAAGTTACATGTATTTCCAATTCCATTTAGGTACGGTAAACCTGGGTGCAACGCAGAGACTTGTGACTACTTTCTAAGTTACCGTAGAATAGGAGCTGATGTTGAATTTGAATTGAGTGCCGATACTGACGGCTGGGTGGCAGTGGGATTTTCCTCAGACAAGAAAATGGTAAGACGTGTACAGTTCTTCACGTTGCTGGTGTGCACACTTTTACATGCTAGGATAGAAATGATTTGTATTTGATCTTTCACAAACAGAGCATACAAGGAAAAAACTGACTTGCTGAAAACAGAGCACCATTCGGTAGCCAGCCTGGGAGCGGAAGCCAGGCCTACTGCCTCCCAGAAAACTGCTTCATCCTTCCTAACACAGCCTTTCCCTTCTTCCCTGAGAATTGCAACAGTATTTCAGTTCGGGTGTGAATGTCTGAATGTTACTAGCTTTTTGCCTTTTTATTAGAAAAGCCCTCAGGGGTAAGCCAATTCTCGTGGAAATGTCCTATCACGCTTTATGTCAGTGTTACTTGAGCAAAAGGCACATCAGAAGCTAAATAGCAAATAATTGTGATCTTCAGTAAATCAGCTGACTTTCAGTGATATAAATACAGCTTTCACTGTTTAACTTTGGAAATCTTTTTGTTTCTTTGATACCTGTGTGTTGTTCCAGGGAAGCCACAAATGGGTGACAAAATGACTCCTGCTAATTGAAACATACATACTCTGGAAAGCAGTCTTGTTAAAATTTCTTCTTCTATCTTTTCTGGATTTTATTTGGTTTGGTTTTATGCTCGTTCCTGTACTTACTTTTTCATTCAAAAGCTTCACTTTTCATTGTGTTTCAATGAGCAAAACAGGAGCAAGTACTGTGTGAACTTTAAAAAACCTGAGCCACAGACAGCTTATGCAAAGATGTGATCCTTGGTAAAATGTTTAGGATTAAAATGCACTTCATAATGTAGGTGTTCATATACAGAAACATGCCTAAGCATATAAAACAATACTGAGCCTACGTCCTAAATCAGGAGTCAGAGGAGAGGACTGTTTCTTGTAGAGTTGTAAGCAGTAGTCTGAAAAAATACAGAATTATTTTAACATGACTCTGTAAATAAACACAATAAAGACAGAAGTCTTTTGTGTCATAAAGAACAGTTCACGTCACAAGAAACAGCTCATGTTTTTAATGTTGTGAGGAACAGTCTTACAGCCAAATTTTGGGAAGAGTTTAGATGCCTGGAAATGCAAGTACTCAACAGGGTTTTCAAAGCAGCTCAGCGCATTTAAGTATTTGGCCCAAAGCTATCAGAAATCCTGTTGCCAGTGTGTAACTCTGATATACCTGCAGTAGACCTGCACCTCATCAGCCCCTTGGAAAGCCGGCGTTACCTTTCATCCCAGGCGCACCAAGAAGCATGTTAGTTCTCAGCTTCTGGTAAGAAGAATAAAGTAAGTGTAAAGTAAAAGGGTTTGCTTCCAGATTTGCTGTGTACGTGATGCCTATCAGTCAGCTGGACTAAACCAGCTAGCATCTGTCTTTCTCTCTTGTTCCCCTGCTGACTTCATCCTTTTTCATAACTTCCAGGATGTTTTAGTGTCCTGGGATACGGAGGCTGTAATGGTAAAATGACTCTGGGTCAAAACAGCGTGGCTGTGAGAAGTGGGCCGTGCCTTGGAGGGCCTCATCAAAATGGTGTGGCCTGGATAGCTACAGAAGTTCAGGGGAAAAACCTATTTTTTGTCCTCAATAGTTCTGGGGGTTTTTTAAAGTCCTGTGACCTATTTCTTTGTCTCATATAACACTACACTTTTCCGCTTGCAGGCTTTTGTGCCTAGGCAGGATTTTATAATGTCATTCTATTAATTGGTATTCAGAATGCTTTTTCCTTTCCTTTTTAGTTTTCTGTGTGAAAACAGCTTTATTTTTGCCTCTTTGTACTAAAGAACGAGGGATTTGCGCTCAGATGTATAAAAATTAAACTTGGCAAATAAGTTACAGAGACAAGGATAGGCTCAAGACAGAAGCTGGAAAGGTTGCCTGCAGCAGCACCGAGGTGCAGAAACTGTTTAAGCATGTTGTTTTACCCAGTCGTCCCCTTTTCCCCTCACTTTCTGCACATCTTTTACAAATCCATGTAGCAATATTCCCAGAGAGCTGAACTGCACCTTTTTGTCTCCTTTCCCTATAACAAAGAACTCGGAGACGATCACGTTAGCAAGCATCGTGTCTATCATCATGACATATCAGAACGATTAGTGTTGGACCTGTATTTAATATGGCACCCATACCTGTGGCAGTGGTGTTCAGTAAAATGCCACTCGTTCGACTTGGACAGTGTTTTAATGGTTCTAGATACTAAGACTTCTATGAGATAGTACTCCTAAACTTAACGCTAATCCCTGAGTGCCTTGCTTCTCGCAACTTGTTGAATATTTCTATGAATGACCTCTACAAACAATTGTCTCGCACTTCCTTCTGCCTGTTGTTTCTCTGCTTAATTGTAATGCCTGGTGGCTGTTTATACTATGTGGCAAAGCACATATTGATTACGCTTTTCTCGTATCTTACGGTGTTCTGTTGCTGCCTGCTGAACATTTTTCATTTTCTCTTAAGAGCTATAAGAGGTGATCCTCCCTTAAGCAAACATGAGAAGAGATTAGAAAAGCAGACTGCAATTTATGCTATCATTTGACCAGATTTAGTAGATTTGTCTCCTCTATTTTACCAAATTTTATTGTATTTCTGTCCATGATTTGATGCAGTGGATTTTGCACACATCAAGGATTCAAGATATCCAGTTTTTATGAAGCAGGTTCCAAGAACTTCACAAATTGCAAAAGAAAACAGCCTTCCACTGATTAGTTAATTTTGTGATGTCAGGGTGATATAATGTTTTACAAATATGTTATATATGTTAGGTAAAATAACTCTGAGAGAGATCCAAAAAAGAATTCAGAGACAGTAAGGGTAAGTAAATATTACTGTCCACTTTGTGCTTTTCAATCTGACTGAAGACAGTGGTTAGGGAAACAAATGTTTGCGTATGTGTAACTTTTAGAAAGAAAGAATAAGCGCCCCAGGTCTTGATTAATTTTTAATAATTAAAATTACATACATAAATGAGGAAATGCTTTGTGACACTTTTGTTTTCTTTCTACTAATATGTTTTGACCGTGTAGGGAGGAGATGATGTCATGGCTTGTGTTCACGATGATAATGGAAGAGTCCGAATACAGCACTTCTATAATGTTGGTCAGTGGGCTAAAGAAATCCAGAGAAATCCTGCTAGAGATGAAGAAGGGGTTTTTGAAAACAATCGTGTAACGTGTCGATTCAAGCGTCCTGTATATGTTCCACGAGAGGAAACCATCGTAGATCTGCACCTGAGTTGGTACTATCTGTTTGCTTGGGGTCCAGCAATTCAGGGTAAGTTGATTTCCATGCTTCTGGCAGAACTGGGGTGCCAAAATTGATAAATGCCTTTCAATTAGAATATTCTTACTAGATTCCCTTTTTTTTAAAATGAACTAAAATTCTGGCAGCATGAGGCTTAAAACAGGTAAAAAGGAAGGCAAAATAAATAGTCCTACCTGTCATGTTTTCTTCACTATCTAGTTATCCCCACTCCCGGAAGATAAATGGAGGTAAGGATAATTCATAACTAGATGTTCTGATTTCCTTTGAAGGATGTTTATTGTTTACTTGAATTTCATTTCTTTTATTCAGAAGTTTAATTTCAGAAAGGAGAGAAATGACCCTACTCACTGCCAGTGTAGTATCGCATGCTCCTGTAGGTTTGAAAATTACTTGGCTTTCTACCTGTTTCTTTGGTAGAGTTATAGAAAAAATGCATCTGATGTTATTTCTTTCTGCGCTTACCTACTAAAGGTTCTATAACTCGTCATGATATAGACTCACCACCTGTATCAGAGCGTGTTGTCAGTATTTACAAGTATGAAGATATTTTCATGCCATCAGCTGCCTATCAGACCTTCTCTTCTCCATTCTGCTTGCTCCTCATTGTTGCACTGACCTTCTATTTATTGATGGGAACCCCATGACCGATGGAAAATAGCAAGAGTTTGTCAGTGGAAGTTTCTCAGGATGGACGGCTATGTGGATGGACGATGCATTTTTCTATTGGAATTTATATCACACCACCATTATCATCTAGCTGCTTTTGAACATAGTTAGCTTCTCAGAAGAATGAAATAACCGTCTCCTTTGAGTGGCAGAGTGGTGACAAATCATTTAAGAATAATCAGCGAACACATAGGAGAATATTTTCAGTGTTGTGACTACTTGCTTAAAGAAAAGGAGACTTTTGTAAAATCAATGTGTGTGTGCGTGTGTATGTGTGTTTGGGAGGGGCGTCTGTATGTGTGTTTAGGCAAATTTAGTGATGGACATCTTATCAAATAACAAAATTGCCTTCCAAATTGCTCCCAGAAAGCAAATTTGGAAAAAAATTATAATGCTGTTTGGTACTTCTGGAGCAGAGAGCACAACTCCAAGTGCAGTTTCTGAACTTAAGATCAGAAATATACTGACACAGCAGTATAAAACCTGCCCTTCAGCAAAGGACAGTTCTCTCTTCTTTTTTTTTTTTAAATATTTATGGAGGTTTACTTGGTCTAGTACTTTCCAAAACTAAACCTGCATAATCAAGCATTAACATGACTTTTTTTTTTTTTTCAATTGAAAAGAGGTGATGAATGTCTTTATAATAATAATGTTTCAACAGCTTTCTTGAAAGAAATGGCTACTTCTTTTATGAGTGAGATACAAAGTTATGTAAACAAGGGGAAGGGAGAATATAGTAATGTAAATTCTCCATACATAGGAAAAACAGATGTAAAACATAGAGAATATAGACGTTCCCAACAAGCCATAGGTTGTCCTCCCAATAGATTAAATCAATTTTTCCCTTTTTGTGAAAAAAACAAAAAGCAACAAACACCCAGTAATATTGCTGACATGTAAATATGTTTTTAAGCAGTTGTGCAGTAGTACAAAGTAATCTGTTTTTCTGTGTTGTATGCCTGTATATCCCGTTCATGTTAAAGATGAATATGGGCAGCTGGTGTTAACTTACAAAGAAATGGAAATATATTTGAGATTATTTGTAAGGAAATATAGGGATTAAGAAGAGCAGCAATATCTTTAGTTTCATCAAACCATTGCTAAAATGTAGTTACTGTGGAAAAAGATGAGATGGAGAAATACATTAGATTTTTTTTTATCACCAATGAATATTACAAACATAAGCGCTAAATATTACCGAAATTGAAAGCGTCAAAAGGTATTTATGAGCCACAGAATATTATGAAAAACTTGGATTTCTTGTGGAGAATTTCTGTTCTTCACATAATAGGAAGTGTATGACATGTATACATGTAGTAGTTGAATGTGCTTAGATAAGGTTGCTCTTTCACTTCCCAACTTGCATTAAAATTCTATTTAAATAGAATTAAAATTTGAATTGTGCCAAAGTTCTATCTAATGTGGTACGCTTGAGGACTCTGTAACATAGGATCTAGTAAAGCATGCGATGGACCTAATTTCTATTTTCATTACTGCTTAGAGTAAAAAGATTAACCAGCCTTGCTGGGTTTGCATCATTATTCATAGACTGAAATTCGTAGACTAATTTTTTAGGCTCAGGATTCTTCAAATCTATGCTTAAAGTATATAAATTAGGTTTTAAGAGGAATTTATATCTCCATCACAAACACTTTATCCCTATTTCAAAAGAAAGATTGCTTAGTAATATATATTTTCATTGATTTCTTTAAGAATTTGTTCACTTAAAATTGTGGGACTAGAGTTCAGAAGGGGAAAGAGAAATTTGGAATGAAGTGAACTTTAAAAGTGCATATAATACCTTTATTTAGTATAAATTACTTCTTTCAAGTTGGACAACCCACTCATCACTGACAAAATACATTGTGGAGACCTCATAATAAGGAAGGTCTGCTTTGGTCCATGATAGCTGTAAAATTTAGTCTTAAGATTGTCTGAAGCAGAGAGCTGAAGCCTTGGATAATGAGTTTAATATTCAGCAACCGGGTGAAGTGAAGATATCATTAAGGGAAATTCTTTCTCCTTTGTGCTAATTCGTAGGCAGCTGAGATAGTGCAGTTCCTTCTCAGAGATCACAGCTATTTAAAGTAGCCTCAGGGCTGCTGTAGTTTATGGCCTTGTATTTACTGTTTTGGTTTCAGGTATTTACCTGATTATCCACTAAAGGGCTAATCTAATAATTGAAAAGTACTGAAGTAGGATAGAAACCCATTTCAGCTCCTCATTTCTTTTTTAATACAGTGCTAGATTTAGGATAGTCTGGCTGGATCCAGGCACAGAGGTATAATAAAGATGACAATAATAATACCGAGGTAAATGTGCAACACCTGTAGAGCTGCTTTCCACCTATATGGAGTCAGAGGTGTTTAAAGTTCAGGCTCTAAAGCAACACTAAATTCAGAGCAGAGGTGCTTAAGGATATGTCCACTGCGAAGTATGAACTGCTTCAGGCTTCAGCTTTACCCCTGTTCTTGATTATGGTAAAAAATACAGGGGTTTTCCCCATTTTTTTAGGTTACTTCTAAGTGTGCTGTCTGGTGGTTTTGTCATATTTTTCTCTTGTTGAAGTATTAGCAGAAATGTTCACTTCTGTAAAAGTTTTCGCCCAAGCTTCAAAGTACTTAATTAGCACTAATTGAGCATTTCTAATCAAATGAGAGGAAATAAAAGTCCACAACAAGCAGCAAAACAATCTGGGGTTTCAACTGATGGTTGAGTTTAGCTGTATTATTATCCACAAGTAAATTGTTCCAAAATTTTGCATACTACTTCCCAGATATTACTAAAGACATAATTTCTGCTCTAAACACTTTGCAGGTGGAAGAGGTAAAATGGAGGAAAGTTTAAGAAGAGCTGAAAATAACTGTGGCAGATTAGAAGCAGGAGTTGGGGTAATTTTCTTTCAGTGAAAGAAGTTTGCTGTCTTGTGGCATTTTGTCTGAGAGTTGCTCTTCAGAGTGGGGAAAGCAGGAATAGGAAATTCATGCTGACAAAGAAAGAAGGTGTGAGTGCTAGAAATTAGTAGTTGGGGAGAAATATGAGACCAAAAAGGCATAAGAGAAATGAAAGGGCTTTAATTCAGTGGTACTTTGATACTTGGTAAGTCTTAACATTTGAGTCGGCATAGTAACTTGTCATGGAAGGTTGTTTTGTTTTTTTTTTCTTTTTAATACTGAAAAGCAGAACTGATCCCTGTTATACAAAGTTACTACAAAGTACCTTTCTTCAAAGTAATTTTTAAGGGATTAGGGCATTTCAAATAGTTTTTTCAGATTTTTCTAATTAACAGGAACCAACACTAACTAAAGGAAAAGGTCTCCTTTGAAAAGGAGGTAGACATTTCCTTCTCCAAATCAAATCATTTTTCGTTTCCTTATGGTGACTACTACTAGCAAGCAGCTGTTAAAGAACACATTTCCAAAGTGCTTTTATTTTTAGAATTACTTGCTGCAGGGTGACCTAAAACAGAGGCATAGAAAGTGCATGTTTAAGAGTATGGTGTCCTCTGGAAATTTATTATTAATTAGAAAGATAGTACTGGCAAAGACCATAAGGCATTAATAAATGTCCTTGAATGTGTTCCTTCCATGCAGAACAAAATTCAGTTGTTACCATTGCCTGTTACATTAATCATATATCACCCTTTCCTCACCCTGTCCATCTTACCTAGAATGCTTTATACTTAAAGTTTGTAAATTAGTTGGAAATCGGCTGCTTATATTTGTGACAGTGCCTATCACAAAGGGACCTTGTTTTGTGACACTGGTGTTTGACTGGTCCCCACTACAAATCATAAGCTAGGCCTGAAATTATATTAAAAATAAGTAGGACAGGACAGAGAGAAAAATAAGTGGAGAGGACAGACTTTCAGAAAGCAGGTGTTTTTCTTTGCTGGAATAAAATAATTGTGTATATTTTTATGTATAGGTGAGATACTTGATGCTAATTGATTCCCCCCCCCCAAAAAAAAAGCTGGTTTGATAATGTTATTGGATATTGGACGATGCTTTCTTCGAAATTCTATTACTATAAGGGAAATACTCTGAGTTTGAAAGAGAATATATTGACGAGAAAAGTTTGAAATCCCTCTGTGGCCTTCTTGTCCTGCTTGACTGGTTTTGCAATACTTGGATAGCAAGAAAATAAACACTTGTGATCTCCCTAATCTGAGGAACCCCTCAGATTGGGTTAAAAGTTGTCAAAGTTAGGTTTGGCACTGACTTTTCCAGTATTCAACATAGGGATTAGAGAACAACTGGAGCATGGTGTACATCAGCAAGCCACCAGGCAGCGGTTTTGAAGCTCACCTGGGGAACCATATCCTGGGTCTGAACTGAGAAGAGCAGCCTTGCAACTGCTTCCATGTACTCAAATGGCTACTGCGAAATGGAAATAACAACCAGCATGGCCCATCCTACACCAAATCCCTTAAATATGTGTATCTTCTCTTGCCAAACTGTGGATGGTGTTCTTACTGTGAGCGTTCACGTCTAGTCTTCCTTGGAAAAGTACTGTGCTCCTTGTCACTAGCCTATGTCCTGTCCCCATTCCCACAGATGCCTTATGCTATTTAGGGAGATGATGCTGAGAAGTCTTAGCCCAGCTGTGAAGAGGAGTTAGTGGGTAAGGAGGACTGACACACAGCTGTCTTCATGGTTATCTAGGTCACAATTAGAAATCTGTGTCATTGGTGATATTCCAGTTATCTGTAAGTAAATGTCTGCTATAAGTCTAAAGGAAGATGCAGGTCTTCCTGGTTTTTGTCTGTCTTCTCCTTGGTTTCCCAGCCATCCTGTGCACCAGACATTTATAAAGCAGCAAGTTATTCTCCTTTTAGAGAACAGAGCCTCTGTCTGGTCTTTCTGATCTCTTCTGGGTCCGCTGGAAGTTTGCAGCATGCCATACTCTAGAGGCAGAATTCAAGCTTATATATAAATGTCATAACTTCTATCAGCATTTACATTGCATTTTGTGACTCTCTGGTTTCCTTGGTTTGACACACTAATGTGTAGCAGGTGTACTTCCCCGCCCCCACACACACACACTTTTTTTTTTAACATCTCCAAATAGATTCCTCAAAGAAAAGTATTTGGTAATAGCTTTAGGAGAAGGAAACATGTATTTCACACAATTACAAAAGGTCTAATACCACTTATTTTCAGAGATACCTATCGTGAGAGTGTTAGTATTTTATACAAAGTATAACTTCGTATAGAGCCTTACATTTATGATAGAAGTGGAAAAACATTTAGTTATTACAGGGTTTTTTGGTGCGTCATGGAGCTGTGTACGCACGTAACTTGCATGAATCGGCAACCTTTGTTTCCACCCTGAGTCCACAGCATGTAATGAACGGGCGAAGCAGTCTGCTTGAATGCTATACCGTGAGGCATAGGTGACCTCAAATAGTTTGGGACAGAAGAGTGGAGAGACTGGCGGTAAGGCTGAATGACAAGGAAGGGCTAATGGCTTTGGCATACTTCCTATTTTTGCATGAGTTTACGTATGGCAGAGTGTGTCTGGCACTTTTAATCACAAGCAAATGTTACTTGATGTGAATAGAAGGAACAGAGTCGGACTTTAATGAGAATTTAGCTTTTATGCAGGTCTTAGCTGTGTGAGGGCTGATGTGGGCACAAGGTCAGACTATCCCTCAAGACGTACTCCGGTGAAACTCCAAGGTAAGAGCTAGAGGCTTGATCTTGCCTTCAGAGGTATGAAAACCCATCAAGACCCTGTAGACAGTAGTGACAGTTGACTGCTGCATATGTACCTGCTCCCTGGCCATTTTACAAACTAGTGCTGCAGCAGCTGAAGTATCAAAAGATGGAGGCTCTACATCGTTTCTCAACAGCTTTCATTGTACGTTGTCTATTTCCCTAATTATAATTTCATTATTGGTATTTCTGTAGCAGTGTATGAGGGCCTAATGCAGCTCTCCCATAGCCTGCCCAGCACAGATATGGATCTGACTGGAAGGTATTCAAGAAAATTTCAATTTCCCAAGAACAAAAATTAATCAAACCAAAATAATTTATATTTTTTGACCATATGTCAACTTTTCCCCACATCTTTTTTTATATCAAGTTATTTCTATGCAATTTATATGTTGAGATGTCTGCGTTTTGCAGATACAGAGTAAGATCTAGGTAAAGCTCCCTTTGTAAACCTGTTGTATTAGTATGAAATAATCACTTGAGTGATTTTTTTACCGTGAGTTTGGTGAAATTATGTATGGTTGAACTTGATTTTTTAACTTATCTAATTCGGGCTTAGATAGGCAAAAACAGTGTAATTTTGAAATGTCAAGGAGGACATGTGCAGCTTGTGGAGCTGATGGGTGTGAAAAAGCAGTCTGAAAAGACATTACCTTCTTTGAAAATCTGTGATTTGAATTGGCAATAGCAACGAACTTGCCGTAAGGAAAGGGGCAGGTTTGGTTGGGCGTTTTGGGGGTTTTTTTTTGATTGCTAAGTAGTTTGAATTGCAGTCATAGACTATCTATCTCAAGTTGGAAGGGATCCATGAGGATCATTGAGTCCAACTCCCTGCTCCTTGCAGGACGACCTAGAACTAAGCCATATGACTAAGAGTGTTGTCCAGATTCTCCTTGAACTCTGCCAGGCTTGGTGCCATGACCGCTTCCCTGGGGACCCTGCTCCAGTGACCGACCACCCTCTCAGTGAAAAATCTTTTCCTAATGTCCAGCCTGAACTTCCCCTGACACAGCTCCATAGTCATTCACAACTGTTGCTTTTGCCCTACTTCTGTGTTTCTTACTGAAGTAGGAACGTTCTTTCAAACCGACATGAGGTTGGAATACATGCAGGACTTCACAGCCCCTGTTTTAGAACAGCCGCTGCTCTGTATAGGCTGGTTTTAGGCAATTAAAGGCTATTTAGGAACGTCCTTACAAGGTGAACTTTCACACGGCACTCATAAGAAACTGTCTGTAAAGGTAATGAGCTCTTCATAGAATATGGCGTTACAGAATTACCTGGTGGCAGTACTTTTCTGAGCTGTTTCTAATTGATACTTACTCAAATTCATGTTTACATGTTTAAAGAAGTAATTGGATTTTTCAAAAGTGCCAAGCAAATCTTTTATGGCTCCAATGCCTACTCAGGGCAGTGAACATTTTATGGTAACTAGTGATTGCAATGTATTGCCTAATTTAGTTTCACATCTCTCTCTTAAGCCTGACATCATTCAATTCAATTTCATAAGATGGTATTAGTAGAAGACTAAATAAAGGAACAATTCACTTAGGTTGTGTGCCAAGGAATAAAAATATTCTTGCTGATTTTTCACAACAGTGATCTGCAAAGTTTAGATTAATGATAAATATTCTTCCCGGAATTAATATTTAGGCAATGTAAATTTGCTGAAGGTATTTTTGTGTGTAAGTCTGAGAATGATACATGAGGGTTAAAAACAAAAGGGTAGACTCTGCTTTGGAGGTAAAAGAAGACAAACCACAGAATCCTACATGTTGCCTGAATCCTAGCTGATTTTTGGGGGGCAGGGTGATCCAGAAGAATATATAGAAACCTGAGATGTTACCTGCTATGGTATTATGTTTGCAGTTTTAACAGACTAACATTTTGTCACCTTCTTCAGTGCAAAAATTAGCCTCACATTAGTGTTTTTACATATTTTTTTCCAAACAAGATGAAACGAGGATAAGTTCAGTAAGTCAAGAAAATATTGTTATATAGAGTATTAGGATAATAAGAAAGGAAGCATGGATGCCATATTTAAATCTAGGAGGAAAAAGTATTATTTAAGTACAAAATATGACATCTGCTTCTGAAATACTGGACTGCTAACATATAAAACAATGTTTTCTTTTCCAGTTTTTCACAGTTGGTGATACGAAATAAGGGATAAAAAATTGAAATAGAAAAAAATACCACAATGGATTTTCTCTAAAGCTGGAAGTATCATTCAAGTCTTGACACAGATAGTCGAAGACGAAATTCGAAACCTATTAACTAATTAGAAAAAAAGAAATAGTGGGACCTTGATATTTGTGTGTGATATCCCCAGCCTTTATTTAGGCAGATGTGTTTTGTTAGCATATTTGAAGCTTCACAAGTACTGTTTAGGTTAAAGCAGATGCCTGGTATGTTTTGGTATTTCTGATTAATATATCCTGAGGTCTGGTTTGCTTTAACCACTTTGCAAGTAAGCAGGCTGTTGTAACTATGTTAACTCTTGCCACTTTCTTTTGTATTACATTGAGGTGTAATGGTTGAACTTGAAATGTTATCTCTACCTTTTGACTTTGTTCAGCATTCTCAAGACTAATACATAGATAAAACATACAAATAAGCAACTTGTAACTATAGTGCTAAGTGGTGTTCTGCATTCTTCATGCTAGGTTCTGTTCTGTATGCCAGTACCCAGCACCCATGTGAAGTTGATGAGCATTTGGTCGGGTAGGAGTGCAGAACTGGGGTTTTGTAGTCCAGAAGTAATCATCAAACTTCTTTGTATTTATGCACTAGTCTTTTCAGAAAAATAACACTGAATGAGTACATAATGAAATTATGGTGACCTACGGGACTACTTTACAATCAGTGCATGCCCTAAAACATTGCTTTGTAACATCTGTTTTATACTAAATGTTGGTGTTCAAGTGAGCCTTGTTAGCTATTTGACAGTGACAGACAACAATATTTATAAACCTGTTATAATAAATGCCTTTTTAGTCTAAGAAAATGTGTGGTATGGCATTTATAAAAGGGGAGGAGGGAGGGAGGTCTCTGTGAGGCTAAAGAAGTCTCTGCTGCTGCCTTGTGTTAACAATTCCTTCCTATGCCATGGCCTTGAATTTATTACCCTGACTAATTCTGTTTAAGTCAGTGAGGCTGGTCAAAGTAGCAAATTAACAGATGTGGGGGACTACATTTTTCTCTTTCTCACCATCAAAATCACAGTGAAGCTGTAAATAAATGTAATCATCTGTATTTTAACAAAGTACTAACTCAATTGTCACTTACTATAAGTAAGTAGAATGTAGAGATTCCTGTGGTGGCCTCTACGCTGTGTTTTTGTAACCAATTTGGAGCAACTATAATCAAGTTGCCAGTATTACCAGTTTGGGTGTTCTTTATCTATTGCCATCACTGCCGCGCTGCTTGGCCAGATGCAGCTCCTGAAGCAGTCAGAACAGGCTTTTGCAGAAAAGAAGAAGATGCGATTATAGTAGAGGTTGGCAACAGAGAGGAGGAACTCCCATAATACTCAGCAGGCAAAAGCTGCTGTAGAAGTCTCTCAAACAGGGATGCCTCAATTTCTGAGATTGCTCAGGTTTGAGCAGGTGTTTTATTTCCTTGCTGGTGGACTGAGAAGAGTTAGCTCAAGGCACCAAGAAATGTGGTGCTTTAGCAATGCGTGCTCTTTCTTGTGTTTGTAGTGTTGCTGCCCTGTAGTTGCAGGCTCCAAGAATAGGTCTCATGAGTGTCAGCTACTTGTGCACTATCCAAGTGATCATGATCAAGAGGCCTTAAATATACTCAATAATCATAATATACTCTTTAATCATATTCTGTTTGTCTTGTGCTATGTAACATTTGATGGATTGATAAAGCATTTTGTCGCAAACCTGAGGAGGCCAAAATATTCTGTTACTCAGATGTCCGTATATCCAACTCTTGCTCCGTGTACACAGCTACCGCGCAGGCTAACCCTGCAAGATAGTGCTCTGCATTTTGTCCACCCCAAGGTCTTACTGGTGCTGTGTTTTGCATGCTGGTCCACTGAGTGAACTTCTCCGTATTGCTGCTATTGACTGCTCTGCCTTACTACCATGCATTTCATTCCTCCTGTTAACTGAACAAGATTCTTAGTCTTCTATGTGAATCATTCAAGTATAACACTGCTGATAATACTGTACACTTTGAGATACCGAACAAAGTTGTTTCTGCAATGAAGTCAGTCACTGCTGTAATCACTGGGTACAACCAGAGCCGGTGCTCCCAAAAGCTGTTTTTCATTTTCTTTTTACCACTATTTTGTAAAAGATGTTTAATTGGGAGTCATCTCATCTTAGCAGTTGATCTGCATAAAAGATTGATTTTTTACTTTAGTCCAGAATACAAAGGTGTGTTGATGACCTAAAGATACAAAGTTTATATCTCAACAATGAACTTTAAAGATTACTTTTTTTTTTAGTCCTGCTACTATTGAAACTGTAATCATTTATGTTGAGTATTTTTCATTCATCTGAAGAGGATATTACTTTGTCATTAAACTGAAGTGAATTACTGAAGTGAGATTAGCCAAAACTGAAAGTTCACAAATGCTCAGTAACATAGGTTAAAAAAAAAAAAAACAAAACAAAAAGTCTCTCAAGCAGGGATAGAGTTATTTTCTAAATACTCAGGCCAGTGCTGACACCTTGTGGCTTTGTTACTGAGTTATTTCATAATTTCATGTGGTTATTTCAGGTATAAATCGTGGTTAACTCGCTGTTGCCAGCATTGTCTGTCTCCTTGGCTTCATGGCCACCTCAGTACTCAGTATTTTGGTAGCATGTGTAAAATGGCTTGTAACTTCGAGTGAATGGCTGTGCACATCGAGTGAATAAGAACTACGGGTGACTGGGATATCTTGAAGCGGACTCAAAAAGCTTCAGTTTGGTGCACAAACTCATGGGTGCTAGTGCAACGGCAGACAGAAGATTACAAACGTCTCTCTTACTAGTTAATACCTCATTTTATATCTCCCTCTTCATAGGAGAGCATCAAGGACTATCAGTACTTAGCACATGTGTACTTTTAGGTACATACGTGTTCTCTACAGTGACACAAAAGCATTCCCGTGCTGCCCTCTTCACCATTGAAGAATCCCTAATAGTAAAAATACATCCAAAGGAACTGTTGGCAAATTTCTGGTAGTATAGAACCCTGAGGTGCACTACTCTATAGCCATAAAAATGCCTAAACCACACTGTATCAGTGCAATTTATACCTAAATTGGCATCTAATCTAAAATCACATAACACTTCAAATCTTAAACACAAGCAGCTGTAAAGGCTGCAGTCACTGTTTGAAATCTGTTGTGGAATTACGGGTTCAGGACTTGAGGTGTGTCTTGTGAAGATCATGCCTCCCTCAGCTGTCACCTCAGAGACTGTTTTCTGGCGTTTATGCTCAGGTCTGTGTTCTTAAGTGTTTATGTTGTGAAAATACATGAGTTAGAAATCTTTATTTTATTTCATCGTAGGTTTGTTGTTGAGGTGTTTTTAAAATTTTATTTCTGACATGGTTAGTTATTTATAATGAATAGTGAAACACAGAATTGGAAAGGAAAGGTTTTCTACAGTAGGGACCAAATCCTCAGCTTATGTAAATCAATATTTATAGCTTCATTCAAGTCAAAGAGGTGATATGAATTTTTATTCCTGAAGAACATGACAGCCTGAGTCTGTTAAGAAAAATCAAAGGAATAAGGATGTGCCTATGAAGATTTGACTTGCTGGCATCTCTGTTTATCTAACAGAAGGATTTGTACTCTCAACTCCCCCCCCTTCCCCCCCATGTAAATCTTAATTGACACTTGCTAATTGAACTTTAATGTAATAAATGTATTATAATGAGCCATCAGAGTCTCTTTTTGGCATGCTTCCTCCGCTCTGCGGGAACTGAGGAGAAAAGGTTCAGGTAGCAATGCATGCTTGTTAGCTATTTCAACACGCTGCCAGGAGGCAGATCTGTCTGATCAAAGAGCACTGAGTGACAGTATCATTTTAAGATGCAATAAAAGCTTCTCATATGGACAACTGCTTGTAATGCCTCATCGCCTTCAGGATCAAATGAGGTACCTGTAGGTCTATAAATGCCTCCACTGCATGAAATTAAAGCACTATGTTGAACCTACACGTGATCTGTTCAGCAAGGGAAAACAAGGAGCAGGAGCCAAGAAGGACCTCTACAAGCACGAATGTGTGTGTAACCGGCAGGAAAGGCTTTGCAGCATGGAAAAGTCGGGATGGTAATGCAAAAACTGTAGGAAACTGGCTGGGCCTAGCCCCACCTACAGCTGTAGGATGCAACATGGCTACAGGAAGTAAACGTCTGCCTTTTCTCCTTCAGATGATGATAGGGATAGGTCTCCCCCATAGTCTCTTGTCTTTATATTGGTCTGCATTTAAAAGCTGGGCTATGAATGGTCAGATTGCTGTTTTACAAGTTAAAAACAATCGTGCTTAGAGTAATTTCAGCTTTTAGGCATCTGTATCATGCAAGAAATGCTCCACCAAAGTCCTGGTGGACACAAATCTACCATGAAGTTATATAATGTTAAACTGGCACGTAAATCTTAAAAAAAGAGAAAAAAAATCAAATTCCTATATCTAGGCACTTTTCACATGTTCAGAGGTATACAACCTCTGTAATATGTTGTACAGGATATGCTGCATCTCTCATTCAGAATAAAGAGGAAG
This sequence comes from Balearica regulorum gibbericeps, assembly GCF_011004875.1. NCBI lineage: Eukaryota > Metazoa > Chordata > Aves > Gruiformes > Gruidae > Balearica > Balearica regulorum. The sequence continues at coordinate 72,673,700 of NC_046185.1, forward strand.
ATCCCTTGAGGGGGTTTATGGCAGGGTTACCAACAGCTTTAGTACTTGATGAAAGCTTGTGTTAAGCTGCGAAAGGGAAACTGAGTAGCACGGTGTCAGCAATGACTAGTTCAAATGTCATAGATTCCAGCCCTCGCAAAACTTGCTCAGACCAATCCTATTTATTACAGAGGCATTTAGACCACCTGTAAAATGTTAGCTGTCACTCTCACGCATGGGCACGGAGGTCTGGTGTATGCCAGATGCAGGAAATTAGCTCCTCCCTAGATTATTTGCAAAAAACATTTGATGCAACATAATGTCACAAATGTCAGGTCTAAAAAAACCCAGACAGAACAACTACTTTTTCAGTGGGCCTAATTCCCAGTAAAAGTGCAGATGCTTCCTTGTTAAATAATTTGACACTAGAACACGTTCAGACAAGACAAAATTCTCCACCCAGTCTAACCAGTCTTGCTCTCTACCTTGCAGTGACACTGCAAATTTCTGAATGCTTTCAGCTTTCGGAGACTAAAGCAGCAGTAGAGGCGGGAGAGTGTTTAATGGAGCTGCGGTAGGGCTGTGCTGCTGGGATGGGGATGAGGATGAAGACGAAGACGTGAAGGGAGCTGCTGGTTTCTTTCAAGCTCCAGCCCTTGGCAGTCGTCTTCAGCAAAAGTAACGAAGGCGCTGGAAAGCCTCGGCCCGCACTCGGTGGTAACCGAAGCGGGAAGGACGGGATAAAGGACCTCCAGGACACCCCCTCCCCGCTCCGGCAGGCCCTGCCGCGGGGGGGAGCGCGGCGGCCGGCTCTCCCGGAGCAGAACTACATTTCCCAGCACCCTTCCTTCCCCGCCGGGCTGGGCGCACGCCCGTGCCCGGAGCCGCACGGCGGCACTACAGCCCCCGACAGTCCCGGCCGCCTCTCCGCGCCCTCGCCTGTGGCGGCAGCGGTACGTCGCCCCCTGGCAGAGGCGGTTGGAGCCGCGGCCGTGCCCGGTGCTGCGCGGGAGGGGGCGGGCGCCATGGCTGACAGCGGAGAGCCCCCGGCGGCTCCGGCCGCGGCCCCTCCGGGCTCGCCGGCGCAGAGGCGGCGGCCGGGCGGCTCCCCCAGCGCTGGTGCCGCCGGGGCGGAGGGCGCGGCGGCGGCCATGCCGCGGCTGCCGTTGGGCGGCCCGGGCGGGGCAGCGGGGATGTCGCTGCCGCGGCTGGAGAAGCCGATCAAGCAGGCCTTCTACAACACCGGGGCGCTGCTGTTTGCGGGGCTGTGCTGTGGCGCCGCCGTCCTGGTCTACTTCATCCTAGAGGCCTTCTTGCGGCCGCTGCTCTGGGCTGTGCTCTGCGGCACCTTCCTGCACCCCTTCAAGAGCTCCCTGACGGCGCTGGGCCGCCGCTGGCTCAGCCGCCTGCACCGCTCCCGCACGCCGGTCCTGCTGGCCGCCCTCCTCCTCCCCATCTGCTTCGCCAACTACGGGGTGGAGGCGCTGGGCGAGCAGGTGCTACGGCGGCGGCGGCTCCTGCTGCTTCTGGGCGCCGGGGGACCGCTGCTTTACGGGCTCTACTGCCTGGGCAGCTCCCTGGGCGTGCAGGTGTTGCTGGCTCAAGCCGCCCACCTCATCTGCCAGGGGCTGGATTACTTCAGTAGCCAGTGGGTGAGTGCCCGTCGCGGGCGGGAAGGGACTTTCGGAGGTGGCCGAGTTCCCCTGGTGCCTCAGAGGTGCGCGGCCCACGGGGAGGGGCGGGACGTGGGGCTGCCCGGCGGCGGCCGTTGCGCTGCCCTGGGGGGGCGGTTGCGGCGCGCAGTCTGGGGCGCGGCGCCGGCCGCCATCTCACTTGTTGCGCCGGGGCAGCAGGCTTGCGGACGCAAGCGTTTAAAATCGTAAGGCGCCTATCTGAAGTCACCCGGATTTTTTATTTCACTTTATTTACGCAGAACGCAGAAACTCCTCGCAGCACGTGGGTGCGACTTTTCGCGGGGCGCCCGGCACTGCTCGGAGGGCGCGGCAGCGCCAGGGATGCCCGGGGCAAAGCCACCGGCTGTCACCGCATCGCGGTGGTGTAGGGCAAACCGCGCCTTCGCTATAAAAACCCGGTGTAAAATAGCTTTAAAAAAAAGCTCCCGAGTTATAACCCACGTCGTGGAGAGGTGCTGTGTATCAAGTGGGTGCAGCAGAAGTAGATACGTTTTCTCGGTCGGTATTTCATGCCCGTAGTTTAGTCATGCCCCAGTTTTGAGATGCTGTTAAGTCAAAGGTGTAATTGAAGTGAGATCTTGGGCAAACGTCGACTCTGTTGAGCCGTAAGATGTGTTTTAAGTGTTGTGAAATAGCAGAAAAGCTCCGCAATTGATTTGGTGGAGAAAGGCATCTTAAGGCTTGTTTCTCAGTGTACTATTTTTGTTTTTTTTTTTTTTCCTTCTTAAAGTATTAAGCGGTGCAAACTCTGTTTGAACATTAAAGACTAGAGCTGTTTATTTAACTTATAAATGTTACTTAGGGTAAAGATTCTAGGAGCCTGCTTTTCCCTGTGTTCTGTTCAGTGGGTAGACTAGTTAAAACCTCTGGCAGAACTCATTTTCATTTTGTTAATTATAATCGAAAATGCAAAAATAGTACATATCTGAAGTAAATGGATATGTGAAAGCACAGAAGGTCAGTAAGTTGTACTTTTATTAAATACTGATGTACAATTGGCATGCTCAGATTTCTTAGTGTCAAAGGCTTTCGTTAAGCTGCTCTAGTTTTTTTAAACAAAACACACCTGGAGTGGAAAATGACATAGGTAGTTGGTTTAATGGGGATATACGTGGAAATAAAACTGAAGAACTACCTAAAACTGATCTTACGTGGGCAAGAGAGAGAAACTGTCAAGAAAAAAAAAAAAAGAGCAAAACCAAGCTTGTCCAGGCTTCTGATTTTGAATTACACATGTTCTTTGAATACTAGTTTTATTCCTTTGGTGGAGCTGGTGCATGCTGAAATCTCAAACGCAGCTTTGGAGGTGTATACCAGAAACAAAAAAGTAATAGTTCTCTTGAATGTACTGGCGAAGGATATTTTGAGCTCTTTCTAGTTTGAGTAGAGTGGACTGGAGAATGCGGTTTTGTCTCTTGAAGGCAAACATTCGAAGAAGAGATTTTCTTGGCTTTCTATTCCGAAGTTTTGTCATACGCTGGAAAATGTCAGGAGAGGCGCGTTTCTAGTCTGCAGAAGTATAATGAAGACTGAGTAGATAGACAGGGACACACTCTGTATTGTTGTAAAGAAGCAAAATACAACCATTTTTACCTTGAGCTGAGTGGTGGAAGAATGTAAGCATGGCTTGGTACTGATGGGAAGTTTTGATTTAATTGCCACACAATTTACTTGATAAGCTTAAGACTTTCCTTTGCATTAGCCTACCCATTTTATTTTTAACAAATCAGCAATATTGCTACACTAACCGACTTGGCTAAGTCCAGTCCTTTATTCGATCTTGGTTAGTTAAGCTATACTTACATGGGATAAGTTGCTCTGATTGAACCTCATAACTATGGTTGTAATGCACTACTGGATGCCTGTGCATGCTCAGTGCAATTTTGTTTGGCGGTGTCTGATACTTTTGTTTTACCCTGGTGTTTTTGATATGATGTTTGTGTCCGTTGAAGTGCTATAAGATTTTAACTGGGCAAAAGTCAGTAAACTCCCAGAACTCTTCTGAGTTGAGTTCCTTGGGATTGATTTCATGTCAAAATAACTGACCATGGACTTCCTTAAGCTAATCAGTTGTAGTAGCTTTCTAAGCAAGCTGCCTGTGTTTCTTTCTGGGGACCTATATGAGAGAGGAGCCGTGGGCTTCCCTTTGTAAATAACCTCAACTTAGCCTAGCATCATTTATACACTTTACAGGGTTTTTCTATTCCAGTTTGTGGTTTGTTTTTGTTTTGGGTTTTGGATTTTTTTTAAATTTTGCTGTTGCCTGATTTGTATTATCTCAGAGCTGTAGCAGCGTAACGTAATTTTTTTTTAATCCTTGCTGCTGAGGAACCTTGAGCTGGATCAGTTAATAGTGTCTGCTTTAATTTCAGTTAAGTATTTTAAAGCCGTTTAATTGCCATGTTATATTGTAGGACTCTGTTTGCATGTGTAGTCTGCTTGTTAGCTGCACAGGAATTTTGGATATCGTGAGTCAGTTTGCTCCATGGTACTGTTCTTCTCTAGGATCTGAATCCTCCATGGTTCCTTCTGAACGTTATCTTGCATGAAGATTACAAATATTTTTGTTTGTAGATACTCTGTGTGATAAGTAAAAGTAATGGTAATTTCATTTCTTGCACTGTGTATTTTAGCAGCCCACTAAGCCAATCTAGGTTTCTGTGTTTTGAAATACTTTGATTTGGAATAACTTAATTAACGTAAAATAAGTAAATTTTCCCTGTAGACAGCAAGGAATACTTTCTTGCCAAGAGTATAATATAGAAATCATTTGTTAAGAGCATAAAAGAGATGGGCAAGCATGGCTTGTTTTAAGTGTACCAGTATCTGACTAGCATAGTACATTTGTTTATGGTAAATTTCATCTTGTGAACCATGAATGTCTGTGCTCCAGCCACCAACCATTCTGCCTTGGGCTGCAAAGGTGTACAGTGTATTTAATCTTAGTTGGAGCTTTCCCTCACCTGGGTGGCCCTGCTGCTTATAGAGAGGAAGAACACGCATGGTTGCCTTCTCCCTTTCTGATTCCCTGTGCTGTACTCGAGAAGTCAGAGCATGCCTGTCATTGGAATTTGACTGAGACCAGTTACAGGGTTTGGGGATACCAGTTTGGTGTTCTTTAACTAAAGGTATTTTTATGGTATCTACCAGGCAATGATGCAGTTCCAGGAAAAAATCTTCTCCAAATGCAGGAATTGCATGTGATAATGGCATAGTAAGCTGTATCTTGGCACCAGTGTGTTACAGAGCTTTCTTGTACTGTTGTCAAATCTGAGAAAGCCATTCATGGTGTTGATGAGTGAAGATTTGCAAATGGCTATATTCCTGTCTGTGGTTGTTAAGTCACACCTGCAATTTAGGAATTAGGAATCCTAGATACCGCCATGATAGGACCGTTTGATAAGTGATTGCAAAACACTGCATTTGAAGAACAGTTCCAAGATCTTAAGCTAGTCTAACAAGCATCTTGTTCCCACTATCTCCTTGTTCCCACCATCTCCTTTTCTTTCCCTTTGTGCTTTACAGTTCCTGCGTCATCTCTAAAGAAGCTTGCTGAAGAAATGTAGTAGGCTGCTGGGCCTTAAAGTTAGGAGCTGGTTATAAATTTCAGATGAGTTCCTTGGTCTGACTCCAGCCTTCTCTATGGGTTGTTTGCAGAAGTCTTGTGTAGAGGATATGCGCTCTACATGAACTTCAGTTATGTCATAGGGAAGGGAAATGTTTTTCTGTTGTGTTGTGTTGGGGTTTTTTTTATGAAAAGGAGGGGAGTTTGGTCCATAGTGGACTGAATATACCCTTTCATGTTTGTATGCTATGACAAATTCTGCATGGTTACCCTTGCAGTTAGCATACCTTCTGAAGACTAATCTTAACACTGCCTTGTCCCAGTTTTGTAGGCAGTATGCTTGTATCCATCACTGTATCTAAGGGACAGGAAATTCTTCTGCTTTGTGACAAGACTTCAAACGCCATTAGCCTGACATTTTACACTTACAGTAATATACAGGAAATGCCAGCTATTGGTTGTATTTTCTTTCTTTTTTTTTTTTTTTTTTTCCCCAGCAGGGTTCACATGCTTATATTTATTTAGAAAATAGTTTGTAGATCCCAGCAGATGAAATGAATTACACAGCTGCTCTGCGTTGACTCTGAAGTTCATCTTAGTAAATTAAATCTGATATAATCATAATTGGCAGAATTCTCTGGAGTGAACTTGATTACAGGGCTGTCAAAATCTTTCTCCCATGGCCAATCTTTCTTCCTTGGTTTGTCACCGTTTGCCATGACTACTGCATTGGAATATTGTCAAAGCAGGCGTTGTCTGTTTTGGCCAGTCAACTGTCTGCTCCCTGTCAGGGAAGCTATCAAAGACATCCACCAGAAAAACCTCCATTTGTGTTGGCACTATATGTCAGCAGTCCCTAAAGTAACCTTTGCAGACTGAAATTCTCAAATGTGCTTCTTGGCAAAAGTTTTGAGTCACAGGATCCAAGGTGCTTGGCTTCCACAATGCTGTTGAATACCACCTGTGGAGGTGAAAAAAAATTAATCTACATTTTATCAAGTTCATGTGACAGGGCAGTTTTTCTGCTAGCAAAGGAAAGGGTTAAATATGACTATAATGTGGGAACATCTATAAATGAGGAAAACACAGTTCTGATTTTTGAATTGCATATAATTCCTATTCTTTAAGTGTTTCAGATAGGGTTTGGTTTTTTAGTTTGGTTTTTTTTTCCTTCCCTTTCTCCTTAGAGCAGGCTTCCAGGTTTTTAAAACTTGCCCACCATAAAAGCCACACACCTGAAAAAGCCCTTGAGTATTCTTTCTGCTGTTTCATTACTTGATATCATGACTTACAAATCACACAGCCAGGTACAGACTGTAAACATACCTTACCAAACCCACAGTTTTTGATTTATTTTCACAACTTGGTAGAGATCAAGGGTGTGGAGACCACATGTGGCCTACTTAAAAACAGGATGGGGAGGGGCTGGGAAAGACTGAGATGTTGATGGTGTTTTCTTTTCCACCTCTGTTTTTCCCTTCCGCACCCACCCTCAGTTTTGGGAGAACCTGCTGTGAGGTACCTTTCTTGAAAAGGCTTATGAGCTTGTTTAGATTTATATGTATGAACTGCAGCCCCAGGCACCAAGCTGATGCTAGCCTTGAGCCTAATGATATATGTTACATAAAATTAGTTATTTTTTGGTATTTATATGTATTATTTGAACACAATATTTCTTTTTCTACCACCTCTGAAAGGAATGATTGTTATGGAATTGTACAGCAAAATTTTAACTCTTCTCTCTATAGTAAAGCAAGAAGGCAAAGAAGTTGCGTGTGTTGACGAGCTCTCTCTTGTGAAAGTGTCATCATGAAGCATGTCAGAGCAGTTGCAGGGAGAGAATTTGATGTGCTCTGAAAAAATTATTTTCATGGGTGAATCTTGAAAAGTTTGATTTCTGAATAGTGTTTTTATTAACGATGTTTCTCACAAATGACTTTTGTATTAAGACAGGAAAGGTAAACTAAAGGAGGAGCATTTTCAACATCCATAGCTGCAATCTTCTTCTGAGATGTAATGGACTTCCTTAAAATCACAGTGTGGGAAACGTTGGAGGACACATGTGGCAGTGTTGATTTTGATGGTCATTCCCCCCCCCACCTCAGGATTCTAGTTATGAGTTCATACTTTTGTCCCTTCAAAAAGGGGTAGTCTTGCTAAACACCAGGTTTCTGTTTCACGTCGTTTAGCAGTCTGTGTGTGTTAATGCCAAACATACCTATGTGGATAGATGTCACAGTTGAGGGTTCTAGTTCTTTGGACTTAAGGAATAACCCAGTCTGTCAGGTTTATGCTTACATGTGTTCACTTAGGAAAAAAAATTAGGATGCCATTTACCTGCTTAGGTAAATGATGGCTTCTTTAGTGAAGGGAAGAGGTGGTTGAGTTTGCTCTGAGGTGGGCAATAGTATCATATGTGTGATTACTTGGTTTGGGGTTTTTTGTTCTAGTATGTATTTGACAAAGTCTGTCTCCATGGTAAACGAAGGTCAGTTATACTTTCTTCATTCTGCCAAACTGCACATTGTGGGATATTTCCTCTTGTGTATTGTGGAATATACAGTAAAAGCCACATGGAATTAATTTTGGTTCTGAAAACTGGAATCAAAATGGCATTTTCATAATTCCTCACCTCGTTCCTTATTATCTCTTTTATTGTTTAGAAAGCTATTTTCAGATGAACAGACGGATAAAGAAAACACTGGGATGTTACTAACAGCAAACACAGTTTTCCTTTCAGCAATGCATTTAATTTCTTGTGTCACTTTATTTTTCAAGTTCAACACTATTCTGCTTGGCTTTTATGTAGGTTCATTTTCCTTTGCCTTGCCACTGAGGAGGGAGAGGAAGAAGTAATGATCTGCTGTCATAAGATCACTTCTTCAACCAGCTTCACTCAGTGCAGCACTCTCTTAAAAAAGTTTGCAAGAGTTCTATGGGAATGTTTGGTCAAGTTTTTAAGGATTTCCTATTTTAAGAAAAACTAATGAAAATGTCTGTTTCAAAATGAAAATTTTATTTTTCAATGTTAAAGGGAAGTAGTGAGATAGGATGACTTTTTTGTCATAGCCCTGAAACAAACTGGAAAATAGGAAGCTGTTTGAATTAGATCCATAGTTTCATCAAACAGTTTTAAGTATCTCAAAAAACACCCAGCCAAACAAACAAAAAACCCCCAAACGAAATGTTAAAAAACTTTGCCATATGATTTCCAAGTGGAAAAGAGCAGCCTGTGAAAAAACAACACTTTGAAATGGCAAAAGGAGAGGGTAGAGCTACACCTAGAAAAGGTTGAAACATGCCATTTGGTATGTCCTGACTTGTTTAAAACTGGACACTTTTGGAAGGTTGGCAGGGCATATATCGAAAGAAGTAACTCTGTTGGTTATTCTGCTTGGTCTTGACAGTTGTGTTTACCATGGGGTGATTTACATGAAGAAGGTAGGAAATGTGTTTGTTGCTGGATGCTGAATTGTTGGGGCAACGTTCCAAGGAAGGCTGAATTGTTCTGACAGCTTTGCTACCAGTGAGGAGCTGTTCTGCTTATTCTGCTTCTGACATAGGCTTCAGTTGCCCTGATATCCGTGCCTGTCTTATCTCTTGAGCCTGTTTAGCTGTAACTGAATTAGATTATAAACTCTTGGGGGTTTTTTCTGGATAGTTGTTGTTTGGGGTTTTTTTGGGGGGGGGGCTGGATTTTTTTTTTTTTTTAAGATCAGCTTAGGGACTTTGGCTGGACAAACATTGAAGTTGGTATGCAGAAGAGGTGGGACTGCCTGACTGGCAGTGGGAGAGCATGGACTGCTGCTTTCAGTAGCACTGAGCTATTACATGAGCCCATCTGTAAAACCTCTCCCTTAAAGATTAACTTGCTGATAGGAAGAAAAAAGGGAGTGAACTGTGTAAATAAAGAATTTTACTCTTCAATATAAATGTTGTCAAAGTTGAGTAGGAAGAAAGAGTTCACTTTCATTGAAAAATGATGCCAAACCCAAAGGAGTGTCTTAGATTTTCAAATTCTCTCAACTTTAACTGGAACTGGAAACAAACATTCAGTAACATTGGTGGTACAGTCATGCTGATAAATGCTAGACTTTCCAACACTGAAATTTAAAAGAAAAATCAAAACACTGAAGCAGATGCTTGAGCTTAATATAAAAGCTGCATCTTTGTATGGTGTAATTTTGCCTCCAATTGGCAATTTAAAGAGAACTGAAGCCCTTCAGACTTGCCTAGATGTCTCTAAATCTGGCTTTTTAAATTTACCACTGTAACCCAAAAGTAGATGCTGAAATCCAAGAAGTTACGCTACAATCTTACAGCTGTAAGAATGAAGATGAGGGAAGAAAGAAAAAGGAAAGCTTACAGGATTACACCATCCTAAATTTCTGGTATATGGGAGTTGTGCACATCTGTAAATATTAATTGTGATTGAATAGGCACTTAAAATCTCAGAGTACATGGTGAAAGTTAGGCATCTGCAACTGACTTCAGCTTGATAAATAGATGGTTTATGGTAGCTAATGCATTCTGCAGTATCTGAACTGTGTCTATTAGTTACCTGGTTAGCTATATACTCTTATAAATCGAATTTATAGGCATTTTGGTTTAGCATGGAATTTGTGTCTGTTCTAGTTTCAGTGCAATGTAATTACAGTAGCTTAATTTTAATGAAAGTAGACAGTATCTTTTATTCTTCATTTCCATTATGTCATTTGTTGAAATGGACATATAATAGTAAACAAGCTATTAATATTCTCATGCTTTTGCAGCCATAACCTTTGGAGACCCTTCAAAAAAACAGTGGGAAGGGTTATATAACATGCACTTAAAGGGTTAAGGAGGAAAAAAAAAAAAAAGTGGGCTGTTGCCAAGTTAGTATGAGATGAAATCCTAGTCCATGTCATTTTAAGTTAATTTGCTTTGTCAGTTGCTTTCAGCTATGAATTATTGTGAAAGTAGGCTACCCAAGTTAGAGAAGTAGGCTACCCTAGTTCCCATGCAGTGTATTTCTTGCAGCATAGGGAAGTGCTTGGCCGTAACATTAACTGATAAAGAACTGATTAGTCCATGGTGTACTGAAATTAAACCTCTTGCACCAGTCAATTGACTACATAGGGTTTTTGTACAGGGCTTCTGGATTGTTATTGTTTGATCTCCAAAACAAGATGACTTGTTTATTTTGAAATACGCTATTTCTCTCTATTCAGTAGAAATAAATACTTTTACTTGGGTCATTTGCTAAGCTTTTAGAAATGAGAATTGATGAATTCTTGTAGCTTACAACACAAAAAATTATTGAATACCTAAACCCTGAAATGCTAGCTTTTAGTTCAGCTACATGCATAGCTAAAAGCAGTGTTATGTGGTTGCTTTGTTGGCTGTTAAATATAGGCTTATGCCCTGTTAGACTCCTACTTTTGGTGTATTTTTAATCAGAAAGTTTAATTTATTGAATTTACTGAGTCTCTCAATTGTAATTTATCATTGAACTTAAAAGCTAAAAATTGCCTTGATGCTGGAATATTTGTTATGCAAAGATCCTGTATGGCTGGCATTAGGGAGTAGGATAGCACCTTCATGCTGAATTATCGCTGGCAATTACAGCCGTGCTGTAATATGCCTTGTGAGTGAATTAATGTTACAAACCTACACTGTATAAGGAGTGCTGCCGTGCATTTCAGATAAAAATATTTTTGTTTATGACTTTCGTCTTAATGTCTAAGAGTTGTGTTAGTTTTAGACATTTGTCTTGAGTCCACATTTGGCCATAAGCATTATGCAGCTCTGTTGATGCAAAACTAGAGGTAGGTAGCAGGGAAAAGTTGGACTGATGAGTTTTGATGAGAAAGATTAGTATGAGAAGGGTATACATTTGTTCACATTTCTTAAGTGATTTTAAATTAACTTGTATGTATGAGCATTCCCTCTGAAGTTAATGCTTGTCTGCTGAATTCAGTACAAATAAGATCTCCTCTACACCAAGTAGGTACATGGGAGTAGTCACACAAACCGGCTTTTCACAGGGACTGTTGCCTCTTCAGAGTGAGTCATATAGCACAGAGTAAAGAGGTGAAATCTCTTTTGGTGTCTTCTCTCTTACTCTGTGTCTCTGCCAATGCATTCTTACAGTGATGTCTGATTCAGCAAATGCTGTTAATAGAAGTTCTGTTTAAACTTTATTGGGATTTATGGATTTATAAGCATAAATTTGAAGGTGTCCTTAACTGGTTATGGATAGGGAATGTTTGTGGACTTTGAGCCAGAAATGTCAGATTTTTTTTTTTTTTTAAGAAAGCAACAGGGAGTTTTTATTTTTACAGATTTTCATACCTGTTGTATTGCACATCTGCTGAGTACCAGCTTTTCACCTCCTGTTGCCTCTTCTGGTTTCTGCTTTCTTCTTTTCAGCATTTTCAAGTTCAAATTCTTGATCTCAAGATTCTTAATTAGAATTCTGTATTGTGATGTGTCTGATGAGCCAAGTTGTAGAAGGCAGTTAGAAACAGCAAAAGCAAAATGATCGCATCTGCCTCTTGATACATTGTCGTGGACCTTTTTCTGTCTCTTCAGTGTTTTTAGTTAAATGTTTGATAAAATGATATGTCACAAGTTATTCGAAGGTATGACTGTTTTGTGGACCAACACTGCTGAGGAACAGCAATTTCTGTTGCTTTTCCTAATGTTTATCTTTGGCTTAAACACCCCCCCCCCCCCCCGCTTTGTCTCTTTGGACTGGAACACAGGAGCTGGCAAGCTGCTCTGTGCTGGAATGAGTGGTGCGCTGCTGGCTCTGTGACCCTGTGGCCCCACTGGTGCTGCTGGTGGCCCTGTTTCATTTAGGTTCTCACCTTGCAATAGTAGTTATAGAGTAATTGTTTGGTCTCAGCTGCAAAAACATGTTCCTTCAGGGTTTGTGTCTAGCAAAAGAGAGCCATACTGGAGGCAGACCAAAGGCATGTCTAGCCTATTCTTACACTTCGCACAAACTTTACATTTCTCTTACATGGAGCAAAACCTCCCATAATTACTTGACAGTTCTGAAATGTGGACTTCTTAAAGAATTGGAACTGGACTTCATTTTTCTCAATATAGCAGCTAGGGGTACGTGCATGTGTGTATATACACACACATCAAAATATAGCTGTATTGTACTCAAATATGTATACATACCTGTGTGTATCTTTGTCTTAAAGATATGGACGTTGGTAGTTGGTTACCTGCTGATGGTTTCATTCAAGTGGAATATAAGCACTGAACGTTACTTAAAAGCAATCTCTGTCCCTGTCTGGATTATGCTGCTCTTTCACTTAGGTGAGTAACAAGAATTTATTATTCTAATGCATCTGCTGGGATTCTGTTATCTTCCAAAGCTACTCACTTGTTCTTCCGCTAAATCCATATAATGGATGTTTAGCTAGGATGCAGGCTGTTTTCTCTGCTCAGTAACTCTGGCTGCATGTGGCCAGCAGGGTGCATGGAATGGGAAGGCAACGAGATGCTGAGCAACATGTGTCTTCCACTCCTCCTGCCCAGTTTGTACTTTCCATGGTTTTCCCTTATTTGGCTCTTGCAGTCACAGACCTGGTGCTGACTGCCTGACAGTGGGGAAGGGCTGGGGTCACGTGGGTGGATTTAGACTTTCACTCGTGATGATTTTTAATACTATTATTTTCTTGAGAGCCTGCAATTGGCCAAGGCTGAAGCTGTAAAATGCATTTAATAGTAGTAATAGAAGCAAGAAAAACCACAGACTCTTATCAGGTAGTCAACAAGCATGTCAGTATGATATCAACAATATCAAATAAATTTTCCAGTAATCTATATGATGTTAATACAAATATAAGATTATAGTGATCTATTAGTATTAGATTTATTCTACATATTTCATATAACAGATTATCTGAATATATTATGAGAGTTTGTGGTGAAAGTATCATGCAGATAATAGATGACTGTCATGATGGAAGTTTCACAGTGTATTTCATGATTTACTTTGCTTTAGCAGCGGTTTTCAAGGGTTGTTCTGACCATGTGGGGACACTGTCCTGAGGTTTTAAGCTACACAGAATGGCTTTGCGTTTGCTTACTTTTTGACAGTCTTGTATTTGCTGGAAGTACTAGCTGAAAAGCCAAAACCCAAGAAGGCACTGCTTGGTGCCACTCTGTGGAGATTGAACATAAATACAGAGTTTATTTTTTTGAGAGGGAACTTGAATTGCCTCTGATATCTAAAATGTTTTTATTTTGTGTGTATTTTCATGTAATTTTGCATGTTGTTTTTAAAATTGTTCTCTAAAGTATATCAGCATAAAGTCACTGAAGTTAGGAATGGTAACAACTTGGTTTATTCATTGAGAAACTTGTTCACCTGTTTTTTTTTCTATTCTTGCTTTCTGTGAACGTAGAAAACTTCTTAGTTTCTGCCCAGATTGTTCTTGGTTGATGTGGTGCCTTCCTTGGTTTTGCTAAATGTAGGGTATATTAGTGGCATAATTTTTCTTATAAAAAACCCCTTGTATCTTTCAGCTTCTGTGGCAGGTTCCTGGAGAATTCCTGTATTTCTGGTTATAGTCGTTCTGATGACTGTAGGCATGTTGCATGAACAGCATAATGGAAAGGAGTCTTCTGGTAAGAAAGGAGTCACTATTTCTTTTGGAAGGCCAAAAAGCAAACATCAGGTGTTAATTTCTAGTACTAGCTGTGTGATTATTTTGGGAAACTTTTTTCCTGTCTTGCTGTTTTAGTTTTCTTTAAAGTCATCATAAACTTTGTTAAGTAAAATAGATTATCTTTTATAGAGATTTTTAGATTAATCAGACTGCCGACAACTGCAAATGAGTTGGTCAGTAGTAGTACAATAGCAAGGAAAATGCTAAGCAAATAACTGTTTTTGTGGGTTTGGTTCCAGGTGTATTGTAATACTAAAATTAATAGCACTCATTCCTTTTGGATTGTATTGATTACATACAATACATATTAAAAACCAACAGTGTCTATCCATATAATTTCTGTTGCTTGTCAGCTTCAGTGGATATCAAGCAACAAATAAAACATTTTAAGACTTAAGCTTTTCTTTATTTACATACACATATCTATTTCACAGGGGCAGAGCTTCCTGGTCAGATGATTTCCATTGCTGCTTCAACAATTGCCATGGCAATTTCAATGACAGAGGATGACTCCAGTAGTGAACATTCCTCACAACCCTCAGGTGACTGAATACTCTGTAAGAAAACATTTGAATTTGCTCTAAAGGCATGAAATTGGAGGGAGCTAAGAACAAATTTCAAAATAGTCCCTATCCTGTTCATCCTGACCAAAATTGCACATTTATACTTACCTTGTGAAACAAGTTTATCTGTTTTTAAAAATGTTATGAAGATGGTAATATAAAAGCTATCTTTCAAATGATAGTTTACATTACTGTCTGTACATTTAGAAAGCCTGACTAGAAGAATTTATTATTTTATTATTATTTTAAAGTGCGGGCGTGGTTTTTCCCTATTCTTTATTATTCTAATTTTTTAATTTTCCCTAGCCTTCTTTTGGTTTGTTGGCAGTTCCGAGATATATGTACTGGATTTCTGGACCAGGTACAGACAGACTGGAATAATTTTTGTGTACGTCACAGTGACAAAAACCCACTTTGCTCTGTTTAACTATGGTATGCTCAAAGTCTTTCCTGCAGTGAGTTTACTTGGCATTGTAGCTTGACTCACAGTACTTTCACTTGCAATAACACAACTAGAAATCTGTAAGAAATGGCTTGAAAGAGTTGCAAAGAAGGTGCTTAGATGTCCATCTCTGCTTTTGAACCTTACCGTCATTTTTCTGGTTAGGCCTTTGATGGAATGCAATACTAGAAAAATAAGCTATTACGGAGATCTCTGGAAATTGAAAGGTTTCATCCATTTCCTGGAAGTAGACAAAACAGGTTGTTCAACTTGACAGAATGTGAACTTCCAAAATTTCAGTTTGAAATTGGCTGTGTGTAAGAGTTGTCTACTTCAAGACAGTATGTTCTTAATATTTTTTGTAATGTGTAAATGTGCTCCAGAGGAGGAAACATGGTGATTGTGTAGGAAAGAATGCTTTGAGCAGCTTCTGGCTAAAGGCCAGTTCATGAAACTAAAAAGTTCATGAAACTAAAAAGCTTACTTCAGCCACCATGTGAAATGGTGTAGAACAAGCTCATCAGAAATCTTTTGATGAAATGTAGGCACACTTCCTAATTTTAAATATGTCAATGTAAGCTGTTGAAAACATATTTCATTTTTAAATATAAAAAGGGCAGCTTTCGACAGCTTATTATTTTCTTATCTTTGTTTCTACATTTTACGTGACTATCATAAAAATAAATATAAAGCCCTATGGATGTCCTGAAACTTAAGAACAGCATCAAGGTGACAGTTTTCCTATATTGCTGTCTCTAATCTTTAATTTTGGAAATGAGATTATTTTTTTTAGCTGGATTTTGAATATCTGGCCAAGCAACAGTCTCCCACAAATGTGTTATGTAAGTGGTTGTGTTCTTGTTTGTGGCTTGTGTGGTGGTTTGTTTGGTTTTTTTTTTCAAATTTACATACCAGTTTTAATTTTTTTCTCTTCTTTAAGACTTTTTTTTTTCCTCCTTTCAAGTTGTAACTTCTCTTGGCCAAAAGAAAACTACAGCGGTTTTACAAGGATGTCTCTTATAGTGAATTTTTTTTTGACTTACTTTCTTGAGACAGTTAACCCGATTTTTTTTTTTTCTTTTTCTTTTTGTCTTGCAAATTCTGTTGTTGTTTTCCTTCACAGCAGGAAAAGAACAAATACGGAGTTTCCTGCTTACTCCTGTCCTGTCCCACTTGGTGGGTGAGAGTGAGGTTAATTTTTTAATTCTCTGCACGGTAGTCGGGAGTAATGACAATTAGTTGAGAGATTCAAATAAATTACAGATTTACTTAAACTCAGCGGAACTATGAAAGATAATGGCTTAGCAAAACTTGTAGCGATATTACCCTAATGTGCCGAAAATGAAGTTACACACAAAGAGAGTGGTGGAGAGGAAAAGAAAGAGAGAAAGAAAGAGAAGATATCACCACCCTTGGATCCAGCGATGTTTTCTGCTCATAGTGGTAGTCCTCAGGTGGCAGGTGCGCACCAAAGACTTAGATTTCCCCTTTTTGTAATCCAATGTGCCCGCCCTGTAGGTGAGGGTCTGTCATCACTGAGCAGGCACAATATGTACTCAGGAATATTCAGAAATGTTCTAGAAATGAATCAGTAGGTTGTGAGAGTCTTGGGGGTCTCACTGTCTCCCGGATTCGGGGCTGACCAAGTGATAATCTTTAACAGGCACACGCACAGAAGACAGATGCTCTTTGCATGTTTCAGGAATAGGGCAGTTGGCTCACGAGGCGGTATCCTGCCTTCATGGGTTCTGTTCTTGGTCAACACTCCCTCATCATCAGCCCATCCCCACCCATGTCAAGACGGTTATTTGCGACATTCACTTGTTATCAGAGCCTTACCACTCCTAACAATAGTTTATATAATTTTCCAACAGTCTGTTGGGAATTAGCGTTCTGTTCCGTGATGTGTAATAAGTGTCCTTTTGGTCATCTCTGGTTTGGATCTTCTGTGCTAATGGTGATGAAACTTTATTCTTATACAGCAAAAGGTTTTACCTGCAGGGTTAAACTGCAACTCCTTTGGTTTTCCTCTGCGGTGATTTTTGGATGTTTTGTTATCTTGCTTTGGAACTTGTAATGTAACACGCATCTATTTTATGAGAAGTTTAAGATTTTGAAAGTTTTTGTATCTTCAGCCAGGTGGATAGCAGACTTCAGGAAGAGATTTTTCCTTCTATGTATTGTAAATATGTCAGTGGTTGTGATGATTGATTGATTGTCAGTAGCAATAACAATGCTTATACTGTATTAAAGCATTTATAGGACAGTCAGTGCTACATGTTTTTACTGATCTCCTTATGCTTAAATTTGTTCATGAAAAAACCAGGAGAGAAAATAAGCTGTATTGATTTCACAGGTTTTTCTGAACACTCATATTTTTCCTTATTTTGTTGTTGAATACTGGTATTTAGTGTTGAGGGTGAGGAGTTTAATTATACCAGTGAAGGTGGTCTAACTTGTCCTTCCTGGTGTCCCAAGAATTTCCAGTGTATACAGCAAATAAGGAGTCCACAACTTAAGAAGCAGATACCACTGCAGTATTTTTTTATCTGCCCTGTAGGCAAGATTCTGTTGTCTTGTTAGTTTTGAATATGATAGATACTGAAATCCTTAAATGTAGTCATGTCTCTTACCCTTCTTCTCCCCCTTCTTTGTTTTCTTAAAAAAAAATAAAAATCTTTTTCTCTTGAAATTACAGAAAGATGTGATTATTCATGAAGGGGTACCTTAGTCCTGGTGTTCTGAAAGACTTTTTCATTAGTAATAACAAAATCACTGATTCATCTTAACTCTGAAGATTTTGTTCTGATACTCAGCTCCATAGAGATACGGACACACGCCTTCCTGTTTATGCTGCTTTTCCTTTTATTTAAGGAAGGGGAAGGAGAATAATTCAAAATGCTGTGGCCAGCAAGAAGTTGACTTGACAGAGAACATATTCTGTAAAGAAGAGAACAGCCTGGAAAACTGACTTTTTTTTGGTTGTTTTTATTATATTCAAATAAGTACCATACATTCTGATGTATGACATCCTGATGAGACGTTGTGGCAGCCCCATCCCTGGAAATGTTCAAGGCCAGGTTGGATGAGGTCTAGAACCAGGTCTAGTGGAAAGTGTCCCTGCCCATGGCGGGGGTTTGGAACTAGATGATCTTTGAAGTCCCTTCCAACCCAAACCATTCTATGATTCTGTATGATTCTATGATTTTGCTAGAATTCTTTATTGAATATTATGCTAGCCATTTGGGAAAGGCTGTCATACGTTGATTAGTTGAAGATAGAAAGGTGTTTTTCAGGTTTCATCTCTAAAAATATCATCAAGCACACTAACTGGGGTTTTACAGAACCTGAAGTTACTCTAAATCAATATTCTGATAGACCTTTCTTCCCTGTTTGTGTTGACAAGGCACTCATGCCTTGGTTTGCAGAGCATATCTTACTAACTGTCGTGGTTTTACCCCAGCCGGCAGCTGAGCACCATGCAGCCACTCGCTCGCTCCCCCCCAGCAGGATGGGGGGAGAGAATTGGAAGAAAAAACAGTGAGAAAACTCGTGGGTTGAGATAAAGACAGTTTAATAGATAAAGCAAAAAGCCGTGCGCACAAGCAAAGCAAAGGAATTCATTCACCACTTCCCATGGGCAGGCAGGTGTTCAGCCATCTCAAGGACAGCAGGGCTCCATCATGCGTGACAGTTACTTGGGAAGACAAATGCCATCACTCCGAACGCCGCCACGCCCTGTCCTTCCTCTTCCCCAAGCCCCTTATAAAGTGAGCATGATGCCATATGGTATGGAATATTCCTTTGGTCAGTTAGGGTCAGCCATCCTGTCTGTGTCCCCTCCCAACTTATTGTGCAGCCCCAGCCATCGTGCTGGTGGGGTGGTGCAAGAAGCAGAAAAAGCCTTGGCTCTGTGTCTGCTCAACAACAACAAAAATGTGTCCATATAACAAAAACATCTCTATATTATCAACACTGGTTCCAGCACAAATCTAAAACATAGCTCCATACTAGCTAGTATGAAGAAAATTAACACTCTCTCAGTTGAAACCAGGACACTAACAAAATGTGACTTTTTTTCATTTGCAAAGTTTGGTGGGTTTTTTGGGTGGGTCAACTTTGTGAACTGACTTACGATACAGAACTGAATGGCAGTTCCGATGCTAAGGAGTCTGGCATGGAGAGAATACTGGCTCATTGGCAGTGCCAATTTAGTTTGGCATAAAGGGCTGCAGAACTGCATTCTGAAAAAGCTTTCTTAGAATCATAGAATGGTTAGGGTTGGAAGGGACCTCAAAGATCATCTAGTTCCAGCCCCCCTGCTGCGGGCAGGGACACCCTCCACTAGACCACGTTGCCCAAAGCCCCATCCAACCTGGCCTTGAACACTTCCAGGCATGGGGCCTCCACAACCTCTCTGGGAAACCTGTTCCAGTGCCTCACCACCCTCACAGGAAAGAATTTCCTCCTACAATCTAATCTAAATCTACGCTTCTTCAGCTTGAACCCATTACCCCGTGTCCTGTCACTACACTCCCCCATAAACAGCCCCTCACCAGCTTTCCTGTAGGCCCCTTCAGGTGCTGGTAAGCTGCAATTAGATCTCCCTGGAGCCGCCTTTTCTCCAGGCTGAACAACCCCAACTCTCTCAGCCTGTCCTCACAGGAGAGGTGTTCCAGCTCTCTCATCAGCTTCGTGGCCTCCTCTGGACTCGCTCCAACAGCTCCATGTCTCTCCTATACTGGGGCCCCCAGAGCTGGACGCAGTATTCCAGGTGGGGTCTCGCCAGAGCAGAGTAGAGGGGCAGGATCACCTCCTTCGACCTGCTGGTCACACCTCTTTTGATGCAGCCCAGGACACGGTTGGCTTTCTGGGCTGCAGGCGCACACTGCTGGCTCATGTTGAGCTTCCCATCAATCAACACCCCCAAGTCCTTCTCCTCAGGGCTGTTTTCAATCCATTCCTCACCCAGCTGATAGTTGTGCTTGGGATTGCAACGACCCACATGCAGGACCTTGCATTTGGCCTTGTTGAACTTCATGGGAACTTCTTGTCTTGGGATCCCCTAGGAATTTTTAGTCTATTTTTAATTTTTTTTTTTTTCTTCCTGTCAGTTCTCTCCTATCTGTGTTTTGCATTCTATGTACAGTCTGCTTAAGTTAATAGGGAAACTGTAAGAGAATGAGGCAGTTTAATTGGTACTACTCTTAACATTACTTTTGCTCTTATTTAATTTTTTCATTGCAAAATCATGTTGATCAAATTTTTCATTACCGAAAGAAGGAATATACTTTTTTTTTTTTTTTTTTTTCATAAAAGTGACTTTACTAAGGGCTTTGGGGGCAAAAAGTGTTGGATGACTTTATTTTTGAGGTATAGGCTTCAGCATATTAAATTCTTCTGTTTTTTCTATTTTGACTTTTAGCACTTCCTTCCCTTTGATAAATATTTGAGTTTCTGCTTGTTGTCAGGTTACTTCTTATGTTTATTATATTAATGTTGGAGGGGAAAAAAGTGAAAAGTGTTAAGTTGAATTGTTAGGGGAGAATTCTCAATTATGGATATACTGCTTTCAAATTTGTGATTCTTTAGTGCATTGTAAGCTGGATCCATTTTTTTCTGTTATTATTCTGCTTCGTTAAAAATAGACTGAGAAGTACAGAGGAATGATAGACTCTCTATTTCTTATGTCAAAACCACTTTGTCTGTCTTTTTAGGAAAGCTGCTGTTTACAGGTAACTTTGTCTCCCCTTACGAAAAAATAACTTGTGTCTTTTTCTCCAATGTGTAGTTTGTATATGACAGGGCTGGCCTTCATCCCTTTGAGATATGAACTGATTTGCCAAGAAGCACTACACCTGAAGCTGCTGCTGTGTTCAGCTGCTTGCAGAGTTCCTTTTTGCAGGTTGTATTGGGAATATTCTGTTCCACCAAAAGTGGAAAAAAGTTCTGCCAAATATGCTACCAGCAACCAGCTCATGTTTCTGTCATCGTGCTGGTGTCTATCAATTGGTTGAATCAATAGATCTGTGTTATTTGTATTAGTGTGGTGGGGAAGTGTTGATAAGCTCTAAAAATAGTTCCACTTGCTTGTAGAACACCAGTGCAGATTTCCACAACAGAAGAAGAGTGTTCATCTAGTGTGTGAGGCTGCAGAATTTGTCACTTGCCACTACTGTACATGTATGACAAATCTGTCTTGTCTTTTTTACGTTCTAGCTGTCATGCTTTAGGCTAGGATGGGCTTTAGTAACACATTGCAGTTAAAACCCACCTGCGTGGAACGTGAGTTGTTTGATTCATGTGCATGTAGTATATTGTAACGCAGTTTTTACAGCAGTTTTTGTTTATGGCAGGAAAGTGGTTGGTGTTGATGTGACACAAGTCCAGTGAAAGAGTTGTGTTCATTGCTTACCTGCTGCAGTACGTACCAACATAACAAATTGCCTTTTATTCTTCAGCGTAGAGTAACTTTTCAGGTTTTCTTGTGTGTGCGTTCTTCCACCATGGCTGCAAATTTTTTTCAAGTAATGGTGAGTGGGAAGTATGTGTATTTCACCATCAGCGTGAGGCCTCAGTAAAAGTTGATACTGGTGGTGTCAGGAAGAGATTCTACATACAGTGACTGTGATGGATTTGGTGTCAAGCAGACTAGTCTGATACTAGGCAGATGTGCCAAATAAAAAGTTAAATGAATAAATTACTATGTTCTCTATACAAGAATTTTAATTTGGATGTAATATTTTTGCCTGAAATGACTATTTGCTGTTTGTTTATAAGTGCCTTTAACACATCAGTTCACATTTTTGAAATTAATTTCATGTTTACTAACTTACGAATGAGACAATGACAACATTTGTTAATGACTAATTTATGCTTGCTGATGTTACTAAAATACGTTACACAAACAAGTCATTTAGGATCACAGTGTGAGTGCTATGTTTGTAATGTGAGTGTTTGGGAAAAGAAAAAGTGTAATAAGACATTTGTAAGATACAAGCTTCCTCTTGAATATACGCTGTATTTTTTCGTTTTGCTTAAATGAGCTTTGAGCAAATCTAAGATTTCTTTCTTTTTGAGTATTTGAAATAGAAGTAAAAGATTTCTTTTAAGACTTTAGATTTCTTTTAGAAGTGAATTACACTTTGTGTTTTTCAGGGTTTTAAGGTTATTTGATAAAATGTATTTGACTTGTAATTTGCCTGCAGTGACAGGAGGCCTCTTAGAGGCTGTGGCATCTTTTCTTCTCTCCTTCTCCTGGCACTGCTTGGCATGGTGTTGCATGATGTGGCAGAGCATACACAGCCTTGTTCTAGGGACTAGGGAGCATATTGTCTTCTGTGGTGAACATTAATGTGATAATTTCCACTTCTTTGTTTGCATTTGTTTGTTTTAGGATCAACAGAAGGTGATCAGCCTCCGCATGCTTCATCATCTTTCTCCTCCTCTTCATCCTCTTCTGGGAGCAGACAAAGACCTGAGATTGGATCTTTTCTTAGAAAAAAGAAAACTAGTGATATTTACTTTGTTACACTTGTGTGGGCCATTGTCATTGTCCAGATATGGCTAAATTTCTGGATTGTGCAGCTATTGCCAGTGCCTTTTGCAGGTAATAATGCAATTATTTGAAATGTATGTTAAATGTTGACTTTGGATAGCCTTAGGCTTTGTGTTAAATAAAACAGAAGGAAAGGCTTGTAGGCTTTTATGAGTTTTAATTTAAAACTTTTCCAAGATTTTTTGTTAGGAACATCAGGAACATAATGTTCGTGAACATTATTATGTTCTTGATGAATTGTAGCTTCAAATAGGAAGATTGAAGTGCACTGTCTGTTACCATGTAGTGGACAAGCCTGTAAAATTGCTTTGTCTGTCAACTGTTGTGGTTACCTGGAATAATTTAGTGCCATACCTTTCATTGTAAGAATGCTTTTGGTTTGGAGTACTTTGTTTTTATTCCTCTTTATATCTTGTCTTTTCATGTTTTTGCACCTATAGATAAAGAATATTTTAGCTGTTATTCAGTACTGAAGTACAGCTCGTGCTACCTTTTAATTTCCATGAAAAGTGGGTTGCTAGGCTCTGTGGACAAGTTGCAAGATAAATTTGGTTCTAATTCTAGCTCGGGGGTTAATTAGCTTTGTTGCTTCACATCTACATGCATCTGTTCTCTTATATATCAAGCAAGAATTGAGTAGTTATGATAGCTATCTAAAGAGGTTATTTTAAAACTGAATGCTACTTTTTCCAATACTCTTTTGGGGGCTGAATAGGGAAGATGGGAACTCAGGAAATACGCATGAGCTACTATGAATCTGAAGGCATTTCCTCCAATCCCCCTTCTGTAAACAAAGTGAGTTTCCTAATTTGCTTGGATTTTCTCTAAACTTCAGTTAAAATGCTAGTTTTCTGCATTTTTTAATGTATTTAACACTTAAATGTAGCTATGTTCCCTTTTACCTGGTGTGGTGGGTTGGCCCCAACTAGCAGCCACAGAGCCACTCACTCTTTTCCTGTCTTCCAGTGTGGGCTCATCCATGAGCAGCAGTCCGTTTCGGGAAGTACCAGCTCAGGCATCTCCTCATCCCTAGGCAGTCCCTTCAAGAGATGTACCTACTCTAGCATGGGTCCATAGGCCGCAATCCCTCAGAGTGGTGTGCCTGCTCCACCATGGAGCACTTCTACTCCCCTGGCCTTTTTATTCCCTCTGTTCATCCCTCTGTTCCCTCTTCCACTCTATTCACTTGCTCTGTGTTCCCTCCTCTTCTCACTCTCTAGTGTTCTCTGCCCTTCTTAAATATATTTTCACAGCCATGCCTGATGGGCTCAGCTTTGGCCTGTGGTGGGTCTGTTGTGGAGTCAGCCCGAACAGACTGTGTCTGGTGCAGGGCACCCCTTGGTCTTTCCCCATGGAGGCCACCCCAGCGGCCACCCTGCTACCAAAACCTTGCAATTTACACCCAATACACAAAGTCCAGTTCTGGAAATCTGGACATTGGGACTGTGGGGCCATGCTTACAGGTTCGAGGGGCTCTGAACTCTGAGAGGCACGGTGAAAGGAACAGCTGCACGTTTGGCTGTGGCACTGTAGCAGCAGCTAAAGGGTAGTGTGATGATTAGGCGTATAAATGCTGAATACAGGGTAAGAGGAGAGAGGGGTTTGATCTTTGTTTCAGTCCTGTGTAGTTGCTACTGAAGAAACTGCCCAGTTTTGATGTCTGGGCAGCATGGGAAATGGTGATGGCAGGTTGGATATAGCTTATAAACGCATTATAAAAATAATAAAGGGATTAGAAGATAAATTTTAGACTCACTAGAAGCAGAGCTTAGTGGCTTAATTTATTGAAAAGTGAGGGAGTGACTTAACCAGTGTTTAGAAATACCTACCTGGGTGGGAGGAAAAATAGGTGTAATAGTTGTGCAGTTAGGCAGACGACAATGGCTGGTTTTAAACTTGAGCCAGACAAATGTAGATTAAAGTGCACATCTGTAGCTGAAATGGATGAATGCTCCTGCTACCAGTCACTAGGTCTAAATTAGCTACGTGAGCAATAAATTCACGCTAAACTAGAAATTAGTTTTAAGACTGTATGTGACCTGTTGCCTTAGGAGTAACACTGGGCCATTAAGTGCTTTTTCTTGGCATATGACTGAATATAACTCAATCACCACAAGAATATTATGAAAAAACAGTATAATGATGAACACGTTAAGTGTTCATTAAGTGGACCACATTAAGTGTCAGAGAGTGAATGATAACCTGGATTTTAGAAAGAGAGGTGGTATTAAAAATACTTAGTACTGGAAAATAGTAAGACTTATAAAGCAAGTTTCCTTGTGACTTTTCAAGTTTAAGGAGACTAATAGCTTTAAGCATTTCTGAGACCTTCAGGAGAATGCTTCTAGTATGTAGAAATAAAAGTAATAAAAACCACCCCTAAAACCTTAAATAGAAGGATGTTAATTTCACCAGTCCCCTGTATTAGTAGACAAGACCTACATGAAGTAACATTTAGATTATTAGAAGTATATTGGTACCATTAACATTTTTCCTTGAATGCATTTGTACTTCGGTAGAATGAGATGCTCTTTTAAAATTGCTTAATGTAGAGGGTGGAAAAATTATACCATAAAATGAAAAGATGAAAAAATGACTTCTGAATTCAAAAGCTAAGCAATAAATGAGGATGTGGAACACTTTTGCAGCGTTTTGCTCAGTGATGTGAGCGTGGGAATCCTGTTATTGTCTCTTTTTAAGATCTTTCATTTACTTCCTTTCTTGTTCTGTTGCATTTTTTTTTTTTTAAGTTCTATTTTTGTCTTCAGGTCATTTTCTGCATCCTAGAGATGTTTGGAATTTCTTACTATGCAGCCTTTCTCTTCTTTTGTTCATATCTTTCCAATAACAGTCATCCTCTAGCTTTTTCTCTCTTGCTTCTTTTTAACATAATATAACTACAGCTGTGTGATTGACTGTAGCACCTCCTGGTGTCATCTTGTAATGAGCGTACACCCAGTTATTTTAGAGGATAGTATTTAAATACTTATTTTTAAATAATAGCAGAAGGTTAGAATGCCATTCCAGGTATGTTGTTCACCTTGTAAAATGCAAGCTTGCCCTGTTTTGCTGAGCAGCATTTTGTATATTTACCATGAGTTGCATTTCGTCATACAAAACTTCAACCTGCAAGTTAAGTGCTGGCACTTGCACTGTATTTTCCCCTTTTTTGTATGTTTGCCACATGATCTGCTGTAGAAAGATTATTAGATTATTCTCTGTCTGCAAGAGAATCCCATGTTTGCCACATGGTGGTGCCAGAGGGTAAGTAAACCAAGTATCAGAAAACCGTTGAATGAGCTCTCCATGAACAAGAATGTAAACTGTTGCACAAGCGGCTTACAAATAATGGGCTCTTGTGGAACTTTGGTAAATGTCCTGTGGATTTTAAAAGTTAACCTTTTCGACTCTGTATGTCATTTTACAGCTGTCCAAGTAGAAGCATGATGTGAATTTTTGAGGACGAGGGAATTATTGTGGTGTTGATGTATGGCAGTAAGCAATGAATCAAGTTTGGAGAATAGTCTTTCGTAACAAAAAAAAAAGCTTTATTAAAAGTACAGTTGGATCTAATGATGGGGAATTTAGTATCAAATGTTGCTATAAGTACTATATAATTGGAGGAGCTCTGCTAATGTTTTCACAGAAAGTTATTTTACTGTGTAAGTAGAATTTTTAACACCATCTGTAATTTTTGATCTACATGTGATGTTCACTGTTACTAAATTCTGGTTAAAAAAAAAATTAGGGAAAATCTAGGAGAGTTATGTGATTCTATTGCTAAAAGTTTCATTTTGTTTCCTTTAGAACCATGGTTTTCAGTATTTGGGGATGCAGTATGCTTTTGTTTAGAGGTTTGTGTGTCAGTAGGTCATGGCAGGACCAGGTTGTGAGACCTACTGGTACATATAATAATTATGATCCTTTAAGTTGATGTATCATGTAGGGATGTTTTTGTGACTGGTATGTTTGCATCAATGCTCCAGTAAAATCAGTTGTAATTAATTCACATTATAAACAAAGATTTGTATTAACTCCTCTGTTCTGATGTTAAATTTGCTATTGACTTTGGAAGATTGCTCACCTGCCTTTTCAGTGATGAGAAGATAGGTAACTTGAGTGGTATAACATTTTGTTGGATAAAAAAAGAATATGGCAAATATTTCATTACTATTAAAGGTCTGTTAGCTTCCAAGGGAAGTTTCATATGCATCATGCTTTTTTGCTTTTACATTCCTGATTGTGATGATTTACAAGTTTTGCACGTACACTCAGTAAATGAGGGAGAGCAGTGCCATCGCAGCTTTCGAACCATAAGCCTTATGCAAAAGTGTGTGGACTTTATTTCATGGCAAGTAAATGGACATGAGCTTTTATTTCTGTAACTCTAATGCTAGACATTTCTCGTGTTACTTTCAGAACCCACATCTGTGAAGCATGGCTGTAAAGCAAATGAGATTAGTACTAAAACCACTTGAAAATTCTGAAAGTGGTTTCTAGTGGGAAATAAAACTCAAGAATTTCTTTTTTTTTTATAAGTCTTTTAGAATGGAGTAGGTAGGTAGTCTTGTCGTGCTCCTCTGAAATCTCTAATACTTGATTTCCTTCTTGTGGTTACAGTTTGGGCACTTAAAAAACTTGTGATTCATTTTGGAGTTTTGAACTTCATGGCAAACCATTGCAAAAGTTGGTGGCAACTTGTTGAAAATTTTGTGAAGGAACGTCAGGAAGCTCTTGCTCCACGGCCTATCAGAGGGCTTGGAAGAGTCATGTTAAAGCTTGACAGTAAGGTATTTCTACTTATTTCCTTAAGCAACCAGAAAGTTTGTTTTATTCTCTGTTCACTGTATGCTGAGATGCTTTAATTCTAAAATAAATGTCTGTCACTAATGGACATGTCTTTCATGTAAAACTATCTGTTTTATGGTGTATTTTAAACCATGTCTCTTCTGTCACTATTCACACTTAAGTACACATTTAAATTTCATTAAATGATTATGTGCAAAGCTTGACAGAAGTCACTTTAAAAATGTTGAGTTAGCTTTGGAAAGATTCCTTACCTGAGTAAGGCAAACTTCTCATGGTTCAGTCACCTTACTCGATTATAAAGATTTTGAACTTACTGAGCTTTAATCTGAAGGATGAGACGTTCCTACTTCCGTTGTGAAAACTTAACTTGAAAAGCAACCCATTTTATTCTGTAAGCAGGGCCCGAGCTAGTTTGAACACATTCGTTTATAGTGTGTGGAACTATAGTTGTTGAACACAGTGGTGTGGTGGTACAGAAGGGAGGCTTCCCTCTGTAAGAGAAGAAATATGTGGGATAAGGTATTTGGGAAGTGCCATAGAATAAGGCCACTGTGCTCCCCTCCCTTCTCCCCCACTCAAAATGCACCCATATTCGCATTTGTAAATTGCAAAGTTGGAAAGCTCCATAAAATTTACGAAGGCTCCTCCATTCAGAATTGCAGGTTTTGACTTAACCTGATAGATTATTTTGTTTGTAATAGCTATGCCAGTATCTAAGAATGTGCTTTCAGTAACTGTGTTGTTGAAGTGTTCTCTGCTTTAGAAAAAGCCTTTACCTCAGAGTTTCTATAACTGAAGAGCTGAACCCTATAAGTACATTTGTCAGACCATCTGTACTTCAGCAGATCTGTCTGCAGTTTATAGCTCTGAATTCCAAAAGCATTAGAATGGCTGTAGGAAAATAGTTTTGCAGAGTTCATTGAGGAAGACTTTGAAAAAGGAAAAGCCTTTCAGACTACAGCTATAAAGAAGATAAAGGGGGTTTCCAAAGGTAATGGAAAGTATTAACATGTTAGGATAACAGCTTACATTATACAAAGCTTCTCATTAAAAGCTTTTGTTCTGTAAGTAAGAAAACTCTCTAGACACAATATTGTATGTATTGTATTTCATGAGTTGTCAAGTTTAGTGCCCTTGTATTGCATAACTATATGATGTAGTATCCTTCCTAATCCCGCTAAGTCTTTTCTTCTTAAAGAAGGTAGGGCTTTTGTTGTAATGTGCAGCAGAGCTTCCCACTCTTCAGCTTAAATGTATTTAAGGTCAGTTTATATTCATGTTGTTCTTGTATGGGCAAAAGAGCAGTGTTGGCACAACTCATTTCTCCATCCCCCCCCCCCCATTTTTTAGACAGTCATATTCTTTCTGAGTCTGTTCTGTGTGTTTTAAAGCAATTCAAGCTCTTCTAGCCTTTATAAGAAAGATATTTGATACTCTGCATGATTCTGTTGTCCTCGTTTTGCCTATTCTAATTACAGTTCACCTCGCTTTATTATGGGTGGCTGGAATTATATATGGTCTTCCAATACTTACCACACTAATGCTTTCACATCTTTTAAGTTCTACTGGGTATGCTTATTCTGTGCATTGTAAGGATCATCGATGCATCTTATCTCTGAGAATTTGGGACGCAATGCCATAGGATATTGACAATTGTAATTTTTGTGGAGACAGGGAAAGGAGAGGAATGAAAATTACATCCTTCCAAGTTTTTTTTTCTAGAAAGGATGGATGAGCTGTTTTTAAGTTGGATTACCAAACATTTTGCCTTCAATAGGCACTGTTGAAGAGGAAGTGAAAATACACAAACACAGAATAGAAATTCATGGAGTAAGTTGTAATAGCTTACCTTTTGTGTGTGTGTGTGAGAAACCAAGATTGAAGGACCATTTCCTTTGCAATTACATGTTTAATTTTTTAGTATTTTATTTGTACTTTCTTTTCCTAGGAGCTGAAGCTACTTAGTGATATTTTTGTTTGTTTCGGTTTTGTTTTTTGTATACTGAGTCAATGGGAGGCTGAATCTTAGCATCAGAATGTATTGGGGCTCTTGACTAAGTACAACAAGCCATTGGCAAGGTCTGTTTCACACAAATATCTAGTTATACTACTTGGTCTTTCTAAAGTGGTATGGCTGATTAGAAAATAGTTCCAGTTTTGAGTGAAAGGTAGTGAGGACGAGGAAGAAATCTTAGATTGGCATGCCTTTTTCTCCCAAACGAAGTTTAGGAGGGTAGTGTAGATGATCCGGAAAATAACCCATTGTGAGAAATTATGGGAGAGTACTGCTTGTGCATGCCAATCTTTGAGCTTTACTGAATATGTCTATTTCTTAAATAAAAGCAGTAAGGAAAGAACTGCTCCTCTTCTTTCCCACTGCTCAGCAACATCTGATTATCTTGGTAATACAGACAAATTCGAACTGAAGAGAAGTTCTGATCAAGTGGAGAGAAAGTAGGGCATTGCTTTTCATTTTCATTATAAATGGTAGGTCAAGCTGTGCCTGTATGTGCAGGCTTGCTTTAAATATGGACTATGAAAATAAGATGTCCTTACTGTATTCTTTAGTTCCTGGTTGTGCATTTACCCAATGGAGCCAACAGATACAGCAGTTCAGATATGAGAGACTTCCTGGAGGAAAGAGTAGGGAGGTTTCTCTTGTCATCCATTGAGTCTTTTTAAAACTTAACAGATACGGTATCATGCATGTTCTCATACACAGTCAAGAACTACTAATTTGCTGCACTGATATTTTTTTTTTTTAAAAACGACTTGTCTTTTAATATGGTGACTAGTTTGATTAGAGTTTGTGAGGGAGTGCAGCAGCATAGGCAGTTGCTAAACTGCATGCGCTAGACCTTTACTAATTGCAATGTGCTAGTATTTTGCATGCATGCTTTCTGGTAGACTTCAGTGAATCGTGTAGTTATTATATGCTTTTTGTAGGTATAGCATACAAGAATTTTATATTTAGAGGACTGTAATAGATTATTTGGACTTTGGGTAAAGTCAAGGTTTGGTACCAAGTTTAGCATGTAGTTAAAACAGGCACAGAAAACAAGCAGAATCTCTATCAGTTCATGTATTATTCTAGGAAATATGTCCATCGACCTGTAAGATCTTATATAAATAGTTTTCCAATAAAATACTGGAAAAGTGGTTGTAGCATTATTAATTTTGGATGACTTGAAGATTAGAATTAAGCTGTAGCCTATTTTTAAATGTAGATTGATTACATTTGCAGAATTACTTAGTAATTACCACTATTGGTGAGATAGTAGGCAGGTAGAGCCTCCCAGATATTGTCTTAAACATTAATAAAAAATGATTGTTATTTTTTACATATAATGTTATTTCCTGGTTATTGTAATTATCATTATATTCCAGGAGGCTGAAATTATAGAAAAATACCGAAGACTTCCTTTCACATTCTGCTAAAATCTCAGTCTAACAACAGAGCTGTAGCTTTTGTTGTATTGGAGTTGCAAAGTGGAGAAATAGAGCCATGAGATCTACGTTCTTTCCAAAATAAACCTAATGTATAGTAGGTTTTAATATGCAGAAGTAAAGTTAAAGCCAAAAGTATGTTGTTGAATCAGTAAACAACTTTACCTTTTTTTCACTGATAAATTATTCCATAGGTGAAGAGGTAAACTAGAAACAAATTCTATAATGTTAATTTGAGGCTTTTCAAGCTTTGTCATTGCTTTATGTTACTGTTACTCTTTCCATGAGTAGTAAAAGCTGGTAAACTGGGTGCTTTGTGACATATTTTACTTTCATGTTTCCTGATGTTCATGTTTGTCCGTTAATCTGCTTCTTGCTTCCGATAGAACTTAGTTAGCATTCTGAGGTTTTATTATTATTATTATTATTTGAAAGGTTCTTACATTTTGGTTTTATTGGGAGCTAATAGAATTTCTGGCTACTGGTAAAAACACTAGATTTATTGAGCATTCAATGATCTTGTTTTCATGGAGAAACAAACTTCACTTACTTGGTCTTAACCTCTAACACAGATGCGTAATAACATTAAAGCTTTTCCATATTATGATTATACTGCTAACTGATTACTAATGGTTAGAATTAAGAGTATAGTCCTACATAAACTAGGTCTTAAGATGGATGTACTTGAGTATGACTGAGAATTAGTAAGGAAAAATAACTAGTACAAAAGGAGAAATTGACTGTTGAGAAGTGCAAAGAGCCTTCTGCACAACCAATAAAATTATATGAAATCCATACATTTATTTGATCTACAATTTGCTGTTGTGTATCACATTTAATTACGTATCTGATGTTATGCCATTGAATGTGAATGTTGTAATACAAATGTGGCACTAAAAAAACATGTAAATTTTGTTTAACAGTAGTTGACATAATAGGAGTGGTTTGAAATACATAGGAAGCTGCCTGAATGAGAGCATTAAATGCAATAAACAAGAATCTCATGTTAAGTTTTGTTGTTTTGGTAAAGTGCCCTCGTCAGAGTACTTTTACAAGTCCTACTCTGAAATCAGAAATGTTAGCTCTCTGTATGATTAAACTGGAATTGCCCAAATGATACTGGTAGTTCTGTTAATATCTTTGAAGTTGTTCTTAATTTTTATATCCGTCTTTGTTTCAAAAAGTGCATGTTAATAGTAAAATCTAGATTCTTGAATTAGAAGTTGTTATGATCTTTCCTTCCTATTGCAATTTACCTTTGTGTCTGGAACAATTTCATTTTCATTCTGTGGATGACTTTGCCTGCCTGTCACTGCTTTTTTCCTCTATTACTGCATTTTTCAATAATTTTCCACTATGTTCTTGTCTTTTTTTTCCCCTTTTCTTCCATTTCCCCCTGCCACTGACAAGCTGTGGCACTGGCTTAATAAGAAGGTAAATAAACAGAAAAATTGTGATTCCAACTAATGGATTCTGTGGTTTTGGGGAGTTGGTTTTTGGTTTTTGGCTTTTTTTTTTCAGCATGAACACTCCTTAACATGCCTTGCTTCTTAGTTTTCTCTCCCAAGTGTCTTTTCCAGCTCTTGCTATAAGCTACTGAAGGTCATATAATTCTACCTGGTCTCTTGTCATCTGCTAAAGTGAATGCACATAGTAAAATGTTTTGCACAGCAGAATATTGCATTAGCCTTTCAAGCGGTAGTATGATTTAGTGGCACTTTTATTTAAGAACAGTTGATCTCCACCTGGTCCCCACTTGTATACATAACAAAACCAGTTCTCTGCTGCAATGGAGAACTGTTCTCTTCTCAGAGAAAGTATCAGTTAACTGAATTAACATGGGAGTGGTGAGGGTGAAGCACAGTTGTAAAGCTACAAATATAAGTGCTTGCAAATAGAGCATTGACTGGCTCCGGTCAGTGCTGTTAATCTTTTACTTTTGTAGTGTCACATTGGCCTGTATATACTCAGTGGTATTCAGTGTAGGAGTGACATGAGAATGTTCACAGTCCTAGAACTGCTGAATCTAATGACAGTCTTAAGGGAAGTGAGGCTAGTTAAAAAAAAAAAATAAAGCAATTGCTATAGCTACAATAATTTTTCTTTTGTGTGACTTTTAAAAGTGTGTGGTGTGATTTATAAGATATTTACCCCTCAGTTCCCATGGTTCATCTTAGGCCACTAGGGTTAACTATTGTTCTTTGAGGAACTGTTGTCCCAAGAGAAGTTAAAACTGATTCAGACCAAGTTTGGTCTCGTGTGACTCCTCAATGCAGTGATCTCTCTCTGGGACAGCATCATTGCTTCAGACAAGCACAGAGCTGGAGAGGGATGCCTGTAGTA
This sequence comes from Balearica regulorum gibbericeps, assembly GCF_011004875.1. Classification (NCBI taxonomy): domain Eukaryota; kingdom Metazoa; phylum Chordata; class Aves; order Gruiformes; family Gruidae; genus Balearica; species Balearica regulorum. The sequence goes on from NC_046185.1 coordinate 72,706,772, forward strand.
TGTGTACATCTGGAGGACCTCAGAGTTTTAAAGAGGAAATTCTTGTATGTGATAAAATATATGAAAACCAAGTAATTAAGTGAAAGAGAAAAAATTAAATGCTGTATCTGGAAATGGTTTATGCTTCCAGCAGCAACTGTTATCCTCACTTTACCACTTCAGTATTAGTGGGAGAGTCAGAATGATTGCTATGGTTTTATAAACAACAATCTATCCTTTCTATTCAGTAGCAATTGCAATAGAAACCCTAGATCTTCCTTGAATGTTGTGAATGACACCTGAGATACTGTCATTCTGAAAGCTGTTGAAAACAAGCAGAACAGAGTAGAGTGTGCAGGCCAAGGGGGCACTGGCACAACTCTCTAAAAGGTTCTTGTGAACAAGGAAATGGGGCTGCACAGCTGGTATCTGCTGTGGGTGGCAGCTGGGAATAAAGCGGTGTGTAGTGTCCAGGCTGAGCAGCTATAAGGAATTTAGAAAGTTTGATCTTCAGTATTTAATGGGTGAGGTCAGGGTTATATGATGGGGGACTGCCTGTGTTTCTGAACAAGAGGGTAGAGTTGCTTGCTTTATGATTCAGTTATAATTGTCCACTAAGAGGGCAAACTTTGAGTGTTCTTTGCCCTTGAATATAGTTTAGTTGGTTTAAAATTTCATTTTTATTTCCTGACTTTGAAATGTTTGTGTTATGTGAGTGACTTATGATTAGTTAATATGTGCAACTGTAACCCTTCATAAAAATTTTTTGATTAGGTGTTGGTTTGTTAGGACAGTTCAGGCACAGAGCTGAGTTCAGCAGGCCACAGGTGAAAATTTAGTCTCAACTACTTTTTTTCTGGCTCGGAGTTTGTCACTGGCTTGTTTGAAAATTCATGTATGTAGATCAATTTTTGCCTTGATAGGTTACAAAAATAATTTCACTGTAATTACTTTGAACTCTAAAATGTCTGGATTTTATTTTTACTTTAGAGATTTCAGAGGTCAGGGGAGGTGATTCTCCCCCTCTGCTCCACTCTTGTGAGACCCCACCTGCAGTACTTCATCCAGCTCTGGGGTCCCCAGTACAAGAGAGATATGGAGCTGTTGGAGCGAGTCCAGAGGAGGGCCACGAAGCTGATGAGAGGGCTGGAGCACCTCTCCTATGAGGACAGGCTGAGAGAGTTGGGGTTGTTCAGCCTGGAGAAGAGAAGGCTCCGGGGAGATCTAATTGTGGCCTTCCAGTACCTGAAGGGGCCTACAGGAAAGCTGGAGAGGGACTGTTTACAAGGGCAAGTAGTGATAGGACAAGGGGTAATGGCCTTAAGCTGAAGAAGCTTAGATTTAGATTAGATTGTAGGAGGAAATTCTTCCCTGTGAGGGTGGTGAGGCACTGGAACAGGTTGCCCAGAGAGGTTGTGGATGCCCCATCCCTGGAAGTGTTCAAGGCCAGGTTGGATGGGGCTTTGGGCAATGTGGTCTAGTGGAGGGTGTCCCTGCCCATGGCAGGGGAGTTGGAGCTAGGTGATCTTTAAGGTTCCTTCCAACCCCCAAACTGTTCTACGATTCTGTGATTATTGAGCGAAACCCCATCAATATAGTTTCTTAAGGGAGGGGTGTGTTTAGTTCCTAGGAGCTATTTTTGAAAACTACTGTTTTACTTTACAGTTTCATAGGAGGAGATCCTGAAAGTCTTACAGCGTTACATGCAGTGCTGATACCTTTGCACGACAAGCAAGTAGTAATAATATTATAATCAAGATGGAAAAAAAAGGCAAAAAAATACTGTGCAAACTGTATCAAGTTCTTGCAGCTTTGTTTTGTTGGGTTTTTTCTCTTTTTTGAAATAGAGTATGATTTTTTTTTTTTTTTTAATATAATTAGAGGCAAAGGAGGAGATTTGTAATACTGAACTCTGGATGCAGTTAGAAGATTGCTTCCTTTGCACCTTTCTCCTTTTTGCCTGTGTTTGAAGGGAATTACTTGTGAGAACACCTAGATGAATTTCTGATAATCCACCAAGAAACTAAAAATATACCACCTAGAGATGGCAGAGTTTGAAATGATGGTTGATTATGGTTGCTAGTGATAAACATTTTGTTCTTCGTGTTCTAAGAGCACCTGTCAAAGAGCTGCTTGAAACTCTTTGCTTTCGGCAAACAAGAATATATAATCACATAGTTTAACATGATATATGTAGCCCAAAATAAAGAATAGGTTCAGTTGGGCTAGTATCATTTGTTCTTTGTAATATTGTCTGTGGCAGGAGTCTTTAGAAATAATTGCTAAATTCTGCTGTTGCTCGGACACTGGTATGAGTAGACTTGAGACCTCATATAGACTGTTCTCTGTCTTTTCTAAATTAACTACTCATCTGATTCATTTCAACGTAACCCTGAGATATGTCCTGATTACAGGCTTCCTGTGGTTCTCATCAGATTATATTAATAAGATGATATCCTCAAATATTAACTGAACTAAAGGGAAGTGTCAACAAGTCTAAGAAATGTCTTGGAAAACATTGTGATAGATAGTCAAGCTGTTTAAAGAAAAAAAAAATAATAGTCCTGTTTGGTAATTTCATGTAGATTTAATTGAAAATAATGTAGATGTCCGCTGTGGATGTTTCACTGTGTGGGTAATGCAGTAGATAAAACATACTAGGAAAGCTAGCATTCTAATGACTATGCAGTGTGAAATACATGAAAATATGAATTCATAGTTAATGTATAACATACTACATAACATAAAGAACCTGTCTAGATAGTAGGATTCCCAATTGTTAAGCATAAGCTGTAGTTCTGTTACAGCTCAGTGTAATATGGTTTGTATCATCACCCAAAAGTTGAAAATTGAGAGGCATTTTAACAGAATGCAACTCATTTTAATAACTTTTTTTTTTTACTGTGAGCTCAATTAAAAAAATTAAAATAGATTGATACCTTTCCCTTCAAAACTGTGACAATTAAGAATAGTTTTTTGTGGACAGTCTATCACAAATCAGTAACATTTCGGTTTGGTTTTACAAGTGTGACCTTCTGTAGCTTAGGAGCCTGGCTTTCCTTTACCTTTGCATAATTTTGGATGTCATGGCAGCATCCGCTTCCTGCTCTTGACTAACCTTTAGATTAGAAGCTTGGATCTGAATTTAAAACTTCATGATCTCTGGCTAATGACTAGTGTTTAGTCAGCATATGTTTGTCTTTGTGTGCATGTCCATGGTCTACAGGAAGGATGTAAAGGGGGGGTCTGACAGGGTTGGGGTAAGAACAGAGTCTGGACCTGATTCAGTGGTAAGTACAAGCACACAGGGATTTAACAGTCTAGCTTACCTGCAGTAACATAGCACCTATGCATTTTGTAGCATGAGTGTGCAAAGGTGAGTGCTTCCTAAGGAAGTATTGTGGGTAAATGTAGAGGAAGGAAAGCAGATTTAATAGCAAGCAAATTAAAGGAGAGGGAGTAAATACAGCCCTAAAGGAATATTGTGCATCTGCTTTTGCTTCTACAATACTCAGTCCAATTCAGTCTTCTCCTGTGATTTGTCTGTACCAGTTGTATAACTTGGATCTCCTTAAGACTGTGGTGAGAGATGTAATTGCAGTACCTGTAGACATACCAGAGTTGGCTTTCATCTAGCGTGCTTGGGCCGCCCAAGTAAATAAACACAAGGTGGGCTTGCGTGGCTGAGGCTGCTGCCTCTTCTGGTACAATGTCAGTGCTGCCATTACCTTACTAACTAGATTAAAGGTAATTCAGGCTGTACACATGCTGCAGCCACACCTCAATGGCAATGTAGGTATACTCCAGCCCGCAGTAAGGAGTGTCAAGAAAAAATCCTGTTGGTCATGTTCCAGTTCAGAGGGAGTCCTCATCGTGGTCTTTTGGAGCTTGTTCTTCCAGTAGTTGCTACAAGGGTAAAACACCTGCAGCATCCAGCTCCAGCAGCATTGAGATTTCATCTGTTGGATACCACTTTCACAATCACTGAGGCGTTTTTGGAAATCTCTGACAGTACCTCCAGTTTCTTGGATTCAGTGATTCTGATTAAGATGCTATATGTAAAACTAGTAGGTTTCTTTTATCTCTAACTTAGAAAGTAAATAGCAATTAGTTTGAACTTTGTTAAATAAGAAATAGCAAGGGCAGCTTTAATTTTTAATAGCTTCATTTTGAAACCTATGCTATAAAATTTCCATCCCCTGGCATTTTTCAGTGATGTTTTTGATTTCTGACCTTTAAGACAGGGACTTTTATTTCTTGCTTCTCTTGCATAATTCTTAGTTGTATCTGAGGCTTGGAAGGGCACAGCAAATCCTGTTTTGATTCTTATTTCCGAAGAGGTAGCAGCCCCAGGTAGAGACTACTCAGATTTTTTTCAGACAGCTGCAGTACTGCTGCAGGCAGGTAACCTCCCTCTAGCACTGGCAAGGTATTTCTGATGGCTGAAATATTTCAGCAATGCTGAAAAATGTTAAAAATATCTTAGACAAAAGATTTTGCAGATTCCTTCAGGTTCTCTGAATTCCTTTCTGCAGGTTATAATATAGCACAGACTTTGTTACCAATACTTGCTGGCTCAAACACTTTTTTTTAAAAGGATGTTTTCTTCATCATTTTGAACAACAGTTCTAAAATGCTGAATATAATCCTTGTGTTAATTTAGGTCAAACAAGGAGCTGGTTGTAAAAGAACTTGAATTGTAAAAATAATTGCTTAATGTACATTAACTGCTCAGATGCTGCAGGATGAGCACCAAAAAAAAATCCTTACTTTTTTTCCAAATAGGAGCTATAACTTCAGTGTTAACCAATTAAATCATCACACAGCAGACTGTAGAAGTTACTTGTTCCAGGGCCAATTCCATGTTTAGGAATAGGGTAAATAATGATGAAAGAACTCATGTAAGCCATCACCAAGCATATTAGTAGTTTTGTAAGATCTCTAACTAAAAAGTTACCAGCCTAATCATTGAATATATAACTTGTACTCACTGGGACATATTTTTATCTACTGCACATTGGTTTTGACCTCAGTTCTCTTAATGTACAACTTTTACAGCTGTACTTCTACTGCTTTTTCCTGCAGAAGTGCCAGATGAAGTAGAAATAGCCTTGGTATTTGAACCATGGAAGCTAGAAAAATGTATTTGGTCATATTTGCATGGGCTTTCACAGCTTTTTATGTAAACATTCAATTTGTGTATGAGACAAAGCTCAGCTTGCACCATTCTAGAGCACTCTGCATAGTCACGTGGCTGAGCAGTTTTATGATTTTGAATGACATTATCAGAATTTCTCTAATCTTAAGTGGTGTCACTGTTTGTTTGTGGACATCTATAGAATGGCCCTTTCCATAAACTGACAGAACAACATATACGCCTGTTTCCTGTATGAGTAGGTTTAGTTGATGCATGTTTAATGCTGACCACCCTTTCAAGATTGAAAGTGAATGGAAATAGTGCTGAGTATTTGGCCTTATGTTCAAAACTGTAGAAAACCTCCAGCCCCATTTCAGTACAAAAGGGGATGAACAGCTTTAAAAACTTGGTAACTTGCAGAAATTCCTCATTTGTCATTTAGATGGCTGTTAGCTATTCAAATTTGAAAGTTGTGATTGTACTTTACGTATACCTTGAGAACTTCCAAGTGCTGTGCAGACAGCATCTGTAAGTTTCCGAGTTGCCGAAGGACAAGAAACAAATATCTAGGTTTATAGCTGACATGAATGCCAGCTTCTTTAGGTCTAGTAAGTAAATGCTGAATTATTGCTTGCTTTGCAGAGGGCTTGCTGTGTCTTGTGGTAACGTGTAAATGTTGTTTGCAAAATCCAATGTCATACCATGACCTTAATCATGCTAACATTGCTTGTTAATTGTTCATCTCCAAGCTTGGGCGTAAATGCTGTTTGATTAGAGCCTGATTTTGCACTCTGTAAATAAAAATAGTAATACTGCCATATAACACATAGCATTGCTTTCATTAAAGATTGATGTATATGCTATGATTTGTTTTTTCTTTTTTCTGAACAGATGATCGTGTGGTTGGAGAAAATGCTAGATAAAATAATCAGCATTTTCATAATATTTTTGCTAGTGATAGGAACCCTTCTGCTAGCCCTGCTCCTTACTGCAAAGGTACAGTGCACTGAGGAATGTAATCATAGAGCTCATTTTAAATGCTGAATGAAAGTTACTGATATTTATGCAAAATTGTTTAGCTTTTTTTTTTTTTGAAAAATTTAGCAGCTAACTGCTCTGTAGTTGAACTTGTTACCATGCCAAGACTTGTTATATATAAAATTCTATATATTTATATTTCTTTATTTTGTATATATGTTTATATATATGACAAAACTAATATATAGATGTTTGGAAATACGAAATTTATTCTAGTAAAACAATTACTAGCTTATGTATTACAGAAACAGATTTGTTTTGCATCCTGTTACACTTTTCTTGTCAATGGTAGAGCCACTTAGATTTCTTTTCTTTTTAATTTACTTTGCATCAGAAATATATTAGAAAAATGCTGAGGTGTACTTGTCAATTTGTTTGTGTAATAGCCTGTAATAACCTCATGGTATCCTGTTCTGAGTTTAAATGTGCTGAGATTCATGATCACATGTTGTCTGAATGTAACTTTTGGGTTGTGGTTGGGGGTTTTTTTGCTCACCGGAAGAGGTCGCTCGTGTACTTTTACTTTTTTTAAAATGGAGCTGTGCTCCTACTTAAAACAGTTAATGGAGATTGAATGTTTGTGTTGAATACAGTTACGGAACAAAAATCACTGGGTTCTGATGTCAATCTCCTTTTTCCAAAATGTAGCCTTATATACTGCTGAGTACTTAAAATCAAAAGCTTTAAAAGTTGTGCAAACGTTCCTGCCTAAAACTTCCGTATATTCATAAAAGGAATATTAAGATATTTATAAAAGGTGCATTTTATCATTCTTATTGAAGAATTAATTTGGTGAAGCACTTCATAGCATGGTTTGTCATGTTAGAGCTGAGCATTCATTAATTTTTGCACTTCTTTGATCCATGGCTTTAAAACGTATATCTGAAACTGTGCTTCCATTGACAGCACTGCTGTATTGTTAGAATTTTTTCCACTGATGAGATGAGGTTTAAATTTCCATTTGCTATTACTAGTCACACTGTGTGTGACCAAAATTGTCAGATGAGAATGATGATGATTGTATTGACTGCTTTTGGGGGTTAATGGCACTTTATTTATCATGATGGGCTGTCTGCGTTGGAAGAATTATTCTTTAAATGTACAAACTGGTCACCCCACCCTCCCCCAAAAAAACCCCAAAGGCTCTTTGAATGTAGGAAGAGTTCTAGTTTGCATTATATAACATTTCTCCTCTCTATATTTAATTTAGGTACATCAAGAGAGCGTTCACATGATTCAAGTCACGAGCAGCTTGATCAATGAGACAGTAGCCAGTCACCCAGAATGGGCAAAGTAAGAATCCTGAAGTTAAGTGAGTAGTATAGGGTGGATAAACAAGCCTCCAGGTGCTGTTATGCACAGGTTTTAATTTAAAAAAATCTCCTAGGTAAATAGAAATGGGAGTGACTGTTACAGCAGATCTCAGGCAGCAGTAGAGTTTATGCATTACTCTGGGAGACTGTCAATGTGGTATCTCATTTGAGGACTGGTTGGACTTTGGTGGAGAGGGACAGGTGTATAAACTTTTCTAGTTACAGTTTTGGAGAAAAACTTGCATAGTGCAGAGAATAAAGAGGTCATATTCTTTTCCCTTTTACCTGCAAAAGAAAAGTAATGGCAAAGAATGCTCTCTGTAGAAGGTTGCGAGATGAAAGCTGAGTTATTTTTTTAATGTGGAGAGCTGGCTGCAGAATGCCTTTGAGGGAATAGGAGTTGAAGAAAATGTTTTCAGAGTGAGCTGAAAAAGAGTTTGAGGGTGGAAAGAATGGTGGATGGGGACAGTTTGGTATGAATCATTTGGGAAGGGCTGTTCCTGTTAAGAGTAGATGTGTATAGTGTACACAGTGGGAACTTTATAAGATATGGTCTGTGTAATGATTAAAGCAAACACCAAGGCAAATATTAAGAGAGAGAGAAGATTTCGAGAGGAAAACAAGGGCACACTGGTGAGCAAAGAAGTGATTGCATGAGCAGCAGAGGGGGAATAGGTAAGACTGACAAGTGTGACTTTAAAGGGAGGATGTTCCAGTTTGCTTTCATTCTACTTCAGCTAAACAGACATTGAGTAAAGGTGAGTCCAGGCACTTCCCAGGAAAAAATAATTGTCTCCTGGACAAGAATGGTTGATGCTTTTCAAGGGCATTGTCTAAACAAAAGTGATGATGGTTTAACAGGATTGAAAGAAGGTGCATGCTGTATTATAAGAGCAAGATAAATTTTCAAAAACAGAACTAAAATGATAGAGTTAATAAATGCTATAGTAGTATGTGCTTTACTAATACTTAAGTAATCACAATCAAGAGAACAGAAAGCACTTAATGTGTTTGTTTATTCCTTCATGGCATTTCTTGTGTTATTTGGCCTTTCCATTTTGTCATAGGATGTAAATAAGTAGAACTAATGAAAATGGAAATTTGACTGTCAGAAGCTTATTCACATAATGAAAATACTGCAGCACTAGTTGAGTAATTAACAGAATTTTAGATAAATTTTTTACTTCCAGTGTTTGCATCCAAATTTAAAGCATCCCAAACACTGTCTTTTAATCCATTAGGAGTAAGTATATCTCAAGCTTCAGAGCTTGATGTTCACATTACATTTAGAGGTGAGTGACTGAAATGGCTTGGAATTCCAGTACAGAACATTTCTGAAGGGTTACACAGACAGAAAAGCTTCCATGTTGATCTTCAGTCAGGTGAACAAATGCAGCAGTTTTATTTCCTGAATACTTTATTGTTTTGGAAGGGCTCTAACATGTGCCATTGAATCAAGATGTAGAAAGAAAGTCAAAGCAGAGAATGTGTTCCCTGTATTCACAAGTGTTGGAATGCTGGCATCTCAGTAGGTCCATTGCCTGAGAATGACATGAATCCCTGAAGATGGTTTGGTGGGGACTTAGAAATAGCTGGTGCCCAAACCTGTTGCTTCATCTGGTCATTTTTTCAGGGAAACTATGTTAACAATTTACATTCAATTCATAATTGAAAAGGTTATCTTTGCAGCTAGATGAGACTGCTTCATACAGTATTTTCAGAAAATTAGAACACTAGGAAAATTTCTAAGAATGTAATGTGAATAGCATGCATACAGATTGAAGAGCAGATCTCTTTTGAAAAAGTTGAGATACTAATTTAACTGAAGTTTCAGGACCCTTGGAGAATTCCAGTGACGTGCCCTAGATTTAATTGTGCTTTTCTTATGAGAAAGTCTGTTCCTTGATATGTAGAAGGAAATATTCTAGTTGTAGTAAGTTTATATGTATTTAACCGTAACTGTTTGCTGTTGTTTCCAAACGTTAATTTGTAATGTGCTTCATGTGTAATGGAATGGGTAAAATACACAGCAGTTAATTTTGTTTCCCTTCTTTAAAAAAACTAGCTGGCTCCCAGAAGCCCAGGTTATTCAGAAGGCCCTCAATTCAGCAGCTAATAATGTATACCAATATGGCCGCGAATGGATTACACATAAGGTAAGAGTGAGCTCCCCCACCTTTTTTAATATTTTAGTTTCTGGTGTTTCATAAAAGTAAAAAAAAAAAAAAAAAAGATTTTTGTCAGTGATTCTTTTCTGTGTGGTGAACCATTTTGTTGACAGATCTGTTCTTTCCACTCTCTAGTTTGTGAGTGGAAAGAAGAGTGGGAGTGATTTCAGTAGTCTTTTCTGCTCAGAAGACTATTTATTTTTAATAGCCGAAAATGATCTGTCATAATTTTAATAAGATTGCCAGTGAAAATGCATCAATTAAAGATGAATTATTTTTTTTTAATCTGGCTTTAGCTGTCTAATTGTAGGCAACGTATTCCCCACCAGTATTCTAATTTCTGTGTGGGCTGGGTGTGGTAGATGGGATTTTTTTTTTAATTATAATTTATTTATTTAACTTTCTTCACCAGAATTTGCCAAGATTCTTATTTGTACGTTTTGATATCTAGCACACATCTCAAATTATTTGAAATATTTACTGTAAAGATGATCAAGGATTTTGGATTCAGCATTTTAGAGATGATGTTTTTTCAGTGCAGAAAGAAGTCCTCGGCTTAGTGCAGCAGAATGTTTTTTACAGACAAAATCTTCATGTTACGAACCATGTTGTCTGAAGCATGTATTCCATGCTGATACTCAGCTTTTCTAATCAATGGGATTTGAGCCATGCCTTTACTGACAATCTTAAGTGATTCATCTAGTTGGAGTTTGTCGTAGACGTCAGTTTCATTCTGTCCTGTATAATAAAAGATTTCTCTATGTTTTAGCTGCATAAGATTTTAGGAGAAAAAGTTAATAACACCGCTGTGATTGAAAAACAAGTGCTAGAGCTCTGGGACAGGCTTTATCACTCTTGGTTTGTGAAGGTAGGTAACTTACTTAAATGGTGTTTATATAAACTATAAGCTATCACTTAGTGCCTTGAGGTAATTATGCTAAGTGTGCATTTCTGAGAAAGAGATTAGCGAAAAGTTGGAATGCTGAGTAAAGGTCATAATAATAAAAAGTTGGTAAGAATTTCAAGTGTGTAAGATCATTCTACAGTCACAGTTTGCGTACAGCCAGAACTGTGTCCTTCACTTAAGTAGTTATGTGTGTTTTTATCTATGCCATTTAATTTACGCTTTGCTCACTTTTTCTATTTAGTATGTCATATTTTAGAGCTTTCTGTTGAATTTTTGTGATCTTGAGGGATTAGGAAAAGGAAACTGGTATTCTGCATGATTTGTGTAACTTTTATTAATTTGAAATTTTGGGAAAGAAATTATCCTTTCACTAAGTTTCTTACAATGCATTTTTGCCAACTGTACGAGCCTTCCTATAATGGGTTCTGCATACTGAATCTTGAAAAGGTCATAAGAGTTACATCATTTCCATGCTGCCAATGCTGTTTGCCTTTTAAAGGAATAAGCAAGCAATTAATTAGCCATGGAGCAATGGAAATATCAAAATCCAGAAGTCGTACCCCTGAAATATTAAATATATTTAAATAATTGCAACTATAATATATTAACACTTTTATTTATACAGTTGTTTTTAAAGTACTCTAAAGTTCGAAGAAGATCTCTGTATTAAAAGAATTAAGAGTTTCGGTGTAGCAGTCAAAATAGTAGGGGAAAGAATCAGTTTCTTTTTCTGACAACATAATGTTGTAGAAGAACATGTAGAGAGATAACATGACACTGTTGAGGAATATGGGACCACTGAGGAGAAATTAAAACTGAGTCTATGATAGATTTTGCTGTCCTTAAGCACTCAGGAGTATTCAGTGTTAAATGCTTGACGAGGAAAAGCACTTACTTACTTTTGATGCAGTTACACTGATAAACCTGTTGCTTTTACTAATGTAACCTGTGTGTCAGATGGTCCGTAGCAGTGCACCGTTCAGTCAGGCTCTGTGTCACTACATGTGCTGTAGGAGGTGTTTTGTTGCTGCAGTATGCAGCACAGGTTGCATCTGTGTTCGTTGTGTTACATGAGTTCTTTCTTGCAGCTGTTATTTGAGGGAATACTGTGAGGCAGCTTTCTTGTAGATACTGTTCTGGTAGGGTAAAAAAACAGCTTTCCTAGTAATTAAAATGGCAGAAAGAGCTGCTGAAACGCACTGATGCTCACTGCCTACAAAGTCTGGCTACTGTTTGCATGCTAGAGACCCTATGTTACCATTGGCATGCTGGGCTGCAACCGCTTATTTGTGGGCTGCAGGTAGCTCCTCCAGAATCTATTTCTAATCTTCCCCCTTCTGTCACACTCCATATCCATGTAAATGTCTCATCTGAGTGCTTTCCACCTGGCTGTTTCCTTCTGTAATATAGGAATAGCCTTGCGTTGTCCTTCAATGTCTCTGAAAACTGGTAAACTAGATGATAGTGCAGTGTGGAGGACATCTGTACTATCTCTCACTCTCTCAGTACAGCTTTCAAGCTCTCCACTATTTCAGTTGTATGAGCATAATAATTGCACTTCATTTTGCAGCCCGCATAGTGTTGCCGTAGTCTCTAGGTGACTGAAGAACCCAGGCTCTGGTGACACTTTTCCATGAAAGCTGTAGAATTGAGGAAGAGTTGCTGAAAAAATGTGGATTCAACCATTAACTGCTGCTTTCTGAGATCAGTAGATAGCAAATGGTGTATATTTTAAAAGGTTCTAGAGAAGTTGTAATAGATCAGTTACCACTGTGTCTGTGTTCCCAATGAAGTAAACCAGTAACAGAATAATAAACCACTGGAAAGATGATGGCATAGCTCTCCAATCAAGATGTCTTTTTCAAGAACAAGAATCTCCTCTTCCTAGTCCACTCAGGTGTGAGGTTTTGTTCTTAAGATTTAGTGAATTTGTTGAAGTTGAACCAGTTGACAATTTCTTTGAATCCCTTATTTATCAACACCTGAGGCCTTAGGTGCTACAACAGTATAGTTGCTGAATAAAAATTAACTAGAAATGTGTATTAATAACATATTACAAAACTTGCAAATGATACCTAATTCTGCTAGTTAATGGTAAGAGCTGTGTTTGAAAATAGAACTAGATTAACAGAAAATAGGTTCTTCATACAGTTTATGAATTCAGAAGGCCTATTGGAGGGAGATTTTTGACTACTCATATGTTTCTGCTCTAAATATACTACCAGCTCAGAAAAAAGATCTCTGTGTTTCTGTGGATTGTTAAAGAATGTTGCTAATTTTGCGTAAAGTGTAATGATGCATCTAGGGAGAATTGGTAATAAGCAGAAAATGTAATGGTCTTAGATAAATCAGTGCAGAGACTTCACTTGGAATACTACTTCACATGTATGCTTAAAAGGGTACTGTCATTTCAAAGGTCGGCTGGTATGGTTAAAAGTTTTTGGAAAATTTTAACAGTAGTAATGGGACACTTACATAAACACCAGGCTTGAGAACCTGAGAAGTCTGTTGCTGTTAAAGATTAGGATGAGATCTGTTGCAGTCAAGAGGATCGCTTAGACTTGCTTACAGTAGAATTTTGGCATCCTCTGAAACACTGGTCACAGTCCCAGACTGACTCAAATAGTCTCATGCTAGATGGTAATCAGGTGTGATTCAGTTGGACAATAGGTGTCCTGGCTATTGGCTAGGACAGAGTTAATTTTCATAAGAAGCTGGGAGGGGACACAGCCAAGAACAGCTGACCCAAACTAGCCAAAGGGGTATTCCATTCCATGTGATGTCATGTTCAGTATATAAAGGAGTGAGCTGGCCGGGGAGGAGGGATCGTGGCTTGGGGCTGGGCATCAGGTTCCGGGTGGTGAGCAAATTGCATTGTGTATCACCTGCTTTATATATTCTTTTATGAGTATTGTTGTTTTCCTCTCCGTTTGTTGTCCCAGTAAACTGTCTTTATCACAACCCACGAGTTTTACCTTTTTCTTCTGATTCTTCTCCCCATCCCACCGGGGGGCGGGGAGGAGAGAGCAAGTGGCTGCATGGTGCTCAGCTGCTGCTGGTGCTAAACTATGACAATAGGCAACTTCGTAATTAGGGTGAAGCCACTTAAGGAATTAACTGTTGTGGTTATGGCCGTTTCCTGTTGTCCTGCTGTGTTGCACTTAGAAAGCTGTGCAGTCAGAAGAAGTCTTCCATGCGTCCAGTTTAACTTTTAGCTTTTGCATAACTGAACATTGCCGGTGGACGAGTAGACACTAATCGTGAGAAAACCTACTTGTTTTGGCTTCTGCTTGTATTTTCCTTTGGGGGTTGTACTGGGAAAAGTTGTATGTTGCAAATGGTAAATTATATATGCAGTAACTGAAATCATTACATCTTTCTTCTGTGCTTTCATAAAGAGCAAGATAGATACCATTGCATAAGTCAAGCAGGAAAGCTAATGTTTAACTGAGGTGAGTGAGTACAATATACAGAACTGTAAATATATGGAATAATTAACTAAGTTGTTTTTCAGATTTTAATTTTTCCAGTGTAGAGAGTACTTCCAGGTATTTTTAAGGATGCCAATTAAAGCAACTCTTAAGTACTTAGATGCACGTTGGATCTGTTCCTCATTAAGAAAACATTAGTCTGTGCCTTTCTCATATCTGTAAGTTATTCAAATTGTTTTCTTTATGTCTTTGTCTCTCTTTTTAAGAATGTAACACATTCTGGAAGACACAAAGGACACAAATGGCACATAAACCGTCAAAACAGCTGGCTTGGTGATATTTTGGACTGGCAAGATGTTGCATCATTTGTTCATGATAACATTGAAACATTTCTTTCGGTACGTGGTTTTTGCCCTTATTACCAAATTGGTTTCATTTTTAACTGATAACAATTCTTCCTTGGACTACCACTGAGGTTATGGATTCAAGTACGTGGAAAATTATGGAAACAGTGTTAGTGTTACTTATAATTACCTAAGCAATTTTTGTAAGCCTACTTAGGATATATCCATACTGCAAACAGAACTGGTTGTGATGAAGAAGCCCTCCTGAGTTCAGCATCTTCATTAATACTACCTACCCAGACTTCTTCCTGAGACAGATTTTTACTATAGGATTACCTGTGTCACCTGCAAGCTGGTTTTAAATGCTTTATGTTATGTAGTCTTTTAAAAAAGAGACCAGTTTGTTTAGGATATAGTTGAGGAAACTATTGACCAAGAGGTCGTGAAAATATTTTTTTTTGTAATCTTACTTTTTTTTCCTCAAATTATTATTCATTGGGTTGAAAGCAGCTTATTTCTTTCTTCTTTTATGAAAGTTCTGTGGAGAATGAAATTAATATTTTACACTGTGTGAATTCCTGAATTAATGCACTGGACCTTTCACCTCATGCCGAGAAGAAGAAAAGTCGTTGAAAGCAATCCAAACTGAAGCAACTACATTTCTCTTAAAAATGATGTTACGTCTGAAATGCTTAATATACAGAGTCAATCCCTGTTATAGTTCATCTTTGACTTGAGCTACTGTCATAAACTAGAATTATCTTCAGGTTATTATTTATCCATTTTGGAAGAATGTTTTTTATGCCTAATGCACAACATAACATTTCTGTGGATACAGTTAAATCTAGTATTTGCCTTGAGGCAGTTCTTGGTTTAGACAGATGACCACATGGGCTTCTTTTGTCCTTCCTCAACTGCTGCTTAAATGGTTGCAGTTTCTATCATAGAAGAAAATGTGAGTCAACAAAAAGTTGAGAAAAACTTCTTATTGCAGTGAACCTTTTTTTCAGTTAATAGTGAAATTTGCTTGATACTTTCTCAGAGTTGACCATGCATGCTTGAGGCAGAGTTACAAAAATGCACAACACATCATCATTTAAAATCAATATGGAGTTTCCTTCTAGGCAAGAGGGAGAGAAGGAGGAGAAACTACACGATAGGTGCCAGCTGTGTCGTTTACAGCATTGCTGCACAGTGCACAGAAATCACGATACATGTGCTTCAGTAATCCAAATGGGCTAGAATAATGCAGGAAATAGTTTAAAGAGAATAAATATTTAAGACTGCAATACATTAATAATAAAATTTTCATCTAGCTAGCATGCTTTCCTTTACTTGTAAAATCTGGTTCAGAAGTTCGGGGAAAAAAGTGCCAGCAGTTGACTTGCTTTCCTGTTTATTTGCATGAGCTCATTACTCAGCAGCTGTGGGGAAGCACCTGTCCCTTTTCTCCACGCACTCATGTCCTTAATGCCAGACTGTAAACCAGTCGGCATAGTATATAGCTCTAAATCCTGATTTCACATCCTTACTGGGCAGCATTTTCTTTGCTGGCTTGCTCATCCATAATGCATTGCATAAATATTACTCACACTGATATTTCCAATTTAAAATTGATGAAAATCTGATTTTTGTGCTTGTTTAGGTCATTAAAACTAGGAGATGATGAAAATAAGAATAGTTTTGACTTAAGTCTGGTGTTTGTAAGCAAGTTGCTTACCTACCCTAGGATACAATAGAAGCTTACTGTATCTGGGATTTATGTTTTTATCAGAACATGAAAATCTTTCTCTTGGTATTTTAAAGAGAAACGATGAGTTACGAGAATGGCATACTGAATTGGGAGGGATCAATATTTTAAATTATGTGGGAGGGATCAATATTTTAAATTATGTAGGTGCTTTTGAGGGGGGTTGTTTTGGAGGGTTTCTTTTTTCATTTGGGTGGGTGTTTTGTTTGGGGTTTTTAATTTTGTTTGCATTTTTGTATTTTGTTGGACTTTGGGTGGGATTTTCTTCTTGTTACTGAGTGTGTTGTGTATGGTGGGGATTGTGGGAGGGGGTGGGAGGAGATTAAAGAGGTTATCTATAACTCAAACTGTAGGATGTTTCTGCATTTGGACACTTGAAATCAGTGCTAACCTGCAATTCTTAAGAATATAGCAAGACATGGTACAGTCCCAAAATTGTTTTGACAGTTTTTTTAAAAACACAAACCATTTAAAAATAATGAGATAACTGTAAAGAAGTGTGTGTGGATACGCAGCCGTAGTGAGATTTCCTCCACCTTTGGAAAAGAATGAACTAAGATTACACTATTTGCACATTAAAAATACTTATGCATAGATTGAGGCTAGAGTTTACCATAGAATAACTGGCTTGCTAGCCCCTTGGCTTTCTGAAATACTTCAGAATAGTACAGATGACTCTCTATTCTCTGAAAATACAGTTATTTGACAGTGTCACAATCACAAGCAGATAAGCTCTTTTCCATTGATGGAAATCATAGGAAATGTTCATCCTCTGTAGTAAAAGAAGGAACATTTGCTGTAAGAAAAATGCTGAAAGAAGACAGATGCAAGTGTTTAACGTCAGACTTTACCTGTAGTAGAAGAAACTTTCATATTAGAGTTGAAAGTATATAATTAAATCCCTAGTTTAGCTGTGCTGGGGAATTACTGGCATTTGCTTAATTTGTAACAATATGCATCGATTCAGTACTTTGAGTATCAGATAAAGCACAGAAGACTTCTGTACCCCCCTCAAAATGTGCTGTTCATTATAGCAGTTATACTTAGCTCTAGTTTGATGTAGACAGACCTTAATTATTTTAAAGTAATTCACTATATAAACATGTAAATTGCCTGAAGATTTAATACGCAGATAAGCTTTTCCAAATCTTTGGTTTGCATTTTTCTAAAAGCTTTGGTGTTAGCAACACTGCTGCCTTTCAGCTTTGGATTTTTCCAGTATTCTTTAGAAGCAGTAGTGTTATAAACAAGTTTATCTGGTGATATGTTTCTGAAGTGGGGTTTATTTCATCCTATTCTTAGTTTGGGGAGAGAACTAGAGTGGATCCTCACTTAGGCTTCAAATTTTGCACCCCATGCTCTCTTCTAAGGTAGTTTTTCAGGTGAATGAAATATGCAATACATAGCTGGACTATTAAGTTTTAATTTCTGAAAAATAAAAAAGCCTCGTTCATTCCCCACTCACCTGCTTTTCCATTCATACCTTTTTTCTCCATTTCTTGAAGGTGTGAAACCTTGAAAAATTAAAGGACTGCTGGCTAAATCTGTGAATGATCACTCAGAACTCCCTTGATAGTATATGAGACACTGCTAATGTCTCCTTAAATCGATCTTTTTGCTTCTTTGCACACGAGTATTTATCATTCCACCAGCAGCTGCTATGTCATTCAGAAATTTCCCAGACAGGAAGACAGAAGACCTTCCATTAAGACATACACAGCAAGCTTCAGCTCAGCTAGGTTTCTCTATCCCTGCCTTTAGCATGACTGATCTGTGTGTTCCAAAGAAGTCAGTTTCTCAAATATTTCACTGAGTTACCATATATCCTAATGTTTTCTCTGGCCCTGAGAATTTCTTCAAGTAATCTCCCAAGTTTATAGCTAATACAGTCCATTCTTCAGTAATAATTCAACTACAGTGCTTTTTTTTTTTTTCTAGTAAGGTAAATGTTCAGAAGTGTGGCATTCTCTTCTTCATAATGGGTGTTGGTTTTTTTGAGTGTAAGTGAAATTCAACCTGATGCATACTTTTAGAGAAGGAGTTGGTTTCTTTACAGTCAGAAAGTCAAAGACATGATGCTGGAGGATAGTCCTTTTTCTGTTGCTGTTTTGTCTGTTTCATGTAAAGGTTAAGCAAAAATGTTTTTTGAAAAATAAGCTGTTGAGCCCTGAAAGGTTAGCCCAGAACTTTATGGGTAAACTTTTATTTGGAAATCAGCTTTTAATTGGAGCAGGAAGCCCTTGATGTTGTGCATACTATATTATTCTTCACAAAGTCCGTTGCTGGTCTTTTACCTGAAAGGATTATTGACTTGTTCTGTTGCTGTCATTTTTGAGTTGTCAGGATGATACATCTTTCTGAACAGAAAAAAAAAAATCAAAAGTATACAGAAGGACAATTTTTTTTTCCTAATATCTCTTTGTGTCCAATTTTATTCCCTTGATAAATCTGTTAATGATCTCTACAATCAAATTAGGTACATGAATTTACCTGGCTTCCAGAAGTTTGTTGAATTGAAGTTCTCGGCAAAGAACTTGTTTTGGTCAAGTGCCTTTTAAAACCTTGCTTTCAGATATTGGCCAGTTTAAGTGGCCAGTAGGACACCTTGTATGGCTAAGAACATTAAGTGCAATTTTGATTTCTTGCCTGTTACAGATTGGAAAGGCACAGCAACTGATGCTGATGGTGACATACCACAATGTACTGTATAAGGGAGTTTTGTTTCCTGTACAGCTTCCTAGCTCTTTTGAACACTGATCTCTTAAGGCTACTTACAAAGCATTGTCTTGGGGAAAGAGGTGTGGTTTTCAGTTATTTAATAACAGTAATAGTAAAAGTATCATTATCGCATAAATATTCACACTTAGTTGTGTTTTGGAGAACTGGTCGGCTGGCAAGGTGTTGGAAATTGTTTATGCATAGTAACTGAGCTCATTAACTCAGCTGCAGTATGCTCTGGGAATCAAACAGCATTATGAACTCTTAGGTGCAGGTACATGTATTTTGATTTTGTGACTCTTAGTGAAGTATCTGAGCACTTTCTGATACTGTATTCAGTAATGATTAATGTGTTCTATGTCTGTCTTCTCATCCTAGCGATGAGAAGCATGCGTCTTGAAATTTTAATGGTACATATGCATAAAGAGAAATTTACTCTAAAGCTGGAGGTGAGTCCTAGAAGATGCGCTTGCTTTCATAAGACATAGTGAAGCTGAATGAAAAGCACTACCCATGCTTACTCTGAAGCAAATGCTAGTGATAACTAGTTCAACGGTTCAAATCAATGACTCTACCTAACATGGGTGATGTTCTAGGAAAATCATTCCCGATATTGATTAAACCACCTGATAACTGCATTCAGACTAACTGCAGCTGTATACTCCTGGTTATCAGCTCCTTAGGCTAAAGCTTCTAGGGAAAGCATTAAACAAATACAGCCTATACTGGAGGAATGTGCTATTTTGAAGGAAACGTTCCCAGCCCCCACCAGATGTACACTCTCTTGTAGCAGATGGAACAAGCCCCTCTCCTTGTGAACCACTCACCAGTATCAGCTCAGCTGATGTGTGGCAAGTGATGGTGTGCAAGGGAGGGAATTAATGATTGCTGTGATTAATATTTAGAAGACTGAGAAATCAGTCCAACTACTAGACCAACTTTCATTAACAACGCACTTCATGCTGATGGTTTGTTTTACAGTCTACTAATTGTTATTGTTATGTATTTAAAGAGATCAGTCCTTAGCAGTCATATCCTACATGAGGTGTGAGAATAGAATACCATCGTGGTGACACTGTAGTTGGCAGCAATAGCTGCTATCCTTGACGGTCTGAGTCACAGAAGTGTAAGTGAGCAGGCTCAATAGCTCTTAAGTACGGAAAGCTGGAACTGAAATGCACATCTTCTTCCCTCAAATTAAGGAGCTTGTCCTTTTATAAGGTGTTTTTGTTTCTGGACAACTCCCACTCTTGACCTCTGTCCTGGACTATATGCTGTGTGATACTTGGAGAGGCATTACTTTTCCAGGTCATGGCAGGTGCCATATCCTGTTGCTTGTCTGTTTGGTTGAGGGTTTTTTTCTCCTTCCTTAGTTGCTACCACATTTTCTTAAAGCAAAAGCAATCTTTTCCTAGCTCTTAAGTTTGTGCCTGTTCAATGCCTTCTTCCTCAAGAAACTGCTTGTGTTTCAGGGGCCTTTGTTTTCAACCTGTGCCCCTATTTTCAAGTCCTTAGCTGCTGTTCTGTGGTTAAAGTCCACATCATAACAGGAGACCTGTGACACCAAGCTCCTGTTCACGTGCCAAGTTCTAGTAACAGGCTTAAACATCTGGGACTGGAGCCTTGCACAGTTAGCATTCAACTTACGGCCTGTTATTAGCAGTGACAGTACTATTTTTACTGAATACCAACTGAAAGGCCTCTGCTTTAGCTACAAACTGTTCCCTCAAAAATCACTGTCCTCTGTGTTTACAGTCCTCATAGTATAATGTACATTTAATAAAGTCACCTGGTGGCTGTATGAATTCATACCACTGCTGCACTCCCAGAATTAATCCTTAATCTGTAGAAGAAGGAAGGGGACAAATACCAGAGGGAGAATGTTTTTCAGCAGAACATCCTCTTTACTTCTAACCTCACTTGAATTCTCAAGAGAGACTAATAAAATCTGTTCAAAAGATGAGCCTTAAAATTCATAATTCCCATTAAATAGTGAGAAGCATGAATTAAGTAGATCTTCCTGGTTTTACTGTGTGTTGTAATTCCCCGTCACTTCCCCCAGCACTTAGTTCCTCCCAAGCTTATGCTTTATAAATTATCTTCTGTATGTTTCACTCAGTTTCAAAGGACAAGTGATCACACAGCTCACACTCTATTGTCTGCTCTACAAATGCCAGCTATTGGGTTTTTTGGTTTGGGGCTTTGGATTTTTTTTGTTTTATACAGTCTAATTGATTAAGATATTCATTAAACCAAAATTAACTGTTGCTAGTTTTGAAGTGTTTGCTTACTGCTTTGAACCTGGAGAAGGGCTTTTGTGTCAGACCTTTTACAGTTTTTCTAGTTACATTAATTAGTCTCAAAGAGGCATGGCTTTTTGTTTGTAACCTTACTTCTTTTATATCTTTGAATCACTTTGGCTAATACATTCTTACTGTATTTCTTCTGAATGAAATACTTGTTATGAAACTACTGTGCGTTGCGTTTAGGATGCCTCCGTGTGCCATGCCATGCCTTTATGTCCTTAATGTCTCATGAAGTTGCTGCCCTATTCAGATTGACGTGTCTGCATCCATACATAAACTAATTTGGCTGTAGTGGGTATTACATATTTAAAGGCATGTTTCAAAACTACTCTTTACTATCTGTAACTCATAAGCAATCAGTTCCCCAAGCCAGTACAAAATTTAATAGATTGTCTAGCATAATTTGATCTATTTTCTGTAATTGCTTGACTAACTGATGCATCACTACTCAGAATCACAATTTGTGTGGTTGTCTACATGCGTTATAAAAATTATGCATCTCATTACCATAAAACGTTTTTAAAACAAATTTTATTGAAGTAGTAATTCTATTACTTGATTTGAAGTTGTCTTCAGATTTATTTCTACCTTGTGATGTTACTCAGTGTTCTTTTCATTTTAGCATTTCTGCTTTTGAAAAGATGACTTTTCTCTTCCAAGACAAGATCCTCTTTCAACTGATGGTGATGTTAATCACAATAAACAAGTGTCACCGCATCTCGATTTTTTACAATTTTGCATAATGAAATAATTTTGAGCATTGGGAGAAAAATTCTAAAACGTAGTAACCATTTACCTAGAAACTTGTCTTTTGGTAAAGTAGATGTTTTCACTTGATATGACCTGCTGTAATTTAGGAGCAAGGGAAGGTGATTATTTTTTTTAAAAAAAAATCTTCTTTATATGGCTTGATGGAGATGAATCACTCTGTAAGCAATTCTCTGTCCTAGCTAATACTATCTGGTGCCCGACTTTGTCTTCACTCCCCCTCCTTTTCCAGATCTTGGAGTCTCTGTGGATAGTGATGAGTCGCAATGTGAGCCTCTTGTTTACTACAGTTACAACGCTGGTGACAATCCTCTTCCATAGTGGGACAGCTCTTCTCAATTTTGTGCTTTCAGTGGTAAGTAGTATGTCATCGATTTACATGGTCCATTTTACTGCAGGAACCCAATTGTACGTGTCATAACAATGAAAAATCAAACCTAAAGCATTGAAAACATCTTCTAACCTTATCTAATACCAAAATTCTTGAATATTTTTCAACTTTCAAATCTGTTGTTTGGGGGGCATTCTTGGCAAAGGGCAAGATTTGTGTAACTTCCACATTACCGAGTTGGCAGTCTTCCTATCATTCTGTTCATGGAAAACTCTTGTTTCTTGCCTTGAAGATGCTGAGCTGTAACTTGTGATACCCTATATAACTACTGAAATTTTATAGCATGTCCTCAAACAAGGCAATGCTCTCAGAAGAAGCAAAAAATTGTTACAGGGAAATGTCAGCGAAAGTATTTATTTCTCAAGGATTACCTTATATTCCCTTTTTTAATGAAATGCCTTCAGGAAATCTGTGTGAGGGGGTTGTTGCGTTGTTTTTATTTAACTTCTGTGAGCTCTAAAATGCAGAATGCTTCCTACACAAAGTTAATTCTTATTAATGTTATTGCCCACACTGAGTAGTAGTATTCGAAACCTTTTTATTAAAGGTGTTTTCTTTAAAGGATGTATTACTTTTTAGTGTATTGTGTGAGCTAGATGCTTCTAGTTTCTTTTGTTTCTAAATGCCACAGCTATGTGAAGTAATTTATAATGGTAGAGGTAACTTCTTTCTTGTGACTGACTTTGACAGGTGTTAATTAAAATTACAATAAAAATAAAAATCTGGCTGGCCTGGGACTTCTTCCTGTTTTAACTAAACAAATACTGATCTTGGAAGCTGGACTGAAATTCATGTCCTGGTTTTTAGTTCAGGCTTCAAAAACATTTGTTAGAAAACAAAGTGTTTTGCCAGTTTAACTTCATTGTCTTCATTGATGCTTGCTCAGGAGGGAGATCTTTGTAGACAAAACTGCAAAATTGAAATAATGTTTAACAACATTTCAAGGCAGCTGTGTGGATTCTTTTCAATGCTTAAGAAAGAACAGATCACAATAAGACTTAATGGAATGGCTGTCTTGAACTGAAGAAAATCACTGCCACTTAATTTTGTTGTTCTCCAGTTATCTTTCAGTTTGTAAAGAAAAGATTGCATGGGAATATTTCATTTCTTTTCTTCCTTAGTCCACAACTTCAGCCATGATGACACATTGAAAACAGTGGCTGACAAGCTGGTATACTTAAAAATGACGGGTTTGGATAAAAATTGCAGATGATTGCAGTGCTTTCATTGCTCAGACAGAAAATTTAGCTCTAGATGCCTAATGGCTTATACCAAGTTCATTACATGCTGTTGCTGTGATGTATGATCCTGCATTTCTGTCTGTCAGCAGGGTCCTGCCACTTGCTGGGTCACTGTGCAGTCAGCTGGATTAGCAGAGCTAGTTGGGATATTGCTGTGTTGGAATTCTTTTAGAGATTAGATGCTCTAAAGGCGACGCTGTTTCCTCCACTTGTGTTGTACGTTGAACACGTTACTTAAAATGGCCATAAAAGCTTTCCCCACTAAAACACATCAGTCCCGCACTCTTGGTTTCTTGGATTTCACCATGAGCTTCCATTTTGCGCTCCTAGTGATCTTACATATATAGGAAAGATTTAATACATGTATAGGTTCTTTCTGTAGATTCTTGATAATGGTGGCCTTTGAAATGCAAACAGCAGAACTGAAATACTTCCACTTTTAAGAAATAAGGCAAAAAATCACTGAACAACATTTTCCTGTTAACTGTACTTCGGATATGCCAGGGTAAAGGGATGTGCTTGTCTCCATTTCTGTGCACATAAGATGTCACTATAAGTGTTGGTGTTCTTGTAACTGTATGAACTACCTCTTTTGAAGGCATTTAAAATCTGCACGCCTACCTGAAGAGTAGTTATTAATGCTGTTAAACCGTGCGGGAAAGTGCTTTAACTTAGTCTTGTTTACACTGTCCATTTCATGGGCTGTTGTATCTGTTCAGAGGCATGGTTTCTCATCTTTATGAAAGTCTTTCGCAAAGGCTCTTGCTACAAAAACTAAACAGATTTTCTTAAAACACAAAAAGGTAACTTAATGGAACTTGTTTTAATATTGTTTAGAGTGAGTTTGTTAACAGCTAATGACTGAAAGAGAAAGGACTTAAATGTAGGACATTGAGTAAATAGCCTGCACTAAATAAAAATTAATACAGTCCATTATTTGGGGCAATAAGTAAATGAAAATGCTAATTGTTGTGAGTTTAGATGAACCTTAAAGTATTTTTTAGGATAACCTAACTTGAACTGTCATGGAGTCCATGTAGAAATAGTATAACTGCTTATTAATTTTTTCTTGTGCTTTTTTCCCCTCTTTCCCTGCTGCAACAACTTAATGCAATAAGCAAAGAAAATCCAGATGTGATCCTAGGATAAACCACTGCAGCTTTCTTAACTTTTGTGATGTACATTGTTACTGAATCCCATTTGGTATTATGTCATTGTTAGGTTTGCCTGCTAGTCACGTTCCTTCCTTCAGAGCTAAAGAAAAACACCCTCCAAGTGAGGAGGAGAAGACCAGAAGTGACCTTTACAGTTCTTGTTCTTCTGGGGTCTCAAGGCATACTTACATCTTTTGCTCTAGAGAGACTTTTTTTCAATAATTTGCTTTCCAGGGGTGGGTATCTCTAACAGTTTAGTTCTTCCTTAAGCTGAGATTTCAGCATGAGCCTTTTTCTGCTCTCTTTTGGAAAGTCTTGAATTAAGAAGTTCACGCTTTCCTGGGAAAACTCACTGTTCTCCAGCAAGGAGGAAGAGCTTCTGCATAGAGTTCAATTTGAATGTGAAGGCAAATAGTTTCAGAGTTTTTGATTTTTCTAGTTTAGTTGCTGCATCTTTGACTGCTACCTGGCCCAATATCCTTTCCCTATCTCCCTTTTTTTTTTTAAAATGCGGTTTTGGAATGGAATTTTTACATTTCGAACAGGCTGAACCCTAAAACTAGGTAGGCAGCATTTGAACACATCTTGTGAGTTGCTGTGGTCCAGCCAGCAGTGTCTGCTGAAAAAACTGACTCTCTTGAAAATGCCATGTCTGTGTTTTGATGAAAGATACATTTAATGGGCTGCTGAGGGAAGTTTGGTTTCTGGGGGTTTTCTCCTAAATGTGAAACAGAAGGAATTCTTTTGAATTTTGTCTAGGTAGAACTGTGTTTAAAAGAAAGCACTACTCCAGCTTTAACTGTACTCTTTACTTTTTCATTTTGCAGGATTCTTAGTTGCTACAGAAGAGTGTTTAGTACTTTTAAGTGGCACAAACTAATTTAAAATTTCCAACAAGATAATTCCTGAAGTGTTTGGCTTTTCAACTAATTACATTTTGGTCCAATTTTAGTCATCTTCAAAAAAAATGAAAATAGTGAAATTTATTTTGATAAATCATTGAAAAAAATGTGTTTTAAAACAGAAATAATGGACACTTTGTTCAGAACCTCCATTTTGAAAATACATCTTCCATCAAAACATTCAGTAGGAAGTGATCTGTGTAGTGTATCCATCCATGATCTAGTAAAACTATATTCAGATCCTCAACAGACATTTGAAAACTGATCATTAGTTTCAAGAGTGCCACTTCTGTTTCACTTCTGAATACAAGTTCCTATCTGCACACACATGCACATGGATGTGTATATATATGTATGCATATATATGTATATGAATACATATACACTCACTCATGCACGTGCACACGTACACACACTGCTCGTACTCTGTTAGAAAATTTAGGAGAGAAAAGCTCCATTTGGCTGATGGATAGCTATAGTCCTGTGGGGAACATGCAAATTTTTGATGCTGTAAAAGAAAAAAAAAAAGAAAAGAAAAAAGCCAAGAATAAAGCTTTTGGGCAGAAAATTGAGTATGAAAGGCAGATAGAAAAATATTTCACAAGTGTATGGAACAAGCAACAAGCAATTAAGTCACGTGTTTCTTCATATATGTGGAAATGCTGAATTACCATTTTAGTATAGACTGTTTACCCATAGCTTTCTCCTTGAATTCAGTCAATCCCCCCTCAAATTAGAGTATTTAATGTTTTGGTCTACAGAACAAATTTACACCAAGAAATAGTAATCCATCAATTGCTTAACAATGGAAAGATCTTATTATTTTATTTTTGGTGAATTCCTTCTCGTAGTCATCAGCAGGATCTTGAGTTGTTGCTTAGGAAACAATTAAGGTAATGTCTTAAATCTCAGGTATCCTTTAATAGAGGTCTGAAAACTGTCAGACTCCAGCTGGTATAGGGCAGGACATATCTTTTTGCTGCTGAATGTACTGTTGAGGCTATTCTACTTGTTTGAAGTCAGCAAGCCACTTTGTAATAAAGTATTATATTTTGTGATGACTACTTGTTTTTGCATTTCTGTACCTATTGAGCTAAAGAAAATGTTAATTTCCCCAATAAGAATCTAAATTAATACTGTAAAATTCAGGTGATTTTGTATGGTGCTGTGGTGTCGTGGTTTAGTCCAGGTTGAAAACTAAGCACCACACAGCCACTCGCTCACTCCCCTCCCACAGGATGGGGGAGAGAATCAGAAGGGTAAAGGTGAGAAAATTCCTGGGTTGAGATAAAGACAATTTAATAGGTAAATCAAAAGCCGCGTGCACAAGCAAAGCAAGGAATTAATTCACCACTTCCCATGGGCAGGCAGGTGGTCAGCCATCTCCAGGAGAGCAGGGCTCTATCACGCATAATGGTTACTTAGGAAGACAAACGCCATCACTCTGAACGCTGGCACCCCTGCCCCCCCACCCTGTTTTTCCTCTTCCCCCAGTCCCTTATAAGCTGAACATGATGTCATATGGTATGGAATATCCCTTTGGTCAGTTGACATCAGCTGTCCCAGCTGTGTCCCCTTTCAATTCCTTGTGCACCCCCAGCCTACTCACTGGTGGGGTGGTGTGAGAAGCAGAAAGGGCCTTGGCTCTTTGTAAGCACTGCTCAGCGGTAACGAAAACCACCTCTATATAACAAAAACATCTCTATATTATCAACACTGTTTCCAACACAAATCCAAAACATAGCCCTGTACGAGCTACTATGAGGAAAATTATCTCAGCTGAAACCGGGACATGCGTTTACATGCATCTTACCTTGAAAGAAATTGAGTTAGGTTTGTCTCTTTTCCTAGCTTGTACTTCAGTTTAACACCATTTTATTCCATTGCTGTTTATCCCCAGCTGTCACTTTGGCTTCTACAGTTCAGATGCGTGGGTATGTGTATGTTGGTGCACTGTTACTCCCCAAGAAACCAAGCTGCTTCTGTAAACATTGGGGAAGAACAGCTTTTCCAGTCAGTACAGGTGCTGTGCATGTTGCCACTTGAACTAATCCCTGGCTCTTATTCATAGCTTGCCTCAAGTCAGCCCTGTATGTTTTCTCATACCACAGGGAATCAAGCTTTGCCTGTTTGCTGCAGTTAATTTCCTCATTCCCTGGTTGCCGTATTCTTTTCAAAAGGCAACATCTTCAGAAGTTAACTGACGCTGTCCTAATAAAACAAGATCCAACGGAGCTGTTTTTTCACTTTGCTTTTTGTGAGCGTCAGGATGAGCCGATATTGTTCTTAGTGCAATATGCTGCTTTCTGTGTTGAAAACTGCACTGCAAGGAGGATCTGTAGCTGGATACCAGTGTAAGGAAGACAAAACACCACCTGGATGCTGCTTCAGTATAGGGAGTTTTGTAGCAAAATGGGAAATATTACGGTAGCTTAGGAGAAATGGCAAGCCCTATCAAAGAGAAAATAACCAACCATGCTTGCAGCATTACAGAGGATGCTAAAATCTGATCCAAGTTTTAAGATTTCTTCATTTGAAATTGTGGTGGGTTGACCCTGGCTGAGGGCCAGCTGCCCACCAGAGCTACTCTATCACCCCCCTCCTCCTCTAGACAGGGGAGAAAAAGTATAACGAAAAGCTTGTGGGTCGAGATAAGGACAGGGAGAGATCATTCTGTAATTATCGTCAAGAGCAAAACAGACCGAACTTAGGGAATTCATCTAATTTATTACTAAGCAAAACAGAGTAGAGGAATGAGAAATAAAACCAGATCTTAAAACACCTCCCCCCACCCCTCCCATCTTCCTGGGGTCAACTTCACTCCCGGCTTCAACCTCTGCCCCCCCTCAGCAGCACAGGGGGATGGGGAATGGGGATTACGGTCAGTTCATCACGCGGTGTTTCTGCCGCTTCTTCATCCTCAGGGGGAGGACTCCTCCTATCGTTCCCCTGCTCCAGCGTGGGGTCCCTCTCATGGGAGACAGTCCTTCATGACCTTCTCCAATGTGAGTCCTTCCCACGGGCTACAGTCTTTCTCGAACTGCTCCAGCGTGGGTCTCTCCCACGGGGTGCAGACCTTCAGGAGCAAACTGCTCCAGCGTGGGTCCCCCACGGGGTCACAAGTCCTGCCAGCAAGCCTGCTCTGGCATGGGCTCCTCTCTCCACAGATCCACAGGTCCTGCCAGGAGCTTGCTCCAGTGTGGGCTTCCCACGGGGCCACAGCTTCCTTCAGGTACCTCCTGCTCCAGTGTGGGGTCCTCCACGGGCTGCAGGTGGAATCTCTACACCCCCTCATCCTCCCTCCATGGGCTGCAGGGGGACAGCCTGCTTCACCACGGGCTACAGGGGAATCTCTGTTCTGGTGCCTGGAGCACCTCCTGCCCCTCCTTCTGCACTGAACTTGGTGTCTGCAGTTTCTTACATCTTCTCACTCCTCTGGCTGCAAAAGCTCTAACTGCTTTTCTTAAATATGTTATCACAGAGGCGCTGATGGGCTCGGCCTTGGCCAGCGGCGGGTCCGTCTTGGAGCCGGCTGGCATTGGCTCTGTCAGACACAGGGGAAGCTTCTAGCAGCTTCTCACAGAAGCCAACCCTGTACCCCCCCGCTACCAAAACCTTGCCACGCAAAACCAACACAGAAATTGTAACAAAACATAGCTGATATTACTACTGGCACTGGATTATTTCCTGTTGAACCAAGGCCTAATTCAGTTGTGGCGGGGGGAGGGGGGTGGTGGGTTTGGTTTGGTTTTTTTGTGATCTCAGATTGAATATTAACAGTATGCTGTTTAAATGTGCTAATGTAATGACTTGTTTTAGTAGGCAGATTAGTTTATCACCCAAGGCAGAAGTTACACACCTGGGAAGATGGAATAGAGCCTACACCTATATACATTTTGGAAAGGGGTCACAGTAGGTAAACAGCTGAGTGTGACTTCCCAGTGGGAGGATGGGGGGAAGTAGTAGTAACGTTTCACTGAGTAGAAAGGAATTAGGAACAGAGACAAATGATGGTATTCTTGAGACTGGTAATGGAATACTGCATGTTGTGCTGTCTGTATTTTTTTTTTCTGAGTGTGTTCAGAGAGAATGCAGGAAATGGGCATGAGGTATCTGCAGACTGGATAAAATGCTTGCAAGTAAGAGACTTATGGAGGTCAGGCTGTTTGGCTTATCAAAAGATTAAGATGTGGTTTATTCTAGCATATGAGTATGTTGGAAGTAAGGAAAGGGAAAGAAGTCTTTTTAATCTTGTGAAGAAAGGAAAAAGATCTAAGGCTTGCAGATGAAGCAAATATAAGCCATAGTTTACCACTGGAGCATACAGAATGGATTTTCCTTGTTTAAGGTATTCTGTTTCAAGCTGGACACATTTCTGTGATGTATGCTTAGCCCAAGAAGTTGCTGAGCCCACTGACAGGAAAATAAGGAAGACATAATGGACTGCAACGTACAGGAAGCTAATACAATCTGATTTTATTTTTTTGGTCTTTAAACTGAAATAGTGGAACTGCCATCACTTCTAAGACTCATCTTCATCACTGCTAAGACTCATCTTCAAACTCACAGAAGGAATATTAGTGAGGATTGTCAGACTAAGAAATATTTTAAATTTTCTGTTCATGAGTTTTTGTTTAATTCATATCTGATATCCAACTGCATAATGACTCTTGAGACAACTCAGATTTATTTGATGAGTTTGGGTTTTGTTTTGGTGTTGGTTTTTTGGGTTTGTGGTGGGGTTTTGGGGTTTTCTTTTTAAGAATAGATGTTACTATTCAGCAAGTCTTTGATCTGCTAAGCATGCTGGGGAAAAAGAAAAAGCAACTAGAATGTTGATCTAGTTGACAAACAATACTCTAGTTGTTTGATCTAGATGTAACTTTGGGAAGAGGCTGAACAGGGCTATAAGTTTTATAATGTTTAGCTATAACTGTTAAGTCCTTCATGGAGCGGGCGAGAAAATTATTCTTCTAGCTCTGTGTGTTTCTCTAAATCCAAGCTTGTGGAATAGTATTTTGCACCTTTCCAATGAAGTTCAATATCTGAAGCATAGCTGCATACTGTAGTTCTGGAAAGTATTTATTGTCTTTTAGTTTAAAATTCCCAATATGTTTTGCAGGTGATTTTTCTGACCACGCTGTTCTACCTGTTGAGTTCCAGTGATGAGTACTACAAGCCAGTAAAATGGGTGATAAGCCTGACACCTTTGTCTCAGCCAGGTCCCTCCTCAAATATAGTTGGCCAGTCTGTGGAGGAAGCAATAAGGTATGTTGTTGATTTCTTGCCCTTTTTGGAAAATTCCTTTTTAAATTTGATGTTCAACTACAAATACTTAGCAATTGCAACAGCTCATGTTTCAAAGACGAGTTGCAAATCTCAAAGATTTTCAAGAACCTAGCATTGATGATTTTTTTTTCCCCTTGATTGTTACAAAAAGCAATATGATTGGACTTGCCTAAAAAGAATTTCAGAGGTCTGTGCTGTAGTGAGTACTAGTATTTTATAAAACTGATACACCCATGACATCCCTAACCCATCAGGAAGCAGTATGTTTGTAGCTATGTTGGCATTAATGGCTAGTACAGCTCAGTAGGAGCAGATTGATACAGCAAAACAGTTGAAATGGAGGGCCTGACATCTGTGCAGTACAGATATCAGAGTTACTTAGTTTGAACTATTTTTAGTCTAATCTTGAGGACTAAGTACCCATTTGCAGCTGGAGTGTATTAGATATGCTCCTGCAGTGCATTTTCCAGTTCAATTTCATCTGAAAGAAATTTACTTCATGATCTCCGTGAACCAAATTACACCAAAGGCAACAACAGGGGAGCGCTCTCCTTATCCCACTTAAAACACTACTGTACTACACCTCCAGAGTGCATCCACTGTGCTTCATGCTTAGTTACCATTCTTATGTTTCATTTCTAAACTACTACAGTAACTGAAGGAGGACTTTTTGTGCTTTTAAATATGGTTCACTGAGACTTCAGAATAAAGCAATTTTTGGGGTGGTACAGTAATGTATTTAATTCATCACAGATGAATGAAACTGTCAGCTTTTACCTGTTAGCAGCTTAAAACACTAACACGTTGGTAATGTAGTAAATGGATTTTAAATAAAGTATTTAAGTCATAGCTCACTTTTTGTCAAAAAAGTTGATGGACTGGGCAAAGTCAACAGACGCCATGCTAAATTCTATACAGCCCTTGTCTCTCTGTATGCTTTGTGTGTCATCTGGTGCATACATACAGAACATGAACAGGCAAACTGGTGATGTATTAAAACTGTTTTCCAAACTTACTGCCAAGTGTTTGCCCTTGTTCTCAGGTGTACCTTACGAGAGCATTGTTCTCTGTTACTGGAGAAGATGTTTCTGGGTACATCTTAACAATGAAAAGGTTATATCATGCTGTGAAAATTTTGAACGACGATAACTGCTATAGTCATTCAAAATGAAGGGGCAATCCAGATAGATAGAAAACAACAAATTTGGAATTCTGTCAAAAAGTTAATAGCCCTTCTCTTGAGTGACTGCTACTGAGTTTTCATTGATCACATGATTAATATCTTGGTTCTATCTCTTCTGAAGAATGTAAGCAGATTTAGAAACTGAGACTTGTCTCACAGATTGTTCTCTTTAACCCTTGATAGAGGGAAACAGTGCCAAAAAATAGAATATGGTTTCTCTGATCATGGATACTCTGCAGGGAGGATTGTGTTAAATGCAATTTTGGGTTTATAGGTCTGTGACACAGGTGACCAAAGATATTTGTCAGAGTTCAGAATGGTGGAAAGAACATAATGTTAGAGAAGCCACAGGAAAATGAGCAGGAAAGAGCCAGCATGCATCAGTAACTGCAAATATGATGAGAAAAAGCCAGTGTCAGGAGAATGTGGAATGTGAAGCTGCTTGTTGTATGTAAGGGAACTCAGTCTGTATGTTCACTAAGGTAGCCTGAATCAGTCATTCACGTTTGTTTGTTTGGAGTAGCCTGTACTTGGTGTTTTATTTGAGTTCTTTGGAATACTGCTTCTGAAATTTTCAGGAGTTTTTCTCGCTCTTGCTCAGTTGTGTGTAAGGATTTATCATAATGCTTCTAGATTAGCTTGCCTTTCACTCAATACATACTGTCATTGTCAGTATGTAAATATAAAGAGTACAGTAACAAATTCCTGTGAGTTTATGCATGCCTAGTTTGTTGCCATCTGAAAATCAATTGCCACTGCAAGTAATTTCTTTTGTCACAAAGTAGCATCTATCCTTTGATTTTGAAACAGAATTGTTGCTAGAGGGGTAGGAACCTGAAAATGGCTAGTTCACCTCATCTATAAAAGGCATGCAAAATGGGTGTTAATGCTTGGTGGTAGGATGGCAGGAAGAGGCTCCATTTGTATTATGAATTATCAAATAATGAAGCTTCTGTAGTCAGTTTTATCATTAGACTATGACAGCATTACACAACATGAATTCAGCCTCAAAACACGCGTACAAGTTGACCAAAAGTATAGAAAGGTCAGGTTATAAATCTTGACATTCACCAGCTATGTTCCAGCTCCCATCGCTCTCCAGCAGGACATAGCAGTGTATAAAACTAAGAATGCATCTAACTAGTCCTGTCCAGAGGGCAGGGATCCTCCTGGCAAAAGATGCAGTTACATCTCTGTTGCTCATGGACCAAATTAGATGAAAATACTATTCTTCCATATTGACAGTCACTTCTGTTGTTCTTTTACTTAAACTGTGTCATGAAATGTACTAGGGACCTTGGTTACAATCAAGGAAGTCTGTTCCTTTTTGTGTCCTTTGCCATTTACTTGTGAGGAGAAGAGCAAGGCGGAAACAGGAGGAGGGCAATCAGGAAATGGTTTCTGTAGCTCAAGAAATCCGTTAACTTGAAGCTGTTATCCAGCAAGCACCTAATCAAACCAAGATCTTTACACATTGCAGTATCCCTCATCGGAGCTATCTTCTGATTTTTATTGTAGGGAATACAAAAAGCTATGGATTTTATAAATATTTTTCTAATTCCAGTGGTGATGAGTTTGCAAAGATATTGACAGTTCACTGGTTAACTGTTCGTGCGCATTGATTTATGAGCTGTATTTCGGTAAGAACAGATATCCTGCCTATTTTCAGCCAAGTGCTGAACCTGACTGTTTCTGTCAAAATACTTTGGATGTTAAATGTGCACTTGAGTAGCGGGAGAAAAAAAGATGTGGCTCTGGTGACACTGCAACGCTTTTGAAGAAGTTAAAGGGAATCCAAGAATTACATACTGAAAGCAATGGGATGCATGCCATCCCAGATTTTAATAGGAAATCTATTCATCCAGAAAAGAAAGGAGACAAAATGCCAGCAGCATGTATCAGGTGGTGGGAACGAGCAGGGATTACCAAAGGGCAATCCATGACACATCAGTTGGAGGCACACGACGACCTAGGTGACATCTGGGAACACCCAGCACAGCTTCGCCAAGGACAAGTTGTGCTGGCACCAACGCGAGCCTTGCTTTGAGGAGGTGGCTGTCCTAGTGGGACAAGGGGGGAGCAGGGCCTGCCATTTACTCTGACTTCA
Source organism: Balearica regulorum gibbericeps (assembly GCF_011004875.1). Classification (NCBI taxonomy): domain Eukaryota; kingdom Metazoa; phylum Chordata; class Aves; order Gruiformes; family Gruidae; genus Balearica; species Balearica regulorum. Next base: position 72,740,898 of record NC_046185.1, read on the forward strand.
GCAAGGCGCGTGACACAGGCTCCCACGGTCTCCCAATTCACAGATTCACAGAGCGGTAGGGCTTGGAAGGGACCTCTGGAGATCGTCTAGTCCAAACGCCCTGCTGGAGCAGGATCACCTAGAGCTTGTTGCGCGGGATTGCGTCCAGGCGGGTTTGGAATATCTCGAGAGAAAGAGACTCTGCAACTTCTCTGGGCAGGCTGTTCCAGTGCTCTGTCACCCTCAGAGGAAGGAAGTTTTTTCTCATGTTGAGCTGGAACGTCCTGTTTTCCAGTTTGTGCCCGTTGCCCCTTGTCCTGTCACTCTGGTCACCGTTGAGAAGAGTCTGGCCCCTTCCTCTGGACGTCCACTCTTTAGGTGTTTGTAGGGGTTGATGAGATTCCCCTCCCAGTCTTCTCTTCTCCAGGCTAAACCGACCCAGGTCTCTCAGCCTTTCCTCGTACGAGAGATGCTCCAGTCCCCTAGTGGTCTTTGTAGCCCTCCGCTGGACTCTCTCCAGTAGTTCCTTGTCTTTCTTGAAGCGGGGAGCCCGGAACTGGACACAATATTGCCGACGTGGCCTTAGCAGGGCAGAGTAGCGGGGGAGGATAACCTCCCTCGACCTGCTGGCCACGCTCTTTTTAATGTGCCCCAGGACACCGTTGGCCTTTTTTGGCCACAAGGGCACACTGCTGGCTCATGGAGAGCTTGTTGTCCACCAGGACTGGCAGGTCCTTCTCCGCAGTGCTGCTTCCCAGCAGGTCAACCCCTCACCTGTACCGGTGCCGGGGGTGGTTCTTCCGTAGGTGCGGGACCCTACGTTTGCCCGTATTGAATTTCATAGGGTTCCTCTTTGCCCAATTCTCTAGTCTGTCAAGATCTCGCTGATGGGTGCAGCGTGGACAGGAGAAGGGGATGACAGGGTGGGAGGGCCGGTGCCTTGTGCTCAGCAGGCCAAATCCCACGCGCGGGGCAGCTGCTAGTGGTGGTGCGCCCTCAGGTCAGCGGTGGGGCTGATGCTGGTGATGGTCTGAAGTAGGGGCCTGGGCAGTAGTGGGCCAGGCCGCCTTCCGCAAGGTTGTGGGCGTCTCTTCCCATGTGGGGAAGGCAGGACAGCTGATGGGGATGTCCCTTGGCATCTGGGGAAGGCAGCAGCTCGATGGAAGCCAGGCCCTCTCCTCTCTTCCCCCTTGGGGCTCAGTGCGGGAGAGATGGCACCTCTTCAGGAGGGGCGGGGGTGGTGGGGGGATGGGAAGAGAAGGGCCCACGCAACCCTTGGCAGTCAAGAAAAGAACGGTTTCTTGGTGGGAGATGTTGCAGGTGGGCCTGCGGGATGTCCGTAGAGTTTGTCTTCAGTTAAACAGGACTTTCCCCTTGTGAACCCGTGTTGGCTATGACCAATGACTGCATTGTCTCTCAAGTGTTTGTCAGTAACTCCCAGAATGGCCTCCGTAACTTTACCTGGCACTGGAACGCGACCGATAATTCGGCAACAAGAAATTCCTAGGGTTCCACGGTGTTGTGGTGATGATTTTAGTCCATTTCAAATGCTAGTATCAAGTTATTGCTGTTACAGCCTCAAAAGCCCGGAATGTAAGGCACCGCCAAAGCACCAAGGTGGGCACGGAAGCAGAAAGTTTCCAAAAAGAGCCTCCTACTCCAAGACAGAGACCGGGAGGGGACACAGGAGTGCAGAGGCAGTGCCAAATAAGAGAGGACAAAAGGGGTTTTAATCTTTTGTCGTTGTTTATTGTCCAGTCATGAAGGTGCGGAGGCTGAGCCGCCGGTAGGGATCCGCCCGGGCGCTCCTGCGACGCTGTTGGCGCGGTCTGACGCAAAGGAGCCTGGATGGTTGGGGTACTGCCAGGTGACCCCTGAGGCAGGTGGACCCGCTGCCAGGGATGATTGTTATTGAGGTGGATCCACCTCCATGGGCTCCACGCTGTTGTCTGGTGGATTAAGAGGTGTCGGCCCCACTCCGTGCTGTGGTGGATCCACCTCCGTGGGCTCCACCTTGTCTTTTGGTGGTCTGTCAGGCCCGGTCCCCAAAATATGCCTGAGCAGGTAGGCACGCCAGCGCTCCAGGCTGCCGCCCTGCGTGGCCGCAGCCGAGCGCTGGCTGACGCGGGTCGTACGAGCGCGGGCGATGAGTCTCCTGGCACGAGCGGTGGTGTTCCTCCTCCACTGCTGCACCATCTTCAGGCTCCTGGGAGGCGCCTTCCTGTTTGGCAGTTGTGGGAGCCATCTCCGTGCTGTCCCGCGCAGAGGTGGGCAGCCACCCGCCTCGCTGCCCCGGCTGCTCCCTGGCAGGCAGACCCGCTTGGTCTGGATGGCGTTCTGCGGTGGGCAGCCACCCGCCTCGCTGCCCCGGCTGCTCCCTGGCAGGCAGGCCTGCTTTCGCTTGATGGCATTCCGTGGCGGGCAGCCACCTGCCTTGCTGCTCTGGCTGCTCCCTGGCTGGCAGACCCGCTTGGTCTGGGTGGTCTTCTGTGGTGGGCAGCCACCCGCCTTGCTGCTCCAGCTGCTCCCTGGCAGGCAGACCCGCTTTGGCTGGACGGCGTTCTGCGGTGGGCAGCCGCCCGCCTCGCTGCTCTGGGTGCTGCCTGGCAGGCAGACACGCTTGGGCCCGGCGGCGTTCCCTGCTGGGCCTACAGCCATGTGCTGCATGGCCGTGATCAGCGAAGCGAGGTCAGTTGTGCTTGTGGTAGGAGGTGCAATTTGGTTCCTCCTCCTCCTCCTCCTCCTCCGCTGCCTCCGCTTCCTCCTCCTGGGAGGTGCATTGCTCCCCTGCGGCTGCGGGAAGCGGTTCTGCGGCGTCCCACTCCAAGGTGGGCAGCCATCGGCGTCGCTGCTCCGGCTCCTCTTCCTTCCAAGCATGCTTGGCATCTGAGGGCCTCGAAGCTCCGCAAACTGTGGGCCAGCTGCAGGGGCCCCTCCTTTTATAGGCCCCGAGCAGCAGGCTGCCATTGTGATGTCGATTGTGAGTGTGGCTGATGCGTGCGGCCCAATATGGCAGTTTTGGGCGTGGGGGCCCCGTGGCCTGAAGATGCCCAAATGTGAGTGAAGGAGGAGGGTCGTGAGGGCGGAGGGCCCCTTTCCAGGGGCTGGCTCCCACCTGCCATCGTGCTTGCCCCAGAGAGAGGCTGCCCCTTGGGAGGCCCATTTGGCTAAGTCAGGGAGAATTCATGTTTAAAGAAGCACTGAAACACAGAGGTGGGGATATTGTTTTTTCCGTGTCTTGCACATGTGATTCTGTTTGTACGCTGACAATTTGCCTTTACCCCAGATATCTGCTTTTGGTGATATTGTCCCTATTCCCACAATTGAGTCCTTTCGCCTCCAAGCAATCCTTCAGAAGGTGATCAACATTGTTTGAACTATAGAATAAATGTGGTTTTGTAACCTGTTAATAAATGAGTTTTCACAGTTTTGAGTAACTGTCATCATGCACATGCTCCTTTCATATTAGAGTAACCACTTCATGTGCTTTGTTGCCGTATACTGCCTTTGCTTCTCCCAATGAGTTGCATCTTGGGGAAGGTAATATTTAATGTGTGGGGAAGAGCGAAGATCAGTGCTTGCACGATGATTCTGTAAAAAGTATGGGAGGAATATCACTACCAAAGGCACGTGTGACTGCAGGGTTTTCTGACTGATGTACGAAGTACTGGTTCTAATTGAAATAGAGCAACTAATTCAGAATTCAAAATGCCAAATGCTATGCTGGAATTTCATGTGCCGTTGCCTGGCAATGAGTTGGGAATTAAAAATAGAAAAAATGCCAAGAATCCTGAATACTGCTAATGCCTCAGTAGGAAAATAGCTTCTGTTCTCTAATAGTTTTGGTGTTTCATGCCCAGTTGGTTTATCTGTTCATCGTCTTCTTCAGTTTGCAATCAATCTCAAGTCCTTCTCACTCTATTTCTAAGTTTCTTGGTGTGGCCACACTTCATTAATATTTCTTCATTTTGATAAAAGCTTCATTTGCCCTTTGCCTTTCGTCCCTCCTGCTGTTCTGTCCTTTTTTTTTTTTTTAATTTTTATTTGTTCTTGTTTTCCATATTACATAAGTGGGTATCAGCACAACAATGTGAAGAATTATCAAGGTCGTATTGCACTGTCATTATGGGCAAGAGTCTTCCTTGACTGGCAGTGGTGTTTTGTGGCCTGTGAATATAGTAAATACATGATTTTTTTTACTGAAACTACTAAAAGCCAGCTACAGCAACCAGTGGAGAAAAGGGAATAGGGAGGCAACTCTTGACTCTGTCAGAAGGGTTATGCCAACATAGGTTGAGCTGCAGGAACTCTTTCAGCAGCACTCTCAGTCAGGGTTAGGAAGATGACTTGCTTTACAAATGTGAGAACCACTTGGACTGGTTTACTGTATTTAAATAATTTTAGTTCTCAGTACTAGTTAGTGAATTTTTTTATTGTAATTACATTAATAATGTAGTATTTTGAGGGTTGGGGGGAAATCGTTATCTGCACATATCAGTGTGAGATTTGCTTTGTTCAGAAAGGTTCTGTATAACCAAGTTAGTTCATAAGTCACCTACCTCACTGCACTAGTAGGAAAATTATTTCCTTTACTCCTGAAAAAGGGAGGTGGTGCTCTTGTCTGGAGGGTTTTTTTTCCTGAATTGATAAGCAGTAATTCTCCAATTCGCAGGTCCTTAAAGTAGTAGCATGCACACCTTTGCCTGAACCATTTTCCTTTCCCTGAGCAGCATGTCGTTCTCTTCCTGAATGCACCATACCCTTCTTCCCTGAAGCTCCCATTCTGCTTGCTCTGGTGGAGATATTGCACATTACTAAGTTGCATGTTGTCACGGCCTCAGTGCAATTTAGTGTGTGCGATATTTTCACATGAGTGCATGCACACGGGTATGGCTGTGGCTTAAAGTTACTGCAGCTTTCAATTTTGGTGGGGCCTAATTACATTGTGAAATGGTCTTAAACCCAGATCAGTGTTTTGAGTGATGCCTTGAAACATGTGTTAGTGTGTTCTGTAATGCCAGGAAGATGAGTACTGTTTGTTTTCAATTTGAGAAGGGTTATCATTATTTGCTTCATTTTCTTCATTTGCCATGTAGACCTCAAATTTGATCAGATTTTTCACTGATTATATAAAAGTTAACTAAAATATTAGGCATTTCCAAAGAGGAAATAGTAATCATATCCTTACCTGAAATTTGCCAGAAAGTCAAAGAGAGATTTGATATGAAGAAAACCTACAGTGCCTTAATGGCTGAAATATAGGTTCTTACTGTTTATTCAGCTCTTATTTATTAACATTTAAAGAGATCTGAAATGAGCTACCATGCAAACAAACAAAAAAATCTCAGCTGTTTAAGCATCTAGCTGGTTTGCAGTGGCCTCCCAGCAGTAATGATGGAGAAAATGAGATGGTGATACAATTCCCACAGAAAACAATAATCTTCCAGCATGTTAAGCTAATGCTTAGAACAAGCAAAATGTGTGATCTTGTTTAGTTTACTGCAACATTAATAATGTCTTTCAGATTAATTTTTGCAAAGACAACTGTTAACCGATTATGTTTTGATTGAATTTTTGCATGCAGTGTATGTCCTTTAGTAGCAGGAGTATCTCTTGCAGAAATCTCTTGTCACAGGAATGCATTTAACAGGACCTTACTGAAATACTATAAGCTCTACTTACGGTGTATGTTACGAGATGGGAATAGAATTGAAAATGATTCTGTCTTAATGAAATAATTTCCTAGTCTAAATCTTGGAAAAACAGATACTTTTTTTTTTATTTCATGGAGAAAAGGAAAGCTTCATTTGAGTTACTACAAAAAAGGAATGTGGTCTATATATCTAGAAGAGATGCCACAATGTTTCAGTACATTTGCAGAACCAAACTGACAGTAACTGTATTCTGATTATCCTGGTGGGATAGATAGTAGTATTTGTCAGCTGATTGTTTAGTAGCAATAACCACATGGCTCACTCATACTGCTATATGCCAAAGAGAAAAAAAAGGATTGGTCTTTACCTGTATTTCCTTTTCTTTTACATTGAAAATACTTGTTCTTATTAAACACAGCAGTCTATATATTGCTTTGCATATACATGATTTTTTAAAGTTATTCAAAGAAAAACATATTCAAAGAACTTTTCAGAAAATAATTGATTTGGTCATGCTTAATCTTTACTCTTTTTCCAAATTTACCTGAAACTATGAAAAAATGTTCATTATTGTACACATATAACTTGGGTCAAGCATGTCACAAAGTCTGTAGGAATTTTAAAGTTTACTACCTGTAATTTATGAGATTATGTAAGTGCATAATCTGATGCTGAAACAAACAATTCTGTTCTCTACGCCACACAGACTGGCATAGTGTATTTTCAAACACCATGATGGGTTATTGAGGGCTTCCTTGTTTTATATCAGGCAGTACCAATATTCTGCCGTTTGCTTCTTTCATAGTCCAGATGACACATTCTGTATGTTCTAATAGCAATTCCTCGAGTGCGTTTTTGTAGTTTGCAATTCTGTGACTGTCCAGTTTGTTTAAGACTGAAGGTGTCTGTAAACACGTAGAGGATGTGGGTTATTGTGTGTATGTGTGCATGTACATTTAAACACAAAAGCAGATTTGCACACAATCTTTAAGAATAATGTAACTACATTGCATCTTAGATACTAGTCCTTTAATTACATATTGCAAATATGCAATTATGTATATATGTGGTTTTTTCTACACCATCAACTTATTTAAACAGTTGTTTGTAGGTCAGAACTTGCAATCTTTATTTTAATGAAAATTTAGTCGGTAGGTGACATAGACTGTATCAATAAAAACAGTGACAGTTATTGCATCTGGAATTCAGCTCAGCCAGGTAGTTTTTCCCTTTGCTTCTAAGGCAGGCCTAGTAGCTAACTGGGAGGGATGGAAAGACAAGGGTTGCTGAAGGAATTATTAAATACATAGAGAAGAAATCTTCTATCAGGCATTTCTAAGAAAAAAGGGGTACTATGAGAATTATTTTCAGTATAACATTGCAGGATTCCATCCTTCCATATCTAATATTTCTCTACATCTGTATTTAAGGTTACAGTATATATTATTATAACCGTGGTTAGACTTCTGCTATTTAAAATACAGATTTATTGTAATGTAAGAAGACAGCATGAAAAAAAACTTTAGGATTTCTTGAAGTTTCAAAAACTTAATACCACACCTTTAGCTTTTTGCTTTTTGGTCATATTAGGTCAAGTTATAGGGCCAATGCATTATTTATTCTCTCTACCAGCATAAGCAATCAAAATACCCTCTTCTCTATGCTTGTGATTCATAATTTTATAATAGTAATAATCTGAACAGACTGGGAGTTTCTTAATATAAGACTGCAATGGATCTTCAGCTTTATTGAGTCCAGCCAGCTGTTGCTCTCATTCATGAACTTTTCAAGCTAAAATGGGGATCTAAAAGAATTACATCCTGACAAGTGGTGTGGAGAATAATAAATGTTCAATGTACAGTGCTGGTGTACGCTAACAGCTAAGAAAGGCTTGAGTAAGGCTATAGAGCAGACTGACTGCACAGCTGAACAGCAAAGTAACAAAGGCCAAGGAATTGAGAAACTATCCTTTAAAATGCTGAATTTTTAGCTAAATGAAGAAAACAAAAGGATCATCAACTTTAGCAGATAGAAATAGGCCTAAGGGCGGGGGGGAAGAAGTTTCATTCGTTTGCTCAAAGCTCCACAAAATGCTGTTAAACCAAAATACCATTTTTCATATGCAGCAGGAGCAAGAAGCACTTGGGGTCTGAGGGATGACAAGGAGTACTCAGCAACAACAAGGCTGCTGCAGGCTGTTGCAGGAGGAGAGTAAATTGATGCTGCGTTGTTCGTTGCTGTGAAGGAGGGAGTCACATTGTAAAACCCTTCTTATGGGTGAGCTGCAGCTGAATCTCTCAGAAATTACAATGACTGTATAAGAGGTTGCAGAAGAAACAGATAAAATGAGCAATAGCAAATTGCTGAGAGTGGATGATATTAACTCACCAAAGAAAACTCAAGGGCAAAATTTGAAAAAAAAAAAAAAATGTTCCAGGGAACCTAGGAAGTACAGGCATATAAGCTGTACATCAGTACTGTGCAGCTTAGTAGGAACTAAAGTTAAGGGCATCCCAGCACCTGGTGAATATGATTTAGTTGCAAAGAATCAATGGAGTTTTCACAGAGAGAAGTTCTGCCTTACTCTTCATGTTTTTTGAAGTGGTCAGCAAGCAAGGCCATTAAGTTTTTCTGACTGCTGTGTTCTACTGACATTTCATAAAGGGTTTTTACAGCAATCTCCAAAGACTTTCAAGGAAATTAAGTAGTGATGAGATAGAGAATGTTTCTGCATGGTTAAATAATCAGTTAAAAAGATAAGAAACAGAGGGCAGGAGTAAATGATGGTGTAGGTAGGGACCTCTACTATCCCATGTATTCATAATTGTCCTGGGCAAGAAGTAGAGAGGGACACCTCATTGATGCTGCAAAACTGTTTGAGCTAGTAAGGATGAGGACTGATTGTGGAATTGCAGCAGGATTGTAGACAAACTCAGAAGACAGCAGTGTCTGGGGAATAAAATGACTGATGAAATATAATGTAGATGAATGTGATGCATGAGGGTGAAAATCAGTCCTAACTTCCCACATAAACTGATGGCCTCTGTGCTGACTGTTACCACTTGGGAGCTGTATTTTCAGGTAGGCATGCTAGCTCAGTGCTTGATAATATTTTTAAGACATCTGCCAGGCATATCAAACATTAAGATTTGTTACAACAGAAACACAGAATATTACTCCTGTTGTATGAATCTATGGTTTGCCTATACCTTGAATTACTGTGTGCCATTATGGTTCCTGCATTGCAGAAAGCTAGCAGGGCAACGAGACTGATGAGAGGAATGAAGGTATGCATCAGTTTCTGTATTAGAAATGACTGAGCTGGTTAGGACTCTTCAGCTTGGAAAAAGGATGTTACACAATTGAGGTTTGCAAAATTAGAACCAGTGTGAAAAGGATGACTGGGTTTGGAGTGCTTATGGTCTCTTCCACCATAGAATCTTGGGATCATCAAAAAGCAAGCAGGCAGTTTGAAAAAATAAGAAGCGTGTGTTGGTTCATTTGACAGGCAGTAGACATGGGGAAGGTCTTGTCAAAGAATGTTGGAGTCGCAGCAACTTGCAGGACTGTACAGGGCTAAGAATAGATACTAATTGAGGATTACTAAATAGACAGCCTGCATCAAGCTCATGATATCCCTTGAGGTAGAAATAGAGGCTGGAAAAATGTTGAAGGGGATTGTTAAATATGTTTGTCCTATTTCTTTTATTCCCTTAGCATCCGCTTCTGGCTTCTACTGGAGATGGGATGCTGGCTAGACACACCTTTGGTCTGAACTATTTTGGCTGTTCATATGTTATGTTCCAAGGTCCATTTTAAGAATAGTTAGGTGTTGCACTTAGTAAGCATAATGGTCTGCTCATGATAAAAATCTGGAAATGTTGGAAATAGTTGATTCAGAAATAACTAATGCTTTCAAATGTGCTTCTCAGAAGAATAATTGTAAGTTTATGTGGTATATGTGACTAAAACAGGCCAAAATAGTCATTAAAAAAGAATTACAAATACTATGAATACAACAGTATTGCGAAGAAATCATAGAATCATAGAATGGTTTGGGTTGGAAGGGACCTCAAAGATCATCTAGTTCCAGCCCCCCTGCCATGGGCAGGGACACCCTCCAGTAGACCACGTTGCCCAAAGCCCCATCCAACCTGGCTTTGAACACTTCCAGGGATGGGGCAGCCACAACCTCTCTGGGCAACCTGTTCCAGTGCCTCACCACTCTAACAGTAAAGAATTTCTTTCTAACATCTAATGTAAATAATCAGATGTAGAATTTCTTATACGTTGGACTACATGTTAATTGTTTTTTTGAGAATGTAGACGTTTCTCGGTTAGAGAAGAAAGTCTGTTTGCTGCTGTGTCCTTTGGACTATTTGCCACTGTTTAAAAATCTGAAGTTTTGATACAGTCACTGGAGCCCTGTCCTGCCTTCAGAAGTGTAATGTTTGCATCAGTTACACCATCTCAAGGACATGTGCTTTGTTCAAGACTGTATCACTTTATCTGATTAGTGTCATTACTAGTCTCCATATGTTGGAGCTGTTACCTCTCTTTGTTCACTTGTATCATTCCTAAGGAGAAATTCATTTCAACAGCAAAACTGTTGAAATCTTGTCATGGTGTCATCTCTGAAAATAATTTGCATATTTATATTGCTCCTGAGATGATCTTACTCTGTCAAGAAACACTTACTTCCACTTCTGCTTTATTCATAGCTGCAATAGATCTTAATGCTCTTTGCTTATTTTCATGTGTAAATTGAAACCTAAAAATAATGAGGGTGGTTTTAATTCCTAAAAAACGAGAACAATCCTTACAGACAGGCAACGAACAGCTTAAGAGGTTTTTTTGCAAAAGGACTTATTTGAGTCATTTCATTCTTCAGTCTTCTCCCGGTGATCACTTGAAATCTGGGGGATCATTGTAGAACAAGAATACTTCAGTCCTTTTTAAGATAATAGCTGCCATTTCATTGTCACTGGTAGTTTGTCTTTTGCAAAGGATCTTGATGGTGTCTGAAGGAAGAAAATGAATTATTTGGCTTTGAAGTGACGGTGACAGCGGCTGTTAGTTTCAGCCGGGATAAGACAGCGCTATTGTGCAAAGAAGAGTTCCTGCCCTCCAGGCACGGTGTGCTGGCTTCTGTCCTGGTGGGAACTCAGCTATTTATGCCACTGCGGTATAGTTGGATGAGGAGTAGAGAGCTGAGCTAGTTAGTTAAAACTAACCCAGCAAAAATAATTATTAGCTGAAGTAATTGTAAAAACTGTCGTGGCACATGAAAGAGACTGTGCTGGCAGGTAGAGAAAGGAAGGGTGGTCTGAGGCAAAAACTAATGCTTGTGAACAGGGGATGGGAGGACTCTTCTGGCAGTTTGGACTTAACCTGATTTGAAATAAGTTGTGGAACTGTGCTGTGAAGTTTGGAATGCATTGCATTTGTTTTTATATCTTGAACCCTCTACTTTTGAGATGCAAAGGTTGTATTCTCAAAAGAAATTGAGTAGCTGGAATTTCTTAAAGCATCATTTTGAATTAGTCAGCTCTGTATTCAGGAAGATTTTGCAACACAGATACAGTACAATCCTTGTAATGTCTCCTTAGAGAATATGGGAAAATACCAAACTTGTAAAGAAGATGACGAAAGACTGAAATTGTCTTTTTCTAATAGTATTTTTGGTTTAGGGTGTTCCCGTTGTCAAACTTGCCTTTTAATTGGATTGTAAACCACTATATGGCTTGTAAAGTGTTTTGTAAGGTATTTAGGGAAATGCTAATTCCTGAAAACATTTCCAAAGACAAATACCATTTTTGTCTAGTTTTTACTCTTATGCCCATTCAGCGGCCAGGGTTACTATGCTTTCATTATAAATTTACTATAGTAAGCAGTAAATCTCTCTGCTGAACTTACTATATGCTTACTCTAATCTTTCTGGAAAGTCCCAATTCTCATCATTTCAGCCCATACGCTCTTCTTTCCTCCAGTGCTCTGGGAACAGAAAGATCTAGAAAATCAAATTAACTCTGAGATCAAAAAGTGAATGCTCTGAGTTGAAGCTTGAGGTATATTCTGCATCCCAGGAGTCTTCACTTTTCTGCCTCTTCCCTTTCAACTGCGGTTGTTGCAGCGTTGGGTTGAAATTTTATTGTGTTGCTAATGGAGAAGAGACCTTACTTGCAGGCTCTGTGAAGTGAACCTCACTTCAGGTGGACATATATTTAATGTAAACTTCAGTAGGAGCAAAGGGGAAGCTGTAGACTTTTTATGGCAAATCAGTAAAAGAGAGAAAAATAGCCACTAAAACCCACAAAACCGATAAAATGAAACGGTGGCATTTTCCCTTGTGAAATCTACAAGCAAATTCCATAGCTTTTCAGTGAAGTAGAAAGAACTATAACAAAAAAATATTTAGGCCAGCTATGCGGAAATATTTGATAATTTGACAGAAGTTTATTCATTTTTAATCTGAATAACATGAAGTATGACCCATGTCCTCTGATTTTTTATTTTATTTTTAATTTTCCATGCTTTTCAAAGCTCAGTAAAATGGAATATGTATGTCTAAGTATGCCTTACAACAAATTGCCCTGAAGTGCTCATAAATTACACATTTGCAGATGACGGCTCTTGTAGGTAAAGTGGTTCATCCAGATACAGTGCCAAAGTGAGACATGAGCAGCAATTGGATTTTCTCATTTCTGAAATATACTGTTACTCTCCTATATAAAAGGAAGCTCTATGTATGCCAATAACGTATTAAGAGATGCAATTAATTTACTGTCATAATTTCACCAGGAAGGTCTATATTTTACAGATGGTAATAAATTCATTCAGCATTTGCACTAGCATACCACATCATCTTTAAGATCTGGTATCACAGACGCAGAGTAGCTGAAGCATACTGTTGATGAAGGTTCTGGTTAGTGTTTTCAGCATTACTTTTTTTAGCTGCCTTAACCATGAAGTCAAATGGATATAAATTTCTAGAGACTTTAAGATACGATTCTTGTTTTTTCTGACAGAAGTAACAAACATGACTTTTCAGAGACTGTAGAGTTCTCCTGGGCCACACTTGCCACAAAGTAGGATCCCCTGTGCTTTTTTCTGAGTAGTTGAGGCAGCCACAAAGAAAGGTGAAGGAGAGGAGGAGAATGAAATTAGGTATAGCCTCATCCCGCTTCTTGCTTGACCACTGGCACCTCCCAGCTTCTCAGCACTATGTGATGCCTTCTCCTTTCAGATGATTAGTTGTGTGTGCTAGATGCAAGGAGCTAGAGAGATGCTGTACAGTCTTCTAAAGGTGTTTGCTATTTTGCTATGGAAATATATTACGTGTCAACTTGCAGAATGACATCAGACCAAGACATACCTGTTGGTCCGTGATTAACTTTTCTCTTATTCTACTAGTGCATCTGTAATGAGTAATGGACTTAACAGTGTAAAATTTTCTTATAAGCTGCATGACTACATCAGTGAAAGACATGGCAGAACCTGAATTTAAATTTGAATAAAATTAATCTGAGGATAAAAGTTATGCTTGTCTGAACTGAAATGTGAAAACTGTGTAGATTAGAATGGCAGTTTTGGATGCTTCCTTAGCAATAAGAAATGGTTTTGCAGTTACATCCTAATGTAGTTAAATTCACAGCAATTCATTCTGGCTGTTGGAATCTTTTTTCTGGCTTGTTGTCTTTCTTTTAGTTACCATAATAAGACTGTCTTCCCTTCTTTTGTACTCTCTGTGGGAAAATCTAAAATGACTGCTTGTTCCTGTAGTTGTAGATGGATATTTTAATTTCAAGTGAAGTTGATACTTCTGATACTTGCCCCAATCCAGAGGCCTGCCTTGCAACCTGTATACTGAAATGTAGTTTTGCGGCATACTTACAGAAGTTGTTAAGACCTTGTTAATTTTACCACAGTACAGAAAACATCTTTATGGGAAAAATAAGGAGATACTTCAAGGACACTTTTAAAATATTTTTGACAACTGAGATGTATTTGTGCCACAGTTCCTGTTTGATTGATAGGAAAAATATTTACTCGAAGATATAGCATGTTGCAATCTGGGTTCTCACAGATGCTATTAAGTATGTAGATTTAATGCTTCCTTCAGACAAATTGTTCTGGATATGTGGCAGGGTTTTTTTTCTTTTTGGTTTTGTTTTGGAAGGACCTGGCAAATTACATTAAAAAAAGTTGAAAACATTGTGTCACCAGTGAAGAGTTTCAGAAATTGTGAGATACCTTCTTTATAGTGCAAATGGATTTCTATGGGACAGGTCTAAGATTTAAAAGACCAACAAGACTGAGGAAGTTGTCTTCACAAAAGCATAAGGGTATAGTGGGAACAAATGTATCTTTAGGGCAACCAGGAGAAGTGATGGGGGGTTTTTGTTGCACCCTCATCATCATTGCAGTAGAGATAGCGCTTCATCTCTCCAGCTGCCTGGAGGCTTCCAGTGCCAAAGACCCTGTTGTAATTTTTCATGTTCTAAATTCTGAAAATCCTACCACAGATAATTTGCACGGATGGATTAAAGTGGTATTTAGCCTTCTGGTTTTTTAAGCTATCCTTAAATAAAATGTTGATAGATTATTTTCCCCCCTTTTTGTATGATGTTTATACTTGATGGTTGACAGAATCAGTTTCAATTAATAAACAGGTTCTTGTTACAAAAATATTATGCTGCTTTGATAACCTCAGAAAGAGCAGACATGAATTAAATGTCACAGAAAATGCAGAAAATTATGACTTTTGAGTAGCTAATGTATGAAAACATCTTGAGTTCTTAATACAAACTCACATTTAGCATTCTTACTGCGGCTTTGGCTTTTGAGGTCTTCTCTCTTCCTTGCCAATTTTTTTTTATGCCAGAAGGTTAATTTGCTTATAACTAAACTATAGGTGAGTGTTTATTTCACAGTTCAAAATCTGTAGATGCTACACATTTTAGTCTGTGATTTCCCATTTTAATATTATAGAAGTTTATCTAAACTGCAAAGTATTCAGGCTGTTTTCACTGAGGCCACCACATATTTGTAAATATTCCTTCCCCTCCTTCACGCACCACATAAATATTTATCTGTCAAAGGTTGGATTTGTTCTTTCAGGTCATTCTTTAAAGCTTGTTTTTTCCATATTTTCCCTTTCCCTCTTTTTGGGGGGAAAATGGTTGACAACAGCTGCTCCTAGTTAATCTGTTAAGAGAATCTCACATTTTGAACAACAGTGTTGATGTGTGAGGTTTATTATGCACTCATAACTTCCAGTGGGTGAATTTTAAATGAGATAATTTTGGTTCAGCAGTCATTTGGGAATCTATGCATGCCTTTAGGTGGGAAAGGAGGGCAAAAATATGCAAACTGCCCATGGAAATAATAATGAGGATAGTGCCCAAAGAAGCAAAAACTGGGAGTCTTGGAATTCTTGCTGGTAGTACAGAAGAGAAGACTCTACCTACTAGTTCAATAGCAGAGAAGGTTTCTTTTTTAGAAGGCTTTATCAACTCAACAGGGGAAAGAAACTGTGCTCTTAGAGGCTTTAGTACCAGAAAGGACCATTTTCTGTGCAGACTGGGTTCTCTTCCAAGTGCAATTAAAGCCTTCCCACTAATCTGGCTCCATGATTTCTGTTCCATGTCTTCCTGTCCTCTCTGCCTTCCTGCCAGAGTTCCCAAAACTGCAAAGACACAAGCAGCATAACTGCAAGCATGAAATGTAAAGTCATGGGAAGTTAACCTCAGCAAACTTTGCAATTGTCTTTGCTAAGGGAGTGTGCACGCCACCACTTTTGCAATGATGTAACTGGTAGGACTGCTCTGAGGAGAGGAACTCAGGGACAGTTTGGTTACTTTGATCCAAGCTAAAATAATAGTTAGAGGAAACTTCATGCCTTTCTCAAGTTAGGGTGAAAAACTGGCATAATACAATGGTGAAATATACCCATTTTAGAGTATAATTTTTGTGACTATAGTCCTAAGGCACAGGTTTTCAGTTCAGTTATAGAACGCTCCACATGTGTAAGTGTGCTAGCGCTGTAAAAATGATAGAGCACTTAGCTGCCTGTTTGCTGTCTCATGAATCTGTGGTCACACTTAAGGGAGGAGAACTTTGTTTTGTGGCCAGCATGTTGGATGTAGATTCAGCAGGATTGAATTAGATTACCAGACTTTCTATTTGTTTTTCAGTAATGTAACCTAGTAAGCAAACTAAAAGCTAGTAATATAAAGATATTGAGGCTAAAATCCAGTAATGAGTCTGAAGTGCTCAATTATTTTCATCCAGAAAGCCATGTAAGTATGTAGGAAAGAAAGAGTTTAATCAGCCTATTTCACTTCACAGACCAGCGGTTTTAATCCAATGAGAATAAGCAGGTATAGAAATGTAAGCAGGTAAAGAAAATGAACAAACAAAAGTGGAAAAGGGCAAAGAAAAACTATTTTGTGCATAGAATATTACTGCTTCTTGTAGATAAAAGGTTATTTTTGACAGAGGATGTGGTCTGATGCTTGAGCAGTTTCTTTCAAGGAGTTTATTGTGGAACCCATTGTCCAGTAAAGAACAAGCTGGGGATTTTGTGTCTAAATGCCTTAAATGACCGATGTGAAGGATGCTTACTCTTTTCATAGGGAACAAATGCATAAAGGGTCCAGTGTTACGTTTTGAGTTATTTGTGGCACTAACAGGTTTGCAGTTTTTCAAAGCAGCTTGCGTATATCTTTATAGTTCCCAGAATCCTATTGCCTATAAAATTTAACAAGAGTTTCTTTGATTGTTTTAGAGGTGTATTTGATGCTTCCCTCAAAATGGCTGGGTTCTATGGACTCTACACTTGGCTGACTCACACTATATTTGGGATTAACATAGTCTTCATACCATCTGGTAAGACTTTGAACAATTATAATCTATTTATAGATAATATTGCATAATTATTTATTGTACAAGATCAGTAGGATTAAATGTTCCTGATAAGATTAGTCTTGAGGTTCTTTTTAGAAAACATTAAATCAGAAGCTGGCAACTATCAGAATTATTATTGCATAGGCAACCTTAATATGGTTGATTTGTGCAAGTATCTTAAGACGGTTTCTAATTACAGGATTGGCTACTCTTTTGTCATAACACCTGAGTCTATTGATGAACTCAGTATATGGTATGAACTTAATGAGTACCTAGTCAGATTTTTTTTTCTTTATTCCCTGTTCAATATGTAACCTCATTTTTATTTCCTGTTTATTGTTCAAACCCCATGATTAAATACTGTGACAAGTTTAATACTTCTGTGATATGCACAGTGGTTCCAAAGAACTTCTTAGCATTGATTTTTTTCTTCCAAGTTTAAATTAAACTACCATAGATCTAATTATTCCATGAAGACTGTACAGCTTTTCATAGCTCGTATTTTCAAAATCCTTAGTTCCACCTGTGAATGTATGTAGCATTGCTGATAACTGGCCATGGGCAGGGTGGAGAGAAGTCCCTGATTGCTGTCTTACCTTTGAGCCTTGCCTTTTTCTGTTTTCACATTCCCTGCCTGCTATTTTACTTCTCCTGTCTGTTTCTTTTGCTGGATGTAATTCTTTCTCCCTTCTATTTAGTCCAAGTCTTTCCAGGTTTTAACCTCATTCTGCCTGCCTTGGCTTTTGTTTCTTCCATAGTTGACAGGTGCTGATTTTTCAAGATGCCTAAATGCAGGAAGATGTGGTATCATGAAAACGCATGATAGAGGCATGCGTCTTATTCTCGGTACTGTTGCCTGACTGTATTTCCAGCCTCTACTTTTCTGTTATTATTTAATCTTAGCTTCGGAAGTGGCTGAACAGTTTTCACTGAAAAATAATCTCCTCTGTTCCTCTTTTGCCTCTCTTCCCCTAATAATAAGAATAGTAATAGTAATTAAAAAAAGTTTGTACCTTCATGTACAAGGGAACAAAAGGGGAAGCTGTAAAGCAACAAAAACCCAATGTAATAGGAAATGGCTGTATTGTAAGGAGCAGCTACCTTAAAGGCATTGGTTGTGTTAGACATGCTTAGAAGATAATCATTCTTTTTCTTTAAACTACATGCAAACTCTTGAAAGTTTTTGCTTCCTGGTTAATGAGACCAAAAAAGAGAAAAAAAACATAATTATTTTTTATATTGTGTTCATTCCCATTGCATTAAATTAGAATGAAAGCAGTACTGCATCACTTTAGATTACAGCAGGTATTTGTATAATCAGAAGGGTGTATCCCTGTGTGTACATGGTGCATACAGAAATACATCAGTCACGGATTTTATATTTGCCTGGTTTCTCACAGTACTACGTACATTAGTATGGTTCACTACAGGAGATCGGTAAGTTACAGTGGGACTTATGTTTGTATACTTTCTTGCACACAGTTGCTAATTTGTAGTGATGTAAAAGTTTCAAATGTGCGTGATTGGTATAACTTTAAATTTTCTGACTTGGTGCCTCTTTTGGAAGTAACTCCTTATGACTGACAGTTGGTGAAGCTTTTCTGTATGGGAAATAGTGTAATTTCCTTTTTTTCCTAAACCACAGCTATAAAACACCAAGGGCCCTATGTGGCACTTCTTCAGTGTCTTATTTGCAACAGTTGACAGAAGTGGGACTACCAGTGTGGCAAAAGTGTCAGAATTTAACTGTAAATAAAGTTTGAAATATGTTTCTCTGGTCTTTTTCTCACCTCTGCTTCTGTGTGCTCTAGCATTAGCAGCAATCCTTGGAGCAGTGCCATTTCTGGGGACATACTGGGCAGCCATCCCTGCAGTCCTGGATTTGTGGCTTGTGCAAGGACAGGGATGCAAAGCCATTTTGCTCTTGGTTTTTCACCTCTTGCCAACCTATTTTGTAGATACAGCAATTTATTCAGATATATCAGGGTAAGTACATTGAAGACTTTTTAAAGTTAGTATTGTAAAAATGCTTAACTGTCATAGACACTTTAAACTTATTTTTCTGCTGCATGCAGAACAGTATGTTCAAGCATACCTCATAGAAAGAAGTCTTACTGGCCTAAGTGCGTTTACGTTCCCAGGCTTCTTTTCTGTGAACTTTGTCACTTCAGAGGGCTTGAACTCGTTCTCAAAGTCAGCAAAATCAACTGTTTGGTTGCTAAAGTAATTCTAAGAATGACTTTGCTATTTACCTAATTACTGACTAAAGACGTGAAGCATTTTCCTTTACATCACCTGATGCCACATGACACTACAGAACAAACAAGAAATCGATGAGCTAGTTAGGGACCTGAAAAAAAGAATTTTTCAGAATGGACTGTGAGAATTTTGAGGACTTTTTGAAGCTGGCCTTTGGTTGTGTCATCGTACCCCACTGTAAAAATCTATTGATTATGGATTGATCTTTAAATGTGTTGAGACAGAGGAAATAGCAAAACTGGAGATAGGCTTCTACTGAGACAGTGGCCGGTGCTGTTTTCTTGTTGTGGGAGGGAGGCACAGATTTCTTGGCAAATCTTGCTAGGTGTTTGGCTGCCTCTGTTTACTTGAAATCTCTCCTGGTTTTAGCTTTGAGTTTGTACACAAACTCCAAACTACGGAGACAAAGTCAACGTCTGCAGTTGTATCTGGAGTGCAACTGAAATGTCCACCGATATTTTCTGCTGCTAAAATATCTAGTGAATCCTTTTACGCAGTTCAGATTAGAAGATAAAGCAGCACTGTTTAACAGAGCTGGCAAAGATACGAACTGTCAAGTTTCGTATGTGCAAGACGTGTTCACAGTCATGTACAATATAGATATAAGGCAGTACTCCTCTAGTCACTGCTTCAGTCTTGATCATCAGAAACAGTCCTAGCAAACTGTTTGCATTGAGAACTTCATGGTCCAGGCTACATGCTCGTACTAGTCCCTTATTTATGCTGATTTTTATTATAATTAATGTAGAATAAGGACATTAAGTGTTTCAGTTCGGTGCTAAGTTAGAAAGTAGTATTTTTGTTCACCAAATAGAATTACACTGAACAGAGCAAACCTAATGATAATATGCACAATATTAGTAATAAATTTCATAGACTGTGGCACTAGTTATTGTGCGTGAATTAAAGCTAACAGGTAAACTATAATGAAATTAGGAATTTTTTCCAACAATAAATCATGGATAAATTTAAGGCTAGTAGCTATTTAACCAGCCAATAATTCTTCCACTTACTAGAATACATTTTTTGACTGTAGGGGATGCAGGCTCTGTTTACTGTCCAGAAAATATATGTGGCAGGAATAGATTTTCTGACAATGGAGTAAAATTGTGTTCTTCCCATTAAATAGAACAGTAAGCATCATGCTGTCTTGCAGATTAGATTAAATCTATTTGAAATAGCTATAATTAGGTTATGCAGGGTTTTCTAAATGCATTACATTTATACTGTAGTCCTATTTCATCAGGTCATCTGTTGTTTAATTTAGCAAACTAACCAGAAGAGCATTTAAACTGATGCAAATGCTGAAAAAAATTATTTGAAGTTTTTAAAGGTTTAGAAGTGAACATGTGTCTGCAGTTGGAGAAACATGAAACTTTAAGGTCAAGTCTGTCCCCTCAAAAACAACCTGGCCCTACCAGTAGGTTTAATTTGATCTAGGTAATAATGATTGAGGTGTATATGATGTAATAGGTCATGTTTCATGGTCTCATTCCGCATATGGTTGTGATGAAGACTGCCTGAAAATTGGGTGCTAAATTTCAGATGTAACTTTTCCTATATAATTCCATATTACCATCATTATTTTAGCTATAAAGATTAAGCATGATGAACAAGTTTTGTGTAAGTGCTGTTGATAGGATTTGTGTTGTGCATCTGAACTGAAACATGGAAAAGAAAAACGGCATGGCTTACTTGCTGACATAATAGCTCTTATCAAAAGCTCCATTTTCCCCAACTTTCCAGTAAATATTATTCTGTTCATAAAAATCTGGTTTTGCTTTTCATCTAAAAACATTAAAAGCTAATGATAACAAACACTGAATCTGAGGGGTGGTTTTGTAACAAAATGAGACTTTCTTTAAACATGGCTGTTTATTTAAAGAATATATGCTAACTATTCTTTGAAAGATGCAATGCAAGTTGCTATCATCATGTAAATTAATGTCTTTGCTCAGGGGCGCTCATGTTGCTAGTTGTCTTAAAATTAAAAATTCTTGACAATAAAGCATGAACATTCTTTGCGATCAATCATCTTTCTGTTTTCACAATGAAAATGTTTTTGCCATTGACTCCTTCAGACATTCTTCAGCGTATGTCTATAAAGTAGCTACTCTGTTGTGGATATTATTATATGCTATAAAACATTGTTTGATCTGTTGTGCAAATGTAGCACAGAATACAACTTGGAATATTTGTGCAGTAATTCAAACAGCGGTTTATAGTGTAAATATGGGTATTTATAGCTAGCTATGCCATTTTCTAAGCTTAATAAAACATTTCATAATTGATAGTATTGTTGTTTGTTGTTCTTAATTCGATTTTATTCTGCTTGTGCCGTAATTCCAGAGGTGGTCATCCTTACCTGACAGGTCTTGCAGTCGCTGGTGGAGCATATTACCTGGGACTGGAAGGAGCCATCATAGGACCGATTCTACTTTGTATACTTGTGGTTGCCTCCAACATATATAGTGCCATGTTGGTGAGTCCAACAAATTCAGTGCCCACTCCATCACAAGCAGCGTGGCCATTACAGATTTACCGGTAAGTTATAAATGTCTTACATGTATGCATTATATTTTTACATGGATCAGTGTATGTACACGTAGGTATAGAGAATGTGTGCATGACTTTTATATATGAGTGTGCATACACATCTACACATGTATTGAAGTATTTGGAGAGGATTCAGCTATCCTGTATTCTAGAAATAAAAATTGTGATAAAGTATTCACCGGAACTTGAAATGTGTGTTTAATGTCTCTCAGCTTCTTCCAGAAGAGTCTTTCAGAAAATTCATTGATAATGCCTTTGTATCCTATAATACATATGTTGTCATTGTGCTAGGAGATGATTTAAGATCCTTTTTTCTGTGTAAAACTATTATTTGTGGATATCTAATAGTCAGTGTTCATTGTTCTTAATAAGAGACCTGCCTGCAAATAATGCATTTGTATATGTTACTGTACAACACTGCAAAACGTAAATAAACATACTTGAATTTAAAAAATGAGACAACATTAGATGCCATTTTCCCATTAAAAGTATGATCTTGATTAATATCTTTATTGAAGTTACCAAGCATGGAATATAGAAATGTATCTTTAAACTGTACAGTTAAGAAATGGGACGAATAAGCTCCTAATTGAATACTTAATTAGAGTTGGAAATCGTATCGTGAAGTTATTAATGACAGTAGCCATTTTAATGTCTCTACTGTCTTGTTCAATTACATAGGTTAGCTCATCATACATATATCCTAGAGAGGATTATGTGCTTGTCAGAAATAATCCTTTGCTTCATTTATATGAATAACGTCATCTTTCATGTGGATAACTTAGGAGAAAAACCACTAATTGGACATGTCCATAGTCTCTGACCTGTAGAAGTTATGTTCCAAGACTTTCCATATACTCAACAGAGCTTCCCACAGTACACACAAAAATCTGCATGTGTGTTTGATTCCTGTGTAATTTGTAGGAAACTAGATAGTTGTAATCACTCAACAGATTTGAGTCTTACTTTTTTTTCCCCCTCTTGTCCCCCAGGTCATCTAGAGAGAGTCCTGAAGAGATGAAAATGGCTGCAGAGTGATGAAGATGCTGTGCTGAACCTATTCAACACGAGAGAATCGCTGTCTTCTGTCTTGAGTTCACAACAGCCATGGCCTTCTGTACCTTTCCAGCTGTGCCTAGGGGCAGCTCACAGGGAAGCATAGCTTGGGTGTTAGGAGAAACAACTTCTCGAACATCTGCTGGCCTTACGTTATTGTGCACTTTGCCTCTTCAAGAGAGAATGTCTGCTTCCCATGGCTTTGCATACTAACAGACAGTTCAACTGCCTTGTTGAAGACCTTGAAGACCTTTTCTCTTCATAAAAAGAATACTTAAGAGGACAGGTATATCCACTGGAGTCATTAACTCATCTGCTGAAATGACTAACTCGGCTTCTATTTATTGGGTTATTTGTGTTATTAAATTGCAGTAGCTTTAAAGAAACCTAATTCCAAAATATTTATTCTCAGTTAATCTGATAGCAAAAAAGGTGTAAACCACTCATTGTTAAGTGAAAGTAGAATATAATTATTTGCTGCTCCTTAAAAGTATTTCTTTTGAGGCTTCGACCATCATCTGTAACTGATAATAACACTTAAGTATTGTCCTCTTATATGCACTGAAATTTAACGTTGTTGGAGACTGGTATTTCTAATATCTTCCTGAAGTCAGTAGACATGCAAATTGTTAAATGTGGGGTTTCCTCATATTAAATTAGGAGGACTTGTTTAAATAGTTTAAATCTTGCCCTCATTTCCAGTGAAATCTGATAGTATTTTGCTGCTTACTCATTATCCCAGTGGAGTCATCTTGTCAGCTAAATTTAATGAAGGGCTTTAAGTGTTTTCGGGCAGAGGTAATGCATGATTGTCCTGTCTGCTTCCAGTAACAGGAAGAAGTTGAATGGGGATTGTTTAATGTTGGTTTTCAAATGCTGTGGCTGAGTCCAATTAACTGTTCAAACAAATTCAAGTTTATTTCCAGAGAGGAAGGGGAAAGAGCATGGATTTTGGTTTGGTTTAGTTTAGTTTGGGTTTTTTGCCATGTAAGGCTCTGGCCAAATATTTTAATAAGATATATCTTATATATTAAGATATATCTTAAGAATAAACAGAGTTTTAAAATTCCTGAAATGGTGTGTTGCCTAGGTCACAGCACCAAACTCCTCTAGTGCTTTTCTTCCATATGTAATTTTGCTTAAGTTGCAGCTGTGGTGACATTTAAGGCCTTTTGTATTGATTGTTGAAATATTTTGGCACACTGGATCTTTATAAATGGATCCTTTTTTTAATAGGAAGTGGGGGTTTTTGTAGATATTTCATACTTGAACAGCTTTTCCACAAATACAGTGAGGCCCCGAATACAAAGTAGCAGAGGCACATGCTTAACCAAAGAACCACCTTTCAGTTTCTAGTAATTTGTCTTGAATTTCTTTCAGAGCTGGATTGATAATGAGTTATACAAAATACAGGCATGCCTTGCATTTATTGTTGATGGTAATGCAACTGTTGGAACAAAAATCTGTTCTTATCTAGGGATAAGGATATCTACAATTTGTGTACAAACAGCTCTTGGTAATATAGACGTTTGTTTTACTCAAGTTGCAGAAGTACTGATAGATTTGGACGACTCTTATTTTCATGGTATTGCATACATTTTTACATTGTTTATAAAAATACATTGCCATAGAAAGTGATTGGAAAGTACTCTCATACTTACTAAGCAAGAAAGTCCTGCTGTCGGTTTGCAATAAACAGGCTGCTTATTAAGACACAAATACCCTACTCCTCAGATTCTCAAAATTAGCTGCTGCAATTTTACTGATGAAATTTTATGCTTAAACGAGGGGTTTTGAGTATGCCACTTTTCCACTTGCAAACTTGCAGGTATGTCTTTGGGGGACAGAATCAGGCTTAATTTAGTGGTTTGACTCAAGTTCATTGAAATACAGAAACATCCCATTTAATATTTTAAATTCTGAAAGACTTGCACATCCATTCCAACTAACTGAATGGGAAGGATGTATTGCTTGAAGTACGCAACTGTCCTGTGGTTTTATTTCCTTGGTTTTGTGGCTCACTTCAAATCTTTAATGAAACACATTTTTACAATTGTTGTTGGCTAGGGTGGAGGATGACAAAGAACCTGAGGCCGTCCCTAAGTATTCCTGCAACACTCTCACCAGCTTGAATGAGACCACCGTGATACTTGGGAAACGTCTTTATTATATTACTTTTTTTAGTTCACGGTTTTGCACTGAAATGTTGTGTTCTCATTATAGCTTCTTGTAGACAGCATTTAAAGAAGATTACTAGCAAGAAATATGCATCCTTAATGTATTTCCAGTTTTCTCTTGTTCCTCTTTGCTCACTGGTCAAGACATTTCTATTGTCCACATTTGCTATCCCAGTTATTTCTGAGACAATCTTTCAGATTCCTATGGTGCTTAACATAGTCATTTTAAAGAGTCATTGTAAAGCATTATTTTGTTTGTTTTTAAGTTTTCCTCTTCTCCCTCCCCCTTCACCTGACTTCCTTAGATCAAAGAAGGGTCTCTGCTGTGAAGGTTAAAATGGTATTTCAGACAGTTATCTTCAATAGTGGCAAATCAGTAAAATCAGCTGAGAAGGTACATCATTGCTATTTTGAAATGTTCCTTTCCCAACGTGAAGAGAGATCGTTTTGTATAGAGAATTCATATCTGATATAGTCTTGTTAGTTTGCCCTCCTTTGAAATGAAGCTTCATATTGATGCTTCCTGTTTGAAATTTAGCTAAGACTTGCCATGAAGAACCAGCCGTAGTACAGTCTTTCTCAGTAAATGTAGTTTAAGAAGTTCATGCTATGTGCCATGCCTAATTGAGGAACCAATTGTATAGTTCCGTGGCAGTACAGTAACAGTATACTGCCAAAAAGAAAGGAAAAAAAAGAAACAAAATCTCCAATAATACCTTCTCAGAATATGAAATATTCACTGAATTTTGCCATGGTTTAAAAAAAAACAACACCAAAACAGACAACAAAACACCACCGTATGAAAAAGTGTACCTTGATTATTTAGGGTTTGTCTTTAGTAACTGTCTAACTACCAGTAGAAATAGAAGAACTTGTCCTTGCATATTTAACAATCTATATTCTTTTCTGAAAAAACATAGCCTCTTTAAGAACAGTTTAGTTAGATCAATCTCACATTAATATGAAAACAGTCAAACTGGTCGTTTTGGCTTCTGGTCATTGCAATGTACCAGTTCCTGGTTATATTGCCTCAGCTGCAAAAGCCAGCAGCAGTTTGCAGCAGTGGGATAAGCTTTTAGATAGCTTGTGGGTTTCAAAACAAAACAAAAAAAAAGGTGGAGGGGAACTCTTCATGCACCCTTTTCTGGAGTGGCATTAAACTAGTTTTCTTAGGAGACACCATCTTTTTCATAATACTTACAGGCAAGGAGTTGATGGTCTTTAACTTTACTGTGAACAGTCATTCCAGGAGCAAGTACGAACTTGTATTTAGTACATTTAGTACTCAGTCTGAACAAAACCAATTTGGAATTCAGAAGGGAATGCTTGTAGTAAACCAAGACAATGTGGTCTCATGGTATTGTAAAACACAACTGTGCTGGGTTTTGTCATTCTCTCCTAGCAAATCAGGCTTGTTGCAAATAAGCGTGGTGTCAAAGGGCTAGTGGTAACTGGTTTTTGCACTAAGTTAGCCCTTCCTCTCCTTCCTGTACCTTAGCTGAACGTTACTGTGCCGTACCAGAGCTAGCAGAAGTGAATGTGTGCCAGTTTACAGCCCAGCATGTTAACTTCAGGTCACTGTAAATACTGGCTTAACTGAGTACACAAAGCAACAAACTGCAATGGATGAGAGTCTGGCACACATTCATTTTGCCAGCCTTACTACAGTATGGTGACTATAAGCACAGATGCACCATGACTGGTTGGGAGCAGTAATGATTTATTTTGAAAGATTGCTTGTAAAAGAAAAAAAAAAGTTTAACATTATAGTCATACATATGAAATTGATACCCACATATCTAATAATGGAGATAGCAGTCAGATATTTCCATGCACAATGGTATGTATTTGCAGGTCATCTAGGGTTTAGGCTTGTCTGATTTCAAGGACTACGTGGCTTCTCTTCAAGACTTTGGGGAGGAAGATATACTTAAGTGTATTTTGTCAGTGATTACTGGATTAGGAACTCCATAATCTGTTTAATCAAACAAAATGAGAAAAAAAACATTGTGTAGGGAAAATTGGTTGCTGTCTCCAGTATTATACACTGTGGGTATCAGTGTAACTTCTGAAATATGTGCATGGCTGAAATGTTAAACATCGCTTCTCAGAAAACCTGAAAAAACAAAACTGGATAAAATTGTTCCCCAGTAAAAGTACCAGCAGAATTGCTATGCTCCTAGCCCCTAGGACTGGTGACAGAATACTGCAAAGAGCACTGCCTTTCCTACAAGTCTGATGATACACCAAGGATGGGAAAATACCATTATTCTACTGAGACTCTATAGCTTTGCATCAGTAGTAGAAGATGCTCCCACAATGGCCTTTATTCAGTCATCGTGTTTCTGTTATATTGGCCTAAGTTTGTCATTGCAGATAGTGCCACCTGTATGGATACTACCTCTGGTACCAGCTACAACTTCCTTCAGAAGGTACTGAAAGCTGTTGGGATTGGAATTAGTATTCATTATGTTTAATAATGGAGGTAGCATTCTTCTAGAGATGCAGTTGTTTGCCTCGAAGTTTGCAGTTTTACAATAGAAAATTGATTTCCCAATTAAATAATCTTTACTGAGTGACAGATGGCATTTCTTAAATCCATGGATGCATCATCTTTATAAATTCTATCCTGGCTTGTATTTCAAAGGGATTATTATTATTATTATTATTACTATTACTACTACTACTACTACTATTATTATTTCTTACACATTTTTGGTGAAGCATACTTTGGCAACTCCCTTATTTCTATTTCTACAAAACTAATTGCCTGAAACTCTTAATAAACATTAGGGAGGCTTGATCTTTAACCTGATACTGTTTATCTGTCACTTCTAGTAAAATACCTTAACACTTTATGGTAAAAATCTCCAAAGTTGCTTTTAAGTGATAAAATTGGAAATTAAAAAAAAAAATAATAAAATTGCAATGTAGAGAATGAACTTGGTATTCTGAAACCAGAAACAATGCCAGAAGTAATGAGCGTGTTCAGGACTCTACATTGGGATTGTAAATGTATGTATTGATATGCAGCATTATATAAATAAGAGCAGTGTCTGTCCTATTCAGACTTTAACTGAAATTTTGTCCTATCTTGTTTTTTAAGATATCTGAGAACAAAATAGTGCCTGTATATAGTGAAAATAAGCAACACTTTCTAAAATTAATGTTTACTTGATAAAGGTTGGGGAAGAGCCAAGCAAATACTGGTACGGTGACTAGAACTGTTTTGTTGTAGTTAATACAAAGTTGGGAAAAGCTGTTCTTCCATCTAGTAATACATTGCTAAGAGATTATTGTTCCTGGAAGTATTTGCACACAATCTACTAAATAGCTGCCAAAATTAATAGGTCGTGAAATACATCTTCAGTTCCCCAGTCTCTTAACCTCTTCCACACCTTGTCTGGTATCTTGTTTTGAACCTAGTTTAGTACATGAAAGTATTGCTTGATCCTCATTTGGGATCGATTCCAGGACGTGAAGGGCATGCTTTGAATGTCCATACTGAAATAGTATGTCCAATTCAGGAAGGAATTGCTAATTGGCAAGTAAATGCATCCTTGATGTGCTCTGCATATGGATGGACTTGGACAAAGATAATTCATGTTGCATTGCATTAGAGATTATTCTTTGAGTATAGCACTATGTGGCAATACCAGAGCTGGGTCTGAGTTAGAAGCAGGGCATATTTGCTTGCAGCAGGATGCATTTGCAAGCTAACAAAGGCAGAGTGAGTGCTCTAGCATCCACGTATATATATGAAGAATTTTCAGCATGATGGTTTTAGAGCGAAAATGTTGATTTCTTTTCCTAGCCTCACTTTTTGCCACTTGACTATTGTATACAATGATCCAATGAGGACCTAAAGTCAAAGTAACTTTTCATGGCATTGGTGTAGAATAAATCTAAGAGGTATCACAAAGCTAAAAAGTAGCCACAGAACAAAAGTTCCTTAAGCTTAAGAACTGACATCCAGGCCATAAGGTTGGAAAAACAAAATCCAAATTTTTTGCCTCCTTTCTGCCAGTCTCAGCCCAAAACTGAAGCCTTTTCAAGAAGTGTCAGTAAAATATTTTTGTGTTGTTTATGACTTACTGGCTGTGTAAATCGATGTTTTCAGTTTCCAGTGTCATCACTGGTATATTCCGCAAGCATACAATTTGTTCAGATTGTGACCTTTAAAAACAAATTTTCTATGCTTCAGTGGTGGTTGGAAACCAACTTTTTATACTGTTAGGTGTTTACCTATATATATTTATATGTTAACTAGTGTTTGATGTTTTGTTCTGAAGACTAGGGAAGGCGGGGGTTTTTTCCCTTTGGTAAATTTCACCAAACCAAATCCAAAGAAACTTTTGACATCGTGTCCTCAGACTGGCTAGCTAGACCTTACTCAAATCTAACAGCAGATCTTTTGCATTACAGAGCGCAGTTTGTTCTAAAGCCTGCATTCCTACCCACAACCTGGGGGGATTTGGAGCAATAACTTCTGTTGTCTGTTGACTCAAATTTTGTCTGTAAATGTACATGTGATACATCTTACGAATGGAACTATGTTCAAAACTAATGTTACCATAGTTGATTTTGGTACACTACCTGGTTTTGCATGTATAATATTGAAAATGTAATCCCTGTGTCCATCTGTGGCAGAACAAAATGTGTGAGTTAAGATTGAGAAGTACTCATGTAGACTGCAGAGGTATTTAAACTAAATAATTTTGATTGTATGCACCAGTCCTCTTCCTAATAAAAAAGGTTTTTGTAGCAGGTTTAAGAAGCTTTTAACTTAATATTGTATTCACACTGCAGTCCTTTGTAAGCACAGAATGGTTAATATATTTTGAAATAAAATGCTGTTAATGTAAAGAAAATGGAGTTTGATTTAAATGGTGGGATCTTTGGAATGAGCCACAAAGGTGGTAGTTAATCTGGTGAAATAACAGGTTTGCTGGAGATGAAGTACAGATACGGCAGCGGATCCGCAGTCCCTGACCATAACTTTCTTTTACTGAGAGAAGCCATACTTTTCCTTTTTTCTTCGCATTTTCTGCACGGTAAGGAAGGACACGTGCCCCAACAGTAACCATGGTTCAGCTGACATCTGGCAACTTGCCACACTGCCTGCAGTAACACAACCACACGCCCAGGCCCTACAAAAGCTGACATTCAGCAGCTGTAGGTAATTCAAGTTACTTCCATTGTGGCTTACTCTCTGAAATGGAAATGGTTGTTTAGTGTCTGAGCATAATTTTAGATGATTGTATGGACTCTAAAGCAAAAGTGATCAAATCCTCCCTGCATGACTGCTCACACCTTTTAAAAAGAGATATGGCTGATGTTCCACTTGTCATCCTTCTCACTGTTCTGTGACCAGAATCATCGCCTTGAAGTAATTCATACAGCACAGTCAATTTTAGCTAATATCTCTTTAGTGCTCTGAAGGCATCAAACCTTGTTTAGTTTAGTTCCATACAAGGTGGGGGAGGGGGGTTTGCAATTGAAGCTAGTAACACAATATTGAAAATTGGGGCAAGTCTTCCAAGATGCTCAGAATTCCTTTTAAGTTGGAACCAAGACAAATGCATCTATAATCAGACAGCCCACAGCATATGCACTTCTGTGAGAACTCCTTAGCTCCTGTTTGGGTTTTTGAGTGGTTTCAATGTGCAGATACAGTGTTGGCTTTTATTAAGAAAAAATAAGTTGTTCTGTTCAGCACCCACAGCAGATAAAGCTTTATAATGACGTAGCACTGGTGAAGCAGCCTATTTGCTCAGTCTCAACTGTTCCCTCAAAGTAGTTCAGGAGGTACGTGTCCAATATAGTTCATTAATATTTTGGAGGTGGGAAGGTAGAGAATATGAAAGGGTTATCAGGCAGATACATAGGCAAAAATGTGCTGAAAGAAATACGTTACCGATGTGTTTTGAGCTTGACCAGAGATAGAAATTAAAAGATAATTCTTTCATTGTAAGAAGTCATCTTCATTCCAAGCTACAAATTTATTCTTTGAAGAATTCAACTGGCTTGTTAATCTAAGCAAAGATTTTTCTGGTACAGTAATTTATACTGTAGTAGATTTCCTTGGAGATTAATTTCTTTCTCACACTGATGGCCTTTTTAAAAAAAAAAAAACCAAAAACCAAAACCCAAAAAACTGTCTTTTAACCTCAGAACAGACTCAGTATTGCCTGCTCGGGACCACAGTGTTGTAATGCCTCCATCACTTTTGAGAAGGACATGCACTGAATATATGCAAGCCTCTGAAGGCCTTACACCTTCTCCATTCCCTCCTCAGTTTGGCTTGTTGGAACTTGTTTAGCATTAAAAATCAATTGCTGGGGAAGGGGTGGTAAAAACCAAGATGGTTTCAGCTTTAGCATTTAATTAGAATGTGATAAGAAGTCTTTGGCAAGTAGCTGGTTGCTACTTGCAAGACAAATCTGTCAGGGGTTTTTGGGACTGGTGGGAAGTCCCCCCAAAAAACCTGGAAGAGTAGCCTTTACCATATATCGCATTTCTTCATCCTGAAATAATTATTGTTGTATCTGTTATAAATTGGAACTAAACTATCTTAGGTGGGTTTCTAATCTATTTTTCAAAATTTTTCAAGATGAGCAGTGACACCTGCATTTCCTCTCCCTGTTGAGTGTCCCAATGCACACGACTGCTGTGCAAAACACCATGTCTGCCTATATCAAAATACTCTCTCTTGTATGGCCGTGGATGTTTATGTGTATGTACACTGAAAGCATATTAGTTCAGGTGAATTTATTTTGAGTAGATTGGTGATGGTAAAAGACAGTTTTATGAAGCTTTAGGTCTGGACAATTAGCTGTGAAGATGTTTGCTTTGTAAGGTTGGAGTTTCTTTTCCTAGATAGTGAATAGACACAGCCCACACCTTCCACTTGAAGGAAAAAAAAAAACCAGATTGAAACTCTCACTAAACACTGGTAAATTTTCCAAAGATTCCTTTCAACTGTTTTTATTCTTACTGCTTCAGAAGAGTGTAGTGATACACTTAAGTTTTGCTTTTTAATTAACAGCACGGAAAAGTAATAGTTTTTATTTTTTAAATTTATTAATTAATTTTTTTAATTTTTTTTATCTTGTGAATATTAAAATCCCTTGTTCACAAGGCAAGTGCAGTCCTTTGGCTTTACCACTCATAAAAATAGCAATTGGCACTTCGAGGAAAAACTACCCTAGACATTCAAGTACATCCAGTTGACGTCAATCCATCTACACAATGAATGATAACAAAGAAAATAGTATGACGAATGAAAGCAGTTCAGAAAAACACCGAGATGGTATCTCATGCTGCTGTGTAAAATTCCGTGCTGCAACTGAAATAGATAATGTTATCCTAACATATCAAATGTAAAAAGAATTGAGCTTCCATATGAAACATTAAGTTTATTCTTGCCTTTGACTAAAGGATGTTTAAAACCTTTGACATAGCTTTGTGTCAAACAATAGCTTTCTTCTGCCATCCCAAGTCAGAAACTACTCCATGCTAGTTACTTTTCACAAGGAAGAGAATACGCATGAGTAGTACCAAGACCAGGTTGCGTATCTGGAAATGCCTGGAAGCAGCAACAACTATTGAAAGCTGCTTATGGAGACATTGCCGTCACTGTCACCCCACCCAAAACTGCGTTTGTGACCACGTGCAATAGAGCTGATGGTGTCTGCCTGGCAGGAATACTGCATCAGTCCCCTGTGCAATGCACAACCAAAATGAAGCACACTAGACTCTTCTACTGTTTCTACACCATTCTTTGTGTTGTAGCAATAGCCATAAAATATCTCCATCCATTCCTTCAGCGAGTTTCTCCTCCCTTCAGTACAACTCGATTTTAAACGCTGAAGGTATTTGCAATGCATGCAGTTGAAGGCTGGAGTGTGTAACAGCAGCTCTGTGGGGTGGTTTTTGTGTTGGGTTATTTTTTCTCTTGTAGACCTAGAACAGTACACACACTTGCACTCTTGGTTCACAGGTGGAATCAAATCCTTATATCTTAGAAAACTAAAACAGGCTCTTTGCTTCAATTTTGTCTTTCTTACCAGAATCTAATCTTTTTTATTAATAAAAAATAAAAACAAAATTATCTTAGGCAAATACCTGCTTTTGTTTACTTAAGAAGACAAACAGCAGAGAAAAGACCATTGCGATAAAACCTGTAAGAACCTTTGATGTTTTCATAATTTCTTGATAAGTAGCTTTCAGCTGAAATTGTCTGACAAGTTTTAGGGAAACTCACACATAATCTTGGCTGGCCTAACTTAAGGCCTTCCTGGGGGTTTTTTATGGGAGAACAAAAGTTTAACTGAAAACCTTTGCATGATCCTACTGAGCACATCATTTTTACAGCACTGCTGTTGCTGACTACACACTGTGACTGCTCTTAGAACTAGAGAGAGGTTCGGTTGCAAGTTTTGCATCTTAGTCTGTGTTTCTCAGTTTTTGGAAGAAAAAAAAATACTCTCCATTGTTAGGGCTGTGAGTGTAATTGGGCTTGTTTAGAAAAGGCATACTTTGGTAATTTTTGGCTTGTGTGGTCTTTAGCAGTTTCTTGGGGTATTCACCCTTACACTGGTGAGTTAAACTTGCTCCCCCCAATCCGGGATTACGGATTGAAAAGCTGAGAGCATTTGATACGGAGATTTAGAAATTAATGAGTAACTAATGGTACAAACAGGTTAATGATCACCAGATTAACAAGAAACACTGTGGCAAAGAAGTATTTCCATATAATTCTCTTCTACCTCTGTTTTACCAACAGAGATAACTGACCTATTACTGTTTAAATAATTAATCTTTTCTAAGATGCCACAGTCAATGAGTTTTAATGATGTACATGTTTGTTATTATTATTTGAGGGAGACTTTATCAAGGTAGGTTTATCAAACTAGGGGAATTTTCAAGAAAAGACCTACCCTCAGTAGCTTTAGAACTCAAATTAATGATGGCAAAGTTAGGAGATGGCGGCCCTGCCAGCCAGAACCTTCCCAGGGATTTTGCCATTGGACTGATGACAGGAAGGCTTTATAGGCTAAATGTCAAAGTAACATGTGTCCAGTTGGTCTTAAGGCATAGCAGTTCCCGAACAGTGTCCACATACAGGTTACCAGTCTATGGATCTCCAAAAATAGGACAAAAGAGTTGAATAATATTGATTGAGAATTAAAGGGTGACTTCATTATTTTATGTTTGCTGGTTGGGAGTTTGCTGCAGTATTTTATGACAATGGGAATGTTGGTTTTGCAGTGAGAACAGTATGATGATCCAAGAGGACTATGTTGTATGGCCTTCTGTTACAGGATTTTGCTTAACTGTGATGAGTTTAAAAAACCAA
This sequence comes from Balearica regulorum gibbericeps, assembly GCF_011004875.1. Classification (NCBI taxonomy): domain Eukaryota; kingdom Metazoa; phylum Chordata; class Aves; order Gruiformes; family Gruidae; genus Balearica; species Balearica regulorum. Next base: position 72,774,848 of record NC_046185.1, read on the forward strand.
AACAGTCTGTACAATTCAGAAAGGGAATCTAGATCTGATTTTTATCAAAGGAAATAGTTGCTTAGATCCCTGTCAAAGAAAGGTCCTCAGAAAAATCATCTTCCCCTGAGGTGTTCCTGAACTTTTTCTTGGTCAAGACAGTTCAGTTCTACTCATTTCAATTCAACCAGGTAAAAAAATCACAGCTTCCTGTTCAGATGTCTGAATAAAAGCCTGTAACCAGTATATATCCCCATCAGGAGGCAGCAATGTCAGATTTTCTTTAGATAGATCTTTTTTTCTTTAAGTTAATAATCTACTGAATTTTTCAAAGAAATTCTGTTCTGTGAAGAGCAAGGCTGCTGGCTTTCATCAAACGCTGGTTTTGCTGTAGAGTTTCAAGAACTGAGACATTGGCAGGGGAATTCAGAAGCTTACACACTAGGAATGTCAAATATTTTCTTGTATGCTTCTCAGTGGTCTGTAACTGACATGTAATAAGTTATTTCTTTGCTTTATGAAATACAGTTAGTAGATAGTTGTAGCTAGACTGTCACTAATGTGCTATTGCAATCATTCTAGCAGTGGTTACTCTACTCTCATTTTTCGATACATCCTGACAAACCATAAGCTGCCTGTACACTGTAAAGCCAATTTCTTTGCGGAGATTTAAACTAAGGAATTTTTTGTCTCAAGGATGAAATAACTGTTTTTCTCTTTGGAGTATTGCCAATTATTGCAAATTGATGAAGCCCTATATGTTTTCCCAGCTGTATTTATCAGGAAAATGTCAACCTTATGCCTATGGGTTCCTAATAAAACTACAGAGATGGCAATACATTTGCCTCTCTGCTTGCCATCACCACTGGTTTACAGGCATTAAGGAGCTGGCCTTCAAAGCACTTCTGGTCTCTTACGAGAGCAACTGAATGTCCTGTGGTGTGTGTCCTGACAAAAGCTTCCAATATATTTAATTTTCTGGTCAGAATGAACTGCCTTGCACTGGTAGTTATTAAATAGCTAAATTGAAATTTCTCAGTACCTGTACAAGAACATCAGATTTGCCTGTGCACTTTCAGATATCATTACTCTATCTCTCAGAAACTAATATCTGAAGAAAAGAATTCCAAGGGTAAGTTCTCCCAGCTGGGAAAAATCCACCATATCCATGGCCGCAGAGCAAAGACACTCTCTTCTTCCTAAGTACAGCAGATTATTTCTGTAGTTATGTCTTCTTTCAAAGTAGAAGTGCTCTGAATGTTCACATGAATTAAATAAAATATGAAAAAGAATTCTTTGGCTAAAATGAAATGTCCTTTGATAAAGGGAATTCCTGTCTTCTGGACAGCCATGCACATGGCAGGTGTTGCCAAAGGAAATACTTTCATTTTGATAGACTGTGAAGAATTTTTTTGACCTGGTAGACTCCTGTGAGAGTTGCCAAACACCGTGCCAAAATATCATCAAGATTAAAAAATTGGTAACACACAGGAAAACTAGATGGATTACACACTAGTCAAGTGACTGCAGAAAGCAGAAATGAGAATACTCATTCTAGAAAACATTGTAGTAGGTTCCTGGGAAAAACTGTTCTTGGTCTATCACGATATTGTTGAGGTATATCAAGATAGGAAGAAAAATTGTAATTATTTGAAGGTTAAAAGTGTTAACTCTCAATATTTGCAAAGATAGGTAGAAATTGCTTCTGAGAAATCTTGGTTATAGGTCAAACTGATCTCGCTTTAACAACATATGTGTTAACAGAGCCAAATGCAAGGTGATGTATTCAGGATGATACATCTGTTATGAGGACTGTATTTTGGAAGCAAATGCCTCTCTAAGGGGTTTATGGTTCAGCTTAGATAACTGACAGGATGAAACTTCCTGGTGTTGGATGATAGTTAAAAAAAATATGGTCCTTGGATGTATAAAAAGGACTAGGTGTACCAAGTATATGACTATGGCATTGATGGGAGAATTGAGAAAGTAATTGGGCTGGTCCTGAGGCTTATGCATTGAAAAGGATGTTGGATAGCAGAAAAAGTCCTGAAACAAAAGAAAATGGTGATTCAGGCCTGACAAATTTTCCTTCTAATGAGAGATTAAACAAATTCCATCTCTGGAGTTCAGCCAAGAAATGGGTTACTGACGGTGGATTGATCAAACTCTAAGGAAAAGCAAATTTAAAAATCAAAAGGTCCCCCTTTCAAGTAGGAAAAGATGTCAGTATCAGATGGCTGGAAGTTGATTTTAAACAAATTTGGACTAAAGGCATATGTTTTAACACTAATTAACCAATGGAAAAATCTCACTGATGAAGGTATTAATCATCCCTGAGGATTTAAAATCATTAATTACACTGTGTCTAGCACAACTGAATTTCTGAATGAAAAAATTCTGTGGCCTCTGTTGTATAGGATCAAAAATAGGGGCTAGAACAATCTTTGTCACAAAATTCTATGAATGCTTAAATTAGGGAATGCTTCATTCAGTTAAACCCTCTTATGTACTTAAAGCATCTGTAGTTGTCTGCAAAGATAAGCAAGGCTTGCTGCCTTGGCAGCTGTGAGATCAGCACCTGAAATTTTGTGATAGTTCCTTGCATACCACTGATCTTTGTCCTTTAATGTATCTTTTTATTATAACACAAAAATGGTGGTTGCAAAAAGGCATTTTACTGAGGATTTAGGAGTGGAAATGGGTTCATGAGTCATGCTGAAGCAAGATAAATTCTTCAGCTCTGTGTTGCTTTGCTTTGATGTTAGCTTGTTGACTTTTATGTTTTCCAAATAAATATCTGTGATGCTGAGTGAAAAAACATTCTACTTTTTTGGTCTTGTTTTTTAAAAAAATGATGCCTTGCCTTGATCTCTCTTAACAGTAACGTTTGTTGCTTTTGGTGCTGGAAAATGCAAGTTTTCTGGCTTGCTGAGGTGCTGCTTCATGTTCTTCCAGGGTCAGTATATTTTCCGGAATGACACGTAGTGTCCACCTATACTCCAACTGTTAATTGCTCTTTAGTGAAGGAGCGATCCATTCCATAATGCTCTAGGGTGCACAAGAATTACCTTGTAGCTGACCTTGTAGCATTGCTGTGTTGATAAAAGAATGAGGAGGTCCCACTGCACCGATTGGTTTTTTGTTGGCTTTGTTTTTTCTCCCTATGAAATCCAGTTCAGAACTGGGTGAACTGCTGCTGGCTGCAGCCTCTTTGTCGCGAGGCATTGGGGCTGTTGTAAAGAGATTGACCCTTTTCATGTACTGTTTGCATACATTTGGAGCAAGACTCATGGCTTTCATTTTTATCTTTAAAATAATTTTTCCCCTCATAATCCAAGTATTTTATTAAAAAAAAAAAAAGCGGAACATTTTTGCTGATGCATGGAGTCCTTTGTGGAAAAACATGGATATTCCTACTGCCAGATAGTTCTTTTTCTTTTACTTCTTTCCAGATGAGAATGATTGGGTAAGTTGTTAACAGCACATCTCAGCCTACTGAGAAGTAGGAAACTGTTGATAATTGTTTATAATTCACAGATAAAATGAGGTAGTGGGAAATTCTGGATGGGATATACAGTGTTGATATAACTGTGCCTTCACTACAAACAGGAGTTTAATCAGGTACTTCAGTGGCATCAGGGTCAAACCAATACACTGAGTGATTTTGAAAAATCCCACCCTGCAGAGTTTGCTTAGAAGATGGAGGAAGCCAGCAGCACAGCGGTAGAAGGCATCAGGGATTTTGGTTTCCTACGTGTTCTACCTGTATACATGCCCGCTACAACTATGTGCGCCTGCTACCACCAAAGCTGCTTTATCTGAAGCAGACCTTGGGATGTTTGGGATAGCTCTCCAGCAGATAAAGTGGATTTGCATAAAGATGAAGCTGCGTGATTTGGGTAGACATGTTACAGGGGCTGAAAGAGCCCTTTAGGTGTAACTGGATGAAGCCTCCCGAAACCGTCCCTTCTCACAGCCTGCCACCTCCAAGTGCCAAAACAGCGGTGTTTGGTGTCTCCCTGACATGTGCGGTAGGCGACATGCTCCCCCTCCCGCCCCGGGCCCTGGGGCCACGGGTGGAGGCGGTGGCGGCTGGCCTTCCCCAGGCCGCGCAGAGCCCACAGCCTCACCAGCCGAGCCCCGTCTGCTCGGGGAGGGGGGTGAGGCCTCAGCGCACTCCCCGCCCTCCCGGCTGCTTGGACTGCTTGAACTAATTGGCTAGTTAATTTTCTAATTAGCTTTCACTTAGATTATTTCGATTAAAGCCTTTTCGGGTTTGTGTAATACTCTGGCAGCCGTTTTTTCCCGCGTGGCTGTTAAACGGCGCCTGTCTCACCCAGCTGGGACAGCCATTGCATGGCGGCTGAGGCATTTAACGTTAAGTAGTGTGTGGGGCCGTGCTTCGGGTGGGGGCAGTGGGAAGGGGGGTGTGGAGGAGTGAGGCTGCGTGGGGTGAGGGCAGGGGGCTGCTTTGTGTTCCCCTGCCTGCCTGTTTCCTTGTGGTGGTCTGCTCTGCGAAGCAGGAGCAGTGTGTGGGAAGTGGGCATCACCATGCTGGATCTGGTCTGGATTTGTCTTTTGGCTCAGTGGGCACCCTCGTAAGTTCTGTGGCTTGTTTAAAGTTCATGTCAGTTGTAAACCATTGAATATCCTTTGTTGCTTGCTGCAGATTGCGTTTATAGCTGTCTCTTCCCCACTGAAAGGCTAAAAAGTAATCATGGCTCTGCTGATGGTTCTGGCAGCGTTGCTGCATTAGGGTTTCCTCAGGCTCTGTCAGGTGCTTGAAGGTTTGGGCTCTCATTCTGACTGCTGATGGTGTTGATTATCTCTTGGGTTTCATTCCTCTTTTACTTTCCAGGCAACCCTTTGCTTTTGAGTGCCAACAAGTATAGCGTATTGACGAGCGAGGGAAGCTGTTATTTGTGTGTTGATAAATGTTCACGGAGAGGCACAGAATGGAGGCACAGGCTAAAGGTCAGATCTGGAAATGGAATTGGGATTTACATGCCCAATATCACAAATGCTATGATGAGCTATTGAGTTCATTTTAATCCTCAAGACAGGTAAAGTTTGTAGGATTACTGTTTTTATTGCTGTGTTCACCCAAATCTATTCTTGCATGAGCACAGAAGCCTATCAGCTTGGCAGAGTTGAGCGGCTCAGGAACAGGCACGCACCTGAGCTCTCCCAAAACCGTAATGAGGTGTTGTTCCTCTGCTTTGGTTACATGCACATACTCTCAGTAGACCTACTCTGTATACCTGAATTTGAGGTGTTAGCCTAACAGAGAAGTGACTGCCATTGTATTGTAAAACACGGTCAATATCAGTGTTTTATATGGGAATTTTATTCCCCTTTCTAAATTAGCCTGGCGGCTTAAATATTCATTGGGGATGCAAGTTCAGCTTACTCCTCTTCCTGAGAGCAGCCCACGTGGAAAAGGATCCTAATTCTTTCCTGCTGCTCTGGTAGCAACTTCATATAAAGTAAGTGAACTTATTTTTATACCTAGGCTAGAGCCTGCTGCTCACTCTGATTTAGTTGCTATTTAAATAGTCAACGTGCAACAGAACAGCTTCAGCTGAGAATGGAAACTGCTTTCCCAGCTCTACATGGAAGAAGCAGTGAGGGGGAAAGAGTAATACTTTAGTCTCTTTAGGCAGAAAAGAGTATTGAACCCTCTCGGGCAGATGTTCAAACGCTTGACAGTTGGGTAAGAACGGGCTGGATGCAACCGCCTTTGTTTTGGCTGCTTTATAAGAAAAGAGTTATTCCCTGCTGGTCTCCATCAAAAACATGCTTTTAAGAGAAGGTCCTAAGCTTTTAGTCCTAAGCCAAAGAGTGCCACTAAGCAAGGTTGCTTAAGCACCAGAGAAAAATGGATGTATAACACATCTTGGCCATAAACGTCCAGTAGGTAGTGCTCAGAGCATGTCTGCCTGCACTGGGAGGGGAATGGATGTAAAAAAAAAACCAAAAACCAAACAAAACCAAGGGTATGATTCTGAATTCTGTAGTTGTTCTGGAAATGGCAAGTTAAATGGACAGTTGCTTAGTAGGTTCCTGAATAGGTTAGAACTTCATGAAAAGCAGATGCTGCTCTTTAAATAATAGCCATTTCTCCAAAAAGCAATGGCATCATAGCATTGGCTCTGTGGTAAACCCTATTTTCAGCAGTAGATCTGTTTTCATGGAAAAGTAAACCATCTTACAGTGGGGTGAGACTGCACAGTTAAAAATTAAATTCCAAATTCCTAATTCCTACTTGGCAGCTTACGTAACAGAAACTTGTCAAGACTTGCACGTTTAGCAGGTCCTGATGTTGCTGTTTGCAGCTGTGCTGATGACCATGTTCTTTCTAGGAGCCACAGTTCTGTAGAAAAGATGATCATCTTGCAAAGAATTTTGATGTTTCAAAATGAAGTTTTAATTAAAACAGGAAGTGAAACCATAGGAAAACAGCACAAAATGAAAACGCAAAAAATTCCCATCAGAAATGGCAAACTAAAAAGGTATTTTTCCTGAAAACAAAAATTTAGAGTTGCTTTCATCTGTCATTGACCAAGTTTCAGAATGATTTTTTTTTTCCAAGCTGAATATTGAAGCAATATTTGTGTTGAACCCATAATTATCCCTTGAGTATTCCTCACTGGTTACCTGAAATGTTTGCTGAGAATTGTCACTTTCCTGTGGGAAAAATTCAGTTAAGAAGCTTCTGATAGGAAGATTACGTATGTAAAATTTTTTGGTTGTCCCGTTTAGGAAGATAGAATTGATATTCTCCCATATCCTCTGAACTGAGAGCTTAACCAATGAAGTCCAGCAGAGAAAAATATATTGCTGGCATGGTGTGGGGCACACAAGATTAAAATATAAATTTCATCTTATCTTCAACAATGCACAAAAGTCATGGAAGAATGTTTCTTAGTAGGCTTCCTTTTTCACGAAGCAGAAAGTTAAAACTCTCATTGATTCTGCTCTGAAAAGTCCTTTCTGATAAGGAAGAGCCGAGGGATTATTCTGGCTCTGTTGATCTTCAGGGTACTTTGTGTGTCCTTATGATGACTCCATTAGGGGAATGTTCCTGTAAGCACAGGGAACAGTAGCAGTGCCAGCCCCAGGCAGTTTTACTGTGTATTACTATAGCGGCTGTGGACCGTAGGAGACATGCTCTGCATGCAACTTCATACTTAAATGACAGTCTAAAGCAGACCCTGAAGAAAGAAGGAAATGTCAAGACTCTGTGCTTGCTTTACTCCATGTTGATAATTTTGCCCTAGACTAATACTGTGTGGTCAAGTAAAGGAAGAGTTAAAATATGCTAGTCTGGAATGTGGTGAGCAATAAGGAGGAATACCTACCTATTATGAACCAACAAATTAATTCAAGACTACTTTCCTTTTCAGAGTAGCCTGGAACAGTAGCTAAAATAAGTATTTAGGCAAACTGTTAAAAAAAATAATTAGAAATTAAATATGAATATTTGTGTGTTGTGTGGAGTCACTTGTAAGCACAGCTTGTAGGGACAGCATGTGATTAGTGCAATGGTTGATATAAAATAGTGTAATATGATTAGTTACGGAAATGTGTATTTGACAATATGCCTAGACTTCAGTAAATAAAACCAGATACAAGTGATGTCATAAGAATTCTCTTAAGGCTTGTGTTTAACATGCACAGTCCTTACTGCCAGTCAATATTATCACTTTCCAATAATGTTAATCAAAGGCTACTTTAGTTTGAAGTTGTGGTGTATTTTTTGCCTTAACAGAACAGTGCTGCTGTTGGGAAACTGACATCGTCTTGGAAGCCAAAAGATACTAGATCAGCAAAGCAACAGATAGGCTTTGAACTTCGTAAATGGAAGTATTTTTGCATAAAGGCATTGCTACAGATCCTATCCTTAGCCTAAAAGTAGATTTGAAAAAAAAGATGGATTTGAATATACTGTTTGTTGTAGTAGTTTACCAAGCTACGAATTTCCAAGTCTTCTACATATTTAATACACTTCTTTAATACAGAAGCTTTTGTAAAATAGGAATGCAGCAGTGACCTTAGAAAATAAAGGTAGTTCCTTTGGTTCAGGAGAATTGTGGTTTACAAAACTGGTCTCTCTGCATCATTAGAACAAACAGTGACTCCCAAGGAAAAGATCCTGATTTGAAGTGTTTATCAAATTATTCGTGGTGGTGTGATAAACTGTATTATCTTTCTCATGTGTACTGTAAATACCTTGGGAGAGATGTGTTGTATTTGCATATATTACAGTTTTATCTCATTGGCACTTTAATAATAATCACATGATCTTCAGTGTCAGCAAATAGTTTCATCCTGGGAACAGCTGAGTATCCTATGCTCATCAGGTGCAATTACTGACTAACTCTTAAGCCAACAGTATTGGAGAAACTGCTACTTCGACTGGATTATTTCAGAATTTAGTATGCACGGCTGTCAACAGATTTACACTGTTGTAAAGTAAGGCTGTTATTTCCTGGAGAAAGTATCTATATTGATTTGCTGTGTCTTAGCAGGAACTTGGAAGACTGTTTTCTGATGCATAATTAACATCTGAAAGTAAAGCTTACTTGAAAGCATTATCATTTAGCAGATAATGCTGGCAAGCATTTGAGTCATTTTTTATTTCTTGTCTTAATAAAAATATTTTAAAATCTAAACTATGGCTTTCACGTACATAATGGAGCTGGCAGCTGTTCAGTCTACTCTTACGCGACTTTTCATATAGATACGTATATTCCCTTGGCAGCTGAACACTTCTACCCCAAGTCATACATTTTTCACAGAAAATGCGACACTACTGCCAGTTTCATTCTTAAGTCTGTCAAAGAAAGGATACTTAACTGTGAAAGTTTTCATTGGATTTTCAGGTGTTGGTGTAACTTTTTATTGCTCTCTTTTATATTGTCAGTCTTGTCTTTGGACAAAAGAAAGGAGGGAAGACATGGACTGCTTGGTAGATGTTTTTGAAATGGTATAGGAAAGTTTTGTTTTGAGTAGCGTACTGTCTGAGTACCTTTGGAGAGCTTAGCTGCATCCCGAGGAAGACAAGTTAGGAATCTAGAAGGTATAGATGGTCCTGTGAGCAGAATAAGTCAAGGGCAAGATTGTACATGTCTAAACGTGATTTAGTTATAACAAGGAGATATAAACGGCAGCATTGACTGCGTGTTTATGTGTATTCTTGCAGAAAGATCCACTTGAGACAAGGAAGAGTGCTCTTCAACCATTACTTTTCCTAAACTTGAGCAGAGTCCTAGCCTACACTTGAGCCTAACAATTGGGGAGAAGTTCTTGTGCCGGTGGGTAGTGTGGTCCTTTGCTTTAGACACAGGCTACAGTTTTCTGGTTTTGTCTCTAACAATTAATTTAAGCAGTAGAGATATGCTGTAGCTAGAGACCCCCAACCTATGTGATGACAGTGGAGGGCAGGGATAAAGACACTTGCCTTTTTCTTCAGTCTCTGACTCCACTTAACATGGAGTTGTCTGAGAGTTGCACCGTCAAGGCCAAGCATTCAGGCTTGGGACTGAGTTACAACATTTCTGCATGTACCCGTGTGTGCGCTTAGCCCAGGGCAAATGCAAAGGAAGTTGAGTTAATCGAGGGTGTTTCAGCAGAGTTGCCTTACCTTACATTTTCCCTAGTATTAGAGCATGCTCATCGGCTATTTTTAGTGCTCACAGGACCCATGGTAATTTGGTTGCATGTCTGAGCCCTCAGGTGTCACCTCTGGGAAAGATAGGGGGAAAATGTATTCTGCATGTGTAGTGAGGCACAGAAATATGAATGTTTTATGCTGTAACTTTGCATTATAATTTCTCATTTAACAGGAATAAAGGGGAAAAGTTAAGAAACCACTGGATTAACTCTGTAATAGTTAGATTTTAAAAGTGTAAAAGTTTAAAAATTCTGATTTTTCTAGATACTGTTTGCAACGTTCCCCATGAAGTCTAAATGCTGTTATTTGGAAACTGTGTGGTATGCCCTGTGAGACTTGACTTGGAGCTGCTAACATATATCCTCTGTGTATGATAATCTTGAGGTCTCAGTAATGCTTTCAGAAAAGACAGAATTCAGCCTGTACTTCAGCAAAGGAGTGTTCTCAGGTGCAGGAAAAAGGGGAACACAATTGAATTATATACTAATTTGTCTTGGTTTCCTCTTGCTTTGTTATGCTACTGCACAACATCTAAGGACAACAGGGATCAGATGATTTTTTTTGTATTATTTGAAATAAATAAGAAAACATTTTTTAATATCAAGTATGTTTATCCAAAATAATAATTAAAGTAATTTTTTTTATTGGATGAGCAAACAGCTGGAGGGCAGTGCCCATGGTATATAATAGCTATTGTGTATTTGTGCCTGCATTGCAGAGAGAGTAAAGAATTTCTTCAGTTTTAGCTGAAAAATCTGGTGATAATTACATCTATGTGCTTATCAAACATCTGCAAATTTTTCTATTTCAGTGAATGCAGCTAGTGCCTACAACTGGTTATTTGTAATCATCCCTCTGCATCAGTGTAATGAAGAGCTTAGATTTTTAGAGTATAAGAATGCAGTTTGCTGTTGTGGAACTAAATGAGTTACATGCTGCCTGACAAAATGTCAACCAAAAGGTACTTCACTCCTGCTGTTTCTTGGGGGGGGGAGGATCATCCCACAATCACTCCAGGTTTTTTTCCCGTTCACTGGGAGCTTTGCTTTTGGTCTAAGAAATTGTGGTTTTGTAATCAAGGTCTTTGTTATTTTTTAACTTATTTACTGGATAGCCTGACTCTTAATTTAGAATAGATTTTGAAGTGAAGTAGTAAATCAATGCATTTAAAAAAGAATTATTTGTTCCTAACTTTAAGCTATTGAAGTTGCATCTAGAGAATGAAATTTGTGTTGAGATTTTCTATGTAAAGATTTTAGCTTTGAGAATTTTATGGGTAAGTTACAAATATCCTTTCACTAGAGATTATATAATGGAACTGGTGAAAAAGGAAAAATGGTAGAAATTCCCCAAATTTATACTTTTTTGTGGGTTTTTTTTTCCCCCCACTCTGTTGTAAATTTTAAAAACTTTTATTAGATATATACCTCTCAAATGTCTTTCCTCTTCCCTCGGCTGATTTGATTTCCATTAGTATGAGCTGTTGGTTCCAAATCTGCCTGTCATCTAGCTGTGATATAAGTGATCCTTTCACAGTAATTTACCAGCATTGTGTCAGAACAGAACTTAAAAATCCCTTTCCTTCTAAAATGAGGGTCAGCAGCTTTCAGCTCTAAGGAGAGGGAGGAATCCAAGGTGCAGTCAATGAATTAAGAGAGTTTTTGGTTAGTGATGAAAATAGTAATTACTGCATAATGCTAAGAGATTCAGTGCTGGTTAGCTGCTGTGTTAACGCTGTCTGCAGTATGCTCTGGTCAAAGGCTCGTGGAGTGTGGGAGATGAAGCTGGTATGCATTTCTTAAGATGAACCTTGCTCACGGGGGAAATAAAGCTAGCAAAACTATGGTTCTGAGTCCATGAAGCGCAGTAAATAATCAGGCGCACAAATGGACTTCTCTCGGCTTCATTCTCGCGCTCTCTGAAAAATTGTGCAGAAAGAAGTACTGTAGGAAAAAAAGTATCGCAAAACATTTCAAGCTACACTTTTGTGAATGGATTGAATGGATTTTTTATGAGGTGCTGTGGAAGAAAGCCAAATCACTGTTTAGTATGTCTTTCATGAAGAGTTAAACTTTCTTTAGAACTTGTTTTTTACACAAGTGCCAAGTATAATTAAGGCTATGTAAATACACCAGATCTAAATTGTTATTTAAAGAAAATTCTTCTCTTAGTGTTAAAGATGTCAGTGCATTTTACCTAATTATATACAAAACTATTACTATTTCATATTTGATTTTAAAATTTTCAGTAAAATTTAAATAAATCTTTCACATTCTTCTTTCATATTTCCATAAGTAATATAAAATGATAATGTAAAAAAGTAAAAAAAAAAAAAAACAAAAAAACCCCCAAAAAACCCAAACAAAAAGCCACCAAAAAGTCCACTGTAAAAGATAAGGATGTGAAATTCTGCACATTTTAGCTGAGTTAGAAACTGTTGTGACAGCATTTGTGTTACACAGTGAACACATTCTTCAGCTGGAATGTTTCATATGGAATGGATTATCAGATTCCTTAATTTTAAAACCTCAGTTTCTACTACACAAGTACTTGTCAGACAGGAATTTATTTAAAGATTTAAGTAAATAATTCATCTATCATTTAAGAAAAACTTAACAAGTTTTTAAAAAATAAAGCTACATAGGCATCCATCAATTCAGGTATGTTCAGCTCGATAGACAACAACTTCAGTTTCCCAGAATAGATAGGTGAAGTGAGGTTGATTGCACTCATACTGTCTTTAAACCATGATTTTCTGTACATTCTGAAGGAGGAGGTATCTATCAGGGTGGAAATAAGATTAGATTTTGATAAGATTTTGTTTGGAATCAATTAAAGCTGATAGATTTAAGAAATAGAAACACCCCAAGACTCTCTACATTTCTGAGAGTATGTAAATGTTAAGTCTCTCGTGTGTTTTGACTGTTACAAGAAAGAGGCTTTGCGGTTTTTTGCATAGTTCGCCACTTACTTCCCTTCAAACTTATGTATGTAACAGCTGAGGTGGAGTCTCTCCCTAGTCAAGTGAGCCTTAAGAAAAAAATTTTGACAAGTCTTCAGTCTATCTTTGCCTGGGATACATGATGCAGAAAGCCGTGAGCTAAATGCAGCATGGTGGCCCTTTTGCAACCAACAGTCTGCCCTGTCATCCAGCCTGCTTTTTTTGCCTTTAACTGTAGGAAAAAGGGTGCAATAGAGTCATAAGAAATAGGAAAATTCTTAATGTATGCTTTTAGTTTACTTGTAAGTATGTATTCATGTGTATAGTTTAAAACAGTTTTCCTAGCTATAGAGTGGCCTCAGTGTGTGCTTGCCTGTATCCAGCTAGTCTTTGGTGCCTTGTTGCACATGCATTTGTTTTCATAAAATGCTTTATACAGGTGCAGATCTCAGTTCTGTGAAATGTTGAGCACCTGTAACTGTGGGAGTTCAGTAGCAGCCAGGAGTGTTTAGCATGCAGGAGATCAAGCCCTCTGTGGCTAGGTCTTTTCGCTGATGAAGAAAGATGCATGATTATGTCAACACAGTATGCATATGATGTGAAAATATTTAAGAGTTAGGTGTTACTCATACTGTGTATTATTAACTTAAGTATGGGTAGTTAATAGACATACTAATTTTGGGAGCAGAAGCACTGTAACTTCTTAGAAAACTTTGCTTAATTTTTGAGAAAATATAGGCATAAATCCATTTTGTTAGGTAAACTGAAGCTTAAAAAGTAATTAAGTGTACGTTTTCATAAATCTCTGAGGTATTTCTTCATTTGAAATGGGGAAAAATGTGATGTTTACATTAGGTAAAGTGTTTGTGACTTTATTCTCTATTCTGAATGCTTCACAATGATCCAATAGGCAGTGTGGATGACTTGCATGCCAACATCTCAAAAGTAGATAGGAGTCACAGGGTGATGGTATAGGATAGATGGAAGAAGCCTAATCCTTGCAGGCAAACAGTCTAGTTACTAATAAACAATTCTCTGCCACAAACAGTGACAATCCAGTGACACTCTCTGAAAGCTGGTACAAAATATTCTGATAGAAAATAAATTCACCAGCCAGGGTACACAGACTCTTGCAAATGACTAATCCCTGTAAGCATGTGTGTGTTACAGAGGAGCTACCCAAGCTGATGTTAATGGCAAACATCAAGGCCTTTAAAATTCTTAAATCCACTTCAGTGGATATTGACTTCACTAATAAGAAATATTTCCTTAGGGAAACACTTGATAAAAGACCTTAAAGCAAGGGGAAGTGATTTTGCAGTGCAGTGAATGTGAAGAAAGAGAATATTTAACCAAATGGCAATCTCTGTGATCAGTTGTGTTTCTCATTTTTTATGCTGCAGCACTGGACGTGCTTGAGTAACTCTTCTGGAGTCTGCAAGTACTGCTGTCATCAGGGTGATTCTGCCCTTGACAGGAGAAAGGCTGCTGGTGTTGATGTGTGATTGCACATTCAGCTTCATGAGCTCAGATGGGAGAAGTGGGTAAGGCATGTTAGCCTGTGTACCAACACAAGGCTGTAATGTCTGTTTTTTGGAAAGGCTCTTCCTCCGTGAGCAGGGGCTGCAAGGGCACTGAGTCAGAGTGTAGCTCTGCAAGACAGTAATATGCCCAATGGCAGGAGCTGTGTGCCAGGTTCTTCCAGCACCACCAGACCTTCAAATCTGAAGACCCAGTCTGCTGCTGCTCTAAAGACGTATGGCAAAAAATAGGAATCATTATGAACAGACCTTGCCTCAAGTTTGGACTGCCTCTTTCAGCAGCCCAGCTTCTGCCACATCAGCCATCGGGGTTAAGTTCTTTGCATGCTGCGTTTATGCTGGGATACTGGGATGACAAACATGCTTGAAGTGTGTGCTGAGGAGAGAGACATTAACAAGTAGAGAGGAAGACAAGTGATCAGTGATGGGTTTTCTTATGAAGAAGAGTGACTTCTTAGTTTATGATGCATGTGTATTTGGGCTCGCGTCCAAATGTGGTCTTAAGATAATTAAATTAGAGCTAAATAAAAATACAGCCCTTTCTGTCACCTCTCACCTTCTATTGCAGTCTAGATCTGCTTGATGTTTTTCAGCTACAAGATGAGCACTGCCCCTGACTTCTCTTCAGTCTGTTTTGTGCATTTGGAACAAGGCAATGATGTATTTGTAGAGGGTGAGGATGGTGTCACAGAAAGCAGAGATAGAGGTCAACTCAAGAGGAAGCATTTCTTTACTTCAGCCCCTTTCAGTGTTGTTCATTGGCTGTTACTCAGTGGCCCAAACATGGGCTTTTTTGGTTTTGGGTTCCCCCCACCTCCTTTGCTTTGCATTCCCACCCTATTGATTTGCCAGGTGTTGTGATGGCCCTATCCAGATCAAGATGACTTAAAAGAGGCTGAGTATGTAGGATCTGAGGGAAGGTGAACTGAAGCTTGGTGGGAGCACTGCCCAAGGATGCAGCAGGGGAGACCCCATGGAGTTGTGACTGAAAGGGTTGAGTAAAATGTGAATGCAGTGGAGCGTAAGAAGATTTCCGGAAGATGAGTGTTGGTACACTTCTCATTCAAAGCTCTCCAGTTACACCAGTAGTTAAATCTGGGCATGTTGCAAAAGCACTTTGATAAGGGAGTTCAAGGGATAAAGTTATGTGGCAGCAGTGTTAGGGGACAGTATGGGATTATATTCAGCATGTCAGCCAGATGAGAGACAAGTAGACCTGGTGCGGGGATTGGAAAGGAGGAGGCAGATACAGAGCAAGAGACAAAGGATTTAGAGGTAGAAAAATGGAAAAGGGGTGGGTTTTGTAATACCAGACTTCTTTGTGTTTTGTTTAGAATTGAAGAACAGAGGAAAAGTTTGTGGGATATTTTATATCCTTCAGAATGAAATGTTTATTTTTTAAGATACGTGTGACATGCAGATGTTTTTTTAGTAAAGTGAAATACAGGGTTTTTATACAGAAAGTTTTAGTGTGATGAATCTCTAAACTTCCAGGTTCCTGAATTTTTCAGGGAGAGGGAGGAGGAAAAGGGAAGGTTCACCCTATGTTTAGAATCAGTTAAATACTTTGGCATGTTTTAAAGAGGGAGAGAAACAGGAAATGTCAACAAACTTCAAATAAGAGTTAAGCATGAATAGTTTACAGGATGGATCTAGGGTAGTCATATATGCCAATCCTATTAGGGGAGCAGCTGCCTCATATCTCTGGCAACTGCATAAACTGACCATTACCTAGAAAGCACCTTGCTAAAACAGAGCATTGCAAAAGGCGAGGGTTTTTTTTATGTGGTAGGGGAACTTTCTTTCTTTGTTACAGGTTAGAGGAGTTAGGACTATCAGGAACACTTGTCTGTGTGTTTTCTGGAACCAATATTGAGCCCCAAACAAAAATTGTCATGAATTGTGATATGTCTCTGTGTTGTGGTACCAAATACAATATATAAGTGCATTTCAGTAAGTATAGAGGGCTAGATGCAGCCACGTCGCTGCTGGGAACGGGAGGGGAGGGAAGGTGGTGTAGATCCATTTTAACAACTTCTGTATCCTATGACCAGAATATGTAAGAGGTGTTGATGGAAGAGGGAGAAAGAGAGGAGGTGTGAGTTTGGGTTAGTCCTTGCCTGCAGGATTGTATCTGCAGCAGAGTGGTCAGTGCCTCATTCTTCTACTTCTGCATAAGAGGAAGATTTGGATGCCTCAAGGAATGCTATGAGAGGACATTTGATAGGCCTTTTCAGAGGCAACAGTAGCTTGGAATGGGTGAGGCCTTTGAAGGTTTGTGAAACTACTCTTAGAGGTCACACAAGCAGATTGAGTTTGTGACCTTATAATAAAAAAAATCTGGTATGTATAAAATCTCTGTAATAGAGTTGACAGAGAGATAGTCATGAAAGTAGAATGTAACAGATCCAAGGCTAAAAAAAAAAAAAAAGTCAATAAGCAAAGGTCCAGCCCAAGCATTTCTTCTGTTCCTAAGGCAGGTATTGTTAACTGTTCTTGTGATTGTTAGGTCACAGTGGTTGTTCAGTTGTTTTTGTTTATTTTTTAAAACATCAGCAGCTAAAACCAAAAAAGGTTCAAAAGTATGCTTGAAAATTACCTAGGGAACCTAGATAATGGTAGTTGTAAATTGAATCCGGCTTTGTGGGGTAAGGAACAGAAAACCATTCTACATTAGCTTAATGTTTTAAAGCACTTGAAATTGGCAGTGTGGCATACATCTTTGTGTCCACTGTGTTGGTTCACTGAGATTCTTCCAATTTGGATTTAGTTTCCATTTCTGCCACTGCGTTGCTAGGTGACGCTGGTGAAACGATTTCATGTGTAAGGTTTGGTTTTGTGGTTTGGTTTTTTTGGTTTGTTTTTTTTTTTTCCCATCTGCAAAATGGGAATAATGATACTTATCTTGCTTTGGAATACTTAATGGCCTGCTGATGAAAGCAAGTGGTGGTGTGAATGGGAAAATGGAATGAGTATCGGTTGTAATTTTTCTACAAGTATAGAAGTAGCCTGACTTGTATCCCATTGGTATCAAATACTCCCTCTGCTTTTGGCAGAACACTGTGTAAATGCCCTGTACACTTCTAACAGCGACTGAAGAGATCTGGATAATTTAGACACCTGTGTTAAGTGATGAGCTTCCTCTCTATATCTTTGTAAATATGCCACACAATCTACCTTTGCTTTCATGTTCGATCTATATCCAGGGGGAATGTGCATAACATAATGGCTGCTGCTAGTTGACTACAAAAAGTATCTTCAAGTACAGTTCTATGTGTCTTCCTTTCCCAGGCAAACAGTGATAATGAGAATTTACAAGCATCATTACAATTAATAAAATACAGGAATTATAATGATGAGTCCTTAAATTTCAATCCATATATGGCTCATATGCTTTTCCATGTATCAGTTAGGCTTTCCTGAAACAAGCAACATTGCTTCTCTTTGTTTACAAGTTCACAAGATCTGGCTGTTGCTTGTTTGAGATCTTTTTGAGTCTTAGGGCCCTTTATCTTTCATCTTAGGTTGTCACCTGATTCTGCAGACATGTCCCTTTTTGATAACTAGAGTACCCTTTTTAAAGTTGTCATCTGGCTTGTTTTTATAACTGCTGTTTCCTCTGCAAGTTGTGCTCAGTATTACTTACCTGACTTGGTGGCAGCTCATGGGACTCCAAATTATGGTGACTTGCTTTTCTCTTGCTTGTCTCTTTTGCCTTGAATGTTTGTAGAGCCCTAACATGTTTCTCACAATACAAGATGTTCTTATTTCCTGTTGAACAAAATGCCAGCAGCTCCCAATGCAAGCATCATTCCTGCTGTTCGGACCTGCACTGTGCTGTCAGAGGCTTCCTTTTCTGCTGACAGACTTCCTCAGACTTCTTTCCTTTATTTACTTATTCATTGTCCCTCCACTGTGTGTGCCATCTAGGTACAAACATGTTCTAATCCAGAAAGTCTAGAAGTGTTAAAAATGGTACTTGTTCACCTTTGCTATTTACTCACGTTTTACCTCACTCTTATAGTGAGGGTTAGCTCACTATTACAAAGCCTATGAACATGTTTTGTGACATCCCTTTCATTACTCATGTCACTGTTTCTGATACCATCTTGACTGTGCACTTATCTAACTTAAGCATCCCAGTTGCTTTCAGGCTAAAGTTGTGTTCATCTGCTGCTGCAAAGTTGTCCACAGTTCTCACAGAAATGTTCTTATTGACCTACCACTGCTATCACAGTCGTGCCTTGAAGATTGTCAGAAAATTCCAAGTGCGTTCACATATGTGAGAAGAGTGCTTATTCTTTGCTAGTGCTCTAATTACTATATAAACGTATAAAAAAGCAATTTTTCTGCCACTTTGCTGCTCAGTTCTTTGATAAAATGTGGTTTTTTTCAAAGTTTCTTACAGTGTTTAACAACTTGAAAACATTGATGTCATCCAAAAACTTGATATTCTTTGTGATTCACTCCTTAGTATATGAACTAGCTCTTGTTTCTGCACCCATCCTGATGGGCCTTGCTGTTGACTTTGCTCAAGTTTGAGAAGTTGGCTGTTTATGTCTGGTTTCTGTTACTTGCCTGCTTTTGTCCCATACTGTGAGCTAATGGAAGGAGGCTTGACTGACTTCTCCAAATAAAGCTTCTGTGAGGATCATTATCAAAAGCTTTCAGAAACTCCAAATAAATTCTTCTCACTGTCACCTTCAGAAACATCACTCTTGCATACTTTGTTACACGGTGGATAACTCAGAAGCTGTTTATTCGTTTCTTCACATTTTATTTGGATTAAGGAAGTATTTTATTAGACAAAAATTTTGGAATGATTAGGGAAGATTTTGTTTTAACTCTGAGAAGTTCAACTTAAATGTTCTGGTTTTTTTCCTTTTTAAAAAGAAACTTGCTCAACAAGAAAGTTGCTTACACATATTTATGTAAGGCTTAATTGCCATAAAAATAATGCTCTGTGACACTACTGGCTTCCTCTCAATGTCAGAATGGGGGACATAGATTATTGTCTTTATATATATTTAAAGAGGTGTGCGAAAGTATTTCTGAGACTTGGCAAATTTGACAGGTGAGGCATCAATTTTCAGAAATGCTCTCTAGATATTTTTGTACTATTTCTAAAGTATTTATGACACTTCTGGAGAGGACTGACAGGTTGATGAGATAACTATGTGGCTGTTAAAAAGTGTGTGCATGAGTGCTGTGTCTGGTTGTGATGGAAATATCTGTATTGCATTACCATATTTTTCTATAATATGCTTTGGGTTTACAGTCTTATTTTCCCATTATCATGATACAATCATGATGGCAAAGAGATGTTCCAAGGCTAATTACATTAAATAGATTTGGTCAGAGCTTTTCAAGTCTCACTTCTCTGTCCTTTGATGGAAAGAAGATACTGAGCTAAAATCAATATTGTTTACTTTCTCAATTATTGTGTGTAAATTTGAGTTAAGTCTGAGCTTTTGCAATTCACTGACAATAACCCTTAGCAAACCACTCCTCAATCATTGATTGAGGATGCTAATTTTTCTCACATATTTACTTTTAGTTGAAAGGAAGTGAGAGAATGAATTTCATGTCTAAATCATGCCTACTTGAGAGCAGTTATGAACATACTGGAAGTGTTGTGACATCTTTAAGCAATTTGTATTTGCAAGCAGAAATGTAACTTCTCTGTTTTCACAGCCACCTTGCATCTTAAATGATAGATTAAAAACTAAATACAAAACAACAACCAGATATTCCCAGAGGCTTTGGAGTATTTCAGGTTGAATAAAGATCACTGGTAGGATAGCAGATAGTCTAACTTATGGTTAGGGACCATAGAAATAAATCAGGTTAAAAAGTGGAATTTCTTAGAAATTTCTTTACTATCTAAAGTTTCTTTTCTTTTTCCTTTTTTTTTTTAAATTACATCTAACTTTCTGGAGAGAAAGATGAACACACTTGCAATGCTGTGACCTCTCTTTTGTTGATCTTATGGAAGAAACAAAGCCTGATACGGGTCAGGCTTTTTTCTCGGCCAAACTTTATTTTTTTAAAAAGCTGTCTTCTGTGATTTTACAGGTAAGGTGAACCTGCAACACTGGTATATGTTTTTACTAGGCAATGTATTTTCTGACTGTTGTATCCTCTTATTGCCTCTCATATTTTGTTCTGGCTGATCAGGTCTCATCGGAACTTCTCTTGGGGAGACCTCCAGAACTCTTGGGGACTTCTGTATTTAACTGCAAGCCCCAGAATAATACTCCTGGAGTAATCTGGCTGCCAGTCACTGTGCAGATCTGTGTGTGAAATGGTATACAAATCAGAAGAGAATACCTTCTTGAACTAATGATAATTTTCTCACACACCACCACCCGTCCGTTTTTATTTAATAGTGTGGATGCAGTGCTGGTAAGAGCTCTTGATAGCGCTGTGGAAGAAGATTAACTAGAAAAAGTGAGTGTCATACATAAATGTGCAAGCATGCCTTTTGGGAGGGAAGAGTTTAAGGAATTTTCTTAGGAACAGTCATTAGTCATCTCCACGGTCCATATAGGTCTGGTCTTTTCTGCTCCCTCTGCTAATTACTGGAAAGTGCAATAATAAGCTAGTTTTCAGATGAAGAAAATACATTGCATCAACATGTCACCACCTGGCCTAAATGGAAACAGAATTTAATCTAGACCCAAGGGTAAAGCACATACAGTTCACTCTGAGGTGATTATCTGTGTCCTTGGGACACCAGTAACTTTGCAAAGAACATTGAAATTGTGTAGTTGAACTCTGTGAATGCAAGAGGAAAGGTTACTTGTGTAATCCTTACTCAAACATGGATCAACTTGCATAGCCACAGCCCTTAGTTTCAGGAGAACATACCATGTTTTCCACATAGCTGTCCTAGGCTTCTATCACTTGTGCTAACATAGCTGTGGTAACAGATCAGGGTTTCTCTCTTACATGTGGGGTGCCTGTAGAGGATGTATCTCTAAACTTCGGTTCTAAGTTTAGGGATTCTGGTAGCCAGTGTATTTTTGAGCACTGTTATCATAAGCAGCAGCTTCACTTTCCGCAAGGTGTAGCGTGGTGGCTGAAACAGTGCTTACACACAGACTTGCAGCATATGCAGGTTTGTAGGTTTGGCCTGTTCTGAAAATAGCACAGCAAAAGTAATTAGAGTCTCATTTCTGTCTCCAGTATGCCTGGACTGCCTTTGGGCAACATCTCACTTGTCTCACTGATTTTCCCACTCAGACACCGTTGCAAAGGGAGATAGAAGCCCTCATTCATGTAACTGCCGTGAGCTGTGCAGAGGCCTTTATATGGGTCTGTAGTGGACACTGGGTAGGAATACATAGGTCCTCCCTAGGCTGGAGGCAGTTATTTGGGGAGATAATTTAAAGTATTTCTGAAAAATTATGTTTTCTTCCATCATGCATGTCCTGGTTCTGGCTAGGATAGAGTTAATTTTCCCAAGGAGCCAGGACAGATGAGCCAGGCTGGCCAGGGCCTATTGCATACCATGTGACACCATACTTCCCATAAAAGGGGGCTAGTTGGGGAGGGGCAGGTTCCTCATGGCTCTGGGACAGGCTGAGTGTGTGATGAGTGGTCGGTCGGTCGTTGCATTGGTAAGTTGCTTTCTGTTATCACCCATTGTGTATATTCCGTTTTCAGGACAGTTGTTTCCCTCTCCCTTTGCTGTCCCAGCGAACTGTCCTTATCCCAACCCACAAGGCTTTTCCTTTGTCTTTCCCATTCTCCTCCCTATCCTGCCGGGGGAGGGGTGAGCGAGCGGCTGCCTGGTGATCGGCTGGGTCTGAACCACGGCAATGCGTTATGACTACTGAACCCTGTAAACAAGTATCAACAAGGCTAGAACATCCAGGGTGATGCCATTATTGTCATGAGATTATCTTTTTAACTGGTCATCCTCTGCTGCTCTCTCAGAGGCTGAATAGCATGTTGAGGTGACACATTCTTCTTTGTGCTTTATTTTCTTTGAACTACATAATAAAATATTTCTTACATATTGTTTGGCAGAAAGTTGAATTCCTGCGGCTTATCCTGCCTTACAAAGACGTGTATCACTGCCCTGGAGTGCTGGTCCCATCACTGGCTTGCAAGCAGTGAACTCCCAAGGTTTTCTGCTATGACCCTGTGGCTTCTAAAAGGAAGAGAAAACTAATGATTTTCTAGATGTCTTTCTCTCCACCACTTAAATGCACTTCCACAAAAAAAAAAAAACCACCCAACACAACCGTACAGCCCATTCCATAACCTTTTCTAAATTGCAGGATTCAACCATGTTCTCTGTGTGCCAGAGAGATACGGAGGGGTTGGGGGTGGGGAAGAAAGGGTAGAGTAGACATCTAGGGAAGCAAAGATCCATTATAGATTTTGCATAGCAATTACCATAGCTATGAGTAAAGAATCCAACAGGGTGGGCTAAAAGAAAATTGAATATCAGCTCTCTGGAGTTGGATGGTTAATTTCTGGACTACAGCCACAAATACTGATGCAGGCTGTGAGTGCCTGTGTCAAAAAGGAAGTGAGAATATTTTGTACGTTCTTGTTTTGTTGGTTATGGAATGACAACTTGGCCAGGTGTTTGGTTTTTAAACAGAAAAAAAACCACCAAACAAAGCCCCTGGTATAGGGCTGCTTTGCTTGAGGAATTAATGCATTATAACTGGCATGCACATACATAGCTGCCAACTACCTTCTACTCAGTGTGAACATTTCTGTTGGAAAACTGGAGAGCAGCAGTGCTGTGGGTGGATGTACTGGCCATTCCTGCACCAGGGCACTGTTACCTTGCAATATCATTTTCTGCTGAAGGAAAAACATGAAAAATCAGGGGTAATTGTCTTCGGCATCTGAAGTGCTGTGTTTGTGACCCTCTGTAACTCTGTGCAGGACCTGGGTGGTGTCCCTCGGCTGTGAGCAGCTCTCCAGCCTCCTGTGGAAGCCACCCGATCTGAACAGAAACAGTATGTGAACCAGGCCTCGGATGGTCACATACAGGCAGTAAACAGGATTGCATGCAACCATCTATACATGTGCAGTTTCCTTCTTGCCTTATTATACTCAGCTGAGTCTAATGGCATTCTGTGAGGTGTTTTGTGACTATGTCACTTTTATTTATAATGGATAATTAGTTAGGCTGGAGTTTTCCCATTCACAATTTCCTCCCTCCTACTTGGTATTTTTCTGATACTTGAATTTTAAGTCACTTGGGGTTTTTTTATTATGAAAACTTCTCTGTACTGTGTGTAAATGCAGATAAGGGTGAGATTTGAATGATTGCCATTTAAATCTCCTTGAAAGTGGTCTGCTCTCATTGTATTTTTAGGTTGTCTCTTGATTAGATATAGATGACTGAATCTGGTGGGGTCTAGGTGTGAAGATGAATGTGACAGGGTGGTGTGTCTCGTGCTGCTTTGGGGAGCAGGAAGGTGAAGGTGCTGAGGATCTCCTCAGCAGTGCACAAGAGGGGGAAGGCTGGGGGCTGGCACCTGCTGGAGGCTGGAACGAGCTGTTGTTTTTAACCACCTGTCTTAACTGCTCCTGAACTCTAGCCCAATTGCCCTGGTCTCTCACTAATAGTAGGTTGGGCAGCGTAGCAAGGGGGAGGGAAAGTCATTCACTCTCTAGTTTGTGATTTCCAGTTTGTGATTTTCATCTTCCAGTGAAGGACTTCCAAAAGTCCATTTGTTTAACTTGATTGCACAGAGAGGTGACTAGATGAGTAAATTTCACAAGTACTTTTATGAGAAGAAAATGCTGGGTTCTTAAAAGGCCCTTTAATCTTGCAGAGAGAAGCATAACAAGCAGCAAAGGCTGGAAGTTAAAGCCAGACAAACACCATTTGAGGGAGAAACAGTTGAGTTTGGGAAACAGTGCATGTTTAACTGGGAGAGTGATTAACTACTGGGATAAACTGATAGGCTCTTGAAGTTTTCAAGAAAGAATATGATGCCTTGTTGCAAGATGTACCATAGCAAAATATAAGTTGTCAGGTTGAAGCAGGCTCGGCAGACTTTTATTGTATAGCAGATTGAAGTAAATGATCTAGTAGTAATTTCTGGTTTTAAAACAGAGTTCTATGCACATAGCAGGTCCCTTCATCCATATGTATGCATTCAATAATATTAAAATGGTAAATATTGAACTATGTGAGTAGACTATACTTCCACAATAATTAACATTTTTCCAAAATACATAGCACAGAGCAGACACATGCAATTTTTATTTATTTAATTTACATATGGAGTAAAAAGAATTTGCTTTTGGGTATAAAGATAATTGTGAAAATGGAAATGTGGTATTGCTCAAAACCACCTGTGAGTCCAGCATCTGTAGTTGCTTTAATTGATATTTTTGCTCTAATTTTGCTGTCTTGTAACTTAAGTTTCTCATGATAATGCAAAAAAACCCAAAAATAAGCAAAAAAAAAAAAAAAAATCACAGGTAAAATCACGTATTTGAATTTGAAGAAAGGGCATCCTTCCAGTGTCTTAAGACTGGGATTCTGAAGGGCAGTGTGTTCATTTTGAGTTGTGTGCCTTTTTCCTTTCAACATCAAAACATGATCTAAAAGTGTAACAGACAAAATAATTAGTCACCTGAACCCTGTAGTTTTATGACTTTGAGGAAAATCTTCCTCTGATTCACTTGTGCTTTTAATTGATGTGGCAGTGATTTTATTGTGTTGTATTTTTTTTTTTTAAATAAGGGCTCAAGATGGGGTGCTTAGAATTCATTTGTGTATTTTGGGTTTAAGCTAAGAAAATATGAAGATTAGAGTAACAATAACCTTGGTTCTATTGTTTTTGTTAGTAAAATATATTGATAGGAGTGCTTTTACCTGTTGCCTGAAGGTTTCTCCATCAGACCTGTTCTGCAGATGTTCACCACCTTCCTGCCAACAGCCGTATGACCCACCCCCACATAAGGAATGCAAGTATAAATACCCCGACTACTGGAAGTGAACTCTCCAGAGCTGCTCTGTTCTTCACCGTGTTAGTATTTTAGGGCATACCCTGGGCACTGATATTTTTGGAGGTCCTGAATGAGGCAGACCGCATATGTGGAGTAGGCTTTTTCAGTTTTTTCCACAAACACAAACAAGGTGCTTGTCTGGAGGTTGCTTTGGATGTTTAGAATTTGGGGGAGGATCTTGCATTTATATGTCATCAAAATGTGCTAGGTTGTGTGTATCGTGAAAAATTTGGGAGAAGGACTTCCATGAACTTTTGGTGTCAGCTTTGTTACCTCCTTTATAATAGAAAAATAATGAAGAGATCTCCATTAAGAGTAGCTGGCATGGATATTGCAAACTAAGAGATAAATATATGACAACATATTGGCTATTAATAAACAAATTGAAGAATCGATGCTTGTATGTGCATGTATGTATACATGTACATTTGCACGTACACACAGAGTTTAGTACAGTTGACAGCTCCTGCAAAATAACATTTTGCAATTGAAAAAGGAAAGAATGCTGGCACATGGAGGGAAGCCAGAGGTGAAAACAAAACATATTTTTCACTGTTCATGCAGAGCATTTTGAAGAAGAATGAGCAGCAGGGAGGGTTTTGGCTTTGCAAGCAGGCATAGAAATGTCTGTCAGCTCATAATGAACCTGCTTTTGCCTTGCTTTCCGCCTGGGTTGTCAGTGCTTGTTTCCTTTTTTCCTTCCTAGCTGAACTTCTTTCTTGATCAAAGCTCGTATTTTATTTTTAAACTTTTCATTCCTGTAAATGATTGGAAGCTCTCCAGCAGAGCTCTGCTAAAGCCAGAGGGGACTGGAAGCAAAGAGCAAGGACAGACCCGAGGACAAATTACAGACACTTTGGGGACACTCATTTAAAGCAGCGAGAAGCAACTCCCCTTCCTCTCCTTGCATTTTACCTTTTCCAGTCCTTTCTAAGGAACAGAGATCCTACATCCCAATGCAGGAAGAGATGTCAAGGAGATGGGGAAAGACCTTGGCTGTGCAAATAGCTTAGATATTTTTAAAGGATGTGAGTACTTATTTTGGGAAAGTTAAAATAGACTGTTCATTCTGAAGTAGGCAGCTGCACATAAGATTTACACTGGAATGACAGATTTGAATGCAGAAACATTAGGACTCAGCCAAAGGGCACTGTCACCTGAACAGTTTATGCCCAAATAACCAAGTATAGCATCTCAAATATTTACCTGGCAAGAAGTAACGGGCAATGGTAGGCTTTGCTCTGTGTGACTGGATGCAAAGAAGGGCAATGTGCCCTGTAACCAATTCGTGCCTCTCTTTGCTCTTACCTGAGGCATGGAGTGTACCAGGCAGATGGAGAACAGAGTGAGGACACAAGGTGCTTAGGTTGTTTACATTGCTGATGGTAGCCTTGCATGAGCCATCTGTCTCAGTTTCTTTCTCTTTGAAAGATCCATGGATGAAGGATGAATGCAATATTGCCATTGCTACTGATGATGGCAGTATACTAAAAGAGTCTGTTAGCATTAAAGCAGCATAAGGGTACTACTCAGAAAGTTTCTCTTCAGGCATATTTAAACAGCAGTTGTATCTTAGTAATGGTCTGCCTCATCAGTCATGTTCTCACTAGCTCTTAAGCCACTTTTTTTTTAGCGTTGTTTCCCTGTTGACCTGGTGAACTATTTCCATTTAAAGAATGATATTACTAGTATTACTGCCATTGCATTGGCAACAGAGGAGGGAGACATACTGATGCTAGCTGGAAAGCAGCTCCTTTTCATCATATTGGTGAGATCCCCTTCACAGTGTGGTCCAGCTTTTGGATGGCTCTCCATTCCTGTATCAGCTTTGTAAAGGGACCTGATGACCTTCTCTCAAATGCCGCCAAAGTAAAGCTAATCCTGGCATGAAGTAGAAGTTCATATATTTATAGGAATGTTGAAGTTTATTAGACTGTAGAAGTAACTAGCCTTAACTTAAGGAGACACTGTCAGCTTAAATCTCACCCATCGTTAACATCTTGTATAAATAAGCTGTAAAAAATACTAAGCCTGATGGGAGAGGGGAGGGAATCTTCTCATTTTAAAATAAACAAAATGTGCAGGCATCTCCCTGGACTGTGTGAAAATCCAAATCCCAAAGCGCAGAGGACTCATCCTCTGTTGACAGTAAATGTAAACAGAAGTGAAATTAATTTCTCTGTGCTGAAAGAAATGCAGTTAGTTTAAACTGCAGTTAGTTTAAAAAGAAAAAAAAAAAAAAGAAAATGCTCTCATTGGGAGCGTAACAGGCCTTGAACACCACTGCTACTCTGCAGTAGTATCTTAGTCCTGTCTCACTGTATGGGTGTTGAGGAATGTGGGATATGGCAGTTTATGAATAAAAACTTGTTTCCTATGAACTGTCTTATCAGTGGTGTGGATGTCTCCCATACTCCATGTAGTTTGGATGAGCCAGATGCTGTGTATGAGGTGAACCTGCTTTAGCAAGGGAGTTGGACTAGATGATCTCTGGAGGTCCCTTTCAACCCCTACTATTCTGTGATTCTGTGGTCATCATCCCACAGTCAACCCTAGTCTTGTTTTAGGCTGCTGCAAGGTCACTAACAGTGCTGTAGCCCAGCTCTGTGCTAGGTGCTGGGTTGATCTGTGTTCTGCTGAGCAAATGTGCCTGGTCATGGGATGAGGACTGGATCACAGGCAGCACTAGAACTAGGGAGAGGTCTCTGCACTCCAAGATCCCGGCTCAAGGAAGTCCTCTGAGGCTACAGTATGTGCCTTTGTCACCACCTAGTAATGTGGCTCTTCTGCCATCTCACGACTTCACACTTACTGAGGGTCTCTTCCCCTAGCAAATCATCCCATGTCTTTTAGGTGAATAAAGCTTTGAAAGACATCAAGGCTGTAGTTCCCTGTTTCAAAGAGCTGAGAGATTTGGTAATGGTACTAGATCTATATTGTTACTGCAAGGGATGGCTACTATTGGTATCCTGGTGCTGCTACCCTTGGTTTCATTTCTCTGTTTCATCAGTGCTTTTACCTCCAAATGATTCTCTAAAGAAAGCCATCTCTCTTCCTTGACTTCAGAGTGGACTAGCCTTGTAGCTTTCCTGTCAGCTTCGTGATCCTTTCTGAGCATTGCATACATAGAAAGGGTCTAGGGGCTTTCCTACCAAGAAATGCACTCCCTCGTGTTGCTGCTCAAATATACGTGTAACTCTTGGCTTCAGCATATAGGATATCTGAGCTATGCTATAGGTTCTGTGAATTATTTTCCAACAGTGCTGCTGTTCTTTAGCAAATTAGAAAGTACTTAATGTCTTCAGAGTGGAGTCAGTGAGTATATGACAGTGTGACCATAAACCAGCCAAGCAGTACTTCCTGAAGGGAAGAATTTGGAGTTACCAGAGCTCCTCTATAGCTAGAAGGCCTAAGGCTGCTGTTACCTTGACAGGTGTAGACAGGACATGATTTGGCCTGGCCTGGATCTGAATCTTACTGTAATTGCTGGCATAGATTGGTCTATCAAATCTACATCAGTGAAACACCTGTTCATCACTGTTAGAAAAATGAATGTTCTGGGTTTTCCCTTAACAGGCAAAAGATATTTTTATGTGCGGAGTTCAGTTCTCAGCCCTGCCACAGACTGTGCGTGACCTTGGGCAGATGCTTAGCTGTATCTCCTTGCCTGTGAAATATACATAACGATCCTCTCTGTTATCCAAGAAGTACTATGGAGCTACAGCAACTGTAGCTATTCAACAATAAAGCAACATATATATATATGTTGTAAAAACATATATCTATGTGTGTATGTATATAGAGAGAGCAACAAGACTATTCAACTGTTACTTGAGAGGTTTCAATTTTCTGCATCCATAAAATGTCTGAAGGGAGCAGCCATTCTTTCAGTGGGAAATGATGCATACTCATACCTGAAAAGTGTATGTAGATATCACTTATTAAGTAGCCCATCTCTTTGGTTAGCCTAGACCACTGATGTCAAAAACTAGTGACAGATGGGAATATGCTGATATTACTTTACAAAGCTCTCCCTATTCCTTTCATAAGATATGGATCTGTCCTCTCAGTGAATGACTACAACAGGAAAAGGACATACAAGGGCTATCCTTTCAGTTCTCACTTGCACATCAGAGAAGCTGTTTCCTTAAAAGCCTTGTGACAGTTCACATTTTTAAATTTAATTTTATTTTTCTCATCCCAAAATGAGAAGCCCCTGTGGCCCATATGCTGGTCAGCTGATGGTCTTTTGTGCAGCAGTTAGCAATCTTGGGGTCAAATTCTAATGGCTCTATAGGAACCCCACAGCTGCCAACTGTGAGACTTGGCAGTATGGCATTCAGAGGTGTTTGCCAGCAGACATCTGAGTTCCCTATAGAGATCAAGGAGAAGATTTTGAAGAGGCCAGGTGGGTTTCCTTCTTAATAGACTCCCAATAATTTTTTCAGGGTATGTTCCTTGTAGGGCTTCACCATTTTATGTTCAGATCTGTATGCAAATTCATTTTTCTCCATTCGAAAGCAATCTTCTCTATTCCTAGCAAACAACCTGTCATATACTGAAAGGGATCAGAGATGCCCAAAGTTCACAGTAAAATATTATCTAAAAATATGCCCTTTTCCTTATGGATAACTTCTCATTAGATAAATGATGTATAAATATTGTGTGTGGTTGTGTTCTCTAGACACCCCTTGCTGTATGTCTTGGTTTCTAAGTAGGTGATTTAGACAGGAACAAGTCTACTGTTATTTTTCCAGGTTTTCCTTAGGTGCAGACAATGTAAAATTCGAAAGCTAATGCAGGAATACTTTTGCTGTTGTGTGGTACATGTTCAGAGTCACTACTCCAAGAGGCCTTTTTTCTGTAACTGCAAATTCTTTGCACATCTAGTTTTTATATTGTTTTCTTTAAGGGAAATGTATGAAAGTGAAATGATTATATGCTGGTATTTTCTGTATAGTCACCTTTTATAATGGTTACTTGTGCTTATCACGTTCCTTCCTCTTCAAATTTGCTGTTTAAATTATACCGTTTCATACTTACATTCCCTTCTCAGCCTCTTTCTGCTAATGAAGGAGAAGAGAAGCCGTCAGGTTGTTCCAGAGAGGATGAGCATGAATTCTAATTTAATTCTAGCCTAGCTGGCTTCCTGTGTGTCAGCGCGTTTTTATCATTATGGTGTGACCTTTCCCCTCTGAATGCCAGGATTAGAGAAATCAGAGGTATTTTGCCACTTGGGCTGTCTGAGAGCTTCCTGTGCTCTGCAGCAACGTGGAAAAAGATACCAAGAACAGAATTACAGCCAGAAAAGTCAAATGTATATTTCAAATCCTGTGTTTTAGCAGAAATAGAAGTAGCCTCGCTTTTAACACATTAAAGGCTCATCTCTGAAGGCATGACTGATTTCAGAGTGTCAGTAATGTGGAAAGCACAAAACTTTGCTGGGAGGCAAAACTAGGATCATTCTGAACAAGTTTTTGTTTGTGCTGTGATTTCTCAAAGTTGCTGCGGAAACTGAGCTCAGAATGTACTTCTTCCCCTCCCTGCCAAAACTGTTTCCCATACTGAGCAGGAGCTCTTTAAAACCATTTTGCCCTCCTCTTCTAAATAGCACTTTTTGGGTTAAAAAATCCAAATATCTATATAGCAAAAGATGACAAATGCATACTAAGCACTGTTGCATGCTGCAGCCTGAAACTGCTGGTGGATTGTCCCAGTCAGTGTCTGGCTGTTGAATCTGATGGTATAGATTTCTATATTGTCTGCAATATGGATAATATTCTGGAAGAAACATGTAGTTGATCCCAAATTACTTATTTCACAAGTGCCAGAGCCTTCAAATTCTTTCTTATTTCCTTTCTCCTGCTTTAGTGATGTGGCTGTCCTATGTCCATGTACACAAATCTCTGGGAAAAAAACATACAGCATTTAAATAAGTTTTGGTTGGGTTTTTTGTGGTGGTGGTGTTGGTTTTGTTTTGGTTTGGTTTTTTGTTGGTTGGTTTTTTTTAATGTCCATCACACCACTACCACCTCAGCAAAATAATGGTTTTTAGTTTATTTTGTTGCAGGTTCTTCTTTCTTTCATCCCGTTAAGTTCCTAAGCTTATGAACTGGTTCTGTCATAGCACGTACAATTTGCTCTGACATTGTAGTGCTAAAATCAAAGATTTCCAGGAAGTCCTTGCTTACCATAGCCTGTCTAATTCCTCCGTCAGTGCTGAGTTTCATCTCCTTGATGTAAATCTTGGGAGCCCATGTAAGCCTACATAATCCAGGGTTGTAGTGAGAGCTGGTAATGCCTATGGTGTACACTTGTACTTTCTCACTGCTTACTACACTTTCAGTGCTCTACACTATGGTCCCACACCCCTTCTGGCAACACCATTGGCTTTTTTGGACTTGGCATACGTATCCATGTTGTATCCCTTTAACCCTCATGCTTGCCATGCCTTAAATAACATTTTAAGTGGTTTACTATGAACAACCAGCGTGAATAAAATGCAGAAACAAGCTAGAATAGGTAATTTCCTTGTCCTGTGGGAATGCTGGTGTCAGGCAATTTCTTGTGTCCTTCATGATAATTGTACTCCTTCAGTTTATGTCAAGGCTGACATTTGAACATCATCTAGCAAGGTAGATTGTTTTACTTCCTGTGGTTTTCCTGGTCACATACAGCTTTTTTGGTATCATGCCCTGGACATTTTGCACGTATCCTGTTGTTGAGGAGTGATTTTCCCACTGTTGCCTTCACTGTTTGTTATATTTGGCGGGAGGCCCCGGTGGTACTTTATTTCGGCTGAGATTTTTTCCACCTTGTTCATGAAACCTCAGAAGCATAGTACAGACTTGATGACTCGCCTGTCTCAGGCATTTAATGAATTCTCCCTTACCCCCATATTTAATTTTTATGATTTGGTCTGTCCCCTACCAACACATTGAACAGATTTTTTTCTGGTTTGCATTGAACATTTCTGCTTTTGAGTAATCATATTTTATAGCTTCTAATGATAGCTGGATATTTCTAAGACATGTAGTTAGTCATGGGAGAAAGTCCTCTTTTTCCATTTCTGCATGCTTTTATTCTCTCCGGTGATCCTGTTGTAAACTGTTGCCAGAAGCCCTGTAGGTGTACAGGTCTGCATTCCAATTTCTTGCCAGAGTATAATCTGGTAGATAATCATAACCACCTTGTAAATTGAGAGTCAACTGTCCGTATGATAAGCTGGTCAGGGTGTCTGTGTGATATGTCTTCTGAGGCTGCTGGTTACAAAAAGGAAATAATTTGAGGTGGGGTCCATCTGTTTTAATTTTGGCGAGCAGTTTCAGCCCCCTGTATTAAGTGTAGCTAGAATCCATGCAGTGACTTGTCATGTGCTAGGACAGGGACTACCGAGCAATTCATTTGTGCTGATTTAAAAGAGCTAGTATGGTGAAAAGTGAGGAAGTAACTCTCATTTGTCTCATAAATACTGATCACTGTTAAGTCCCCTTTCTCATGTTACTGTCATTTCTTATGACTGAATGTGCTGCTTCTGTAGGACAGCTTCTTCTAGATCAACAATCAGACATCTTGCTTTGTATCTTCCCCCCTCATTTAGGTTTTTGTTGTTGGTTTTCTGGGTTTTTTTAATTAATGAAGAGATGACAGCAAGACCAGTTTGTGGCCCAAATGATTGAATACAGATGGGCTCTTGAAAGCAGCACTGAAGAAAACCTAGCTGAGGTAGCCATGAGCTATAACTAGATCATTAAACTTTCGGTTTTTTTATTTTTCAGTCATGTCATTCTAATTGAATATTCTGCTTGGAATCCCTTCTGAAGTTATTTGAACAGAGGATTGAGACATGCCAGATAATAGATTAGAGACAATATACTTGGAACAACTGAAAAGAACATGTGATAAAAAGAGAAACCCACCCCTAGTAGGAAAAAAACCCTAGTTAAATGTCTACAATGAGAAAGTTTTTTTTCTTAAAAGGCATAAGATGGGGGGGTTGGGAAATAAGAAAAAGAGATAAATAATAAAGGGCCAAAGGTATCTTGTCCCACCTTAGCAAGGAACAAAATCAGCTGAACAATTAAGTGCTCTAATTAAGATCTAAAGCACTGATATTTGACATCAATTGAAAAGGAAAAAAAATACAACTGAAATGTTCCAAGTGGTGAAGCAGGAGGAAAAGAAACCCCATGCTGAGAATCATTAAGTACCCAAAAGTAATTCATCACCGGCACAATTGACCTTATTACAGGAAAGTTGCATTGTCTTCATGGTGCAGGCATTGATTCCAAACTAGGAAATGAACATGAAGGCGCCTTTAGGAGTAAAAGCAAAAATATTAAATTGCTTTTGAAAATTACAGCTGTGCTGTTTACTCTATCAAGGAAGCATAATGAAACTATTTAGGGAAGTCTGACCAGCAAAAATAAGGAATGTATTTTGTTAAATTTTAATTAAAGACTAATTTCTGCTGAATGCTGTCCAAGCAGTGAAATATTTATTAAAAAAGAGGAAGCCCAGGAAAAAAAACAAACAAACAAAAAGCCAAGGCATTCCTCTTTAGCTGTCTGGAAGCCACCTAAAATTTTAGTGAGTTACTGTCCAGATGAACTGTTTAGTTACCATAATTACTTGCCTACTAGCATAAAAAGGGAGCTCTTCATTCTTTCTGCTTGGGCTGTCTGGTTTGCATGTTGGCTAAGGGCCTTATCCAGCACCATGTATAAGCTAATGGGTCTTGCTACAAAGTGGAGAAGTGAAGTAGCCTGTGGCAGAGACAACACTGTGGCTTGTGGAGACAGTTCAGGTCTGAGAGTGTCAGTGCACAGCTTCAGGCTGGCAAACTCTGCTGAAACCAAGCAGGCTTTGTGTACAGACACTGTAGTGCCTGCAGCATGTTTTACACTTACCCAGGCTCTTCAGGTATTTTTGCTATCTTTACTATCTATATACTACTTCTTGAATTGATGCATGGTAGACTGAAATTGCATGGAAAGATAACCTGAAATGAAATGAGGCGAAACTAGAAACATCATCGTTCATCCCAGTTCTGATTCTGAATTGGCAGTTTAGTTCACAAGCAACTTGGCCTTCGTTTGTTAAATCATGGGCACATGTGAACCTACTGGGTAGTTTAAATTTTTATGCAGGAAGCAGCAGACATTCCAAGTAAAATCATGACAAATACATAGGTAACAGAACGTCAGCAAACTTTGACTTGGCTGTGATGTTTCTTTAAAACATAGGTGGAAAAAATATGGGGAACTCGGCATTGAGATTTCATGGTGAGCATGGACAAGAATAAGTGAGATTTCCAGATGAACGTAGATGAAGGAGCAGTTTGGGGAGCAGAGGAAGTGTCCCAGGTGCCCTCTAGGTTTCTGGTACATCTAAACAGTTGAGACACTCTTGTTAAAACTTTGATTTAGAAGGTGAGGTTGATACAAGTGTTGGATTTCCTTATGTACCTAAGTGGAGAGCTCTCCCCTTCTGCCACAGGCTGAAGTGGTGGGATGAAGTGGCTTTGAAAGCCAGTAGGCGTGTTAGATGTACTGACCTGGACTGTCTTCTGCAGTGCAAGTATAGTTGAACACAGATCCCTAAACACTCTGCATGGGCTCAGGGTGGACATCTTGGATTGCTTGTGGCTCTTTCCTTGCTTATGCCACTGAGTTCCTTCACAGGATTCCAGGGAGCAGGAGGGAAGGATGAGCATCCAGGTCTCATCCTGATGTGCTGTGTGGATATGGGCAGAGAATGCAGTGGAAGGCAAAAACTGCTGGAAATACCAAAGGAGTGCACCTCTCCCACAATTTAAGGACAATCACTTAAAAGTCACTGGCAATTCTGGGCTTCTTCTGTGTCATGGGGACAGGCCTGACTGCAATTAGGCTCTTTCAAGCCTAGTCAATGCAATATAATCAGGAGAGAAGCCTTTTAATGAACTGCTAATGCTAGCCTAGCAGCAACTCGCAGATGTTGAGAGACAGACAAGGGTCAGGCCTGCTGCTGAAGTATCTGATTCATTATTTGGATATTCCAACTTTTCATTGTTTGCTCTTTCCTTTGAATAAAAGAGCCGTTTGTTTAACCCTGGTATTTTTTTGCATCCAGGTGGGCATACTGCTTATCATGAATGCTCACGTTGTGTAATTTCATTTCTGAATGAGGACTATGCATTTTTTAAAGAACTTTGGAAGTCAAACTGCCTGGCAGAAAGGTTAGTACATGAAAGACATATCATATACTTGGATAAAGCTTCAAGCAAGTTGGTTGATAAACCAGCCAAAGAAGTTAAGCTGTGTTTTTTCGGCTTGAAAACTGAATAGGATCATCCAGTTCAGTGCTGGAGAAGCATGGATCATAAGGGTCAATTCCTTTTCAAAAGCACAGCCCATCAGAGCTAGGAGTTTAAGCATCTTTCCCTATGCGTGGCTCCCCATTGATGTGGCAGTTTCAGTGAGCTAGAGTTGGTTTTGAACTTTGCTCTCCCCAAGCTGGATCTCTTAACATTGAGGTCCCTTGAGTGTAATAAAGGTTCAGAAAATGGGTAGTCATTCTTCCAACTTTCAAGAGCTTGATCAGATCAAATAGATTTCAGTTAATGCCCGCTTACAGAGAATCTTTCACAAGAAGCAGATTTGACCACATCCTTTCTAAATCTGTAGGTGGTGTGACAGTCCACCTACACATCTTCCATATTACAGCCTAATTGGCTAGAACACATACTGAGAGAGTGTGTGATCAGGACAAATTCCTTCCTCAGCCTGAAGGAATTTTAACTTTTGTTACTGTCTTACCAGAGTAGAGGGAGTGCTGAGTGGAAGCTGTTTTCCCAGCCTGAATCAGGCTGCCTTCCCTGAAATAGGGCTAGTATATGACTGAGAATGTAAGAGTCTTTGATCAAAATAGGGCACAAGGGGAGCTTTACTGTAGTGATTGGGGCATTCAGCTGGGAGAAGAATCCTAAGCTCTGTGCTTTGGACTATGCTTCTGTTAGCTTCAGTGACTTTACAGGAAGAGGAAGCAGAACTCATCATCATCAGCAAGACTTAACAAGCTGATTACTGCATTCTCCTCTGCACTGTTGCCCAGAGTGCCCGGAAAAATTCCCCCATTTAGCCATACTTAGCATGTGGGTAAGCTATGCCTTAAAGAGACAAAAAAATAAATTTGAATCCTATCAGGCTCAGTTAAGCATTGACCTCAGGTCTACTATTTGTGGACTTACTGTTTTAAGGAGGAGGCAGCTAAAGGTAGCCCACTGTGATACCTTTCTCTTCTTTCTCCAAAGAAGACAGTGACCCTTGCTCAGTGTTCTTCTCCCCCCCCCCCCCCCCCCCCATAGCTGTACCTCATTTGCAGGAGAGGATTTGGGACTCTAGATTGAGGAAAGAGGTGCTTGCTCACAGCTCTTAATCCTGTTGCCTAATTTTTTTTCTAATTAATACATTAAATTATATTAACTAATTATTTAAATTAATTATTTCAATTTCCTAAGGGAGTAATCGATTTTGTTCACTATTATGTGTAAATTAGCTCTTTTTAGCTCTTTGCACAAACTGTATGATTTGGGGAAGAGGGCTGGTAAATTTGGAAATCATTTGGGGATGAGGAGGCAATTGATTTTTGGTGTTGTGGTGGGTTAGTGTTGGCTGGCAGCCAAATGCCCAGCCAGCTGCTCGCTCACTGCCTCTCCTCAACAGGCTGGAGGAGAAAATAGGATGAGAAAGCTAATGGGTTAAGATAAAGACAGGGAGACTGCTTACCAGTTAGTCACAGGCAAAACAGACTCAACTTGGGGAAAATTAATTTATTCCAATTAAAACAGATTTTGGTATTGAAAAACAGAAAACCCAAACATTAAAACAACACCTTCCCTCCCTTTTCACAGGCTCAACTTCAATCATTCATTTCTGACTCCTCTCCCCTCCACCCTAAGCAGCACAGGCGGTACGAGGGATGGGGTTTGTGCTCAATGCATAGCACTTTGTTTCTGCTGCTCCCTCTTCCTCATGCTGTTCTCCTGCTCCAGCATTGGTCTTTCCATGGCAATCCTTCAGGAAGAATCTGCTCCAGCATGGGCTCTCCATGGGTGTCAGTTCCTTCAGTATCCAACTACTCTGACATGGGGTCTTCTGCAGGCTGCAGTGTGGATGTCTGCTTTGGTGGGGTCTCCTCCAGATTGCTGTGGTGTCTGCTCCAGCACCATGGAGCACCTCCTCCCTCTCCTCTGACTTTAGCATTCCCCCTGTTGTTTCTCACTTCTATTTTTGTCCTGCCTGTCTGCTGTTTTCTGCCTTTCCTTAAATATATCTTTCCAGCACCACACATGTGGCTGATGGGTTCAGCTTTAGCCAGCAATGAGGCCATGGCAGAGCTGGCTGTGTTCAGCACAGGGCAGCCCCTGACCTCTTCCATAGAGGCCACCCCTGCAGTTGCCCCCTCTACCAAAATCTTGCCACCTACATACAATACAGGTGTTCAGACTATGTTGCTGTAGAAGTCCTTGTCAGGGCCTTCGGGGCACCACTAGGCATTAATTACCCTGATCAGCCCCGCCCTGGGTCTCCGCCCAAGAGCTCCATTTAAGCTCCGTCCTGGGCTTTTGCTCTTGTCTTTAGTTATGTTGTAGGTGTACCTTGCTGCAGGCCTCTCTCTGCCTCAGCTTTTGTTTTTGGCTGAACTCCTAGACAGACCTTATGCCATATCTGGGGCTGTCAGTGGAGCCTGTTCAGCGTCTGTCTGCTGTGTTCAGATGCTGTGGGACTGTGGCCCTGGTTGGTGAGAATGCTGCCAGTGCTGGAGTCACCCTTGGCTTTGAGAGGAGTCAGCCTTTGCTGCTTCCTGACGCTTCCATTTTGGTAGGTTTTGGTTTCCTCCTTTCTATCAGTGTAGTTGGTGATACTGATGTGTAGGGACTAGCATTGTCTCCCTGTCTTGACTGGAAATCAAATGAGAGGTGGTGATGGGAATGCATTTTTATGTGACTGTGATCACAGGTTTACTAATTCTTTTGTGAGATGTGGTAGGAATAGCAAACACATGACTGTGTAGAGGAGAAGTTTTGGAAGGGTGGTAGAGGGGCAGTGCATTTTGCAGCATTGTGATCTTAGTTTGCTTTAAGTCCTTTGTCAAGCTGCATCCTGCTCCCATTCCTACTCTGGGAGCCAGGCACTAGAAGTCAGGGATTGCAACCTCTAGTCCATGCATGCCCAAATCCTTTATCGGGTCCAGCACTGAGACTATTGATGTGTATAGCTTTTCTGTCTTAGGTTCCAAAATGTTTTTCTGCTTGTAAACATATTCTGTTCTCAGCCAGCACTCTGAGAATCTAATTATGGCCAGCTGAGGGTAAATTTGATCAGAGATGTTCCTGTGCCTCTGAGTCTCCAAAGGCATGCCTTGCTGCTCCAGCACTGTAAATGCCATGGTGTTCCTCAGGCCTCCAGGAATTTCTCTGTCTTACAGTGTTTCTGTGTATTTGCTAGACAATGCAACACTCTACAGACTCACAATTACTGTCTTGGTCTCATTTCTAGTCATCAGCAATTTGGTTTTGTAGAGATTTTTTCAAGTTTTAGGAGGAGATTCTCTGATTTATTTCCCTGGCTTGTGCAGCCTCACATTTAATCAGTTTAAGTTCTCTGGGGCTTTTCTTTCCTTTGGCACATCAGAAGAACACAAAAAGAGTCCCTGCAGTTTGGTTTGGAAGACTCGGAGAGGGTACGTTTATTGAAAGCTCTCTAGTACCCAGTTAATTCAGGTCCTACAGCAATTCCTCGAGCACATCTCATAAAAATCTACCTAATCTAAGGAAAAACTAGACTGGTCTTTATTATATCTGATGTGGCAAAATCTTTGGCTTGTCTCTAGCTAAAGTTGCTGCTTCACATTCAGGCCATAAGAGCATGCAAATGACTGAAGAACCAGTGTCTGCTCCAAAAGTGCTTTTGAAAATTTTACTGATAATTTCCAATTGTTCTAGCTGCCTGACCTGTGTTGGAGCTGTGTAAATCCACCACTGTGTTCAACTAATCTTGTTTTTGTCTGACCTTGCTCAGTCATCATTTAGCTACTGAGCCAAATTCAGTTTTATTTTACTTTCCATAGCTAGGAGGAGTATTTCTGCTGCAAATAGTCATTATTTTAGTGTTAATATGCCTTTCAATCTATTAAACATATCTTTTATCTTTACATCCATCCCATAGGAAAAAAAGCCTACATCACAATTCACATCTGCAGACTTTCCTTGTCAGCCTTTCTAGATAGGACTTTTGATTCCTGTGTATTAGAACCAAGTAGTATTTGGCACTTTGATCTTTGTTTCTGTGGCATTTTTGCATTACAACAACCTTTATTTTAAGAAATATGTTAATGCTTGAATACATTTTGAGGGTTTTTTCCTTTTTTGTGAAGACTTCCCATTTGCTGTAAGAGGGGGTGAGGGTGAACAGCTTAATCTTGCATAGTGAACTTTTAATTGGTAGCTCTTTTAACTTCTGCTCAGTGTGGGCACCTAAAAAAGATGGGCACAAAGAGATCCAGCTCTAAAGTATTTGAAGTATAACTGGGAGGCAGAACAAAGCAGAATACTAGAGAAGAGACATACCACTCCATTGTCTGTTCATTTGCCAACCTAGGGAAAACAAGTTTCAAAGTTAAACATGTACTTTTGAGCAGCTTGCTTTCACCTCTTATAGAAAATGGAGGGGAAAAAAAAGGCAATTTCCAGGGTGAAATTAGTCTCAGTCAAAGGTATGGGCCTATTCCCACCCTCCTCCTTAGCAGTCATGGAATTTTAACAGGTATGGGTAAAATCCTCCTTATGTGGTTGCTCTGGAACCTGATGGAGTTTTCTGTCTGGCTGACAGCAATATTGCCTGCTAAAGAGATTTGTTTCTCTCATAGATACAAGGTGATGTTGCTGAAAGAATAGCTGTACTGAAAATAAAAAAAACAAAAAATTGCTAATTTTCAGTCAGGGGAGCTTCTGGCCACAGACCCTGAAAACTGAAGTGCTGTTACTAGACTGTTGGGGGCGTGTGCATCCATCTGGGATAAGACAGGGCTGCTGCTTCTGGGGCTGCTGTGGACTTGGATCAGTTTGACTGTTTAGACTTTATGTAGGTTCAGTCAGGGTATTTAAGGGGGCTTCACTCAATGTGGACTAATTTAAAAGCCAAAATATTAATGATGTTTAGAAGGAGCCA
The DNA here is from genome assembly GCF_011004875.1 of Balearica regulorum gibbericeps. Classification (NCBI taxonomy): domain Eukaryota; kingdom Metazoa; phylum Chordata; class Aves; order Gruiformes; family Gruidae; genus Balearica; species Balearica regulorum. The sequence goes on from NC_046185.1 coordinate 72,815,192, forward strand.
TATTTTGAGTGACTTTTTCTAGCAGCTGGATACTTCTGACATCTATACTCAAATAGACTGCATGATTTCTGGAAATCCTTTCTTGTTGTGTGCAGTAGCATGGGGACTTTGCCCTCAGCAACCTTATTTGATACCGGTACTTGTGTTGAGGGAAAATTTGTAAGTGCTGAGAGCACTATCTCCAGTTCTGTCGGTTGCTTTTTCAGAAATAGTAGTTTAGTTAATTGTTTTTATTTGCCTTGTTCATTGATCACTTCAGAAGCCATCTATGAAGTGATGGTAGGAGATTGAATTTCATTTCCTAGTCCCTAAGCCCCTGGATTTTCTGAGTTTATGAAAGGATGATACTGGTATTGTATAGAGAAGACTAACGTTGGTTGGTTTCAGTAGCTGTTTTGACAGTGCAATTACTGTCAGAGGTGTTACAACAAATACCCGTTTTAAACTTTAAACCATGCATGTAGCAGGTTTAAGTTCTAGGCCTTCTGGGCCAGTGAAGTATTCCAGGAGTTTTGCTGCATCACAGATCTGCAGAATTTAGCAAGTTCGTTTTAAAAAATACAATCTCTAAATATGTTTTATAAGACTTGAATATTTGAAAGGGTCTACCTTATGTTTTTATTATACAATCACTTTGGAATGCCAAGACCTAATGAAGGGCACTCTTCTGCTGTCAGTATCATCCAGTAACAATAACCCCTGCTTGAAGGGAGAGGTTGATTCCTGCTCTCTTGTACATAAACTGCTGTTTCGTGATGGCAGAAGGGGCTTTGTGCAGTGGCAGCCTATGTGAAATTGCACCATGAATGGTTGGTGTTTGCCCCTACTTCATAACATGTAGGCTGTCATCTCTTAGATGTATGGCCTGTCCTTTCACTTTATTTGATCTCAGAATCCATATTTTTTTTTAGTATAGACATGAAGAAACATAATTTTCTCTGTTGCCAGAGCAGGTGGTCACTGGGGATTTTTATGGCACCACAACTGCAAAATGCTGCTTAAGTGCACACGTAACCAGTGGCAACTACAATTCCAGTGAGTTGCAGAAATTTAAAACTCTTGCACTGAATGAGCTTGGCTGCTTACAGCTGCAAAGAGCATCTCTTAGTAATCCCAGTTTATACTGCTCAAAACACAGTCTCTTCTTTAGATTTTTGTGCCTCCTTCCAGCTTTCCTGGGCCTTCACTCTGCTTCTCTTTTGAGAGGCAGTGGCTATCAGAGGCATTTTGTTAAGGCAGTGCTTGCTGGTCACTGTTGCAGTGGAAGTAAAAGGAAGATCTGGGGTACAAAGCTCTGTTTTCACATTTCTATGTTTAGCTATTTAAACATAGCATTTCCAGGACAAAGTGCTTTTGAATCACTGTAGAAGTGTATGGTTAATGTTCAGTTGTTGGAGAATATCATCTGTCTGAGGTTTTTTAAATGTTCTTATTGCAGCCAGTGGAGAAAGGAAACAGGGAGGAGAGGGGAACTTTTCAGGAAAAACAGTCAGTCAGTTCTCATTGATTCTTCTAAGTGGGAGCATTTGCTGTTAGTGTGTCAGTTTTACAACAGTATGCCTAATCTGCTTTAGCTTTTTCAACTTTTGTCTTGCATGGATATAGCCATAATAGTTGTGGTGTCCTGCTGTATACTGTTTGAAGTAGCATTATAAATTGATCTAGGTGCCTGTAAACAAAACTGTTGTGCATGCTATTCACTGTGTTGGGCTATTCATTGTGTTGTAAAACTACTTCAGTGTGTGATATAGCAGTTTGACAGGCAATGTTACAGAGTTTTAACATGGCCTGTAGGTGAAGGAGAAAACCCAGAGCTATTATTATTTTTTCAAGTTGTTCCTCCTAAAACACATCCAGTTTAGAGTTTACTCTTTCTGTTGATCCTTTGACTGGGATTTCAAGCTCTAGCTACTCTTCAGATTGAGTTCCCAGTCTTGGTGCGGCCTTTTCTTTTAGAGCAGAACAGGAGAGCCACTAGACAGAGCCCTGGCTGGATGCCCTGGGGACTTTGCACAGATTTGTGGTATGACTTTTTAGACAGCTCACTTGATATTTTTTTTTTTTTCCCCTTCTGCAAGCCTGTCAAAATGTCTAACCATTTTCTCTAGGATTATGAAAAATTTTTATATTCACAAACATGTACAAGCTTTAAACCCATATTTTCCAGGCCTTTGTAGGCATGAAGTGAGATGTGATTTTCATGTAATTGCCAGAGTACTGAAGCTAGTGGGGAGGGTGGTTTAAAAATACCTGAAAAACATAATGAGAGCTAGCAGTGCTATTTAATATGCCTTGCTACTTCAGTTCTTTATCTGAACAATGGGAATGGTACAGGTAGTAGACAAGATTTTTGAGCGAGAGAAAAATGTGGTAGACTTGTTGGAGGCCTGCTTAGTCCCATTAAAACATTGTGGCAGAACTAGAAGTGGTTTGATCTCAGGATTCTCTATTAGCATCAGATACCCTGCTTTGTTTCTCTTAAATAGAAGTTGCTTAGTTTGGGATTTTTTTTATTTTTTTTTTTACTCTCAGTTGGGTTGGAGTTGGCAGAGGAAGGACAGTGCACTGTTAAGCACATCTAGTAACATGTACTTTGTGTAACTAGTGAATGTGCTGTGGGGGGACAATAGGAAAAGAAATATTTCAAAAAAATGATATACAGTACTGATGTAGCACATTCTTTACATCTGTTACTAGTTTTGAAATATTTTGAAACTCATTAAAGGATATCGTGAATAAAGAGAAATCATCTTTATAGCAAAGTGCAAGTGAAGGATTTTTTTTTTTCTTAGAATTCTTCCCTTTGAGACTAAAGCATGCTTGGACTTGTGCTGTGGTGAATAAGAGTAAATAATCTAATAATAAGAGTTAAAGAGCAATTTCCCTAACTGTTGAAGTTTCTATTTAGAAGTACCACTTACTATTTGAATGTTTTCAGCTGAGCATTCTTACTTGTCCTCCTTCCCCTGGACTCTGAAGTGCTCTATGTAAAAATATTTTGAAAGAAACAGCCTTATGAAACTAATTTGCAGTATGATAAAATAAACAGAATTTGCTTTGAGCAACTGGCCGCTGTCCTCATAGTGGAGGCCTTGAAGCAGAGTTGGGAAAAACAGTTGCGGAGATCTTTGAGATGCTGTGAAGTAGCAGTTGCAGGAAGAAGCCTTCTGTTCAGCCTCTGGGTGGTGCCACCACTGTCTGATCTTACGAAGTAACGTGATTCAGTTGATATTCTCAGAGGTTTTATGGTTTGCTTTCAGACATTTAGGGTGGTATTCATATCTTCTGACTTTAGATACCTGAAAATTGCACATCTGCATCATCTAAGTGACTAGCTACCTTAGCCTGTACATACTGTCATTGGAGAGAAACTGGCACCTCCAGAGGTGGTGTTCTGATTCGCTTTAGAAACCAGTTTAAGGATGAAATAACTCTTCTTCTTCAGGTGCTTTTTTGTCTCCTTTGACTATAAAAGGTGGCTTGTAAAGAACTCACACTTACATGTCTCTTAGCTGCCTGGATTAGATGAAGTGAATCCCTCTTTCTGCCTCAGGAGGTGCTGAATTACTCCCCAAATGCAGAGTTAGTGTATTTTTTTTTTTTTCTGAGAGCTCACCATTTTCTCACAGTAAGTATAAGTTAAGTAAAGGCTCAGCAGCATGAAGTGCTGTGCTTCTAAGACTCTCACAGCTGTGACAAGAACCCAGCTAATTTCTGATTTGGAACAGCCTGGCTTCTAGATCATAAATTGGGCTGGTTTATGTTACAGTGCTGTCGCTGAGTAACATCATTATTCATTGCTTAATAAACATTAAAAGCTTGTTTCTAACCTCCACAAAACACCAGGAATAAGAAATATATTACATTGGAATTCATCTGCTTTGGCAGCTGTGGTGGGTTGACCCTGGCTGAGGGCCAGGTGCCCACCAGAGCCGCTCTATCACTCCCCTCTTTCATTAGACAGGGGAGAAAAGGTAAAACTTACGGGTCGAGATAAGGACAGGGAGAGATCATTCTCTAATTATCATCACGAGCAAACCAGACCGAACTTAGAGAGGGAATTCATCTTATTTATTACTAAGCAAAACAGAGCAGAGGAATGAGAAATAAAACCAAAATCTTAAAACACCTCCCCCCACCCCTCCCATCTTCCCGGGCTCAACTTCACTCCCAGCTTCAACCTCCGCCCCCCCCAGCGGCACAGGGGGACGGGGAGTGGGGGTTACGGTCAGTTCCTCACGCGGTGTTTCTGCTGCTTCTTCATCCTCAGGGGGAGGACTCCTCTCATCGTTCCCCCGCTCCAGCATGGAGTCCCTCTCAGGGGAGACAGTCCTTCACGGCCTTCTCCAATGTGAGTCTCCTCCACGGGGTGCAGACCTTCAGGAGCAAACTGCTCCAGCGTGGGTCCCCCACAGGGTCACAAGTCCTGTCAGCAAACCTGCTCTGGTGTGGGCTCCTCTCTCCACGGATCCACAGGTCCTGCCAGGAGCTTGCTCCAGCACAGGCTTCCCACGGGGTCACAGCCTCCTTCAGGTGTCTCCACCTGCTCTGGTGTGGGGTCCTCCATGGGCTGCAGGTGGAATCGCTACACCCCCTCATCCTCCCTCCATGGGCTGCAGGGGGACAGCCTGCTTCACCATGGTCTTCACCACGGGCTGCAGGGGGATCTTGCTCCGGCGCCTGGAGCACCTCCTGCCCCTCCTTCTGCACTGACCTTGGTGTCTGCAGATGTTCTTACATCTTCTCACTCCTCTCTCTGGCTGCAAAAGCTCTCTCTAACTGTTTTTGTCTTTCTTAAATATGTTATCACAGAGGCGCTGATTGGCTTGGCCTTGGCCAGCGGCGGGTCTGTCTTGGAGCCGGCTGGCATTGGCTCTGTCAGACACAGGGGAAGCTTCTAGCAGCTTCTCACAGAAGCCACCCCTGTAGCCCCCCCGCTACCAAAACCTTGCCACGCAAAACCAACACAGCAGCAGAGACCAAACCCAATTTGTTCCATTAATAAGACCCATGTTACAAAGCTGAGCATCTTACAGTTTGGAGAGAAAATTAACTTCAGTTTGCCAGTACAGTGCAGTCCTTAAAGTACAATGTTACTGCTTTTGTGCTGTCCTGAAAGCCCCACTGCTAGTGTTCAATTTGAGCCTTGTTTTCAAGAAAAAAGTAGAAGAGTGTGCTAATCCATTGGATTACTCGCTTGTCTTTGACTTTGGGGGGGCTTTGGGACTACTTTCTAAACAGAAATTCCTGACCGTGTTTTCTCTGTATGATGGTTATCTAAGAAATAAGTTGTTTTGCATTGAAAATGCATGTCTGAGTTGGGTAATAGTTCAGCAGTTAGCACCCAGAACAAGCTGTGTGCCCGAATAGAGATGCCCGAGATCCTCTGAAGTATAAGGCGGTGCAATGAAGACACACAGCAGTTGCAAGACTTATTTAAGCAAGTGAATGTCAGTTATGAACAATGTAAGAAGCTTAGGGATTATTACTAACATGTTGTTTTAGATTAATTTAACGTCATGCTTGAATTTATTTTTTTAATATGTGGAACACTTCAAGTTTTGACAAAAGAGGTTAACACTAATAAAAGGAGCTGAATTGATTTGCTTGGAAATTGGAAGTCTTTAACCCGCCAAGTAGCAATCACATAGATGGAGCTCTGTTTCTAGATGGCAGCAAACCATCAGAACAGCGCATGGCCTGCATGGGGAATGTGCAGCATACAGGTAGTGTCTGTGACTAAATGGGGACCAATGTGGATTTTGCTTCTGCTATTGCTTTCTCAACTGATTTCTCCATCCTTTTGCCTCTTTCGTTCCAAAACACTGTTCTGATTAAGGCGTGAAAGGGTTTACCATCAGTTTCAATTTTTTTCTATTTTCCAAAAGCAGCGGTGATTGTAGTGGAACTGGGTGTCTGTTCTCAGTCTTTACTCTGGATTTATTACTGCATTTTCATCAGCTTTTGTCTTGCTTTCCACTTCACTGGTTTTGATTATCTTTAGTGAAATCCATTAGTTTAAGGAGGTGGCTTTCTTAATGACTTATACACCATCTGTTGGGGTTTTTTTCCCTGTTTATGGTAACTTTTATTTATAATTTAGTAAGTTCTGCAGATATCTACTGCTTTAATTATAGTGAAATGTGTATTGCCTTTACAATAATGTCATTAAACTGGGGGTTATTTAGTACCCTAAAACATCTTGATTTTTGTCATGTGGTGGTGCGTGACTAAGACTAGAGGATAGTAACAGTCCCTTTCCAACATCAAAATCTCTCTGTTTTGTTTCAATTACCTTATAATGCTGCTGCTCCTCGTAGACATGGTATTTTTGTTTACAGCACACTAACATGTTAGTTTGAAACACTGTAACATGAAGTATTGCAAACTTAAAATTTTGCGAGTCCTATTGAACTGTCTTCTAGAATGTGTTAATTGTGCATAAAATAGTAGATACCCTGCATGTGACTAGAAAGAGATCTGATTAATGCTTTCACAAATGCTCGTTCTCAAAGGATAATGTGTATTAACTTTGCAATAATTTTTTTTCTCCTGTACCACATACAGGAACAAACAAGTTGTAGACTTTCATTTACTCTTTCCCTGGCTGTACTGCTGTGACACATAGTAGAAATAACTTTTGCCAGGAACACTTCCTGTGAGATTTAAAGTGGCTTTCCATTTCCCTGATTTGTTTGAGGTTGAATCCCAGAATCACAATGTGTGTCCAAGAAGTGTCCATCCTGCCTCCTTTCAGCTGTGTAACACTGCTAGTGACAGAGAGCACACTGCTTATGCTAACATGAATTATTTAGCTGTTTACACTACTGACTTATGCAGGTATTATGCTTAGTGCATAACTGACAAAAACTTTTAGGCTCTAAGATAGAAGCTGTTGAGATGTGCGAGGTATTTATGCAGTTTTGTTTGCATTATTTTCAGATGTCAATGACCTCAAGTCTTCTTGAGTCATTCTAGTTAAGAAATGTGAACTTGTCTTTCTCAGTTCTCTGCTAGGTTCCTTTGAATGCATTAGTGCACAGCAGTTCAGCTCTTGAAGGGATAATTACCTCAAGCAGTGAATATCACCTAAATTGAATTTGATCCATTTTTTCTGAAATGAGCTGCCTAATTATTTTTTTTCCCACAGGCACAAACCAAACCACTTCAATTCCTCTCCACCTGTGATACAGTGAAGGTTCTGAGACCTGAAAATCAACCAACCAGACAGAAAGGCTGATAGCAGACAAGAACTGGATGCTCTTTCATTGTTAGCATTTACTGTGTTTGATAAATCAGAGGATCACATGTGTGTTTGGCAAGGACAGCCTGGACTACAGGTTGCACATGGATTTGGATCTTAGGCTATGCATACTGAGGCTGGTACCTTTCATAGGCTGTGCCCTTGTGCTAGAAAGGTGACAGCAGCAATCTTCTGGCTTTTATGCAAGTTCACAGCTGTTTGAGGGCATGTTGCCATTGTAGGTCCTTCAGTTGAAGTGGGTTGCCAGTAACAGCACCCTTGTTAGAATATATGGTGAATCAGTTTATTCTAGTCAGTAATCTGCATAATTGAGGTGGAAATGAGAGTAATAAATATACTTAAGTGTTTGGAAATGTTTTTTTTCCTGAAGATTTTTCACAGAGTGAAAATTAGGATTAATTCTGGAGGAGAACTGACCTTAAAAACACCATTACAATTGACCTTAAAGCCACCATTCTTTTCAGTTACTGAGAAACATTTGCTAAAATTTAATTCAAAAGATCATTGAAACCTGACCCATGTTACAACAATATTGATACTGTTTTTTCATGATTTCTCTTCATTTATATACATGTGTTAAAACCAGAACACTGTCTGTCACTTCTATAATGGACAGTGGTGAATTCCAAGAAGCAAAATTTATGTGAAAGATGTGTATTAGTATTTACCACTTTCTTCTTCCATTTTATATTATTTCACTTGTCTAAAAAACTCAGAATGGCATGTTGATTTAGAGGCACAAAGCACATACAATGAATCCCTTTTCTGTTATGTCAAAAATTGTAGGAAGCCCTACTTAAGCAGGTTAGCCTTTTTAAGGGCTTTACTACATATTTTTTTTTATCAGATCAAATAAGACATCAGAATTAGCCTTTGAGTGACTCAAAGTCTTAAGCTTGTTCATCACACAGCAATTCAAATTAAGTGTAATCTCCTCTTGATGTTTGTAAATTTTTTTTTATTTGGATTCCCACTAAACTGTGGTGTGTGTATCAGGTACTGAAAACCTCTTCCCACAAGTGTTTCTTATGTAAAAAGTTTCCCTGCAGTGAGAAATTTATTAAACAGGATTCAACATAAAACATAATGTAAAATTCAAATCTGTATCCACTTTAGCTCCATTAAAGCTGAGCCTGGCTGTTTATTTTGATGCTTTTAGGTACCCACAATGTAGGAAAATGATATCTTAATGTCAGTTTGTCTCCTCCCATGGCAAAATAAAGGCCAGTGCATGCTGTTGCCATACAGGTGAACAAAGAATAGCTGAAAACTAGAAGATCTGTTTTCAAACCGTGTATCCAAAAATCAAACTGCACCAGGAGAGCAGATAAGGTTTGTGTGTTGGCCTGTTTTGGTTGAGCAAAATGCAATGTGTTTCTTTCATTGCCTGTGACAGTTCTTTCCCAATTTCATACCCCCAAAATTATTTTTAAAGTGTACTTTAATTGCAGGTATTTAGGGACATACCCAAACTAGTGTTAGATATACTTGGTCTTTCAATATTTTTCTCTTTGATCTTCCCAGCTTATAATACAAGTCTTTATAAATGATATTTTGAACAGAATTGGCCCTTATATTTTGGGAGAAGGGTAGTATGTGGTTGAACTATGCCAGTTCTGAAACCAGAAATCCTTGTGTGGGCATAGTGGCTTCTAAAATGCCTTTTGCCAGTGGATGACTAATATCTAGTGGTTGCCTATGGCTTCCTGGTAAATTTTTTTGATCCAAGTCTCGGAAGGGATTTGCAGAAGGCTGGAGGAGAGTGGTTGGTAATTCAGTGTCTGACAATCTTAACTCTAAAAGTGTAGGTAAGAGAGCTGGCCAGAGCCTTGCCTGGGGCTCAACAGTTGTCTCTGGAACCCCCAAGGGTTCAGCAGATGCTTGTTGTAAGCAGCTGTGGGAAAAGAGGGGGAAGCCTTAAGAGCCCTTGGGGTGAGGGTAAGGGTATGAGGAGAGGGGCTTGGTATCCCAATCTGCCTGGGCCAGGGATGAGACTCTACTTTGTGAAGGCTGAAAGGGTAATTGAAAGAAAAGGCATGATGGAAGCCCTTCTGCTTGGCTGAGGGAGGGCACTGCAAGTGGAGGTGTTGGTTTTGTAAATAAACTGTTCAGACTTCCTTATTATTTGTAAGACCTAAGTCTTAGCTGATATGGTTTCAGGCACTGCTGCCCTACAGTGCTGTGGATCAGGAGGTACAGAAAGGGCAAAACATTCAGCAGGCTCTTCACTTACCCTAGTAAATAATCTTGATTATCCGTGCACCAGAAGTAATAAATGGTCTCCCTCTACTGCAGTTCTCTCTGTGGTGACTTAAAGTGCCTTATTCCACTTGCTGCTTCACTGATGCCAACAGTTGTCTTGCAAGGTGTCATGCCCTCTGGGAGAAGCTAAGAAAATGAAAGATGTTCCTATCCAGCTACTTCGGATTTTGACCATGCTTGAGAAGTGGCCACAGCATGGGACTTGGCACTGGGCTTACACAGCTATGCTGTTTGGTTTTAGAAGCAGCAATAGAGGCATCAGAAATGTGCTCAGTTGGTATCGTGAGGGACCAGACTGGCAGGTCAGGTTAAGATGCTTAGTGTGCTGGCTCTATTTCCAGCTGCTGAAGAACAAGATGACATTAGTGGTAATAAGTTATCCTAACCCTGCTCAAATCAAAGCAAAATGTTCCCTTTTTGTAAGTTTAAGCTCTGCTTCATTCTCTGAAATTTGGTGGTATAACACATAGCTTACCTTCTAACATGCTTTTGCTTCCTTCAGATTTCCCATAAGGGAAGCACAGGCTTTTTAAAAATGTGTATGTTTTCATGACCGCTGCCAAATCATGATGTGATATACTAGTGTAAGCAAAACATAGATAGGAGAGATGTGTATACTGCATGAATAGTAACCCTAACAGTCAGCATTGCTAAGTCTTCTGTATAATGTGATGTCCTGTTTGGGACTCCAAGCCCGTGGGAAAATGTAGATAATTCAGAGCATAATCAGCAAGGGAGACCTGTGAGATTTTGCTCTCAGGAGCAAACTTAGTCAGGAGAAGACTGGAATATGAAAAAGACAATGAGAAAGAAGAAAAGAACAGTCTGTTCTCTACAGCTGTGGTGGGCAGGGCAAGAAATAATGAGACCACATTGTAGCATAAGAGATTTCTCTAGGTTTAGGTGAGAAAAATAGCCAGAAAGATAGCTCAGTGCTGGATTAGGTTGTCTAGGAAAGCTGTGAATGCCTCATTGGAGGCTGATAAGAACAGGTGAGACAAATCTGTCATGAATGGTTTGTGTCTAGCTGGTCTTCCTTGAGGCAGGGGATGGGCTTGGGCAAGCTCCCAGACCTCTTTTGTGATTCTCTCACTATTCAGCGAGTCCTGTGTTGTTCTAATGTCTACTGGGAGAAAGCAGCTGACAAGCTGCCAGACCGGTAAAAGCAAAGTAGGTTAGAGGATTGATGCATTCGTAGCCTGTGGGAGAGATGGGAGCAGGGAGCTCTGATATTGCCGCTGTGCAACACTGTCTGCACGCCCTGTGTTCGTGTGATTCATGGAACTGTGCTGGTATTAGGTCTGGGGCAGTTGCTCGGCAGCCCTCAACAGAGAGAGAGAGAAGGATAGGAAGGGCAATGAGGAGAAGCGAATAAGCTATCGTTGATCCTCTGCTGCTTCCTCTACCCACAAAGCAATTAGGCACCACAAGTAATCAATGTATGCAAAGCTAATTGTTACAATAATTACCCACTTTGTGTAGCATGTCCCCAGTTGATATGGTTCCCTCTCAGGAATAGATCGAAAGATTAAAAAAAACCCAAAACCCAAACAACCTGCTGATTCCAATGCTTTTGCTAGTGAAGGCCTCTGTAATTATATTACTCAAATGAATTTAAGTTCCTCCATAAACTGGTATTTGGCAGATTTTGCTGAATTTCAAAATACATGTGTTTTTCCCACTGCTCTACTCTGCTTGATATTGAGCCCATCTGAAAAAAAATCTCTTGGAAGTTCTTATAATTTGACAGGGGAAGAGGAGTCGTCACACAGAAATGGAAGAAAAGGTAATGGTAGACCAGAGAAGCTGCTTATTTAAACTTTTTTCATGTGCAGAAAGAGATGTCAGAGTTGTTGAATGGATGAAGTTGTGCTAGTGTTAAAGAAACTCTGAGTACACTAGCAGACCCTTTAATTCTCTTTAAGCCTGTGGTACCTAGTAAGGGAGAAGATACTCCTAAATCTGTCAAGCGAGGCAGCGTTACAAACATTGTGCATAAGGGTTGATCAACACAATATGTGGATGGGATTGTAACAGCTCCCTAAATAAGTGGAGGTGTGAAGACATAATTCATCAGTTGATTGCCTAGTGTAAACAGTCCCGAGTGTCCTATTGTGAGTGAAGCTCTGGCCTTTCCTGGGATGTGGCTAATGCTGGGGAAACAGCACAATATGGATGCACCTCAGGTAGCTAACTTGAGTACTTTAATTGCCTAATCAGTTGTGCATGAAGCTCAGTACAGGTTTGTCATCCCAAGTTCCTCCCTACCTTCTGAGGTGGTCTTGTAGGATTCTTCTGACTTCTAGGCCAATGGCTCATCTGGTCAGTATAAGCTTTCTCAGATATGCCATGCAGCATTACTGGCATCATATGATTGTCAGTGAATCTTAAACCAGTTTATACGTTTGTGATGCAAGCTGTCTTTTATTTGATGTTGACATGGATTTTGGTACTCTGGGGCATATTATGGCTATGAGGGGTGATGTTTTTTAGGCCTTCCACTTTTGGGAATCTGAACATCAAAACTTTTTTTTAAGGTTTTGTCTTTGGAAACAATAAGGACTTAACAAAAGTTTCCAGTATAATTGTCATTAACATAGTGTTAGTGGCTGTAAATTTTTGAAAACCTTGGAATCAATAGACTGGGGTAGAAATCACAAGGTTTTAATGACATTAGGTTCTTTTTTGGGGGGAATTAGTTTTGGGTTTGTTTTTTTTTCTTTTGAATGTTGAAGAATGTATCTGTCATGTTTTTGAGCATTTAGTTATCAGTATGAGGTTCAGCAATATTTATTTATTTAATTAAATAGGAGGAAATAAAAGCTTTTCTTGTTAAAGTTGCGATTTTGAGCAAGTTAAACGTAGCATCACTGAAGTTGCTGGTTGGTGTCATGCACATGCATTGCAAGATGCTTGAGAGGAGCTGAGTGCTGGTGCACACACAGATGATATGCTTCCAATTTAGTGTTCCTGCAATGTCCCAGGAGCAATACGGATCTGGCTTTCCTCACTTTGTGTGATGGCTAGATCTAATCAAGAGTAAGACTGCTGTTACATCTTTGTTGATTAAAGAATGGCTTTAAAACTTTTGTAGGTGAGGGCATAAGTGTTCCCATCCTCCTTCAGCTCTGCCCCTTCTCAAGTCTCTAGGGCAGCACTGGGGCTTCTCTCCAGTTCTTCTAAGCTTGGGTGGAGTGAGTGTGATGTTCAGGAAGTTGGGAAGAAATTGCTGTCCTGGGAATGTGGGTAGTGCTAGCACCATAGTGAGTTTAACTGAAGATGAGGGATTTGACTTCACACTTAGTGCCTGGAGCTGAACAGTAAGCAGAAATACTATGAACTTCATCCTGCAGTGACAGAGGTACAGCTCCAAGGGTGAGGCTGGATTTGGAGTTCTTCATGCTGGTAGACTTAGTATTTATATCTTCATTTTAGTAGTTTCATCTTACTGTACCCCTGACTCTTTCCAGGCTGTGGGATGTTTCTTGAAGCACAGATGAGTGTATACCATCCATAGCTGTCATGCCATTTCCTGGAATAGCTATCATATTTTGTATCTCTGTTGATTTTTAAAGGAAGTGATTTGTGTTCAAGCCTTCTACTATCAGCATCATTTACTTTGTCTTCTAGTTGTAACAGATCTTATGTTCTGCCAGAAGTCAAAGGACCTGCTGGCTTAGCTCTCAGGTCGTATGAGCCCTTCAACTGTGTGAAGGTCAGCTCTCAAAAGGACAAAAAAAAGGTTGATTTTAAAAACCCATATAAATAAATCTACCCCTTCACCCCTCCCCCAAAGAAGATAACCTTTATCAATAGATTTCTAGTTCCTTAATGAAACCAAGTCCCTCACTACTGGACTTTGGCATACTCTGAATCTTGTCAGGAAAATCCACCCAGTTTTTAGTTCTATTGACTGTTCCAGTATAACCTATTCCTACTCTACCAAGCTTAAGAAAGCTTGCTGTAGTGAAGTGCATTGCAGGTTGTGCAGCTGCTTTGATTTCTGTATGTAAACTCTTTGTGTATGTTACATGCATATATCTATGTATGTTTGATCTGCAGAGGTTAGGCTGAGAGATGGTGCTTTGGAAATCTTTCACGAGTTTGTCAGCTAGGATAGTGGCAGTGGGAGGAAAACTTTGTAACAGGCAGGAGGATGGATGTTAATCATCGTCAGTAGTCCTCTGTGTGTGTGTGTGCATGTGTACCCATATAGCTCTCTTGAGTGGATTTGAAAAGTCCTAAGGTGCTGTTCAGAAACCAAGCAATGGCTTTCAGTTCAGCTGGTTTTTTCCAGCAGATGTGACTGCAAGGCTGAGTGTTGAAAACATGGTCATTCCAGTCTGTATGGCTGACAGATGTTGTGGAATGGGTTGTTAAGGTTGTTCTTCAGGGAGCAACTGAAGATGTGTTAGAGCCTGGATAAATATTCAACCAAATTCTCATGACAGGAGGTAATAATGCAGTATAAATGCAAGCAAAAAACCCTCTACAACGAACTGGAACTTTGTCAGCTATCTTACGTCTGCTGTATCATGAGTCATGGCAGTTGCATGCCTTGTTTCCAGATCTGATGCTTTTGAACTGGTACAGACATGTAACAAAAGTTTTAGGAGATAAGAGGTTGTGAATTCCCATTTAAATATAGTAGTCAATAGCTGCTGCTTTTTTTTTTTTTAAATGTAACAATAATTGAAGCAGTAGCAAAAATGCTTTCGGGGCTCTTGCATGGAAGACGTTTTCCTTTTATTTTCAGAATATGTAAGTTCCTTGACTTTAATCAGAGGGAAAGTGATTCCTGCTTGAAGCTTTGTCAGGTGTGATGCTTTTCAAAATATAGAGGTGACTGGCTTTCCTTCCTGCTTTATGTATTGCTTAAAGAAAGCTGTAGGATTACACTAAAATGTGGGATTTTTTTTTTTTGTCCTTGGGCTTGATTTCCAAGGTCACATGATCCACCTTCAGAAGTAGGAGGATGCTTGAAGTTCAGAAGAACATGATGCAGCTGAAGGTCAAAGAAAAGAAAGCAGAGTGGTGTAACAGGATGCTCATATATATCAGAGCAGTAATCAAGATTTTATTTATTTAACACTTTGAGCCAACCAACATTTTTCTTATCTAAATTTGGGGCTATAAGAAGGTACTTACTATTGTACTTCAAAAAACTTTTGTGAGCAACATATGGCAACAATTCATGTACGGCTTACTAAAGCTCAAGAAGTGCTTGTATCTCTCTTCTGCTATCTCCACCTGGCACTCCTGCCTGTGGAGAATACAGAATGAGGATTCAAGGAAATGTTATTTAATTATAATTCTTCCTTAATTGTAAAAAAATAAGTTTATTTAAACTGTTGTCTGTTACATGTTGTTCCTTAGTAAGTATATAATTTTTACTTGAACTAAGAATTAGCAACTATCTGACAAGGGAGTGAGAATGATTTTAACTTCTTTTACTATTTTCTGTCTTTCTGTCCCTTAATAGCTGTTCTAGATCTGTTTTGAATCCAGATCCCTGCTGTTTTGGGCAAAACCTCATATGCAGTATACTCCTTCTCTTTTGCTTACTAAGCTACAGTAAATCAGTGAAAGCCTCATCATTAATACAGTCTAGCATTCGTAGTTACAGAAATACATTAAGTCTGTTTAGGTCACCTCTGAATGCCACTGACTGGTAGAAGTCACGAGGAGGTAGAGGAGGAGAAAGTTACACACTCATGCATTTCTTTTTAGAGCACTAAAAAAAGCTGTGAGCTCTTCCAAAAAATGTGCAAACATGATCTGTAAGTCAGGTTTACATATTTATCTGTCTTAATCTGAGCATATTGGGTTATGTATGCCTATGCATGTAATGTCTTTACTGAGGGAAAAGCAAGATTGAAAAAAGATTATTCCTGTGGATACTGTCTGCAGGTAGCTCCTTACCATTGCTGTAGTCTGAAGCCAACTCTGTTCTTTTCATTGTTGTCAGCTTCTTTGCTCTCTTGAAGATAGTTATGATGGGAAGGGTGAATATCTTCTGAGGTCAGTCTAAATCTTGTAGCATAGTACGATACAGTGCTTCCTGAGTAGGTTTATATATTCATGCACCTCATCGCAGTTCTCTGCAGAGATAACACCTTCCAGAGGTCTTGGAGGAAAATTGATGTTGTAAACACAACATTACTCTGAGTTAATAAACTTTGCCTCTTGGCAAAGCTAATTGCCTAAGATAAAGCAGTGAACTGATGAGATTTCACGGTCTCTGGTGCCTGAGCAAGTCTGGTCACTGTTAATGCTAGTATCGGTATTTCTAGTTTAGTGCAGTTAATACAGGAGCAACATCTATACAGGACATCTAATGTCTAGCATTCCCTGGTTCTCAGCTGAATAAATACATACTAGAGTGCTGAAATGAAAAGCTTATGGCTCTCTTGTCAAGAGGGTGTTTTGTTTTGTACCCACCAGCGTTTCCTGAAGATGCCTGGATTTCTTGCTTACCATGGCCCCACAATCCAAGAGGAGAAATGTCTAACTGAACCTACTGAATATAATGAGGAGCTCTACAGGCTATTTATCTATATCTATAGATCTGTTTAAATGTGCAGAAGCCCTTTGGAGGTCAAAATGATTCCAGAGTTGCTGATTTGTTTAATAACTGAAGATAATATACCTTTAGTGCTAGAGTGTGCTATAAGATAAGTTAATTCATTTGCACTGTTAGGAGCAAATACTTGGTCATGTACCTGTTGTCATGCAACAAGAAGAAAATGACAGTGTTTTGTTTTACTAGGTCTTTTTAGATGGGTGCACTAAGAGTATTTGTTGCTGTCTCATCTTGCACTGGCTCACCCTCTCTGACAGCTAGAGATGTTTAGCGGTATCTAGTTTGTAGTTAATGCTTTTCTTTAAGAGAACTTCACTGGCTCCAGTGCCCACTGCAGTTTGGGAAGAGTGCACTGTTGTTAGCTCCTCCTGTATCTTGTGCTGTTCTCTGATATATGATTCTAGTCAGTGTAGCCATCTGTATGAAATGTCTGACTTGCTTCCTTCAGTGTTTGTAATTTCTATGGCTTCTTCATATTGTTTCCTTCTGTTGAGAAAGACAAAATCAAGGTTCTTGAGTCCCTTTGTCTTCTGTGGGATGAGTGAATAGAGTCCCCTTTTCCAACCCACTCATCAGTCATGCAAATGTATTGTCAAGTAAATTTCAGAATTCTTTGACTCAGCAAAGAGGAAAGTCCCCATCTTTGTCACTGACCAACATTTTAAGTCCCCATCTTTGTCATTGACCAGTGTTTTAAGCCATTCTACTGTCTGACTTGAATATTATACCTCAGGTGCAACAATCAAACTGTGCTAGGGATAACAACATAATATCTTATGCCTTCTCCCATGTCTATATAGCCGTGTTTGGGTTTGTTTTTTTTGGTGAGCTGTAATGGCCAGGAATAAATGCAATTCATTTTGCATCAAAAAATGTCATCTGGTTCTCCTTTATTCATTCTTGTATTGATGAACTTATAGAGCTATTATAAACTGATCAAGCACAATTTTACTTGTTAGAGGTTGGTCTTTGTTACATCTGGTCTTACTGCACCCTAAGTATGCTAGTGTAAAAGTGGCAGAAGGCACTGGTATGAGAAAGACATAACCTGATTCTTGTGAATGGGGTGCTGATCTTCTAGGAAGGTCAGCCTGAGAAGAAGATGCTTAGGTAGAAGAACTTAGAAGTTGCTTTTTAAAAATAAATTCTATTTTCAGGAATTATTTGTGTCACTTCCTTTTCTACTTTTATTTACAAGTATTCCATTCTGAAACTTATGAGGTTTGTTAACTCAGTTTCTTCTCTCCTGACTGCTTGCTGAATGGGGTTTAAGTAAAAGTTCTTACTAATCAGGCTTGTTTTCTCTAATGGAGTAAAAAGAACATGTTTCTTGATTATTTTTTTTTTATTTTTTTTTCCCCCGGAACCAATATGTCCTCATGATCCATTAAAGAGGATCCAGAAAGATATTAACAGTGGAAGAGTTCTATCCACTATTTGCTGTGATATTCGGATGATTTCAATTTAGATAATAGGACAAAATTAATTTCCTTACTCTGACATTTATAGTTTCACAAGAAAGAATTATTCATGAATCTTCATGGATGTTTTTTTCTCTGTGCTTCATGCAGTTTAGAAAACAGTGGGGGTTTTTTGAAGCTGTATGTGTATATTAGTATTTATCTCTTTCCTATTAAATGCATAACTTGTAGCAGCCTCTGTTAGCAGTAAAGATTTTCTTATTTTAATCAAGGAGAGTAGGAAGTCTTACATTTCAGCTCATTATTACATTTATTTAAAACAATGCACTGTTAATTATATGCCAAATAAAAAACTATCAGTCAGCACCTCTAGCATTGACTTTCAAATATTCTGAAACCAATCTGGAGGATTGCATACTGGTAGTATGCTTAAACCCCATTTGATTTCCATATTCTGTCATATTGCTGTGTTCTGAGCACTTAAGGAATATCAAAGCTGTTATTTCTTTGTATATCTCTGTGTGATATCTTTTCAAAGAAAAACATTTTAAGACCCTGGAATATTACTGAAACAAGCATTGAGGAGAGATGAACCAACAGCCCCTGGAGCTGTATGTGCAGAGCTGTGATCTTTCTCTGTCTTGGAGAGAATCTGAAGAGTCCCAGATAAGTTTTCATTTTCTTCCTCCCCACCTTGCTAGTCATGTGGAAGATCACTAGGATCTTCATCCTCCCCTCCATGTTTTTCCTTGCTGCTTGTTTATCTCTGCGGGACTAGACTGAATTTTTTCCTTCTCCCTCAAAGTACTGCCAGGCATTTCTCTGTTTCTTCTCTCTTGTGATGGTTTGAATTTGACCTCCTTATCTGTGTAGATGGCAAACAGCTTTGTAGGCTGTTGTTTCCCAGCTGTTTTTGTAGGCCTTCATACACTTTTGTGGACATTTGTAGAAACAGCTTGTATGCGAGGCAACCTAGCTATCCCTGAGCAGCTGGGTATTTATGACCCATTAACATGTGCTGAGTTTTGAGACTTTATCAAATGATGATACAGAGCTTGAGTACTGATCACGAGGGAGGTATTTGCTGCCTCGGTGCTTAGCACTTCAATGCAATTTTTTATGCTTTGATGTTCTATTTAGTGGTGTGGGAAGCGCTTTGTGCTTGCAGAATTGGGCTCTCTGCTCTGTGTCCTGTGCTGCTATTACATGTAGGATCTCTGGCTGGAAACGTTACTGTTCTTTGCATTAGCAGTTTATCCGTCAAAAAACCCTTGGGACTATAGGTTTGGGAAAGCTAGCCAATGTTAGCTATGTAACTTAGGAGAACTGATTGTAACCAGAGGCTTTGACAGCTTGATATTCTAGTCTGTGTTGCTACAAAATGGAGAGGGAGGAAAAAGAGTACATCATCTGCAGATGAAGAAACTGAAGGGGTAGGGTCACTCACATGACTTTAAGAGTGGAAAGCTGATTGATGAAGAGACAATCTAATGCTAGTATAGACATTACCTCTTATCTAAACCGGTAAAGTCAAAATATTTTCTTTGGGACTGATGCTTTTCTAAACTCTTTAGCTTTAATTGACAATTACTCTTCATGTTATGAACTCAGCTGAAAAGTCACCATGCTTATTTTGTGCTGAGCTCTACAGTATCAATTTTTTCTCAGAACACATATTTACAAATACTATTTGGGGTTGAGGAGGTGGTCTGTGGAAGAAATAAAAATGTATTCATCAAACATTCCTAATTTTTAAAAAGTAGAATTGCATTTGTTTTAAATGAAAGATCTGCAGGATCTTGCTTTTTTCTTTTACCTGTCAAATTTGGATGAATTGTCATTTAGCCTGGGTGCAACTTCTGGCAGAGAAAACAGACTAGTAGTTGGGAATTATTTAAATTAGGAGCTGAGAAAGGCAGACAGGTGTTGAGGAGCATTTAGGTCAGACAGACACATTAATAAAACAGAGATGCTTTTCAGCCTAGTGAGGAGGAGGAGGACAGGGATACACATCTGAACTGGAGGAGGAACAGATGGAGATCATGGAGTTAAAATGTCAGAGCACAAAGGTAAAGTGAGTCTGTCAGACTAGAAGCTAAGAGAAAATGACTGCCACTGTCTGTACACCTCTGTGAGAAGCTAGAGAGCAAGAAGAGATGAACTCCTTTGCCCAGTGTTACTGAGGCATGGTGGAATGACAGGAGTTGATAGACATCTGGGATTCCTAACTGCTGACCACACGTAGGACAGATGGGGTCATAGATCTGACAAGGAGCTGTTCAGTGCTTCTATAAAGCCAGGAGAGGAGATGTATGACAGGCATACTGATCTGACTGCAGTTTAATGTTCACTCATACGGTTGTTCTGTCTTGTAATGTATGCATTCAGAGAAGCAGGGTTACGTTTGCAGATCTAGCCTTAGGGTTTGCACCTCTGGAATAGTGCCGTGCTGGCTTAATGTTCAGTTAATACAGGATTGCTATTTTTCAGTGGGATTGCAGTAAATGTTTTGTGCAGAAGGCTATGTGGGAAAGCCTGAGCAAGAGTGCAGGAATGCAAGATTTTCTGCTCTTGTGTAGATAATCTGTTCTGTTATGTAATCAAGTTGCTGACAGTTTTCTTAATCAGTATTTCGTTTTAGAGAGCTACTCTGCCTCTGCCATGGAATTTAATAAAGATGTTTTTATTGTGAGAACTTTGTCATCCTAGCAGGACAGTGTTTTACTGGATGAAGTAGGGAAAAGTGCTTATAGTGAAAGATACCCTAGGGCAGGAGATGCTAATTGTGCAATTAATGGGAGATGCTGTCCTCTACAAATTACTTTTTTCCGAGGCATTGCATACTCTATAGTCCCATATTGCAGAATAATACAAAATTAGTTGATTTATCTCCCTCTTGCATGGGGCATTCTGTGAGTGCTGTTTGTCTCTTTCATAGGAGGTTGAAAACCTTTGCCATAAGAAACACAGTAAATAGGGAAAAGAATCTGATCCCTCCAGATGCTTGAGAAAACTGTATTGTGCTGTTTTCCCCAATGCATGAGGCTGGTGGTTTCTTAGTGCTAATTAACATTCATGTCTTCAGTCCTTAAAAACAAACAACAAGGAAAAAAAAAACCAAGTCCCAAAATAATACTTGGCTGGAACTATAGATAAGACTGTCCATCACTGTCTGAGACAGCCTGGTATCTTTAGACGTGTGAATAGTCTCCAAACACTGTTACTGCAGAAAGACCCTGCTGTGTAATATCACTCCTTGTTTATCTCTCGAGTTGAAATAAGCTGGTACAGTTCAAGTGTATTCTGTAGCTAACCTAGCAGCTGTATTTCTAGCATGTTTCTGGCAAAGTGGGAAGGGAGCCTGACATTAAATAATTGAAGAGCTGTGGAACCAGGATGGTGCTTGTCAGATAGCTGTTGCCTGTTGCTTTCCTGAGACAGAGGGGAAAAATGGGAGTCCTGGGTTCTAAGTCACTAAAGTAGCAGAAGATCACTGGAGCAATTACTTAGTGTCAGTCTTGTAGTGCCATGACTCCCTCATAGTGTGTGACAGGGAAGGACAAGAGTAATTCTTTTGGTGATCAGAAGTGGAGAAAAGTACAGTTCATTTTGAGGCTGCAGGAAATGCATTATGGGCCATTTAGTTGGGGGAGAGGAGGTTGAACTTTCACTCCCCGTGGATTCCTCAGTAAAACCAACTGAAATACAGCAGTAGAGGCAGAAATGGGGAGGAGGGAAAAGAAGCAAGGAGAAGTTATTGTCTGTTCCAGGATTATCCATGCCATCTAAGAATAAGTATTCTTGGAATTAAAATTCCAGTAGGAATTCACATGGGATTGTGCCACGCAGTTCGTAATGAGAACCAGGTGCACCTTCAAAGCCCTGTGTGTAGAGGCAATGGGTCCTGGAGAGAAGGTTCATGGGAAGCGTGGCACAGCAAAGGTAGCGTGTAGCTGTCTCCTCCTAAACAGTCAGTAGTAAGCAGTAAGACCCACAGTAAAATGTCATTATTGATGCTTGTGTGGTATTTTAGATGATGCTGGTATCTTACTGCCATGAGTTCTGGGCTCTGCTGTAAGGTGGTCTTTTCTCTGTATGTCCATGTGAAAACAGGGAAGCTACACAAGCAGTGTATAGCACAGTGGATTCTTTCTTGCTCTCTGTAATTCAAATAGAGATGGAGTGTTGATGGCAAAAAAAAAAAGGCAAAACCAGGTAACCTTTTATTCTTGCATTATTCATATACACATTAAACCGTAAAGGATAATTTGCTGAACACATACTCTCAATTTCTGGGTAATGTGTGAGTAATCCAACAGCCACAGGCAATGAGGTTGATGCCTCCAGCTAGCTATTCAAACATGAAATGTTACCTTGAAAGATTTGGGGGTTTTAATTATAATTGAAGCATCATTTTCTAAATAGCTTTTCCTTTGAATATCAGCAAGAATGTTTGAAATCAAGTGGGATCTTCTTGGATATTAAGCAGTCCTGATTGCTAAATGTTGTTTAGCATTAATATTGCTAACTAATCTGGCTTACTGTGTCCATAAGAAAACAAAAGCAGTAATAATTTCTAATTACTATTTTTACTTAGTGATGATGGTTGCAAAACTCATGTGGCTTTAAAGAAAACATGTTAGGTACTAAGGCAGTTTTCCTAGCTTCAAATCCTGGAGAAATCCTTTGCATTGCTAATGCAAATGAGGGTATTTTTCAGGCATGTCTTTGTGCATGACTCACAATGAATTTAAAAAAAAAAAGTATAATGCTGTTTCAGGTCTGTACAGTATACTGGGTATTAAGCTCCTGTGAGATTATAAAAGGAAATACAGGCAGGATCTTTGAAAAGAATTGGCCTTTCTGAAATTGACCTATTTTTGCCCTACAATATGAGAAAATCATACTTCTGTGGCTACCTGAGAAAAACTTGTGTGCAGTGAGTGGCCATTCATGCCTTCAGGAAGGTGGATGTGATGGGTACCTGTGTGTGAAAGGAAGGAAGGATGGTTTTGCACTGTATGCAAAGGATGCAGAATGGATCCTCAAGAGGGGGAAACAGTCCATATTTATCCAAGAACAAAAGCAAGGGGCAGTATATACATTATGGAAAAGATCGGAGTAGCGCGTCTGTGGTGGGTTGACCCTGGCTGAGGGCCAGGTGCCCACCAGAGCCGCTCTATCACTCCCCTCTTTCATTAGACAGGGGAGAAAAGGTACAATGAAAAAAACTTACGGGTCGAGATAAGGACAGGGAGAGATCATTCTCTAATTATCATCGCGAGCAAAACAGACCAAACTTAGAGAGGGAATTCATTTATTACTAAGCAAAACAGAGTAGAGGAATGAGAAATAAAACCAAATCTTAAAACACCTCCCCCCACCCCTCCCATCTTCCTGGGGTCAACTTCACTCCCGGCTTCAACCTCTGCCCCCCCTCAGCAGCACAGGGGGACGGGGAGTGGGGGTTACGGTCAGTTCCTCACGCGGTGTTTCTGCTGCTTCTTCATCCTCAGGGGGAGGACTCATCGTTCCCCCGCTCCAGCGTGGGGTCCCTCTCACGGGAGACAGTCCTTCACGACCTTCTCCAACGTGAGTCTCCTCCACGGGGTGCAGACCTTCAGGAGCAAACTGCTCCAGCGTGGGTCCCCCACGGGGTCACAAGCCCTGTCAGCAAACCTGCTCTGGCGTGGGCGCCTCTCTCCACGGATCCACAGGTCCTGCCAGGAGCTTGCTCCAGCGTGGGCTTCCCATGGGGCCACAGCCTCCTTCAGGTGTCTCCACCTGCTCCGGCGTGGGGTCCTCCACGGGCTGCAGGTGGAATCTCTACACCCCCTCATCCTTCCTCCATGGGCTGCAGGGGGACAGCCTGCTTCACCATGGTCTTCACCACAGGCTGCAGGGGAATCTTGCTCTGGCGCCTGGAGCACCTCCTCCCCCTCCTTCTTCACTGACCTTGGTGTCTGCAGATGTTCTTACATCTTCTCACTCCTCTCTCTGGCTGCAAAAGCGCTCTCTAACTGTTTTTGTCTTTCTTAAATATGTTATCACAGAGGTGCTGATAGGCTTGGCCTTGGCCAGCGGTGGGTCTGTGTTGGAGCTGACTGGCATTGGCTCTGTCAGACACAGGGGAAGCTTCTAGCAGCTTCTCACAGAAGCCACCCCTGTAGTCCCCCCGCTACCAAAACCTTGCCGCGCAAAACCAACACAGCGTCACAGGCTAGAGCTTGCATGCTGCTAGGACCCTGCCAGGATGGCAGCATACCACCAGATCCTGAAGAGAAGTGATGGAAAACTCAGCAGTTCTTGTTTATGAGTTGTTTTGAGTATCTTGAGGTAGGATGGGGCAGTCTACCCAGAAATCAGGCATAGCTGTTGTATTCTTATGCAAGAAAATGAGGTTGGTGTGTTTCTTGGGCCAAGTAAACTGACTCCAAACTTCTGTAAGCCTTTAGGCTTTAAGAAGATGTTGTCTTTAGGAAAACTTACCCCTCCTACCCTTTTCATTTCCCCCCAGCATACTACAAAAAGGAACACTGCCTTGGTCTTTGTAAGGGGACTGTGTTGATGCTACTGGCTATGCAAGAGCATCTGACTTTGCCATTTGATATTGGTAGACTTTAAGCTTGCCACGTATGGTGATATGAGGTTTCTGATCTGGAGAAGGAAAAAGCCTTTTCCCAAATTCTAGTCGGGTTAGGGCAGACTGGTGCCATCGTCTTGCATTATGTGTAGATGAAAGGCTGCATGCAGAACAAGACTAGAACACCAGAGTGAAGGGACCGTTGAAGAACTGGGTGACTGTGGTACAGACTGAATTTCATATTGTTATGGCTTCCTTGAGTAAAGTGTGATTTGACTTAGAGATTCAATAAATCTCTCAAATCTGTAGGTAACAAGTCCTTCTCTACACTAAGTATTCATAGAACGTAATAGCATCAAATCATAAAAGTTACTTTATCTTAGTTGGGGGGGGAGCTAGGTGAGATAATTTTTTTTTTTTGGCTGAAGAAATGAGAGTCCATATATACTATTACTACGTCTAGAGTAAACGGACTGGTAGCTTTTCTTTCTAGTTCTATAGAAAAAAATGTAATTAACATTTTCTAACTGGTCTCACTTTTCCTGCTGCTCTGCAGAGGATTCAGGATTCTTAAATATACTATCAGAAATATTTTTAAGCATTACAGCAACAAATGTGAATTTTCAAGGGTCCATGTGTCTTGCAAGAAATCTTGCAGGAAACTTAAAGAACAAAAATAAAATCAGAGCATCAGCTTCTCATTTTTTCTTGCTGTTGCCTTTAATGTTGTTTGTACTTCATGCATGTCAATGTGTGATATCAGATAATGTAATTTAGTATCTGTTTTAGTGTATCTGTTATTCAGAAGTGGGTTATTCACTTGAGGATGTTACGAAAGTTCCTGAGAGGGAGGTTTTTTAAGTAGGTCCTTAAGCAGATCAGGTTTTATTCACATAAATTTTTCAGTAGTCCCAGGTGACCCATGCTTGAAAGGAAGGCTCTGTGGCAGGTAGCAAAAAAAAATCTGCCGGTAGCAATGCTGTTTCCCCTCTCAAGGCCAGTGCAGGTTAAAAAAACTTGAGAATGGAAGTTCATTATCTTCCCGTTTCAGTGAATAGGAGATGTATGGCTGCCTCTGGGTGTGCTCTGTTTGGACCAGCGTGGTGACTAAAAGGTTGCAATTAGGTTGTAGTCCTTGTCCTGTTTTCCATGGCAATTAGGCCTGTAGTTTCCATGCAATCCATGTAGTTTCCATGCAATTAGGCATCTAGTCCTTGTCCTGTTTTCCTCTGCCATGGTGTGTGCTCTGCAACTCCTAATCTAACAGAAGAGGGGAGGAGGAGGCGGAAGGGTGTGAGCAGTGCTGATAAGTGCCTGCAATTACTTCTGTAGGTTAAATCCCATCTGGAATTTGATTAATTTGTCCCTTCTAGTGTAGTGTGCAATGGGGCTTGTTCATAGTGTTATCTTTTCACACTGTTTTTCATTAATGTGTTGTATTTGACTCCTAACAACCAGGATGTTTTAATGACAGATTCCTGAACACATAGGTGGAGAGAGGCTATTTCAAATAGAGTAGCAAACATGAAACCCAAAAGATTATATTTGGGTAGCCCTGGGAGAGGAAAATGCAAGGAAGTCCGCAGTGTTCAGAAATGCTGAACTGTGTTTTTTGGTAAGTGCCTGAGACTCAAGATATCTGTTAGTTTGTCTAACCGTGCATCTCTCTGTTTGATACCTGCCTGTCAATAGCTTATCCTCTGACCATTAGAAATGCATCACTACAAGTAGAACAAAACTTAATATTTTCATTTTCTGTGCAGTTGAAATATCTTCACTTCTGTGAAATTGCATACTAGTGCCTATAATGCAATACTTTCCATTTAAATAACCATGTGTCTGTGCTTGCTGACTTGTGTGGCCACAGTCATGGTCTCAGGGTTTTATTGTGAGTTAGCTATACTGTTAGGCTGCAGGTTCTTGTGGTGTGTTGCCTTCAGTGTATATATTTTCTGTCAGTATATATACTCACTCCCTGTGTTTCTGGATAGTGAAAAGAAACAAACTTGAGCCACAGCAGTTGCTGAGGGACACTGGCTGTTAAGTAAACTGGGAAGAGAAGACTGCCTGTGTGAGAGTGCCCAGTGCTCTACAGAGAGTATGACATGAAATGGTTTCAGGGAAACACGACATTAGGTTTTCTGGTATGTTTTGCAGGTTTTTTTCCTTCCCTGGGAGGATGAAGCCCTGAAGCATGTTCACTGCTGGTGTACAATCTTCTCCCTCAGCTGCTCTGCTGTAAATTATCTGTACTCCTCCTGGACACAAGAAAGCACACTTAATCAACACAAAATGCAAGTTCACTGTGGTTTTGTGTAATGGGAAGGGAAGAGGGTTTCTTCGTCCAAAATCCTTATTTAAAAGCAGATTTGGGAGCTGGTATCATCAGAAGTACTCTGTTGATTATTTTTTTTTCTTTACTTTGGTTCTCGGAATCTGTAATTTGATGTTAAATCTACTTTCAAAACTGTTTTCTCAATTTTAGCAGCCCCCCAATTCTTAATATTTGACGGGTTATTTAAACTGTTTTGTTGCAAGTTTACTCTAGGCATTCCTTAAGCGTAATATAATATAGTCTTCCTATATATTTGAAGCGTGTGTTTCCTTGATTGTGAATCTTTTTGCTTCTATTTACTTTATCAGCAATGAAGGCTTTCTGCATCCAGCTCTAGAAGCATGAGAGAACTACAGCGTGAAGGCTAAGCACTGTATTATTGGAGAGCTCGTGTTCAGGTCTGTCTTCATGCATGAGTCATTCAGACCTGCCACCAATCCCTGGCTACTTGTGATATGTTAGTGTGCAAGTTATTCGAGGCTATTCAGCACTTGATTTAAGATGGTTTTAGTGAATATTGTTGAATATATTGGTAGTAGCTTTTTCTAGAGAATGTAGTTGGCTCCTTTCACCTCTCAGCCTCTTGGATTTATTTTTTTTAATCATGACTGAGGGTTTCACCACCCCTCATAGCTGTGTGGTAGGTTGTGGGAAGGCAGTTTTGATGTCAGTGCAGTTTGGAGGCGTGTGTGTGTTTGAGCAGTTAAGCTTTTACTACATCCATCAGTAGAGGCTGAGTCATTTGACTAACAGACGTCCAAGCTCTGGGAGATGTGTTACTTCCTCTGCTGTAGTAGTCCTGTTTGTGTACAGACTTTGTTTTTCAGAGGTACTCACCTGTCATTTTCTGAGGGCCAAACTAATGAATTAGTACATTGTCCTTCTTGGACTGTAGCTGATTGTTGGTTTATGCCCAGGTGCTTTGGGATTGGTAGTATGTCTAGAATTTCTAACCTTGTCAGTCTAAATGCCAGTTTTTGTTTTAGGGGTTGATTATTAAAAGGACTTTTTCATTCTCAGTCTCCTATTTGATACCTGATCTTTCTGGAGGATTCCGTAAGATTTTATTTTAATCAATAACAACAAATTCTGTAAAGGTGTTGCTTGTGAATCATTTGTCATTCTGAGTGTGAGATACCACAGCAGATGATGCTGATCCCTGTACAGAGGGACCAGCAAATCAAACTTCTGTTTGAATTTATAACAAAATCTGAAATCTGTAAAGGTATCGTGCAGCTGCAATCCTGATGAGCTTACTTCACAAGTACTAGCTGAAAATTGTTCCTTAGAGTCTCCAGTGGCTTCTGAGCCTCCTTGCAAACCCAGCTGCAGCAGTCCTGAGTCAGTGCCTGCCTCATAGCTTACAGGTCCCTCAGATGGGTGTTTCTGCTGGCAGCATCATAGAGCTGCTTCTCACTTCTCGAAGCCTCATGTTCTCTTTAGTAACTCTGTTTCTTTAAGATATGACAGAATAAGCCCTCCCCTTCCAGGCTCTCAGTCTTTAATCAGTGCCTTGGCTCAGACTGGCCCAAAGCAGCTGGGAGCAGCACTTGTAGGGCAACCTAACTGCTTGGTCAGAAGGCACACATGGGATGCAGTTGGTACTATCATGGGGTTTGTAACACCTAGCAAACTGTGGTACAAACAATTTTTCTCAAGTTGTCAACTTGACCTAATCTAGGGTGATGTATAGGTAGCT
This sequence comes from Balearica regulorum gibbericeps, assembly GCF_011004875.1. Taxonomy (NCBI): domain Eukaryota; kingdom Metazoa; phylum Chordata; class Aves; order Gruiformes; family Gruidae; genus Balearica; species Balearica regulorum. Next base: position 72,843,339 of record NC_046185.1, read on the forward strand.
GAGATCGCAGTCATAAATGCAGGCCATCCTCCTTGAATGTCAAGATGGCCTCTCAAAAACATGAGAGTGCTAGAGCTTTTAACAGACGATATTTCTGGGTTCTTTTCTTAACAGAAATAAAACATACTGTACCCTGGCCTGCTTGCACAACAAGTGAACTGTTTTGGCTAAAACTTTCCATTCAACAAAATAAAAAAATCAGTTTAAGACAGAACTCCAGTATGGAAAACTTCAGCTTGAACAGTTTGACAAAGCTGCAAGTAACTGAAAACAAGGCTTTCTTATGGAATGCCTGGCCACTTTAACATTTGCAGCACCGGCAGTCGCACCTATTGTAACAGCAATATTGTCAAGTGCTTCCCGATTTATTATCTGCCATTGGGATGATGACCTGTTTAGCCAAACAGTTTAATAAATCACTCTTGGGCAACTGACACAGATGACCAATACTGTGACATTTTTGAACACTTCTGAACAACAGATTTATGGTGAAACAGGGCTGGTGATTATGTGAGTAATAGAACAGAAAAAGTACATATTGATGGATTGTGTTCAAACCACATTTCAGAGAGTGCCCTTGGGCTAGCACTCCAACATACTTTATTTGCTTTGACCTTTGCATAGATCTTAGAAATGTTGACTAACCACCTCTTCCTGACAATGTCATTAGGAATTTTGGGGAGACTTTTGTGCAAATGCAGAGGTATTTTTACAGTATTCAAAATGCCTTAAATGCTGCAAACTTTCATGGAATATCAACATGGTGACCTTTGCTTCATGGCTCTGATAGCTAAGGAAATCTCATTATAGATGCCGCAGTGTATTGTTGGTTTGACTCAGTGTTGTATTTTTTTCTACAACAAAAAAACCCAAACCACACACACACCCAGCTCAAAATGTAATTCAGCCTGTAAGGCTGGGTATTTTATCCTATGGTTTTATGATAGCTTTCTTATTACTGTGTGAAGTGTATTTCAGAGAACAGTAGAAAGCATTTGTAACAGCTTTTGGAAAGAGGACTAGAAATTCTGGCAGTTCCATAGGCATCCCCTATGTTCCCTGTGTGGTTGTAATTGCTAACCTAACATAGATGATGCACCAGAAAGCGTAATTGGTCATCTTCACTGCCTGCAAAAACTTTCTCAAGAAATGAATGGGATAGCTGGTTCAGATGTTATGCCCTGGGTCACAGCTGTGCAAGCCATTTAGGAGGGCTTCTGTAGTTGTAAGGGCACTGTTTGAATGAGACATTACATTGACTCCTATCTGGATATTTGACCAGCTCTGTAACTTTTCGAAATTATTACCAGCCACAAAAAATATCTAAGGGTTTCAGACTCCGGTTTTATATTGGAGTGTAATAAAGGATGTTTGATTGTGGAGCTGAGATCTGGGCTCAGTCTGTGAGCACCACCACAGTTTTGGAACCATTTACTTTTCAGGCACTGAGAGTCCTGTAGCTTCAAAGTCTGGACTGAGGAGATGGCCTGTGGGTTGTGTTGCTTGTAGCCCCAGAAAGTGCTGTTGAGATTGTGACGCTTCCATCGTAGGCCACATCTGATAACGCACCCTGGGACACAAGTCCCAAGAGTCTCTTAATTTTCCCCAGTTCTGTTTGACTTTGTGAGCTGCTGGGGGAGAAAATGGACATGAATGCGGGAGAACCAAATGTACAGGCTGTCGTTTCCAGCTACCAAACCTTTTTTTTTTGAACCCGAACCAGCACCTGAGTACATTCTGTCCTGTACCTACCACTGCAAGGCCTCTTCTGTTACTGCCTTTTGAAACCTGCTGGGGTAGTTCAGATACTCTGAAATAACAAATAATTGCTGTAGCACCAATAGACTATTATTTTGATAATACTTTATCACTTCCCAGTAATTGTTTCAAAGTTCACTGTGCCAGCCAACAGATGGCTTGCTTCTTGCTATAAACGTTTGTGTTTAAACAATATGCAGCTCTGTCATGACTACAAGAGAGGTCTCTCTGTTATGCTGGGAAAGAAGGAAGAGACTAACCTGGGAGAGCTGTAAGGATTATTTGAGTGACAGATTAAGAATTAGTTGACCTTGTAAGTTAAGATCCCTCTGAATGGATTTGATGCATCTGAGAAACTTGAACTCTCTTAACATTTTGGAAGGTTGCATAGCCATTTGTTGTTATTCCCATCTTAGTGTTCTGTTTAGATCACTTGTATTTCTGAGAAAGGACAACTTGGAAAGCAGTGATACCATGTAGATGTGTCTGGGAGCCAGGTGAAACTCTGTGTCATAGATTGACCTGTTACCCTGCGTTCTCAGAGGCTTCTGGTTTCCTCTTGTACCCTGGTGTTAAATTCCATTTTGAAATAAATGGATGCAATTTGAATAGGTTGTAAACTGTATTCTGTTTTTCTTGCTTCTCTACAGCAGTCAAGCAGGAATGATAGTCTGCTTCCCGATAGCTGTTGTTGGGAGAGCTACAGGAATTTGCAGCTCTGCAAAGGAGTGTATTTGTCCTGCTGATGTCCCCTATAGTGAGGGGAATACCTCATGGCCCCCCTCAGAAGTCTGAGGCAGCCTGGAGGAGGAATATTTGGATTTCTGTAGATTTTTTTTGCCTTTTTGTGGGCAAAGCAAACTGTATGAATACCAGAAAGCTTAATTAGGTGTCTTCATGCCCTTAAGACCTGCTTAAATGAGAATAAATGGAATAACTTATTTTAGTAGTTACCTTTGAGAGGAATATCTTTTGAAGATGTTTGAAAGTGTATTGAGAAATTAGTTTATAAAATGGTTTCTCCTTAACATTTATGTAAGCACTGATTAACAGTTGCTGAGACCAAGCTGAAACTCAGCTGTTTTGCCTTGTTTCTTCTCTCTCAGAAAAGACCTGGCAGAAGAGGCAGATCTTAAACTCTGACAGACAGGTCAGTAGATTTTTAACCTTTGGCTAGAAAAAAAGCCCAACAATTTGAGTGAAGGGAGGGAGGAGGTTAGTGCTGTGTTGCAGGCAGCAGCTGTGATGGTCACTGTTACAGACTCAAAGTGGCTCGGCCATTCCATTTAAAGTCATGTCTCGGGAACTTCTGCAAACTCAGTGTCTTGCAAGCTGCTGCTGTTGATTCTTTAACTTGCAAAGAACATGGGGGAGTAACACGCTTTGGCTGTCAGAACTGGCAGTGCTTGGATATTTTGTTCTCTTGTCTCAGAAGCCAAATGGCTGCCACCCTGTACTGTGTCACTGCTCAGCGAAGGGCAATAGGGAGACTTTTATCCTCTTCCTCCTCCTTTTTCTCATCATAGTAACTTTAGTACCTCCAAGGAGTTATAGATTGATGGCCCTTTACCTCCCTCTTACCCCTGCTGATTGCACTTCCGTGCAGCCCTGACCTACAGAGGTCTTCTCAGAAAAGAAAAATGACCCTTTTTTCTCTCCATATTCAGTTCTTGATCTCTGTGAGCAGAGAACCAAATTAAAATTGGTGTTACTTGCTGTAATAACACTGATCTTGCAGAGAGTTAACAAAGTATTTTTGCTGCGCTGAGCTAAAGGTAAATGACATTGTATCAGAGAACTAAATTGGAAACGGACGTTTATGTAGCACCCAATGGGGTCCCTAAACTACCATTACTGCTTATCCTGAGTTTTGAGCCCGTAATTGAGTTTTAATGGAACTAACCTCTTACTATGAAATAGTGTTTTAAGGGTATTGAAAAACCTTAGCTCTGAGTATGGAGGTTGTAATTATTGTGTAGATGATTTTTTTTGGATCAAGATGAAAGAGGGTAGTTGAGTACAGTCATCTGTTACTGTCTGTTGGTTCTCCAGGGCATTGCTTCAGTGAGTTCTTGTGCAAGGTCAGGGTTATGCATGAGTGCAGGCAGAGGCTAAGGAATGCTGTGAGAAGATACTGTGACACCCTGGGGACTCTGGGTGGGCACAACTTAAAATGTGGTTGGTATGCATGAAGCTGTTAATTGGAAATACTTCTGTGTATACTGCTTGGTTGATGAGTTTAACACCCACACCCCATACTGGAGACAACAGGAAGCATTGAGCTTTTGTAGTTATGCTTTGAGAAACAAAATGGTGAGTAGAACTGGAGGAACTATGTTGTGCCCTCTGTTTTCAGTGAGAAGGATGTAGATAATACACATTTTTCAGGGAGAACAAAAGAGTAGAGGTGATAAGGGAATAAAAAGAAGCTTGAGAGAGAGAGAAAAGGTTGACCTTGCCTGGTAAGTCTGGGGGGAGGCAAAGGAAACGTGAAGCGACAAGCAAGTTGTTAGAGCAGTGTGGCTGCTTGGCTTTGCTGTGAGACTTACCAGGTCAGACAACGTGAATGAGCTGGGAAGGCTTAAGGAGACAAACTGTAATACGCCCAGAGAATCCTGGGCTACCATCAGAAGGGACTTGACACAAGCTGTAATTTAGCCCCAAATGGCCAAAAAATGAGAGGGGTGGAAATGCAAGGAATGTATTTGCTTTCTTCTTGGCCTGTATTTCTCATCTTAACTAAAGAGCAGTCTTAGTTGTGGAACTACTGAGTAGAGTTAGCTTGAATAAATGATACATAACTCTGTAGGGTTTAATTGTAGTACAGCTTACCTGGATAATAGTCAAAATGTATATATCAGCTGCTAGATGGAAGACATAGCATTTGTCTTGCAGGGTGAAGGCAGTTGGGCTTTTCTCCACTCCCTGCCTCCCCAATATGAAGAAACCAAGTGCCACAGTCTTGCAAGACTTGGAGTAGCTAAAAGGGTCCAGACATTGCAGTCTAACTCATGCTACGTGACTGGCTAGGGTGTTTTGTCAATCCAAATGTCTCAGCTTTTGTTTTTTCATGTAAAAACATTTTTGGGGAAAAAAACCTGAGAACAAAACAGTTAAAAGTTTATTCAAAGAAAATGTTTTTTAAAATCCTTCAAGAAAAACTGTATGTCTGTCAAAATGAAGGGAGTAAATGAGGAAAATACAACTAGTTTATCCAAGCCAACTGTACATTTTCAAACTCTCAGTCAAGTAATTCTGCATTTTCTGTGTTCAAGATGTCTCTTTATCTGACTGGGCTGAAAGTCTTTGAATTTCTTCAGATAAATGGTAATTTAATAAGTATTGTCATAAACTAGCAGCAGAGCATATTTGACAGTGGAGCTGTTTTATGCTGGAAGCAGATTTGTTTGGAAAATGCAAGTTCATTTAAGCTTACTGTCAGCAGTAAGAGGTTTTTGTAAAGGAGCTTTGTCAGGAAAGTTTCCTCATTCCTGAGTGAAATTTCTTGTCAAAAAAAGTTCTGTGAAAGAGAAAAGATTTTTCGTAAAGAAAGAGTCTTCTAGTTACAATATTTGAACAGGAATCTGAAAGATGTTTTGTATTTCCAATTCTGCCATTGACTTTCTCTGTGGTCTTGGACAAATCACAAACACCCTGTTGTTCAGAACTATCCATAAAATCTGAGCAGTTTGATTTTTGGGTAGTTGTTTAGGGGCAATAGATCTGTGCTGTTCAGTGCTTTAAAACTAGGTGATTGACCCTAGGTGTTATATGTGAAGTAGTTAGGAGACAAATTTATGGACACTTAAAGGAAATATGTAGGCCCAATTCTTTGCTTGTTTTCCCACTATGAAATGTGAACAAATGGTGGTTTGGAGCTAGAATTAGCAATTTGAGAAATTCTGGGACCTGGAAGGAGAGGCTGAATTTGGTAACTAAATACAAACTTTAAGAAAATTGGGACTGTAGAAGCTCTGAAAGGTTTCATTTCAATCATGTGCACTGTTACGTTTTACTGGAAAAGGCTTGGGCAGTAAGAAAGACTATTTGGGTCCAGCCTAAATATTCTGCCATTTTGCTCTTGCTCTAATAACGGTTCTTGGGGTCTTTTATTAAGTGATAATGTGCGGAGGCAAGACCAAGAATTTGTTTGTCAGGAAGCTTCTCAGCTTCAAAAGAACTGAGGATTAGGAGAGCAGAACTGGCTTGTAGTCCCTCACTTTTTCTTGCTTGTGGGGAAAGGATAGATGGCCACAGTTCTTCTGAACGGATAGCTATGACTGAAGTATCAAATGAACTTGATGTTATTAATGATCTCCACTGAAAAGCTTTGCTGAATTACCATCTGTTAGCTCATCACTGCCAAAATGGTGCAATACTGGTCTGGCTGAATGTAAGGAGGCAGAACGTAGTATTTTGCTACAGCATGCAAAGGCTTGTAGCACTGACACTGGGAGCAACCTAGCTTGAGTGCATTATTTTGCAGAGTTGTATAGCTTTTATTAGTAGCAGAAGAGACTTCAACATTAGCAATATTAGATCGGCCTATATAAGGACTAGTAAGATTTACAGGAATCACTACGATGTCCTAGTTCTAGAGTTGTTTACACCTTTGCTAATGCAACTAATGAAGTAAGTTGAAAAGTAAATGTTAATCCAGAGATTTAAATAAACAAACATAGCTTAGTTTTTCTTCAGCACTGGAAATGAAGGAATGGCAAATGTACAAGTTTCACAATGCTAGTGCTAACAAGAACTGTAAGTTTCTTTCAAGTTCATTGTTCTATAATCTAAATGTGATTGTCTTTCCTTTCCTCTATCAGCTGGAGACTTACTTTCATAATTCTTCTAAGAGTTTCTGTTAACAAAACTCTTCATTTTCTTTTGAAGAGAGTGATGCTTCAGGCAAGAAATTAGTTTTGGTAGCCTATGCCTGCTTCTATGGGAGAAGCTTTTTGTGTGTGGATAGGATGGCCTGGGGTGTTGGTCACCTAAAAGGCCACCCCTGGTGTGCCAGGAGTTAGTCCAGCAGGTTACTGTCAAAGTCACAAAAGATTTTACTTACCTATTTATGCAGTATGGAACAAGTGGAGAGAGCAGTGTGTTGGAGAAATACGCTCTCTTTGCTGAGTGGGGAAATGGCAAAGTTTGCTGTCACCTTGTCGATTGTTCTTTGGTTTATAGGTAGCGTGTGAATTGATATTTAAGATAAAAAGAAGCATATCCTTAGATGGTGGTATAGTCTTTTGGCTAGCCAGAGATGGTAACAGCAGTTTTCCATTCAGCTCGCTCATCATGCTCGTGACATTATAAACCTCAGAGATATCACTTTCCATTTGCTTTCTCCTCTCTCAGCCTCCAGTGCCTCTGTGTAAAGCACTTACCCCCTGGATCCCCTCATCAATCATTTAATTGCCAAGAGGCAACAGGCATAAATTGAAACATAAGAGATTCCATCTGATGCAAGAAGGTGCTTTTTTGCTGTGAAGGTGGTGAAAATTGGAACAGGTTGCCAAGAGAGGTTGTGGGGCCTCCATTTGTGGAGATACTTAAAACCCAACTAGACATAGTCCTGGGCAACCCGCTCTAGCGTAGTCTGCTTGAGCAGGGGAGTTGAACCAGGTGACCTCAAGAGGCACCCTCCAATGTCACTGGTTCTGTGACATTCTGTCTTTGATTCAACTGCATCCCTCTTGAGATGAGAACTGTGTGCAGTACACCAGATATGGGTATGCAGAGATGTTACATAGTGGAAGAATAACCTCTTATGTCTTGTTCTCACTGCAGTTTTCTCACCTGTTGTTTTGTTGTTTGGGGTTTTTTGTCTGCTCACTTGGTTCTGTGAGCTCCTTTTGAAGTTCCTTGCCATCAGCATAGCATTTGGCTGCTTGAAAGTGTTCAGTAGTGTTCAGACTCAGAGGTTTAACTGTTCGTTCCTCTCTCCAAGTCACTGATGAAGATATTGAGTAAAACCAGTCTCAGCACTGATTCCTGAAAGACCCCCTGCTTACTCTTCATCCTGAAAAGTGATTGTTAGGTTTGAAGGCTTATCCTTTCCTTCTTATTTCAATCATTTTTCATATGTGAAAGAGCCTTTATTAGCCAGTCTTATGGCATCTTAATTTGGTGTGGAATATTGCTCAAGTCTTTTTGAAAATCTAGACACATATCTGTAGGATCCCATTTATCTGCGTGCTTACTGACACCCCTGTAGAAGTCCAGTCAGTTGATGAAGCAGGATTGCCTTTTGCAGAATCCATGGTGACTCCTTCACACAGACTCAGTTTTCCAGTGTGCTTGCTGGTCTTATTGTTTGTTATAGACTGTATATGTCATGTTGCTGCTGGAAATAACTCTCTAGTTGTTGTAATTATGCACTTTGGAGCCCCTTTTGGTAAAAGGGAGCCCATTGGCAGCCCTCTGGCATAGCAGCTCTTTCTGGTTATCAGCTACAAATGTTGAACAGTAGTTCTGCAGTTCCATGTTTGTTGTTTCCTCAGAGCTCTCAGGTGAATACCATCCACTCCTGGTGATGTACTAACCTCCAGTTTGTCTATTTGGTCTAATACTTCCTGTCTACTTGCTTTAAACTGATCTAACTATACTCTGAGCTATCTGCTGTGATGAATATGTAAGGTGTGGAATCTCTCCAATGCCTTCTGTAGTAACTGACCAAAAGAGTGCGTTGAGCTTCTTGGCTGTGGCCTTATCATTCCTGAGTGCCCATTTATAACAGGGTCATCAAGTAGTCTTACAAGCTCCCTTGCTGGCCTCCTACTTCTAGTGTAGTTAGGAGACTTTTTACTGTTTAGTCTTGAGTGTTTACAAGGCACTCTTCATGTTCCTTTTCAGTGACTTTATTTTCTATGATATTTCATGGCTTTTTCTGTTCTCCTAATTTGGACAAACTTCCTATTTTTTTCCTTCTACCTTAATTTGAAGTTATGCCCTACAAAAATCTCTTGTTTATTGTTACAGTCATGGACAATAAGGTTTGTTGCAATCCTGGACCACTCGGAATCAGGAGAGACCCTTTTTGGCATCTCCCCAACACATACTTTGTGTTGTTATTGCCTTTGATTTGGGTAGCTAAAGTGCCAGTGCTCAGTGTACCACTTGGGTGCAGCACGTCTGTGCTGGCTCTGGAATGAACAGCTGTTACTGTTGTGGTTGGTTACAAAATGAGCTTGTTATAATGAAATGGCTCAGTGCAGTTATGTTCACAGCATACAATAAAAGAGGGATCCCTGGGAGCTGGGAAGCAGAGAAAATCTGAAAGCAGAGGATTTAAAAGTATTTCAGATTAATTTTGTGTAAGACCTGGACATCAAGTTGATATATCACATCTGTCTTTCACTCTTTAGCTTCATGGGCCTGAGTGAGCTATAAACACCACCTGGTAAAACTGAAGTCTTCTGTGCTTCAATAGGTCAACAGTGATGGCTCTGTAAGAAAACTTAGGGTCAACATATATGAAGAATCACTGTTAAGTGTCCAAATCCTGACTTTTTGAGGGAGCTTTCTAGATTTTATCTGCAGTGACAAACCCTGACTTCCCTAGTGTAGCAATTGAGAAATGTATGATCAAAGATGAAAACCCTGATATTCTATGGGAAGAAGAAATCTAAATGAGTTGGGTCAGGATCTGTGTGAGAAGAGAGCTGTGATAGACATCAAAGCTATGTTTTAGCAGAATAGCTGTTGACCAAGTGGAGGCATTAAGTTAGTCTTCAATCATTTAATTGGGTTTTTTTTTGTCTGTGCTGCATTACTTAAACTTACATGTCTACCACTTAGTGTTCTCTTATGTATATGCGCTATTTAAAGCAGAAATGTCGAGAGTAAAAAATACACTTTGACTCCAGAGGCAAATTAGATCAAACTTTCTGGAGAAAGTAATTCAGCTGGCACAACTGAAGTAGGCTGGCTCCTCCCTCACAAGATATGCCAGGACCTAACTTCACTAGGAGGAGAAAATACTGCTGGATGCTTATCTTGAATGCTTAGCATCTCAAGGCGTTATTGAGGAAAAGAAATATCAAACTAAAGAGTAGTTTGGGATCTAGTTCTGACTTCGTGTGGTGACTAGTGAACTTGCCCAAGTTTTGTGGGCTTCTGTTGCTATTTGATGGCATTTCGTAATCCCCCTCAATTTCAATGAGCAGTTTTTAAAGAAAACCTTGGTTGAATGTGTTTATAACCCATCCAGATACTCTTCAGCATTTGAAGTGTACATGTATGCCAAATGTAACTTACTGTGTAACTACTGGAGCAGTGCTCAGTGGCAGCAGCTTTGGGTGTTGAGCGCTAGCCAACTCGGTCGATCTGAGGTAAATTCCTTCCCATGTTATCTTTTTGAGGAGCCAAGGAATGGATGGATTCTTCTGGCATCTTTGCCAGCAAAAACTGACGCAGCCCCTCTTCCAGGTAGAAGCCTGTGTAGCCTGTGAGAGATGAGGAGTGGGGTAGAGAAGTTTAAAAAGGTTTTTAGACTCTGAAATCCAGCGTGGGTGAGGGGGCAGGGGTTGGTTGGTTGTGGTCTTTTAATCTGCCAGGTGTGCATACATTGCAGAGTAAAGCCTGCGTTTTTCTTGGATGTGAAATTGGGGAAACAGTTTTTATCAGACCTTACATCTGTTGGTGCCCCAGGATATACAGACAGTAAGTAATGCCAGTAAGCCCAGAATGTGACAAAATACTTGGCAAACTGTTTTATCTGATTTGTTTGTTTGACACTGTGGTAGGAGTATCAATTAGCAGAATGATTCAAGCCAAAAGAAGGAAAAATTAGGGTAAGCCAATGTCTGCAATCCTCTTTGCTCCTTTGAATGTGTCTGCCCTGCAGTAAGGTGGTATGTCTGTTTAGCATGTAACATTTTCGATCCTTATGGCTGTTCCTTACAGCATGAGGCAGGCATCTGTTTCTCCCGAAACAGTGAATGGAAAAAAATACTCTAGGCTGTTGGTATCTGTCATGCACTGTGTAGCTCCTGGTTGTTTCTGAAAAGCTGAAGATTAAGTGTTAAACTAAAAAAAAACCCCACAAACAAAAAACCCACAAACAACCAAAAGAACAAACAAGAAAACAAACAAAAACCCACCTGTGGTGGGTTGACCCTGGCTGGAGGCCAGGTGCCCACCAGAGCTGCTCTATCACTCCCCTCCTTCTCTAGACAGGGGAGAAAAGGTATAATGAAATGCTTGTGGGTCGAGATAAGGACAGGGAGAGATCACTCACCAATTACTGTCACTGGCAAAACCAACTGAACTTAGAAAATTCATCTAACTTATTACCAAGCAAAACAGAGTAGAGGAATGAGAAATAAAATCAACTCTTAAAACACCTCCCCCCACCCCTCCCATCTTCCCAGGCTCAACTTCACTCCTGGCTTCAACCTCCTCCCCCCCCACCCCCCAGCAGCACAGGGGGACGGGGAATGGGGGTTACAGTCAGTTCATCACGTGGTGTTTCTGCTGCTTCTTCATCCTCAGGGGGAGGACTCCTCTCATTGTTCCCCTGCTCCAGCGTGGGGTCCCTCTCATGGGAGACAGTCCTTCACGAACTTCTCCAATGCGAGTCCTTCGCATGGGCTACAATCCTTCAACTGCTCCAGCGTGGGTCTCTCCCACGGGGTGCAGACCTTCAGGAGCAAACTGCTCCAGCGTGGGTCCCCCGCGGGGTCACAAGTCCTGCCAGCAAACCTGCTCTGGTGTGGGCTCCTCTCTCCACAGATCCACAGGTCCTGCCAGGAGCTTGCTCCAGCGTGGTCTTCCCATGGGGTCACAGCCTCCTTCAGGTACCTCCACCTGCTCTGGTGTGGGGTCCTCCATGAACTGCAGGTGGAATCTCTACACCCCCTCATCCTTCCTCCATGGACTGCAGGGGGACAGCCTGCTTCACCATGGTCTTCACCATGGGCTGCTGCAGGGGGATCTCTGCTCTGGTGCCTGGAGCACCTCCTCCCCTTCCTTCTTCGCTGACCTTCTTACTGAGTTTCTTACATCTTCTCACTCCTCTCTCCAGCTGCAAAAGTTCTCTAGCTGTTTTTTTTTTTCTTTTTAAATATGTTATCAGAGAGGTGCTGATGGGCTTGGCCTTGGCCAGGAGCGTGTCTGTCTTGGAGCCGGCTGGCATTGGCTCTGTCAGACACAGGGGAAGCTTCTAGCAGCTTCTCAGAGAAGCCACCCCTGTAGCCCCCCCGCTACCAAAACCTTGCCTTGCAAACCCGGTACACCACCCTTGTTGGATTCCAGTTGGGCGTTAACACATTTTGGCTTTTTATTTGTTAGGGAGTGGTTACTGATCGGTCATTAGCGTAAGAGTGCGGGAGAATATCAGTCCTTTTTCAGTAAATAGAGAAAATTCTTTTTCCCCCTGACTGAGGGAGGGAAGGAAAGATTCTGCAAAGCTTATACTTGAAGGTTAGATAAGTCTGCAAGAGTGAGGCAGAAGGTGCGAGAGCTAGCTGTAAGGATTTTGGTGTTTCACAATTCACCCATGTCCATGATGAAGGAACTGATCTACTTGAGCATTCTAGAAAAAGGAGATGTGTTTGATAGACTTTGTATAAATTCTCTGCTTGATCACTTTCTGTCACTTTTGGCCATAAAAATGACAGGTAGTTATATCCTCTCTGCAGAGAGTTCAGCTAACCCACCCTTTTTATTACTGTAAAAGAGAGAGAGACCTGACCACGTCCTCTAGAAAGGTAAAAGTTTGCCTTTTTCTTGTCTAAATATTCCTGTTCTGTGATAGACAAAATCATCTACCCTCTCTCCCATCCTCACTCATGGGCTGTTGGAGATGAAGACAAGCCTACTACCTTCTCTGGAGTTTTGTGCTGTGGGGTTTTTTTGTTTTGGTGTTCAGGTTGGTTTTTTTTCCCCACACCCTGCCTTCTTTCCCCACCAGGGGAATGCACAAATGTAATCCTCACTACCACAAATCCTGCAGTCAGGTTTCCTGCATTGGGGGGAAAGTAAGTATAAAGGAAATGTGTCAAGCACAGGTGTGATACGTGTATCTGTTAGCTGTGACAAGTCAGGGTTAGAAAAGCCTAGTTGTGGACAGCTATCAGATTATCTTTCTGCCTCTGTAGCACACAGCATTTTCCTTCCAACTGGGAAAGAGCCATAGCCATGCCCAAGTCACTTAACACTGCTAGTTTCTTCAGCCTTAAAATACAGAAGCATCCATATATTAAAAGAAAAATAATAATAGTGAAATTAGAAATATAGAAAATTCTTACCAATAATTATGTAGCTGCAAAATATTGGTGTCACTTGCCAAAGAATGGCCTTACAGTGATTAGGGTCAGCCTGCTGTTCCTGGCCATTCATCCTCTGCCAGGACAACGCACATAACTTGTTCCTGGCTACCGATGTTTTCAAAGGTACAATTTTATCAAAGATAAACTTTTAGTTCATACACTGCACTTCTGGAAAAAGTCTGACCTACTGCACAGATATAGACTAACCGCACAGCGTGCGTGCTGTGACTTGTGTGATGGGAACAGAGCTATGTGATCTGCCAAATTGGTGACTTTGGATGCTGACCCTTGGAGCAGTTTACTATTCTCACAACAGGAGAAGCAGTAAGTTCTGAAGAGTGTGTTTCCAGAAGGAGATGGCAGTTCACAATGTTTTTATTTAGGAGTTGCAGGATGTGGTAGCTGTAGTGTAGTACAAGGACATGGCTGAATGCTTAAATAGCAGTGCAAGCAGGAAGGTTTAATGTATGTCTTGTCACTATTCCTGTTAAGTGATAGTAAATGAGATAAAAATCACCAACTTGCTAACAGTTTGTAACTAACATATATAGCTGGTAACATATATCTTTGAGCATCCTCTCTGTGTTGTTTGAGAATCTGAATGGCTTTAGAAGGAAATGGGCATTCAGAGTTTTCACAGCATATTTTAGATGTGATAATTTAAAACCAGATAAAAATCAGTGACTTGTGTAGAAAGGCAAATAGAGCAAAGAAAAACCTTTAGAAAAAGTCAGCAGGAAAAAAGCAGTGCTAGTCATCTTTTTAAAAATGTGCCTGTATATATATGTGTTTTCTTTCTCAGTTTTTACAGGATCCTTTTTACTATAATAAAACTTCTCCCATGTGAATGGAAAAATCTGGAATTAATGACCATTTGAACATAAAATTAAATTAAGATTCTTCTCAGAGAAGAGACTAAATTGTCTGGCATCTGTCATTTAGGGAGGGAAAGCAAAGTATTACATTACTGGAAGGGAGTAAATCTTGATTACTTAAATTCTTTTGCAAATCTTGTTTTATTGATTTATCCTTTCTTGATAGAGATTTAATGGTAATACTCCTTATGTTGTAACTGGTGGATATTTAATTGAATGAATTCTCTAGTTTACAGGCATGGACATACATTAATAATGCTCTTTTACTTAAAGGTATTTTAATTGTATGTTGTCAAAACATAACTTAGATCAAAGCCCATAGAAAAAGTGTGGTTAGATATAAAGCTTTTGCCTAATCCAGAAAAAAGAGGAAAGGAATTGATGGGAGAAGATTAAATTTTGCTCAGAGCCAAAGCAATCACTCAGTATACAAGTTTTGCTTCCCTAGTGGCTGGACTAATCTGCTTTTGCCAGAATCATATTTTCATGGTTTATCTTGGTGAAACTGGAAAAAAACCCCCATGGAAATTCAGTTTAGATAGCTGGTCAGAGTTTGAAAAAATCTAGATCAGTCTAGAGAGTGAAGAACTGTTGCTGATGGATTTGGCTGTAGTGGGAGTCTCATTCATCTTACAGATAGGAGTTTTCCATGTTTTAGGACAGGTTATTCTGTAACTAATGCTAGTGAGAGGTATGACTTCAGTGTCTGGTGGATGAGAACACCCCAGCTTGTCAACGTAGTTGGTCTAGCTGTGAGGTGCACAGAGTTCTGTTAAATGTCATTCTTGACCATATGTTATATATTTTCTAATGTAAATGTGTTTGGACAATAAGATCCTTTATGGTAAGAGCATGAAAACCGAGCAGATTGAGAGACAGCTGCTTTTCAGGCACTATCGCTCTCTACAGCTACCTGAAAGGAGGTTGTAGCAGATGGATGTTGGTCTATTCTCCCGAGTAACAAGCAATAGGAGAAGAGGAAATGGCCTCAAGTTGTGCCAGGGGAGGTTTAGATTAGATATTAGGAAAAACCTCTTTACTGAAGGCATTGTCAAGCACTGTAATAGGCTGGCCAGGGAAGTGGGTGAGTCACCATCCCTGGAAGGAATGCATAACTGTGGTGCTTAGGGACATGGTTTAGTATTTTGACTTGGGAGTGCTAGGTTAATGATTGGTCTTGATGATCTTACAGGTCTTTTTCTAACCAAAACAATTCTATGATTTTATAATTTGATATTTTCTCATGTTCAGTAAATAGTGGTGATGGTGACTATGTCTGTTTTTCATGGACAAAGCAATGCTCTAAGCAAGAAGGAAAAGTCTTAAGACCTGCATGTTGTTATAACTTTTTTGATGGTAGCTTATACTAAAAGCTTATAACTGTATGCTAAGGAACTATCCCAAGCAGTGTTGGCCCCTTGAAATTTATCTTCAGGTTCCTATTGGTGATTCATTTGTTACAATGATATTGTCCTCCTGCTTCCAATAGGAATGCAGGAGGAATGGCAGAAAATGGGATTTATCCAGGTTTTCTCACTGTCAAACCATCACATCAAGTCAGTTTCTGGTCAAAAACCTCTATCTGGTCCATTGTCACACTGGCAGCTAATTAGCTGGAGTCTACTGATGACTAAAAGTGGGTAGGTGGGGTTGCTAGTTCTTTCATAGTGCAAGTCCACCCTACTGTGCTGGCTTAGCTTCAAAATGTCTGTGCCCATAGCAGGTGTGCCCTGGCTGCTGTGGGGAATTTTTACTGAAGATGGCAGCACTTTCTTGTACTTTCCCATTGGTACTGTTATTTAAAAAAAGTATAAAAACTAAAAGGCATTTCCTAAATGTGAACGAAATTGTAATTCTCTCTAAAGTGGTAGAGCATATGTGTAGGCATCTGAGTGACTATTGTTTCCCTTGGAAGAAGAGGTATTGCCCAAGATCTCGTTTAAAGTACTATTCTGGGAAAGTTGCACCAGAAATAATCTTGTGGCTCCTCTAGTTTTGCTTTCTTTTAAAAAATCCCACAACTTGAGCTTCCACAGAAGAAAAGGAAATCTTGACTCTTTCTACATAGCTTTTTCTAAATCTGTACTGACTGTAGGTAGCATTGAGGCCTTGTTTTGAAGGTTGCAAGTGGAATTTGTGAAGGGAATTATTTTGAAAGAGAATTTTCAGTAGTGTGATTTTTTTTTTTTAAATTTGAAGTCAAATTATTGCAATCCTAAATTACTGTTTTATCAGTTTAATAATTTTAGTTTTTCTGAAAGTGGTATTCAACACATCTAGTGTGCTTTTCAATCTATGGCTAACTCATGGTTGTCCTTTTCAGACAGTCAGATATTGCTGTTGTTTATTTTACAGACGGGGAAGAGAAAGCTGAACATTAAAGATCTGTTGAAAGTCTTGCAGGTAGAGAACCTGTGTCTTTTGGCAAGCAATCTGTGTAAGATGCTGCTGTTTTTTCTCTGTTTTAATCCAGAACAGCTCTACTTTTTTGAGGCATAGCAAAAGTATAGAATATGAGAACAACAGCCATTTGGCAGCTGATTTCTCTGTTGTTGTATGCTCAATATAAGGTACCTGTGACGATTCCTCTGTATCTTTGGCATGTAGAGTAAGGACTGAAGTTTACTCCATCTAGAGTTATAGAATCATAGACTGGTTTGGATTGGAAGGGACCTTGAAGATCATCTAGTTCCAACCCCCCTGCCGTGGGCAGGGACACCCTCCATTAGAGTCCTCTAGTGAACAGCATTTGATTGACAGTGCTGCAGCAGGCAGCTGCAATACACTTCATCTTTCCAATTACAAAAGGAATAGAAAGTTAATTGGCGAGTACCTGAGTAAGTTTTGCATGCAATTGAAATTCAAATTTTAGAGCTCTAGCTTTTGACTTTTTTGCAGTTACAAGCATTCCTGATTGTTGTATGTTTTTATGGAAGGTGCATACAGGTGTTTGGGCTTTGTCTTAATGCTGGATGAACAGATCTAGAATTAGAGATCTCACCTGCTGTTCAGCTGTCTTTGTCTTCTCACTGGACGATAAGACCAAGCCAGGTGAGTCTTGGCTAGTGAGTTGCTTGCTCAAAGCTCTTTTGGCTTCTGAAATACTGAGATTTGGGCTAGCTTGTGTTTGAGGAGTTCTAGCTGCCTCTCAGTTTTCCTGCCAATGTTTTGTTCAGGCAGGTGGTGTGGACTGTAGATATTTCAGTGACACAGAGGAAGCCTTGTCAGAGCAGCTGCATGTTTGCATAGTGTTGTTGTAGACCTGTCCTCTTTTGCTCTGTTGCATAAAACACATGGATTTCTGTCCATGAAATCTGAAGATAGTCTCTCAGTCTAAAGATAGATGGTCTGTCTAGTGCTTTGCTACTCTGCTCATTCAAAGCTTTATGTTGTCAAATCTGAATTTGCAATTTAATCCTGTTACTTACGTCATGGATATAACCAATTGAGTATAGCGAAGAGAGGATTCTGTCATTCTTTGAAGCAGCCATTGATGAACTTGAAAAGTGTTACTGTGTCATCCAGCAAAGAAAGTTGGCATCTGCTCCTGAGTAGTAAGAGATTGTCTTTAAAACATTCTTCACATCCACACCTCTTTCTTAGAGATTTAAGGCATAAATATCTTATGTCTCTTGCAGTTGAAAAACTAAAATAAAAAAATGCTCAAGGAAGATACCTCTTATTGATGGCAGTAGGATCTGCTGTATTAATTGCATGACATATCTTTAAGGTGAACATATAGAAGAGTTCAGTATTAATTGAATGTTACACGGTTATATCACTAAATGTATATGGGAGGACCATGCATGTGTGGCCTCTTCCCTTTACAGAATTTTCAAATGTTTGAGGTGTCTTTTGGAGAAGCAAAGCAGCTGCCACCATTTTCTTTCATCTCTGCTGGAATTAAGGTGCTTTTGCTCCCTTTTCTTTTGGAATAGGAACAGTCTTCTCGACTGCAACTTTTTTTTCCTCTCAAGATAGGAACAGTCAGTTGTCATTGACTTCATAGTAGTTCCAGTGTGAGGGACAGTATATCTTCTGTGTGAGACTGAATACTTATCTGTGATATCAGTAACAAAAGGTTGCATTTTTTCCTGTATCTGAAAGAGAAAATTTGTAGAGGATCATGAAGTTCTACTTCAAAGTTATACAGGTAAGCACCTCCGTAGTTTCTCTTGGCTTACAGAGACAAGTGTATGTCAAGTCTTATATGCGCACATTAGTTGTCTGTTTAAATAGGTTTGTGTATGCTGCGTGAATGCTGTGATATTGTCCATATGTACAGGCAAATGCCCTGGTGGTCAGATATATGTCCAAAAATAGTAGGAAGCCAATTGCCCTTCTAAACCTAGTGTTGGCTTTCCATAATTAAGAGCTATTGGAAAGTGCTTTTCAGTGTTGCGTGAGATGCAATTGATAAAGGTTTTATTGCTGGTTTTATGTGTTTCCTGTGTTAAAGCTTTACAAGGTAAAACTAAAACCAAGCATAATGAAATGCTGAAACAAGCAAAAAAAACCTATTCCCTTTCCTATACCTCAAGAGGTCCTTTTTGTTTGTTTTACTATATCAGTATTATTGGTCAGTTTTCTAGCGTGGATATTACAGAACAGCTTAAGGACATATTTTCTGCTATTACGTGTTCTGTAGTCTCACTGACATCAGTGCGAATGTATATGTATTTATCTGAGAATGAATCAGACATAGATAAGAAGTGAAATTCTCCTAATACATTATTTATTGAGATAATTCACTCTGTGCAGAAGAACCACATATTCCATTTATCTTTGACAGCCCTGAAAAGCTTGCCAAATATTTCTGTATAAATCCCAACAATCTAATATATTTTCATGATATTTATTGGAAAAAAGAGAGAAGGTGTTTCATCTCGTAAATAGGGTATATGGATTAACTCCTGGGAGCAATGAATATTCCAGAGGAAAAGATACGACAAACGGTTTTCATCTAGTTCCACACAGACCATTTTAATTGTATAGAGTACCTTTCTTTGAGGATTTGAGACAGTCTTGTGAGCTACAATAACTTTCAGAACAAATCATGGAAACCTCATCGGTGGTCATGGCTGGGTTAACTGGTAGAAAGTATTCAAGAACAGATGGTTGAAAGGGCAGTGAGAACTTGAGTCAGGGAAATGTGGTTCCCCAAAAGTGAAATTTGGCCAAATATCATTTATATCTCAAAGATAGGTCCCTCAGCATCCAAACCTGAAGGAAATTCAGGAGCAACTCATAGATGACACCGTCACCTCTGTGTGATCACCAGCTGGGTCATCTCATTCTCAGTGAGGGCTCTGAGCCAGACCCTGCCTACCTTGTGACATTTGGCAAAATTTCAGAAGGGACAGTGGTGCCTTTTGAAAGGTGCAGATGTTCCTGTCGTTGTTAGTGACCCCATTTATTTGTGTCCCAAAGAGGCACTGGCTCTGCTTTTGGATCAAGGGGTTTACATGCTACAGTGTGGTCTTGCCCCACTGAATTATCTTCTGTTCAACAAGCTCCTCTAGCACTCAACATCTATATCCATGCACTTGTTCCTTCCTTGCAATTTCTTTGCATTCTTTCTCCTCATTGTAAAGTTGCTCTGTCTCTTGTCTAACTCCTGCTGCTTCTCACACTTACTTTATCTTACCACAGCTTTTACAGTGCAGGTATGTTCCTAGCATCTGTCCCATGCTTCCAGATGTTTTTTGCTTTCCCTTATTTATCAGGGCTTCTTGCCTCTAAGTTACTTGGCTAGCCATTTGCACCTGAACTACAAAATCATGTCAAGAAAGGAAAGAATTTAAATGCTTGCTTTCTGTAGTATGAAATCTTTGTCCTGGCATTATTGGCTTTCTACTAGGGTAGAAGATTGGAGTTTGTATTTATTTTTATTTACTGTGTTTTTAATGAGAAGAGGAAAGAGGCCTTTTCAGAGAAAGTGCAAGGTGATGAATAACATGCACTAGCTGTTGCTGGACTGCACAGATGAAATCTTGGGTCCACATACTGTATGCATAACTCCCTCTTTCCCGTGCCCTGCCTCCACCGAATACAGCGTTGAATTCAGATCTACAACAAAACTGGCTAAAATAAAATGGGGGAACTCCTCTTACTCCTCTCCCCTTTCCTCCTGGTTATACCAAGCAAATTGAATTAAGTCTGAGGGAGAGAAAAAATAATCCTGTTGCTTTCCTTGCACTGGCTTACACATCGTCAGATTGAGTCCATAACTGATAATAATGTAGCATGCTGATGAAGTTACCTGCGTGTATGTTGCCTGCAGTGAATTTGGTTGACAGGTGGTCATTGGGCATTTATGACTCAGTAGCACAAGCCATCTAGTAAAGTCAAGCAAAAAAATTGGTATGGAGCTTTGTTGCCAAAAGATGCAGTTTCAAGTCAGTAAAACGACCTATGGATTTTGGTGAAACTTGGAAACAGTCTCATTTGCAGTCAAAATGACAAGAACAGTGAGGAAATGAGAACGCTTATTTTTCTAAACAATAGTTTTTATATAAAGCTGTAGTAAACATAATTTTAAGAAAAAGAAAAGCATTCCCAAAGGAAACAAAAATGTCATGTTTCAACCCAAACCAAAATATTTTTAGTTTCTCAGCTGAAACAAAACCATTTGTTTTGGGTCATCCTGAAACTGATTTCCCTGCCACACACCCTCCCATTTCAGCTACTGAACCAAAAACTCAATTTGTTCAGTAGCTCTAGCACTGAGTACCCTAAAATACACTTGCTCTGATTAAGGTAAGGATTCATAGAAACATAAAATTATTTGGGTTGGAAGGGCCCTTAAAGATCTAGTTCCAACCCCCCTGCCGTGGGCAGGGACACCCTCCACTAGACCAGGTTGCCCAAAGCCCCATCCAACCTGGTCTTAAACACTTTCAGGGAGGGGGCATCCACAACCTCTCCGGGCAACCTGTTCCAGTGCCTCATCACCCTCACAGGGAAGAATATTTTTCCTTAAAATCTAATATTAATCTGCTGTCCTTCAGCTTAAGGCAATTACCCCTTGTCCTATCACTACTTGCCCTTGTAGACAGTCCCTCCCCATCTTTCCTGTAGTCCCCCTTCAGGTACTGGAAGGCTGCTAGAAGGTCTTCCTGGAGCCTTTTCTTTTTCAGGCTGAACAACCCCAACTCTCTCAGCTTGTCCTCATAGGAGAGGTGCTCCAGCCCTCTGATCAGCTTCATGGCACTCCTCTGGATTGTCTCCAACAGCTCCATGTCTCTCCTGTACTGGGGACCCCAGAGCTGGATGCAGTACTCCAGGTGGGGTCTCACAAGAGCAGAGGGGGGAGAATTGCCTCCCTTGACCTGCTGGTCACGCTTCTTTTGATGCAGCCCAGGATATGGCTGGCTTTTTAGGCTGCAAGCGCACATTGTTGGATCATGTTGAGCTTCTCGTCCACCACCCGAAGTCCGTCCTCCTGAGGGCTCCTCTCAATCCATTCTCCACCAAGCCTGTAGTTGTTTGGGATTGCCCCGACCCACATCCAGGACCTTGCACTTGGCCTTGTTGATCTTCATACGGTTCGCACGGGCCCACCTCTCCAGCCTGTCAAGGTCCCTCTGGATGGCATCCCTTCCCTCCAGCGTGTCGACCACACCACACAGCTTGGTGTCATCGGCAAACTTGCTGAGGGTGCACTCAATCCCACTGTCCGTGTTGCCAAAAAAAAGTGTTAAAGATGATTAAACCTTTTAAAACACACTTTTGAAAAATTATTGCATGTAGTTTTAGTAAGTGTTCTTCATGAAAGAACTTTAGATTGTTATAATACTCTGGCTGGCTAAAATCTTTCTACTGACATAGAAAAATAAAAGCAAGCTGCTTTTGATTTTTCAGTGAAACCAAGCTCAGTTTATATATGCAGATACTGTGGTAAGCTTGATTGGCTATACATATTTATGACTTGCTGCATGTTCTTGGGACTGTTGAATTATGTTCTGGATGTTCAGTGTGTCAGTTCTGAAGTTGGCTTAGAGTGCTGAGATGGCAGTGCTCTGTCTACCCTTAACACACTACAGACTTGGTGATATGTCTGCTAGAGCACAGGTTGCCCAACACAGTAAAATTACTATTATGTTTGCACGTCAAGAGATCTGAGTGGTGTTTGTATCACTAATCTTAATTACAGGAACATATTCCTGGAAAAGAAATAAATCAATGCAGCTTCATAGTCTTTAAGTGCATGTTTTTGTGAAACACAGCACCTTGTCTTATTTCTGCTGTCGTAATTAATTCTGAAGAATTCATGACTTCTAACAAGATGATAAAAATAAAATCCCTAGGTGTTACCACGTTAGGTTTTTGTTTAATAATGGGGGGGTGGTGGTGTGTGCAGTAGAGACTGAGACTTTTTTGCTTTTTTCAAACCATTTTCTTTTTTGTGTGTGTGTGTCAGGAATCAAGCTGACAAAACTCTATGGGCACCATTGAAATCTGGAGTGACAGAATGAGGACATGCAGATATTACTTTCTTAGGAGTATGAGACTGAAGTCATACAAGTTGCCAAAGTAGGAAGTGGCTTGTGTAGGCTTGATCTGAATCTTGCTGATTTGGTACCTTGTTGTTACAGACTTGAGAGCTTGCATGTTTTACATTCTCACCGTAGCTTCATCCTTAAACACTCCTGCTTTAGGTGGTAGCCCTTTGTGTAAGCCCTCTGTTAAATAAAGACTGTATTAACTTTCTGTGAGAAGGATTGCTGTGAAAGCTGTAATGAGCAAATGAATCTGCTGTTCCCAAATCAATTCTTGTCCCAGCAAGAATGTTTGCTTCAAAGGATTTGTTTTGCTGACCTGGGGGTTGGATTTGGGACTCTCTTGACCCTGAAAACTCTTCAGTGGGTTGAGATGAAAAGTGGTGAAATTTGTGACCTCTTCAGGAACCGTCACTTTCGCTGACCTGGCGTTTCCAGCTGGCAGTGGGCATCTTGCTGTGAAATGCAGACGCCTCCTTGGCCTGATTCAGGCCTGTTTTGTCAGTGGCTGGGTGCACATATTTTTGTAACTGCTTGGAAGCCCATGTTCGTATGATTTTACAAGGTGCTGGGTTAGAACTGAGTGAAAACTACTGTGTGAAGAATCTTTGCCAGGAGAACCAATTTCATGGGATTGGTTTATTTTTCTGCATTTTTTCATGGCAAAGGTCACAGCAGAAAACTCTGCTCTCTGAAAATAGCAAGCTCCAAATCACTGCCTGTAGAACACAGATCAATGTTAACTTTCTTATGCTGGATAGCATTAATATTGATTATAAGAATGAAATATTAATAATTTAAAGCTAGACTTAAAGCTCATAAAAAAAACCTGTGACGTCTTAACTTTGCACCTAGCAAAGGGAAGGCAGGCAAGATAAGAGGAACAGCATAAACACGAAGATGACCCGAGAAAGGAAATGACAGAGCAGGCCTGGGTAATGAGCTGCTTGAAGCTTCAACTGTTCCAAGATGTGATCCCACATTTCTTCATACTCACATTTTCAGGTTTGTTATGGAACATGACCCTTCCCAAGGAACAGCATCAGATAGGTTTTGTGATTATGGCTGCCTTTGTGAATGTTATAAAGCCTCAAGTTCATGGGGTGGATGCTGACTGCATGTTTCTTGATGGACAAATGATTGTTAAAGACCCAATCAACCTTATTCTAGTCCCAGCTGCTTTTCCTATATCTCTACCTGAGGATATTTCTACCACGTGTTCAGTAGTTTCTTTATCTTTACTGTGGCATCAGCATGTGCCTGTTTATGGAGGCTTTGCCATATGTAATATATTCAAGGTAGAAATAATTCTTGAATTTACCGTAGCTATCTAGCAGAAGTATCCTGGGTGGTGCATTGTACCAGGTACCTATTGTGAAGCTTGTAAAGCGCTCTCCACTACACTATCCTGCATCTTGTTAATATATTCAAGATGCAGCAAATCCTTTTTTGATTTAGAAGGAATGCGTGGTTGATATTGGTGAGAAGAGCTGGTGGAACGTTTCTGCTGTATCCTGTGGTTCAGTGCATAAAATATTGATATTGGCTCGTTCTGCTGGATTCCTTCCCCTTCTGCAAATAGGATTTCTTCTTCTGTAACTGATGTTTTTTATGCTTGTGTACACTTGATATTTGGACAGTGGTGGACAACCACATATATAGTTATCTCCTTCCAACTAGTCTATATATTCTTCTGAGTTCTAGTGATTGTTTAGCTAATTGTGTTGAGTTTACATAAAATGTTAGAGATTAACTTAATTTTACTCTTTCATGTTGGATATTGTACAATTTTCATACAATGTCAATTTTATGTTCTGGACTGATTCCAATGTGAAGAATAAGAAGGATAAAATTGATGGTAGTGAGCTCCAGAGACTTCATTATGTTTCTAAGATCCCATGGTGCATGGCACAGTGATCTCTCTTCTTCCTGTAGTACAGACCAACGCTGTGATACGGAGAAAGACAGTGAAAATGTTTCCCATGTGCCTGATTCTGAAGCCTGGTAAAGGAATTTGGTGTCAATACCACAGAAAGATGTTGAGAAACCTATATAAAGTGCCTTTATGAACCTGGGACTGTCATGTTACAAGGCTGCCTGCATGCTCATGTGAGGGGGAAGACACCCCGGGCCTTTTAGCTGTCTGTGGTAGTTATGAAAGTGGATGCAACTGCTGTGTCCTGTCCCCTGAACTGAGGAAATCCTGCTTGGACCACTTGTCATAGCTTCAGGGCATCTTTGCACTAAGAATACTTCTTCTGCACTTGCCTTGTTTTATTGTCTCCATGTATAAAGTCAAACTGGGAAATAACTTCTAGAGCACCAGGAACAGTGATGAGCCATCAAGAGTCTTGGGTATTCAGCAGCTTTGATCTTGTCAGTAATGACATGTGGTTGAGGTCTGGAAATAGCTTCTGCTGCTGGATGAAGCCACAGTCCAAATAAGCTTGAGAACTGCTGATTTAGAAGCATTTGCTGGGTTTCCATATAAAGTGAATTTTTTTAAGTATTACATCAAGTTCCGGCTTTACAGCAGTGTTCTTTCTCAAATTGTTCAGTTTTCCAACTGGAAGTACTGAACTTTTTTTTTCCCCTGATGTCTGCAGTAATTTTTTTCCTTTCCTGGTTTTAGGCTATCTCTGCTTGTTGTTACTTTTTACTACACTTACACATTATCTTCTTCAATTTTCTTCTATCTCTTTGAAGCATGCTGAATTTTAATGAGTATGCAAATTAACATTAGCCTTCCCCATCTACATGCTGGCCTGCTGCAGTTCTCCTCATGCCCTCTTGACATTTTAAGCTTTACATCCAGATGGTACTGGCTAGAAAAGAGAATTTCTCTCCCATGCAATTTTCATGGGGAAGAAAATATTCTAGCTGGTGGGGGGAAGGGGTTGGAAGAAGGAATTATTTTGCTACCAAATTGGATCAAATGCTTATAAAATAATATTTCAAATGTAGTTTAAATATTTGTGAGGAGAAACCCAGCAAAACAATTCCATTGAAAGAAAACTTTTTGTTTTAAGCTATTCCCTAGGCAGCGGGCTTCCTAGGCTACCAGGGTTTTCAAGGTTATGGGCACTGTGGGAACCTGGTTTCCAGCCTGGTAGGCAGCTGGCAGAATGCAGGTTTTCCCCAAATTTTGTCAGCTTTATTTACAGTAAATGCATAGTAATGTTTTTGCCTGTTTAAAATAATGGTGGCTTTAGGGCTCAATGCTCTAAATTGCCCACAGATCAGGGTAAGGAATACTGACACAGAGAGTGTTCTGTCTGGAGACCTGCCCTATTTTTCTGGTAAAACAGTGCCCGCCCTTAAATTTTCTACCTAACTTTTTTTCTACACTAGACATACCTGGAGGGTGGCTTAGCTTAACAGTGTCTTATGACAGAAAGTTTTGTCTTGAAACAGTGAGGAGGCTACCATGAAAACTACAAAGCATTAGTATGCATTTCCTGTGAACAAACTTGCTAAAAAGTTATAATATTGTAACTGTAATAGTTGATGGTTTTGTATTTATGAAAGGAAGATGCAGCGGTCCCACGAAGTCTCAAATCAAGCGCAGAACGTTTTATCGGGAGGTCAAAGATCCTGCAGACTTTCTGAGAGATACTGAGCATCCCTGTGTGCCACCAAAGCAGATCCTGCTCTTTCCTTTGGTGTTTAGCAAACATCAGGACTTTCAAAACTGCTTCATTGCCCAGCAAAATGGAAGGCTGGCTTTGAAGTGGCTCTCAGCAGTGCTGCTAGCAGTGTACCTACAGCAGCAGTATGCTCCTCGGTTTGCAGAACACCTCAAGTCATTTGCACATATGTAGCAAACACCATTGGAGATAACGAAGGGCTGTACCCCACAATCTATGTGTATGCTAAACTTCCATGGAGTGTATCCTGTGCATCTCAAAGTCGCAAGAGGTTACAGTTATGGTGAATTCCCCTTACAGACTGGAGGTAGTTTGTACTTGCATGTATTGGTGGGGGGTTTTTAAATAGCAGTCCAGTGAATTCATGAAAAACTTCATACAAAAAGATTTTACCACTTCTTCACCTGAACAGTTCGCCAACGTTGTCTAATGTTTCTTCTATTCACATATACACATATGCCCTTTTATCCCTTTTTTCCTTGACTTTCTTCTGTGTTTGCACCCCTTTTCATCACTTTTCCCAGCATTATTTGAGAGTTAGGAACTGAAGGATAGACCAAATATCAAATCTTAAGGTTCAGACAGGTGCCAGGTTTGGGCACGCATGTATAAGATCATTATAAATTCGGCAAGCACTAGCTTCATTGCCATTATGAATGCAATGACGCTCTGTTGCAAGAATTGTACTGTAGTTTTATTACAAGCGTTAAATAAGAACTACTATGTTAAGCTGTTAGATGACAGTCATTTTCTGGTTACTTATACATAAGGACAAATACTTCAAAAATATTAAGTTATTTAATCGAATAAGATTTTGTGCACTTTGAAAGCAGCACTTATTTTCTTCTTCAAAGGTAATTTTAAACATAAATCTAAAAATACTTGTGGAAAATACTTCTATTGTCAGAGTTGACAAAAGAAGCAAGTGTGTAGCTACAAACTGATTAAGACCGTAAGTCCAAAGGCAAATTTGGTGTCAT
Organism: Balearica regulorum gibbericeps; assembly: GCF_011004875.1. Classification (NCBI taxonomy): domain Eukaryota; kingdom Metazoa; phylum Chordata; class Aves; order Gruiformes; family Gruidae; genus Balearica; species Balearica regulorum. The sequence goes on from NC_046185.1 coordinate 72,870,370, forward strand.
TAATTTCTACTAAATGTCTAGATAACTTGGCTGATTCAAAATGTTAGTTCCATGCTGTGAGTGGAATTGTTTTGCTTGTCTTGTTTCAAATGCCAGAGACTTGACTTTACTGACATCATTTAGTAATGTATTAGCAGGCTGACACAAAATATTAAAGCAAAATACCAGTGGAAATGCATTTTATATCTTAAATGCTAAGCCCCTTTAGAAATACTGAGTACGAAAGGATTTTTTTTAAAACAAAATAATTTTAGCTACTACAAACTAACAAATCCTTACTGTTTTTGTTACAGAATAAGTCCATTGATCCCTCATCAGTTAACGTAATTTTGTGACAAACCTACTGGAAATCTGAAAGGAACAAAAAGTCTGCTTGAGAGAGATGAATTCCAATGTCTAGTGAATGAGAAAGGCTTCTTCCTCTAGCAATAATGTGTAATGCAAACTCTGAGACAAGTTTACAAGGCTTTTGATGAGCACAAACCAATTTGGGCATCATTAAAAGCGCTGTTTCACAATTTTGAGAGTACAAAGCACCCGTAGCTTCAGGTGGAAATCCTCAGTATTGCACAGTGCGATGGGAGACCACAGCACTGCTGGCAAGCAGCTTTCTGCCACGTGCCAGCATGCTGGGGAGGGCTGGCAGGGCTGCAGGGGAACACTGCGGGACTTGGAGAGACTGACAGGTACATTTTTGCATGTGAAGTGTCCGTTTCTGCCTTGTGGAAAGCGAGACTGCGTATTTTCCATGAGTAGGCATGTTCTGGGGTTTACAGACTAACCTTTTAATCAGATTAAACAGAGGTGGCACTTCCCTTTGCTAATGAAACTGGTGTTTGGGGAAGGAATAGTGAATGTTTTTGAAGAGAATTTTGATACACATTAAACTCTTGTCTATTTCTCTAGGCACTAATGCAAAAATATGGGATGCTAGGAGTGGGTGGGTTAATGTGAAAGAAACTATGTCCAGGAAGCAGGTTTGCTGCTACAATGCAGCAGACTTGTTTAAGAATTCTTTGCTTTCATTTTTGGAGCTGGGGAAAACACACAGAACTGTCAGTGCTGCTGCGTGGCACTGCAGTTGAGGATATGTCCCTGAAAAGCACAGTGGTTAGCAGCTTGCTGGAAAACAAAGCAATTTTACCTCACAAGAATTAATGCAAGAGGTGGACATCCCTGCAAAGACTTAAGAAATGCACAGTTTGATTACACAAAGGCAGAATGTACAGCATGAAGGATGGATGTACATGAGCAGACTGATGAAAATCAGCAACTGGAAGATAGACTAACTTCTCTGAACAGACACTTGCTCCAAAAGATCAGCAATGAGACCGAGCAGCCAAGGGCACTTGGTTAGTGTCAGTTGGTGCGGTCAGTTAATGTGTTCTTGCTGCCTCTTTGAATGGTTAAGTTTTTACTGTCAACTTAATCTTCCTGAGATTAATCAAGGTCAGTGAAGGATGGATGGAAAACCAGGACAAAGATGCTGATTAGTGGAGCACAATATTAAACGATTGGTGGTAGAGTTCCTAAACAGCTTTGGTTAGAGACAGATGAAGAAGCAGCAGGCGTAGCTGCCTCTACAGTGCTGATTTGCCAAGAACCAAATACAAAGGACAGTGTCAACATTTAGTTGCCAACAGGTAAAGTGGGTGGAAACTCCTCACACAGCAAATTCCAAAAGATTACTTTTAATGAGCAGTGTTCGCTAATGGTGGGGACATCTGCAAAGTGCAGGACCAAATGACTATGTTGAAATTCGTTGAAGGCAAGTGTCTTCTATATCTAGCCCATTGCTTTGCTGGGGAGGAGAATGATGCTTTCAAATCATTGTGATCCCGGAGCATTGTGTTTAGGTGTAGAGTAGGTGCGTGTTAAACACGGATCAACTTTGTTTATTGTAGCGCTTTCTGGAAGATGAAAAGGCATGGCATGTTAGGGGGGTTTTTTGTTTGTTTTTCCAGGGAGCTGTCTATCCTTCTGCACTCTGCTTAAGGATGCTTGGCGTAGCTCCAATTCGCTCTCTTGATCTCCTTGTGCATTTTCTTGCCATTCTAAAGTAGAGTCTGCCTTCAAAGCATTCACCAGCAGAGCATGACCAGCCCTTCCCAATGGCTGAACTTAGATGTTAGTCTCCAAATAACATCTCACTGCATCTTCAAGTTTTGTCAGTTTACTGTAAAAATATACATCCCTTTGAAACAATGCAGTCTCTGAAATTCTTACTTCTTTTCTTATGAGTCCATGTTGTTTCCTTTTGTCTTTATTTATAATTATTTTGTAATTATTCTCTAACTTTTAAGTAGTCTCTGGTCCTGTTCAAGATTTGTGAGCCTTAATGCATTTTTATTGTGCTGCACCTGACTTCAACTTTGTTTACAAAACCAAGATGAGGCTGATAGTATCTTGTTGGGAAACTTTCACACCTTGGAAGTGCAGAGTTAACAGTGAGGATGAACTCATGCATAAGTGAAGTTCCTAGAACAATCTTTTCTCCACTGGCTTGCATTTATCTCTTATAAGTGTTCTTCATTTTGACACTTAAGCAAATGGGCGGGGAGTAGGGAATATAGCCTATCTTATAATATAAAATACAAAGAAGAGTTACTCTGTTTGGCAAGTAAAGGTATGCTTGCATCATCTAATAATCTTTTTAGCTTTGCAAAGAATATGACCATATAAAAAAGATCACTCTTTTGCAATGTTTATTCTAAATAGCAGAGGAATATCACAGATGCTGTTCTTTTTCAAAGGTGACAAGGCCCACCTGCAAAATGTGTGCATATGGCTGGTTCCAGGCAGGTGGCTAATTCCACAAGGGAAAGTACAGAGCTTTCCATGCAGAACCAGTTTACCCTGCGCTTGCCAGCGTTTCACCAAAGGTATTGAAATTACTGTATAAACTGAGGATTGCTGTTAGCTGCCCTGTGACAGGTGACCAGCTTGGAAAGCTGATCCCACCAGTTGGGTTGTGGTGTTCTCATGCTCCCTGTGGTGAAAAGGAGAACTGTAATTACTTAGGTGCTGCCTTTCATCATCATCTGGGTTCATTTTTCCTACTATACACTACACCACATGCTCCTGTAGAACTAGGCATAGCAAGAATATTTATAGTGTTTGCAAATCTTCTGTTCATTCCCACTTTGCATAACAGAACCATGGCAGGTTTGTTGATGCTGAGACTCAGTAACTGCATGTTGAGACTTAGTTTTGGCTATGTATGTGCAGCACTGAGCATGTTGCTGTGTTGTGACTGGTTTGCAAAAACACACGTGTGAAGTTTGGGGTTTTTTTGTTTTTTAAAAATTCTTTTAAATTCTGTACTCTAGTGTTATTTCATGAGGGGGCTTGTTATTGCAAAAATTACAAAACTAATAAGTAGATAAATAGTTTGTGATACCAATGAGGTACCCTCAATATGCAAGTATTTCCTGTATAAATAAACGTGTGTGTGTGCATGTGTGTTCAAACTTTTCTTTAGCTGGATATGCAATACACGGGGTCATGCCAATTTCTTGTATGAATTAGGATATTAAAATCTTTGAATATTCTTCTTATAACTGGGTTGACTGATAGCACAGACTGTTATCTTCAATGAATAAATGAAAGAAGTGATAAGTATGTGAAACTTGTGCCTGATGGCAGTGGAGTATACAGTAGGTGGATCGTTTTGTCATGACTTTGAAGCGTGTACTCTGATTTGTAATCTGCTTGGATAGTGTACTAGGTAATGTAGCAAAATAAAAAGACTCACAAAGAATGTTTCCTTCTTCATCCACAGAAGAAGGCAGATGAGGTATAAACAATGGCACCCTGAGTCTCAAAAGCTAAAGAAAGGCAAACAACTGGTGGGTGGCCTGACATCAGCTCAAGGTGAACAACAACGGAAAATGCTGGAACAGTCATCCCGGACTGAGAAATGCAAGGTAAAAGCGTCAGAAGTTGTGAAGATGTCTGATTCCCACTGTCAAATGCAACTTTTGATGAGTCAATACGCATGGTGCTTCTGAACTTAGGAGTTTTGTGACTTTGTCACTTTCTTAAATCCCCTCACTGCTTTTGTGAAGTAGCAGGCTCTCAATAATTAAGGCAGTAGTCAGCTTTTCTTTATGAACTATTTTTCTTTTTTTCTCCCCTTGATATATAGTGTTCAAAAATGGTTCTGTCAGCTTCAGCTGTAAATCTCAAGTCCATGACAATGGAAGTAATTTTGGGAAACAAATGGCAGTATGAAAGATATGATGTTGACCATAAAAAACCCAAATTGTGGCTAGAGTTCAGATGTCACAAATCTTAGTGAATGTAGAAACAGAGAGTAAACAAAGTCATGATATTATTCATATGTCTGTTATTTTTGATCTTACGTGTATGTGCAACAATAGTTGTAGGTCTGTGGCAAATATGAGCACCTGTTGTGTATTTTGGATACAAACCTTGCTAAAACCAAGAGACCTGAATATTTGAAGGTTTGCTGTTCTCTATGATAGCTGGCCTTAATTGTATCTGTGGCTGGGTAGACATTGGGATCCTAAAATGGTTCATGTAGAAGCTTCAGTCACAAGGGAGGCTGTGCATCGTAAACAGTAAGAGAGTTCTTGTCATGGTTAAAGAGCTATCAATAGGAGGAAGGTGACTTTTCTAACATGTTTGTCCTCTCAGTCATCCTCATTTACTCATTAACTTCTAATGGAAGTGGCGTTCTTCATCCTCTTTGCTGTTATGTGTGATCTCCTTCCTTGAACTTACAGAGAAGAGCACCATACTTCTATTCCTACTTGCTAATGAGGAGTTGAAAGAAATGTTTCCAGTTTGTTGAATCCAGCTTGATCTGACTGCGTTAAGGAGCTCTGGCCTAGGCAGAAGGAAAGAAATGGGAGAGGTTCCTGCCCTCTGTAGGAGGGTACAGGACTGTTGAAGTCTGACATGCCACTGACTGTTCTGGGGAGCTGCCACGCTTGAGGGGCTGCGAGGAGGTTGAATAACTTGGGCAGTATCTGAGTGATAAGTGGAATTGAGCTAATGTACGAGTGGCTCTTGAAATTTGAAATGTTTCTTCCCTGGAAGCAACGGGGGTGCAGATGGAGAACCTCCCCATCCAGCCTCACAGGTGAGACAATGTCCCCAGGAGATAATAGATTCCCCAGAAAAGGTGTATTGCTCATTTGCGAGGGACAGAGACCTTTCTATGGCCTTCTAGTCTGAACAATACTTATCTGTGACTGGAGCACAGGGGGCACTTGCTGTTTACCGCTACAGCTCTAAGAACTGAACTGAATATGTGGCTGTTGACAAAGAACCTAGAGGTCCTGACTTGCCTGCTGCAGTTGAAACATTGGGTTGGCTTGTCCCATTTCCTGATGTCGTCTTCTTTCTCAGCTTCCTGTTGAAGTTTGGTGTTGTTTATGCTCATCCCTTGGATTCATTCTCTGCCTGTACGCAGAGAAATATTGCTGATAAGCACTACCCCTTCCACACATCTAGTTTTCTTCCAGTCTAGAAAACTGAAAGCTTGTGACAGTGTTTGTCAGTTGAAACACCTAGAAAATAAACTTGACTGTTCTACTTTATAAGTAGTGCCTGGTAGATAGATGTAGGCAGGCCAAGTTTTAGTTCATTATGTCTTTATGTATGATTTACAGTGTTTGATTAGGTTATCTTGCTGCTGTGCATACTAAGATGAGGTAGAGATATTCGTGTTGCTACATGAGAATGAATCACAGGACAGGTCTGGTTGCATATACACGTGGTATATACCAGTAGATGATGTAGGCAGTACGTGAAGTGGAACATGGTTGAAATGGGCCATGGCATGCATTTTCCTCGTGAATATATAATATTTTCTGATCATGTTTCTTTGTAGTCTCTGTTGGAAGATGGATTAAGGTAAATGGCAAAAATGAGCAGTTGTATAGAATCCTATTACAGCATTCCTATACTTTCTAGAATTTTTGGTTTTGCAAAGGTTTTTTTTTTTTCAGTAGTCTATTTGGCTTTCTTTTAAAATAATAATTAAAATGTTGTTTTCCCTGATGCTAGTGATATTTGGTTCTACCTTAACTGTTACTTAATGGTTTAATTTTAGTCTGGACATAAACTTTTACTGGATCATTGAAGCTGTCTGGATATTCACAGAGATGATAATAAGATAAACTTTCTCCTAATTATAACCAAAGGGAAAATCAATGAATGACCATGGCACATATTCCTTAGGTAGGGAAAATCAATGAACTATGCAAATAAATATTTCACTAACACGACCTGAAACCATGTGCACAGGAATGTGGGCCTAGAGGACATGCTGAGAATGTGAAGGGCAAGTTGTTGGACCATACATACTGACAGTTGTCTGTGTTGCAGTATATGCAATACCAAGGGTATCAGTAAAATAATAATAATAAAAAAATCAATGACAGACAAAAGATAGAAATGCAGTTATTGCAAAAGGTTAAATTGTAAGTGTCACTATAGTTGAGCCAGTTTTGGACCAGAAAGTTTTGAAGCGTTACAATAAAAATGTAGTTATCAAACAACGTACACATACATATGCACACATGAAGTAGTGTGGTAGCCAGAAAGAAAAGGTTCTTACCAGGAGACTTCTAGTCCTTTGTTAATGCCAGGGAGTCTGGCTGTGAAATAGCAGGTAATGGTGGATTATGCATCACCAACACAAAAATTAGAGGAAGATGCAACAAAAATGTAGCGATATATTGCTTGTGCAAAGAAGTCTGGAAAATTCTAGGGACCTTACAGGAGACTTAAAATCTGACTGGAAGGAGCTTTGTCTGTGACTGGAAGGAGCTTTGTCCTTTTACTGAAGTCCCTCTGTGTGCCTTGGGCCTGGGGAATTGTGTGCGCTCCTGAGGAAACACTGGCGAATTCAGTGAGCCTCTCAAATTCACATATACTAGAAATTGTGTAAAAGATTCAAATTAATTACAACATTCTCCTGGTAAGCTCCTATCACTATACATCTCTGGTATTAATATGCATGATTCTAAATTCTACCCAGGTTTTTGTTGATGGAGGCAGACTTTTGCCTCTGGCTTACCTGTGACTGTATACCTAATTAGCAACGCCATATTACATAGTGCTGTTTGGGATGTGTATATACTGGTATGATTTCCCTTTCTCTAGTGTTCTTTTTCAGAAATTTTCTAGACAGTTCTGAAGTTTCCCATCAGTTACAGAGAGCTATGCCTAAAATGCCCCAGATTCTTTTTTGTTAGGTATGTAGCATTACTGGTTTCAAGGGTATGCATTTAAATATAGCTGTTCAGTGAGGAACAGTTTTTCATGTGAAGCTTTGTGTGTGAGGTGCTTTCCTATCACTTGAGGGAAATGTGTCACTCTTCTGTCTCCTGTTACAAGGCAAATCGGATTCTGCTCGCATTTAGAAATGATGAGATTTTGTGAGTGCAGTTTATTCAGATATGGATTAAGGATTTATCAGCAGGTGAGATTTGATTTAGTTCCATATTTCTAAAAATGGGTTCATTTGGCACAGCTGTACTCTACCTGTTGTTGGTGCCTCCAGAAGTGGTCAGGAAGCATTGGAGGTGAGAAGGTATCCTTACAACAAAAGGAGACCTTCCACAATCTCTTCTTGTTTAGACAACGCAGTAGACTTTTATTCCTTTTGGTAGTGAGCCTAGCACATGGGGCCAGCACATGGAAGGAAGATTTCTTAACCGCAGTTAATGTGTGGTGACTTAATGTTGGAAGCATACTTGTGACCTGTGAAGAGCATGTCTCTTCCAGATTTTCCAGGACAGTAAAACCCTTCCTGAAGTGTTTTATGGGTTGCTGTTCATGTGCAGCTGCTTTCTGGAGGACTAGCTCCCTTCTCCTGCATCTGAGGTGGTATGTGTTCCTGGACACAGTGGTGTGAAGGTCAGTTTCTGAGGCAGCATACAGTTGCTGGCAGCTGGAAATCAGATTTTCTGAGCATGTATTCCTTGTATCCATGGATCATCATAATGTTTTTTTGCAGACAGGTCTTCACTCATCAGACATCCCTTGCAAAGCAAGCAGAATCCCTATCTTCCATTTCAGGGAAAATTGGCTCAGGAATATTTGTTTTATAAATAGTTTTGAAAATATGACTGGGTTTAAAATGAGCAGTACAAAAATCTGTGACATTTGTGATTTGTTTGAAAGCTAACCTTTTAAGGGAAGCTGGGATAAAGGTTTTATTTCTAATCTCTGTACCTGTGATCCTCTTCGCCATAGGATCTAACTACCGGAAAGCTGACTTCAGACTCTCCTTTGGTGAGGCAAAAATAAATACACTGGGTAAGTGGCAAAACAGGAGGGCAGAGGATGGGAGCAGTTGTTTCCAGGAAAAAACTTTGCGGAAGAGGCAACGCTGGCAGGTAGCAAGACTAAAAGGGGATTTTTTTGAGGTAGGAAGGTCTTTTGGAACCTCTGCTAATGAACACTGAGTTAGTGCAGAGACAGCTGCAAAATGATAACGTAGGAGGAAATGTGCAACCTTTTTTTTTTTTCACAGATACATCATAATACTGTTGATAGCACACCTTAAATGTTGTATAAAAGATGACTGTTCCCTGAGGCATTAAACCAGGCAATATAGTGTCCTTATTTGTGAAAGGATTTAAGTAGGGTGTAACCAGCAGTTGAAACATGCAAATGGTTCCTTACAGCTAAGGTGATCTGACTTTTTTTTTCTTTCATTCTGACATCCAGTGATTCTTGTAAAGGATGCTTGTGCAGGGATTTGCAGTTTCAGCTTGCCTTCTCATGTAAGACATTCACACTGGTGAATTCGCTAACTGTTTTCATCCTTAATTGATTTTGCAGTGATTTTTATGCTGTTAACAAAGCCCAGTATTGGCTGAACAGAGTCCTAGGTGCAGCTGTGAGAGCACTAGGGGAATCCAGGTATTTTTGTTTTCCTCATTTTATATTTCTTTTGGCATAGTGTCCTGCCTTGTAATTGTTTCACATCTAAAATTTTAGTTTGTTTATTTGTTTGGCAAAATGTAGTTAAAAGTTTTTTCTTCTAAAAGCTGTGTTTGTGTTCAGCAAATAGCATTGTGTCTGAGAAAAATTATCAAGAACTTGCAAAATGTCTTTTCATCTTGCCAGGCTTGTGAAATGAAACGTATATGTTTTTCAGCTTTCTGTAAGAGTGAGTGAGGCAGAGGGAGAGGTTACCACACTGTAGATTTTCTCTTGACTGCAGAAGGGAGCACAGCTGGAATAGGTACCAGAACAGATTTTCTTTGTATACTTCTCTTGCGTACTGCAAAGTGGAGAATGAGGATATTATATTCTTATATTTAAAGGAAGCATTGCTTTCACCTCATGTAGAGATACCTTTGTCCATTTTAAAAAAAAAAAGTCTGTATGTGGGTAAATAGGTTCATGCAGAACAGCCCACTATGTGTTAATACCTGTCTAAATCTCGGATTATGTTGGTGTTGAGAGTGTGGAATGATTAAAATAGAAGAAACAAAATGCTTTCTTGCATGGGAGACTTTGACAGAAATGAAGAAACTTGTGCATACTGTAAATACCAATGAAAGGCCTAAATGTTCATCACTTTGTAATGAGTATGTTGAAATTGCCCTGGTTTTAACTTTAAGGGCTAGCAATAACTGAGTAACAATTCTGGTTTCTGGGATTCAGCTGTTATTCCAGAATGCCTCTTAGGAACTACTTGGTTAAGATCCAAATCAAACCCTATTGGAGCATGATGCTTAGTTTCATAAAAAATATAAAAAAGCAGTTAATAAATGAATGGACGTGCAAATCTAATATTTAGGGCAAACCAGAATAGAGTTTCCTCAAGAAGGGGAGTTTTAAGCCATTAATGCATGTGGGCATATTAGGAAGTCCCTTTTTCAGAGCTGAATGAGTTCTTTGAGCTAGCGCTGGTGTGTTGTGCCCATGGAGCGGAGGACTCTTGCAGGACTGCAGACATCCTGCATGGGGACAGAGAGACAGGAGGGAGTCTTATATCCAAAAAGGTAGTTGGTACATGAGGATGGGGCATTTGCAGGCTGTGTCAGCAGCATCTGCCAGCAGGTGACTTTGGAATGGTGTGGTGGGTAACACTGGGCAGAAAAGCAGGACGGGAGAGGAAATCAAGGATATTCTCTCTCAAGTGTCTCATTTTAAAGGCTAACAGCATGTTTTACATTTACAATTAGAATTAGTTGTTGTGGCAGTTCAGTTTTCTCAGTGTGATGTATCTCAACTGACTACTTGGTACGGCCCTCATATCTTAAGTGCTTGGGGTTGTATTCCCACAATGCATTGTTCTGGGTGGCAGACTGGCATAAATGTTGCCATCCCTTGTGGCAAATAGTCTTACCCTTCTGTCTTAAAGTGTCTTTTAGCTGTATTGTGGCCAAGTTGTGAGCATGCTCTGGAAACTAAACACTCTTAAAAGAAATCTGTCAAAAGTACAGAGATGTCTTAAAGTCAGATCAGCTCATAACCAAACTGCACAAATGTCATCCAAACACATCTAGCTTAGTTGTGCGAGTGAGCAATGACAGGTAGATGGTGTGTGTGGGGGGGGATTTTAGCAATACTAGGGTTGTTGCAAGAAGCTTTGTAATGAAATATTGAGGCTCTTGTTATGGGCAAAGAAAGCACTATTTTGTATAAGGAAGCGGAAGCAAAGCGTGACTAAGGACTCTTTTATACCAGATTTTTTTTGGTGAATAGAACTGTGTTAAAACAGTTTTGTGTCAAAAAGCGGGTTTTAATTCAGGAACTGATACAAGCTGCACTACAACCATAAGCTCTAGTATAACTGTACCCATGTTTGCACGTTCATCAAGGTAACTGGAAATCCTCCCTGGCAACTCACACCCCTAGCAGCACTGTTTCAAAATTACCACCCTCACAAGGGGGGCCTCAATAACAGGCTGAAGATCAGATAGGAGGGCGACAGGCACTGACCCCTGTTCTCCAGATTCACAAGCAAGCCATTGAACCCTTAGCTATCAGGGAAGTAATTTCCAAAACTAGTAATGGAGAGATTTTTTTAAAAGAAAAACTACTGATCACATGTCCAAGCCCATCCAAAGGCTGGGAAAGTTTGGGTACAGGCTAAATTTAAAGTGCAGTGGCAGTTTTCAAGTAAATCCTTATATAGGAAAACCTTCTCTGTTGTGCCTTTGAAAAATTCTCCTTCAAATCTCAGTGTTTAAAAAGATAAACTACCAAGGAAATAATATATAATTTCTGCCAGCAACATAAGTATAGTTAAATTCTCTATAATCATAGCTTGGTGATTCAAAATAGCTAATCTAGATAAGTTACAGCTATAAAAATTATGAAACAAGACAAGGTTTAGGTAGAATTAAGGTTAAATTAGGCCCCAGTGAAAAGCATCCCCCTTGACAAGGGGTAGTCACACTATTCTGTAACCTCTTAACAGTCTCTGACTGTGAGAAACTCTGCCAGTGTTGAAGAAACATCTGTTTACTATTAAAACATACAAAATATAAACAGGAAAGATCTTTTCTGATTGAGCAGCTATAAAAACAGAACAGAAATTAGTGTTTGCACTCCCTATGTGGGAGACTCAGTCTCTTAGTGTTAAATGATGTCATTGCATCAACAAGATAGTTGCCAGAAAACCTGGGGATGGGGTGGGGGTGGGGGGCGGGTGGTATTTTGGCATCTTTCCGGTGCAGTGGCTGAGGGAGGGGGGCTGCAAGGCAGGTGCGGGTCCTTGTGCAACGTGCCGGGGGGCTCTCCCGCACAAGGCACTTGGTCTCTCAGCTGCCTTGTGATCCCCACTAGCTCTTACCTGCTCAGACACAGATCATCCTCTTCTCTGGAAAAGTGATGTGTTGTCAGATCCTTAGCCCAGGCTAAAAATAGTCATTTGAATATAGCAGTAATTATCAGTTTCCTGTGAAATGAAGTGCCTTTACTTTGGGGTGGGTACTTAGCATTTGCACTACATGGGATAGGAGACGAAATAAATTGGGATGCTTACCATGCTAACAGCTCTGGACCTTGCCTTTTAGCTTCCCTTTATTGTATATTCTGTATAAGAGGCTGAGAAAACTCAGGATCTGAATCATGAGCAGCTGCAAAAGAGAAGATTGTTTTTATTAAGAGCTCTTCAGTTCATATTTCAAAGCCAAGAGTGTCTGAGCCTAGTTAACTTTTGGTTTAAATTCTTCAAAATCTGGTTTTTGCATACTTTATTGGTATTAAAATAGATGTAGTGCAGAAATGAGGAATATATGATTACAACCTCACTTTGTTCCTATGAATTCATGTAAAATGAACACACAGTAGAGGGAAAATTATTCTGAATAGTGTGGGGCAGATGTCGAAAGAACAATTTCCAGTGTGGGTATATTCTTAGGAAAAAATTGAAGACCCTTCTTCCTTTTAGTGGCAGATTTTGTGAACTGTGGTCTTGGAGTACACACATGGCTGAGTGAAGGTCAGGGAGGAAGGGGTCATAAGGAGAGCCAAGTTCTTCACCATTAGAGGATCTAACAAGCTTGCAGGACAGCATAAAAGCAGGCAACATCATCACAGCTGTTCCAGTCACTGAGCAGGAATGATGTTGTGCTGCAGTGGCAGAGAGGCCTGCTGAGCAGTCTGGCCAAAACAGAATTATAAGAAATGAAAAGATAAGGTACTGGGTTTCACTTTAAAAACAACTTTTCCATAATGCCTGTATTATAAGAGCATTTAAAAACCTTTTTAGATATCTAAAGTCACTGTGATAACTCCAAAACTATTGCTGTTGTTGATCAATAATCTACATTTTTAAAACATCTTTATTACCTTTTTTTTTTAATGCAGCGTAGAAAGTAGTGAGAAACAGAACTGCTTGTGGAAAGCAGACCGTGTGGTAGATTGCTGTATGCACATCTGTAACAAGAAGGGTGTAATTTGAATAGTGTAAGAGGAGACAGCTTAGCTTAATCCAATCTATTTAAGTCCCTTTGTGTTAAAGGTCAGATAGCATCTCTGCAAAAGTCCTGTGTATTCTGTAGGAAGCTTACCTTTGGTGCAGTGACCATGGATGGTATCTGTAACATCCAAGCGGAGCTCAGCAGCAGTCTGAAAAATGTATGGCATCATCAGATAACACATTAAATGGAGAATTGTAATGGAAGAGATATAAAACTAATGTGTAAAAGGGCAGTTTCTCCACTCTTTGCACTGATAGGAAGTCCCGTTTCCTTTATGCTTGTGTAAATCTTCATTATCTATCTCCATCACTAAAAAGTTCAAGTCTGTTGTGAATCATATTGAGTCTGGCTGCCAGCATTGCAAAGTATAGCTACATCACTTCCACTTGTTATGCATCTAGAATGTTTTCTTCTAAATAAGAGCTAGAAAAATGCTGTTTAATGTATTTAAGTATATTAGATTTTGCTGCCTAGCTATGCAAGAGAAGAATGGCTGTTTGAATTCATTCATGGAAAACTCATGAAGTGAGCTTTTTAAAGAAGTGGGAAATGACACGACTGAGGCAGCACTCACATTTTATATTCCAGATCTGAATTTTGCTCAGCGTATGAGCCCAAGTTCAGAATTTCATGGTCATTCATCTAGATCTTAGAATTTTTAAAAGGAATAAAACTTTTCTTTTTTTTTTTTTTTTTCTTTTAGTGGGGTTATACTGTAAAACTCTTTGTTCCCTTCTTAATGCCCATTTGAGGAAAAAAACCCGCAATAATTTGCAAAATGCCATGTGATTTTTTTCCATTGCTAAGTGCTTAGGAAAAAAAATGCTTATTAGACAGCTAGATTTGGATATTGAGCTGATCCTGTAATGTTCCTTCAGTGGCATATAGTTTTTGTTCCAGGATAAAATTAACCCTGCTGCTTTTTCATGAGAGGGGAGGAATAATTACTGTGCCTTGCTCTTTCTCATCAGCATGTTGGCCCACTGCCCTGACTTTTTAGTACCAGGTGTTACAGGCAACAGTAACTGTTTTGTTTCCTGCTACCTTGCCCTTCAACAACCAGTGTTTGCAGGGTCATTTCACCTTGTGTGTAATGGCCCTGCTTTCTAAAACCTACCTATCTTACTTCCACTGTGCTGTTGTGTGCTGATACTATATCATTAATCACTTTCACTTCTCCCACTACTTAAGTATTCACTAGATGTCTTGATGTTTGCTTTATGTTGCTCTGTTTTCTTTGTTCTGTTTTCCCCTCTGATTCTTCAAGGACCCTTATACAAATATTAGCAGATTACTATCAAACAAGTTGCAATCAAATGGTGAGCTTATGCTTTGACCAAGTGAAGTACAAATATATCCTTTTTCCCTTGTGGGACAGCTTAAAATGGTTTGGTTTTTTTATCAAGTGAAGTGTTCTTGTTTCTGTGTGGTATTAATACAGTTAAGGTGCAGTGATAGTTACTTTCTGTAGGTAGCTATCATTCCTAAATGCAGAGGCATAAAATTTAATGGACTGGATGCAGTGAAATATAGTGATGAGATACTGCATTAAATAGAACAGTTCGTTCATTTGACCTTATAGAAAATACCCAGGTAGTCCATGTTTTGACTAGATCTGGCAGGTTCATACTGGTGGAATTACTACACTTTTAAAAAAAAATGATTTAAGGGTGCAGTGTGTTGTTCATGCTCAATGTGAGCTGAAAGATGCTACACTTTTTTTAATTGCTTTATGGAAAATGAGTTGACAGCCTCTCTTATACATCTGTAACTGGCTGGAAAGTAGGCATCAGGATCTTTTCAACTGTCAGCCAGCCAGAGAGACCCCCTTTCCCTGCATAGGAGAGATAGGAGATAGTCATTGGCACATCTTACTTGGATTTCAGTGTCAGTCTTTTGAAGGAGGGCTCTGTGGATGTGGAGTGGAGCTCTACTGTTCTGGCAAGGCTCTGCTGCCCTGGCGCAGACGATGAGAAAGATTTCTTTCTGGTTTACAATGAGCACAGCTAAACATTTTTGCTTGGGTAAACTGCTGCTTGTGGTGACCCTGCCCAGACTGAGTTACATCTGGTTGTAAAATGGTGATTTATTATTTGAGTTATGGGGCTTTTTGGGAAGGAGTGAAAATTGCAGTAGGATGTGGAGTGGATAACCACAGTGGAACCCACAGGAAAATAGTGGAGACAACACCTTAATGCTTACCACCAGGCCACACAGTTCCTGTTTGTCTCAGTTAAAGGAGCCAGAAAGGATCTAGCTGTTCAGATGCATGCATTCTGGCAGGCTGTTGACGTCTGGGTGTCAGCCCAGAGCTCCTCATCGCACCATGGCACTTCAGGCTGGTGCTGAGACACATGTTCCTTTATTCTTCTTGGTCCCTCCAGTCTTCACAACACCCCCAAAATACCAATTCCTTTAAAATATCGTAAGCACAACAATATTTTAACAGATTATGAGGAGGTACTGGTCTGGCATGCTACATTGCAAGACTGCCAAAGCAAATGTTGAGAAAGAGATTTTATTTTATTTTTTTAACAGGGTCTGAGAATGCTGTCTGTCTTATTTTTTTTCTTTTGCATGTTTTTAGTAAGCTTTCACCGGAAAAATCCTGATGTATTTCTTTTGACTTATAGTGTGCTGCAGAAGTATATCAAAGGGTTCTGTTCCAGGAAGAAAAACCAAAAAACAACACAAAAACTGACCAAACAAAAACCCAACCCAAATCATAACAGCTAGACGTGTTTTAGCCTGTAGGCTCTTGATGAAGCATAGACCTGATTCAGACCTCCATTCACCACTGTGTCTCACAATGTCCCTTTCCTGAGGTTTAGCCAAACCATGCTCCCTTACTCAAGACACTGTTACAATTTGGGTGGTAATCATGATCTATTGCTTAGCTGACTATGGGGCCCAAAATAGAAATCCTGTGATGACCTATCACCCTGAAGAAGTGATATCTCTTCTTAATGGGTTGTCCTCTACTGTTCTGCTGAGATGCTTGGTTCTTAAAATTCATGACCAGCACCATCAACCTGTTCTGTCCATGCTCTCACTGTGACTAATTCTGTTGGCCTGTGCCATCTTTATCCTGTACAGGACAAGTGGAGGATTCTTGCATTTTGTCTCACCAGGTCAGTGGAGGACCCTAGAGATCTGCTGCTCTTATTGTTTATGAATATTGGTCACTGATGTTTCCTGACCTGAACCACCAGCTCCAGTGAGACAAAGGAGATGGAGGGAAGGGAATATTCTCTTGCACCTGTGAATGTGTGCAAGGGAGAGAAACTGCAAATGTCAGACTACTGCACTTGGTGAAGATACAGTTACACTGTCAAGACTGTGGGCATGTATTCCTCCTTGTTGAGGAAGTAGCACTGTCCTGTGCGTGCTCAGAATAAGCCATTGAAAAGCAGAATATAACATGCCAATAACACCAGAACTGAGAGGGTTTTGGTTTCCTGCAGTTTTCTGTTCTGTGACTATAAACTTTAGTCAGCATGTGTAAGAGCTTCTTCCTCTGTGGATTTTCTGGTGTCTTAAACAGTACAAGTTTCCATTGCATTGTTTCCCTTGTTTGTAGGGCTTATAGGATATTTCTCCTCTACTCAGGTGTCTTTTTTTTTTTTAAATGAAATCTGTAGGAACCTGAGACCTCTACTGTGCTGAAATCAGTCTCTTAGTTTCTGAAGCTACTGGGGGTAGAGACAAGAGCAAGAAAAGAAAGAACCTTAGAATAAGAGGGAGATGAAAACAAAGATTGCATCAGCCTCATCTCCATGGCAAGGCAGGTTAAGTGAAAAAAAAAAAAAGGCAGCTCGTGCTTTTTTTGCCCTGCGTCTGCATCACTATTAGAAAGAACTGTTTAAGTGTTCTCATGCACCTGTTGTTTCATCTTTGAAGATTCAGTACTGAGCCTCTGTTGGCAGTACTGAGGGGGGTTGGCAGGAAATAGATTGCTTGTGCTGAAGCTCTGGAAGGCAGTGATTGAATCAAGAGGTGGCCTCCAGTGAGGGACTCCTCTCCTCTTTTTGTTTTTTTGGTTTTTTTGTTTTTTTTTTTTTTTTTAACTTATCAGCAAATAAAAGCATGTGCACTGCAGCTGAGATAACCTTAAGTAGTGCCTTCAGAGCCATTCATCTCTCAGTGCCCAGAGCTGAACTGGAACAGCAAACTGCAACAGTGACAGCAGAAAATGAGAGGATATGGGTCATACTAGTTCTGAAACGTTGGTTCAATAGCCACTCACAGCTATGAGAAAAAGGGTAAGTTAGATGCATTGCCAAGAGATCCTGGGATGGGAGTGTCTTACCTAGAAGATACTATTGATTTAACACTCATTGGCTTTCCCAAGTTTATTTTGTTTCCCATTCAGCTCCTTTCTCCTCCACCTAAAATATGTTTTTGCTTTCTTTCCTTGGAATTGAGGGGGTGTTGCTGATAAAGTAAAGGCTCTCAATGAAAGTAGGTAAGTCTCTCCAAGTGTCTGCATGGAGCTCAAACCATCACTGCTCAAATCATAAGAGGAACCCTTAGATATCTGAGCTTGGCCCCTCATGTTGCTGACAGCACTTGGCTAAGAGTTATTTTTTTATTCTTAGCAAGTTCAGCTTTCCAAGAAATTTGGAAATTAGTATTTTAAAAAGTCACTTTCTTACAGTACTGAGAATCAGATAGATCCCAACCAGCTTTTTCTTTTAGAACTTTCTTTTTAAAGGCCATAAATTAAATCCCTAGATCTGTTTCTTCATGGTGAAGTTATATGGTGGATACCTTACTGCACTTCACTAACATCTGCTCTCCTGTCTTATTCTCAAGGGTGTGCTTTCTTAATGCTTAGAGGAAATTTTGGGGAAGGAGAAATGGTGTTTAGAGAAACCAGGAAGAGGGGAATAAATTATCTTTAACAAAACATGTTAGTAATGAGAGACATCATTATCCCTACCCCTTTTAAGGGAAGAGATGGACATTGGCCTGTTC
Organism: Balearica regulorum gibbericeps; assembly: GCF_011004875.1. Taxonomy (NCBI): domain Eukaryota; kingdom Metazoa; phylum Chordata; class Aves; order Gruiformes; family Gruidae; genus Balearica; species Balearica regulorum. Next base: position 72,888,273 of record NC_046185.1, read on the forward strand.
CATCCCCTATGGCTCTGGTGTGCCTGGGTAAATGCTGAAAAAGACCAGGAGAGCAGAGCACGGTGATCCCAAATGGGGAAGCACATCTTTGTTTTGTTAGACACAGAGGGGCTTCTGTTGCCTCTGTCACCATTTCAGTGACTCCAGTAGACATGTCTGGAGCTCAGGTCTGCTGCCCATCCTCTGTTTTTAAGCAGTGCTTTGTTGGGTTTTTTCCCTGTAGTTTTACCTGTCTGCTAGTGGTGCTAATCTTGTTTCCATACAGTTCCTACTGGCAGGGTTTGTCTGTTGCAATGCAACATTGAAGCAGCACTAGCATTTCCCTGACAAATACCGTACTAAAATCTTCGGAGACAACCCAAAATGCACAGAGTATTTGTTCTCTTTTGTGTGTATTGTTCTGTGGCACATAAAGTGTCATCAGGTGCCATTTAAGATGCTGCTTTCTCTGACATATGCTTTTTCAATAGCTGCAGAATGGATCCCTGCTGCCCTCTCATAGCAAAGCCAGCTGTGTGTATGTACCCCAGAGCTGTGACTCCTCCAACAACTTTTAATTTAAAACCCAAAAAGTGGTGTAAGATCACAGAATGGTAAAGCAGTGAGTGTAGGGATTGCTATCAAGGGTCAAGGCTGGAACACAGGGTTTTGGGGTTTTTTCTCAGCCCGTTCCTGAAGGCCTGTTGTTCCTTGGCCAATTTGTTGTTACAGCCTGAGAACAGGCACTCTGCCTTTCTTGCAGGTGGACAGAGGAGCAGGCTGGAGAGAGATTGGTGCTGTCTCTCGAATGTTTCTGATAGTGGATTTCAACCTGGGATGTTCAAGTAACAGTTAGCACTTAAACCAATGGCCTGTAGTTGTATGCTAGTTATGGTGTAGATGAATGTGTTTTGAAAAGCAGAGACAAATGTTTATTTTAACATGGTACCCAGATTTAATAAATCCTGACATGCAGCCAAGCTACAGGAGGCTCTGAAACTGTATACCAAAAGATGTGGGGTTACAGAATTACTTAAGAGAATTTCTTCAATATGAATCTCTCCTCCGCATACAGCCTTCCTCCTTCAATGCTCCCATAGGGATAAACTCAAAGGCAAGCAGCACTTAAAAGGCTATTTACTTGAGAATTGCATTTGAGAGACATATTTTTATGTAGAGGGCCTATAGCATTTCAGTGAAATCAAATGCCAAGTTAATAAAAGTGTGAAGAAAATGAATCTGCTGATACTGAAAAAGCCGGGCTATATTTTCTTTAGGTGCACGACAATCCAGAAAATTATTTCTGATTTGAAATAGATATTCCTGTCCATAATAAAATTTGGGACAGACTTTTAAGATATGCAGGTTCCTCTTCTAGCTTTTCACCCTCCTATTCTTGTGCAAACCTTGTCACAACTTACGTCCTGGAAGAAATACATTATGTTTTCTTCAGCCCAAATTGCTTCACTCACACCCCATTGTGGGAGTACATGACAGGTCCCTCTAATAAATCCTTTGTCTCTCTTGATATGAAAACAATCTTTGGGAGGAAGAGGAAAAGAGGGCTGTTTTCTTTGCGTCAAAGGCCGTTCCACTGTATTTGATCCAGCCCTTTGTGCTGTGAATGATACCAGAATTGTTTGGGTGATGCAATGTTTTTCTGGTGGAACTTCAGCTAACAAGAGAATAAATGCTCTTCTGATTATAATTTGTCCCCTCTGAACTGATACGGGACTGTTTTGCTGAGTTTACAGAAAGATAGGGATTATATCTCCCCAAGAGTTATCTGTCTTAATTGAGCATTAACTCCGATGCCTAATTTTCTGGGAAATGCTTATTACATAAATGCTCTGTTCTGTAAGTTTGGAGGACTTTGACTAAGTTTTGGTGCAATATTAGAAAAGTAGCTTTTTTTTTTTATGATGAGATCAGTTTTCTTACTGTCATTGCGCTTATCTCTCTGTAGTATTAATTAGATATTTGTATGGTCCACACTGTGGATGCTCCAGTGCTGCAGAGCATCGTGCAGGCTGACCTGAATGAGCTGGCTCTGGAGTCAGAAGCAGGGTGGGACAGTACCCACATGGATGGTGTTCCACTTGGAACCTGCCTATTTTAGACAGTTTTAGGGTTGCACCATTTTGGTCAAGTGGACATGTCCTCTGATCCTCCTAGTCTCTGGGAAGCTGCACAAGAAGTAGCAGCAAGATCTAGGTTATCCTGTGTTTCAGGAATACAAAGAGGTGGGCAGAGTGAAGTTAATTAAAGTAACCATTTGGGGACCTTTGGGACCAAAGCTCAGGGCACCTTGCCCTGATTATTTGAAGCATCTGGCTGTTGGGAATGAGGAGACCAATTGGCTTGATCCTTGTTACCATTGCTTCCCTGGTGGCTGTGCTATGCTGTGTGTTTCGGGTTATGGGTTACCTAGCTGTGTTTCAGATGCCTGTATATGTGAGACAGAGAAACATTTACTGCTTCCCAGCATGAGTTGCAATCTGTGCTCCACACTTCCCAGATGCTTGTTGGAAAAGCAATGGAATTAAGTGCTTCTACTGCCTGGCAGCACTGTAAGTGTGAATTCCTCAAGTAAGTTTCTTTGTGCCACAGCTGTTGGCAGTCATAGTGTTTGTAGACTGAACACGGGGATGCACCACCCTGATGTTCCTTGTGTTTCAGTGCTGGAGGATCAGTATGAGTCCTGGAGATACAGTCCTGACCAAGCTCTGCTGCAGTTTACAGGGCTGAAGTTCAGCTCTTGTTGAGGTGTGTGTCACCCATTGTTTCCTGAGATTCATGCCTGGGTTTAAGTGCCAGGATCTCACTGGTAATTACTTGATATATATTTGTAAAAGAATGACATCTCTAAACTGCTTTCCACTCCTTCGCTTTTGCCTCTTAAAATGCTGCCTTTATAACAGAGTAGTTTAATGGCATTTTGAGGCAATTACAAGTTCAGAAATTGAACTGCTAGAGGTGATCTTTTTTAGACTTTATTATTAAATAGATTTACCAGTGTTATATCCCAGGCTCTGCTGTATAGCTTTGCTGTGCAGTCATTTCTCAGATGGGGAGGTTCCAGCTGAAGTTTCACAGAGGCGCAGGAGCCAGGCAGGTTCTGGTGGGTCTCAGCACACCAGATGACCGTGTTCACTGCTCCAAGGCTGCATAAACCCTACCATTCTCTTTTCCTTGGCTTCCTGGCTTGCTTCTTAGTGCTCTATGTTCACTGTCTATATGTGCAAATGGATTTGAGATACAGCTGCCTTGCTACCTCCTCAGCCCAGTGCAGAGAGCAGTGTATCCCACAGCTCCTTCAGTGAATATGCCAGCTCTTGAGTTCAGTACAACATGGAAGAGAAGACAAAAAGAGACTCCGTGAAGGTTCCCAAACCATGCAGTTTATACCTGAGCTACTGCAAGAACTGTACAGTTGTGTACAAAGCAATAAAAATGTTGCCTCGGTCTCCCTTTTACTGGGGAGTACTAACTGGTGGTAGGCACAAGTTTTACAGGATTCAGATTTCCTTTTGTGTGGCTGCTTGTCTAAATTGTGTATTTGAGTGTCTGCTGACATCTGTATCTGTCTGCTGACAGATACAGTTTTGTATCTCTGTCTCATCTCAGCTGCATTCTGTGTTTTTTAATTGTACCAAGGTCTCATCCATTATGTATTAATAGTAGCACACATTAAATAGCTAGTGTTTTGAATGTTGTAGGTATAAAATAGACAAGCAACAGTAAGAAGTTCAATTAAAAAAAACAAACATATTCTGGTTTTCATCGTGTGCAAAGACAGCACCCAAAACAAAGAGAATTATAATAAAGATTGGTAATAAAGTCGCAAATCAATACCTTCAGCATACCATGCATAATTGAAAGCAGGATTCAGTCCTCTCCAAAGAACACCTTAGAAAGTCCCACATAAAGGGCTGGATTCAGATTTCCTTTTGTGTGGCTGCTTGTCTAAATTGTGTGTTTGAGTGTCTGCTGACAGCTTCTTTCTTCTTCATCTGCTGTTGTAGGCAGTCACCTCTCCATTTTCCCCGATGTTGCTCAACTTTCCATTGTTTGTTCAAGTATTGGCCTCCTCCCTGCCACCCCCAAACTCTTCTAAGCTATGTCTCTCCAGGCCAGACACCTCAGCCTTTGTTCTGCTTCCATGGAAACTTGATTCTTTCAGCTCCCTCCAGAGAAGTTAGGGAAAACCAGCTTTATCAAGGACATTGCTGCTCTTTTGTTCTCCCCAGGTGGGATTGGTTCAGGTACTGATAATCTTTAATAATCAGTCTGGTTTGAGACAGATCTTCCAACACTCTTTCCTCTTCTCCAAAGTACACAAAGTAGCAGACAGAACACAGTGAAAGGTACACAAATAGAAATGGTTCATAAAATCACATTGAAATTCATGAATTGTACATAGGCAGATTCCCCAAACTGTCTTTCACACACATTAATTATGGAAAAAAATGGGCATATTTATACACACAGTTTCTCTCCATAAGTAACAAGTTTCCATCATAATGAGCTGTTTAATTAAAGTTGGTTACATTTCCAGGTATTACTATTCTGATAAAGTTAATAGTCCAAAAAAAACCCCAACCATTTACAGTTGACTGATCTCAAGACAGATTTAAAAGGATGCTTTTAATAATTTCATGTAATTGTTACCCTGTGGTATTCCCTAGAGTTACTTATGTCTGTGGAAAAAATATATGGTCTTATTACCAATAGTTAGAAAAAAAAGAAAATCCCATATGCTTATTATATCTTCTAGCTCAAGAAAAAAATCTTACAGAAATAAAACCCCAGGAGAACTGAATTATAATTTGAAATGTTATGTAAATGGAACAACCACAGTTAGAAGTGGAAGAAACACAAACATGCTAAAATAATGAAAACACATTATAAATACGACCAGTTGTAATTCAAATAGAAGTTGCAGAAAAAGAATTAGGCATGACAAATCAGAACAATGCTAAGAGTAATTAATAACATGGACTGTGGTGATTTTTTTTGGTAAGAATTGCTTTCAGAAGCTCAAGGTTCGGAGAAAACCTAGAATAGTCTTTCAGCTATTTTGGAGGCAGCTTATGACTGCAATATGCAAATGGTTTTGTGCTGTTAGCAGAAGTTAAACTACTGATAGAATAAGGGGTGTGTTTCCAGTGCCTGCTCCGGGCGAGTTCCCACAGAGCAGAAAGGGCAGCTGGCTGAGGAGGTGCGCCCTGCTGGGACTGCTTTGGATTTAGTTCGTTATGCTCTACATTGCACTTATCCCAAACTGTAGTTGGGAGAGAGACTAATACCCTGGGCCTACTATCTTTCCATGCAAGGGAGCATTCATTTTGTGAGATGAGGAATGGAGCAGAAAGGGAAGTCCCACTTTTGCAGTTCTTCAAGACCTGCAGGTACTAATGTGAGATTTATGTGCAATTCACAGGGTTGCAGTTGCAAAGTACGTGGCATTGCTAGCAGTGGGATCTACTGGATGAATAAAAGAAGTGGTAGAAATCTTGACTCAGATTGCAAGCTAGAGCTAGATTCAGGCCAAAACCTGAGGGCAATAATACAGGGAGCAGTTGTGACTGTGGATGGAGACTGAGGGAGAAAATTGAACCAAAGGTACTTTTCATTTTTCTAGAATCTGTAATTTTTCAGATAAATAAAGTGACTTTGCAGGTAAAAATGGCCACAGAGACTTAGACAGCAAAGGAAAATTAATTCCTGAGGGAGTACAAAAAAGTCAGTAATACAGGTTTTTCTGCTTGAAATACTGATTTTAATGACAAACTGTTGGATTAATATATTGCCATCACATGTTTCTGGTTCTAATCCAAACTTTCTGTGTGTTTTGTGTTATCAAGGGTTTACTGACAAAGTCTGAAGCTGGAATCACCTGGGATAGGTCCGTTTTTGAGGAATGCTATAGGGATTAGAGGAAAATCTTCGAAAATTGTCCTCATCCCTCTCTGTGCACATCCCTGTGTCAGTCACTGAATATGAATGTTGCTCTTCCTCCCTCACAGTTCTATTCTCTGCCTCTCCTCAGCACCCCCGGGCTCACCCTTCACTTAACGCTCTTCAAATCCCTCACTGCTCTGGACTTGGGGAGGTTTCCGGTCTTCCCTTGGCTTTGGCTAAGTGTTCCTTCCTCTTTTCCTTCCATTAGCTAGAATGGCTGCTCTAGGGAAACCCACGGGGAATATTTATTTCCTCTGTGCTGCCTCGAGGTCCTGTCCCTGAGGCACTCCTGGCCCCTTGAACTTGGAAAACATTGGGACAGTAGCGATGAGAATTTTTTTTTATTACAGTTCTGCAAAATGCTAGTAGCAGGTCACTTTTTTTTTTTCATTGCAACTTTCTCTTCACAAAGCTCAGCCAAAAATGTTAAATTCTGAAGTGCTGTTGACTATGGGGACGTACTGAAGAAGTAAATTCCGAGTAATTTTGGTATGTGCAACTATGGGTTTACACCTTGTGGATGGGGAAGATTATTCTTTAAGCAATTTTTTGTGTGCTTTAAAATAAGCAATGAGAAAAAAAACCCTAACTGGTGTTTGTGTGATGCTTCCGAACAGGTTTACTGTTGCTTTATGTTGGGGGTTGGCTTGAACGTTGCACCTAAACCAAAGCGACTTAGCACAGTATACTTCATTCATCATGTCCCATGGTAATTGAGAATTGTGTAAAGTGTGTTACAGGCTCTCCATAAGTTATAACAAACAATTTTGGTCTGATTCTGGACTTGCTTTCTTGGGCCTTCATCAGAGGTACCTACACAGACATCAGTGTATATATATATTAGGCTTAAATCAGTGCAAGGTTCCGAATAAGTAGACTGTTACAGAAAGATGCAGTAAAGCAGTCATGTTGGCCATTTCTTTGAGAGAACTTCATGGGACAGATCATGTCCATTGTGTGCTATTTTTAGAGGGCAGGCAGCTCTAGAATGTTATTTCTGTAAATAGGCCTGACTTTCAAAACTAGGAGCTTCGGTGGCTACCTGGGCACTTAGGCTGGCTGCCTCCAAGTGTGAGTTCCCTGCTCGATTCAAAATTGGCTCAGCTGCAGTGCTCTGGCATGAGTCAGTCTTGAATCCTTTCACACTCATTTGTCTGTGTTTTGCTCCATAGGTTTGAAATTCCTTATGAGAAAAGAACTGGCATTATTCCAGTGGCTCAGTGAGTATATGGGGAGCCCTTTGCCTACAACAGCAAAATAGGTGAAAGATTGCTTCTCCTTTCTCTCTTCTTTCCTTGCTAGTTATACTGGCTGTTAAAGGAGAAGTCTAGGACTTGCTTGGTTACACACGTATCCCACTTGCTTGAATAAAGCAGTGGCACTGAGTAATAGAATAAATTGTAAGGTTTTGAGGAAGTAAGGGGAATTTAGTGTCTCTGAGTATGCCAGCTCATGTTTGTTCTATCAAAATTAAACTATAAGCTTAAATTCAGCTTCAGTCATCATAGAATCATATAACGGTTTGGGTTGGAAGGGACCTTAAAGATCATCTAGTTCCAACCCCCCTGCTGTGGGCAGGGACACCCTCCACTAGACCACGTTGCCCAAAGCCTCATCCAACCTGGTCTTAAACACTTCCAGGGATAGGGCCTCCACAACCTCTCTGGGCAACCTGTTCCAGTGCCTCACCACCCTCACAGGGAAGAATTTCTTCCTAACATCTAATCTAAATCAACCCTCCTTCAGCTTAAACCCATTACCCCTTGTCCTGTCACTACACTCCCCCATAAACAGTCCCTCACCATCTTTCCTGTAGGCCCCTTCAGGTACTGGTAAGGCGCAATTAGATCTCCCTGGAGCTGCCTTTTCTCCAGGCTGAACAATCCCAACTCTCTCAGCCTGTCCTCACAGGAGAGGTGCTCCAGCCCTCTGATCAGCTTCATGGCCCTCCTCTGGACTCGCTCCAACAGCTCCATGTCTCTCCTGTACTGGGGCCCCCAGAGCTGGACGCAGTATTCCAGGTGGGGTCTCACAAGAGCAGAGTAGAGGGGCAGGATCACCTCCCTTGACCTGCTGGTGACACCTCTTTTGATGCAGCCCAGGACACGGTTGGCTTTCTGGGCTGCAAGCGCACAGTGCTGGCTCATGTTGAGCTTCTCATCAATCAATACCCCCAAGTCCTTCTCCTGAGGGCTGCTTTCAATCCATTCCTCGCCCAGCTGATAGTTGTGCTTGGGATTGCAATGACCCACGTGCAGGACCTTGCACTTGGCCTTGTTGAACTTTGTGTGGTTTGCACAGGCCCACCTCTCCAGCCTGTCAAGGTCCCTCGGGATGGCATCCCTTCCCTCCACTAGACCAGGTTGCCCAAAGCCCTGTCAGCCTGGCCTTGAACACTTCCAGGGATGGGGCATCCACAACCTCTCTGGGCAACCTGTTTCAGTGCCTCACCATCCTCACAGTAAAGAATTTCTTCATAATATCCAACCTAAATCTACCCTCCTTCAGCTTAAGGCCATTATCTATCATCCTGTCACTACATGCCTTTGTAAACAGTCCCTCTCCAGCTTTCCTGTAGGCCCCCTTTCGGTACTGGAAGGCTGCTAGAAGGTCTCCCCAAGACCTTCTCTTCTCCAGGTTGAACAATCCCAACTCTCTCAGCCTGTCCTCACAGGAGAGATGCTCCAGCCCCCTGTCTCATCTTTGTCGCCCTCCTCTGGACCTGCTCCAACAGCTCTATGTCTCTCTTGTACTGGGGCACCCGGAGCTGGATGCAGTACTCCAGGTAGGGTCTCACAAAGGTGAGTAGAGGGGCAGAATCACCGCCCTGCGACCTGCTGGTCACACTGTTTTTGATGCAGCTCAGGATATGGTTCACTTTCTGGGCTACAAGCACACGTTGCTGGGTATTGTTGAGCTTCTTGTGTGGCAACACCCCCAAGTCCTTCTCCTCAGGGCTGCTCTCAATCCATTCTCCACCAAGCCTGTAGTCATGCTTGGGATTGCACCGACCCACATCCAGGAACTTGCACTTGGCCTTGTTGAACTGCATGAGGTTTGCACAGGCCCACCTCTCCAGCCTGTCAAGGTCCCTCTGGATGGCATCCCTTCCCTCCAGCATGTCGACCACACCACACAGCTTGGTGTTGTCGGCAAACTTGCTGAGGGTGCACTCGATCCCGCTGTCCATGTCGCTGACAAAGATGTTGAACAGTGACAGTCCCAATACCCCTTTAAGAAACACCACCCTCGTCACTGTTCTCCACTTGGACATTGAGCCATTGACCACAACTCTTTGGGTGTGACCATCCAGCCAATTCCTTATCCACTGAGTGGTCCATCCATCGAATCCCTGTCTCTCCAATTTAGAGACAAGGATGTCCTGCGGGACAGTGTCAAATGCCTTGCACAAGCCCAGGTGGGTGATGTTAGTTGCCCTTCCCTTATCTGCTGACGCTGTAACCCCATCATAGAAGGCCACCAAGTTTGTCAGGCACAATTTGCCCTTAGTGAAGCTGTGTGTTGGCTGTCACCAATCACCTCCTGATTTTCCATGTGCCTGAGCATAGTCTCCAGGAGGGTCTGCTCCATGATCTTGCCAGGCACAGAGGTGAGACTGACCAGCCGGTAGTTCCCTGGGTCTTCCTTTTCACCCTTCTTAAAAATGGGAGTTATGTTCCCCCTCTTCCAGTCAGCGGGAACTTCGCTGGACTGCCATGACTTCTGAAGTATGATGGAGAGGGGCCTGGCCACTACATCCACCAGTTCCCTCAAGACCTGTGGATGCAACTCATCAGGTCCCATGGACTTGTGCACCTTCAGGTTCCTTAGATGTTCTTGAACCTGATCTTCTCCTACAGTGGGCGGTTCTGCATTCTCCCAGTCCCTGCCTTCTGTGACCTGGGCAGTGTGGCTCAAGCACTTGCCAGTGAAGACTGAGGCAAAGAAGTCGTTGAGTACCTCAGCCTTCTCCATATCCTGGGTAACCAGGTCACTCACTTCATTCTGGAGGGGACCCACATTTTCCCTCGTCCTCCTTTTATCACTGACATACCTGTAGAAGCTTTTTTTCTTCTCCTTAACATCCCTGGCCAGACTAATTTCTGTCAGGGCTTTGGCTTTCCTAACCTGATCCCTGGCTGCTTGGACAATTTCTCCGTGTTCCTCCAAGGCTACCTGCCCTTGCTTCCACCCTCTGTAGGCTTCTTTTTTTTGTTTGAGTTTGTCCAGGAACTCCTTGTTCATCCATGCGGGTGTCCGGGTTTTTTTGCCTGACTTCTTTGTTGGGATGCATTGCTCCTGAGCTTGGAGGAGGTGATCCTTGAATACCAACCAGCTGTCTTCAGCCCCTCTTCCTTCAAGGGCTTTGTCCCATGGTACTCTACCAAGCAGATCCCTGAAGAGGCCAAAATCTGCTCTCCTGAAATTGAGGATAGTGAGGTTGCTGTGCGCCCTCTTTGCTGCCTTGAGGATCCTGAATTCCACCATTTCATGGCCACTGCAGCCAAGGCTGCCCTTGAGCTTCACATTCCCCACCAGCCCCCTCCTTGTTGGTGAGAACAAGGTCCAGCATGTCACCTTCTCTTATTGGCTTCTCTAGTACTTGGATGAGGAAGTTATTATCAACACATTGCAGGAACCTCCTGGATTGCTTATGTCCTGCTGTGTTGTCTCTCCAGCAGATATTGGGGTGGTTGAAGTCCCCCATGAGGACCAGGGCTTGTAAGCATGAGGATGCTCCTATCTGTCTATAGAGGGCCTTATCCGCTAGGTGGGTGGTGGCCTGTAGCAGACCCCCACTCTAGTGTCCCCTGTCCCTGCCCTCCCTTTAATCCTGACCCTTAAGATCTCTGTTGTCTCCTCATCAATCCCCAGGTGGAGCTCCATGCACTCCAGCTGATCATTGACATAGAGAGCAACACCCCCTTCCTTGTCTCCCCTGTCTGTCCTTCCTAAAGAGCCTGTATCCTTCCATTCCAACACTCCACTCATAGGAGCCATCCTCCTCCATGATGCCAGTAAGATTTTAGCCCTGCAGGCATGCACATGTCTCTAACTCCTCTTGCTTGTTCCCCATGCTACGTGCATTTGCATAGAGGCATTTAAGTTGAGCCCCTGATGAAGCTGGCTGACTGGCTGGAGTGGCTGGAATTCCTTTGTGCTGCCCTTCAGGTGCTCTCCTGCTGACCTGTGATTCTTCTTCAGGCTCTGGGCATCTAGTGCTGGCACTGGCATCAAACTGGTAGGAGTGGGATGGATGAGGTTTCCTTCCCCCATCAACTTTAGTGTAAAGCCCTCTTCACCAACTTGGCAAGCCTATGGCTGAAGATGCTTTTCCTCTTCTCTGACAGATGGACCCTATCAGCCTCCATCAGACCAGGTTTTTCAAAGTGAGTCCCATGATCTGAGTAGCCAAACCCCTGGCTGTGGCACCAGACCCATAACAATTTGTTTGCCAGATTTGACTGGTCCTTTCAAACCCCTTCCCTTTGACCAGGAGGATTGACAGAAAAAATGATTTACGCTCCAGAGTCCCTAACTGCCACTCCTAGGGCTCTATAACCCTTCTTGATGTTCCTCAGACTGCCCCTGGCTGTATGACTGGTGCCCATGTGAAACAACAGCAGTGGATAATAGTCAGTGGACTGTACAAGGCTTGATAGTCTCCCAGTGACATCCCTCATCCAAGTCCCCAGTAAGCAGCACACATCTCTAGAGAGTGCATCAGGTGGGCACACGGATGCCTCTGTACCTCTTGGAAGAGAGTCACCTACTACTATCACCTGTTGCCTTTTCTTAATTGTGCTGGTTGTTACATGGCGAGCAGATCGCACTGCTTTACTAAGCTCCAGCATCTCTCCTGATGTTGTGAGTCTTTCCCCTTCAGTCTTCAGAGCAGTGAAGCAGTTCTGTGAGGGCACCTCAGGCTTCCAGAGAAGTCTCTTCCTCCTGCAGGTCCTTGCCATCACAAGCTTCCATTCTTCTGCATTATTGGCCCCCCTCCCTTCTGTGTGTGCTGGTGGGGGAGTTTTTGGCTGTTTGGCCGTGGGCTGTGGGTCCACTGCAGACTGTGCTTGGAACCAGCTGTCTAACTCTTTCTCAGCTCCCCCTGATGTTACACAGCCTTCTCAGCACCTGCTGCAGCTCAGCCACCTGCTGCAGGAGGTCCTCCACCTGGGCACACCTATTGCAGGCAGGTCTGCCGCCTGTCCCTGCCCCGGGAGAAAGGTCTGGGCACGTCCTGCAGCCTGAGGTCAGCCCTGCAGCCTCTCCTTCAGCAGCTCCCTCTGGGTGGGGGCATCGGCCACCACTGGGGCAGGTGGCGCAGACCCCCCGGCTGGAGCTGCAGCCTTTGCTCTCAGGCGAGTGCCCGCCGTTCTGCCTTGAGGGTCAGGTAGGATGGGTGCCCTCGGCCTGTCACACAGCGGTGCTGGTTGCTGGGTTATGTGTACCTCAAATCTCCCGCTCGGCCAGTGGAATGCCCCTCCTGCGAAGATGTGTCCTCCCTGTGTGTCCTCCTGTGTGAACTGCTGGTTTGTGGTGTTCTAGCTTATTTCTTAGACTTCTTTTACCTTGTGATGCTTATTACAAAATACAATATTTATTTTCTTTCATGCTTCAATATGTTTTGTTTTCTCAACTTTTGGTAGCAAAAAATATCTGATTTTCTAATTTCTCTGTAGTTACCCTCTATTTTTATTTTCTCTTCTCCTTCTGTGGCTGACTTACTACACTGTTTTTACCTGGTAGGAATGCAAAGTCAGGAACTCTGTTAGCCTTTGTTGCCTCAGCAATTAAAAACCATTAGGTCATGCTCCAGTCTTAGTCCCCTTGGGTCTCCTCTGCAGTGTTACTGAGTTGTTTCCAAATGTAGTAAATAATCATCGTATGTTAAGAGAGATGGATTCATTGTGACAGCCTTGTGCTTACTTCATAATAATGACTAAATTTTAAATAATTTATAGACAAAAACATGCTGCCTTGAAATTTCTGGTTGTACCTGTCTCCTTGATGTCTTAATGAACTTTTGATTAGTTGTGGACGCATTAAATGTGAGCCAGGAAACATCAGCGCCAAAAATTAGGAGGGAGAGAGAGAACAGCATTGCATCTCTGAATAGACATTTAACTGCTTTATTTTCCCAGTGTTTGCAGGAAGCAAAGCTAGTGCAGACCCTTGTTTGGGATGTGCATGTTTTGCACCAAATCCTTATCCTGTGCACCTACCTGTGGTTGGCAGAAGCAATAGAATAGAGTTTTATGCATTGCACAAGCATTTGATCCTTCTAACAGTTTTGGATCTAAATCCTGTTTTCCTGCCTGAAAATGCAGACTCATGGATATAGAGATTTTTTTTTTAAAATTTAGTTCTAAAAAGCTCTCTAGGATGAGTTTACCCTGGTATATAAAACTCCTCTAGCATTAAATTAAAGTCCATTATATAATCTCCCTGTTGCGAGACAGTCCCAGCACTGCCTTTATCAGCTCTGTATGATCATACAAGACTGAGAATATCATTACTTTTAGGTATCCACTGTGCTTTTGATGAAAGCCTGACATCCTCTGAGGTTTTCTGGGAGTAGATTACCAGTTGCTTTTTGTGTTGATTATTTTGCATTGTTACTGTACCTTCTTGTGAAAGAGAATTTGATCTGATTATAGGGAACATCCTAATGGGACCTGCTGGTGAAATAATGAAAAGGAGAGTGATTTTCCAGAGATAACATCATCAAAAGATGAAAGTTATGCACAGTGTAGATAACTTCTCTTGACAGTGCACAAAGCATATGGTCATAAACTTATATGCAAATGTCCAGCTGTGTCTAAAAATGAGAGATCAGCCATAAAAATCAAGAAGAATATCCCTCTCAGTGAATCTTTTGTTTCTTTTTAGAAACCACCAAGTAGAGACCTGATGAACCAGCCTGTTCCTGCCAAGTTTCAAGGCTACTCTGTGATGTTAAAGAAATGGAATTTTGACATTTCAGAAGTTGTGGTTTCTTTGGTCTGAGTCAATCCAAAGTGAATACTTTTCAGAAATTCATGTTTCAAAAGTTTTCGTTTGGAAACACCCGCAAATCTGAACTTGTCTGATGGTATCTGGCTGCTTGAGAAGCTAGTTGCCAGTATGTAAGGCAAGAAGCTGCTCCTAGTATCAGTTGTCTGTGAGAAAGGCTACCCAAGAGCTCTGTGGCCACCTGAGGATTTCTGAACTGCGTAGCAGGTATGCCAAGAGGCTTGGTTTGAGCCAGGACTTTGGGGCTTGCTTGATTTTTGCTTTGGAGTCAGGACTCCCAGAGCTGAAAACTGGTCTGGGACAGTGAAGGTACTGAAACTTTGCAAGATCCAGAAAGTTCTGGGAGCTCCCAGGTATTACCTGAACAAAGGAAAACGACTTGTTAGCCTAATCAAAAGTATTTTGGAATGCTGGCTTCCCTTTCAGGGCTTCTTATCATATGTTGGATTTTTCTTTATGACTTTTCCTTATGACTAAACTAGTATTTTTCTGAAAAAATACTTTGTTGTCAGTTAAGACGTGTTTTGTTTTTTCCCTTGTAGGAAAGTTGTCATCATCCAAAAGATTATAACTATTTTATTTTCACTATCTAGATCAGGTAAGTCAAGAATTCTTGCACTCTGCAGGTACATTGCAGAGGGATAGAACAGTTGGCAGACAGAAGCATCACAGTCTGCTCGAGATCTTCTCAAATTCCTCATGGAGACACAGGTAGTTTCAAGCTGTCTTTGTCCCCATAGCTGACCAAGTCACTTGAAGGACGTACTTCATTCTCCTTACGGTGTTATTGCTGAATCATGTCATGAGCTCATGCAGCCCAGCAAACTTCATGCAGGATTCTGTTTCTCGTTAGCCCTTGAGATAGCCGAATGTGCTGGTGCTTTCATAAATGTTTGTTGTCATCAGTGACCTGCACAAGCTGGTTTCTTAAATGAGAGACTTGATATTCTTAGATGAGAGAGAAATGAGCTGGCTTTTCTTTTGTCCACCTTCATATGAAATATTTGCAGTGAAAAGCCTAGACCTTGCTTACACAGATGGAGAGATACTAACTTAATGTATGTTAAGCAATCAAGCTGAGAGTAAGACGAACCAGTATGAGTACTTATTCTTGTTTAAATGTTAGGTAGCTCAGCTTAAAGGTCATTTCTTCCCTCCTGTTTTGCTTAACAAGGTGTTAGAGATACACACAGGCTTCTTGAAATGGAAAGTAATGGCTCTTTCCTTACTGAGCAGTTCTAATCTGTACTGTCCTTGGAGATCTCAGGCTTGCTTTGTCTTGGTTTCTAGCTCTACAATGCAGTTTAGTAGTACGAAGATGAATCAAGAAGCTACTCATACTCAAATAAGGAGTGTTTTGGGATTAAGCCTGCCCAGCTTTTAAGAGGAGGAGAAGAAATGCTGGGTACCATCCCTCAGAATATCTTTCAGTAGGGTTATAAGTATCTCAAAATGCATTGCATCTTAGAACCACGCTCCACACCTGAGAAGTTAGGCTGTGGTAAGGAGGATGACAGAGAGAGTTTAGTGTCTTTCCTTCCATTCCTCTTTGCTATTGTTTCTGCTAACTTACCGCCTCCCAGGCTGCTGTCTCTAGGGCTTACGTTTGTCAGAGTCTGCCACAACCTACAGCCAGTTGTAGATGTTCCCTTTCCACCTCCAGACCCAAAAGTTTGTGCCAGCAATGAGAGTACTTATTTTTCTACTTCAGAAGAGATTTGTCATTTGGTGTCAAAATGCAACTGTTCTCCAAAGTACCTTACTTAGGATTTTTCCAGAAACCCTGTAATGTCAAATAGTCTGTATTTTCTCACAGAGGATCGTTGTTTCACAGGTGAGTAAGGTTCTCTTGAACTCAAATGCAGAATAAAGAGCCTATAATGCCTCATAGTCAAGGGTTGAGTCAAGACATTAGCTTACGTGAAGTGTGTTGCCACTTTTAAAATGTAATATGGGTCAGTCCCAGCCAACTAAATTAGATTCCAGTGAATATATGTGGTCAATAAAATGGAATATGGAGACCTGAGGTGTTTCTGCAAAGGCAAGGTACTGGATGCCTGACTCTGTCACCTCTTTCTGTTTCTGAGCTGCAGTATATTTCTGATGACAAAGCCACTCCACTGTTCTTTCTGCAGATTTCTATTGAGCTGTTGTCTTTGAGGGAGAGGGCTGCACTGCATCTTTAGATACAGTCTCTTTCCCAGGACAGTAAAAGGGTGAACTCTTGTCACAAGAATATTAGCACTAAGGGATGCTGTCTTTAATTACAAAACTACACATTCTTATTTGCTTTGTGGGAAGTTGGTTTGTATAGGGAGCCATGGGATGGGTGCTGGAGCATCCTAAACTATTATGAGCTTAGAGCTTTGAAAAGAATGCTGTGTCTTTGTGTTTTGTAAATGTCTGCCATGTAGACTTTCACAGCAAGTAGTTCTACTACTATAGAAACCAAAAATAACAAACCATTATCTCTTTCAAATAGCATCCTTGAGCATACTCTGCTTCAATATCTTGCTAACATTTATTGTCTTCAAAGACAACAGTATAACATAGTGAGGCAAGAAGATCCTTTTGACATTTTGCGAGTGTTACAGGAGTGTAGTAGCAAGGTGAAGTTTGCAACGTTTCAAAGACTTATTTGTTCTTCGGTATCTATTTGTCTCATGCCTTTGCACAAAGAGGCAATGTCAAGGGAAAAAAATAAGCCTTTAAATATTTTAAAGTGCCCATTTAGGATTCATTTCTTAGAGAACTGAATCCTAAATGTCAGACAGTGTTTGATAGTTCTCTGTAAAATCGTCATATTAAGAATTAGCCTCATTTGACATTTTTAAGCACTTAGACCTATCCAAAGAGAGTCAAGTGAAGAATTATCTAGATTTCATGTTTTGTAAGTTTATCTGTAAAAAATGTCAAGTGAAGCATTATACCATTGCCAAATGCCTTTATGGAGGTTGCACTGAATATTGGTATATCCAAAGCATACACAAACTTCACCTTGACTGCTTTTTTTGAATGTTTTAGGAAACTTCCCATTATTATACCACACCAGTAAAGCTCTGCTGGTCCTCAGTAGTGACCAACCAGCCTAAGCAAGTTGTTACTGATGTCTTAAACTGTGCTGTCTAGGACTGCATCAGGGTATGTCTGCAGCATGCTACAAGGCATAGAGCAGAGAACCACACAGGTAAATTTTCTGTGTCTGCTGGGTACCTGCATCATGGGTCGACTTTTACAGAGGTGCACTTGGGAAAGTCATCTCTAGCCATGCCTGTGTGTACAGCAGTGAGTCTCAGGTCTGCCTCAGTGTACTCTCCTTGCAGGTGTCTGTAACCGATGCACGGCATTTGAACAGGAACTTCCAGAGATTAAAAAAGAAGAACTACTAACACTCCTTCCCCAAACCCAAATCCGCCCACCCCTGCCAACTTTCTGCAGCTCAAACAAAGAGCCTACATGTTCTAGTGTGTGACATTTCATGTGCTCTGGGCAAGTGTACAGAAGTGGATTAGTAGTACTCTTCTACAGATGGATCATGTGGTGTTCAGGAGCTCTGCAGATGTTGGACGTAGCACAAAAAAGTTAGCAAAGGCAGTGGCTTGGAGTCCAGTCATGTTGCTCAATGAACTGTGAGGAAGAGGAGATAAAAAAATGCTGATCTCTGCCTTTCCTTCTCCCTCCCCTCCTTTCTAAAACAAGCAGTGTAATTGTGAAGGCTCCTGGTTTTGTTGTATTATAGTGGAACTTCATTTGGTGCAAGGATTTCATTTCGGAGTGTTTTAAATCTTTGTGTTATGTGGGCTATGAGTACCTGCTGAGATAGGATGTCTAGTTAGTGATACTGTTTGGCATAACTCTTTCTGTCAAAGGTTGTAGATGTGGAGGACTTTTGTTTTGTTGATTGGGTTGAAGTTTTGTTTTGTTTTATTGTGTGGTTAGCAGCATTTTTGAGCAGTGAAATGTCTTCAGGAGACCCAATTCCTATTTCCTACTGCAGTGATTAGGAGGGGTAAAAAGATCTGGCAACCTGTCATTGATCTCTTCTCTGACAAGGGTTTTATTCCTTGAAGGAAGTGCTTTGCGAATAATATCAACTGTAAGTTGAGCAGAGAAGGTCCCTTTGGTTCTAGCTCAGTACAATTTTTCTATATCCTCCATGCAAAAAAACTTGCGTTACTCTGACTGACAGGGCAATTTCAGAGAGTAATGAGTAAAGATGGATGTCCCCAAGCAATCAATCAAATTTATTTTGGCAACTCCGTCTGTCAATATTCAAGGCTGTCATTTCAGTTATTTCAGAAGCCAGGTGAAGAAGGATCATAACCACGGACTCCCCTTGTGCAAGACGATGTAAAACTTGGTGATAGTACTAAGTACCCAAATGAGAAGAGGTGAACTTGTGAAGGTACAGTCAGGGTTTGTGTCTCCTTCCAGTACTGTGGCTGACATGTATATTGAAGGTGCCTAGTTTGATAGTGGCATGTAGTATGTTCTCACTTTGCTCAGAATTAACGATGTAAGGCTGAACTGCTGAGGTGGGAGAGGAAAAGGCATTTCTCAATTTCCCAACTAGTTGTTGAATCTTGCTCTTGGATTTTTTTGCAACTGTGAAACATGTCTGTTTTCCTCTCTTAATGGGAATCAGCTTGCTTTCAGCAAATGGCTTCTGCTGGTGCAGAACTGGGTTGTAGACCAGGTGTAATTGCTAGCTGCAGCTGGAAAAAGTGCAAGCTAAAGGTAACTATAAGCTAGAATTTTTGCTCTTTGTGCTCTTCATTTCAGAATGCCTCTGCACATGCTCAGTTCTTCTGTTTTTCCACTCTGTATTCCTCCTTACAGATGCAATAGTCCTGCTGCCCCACTGGCATGAGTGGAGGAGAGATAGCTCAATTTTTTGCCTGGCTCTGAACTTGTTTGTATCTTCCTTTTCATTCTTTTGAAGTGGACAGCAGTGGTGCAGTAACTCAGCCAGTTCTGCCTGGCAGCTTCCTTCATTAGAAAACCTGACAAATCTTACTGCCAGGATTCAGGATTAGTCTCTGAAAGCTCCTGTCTGGAGGCAGTACACAAGGGATACACACAGCCTTTGCTTTGCCTCAAAGCAGAACTGCAGGCAAACAGGACAGTTTGTGCTCCTCTGTTTTCTTACGTGCTGCAGATACCCTGCTGTTTAAGTCTTTATGCACACAAACACATGTGTGCACGCGCACACGTATGTATGTATATGCTCAGAAAGGAAGAGAGAATGAAAAAATCTCCCGAAAGTGAAGAGTGTGACATAGTGAGAATGCCAAGTATCATCTTTGGTACACAATCATTTGAAATGCAGTTTATACTATACAGTTTTATATATTTCTTGTGTTTATGCATGCTTGTGTGTGTGTGTGCGTGCATGCATATATTTTTATCTATATATGTTGCTTCACTCCAACTTGAGATGTGATGTTGAAAAATTTATGACTGAAAATGGCAGAGGAAATAGAAGCATCAAGAGGAAGAATATATCAGAAACACAAGCTACAAGAAGCTCTCAGGAGATATGGAAAGGCACAGACAGCTTCATGAAAGAGGAAGGTAGCCTTCTTTCACTACTCATCACCTGATCTGTCCTAACGGTCCAATGCCTATCTGTTTGCTAGCAATAATCTAGAAATCTGTCTGAAACACTGGGAAATCAGGGTTCATGCATTTGTGCTCAGCTATACACCACAATCCTATTAAAATTGTGAGATTTTCATGAATGTAGTTACCATTCTGTTTATAAGTGAATTTCACCCTGCATGTTCTGGGTGTACATGTCTGTGATGAGTTTTATGTTAACTGCATTGCATTGGGACTGCACCCTGAAAGGAGAATGGGGGGTGTTTCAAGTCAGTATGCAGCTATGTTTAGTTTTTGTTCTCTCCAAATGAAGAAATGCTCTCACAAACCATGCAAGAGTTCATTTCTAAGGCTTTAATCTTCTCAAGAAAAAACATTTCAGTGTATGAGCAGAAAAGCAAAACTTAACGTTCTCCCTTTTCCAAGATAGAATCCTTGACATCCTTTTTTCTTGCGGACTGAATGTTTTTCTCCTGTCACACTTCTTTGGTTTTTTTCTTGCTCTTTACATCTAGCAGCTGAGCCCTCAACTTAAGGTTACAAAATCACAGTAAAAATGTTTAACTTCATACACTGAAAGCTTTATGAACTTTATGGCTAACTGAAGCCAATAGAATAAGTCATAGAGTGTAAAGTGTGCAATGCCTAGCAGGGTCAGAGAACGCACCAGATGTCTTATCGGACATTTAATCACATCAGTTTGATTTCACTCATGAAAGAGTCTGGAGAAGAACTTAGTTTCTTTCAATGAACCTTTCTGTCCTCGAGCTAACATGACAGTCCCTGCACTTTGGATCATGGTATGGGACGAGCACTTTGCTAATGTCGGTGCATGAAGAGTCAGCGAGGGAGGAAAGTTCAAGATAGCTTGCAGCTTGGCAACAAGTCTTTTGGCTGGACCACTCTGAGCTTGAGGCTGTGCCAGAGATACATTCTTACTGCAAGTAGTATCTTGCTGCCCCTGGACCACTGATGCCAAGAGTAGGTAGAGCTGCAAAGAAGCTGAGATACTGAACAGTGAATGAAAGCCATTACAGCAGAGGTGTATGTGTGTGATAGATGCCAGAGAGGTGAGTCTCTAGCTTGTAGACATAAGTGATCTGCATTTTGTGTGACTTCTCAAGGCTGGACAGATGGTGAAGTGCTTGTGCGATGAAGAGTCATTCCTGAAACGTGTTCAGAAAAGGGGAATAAATGTTTTCCATCTGAACGTCCCTTTGAAATGCAAACCATTACCTTTGCAGACTTCAGTTATGTCCTTTATGAGCCCATCTGTGTAACAGGTCTTTTCAAGGAATGTACCATACACAGTGGGTGAGCTCTATATCTAAAAGGCAAACCACAATCCTTTAAAACAAACAAAAACCAACTCAGCAACAACAACAAAGAACTGCAATATCAGTGGAATTAATATAGTAGCAAGGAGAGGAACCAATCTTTTGAAAGTTGAGAGTTGGATACCTGTGTATTAAGGTAACTATAATGAGCTGGATCCATTGCTGCTGTTAAAAGACTGAAAATATTTCAAAGTTAGGTTCCACAGACAAAATGTCCTTCAAAGTGAATTGGCTCCAAAGGAAGGGAAGAAGCCTCCAAAGTTTGCAAAGAAGTGTGAGAGAAAAATATTTCCTCTAATTTGCAATGTAGTTGAAAAGGAATGAACCTTATCACCAAAGGATAAGGAGAAAGTTAAAAACACCTTCAATCCTTGTCTGTTGCAGATGACCCTTGATTGACTTTGAGACACTAACAAAAGCTTAATCTTGTTTGCAGTGTATTGAGAGATGGCTGGGGTAGATTGACTGTGAAAGGGTAGTCTCTGAGCTGAGTTCAAAAGGACACATGAAAGGTAAATTGTTTTAAAAGTTCCAAATACCATTACATTTTCCCTTGTAACTTTGCTTAAACCTTTTAAATTCTTGTCTGTCCCACAAAGGCACAGAACAAATGCAATCACTGTTACACCCCAAGGAAAATTGCAGGAGTCCCACTGGGTAAATGTATGTGGGTGGGGGAGGGAGTGAAGACTTCTATCTTGAGGCTTCTATCTCACTGATATAATGAAAAATGGTTAAAAACTAGAAACACCTACAGACAACAGGTATTTACTGTCATTAGCAAGCCAGATCTTAATTGCTAGCTAGTCCAGCATCTGAACTCATTTCTAGAAAAGACATTCCTAGGAAAAAAAAAATAATTAAGAGATTTGGACAAATTTTGTCAGCCCCAGGGGAGCAGAGAGCACAGTTTTCTCATCCAAGGAAGCAGTTGTTGGAAGCTGCTGTTGGTTGTCCTTCTGAGAGGGAAAGAGAAAAGCTAGCTGTGGTGGCTTAGTGATGTTGCTGCTCAGGGTGGGTTTTGTGTTCTCCTAGGTAACTAAAACATCTGCTTAACAAAAAAAGAAAGTGGTTCCTCTTTCTTCTGTTGACCTTCTTCTGGAAGGTAAACACAACATGGAGTTAACTGAGACTGGCCAAAATCTGGCAGACTTGTATTTGTGTTAGCCTGTGGTAAAATACTGCTCTTGGCCAAGCTTTGTAGCTGGTGTTAGGGCAGTGTTATGGAGGCTGCGGTCTTGACCAACTAAGCGAGGACAGATTTCTATTTGCGGAGAAGAGAGTTGGGAAGGGGAGGGAATCAGGGCAGTGAATGCCCAGCAGAGTTATTGCTTTGTCTGATCTGGGATGTAGACTATGCGGCAGATTTACTGGTAGCTTAACAATGTCCACACTATGCTGCACTGTGCAGGAAAATTTCCTTTTGTACCACAGGATGTTTCCACCTGCACTCAGCGTCAGTTGTACCTTTGTATCTCCAATGCCGTATTTCTCTTAAGATGGTTAGATTCCTCCCCCCCCCCCCCAAATCAGTGTCTGCTTTTAGAGTTCCCATTTAGCATACTGCTAACATGCCTTGCAGTAAGGCATAATTATTTCCCTTTAAACTCTTCTTGCAACTTTCCCTTCTTTTCTCTTCAGAGGTGTTTTATTTATCAGAGCATGAATTTATACATCTGAGATCAGAGTACTTTATGCTTTGCTTCAACACAGATCCTTAGCAATTAGAAATGATATGAAAGGCAAATATAATTGAATTCTTGTCCTTGCAGTCTACTAGCTTTGTGGTTCACCCTTTGATTCAGAGCTCCTGTATTTTATCTATTTCTTTCACAGCTTTTTAATTTTTCTCTCAGAATTTGTTACTTCTCTTGGAAAGGCAACACCCCTGTGTGATGTTGCTTCCCCTTCCCAAACATACCTTTTTTTTTTTTTCCTATCCTAGGATCAGTTTAAGGCAAGAGCAATTTAAAACTTTTAAGCTAAATAGCCAAATTCAGTTTTGGATAGTAGCAGAATATTTTCCCAAGCATCATTGTCCAGCACTTCAAGCACTAAGCCTAAGGCAGTGCTCTCATTCCTCTAGCAGGCAACGAAGTTCCTACTGTCTGCTCCTCTGACCCTGCTGTGTGCTCTCTTCTGCCCTTAGCCCCCAGCAGCACTGGGTGCTGGGCCATAATGGCAATGTAGAGGAAGGTGAGGAACTGCATGATGTCATTTCCTTCCTCTTTGCAGCAGAGAGGAAGAGGAAAGATATGGCTGAAGATGGAGGCAGACACATGGTTGAATGAGATGAAGTCACTGATCGCCTGAGCCACTTGGGAACTGCTGTGAGATTTAGGAGGCGTGTGTATTTGCACACACCTGTGTCCTTCCTTTCCACATGCACACGTGTAGAAGTGTACAAAGATAATCATTGTTCTTATCATCATCATTTTTCTGTCACAAAGTGCAACCTGGACCCCACTGAGGTCACTGAAAAAAATGACCTCCACTAACGCGAACTAGATACTTCACTACTGCAGCTCACACAAGTGCCCCGTTCTTGCAGAACAGCCATACTGTCACTCTGGGTTGCCAGTTACATCCATCCTCTGGACAGTATTTCAGCATGATTTGTGTTTGCATAGCATTGCAGCTTCTAGTTGTTGTCTTTTAAAGGCAAAGAGAGAAGAGAATATTATCAGTCTGTAGAAAACCTCCAGAACTTCTGTCAATATTTTATACTGCTTTACATTTTTTAAATGGTACTTTTTAGTGAATGCAGGAGTACTTATTGTGTTGATTTAAACACAGTAAGCAATGTATCTGTTGTTTAGATCTCACTGTTCTCTCTTCCATTTAATGCTTATTACAGAATGAGCTTTTTCCTATACATTTCATATCTGAGCTAGTTCCCTGCTGCAATCATCTAATACCTTCATTTTTCCAGAAACAGACAGACACTTCAGGAATTACATGTTCCGATTTTGGAGAGTGGTTAGGTATGCCTAGACTTAAAACACTCAAGAAAGCAAGTCAGGGGTTCCAGAGAGCTTAGGATTTATAATTTTTTTTCCTCTCTTGAAGAGTTTTCTTTCCTTTGATTTTTAGGACTAAAATTACAATTATGTAAATACAGCCCTCAGAAAGTTACAGTGTATAAACTGCATAATCTTATGAGTACCATCAGGGAAACATTTTATTTCGTATATGCAATTTCTTCCTCTTCCCTTGTTTATAATTGCTACAAATAACATCCCCCCCTTATCTTCTTCCTTGTTGTATGATGATCCCACTCCTCCCAAGCTCCTGTAGGTAGGATGCACTGTCACTGTTTCCCTAGTCCAACCCCCTGCTAGAGCAGGATCACCTAGAGCATGTTGCACAGGGTCACGTCCAGGTGGGTTTTGAATATCTCCAGAAAAGGAGACTCCACAACCTCTCTGGGCAGCCTGTTCCAGTGCTTGGTCAAAGTGCTTCCATGTCTTCCAGTGAGGACTGGCACCTTTGGACAGCTGAAATAAGTTTGTTTCAATGAATTTTCTTTTCTCCAGTCACACACACGTGCATGCACACACTATGTTTTGGGCATGCTGCCACCACCATGCATGCACACACTTCAATTTTGGGGAGTGCTACTCTACCTGAGAAATACTGGAGTTGCATGAGACTGAGTGCAGAGCAGTAGGGAGAAATAGGATTTGGTGAGGAAAGAAAATGTCTTAAGTATACAGTGGCCTCAGCTCACTGTTCTTTTTTTTTTTTTTTTTTTCCCCAGAACATGGACTTTGTGGATTGTTATGTCTAGTAGCATCCCACTAATAAGACTAACTTTTATTCCTTGCTATTTCAGTGGCTTAAAAATTGCACATCTAGAAAACATTGTCCCTCTGACTTTTCAAAGTATGTTTGGAGCCCAAACTCCGAGCTTAACCATGTTTTTGTTTGAGTATTTTAAAATTCTGTAGTGTGCTTCTGTACAATAACACTTTGTTATTGTAGGAACATACGATTTAGAGAAGTCTTATGTATTCACTAGAAATAAATATTTTTCTTTCTTTTTTTTTACAATAACACCTACAAATTTAGACTACCAAAGGGAAAAACAAATTTAAATTACCAAAGGAGAAAAAGAAATTGCTAAGTCATCATGCTACTGGATCTGTAATTTTTATTTATTTTTTAGCCAAAAGGCTTCATTTTTTGTAGGTGTTTGCTAATGCAAAATGGTCCATCAAAGGAGCAGCTTTGTCAGTAATAAAATTGTTAAACCTAAATTGCATGGTATGTCCTTTCCATTTCATATTCAGTTAAGTTTGAGGTCCTCAAAGTTTTCTAGAAAACCCTCCAAGCAGCTGACTAAATTAAAGAGGGGAATTACAGGCTTAGAAAACAAGTAGGGACATCAGCAATGAAGGATAAGTGTTAAGCTGTCTCTTTCTGCATAATAATTTTATTGCCTGGCTTGATGTATCATAATGTTGGAGAGATATTACCCAAAGTAAGTAATACAGTGCACCATTAAACACATTATGTTGTAAATAATTAAGATGCATAATGTTAAAACTTTGGGTAGAATGTAATTACTGTACTCCATGGAAAATCAATGGCTACTCCAGCAACATAAGTAAACATTAAAAACAGTGTTTCACACACAAAGTTGGCAACTGTTTTATGAATGTATTTTATAGGCTAGTTTCGGTTTTGGTCAGATGAGATAGAGTGGCTCACATACAGAAATTAATTTTCTAAAATTGTCTGTCTTGAAGATTTGCTCTTAATTTGGGTAATGAGGGATGGTTCCTGCTTTGGTCAGCAGCAGCGGAAGGCAGAGATCCACATGAGGGTCAAATGCACAGTGCTTGACAGGACTGAGCATGCTTCACAACCTGCACCCTCTGGCTCTCTTTTGCTATTTCAAGGCATAAGGTAGGCTTATTCCTGCAGTTAAAAAATAGACATATCCTACACTTACACTGGTGGTAAGGTATGAGCATAGGTGGAGAATGAATCCCCTATGATTTTTATTCTGCTCTGAAGAACTGGGAGCTCAAGAAATGAAACCTGCAGAAAGCTGTTAAGATTGTTCAGTTGAACCAAAGGTGATAGAATTGAAATATGAATTTAACATGTAGTCCTACCCTGATCTTCAGAGTTATGCTAGGAATTTGTATGAATGCATTACATATAGGGCCTGTCTAGAACTATTTATAAAAGGCACCTCACATCCATATATCAAACAACAGATTTGTTAAAGATGAAATTCTGGTTTTCCAATTACTTTTCATGAGACAAATGTTTCAGTTGCAGTTTCTGTAGTGGATCTGTTAGATTTACCTTTCAAGTGGTTTAAAAACAAAAAAAGACAAGTAAAGCCAATATGCTGACCTGTACATCAACTTAGTATTTTGCTTGCAAGTACTTCTTGGGTCCGAGGGAAGTGTTCAGAGGAAGCAGAAGACGGTGCAGGTGGCTCATCCATAAACACTAGTCTCTGATGCTTCCTGTTTGAAGGAAGTTGTGTGGGCAGCTCGCAAGCTTGTGGCTGAGGCTGAAGAATTCCTTTAGAGTACCATAAAACCTTGAACAGCCCACCAATACATTGGGAAAATGTAGAATTTCACATGCAATGCTTCATGGTGTTCAGGAGAGTTAGTCGAGATCCCATGCTGATGTGAAATCAGAACCAGTTTTCTTACATGACTTGCAGCATGATAGTCCTCTTTTCAAGGCTTCATACCTGAGGAATTGCGTTACTCAGGCAGCCTGTCAGTGCTCGAGTGACAGAGGTTTTCAGGGCACACCGAAAAGCTCTCCTCATCTGCTTGCCTTTCGATTTAGTTGTTTTGCTTTGGTTTTGATTATGTTTTTTTCCAGCACTGTCCTTTGCAGATTTATGTTACTGTGTCTAATAAAGAGCCATGGCAACAGGTGTTGTATTAGTGAGATAAATAAATGATATGTTTAGTGTTCATTCTTATGCACAATCCCATTAAAATGAATAACTCTAATAAGCACCTGGCAGGCATGTTCCACTGTTTAGGTAATACACCAGAAGTACAGTGTTCTGGTAGAAGATAGTATATTTCAAGCTCAAGTGATTAATTCTTTTTTTTCCACCCTTTGAAAGAATTAACTGTTGCCTACCATTTGCCATTTAAAAACCTCTGAAAAACAGACTTTAAATATAGTTTTGCATAAGTTCTTCTGCAGCCTTTCCCGCGATAATTTGAGTACCTTGCAGTTGTCCATTAAAAGGAAGCAACTCAGAGCTGTCAGGGGAGATTCAACCTTTCTTCCGTCCAGTTCACTTCATGAGAAGGACGTATATAGTGTGGACTTTGCCTGGGTTTTAGATAAATATTTTTTTTTTAATGGAAGATATTTTCACAAGAGTGTCCATCTGTGTTGCTAAGGCACAGCAGAAGGTAACACTTCGCCCTCTGGTTGTTAGGGGTTGAGTTTATCATAGAATGGTTTGGGTTGGAAGGGACTTCAAAGATCATCTAGTTCCAACCCCCCTGCTCTGGGCAGGGACACCCTCCACTAGACCACGTTGTCCAAAGCCTCATCCAACCTGGCCTTGAACACTTCCAGGGATGGGGCATCCACAACCTCTCTGGGAAACCTGTTCCAGTGCCTCACCACTCTAACAGTGAAGAATTTCTTCATAATACCCAATATAAATGTACCCTCCTTCAGCTTAAGGCCATTACCCCTTGTCCTATTGCTACATGGCCTTGGTAGACAGTTCTTCTCTAGCTTTCCTGCAGGCCCCCTTCAGGTACTGGTAAGCTGCAATTAGATCTCCCTGGAGCCTTTTCTTCTCCAGGCTGAACAACCCAACTCTCTCAGCTTGTCCTCATAGGAGAGGTGCTCCAGCCCTCTGATCAGCTTCATGGCACTCCTCTGGATTGTCTCCAACAGCTCCATGTCTCTCCTGTACTGAGGCCCCCAGAGCTGGATGCAGTACTCCAGATGGGGTCTCACAAGAGCAGAGAGGGAGAATTGCCTCCCTTGACCTGCTGGTCACGCTTCTTCTGATGCAGCCCAGGATATGGCTGGCTTTTTAGGCTGCAAGCACACATTGTTGGATCATGTTGAGCTTCTCATCCACCACCCGAAGTCCATCCTCCTGAGGGCTCCTCTCAATCCATTCTCCACCAAGCCTGTAGTTGTGTTTGGGATTGCCCCAACCCACGTGCAGGACCTTGCACTTGACCGTGTTGAACTGCATGAGGTTTGCACAGGCCCACCTCTCCAGCCTGTCAAGGTCCCTCTGGATGGCATCCCTTCCCTCCAGCGTGTTGACCACACCACACAGCTTGGTGTCATCGGCAAACTTGCTGAGGGTGCACTCGATCCCGCTGTCCGTGTCGCTGACAAAGATGTTGAACGGTGCCGGTCCCAGTACCAAACCCTGAGGAATGCCACTCGTCACCGTTCTCCACTTGGACATTGAGCCGTTAACCACAACTCTTTGGGTGTGACCATCCAGCCAGTTCTTTATCCACTGAGTGGTCCATCCATCGAATCCATGTCTCTCAATTTAGAGACAAGGATGTCCTGCGGGACAGTGTCAAATGCCTTGCACAAGCCCAGGTAAACAATGTCAGTTGCCCTTCCCTTATCCACCAACACTGTAACCCCATCGTAGAAGGCCACCAAGTTTGTCAAGACATGATTTGCCCTTAGTGAAGCTGTGTGTTGGCTGTCACCGATCACCTCCTGATTTTCCATGTGCCTGAGCATAGTCTCCAGGAGGGTCTGCTCCATGATCTTGCCAGGCACGGAAGTGAGACTGACCTGGCTTTTCCTTTTTACCCTTCTTAAAAATGGGAGTTATGTTCCCCCTCTTCCAGTCAGCGGGAACTTTCCCAGACTGCCAGGACTTCTCAAATATGATGGAGAGGGGCCTGGCCACTTCATCTGCCAATTCACTCAAGACCTGTGGATGCAACTCATCAGGTCCCATGGACTTGTGCACCTTCAGGTTCCTTAGATGGTCTTGAACCTGATCTTCTCCTACAGTGGGCGGTTCTTCCTTCTCCCGGTCCCTGCCTTCTGTGACCTGGGCAGTGTGGCTCAAGCACTTGCCAGTGAAGACTGAGGCAAAGAAGTCGTTGAGTACCTCAGCCTTCTCCATATCCTGGGTAACCAGGTCGCCCACTTCATTCTGGAGGGGACCCACATTTTCCCTCGTCCTCCTTTTGTCACTAACATACCTGTAGAAGCTTTTTTTCTTGTCCTTAACATCCCTGGCCAGACTAATTTCTATCAGGGCTTTGGCTTTCCTAACCTGATTCCTGGCTGTTTGGACAGTTTCTCTGTATTGCTCCCAGGCTACCTGCCCTTGCTTCCACCCTCTGTAGGCTTCCTTTTTTTTTGTCTGACTTTGCCCAGGAGCTCCTTGTTCATCCATGGGGGCCTCTTGGTGTTTTTGCCTGACTTCCTCTTTGTTGGGATGCATTGCTCCTGAGCTTGGAGGAGGTGACCCTTGAATATTAGCCAGCTGTCTTGGGCCCCTCTTCCTTCCAGATTCGTGGTCAGATGGTTGCATCAGCTGACTTCTTCAGATGGTCTCATTGAAGGTGAACTCCAGGCAGTCCTGATCTGCATATACAGCTGACAATTTTTAGGTTTTGAGGCTTCAGTATTAAGTCCTCTATTTTTTCTTCTGTCTATGAATAGGCAATTAACTTAGAGCTCTATTTTGGTTGATAAATATTTAATTGAAGAAAGAACATCTATTGCCAACATCCCTGTAATGAAAAATATTGCTGTAGCCTCTCTTCTGTATTCTATGCCTGCACTACCACGAATGGTTTCCCCTTTCTCCCATTGATACTCATTTTAATTCGTGTGGTTAAAGGAATGAGGATTGACATTGATGGTTCTTCACATAATTATTCTGTGATTACTGAAACTGTGAAGGAGGGATGGCAGCTCATGTCAATGTACTTTATAGCTTTATTTCATAGCATATAATACCATACCCTTGATGTTAATATTCAACTAGTGCTTTGTAGCACCCAACCTTTCAAGTGGCTCACAACAGAATTACTTTGATTTCATTTAATAGACAAACATATCTTTCATTGGCCTTTGAGATACATGGGTTTGTGCACTGTTTTTCTTAAATCATTGAATTTTGTGACTTTCTTGTCCTTTTATCTTTCATTTTTTGTTATTGACACAAAGATTGAGTTTATTAAAAAAAGTTTCTTCCTATGAGCCCTACACATATTCTAGAGCAACGAGGAAACAGTTCTTCTAACATTTGACATTCTGAGGTCATTTGGGAGACATTTGATTCTGAATGTGTGTGTGTATGTGGATGTATGCATGAACACTCATTTTTAACTGAGTTATTAACTGAAATAATCAATTTATCCTGAACTTAGAAATAAGCTTTTTAGACCATACAGATCTTGCTCAAGTACAGTGTTCCTATTTGGGTGCTAAAAAGGTATTTCTTATAAGCTACGTTCGTGGTAGTGATCTGATGGTCTGAACCTAAGATTCTTAAGGACAAGCTTCAACAAAGGCAGGCAGGCCTCTGTTATATTTGTCAGGGATGTGAATCTTTTCATGACAATTTTCTTTTGGTACAGTTAATGTTAATTAGCTGTTTCATATAGATATTTTTGGTAATATTATGCGTGTTACAGAAGTTTACTAGGGTCCTGCTTTCACCCTGAGCCTTGAAGCATGGCAGACTCTGTGTGTGTGTGGGAGCGTCTCTTCCTTCGCTGCCCTCCAAAGGGGGAATGGGCAGTATGGTCACTGGAGAGAGAAAAGAAACAATACATTTTCCTGTGGGAAGGAAGTACTCCTAAATGGGTGTCTTCATGTCTCTTCCCACTTCTTGCCTGCCTTCCCTGTTTAGGATGGGGACTTTCTGAGGAAGAGGCTGCTGCCTTTCATATGCATGTGTGTTACCTTGTGCAGTCAGAGGCTCATTCCTCATAGCTCCCAGGCACAGATGGGATCTTAATACAGCAAAAGTTCATTGCTATTTTTTAAAGTGTTTGATGCAAATGGGAAAATATTAAAAGAGACTGTTCAATTCAGTGCTCATATCAGACCTGCTGTCTGAAACCATTAAAAAAAAAAAAAAAAGAAAAAAGAAAGGAAAAAAAGGAAAAAAAAAAAAAAGAAGAGATTCTGTTTCAGATGCTCAAGTTGTTCTATGATGTAGTTACAGAATTATTTTTTTGACAGGAAGGGTAACTAAGTATTAGAACAAATTGTGACAGGACATGAAGTCTTTAAGCCAGTGCTTGATATTTGAGTAAAAGATACATTCATTTTCAGATATTGACTATGATGCTCATTGGGAAATCTGGGAAGAATATGTTGTGGACTGAAGAAATGTCAAGCCAGACATGGGCATTCATAGTGCTACCATCAGTACGAATGGGTAAAGCTGGTGGCTGGTTGTGGAAGAGACTTATTTGAGGTTTCCACAGCTTGCGCTTCCCACCATACTTTAGCCATAAATCCAAAAATGTCCAATGAAACTCAGAAGTCCCAGGAGGCTTGTGACAGTCATTTAATAAAATGATACTTTTTTAGTTCCTTTTGTGCAGATGCAGCCTGTAGTGCAGTGTTTTGTTACG
Organism: Balearica regulorum gibbericeps; assembly: GCF_011004875.1. Classification (NCBI taxonomy): domain Eukaryota; kingdom Metazoa; phylum Chordata; class Aves; order Gruiformes; family Gruidae; genus Balearica; species Balearica regulorum. Next base: position 72,919,774 of record NC_046185.1, read on the forward strand.
GATAGATCCCAATGAAGTGCTCCTGTCTGTAAGACTGTGTGAATTTGGGATGAGTTTGGGGTTGGTTTTGTTTCATTTATAGTTATTACAGCTGGCAGGGGAGAAGGCTATTCCTGTAGCTCTCTGTAGCCAAGAATGTTATATAAAATACAGCCAGCTGATAATATTCATGTTTAGATAATCTAGCTATCTGGGAGGTCACTGAATATATAAAACTTTGTTTTTCAGCCCAATTTGGTAACTTAACCTTTAACATACAGAGCAAAGACCTATGGGTCAACCCAACTGAGAGGGAGTTGCATGTTTCTGTCAGTTCAGATGCTTTTATTCATGCAAGCTGAGGTGGCTTTCAGCATATTTTAATTGCATAGCTGGAAATGTTTGCAAATAGGCATGCTGTTGGAGCGATCAGCTAAGGAGGTGAAAATAAATTCTGACCAAATTTTCATGTATTAATTTATTTTCTGCTTGCAGCTAAATGCTCTACATCTTTATTATTTATAAAACCTACGCATGTCTCGAGCAGTTTGATGAAGAGTGAAGTGCCGTAGAGGCACAGGCTATGAAACTGATAATATAAATTGGCAGAGAATATATCATATCATGACATGGTCATTATGGGATATGGGGCTTGACTTAATTCACATAGAAGTCATTAATATCCATGGATTTGCTGAAGGCTAGGATTAGGAGCTGCAATGTGCCTTCGACCTGTGGGGATAGAAGAGCTTTTTGGGTAGTGTTAATAAACTGCATCTCTTGGGGAAGAGTGTTTGAATGCAGTGGAACGCTTTCCTTAATGGTGGCAATTTTGAGCATTACAAGACGTGAAAAGCCTCATGTCTCTAAGTAAACTGCAAAAGTCGTTCTTGTTAAAAGCATGTCTTATTGCTAAGCACAATATATTGTGGAAATGGAAAACTGCGTGTGGATTAGACAGCTGATTGGTACAATGCAATGAATCCATTGGAGATTTAGAGAGGATTTCATGCTCTTTGCAGAATAGGAAGGGAAGGGTATTTGATGGAATTTGGCTCTGATTTCTATAGTTTGTACAATTATTAGTATGGTAAGCACAGTGTTCTTTCTCTAGTGCAATATAATCTTTTTTTTTTAATGTTTAGTTGCCTATATTTGTATCTCCTACGTATCATTTCCTATCCTTTCTTGCCTAGCAAAATTAATTTATTTGAACAAGAGCAAATATACTGCAGATTATTTTTTCTAGTACTTGATTCATGCTGTTTTAAAGGGAAGCATAATTTTCCTCATATCCTTACAAAAATACTTCAAAATAAAAAAAAGAGTAAGAAAGATAGAAAGCACCTCCCAGCCAAGCAGTGACAAGCATTGATTCCTTTAGCTGCAGCCACCCTCCGTAAGGAATACGGATACTATTGATGCCACTTCCAAACTGTGTCAGAGGTGAGTATGGTAACCTGTCTTCCCATAGTAGGTTTTAATTACCAAACCTTTTTTTCCTACCAGATACTGTTCAGGCTAAACCTAAGTCAGCCAGACATTTTGGCATCTTCTGATACACCAAACTTTTGAGTTGGCTGTGGCCACATCCTGTATCAGCCGTGTGTTGGTGGCATACCCTTTATAACAGACGTCTGCTAACATGGAAGGAGTTAGTAGGTTGCAGAGCCCTTACGTGAAGCAGCAAGTAGGCCTCTGAGAAACCAGTTTTCCTTGAAACTGAGGAATGCAGAACAAGTGTATTTCAGGAAGAAGAGAGAATTAGGTTTTGATCTAAATTTGCAGTCAGAAATATGCATTATAGTGAAGCCCTGGGCAGAGGTGTATTGCTGGCTCAAGTGAGTGTTAAGGTTTAAAAATGCATGTTTTCAAATGGCAGTGCCTTTCTCCCACAAATATGAGGAGTTGGAAGATAAAGAAGCTGATTCAATTTGCATTTATTTTTCTGTCAAAAATTACTAGAAGTCTTCCGTCTATTCTTACAGATCAACAAAGATTTAGGAGCAGAATTGATATGAAAACTACATGAGTCATCTCCCAACCCCTCAGTGATTCTCTGTTTCTTCATTACAGTTACTGTCTTTTGAATTGTTTTCTCTATTTCCATAATGCTACAGTCACTGAAGCATCCAATCTTAGATGCAGTAACTATTTGAAAACCTGAACCATGAATTCTCAGTGTCTCATGAGCCAAAGACTTCCAGGGATTTTACAGTAAGACAACCTTGGTGTAGTTACAGCTGTATTGATTAGATCAGAATGGCCTTATGTGCAATAGGGTTGCAGCAAACTGCTTGCTGAGTCACCCTGTAGTCTCCTGATAAAGGAGACAGGGAAAGCGTGCTCTAAAGGCTAATAAAAATTGCATCGAGAACATTGCAAGCACAGAATGAATGACTTCATAACCAGGTTTATAGTATAACTGGAGTTTCCAGGCCATATAATCAACACTTAGCAAACCTTTTTTGAAGTTGTAGATGTGTTTTAGTGTGCAAACACCTTGGGTAGAGTACTATGGCATAAAATTATATGTTCTTCTGAAGGTACTCATCCTACAAATCATTTTAGTACTAAAACGAGCAGTCTCCCATCAATCTTGCTATCCTTTTTCACACTCTAATTTAATTTCACTGTTCACTTTTCGTTTACAAGTCCCCAGAGTTTCTCAGTTCCTCTGGCTTGGCGGGTGCTAATGAGATGTACCGCAAGGGAAAAGGTAGAAATGAGTTTGTGAAAACTGAATTCAAGGAAATTGTACTGGGCAGTGTGGGAAAACGCAGGTAATTTGGCAGTATGATTGCCTTGTTTGTGTCGTATAAAAGCACCTCGCGCAACATCAGCCAGAGCTGTAACTTGTTGAATCATCTCAGCAGCAATGATGTCAGGAGGAAGTATAAATCTTTCTGCAGAGCTTGAGTCCTGTCTCCCTTTTTGATGGAATTAACTAGAGGCAAGGAAAAAAAAAAAGGTCCATTTGTAATTCTATGATTTTGAGCAGTTTATAAATGGTGAGTCAGTGAAGGTATTTGGAGTGGAGCAGAGGATATGAAGAAGTAAGAACATAACTACCAATATTTTGATAACTAGCACTATTAGAGATGTGGTAAGATATTGATGGGTGTTATAGTGCTTGGCTACAGAAGTCAAAGAATGGGATCTATTAACATCAGACAGCGAGAAACAGTAAGAGCTGGAGCACCCAGAGCATGAGCAAGGAACCTGAGGAGGGAGAGCCATGGAGTTGGCGATGCACAGAAGGATGACTTTATTGGCACGAAGCAGGAGTGGGAATGGTGAGAAGTTGTTCTTTGAGCCTGAGCTGGTCTGAGGGCTTGGGGGAGTGTAGATGGGAAGAGGAAGATGGAATGTGAGGCTGTGGGTTGGAAGTTTAGAGGCAGGTCTAGCTCTAAGGGAGGTGCAAAAATCGCAAGTAGTGCAAGGAAGAGAAAACAGATGGTTTGGGAGAAAGACGATGATAACTGGAAAAGGGCATGGAAGAGTAGCTGCTGAAGGAAATTATGTACTGGTGTTTTTCCTGGCTTTGAGTGAATTTGGCTTGGAAATAGTAGAACTGCTGCCAACAACACTTTTCAGATCTTCCTCTCTGTAGGAAGCACAATGCAAAAGTTTGTGACAGACCTGTTTCTTTTGTATCGTTACTTGAAAGTCAGTAACTTTATAACAATAACAAAATCCCCACAAAAATAAAAAAGAAACTCAAGCTTTTAGGTAAAAATCAGTGGCTGTCTTCTTAAAGGCAAAGAAATGAAACCCAGTAGTGGCCTCTCAGGGGAGAAAATACCTCTTATAAATGCAGAGAAGAGACTTGGCTTGTCATGAAAAAGGCTGCATTTTGGTGATTGTGGGTTCGTGTTTTGTTTTGTTTTGTTTAGAAACTTCCTGACTCGTGAACGGTCAAGTCTGAGCGTCCAGCTCAAAGAATCATGAGAACTAAATTTCACTCAGTGGGTGCCCTGTTACAAACACATCCAGCATTTTTAATCCTCTTTCTCTAACAGACGCTCATCATTTTTTGCTTTCCCCAAGTTAAGAGTAGGATCATTCAGGGAAGGAATATCTAGTATCTACTGAATGAAGGAAAATGTATTCATATTATTAAATCTCTGGGACACTTGAAATGTTTTGATTTGGCTAAGCAGCTGTCACAGAATTTTCTCTGATTCATCTGTCTTATATGGTCTTCCAAGTTACTAATGATAATTATCTAAATATCTTCACTTGTTTCTAATGCAGTTACACCACCCTGATGGAGAGATGCTCTACTTGTGCAAGAACAAAATGTTTCATTTGCTTCTAGTTCTTTCATTGTTACAGTGCATGTAGAAAAGGTGCTGTTTTCATAGCTTTTAGATGAATTCACTCTCAAATTCCTGGTGTCATCAGTATAAAGCTGCTTGTAGTAAATAATAGTGAATCATTAGATTTGGCTAGCCATTTTATCATTTGCAGTGTATCATGGTAATGTTGTTACGTGTTACGCCTGTCACATAATTGCTTCAGTAATTCTTTGTCCCAGCATCAGATGCATTAGCTATCAATAGCAGTGTCAAATCAGTTATTTGACTTCAGTTAAGAGAGACGAGTGATCTCTAGATCTTAGTGATTTGAAAAAGGTTTGATTGCTAGATTGACGCTTTGGATACTATTTGGGTTTTTAAATTCATCTGCAGAATCTCCTTTCAAACCCCATTTTATGGCATGCGTGCAAAAGAAAGTCCTAGTGAGTACTTCTCAATGATGATTAGACATCTGGTCATTTTAAAATTAAATGTTTTCAGTAAAGTGTATTTGACAAATAAGGGTTCTCTAATTGTTGTTTTGAATATCTTGTTTCTAAATCCCTAATTTTGACAGGAGTATGATTAGGTAAAGCAAATTCAAACTTAACTGCTAGTGGTTTTGTTAGTATTTTGCACCTAGTACGAATCAGTGAAATAAGCTCATAATTGTTGCCATTTCCTATATCTATTCCTGGCTTCCAAATAAAGAGATCTAGTAGCATTCCTAAGAGGTCCTGGCAAATTACCATTCATGGAGACAGTACTATGAGTTTAGTGCATGGAAAATTTAAGCCAAATTATTTTACTTTAACCTGAGTTAATGTTGGTCACTGTAGCATAAGTTAATACAATTAAATTCTAACAGGCTGATTAAGAAATGCCAGTGTTTTACCAATTTAAGCATAAGTTACTGCTAGGGCTTCCACTATATCAACTGACCTTTCAAAAATTCCCTTTTATGTAGTGTTTGGGAAAGCTCTCTAGTAGAAATACTGTCCATCAGGATATCACTAGGAAGATTAATTACTGCACAGCACAGCTATGTTAACTGCAGACATTAATTATTGATAGACAAAATATTAACTATTTTGCTATTTAAAACTTAATTAAAATAATCATCCCAACTTCATGTATTTTGAGGGTTTTTTTAATATGATGATGAATTCCACAATCACCATGTGATGAATAAGCACTAGCTGAATACTCTCAGTTTCTGCTTTTAGAATAATATGCATTTGAAGCAGAAGTATCCCTTCTTGAAGGTAAATTAACAAAAGCACTTGTGTGAAGTCTTGCAACAACAAATCCTTGAGAGGTAAAAATACACTCACACAGGGTACAACAAAACTCATCATCAGCATGTATCTACACATAAATTGCCCAAGGTAATGCTGCTGTCCCTTTAGCTTCAATATTCAGCCAGTACTTGGGACTTCTGAAGATTGTTTCCCTCAGAGAAAAAGTCATGAGTGCAAGCTAGTTGTCAGCTTAATAATTTTTTGTTTTCTTAAGTACTTGTTTTTCTCCACCAGGACACAGAAGGGAACAATAGCAGTCTGCAAGGCCTGCAAATCTAACATGTCTACAGTGAGTGTCTCAATTTTGTCTGAGCACCCTGATGGTTCTTCATGGCTCCCTGGTAACTTAGTTTCTGACACACGTGCAAGCTGTAACAAACTTTCACATGTTGCAATTAGGTTCCTTATTTCTCACCTGGATCTACCCTGTGGTAGACACATGTTATGGAGTGGGGCTGGTAGCCCCTTTTTCTCCACGTCACCCCAATGTATGCATTTTAGCAATTTTTTGGTTCTTGCTTAGCATAACTTCTGAGGATGAAGCTCGTTTCATCTAACTACACCTGAGCTGGGCACTGGGACTGCCTTTTTACAGTCTGTGGAGAGATGTGCCTGCTTCTCTCCATTGACTTGCAAAGAGATTGTACAGCTATGTCAGTAGCTGCCCACCACCTAGAACTCTAGAACCAGCTGTTGTAGCCTCATCCCTACAATACTACAAAGGTCTGTGATTATATTTGGCTTAGAGTCACTAGGTGGCAGGCATTGCCACCTTCCAACATAAATCTAAACACTAAAATCATTCTGTTCTAGTCTCTTTCGTCACTTCTTTTCAGTAGTGAGGCTTGTGAGATTTCAGCAGCATCCCTATCCCATGGAGCTCTTTGTCTCTAGCAGTGGGTCAGCCTTCACACCAGCCAGCTTCAGTTCTTTCCAATACTGGATTCTAGCAGTGTCTGAATGCTTCTGCCTTCTTGCACCTCTCAATCTCTAGTAACTTCATACTTTGTCTTTCTGTACTTTATTGTGATACCAGAAGGACATGGGTAGTATCATTCAAATCTGGCCATGGCCAACTAGGTGGTTAGTCGTGTGGGCCCACCAATGTTAAATAGCACTTAAACAGCAACTGCTTGTTGCATTTCTTTTCCTTCACTGACGAGCAGTTCATGAAGGCCTGAAACAAACAGTCACCTGCTTGGCGCTGCACTGTTTTCAACCTTTTGGCCGCTTCACAGACATATGCAGATTCCTACGTGTCAGAGGCATTTGCCCTGAATGCTTTTTGAGTTTTGGGTCAATGAAGCAGGTTTCTGGTTACACTTTATGTTTAGGGATAATCCCTAACCCTGGAGACTTTTTTTTTTTTTTTTTTTTTTTTTTTTAAATATTGCCTGTATTGTAAATCAGTGCATTTAGGTCAAAATAATCAAAAACACCAAATAACATGAATTTCTAGATATGGATGCCAGCAGCTGCTAATGTAAGGTTAAGACATGCAAATCTGGTACGTCTATCTAGCTGTCTGGTAGTCAGCATGGTAATAAAGCCTTCTTCATCTTCATTATCTTCAACCATGACTACCACCCAGTCTCATAGTTGTATTCATATTGCTGCACCTCTACTATCTCCTAACCTTGCTTTCTTTTTTCATATTGACCACGTCCTTCAGTTCTGTTTCTATCATTTCAGTGCAGTACTCTTTTTAGAGAAGTTTTTTAGCAAATCCATCTAGTGTTTCAGTAGGTCTTCATCTTTGCATCCTGCTGACTCACCATGACATTTGACAGGTTGGCTACTGAAAATGTAATTCATCGTATGCCATTGGAGTGAAGCTGATGCAAGACAGGGTGCCATTTTTTCAGACAGAGTACAGTCTAGGCCTTGCCTGGTGATTGAAATACTGTCACAACAAATGTTTTGACTTGCAGACAATACCAATGATCTCAGGGATTTGTGTATGTTTTGAACAACATATCTCAGAGAGACAAAAAATATTCAATATGTGTATACATATTCCTATCAAGCCTTTCCTGTTAATGTTTCCCGTGATGTTTTAGTGTGCACCACTTCTGAGAACAGCAAACACTCCATGTTGCCAGAAGCTGAGTGCTACTTTTAGCATATAAATGTAACATCTATTTGAAGGCCTCTTTTGATTTGGGGTGTGAGTGAGCAAACTGCATGGAGCTGCAGTTTTATTGCAATGTGGGCAGGGAATCACACAACCACCATACTAGCAAAATACACAAATTTGCGTGTGATGCTAAGCTGGCCATCTCCTTGACAGTCTGTCTACATTAGCCCTGCCTAATGTTTGGTCCATATCAGAAAAATACTAGACTGGCAAAAATTGCAGCCATACTGCCCTCTGAGGTAACCTCAAAACAGGATTTTTATATTTGTATTTGCTTGTGTTGGCTACTGGAAAAAGCCCTAAAGTCTTACAGCATTGATTTTTTAGGGGCACTGGGAGGGAACATGACTGGAAGGAGTTGGGTAGAAGTATGCTACTTAGTATTTTAACTCATTTTGGGTAAATGTTTTGCAAAGAGGAAGATTAAGGTTATTACAATACTAGGCAGGTAGTTGAATATATCTTATCTGATAGACTGCAGAATTGCACTGAGCTGCTGGTTTTGTATTATTCCTGAGAGAAGAGGAGGAGGAATTGGACGTGTCCTACTCTGCCTGTACTTTGCAGATGCCATTGTTGCTGCTTCCTCGTGTCTTATGAAAGGGATCCTAAAACTGCTGGTTTGTTGCCAATAACATGATGATGCACCCTACATTTTCTGCCATTTTCCTAATCTGTAGCCCGATGAAATGACTAAGCAAAAGGTAGTTTGTTTTTTCTTTTCTTTTGTGAGTACTGCAATTTCAGAAGGACCAATGCATTTACGTGTCAGAAGTGGTAGTGGATCTCAAGTCTCTGGAGGAATAGTATTTCATGGGCGATGTGATTTGCAAAGCAGCTGCCAATAAAAGCCCTATTGTTTGTATGTGACCTGTGTGTGTAACGAGATTCTGTCACACCACGTTTTCAGACCAAACAGACAAAGGACAGGAGAAGAAACAGGCACAAAGTGTATTATGTGACCAAAATCTACCAGAGTCTCTGGAAGATCCGGGCCATCTAGGTTCCAGATTATTAAGCTGTCTGTGAAATGCTCCTTTAGTTGCAGGAAAAATCCTTGAGGAAAAAAAAAAAAATCATCTATGCAAGTCACAACCACAACTTGCCTGGCAATTGCAGCTCTTGTTCTGGTACAGAAAAGATACAATGACTTGAGTTCAGAAAGAGCTTTGTTGGCAGTGCCCTTTGTGGATTAACCTTAGATGGATGTGATGATGTTGTTATAAGCGGGGGCTCTGTGTGTGAAGAAGTGATGCCTGTTTTGTATATTGCTTTGTAACACCTTTCGTGATGTCACACACCAAAACCAGAAAAATTATAGAAATGGTAAGGTGCCACCAGTTAAATATAATGCTTCTGTAGCACAATAAAACTATAAAGGAAGGATGTTAAAATGAGGTGGAATCTCCTGAGGTTATTTCATCCTTATCTCTGAAGCAATCTTTACTATAACATTTCCCTAATTGCTTCTTTTGACAGAAGATGACAGCATCTGTGTATTCTAGTTCAAGGACATTTTCTGTCCTCAGTGTGGGTCTGGGTTTTCTTTCTTTCATCTCAACAGAGATTCCCAAAGGAAAACAAAATTGGACATAATTTTTACTATCGGCTCTGTTATTGGCAAAGAGAAGGAATAGTATGTTCCAGCACATAATGGTTGGCTGAAGACTAGAAAGGTGAGTAGCATTTCTCTACACTGCTCAGAAACAAAATGCTCTGTCCCTTGTGTGTTTATGCCACCAGTAACTGCTGAGTCTGCAAGCATCAGTTCTTCATTGCTGAACATAACATGATTACCAAAATGAGCAAGAATTAGGTGGTCTGACCCTTATTTCAGCAAATGATTTTACAATTTATTTTGATCCTTTATTTAGGAATTACTGCTTTTCAAAAATCTAGCACAATTTTCTGCAGTTAAGATTCCTTCCAGAGCAGGAAGCCACTGTCTTTGAGAGGATAACATCCTTAAGATTATTTCCAGTGAGTAACCTAAAGAAGGCAACAGTATTTCTAGTGAGTAACCTAAAGAAGGCAACAGGTTGGAGACTGGTTTGAACTTTACGAAATTCAACGAGAACAAATTCAAGTTCCTGCTCCTGGGAAGGAAGAACATCTGGAAGCAGCTCTGGTGTAAAGGACCCCGGAGTTGTAGGTAGACAGCAAGCTGAATGTGAGCCAGCAGAGTGCCCTGGCAGCCAGGAAGACCAACAACATCTGGGGCTGTATAAACAGGAGCACAGCCAGTAGATTGAAGGAAGGGATTATTCCCCCTTTACTGAGCTCTTGTTAGTCCACATCTAGAGTACTGGTATCCAGCTTTGGGCCCTTCAGCACAAGCAAGACACTGACAAACTGGAGTAAGCTCAGCAGGGGGCCCTCAGATAGTCAGGGGCCTGGAGGATATGGCCTGTCAGGAGAGGCTCAGGGAATTGGTGGTGTTTAGCCTGAAGAAGAGGGCTTTGGGGAGACCTGATAGTAGCCTTCCTCAATACCTATAAGGAGATTGAAAAGATGGAGCCTGGCTCTTTGTAGTGGTGCATGGCAGGAGGTTGAGAGGCAAGAGAAATAAATTGAAGCAGGTGAGGGTCCAGCTGGATAGAAAGAAATGTTCTTTCATTGTGAGGATGATTAACAGTGGACCAGGCTGCTCACTGAGGTTGTGCAGTCTCTACCCAACTGAGGTTGTCAAGACCTGACTGGATAGAGCTCTAAGCAGCTTTGCCTGATCTCGTAGCTGGCCCTGCTTTGAGCAGCAGATTGAACTAAATGACCTCCTTAGGTCCCTTCCAACCTAAATTATACTGTGATTCCATGCTATATTTCAGCATTGACCTTATCGGAAAAAACTGTCCACAAACGTGAAACATCCTCAACAGGAAATGGAATCAGGGTTTCTAGCATTGATGAATGGGACATTACTTGGAAAAGAGGAATGTGAAGTACCTTCTGTGGCTGGTTCTCTGAATGTGAATCATCTTGGTGTAAGCTTTTCACTTGAATCTAATCCAAGTGGGGTGAAATACTGTTTGGCATTTTTTCTTATTAGGCCTGCCAGGTTTTGAAAACCTAGTTGAGAAAAAACAAACCTATTACTAAATATCAGATCATCATCTCTAATTTTAAGAAATGAAAAGCTTTTGAGAGAGTGAATGCAAGACCCACAAAAATGATTGCTAAAATCATTCCCATTTGTCATAAAATGAGGTGGGTATTGATAGCAGAACTCCATCAAGCCTGAGAGATAATAGAATGTAACAGAGAAGGTCTAAGTTGATTATGCTAGATGATAAGGCTTAATCAGGAAGTGCATGCAGACACCAGCAGACATGACTAGAGCACGTGATAAACTCATATCCAGCTGAAGGGTGAAAAGTAAAAAACCACAAAAATTAAGGGACGCTCATATTCCAACCAAATGGACATTAGATTTCATGATGCATAAATGTTTCCTCCATTATGGAATATTTTTTTTTTGCCCAAGATTTGCATTGGACAGCTGATCATCTTTGAGGAGAGACAGCTGTACTCAGAGAAACACAATTTGTGTCTTTTCATTTTGGGGTCTGATTTTGGTCCTGAGAAGAATTGTGTGGATTTCAGGGGAAGGTCAGGAAGTGGGGTAAGTGAACAGAGGCATGTGCAACACTGAGAAAGAGACAGAGCCTCATATAATTATCTCAGTATAATATTTGTAATTTTTACATCTTCAAGAATTATTATCTTAAGCAAATGTAAACGATGACTATTCTTAGTCCTAACCAGTTTTTAGATGGAGGAAAGTAAGTTTCAAAACATGTTAGCTAGTTTTTATTGTAAGATCAGTACCTCCTCTTTTTTTAGCAAGATGTCACATGGTCATTGGGCAAATGCATTTTTAAAATTCATTTGTGTAACTTCAGAGACTTACTTTGTTTGCATTGAAAATAGAAAAAAAAAAATGTTTCTTGGAATCCAGAAAGACATAGGGTAGCTAGAGTTGAATTTTAATCCTTTTCTTAAATGCTAAATTTCAAATGTGCCCTGGATTAATTTAATTTAAAATGGCTTGACTTTATCTTGTTGCTGGCTGAGTGAGATTTAAATCATTTTGTTTTCTATTTATATCCATAGAAACATAGCATAACACTACAAAAGAGCTTTCCCCAACGTATCCCCTTGCAGGCTAGAGAGAATATTTTGATACATGATAGCATGGACCACAGCTCTGTACAGTCTTAGATTTTTCTTAGCAGTGGGTTCTCACTCCTATCAATGAGAAAAACAGGAAGATGTGCCACAACTTTCACACATTTGAAGTTCTCCTCTGAAGCCTGTTGGAGGCATTGATGGACTTAGTGGTAATTTAAATGCCTATATGTCAGACCAATGTTTGTGTTTCTCAGAAAGAGGTGTCATAATCTGAGATAGCTTCATGAAATGGAGTTGTTTGTTGTGTTGAGAAGTTTAATCAAGTTTTTACTCTCTAAGCCAAGAGCAGAGCTGATTGGGAAGTCAGAAGTTTCCCCCAGAAGAAACTTTGAATGAAAAAGCTGGTTTTTGCGTTTCCCAAGGAAAAAGTTGACGTGATTCAGCACAGAAATGTTTAATGTCAGCTTAAACTGAGAATTAAAAAATGAGATGAAAAAATAAATGACAAAAAGAAGCAGAATGAAGTAAAAGCGTTACAGTAACAAGAATTATGTTTTCAGATGGGAAAACTGTTTTTGCAGAAGACTGTGGACAAGTCCTAACTTACTGGCAAATATATACACTTCTGACTTGCCATCTTTTGTTACTGAATAACTAAATAACTAGTAAAAGAAAATATTGATAGTTTAATATATTTTGTGGCTTATTATGGAACTGCCCATTTGCCTGTAGGTCTGCAGTATGCTGCTGCTGTTCCAAATGGAGCAGACTTTACGGACCGAGTTCTGGCAAAGGTGTGCCATGGGCTGAAACTCAGAGCAGGGAAAGAGGAAAAAGAAAGGTTGACTTGTCTGTTACAGCTGTAAACAGGAGCCAAACCTGTGATTCTGACTTTGGAGTCAACTCAGGTTCACATCAATACTTGTACAGATACTGGTGTATTCACTCATATTCACATCGCCTGACATATTTTAAGCACTGCAATGCTGGGGACGTAGGCACCAGTGAAACCAGGGCGAACACTCTAACTTGTGAGACTTGAGACTAGAGGGGGGGGATAGATTAAAGAGCTTTCTAACTTTCAACTATGACTATGAATAAAAGACCTGAGTGCAAAGGCTAACTGCCACGGAAGAGCCCACATCTATGCTGATAAACAGTCTTAGCCTTTGCATCAAGGTGGCTGCACACAAAGCACTGGCTCTGACTCCCAAAGCCTACCAAGAGTGTTACAACAGCCTACTAATATAGATGCTTGTCATCTTAGGCACTGTTTATTTACAACATTTTTTCTGTCTTACTATTCTCTCATGCCAGTGTAACTGTTGACTAAGCTGAATGCTGCGGTCAAATCCTCTGTCATTTTGTAGTCCTGTTTGTCTGGTTTTAATTAGGGTTACACCGGGATTTATTATTTCATAATGGGAGTAGTTTTCAGGGAAATTTGTTGCATTGTGTTACTGTGTGACAATGCCATTCAAATAGTGTTGACTTTTAGTCAATGCCGCTTCCTTTTCTCCCTCCCACAGTAATAAATTTAAGGGTGGCAGGGATGCATGTAGGAGAATCATTAACATTTATAAATTACAGAGGAAAATTAGGAAGGGACAAAATGAGTCTTCCATAACTGATTAAAGAGATTGTTTTCCTGTGGCTTCCCTGTTTGTTCCTTTTCCTATATTGTGGCTTTTTTTAAAATATGAGTTGTTTATTCTGATCAATTAAACTCTCTGCACATTTGATCTGGAATAATTAAAAGTTATTACCACATTTTTTTCCTGAAAAGCACCAGTAATTTAGGAATCTTCTGTCTATGATCACTGATAGAGTTTTCTAACCGCCAAGTGATTGTTCAGATGCAAGGAAATTTTCTGACCCGTTTCTGCAAGTGAGAAGTCACCTTGAAAATACAAGTAGCGTAACAAACTGTTCAAGAGATGTGGTTGAAAACACGTTGATAGCCTGTTATAAATATTCAAGGGTACTGAAAATTTAACCACAGATCTAACTTCTGAGGTAAACAGTAAAGGGTGGATTTTGTACAGGGTCACTATAATGAATTCCTGTTTGTTTACATGTCCAGTGTTAGATTACATCAGAATAAATACATAGTAACTCCAAGAAAGATGAAAGAGTGGAGTGACTTCAGGCTACACTGATGTAGCTTAGAACAGAATTAGGGGTTCCAGGCATCATTTGAAGCGGTTCAGAGCTGGGTGGGTTCAGAATTTGGTTGCATAGGCCTAGACTGCTTGAAGCCTCTGTGTGACCTGTTGTAGCTGTAGAAGAGAAAATTCCTGCTGTACTTCTTCCTCCTAAATCATCATCTTTGTCCTCACCTTACCTGCCATCTGTGCTTTCAGATTCTGTGAAGGGCAAAGTGACATGCACCTGAGAATATACCTATGGAAACGTAATTTACAGCCCCAAAGATTTTGAGCACATTCGTGGAGCACTGGTGCATACATCAGAAGGAGGTTAACAATCAGGCTAATTGATTACTCTGCCTCCCCATTTCCTGATGATGGGCAGCTCAGTTGTTGCCGTAAAACAAATGAAATGGTTTTGAATTATTGCCCTGAGTAGCAGAGATGTTGCTGGTTACCTCTTTCAGCTACAGCTTTAGGAAGAGTCACACCTTCACGTGGCTAGACACCAAGAGAGTCACAGCCTGGACCCCAAGCAGCATAGGAAAATTTCTGAGGTTTTGTTTTCTGAGTACATAATTGTCCCTCCAGCCCTCATAAACTGCCTCAGATTGCTTTTTACTCCCCAAGTTTCAGCAATGTGATCCTTGGAGAATAAGTCTCTTGTCTACTGGAGAGAAATAGTCAGTAGGCTGTGCTGTTAGATTATTTTAGTGTATAACTGTGCCAGGCATGGTAAAAAAGAAACTATGAAGACTGCACAGGAGTATATGTGGTGTCTCCTCCAGGGAAATCTTTCTGTGCCCATTTTCCTTCATAAACCTGAATTAGATGCAGAACAGCACAACTGCATTACAGGCTTCTTCAACTCTGTGAGTTCTGGGCTGGAAAAAAGGGAGCACAACTCTTCTTAATCATGCTGAGTGGTGTTGGGCCTGTTTGTTTCTGTCCCATGTGGGAGTGAAGTCCCCCCACTTTCCACTGAGGATGAAAAGATAACAGCTGTAAGTGGAAGTGGAATCCACTGTGAAGTGGGAGACCACCTGAGGGTGAGCAGAGCAGGGGTGGATATGTCGTCTCCCATAGAAACCGCAAAGGCTTTTACAGGATAAAGTCTAAAGAGTGGGATGGAGGCTGTTCCATGTAACATTTGCCAGTTAAAGACCTAAGTGTAAAGACCTAACCTCAAAAGCAGCACACGTACCCTAAGAATTAGGGACTTACTTAACATCTTTTTCAGAGAGGATACTGATCACACTTGATATCTTTTAACCAGGAACAGTTGCCAAGTGCAGATGCTAGTCTTGAACAGTCATGACTGCTGAGACAAGAGCTGTGCACACAGCATTTTCCGATGTGCCTGACTTTTTTTAGGGCTTTTGATACGGACATCTAGAGGACCAAAACTGTGGGACACGTTGCAAGACCCCAGTCACTTAGATAAGGCTGTAGTAGCTACCTGTGTCTCAGCAAAAGGGGGTAGTGTCCCCCTACTTCAGAGTAGCATTATGAAAATAAGCACATTATAAATTTCTATGCTTTACTACTCCTTGATAGTAGAAACAGTGTATCCTCTGTCCAGTTACGCACAACTGTTTGGTCTCTCATAAGGTGAATAACTAACTATATTACTAGAGTCACAACATAGTTCTTCAGAAAAGGATGAGAAGACAGTTTCCATAGAGGAATGGGATGGGAAAAGGAAAAATCCTGCCTTTAAAGGAAACAGTGTAGGTATGGGGAGGGATAAAGATCATTTCTGGAGAAGGAGAATAGAATCTGAGCTCCTTATCATGGAAAGGCTGGGAATGTGTCAGTCACCCTGTAAGATGCAGAGGTCTCCAGCTGTGGAATGTACTTCAGTAGGATGCTCTCTAAGAGACCTTTTCTTATATCATTTAATCAAATTTGAGAAACATTATTAAACTAGGTGAGAGAAGACAGCCTGCACGGCAGGGAGATATACTGGCAGCACTTTCTAAATTGAGTCATTCTGCTTAGATGCCTGAAGTAGGAGTTTAGGCCATCCCATCAGTGGAGTTGGAGTGGTCTGTGTGGTTCAGGTAACCCCCTCTGTACTGTTAACTAATAACCCATTATCCTGTAAGAGGATCATGATTGACAGCACTACTTCTGCTACAAGGTACATTCACCATCTTCAGGATGTTCCTCTTTGTTCCTCCCAAGGACACGTTTCGGTCCTAGACCTCAGTGGAGCACGCAGGAAGGTAAGCCCAGAATACATGGGGAGGCTGAAGAGGAACTGAAAAGGGATCAGCTGGTTGGGGTGGTAAAAGGCAGCGACTGGAGGAACAGTGCCTCTGAACGAAGGTGGTGAGACTGGGCCTGGGAGTCAGAGGTGGTGTGGAATAAAATAGGTGTTGGAGTGTTATTTATGTGAGGATTTAAAGCTTCACACTGCTGAAAATTTGTTCACCCAATTTTTTTTTTCCTATTGGATTTGTCAGTTGTGATTACAAGCCAAAAGAGACAGACCTGATCTGAATCTGGTTTCCTTGACCAGAAAGTCTAGATTTATCACTCAGGCACCTAAGTTGGATGTGTGAACATAAACAGTGTGAATTTTCCCTGCAGACAGCGGTAACTGTATAAAGGTGTAAATAGCAACACTTGTAAGAAGTTATATTAGTTGTCTCATCACCCTATCCCTCCAATTTCCCCACTTGGAGAGCTTTGGCCGAACACTTCCGTATGGGAGGTGGATATTACACAAATGCAGCAAGGCTGTTTCCTGTGACCTTGTAAGTGTGAAATGCTGTCTTCAGGCTGTGTCCTAGCTGTGAAATCTAGCTTTCCTCAGTTAGCTGCGGCAACATCACCATCTCTGGTACAGACACAGAGAGCTAATAGAGGGCCACATCGCAGCCCCTGTGGCATGGATTTCTCTTAATGAAAATTGGGAACAACCTATGCCACAGCGCGCATGGGAGAGGGAGACAAGAAAAACTGCCAAATCTCCCATGCATCTCTGTTCTTTCACGTGCCAGACATACACATCATTTTTTGCCTGTGAAAGGTAGATACTGAAGTGAAACCACAAGCCTCTTGCAACATCTGTTCTGTCATGCTAATGATTATTATTCATCACCACTCTATCACCACCTCCGATCAGCTGCAAGGCCACTAGTATCACTTCTCTTTCTCTTGCTATCAGGTATGTGACATGGTACTGACAACCAGCTGCAACACATTCATTTTGGGCTGCTTGCAATTTCTGGCAGTTAGGCCAGCTTAATTCTGCAGTGGTACCCACCTTACTGTGTCAATAGGAGGGAAAAAAAAACCAACTTCCAAGGTTTTTTTGTTTTTTGAGTACTGAGCAATTTGAACATGATCCTGACAGCAAACTAAGATAACATAACATAAAATTTAGGCTTTTACCTTTCACATGTGTAGGACTGTTATCCATTTACTTGAAAACCTGTTTTGTTTCCATCGAATGGCATTACTAAAGAATAACTAGCATATGGAAAATATATGGCATTTCACCAGGTTGGAACTGTGCAGGAAAATTAAATCTACACTTGCAAAACACCTCTTGTATTTAAAAGAGAAAATGTGCTGAACTGGTTCTGAGAGAAACACTTGGTGCTTAGGTGCTCTTAATCTCAAGGCTAATTTGTTTAAATGTGCAGGATGTTTGCAAAGCAGGCAATGCATCCTTTTCATAGATGAGTATGTTGAGTTTTGCCAAGGTGCAATGAATTGCGTGTTTTGAATTCCTGTGCAGCAACCAAATTGCTGATTAGATCAGTATTCAGCAATCTCTGATCTGAGTTCCTGGCTCTGATCACTAAATGACTTAATTTACTGATTTGTTAGCGTGACAGATTCAGAGTTGCAGAGAATAATTTATAAATACCATGTGCTGAACAAGTTTTTGTTTGCTGCACATAATATTAATTAGCTAACAATTTTGCCAGGAAATAAGTTCAAGATAGCATGCATTTATCCTGATATTCACATCTTCTGACAAACAACAAAATTCAGCCATCAATGGACTGTGGATAGCAAATGTTCCCCAGGATGGTTTGGCTGCCCTGGCTGTGACTGAGGGAAGCAAAGGTGTCTTGGAGAATTTCAGAGACCTAGCACTCTTCAGAAAATGTTAGGTAAAGGGGAAGCTGTGGCAGAACCTCACAGAGAGCAGTTTCCAGTGGCTGCAGTGGGTGCAAGGAAGGGTGAGTCTGTCTGAGCCTCTTGATAATAGAGATAAAAACATGCTCTTCTGTGGATTCCAAACTTCCCCTGCTCTGTTGGGTCTTACTGTTATACTAATACATTGTGGTTTATGTAGGATAGGTCATATCAAGACATAGGATGCTACACTATGAGAGTCTAGGCTGGTCTAATAGCTCTTAGTCACCAGAATAGAAGGACTTGATACCTGTTCTTCCCAGCTGTTGGCCACATGCTTCCCCACCTCACACCAACTGGCAGAAAACTCTCCGCTTTGTTGGCAGTTAGCTTTGCAGTTGTTCATTGAGCTCTTTTAACCCTATAGTGAGATGATTCGTTGCCAGAAGTTGTCCAAGGGAAGGGGTGGGGATGTATGACTGGGAATGGGACTGGTCCTTTCCATACTAGCAAGCCGTCAGCTCCTGTCAGCCATCCCATGAAACCCACTCTGATTCCCAGGGCCTATTCACTGGCTGAAGCTGTTCAAGGGTGAGGTCGGGCATTCATTCCCAGGTTTCTGTCCGTGTGGGCTTGTGCTCTTGTTGGACAGCTCATGTCCTTCTGGCTGAACTGGGTTCTGCAAGGCTGTGCCAGCTTGTCTGAGAAGGAACTAACGTTTACTGGGAGGAAGAGAAAGCAGGCTGGGGTGGGTGGTGAACAGCAGCTGAGAACCACCTGGTTTTGCTGATGTTATAATCTGAGCTGCAACTGGAGAACCACGTTTGAGCACAGCCAACATCAAGCTGGCTGGTTTTACTTATAGCTGAGCACAAATCACTTCCATGATTCCTTCTGCTGGCTAAGCAGTCGTGGTAGGAATCTGGTGTAGACAAGGATGAGCAGCTGAAAAGGATGAATAGAATATGTTTTCAGTCATCACAGCTTGCTCTGGCTTTGCTGGTGGTGCAAGCTTTTAACTTCAAGATGGGATTTTAACATTTTGTGGTGGAATAATGAAAATCAGGAACACTTTTTAAATTCATTGTTCTCTATTTCATAGCTGTTCTGTGGAAGAGCAACAAAAAATGTATTATTGTAATGTTAAGCACTAAATGGGTGCCTGTGTGTGGAGCCATTTATTTGTCTTGTTAGAATAACAATATTGATCAACACCTATATTTTCCAGCCAGACTTCTTAGTCATTCTCTGTGGAGTAGATGGAGTACCATTTGCAATGTGGAGTTTGTAGTTGGCACTGGTTTTCATCTTATATTGGAAAAATATGAATGAATACTTCTAAATCATGCTGTATTTTTTTATTACGTTGGCTGCTATCTGCTGGCTGCTTGCTTACTTTTATACTAGCATTTATCTTTCCTGTAAAGAAACTCTATCATACTCTCTAGCGAGAGATGTAAAAACAAATTTAGATGGTCTCCGCTAGGCTTCTTATGACAAGGACATATGAAAGAACCTTAACCTGTGTCTGTTGCTGAACATCCCAGCCAATATCCTGAGTAGATGTTAATGTCATAGCTGCCCTTGGGACTAGAGGTGCCAGGAACAGGGAAGTGCAAAATGCAGAGCTAAAAACTTCAGGGCTCTGCTGAGGACCTGATCTCTTCTATGGGCTTGAGAAGGAGTCACTCTGATTTGCTTTCTTTCTTTCAGTTTAATTTCTGTTACAGAGAGAATACCCTTATGGAGGTGAGACTTAATTTCTGTGTACATTGTCAAGACTGATTAGCAATATTTTCACAAGGCATTGAAGAGTATGACCAAATTTCTTTGTAACTGAGTGGGTTTTTTGTCTTCAGCAAGAGCTGGCAGACAGATCTGGTCTAAGGCTTCTCAGAAGCTTAGGCAAATCTGTAGGAAACAGCGTGACTTTTCAGTGCTCTGAAGAATACATGGCTTAGGTACACAGCTTGACTACAGCCCCCATGCCACTACTGGCACTTTGCCTGCTTGTGAATCTAGGTTGGTGCTAGTCATTAATAAATTCGTATATTTTGTGTTTTGTGTTTGTCGTGGTTTTACCGCAGCTGAGCACCACACAGCCGCTCGTTCACTCCCTCCCCATCGGGATGGGGGAGAGAATTGGAAGAGTTAAAGTGAGAAAACTCGTGGGTTGAGATAAAGACAGTTTAATAGGTAAAGCAAAAGCCGCGCGCACAAGCAAAGCAAAGCAAGGAATTCATTCACCACTTCCCATGGGCAGGCAGGTGTTCAGCCATCTCCAGGAAAGCAGGGTTCCGTCACGCGTAATGGTTACTTGGGAAGAGAAACGCCATTGCTCCGAACGCCGCCGCCCCCCCCCCCCCCCCCCCCCCCCCCTTCCCCCAAGCTCTTTATAAACTGAGCATGACGTCATATAGTATGGAATACCCCTTTGGTCAGTTTGGGTCACCTGTCCTGTCTGTGTCTCCTCCCAACTTCTCGTCCACCCCTAGCCATCCCACTGGCAGGGCAGTGCAAGAAGCAGAAAAGGCCTTGGCCCCGTGTAAACACTGCTCAACAACAGGTTCATAGAACAAAAACATCTCTACATTATCAATGCTGTCTCCAGCACAAATCCAAAACATATCCCCACACTAGCTACTATGAAGAAAATCAATCCTCTCAGCTGAAACCAGGACAGTGTTGCCATCCACAATCATCCTGAACCAAAATTAATCATGTACTTTTGGTATATAATAATGAAATAATATACAGTTTAGAATTTTCCCCCTCCTCTTCCAGGTATGACCAAGTTCTCTGCAAATGTAAGATATAAAAAAAAAGCACTGTTTTGTTTTTGAATGGAAGATACCATTCCCACTTGAACTTTCTAGAAGCTGGGTTTTAAAACCACCAAACTTCTCAGGACCTGAGACAAAAATCATAAACACCTGCTGACAGAGTTTGAAAAAAATATGAAGTAACTGCCAATTTCCATGTCTCATGAGCCGCTTCAGAACTTTTGTTGTGTACATCTTACACCACCACTACAGCTGTTGGGGTAGGAGGCAGTGTTTATATCCCACTAGCAGGGTAAATGGGGGGAGGCAGAATATATCTGCATGCTCAGTCTGAAATGCAGCATGCAATTAGGAAATTCTTAGTTTAGGCTCTTGAAAAATAAGATTAGATAAAGTGACGTAGTGTTGCAGAGTCTGCAGGTTTTTGGTGAGTGGGGAAGAGAGGAGGCATTTTCCTGGCCTGAAACAAATTCTGTTCCTCTGTTGCCTGTTAACATATGGGTGAATCTGATTTTTGATGCTCTTATGCTGGCATATGCTAGAGAAAGCTTTAAAATAGGTTATTCTATCTGCATCTCTGGAGCAGATGGAGTAAAAGAGTAAACTTGAAGGAGTAAAAACATTACAAAACTTCATGTGGAACTTTTAAAAATCAGTGAAGAATTTCCAAATGCTTGATCTATGCAGACACTGGTCAGTGAAAGCAAGAGATACCTGGACACAGACTTACTATGTGGCTCAGATTAGTTCAGTCATGGCCTTTCTTTAAGGGTGACTCTGAAGTTTTCATATGGAGATTTATTTGTTCATTTTTATGTTCTCCCCTTCAGAATGAACTGATTGTTCTGTATGAAAAATTTGAAAGTTTCTTTATTCTGTTTTGGTACAGAAATCTGAATTCCTTTCCAGGAGGAAAGAGTTGGTACTTGATTCTCTCAATATTGATCTTGGAAAAATGCCTATCCAAAAAGCAGACACCATTTTATTTGTTGCCAGTGGGCAGCTATTGCAGTTGCTATGGTAGAGCAGTGTTGTCTGGCCATTTCAGGAACCTGAGTTCATCCCCTTTGCTAGCCCTCCTCTCCCTGCCCCCCAACTTCCCTGTCTGCCTGTGCTGCTAGGCAGGAGAAAAAAGACCTAGTTCTACTTACTGATGTTATTTGCAAAAGTCTTGGGAAAATACTGCACTACGTGATTTGGAGTGGGACAGGTGAGCCTATGGAGGAACTAAAAACTTAAAGTCTAGTAAGAGTCCAAAAATCACAGAATCATTTAGATTGGAAAAGACGTTTAAGATCATCAAGTCCAACCTTTAACCTAACACTGCCAAGTCTACCACTAAACCATGCCCTTCAGCACCATATCTACACATCTTTTAAATACCTCTAGATCTTGGAAGGAAGTGCCACAGAAAGAGTGATTGAATACCCACAGCCAACCCTATTTGTAGTAATTACATTGATTCATGTTGTTTAATCAGAAAACCCTCCTCCTTAAATGTGGACATCACCAATTTAAAAACTGGAGTTTTTTTGGAGCTGAGTGATGTAACTACTTCTGGATTTTACTGACAGTCTGAATGCAAAGGTTTTGGATTCCAAGTAGAATTGGAAGCGTGACTGAAATGAAAGCAACTTAAAAAATGCTGGTTAAGCTGTATCTAGCTGTCTCCTTTACAGATGATTGTAGATGTGACATATGGAAGAACTGGGAGAAACAAACTGACATACGTACTTTGCTTGGGCCAAAGTCCCAGAAATAACAGCCTGATATGAGATGGTTTATGTAATACGTGGAAGGCTAGGAATAGAAATTGCCACCTTTGCTGTAACTGTTATCTTCCAAATAACTTTTTTCCATACTTCAAAGTGAAACTAAAATATCTTAAAATGAATTGCCTTTCCTCTTTTTGTGTGGGGATTGACACTGCAGGGAGTGAGGGAATCTCAGTGTTCCAGTGATTAAAGACTGCCATCTGGAAATGACTGAAGCAGCCTCATATAAATACCTAGTATATATATTAAATTAGTTTAATTCATTATGGTCAAAGTTCATCTGTTTTTTTAGAGGACAGAGGATATAAGCATTCCAAGGAGACTAGCATTTAAATTATACCCTACATTTATGAGAGGGAACAGTTGTGCTGGTATAGTGAAGAAAGGATATTTTTTGTGCTCTTGGCTGTTTTGGGTTGTGTAGGGGTTTTCGTGTTTTCCTTTAAAGTCTGAACAGAAGAAATACATTGATGGGTGCTGTACTAAGTCAGATTAATACTATAACAAAAACTCTGCTTTTGCATACTCCAAAAACCTGAATTGGATTGTGTTGCTTTGCAGTGTCTTTCTCCTGAAACTGCTGAATAGTACGCCTTCCACACTTGAATTTCACAGCACTCAAGCTGCCATTTTTAAGTATGTTGTATTATGAAAAATTATTATTTAGGCTTTGTCTGAGGAGTAGTCACTTGTGAAAAAATTTGAGGAAGGAGCTGAACCTATGAATCCCATTTCCTAGGTTAGAGCTCTGACAACTGATGCTCTGGTTTGATGGCAGTGTTTCATGCCTTACTTCTCCTGTGAAGTCACTCTCAAAAAAGCTGTAATTTGGTGGGACATGGACATTGTTGAGGAATATTCAGTGAACTCTGAGATTTGTGACATGACTGAGCACTCAAGGACTTAGGCAAAGGAATGTGTCATTTCTCATTTATGTTGAGGCATGAATGATGCTCAAGTCCAAGATGGTCCATCTATTTGAAACTTTTTTGATACTTTTATGATGTGCAGAAATGACTCTCATGCATCTAAATATTGTCAGGGCTTGC
The DNA here is from genome assembly GCF_011004875.1 of Balearica regulorum gibbericeps. Taxonomy (NCBI): domain Eukaryota; kingdom Metazoa; phylum Chordata; class Aves; order Gruiformes; family Gruidae; genus Balearica; species Balearica regulorum. The sequence goes on from NC_046185.1 coordinate 72,943,472, forward strand.
AGCTTTCTTACATGTCTATAGTCCTGGTGAGCAAGGGATTTTTAGAATCCTGATTTACTGACTCAAATCTCTGTCAGTAGAACTGGTGGTGGCCACCAGTATTCCAGTAAGCTTCTGTGCCATTCCTTTCATACAAGTGTCTCCACTACAACACCATGTATAAATAACATTATTGTCCACACAAGCAGCAAAACCCCCTCACCAGTCCTATTTTTCATTGTTTCCTCAAAAATCAGACGCCAAGGACAGAATAAAAAAAAAAAATCTTAATTTTCTGTTAGTGGGCCATGTATCTTCCTTACCTGCCCATTTTTCTTTTTAGATAATTTCTCTAAAGGAACACCGTTGATAACTTTGTGTAAAACCTCCCCAGGCTAGGTGAGTTAAATATGAAGAACACTTTCTTGCAGCATTATAGTGAGTGTCCCTCCTTTTGTCTTTCTTTTGTTGGCCAGGAGTCTTTCCCTTGGAGATAAAATCAGATCTTGGATCTAATCTGAAGATACCTGCTGCTCTTCCATAATGAGTTCTAAGTGGTGGTTTTCTTTTTTCTTTTTTCTCCACAAATGTGAGAATGTTTTGCCTAAGTTCTGAGGTAGGCAAATGGGTTGATCAGAATTGGAAAGTGCGTGATTGGGCACAGAGCCGTTTGTGTGCATGTTGAATGAGAACAGGAACTTCTAGAAAGAAAACTATAAGCTGTCCAAGTTGTACTGTAAGCCCGAAATAATCTTTATGTGCCTGCTTGTCTTAGCAAATTTAGGCTTTTGGGGTTGTTTGGGTTTTTGTGGGGGTTTTTTGTTTGTTTTGGTTTTTGTTGTTTTTTTTTTTTTAACCAGTCTGCTGCTGCTGTTGTGGTTTGGGAGTATGTGTTATTCAGAGGGAAACCTTGAAAACAACTAACATGTTGTTCCAGCACTAAGCTAGTTATTTAATGAGCTTTGAGAGAGCAGTGACCCATAAAATGTTCAGGTAGTACTGGTGCTGAACAATTCCAGTAAGACTACTGTTGCAGGGTATGTGACTAGGGAATAAAAAAGTGACCACAACTATCTTGCAGTATATTCGAGTTTCTGAAAGGAAAAGGGGACCAAAGCAACTGATGTGCAATTAATGTGCTATTTCTAAAGAAACATGGAGCCATGGAGCTTGAAACTTTTCTAGTTGCAAGAACCTGCCAGTATTTTATTAAAAGTCTGACTCATCTGAGCCCAAAAGCAAATTGCTCCCATTGTTAATTCCAGCTTGATCTGTCAATGGTCTACTATTTACATGTACGTAAGTGTGAAGCTGAAAAAATGTTGCACATGTGATGCCTGTCATCTTTTGAAGTGAGAGGAGCACAGCTAGAAAACACAGTCCAGCTTTGAATTTTTTTAGATCATTAGTACTCAGGAAGCAGATAGTAGAGATGAGACCATGGATTGTATCATACCAAAGAGAGTAGGGATGCAAGTTAGAGAGAAATCAAGCTCTATATTTTTCTTGACGCAAGGCATTGCTTGTTTTGAACACCAAAACTAGTAATAGTGAAGTGCATGTAAGAAATAAAAAGGATGATTTTCTACATGATGTAGGGTGAGGAAAATAATTTCAATGTCTAGATGATCAATATAGAAATAGTTATTTAAGACAGCAGTTCTGTAGGACATGTCTTGCTCCGTGTGCAGTATGGCCAGAAATAATGGAGGACTTTGAATGAAATCCCTTTATTGTTCTTTTCAGAAACTACAATTTTGTGATGCAAGAGACATCAGAATTTAATCACGAGCTGGTAAGGTTGCAGTGTATATGGCTAGGAGTACTGTTGGTAATAAAAAAATTAATCTGCAAATATACTGAAGTGGGAGAAAATAAGATGCAGCTGTTCTGACATTACAGCAGTTTTGAAGGAATTGAAAGGAAGCAGTTACCCACTAACATTCTCTCCCATTTTGAAAGGAAAGGTATTTGTCCAAGTCAGAAGGGAGGCAAAATGCTGGCAGCACATATAAGGTGGTGAGAGTCTTCAGGAGGAAGAAACTAGACCTATAAACTGTGGAGTAATACTTTCTCTTAGTTCGCAGGAGTAAAGTGTGTCCTCAGGCCTCCCAGTTCCCAAGCCTGTTAGCAGAGTCTATGCTATGAAGCATTGCCAACAGAAGATACAGTTAGGGAGTATGTAAGCCCAACAGGCATGCACAAGTACAAGTAACGAAAGGGGGCTGAATTCAAGGGTGCTGGCAGAGTTGGTATACATCAATGTGGGTGCTGCTGTGTCTAACCTTAGAGGTGATCATAATCAAGGAAAGTTCCTAAGCATTACAAAAAGACAGACATTGGGCCCAAAATCAAGACAGGCAAATAAGAGAATCCCACAAACAACATGCTGATCAACCTCCCTTCATTCCCTGGGAAGACTAGGGACCATATCTGCCAGGAGATCTCTTGCAGGCACATGCGGAATAGGTGGCATTACTGAACACCCAGCATAGCTTCAACAAGGACAAGTTCTCCTGGACCAACGTGAGCCTTGCTGGAGGAGGTGGCTGTCCTAGTGGGACAAGGGGGGAGCAGTGCCGGCCATTTACTATGACTTTAGCAAGGCCCGTGACACAGCCTTCCGTGGTCTCCAGATAGGTAAGGCAAAGACAGGAGAAGGACACTGCACGGTCTGGGATGGTCAAAGGCGGCACACAGGAGCGCAGATGCAGTTGCCAAAGTGACAAATGAGAGAGGACGAAAGAGGCTTTAATCTTTTGCTGTTGTTTATTGCCCAGCCATGAAGGTGCGGAGGCTGAGCCGCTGGTAGGGATCTGCCCGGGCACTCCTGCGTTGCTGTTGGCACGGTCTGACGCAAAGGAGCCTGGATGGTTGGGGTACTGCCAGGTGACCCCTGAGGCAGGTGGACCCACTGCCATGGATGATTGTTATTGAGGTGGATCCACCTCCATGGGCTCCACGCTGTTGTCTGGTGGATTAACAGCTGTCAGCCCCACGCCGTGCTGTGCTGGATCCACCTCCATGGGCTCCACCTTGCCTTTTGGTGGGTTGTCACGCCCGGTCCCCAAAATATGCCTGAGCAGGTAGGCACGCCAGCGCTCCAGGCTGCCGCCCTGCGTGGCCGCAGTCGTGTGCTGGCTGACGCGGGTGGCACGAGCGCGGTTGATGGCTCTCTTGGCACAAGCGGTGATGTTCCTTCTCCGCTGCTGCGCCATCTTCAGGCTCCTGGGAGGCACCTTCCTGTGTGGCAGTTGCGGGAACCGTCTCTGTGCTGTCCTGCGCAGAGGTGGGCAGCCACCCGCGTCGCTGCCCCGGCTGCTCCCTGGCAGGCAGGCCCGCTTGGTCTGGGTGGCGTTCTGCGGTGGGCAGCCACCCGCCTCGCTGCCCCGGCTGCTCCCTGGCAGGCAGGCCTGCTTTCGCTTGACAGCGTTCCGTTGTGGGCAGCCACCCGCCTCGCTGCTCCGGCTGCTCCCTGGCTGGCAGACCCGCTTTGGCTGGATGGTGTTCTGTGGTGGGCAGTTGCCCGCCTCGCTGCTCTGGGTGCTGCCTGGCAGGCAGACACGCTTGGGCCCGGCAGCGTTCCCTGCTGGGCCTACAGCCATGCGCTGCATGCCCTTAATCAGAGAAGCGTGGTCCGTTGTGCTTGTGGTAGGAGGTGCGATTTGGTTCCTCCTCCTCTTCCTCCGGTGCATCCGCTTCCTCCTCCTGGGAGGTGCATTGCTCCCCTGTGACTGCGGGAAGCGGCTCTGTGGCGTCCCACTGCAAGGTGGGCAGCCATTGGCCTCGCTGCTCCGGCTCCTCTTCCTTCCAAGCATGCTTGGCGTCTGAGGGCCTCGAAGCTCGGCACACTGTGGGCCAGCTGCAGGGGCCCCTCTTTTTATAGGCCCCGAGCAGCAGGCTGCCATTGTGATGTCGATTGTGAGCGTGGCTGATGCGTGCGTCCCAATATGGCAGTTTTGGGCATGGGGGCCCCGTGGCCTGAAAGATGCCCAAATGTGAGTGAAGGAGGAGGGTCGTGAGGGCGGAGGGCCCCTTTCCAGGGGCTGGCTCCCACCTGCCATCGTGCTTGCCCCAGAGAAAGGCTGCCCCTTGGGCACAGGGACCGCCCTCCACCTCGCCTCCTCCTCATCTTGTGCCCGGGTTCCCCTCGACAAGATGGTGGCAACAACATTCCAGGAAGGTCGGAGGTCCTCAGTGACCCCCACCGACCTGGCGCCCTGCAAGTGGCACAGCCCCCCCGCGCTCGACAGTGGCTGGGAGGGGCCAAAGCATCCGGACGTCCCGCCGGTGGCATGAGAAAGGGAGGCCCAGCCGGGCTGCGCAAGGTCTGCCAGCACCCCATAAAGCAGTTGTGGATTGCCAAGTGTGGTGTGAGCCCTTCTTTCCTTTGCCGCCGCCCGGCCCTGCCCCTGGAGCGTGGAGAGGTGCCATCATCTCTTCTGCGTGGAACCCCCAGGCAGAGGGGAGGAGAGGGCCTGGCTTCCATCGAGCTGCTGTGCCAGCGCAACGCAGGGAGCCTGCCGGAGGCTGCCGAGGGAGGTCCTTGGGACCTGTAGGTGGGGGTGGGTTCAGTCTGAGGTGCACCCTTGCTCTGTTCACTAGTATGAAGGACAAAGCTGCTCATGGTTTTGCCTACCCATTCCGAGAAAGAGCTCTCCCGGAGCCTTCCGGCAGGCTTCCAGGAAGAAGCTCTTGCCCTTCTCAGACATGTGCCAGAAGGTCAGTTGGAGGCACGCGACGGACTAGGTGACATCTGGGAACACCCAGCACAGCTTTGCCAAGGACAAGTTGTGCTGGCACCAACGTGAGCCTTGCTTTGAGGAGGTGGGTGTCCTAGTGGGACAAGGGGGGAGCAGGGCCTGCCATTTACTCTGACTTCAGCAAGGCGCGTGACACAGGCTCCCACGGTCTCCCAATTCACAGATTCACAGAGCGGTAGGGCTTGGAAGGGACCTCTGGAGATCGTCTAGTCCAAACGCCCTGCTGGAGCAGGATCACCTAGAGCTTGTTGCGCGGGATTGCGTCCAGGCGGGTTTGGAGTATCTCGAGAGAAAGAGACTCTGCAACCTCTTTGGCAATCTGTCCCAGGGGAGGAGCCTCTCTGTACTGGTGTAGTGCCTGTTCATCACTGTGGCAGGTGGACCTACTTCCATTGATTCTTTTTGTCTTCATATACCAAGACTTGCCACCTGGGGATGGATGAGGAGCCAACCGAGAACCTATGGGTTAGGATTAAAGGGAAGGGTGGGCCAGGGAACATCATAGTGGGGTCTGCTACATGCTATCTGACGAGGGAGACCGAGCAGATGAAGCCCTCTATAGGCAGATAGGAGTAGCCCCATGCTTACAAGCCCTGGTCCTTATGGCAACTTCAACCACCCTGACATCTGCTGCAGGGACAACGCAGCCGAGCGCAAGCAATCCAGGAAGTTCCTGGAATTTGTTGATGACAACTTTCTCCTCCAAGTGATAGAGGAGCCCACAAGGAGAGGTGCCATGCTCAACCTTATTTTTACCAATAAGGGGGGCCTGGTAGGGTACGTCAAGCTGAAGGGCAGCCTTGGCTGCAGTGGCCATGAAATGGTGGAATTCAGGATCCTCAGGGCAGTGAGGAGGGTGCACAGCAAGCTCACTACCCTGGACTTCAGGAGAGCAGACTTTGGCCTCTTCAGGGATCTGTTTGGTAGAGTACCATGGGACAAAGCCCTGGAAGGAAGAGGGGCTGAAGACAGCTGGCTAATATTCAAGGGTCACCTCCTCCAAGCTCAGGAGCAATGCATCCCAACAAAGAGCAAGCCAAGCAAAAACACCAAGAGGCCCCCATGGATGAACAAGGAGCTCCTGGGCAAAGTCAAACAAAAAAAAAGGAAGCCTACAGAGGGTGGACGCAAGGGCAGGTAGCCTGGGAAAAATACAGAGAAACTGTCTGAGCAGCCAGGAATCAGGTTAGGAAAGCCAAAGCCCTGATAGAAATTAGTCTGGCCAGGGATGTTAAGGACAAGAAAAAAAAGCTTCTACAGGTATGTTAGTGATAAAAGGAGGATGAGGGAAAATGTGGGTCCCCTCTGGAATGAAGTGGGTGACCTGGTTACCCAGGATATGGAGAAGGCTGAGGTACTCAACGACGACTTTGCCTCAGTCTTCACTGGCAAGTGCTTGAGCCACACTGCCCAGGTCACAGAAGGCAGGGACTGGGAGAAGGAAGAACCGCCCACTGTAGGAGAAGATCAGGTTCAAGACCATCTAAGGAACCTGAAGGTGCACAAGTCCACGGGACCTGATGAGTTGCATCCACAGGTCTTGAGGGAACTGGTGGATGTAGTGGCCAGGCCACTCTCCATCATACTTCAGAAGTCATGGCAGTCCAGCGAAGTTCCCGCTGACTGGAAGAGGGGGAACATAACTCCCATTTTTAAGAAGGGTGAAAAGGAAGACCCAGGGAACTACCGGCTGGTCAGTCTCACCTCTGTGCCTGGCAAGATCATGGAGCAGACCCTCCCGGAGACTATGCTCAGGCACATGGAAAATCAGGAGGTGATTGGTGACAGCCAACACACAGCTTCACTAAGGGCAAATTGTGCCTGACAAACTTGGTGGCCTTCTACGATGGGGTTACAGCGTCAGCGGATAAGGGAAGGGCAACTAACATCACCCACCTGGGCTTGTGCAAGGCATTTGACACTGTCCCGCAGGACATCCTTGTCTCTAAATTGGAGAGACATGGATTCGATGGATGGACCACTCCGTGGATGAGGAATTGGCTGGATGGTCACACCCAAAGAGTTGTGGTTAACGGCTCAATGTCCAAGTGGAGAATGGTGACGAGTGGCATTCCTCTGGGTTTGGTACTGGGACCGGCACTGTTCAACATCTTTGTCAGCGACATGGACAGCGGGATCGAGTGCACCCTCAGCAAGTTTGCCGATGACACCAAGCTGTGTGGTGTGGTCAACACGCTGGAGGGAAGGGATGCCATCCAGAGGGACCTTGACAGGCTGGAGAGGTGGGCCTGTGCAAACCTCATGCAGTTCAACAAGGCCAAGTGCAAGGTCCTGCATGTGGGTCGGGGCAATCCCAAGCACGACTATAGGCTAGGTGAGGAATGGATTGAAAGCAGCCCTGAGGAGAAGTTCTTGGGGGTATTGATTGATGAGAAGCTCAACATGAGCCGGCAGTGTGTGCTTGCACCCCAGAAAGCCAACCGTGTCCTGGGCTGCATCAAAAGAGGTGTGACCAGCAGGTCGAGGGAGATGATCCTGCCCCTCTACTCTGCTCTCATGAGACCCCACCTGGAGTACTGCGTCCAGCTCTGGGGGCCCCAGTACAGGAGAGACATGGAGCTGTTGGAGAGAGTCCAGAGGAGGGCCATGAAGCTGATCAGAGGGCTGGAGCACCTCTCCTGTGAGGACAAGCTGAGTTGAGATTGTTCAGCCTGGAGAAAAGGCAGCTCCAGGGAGATCTAATTGCAGCTTACCAGTACCTGAAGGGGCCTACAGGAAAGCTGGAGAGGGACTGTTTATGAGGGAGTGTAGTGACAGGACAAGGGGTAATGGGTTTAAGCTGAAGGAGGGTCGATTTAGATTAGATGTTAGAAAGAAATTCTTCCCTGTGAGGGTGGTGAGGCACTGGAACAGGTTGCCCAGAGAGGTTGTGGAGGCCCCATCCCTGGAAGTGTTCAAGGCCAGGTTGGATGGGGCTTTGGGCAACGTGGTCTAGTGGAGGGTGTCCCTGCCCGCAGCAGGGGGGGTTGGAACTAGATGATCTTTAAGGTCCCTTCCAACCCAAACCATTCTATGATTCTATGATTTTATGAAAAGCTAACCACTCTTTCAGTGCTTTTTATCATTTTTGTGCATGGTTAATTTTATTTACATGGTGTAACTATATGTTGTCCCCTGTCATGTTCCAGACTACCTCTTAGTATCTCACAGCTTTCTTACGATCCGAAGGCCTTGCTTCTCTAGGCAGGTACCTGAACAGGTTTGATCTCTGCCAGGGGTTTTTCTGGGGAGTTCTTAAGGTGGATATGTGTGGGTGCCTGCAGATGTCTGCCTCAGTGGCTAATTCCAATGTACCTTATGCAGTTTAAAAGCCATTCAGAGCATATCATCAGCTGAAGAGTAAAGGGAGGGGTTACTCTTGCTTTTGTGCAGTGATTGATTTACAATCTGTCAAAAAAAAAAAAAGGAAGTCTTGCTGACTGCTGTTGAGAGAAAGAGAACCAAGACTGCTGAGAAGGTGTGAGTGCTGTGCCTGCATTACCATGGTGATGGCAGGTCTCCCAGTGCCCCTTTCTCCTGTGTGGCTCCATTCCTTGCTCTCGTGATTTGTGCTGAAATGGGAGGTAATACCAATTCGTAAGCTCTCAACCGGACTAATGAGAGAAGGTGTCATCTCTTAGCTTTTTAATAGTTTCTTTTCTCCGCATGGCTCATGCTTTTTTGTCAAGACTGCTGTGTAGACCACATCCTTAGAGGACTGTTTGTCATTTCTTTGGATTATATTCTGACTTGTTTTTAGGTGACAGAGGGAGAGGTGGTGCAGGTAGGGAGGAGATGCTGATGAGCACTGTCATTTTTATGTCATGAAAACCATTCTGGGTGATGGAGATCTCAGGATACCTTTTCCATATTCATATCTGTGCTGGTTTTGGTTGGCATAGTTAATTTTCTTCGTAGTGGCTAGTATGGGGCTGTGTTTTGGATTTGTGCTGAACACAGTGTTGATAATACAGAGATGTTTTTGTTATTGCTGAGCAATGCTTACACAGGCCCCAGGCCAGGCCTTTTCTGCTTCTCACCCCACCCCACCAGTGAGTAGGCTGGGGTGTTAGGAGGGGACACAGCCAGGACAGCTGACCCCAACTGACGCAGGGGATATTCCATACCTCTTGTCATGATACCATGTGACCAGAAATAAAACATGAGCTAGGTTTAGCTAGCAATTGTCAGAGGGCAGGTTGTCTCTAGGATGTTTCCTTGGCATGATTTGATAGGCAGGTTGTCTTTGTGGAAAAATGTTCTCCTATGATTATGCTTATGAATACTTAGCCTGTTCCAACTGTGAGTCTCTAGAGGAGATTAATCAAGAGTGTGTGGTGGGGCTGTGAGCACACCTTTTACATATCTTGAATTGGATTGCACACTGACAGGAAGATGTTCTGTACAAAGGTGAGAGTTGCCTTGTGGTTTCTGTGGCTGATGCTCTCAAAGTGAGCAGTTAGGAAGATTGTATACTACTTTTTTGTTAATATAGCAGGTGAAATTACAGAAAAAGTTATTTAGTTTTGCTCAGAGTTGTGTTGCAGTGTTTTGGGGAAAACATAAAATATTTTTCTAACCAAACTGCTTTCCTGTTGAAATAAAGGTCAAGGACAGTGTTGCTGATGCCGCTTTGACTAGCAGGGCTGTTATGACTGATTTCTTTAATCTTTTTATGGTATTAGAAGTACTGACTGCAATCCAAAAACAAAATAAAAGAGAGAGCAGCACCAAAGATGCAGCACCAAAAGAGAGAAAGCTTAAGTGTGAGAGAGAAAGTAATCAACCCTTGGTTTTATTGCCTGTTACAGGAAAGTCTTTTTACTACTTGAGAGAGAAGGATTTGTCACAGCCCTGATTTAAAAAATGAGAATAAAAAGGGAGCAGCCACTCGGACTGTGGGTCTAATGTGTTGTGCAAGGACAAGGCAAGAGTAGAAGACACCTCATCTATGTGTCTTTTGCCAATGGCTAGGTACCTAGGCATTGTTACTCTAGATGCCAGGCCTTGTAGACCACATAGTTGGCAGAGAGCTTGAACAAAAGAGTGCAAGGATAGAAGTTTTTAAAAGTGCCTTGCTGTTTGCTTGTAGAGCTGAGCAGAAGAGAAAGTTAGCCATGTGGCAATCCTGTGCTAGCTTCAAAAGAGCACAGAAGGATTACAGACACAAGCTGTGACAGCAAGTTAGCTATGGACACAGCTTTAGCTGTAGAAAAATGTTTCTACGCAAATTATTTGCCAAGTGCTTGGTATATCAACACCACAGCTGGAGGGATTTTTTGGCACAAAGAGCAAAAGATGCAAAGCTACAGAAAAGGATCTTTAATTTACAGCATGAGCAGCCCCGTGGTTAACGTAAGTAGCAGAATCCATCTAGCTAGGTGATCTAGCATTAGAGGAAAAAATAACACTGCAGAGGGCAGACAGCCCTGAGTTTTGGCAGCAGCAAGTGCTAGAGAATTCATTAGCCTCTGAGTTATAGCTGGATTTGGGTTTGCAAGTTTTCTTGGACTAGGCAGGAGCTAACAGATGCTTGGCTCAAAGGAGCTGTCAAGTGTGCTAGACCCGGGAGGGAGAATGCACTGGAGGCTGGGATGCTATTTTGTCAAACTGTCTTCATCCTTATGATCTCTGCCTCTGCTCTTTCCCCCACACCCTCCCTCTCGTGCCAGCAGGGCTGCTGTTTGAGGTGGGCTGAGCTGGAAGCTCATGGCGGGCCATGCCCTTGCTGATGGGGTGCTGTCCCCTGGGGTCTGAGCCAGGCGGGCAGAGCTGGGGGCAGGTGACAGACTCCAGCGACAGCCCCGACACGGCTGGGGCTGAGCCAGGTCCAGGGTCTGGCCGGGGTCCAGCCAAAAGCAGCAGGAGACGGGGCTGGAGGCAGGGCTGGACTTGGACCCTCCAGCACTGTGTGTCCAAGATGTGCTGAGGAGAAAGGACCCAAGGCCAGGCTGGAGACAAGCTGCCTGCAGTGAGGGTCTGACATAGAGCAGGGCTGGACAGTGTGCCCTGAGTTGAGCTGAAGCCCATGGCAAGGGGTGGATGGGGGTCCCCAGCCAGGTTGCCCAGGGCCATTATGTCCCTGCTGGCCCTGACTAAAAAGTGGAGTTTGGGACACATCAGAGCAGGGGAGTTAACACAGAGGCTGGTCCTCCCACGCTGTGGCTACATAGCCTGTGGAAGAGATGAGGTGTTGATTCAAAGCTTCCCTGTCCTAAAGGAGAATGAAACCAGTGTCTTCTGCTAACAGGTGCGAGGAGGGAGGAGGCAGTAGAAGATGAAGCTAACAGGAGGCAGTAGCAAGACCCGGTTCCTGGGTCCCTAATCTTCATTGATGCCTGATTCTGGTACTGCACTGCTGTCGGAGCACTAAGTGGGCTGCTAGCTTGTCAGTAGGCATTGCAGTTACTTCTGTCTGTCCAGATACAGTTCTGGTGGGACCCTGCACCTCTTGCTCTTGCTGAGCAGTGGAAAGGGGAGCACAGGAGGAGAGACCATTGGAGCACTGACCATGTTTTGCGTTTGTGCATAGGTGTTTTGGTTGTGTTACGTAGCAATATTAGTTTATGGGCATTTCTTGCAGATATAACTATTAGGAATATGTTTTTAGTTATTACATTCTTGCAGATATGACCCCAGTTGTGTTACATTAAAGGAGGTGTTCAGAGAGCAGCAGGAGGCAAAATATTTTGACAGACTAGTTGGTTGGCTTATATGACTGAAGGAGTGGAAACAGTGCACTGGAAAGAAAATGTCAAAAACCTCCCATTTCTGAGACAAAGTAGCAGCTGGGTTATGTGATACTGTGAACAAAAATGAAAGCTTTTACAGATGAAGTAGGAGATGTGTTGTGAAAACAAAATGAGTAGTCAGCATGAGCCAGAGTGGCATATGCACTGCTTTCATATACTAAGGGCTTATATCACAGACATAGGCAAAAAGTCATGATAAATACTACACTCTGATTGTTGGGTAGCAATGAAAAAAAAATGCCTCTGGCTCTGAGAAAGAGGTGAATAAGTTTTCAAGAACTGAAACAGTCACAATAGTGGAAAAACAATGAATATGGCCAGGATGAGAGAGTTATTGTTAATGCTTCTATCAGAAGAGTGACGTTAACAACTACAGAGTGAAACTGTTAAATGCACCTTGTATATCAGAAGAAACTCAATTTCCTGATTTTGTTATGTAGTGGTCCAGATGTATTTGGTGAAGTTTAGGTTTCCATTTTGCACAAGGATTTGGGGCTGATACCTTGTTTGGGGAAGGTCATATTTAATCAGTGGCTTTTTCTCTCTGTCCCCATCAGGGAGATATCTTTTAAAGATCTTGGAGCCTTATCTCTGGGTTCACTCTTTGCTGGATGTTAGTGACCTTGTGGAGGTTACTTAATCTTTCCTTTCTTGGTTTCCTTTTGTGAAGACTCTGACGGTGCCAAGGATATGTTGATGATTTGGAATCTTGCAATGTGGATCGTTGTTTTCTGTTTTCCTGCAAAGAAACTAGGAGTGTAATGGGTCACGTGAAGAGCAAGCTACCTTGATAACGTGCCACTGCAGTATAATTTCTTCCTGCTGCATAAAGGTCAAACACAACTCTTTTCTGTTGCTGTAGCCAGATAGTTTTGACTGATCACTAATCTTTATAGTGACCTTTCCAGAGCCTTGATCTAGCCAGCTGCTACTTTCCTAACAGTGTTGAGGGGCTGATAGTTCCCTGGCTGGATAAAAGATCCAGCAGTATCTGGCCCTAAAGAACTGATATGGCTTTGTTAGGGAGAGGTTTTAATGCATCCGTGACATCTTTCTGATAAAAGAGGGAGCAGTGTGTAGCTGGGCGACATAGTTTTAATATAATAGTAGTGTAGCTGCACTGAGGGATGGGATTTAGATATCAGATTGCAAGTGTAAAGCACATACTTAATCAAAAACTGCAGAAAGTGAGAGGGGGAGAGGAAGAAGGGAGAGGGATATTGAATATTTCCTAAGATATGCACAGAGAACCAGAGCTAAAATGGTACATAGAGGGTATGCTCTCAGCTGCAGATCCATCACAGTGTTGGCACTTTTATTTTTATGGAACAACCGTTGTCTCATCACAGGATGAAAATTGCACAGCCCTCATCTTTTCAGCACTGGTAGAGTTATGACTCTACCAGTCATATGGTCTAAGAAAAAAATCACAACTTTAATCAGACTAAAGGAGTGTTTGATACTGTATAATGTAGAAGTCTGTATCCCTTGCATTTTCTTTAAACCTAGGTCTGGGAGACCAGCAGACTCTAGAGATAATGCTCATTTATTTGTTTGCCAAGAATTTATTCTCTGAAAAGGAAAAAAATTAAAGGAGTGGTACTGAGGGATACTGACTGAAAAACAAGGTGTCTGACTGAGGAAACATTTTTTCTCTTTTTAGAACATGTTAGTGTTCTGCAAGGTGTTCTGGGTCTCTCGACCCATTTCTCATATATTAGAAATCCACTATACAAAGGTGGATTTCCAGCAAACAGTCATTTTTTTAAACATACTTTCTCTGAGCACTCACAAAGAAAAAACTTTTGCTTTCTTCTTTTACTGAGGGCTACGTGTGGCCATCAGTATGTGTATCACTAAATGGATATCACTAAATCCAGAATGCTGTATTTGGGAGGTCAGCCCTGTAAGGGGAGCAGCAGCAACGCCAGTCTGATGTTTTCTATTGCGTATACTGAAATGGGGTAGTGCTGAGAGAAATGTACCTGGAGTTTCCCTCTCTCTGGGGATCTGATCCTTTTGAGTACTTGAAGTGCATGAGAACGAACTGGGGAAGGCACAATAGGTCAAGCACAGAGGGAGAAGAAGCAGTTTTTTAGGATTCTCCATTGCAAAGAAACAGGAGAAGGGAAATGAGAAGTCTCAATTTGTCTTTTTCAGTGCTACTTTTAAATTGTATGTATTTTAGATAACAATAGGTCAGCATGCTATTCAAATTCCAGTCTTAACTATGAACTTGTAGAGGATTTGAGGCAAAGTCCACAGGTGTGGAAATAAAGCAGGGGGAGAGGAGCATCTATGAATTACTTTACCACTGTCATGCTACTTATGTGAAAGTCATCACACATTTAGGCCTATTTAAAGGAAATACAGCTAACAATCATATTGCATTGTAATGTAATAACACAATATATACTGATGCAGTTGCCAAGCAGATAAAGGTAGAAGCGATTAGTTCCACCCTCTGAAAAGTCACAGGAAAATGACCACAGAATGACTTTGCTTGCTCAGTAGAAACAAAATGGGACACAAATTGACTTGTTGAATACAGAGAAGCAAAGTAACCATGCTAACACAAAGCAAAGCATGTTAGCACATGTACTGTTTTATTACGCTTTTATCTTCCTGGACTTGACAGGAGTGAGTGAATGACAGGTATAGATGATCATGGGTTAGGGGATTGGAGTGGAAAGGAGGAGGGGGAAATGTCAAAAAGCTATACCTCCGCCTTTTTTTTCAGCTTCCTAAATAATCTACTTTATACATAGGTTTTAAAAATTGCCTAGTCATTTATCTCCATGGCATATCTAGGGTACCTCATTCTGTTTTCAGGTCCCCTTAACATCGCAGTGGCTCTGGCACAGTTACCAGGGCTATCGCATGATGCTTGTAAAGTAATTATATTATCTGATCAAGATGCTTGATGCCAAGCTGTGCACACTCTCATCTGTCCGCCTACTTCTTTGTGTGGCTTTATTGCCCAATAGACACAAAACAAGTGCCACCTTCTGTCCTAAAAGGAGAGTGTCGAATGTATTAAATGGCCCACAACTCAATTCATTTAGGTCACGTAGCCAACTACTTAAATTATTAGTTCCTCCAAGGATTTAATTCCTTTTTTTAAATTCACGGAAAACCTCAATATTGTCAACAGTGTATTGAAAAGTAACCACTTAAGAACCCTTGCAATGCTATGCAGAAGAAATTGGTCAGTAAATATGAGCAGCACTTGGCTTTTTGGTAGTTAATGCCACTGATTTTTAAAGACTCCAGCCTTCAGTGAATGTGCTGGAATAGTTCAGCCTTTTGGAGTCCACACTTTTCTGAAAACAGTGTGTATATATTCTCTATAGAAAGCAAGTGAAATAGATGATCTCCCATGTGCATTCCAGGCTTATTTTGGTATTATCTCAGCTGATGCCAGGTGGCTAAGGCAGGTGTCCGAAAGGAGAGGAATGAGGGAACTGAAGAAAGGGGGCAAGAGAAGAGAGATTGAGCTTTTCGTTCTCCTAATGTAATTGGGGCCTGCAGAAACCTCAGCTCTTCATCTCTTTCAAATTTTGTTCTGGTTTTCACTTGCAAGAAAACTTGCCGAGCTTCTGAATATTTTCCCAACTGCGGTCCCACTGTATGCCCTGCCTTCAAGATGGTGTTTCTCTTAAGTGTCGATCCTTAGTTGAGGGTGGATGTGGGCGTTGCTGGAAATGCAGCATGCTTTCCTCACATCCATTGCAGCAAACAGATTGCTTGCCTAGGTTGCTTGCGTGACTAAGGTAAGTTCTCCAAATGTTTAGATCTAGCAGCCTAGAACCGTTACATGTCTGAAAGTTGCTCTTCCCACTAATCTCTCCTAGGCTTGTGAAACTTGGCTTTTCACTTACAATATACCACAGTTCTACAGTTCTCTACAGTCTTAGCTGCACAAAGTCATTGGTTTGACATTGTCAGCTGCTCTTACGTGAATTAAGACCCCGCTTAAACAGTTTAGTCACAGTCTGGTCTAGCCCACAAATAATTTTAAAACAATTAAGTACAGGCTGAATTAGAAGGTTTTTTTATGATTCCTTGCCATATTACATCTTCAATCTGCACCTCTTAAATTACCTAAACCTTCAGCTAGTCCCACTGGACCGTCAGTTCTGCTCTTGTGGAACTTTTTTTTCCCCTGCTTTGGATTTGATCTGGTCTTTTACTCTGCCACAAACTGTCCAGATAACATTACTATGTAAGAAAACAGCTCCCTGGTTTAGCTGCCATTCATGTAGGTCTCTTGTCCTTGTGGTCCAGTTCAAACCTGAGCTTTTCCGATACCGTATTCTCTGAAAGTGCAACGAAATACATCATAGGATCCCTTCTCTTTCTATGTCATATGTTGGGGGGGGCACTAGGGAGGGACACCTGTGTGGATATGTGAGTCTGAGGAAGAAGAAGGGGAATGGAAGAGAGTTTATTTTTCCTTTAGTTTTCTATATGGCTTTCAAAGTAGTAAGGCTGATTTAGTGTAGCTAATGAAAGTTCTTGAAGATTCTGACTGGAAATGAAGAGAGGAGGAGGGTGGGATTTCCCTTTCCCTCTCTCACTTTTCTCTAAAGCCACCTATGGTTTTGGTTGCAAAAAGGGACAGGTGTATGAGGGTGCTCAAACAAATAATTGTTGTGCATACTCTGGAGAGGCATGGAGTGGGAGAGCAGACAGAGTCCCCTTTTCTATTTGCATAGTGGCTGACTACTGCTTACCCTCCATAGTGCTTGAGATTGGAAGGGATAATGTTCTGCTTCTGCTTAGCAATGGTGCATGTGTCAGGCACTTTGCACTTTTTTTTTATTTCACATAGGAATTGCTGCTATAGCTCAATACGACTGAGTTTCTTTCTCACTGACATTGTAATTATGAAATCCTGTTTCCGATCCAGTCCCACTTCTGTCCTCAATATGGGCTGCTCACAGCTGTTGGGCAGGTGGCACTGTTGTGCTGGAATGTCAGACCAGAGATTCCTTCCTGATGCCTAGAAGGAATGATCTGTTCAAAGGTCTGCTATTCAGACTTTCCTCTGCATTTGTCGATTAAGGGAACTCCTGGTCCGGGATTGCTCAACAGCATGGACTGGAAAACAGATATGGGTATCCCACTTCACCTGCTCAGCAATGCAAAGGAAGTTCAGAGATCTAATGGGCAGGAAAAGATAGGAAGCTAGCCAAAGACAGCAGCTATTGCTGGATATATCTACTCTTCCTAGACACACTGACTCCTGAAGCTGTGATCCATCATCTCTTTCACAGCAGATGGTGATATGCAGCTGATATACTGATGTACTGTTATTACTGTACATGGAAAGACTAAATTAGCTGTGATGTCTAATTGGCTTGAGAAAGAAATAAATAAGAAGCCAAAAGGAGTAACAGAAATTTTGCAGTTTTTCCATTGGAAACACTGAAAAATGTGTATATGAACTCTTTAAATGAGAAATGTTCTTTGGGATCCCAGCAGCTTTTCACTAAAAACAGTTTCTTTGACAGATTCAGTGCTGCTCTTCTCTAAAACTCAGGGGTAACACAGGGCTGGTACAGCTATGATGGCAGCAATGTGACTAGGAATTATCCTGAATTCACACAGATGCTGCTGTCTGGATTCTCAAAACCATTTTTCTTTGAAAAAAACCCCCACTACCCTCTGTATCTACAAAATGAAATTATTGTCCTAGTGATCTTTTATATAATTGTTTCACTTTTTGAGGATTTTTGTATTTGCCTCTTAACATTCTTTGGTGACAATTTGATTTCAATTTTAATTCAAATCTATTGCAGGATAGATGTTTGGTTTATGGAGTGAGCTTTGCTTTCACTGAAGGAATAAAGTGTCCGTGCTGGTTTATGTGAGTAGTGAAGTGCAAGCAAGCACGCTCTGGAGAGGCCTTACAAACACGTTTCTGGAACTGTAGCTGCATCTGAAGACTCCTTTGTCTGAGTACAAGTGGAGGGAGCACTCTATTTGCAAACACATTTAGTTGTTGTGTAATGAGAAGTGTCTTTACTTGATAAATACTCCAGTGAGGACATGTGCAGCTGGTACTGCTTGGTTTAATACCCAGACTGCTCTGCCTTGTGCTGCTGTGGTGACCAGAGAATTGAGGAGTATAAGCCTGATGTTCCAGCGTAACTTTTTAGGAAGCCAAAGCGCCTTATCTAGTGTAAGGTAATAGAAGAACTATTATAGGATAGTTTTAAGAGAAAGAGCTATATGAAGGGCAGCTTAGCAAATGTGAATAATAATTGTAGACAGCATATGCCCCGTTTGGTTTTAGTATTGCTAGTAGGAAGTAGGATGACTGGAAAATGCTGGAGTTAAGAAGATGAAGAAATAAGAAGTGAGGCAAACTCCCCTTGGACAGAAGTCAGGAATCAGGTCACAAACCAAGTGATAAATATATTTGTTACCAGGTAGAAGAACAAAAGTTAATTTATCTACTGCTAGCATTGTTACCTTACAGAGTTATCCTGTGTAGACTGAGATAACTTTGTATTAGCAATAATT
This sequence comes from Balearica regulorum gibbericeps, assembly GCF_011004875.1. Lineage (NCBI taxonomy): Eukaryota > Metazoa > Chordata > Aves > Gruiformes > Gruidae > Balearica > Balearica regulorum. Next base: position 72,961,497 of record NC_046185.1, read on the forward strand.
TTTTTAAAAAATACATAAATTTTGCACTGTGGTAATACACTTGTATTCTTACAGAGGTCCCCATCTGCAGATGGCCTAAAACTTTCTTCAGTTTTAAACTAAAAGTTTAAACTCAAGGTTTGAAACTGAAGAACCTAGAGTCTGAATTTAGGAAGACTTCTTTTTGCTTAGCTACCTGCTAGTATTCTTCAAATAAACACTTTTGTTTAAAAATGGAAATCTATTTTCCTGAATGCTTTTTTCCCTTCACCTTAAAGTCACAAATTTTGTGCATTCAATGTCCCTGTAATACATGAATCTCTTGTATCCTTTTTTTTTTTCAATTTTTATGTCATGTATTGTATGTTAAAATTTTAATTAACTTTCTCTTTCATCTATAGTGAGAGCCTTGTTTCTCTGGGCCTGATTCCATGAACAACACTCTATTCATGTCCCTACTCATATCCGGGGGAGAAAAAGGATCCATATTTGACACTGCAAGCAGATTTGTGCTCTTCTACTCAGGGTAATTGCACAGAACTCACTCTTTACTTGGTAATTTTCTACTCATCTTGTGGCAGTGCATATCTATCCAGATGGAGTTAGAGTTACAGTCATTATAGTCTGTAGAGAGGCTAGGAAGAGAAATGTATGTTCTTATCATACATACAGGTAGGGCCAGCCGGACATCGCCGCTGGTGAGCCTTGGCATGGAGACTCCTCCTCCACTGGGGCGGGCTGTGTAATTCCACAGCAGATTCCTCCGTGTGACTGCAGCTTCCTGCTGTTGCACCTGCCTTTTGTACAGCCTTTTATTTCTCATTACTTAGGCAGCAAGTGCTGCGCTCCTGTAGGAAAGTGTTGTGTCCACTACTTGCAGTAGCACTCCTTGCATGCTATGGCACCGCAAAATGCCTGTGTGCTGCAATCCCCTCCTTGTTTCCTTGTTTCAGATGCTCACTGACATGTTGCTGAGCCACCTCTCCAGTGGGCAGCTCTGTGTGTCACTGCATTTCCCTTGCCTCAAAACCCACCACTGTCTCACCTTGAAGACTGCAGCTTTCTGTGGCTCTGATGCCAGATGGGCGCCCTTCATTGTGTGCCTGTAGTCGTGGCCATCTGGTGTGCACCAAGGTCGTGCTTTGCTCATATCACAGGGTGAGACCTGGTTACGCTACCCATCACCCCCTTTTTGAAGCAAAAGTGAGCAGGAGGGGACCCACAGCGTACACAGCCGCTGTCCTCACTGGCAGATTGGCAAAGCAGGCCTGCGAGGTGCATCCCAAAGCTTAGCTGCCTTCAGAGTGGACAGATCCCTCTGGGTGTCCTCTTTTGTGGACTGTGGGAGAATGTGCCCTCTGCTAGCAGGTGTCCCCATGACCTCCACAGGGGCGATGTTGCAGGACTCATTGTGGAGCACAATATATTAAGGAAGCTAGTTTGGCTTTGGATTGACTTACTATTAACTGAGAGGTGGCAGATCTCTGCTCCTGTTCTCTACTGCTCCTGTTTTCAAGTGACTCCTCAGGCCTGGTGCTGAATATGCAGATTTCTTATTATGCTGGCTCCATCTGGAGCAGCCGAGTCTCTATATGTTCCTGCTTCTTATAACCCAGTGCAGACATACCTGAGCTAGCTCGGCCTGGAGCTAGTGTGAATCCAGCACAGCTTGTTAACTCTCCGCTCCTGCCGCGTGGAAGGTGCTGTACTGCTTCTCAACGGTGCTGGTTCCAAGAGCAGTGCGGGCGTGCTCGTGTGGGTGCTGCATTTGGCAGCCAGCCGCCTGTCAGACCAAGGCTGGCTTGCATTGGAGTCCTGGCCACTTGAACGGCGGTTGTTGGAGAGTTGGTCTGAGTGTTGGCACATCAGTTTCTCTGCTGGCCAGTGGGTGTTGGTGACAGCGTAGGAAAGATTTCTCTCTAGCTTGCTCCCAATGTGATTGTGCTGCTGCATTTCTAGCCAAATTCAAATGCTCAGTGCTCACACCTTTTAGTTTTCTGGCTAATTTTCCTTGTTGTTGTAAGATCTCCTGCCACATTACAACTGATTGGAGCTGTCATTCAAAAGCCTATCGTGTCCCAGAAAAAGAAATGTTGTCTATCTAAATAACATCAGTGTTGGCCTTTAGGGCCACTAAGCACTCCCTTGTTCAGTCCTGCACTGACTTCTGGCACATATGCAGAAACATGCCGTCCCATTTCAGCTTTGGGTCTCTGAGTTCAGGAAGTTGAGGCTCGTGCTTTAATATTCATATTGCAGTCTCAGCCAATATCCTATGAAGAGGTGAAGCCTTAAACACAATGCAACACAATGGGAATGGTGTGCACTAGATATTTTCTGACTTGAATGTTTACCCTCTAAGAGGCTGGATTGCGAGAGGACAGGAGTGAGGGACTGTTTGACTGATTTGACTGTTCTTGGTTTTATTTCCTTGAGGGCAGACATCATTTAAGAGAAACAGGAGTGCAGCATAACATAACCTGGTGGACTGGGTTTGGCAAGAGTCTCCTTTGTATGTAGGATGGTGCAGAAGAAGCCAGAATGAATGGGCATTGAAGCTGAAAATGTTATCAATACAAAGAATCAACAAGAAATGAGGTTGAGAAGGTTTTGTGAAGTTTTTAAGTTGAAGACGAGTCTTGTGTTTGATTCATATGCACTGGAGAATGTTAATAAGGGTTGGAATACTGGAGAAGGAAATCCAGGGATGTGCTTTGCTCTGTTGGAGATGGATCACGTCCCAGGAAAACTTCGGAAAAGAGTATAATTGAAAACAGAAGAGAGTAATGTTGCAAACAGAACTTCACACTCTTGTTCACTGCTCCTTAGCACATCGCTGCATTTTAGGCTATTGCTAATGTAAGATTCAGCCATCTGCAGTTTAGGAGAAAAGTTGCTGTGACTTATCTAGGAATAATAAGTCTCTGCTCTGAGGACCACACAAAGTGGCACAATGCCATTATTGAATATGCTTTAACTATTCTTTTAGCTCTCTGTTCAGTTCGTTAATTACATCTTTTCTGTTCCTTTCCACTCTTAGAAACACACCTGTGAAAGCTGTGCCTCTCTGCTGCATTTCAGATAATGGTCAGTGATGCTGAAATAAATATACGCAGGAGAAAGAAAGCAAGGGCTGCTGAGAGAGGTACATTAAGAATGTGTGTTTATATAGACAGAATCTTTTCACTAATCAGTCAAAAAAAGAAAGCAAAGCAAGGTACAGAATCTTTTCACTAATTAGTCAAAAAAGAAAGCAAAGCAAGGATGGTGCTAGCCTGAAACTACTATCTGCTCCACTTTGACAGAATAAGTTATGATTTTAATAGTAGAGTCTGTCCTTCCACCCCCTGCTTAGATATTGGCGTGTTCTCTACCATAATCTCTTTTATCCCTGCATGAGACTGAACTGACTCAGGGTGAGTTTTAACCTATAATAAAGCCTGAAACCCAGAGATTTCTGTTTTCAGATTGCTGCATTACCTAAGTAGTGGCAGCCTGGGAGGAGAGAGGCACAAAAGGAAATTTTACAAGGCTTTAATCGTAACATATTTTTGAGAGAGGAAACCCTGCCTAGGCCAAGCTAGCAACACAGCTGGTTCACTGCTGAAGAATTATTTATTCTGAGCAGGCACATTGTCCTGTTGCTGACTGTTAACCTGGGTTCAGTTTGGCACATTGTAGATGACATTGGTTTCAGTCAGAGGGAGAGAGACAGTTTTAAAGTTACTGTACAACAAGGATGCTGTCTAAGGGTCCTGAGTGAGAATTTTGAATGGCAGAACCTGAGATAACTGTAGTAGTTCTTGCCTTCAGCTGTCTTTGCTACTCTGGAGAAGTTCCCACTTGCATAGGATGGCTCCTGTGGTTGTGTACAGTTCCTGAGCCTCTGTAGTTCAGGGCCCTATGGAAGTGAACCGAAATCCAAATGAGGTCATCTAAATATGCCCAGCTGTAAATTGCTGTTCTGTGACAACACAAGCAGCTTGAGGTGTTCCTTAATGAGAAATGGAAAATGGAGAGAGGTGAAATAGGAGGAGTACAAGATCTCTTCCAGCCACCTTGCAGCTACCCAATTGTGATTCCAAGTCCTAACTTCCCTCTTGCTCATTTCAATCTGTTTTGTAGGTGTGTTGGGGTATTTTTTTCCTCGCTACTTGCTTTCTGAGCTAGTTACAGCCCAGGCGGTGATTCTGGTGATTCTGAGCTCAGCTGCAGTAGTACATATCTAAACTACATTCCTTAGAATCTGTGGCAACTGGTCCTCCCTGAGGATGAAGGGGATATCCAGTGGTGTACCACCCTGATGTGTTTTTAGGCAATGAGACACATTTCAGATGTGAATTACAGTGGTAACTTGCTCTATCCCCTGAGGTTCTTCGACGGCAGTGTGCAGTCGCTGGAAACTTGCTCCACTGCGCCAGCTGCCGACACTGATTTCTGGGGTCTGTCTTGCCCCAGTGGCATAGGAGGTCTTGGTCTCTAGCAGATTTCCTGCAGGCAAGGGAGCTGCTGCTTTGTCCCAGGTAAATAAAAGTTGTCACCAGCTCCGATTGTTTCAACCTAAGTTCATGGTGATGAGTTAGAAATTGTTTATGCAACGAGCATTTCTCTCCCCTTTTTTACTGACAGCTGATTTTACTGGAGCTAATATTGTAAGTTCTTATTACCATTGTTAAATTGTTACTGCAATATGAAATTTGTCACATTACACAGATAAATAATATACTTACGCAGAGACACATAGAGGGAAAAATGTTGGTCATCTTGGCAGTTCATCCTATTACAGTCTGCTACTTCATTTTCACTGGCTAAAGGATGTGTGTGGTGGTGGATAATTTGTTACATAGTTTTCAGCTTTGCAAAGTTCCCTATATAACTGATGTCATCATGGACCCACCAAAGAAACCAAAGTTTCCTGGAATACTTAGCTTTTAAGAGCATGTTACGTGCTTTTACGTGTCTATAGATTGTGAATAAATTCTACAACTATTGTAAGTAAATAGTTCTTGTATTCACCTACAGGAAGCCTTGTGTTTAAATAAATCTAAGTGCAAAAAGTTTTGTAAGTGCAATTTTGATACTAATAACAATTTCTGTCACTGGTGTGAATGGAGAACAACTTGGCAGAAGTTCCTTGCGAAGAGGCATTCTTGGGTCCTATGTCCTCCTATAAACTCAGTATGTCATTAGATTCATGTGGGTTTGGCACCAGGGTATCTGGTGTATCTTGAGCCAGGCTTAATGTGCATCCTCTGCAACTGCTTTCAGTCTTGGCCTCACCAGTTTATTAGCTGCTTTCCCATAGCGTTCTTAGTACTTTCTAGAGTGATAATTTTTAGCTCAGTACTCTCAGACAGTTTTTGATTGGAACTTTTTAGAGCACATAAGCCTATTTATTGGCTGTCACATTCTTCTTCCTCAATCTCCCTCTCACTTGTCACATTCTTTTTCCTCAGTCTCTCTCTCAGTTGAACCTATTAATTTCTAATTTTTTTAAAAAAATTAAATGCATAAATGACAAAGTGAAGCCAACCAAGTACCACCCAGAAAAGATTTGGGAAGGGTTTTTGGGGGTTATGTTTCTGTGATCACATAAGAGTCATTTCTAATACAGCTGCTTTTTTAGCTGCTGCATCTCTTTCTGGGTGAATTGTTCTTTTACTAACTTGGCAATGCATGGGGAGAAAAAACACATATCAGCTATTTTTCACTTTTTTATTGTGCAGTAGGATTAATCTGTATTTGCCTAGTTGTAATACCTACTATTTGTGGGAACTCATGGGCCTTAAATTAGGTGTGATGGCTTCTTCTTACTCCAAAACTATAATAGATTTTTATGTTAAACATTGCAAAGAATGAAACAAAGACATCAAGAACAAATAAGAGTGATTTCAAGTTCATAATACCTTCCATATGACTGCCAAATTGCTTGAAGATTAAACTTGAAACTGTCAGCTCAATCCTTCATTACCTTCCTTTTCATTTTGTAAGTTATATGTAATGGAAGTGTTGTAAATTGCTGCCGCTGGTGTAACTGTGTGGGGAATTTTCATCTGGGGCCATGTCTGACCTGCAAGAAGTTCCTGGAAATGACAGAGTGCACTGCAGGGTGGAGGAGAAATGGGCATGGTGTGGTCTGTCTTTCTGCTGCAGAAAACAAGAGTTTCCAGATTTTCTCTCCTTCCATTGTTTACACTATTTCTGATGAGGTTCATTTTGATCTGTAAAAGGGCCCCCAGACTGAGAAGTGACCGCACTTGCCAGAAAGACACCGGAACAGTTTGGGGATTTTTTTTCTGGATTGTTTTTAAAATGCATCTCTTTTGTGCAGGCAAAATGCAAGTTTTTGTTGTTTGTTTGGGTTTTTTTGTTTTGGGGTTGGGTTTTTGTTTGTTTGTTTGTTTTTGTGGGGATTTTGGGGTTTTGGGGGGGTTTTTTTTGGTTGGTTTTTTTTTTTTTCCCAAAAGCAGAAGTGGGCTGTTCTCTCTTCTCACAGCTTTTGATAGGGATGTATGTACTTCTTTGGACACACATTATTGGGTTGGGATTTGAAGGTTTTGGGAAGGGGGTGGTGGCAGTATTCTTGGTAGCTTTCTGTTCTAGAGGAGGTTTCCATGAAGCAGCAAACAAAAGCTGGACAAGCTGGTGAACTGAGATTGTATTTTGCCTGCTTGATTTTACTGTTTGTTTTCCCTCTTTAGTCCATTCACTTTTCATTACTCTCTACAGCGTGTCCCTTGGGCTGTGTTCCTTACAGCATTTTTTAGGTTTTAGGAACTGTTACACTATATTTCCCTGTGGTACCCAATGTTTTATGGAAGTTACGATTTAGCTCAGTGCTAAATGCTGGCTCTTTCTCCTGCAGAAATGGAGATGATCCTGGCACACCTAAATCCCATAGGTTTACTGCTGATCCAGTTTTGGGATGGGGTGTTATACCCTTTTCTTATCTGTCTTTGAACACCGAATTTTCTGACTCCTGGGAGGAAAATGTTGGGATGGGAACTAGTCAGCAGATTCTCATAGCAGCTTGAACTTCTGTGGCTGTATAAAACCATCAGCACAGGAACCAAGTCCTCATAGCTGATGAACTTGCAATGAATCCCACTGCACCTCTGAGGATAGGTAGCTAAAAGGTTTTGAAAGGATAGGAAAAGCACTTGAACCTGCCAGAGGGAGAAGAAACAGAGAATGAATCACAGCAGGGGGAGTTGTTAGAGAAGTGAACTCCACGTCAGGGTGACCAGTGAGCCTGCATAGAGCGCCGCAGAGATGACTTTAGGGGAAATGACATTGGCAACTCAAAAACTGGCACTGGGATCTGCTAACAGCGTACGTCAGTTGTGACCCCAGCAGAAAGGCCACCGTACAACTGTTAGGTCATACTTTTGGAGTGAATGTTGCAATGCTGGTAGATTTTAAATGGATGAGAATTTCTGTCTTCTGACCAGAGGGCAGCTACAATAGGAGGAAGTCTGTGTGTCTGGAAACTTGATTCCCATTTCAGTTTCAAAAAACAGCTAAATAAGAGGGGAAGAAATGGCCAATGGATTAAAATTTCAAGGCTGTTTATCAACACTGGCTTAAAGCAACAGCTTCTGCATAGGAAGCTGAAATTAAATTTTATTCTGTCATTCTTGTTTTTCTCCCTTTCTTAAAAAAAAAAAAAAAGAGCTCTGCTGTTTCTGGATACTTTCACCCAGTTACTTCAAAGCTTTAGATGAAGTTAGAAGCAGCTCTGGAATACCTGTGCCACAGGATGTTCTTCTGCCTTGTGAAATAAGTATAAAATCACCTAACATTTCCCAAAATCTTCATTGGCATTATAAGCCCTAGGGTACTGCTTATCTGGAAGGTATCTGGGGAGGTGAAGCCCACCATTACCCTCAGATTTTGATTTTGGGATGCTTCTGTCAGCTACTTAGTCTCCTTGCCTCCTCTTCTGAGTAGGAGGTCCACCTCGAAGCATTGTACTTGGTCATCTGCCTACTAAGCTCATTCGGAAAATCAGCCTTTTGTCTCTTTGCAGCCTTTTGAGTAAGCTTCTTTCTGTCTTATTTTGCTTCTTTCCTCCTTTTCTTTGTTCTTTCTTAGATACAATATACCACCTTTGCCTTGTTGATTTCCTTCTACATTCATACTTCTATCCAGCTATTTACCCCATGAAGTCCCACAGTCACAGCTTTGACTGTGTACAGAATTATTATGTTTTCTTGGGTTATTTACCATGTTCCTGGTATTTGTGTGCAATCTTTAAAGGCTTTTGTCAAATTGTCCAGTTATTCTCCTGCATATATTCTTCACCCTATTGTAATTTATCTTTCCCCTTTCTTACCTCTGATTCCAGTGTTTTATCAAGATCATGTTATCCTTTTAACTCCTCTGTAGGCTTTTGTTCGTGGCCTCCAACAGATATTCAGGTTAATTCTTTTGCTAGTCATAGAGGAAATTGATGCAACAAATCAAAAAAAGAGTTCCTTTAAGGGTTAACATCTTACTGGGAAAGAAATGGGGTGAGAGTTATACAAATACATTTCTGGCATAAGTTTCTTAAAATAGAGGGGAACTTGCCAGGGGAAGAGGTATACATATTAATGTATAACCAACCAATGGATGCAACAAGAATTTTTTTTTATTTCACTTGCTTGAAAAATGACCAGGCAGACTTCAGCTAGCTAAGATAGATTGCTTTGATAAATCTTTGGGAATTTTGGTATTTTTTGTCTCAGTTGTATTCTCTGGCAAGCACACAAAAGAGATATCCCCTCTAGCACCCAGGAGTTCAGCTTGCCTTTTGTATGTGGATATGACTGTCCTTTCTGAGTCTGCAAAACCTCTAAAATCTGCGTTAAAATGCACTGTAAACCTCCTCTCTTTGGGAGTACTATGGAGCTATGAAAAGAAAACCATAAAAGTAAAGCCAGAATAAATAAACCTTATTCCAAATGAGTGTGGATTGGCAAGCTTAAGAATCATTAGTTTTGGCTTACTGAAAAAGGAGGAAGATGGAAATTCACGAGAGAGAATTAGGTTGGTTCAAGCAATACACCAGCACTGTAACCCTACTCTAGATCTGCGTGCAATACACCCGGGGGGAAATAAGGCTTTACAGCATGCAGGTTTTATCAGCTTCCATTTCTGTGACAGTGACAGTCAGAGTGCTTGTGAGTGGATGAAGGCAGCAGGAATTACTTGTGTTGTTCTAAATGAGCATCACTAAGATCTTTGTGCCATACCTATCCAGCCTCTATGTGCCACAAATGACAAATGTGTATCTATGAAAGACGTGTCTGTATTTTTGTTTGAAATCTTCTGCTAGCAAAGCCAGACTCCAGAGCGCCATGACTCCTGTCACAAGCATGGCAGTGAGAGAAACAAAAATTAAAAGCTAGGTTTGGCCCTTTTCACCCCACCCATAAAAAGAAAGTGAAGATCAACTGTCTCCATGCCCTTCTCCTACTGTCAGTGCTTGGTCCTGATGTGGGAAGGGGAGGTGAGGAGGAGGAAGGAGTAGGCTCTCATTAGAATTCATTTATTTACTTAGCATTTAACTGAAATATCTGTTCAGTGGGGCTGGAGCAGTGCTGGATGACGACATGAATTGTTCGGTTTGGAAAGAACTGAGAATCCTGTGGCAAATCAGTGCTATCTGAAATAAAGTCCCGAGGTCTGGTCTATCAGTAGGCAAGAGATGATTGCATGGAGACTTGCACTCCACAACCTGTCACAAGCAACCTGCTGCTCCTCTACACCTGCAGCAGCAGCTGAGGGCTGGGCAGGGCAGGCTGTGTTTGTTCCCACACGGCAGAAAAACCTCTTGGAGTTTCCTGCTCTTCACGTAAGTACTGTCATTTTTGGTTATGTCTAGCTGGTAGCCAAACAGGTTTATAAATTTCAAATGTGTTCACTTTTGCAAAAAAGATGCGACCTTGAATTAGAAAATCTCAGGCCTCTTCCTTAACCAAAACCTTGTTTTGCTTATCCCAGGAGAAAGCTGAAAGTTTCTCTAAGCTTCCCCTTCCACTCTGGAATGAAACTGAAATTCAGGACTGTGGGTGGTTGCAGGTCCAGGAAGAACTGTTTCCTGGTCTTGGCTTCTAACTAGTGGAGCAGTTTGTTTGCTTGTTTAATCAAATTGGGAGTAGATTTACTGGGAAGATTTGTATTTAGTCAAAAGTTTTTGATAAGTAGATCTTCTAATGTCTTCCTGTAGGAGAGCAAGTTGCATTCAGCCTCATAAGAGACCCAGATTTTCTGCTCTAGCCTTCTCTGTCTGAGATTCAGGATGCTGTGATGTGCATGGTGCAGTTAGTCTTTCTCATTGTTTCTGAGAGTCACTTTTTGAAGGGTCTTTATTTACCAGCCTCTAGAAAACAAATCCTATCTATGGATCACTCTGGGATCTCATCTTGCATTCAGCTCCATAGATGAGCGTAAGCAATAGTTGTCTGTGTGCAAAGCAGTGGTTAAAGGAGGAGCAAAATTAGAAATGCATTTGGGACTCTGAGGAAGCAGGAGAATCCCAGTGTCTGCTTCCTAATTATGTTTCTTTGTTTGACTCATTGACTTTAGTGAGATGCTGCCTGTTATGTTTTACAGTCTACAGTCTCTCACCTCTCTCAGAAAAACTGGTGGGATAGTATTTTTTCTCTTATGTGATTTTAAATACATTACTTAAAATTTTTAATAGAACTTTTTTTGTTGTTGTTCTTAATCCGAGGCAGCTGAGAAATTAAAATCCCCAAGTGTTTAACTTTCCGTATTTTTCTCACAACGATTTTTTTTTCATATATATACCAGCTGTAAGGACCAGAAAAAATACAAGAAATGCCCTTTCTCAATTTGAGAACTCTTATTTCTGTTTGGTTTCTTAAAAGCTGTTGTTCCTTAAAAAATCCAATCTTTTACTTTCTGGCATGCACTTTGAAGTCTAAAATTAATGAAACAATAACAGATTTTTTTCCTAAATTAGTGTTCAATGTATAATACAACTTATATATTTTTATTATTAATATTAAATAAATTTTGGCCTGTTTTTTATCAGGTATGAATCATGTCAGTTGTATTTTATCACCTGTGAAAAAAGTGAGCTGTATTGGCTTCCCACAGAAATATATGGGAAGGGGAAATATACATTTAGTAAATACACATTCAATCATCTTTCCTATTGGAAGGCATTCTCCCAAACTTTGGCCCAAGATATGCCCGTAACAGGCAAAGAACTTGGAAAGAAAAAAAAAAAAAAGAGAGAGAAAGAAAACCATTAGATGCCTAGGAGAAATCCATGCAGTACATGGCGTTGTTGTGTAAGCAGGTAATTGCTCGCATTTCTAATTGCAGCGGCTGCTGGAAGGGAATGTGTGCATCACCTGCAGGGAACACAGCACTTGCCACGAGCCACACGGCCTCCTGGGAACAGCCCCGGGCAAGCTGCTTCCACTGTGCTAAACTCAGCCTCAGGGCATCAAACCTGGCTTCCAGCCCTGTTGGATGATGTCTCCGTGTGGCTATTTGCACTGTGGAGCTTACGGTGTTGAAGAACTGGGGTTTGTATCATGCTTAAGAAATAGCCCTCAGACGTAGATATCTATTGCAGGCCTTGCCCATATCTCCAAGATGAAAATTCGTTGGCTGTGTAGTGCAAAGCATCAAGGTTGCTTTGTGTACCTGCTGATACAGGTGCAGGTTGATCTGCACCTCGGTCTTACCAAGGTGATCAGAGAAATTGTGTCAGAACATCCATTCTACCAGGCGTGGGGGAAAGCTTTGTGCAAGCATGGAAATGGTGTTCACAGAAGGCCATTAGTCTGATGGGCTAACCGGGACCATGACTTGTGGATGGCCCTCTCTAACAGCAAAGCTGTGATGCCAAAACCTACTGTTCCCGGCCAGCACTGAGGAGCACCAAGGAAGTGATTCACAAAGATAATATTTAAATATGTGCATAGGGGAAGCTGATGAGCTGAGGCAGAGTCTGCAGACGGTGCTGAACTCTTCCCTGCGGTCTTTTACCAGGTCAGCAATTTCTAGATGTGTATTTTGTTTGAGGCCTACACCATTTGGCAGTCTTATTTCTGCTTAATTAGCTTCATGATTTAAAACTATTTGTGGCCTCCTAATGAACTGGGAAAAACCCGGCAGTTGTTAGCAGCTGGCTGGGATTTTAACAGCAGCCATGTGTGTTCAGCAGAACAGCAATAAAGTAGTGAGAAGAAAAGTCTAGCAGTACTGCCAGGGGTCAGGACATGCGAGGGCTATCTTCAGTCCTGTTAACGATCACCATTAGTGCAGTACAGAATTTCGGCTAGACATAAACAGCCTTGTTAAACGACAGTGACAATGAAGGCTTTGACAGAAGGCTTGGGTTTGCGCAAAGCCCTGCGTCCTGTGAAGGAGGATTTGAACTAAGATGCTGGATGTGGAGCGGAGTGGCTGAGGAATGAGGGCGTGTTCCCATTGGACTTTTAACAACTTCCCAGCCCTGCTGAGATTTGCCAGGGACACTCTGTCAAAACCCTCAGGCGCTGAGTTTCCCAGCTCTATTACACAGCCCTGTGGGGCTTTGCTGAGAGGTGGATGGACCATTGTGGGCGGTGGTAAATCTACTAGTTCTGGTTGTGCCTATGACTTAGGGCTCAGCCCTCTGAGTCTGTTACGTTCATCACCAGTTTGATGTTTTCTCAGGCAAAGCAACTGAACCTGTATCCTGATTTCCCTGTGATCTGGAGGTGTCCTCCAATCTTTAACAGTATATGACCATCCAGGTGACAACCTCCCAGGACTACAGTCTATTTCTTCTGATATTTCTCCTTCTTATAGTGGTTCTGAGTAATTTCTCTGATGCAGATTTTCACTGAATTGTTTTGGCTGCTCCTGACACCACAGATCACAAATCTGCTCCATCTCTCAGGAAGATTTCTAGCACTAATATGGACAAAAGATGTAACATATGCTTATAGTTCAGTTAGGTATACTGAGATGTAGTCTATAACACTTAATGCTCCATTTTTGCCAGTCTCCGATTTAACAAAACTAAACATAGATCAGTCTCAGAGGACATACTTTTTGTAGCTGCCTCTCCTGTTTTGATTATATTTTCCTAAGTTTAGAGATAATGGAGAGCAGTTACAAAATTGCTGAACTTGTGCTTCAGTGATAAGTACTTCAGGAAAAGAAGCAGTATGTATGAAAGAAACTATATGTTGTCTGGTGAATCATAGAATGGTTTAGGTTCAAAAGGACATTAAAGATCACCTAGTTCCACCCCCCCCTGCCATGGGCAGGGACACCCTCCACTAGACCAGGTTGCCCAAAGCCCCATCCAGCCTGGCCTTGAACACTTCCAGGGAGGGGGCAGCCACAGCTTCTCTGGGCAACCTGTTCCAGTGCCTCACCACCCTCACAGGGAAGAATTTCTTCCTAATATCTAATCTAAATGTACCCTCCTTCAGCTTAAGGCCACAACACCTTGTCCTATCACTACACTCCCTGATAAACAGTCCCTCTCCAGCTTTCCTGTAGGCCCCTTCAGGTACTGGAAGGCTGCTGGAAGGTCTCCCCGGAGCCTTCTCTTCTCCAGGCTGAACAACCCCAACTCTCTCAGCCTGTTTTCATAGGAGTGGTACTCCAGCCCTCTGATCAGCTTCGTGACCCTCTTCTGGACTGGCTCCAACAGCTCCATGTCTGTCTTGTACTGGAGGCCCCAGAGCTGGACGCAGTACTCCAGGTGCTCTTCTCTCTCTGGAGATCTGCACACACTTCCTTTTGCTGTCTCAGGTGCTAATTATATTATGTGGAGCCTCTTCTCAGGATTAGCTCTGATGTTCTATTTTATGGCTAGCTGGATTTCTTATATTTTCTTTTAATCAGGTTGATATGCACATTAATAGTGACCTTTACTATGTTTTTTTTCAAGCGCTCTGAAAAATATGTCTGCAGTCATTAAATAATGCCCTGGTGTGGCTTTGTTATGAAAATGGTAGGTAATGGAAACAGAAGCAGCAAAAAGTAAGGAATTTAAGTATATTTATTCTGGGTAAGGGTGTCATAGTTCAGGCCAGGATTTCTTAGGTCTGTATCCTTGAGTTATTGTCCAGGATTTGAGATCAGCAGAGCCCCTTGCTAAACTGAAGAAAGTATCATAAGAAAACAAACCAATGTGTAAGGTTTTTAACCTGCAAGCTACTGCAGGCAAAGACACATGGAAGCTGAGAATTTTAGTCAGTCATTCCTTTTGATTTCCAGTCAATGCAATTGGGGATGCACTGCTCACCCACAGGAAGGTCTGGTCTCTTAGGTGAGGGAGATGTAGTCTTCTCTGCAAAACTGAGACTGCTTCTTCTGAGCATCTTCTCTTTCCCACCATAGTTTGGGATGACAGCCCCCACGACCTCCAGGTGTAACAGCAGCTGCTGCTTTTTTGGTGTGGCAGTCACAGAAGATTTATATTGTAACATCAAAACTAAGACACTTATAATCTGCTTTTCCCTCACTGCATCCAGAAATGCTCTTGGCTAAACTAGTTGCCTATCTCCCATTCATCAGGGGTCCTTGAGTCTTGAGAGGCATGCCGAGAAAGCTGATCTGAAACTGCTAACCTCTTTGGGATGCCCAGTTGTTATTGGCTAAATAGCTCTGCTGAAAGGCTTGACAAATTTTTCATGCACTTGAGGGTTTTTCGCCTCTTCGGCTGCCAGCTTGTATCTTTCCCCATTTATTTATCTGGCTAGTTTGGAAACAGACTTCTTTAATGAGGGGAAAACTTCACCACTAGAGGATCTCTGTTTTACTTCTCCACCTTCTATTGCCTGTGGGTTTGTTTTTCTTTTTCCTGCCCTCCCCCAGCCCCCATGCTGTAGTATACATCTTTCTGACAGTTCTTGACTCAGATATGTACAGTTTGAAAGTAAGTTGAACTTTAAGAAATGTCTTTTGGCTTTTAGTGATGATAGTCTAATCGACCTTGGCTGCAGTTTTTGTCATTGTCCCTTCGAGTCAGTTCTGTTGTCTGTATCTTTTTATTTATGGTGTGTACTTCTGGTTTTTGCAAAGTGATAGAATCCATTGCATGTCTTCATCCTTTTCAGAATATTAGAAACTGCCAAACCATCCAACCAAGCCACTTCTGGGAGAGGCAGCAGCAATGGAGTGGATATCTTATGGAAATGGCTTTTCATAGCCATTTCTGTTGAACCAGGATAAAGCACCTACAGCAAAGACTTTTTCCTTCTGGGGTCTAAGTGTCTTCCCTACCTCCTTCTGGAGCCCTTCCTTTGCAAAGTAGTTCTTTGGCCTGACCTGGCCAAAAGTTTGGCCAAACCTTTTTTCACCTTTTTTTCTGTGTTTTCCTTCTAGAGAGAATTCTCATGTACTGTCACAGATTTGCTTTTTATATGGAGTACAAGGCTCCTCAGCTTTCTGTAATGCAGCTTCATAGTCAGTCTCTGAGGAAGCTGAAAACAGTTTTAAAAGTCCTCCTACAAGTGCTGTGGTCAAAAATTACCTTAACTTCAAACAACTCTTCATGTGTGTTTGTATCATCCCTTACAAATTCAAAGTGTCTGGTTTTAAATCCCTGTCTTCCCTGCTTTTAGAGTATTTCAGCTCTGTGGGGACTTTGAACCACTCTGTTTTTCTTAGTTCACTTTAGTCTCACTATTTTGTTGCAGTCTGTAAACTCTCGAAGTCTAAGAGAGGCCTACTTCATTGCTGCACAGTACAGCAGCTAGCTCCATCTGGCATTTATGTCAGCCGTCAGAAATACAAATCCTCACAAATGTTACTTTTTGCTCTTTAATTTTTACTTGCCTGACAGTGAAGTCACCCTAACAACTCTTCTTTCCTGAAAAATCACAGATATAAATGGAATTTTAAAACATAGTTAATATCTGTCCTGAGGGTGTCTTTCATCTATTGCTGATAGACATTCATAGCTGTTAAGGCTGGGGGACTGTTATGGCTCTGGAACATGACTTAATTCCTATATCAATAACTTGTGGTGGGATGCAGATATAGTACTGTGGGCCAGTTTAAATCTTTTTGTAACCAGTAGGTGAACTACTGTCCTTTTTTGATACTCACAAATATAATGAAAAGTGGATCTCCTTCATTGTATAAAACTGTTGAAACTGTAACAGCTTCCATACAAAGCACAAGCATATGTCATTGCTTGTGCAATGCACATGCACTTATATTTGTGTATCTCACCGTGAAAAAGAAGCAATTATAACTCCAGACCATTGGACAGAAAAGAAGCAAGAAGTCAAGCAGAGCAAGCATTAAGTGAAAACCCTGGAGGATGGATGGGAACTTACAAAGACAGGTTTTTGAGTTCATTGTCAGCTAGATGGGAGTTGAGCACTGTGAGCAAATAAGCTATCTCCTACTGTGTTCAGGGAAATAGATTTTCGTGTACGCTCATTGTAAATAGCAAGACCATGTAAGAGATGTGCATCCTCTGTATCAACTTCTTTTTTAGAATAAAGTGACATTTTGACCCTGAATTTCTGCTAACTTGGATCAGAAAGGAGTAAAAATGTTTCTGCTTAAACAATCTGGTGCTGATCTTAAACATATTTACTGCTGGAAAATCTGACACCCTATGATAAACTGTTCAAATCATTACATATCCCCGCTGTTTAAAAACATGTACTGTAGTTTTAGAATTTCAGAGGGAATTGGGAATGGCCTGAGGGAAGAGATGATGCGAAGTCTGTAGTCAGCTGCATTTTGAAACAAATGAAACTTTGGAAGCCTTTTGCCAGTACTGTTTGCCTCTTATGCATGTTTTTGGTTTTTGGTTTTTTGGGTTTTTATTGCAGGTTGTAATTTTTTTTCTTGGAAAACCTCATTTCTTTATTTAGCAGGCTGCCCCTCACCAACCTTCCCCAAGAAACGAACCATTAACACTTTCTCCTTTGTTCTTATTTGTAGCCAAAAATGTTTGGATTAAGCTTTTGACAGTAGCCAAGAAATTTTGAAGACGGCAGACACTTTCCGTGAAAACAGTTATTTCTGTAAACCTGTTTATTTCAGTCTAAGGCTTGCTGAGTAGTATCAGAACTCATTTTCATCACTGCCAAAATCTGAAGTCTGGAGGTGTCACTAAGCAGATCTCTTATTGCAGTTTTATTTCCATGCTATTGGATTTCTTAAGTCATTCCAAACACATTAAGATGGAGAAAAAACAAGTTGGAAAGGTATAAACAGAGCAAGGAGAGCAAAATTGACAGAGAAAGGAAAAAAGAAAAAAATGCTCTCTGCAAAATAGTAGAAATGTAGTGGATCTGTTTAGCTGCAGAATGATAGATTTGCTTTAGTTTGTGGCTGGTAAAAGGCTACTCGCCCCCTTTTTTAAATAATCTGTTTCTTTTTTTGTATTTTTAAATTATTTTTCTTCCCACACCTTTTATGTCTCATTTACTTACTTTTCATTCCTTGTCTCTCCTTTCTTGGGAGGTAATTTTAGATGCAGTTCTTCACTGCTGGTATGCCAGACTCTTAGCCATTTGGCAAGTTCTTCAAAGTCAAATGGATGTTTACAGTGAGTAATACAATGCTGGGGGGGGGGGGTGTGGTGTTTTTTTTTTTAGCTTCCAAATTACAGGTGCAGTTCACGCCTGAACTTTCCAAACTCACAGTTCATTTGTAGTTATAAATCAGTGTGTATCAGTTGATTTGTGCTGGTAATTTATTCATTCTCCATTCTCTACAGATTTGAAATTTGAAAGAGTTGTCCCCAGTCTTCATCTTGGCCAATGGAGTCTCTCATTGCCAATGAGTAGCTGTAATGTTCCATAAAAACTTTAAGTTACATCTTTATGAGAGGACATGCTCATGACTCTATGTAGAGTGGAAGGAGTTCACACATTTTCTAGGCCATGCTCACTATTAGTACCTGGGGTTTCTTTTATTCGTTCTGTTTCCCCCTCTCAGTTCTCTGTGTGCTTCTTGCTCATCGTTGTCTGTTCCTTGCACTCTCTGCCATCCCCTGGTCTGAGCCAGAAGGTCTGTGTTACCATGTTACCATGTTTGCTAGTCTTTTCTTCTCAGCCATCTGGAAGATAGGGGGTTTTCTGCTGAGTGTCTAAACAAAACACTCTTTTCCTCCTGCTGTCCCGTCAGTGACGTCTCAAGTGAAATCCTTCATTGGCCTACCTTGGGCCTCATGCTCCAGAGTCTTTTTCATGAAGAGTTTGGATAATAGAACAGAAAATGCACTGAGTTTTTGTGATGGTTTGCTTTATTTTAAAAAAAAAAAAAAAAAGGTAGGGGAGTGCAAGCTTTCTCCAAGGGTGGTATGATAGATTATGTGCCCCTTTCCTATGAGATCCCAGATGCAGTACTGTGTGCAGCTTTTCCCAGCACTGTGACATAGATGTAAATAAATCAGAGGAGGTTCAGAGTGCAACAGTAGGAATGACAAGAGATTTAGAGAAAGTGACCTATGAGGAATACATGAGGAACTTTTTAAGCAGCGAATCTGTGGCAGAGATTAGGACCTATATTAGAAAAACTGTATTTATAAGGGTAGCAAAGTGGTGGAACAGACTGACTAGGAAGACTGTGAACGTGTCTCAGGAAGGATGGATGGTAAGACAGGTTTGTCACAGATACCCTAGGAACTGTTTTGCCTGCTTTGTGTCAGAAGACCTCTTCCAGCTCTGCAGTTCTGTGGGGAGGGGAGAGTGGTTACGCTGAAGGCAGCATGCTAGGGGTTGCCATCAGCCAGTTCTGTGATCGGCAGGCAATTCCTGTCCTGTCTGAAGCCAATGGCATTACTGACAAGTTGCCATGAGCTCTGAGTGGCCTCGCTTCCCACACCAACATTAACAGGCTGCTGGTCTCTCCTGCCTAGAGTATCCCCTTACATTTTGTGGTGTTCAAATGTGGCCGTGTTACTGCTAAGCAAACAAAGGAGTGCTGTTAGGGTGAAGAGAAGACTTAATTTTGTTCCCCCTCTAATAGTTAGTACTCATCATTGTTATCATAGGACTTGATGTTAACATGTAGCTCAGTCAATGAGGAACACTGAAATATGTTCTGGCCCAGATTCAGATGGACGAAATCCTACCTTGGTCCCAGTGCCAACCAGTAGGATAGAAGGACAGTGGTGGTATTCAGGCTGGCTGACTCCGTGCTCCTGTGTCCTCTGCCAAAGACATCCTGGTATCTTGACTTTAGCAAGGCTTCTGAAGTCCTAGAATCACTGATTCAGTAAGCTTTCTCTATGAATGAAAATGCCTGTTTCTCCCCATGGTTCATTTCTTCTAGTTATTTTTTCTTCTCCTGTCTCTGCTTGAAGGATAGGATTGCAAAAAGATTTTAATTGGAAAAAGTGCTGAATCAAGAACTGTTTTTTTGTAATAAGCAGTAAGTGCTCAGGATTGATACCCGGCTGGTGTGGTAAACGTTAGCTCTCCAGTTATTGAACATTTGCCCTCTACTCTGTAACACTGCTTTGCTTAGGAATGGTGTGATTTGGATCCTGTTCTCCCTTGGTTTGCTACTATTAAAACTGTGTTTCTTTTGAAAGTAAGATTTTGTTATCTGCAGGCCTGAGGCGTTAATGTTTTACCTCTTTATTTTTCTCATAGAAGGGATTAATGTGGGTGTTTACTCCTTGGCATTCGTTACAAAGCCTGTGCCTGTGCTTTTTCCAGCTTCTTAGTTGGGCAGGATTGCTTTATGGTCCCTTTCCCTCAATGGGCCCCACCAACCAGAATGGAAAAGTGCAGGAGAGAGTCCGGCACCTTACCGAGGGACCCTTATGGATCAACAGCCAGCTCGCTGTCTACTTACTTGATATCTACATTACTGTGCATGTGATCGTATGATCGTGGTTGGCTTACAGAAGAGCTGATCCATCTGCCTTATCTGCAGGCATGAGTGAGAGCTGTGAAGCCTTGCAGGAGGAACTGCCATCAACCCTCCCAAAGAGTCCTCCCAGTTACATCACTCAGTGAGGCATTTTTCCCTGGGAGAAGCAGTGAAAATGTGTTGCCCTTTTTAGAGCTGCTGCTGCTTGTAGAGCATGACTTCCATGACTGATGAGGAGCATGAGGAGACAGTCCCAGCCTTGCTTTTTGTGTCAGAAATCAGAGGGAGATGAAGTGAGAGACTTAAGGTTGGTGGAAGGGAGCAGCAGAGAGGACAAATTAATTAATAAAGTTGGGGGGGAAGTGGTGGAAGCATCTGTGGGAAGGGGAAGGTGGCAGAGATGCTTGTGGGAGGAAGAGAACTAAGAGAAGAACATGAGTGAAAGCCAGAGAAGTAAGGAGGAAAACAAATAGGTGATTGACGGCTAGCAGCTGTGTACATGGTACACTCCCAAATAAATTTAACTATCAATATATCGTTTAAATGTTATGTTTCTGGTTTGCCTATTCTGATATTTTCTGGGTGTAAACTCAACTTTTAGGAGTTGTCTTCAGGAAAAAGTAAAATACGTGACCAACAAGTCACGTTTTTAAAAGGAAAAAAACCATCAGCCTTCCATATCCTCTTTAACAGGTGAAAATATTTGGAAGGAAGCATATTTTTCATTTGTCTTTGTAGATACCTTGTTCACCTTATGCTCCTTCCTTGAAAGTGGATCTCCAGCCAAACATTACCTGCTTCCCTAGCTTTCTTCCCAGCATTTATAACCCCTGGCACTTTTCCAGTTCAGTTCTCCCATTTTAAAAAGTTACTTGTATTGTTAAATATGCAGAAGAGTAATCTTTCTGATACCAAGCAGCAAACTATTTTCAGGGATGGCTGTTTAACTGCTTAAAAAGCAAAAGTCCACGTTTCACCATCTCTTTTTTAAAAAAATATATTTGTTTTGTAAGCAGGTCTTCATGGTTATTATTTTTGGAACAATCTAGAACATGATAATTTGTATGTTTGTCTTTTTCTTTGCTGATTTTTTGAGTAGTTTTAAAGTTTGCAAAACCCACATTAAAAACTTTAGCTAATGAAATGGTGAAAAAGCAAAACTGTGAGGGTAGAAAGCTGAGCAGGTGAGCTGAGAGGCCAAGAAACTGGGTGGTTTGGCAAAGCAATTTGATGGCTGGAAATTTCAAGACAAATTAGGAGAAGCTCTAGGATCTAGACATGCAGTCTGTACAGAATATCTTTGTCTCCTGTTCTCCTACCCCACAGATGAGTAATCTCTAGTGATGTCAGCGGGCGTTATCCCCATGTCCTGAGGGTAATAGATTGGGCCCCTGTCGTGTAAGTAATGCTTCATTTTCTCTTAAGTTGGAAAATCATCTGAGTTTCCCTTAAATGTTTCACAAGGGAGCTGAGAGGGAGGAAGAGAGGTTTAATATTCCGTTCTAGTTGCATCACTTGTATGTCTCGCAGACGAACTGCAGAGTACAAACCCAGATTTTGGAATTGTTTAAATGACAACAGAGTTATTGCTTAGCTTCTCAAATATTTTGGCTGCTCACATACTCAGTCAAGCTGCAGTACTCCCCCCAACAAATGTACTTATGGGAGAGCAAATGGCAAAGAACATGAACAGCCCGAAGTAGCATGTCAGTGCTTTTGGCAGGGAGGTGCCAGCTGTCATTGGAAACAAGTTCAGAATTCACTGTGAGGATTTTTCTAAGGAAAGCGAGTCTTCAGAAAGGTTATAAAAGGAATCAAACCCAGGGCAGCAATTCAGCAGTGTTTACTAATGATGTTTATGCTATTATTTTGTAAAAAAAGGTTAGTTCAAAAACTACTTCTGACAAAGAAGTTCCTTGTTCTGTATAAAGATACACACACAATATCTTGGAGAAAGAAAAGTTGTCCTGATTCTTTAGGTTCATGAGCCTTGAGTGATTTAATTAAAAAGAAGGAAAAAAACCCAGCTTGTGCTCAGAGAACATGAAAGCCTAAACATGTGAAACTTTTATGAGTTATGAACATGGGAGCTGTGCTGTAGGAAACTTCCAAGGAAGTTCTGTAGCTTTCTAGTGGAAATCCAGCACAGAGCTATTTCAGATGTTTAAAGGCCTGTCCTTTCTTCAAGTAAATGCTTGCTTTCATTTAAAAAGGAAGAAGGGGAAGGCTGGGAAAGACGGGAAGAAATTACTAGAACAAATGTTAACTTTGCAGATCCCAAGTGGAAGCAACCCAGATAGGGAGTAATTTCAGACCTGGCTTTTCCAGGAGCAGCGGCTCTGCCCATGCTAGACAGGTGTCTGAATGTCAGCCCTTGGACTTGCAGGGTAATGTGCCAGGTGATAATGAAATTAGGGAGGGCTCAGGGCAGCCCATTGCTACCCCTTTTTCACTGAACAACCTCCTTCAAGAGCAGAAGGCCCCATGTTAAACTTGACTCTGTCCTAACTGTCCTACAGTTTTGGCTTGTTTTTACCAGAGTTGACTCTCTCTTTGAGGAAAGCAGATCCATAGCCTGTGCATACTGAAGTCTCGTAAAATGCATCCTTTATTCATAACTGCCTTTCCAGCATTGCTGTAGCAATTCAGATTTAATTTTTGGGTAGGAATGATTTGCATGCAAACAACAAGTACTTCAAAGTATGTGAAGATAAGGGACTTATGCAAAAATTAAGCAGTCCGCAGTCCACAGGATAACTGTGGTAGCTTTTGCATCCCAGTCAGAAACCACAGAGAAGTACCAGAATGAGAGAGCACTCCAACTGGAACAGCACAAAACAAGTCTTTAATGAAAGCAATTGGAATAACACTAAATAAACTGTTTTAATGGAGCTCCAAAGAGATGTGTAAAAGCTGCTAGTAAAGTCAATTGAAGGCCTGTCAGTGCCTCAGAAGTCCCTTCACAGCCCTCCTGCTAGCAGCAGTTCAAGTCTCTTTACAGTACATTAGAGGTAAGCACTGCAGTATTATACCAGGCCCTTTGAAAAACTGATAAAAATGTTCTCCCTGTGAGAGAAGCCCACTGCTGCTAGGAGAGGAACTGCGTGCTCTTTGGTCTGGCAATCATTTGTTTCTGCAGCTGGGATAAAGAAAGGTCTTTAATAATTCGCAAAGCCATTGTTAATAGTTGTATTCCCTGCACTTGTCTCCTAGTAGCAAGAGACATTCATTGAAATGTGCCACTCAAAACCAGGTCTAAACAATACAGTTCAGTGCCCTAAAAGTTCTCTTTCAAATTCTGGCCTGCATTGGGTAGATTAAACTGTAGCTTATGCCACGTAGCACCACCTTGCTGGGAGACTGTGCTCGGAAGTTCTCATGCAGAAAGCCTTTTTGCTTGGGTGATAGTCTCTTGCACTGTGAGGATGTGAGCACGAGTGTAAGTGTACGAGGTGAAGCTCTGGTCCTTTTTATGTCGGCACCAACCCTGTGCCATAGGGAGGCTCCTATGGAAACGCAACATGATGAGGCATGGGGAGCAGTGTCTTTCCTCTATGGTGATGGCTCACCTGGGAGAGCATAGGTTCTGCAGCACCTGTAAACCAGAATTTCCCTTAATGGGTGGCAACCTTAAAAATTAATAGTAAATTGCCTCCACTGAGGAAACTGCTGTTCTCCTTTGCGCTATGCTGTGGACCCAAACTCACAGGAAACTTATCCAAGGGGGTTTTGCCCAGGCCCACAAAACCCACAGAGCAGCATTAAGTCTTCTTTCTCCCAGGTATACTAGATCTGGCTTGTGTAACTGCAGAGAAGATGAGCCCAGAACAGGTGTGAATGCAAAGGCTATTAAAAGTGCACCCATATACTGAGATTGCAAATGTAATGCTACATTGTACGTAGAATATGAGAAGATTCATGGTGTTGTCAAAAGAGAAATTTTGTATTAACAAATAGAGTTTGCATAGAGGACAAAAATCCCAATTCTCAGAATATTTTAAGTAAAAATATGAAATTAATTAAAATATTCTGAAAAAGGATTTTCTTATTAATTTCATTTTCACTTTATCATCTGTATTTTACATTTAATTTTGATTTTACTCTTCTGATATTTTATACTACAAAATATTTTTACCTCATAATAAAATGTTTGATAATTTCCTTCCAAAACCAAAAATGAATTAATATTCTCTGCTAAATGTTCTAATTCCTATCAGAACAGCAATTTTTTATATGAAATTGTTCAGATGATAGGAAGATTTCAGGTGGCCCTCTTGAGAGTCATTTGAAATGGGTACTTTACCAAAAAGTGAAAAATCCTTGGAAGAATTATCCCGGTCATCTTAAATAAGGTCCAAAAAATCCCTTATGCCAGAATCACTGCATTCTGTACGTGTCATGTATTTTAGAAAGAAGTTATTTAAGATATGGTTCAGAGGCTTTTTAAAGAGTCATTTATCAATCCCTCCCTGTAAATCTATGCTCTGCTTAATACCATAAGCATAGCTGCATAGCCTTAATGGGAAGGAGGTTGTTAAGCTAATTTTAAGCTTCTCAAACATGAATTGATTTCAACAGAAAAGAAATTTGAAGATGCTGGACATTAGGCCAAGTTAATAGCAAGGATACTCGGATATCTTATGAGATGTGGGGCATGGGAAGTGGATGCTGGTCTGTAATTATTCTGTGAAACATCTGACCTGTGTGTGATGGCAGGGAATTAGTGTCTGCGATTCCAGGTAAAAGGCTTCTCTGCCAGTGGGGAAAGAAAGACAATGTGGTGGCCAAAAAGGATGGCAGGCGTTGGATTGCCCAGAGCCCTGTGTGACCACAGAATAACTTTCTCCCAGGCGCTGGATTAGCAGGATGGGGCTGAGAAGAGTGAAATAAGCTAAAGTAAATGCATTCATCTCATGGCTGTTGCCGTTTTAGTTCCAAATTTGTATGCACACACGATTCTGTTTAGAACTAGACAGATGGAGAAAACTTTTAGCTGTCATTTTTGTTACATTTTAGACAATCAAAGTATCTCCCTGCGGCCGCTTCTGCTGCACCCGGCCTAGGCTATGGATCACTAGTGACACATAAAGATACGGGTCTATGCTCTGTGATTCTCTATCTTTGTTTTTACTATCTGCCATAACCGGTAACAAAGAGATTTGTGCAGATAACTATCAACAGTTGCTGGAAAGAGAAAGAGAGGGAGAGAGAGTAGCCCCAAAGTATCAATAAAACCAGTATCTTCCATCGCAGGCTGGCTGAGTTTGGGCTGTGATCTCATTTCCTGTTCTTCAAGTGCACAACAGACCGGATGGCATTGCCACGGCCTCCCAAGGCCTCCATGTTTTATGTTCACAACAGCTCCTCTCGCTAGAAATAGGAGGTAAAAAAGGACTAGTAGACATCTGTTCGTGGTTTGTAATGCCTCGGGTGGGGAAGTCGTGCTCCCTTCGCTTTTCCAGTGATGTAATCATCCATTTGGCTGTATTATGATGTACCGCTGCAGAGAAGAGAGGCTGAGGTATCCTGCCATTTGGAAAATGGAGGATTAAATCACAGGGAATAATTTAAGGATCTAAATGTACATACCTGCTGATGCTGCCTACTGCATTTGGGCTGCATGTGTTGGATATTTCACTGTGGTCTTAAAAAGAGAAGGAGGACCTTAAGATCTCTGTATGTTGAAGAAAATGTCTCAAAATAGTGATGCAACAGCTCAGAAAATGCCTCGGATGACTTTTTTGTCTGTGTTTATCTCAGTATTCAAGATGAAAGCAGGGCAGTATTGAGCTAAAAATTGACAAAGGGACTCAGAGCAGATCTGGACTGGGCTTTGGAGGTTGGGCTTTGGCCTTTCGCGGCTGGGGTGTAGGATCCTGCCATTGCACTGCCTGGCACCTGGTGATGGCGTGTGTTGCACATGGATACAAGCACACCGTTACCCTTGTGATCTGCTAGCAAATGCTAGGTGCCTCTCTACCGCACCACTGCAAAAGCCTTGTGCTCTGGTAACCATTCTTCTGTGAAAAATACTTTAGAGCTTTTTGGAATAATTGGATGGGAGGATTACATGTTTAAGATGAACTTGGATTTGTTCCATTTGAACTGTAAGTGCAGTGGGTATTTAATGGTCCTATGTTGAAAAAGACCGTTTACTTTGTATCTATTGTATAGGCAAGGCCCTACAAGATAAAATACAAGAGTATTGAAGGAAAGCTTACATGATTTATAGGCTCAGGTGATTAATAAGGTGAATAGTTAAAAAGAAAAAAAAGTGGTTTGGTAAACTCATTTTCAAATTCACCCTTTGAATGACTGATCCTGGCAAAGTAGCTGTAAGAGTTATTCTTCCTGCTGTGCTTCCCTCTTCCCTGTGATTTTTCCAACGTCCCTTTTCTTGCAAAGCCTTGACAAGCTAAAGGCTGATGTCCTTCCTGCTTGGCTCTTTTGATACTGATTTCCCTCAAACCATTGCTTTGGTCATTTCCAATCTGAATCATTTGTAAACAAATGCCAAATGCCATGGAAACAAACTCAGCTCTCATGTAATGGGCTTGACTGTTAACCTCTTGTCTTAATGACTTCTCAACAGAAGAAATTGAGAACTTGAGCCATCCCAAAGCACCGAAAGGAGGAGAGGACAAGTATTGAAGATACTTTTAAATGCTATTCTGCTGACAATAGACACAATAAAGAATAAAGGGAAAAGGTCTTTTATCACCTCAACTGAGGATATACCAGAAATGCCAGGTTAGTTGAATCCTGCTTAGTGCTTTCAAACAGGTTTTTTCCTTAAGGAAAGGGTTTTTATTCCTCCAGAAATGCTCTATACTTTTTTCTTTTCCCTTTTTTATTTTTTTCTTTTTCCTTTTACTTTGTCCTGGGCCATCAGGTATGCATGAGCAACCACATCAGTTCTCCTGGTCTCCCACTAAGTCCCTGTTCACAACCGACTACAACTTCTCATTTTGGCTCTACAGCAGTACTGAATTAAACCCTCCAGAACAGAGTTTAAAAACTTAGTTACTAGGGTACTGTATGAAAAAAATCTGTATGTAGTAAGTATAGTTAAAGCTGTAAGTCCTTGAAGGTTAATAACAAATAATCATTAAAGAAGGGATTTGGGGGTGGGGGAAGTGTCATATGGGCAACCTGAGGTTTACAATCCATAATAAAGATTACAGATAGAGAATGTGAATTTGCACTGTAGTGTACATACTTAGTTTCTTAAAATACTTGACAGAATGTTGCTAAATTGGTCGAGCAGATTGACAAAGACTAGTGCCCTTTTGGATTGCGAGTTAGATCGTGAATCCATCTTTCGGATACCAAAGGTCTGTTCTTTTTCTCTGCAGAGCTTCCTGCCTCCTTTTTCACTCTTCACCTGACATTTCTCCCTTTTATGTATATTTCATCTGTGAGTGCATTGCAAGTGCTCTGGTTTTTAACCCCTGTCCTTGTTCTTTGTGCAAGAACAAGAATTTAATCATCATCTCTCTTCAGGGGAAAAATACTTTGAAGGCAGAAACATCTTCTGATTCTGCAGGGCTCAAACAAATCTTGCAAAAGATAGATTCTCTCCATCTGGTTCAGAGGTGATTTTCTATCTAAAAAGTGATTCAAAAAAGAAAGACATACTGAATTTTCATTAGCAGTGACACACATATATGTCTTTGTGTACTTCAAATCAGTAGTGCAATGGAGTAAGTTGTCCTCTAAATAGTTATCTCAAAGGAGAGGGAAGGCCAACGTAGTGCCTGCTTTCACAACTGCTACGAAGTCTGTGGGTTGTCTATCTAGGTGATTGCTGTATGTGTTGTCTAAGTAGCCATATACATGTGCAAACTTAGTGGGTCATAGAAATAATCCTCTGTGGTGTAATTCCTTTCTCTTGTTTAAAGCTGGATTAATTGGCATCATTGTCAATTAATTGTTCAACTCTGGAGGTTAGAATGCAAAATGCAACTTTTTGGATCAGGTTATGAGGCTTCAGCCTCAGATTTTGAGGCCACTCTTCTAAATAGCTTTCCCATATCCCAAAGTACTATCTGATCTAGTCTACAGCATGTGTTCCCTATAGCAATCCTGCATTTTCATCAATGATCCATGATCACTAAGTATTGATTGGCAATTCAGCAGAGAGGATGGTAAGGAACATTTCCTCTCTCTCTTAGCAGTACCCCTTGATGTGAAAAGGGTAAAAGCCTATGTAGTTTATTGCCTGATATGGCTTTTCTGGAAATTCTTAGATTTCTAGAGGAATTGCTTCTCAGGGGTATAAATCTCTGATTTTGATAATTTAGCTTTTTGCTCAGTTATGAGCCATATTTTAATGAAGTGGCTGTTGTTTCACGTTCTTGTTACGGAAATGTAGCTGAAGAATTCTGCCAGGTGCCACACAAATAAAATCACTGGTCTGGCTTTTTGCCAACAAGATGAAAAGAATAAGCATAGGAAATGATAAGTTTATACACTTAAAAAATAAATTCTATATAAAGCACAAGGGTAACATATCATGTAATGGTTCTTTGTTGAAATGAATGCTGGTTAAAAACTTTGTGTAATAGCAGCAAGTACATGATTGCCATATGAGGAATTAATATTTGGAACTTAAACAGCATTTTCCACTAGTATCTTGTTTCACACTTTTCAACAAATACTGCTTCAACATACAGATGGGAAACAGAGCAATAGAATTGTGGGTTATAACACTTTCTTTAAAGTATGTCCTGAGGAGAGGTACTTTCTTAATAAATACCCTGAGTGAGTACTTTCAGCTTCCACTAGGCACAAATACACAAGCACTCTGCCATTCGCTTTGTCTGGGTTTAGATTATTTTGAAGCGTACCTTAGTGCTCACATAACTGACTCTTTTAGAGTCCCATCTCATTGCTATCTGGAGTGGGTACAACTCTTGGTTGTTTTCCTGTACTAAACCTACTCTAATGGAAATAATGTAATGTGGGAAGATGACAAGCATGAACATCCCCTGCTCTCTGTACTGTATACTTGGAGAGGAAAGAGGAACATGTCTGGGAAGGTACAGAATGAAGCGAGACTACAAAGCTGGCAAATGGTGTAAAAACCCACCAATTTTTAAATGCATTAAAAATAAATACTCTTTAATGTAGCATGTAATCAACTCATGGGATTTTCTGTCACAGGATTTTACTTTAGTTAGCAAGACTCAAAAAAAGGATTAGGCATTTATATAAACAGTAGTCACACTTGAGGCTTTATTGGGTAGACCAAAGATTTAGAAGGGTCGTGGCAAGTTTTTCTTTTCAGGGCATAAACTGAAAAGAATGGATTTTCTACTTCTTTGTGTAGCATAGGTTATAGAGTTAGCCAGAGGCACAGGAATTTGATCTAGTCCAAAGACCCAGTCCTCTGAAGCACCGGCAGAGACCAGTGTCACAGACCAGACCATGAACTGGTTGGTCTAGTTGCTTGCTTAATTACATCATTCCCTGTTTTCCTCAAAGAAGTGGTTTTGTGATAGAGGGCCAAGGGATGGATTGAAAGTATAGGCACTGGTGGTGGAACACCCAGAATTTCTGAGAATTTCTGTCATTCAGTGTTTTTAAATTGACTGCAGTTTTTACTGGTTATCTTTTTGTCGATTGTTGGTGATCATCCGAATACCTAGTAAGCAGTAGCTACTGAGTGAATGAGCTGGGTGAAGATGATCTACTACAAGCATGACATGAACCTAAATTCTCTGTGGGTCTGTTTTGATGTCACTTTCTAGACTGCAGAAACTTCCAAAGTCCTCATCAGAGTCTAGCCAGCGTAAATTCATTCCTCCTGTCCTTGACTTTGCTGTTTCCCTTTGTGAGGGAAACCAGAGTTTGTACACATCAGTGAGAGCTTTGAGGTGGATCTGCCTGTACCTTTTCTTTAAGGTAAGCTCTCAAATAAAAAAAAAAAAAAAAAAAAAAACCACAAACAACAACCACACAAAAAACCCCAAACCCCAACCACATCAACAACAAAACAAACAAAAAACCCCCAAACCCCCCCAAAAAACATGATTCATTAGAATGTCCTTTTATAGGAAGAACTTAAAACTTCTAGGAATGTCTCAGAGTAACTAAGTCAGATATCATAGAAATTAGAAACACGATTTCTAAATAACCTGCTGTCCAAGGTGATCTTGCAATCAGCTTCTGAGACCTGTCGTCTTCTCTGTTCTTCCCAGCAGTTTCTCAGTCTCCTCTGTAACTGCAGGCTCCCATTTTGATGCTATTAGCGCTCTCCTCCCCAGCCACCCTGCAGTCTACAGTCTTCTTTCCCCTTTGCATTGTCAGTTACTTGCAAGGGAATGAGTAATCCTACTGTCCTTTCAGGGCAGTCTGCTGCTCTTAAATGAACATAACACTCGAATAGAGGGGAAAAAAAATACCCAAATTAAACAGATAACAACTTTCATGAACATGTAGAAGATTCTTCATTTCTTGCCTTTTTCTCCAAATCACACTGTAGCATTAGTGATTTCTGAGGGCACACGTCAGTTCTAGGCAGCAAAATATAGAAAAGAGATGCCTGACCTGCGTGGACCTGCCCAGGCTTGGGAGCATAGGCAGAAGAGCTGCATCAGATGGTGGCTTAAAGAACTCAGGCCTTTGTCTTGGTAAGAGGCCAAGCTTGCTATCTTGAGTGCAGCACAAAAGTCATTACAAAGTCATCCCAGGTAAAGCAGTATGTTTACAATGGACTCATGTATAGACAAACTGCTTCAACAGTTTTTACTGAGCAGGAGGGTATCTCTGTACCAATGCCTATTGTGGGGTGGATTAGAAAGATGAACAGCTGTATTTTAGTCCAGGCTGCATTTTTAGATGGGTGAAAATAGTGTTGTCTGTAGCTCATTTTTATAGCACTTATGAGCAAGACATGAGTTCTTTTTTGTAGGTAGTAATCTGGGCTAGAAATAAAAGTAGTGGCTGGATCACAACCAGCTTGAATTTTCCCAGGTATTTCCTAGATTAGCCAACTCTTAGCTAGATAGCAAGACACCTTGAATTTAGAGGGACCAATGTTCCCTTAGTATATTGCTTTATGTGTAACTCATAGATTTATGGGGACCTTAAAGTGGTCTCCAGAAAGAGCCACACATTAACAACCTGATGATAAAACTGAAAATTTTTCATAACAGAATGTTCAGGCCAGCACAGCTCACTTTAGATGCATTTATATTGGCATTCCTTTACTTGAGCAGAGCAGAAACATGAAGCTGGTAAAGTAATGGAGATGAACTGTTTGGAAAGTCTGTGTGATCTGGGGTACACATGAACAAGGATCGCCAGGTTGTACCGTAAGGTAGTTACATGCTTTTATGGCCAAGTTGTATCTTAAGCAGAGTCAGGCCAAAGGCTACTTTGGCAGTGTCATGCCAAGTACGTGCAAACTAAGCTTAGGTTAGTTGTGACCAGAAATGAACAGGATAATCTTGGTGTGTTTGTCCGTAGGATGGAGATTCCACATTTTACTGCCTCACCATCTTGTCTCCATCACTTCTTCAAACCTAACTTGGAGTTGTTGGAAAAGAGGGATGATCCATTGTCTCATTACTTATTTAGTTTGCTATAAATTTATGCTTATGAAGGGCTGGAGGATTACACCTAAGTATGAGCCTGGCTGGAGCGCAGCTTTCCTTTTTTTCTTTGTATGCAGAGGTGATCTTGAGGGGACCTGTGAGAAGTTCTGAGATAATGTGCTTGTCTCCTCCGGTGCAGTTACCTACTTCTAGAAGAATTGAATTAATTGAATATCTGAAGAATTGCTTAACTGCATATTTCAAGCTGCCTGCCAGGGTGCTTAAGGTATGAGAATCATGTCAACCATTCCTGATAACTGAGAGCCTTGGGCCTGGTGGTCTAGAGAGAATAGCTTGGAAAGGTGGCGAGGTACAGTTAAAAGTCACCTCCTTAGACTGCAAGTATAATCTGCTGCAAAGGTGTGGAAATGCAAACATAAATCATTCCTGTTGTTTCTTGTCTCAGAGGAATGTGAGTGCTGTACAAAAAACAACTAACATGCTTGCACCTGAACACTTTACATTATGTATGCTCTCATCTAATATGTTCACTGTATGTACATTGTGTATGTAAAATTATACAGATTTCTATATAATGATTTATGAGAAATCTGTGTCTTTAGAGAACTGCTGTTATTTTACTGTGATATGTTGCAATACACTCAAAACTAAAGTATGATATATATCATAATGATTCTAATTTTGTTGTTGTTCACTTGCCACAACTATTTATTATACAGCTAACCCCTCTGTGGACACATACGAACTGAAACAAACCCATCTGCAAATTCACAGCAAACATGAAGCTAATTAGACAAGCATTTACATTGCATGAAAGTTCAAAAGTTTTTTCAATGTTTTCCAAACCTTTTTTTTTTTTGGCTTATTATAATATAGAATGCCTTGTCCTAGAATTTAAAATCTAGTTAATCTGTTGGCTTTGGCAAAGACCGACGTCTTGACTACTTGCGTAGGACTTGTTGGCAGAATTAATTAGCAGTAATAGCATTAATAACATGGTTTCTGCATACCTCAAGGGCTTCACAGTGCTGATGAATTCCACATGGTCCTAAAAAAAGGAATTAAGTGCTGGAGCAAATAGAAATGGGGTATACAGTCTCATTCTTGCTTATCAATGACATACATTCTTGAAAGCCAAAATCATAAACAGTTTTCTGGAGCATAGCTCATTGGGAAATTTATGCTTACAAAATAGCTTTATTGTATTTAAGGTGGCTATAGGGTATGAGCTATTTAGCTATGATAAACAAATGAACTGAAAATTAGTGGCACAAGAGCAGAGTCAAGGATGCAGAAAAGACCTTAATCATGTCTCTTCTTGGCTCATAGTATTTGAGTTCATGAGTAAGTGTGCAGATTAATGTTTGCTTTTAAGATTGCTACATTTTTCTAAATATTTTCCCTTGAACAATATTTAAATTTTCGACATTTTGAGTAGCTTTTTCTCTGCATTTATCCACATACAGGTGAAACAGAAGACAGACTAGCTGTTAGAATGATGTTTAGTCTCACTGTGTAACCCAGGGCATGCCCATTTTCTTTTCTGTGCATCTGTTTATTCCTTTTCTAACTTGCTTTACAATTTGGTTTTAAGGATTTATTCACCCACATTTAGGTGTTTCTTCAATATCCTGAACACCAGGGTACTGTAGCAGAGCAGCACAATGCAGCTTTTAAAAATTATTTCCTTTAGTATTTCTGTGATGGGGCTTTAAGCTGATACAATGCTATGAACACCCTAAGAAAGGTAAGGAGTAGTTAGTGGTGCTGTGCAACTCAGGGAATAAGTTTGAAGTGTGACGTGAGCAATTAGATGCTGCACTAACAAGTAGGGTGTCTGTGGTTTAGCAAAGGGTTATTAAAGGCCTACCCAAGGTGCCAGGAGAGTTCTGTAGATTAGGAATATCTAAGAACAGCTTTAAAAGAAAAAACTGTGCACCAATCTGACGGTATTGCTAATGACTGGGACCTGCACTCAGTGCACCAGTGAAGTAACTTCTCACTTAGAAAGCTCATAGTAGAGGACAACTGCTGCACAATGAGTTGTGTAAGGAACTGCTGAAAAATTTATAAGGTGCAGTCAAAGATGGAAATACTTGAATTCTGGCTGCAGGACCCTTGGACCCTACTATATGCAGTTTGATTGCTGGCACGCATGGCTGGTCCAGTGTTCAGCCTAGCTGCATGGCTGGGTGAGCTGACTGGTTGGTTCCTGAAGGCAAGAGGGCTAGAAATGGGCTCTGGAGCAGTCATTTATGGTTTGTGGATCAACTGTATCCTGACATGCCATTATGGGTTAGTGGAAGGGAAAGGTCAAAGAGAGATCATGGAAGATGCAGTGAATGATAGGGACTGACAGAATGTGTCTAATATATACTTTTTGCAGTACCATCCAGGTTTGGGTAGAGGTGAAGGAAAGAATGGTCTCTTGACATGCTTTGACGTGTGTTTTGTATTAAAGGAAGAAGCATTACTGCCTTTCCTGTAAGCGTCTGGCCAGCTCAGATGCTATCTACCATGTTGGCTAGAACGACTAATATTTAAGTTTCAAAAAGGGAGTTCTTGAGTTTAATGAGGTACAGATTTGCACTTGTGCACAATCATGTCTGAAGTAGAAATTCTTTCATTTCACGTTAACAAATATCTTGATTTTTCTGATGCTAATTGAGGCATTTTAGATAGAAGTTTCTAAAGAACAACACAAAAAATATAATTCAATGCATGCTCCAGAAGGTTTTGTAAGTAGGGGCTTTGCTTCTTGTTTTGAGCCCAGGGCGAAATGTGGAATGCCAAGTGTACAATAATTTGCCTTGACAATCAAATTATGTCTTAATTATGAGATGTGGTGGTGACCTGATGTATTGTGGAAAAGAATTTTCACAGAAAACCTCCAGAATATGCTGTTTTATCCTGTGGGTCGCTAAGTTCCAGCTATGCACAGTTGGATGAAATTAATAGTCTTCTTTACGGAAAGAACTGAAGCTTGTTTATACTATTTATTGTTGCTTTGTGGGGATGCGTGTTTATTATCTGGCAACGATCCTAGCTCTTGCTCAACTCACTCTACTAATAGTATTTTTCCTACCTGCCCGTGTGGTGAACTCAGTGCTGGAGTCAGACAGTAAAACTGTTGTTTCTACCTCATGAATCATCCTGAGTAGCAAAAGAGAGGTGTTCCAGCAAAGTCAACTGGTCAGAAGTGTCCCCAGCTGGGAAGGCAATATACAAAATACATCCACAGCACAAAGCCTACAGTTGTCTAACCATCTCTGCACAAGCATCACAGAAAGAGTATTGGAAAAAAAGCAGTGAGAGTGACCTTCTTACACCAGCTGAGAGCTGAGCCCACAGTCTTTTTTTGTCATAACATTGTCAGCAACGCACTTCAGTGCCTTTCATCATGATTGATTAATCAGGTTCTATGAAAAATGATGTTAAGCCAGCAGAGTGGGTTTTTTTTAGTCTACCGTCAGATTGGTGCACAGTTTTTTTAGTCTATGTCCTCTGTAGGCTTTCGTTGATAAAACCAGCTTTCATATGGTGGTGAAAACATAAATGCATTATAAGAATATTTGTAGGTATCAAATGAACAGCACATTTCTTCTGGCAGCATCCTCAGAAGCTTTTAATCCATGCTGGCTGCTGTTTTGCATATCACCTGTTACCTGGTGGGAGAGACCAGCTCCTGTTCCAAAGCACTTGGAGCAGTGTCCCTGGCCATGGCTCTCGCTCGCCAGTTCCCGGGCAGTGCTGGGTGCAGAGGTGGGGTCATGTCCTTCTTGTTCAAAGATCGTCCCTACTGAGGGATCTGCCAAGCTCTGGAAGGAGTAGAGGCCTCGAGCAGTATCTCTGGCTTGCTTTTGTTTAGGAGCACCTTTGAATGGAGATGACTTTTTGGTGTGTTGAATGGCCTATGGAGCAGTGGTTTATGCAAGCGTACCAGCCTCACGCCGGCGTTGCCATTACTAGTCTGGAGAGCAGGTGAGGGAAGAGTCGACAGTGCTCTCTGCTATCCTTGAAAGACTCTCTCTCTGCTTTTTGGCATTTTTATAAAGATGTGTTTCACAGAGGATAGTTATCCTCCTAAGTCACAGATCTGTCACTAAGGTGGGATTTTCCACTGGTTGTGAAGAAATTGGATGAGACTGCTGGGAACAGAGTAAAAAGGCAGAGCAAAAATTCAGAGGTCTGAATGCAGTCAGACCTTTGACAGCTGGGGAATGATCTCCCTGAAAAGCTTTTATTTCAACAGGTTGACAGATCCAGAGGAGACAAGAGATTTGTTCATTTTTTTCTAAGCAGTTACAGCTGTTTTCCTCTGTTTTTTCCATGATTCCACTCCTTGTCCCCCCACCACTGGCCTACATAGTTAACCAGGAAATCAGCAAGTCAGGAGATGGGAAATGTGGTATAGTTTCTGTAAATACCACAGATTAGAAGTTGAGGTTGAGGGTGTGGCATCAGCAAGCTTTTGTGAAAACTTACAACTTTAATGACTGATTTGGGTGGATTTTTTTCATTTTCAGGATTATTTGTAAGAACAAAGGCCAGTAACATTTTATTTTTAAGAAAATAGGGGTTAACCTTTTAATTTTGCTTAAAGTAGGCTGACCCATAGCCTGCAGGCCTCCATGTTTACCTGTGTGTTTCCGTGAATCTGACACCAAGAGCCATGAAGGAACCACTTTTCGTGCTTGAGGATTCTGAAGGTCTGCTTGCTGCACTTTGGTCTTCAAGTATTACTCCCCTGGCATTAAATGAAAACAAAATTCTTTTGAAATTCAAGATTCCAGTCTTTTTCTTTTTTTTGAGGCCACTAACCACACTAACCAAGTGTTGTTTGGTTTGGGTTTTTTTCCTCTTGCCTTTTCTCTCATCAAAATCTAACAATAAAGGAATGCTACAACAGTAAGAAAGGAAGAGTTTATCTTTATTCTCACAGGATTTTCCCCTGGTTTGAGTGCCTAGGGAATTGCTTTCTCCTCTCTGCCTCCCCCCCCAGCAACTTTAGTAGTATGTGTCATGGATATGCAATCTCTATGCAGAGGTCTTTGCTGAGAGATCTTTTTTTGAAAGACCACACAGCAGAGGGTGAAAACCCCTTCTTAATTACTTCCCACCCACTGGCTGGTATTGTAAAGTAAAAGAGTCATACCAATCGTCGTTGCAGAAAATGCATTTTTTACAGCTTTTTGTACCTTCAGCTGCTGTTCTGCCATTAATATTCGCATCTGTAGCAATGCAGATGTCAGATTATTGTGACAGTAAAATGGGACAATTAAGTTTTCTTGCTCAATATATGTTAAAATACTATCTGGAATTAGTGAGTGCCTCTGTCTAGATGGTTGTATCAAAAAACAGGGGAGAAAAGTATGTTCTCATTCTTGAGCAGTCATTCTATCAGGTGTCATTGTGGTATTTTCCCAAATTAGTAGAATAGTCCTGGGTTTACTGTTTCCATCCTTTTGTTACTGATTGTACTTGAATATTTTAGAACATTGACAGTGGTAGACTTGGACTCTCAGATCAGAGCTCAGCTGTTTATATTCCAGCTCAGATTCAAGACCTCCTTAACTGTGTTTTGGGTCCAAAGTCTAGTCTAAACCTAATATGTATGTACGTTCCTTGCTGTATCTCCAGTTTGAGTAGATTTATTTATCATTTCCAGAAAGGAGACACTTATGAGGTGCAGTAGATGAACAGTAGATCATGGCTTTGTAAAATTATATCTTCTTGGGTTTCGGTGTTAGGCAACGCGTAGCTTTAGGTTTAGTTTTGCTCATGTCAAAGTGAGGAGGAATTTTGCCATTGATTTAAATTAGTAAAATCAGATCAGGAAAAGTAGTTTTGTTGTAAGACCTGTACAGACCAGGGCATTAATTCTCCCATGTGGAATATGCTTAAATTGCAGACATGGAAATGTAAATAGAAAACATGCCAATGTGACTGAAACAGTGATGCTAACATCCTAGCTAAATTATTCACACTGAGCTGAGGCCTACTGGTTTTGTTTTAATTTATATCCAAGGGTTTTAAGAAAACTTCACTACTACCCAATTTCTAAATCTTTTTGCTGCATTGCCAATCTATTAACTGCTCAGGTTCATAAAAGACTTCTGAGCAGAACCGGTGTGTCTCTCTAGGTGGTGAGCGGAGGGTACAGGTGCTGGAATCCACATTGGGATGGTAGTGTTGTGAGATCTGGGGTGGTGCTCTTCCCCTCTGCCCAGGTGGATTGTGATCACTAGTACTAGTGCATGAATCATGTCACTTACAACTGCGTGCTCTTGGCAGATCTCCTGTGTCAACTCTTATGCTTTGGGTTATGTTGAACACTAAACATTTATTACTGTACATTGCATTTCCAACAGCACTGATCCATATGGATATGAAATCCAGAAGAGAAGCTGCTTTCAGAGATGATATTAATGACCGTGGCATTTATTCTTCATCAGACCCTTGATGTGGTTTGACAAACTGCTCTTCCTTTAATGATGACTCAGTACTGTGCTGTTTTTGTGGCTCCTTGTAGCAGTTGGTATACCAACTGGCTAAGCATGTGTCAAATGCAGTAGAGCAGACACAGAGTACACAAGCCCCAGGTCACTTGGGGCCACGTTTCTAAAGGTTTCCATCAATTTAAATTGGAGCCAGGCACCTAAGTACTTAGCAAAAAAAATCTAGTCTTTGCTTCTTAGTGTACCAGTCACTGAATCTTGAAAGCACAAGACAAGCTCTGTGGATAAAGTAATGCTAGAGATGTGTTTGGAACAAAAATAATGTACAACTGGCATTTAAGCCACTGTTGGCAATGACCATCTAATTGAAGGGACCTCATTTGTTATACAAGCCACACAGGAACTCATTACAACAGCCTGTAAACTAATTGCTCCCCGTGTGTAAAAATTAGGGGAATAATTAGGGCTTTGTTTTATTTTGGATGCTTCTGCTTTTGTGTACCAAATTTGAGAGGGACTGCCATGAGAAGGTCCAAAGATTCAGGGAGAAGCAGAGCCTTGGATGGAGCAATCTGTCCTCTAAACTACAGACATGCTGACATAAGAGGATCTTGCTGAAGCCTTAGATAATATGAACAGGAATCCATGGTTGCATGGTTGGATTTTTTTTTCCTGTTGTGCTGAGCACTCTCTGTTGTATTTAAAATATATTGAGTCTTCAACAGAATGGTTGTGGATCCCTGCATGAAAGAAGGAAGTGTAGGTAGGTGAGCCTTGTAGAGCCCTGTAGATTGCATGTATGGTTTTTATGGTTCTTGCCCTGGAACTGAAATTCCACCTCAGGGAAGAGAGGAGTCAGGGCCTGAAACCACAGCGGTGTGCATTCAAACCAGACCAGAAATAGGGACAGGGGTTTAGCTCCCTCTGTCTCATGACAGGTTGCTTGATGCAAGGATGCCTTGAGGAAGATAGTGATTGCCCCTGCTGCCACGTTTATCTTGGAAAGCCTCATGTTTAAACACATTCTAGGCAGTTATTTTGCCAAGAGGGATATCTGTGCTTCACGTTTGGATAAAACCTTGTAGCTCTTCTCCAGGATTCGATTCCTTTTTCTGGATAAATGACATATGCTGAAGCCCCGCTGGGCAAGCTAGTTTTTTTGCTGAGTAGGCAGGAGGAAGAAGACAACAAACTCTCTGAGGTACTGGTCATTCTCCAGGAAAAAGGGTGATGCTGCTGCAGGCTGGCTTTTTCATTCAGGTTTTCTCCAGCTCCCTCAGAGTTGGGACCAGCCCAATTCGGCAGTACCGCTGTCGTTTTGCTTACTACAGCTGATATACACCTAGCAACTTTTCACATTTGTCCCTTGGAAGTTCTGGTAATGCTCACTAAGGTGGTATCAAGCCTGGGACAGACCAATTAAAATGGGAAGCCTGTTTCAAATATGTGTTTCTGCTTTTTATCAGAGTTGCTTTTGGTACTTTACCTGCTGTAGGCGATCCTGCTCTAGCGGGGGGGTTGGACTAGATGATCTCCAGAGGTCCCTTCCAAACCCTACCGTTCTGTGATTCTGTGATTCAGAGGAACCAAACTCCTTCCCCAATTGAAAAAAATAAATAAAATTTCCCTTGGAAGTATTTTTCATGGGCACTGTAGTGATTAAATTATACAGCCATATCCTTTGGTCATGAATCAGAGAGCTTCTCAGTCCCTTAGAGTTGTGGATACAAGAATAGATCTAAGGAGTATTGCTTTGTGCTACAGCACAGGTACCCTTGTTATTAATCCGTAAGTACATAACCCACACTTGGCAAAGATGACACTTATTTCTGGTGATTACACAGTAATTACACTCAGCCAATTCCAAATTAAAAAAAAAATGAATAGTTCTTTGCAACACAAAAAGTTAATAGCAATATTCTGTAATTTACTTGTGATGAAAGTGTACACTAAGGGTCAGTGCTGCTGCTCACTTGGGTTTTGGCTCATAAAATGAAATTATATGACTATATTAAGTCTCATCTGGCTTTTAGGATTCATTACACTGGAATCTGGTTTTGTTTCCCTTAAAATAATTACTGGGAATTACATAGTTTGATGGCGTTAGTTAGGATTTATGCTGATGTAAACTGAGATCAGTTTCAAGCTCAAAGGTTTACAACTGCAGTGGGAGAAGATGTAGAAGTATTTGTGGGTTGATTACTTACTACAGGGTTTGTTGTCGGCCTCTCCTTGTAGGCTGACAGTGACAGATTGCACTGTCAAACAGAAGCTTGAGACTGAGTGAGTCAAAGAGCCTGGGCTTGAAGTGCTGGATTTCTCAAGCAAAAGGCTGGGTGGTAACGGAGAGGTTACTGCGCTCTATTTCCATATACATTCCTATCAGGGAGGAGACACCAAGAGGCACTAAGTGAAATACAAGCCACATTAAATACATGAATTTTCCTTGACTGTAACATTGTCTAATTTTGTATATGATGGAACATTTTGAGGACACTTTTTGTGTGCGTTACAAATGGTGAGAGCTTTGGTAGGAATTATATTGTCCTTGTGTATACTTCTAAGCAAAGATATGGCAGAATGTCAGCAACTCAACAGGATACTTTTTGAACACAACAGAAAAGCAGTGTCTGGAAGGGATTGGGAGAAGAAAAAGAGGCTGAATGCAATTAAATTATAATAGGATGATGATTAAAATTCCCCTGGTTTCTGAAATGGGTATATAACGGATCTTAACTGAAGGCATGTGTAGTTTTTTAAGACAGCTGAGTAAAAATGGCCATTCATATCTCTGCCTAGCCTTGCAGACATGTATACCTATGAGTGCTAGTGAATCTTCTATCATCTTCCCATTTAGAAAAAAACCCACTAAAACCAACAAAACCAAAATACCACCTGTGTTATTAGTCCAGAGGTTCATTGTTTTCTTTTTTACTCTGGTATAAATACGTGAAGTAGAAAGAAATGTGGTTGTCAACATAAAAAAGAGAAATCTAACTCTCTGCAGGAGGATTAAGCTGTAAGACAAACCAGGTATTTGTATGTCTCACAATACAGTAGATCTGCATTTCTTCTCCAATACATTCTTTTATATTAGCTTTATTGGGCAAAAGAATAATTTTTAGTTAAAAATAAGGCAATCTATTTCATGCAGTAAAGGGAGTGAGGAAAAGGTTTCACAGTGTTACAGCAATTTCTGATTTAGAGCCCATAATACTGTGAGACATCTGGATACTTTTTTTCTCTAAATAGGTTGACCCTTCTGCAGTTCTCTTGAGTGAAATCCTGGCTTCATTAAAATCAAAAGCAAAATTCTTATTGACTTCTGTGGGCCAGGATTTTGTCTCGGCACACTTTCCATAAGACCCTTTCCTCTTTCAGACCGTGGCTCTGTGGAGCACTTAAACATATGGTTACCTCTCAGAATGTCTATTTGTTAGCAGAAAAATGCTCTTGAAAATATGTTCATCATCAAGATAGGTAATACTAGCACCACTCAGAGACATCAGCTGAGAGAAAATACATTTTGAAAAAAAAGTTCTAGTTGTATTCATTTTATCCTGTGAACATTTAGCCTGCTTGTAAGAATCCAATGGGTGCATTTTTCCTTTAGATTTGCCTGGTAACTTTTCTTCCCTGGCTTCCATAAAAGCAGAAGTCCTTTGATGAATATTGCTGTGGAGATAATTAATTCCAGTATTTCATTAACTGTATATTGAAAGTAGAAGAAAGAAGGGAGGCTAAAGAATCAGAAAGTGGAGTAGCCAGTTTAAAAGCATGTGGCTCGTAAAAAAGTTGTGCTATTGCTGCTGTTCTTCCAAGGAAGAATTTAATTAGTTGCCTGTTCGCTACTTGCTTTTTTATGCTCTTCAGATTTATAATACAAAAAAGGTGAAAATACATCTATTGGCTTATACTTTAAACAGTCTGCCAAAAAAAAAAAAAAAAAAGGAACATTTAGGTCAAAGGGTATTTGTCTGCTGAAGAAAGGGAATTGCAGATTGCTGAGGGCATCTCATTAACGTCAGTATGCGCTTCTCTGACTGAGTGGCAATATGTGGGTGTCACAGCT
This sequence comes from Balearica regulorum gibbericeps, assembly GCF_011004875.1. Taxonomy (NCBI): domain Eukaryota; kingdom Metazoa; phylum Chordata; class Aves; order Gruiformes; family Gruidae; genus Balearica; species Balearica regulorum. The sequence goes on from NC_046185.1 coordinate 73,003,385, forward strand.
GAACAATGAGAACGTACCGCACCTCAAATGAATCCTCCCAAATATCACCTTCCCTGGCTGCAGCTTTTTACCTCTGGTGAAAGCCCGGTGACTAGTGATTTCTGGAACTTCCTTTCAACTTGCAGGCTGTTGCTTTGCAGCCCATCCAAAATAGTGTTCAGGAGAATTCAGCATGTTGCAGAACCAAGGGCAGTCGCAGGGCTTGCTTCTAGAGACACAGAGATCACTAGACACTGCTCAGCTCTGTAAGGGGTTGGGAAAACTGACGTGTGTTAGTTATATGGCTAGGTGCTGTAGATCCGAAGTTGTCAGTGGCGCGTACCTGGCTCAGGAATACAGTTAGAGCTGACCCCAAGGAGCTGCTGTGGAGAAAGTCACTTGATACCATCAAAGGTCTACCACTTTTCACTAAGTTTTTAATTAAAAAATGTGTATATGTGAGTATAGTCAAAGTAACAAGCATAATTTTCGTTGTGGATCTCTTGGAAAAAATATGAGTATTTTATTTAAATCAACAAAATCTGCAGCTCCCATTTGGAAATGTAACTCCATATAGCCCTTCTGGACATACAGGCCTTTGCATTGGGAAGGCTGTGGTAGAAGGAAGGGCTGCTGTAATTTGCATTCATCTCATTAGTTTGTTTATAGAATGCCCTAAAGAGAGACTTTTGTGTGAGTCAGTATGAGCAGATGGAAATAAGACACCTAGTAATAAAATGTGTGCTTAAGGAAGACATAAAACTTTACATGAAGGCAGAGCAAATTGAACGTGGGTCCCACTTACTTTTAAGACAGGTTGTACCAGTGTGAACAAGGGAAGAATTTGGCCCAGTGGACATTGCTAATTTGGTTTTATGTACAAATACAAAGATAGTGGGAGCATACCATATTGATAATTAGGGCTTCAGGGTACTGGATCTCCTTAGAGCTATGAAGTGCATATGTGTTATAACCAAAAGTTAAAACAATACAGGCAGTGAGAAAATTTGTGAAATCTTTTTTTTTTTTTAATTCCCTGTAATAACATGCTATTTAAATTCTAAGACGACACTCCCCTGATATTTCCATTAACTGAACCCAGTGTCCCAGGAGGAGGTGAAAGGGAGGAGAATGGGTGTTCACGTTTCCTGTCTACAGTGAAGAATTTTCTCATACCTATGACTAAGGAGGGAATTTTGCAGCTGAGGCTGTTTTTCCTTTCTGTCTACTATGTTTCTTAGTACAGTGATAGGAGAAAATAGGACAAAACAGTGCTTAACATCAGTCACTTGACCAGGGGAGAAAAGGGGGAAGGGGACATGCACATGTTGGTGCAGTGTCTGGTGCAGGGGTGAGGGACAGACCTGTGACCCTGCAAAACTTGCCCAAGGAGACTCAATCTGGTTTTGAATCCTTCTGTATTCACTCTGACTTTTAACTTCCTTTCAGAGCAGTAGCTGTGTAAGAACTTTGTTCTATCTTGGTCTCTTGCTCATCCTTTTCCTCTGGTACTGAGTTAGCACAGTCTGTGGCAACCTGCTGCTGGTTATTTTAGTGCCTCCTTGGCTGCTGCACTTCTCCTAGACCCTTCCCGGGATCATCCTAAATCTTTCCTACTGCCTGTACTCCCTGTACCTGCATGCAGAGCCCTGACAGGATGGGTATGGGCCCCTCAAGCACTCAACAGCTGTTGAGAGGCTCTTTGCCTCTTTGTTGAAGGCATCTCTGATCTTCCTCAATACCACAAGTAATGGACCTCACAGTCGCAAGACAGTGTAGTGCTCAAATTATCTTGGTTGAAGGCAAACAGAAGAAAGTAAGGTTTAGTAAGGTTTTGAAAGGTGGTAAACCTTGAACATTGCCACTTACAGGCCGCAAACTGTATTTAGAACTTGAGTTTTTGAATCTGAACTGGGGCAGGTTGCCCAGCATGGTGAAGTGTCTGCCCTTTGGTATAAACAGATTAGCTATTACACAATCTGATATAAGGAAAGGTAACATAGTCTAGTCTTGGTGATGACATCACCTTTAAGAGTGAAGAAAAATCCTTAATGGTTCATGGGGAACCAAAGAAGATTTGCTTACGTGTAGCTCACCGCACAGGTCATGTCTTAATGACGGATAGTCTGCTGGATATGCCACAACCCATTCACGATTATTTATATCCTCTCCCATGTGAGATTACAACATTTCCCTGATGACAATTACAGCAATGGCCTACCTGGAATAGCCGTATGAAAGAGTCTCTGATCTTTCAATTCACAGGCAGCAGCCAGAGACGAAGAGCAGAGCCAGCCAGTTGGTCCAGATGATCTGTCTCCACTTGGTCCACAGAACCTGCTTTGAGAGGTTCTGTTTTGCACAGTGATCTTCTGGACTGTGCACACAAGCATGGGGGAGGCAAACCTATTTGCTCTTGGACTTTGAGCACAGGGAAATAGGCAGACATTGGTGAATTTAAATAAGGTAAATATTGCATAAACCTGCCGGCTACCTTAATTATTTATGAAGTAGCAAAAGAGTTTAATTCCTGAAGCAAGAAGGACTCAAACCTCAAAGCTTTCTGTACCTGAGCCCTGTGACTTAAGGTCATTGAATAATTGACCTCGAGATATTTTCCTTTGACTGGAGAACATACATGCAAAATTCTGAAAGTCTTATCAGGGAGGACTTGTAGGTATGGTATATGGGACTGGGTATTATCACACTTATAAATACTGCTGGTATCAGGAAAGCTTATTTATATCATTTGTAGTTTAATATCAGCTACAAATGTTGTCTTAACAAATAAGAACGATATTCAGATTCTGACAGTACTTTAAATGTACCCTTTAGGCCATTTAAACTTTGTTTTGAAATTAACTGTCCACTTCCTGAAACATTTCAGAACTGGGAATTTTACATTATGTGCTCCAGCTATGGTTAGTCTTGAAGAAAAAATGTGTTCTAAGGGTCTGTAACTCAGAGTCAGAAATGGTGAAGCAGGCAAAGTAAAATTATTTTATAATCTACCAAGAACCATTTCAGGCATAAAACTGAATCTCAGATTCAAGAATCTTGTTTTACCAAAAGACTAGTTCTTCCATATGTTTTAAATAATTCTGAAAAGTGCTGTCTAGAAGCTAACGTAAGACTATTCTGCTTACTCTCTGGAATTCTTTATACAAAATTTGTTTCAAAAATATTGCTGTTTACAGAGGGAAGCATATGGAAAGAGTTTCACATTTTTTTTTTTTCTGTATCATAGCTGGGATTGATTAGTGTGATTCAGCTTTAAAAAAAAAAAAAGAAAAGAAACCAACTCCTTTACAGCAGTAGTTGCTTCCAAATGAATGGATCTGATTTCCTTTCTAATATTTACAGGGCAAGAAATGACTGTTCAGTTTGTTTTAAGAATCTTCCCTCCTGTTGAAGTTTATTAGGTTTTGTCATTCCAAAAATAGTGTTTCTGGTTCCTTGAGTTACAACTCCTTATTGAACTTTTTAGTAGGGGTAATAGATTTTTATTCTGCTTTCCACATTGTGCTTTTATCAGATCTCAGTTTGGAGCTGTGACTTGTGTTCTGTGAGGTCTTGCCCCTTTTTTAGCCTTCAAAGAGGCACAAGGGGCAGCAGCATGACCATGTAAACCCTCAGTTTATGTCTCACAGCATTGTAACACATGACTTCATTATTCTCTTATAATGTATATACCGCTGTCATCAGCACTTGACCTCAGGTTGACTTTCAAGTTCACAGTATTTATATCTGAAGGAAGCTGAATCAAAGTAGGATCAAAACATAAAAGTAGACAAGCTGCCGTAACCTAGGAGGACTTCTAAATGCACTGACTCACTGGGCACCCCATTAAGAAAAACTGAGTAAAAGTAGATTTTTCTTGTTCTTAATTCTGCCTTGGAAAAACTTTTCAGAGATTATTTTCCTTAAATTCTGTCTTCACAGTCAAGCTCTGTACTGTACTGACTTAAAAAAAAGACCCAGCCTTCAAACTTGGCCAAAAGAGATATAAAGTTTCGCCTTAAAATATAAAGCTTTGGAATATAATAAACAAAACATTTTAAGCCAGCAAACAGTACCATTTGTAAAGTAGATTAAATTTAGACCTTGTAATAAAGCTGTTCATAAAAGCAAATAAATAAATAAATAAATAAATAATTATCACTCCACCACTGTATATATGTCAGGAGTTCCTAGACTGTCCTGTACCCTGTTGCCCTCATCCCATTAGTCTGAGAAGCGCTTTTGTCATGGTGTGGGAATTGCTGGGCTGGTCCCTGTGCAAGGCTGTGATTCTCTCCAGCACCTGTCTTTGCTCTGCTGCAATGGCTGCAGGGGATCTGGTGCAGAATCCTGATGGAGATGCCCAGCATTGACTTGTTCACACTCACCAGTCTAGAGCTTATTAAGTGACTCACTGTTCTGGGTCATTTGTTTTCAATGCATTGCTTTTGTGAAGCAAAGATGTAGGAGGTGAGGCTAAGCTGACTGACAAAGAAGATGGGGATCCTAATGCAGCAGCTGGGATATGGAAAAGGAACTGCTGACCAAAGTGTGCCTGTGCTTTTCACCCAGAGAGGCTTATGTTCCTTGAGATTGCTTACCATCTGGGGTCTTTGGCCTAGGCTGAGCTCATCTTAAGAGGTATTTGCAAAATTGAAGACTATTCTGGTCAAACAACCTGTTGGAAGCCATGGAGTTGCTAGTCTTTAGCTTATGAGGTCAGTGCAGACTCAGAAACTTGGTAATGGCAGCCTTAGTTTAGAAAGATTGGCTATTTACTATTGCGTCCTGGTTTCGGCTGGTATAGAGTTAACTTTCTTCCTAGTAGCTGCATTTTGGATTTAGGATGAGAATAATGTCGATAACACGCTGATGTTTTACTTGTTGCTAGGCAATGTTTACATCAAATCAAGGACTTTTCAGCTTCTCATACTGCCCTGCCAGAAAGGAGGCTGGGGGTGCACAAGAAGCTGGGAGGGGACACGGCCAGGACTGCTGACCCAAACTGGCCGAAGGGATATTCCATACCATATGATGTCATGCTCGGTATATAACTTGGGGTAAGCTGGCCAGGGGTGAGACCACAGCTCAGGAACTAGCAGGGCATTGGTGATCTGCCTTATACTACATTGTGCATCAGATTTCCTGGATCTTGATGAGATTTCATACTTCAGTTTAGATGGTGCAGGAGATGTCTGAGATGTAACTATTGAACTCGTAAGAAAACAGTTTTTAAAATTGAAAGCATTTAAGTCAAACAGAGTTAGTGATATGAAAAATGAAAGGCAGTGTGTTGCCAAAACCGTATCAGTGACTGAGAATTTCAACCGCTGTTTGAAAATTATAGTCCTGTGCTTACACTGTAAGTGTATATTATAGACATACCCTGTACAGAGTAATATGTACTTAGAAGCAGGATGTAAGTACTTCAGTAATGTAGAACGAAAATGTGCCAGTTGAAACTGCTTCGCTTGTCATCCCAGGGTTGATGTATGCTTCTGTAATAAAAAGTGCATACAAAGAGGTTCAGCATACAGCTTGCCTTGTAGTCCAAGCTTGGCAGCTGACCACAGATTAGATTTTTCAGAAAACTAGAGGAAAAGTTGGGTTTAGACACAGGAATATGAGGAAATATCCAACTCGTGAGTATGGCTTAGAACTCTTCAGTCAGCAGTGGAGGAGGAGAACACATCGGAAGGAAATTCAAAATAAATGAGCAGCCAAAATGGAGAGGGAGGCTAAGGAGGGAAGCAATTTAAATAGATCAGGAGGATTATGTCAGAGCAAGGAAGGTATCTTTTAGATGGCAAAACCTTTTTTTTACCTCCATTAGTCTTCTGCATTACAGTATCTCTTGTCAACTAGTGAGGGAAGGAGGAGGTGGTAATGAAAATAGCTATTTTAGATTTTTTTTCTCTTCAGGTTTTTGATTTTGGAACTCTGCCTGGCTCATGGAAATTGGTACTGAAAGGCTGAGCAACACTGAGGGAACAGGAGTTAATCTCTTGACCGACCTCTTAACTCAGGCATTGCCAATATAGAAATTAATTAGAGGTCTTTCAAGTAATTGAGAGCCATTACTATTACTTAATAGACCACAGTGCACAGAAATCCTTCATTGTTTCTTGAACTAATAAGGAATGTGTTCCTATGAATCATTTATATGGCACCATAAATATACGCTCTGTGTGCCAAACGGCGCTGGCTCAGGTGCCAGAGGTGTGCTCCCAGGGGGACGGGAGCCTGCCAGCACCCTGCCTTTCACTGTGATAGCTAGCCACCACGGCTGCCCCTGTGTGACTGCCCCTCGGTCTAGTGTCCTGGAAGACAGGCATTGCAAGTTGCCTCCTGTATGTGTGTTTCCTGCCTTGGAGATTTTAAGAACTGTATAAATGACAACGTTTAGCAGTTAGACAGTGCTTTCTATCTTCCAAGCTTTGTATGAACATTAAATAGTAAACATGTTACCATAAACATGACAAATGGAGATGGAAATAGCACAGTTTGGGTGAAATTGATAAGCGACTCGGCTAGAAACTTTCATGAGCAGGGAGATGAACCGAGCTCAAGCTGTACTGACCGAGAAAGATGCAAAATTGGAGTCATAAAAAATAGAAGACTGCTGCTCTGCAGTTGGATGGTTTCTAATTCACTGTCAAACTTTGCTCTCAAATGTGCCACCAGTAGTTGGGGACAGTGGGACGGAAATTTACGTCTTGGTCCTTGCTCATTACGTGCTTCAGGACAATGGTGTTAGCAGATCACTCTTGCTCCTTGTTATGTCAGTGTGGGACTTACACCACTATGGAGTGTGCCCCAGTAGGAAGTCTGTGATTCTGTACCAGTTTTAGGTAGGAGTGAGCTGTTGGAGACCAGAACTGAATTTGTAGTCGGTATAACTGCCCACAGACCTGAGCTGTGATCTGGAAGCAGTGTCACTGTGGCACCGCAGAGGTTCAAAGGAGCTGCGAAACTCAGTGGGGAAGCTCTGCGAATAATCAAACGGTCAGCCCAGGCTGTGGCTGAACTTCTGTCAGCACCTGCACTAGTGGGTTTAGAGCTGGCTCTGGCGTGTTTGCATTGCATCGCATTCCTGTCCCAGGGAAGTGACTCATAGCAGACCTGGACAACTTGATGAAGGTTGTCGTAAATGCACAGAGTTTCCGTGCGTTTCAAGTGAACTTGGTGAATGCTTGGAAGAGTATTCCACTTTAAACCTTTTGAAGTTTAAAAAGTAGACAAACCACATCAGATTCAGGAAATCTGAACTAGTAAGAGCTGGAAGTTGGGAAAATACTCAGGAAAAGGAGCATATATGTCTACCCTCTTCTTTTCCTTCCCTTGGTGGCCACTTGTGGCCATAAGTGTCAGCATTAGGATGCTGGGTTAAATGGACTCTTGGTCTGAACTCCTATGGCCATTCTTTTGCTCTGGTGTCAAGGAATCACCCTAGCAGTGAAATTACCTGTCAGAGGGCCTGGCTAGTCATAAGGTGGCAGTAACTGAGCTGTGTGCGGCTTTTCAGCCATTTCCAGTTGCCAGAGGTGAGGAATGAGAATTCCCTGTCTCCCCAAACCTAGCAACCTTTCTTTTTTCCCCAAGGATTCCTTCTTTCCAAAGGAAAGAAGCACCAGAGTGGCAAACCTGGCATTAGAGATGCTGTTTTCAAATGATTTATAATGCCTTTGTCTATTATTGCCTTCTGTACGTGTCTGGCACCATTGCTTATATGCCTCTTGAGTAATTAAACTGTAAGCCAGAAGGTTGAGGTTCAGAAAGACAGTGTTTTTCCAGAAGAGACACTGATGCACCTGAGGGACCAGAACTGGGGTGAGTGATTATGTTAGTTCCAGCTTTCAAGGATTTGCCTGAAATACTGATTGTCTTTCTAAGATTTCAGAGGAATGGGGATCCAGTAGCTGACTGTTCTGGGAATGAATTGGTGGTTGTTAACAGGTGGTGTACAAACAGATTTTGGGGTTTGTTTGGGTTTTTTTCTACAGATAGCACTCACATGTTTCTCCAGATCATTCATAAAACACATGAAAAAACATACATCCAAGAGTGAAGCTGTGCAGAATCCCCTCTGACACGGCTCTGGCTTAGGATTCTGTTTCCAGCTGGCTCTTGAGAACTTCACGTAGTCAGGCTTCAATCAAAGTAGCGTGTTAATTTTTCTGTTTTGTCCTTCAATGTGCTTAATTCAGCTAAGGAACTTACTGATGAAAGACTATTAGGACTGAATTTATCAGAGCTTAGGGTTTGTCCTGCAGTTCAGGAAGTTTACCTTGTGAAGGTAGACGTGTTTGATTCAAAGCCATATTTTGCCATAGGCAAAGTAGATTTATATTTGTCTCCCATCTCTTAATAGCAAGTCCTTAATAATCAGGAAATAAGTACTTCAGGACTTCCTTCCTTCAATCTGTATTGATGGAGCTGGTCTGCACTATTTTGTTCTGTATGAAATTTCTAAATAGTCCTGGAGACAGAAAGCAACTGAGTGGGGGTTACTTTGTAGCCTGGAGATGAGACCTTGAGAAAGACAGGATGTGGGTTGAAGCTCTACACAGCAGAGGGGAGATATCCCCAAACCAGTTGATATGTTGGAAAAGATATAAGAAGGACAATTAATAAATTCATATAACCAGAAAAATCTTTCTCAAGATTTAAAGTATTTGGCAATGTCAACCCAAATGCATAATTTTTAAACAGCTTTTTTTTTTTCCTCCAGCAAATTTTCTAGTTTAGATGGTTGGGGTTGTTTGGGTTTTTTTTTTTTTTATTATTATTATTATTTTTATATAGTTCTAATGTGGAAATTGATGTAAATGCTGAGTACGTGGGAAATTCTTGTTACTACCCATTAGCATTTGATTTGTACATTTCCAAATAAGTACTGTACTCTTACAAACGATTCAGACTAATTATCAGACAGGGAGTTTGAAAAGCAGATGTTATTTACAAAAGGCGATAGACAGGAACTTATGGAGAATAGTTTGGAACAGAAGAATAGAAGCAGAGACCAGCAAACAATCTGGTTTTTTTCTTTTTTCTTCTTCTACTAAATTTAGAAGGCAAAGCTGCATTTTTTCCAGTGCTGTCAAGAGTGAAGTGCCTTATAAAATGGAAGAGATTTAAAGTAACTCACAAATAAATAGCTGCTGTAGCTAGAGGGAAAGGAATAGCTTAGAAAAGGAAGAAAAAGAAATCCTGCAGTATAAAAGAGACTTAGCTGAGTCTAAATATGAACTTTAATGTCACTGACACTTTTTTCCTGAAATCATACATCCGACCCTGTGGAAGACAGAAAGGGGAAATTCATTCCAAATCCACAACGTAGTGAGGGTGTTCCTTTAGCATTTTAGTTGAATCTTGATCATAATCAGTAGCAAATCAAGTTCAGTAAATCAGATTTCTGCTATGAACAGAAGTGTTGAGTGATATGCCTCAGTCTTTCTGATGAAAAATTAAAATATCTTTGGAAGATTTTTGCAGAAACCACGTAGACTGAATTTTGGAGTTGCCATTTCCTTATGTGCCACAAGCATTGAAACAATTATTCTTTATTTAGGTATTTTTAATTATGGAATTTTAAACTATGACTTTTATTCCCCACATATTCTCAAGGTCTCCAAATTAGGAAGATGCAAGGCTAGCAGAGTAGTTATTACCATGGATGCATCTGCCATAACAAAACTGGGGACAGAACCAAAAAGTTGTGAGACTTTCTGTCAGAGCAAGGAAGTGTGCAGATGCCTGTTGAGAAAGGGCTTGACTAGCTTAAAATTCACTAGGTGGGAGAAAAAACATAGCTCTTGCAGTGGACCAAACCAGATTATCGCAAAGATGATGGTTTTCCTTATGCTATGAAAAAGAGCATTGGTCAAGTTTTAGAGAGGCATGAAAATTCACTTGATCCATTGAAATTACATTTATTTCTGTCTGTCTTTCCACAGAATTCAAAGTTTAAACTTAACAAGGTTGAAGGAAGCCTGCCTGCATTTTCCCCGGTCAATTGAAATGGGAGCATGAGCGGACCTTCAGTTTGCAATTTGGACAGGTCTGGACTAATCAAAACTACAGACATGTACATTTATAGCAAAGGTCAGAAGCTGAATTGTTAACACTCACCCATAATTAAAAACCCTGAGTTAAATTTGGTAAGGAAAACTCATCTCTTACCTTGCTGTAGCAGCTAAGCTTTATTGAAAAGCCTAATGCATTTTATGCTGTTACTGAATATTGTAGCTTGAAGTTTTGATTCATGTCTCGAGCTTAGTTTGCAATTAGCGATCCTTAGATAATGTACTGTAAATCCTTCTAATAAACCCACAGAGCCTGGTTTTTGTTCAAAGCATTGGGTTGATAGAAGGCTGCTTCCCTCAACACTAGTGCTTTTACAAGCAGCGTATGCCATAAAAATGCTGTTAATGTGACGAAATTGTTTACTTGCTCCTTAAAGAACCTCACACTAACAACTGGGAGAAGTAGTGGTGCTACAATTGAGTCAACAACAACACGGCCCAGAATGTGAAAGCAGTAGGTTTATAGTACATTGGGCTGAAGAGACAGGCCACCCCACGCAGCTCATCAGACAGGGCTGCCTCATGGAAGGCTTCTTTTGTGGATTTCTGTAGTAAGTGGATAGGCAGGATAAAAAAAAGCGTGAGTATGATAGAGCGCTACTGGTGCTGGCTTGAAGGTCTGTGCTAAGCTACTGGAAGGGTGTGTTGTAATTTTACAACAATTTTACAACTTGAAAGGGAAGCTGAAGTAAAAAGAAGCTGACTGAGAATATGTCTGAGTGGAAGACCCAAGACTTCTTGTAGGAGCCCAGCTCTTTCCCTCTGTAAGAAGGAAAGCTTGTTCAGGCGCTGGTATCCACCACAGTGGGGGTTACAACTTTTGCTGACTCCTTAAGAGAACCTGTGCGTCCATCCCACGTCCCTGCCTGTCTGTGGGAAGAGAGTTTGCCCCTCGGATTGCAGCAGCAGCATTGTGAAATTGGGTTTGATATCAGGGTTGTATCCTTGAAATCTCATCTCCTATCTTCAGCTATATCACTGTCTACTAAGATACTGTCTCTCCTTGCAAACCTTCCTTCTGTGAAATCCAGGTCACAGTCATTATCCTGATAATACTGAAGGTAGAAATGCTCCAGTGAGCAAATTATCAGAAGGACAAAATCTATTTTGGCAAGTCTCTTTGAAATTTGTGGATTCCTGGCTCTGGCAAGAATATTTGAAGCAAATACGATCCAAGGAAAAAATTATTTTACCGTTAATTCATCATTTTGTAATAATTCCAGTTGACTTCAGTGATAGCAAAATAGTGAAAGTGATTAACATTCCACTCTCTACCAAATAAAAACATAAATTCCTCTGACTGGCAGGTACGGATAGTACTATTAATTGGAGGGAAAATGGATCTGATGCATTTCTAGAATTTTAGGTGGCCTGAAAGCTGCACACAGTGTGTACTAGGGTAACCACAGGAAGGTATCTCAGAAAAGGGCCATTTCTTGGACCCCTGAAAACAAAAGGGCCTTTTGTAGTTGCTGACATTTGGTCAAAGTGGGCTGACTCACTATTCTGCTTTTGTAGTGTTTCATATCAGTTTTAAATTTTTGCAAGTCCTCAGCTTAAGGAAGCCTTTTCTTCTAGTGATTTGCCCTACTGCTTTTACTTCAGACCCTACCAGGAAAGAAAGTGAGAAGTTCTCACATGTGCCCCTGACACTAGGGAACAGTTACCCAACATGATGTTTGTCCTGGGTGGATGCCTGCTGAAGCCACAGAGGCACCAACTGACCAAGAAGTTGGCCTGTGGCAGAAGTGCATAGGATATAATACTGCAGATAGCACAACCCGGATGTTTGGTCATGTAATGCCACTCAGCTATGCACTTATAACAGGAGTGTCAGGAATAACAGTAACGTGGAGTATGACCAGGGTTTCTGTGACCTTATGAAGTGGATCTCCATGAAGCTTGATGTCCTATGGGTTTGTGTGCTGAGTACCATATAATGTGCTGCCCTCCAGAATAATACCCGCTCATCTTTGAGACTTCGTGGCCATCTGTCACTGCTATAGTTTGTCCCCTTCCAAAGTCCTGAGTGCCACTTTCCGCAATGCCTCTTTTTTCCATCATACCCCTTAATCTCCCTTTTTCTCCAGACCTTCTGTGCAGGTACACGTGCACACTGTAGTTCTTCTCCTTGTTCCCTACATGTTTAACTGTACAAATCTGTGTAAGTTGATTAGTTCTGTAAGGTGCTGCTTCTTGGAACAGATAGGGCTGGTTTTGCCAGTCTTTCACTTATTAGGAACTCAAATATAGTCTCCTCCCTTTAGTTGGACCTCTTATTTTCACAGAACTTGCAGAATTTTCACATCTTCAGGAACTCACCTGTATTTTCAATCTGACTGATATTGACCAGTGGGGTAAAAAAATTATTAGGAGAAGGGGCTGACAAACAATGTGATTGAAGAAACAGTTTTCCTCAGGAAAGCAGACTAAAAAGCACATATACAAAAAGTTTTGAGATGGTTCTTGAGTAATAAAGGTGCGCACAGCATTCTGGGATAGTCAACAAAAAAGCATAAGGACCATCTAACAGATTTCACTAAGTATCTAAAATGAATATATGAAATAAATGTGAAAAAATATTAGAAAACATCCTTATTTTCCATTTATCTGAAGGTAGGTTGTCAGCTTTGTGAGCAGGGAGTGCTGACAAGGCCCGGCAACCCTGGCTGTGCTTGTGTGATTTGAGTAGGCATTGGAGAAATGAGTTTGGATGTGGCATTTCAGCCCTTTTAGGGAGTAGAGTATCACCTGAAAAGATGAGAGACTCCATGTCCTGAAGATCTTACCAGTTACAACCTGGATCTGAAAAAATGTAGCATTGTGTGCATTTGCAGATTAATGAACCTGACAGTAGGGGACTCTGAGATGTTTGGATGGGGGATTTCCTCCCTCCCTGCCCACCATCCATGGGCCTATGTTTTAAGTTTCAGCTTGGGAATGAAGAGGGAGGGAGGAAAGAAAGAGAAGCCAAACCTTTCAAAGCAGCCAAGCCTCAGCTACATCAAGGAATAGATAACAGTCTACATGCTCTTGGGAGAAGTTCCCACCACTGGGGACGGATGGACCACAAAAGCTAGGAGGAATTGTGTGAGAGCTGAGGACCAAGCATTCCCTGCAAGGAAGCCTAAAGGGGTGATTTTGGTGTCCATCACAACAAAAAAAATGCTTGTTTCATCCATTTTGAGGAAGTGGTATAAAACTCATAGACAGAAACAACATTAGTAAGACTGTACTATGCAGTGGAGGTCAAAGTTTGGCATAGTGAAGAAATAGTACATATTAGGTAAGGAGAAAAATGGAGTCAGACCTCCAAGAAGTCCCAGGTTCTTATGTAGTCTTTAAGCTTTTTTCATGTCAAGGAGAGAAATGAATGTTACCCAAAAAGGTTAAAAAATCCCTGCCTCAAAGTACTTAGCTGCTAAAGCTATGTTAAATTATCTTTGCTCCACAAGTTTCAGTTTTCATGAAACCAAATTAAGATAAATCTGAAAATTTATATAACTTTAAAAGAGCATTTACTAAAATGCTCCTGTCATTCACAGTAATATGGAGGGAGTCAACTTGTTTCACACAATGACCTTAACTTTTTTTTCATATTCCAGAAAATTTTGTACAATCCCAGGAGTGTAGGTGAAGTCCTGTGTATCATTGACATTCTGCCCCACCACTCTGATTTCTGGCAAAGTAATACTTTCTGAATGCTGTGTCTGCTAATTCTTTCTTTCTTTGTGTAAGAGGTGGATGCACGTATTACCTAGTTTGTTGTAGAGAATCAGTGAAGTACAGTTTTATTTGTATTTGCAGAGACAACAAAATCGAAGAAGATAGTAGCTTGGTGACTCCAACTGAGATAGTAATTAAGATAAACCAGTGATGTTTCTAGAATATTTTAAGAAGCCTGGAGGAATTAGCATAGCTTGCAGGAAACTGGGCTGGAAAGAGATAGTCTTTAAGAGCAAACATGAAAATACAGTCTTTATATCAAGTATGATGGAGAACTAATACATCTCTCCTGTGTTTGGGTAGGTGAGTAGGTTGGTGAGTTAAGAGGAGCTGAGAAGAGAGTTTGCAGGGCAATTGAGAAATGCATGAGGTCATTCAACCTCTTTTCCAAACAAGCATTTTCTAAAATCCCATATTTCTGTTGTTATCCAAAAATGGTAACACATTCCTTTATTTTAACTAGTTCAGTTTTATGGATAGCAGCTAACTATAAAAAGAAATAATAACCTGAAGTGTCCTTGGAGCCATTAACTGTACCTTTCTGTCTATTCCCTAAGAAGATGCCCTGGATTTAAAGACTACGTATATTAAAGCAAGTAAAAGAAGAAACAGTTTCTTTTCTGACACTTGCACTCCTTTCCTTTAGCTTGTGTGGAAGGCTGACAGCCCATCTCATTCCCACCAGTGGTATCCCACCAGCTCCCCTGGGAGTTCAGCATTGCATTTGGCCTGTTCTACTGATCTTCCTGAGCCCCTCATTTCTGACCTGGAACACCACCATCCTCGAGAAGTCAGGTAGGAGCAGAAGGCGTTTGACACTGCTAAAGAATCAAGCCTCAGTTGGCAGTTTTAGCCATTTGTCCTCCAGGTGTTTGTTTTGCTGGATAATGATTTAATTTTTGGTTTTGTAATATGCTCTTTGTAGAGGTTATTTTAAGCTTCCAGTAGAATAGCAGACAAGTAGGTATCCTCCTTCCTTCAGAGGAGCTGTGCTGATTTTAGCTGATGTTTGCATATTTTAGCTACCACCCTGGCACTTTTAAGGTTAACAACCACAGGTTGTTAGAAAAGGTTAAGACGCATCTCTTAACCTTTGTCTGCCTCACTTCTCTTTGCGATGCACAATTGTTAATCAGTGGTGTGAGGCATTTTAAGATTCTCACACATAAGGATCCATCTTTAGGTAATCATTTAAGTGTAGTCCTGGCTTTAAGCATAGGTGCAGCCAATGATTATTACTCAAGTTATTATAAAGTATAATATATAAATAACTGCGTATTAATTTTTATACACATCAGTGAAACTGAGTCTGTTGGGCAAAAGAACTTTCTGCTACTCAGGTATACCCATACATCAGCTGATTCTTCTGCAAGCTGATTCAAATTAGGGGCCAAGCTGTGCCTTTTTTATCACCTAGAATGTGCTGTTTGTGCATCTCATGTATTTTGTCCATTAACTGACTTCTTACATTGTGTCACCCCATTAATACCAGCTGTTGTACCCAGCATCACGTTGGGGGTGCATGGAAAACTGACAGAAGGGAGCAGAGCTGCTGAGGAACAGGCACTTTGTAGTTAAGAAGCAATTTCTTTGTTATTTGAAAAAAAACCTGCTTGAAATGGCAATGGGAGAGCTTACAGACAAAATGATTATGCCCGTTTACTCTGTGAGAGTTGCTGGTGAGGAGGCCTTGGGGTCAGTGATGTGCTTTTCTCCTGTCCACATGGTTGTTTCACGGGCAGTCTACGTGAAATCCACAGAAACATGCCCCAGCGGTGTGTTAAGCCTCTGGGTGTGCTCAGCTACGTGATACTGGAAATGCTCTGGAGAGCAGTGCCTGAAGAGTCTTGTTGCAGGCTCACTACATGGGAAGAGCAGCATCTGGTCTGAGACCAGAAAGAAACAAAAGGCATAATCAGTGGGTTGATTCCCTCCCCCATCCCTCCCTGGTTTGATACTAGTATGACCCAGAGGAGCTTTCTGAAAAATAGGTGTAAAAAGCTGCCCAAAAATGTTTGATTTGGAAAGATGAATATATTGTGAGATTGCAAAAGGAGCACAGTACCTAATCAACAGTGCCCAAGGATACTGCATCCATCACTGTAGCTGCTGCAAGCTTGAATCCCAAGTCTTACTGAAGTGTTTGCTCAAAGGATGAATCTGTTAACTGTTACTGGAAGTTACACTTTCCGGTCTGAATCATATATTTGCACCTCTGAGGTCTCACTGGGCAATCAGGTGGAAAAGCCACTGATGCATGAGCAACTGTAGGAAATCATGGGATTGCAAAACTCCGACCCATTAAGGAAAACTGACTGCTTATAGCTAAAATAGGCCACCCTGAAAATGAAATGTGAAATTAAAATACCAGAATAAATGGTATGCCTCAAACTAATTCTTCAGACACTTCTAGCATGTTGTTCCAGCTCCCATTCATGTTAGCTTGCCCCTAATATGGTTCTTATAGTCCTTTGCTCGCTACAGCTTCCTGAGGAGGGGAAGTGGAGAGGGAGGTGTTGAGCTCTTCTACCTGGATCCGGTGATAGGACCTGTGAGAATGGTTCAAAGCTGCAGCAGGGAGGGTTTAGACTGGCCATTAGGAAGCATTTCTTTACCGAGAGGGTGGTCAAACACTGGAACAGGCTTCCTAGAGAGACGGTTGATTGCCCAAGCCTATCAGTGTTTAAGAGGCATTTGGAGACTCCCCGTAATAACATGCTTTAGCTTTTGGTTAGCCCTGAATTGGTAAGGCAGTTGGACTAGAAGATTGTTGTAGGTCCCTTCCAACTGAAATATTCTGTCCTGTCCTGTCCTGTCCTATCCTATCCTATCCTATCCTATTTATTGCCAGTTAGCAGTAACACAGTTTTATGTGGACATGGGCACGAACCAAAATTTGAGATGTGAGTATTGTTGGGTTGTTAAATCATTCAAAATAAATGTGGAAAACATTTCCCTGCTTATCCCAGCCTCTCATCTCTATAATAGATGGCATCAAGTCCCTTTGGCTTTGAGCGCTCTGATGTAAGAGTTGATGCAGGCCTATGATCTGGAATAGTCAGGGGTATGAGAAACTACATAATCAGAGCAAGGGAGCATCCTTGTATCTAAGTGGCAGCTCAGCAGTACCATTTGTCCAGTGATCAAAGGGTCTTCTGAGGTGATTAAAATCTTTGGCACCCCAACTTTCCAGTTGAAAGCATCCAGTCTCCAGGAAGCTTATAGTGAGGTGTTGAGATCATTCATCAAGGAGGTGGCTTGTTACCTGAAACGTGGTCTGCAACAATCCAGAGCCCTGGAACAGGACAGCAGCAATACTGGAGGAGTCGTGATCAAGTCTCAGAAGTACTGCGAAGAAGCTAAGTCAGCCAAAGCTGCAGACCTCTAGGGACTGGAGTGGAGAGGAATGGCAGAAATAAGAAGGTCATTATGACAACCCCTGAAGCATGCTGCAGCACAGAGGAACTGTGTCAGAGAGGCTGTTGCCATGACATTTCTTTGGATAAACATCTGGAGTCCTTAGGACTTACTGGTGTAGTGCTTCTCCAAGAGCCAAAAACTCTGTCTCTACTTTAACTGAAACCCTATTGCTTACAGAGCATTCAGCACCACCTCCACTGTGAAACTACTGCCTTGAATGAGTGTAGTGTCTCCGAAAGAAAGGAGACATCCTTCATAGAGATACAGTCACATCTAGAAAAGAAAAATGGTCTTGTGACTTAATCTGAAATGAGGATCCTTGCCCTTGGCTTCTAGAGACTGTCATTTTGTCCTCTGGCAGGTCACTTCGGAACAGTGTGATTTTAGTGGCACATAACCAGAATAACTGCTTTGGTCCCCAGGCTGTGGGCGTGGGTAAGAAGGTAAGAAGCAGAACATGTTATGCAGTACACAGAGGGAAGGGCACAAGTTTACGTTTCTCTGCTGGGGACTCCATGAACCTACTTCTTATTTTGCTTTGCACCCTAGGTTAAAAAAAAAAAAAAAAAACACAACAAAGAATCCATTGATTTCAGCTCCAGCCTCCAGGAGTGTAAGACCTGTTTTTTTGGGTCACTTAACTCTCAGAACACCAGCTCTGAAATGACCTGTCCCAAGTTTCCAAGTGCTTGACATCTCTGATGTCAACACAAGAACTGTGTTCTGGGGATCTGGAGTCAAATAGTGATGTGGATTTTAGAGGAGGCACCTAATCTTGGGCTTAAAGTGTATTAAGAGGCTGAATTAAATGCCACTAGTTAGAGCCCATTAATATCTTTAGTAGTGTGTGCTGTACAAGTATTAACAGGGCTTTCTGGGAAGTGCATGGCTTTGTCAGTGCCACGTGTGAACTGTAATTCAGAGCTGCTTTTAGTTTTTGACCCATTGGTGTTCAAAGAGGAGGAAAGCTTTGTGTGTTCTTTAGGTGGATTTAATTCAGGTCTATTGAAGAAAAAGCTGAAGAGTAGAAAAGACCATCCACTATTAGGAGATCAGTTTTTCTCCTGAAATGCCTTCTTTATTCAAAAGTACTTTCACACAGAGGATTCTGTATTTCCATTACACCTTTGGTATGTGTCTTTGATTTTATCAGCTTGCCTCAAATTTCTCTGTCAGGGTTTGGTAAGCTGTGGCCTGTTCATTTAACTCAGCAGCTTTGAAAATAATTTTGAATATTGTATATGAGTCACTGTATTGAAGGAAAAAGGACAAAAAGGAGTGATTGTGGAGAAAAATTGAGGTGTAAATGTGAAAGGGGGACAGATGCACCCATATATATGCACAACCCAGAGGCTCCTGGGATGGGAGACCAGTGTTCAGTGGGTCTGCAAGGACAGAGGCCAGTAGAGTCCGCTTTGTCATATCCAAGTCTAACAAGGTCACTTATGGGAGCATCTGGACTTGGCAGCAGGCTTCTTGTCATTAAAAGAAAATTGGTCTGATCTCTGACTTGACTTCCAAGAAAAGGAAGAAGACAGCTTTCCTGATAGCCAGAAAGTGTTGCTCACAGGCTCCCACAACGCAGTGTTCAGAAATGTGGGAGCCCAGTAGGACCAACTGGAGCTTATGAGTGTTCAGGCTTATATCCTTGGGAGAAGATAAACCAGAGTACCCAAATTTCCTTTTCTAGGGCAAAGCCTCCTCTAAAGTTCCTAGTGAGAGTTTGCTCATCTTTGAAGAGGACATAGTGTCTTTTGTGTGAAGTTGGTTAACCACTGCACGTTGCTGGCCATTTCGCATGCTGACCCATCTGGTCAAAGTGTGTCTTTGCCTTTCTAGCCTACTACACATGCCCTTGTTCATGCTTTGATTAACCTCCTCCAGTTCCCTTCCTTCTGACCTTGCCACCAACATTTTTGTCTTCTTTAACCAAAAGGATTTTTTTATATGTATCCACTGGTCAGCCATGTACTTCTCTTTGCAATGCTGGCTCTCTTCAGATTCTGCCTCTTTCCTTACGGCCTTTCCATTTTCATTTTGCTGTGCGACTGGATGTACATAAGGTATCTTTATCTTCTATAATGCCCACATTGCTGTAACCCACCCCTTTACTCTAGAGGGCAAAGTCTGTGGGCTAGAAGGGAGCATCCTGCAGGGCAGTTTTCTGGACCTCGTTGTTCCAACCCAAACGTGGATTCAGAAGTAAACTCAGGCAGCAGAAAGCAGCTCAGCTTGTGCTGCAAGGGAGTTAAATCAGCTGATCACAGTGGCCCTTTTTTGGTTCTTTTAGACTTTTAGATTTCATGTGTCTGTACAAGCTCTATCAATGTGTTTTTCCAGTTGCAAAATGTCTCCTATCTTCAAGCCCGATGAAAAATTCCATTTTAACTTCTAATCTTGCAAGTAAAGAATTTTTCTTCGTTACAGTAAAGAGATGGATACTGCTACCACACAAGAAGTATGAACATGTGTCTGAGGCAGAAGGATTGCACTTGTTTCCATGGACCTCTAGGTACAGAGAGATCAATGGGAAAAGGAAGTTTAAAGACAGATGACATGACTGAAGAAAAGCTAATTGCCTGAAGCAGTTAAACTAGGCTAAAGATGTCAGTTGTTGAAATTCTCATCCCAAGGAGATTTCACCGAAGGGAAACCTTAGTCCTTAGTATGCTGTTAAGAAAGGAAGAAATCTCAAGGGAGGAATTCACAGAACAATTTGGGACTCTTAATTCTAGTGAACTGCCAGGACCAGATGGTGTTCATCTCAAGCTGTGAGGGATCTCAGCTCCAAAACTGGAAAGCTTCTGATAAACACATGCAATATATCCCTTAAAATAGGAGTTCTTCATGATTGCTGTAAAAGTGTCACCAGGGAGCATCACTTTGAAAATGCAACGAAGAGTGAGCTTGGGAGTTGCAGGTGAGTGTGCAATATCCTACATAGGGGGGAAGCATTTCAGGGTAGTCAGAACAGAAACATGTGCTTAGAAAAACAGAATTACATCATCTGACCAACAACACAGTTTCTGCTTAAAGTTCTCAGCTGGTCTTTGAAGTTATTTGAAGACTTTATTTAAAATATTGGGAAAAAAATCTGGCATATATCATCCAGGTTTTTAGGAGGTTTTGATTATGTTTGTAAGAAAAAGGGACATTATCTTATGCTAGACAGGTAAATTTTTGTCTCTAATTAAATAATGGCTAGGCATAAAATGTTTTAAGTACTGGCTGTTTTTCAAAATATAGGTGACCTAACAGTGGCATACAAAGATCTGTGCTGGGATTGCTCTTGTACAATTTTGGTGGTGATTTTAAGACTGAGTTGAAGATGCTGTCATTACATACATCCATCCATGTTAGGAAAAACTAGAGGAGCACACAAAATCTAGAAAGACTTCAATGAACAAAAAGTAGGTACAGTTCAACTTGTATACATAAATGTACAATAGGAAGAAAAATCTATTTTTTTCACAGATGGTAATGAATCTAAACAAGGAACTTTCCCTTTAGAAGCAGAGATCTAGGAGTGGTTATTGACAGCGGTTCAGCCTGCTTTAACCAGGCAAACAGAGCAATGAGAAAGTCTTGCTTTAGGTTCTCAGAAGATAAAAGCTGTAGTCACATGCAGTGGCAATTTGAATATCCTTAAAACAAATGAAATAATTCTGCTGAATTCAGTACTAACAGCATGTCATAAAAAGTAAGCTTTGCAAGATCAAAATGTTTAGATCATTCTGCTACCATTAACAGCTTTATAGCAGACAAATTATATGAACAATATCAAACATCAAATTCTGGGTTATAAACTCCACTTCTGGGAAGTAAAATGAATAAAAATACCTTCCATAGAATTATATCATGAGAGGCATAATTTTAGTTGGACAGAGGTTACCTTCATCTTACATAGAAGAGTGACCTGAGCAGGTGAGTTAATATGCAACTTTGCTGTTGAATTAGAATCATAGACTGGTTTGGGTTTGAAGGGACATTAAAGATCACCTAGTTCCAACCTCCCTGCCATGGGCAGGGACACCCTCCACTAGACCAGGTTGCCCAAAGCCCCATCCAACCTGGCCTTGAACACTTCCAGGGAGGGGGCAGCCACAGCTTCTCTGGGCAACCTGTTCCAGTACCTCACCACCCTCACAGTCAAAAATTTATTCCTAATATCTAATCTAAATCTACCCTCCTTCAGCTTAAGGCCATTACCTCTTGTCCTATCACTCCCTGCCCTTGTGAACAGTCCCTCTCCAGGGGACTGCTGATGAACTCTGATGACCCATCTTAGGCTTTCGTATTTCTGAGGAAGAGAATGCCTGTCTGTGGGTTTGCATCAATTGCATGTGTTTCCTCATCAGACATTTTGTGGAGAGTGGAAGTTCAAATGAAGTCAAATGAAGTTGTTGGCAATTCGAAATGTTGGCCGCCTCCTTTGTCCTTTTTATATTATGTAATGTGGTAAAAAAAAAAAAGTTGTATTTTATGCTTTATAGCAATGATTTCCAAAATAAATGTAGCCTAGTCTGGTAAGTGTTTTCACTGAAGTCCCAAAAGTCAAGTGTAGTTACTTTAGAGTCTGAAGATCAACCTCAGTCTCATAGTTACAAAATTTTCCAAGACACTGAATTATATATTAATATGTAATAAAAAATGTAAAAGTATAGTAATTGTTTTTAAAATGAAACTGGAAAAAAAAAAGAGAGTAATTTCTTTTAACCACAAAAGTCATTGATGTAACTGCTATTAGTTATTGGAAGTCTGATTGACCTTTTACTCATTGTATTCCCACTAGACTTGAAGAAATAGGTCTTCTTTTTTTTTGTTTTCCTTTTATTCTTTGGGTGAGAATTGTAAGACGTTTCACAGCAGAATAGACTATTGACGTAATAACACGTGTAATGCTTAGTTAACTCACATTTACAGACATGCCGCAATCGCTATCATTTTTCTGGCATTAAGTTATAACTCCTGAACTCTGATAAAGCCCTACCAAAGCCAAATCTTTAGACACCAGATAAAACTGTTGAAAGCACTTAAGGGGTTTATAAACGTCATTTGGCATTTAGCCTTAGTTTGAAGTCACCTTAAAGAACTCAGATTTGGGGTAAAATTTTCAGATGCAGCAACATCTGTGTGTGGTTATATATATATATATATATGCATGCATAATGTATATACATATATATACATACATATGTGTACATGGTAAATATACATTGTAAATACCACCATACATGGTTTAAAGAAGAGACTAGCAGGTGGGCTTACCTTTGGGATTTTAGGACTGAAGGAGTCACATTTTGAAGGAAGAATTCAAGAAAAATACTTTGCATCAGTGACATGTATATTCTGAATCTATAGATGCAGTCTCGTCTCTCTCTCAAGAAGTGCCATTTCCCCATAAAAACTGGGGAAGACAAAAAAGTCCACAACAAACTTACAAACCATTAGTTACAAATTAGGTGGTTATATGTGAACAGTTCCTGAATTGTTCTGTCTGGAACACAGTGGTACTAGGCAGCAGGAGTTCCTGATGTGATCATATATTAGCGGCAGTCTCTTGATGTCTGGGAAAAAGAGCAGAGTATTGAACAGAGACTTAATTGTCACTGATTATTTTTTTTTTTCTCAAAAGCTTTACCTTCTAGAAATTAAAATTGCTTTCTCTAGGCTGACCTATCACTGTAAGATATCCCTGATATTCCATCTCAGTAACTAACTTGTCTCAGTGGCTAAATTAGAAAGCACTGCAAATAAATCATGTGCTATGTTTAGAGCACTTCTGTCTGTCATGATCAAAAGTGTTGTGATAAAGGTAATGGATTACTCCTCTTCACTCGGTGTAATCACTGCGAGCATCAGCAGCTGCAGCACCCGATGTGACCAGTAGAACTGCAGGCCTTGACGTAATCAGTCATGCCTCTGCGAGGCTGGTTTTCAGGCTATGAGGAACAGTCTGTGTGGAGTGGTTCATCTAAGATCCTTGCTTTGTTTTGAAATTCACTCTGAAGCACTCAGCATAGCTGACAAACGAGCTCATTTTTCTGGGTGTGGTTCTCCAGGGCTTGGGAAGGAGAACTGCAAAGTTCTCAGGGAAAGGTCTTTTAGAGCGCTGAATATCGATGAGCTGTTAAATTGGTTTGAGTAGTTTGTTGGTGCCAACGGTGCTTTTGAATGATGCGCAGCCATAGTCAAGAAGAACTCGCTTGCCATGAATGAGAAAATGCCATGAGTGGTTTTTGTCTAAGACTTACTCTGGGAGTCAGTGGGACATTATTGCTCTGCTGTGCCCTGCCCTCTGGGTCTCAGTCAGTTAGGGGGGAGAGAAGAAGCAAAAAAAATTAGCAAGGACAAGCAGAAATCCAAGAGATCAGTCAGGTAGTTAATACATAACCAGGTTTACACCAGGAAAAGGGAGAGCCAAGACATATACGTATGGTTCTGGATTCCTTCCAGAGGTTTCTGAAGACCAGGAATGCTGTTGCTGTTCACTGACACAGCCGACCTGGGCCTCTGCCAGGGAAGGGGGCAGGCAGACACGGGTGTGTGTGTGTTTGTCTTTCCCTCCTCGGTATGAAATATGTCTTCTTTCTTCTGCCATTGGCAATGCTTGTGACCATGTCTGTTTGCAAAATCACCATCTCCCCTGTGGAATGACGAGGTTGTCTGAATCCCAAATTTCAAGGGATGGGCTGCTGCATAACATTTATTTTTGTTTTCCTTTGTGTTTTGTTAAGGTTTTGCTTTGCGGTGCTGTGATAAGTTGACTCTGGTTGGACGCCAGGTGCCCACCAAAGCTGCTCTATCACTCCCCTGCTCAGCTGGACAGGGGAAAGAAAATATAACAAAAGGCTCAGGGGTCGAGATAAGGGCAGGGAGGGATCACTCACCAATTACCGTCATGGGCAAAACAGACTCGACAGGGAAATTAGTTTAACTTACTACCAATCAAATCAGAGTAGGATAACGAGAAATAAAACCAAATCTTAAAACACCTTCCCCCCACACCTCCCTTCTTCCTGAGCACAGCTTCACCCCCCATTTTCTCTATCTACTCACTAGCAGGGGCACAGGGGGACGGGGAATGGGGGTTGTGGTCAGTTCATCACACGTTGTCTCTGCCGCTCCTTCCTCCTCAGGGGGAGGACTCCTCACTCTCTGCCCCTGCTCCAGCCTGGGGTCCCTCCCACAGGAGACAGTCCTCCACCAACTTCTCCAACATTAATCCTTCCCATGCACGAACTGCTCCAGCATGGGTCCCTCCCACAGGGTGCAGACCTTCAGGAGCAGACTGCTCCAGCGTGGGTCCCCCACGGGGTCACAAGTCCTGCCAGCAAACCTGCTCCAGCCTGGGCTCCTCTCTCCATGGGGCAACAGGTTCTGCCAGGAGCCTGCTCCAATGTGGGCGTCCCACAGGGTCACAGCCTCCTTCAGGCATCCACCTGCTCTGGTATGGGGTCCTCCATGGGCTGCAGGTGGATACCTGCTCCACCATTAACCTCCATGAGCTGCAGGGGACCAGCCTGCCTCACCATGGTCTTCTCCACAGGTTGCTGCAGGGGAATCTCTGCTCCAGCACCTGGAGCACCTCCTCCCCCTCCTTCTTCACTGACCTTGGTGTCTGCAGAGTCATTCCTCTCACATCTTCTCACTCCTCTTTCTGGCTGCAAATGCCTTTGGTGGCTTTTTCCCCCTTCTGAACTCTGTTATCCCAGAGGTGCTACCACTATCACTGATGGCCTCAGCCTTGGCCAGCGGCAGGTGCGTCTTGGAGCCGGCTGGCATTGGCTCTGTCAGACATGGGGGAAGCTTCTCGCAGAAGCTGCCCCTGTAGCACCCTACTACCAAAACCTTGCCACACAAACCCCATACAGGTGCTTACAAGGAAGTGTTCTAAATACGTCTTTTGTTTCTATAATGGCAATGTCTGAAATGTCCCCTTCTGATTTTTATTTGTGCGTGGCTATACGGTATTTTTAATTTCCTCTATTTGGTAGCCTTTAGTGGGGTCTGATTGCAGTCAAGGACTAAAAAGCCTTTTGAAAATGTTGTGTTATCCTACAAATAGTCCCTAATAGGTCTAGTACATATTTAAAACAAAATGGTTTACAGTACATTTAATAACTTATGAAAAATAACTTGTTCATTTTGAACTGATTCAGTACTGTTATGCCCATAGACCAGATTTATACATGGGCATGGCGACAGTGGCCCACAAACAGTAGGATACAGGCCAGGAAGTCTTGCATCTACCACTGTTTCAATGAGTGCTTGTGTGTCATGCCTTATGCCAAATCAGTTGGCAAAGGGATAATTTTTGCTTGTAACAGTTTGCTGTATGCAGTTCAAAACAGCATGGCTTCCACTGCCGTCCTGTGCAAGATGAGCTCAACCATACTCAGTGCCACACCTTACCTCTAACTCACATACGTGTTCTTCTCAGCATTCGTCACCTATGGCCTGGATTAAGTTACCTAAAGACAGGCACGGACAGGCAGCGGTGCGGTGGCTGGCTGGGCTCCATGACCATTCCTCACGGAGAGCAGTGCTTCATCAGGTTCCCCAGTGCCTTTTGGTAACATGCACGTTGTGGCGCATGTTGAGTCAACATGTGGCTCATGTTGAGTCTAGTCCTGTCTCTGCTCCCAACCCCCTCTGTGACTCTGTGCGGTGAGGAAGAAGACAGGACTTACCTTCTGCCTCTGCTCAGGTACCAACCCAATGCCCAGAAAATGGGAGCAAATACTTGTATTAAAGTCACTGTGGAACTGCAACGTCCCTCAGGCAGAACTGTCTCACAGTATGAGCTGGGAAAGCCTGGAGAGGTTCAAGATTGCCTAGGAATACACAGTTTCAGGGGAATCAGACTCGGTTAACTATGTGGTCACTTTATGGTGGCCAGAAAGGGAATTTGGATCTATCTGAACTGTATCTCTTTGTAAGCAAATCATTCTGGGTGAAGTAGTGTTACTGCTTTTGTCCAGACCCAATTAGCAGGGCTCAGGAAGGCTGGCTTGCTACTTTTCTCCCTGTTATACCCAGTAAGAAGAATCACTTTCTCTTTCAATAGCAGTTTCCTATAAGGGTAGTGTGCACAGTGTTCCTTACTCATTCCTATCTGTTTAGCTAATGAGGAGGAGCAGTCCATCTCTGAATGGTCTTAATACATACACACTAAGAGCAAAACCAAACCTAATGCTAATGACAGCACTCTGTTGAATGGAGATCAAAGCTGCTGTAGGTCACTTGATCAAATGCAAGCTGAACTTAATGCATTGAAATGTGTCTCAAAAGTTCTGCAGAGACCCTTCTAGAGTCTTTGTTTTAGCAAACGGAGGAGAGATCGCCACTAGCGCCAGCAAAATTTCTCTGGCCAGACTGCACTGCAGAAACTGTTGTCCCTCCCACTCGTTGCTGCTCAAGTAACTGATTTGACATTCAGGACTCTTTGAAAGGCAGCAAGCTTAGAAATGTTCATACCTAACATCAGCTAAGCGGGATGATGAACAGCACTACCAGATATGTGAAAATCACCAGGAAAATTGTTTTCATGAATATTTAGACCTCTGAGAAGGACTCTCATAGTTATGCTCTGTTCCATGCACTTACCTTGCTAGAAGCTATATTAGAGGCACACCTGGTTTCATCAGCTCCATGGCACGGGCCCAGCTGTGACCTGGAAGCAGTGTTCTTCTGTTAACAAGGACAGCTGCTTCTGCTATCAGCCACACCTGGTCATTAGAGAGCATTTTTGTAGCTGGCACATAAGGCACTGAAGTTTATTTAGTGAACAACAATGTTTAATTTCATGTAGGACTGCTTCAGAGTTAGAAGTTCAGCATCACTGACTAGAACAGGGGTGATACAGGTATCCTTGTGTTTCCAGAGAGGAGCACCTAGTCTGACACCAGAGCGTTAAAGCTGTAGAAGAAAGGGGAGTTAGGGGAGGAGAGAACTGGGAGGAGGAAAAGCACTTTAAGTTTATTCCCTGTATTACAGGCAATGCTCATGAAACATCTAGCGCTTGAACTCTGTGTATGTGGTCAGAATTTCCTCTCACTTCTGAATGACCTACTGTGCAAACATTGACTTGTTGACGTATAATAGCTGCCTTCAAACAGGATATTACTCAGCACTCTAAAATAATCTAAAACTCATTTGAAATAGCCAGGTTAATCCCTATCACCTGTGAGTGAGGAATAAAAAATAAATTATTCACAACCCATTACTTCCCTAGTAAAGCCCCACAGATTTTTGCAACTGTTAATGTGGCTGGAATCAATTAAACTCGTGTGCCATTCTTTTAGGGTCTTAAAGTATTTAACTTCTAAGTTTGAATTTCAACGTGGACAGTGGCATGCTTTTCCTAGTATGAATTCACAGCACTGCAAGGGCTGTATTTTAAGGTGTTCTGGACCAATAAAGACTTGCTTAGAAAATAAACCCGTTAAAGGCAGAAAGGAGAAAATATTTCCATTTAAAGAAGGTGGCTTGGTTCCATGGGGTTTGACTTCGGCTTAAATTGTACCAAGCAAGCTGCTATGAATGATGAGATATGAATGGATATACAAAGCTTACTGGAAAGAAACAATTGCATCTGGTCAGTTTATAAGACATAAAAGCAATATGGGTCATACTTGTACAATACCAAAATTCTTGTGACATGAGGCAATATTAATTTGGCCTATTTCAGTTAAAAAAGTAATTCTTTACCTTTAAAGAAATTGCAAACAGAAATGTGTTACTGAGCAAAGTGGCCATCCCTGGTATTCCCTCTGCACTGCCATCAGGGTTGGGTCACCCACAGCCAGGTTTTTGACATGCCATCAATTAAGTGCCTCTTCCTGTAAGCTCTTTGAAAAGAGATGGCCTTGTAACCTGCTTTTCAGCTTTTTGGAGGGAGGCAGGAGACAGGACTGTGCTAGGAAAACATCTTCATGAATAGGGAGGGCTGAAGGGTCAGTCATTTCCTCAAAAAGGGCTGGAGAGGTGGGGGGAAACAATTTGCTTTGTAGTTAGTTAAAGGCAATAGAAGTTTGTGCATTTTTTTTTTGTTGAGATTTTCCCTCTGCTTTGGAAGTGACTGCACAAATTAACTGACCTCTCTCTCTGGCATGACATGCTGGAGAACAGGCGTGCTTTGCAGTTTCAAGCCTTCTCTTGGGCAAGTTTACTAGTGAGGTGGGCTTCATGGTTACCAAGAGGGTCTTTGCTAAGCCATCCTTTTGTCATGAGGGGAAAATACTTCACAGGCAGCCCTCTGAGGCCGCTAGGTCTACTGCTGGCTTTTCTCCACCATTCCCGACCTCCCTGCTTCCATCTGTTCTCCAAAATGTGCTTTTGAGCGGTGAAAGGGGATACTTTTGTCTGTGTATTTTGCTGTCAGTGATCACAGTAACAGCTAATCCCACAGCATTTAAAACATGATGATGCCAGTTGTACATTTAACAGCCTTCAAAGCCACTATTAGGACATTTCTTTTGCCAATGAAAAGAATATAAATGCTTGTCAGAGAGCTTTGGAGTCAGGTGTGTAACGCGCTGGATCTGAAAAGAAAGCGTTTCATTTTCAGCCCTGTCAACCAACAAAGCCGTGCTGAGCTTTTCCAGTCCTTCATATCCCAGAAGGGTATTACACTGAGCTAGCGACTGGCCTTGGAGAAGGAAGGAGTGAAACCCAAGAGCAGAGGCTGACACTTTGCATGACCCTGGCTCAGTGGAGCAGCTCGCATGCGTCAGCTCTGCCAATAGCTGCAAATGGGTTCCTCTGGAGCCAGCTTCATGTATCACATAAGATTATAACCGTAACTAAACTAAACTTCAACAAGTTAGGATTTTTGGAAACACTTTTGATTCACTCTTTTGCCCTATGAAACCCTATTGATGTCACTGCTGGAGAGAATCTAGTAGTTGTCTGAGCAAGAGTTCTTGCTTATTTTCTAATTTATTCCTAATCATCTTGGTTTCCTTTGGTTTGTTTTGAGAGGGGAGAGGAAAGTAACGCTCACAGGCAACAAAGCACCTCAGTTTCTGGAGGGCTAAATAATTTCCATGACTCATGTTACTTCTCTTGGAGGAGCACGAATGAGGAGGATTGCTGTGGGGAGAGAGGTTCTGGCCAGGTAGCCCGTGTGCTACCAGAATAGACAGCAGAGGGCAAGAAGGCAAGAAAGAGCAGTGGGCAGCTGTCATGAATGTTGGACTTTTATGAGGGAGAGTAGTGAGTGGACTGAAAGGGAAGAGCAATGTGTTTCGTGATGGTGGGAGCGGGAGGACACAGGTGAACATAGATTGGGGGGGGGGGCGGCTTGAGGTAAGCAAGGGAGGCAGGATTGCCTGGTCAAGAAAAAGTGTCTGTCATTGGAGTTCTTTGTCTTTCAGTGCTATCAGAGCCAAGTCATCCTAGTAGGTTTTCTCCTCAAAATTTCAAAGCTTCCCCATTACAGTGCCCCGAGAAAGTTATCCCACAGAGACACCAAGGCTTCCTGAGTAGCGACACTCACCTGCCAGAACTCCTACCTTCTGTAGACTTTCACTCAGTGCGCTGGTCCGCTCATCCTGTGGTCCTTACTTGAGAAAGACTTGACCCTTTTGAATGTGTCAAGTGAACACTTCTAGATTTGGTAATCAGTTATTGATCCCCCCAAATTCATATTGTCCAGATGTTTTTCTGTAATGCATTGTGGTATTACTCATAATATAAAACTCTGCTTAATGCTCCATAGTATAAAAATTCTGCTTTTATTAGGGCAAATGCCAGGACAACAATATCTTGACAATTTGAAAGCTCATCTGTTTGTTACGGGTTCTTCTAGCACAAACTCCTTTTAGAGAGTGGGGAGGCTGGTGAGAATAGTTGTTTTGAATTTTCTGTCAGCTGCAGAATCCCACAGCAAAGATGTGGTAACAAGTAAGGGCAACAAGGGAAGGAACTCCTAGGTCGGGTTTTAACTGTTTCCAGACACCATGTAACTGGCAATTCAGATACTGTTGCAACAACTGCTTAGAGTGACAGCTATGATGCCACCATGGTAAATGAAAGCAGATGTATCTAATCTTAAAGCCGCAATGTCTGCTCCAGGAGGGTGACCACAAACATGAGGACTTCTTTCTAAGCACGGTGTGCTAGTGACAGACACTTAGTAAGGGTTTTTTTTTTTTTACTTAATTCAAAACCAGGCATTATCAGTTAACAGCCATTTTACGAGACATGTTTTAAGAGGTTTTTTTATTTCAACGTGTTCTTCCTATGCCTATGTAACTGAAGAGGAGAATGTAATGGAATTTACTTTCTAGCATATTTTAGGCTGAGAAACGCAGTGGATGGAAGAAGCATGTCTATGTGCTAGAAACTAGATAAGCCATTTCTCAGCTGGATCTGGTTAATAACTAAACCCAATAAAATGATAGGGATAGGGGTATATTTGAACAACCTCCTCCTGACCGGAGGTCACTGTTTTCTCCTCCATATATGTTCATCATGTTGCACATTAAAAGGCTTGTGTTTGTGTGAATTTTGGGAGGTCCACACTGCCACGGATTACAGATTTTTAAACACAGCCCTCCCTATAAATAAAAAACCTGAAAATTTTATTTAGAGAAAACTCAATTGATGATAGGTATGCTACCAAACATCTATTGTAAGGACACTGGAATTCATTCAAATGATCAAGGAGTAATGAATCTTGTTTAAATGAATAAAATAAGCATGCTTTTAAAATACAGACAACATGCTTCTGAATGCTGCTGCTAAGACTACAGACTGTGAGTCAGGGAACATCTGATTGTTCATTAAAATGTCAAGAAAGGAAAAAGAGTGATGATAAGACAAGAAAAAGCAGGCCCATGGTTGCTTTGCTTAGCCCTTGGGATGCAAACTCTTTAGTGTGTTGTCTGAAAAAGCTTTCAAGTGAAGAATTGACCTCATTTGTGACCTCTGTGACCCTCAGTGATAATCACAGGGCTCTGCTCCTTCAATCCGCTTAAAAGGTAGCAAAGGCTTGTTGTTTTAAGCACCCAGGAGAAAAACTTCCTTTTTTGGTTTTTGTTTGTTTGTTTTTGGGGTTTTTTTGTGCAAAACAACACAAATGGTAACACATCACTCCCTGAAAGATGAGGTGTTGATACAAGCACCTATCTACATCACTGGGTGGTGGAGTGGTGAGGCAGTTGAGATCATATTCTTATGTTTAAAATGGGAACCTAGTCTTATGTGGAGATAAAAGCATGCATTTTACCTTCGATAGCTCTTTGGGCTTAAAATTAAGTGTGGTCTGCAACTTAGAATTTATGGCCATGTTCCAGTAAACAGTTTGCATTATTTACTCTAAAAAACAGGTATTAACAAGACTATTAAAAGGGAGAAGAGAGGCTTACAATTATTATTGCAGTGTTAGCTTTCATTAAAGTAACATAGCTAGAGTTTCAGTGCTAACAACAATAAAATAGGCAAGCAATTAGAAAAAAAATCATGCCAGCATTGTCTGTCCTGGGGTTATATACATATGGATGTTTGTGGTGGGTTGACCTTAATTCTATTTTTGACCTTCTACAAATCTAAAATTGTGCTCATCCAGATATCCCCCAAAGGCCAGGATTTCCAAAAAGTTAAAGCTACAAGTCTCTCTGAGTAGACTGCAGCTGACCCTGTCTCCTTAAGAGAAAAAAGTAATCAATAGCCAAACACCTACAGAGCAGTCCTTATGAGCTAGGAGGAGGTTTACTGAGTCAAAGCCACTCTTCATGAGCCTATGTTCTGGAGGGTGTTCTCAGTTTCGTACTGAGAATGAGAGAGTCCTAACCAACACATCTGCTCCCTAGGCTGACCTCTGTAGAGCTTAGATTTGATAAACTGAAATTAAAATGAGCGCATCGTTCTGAATATGGTGTGCTCTTCTTTTGCTTCTACTCTGTTGCAGTTACGTCGGTGAGACTTAGCTACCGTAAGTTGCAGGTTGTCTGAGGACAATTTAGTCATTTACTGGTGTAATGGAGCTTAAACGGAGGAGTCAGTCTTTTAAAGTTGAAGCTTGGTAGCACTGAGCACTTTCATTTTCTTCTTTCAAACATATGATCACTGCTCAAAAGCCCTTTGTGGGAAATTCTTCGCCCCTTTTTATGTCATCCTAGTATGAAGATCCTGGCCTGAGTCTATCATCAAGTTAATATATTGAGAGATGTGATTTCATCTACATAATTTGTGTGCCTGCAAGAAGACATTTTCCTAGGAGTACCAGAGGCAGTTCTAGGCAGCCATACCTTAAGGCCTGTGCTTTCTAATTTAAAGATAGAGAAAAAAAGGCAGTTGGTGGCAATTCATGCCTTAAAGCTAGTGCTTCAAATGAAAAAGAGAAACCTTTAGTGTCATAAGTCTCTCAGGACTCATGTCTCTGTATAATACCATGTGTTTATTCTTGAAATATGTTTACTTTATATGTATAAATATATGTAAGTTTGTACACATATATTTGCATCAAAAGATGCTGAAAGGATGAAGGTCTGTGGACTTCAGAACAAAACTATCAAGAGACCGTAACACCTAGCATTCACGTTATCACCATCTCAAAGTCAAAAATACATAAACCAAAAATGCTGCAAATTTCTCTTAGTCTTGGCTCAAAAACTAGCTCTGGAGTTTTTCAAAGGCTTCTGTTAATAAAAAATTTATGTAGCTTTTTCTTCTTCTAGTAAGTTCTCGTTTCTTAATAGTTTTATCTTAAGAGGTAACTGTTAGAGAGCCTCCACCACCCTCACCCTCTGGGAAAACAGATCACTGCAACCTGAACTTCCAGCTTCATATCGTTACCAAACACTAGGCGTTGTGAAATGAGATGAGTACATTTACGGAGCTTTTGAAGGCTGCGCAAATAGAAATGAAGTAGCTGAGTGAATTCAGAGAAACAGCCCTGCTAAAGTGAACCCCTGCCCCAGTCTTGATTCAGTCCTGCTGATATGTGGGGCAGGAGTGGGAGGGGTCTGGGCCAGGCAGGACACCTACATCCCAAACATCGCCGGACTGCAGCTCCAGTGGGTTGCTGGGCAGGATTTCATCACTGCATGAGGATGTTGCTGCTGTTCTGTGGCAAAAGCGCTCCAGTCTCCGTTCACAGAATGCACAGCACACAGGTTAGCCTTAACCTACGCAGCTTAGTATTTGCAGCAATCTAGCTGTTCAAACTTGGCTGCAAAGGCTCCGTGAGGAATTAGCTAGGTTGGGCGTGATGCTGGAGCTGGCTTGCTTGCCTGTGACCCATATAAACTGCAGCCTCAGCATTCCTGCAGCACACAAAGCTAGAAATCACTGTATCTGCTTCTAATGAATGTAGGCTCTGTCCACACTTGGCAGGTTTCTTCAGCTCTGCTGGTTAGACTAATAAAAGATATTATCTCTCTCTCTGAGTTTTACCTTGCTTATATCCTGAGATTATCACAGCTCTGCCACTTGGAGGTCAGACAGAGTAACTCTTTGAGATTAGGTAAAGCTATGGTGATATGAGAAGAAATAACTTGAGAATTAGGCTCTTAAAGCAATATACAGTTTTAAGTCCAGGGAGTGGGTAATTGAAAGGGCTTTGAAGTCCCTAAGTGTGCTCTGGTTTCACTTAGTGACACGATGCCCTGCAGAGGTTTCCTACCAGACAACTCCTTTGGCATCACGCTACGCAGTGTTTCTTCCTGGGCTGTGTGCTGTGCCTGGTTTTGGGCAGGGGCAGTTGTTTCTTTTATAACAACCTGCCTATTTTTGATGGACTTTGAAGCAAGCCAGTCTTCTTAAAGCAATACCAGCATGATGTCTTGAAAGCACTTCTGTGGACTGATTGGGATTTGAAAGGTATCATGTGCATTTGTTGTGTGGATTTTACCTCTCTCCACTTCTTACTTGCTAAATCATAACAAATTGAGGATTGTGTTTCATAGTCTTTACTGACTTGGTCATATTTTCAAGAACTATTTATTTTTAATACAAACAAATTAAACAACCTGCCTTGCCTTTTCATATCTACACACACACCCCTGCTCCATGTTTGCAAAACACTGCAGCAGCCTAACAAAATACAGTGTGTGGTGTTTCCTGCTGTGACCCGAAACACTCATGTGCTCTAGCCCAGACATGATAGTTTGCTGCTTTTGGCTATGAGTGGTGGATGCTTTATGGCAGTTAACTATTACATTCCATGTATGCACATTATCCTATCCACATTCCCTGCCAAGGCAGTTTCCTCTTGCAAACTTCCTTCGTCATCTTCCCACATCTTTTCCATGGTGGGTGTTTTTTTTGTTTCCTCTTATCCAGCACCATTATCCGGTGTTTTGAAAAGCCAAAAACAGCCCATTGCTTGTAAACCTTTCTTCCTTTTTCTCTTCTGGTGCACCTCTGTTGCATTTAATATTTCTAAGTCCTCATTTCCTATGTTTTACTTGTCATATTTCATTTCTGAAATACCCATGGTTCATGTCTCTTCCAGATGCCATGTGCTATTTGTGTTATTTTTTCATTGCAGTCTTGTTCAATATATTTCCCAATTCTGTCTTTGTCCACTTGATCCTTAGTAAGAAACAGTGGCTTGCAAGCATTACAGTAAAGATTCAGCTAAATACCCAGTATTATCTGATTAAGAATGGGTTGGATTTCCAGGCGTGTTCTTTCATTAGGCAGTATGTCTCAATATTCTGGTAAAAGTCCTTATAGTACAATGTGTCATATAAATGGCATCCTGCTTTTCCAGTTCATGCCAATATTTGTTGTCCATTAAAAAAAGAAAAAAAAAAGAAAAAAACAACACCACAAAAAATCCCAAAGGAACTCAAAACCAGCTTTCAGTGAATTTAATGCAAGTTAGCAGTAGTCAAACCTCATACAGTGCAACAACTTGTAATGTCTGCTTTAGAATATGAAGGTTTTGCAAGAGTGCTTTCCTTTGAATTGAGTTAGGGAATAAAAAGGGAGTTGGTGGCTAAAATAATTTGCTCTGTTACAGTGAGTTGCCAAGGTCTAAGCCACGTTCAGTGTTCAGAGTCCTCTGCATGGGGCGGGGTGCGGGAGGACTGTCCGTGCTGGGCTGGGAGTTGCCTAAGTGGAGCGGCACACTTTCTTGGGGGTAGTAGTCAGACATCAGGTTTCCTTGGTGTCTCCCCAGTCCTCTTAATTTCTTCAAGGCTTCTGGGTTTCATTCCAAAGTACCTTTCACATATCTCAGGGCACAATTTACATTTATTGACAGGTTCTTCTTGGGAGAGCTGAGTAGAAAATGGAAATGCCTTGCGAGGACAAGAGCAGTCTCTCCTTGCCAGAGCCACCTCAGGGGCAAGGCAGCAGGAGGAGACGCAAGCGGCCACAGCCCGAGCGTCCCTGCCCTCTCCCGAGTGACCAGGCAGCCGGCCTCCGGCTCTGTCCACTCCTTCCTCCTTCATCACCCCATGCTTCCACAGAAAAATAATTTCATACAAATCCAGTTAATCAAAACACAGCAGGCTGCCAGCGCAGCCTGAGCAGAACGGTGCTATCACACACCATGGCACTTTCAATTCTGCTGCTTCATTCTCTTGACAGAGATATTAACAAAAAGAGGAAACGGGCTATTACCATGACAAAGGCTTTGACAGCACGGGGAAAATGGCATGTTAACTCATCATCAGGCAGGCTGAACCTGGCTGGTAATAACAATGCTCCCCGCTCCGTACAACTCAGGGCACTCAAAACCTTCCTCACTGCTGTGTGGGTTTGTCTGCTGTGGAGCAGGGCAAGTTTTTCCACACAGTGATACCCACCTGAGCACTTAGGCATAGCAGCCAAGAGCCCCACTTTTAATAGCCCTGTGCTATTAAAAGTTCATCTTCAGCCTGTTTTGTTTCAGATCTCAAACCCTCCAAGTTACATCCATTGACATATGTATCAAGCGAGTGAAAAGTTACACTCTATTTAATGGAAAGGGGGGTGCTTTTATTTTAACAGGGAGTCAGCTTGCGCTGTACATGTAGAAGCACTGTCATCTGCTTTTATTGCGAGCAGATGTCAGAGTGTGTTTGACTTGGAAAAACCCATGAGACTCAGAATTAGCTACATTAATAGAGGTCATTTGGTAAACTGGGTATATTTTAGTTATTTCAAGATCCAATTCAGATTGCGACAAATAAGGATCAGTTTTCTCTGGGGGTCTAAGAAAGCTCTGGAAGAATGTCCATTCTCTGTTCGTTTCTCCCTGTTTGAGACCCGCTAATGTTCAGTGTTTGGGAGGCTGCTGTGTTTGCTCTCTGCCATTTCCATGCTATGGGTTGTGTGCTGGCACAGTAGCACGCCGTAGTTAGCCCTGACATAGTGCATTTAGCTAACGGTACACTGTGCAGCACCTTTCCGCCTGTGATCTGTCTGTCAAACCTGTACTGTTAAACTAGCCAAAAGATGAGCAATTACAGCTGTGGATGGTATTCTGGCCATTTTTCAGTTACGACTTTAATTGCTGTTGCTGTTCTCTGGAGTCTGATATCCAAAATAGTTTTCCTGGCCTCCTCTCTCCCAGTTTATTTAGGTCCTGCATCCCTTAAGCCAGGAACTGCCTTTCAGCCCATGGCTGTAACTGGGCTCACTGTGTTCTTCATCAGTGTGAATAGTAACACAGAGACTACCTTTGTATGAAGGTGTAGCATCTTCTGTTACATCAGGTGATGTAAATGGAAAAGGTAGACAAGCCTTGGGATGTTTATTAGGTCTGACAAAGCAAGAGCAAAAAAAAACCGCAAAAGTTTTATAAGTTCATGCTCATAGAATCATAGAATAGTCTGAGTTGGAAGGGACCTCAGAGACCATCTAGTTCCAACCCCCCTGGCCATAGGCAGGGATACCCTCCACTAGACTAGGTTGCCCAAAGCCCCATCCAACCTGGCCTTGAACACTTCCAGGGATGGGGCCTCCACAACCTCTCTGGGCAGCCTGTTCCAGTGCCTCACCACCCTCACAGGGAAGAATTTCTTCCTAATATCTAATCTAAATCTACCCTCCTTCAGTTTAAGGCCATTACCCCTTGTCCTATCACTACTTGCCCTTGTAACCAGTCCCTCTCCATCTTTCCCGCAGGCCCCCTTCAGGTACTGGAAGGCTGCTGGAAGGTCTCCCTTTTATATAAAAGCCTTCTCTTCTCCAGGCTGAACAACCCCAATTCGCTCAGCTTTGTCTTCATAGGAGAGGTGCTCCAGCCCTCTGATCATCTTTGTGGCCTTCCTCTGGACTCGCTGCAACAGCTCCACATCCTTCATGTGGGGGCCGGTTCACTGGAGGGTGTCTGGCTACCCAATCTTTTAAAGTGATTTTTCTGGAAAACAGAATAAATGTAAGCAACTGGTCTCTTTTTGTGTTCTTTTCCCTTAGTAATTGAAGTTGGTTTGATTAAGCCAATCCAAGTCCAGGCTGCTGGCCAGGCCCTCTTCCCCGCCTCCTTGTATTCCTGCTTTCTCCACTGTGCAGGCACTGGTGCAGAGATGGACATTTTGAGACCCAGTTCAGGGAGCTGATGTGTCTCGAAACAGATCACCCAGCTGCTTATGCCTGACCCCAGAGTTTCCCCATGCGAATGCTAGCAGAATTATTTCTGTGGCCAACCAGTGGACCAAGTTGGGAAACTGATCCAGCTGAAAACTAACCAGGAAAACATACTGCATTTTTCTCCCAGCTGAACCAGTTTCCTAATCTGATATGCCAAGCTGCTGCGAAAATACAGTTACAGGCAGAACACAGTGCAGGGGCACAAATGAGATCATGAGAGAAAAGGACAAGGTGAACCTGAAGACATGTGGGTTGAGCTGCGTCCTTGAGCTAGAAGCAGATCTAGGCTAGAGGAGAAAGTAGGGCATTGCGACAGCTCTGGCTCATCCCGGGACGAGTGGGGACTCCCGCAGCAACTCTGTGAGCAGACACAGACTGAGACCCAATAATAGTTACACACTCAGACATGAGGTCTTCAGAGCAGCTGGGGCTACGAACAGAGAGGTGGTGACCTCAATTAGATCTCTAAATAACACTGCCTTGTCTCCATGTCACCACCTGGGACTCGCAGCTGTGGGCTTGGGGAACTAGCTGTATTAGGACTCCTACAAGGAGGGATGCTGTGCTGTGGGTCCTGCTGCAGCCGGACAGTGGCTTTTCTGCTGTCCCTGGTGTGTGAGGGGGAGCTGCTGTTTCTTGCTAGGGCACTAGCTGTTAGGCCATGAAACAGATAGGAGAGAGAGGGAACACCGTCAGAGAAAGGTTTTGTGAACAGAAGGAAGGAATAGTGATATCCATAAAGTAGAATTTTCCACACACAGCCGTTGCTACAGATGGGAGCAAATGCTTCAATCTAGAGAGGAGTTTGTCTGTGACATTAAGGTCTGATGTGGTGCCACCACCTCCCCTCTGCCCCCAGTGCTCTGTGGGGCAGCACAGGGCGGCGGGTGCGTGGCTGCGAGGTCTCCTCACACCCTCGGCACCCAAAAGGAGCTCCTGAGGTTTCCATCAGCCCTTGTGAGGAGCTTGGGCTTGCTGCATTTTTGAAAAAAGTAACCAAGTGGCTGAAAACTAGGTCTTGCCGCCTTTTGGCAGCTGTGCTGCCAGCGTTGTCCTCTTAATATCACCCTACTCCTCCCCAGCACAACTGCGGTTGAGGCAACAACATCCAACCTAACAGTCAGAAACCTCCAGCTCCATGTTTTGTTAAAAAACCCTAAACAAACAGAAAGGATAGAGCTACGTCTTGGCTTTGAAAGTTTTTTCTGAATGTCACTCCCAAGAAAAAGAGTGAGTTTAACTCAGAAGTAGATAATGTTAATGATTACAAAATTACATGAATAACAAAGCAGGAGCCCATAAGATATAACGTGAATGTTTATCTGGAAAGTATGTCAGGATCTTACAGGAAATCTGGCTATGGCAGAGTATTTTCCCAGACTCCTAAAATTCAGGAGATGATAACTAATAGTGTTTTCTTTTTATCTAGTGTTTACTTATACTACAAAAATAAAATATGACACAGACAATATTGATGGTTCAGAAATATAGCTACAGCCATCAATATAGTAAGAAAGATTGGTAGGAAACTTCTCCTTTCTTGAATGTGTGCTTTGAGTGGCTGCAAAATATTTAACGATGTTGACACTCAGATGGTCACAGTGAAGCTTCAGCCTGAATGTCTTCCGGAGATGAATGAAGCTGCTTATGATTCAGAAATATTATTTCAGCATATGATAGGTGCTGTTTTCAGACACCACATCAATTATAGCTTTTCTCACGATAAAGATTTTCCTCACAAGCAAAAGCATAAAGACTACACAAACCATCAACCAAAAAAACAGTCCTTATATTCTGAAAAAGAAGTGAAAGTGTCAAATGAAGGGGGCAAAAAAAAAATTTACTGAGGAGTTTTATTTTACTCTGGATGGAAGTTTTGGTTAGCTATAATAAATGCTCTGCTAGCAAGTATATTCTCTCTGCTTGCCTGCTGACACCATCTACCCTATTTTACTTCTGTGGCCTTCAATCTAAAACTTTGTCTGTGTGGTTTTGCCTGGTTCTGTAGCTGCTCCAGGTTGTTGCAGAGATTGTGTATCTGCCTATTTCTGGTTAGCAATCTTGTGCCGTCTGGAGCATGTGGGAACACAATCAAGCTTTCACCACTTATTTTTTGCATTTCTTATTGTCCGTTTCTGTATAAAAACCAGTTAGTCATACAAACCCTAAAGTTATGTACAGTTGTTGAAAGAAATTGCCCTGACAGCAGCAAGTATCCGTTGTACTGCCCTGCTGACTCAGAGTTACTCACTGGTGCAGGAGGGTGTGAGGTTCTCACAAGAAAAGGAGGTGCGCTGCCTGCCACCTCCACCCCAGCAGCCACCTCTGGAGGGCTTCGAGATGCTCATTCCAGGTGTGTGGAGGAAAGTTAGACTCCTAACAGCTATGAAACACTGTAAATGTGATGTGAATATGGCCATGGTGCAATGGGAAAGTATCTCTCCTTAGAATAGTTTTCCAAGGAGGAAGGTGGTGTACAGAATTGCTGGAGGTGGCATCCACAAGAAATGTTGCTTTGAGGTATGCCGTGAAAACCTGAACTGAGCAGCTAGCCTGTTTGCATGTCAGAGAATAAGCAATTAAGGTGCATGTTGTTTTGATTTGTCTTTTTCTGGATATTCTGTTTGGGTTTTTTTACACAATCAGTGCATCTACAAGGGATTGTATGCTGATGGTCGATGAAGCTGTATTTACACGATTACTGAAATTATTTATTCAACAGGAAGGCAACCTAACCAATTCATCATTGTTTAAATTTTAATTCAGTGAAAATGTAACCACTGGAAAACACGGTTTGCATCTATAATTAATAGGTTGTTATGCTTAGTAGTTTACAATTTGATGTACTTTCCTCAAACTCTGTGAAGAAGTGTTTCATGTGATCTCTTTCTGAATTCACAACAGATGAAAATGGCCTGGCTCGTTTGGTACAAGGAGGTTCATTCGCAGGGAGATGCAGATCCCGTTTGCTGTTTGCTGTCTAATATAATTTAGGCAGAGCAGCGCAGCGTTCCCTTTTTCTCCTGACAGCTATTCTCCCTCCAAAATGAGGTTCTGGCAGTCTGCTTTTGTACAAAGTAGACTCAAATGTAATTATGCTGCTATGACAACTTAGTCTTATAGCACTCACCATCCTTTTTCTTCTTGCCTTTGTAGTGCTGCTATGGGTAGAAACTGATTCTGTTTTTTCTTCTTCCAGTATAAATAGACATGCACGTCAATGAAGTCTAAGTTGTACTGGTATAAGGTCGGGGTCAGCCCCAGCATATTAAACACTTCTCTCCTAAAAATGGGGGAGTGCAAAGAAGGAAAAAATGTAAGGTGCTCAGTCCCCCGGCTCTCACTTACTGCAAGCTATGTTAACCACCCCTATCCACACATCTGCATGGGGAAGGAAACCTTCTCTGTTTGACTCTCCACACTCACATGAGAAGACGGTAGCCATGGCCACATCTCTCCCCTCCTTACCTTCCATCAGGAAAAAGCCACATTATTTCTTCAGAGTGTTTAGTCCTTACAAAGGGGTCCTGTGCGTGCTCTCACCCAGGCTGCTCCTGGGGCTGGGGTGGCTTACGGCATGAGAACGAGTTACTGCCATGCGGGGAGGCTTGCGTTGAAAGAAAACAAAACTTTTCTGGCCGCTGCATGGTGGCTCTGAAGGAAGGCAGACTGAGGGGCTGAGAAATACATGGGAAGAGCCGGTGAGGGGGAGCTGGCCGCAAGGACACCCAGGTTGCTGGAGGATTTAGCTGCTCTGGTGGGAGAACATCACGGGAAATGTTCGATAGCTGAGGAGTGTTTTATAGAGAATGGGCACCCGCTTTCTGTTCCCTACTGCCCGTGCCTAGTCCTTGTACAGGGTCTGAGCCTGCCGTCTCCTGCTATGAAAGCAGAACCTTTGTTGGAACAGGCTTTAGCTTCCCTTTAGATCTTCTCATCCAGCCTTTGAGGGAGGCAGTAGAAAGTGTCTTTTGACAGTCACTTCAAAATTCGGAGCCTGGTGCAGGCAGGGTAATAACGCAGAACGCCTAGGGCCAGCCCTGAGGGAACACGTGGTTTCGTTGTCAAGACATCTCTGTTAATTGCTACCAAAGTCAGAGGTTTTCCATGGGTTTACTTTTGGTGAGTTACGTTCAGCAAAAAATTGTAAGTGTAGCCAACATAACTTAATTTGCAGTGACAAGCAGGGAGCTGTGGAGAGGTGCCAGAGGTGTGATAGAGAGCATTTTAGTTTCATGTGGCTTCCTGAAGCTCCCCAGAGCACACTGAACAGAGTCCAGCCTTTTTTTTTTTCTTTTTATTTAAGGCAAAAAATATTCCCTTTCCAGCTGTGAAAGCAACTGCATAGGCCAGAACAGAAGGTGTTTGTGGTAAAAAGACACAGAGCCTTAGCCAGACTATTTTGATCTTTTTTTCCCTCCCTGAATTCTCCAGGGAGGAGAGGAGCTGGCATCAGATGGCAGGAGAGACACTCAGGGCTTCTACTTAATTTTTTCCTTCTGTCCTGTGCCCTGGAAGAAGTGGGTACTTCTGTTTGCCTGATGTCCTCTCTGTCACTGAGGCTGAGACCTGGGGTCAGAAAAAGACTGTTCCCAGTCAGCATTGCTGAGACCAGACCCAGTGAGGGGCAGGAGGGAGTTTGTGGCTCACTGCTTCTGAAACAGGCTCCTGTCTAGAGGCGATGACCCACACCTTACCTGCCCCGGAGCCCCTGGTGCCCCATGGCCCTCATCTTGTGTGCTCCCTCCTTGCCGCCATGTTGTCACCTTGCAGTGGAGATGTAATTCCCCAGCTCCTCCTTCCCCGCTGCACCCACGCAGCAGCTGCCATTTTCAGAGCTGGGGGTAAATGGAGTGAGCACACTGGGTCTTACAGAGTTGGAGGAATTGCAGCTGCCTGGGGTGCTGCAATTCAGCCTCAAAAACAAGCTGAGGAACAACAAGCGTTAATGGTAAGGAAGTTGTTGGCCTCTGTAAACTGTGTGGATTGTCACCTTGCTTGTGCAGGGCTCTTTTCTAGGTTTAACCCTCCGAAGCCCTGCAGCAGAGATGGGACTTGGTTCCCCAGACAAGGGAACCATGACAGCCACAGTGGGTCTGGACCTCTTCTGACATTGTACCCCACCCCGAGTGCTTGATTCTGGGTGATCCTGGGTGCTGCGGCACCCATGCCTTCTTCCCTGGCTTGGCCCTTCAGCGGGGTCTGTCAGCAC
Organism: Balearica regulorum gibbericeps; assembly: GCF_011004875.1. Classification (NCBI taxonomy): domain Eukaryota; kingdom Metazoa; phylum Chordata; class Aves; order Gruiformes; family Gruidae; genus Balearica; species Balearica regulorum. Next base: position 73,046,342 of record NC_046185.1, read on the forward strand.
GGGTGTCACCTTCATCCCAGGATGGCCTGGAGCCCTGTATGTCTGGGAACACCAGACACAGAAAAGCTGCTTTCAAAATGGCATCTGGCAGCCCTTTCTCATCCCCTTTGCCCCTGCCTCAGAAACAAGAGAACAGACACCACCGCAGGTGTTTTCCGCGTGTTACTTTGAAGGCTTTGAAGTGGCAGCCTCAGAGAGGTGTCTTTTCTGTGAAGAAACACCTCCTTTTCCACTCACCCCTTGACATTTCCATGGATGAACTAAGAAGGTTCTAGCCTCTTTTAATGAAGTAATGCAGATTTCATATACAGGCTGGTCACCCTGGAGCTCACGAGAGCATATGAGAGGTTTCTTGTCTGAAATAGAGACCCAAACGCGGCACTGACTTCACAAACACTGTTTCTGTCTCAGACCCCACGTTTGCTTGTGCACGTGTTCCTGGCCAGCCGTGATGCTGTCTGCTAAGCACCTCCTGGCCGAGACCTCACATTTTCTCTGGTGGGTGGCTCTTTCCCTGTCTTGCTGTCTAGACTTCTTGTGTCTTGCAGACCAAGAGTTTGTCTAAGACTCATGAAAGCTGAGGCAGATCCCTGACAAAGTAATGTTGGTTGTGGGCCTTGTCTGTAGCTGAGCGAGATGAAATTGGAAAGGGAACTTTTTGTGTTTCCATTGAGCTACAGTTGCTGGCTTACAGCCTTCCCACCGTAGAGGCTCCTGAGGAACCTTTCCCGGGGGAAAGTCTTAATGCATCTCCATACGTGTGGCAGCTGTTCTCCTCCAGGCAATCAAAGTGTTCCCGAGTCGATTTTATATCATGTCCATATTCTGCCCAACCTCTTTCCCCTCTTGCACACACTGCTCCCTACACCCCCCTGTTCCCAAAGGATGTCCTGCTGAGCACCAGTCTGCTTTACCTCTCCTCCAGTTTGTCCTCAGCTTGGAGGGTGCTTGTCCTGTTGCACACTAGATCTCCCACCTCGGGATCCATGTGCACCCCTGCTCTTGGTAGCAGATCACTGTCTGCTGTAATGCATATCAGCCCTGGGCACTGGCTGCTTGAGCCGTTTCACCCGTCTGGGTTTTTTTCCTCAGAAGTAAAACCCCTGCTCTTGTTTTTATCTGAGATGAAAATACCTGAGCATGTTCATTACTAAAATCAAGCCATATTCACAAGAAAAAAAAGGCATATGAAAGCTTTATATTATCACAGTCTTGACTCTTCTACAGTAACCTGTCCTGTGCCATCAGTAATATCCCCACAGAGTGCAAAACAATACCTAGTGCTGTCTCTTGTATTTACTTTGTGAAGATGCTAATGACTGTGGGACCAAAATAAAGTGGGTCTTCCCTGAGGATATGATACCATTTTGTTCTGAGAGGCAGGTCGTAACAGCTGAGATGTATGTGCACTTGCTTTCTGGTGTGCACTTCTCATTTCTTCTTTCCTGTTTTCTTACAGAAGCGAAGTTAAGAGTCACTAATACCAGCTGATTGTTGTCAGTAGGATAAATATTCTCTGTTTGAGGGTTTCATAAGAGAAGAAATAGGAATCACACTCTTCCCTCCTTCTGTGTAGCTCACATCACAGCTTTTTTCCAGGTGATGCTCAAACTTAATCTTAACAATAGCAATTTGCTATCAATAAATTAGAAGTCGAGTGATTGAACATAATAAAAGGAGCTCATTGGGATTCTTGTTTCATTTCTTTCGTCAGCTTATATAGTAGTTGGACAAACAATGTTTCCTGGTTCTGATTCCATATTAGATTCTATGGCTCTGTATTTCACAGCTACCATAAAACCAGGTACAGCAGTGATGGAAGCCATAGAAGTACCTAGAGAGATGATAAAAATATTGTTGCTAAGTCCCTCAGGGTATGCTTTGTGAGAGAAGACACTTAATCTAAAGAATAAGGGATTGTTAACTTTTACTTTATAGCATATGCAATACTAGAATTTATTACTCTAGTGTGCAATACTGATGTGCTATTTAAGTTTTGGGGTTTTTAATCTGTGAGATAAAAGAAGTTCCCAAACCTCCTGCCTCAGTTTTCCTGTGTGCAGTATGTGGATACTGGTGATACTAAGTGCAAGTGCAGTAAATTGAACACTAGCATACATATATAGCACACAGGTGGAACATGAGTCACTTGTGTCCTGAAAAGGTTTGGGTTTTCTCTGGATCAATAAAGGATTGATTTCTAGTTTAGCCACAGTAATGTAACTGTGTACAGTGGGCACCACTTGCAACACTCCGCAGTTCCTGCATTTGAAAGCGTCCAGGAGAGCTGGTCAGGGTTACATGCACTGTGGCACTCTTCAAGCTGTCTGTAACAAATAGTTAATAAAACACTGCTATGTGGATGTCCAAATCTGTCCCCAACAAAATAACCTGCATGAAGGATTAACACAATCCCTATTTGTGTTTACACAGGCCCTCAAGCGGGCTAGACCTCGTGCGCTGCCAGGTGTGGTCACTGCTGCGAGGAGCTCACTGCCGCGTGTGCAGTGCAATGGTGAGCAGGAACAAACAGAAGAGAAACAAAGGAAAGAAGCACAATTCAGCCACGCAGTCTCACAGTGCTGTCCCTTCATTACTTGCTGTATATAATAGTAATTAGTAGAAAGTATTGCCAACCTTTTTTTTAATGTATGTTATCCAACATACTTTTGTATTTTTGCATTTACACTCAGTTTCTTTTTTAAACTGAGTATGAATTGACAGGTTTAGCCCTTAGCTGCTTTCAGCATGCTGGGAGAGGGGAGTGCTATTTCTTTACCTTTCTGCTGTGTGAGGGAAAAGCAGTCATTCTTTACACAAAATCTGCATCAATGGCAGCTTTTAAAGACTTCCTTGCTTGATGTCTGAATTTAGTTTTTAAAAATTTTGAAGTGCCAGCTATTTCTGCATAAAAGCTGCTTATCCTTCAATTGCAAGAACTTCAGTTTGCTGACAGCATCTAGACAGCCCCAACTGAAAAAGCGTGTGATGGTTATAGCTTCTCTTGGCAAGTGGGGGAGATTAAGAGCAAAATCCTATGGTGATGAAGATCGCTATGCTCAAGTCCCTCTCTGCCATTGATCTCTACACATCCTCAGGCATGATCGCCGCTTTCCACATTTCCCTGCCTCGCAGTGAGCGTACATTGCTGCTGTGCAGATCCATCTGCAGGAGCAGCCTGTCTCTCTGTGCTCTCTTGATGTTGGATCTGGGCTCAGCCAAGAGGCAGCCTGTGCTCCGCTGCAGTGCTTGCACATGGCTGGTGGTTGTCTCACACTGCTTCATGCTAGTTTGCAATGCTAACGTGGCTACTTCACCCATTTCAGTGTCTGACATTAATTCATCCCTCCTCTGTGCCTCCAGGGTAGTAGAGGAGCACAGTGCATTTATGCTTTGTTAAATCTGCACGACATTCAGTGAGATGCATTTTCATTATTTTCATCTGGGGATGTGCAGTATAGAGGGACAGTGTATTGATTTTTCTGTTTATTTTCCCATCTCTGAATGAATAAATGTTTTTCTCTCAGCAGCTGTAGACTCATAACCTCAGGCTCACCAATATTTACCTTTTCAGTTGGCTCTTCCAACTTTCACTTACCTGTTGCATAACTTGGTCATCTACCATTACATGGTTCTCAGAGACATAAAATTAAGATATACATTGATTCCAGCCCCCTTTTTGCTGGGACCTGAAAGGAGAAAGTCACTACAGGAACAGGGGCCCACAGCAGCTAGGAAGCTGACCCCCGTGACTGCAGCGTGTTCAAAATGCCAGAGTACCTTTGGGACTATGAACCCTGGTGTCCGTGTAAAGGGTCTGCTGTGATACCAGTACCAGGGTCTATGGCATCTCTGTCTGCCCATCCATGCCCAATTTCTACTGGAATAAGCAGAGGCTGGATAGGTCAGTGGCTCTGGGCAAGGAATTTTTTACTGTGGGCTTTTGGAGGCAGCTTTTGGATGCAGAGCTCCACATATTAGAAGAGAACAGGGCTGGAACTGACATAACACAATTACAAGCGGCAGGTGCTGTGATCCTTCTGCGTCATACCATCCTTTCAGCGGCTCAACTCCGCATGCGTGCACAGGCAGTGGGTATCAAACAAGCGTTGCAGGCTCACGTGTGTCTCCTTTCTAACATAGTGCAAGCACTGTATGTCTAAGGAAATGGAAACTCCGAATAACTGGCTCAGTCTCAAAATACTGTTTGTATGGATGCTCATTTTAGGAACCATATTTTCACCTAGCTCACAGGGAAGGCTGCTTTACCCCTGCAGGTGGAATCAAGATAGGCAGCTTCACAAACCTCATGAAAATCTTTCTTAGTAAGCAGACCAAAGCTATCACTGAACACAGAAAATACTTTTTGAAAGGAGTAAAAACATACGTAGTTTTTGTGCTTAAGCTGACAGGCTAGGCTGAGAATAGCTGATAGTCCCTGCCTGGTTCCAGAGCCCCTTGCAAGCTCCAGCAGCCTTGCTGCAAGCTGTTGCCTTAAACCTGGAGGAAAGGAGCACCTGCAGCCTTTTGGGGCTTATTGTGTAACAGCTGCTGTTTGCTGGGGCTCTCTCTCTTTCAATTTGCAAGTACTCCTTTGCTTTTTTCCCCCCTTGAGGTTACTTTGGACTCCTTTCTTCTTTCCTTTCCATGTACTCTGTGATTTAAAAGAATTGGTCATGACAAACGTTGAGTGGAGGACTCCAGCAACGTTTTTCCCAGCACCTCTTTGCATGGCAGTGTGCTGGGGAACCTTTGTGAAGACCTTTAGCCTTGTTAGAAGATAAAGATCTGTAAAGCATCAAGTCCTACTGTGCTCCTCTGCTTTATTTTCCTCCACCCTATGCATGCCATGGGGTCACTGGTATGAAGGTGGGCCCATGAGAAAAACCTTCCCTTTCCCAACTCTTTGCCAGCAGCCCCACATGCAGATGTCCCCGGGTACTGCTGTGCCACTGCAGAGGAAATCTCTGTGCTGGCGGAACATGTTTCAGCAGTGGCTTTCCCTGCCAAGCCCCCAAGAGTGCCAGTTGCTGGTGGAAGCTAGGTTTTGGTTTGCTTTTCCTCTTTTTCTGCCAACTCAACATATGAGATGGTGGTACTTTTTGTGATATTTTAGTAGTTAACAAATATTATGTGCATGGTGTGAGAAAAATCCTACAATGAAATGAGATAGTGTGTAATGTATGTCTTCCTTTACAGCACCTTTTAAATGATTTTTCTTTTTTTAAGAAGCCTATGGAACTGGAGCATGACAGAGGAAGACAGGACAAGCTGAGAAGAAACAACAGAGAGGAAAATCTTCAAGTTTGTGGCTACCAGAGCAAAAGGCAAAAAGGTAGGATTTCATCTATGTGGTTGTTAATCTTTCACCCACTTGCACTGGCTGTAAGGTAGCTGTTGGCTCAGTTTGTGCCACTGCCCATATACTGGCATTGGACCTTCACTTTCTAACGGTGGAAGGGGACATTTGAAAGCTCCAGAAGATTGGGGAGATGGGAGCCAGGTTAAGGCAGACTTTAGCAGGCTTGGTTCCAGGTAAGTGAGGGGTTATACCACTCTGCATGTGAGCTGGCCCTCACAATGCCTTTCTCCCACCTCAAAGTGTCACTGCCTCTTTCAGACCAGCTCAGTTTCACCACCACCTCACATACAAGTACATGAAAAAGAGCAAACCCTGGTTTATTTGCTGAAGCAGCTACCTGCTTAGTGTTTAAAACTGTGCTTTCATTTCCATCGTACTATATGGCAGCATCATAACCTTTAACAGTCCATGAATCAAAAGTTGACAGCTTTTCCCCTTCTGCCATGAGCCTTGTGATTCTTGCTGTGTGCTTTAGTTTCTTGTGGTTAGCCGAAGCTTGCTTGCACATTTTTCCGGTTTAGAAATGTCCATCATTTCCTGTGCTTTTTAACAACAGAGGAATGCCAGCCAAGGCAGGCAGCCTTTCCACGCAGCTCCTCGCTCGTACGCACCGAGGGTGCTTTCGGTAAACAGGGTCACTGCCTCTCCCTGCCTTGAAGCGAACTGCAACGAGACTCCGCTTTATGCCTTTCTTCTGGTGGGAGTGGGGGCTTGGGAGGCTACAGGGGGAAACTGGCCTGAAAATGTCAAAAAACAAACCAAACCCAAACCCCAAATAACCAAAGAGAACCCCACAACTTTTTTTCCAGTTGTTGAAAAAATGTCTTATATACTTATGTGGAAGTTTTCCTATTATTGTTATTATTTCAGCTTGTAGTTGGCCATGGGAATGTTTCCAAAGAAACCAGTACTCTGGGAAACCTTTTGTTTTCCAGAAAGGCTGTTATTCAAAAGCAATTAACATAAAAACATTAAAATCATCTAACTTCAGAGACAGAAGAATGGAGGAAGGAAATATGAGAGTGTGTGTGCACGCAGGAGGGAATACGGCAGTCTGGGGTAATGTAAGAGGCAGAAGGAGGGGACCAGGGGACTCAGGTCAGCACGTGGCTGGGCACAGTTGCCGAGGAGGGTCGGGGTGGGGAGACCACACACATGGGGTAGGCAGGAGCAGGGAGGCCAGCTGGGGGGCTGCTGTCACCTTTGAGGGTAGGACAAGCCAAAGAGAGGTGCAGCAGGAGTCCCAGGATTGAGGATGGAGATGCCCAAGTGTGTCTCCTTTCTTCAGACCAGGTATGAAATTTGTGTTACGTGCTTTTGCAGCTCTGACTGCCTGTCGTCATGAGGTGCAGCTGTGATTTCAAGACCAGGCTTGTGCTCTGGCAGCCCAGGGCAATGCTCCTGAATCATCTTACTTCCTACCGTCAATGCTGGGTGAGGGCACCAGCAGCTGCAGTACTGGTGATTTTACTTTACATAGGTACTGTGCAAGATTTCTCCACCATTTCTCCAGTGAGTTTTGAACTAGCTGGCTGATTTCAGTCGCACTTAAGAGGGCAGGGGGTCACTAGATATTAAGGTATCGTCTAGTTGTGTGGAAATGGAGGTCGACCAGAGGGAGTTTCCAGCTGCTCTGAGGCAGATCTCTCTGCCTTTATTAAAAAAAGCACAACTATTTTAAAGTCTAAACTGCACCATATGCAGCCTGAAGTAAGGCACTTGCTTTTGCAAGGGGGGTGCAACAGCTATACATTTACAGCTTATCTCGTTAGGCCTTCCAGCCTTTCTGTCCTTCTACCTTCACTTGGTTTTCCCTCATCTCTTACCCTGCTCGTGTCTGCAGACATCGTGCTCAGCCAGCCAGAAATGTGGGAGAGACCTCAGTCCTCCTTGGGGAGACCAAGGTACTTGGGAGGCAGCCAGAGGTAACGTTGCAGGCAGGAGACTTGTGGAAAGGAGAAGCAGCAGTAAATACTGTGAAGGCTGAGATCACTGGGGATGGGAGAGATGGACTGGAGTCACTGAGGTGGAAGGGAGGGACGTGGAAGTTGATTAAATATCCCAAACCAGCCACGATTCCCGAGTTCAGCGACACTCGGAGGAACTTACCTGTGTCCTAGATGTGTATTTGAAACAGAAATTCACAAAGACCTTTGCTTAAATACAAGTCTGAAATGGGAAAGCTTGTCCTAGACAATGGTCTCGCACTCTGAAAACCCCAGAGAAACGGGGCAAGAAGCATTGCATCAACAGGCGTGCAAACGGCAGGGCTGGCAGAGCTGGAAGCGACTCCCAGCAGGCAGAGGCTCGAGGGAGCACCGTGTGCCAGTGGCACAGGAGGAGGAGGTGTCCAGGATGCTTCGCTTGCTACAGAAGGAGGCTGTGCAGGTTTTCGGGGCAGTGTTTTTATGGTGGTGGTTTCCTGCAAGCCTTCCCTTCCATTCAAAGCACAGCATAAACTTTTAATAGATCATCAGTAGCCGGTACTGCAGGATCCCCCCGCTTGCATCCTTCTGTCTTGTTTCAAGATCAAATTTTAATTGAAATGAGATGTGGCAGACAGGATGAGTTTCTATAAATAGGCTCTAAAATGCCATCTTTAAGAGGAATGTATGTGACCCAGTTCAAATACTGATATGAAGAAAAAAAGTGTTAAACGCATAGCCCTATTAGGCACTGGAGGGTCTCCGTGTAAATTGTTTCATTCTTTGGCAGATATTTCTTTAGGCTGGTTCCAGCAAATGATAACATATTTTTCTGCTTTGGTGCCCAGTAAATGTATTTTGCTAATAGTTTCCATTTATATTACACTTTGTATTGTCATTGAATTTGTTGCGCTCTTCCTAGTTTCCTCTTCTTTCACAATTTTTATAGAGTTTAATTTATGTAATCTATTACCTGGTATTCCAAAGAGATTTTGTTTGGGCTTTTAACCAAATCCTCATTTAAGATGTCTATTTTTTTTCATGATATAATATTCTAGGATGACCATATGATTTATCTGAGAAACAATTTAGAACATTGTAGGGGTGGTTTAAACACGTAAGGTGTTTAAACTTCCCGTTGCATTTATGTAACACAGTACTTAAGTCGTCTGAGCCCCCCCAGAAGATTACCTGTATAAGTAGCAGAGGCAGCCAGGATTCAGCTTTTGTTATTCAATCTCTTTTCAACATATGAAGTGCTCTCAAACAGCTAGTTACGTAAGTCGAGGTTTGGCGAGGTTGTATTTTTCAGTACTTGACTCTCTGCACAGCATATTTTTTCATTTGGTTTGGGTTTTTCTGCCTCGCTTTCAGAGGGGTTGCATGGATCATCCTTACTGCTGCAGTATATATTAGAAGTGTAAGTATGTTTTCACTATAAAAAATATAAAGCTAAAATAAGAGCCCAATGTACATTTTTAAGTATGCTTATGCAAGTTTAAATAAGTGAAACATAGACCTTTAAATATTATCCATACTCACTGAGCTTGACACAGTATTACTGTAGTCAGCACTAGGAGCCAACTACCATTTAAAGACCAGTAACAAGTTTCCAGGGGTTACATTAAAATGAAGCACTCCTTATCTGTTCCGTGAAGTTAAAGAAAACTTTACCCCATACAGCAGTGCTGGCTGTTTACGTACATGCTGCAGAACTTTTAAAATATTTTGAAACCTGTGTTATATCTGTGTGAAAGCCATTGATGTTACATGAAGATTAAGAAACAATGCATTCACTGGTCATAAATGCAGAGTGCAAGCCTTAAAATTCAAAATATAGGTGCTTTGTTTCTTTTTTTCTTTCTTTTTTTTTTTTTTTTTTTTTGACTAGTGGGTTTACACATAAAACTTACACTAATGGAAGTTGTGAGTTTAAATATCCCAGGCAGTCTCTAGCATGAGAAGTCACAGAGCTTATATTACAAAATGAAATATAAAGTTGCCTCAAGCCACAGACAGCAAGCAGTTTGTTTTGATAAGGTTTTTGGGACAGGCTGATAGTTTAATTCATTGTGACATTGCTATTGCTTGAATTTGGCCATTAATCTTGCTATCTAGTAGATACATCTTAAAATGTGTTTTAAAACTTGTTAGCCTGAGTACCGGCATATAGGAAGGCAGGATAAGGGGTTGTGGAGGAGCAAAAGAGAGGTCCTCTGCCTACAAGTACCTGGTGTGTCTCCGCTCCCTTGAGCATTAAACACATGTTCTTCAGTAGCAAAACACTGAGTAAAGGAACCTCAGGAGAAAACGATGTGCCTGGCACAGGCTTCCTCTCTCACCACTTTGGAGACTTCTTTCTGGGCACAACATCAAAGGGCCTCAGTTGCTTCCATCTCATCGTGGTTCCCTGCTGTGGCATGAAGTGGGCAGTAGAAGAGGACTTTTAGCTAGGTAAGGCCTGGAGTTCCCAGGAACCGAGAAGATCCACAGGCTCCTGGACCATCTTGTGCCCTTTACACACCTGGAGTGCTGTTCTTAGCCAGCCACACCACGATATAAAGCAGACATGACCCATTCATCAAACCAGTAAATATGTGAAATATGAGGTACGTGCCATATGAAAGTATGCATCTCTGTGAACCTTCAAGCTGGCATTTAGATTTGAAAGCAGTAAACTGAGCCAAACTGAGACCTGTCTGCAATTTTTACAGTAAAAAACTCAAAGCATACATGCACAAGGCAGGACTTGGAGTAGATGTGCTGAGTAAAACACCATCTAGACAGGTCTGCAAGTGGAGAAAAAACACAGGTACTTTAAAGTCTGAACTGCACATGTACAGCCTTATATGAGATACTTTCTTTTGAAGGGGAGAGAAGATTGCTGAATTTTCTAAACTTGCCTCCCTCCCTATATCCCCTTTCAATGCCTTTTTGATTTTTTCCAGATAGTCCTGGCCTTTGTAGGAATCTGGTTAGGGAATGGAAACCATATTGTTTAACATGGGTGACCAGTCACACAGCATATTTGAATCCTGAACAAAAATGCTTGGAGGTATTGGTACCATTCAGCAACCCATAGGCAAAAATTGCTTTTATTGAACCTCTTCACTACATGGTTATAAGAAAAGACTGTAAAAAATGTTATCCATTTGTGGTCAGGAGAAATATCAAGTACAACAAATTACTCTGAATACTTCAGTTACTGTACTTGGCAGTGAATTTGCTTTAACTCCAGAAGAGCGTTGCAAATGAAATCTTTAGCAGAGATGCAAACCAATTGTGCAATACTGGGTTTTCTGTTTCTCACACCATAGAGAAACTCAGATTCACTATGCCTACCAAGAACTATATTCTATCGAGGCAGCAGAAAATTTAAGCAGCTCCTAACTGCAGAAGCCAGAATAGCAGCTGAGGTACTTGGGATGAAAGCACCATGAGACAACAGCAGCTCCAGCAGGATTTGGCTCAGGGATTGTGTGGGAAGCCTTTCCACTGCCAGACCAGTGATGAAAAAGAGAGAGAGAGTGAGGGTGACACGAGCTCCAAGTTGTGAATCACTGCTCATGTTGGCCAAGGAGGGTTTGAGTCCGCAGACAGAAAGGGGAGGGAAGCGACCACTGAAGCCGAGCTCTGCAGACTCACCTCCTCTGCCCGCTGCCAGGAAGAACTGGTTCCCCCCCCCCCGAGATAAACCTTCTCATATGGCATTTGCCAACATTAATTGGAGCATCTCCCTCCTGCATCCTAATTAAATGGTGCTGACACTGCAGAGTCAGTGTTAAGAGCAACTGCTGACATGCTGGGCAAGTCAGCTGGTGGGTTGTTTGCCTCAGGCCTGGTGGGTAGAGGTCTCCATCTAATTTTATTCAGGATAAAATGATTAACAGCAATGAAATGTGTGCAGACTGTCAAGAAAAAGAAGGAGACCCTATCGTTGAGAGAAAGCTTGACTCTTGGCTTTTCTTTTTTCCCTCAAACACATTTAAAACGTTAACTTTCTCCCACTGGAGCGAAATACCACCAGGTAAAAGATGGCAGTGAACACATTAAAGTGGGGGTTACACCAAAAATCAACAAGAGAGGAAAAAACAGCTGAGGAAGAGGAGTTTAAAATCATCCTGTGATGTCCCTCATCCTAGTGAGTACATCTTTGAGCCAGCTACTTTGGAAGTGATTTCCTACTGCAAAGGACAGGTACCATCCAGGTCTGTGCCAGACCCAAACGTCCTGCAACTGCAGTCGACCAGAAGTGGGATTTTGGCCGAGTCTGCAGTGGAAACACACGTCAGCCACAAACTGGCTTCCAAGTCTGGGTTGTAATTTTCCCCAAATGTGGTACAGAAGTGAGATTTTTGCCTCTCCCTGTTGTTGGGGCTTGGGCTGATTTATCAAGAAACGTCAGGGAGCTGCACAGATACTCATGGAGTGAACTTTAATATAATTTAATTCCAGCGAGGGGGCCTGCTTTTCACCCTGTTTCCTGGACCCTAAGGAAACAACTGGGGAAAGTAGGATCCTTTGCAGCAGGCTTGACCCCGTGTCGCAATAGATGGAGCCACCTGTGTCTGTGTCACTGTGCCCGCGTCCAAGTCAAACAGCTCGCTTCCTGGAGTCCCCGGCCGGAGGGGAATGTCGCGGTGCGTCACGGCTTGGAGCGGAAAGCGGATAACGCTGTGGGGAGCACACGCTGTGACCGGCTCGGATGTAGGCATTGGTCCTGTGAGTTAATGGCAGCAGATGGCTCGTTCCTGTACTTGACAGCAGGAGAGAGGCAGGGAAACGGGAGGGAAGGGGGGGGGCAGCAGTATTTCCCCGGAAATGTATCTGCCTGGCAGATATCAATCCCAGCATCTGTGTGTCCTGGGAAGTTCAGATAGACGCGTTACACCGCTGATTCAGCCCCTGAGCTCCCCAGCTGCTTGGCTGGGGGTGGGTTTGGCAGATAGTCCTGCGTGAGCCTATTGTAAAAGTTAAAAAGTTATTTTCTCAGCTCTTCCCCCTTTCCCAACCCCCACTGAGGCACCAAACCTCTGGTTCCTTTCTCGGAAACTAACTAAAGCTTTGCCACTAACGCTTGGCCACCACGGGAAAAAAAGGTATAAAAATATAATGGTTAATATAATGGATTTTCTCTATAGAAATATATTACAGATTGGAAGACAGTCACGTTTCTTTCCTTTTTCTGTATTTCTCCCTTTTAGCAGTGCACACACCTTTCCTCTGGGGTGGGTTTCCATCACTGCGGTTTTAGGCCACCTCCGTCACACAGCGCTGGGCTGGGCTGGGACAGCTGGCAGCAGCCGAGCTCTCTGGGACAGGAGCTGGCCTTTGTGTTCCCCCTCTGCGGAGAGGGAGGGAAGGGGGACGACGTGCCTCTCTACTTGTCTAAATCAGCATATAGGTGGTGATAGATAATGATAAGGCATGCTGAAGAAGTATGTAAGTCTTTCGATCTGAGATTAACACTATGGCATGTGTGAAACCGTGGGTTTAATGGGCTGCGCCGGCTCTGGGTGGAAAGGAGAAGGTTTTGCAGTAGTTCTGCCTACCCCCTGTTCACCCAGCCTGGCTCCCTGCAGAATAACTTGTTTTCCAGGTATATGAACAGAGATGCCACTGCATTCCTCCAAAGCTCAGTAGCTGGCTGATTGCTTTTTTAGCATGAGCATTCAGAAAAACATGCCTAAGTCATGGCGTCTCCAGAGGTTTGTGGGAAGAAAACAATGTTAATTTGCCCAGTCTAGAAAGACAAAGATGAAAAAAGAGTAAAATACACTGTGTTTTGTGTTCCAAATACCTGGAACTAGTGTCCTTGTTGGAAACAAGTGCCATAAATGGCTTTAATGTTGTTTTTTTTCCCTCTTATTTATGGAGCAATGCGGTATTGCTGCCACAGTACTGGTGTACTGTACAGCACAATCTACCTATTTTTAATTTTTAATGACCAGTGACTTTACTGTAGATATTGCATTGGGTGTGCACCCATGCTTTACTGCATTTTTCCAAAGGGGAGAGTGTCATATCAGCTTCTAGAAACATTCAGGATAGCTGCCTATGTCATGGAAAAATAAGACTTGATTAATAGAGCATGTAAGGAAGCCAAAGTAAATACTAGAAATATGTAAAACAGTTAAGGTGGTGTAGATTAGTACATATGAAGGGACGTGTAAATCCCAGCGCTTGACATGATTGATCTTACATTGAAAGGGAAGTCATTGTGTTACTGCATTTTAAGTTGGAGGGCCCTGCTGATGGCGTTGGAGCTATTTCAATGTCCCACTCAACTCAAAATCTCAAATATTGTGAACATTTAGACCTGCATTCAGGTCTTTCCCAACTTGCAAATGTGGAAGGATGAGCAATGAGAGAGTAAAAGTGAAACTTTAAAAAGCATGCCCCTCAGCAAGAAGCGCTGGTGTGCACACACAGCACCTCTTGGTTGAACCGCATACCCAGTGTTTAAAAAAAAATCCCTCCCCGCGAAAGGTAAAGGTGATGGCAGCTGGGTAACAGGACTGGCTAAAAGGCAGGAGGAGCGCTTTGCGAGCCTTTGAGCCTTGCCTCAGAGCTCCTCTTACCCCTTTTTGTGGTGGTGTTAGCGGGCTGACACATGGAACTGCAATAAACATATTGCTGACAAAGAAGCAGGTGAAAAGCTGCAGTTACTTAAATCAGTCACCGAGACACATCCAGTTAACTCAGTTATGCAGAAAGCATGAATTATCATGTTGTTACCCTGTCATTTAAAGACAAATGTTTTACAGCGCAAACCCCATCATTATGTGTACATATTAAAAAAAAAAAAGTATTGTTTTTGTTTTTTTTTTTACAGCAATCATGAGAGTTTTAGACTTGCTAAGAGGTGGGTCCAACTTGTGGTTAAATCCTGCAGACGATAGTCTTGCTGATCTCAGGATTTTCCAAAGATTAAAACGCAGATGTCTGGGATTTCTCAAAACCCCATGAAACTTCAAAAACATTAGACCTATTTCACTCTTCCCCAGATATCCAAGATGACCATAAACCGCTTGAGCATCCTGGCAAGATTTCCAGTAACAGCCAATCTGTTGAATAGCACTTAGTGGCTTATTAGCAATTTTAGGTTTTGTGTTTTAGCAAATGAAATCAAAGTTCATCCTTTAGCTTTTGCTTAACTACGATAAATTATTTAGAAGGTGCACCCCCATGTTTGCACAGGTACAACATTTTTTCCGGTTGTGCTATATTTAGAGTACCACTCGAAATGCATACGTGTGGGGGGTGTTCTGTATAGAGATATGCGTGAAGTCTGAGCCAAGAAAAATAAAGAAATCTCCCAGTAAGTAAACCCTGGCACTCCTGTGATGGTGATCACCGTTCTGTCCCCAGTGCTGCTTCCTGCACAGGTCTTGCTTCCTACCGGTGCCTGAGGCCGAGGTGTGGAGGTCAGTCGGTCCTGCCTGCCGCATCACCCTGGATGTGGGCTCGTCTAGATGAGAATTTGTGTTAGCTGCATCTAATGGAAGTCATTACCCAGAGATGAGCCTGAAGTGCTCACGCACTCAAAGTTCCTGGTAAAAATCTTTCCAATGTGTATATTTATGTTAAGGCTTTGTAGATAGAGTTACAGTGTGGCAAATGTCCCTAACATAGACAAGTTGGCAGGAAAGAGATGGTATTAAGAACAGAAGTGCCCACATGCCTGCTTGAGTGAAATCTGGACGGTCTCAGTGTGTGCGTGTGTCTTTTTCATTTAGTTAAGTTGTTTTAAGGTTCTTAAGTGGTAACTGCGAGCCTGGGGTACCCATACAGTTCAAGAAACAGAAATACGCTTGCTGATGGAAAACGCTTTGTGTATTAGGATAGCTGGCTGGCTCCATGGCAAGCCAGTTTTGATTTTTCTGGTGAACTCATTCCATTTTAAGCTTTGTTTCAATGGTCCTTTTGACAGAAGGACTGCTGTAGAGGATGCTTCTGGTTTTGGCCCACCCTGGGGTTTCGATCATCCTTTGCAGAAGACTGCCTTTTTGGCAACACGAGCCATTAGCTTTCTTCTTGTGGTTTCAGCTTTTTTTTCTTGCTTTTCCACTTGGGATTTTTTTTCTTCCAGTATTTCTTTTCTGTTTTCAGTAAGCAGTTTCTGCAGATCTCCAGGTGAATTCTACTGATTTTATATAAATACCTTCCTTTGATTAACTTGGTCATTTATTTTTCAGTCCTCATTTTTAAGATGAATATCACAGGGCTATAGTGGTTTGAGGGGTTTTGGTTAGTTGCTTGGTTGGTGGGTTTTTGGGAGCAGGGAGGGGAAATGGGAGGTGGAGGGAATTATATCTGCCAGGGAAGGTGCTGTTACTAATTAGGCCTGGGAGATTATTTCTTAGTGGCTCAGACGTAATTGCTACTTGATCAAATTCGTATGTGCTATTTAGGACAATATAAAGCATCTCCTTCTGTATGACCCAAAGAAACAAGCTCTTACTTCAAATAGTCAGTTTTGGGGGTCAGGAAACTGCATCTGTAATTCTTGTGCATCCTACAGCCTTTGTACCTCTTGCCACAGGGGCCACCCCTGCAGCCCCAGTACAGAGGTGCAAAGGAAGACTTTTCAGACACCTGTTACTGCTGGATTCTGGTTATGTCTTTTGAGAACTGCTTAGAAATGTATGTTGTAGGACAGGATTTTTAACCTTGTCCAGTGTCTTGGCTTGAGCTTGTGACATAAGTTTGGAAAAGCTGGAGGTAGAGGGTAGTGTTAAATAGGTCATGAAGGTAATAGACACATGGCTGAAAGGCAGAGAAGTTCTGGGAGAATGACAAGAGGGCTCCTGTCTGCCCTTGATTACTTTTTTCATCCTCTATTGCTCATGCCTTCACCACTTCAGATCCACTACCGGTGGCAACACCAGGTACCTTCTGGTGATGAGTGTGTTTTATGTGAGCTGGTCAGATGATACAGCTGTTGAGTCAAACTCCACTAAGTTGGTAAGACTCATTCCCAAGTCTTCAGAGAGGAGCAGATCTCCAAAAGGGATCCAGGCTGAGATTAGACAGTCTATGCCCAAACCTCTGTGCAGTCCCCCATATCCTCACACAGCTGCTAGATCCTGGATGGTTACCGAGATATCTGAAGCTCTGCCTTTGAGCGTGCCTGGGGACATGTCAGCCTTGAGACAGCCGAGCAGCTCGGTGCCAGCCTCCTGCCCACGTTCTGTCCTGCAGCAGCAGATGCAGTGCTCTTCCAGACCGCACTCTGTCAAAAGGCTATTGTAGGCTATTGCCTTCCCTTGAAGTACAGCCAGTACAGGGACGCTGCTGCAGTTCCTGCTCTCCTTATCCAGCCGCCCAGGGTGAGGATGCTTCCTCCCTGCTCCTTGATACTGGCTCAGTCTCCTCTTTCACCTAACAGATTCAAAGGACCTCTCCCACTCTCTGGAGAACGTCCAAAACTACTAGGGCTGTATAACTGTTTTGCAGTGGGTGCAATCCCATGGTTTGTAGGGTTGGGGGGGATTAATCAAGTGACTGTTAAGCACAGTGAGCAGAGCATGTGTGTGAAAGGTGGAAGAGCAGGATTTTGCTGCTTGTTCCAAAAATCATCCGTGTGCCTTATGCGTATTTTTTATGAAAGATATAAACAGACCTTGGGATGAGAGTCACTGCCCAAAGGCTCTGGAGAGGTCTCTGTGTCCCAGTGGCGTTGTATACAGGAAATGTAGAGGAAGAATGGCTTTTGCACTCTCTGTCCCAGTGTGATCCTTCAGAAGGACTTTTCAAGGTCCACGGAGAATTTGGCTTCCAATTCATTATTAGGTAAATTACAAGAATGTGGAGAGAGCTGCTGAAATAAACAATTTGCAGGGGGACTTTCACAGTGGGGGTTCGACGTGTCATTTTCCAAGGGTTTAGGAAGCATTGGGCCAAAACAGGGTACTTCACTAAAGTGGCGTTAATAATTCTCAATTTACAAAGCTTGTAGCAAGGGCTCACATAACACTGGAAAGGAGTTGCTGGTACTTATTTTTCAGCTCTCGGGTTTTGTACAGCGTGGTACAAGAGATGAAGCATGATAAACAAACAAATTCTTGGTTATTAGAGGGCAAAAATATTTGGTTGATTGTACTTCACCATCAGCTTCAGTAACAAAAGCCCATTTAATATGAGGAGAACAAGGCTTGTGCCTATTAGCTGCTGTCACTTGTGCACACGAGACTGATGGCAGTCATTGACTCCACATCACCAGCTATGACATACCTTCCAGAAAGGCACAATTTGAAGTAGTGAGTTATCCTCTATTTATGTTCTTTATTCCAAATATAAAACCACCATAATGCCATATGTGTTATTTCAGAGGATTAGGCATCACCCACAGAGTGTTTTATAAATTATTTCTCTTCAGCATAGCCTTATATTGTCAGGGCAATTGCTTCTGCAGTCACAGTTCCAGTCCTCTCACTCCAAGTCCAGCTCTTGTTGAAATTCCTAAGATTTCCTTTTTATTAAGGTTGTGATGAGATCATTGCCCCCATGCAAGATCTGCTATTCAGGCACACTCTTAGAGGCTCCTGGCTTTTTCCAGTTGTTTGAAAGCAGGTGCCTGCATTTTGGTCCTCAGCTGGAAGGCAGACTGTCACCATGAGATTGCCTGCACTTAACTCATCCCCTCCACGTTTGCCTAGCCACCCGGTGAAGGATGCAGCTGCGGACAGAGGACAGGAGGCACACACACAGGACAGCCAGCCTTCCACAGCCTTCCACTGTCTGGGTAAGCAGCCATGGCCTGAAGGTTTCACACGATCAACTGCTCTAATTGTTTGGGTGGAGTTCAGCCCACAGGAGCACTCCTCCATGTGAATGGGGTCACTCCTTCATGCCCTTCTGTGAGCACGCAGGGGTTACCAGCATCCCAATTATCTAAGCTGGAAGATGAGAGAGGATTTGGGCCAACAGACAATTATATTAAAAGATCCTTAATTCTGTCCCCTCTATGTCATCTTGATGCATTAATCATGAAACTAATGACCTGACACATGGTGTGTAGGCAATGTATGTGTGTGTTTATGGTGTCCTTTCAGAGGCATGTCCTCCTCCTGGGAGAAGAGAATCAAAAGAAGGTGTCTTGTAAAACTGCTGTCCCTCAGGATATACATGGGATCACAGCCAAATTTCAGATAATCCCTGTTACCCTTGCTTACCCACTGCCCAACACCCACCAAGTATTGACCAAGCAGACCAGGCCTGCATCTCTCCTCATAAGGGTTTATTATTGTAGGCTTATCAGATCTGTAGGGAGGCACCGAATGTGCACAGATAACAATTTATTTTGATAGGATGAGGCAGGAAATGCTTTCTTCCCATGCACTGGTAGGCAGCTGTCTTCAGAAATTCCAAAATCTGATGCTGAGAACTTGCTTGTGTGTGACCTGTGCTGAAACAGAAGTCCCCACACGAAGGGCACGTATTCTCCTTTTACACAAACTATGCTTTGGATTCAAGACTTGCAGAGAAAAGGGACGCTGTTCACATGTGCTGTGCAGGGTTAGCAGATTGTAACTGATTTCTTCACTTGAGAGAAAAGGAATCTTTGCATTCCAGATTTGAGAAGACTTCAGGTAGTCCATGAACCAGATGCAGTTTTCTGGGGTGCTCTGCTGGGTGTACTGGAGTCAAGTCACAGAGCCACAGCAGTCAGCACGCAAGCAACTGATGGGAGCTCTTGCCCAGAGGAGAACATGCTGGCAAACAGTAACCAAAGCCAGCCCCAAACCCAACTTGTTGTCTAGCCCACTAGTACTATGATTTTGATGTAGAGATTATTGATTTTAGGCTACAGTGTCAGAGAAAGCAATGTTCTGTACTTAGTGCATGTGATCTTATAGGTCATAAACTGTGTGCAATCACACAAGCACTACTTACCAGTGTGTGTTAGTTGTTATTATCTCTCCCAAGAGATTACTGCTATTTCTGTCCATAGGTTGTGATTTACAGTAGTGTAATCATGTGGAAAGACTGGATTTGTTAAGCTTCTCAGATAATACAAAACAAAGTCAAGCAACACATAGAGATACCAAATGGACTTAAACAAAATGTTTTTCTTACCTGAAGATGTATTATTATGTCCCACCCATCCACTCTCGAACAGGCAGAGAAAAGTGGTTTTTAACTGGGGGACACGTACTAAAATAAGAAACACACAAAGGGATTTCTGTGAATTCTAATATTAGTGGTATGATTATCTAAGTCAGAGTTTTTCTCCCAGAACCTAACATCGTCTATGAAAGTCGTCTTCGCTGAAGTGATTCAGAAAAACTATGTGCTGTTTTGTCTGGAGTGTGTAAACCACGTACATTGTTAGAGATTGCAAGAGGCCTTAAAATGCATTAGTAAGTTTTCTAGTAATAAATTATTGTTGTATTAATTTATTAAAGATTACTTAGCCCTTCAGGAAAAAAAGATTGTAATCATGCAGGGAGCTTGACCTTTTTTCTTAACAGAGTGGACTTACAAAAGCTTTTTAACCTTATACTAGTTAATTTTTACTTTGATATTCTTCACCAGTAAAAAGGCCTCCCCTTTGCTTACCTGCATCTCCTTGTGCTTTGGTGGGGTTTGGCACTTACAGGCCTCTGTCAGAGGAGATGAAGGTACAGCTCCCTACTCCCGTCCTCCATGGAAGCCCATATATAGCAACTCCATAGGGATCCAGAACGCTATCATGGGAGAAAGCAGGGAAATACAGGACAGTGAAATGCAGAGACTCTGAAATGAGCTGGCCCAAGGCCTCTCTGAATTTAATTTTGCTCCCTTCCGGGACATGGGGGCAAGATCATTCCCAGTACAGATGCAGCAGAGGGCAGGAATTTTCCATGGGTCCAGACCTGCTGCACAAACCAGCGGTGAATATTTATGGCAAGAGCCCTAGAGCTCCAGCATCCTGCTCTCCCATCCACTAGGGAGGCTGGGAAGGATGGAGGCAGCAGCTTTGGTCCTCTCATCGCCCCCAGCAGACCCCTTCCCTCTGGAGCAGCCAGCCAGCCCCACAGTCCTGCAGCCCCTGCCCAGCTGCAGCAGTGTCCTGCAGCACCAGGGCCTTGGCCATACTAGGCAGTTCTGCTGCCCTGGGGGCGACTGCTGAAGGGGCCATTGCCTGCTTTGTCCCGGCATTCGAGAGTAAGCAAGCAGATCCACACAAAGCATGAGGTAAATACAAGCTACTGCAGTCTCAAAAAAAAAACCAAACCAAAACCCAAAACACAACCAGAAAACCCCACAGTAAGCTGGAGGTGACCCCCCACCTCCAGCCTTTGCTGGCCCTGCAGTGTGTGGGGCAGGTAGCTGCACAGAAAAACAGGAGCTTGGCCTCTGGTGAATGTCCTCATTCTTCCTGAGGCATAGGACAGATCAGGTGAGGAAAATATGCTTTCCACCCACCGAAAAGACTAAGGGTAAAGCTTTGCCAGTTGGACTGTACCTTGCGAGTTGCTGGACAAGCTCACTTTCCATCAATCTCAGTGGGATTTCTGTGGGAGCTTAGCAGCTGGTGTGCTGTAAGCCATTACAGGGGAAGCAGAGGGGGGTGACAGGGGAACGAATTAATGCTGAAGCCATCCATGGTCTGTATTAAGTGACGCACTCAGGTGATATTTCACAGATAGTAACGGTTGTACTTGAACAAATTAGTCCTTACCCTGACTGCTGGCTTTCTGCTTTACGGATGTGGCAGTACTATTAGTCAAAATACATTCTCCTCAAGTCTGAAATCGTATTTGTTGCTGCTGCTCTTTTCAAATGCCTTCCTTTTGTCCTCTTTGCCATTTAAACTCAAGTTCTTTATGTTTATCTAGATAATGTCTCATAAGTACATTAAAATATAAAGATACTCCTCAATTTTCACTTCTAAGCTGGCAAGAATACATACTTTAGAACTACTGCGTGGCACAGACCAGCTCTTCTGTTACCCGTATTTTCTCTTATATGCAGCAAGGTAGGTACTGCTCGGTTCCCTCCTAGCAGGCATTGATGAGAGCAGCCGGTCCACGTGCTGTTCCCAAAAAAGAACCTAGTCGGACTGAACAATGTCGTACATGTTGGCTGCTAGATCTTTTCCGTCCTCGGCTTCCTGCTGAAACAAATTTGTTTTGATTGTTCGACATAGTAAAGTGTTGTTGATCAATGTAAGGCTGAATGGTTCTGGTGGCTGACTCATCACTCTTGGCTTCACTACTGCACAGCTAATGAGTAACAGTGAGGTACTACCAACTAAGGAAAAAGGGGCAGTAGCTACCCGGAAGAAACCAGGACAGAAAAGGGAATCTAGCAGCCATCATGTGGACAGAAAACATTGAGAAAAGAGTTACTAACTTTTTTTGCTAAATCTAAGCTGTATTTACTTTTCTGATGCCGATTGATTCAGTAGGACACTTACTTAGGTTTTGAAAATGGAATGCATAAGCATTTTATAAGCATGGAAATCAGCTGAGAACAGCACAAGAGTGTGTAGAGCACTTCTGATGGCGAGGAAGCCTGGGCTCCTAAAGTCATTCCCAAAGAAAGTTAAAAATATTTGTGGGAGAGAACAAGCTGGTGAAATACAATTTGCTGAGCTGCTGTCTGCTTATTTAAAGCATAAATGATCTTACAGCATTTCTATGTGTTTTCTTTTCATATCAATGTTAAGCTTATCTTATAAACACATCTTCAGTACATAGAGTAAGCTAAAAACATCCATTCTAAAACTCGGATGCAGAGAGAATGTGGCTTGGATGCTTACTGGCATGAAGAGAGATATCCTGTCTTATTCTTTTTTGTTCTGTGATACAGTTGTAGCATTATCTGGTATCCAGGGCTTTGAAGGATCTATTGTAAACATGTCAAAGAGTTTTTAAATTACTTTGGTTTTGTAAATATTAGATCACAAAAACTGACGGACAAGTCCCACAGACTTTCATTAAACAATATGTGTCCCATTATTGTTTTTCCTGTTTTGGAGTTGAAATTAAACTAGCATTAATAACACTCTGCATATTTATTCTTTCAATGAGGAAAAAACCAAACCTGTTCTAATAATTATCATGCCTACAGAAATGTGCATTCAAGGTGCAGCTTCGACGCTAACTAGTCACCACTGCGTGCTGCTTGCGCATTCAGAGGGAAGAGGTGCCTTGCACGAGATCCCCACATCCATGATGGAGCTTCGGTGAGATGGGACCGCTGCGTTCACTTGTGATGAGTATCTCACCTCCTTAGTGACCTGGGCAGTCTAGGACTAACAAGCTATGGGACAAGTCCTTCCACTGGGCAGTTTTGCACACAGGAGTAGAGGATTCCCACAGCAAGCGGGAACTCGCGTAGCCGCCTTGCTGGCTAACACCCACTGGCTCAGAGAGCTAAGGCAGGGAAGTGCCACAGCTGCAGGGCAATTGGAGTACGGGTGTGACGGCTGTGTGGTCGGAGGCTAGGAATGGCTGAGCCTGAACTTGGAGTCCAGATGTCAAAAACTTGACAAGAGTCTAAGGCTGGGACAAAGATGCAGCAGTGGGAAGACAACAAATCTGCAACCTGTCATAAGAAAGAGGACAAAAAGAATGGCCAGAAAACCCTCTGCCCCCTTGCCACTAGACTTAGTTTCAGGAAATCATGGTCTTTCTGATGTTGGCATGTACTTTTCAGCTCCCCCCGCCCCCCCACAAGAGTCCAAACTCTCAGTCTCCTTTCTCTAAAGGGTGACAACGTTCAGTTGCTATCCGCTATTCTTCTTCATGGTGCAAAGGTCAGTGTCCTGACCTAGGAGGTCTCACCTTGCTAAAGACTGTCTGGGTGTCAGAACATCACTGGACAGTGCAATTCCTGCTTTTTTTAGCATCGTTTTTAAAAAGTCTGGGAAATTAGTATGTTTTTTTGTACTAATTAGTACTAATAGTGTACTAACTAGCAAAGGTAGAAGAACAGTCAGGCTGTGAAATGAAGCACTCAAAAACTACAAAGTGTCATGATTAAGAGTTACCTGGTGATTTGATTTGATTTGACCCTGTTATGCATATTCATTAAGAAATTTTAGAAACAAGTTTGAGTCCAACTTTATTTATGCTGACAGTTCTGCAATGTAAGTATTTCTGTGAAGCTGTTCATTTCCACAGTGCTTGGTACCATAAACAGTCATCAGAACAGCAGCACTTGCTAGGGATTTTAGCTTCATTTTACAGATGGGACAAACTCCTTCATAGCCAAGTGGCAAGTGCATTTGCAAAGCAGGTTTAGAAGCTGGGATATCTTGGTACCTTTTCCTTAATTCAAATGACTCTTCTGAGCCAGAGCAGTACGTAAAAATATACAGGGTGGAGATGAAATCCTGTCTCTACAGAAATTAATATAACTAACTCAGACATTATGGTGCAGATACGTATCCTTAAGGTCCAAGTTATTCTGTTCACCAAACCAAATTGCTTACAAATTGGCAAAGTAACAAATATCAGCATTTATCAAAATTAAATCCATATGTTCTTCAAATCCATGTATCATCAACTACTTCCAGATGTAACTATCCACAGATAGTTTTAAGGAACCTCAGTCCCACAGTCAGTTTCCACCATGACTCTCAAAATTAGCAGTCTTCACAAGCGATACACATTAATAGTTGCTCTCTTCAGGAAACAATGCTTGTTGCTTTCCTTAGAGCCAGGTATCCTGTAACCACATCTGAAGGGAGCATCCGAATATAGGCAAATTCTTCAATAGTACTAAATCTCAGCTTGCTCTGGGGATCTGTGTAATTTGCCTGGAAAAGAAACAATGGCAGAGACACTATTCAAAGAACATCTCGAAACACAGTACTAAAAAAAGTATCTAATTAAAAAAACCCAAAATAGTAATTTTCTTTTCCCAGTAACAGCACTGCTGTTCTACCATGTGACCAAAAGTTTGTATTTTTTTTCTTTCTCCTTGTGTTATGAGAAGTTAACAGACCCCTATAAAATCACATTAGAAATGCATTAAACATAACAGAGGGCTGAAATAGTTTCATACAAAACACGGTGCAAAAGAAATTCCTCAACTCTCTAAACTCACCCTAGCAACTCTGTGCCTCATGCAGTCTCTCACAAGGCAGCTCTCCAAAGAGTCAGGCTGCTGCCAATAAATTACCCACAAAGAGGCTGAATTATGGGTGCTCTGATAGCTTTGGACTGATTTTCTCTTCCTGCATACAACTTAGCTTTTAATTTACTTTAAAGTGGTTGTTAAAGCAAGGGAGTCTCAGCTTATGGTTCTGTGACTGAACTGATAAGAAATTTGAACTCAGCGTTGTGCTTTGCTACAGATGCCTCCTTTCCGGGTAGCAGCCTGGCCAGCTAACCCTGGGCTACGCTTGTATCCTCTGCTATATTTGGACCCTGGGTGCCTGGGAGCGGTGCCAGCTTCCTTCCATCCTCTCCCCTTCCCTGTTGCTACAGAAACCTTGAGCTCGGATGAGGCCGGGCTGGAAGAAGGCAGGCTTCAGGGCATCGCCTCTCCACCTTCAGCCTCTGGGACAATCACCGCCCGTTCAGCATGGGGTTACCAAGCGCCTGCCGAGGCTCTGAAAGGGTCTTCTGTACCTTTTTCTGACAGGAGGAGGTGGTGGCAGGCTGCAAGGCACCTGCAGTTCAGATCCCTTAAGACATTGCTACTAACAAAAGAAAAGGCCAGGTAGAGCTGGAGCATCCCCCCCATCCATACTGCTGAAGCGCAGAGCCCTCTACCATTTTTATGTTGGAAACGATCTGTTGACCACGGTAACAATCCAGTTGATCGTCTGGCCTGATAAGACTTAGCAGAAAATGAAGTGTTATTTGTAGCTTGTTTCTTCACAAAGAAATGCCACAAGGTTAATTGAATGTAGTCAGCTAACAGTCAAGCTGTCAATTAATTTTCAAACAAATGGCAAAGTTAGGACATTAGGAGTAAATTTATCCCTGGTGGTAACTTCATGGTTACAGCAGGTATACATTTATTTTTATTTCACACTTTAAATCTGGCCTCAGGTAAGAAAAAGCCAACCAAGTAGACTGCTTTTCAAATGTGCATGGTTCTGTAATAAACTAGCCAAGAAATACCCGCAATTTGTATTGCGTGCCAATCTAGGTTAAAATATTACGGCAGTTCTTCACCACTCTCATACTTCGTATTGGGCTGTACTGTTTGCACACACTAATGTATGGAAACTCCTCATTTATGCCATGACTTCAGTCTGAAAACAAACTACTGCTACTTCAGCAATAATTAAAACAGATTAGAAAAGTGAAGTAAGGTGATTTTGCAAAGAAAAATCTCTGTCATGTTGAAAAACTAAGTCAAAGGCCACAGATAAATGCTCTTCAAATACAATAAATTAATTATCTCAGTCTGTTTCTATAGTAACAAGGCTGATCCATTTTCAGAAGAGAAATATAAACATTTGAAGGTTTGGTGAGGTTTTTTTTAAATCTGCTTTACAATAAATAATTACTCTGTTTTGCATGTTAAAATATCTAAATACTCATCTTGCAACTTTGGAAATAACAGTTTTATTTTGCAGTGTCAATATAGTAAATAATAGCCTTTGAATTCTAGGCTGCCTTACAAATATCAATTGGCTGCGCTGCTTAGACCACTGGTAAATTTAATTCCATTTTTGTTAGACACAGAAAGAGAAGAGGATCAGTAGAATTTAACTGTGGCATTTAATGTAACTGCAGATATACTGATGAGAGTTTTAATACACTTCTCTTTTTTTTGTACCTGCTAGACCATTTAATTCTTCCCTACATGGGTAATGCTAAGGAATTTATTTTACTTTTTTTTTTCCCATGGGGAATCCAGCAAACCTACAGAAAATATATTCTTACACAAATGCTTTCAGATTTTACACAGAAAATACAGGGATGTTTTTCTTATACTAAATTTCTAAAATATTCTAATACCCCACATATCTTCCTACTAGGAAATGATCTTGAAAATACATTTAGTGCAAATTTAGTAAAACTTTTCTAGCTTAGTAATTTAAAGGACACACTGTCTCAGTTATCTTAATAAAAAAGATTTTTTTAAACACGGTATTTTTATCATAGTCTGGAGAAACCTTGCAGGCCAGGTAAAATAGGAAACTTGACTCATGATGCAATTAGAGGATGGAAAATTATGAAAAAAGAAAAAAGGGGGAAAGACAAAAAAAGGAAACAAAAGCAGCACTGAATGGATTCATATAGAAAGGAGTGTATTTATACTGAGCTAAAATAGAGTACATAAATCACTGATGGAAAGGAGGTGTTGGTAAAGAAAAAACGAGCAGCTGAGAAGACAACTCAGCTATGACTAAACTGACCCTTAGCTGGTAGGAACATAGTCTTCTCTCACATCTATAACCTGCATCATCATCATCTCACTATATGTGCAACAACTGACTAGCTTTTAAATGCATCAAAGGCTGGTGCTGGAAAGCATTTGGTTCCTTGGAGGTGGGGCAGTGAAAGGGACTTATGCCTTCTGCCCCACATAAGCCCCTCACAGGTCAGAGATGTTGCAGCAACTCTCATAACACCTGGTGTGAATGCTACTAATACTTGCAAACCAACTCTAAGGGGAGAGGATAAGAAACAGATGGACACCATTAAGTGACCCACTATGGAATCTGTGCTATTTTGGTGAAATCTACTCATTTCACATGTCCACCTTCCCCCGCCCCTTCCTCCATCTCCTGCATCTTTATATAGAGTAGGAGTACTTATGCAAAGTTCCTTGTTCAACTGACCCCTGCTCCTTGTCTGAAAACAAGCTGCTATTATATCAAAGCAATACTCTTACAAGATTGTAAGTCTGCCTGGCCGGAGGGAATTATTTTCCCTAGGTCTGTGAGCAATCTCTTCCATTTGCCGTCTGCTAGTTCATCTGCGAGGGAGATGTTGCTTCCCCATCCCCTTTTGATCATCAAGGGTTACCAGCCTTGATCAGAGCAATCCAAACTGTTTTCAAATCATGCTCAACGGCACAGGCTGGAAAATGTGCCACCTCCTAGGTGCCTTATTTAAATGTGTT
This sequence comes from Balearica regulorum gibbericeps, assembly GCF_011004875.1. Lineage (NCBI taxonomy): Eukaryota > Metazoa > Chordata > Aves > Gruiformes > Gruidae > Balearica > Balearica regulorum. The sequence goes on from NC_046185.1 coordinate 73,073,657, forward strand.
ACTTAAAAAATAAAAAAGTCAAAGAAAACATATGCTACCAAATCAAGAACTCAAACGTTAGGATGTGCAGGGTTACAGTTGGTGCTCTAGCTATTCTTTGATGCCTTGCACTGTGAATCCATTATAAGGTAGGCCTTAATTAAGTGCTCACCTTTTTTTTTTTCCCCCAACAGGGACTTTCACTTAATTCAGTGCACAGAATGCAAGGTGCTGTGTTAACCTGCATCAACATAACAAATGTGTATATTTACAGGCATCTCTATGAGGTGGTATCAAGCCCGTAAGGTGGGCTAGTGCCCTACGGATGAGAAACAGATTAAACTGGGGGAAAGGACCCAGAAATTCTGTCTAAGGCTCTTTGACGTTACAAAGTTTTCATTATTGTAGTTATTTAGTGTAACCATTACTTAGCTCTTTTTATAGTCCAAAATACAACATTCCCATTCATTTCAATTGTAATAAATGCATAGGCTTCTGCAAAATATATCACTCTGGGCTGAAGGTGAAAAGTGAAAAGATATGCTGTTACTAACACCTGTTTTGTTTTAAGTAAAATTATTCATGTCACATAGGAACAGTGTCAGCAGCAGATAAAAATTTTTGTTGGGCAGAATTCAATGACTTGACTCCTGGTTTGTGCCAACAGAATCTTTGGGGAATTCAGGTGCCAAATTGTAACTACCGAGACTTTTTGGAGCATGTGCAAACCATATCTAAGTCAAATGTGGTGGATTTTTTTCCCCTTTTCTTTTACTGTTTTCTTTAACAAAAACATGTAAAAGAGACCATCTGTGACACACAGGCTATACATCTGCCAAACTCCCAAGTTCCAGCTCTGAAGCATGGGGGTATTTGAAATTCTCAAAAGTCCATGCCAAGTGTCTGTGTCAGGCTGATTTGTTTGAGGGAAAGTTTGAGAGCAATGATCACAAATTGTTTAGTTTTGTGGGTTTTTTTAACCTGGGCCAATCAATATAATTTTCCCTCATCTCATTCTTGGAAATTGCTGAGCCATCTTTTTGAAACTGTCTCTAAAAGATATAAAGAAATAAATTAGCCTCAGGCAAACACTCAGCATGGAAAGTTTTAGTCTGTATGGTTAAAGCTTGGCAAAGTAGCAGTCATGGAGACTGTGGGCTACCAACTTTCACTGTAACAATCTAAAGAATCAGAAATTGTGGGGACCAATGCAGACTTTACAGCTGGGAAAGTGGTCTGGTAGGAGCCACCTGGCAGGAGAAGGTATAGAATCTGTCCTGACATCTATTAACAACCTAAGAATTTTGTGATGTAGCAACAGCATTAGGTTTGGCCCTAAATCCCTGGACGACTATTAAGCACAAGGCTGAATAGGAACCTCAGCAAGTACATCTTTTACAAAAGTACGCACCAGCTTTATTTCATTGTGGAAAGTGAGATGCCAGTTTTGAAGAGAAAAATAAAATAGTTACCGGAAGTCCTGAAATGTCCGAATATTTCTTGGCAGGCTTAAAGGAAGGAGGAGCATCAATATTAAAATCTAGAGAGAAACAAAGGGATAAATTCATTGTGCTATATGTATTTTAAACCTAAACCCAAAATATAAATAGGTAATAGTACTTCTTTAAAATGCTACCTTTACTTTCTGAGGTCTCTGTTAACTAGCAGCACTAAGGCAAAGAAATACAGAACAGAATTACTTCTGAAAACATTTAGCCTGGTAGCACTGTAAACAGCAGCCTGACTTTGCTCACCTCTCTCATACGAGTTCAGTAAGAACTGCCCTCCCCAAAAGGAAAAAATGTGAGAGCTATTTGAAATGTGTGGATTTCTTTCAAGTCTTAATGAATTCCCTTGCAGCCAGTTATTTGCAAAGAATAGCCATTATCATATGCATGCTATATGTTAAGACCACAAAACATTGCTCAAGATTGCAGCTCTGAAACGCTATAATCCAGAAAAGCAAAGTAATCTTTTAAATCAGTTAAATCTTTAAGCATGTACCACTTTAAGCCCAGTCAATGACCTAGAAAATTGTCTGAAAGTTTAAATTAAATGATGAAAATTGCTGTTCTTTGGTGCCCTTTTGATAGCAGCTCTCACTCATAAACTATTTTTAAGATATAGTTGGTATGTTTAAGTAGTTAAATCCCCAATTTTGGATGTTTACAAAAATATGTTGTACTTGACTCATTTCTTTCCTCCTTCCTGATCTCCTTTGCACCTCATTCAGATGCTATGATCAATGCAAATGCTCCATCCATATCAAATTTCTAAACTCATCATCTCAATTCAAAAGACACTAATGCCACAGACAGCTGGTTTTAAATATGCAACTGAATTTCTTTTCCCACCTTCTTTAAAAAAAAAAATCCTGTAAATTTACTGTTGCAAACAGAACGTAATAGAAATAGCAACATCAGCAGATTGTCAGTTACAATAGCCAGGAACACACAGTAGTCTGCATTTTTCTGTAACAGTTGCATGTAAAACACTTCAAAAAATGGCAAGCTATTTTTGGATAAAGCACCAAATCTGACAAAAAGTATATGCATATGCTCAATTCTGAAATGCCTCCACTTGCTTAAGTAAAATCTGAGGATCGCATTCTGCCTCCAGCTACCTTCAAGAGTATCCTACTTTATGAGTAGACTTGAAGTATATCTAGATTAAGACCACTGCTGTAACTCTGCTCCTGTAGATGTACACCAGCTAGGACTGCTAATCAGGACCGCTAATAGTATAGTTTCAGCTGTACTGAACTAAATAGGGGATGTAGGATTTAAATCTCCCAAGAATCTAGGATAAGGAGCTGGATAGGAAGCTTGGGCTGAAGTCTAAGCTACTGCAGGTATGTGGCTTAGCAGAACCTGTTTGAAAATAGTTCAAATAGAGCTAATCAAGCAGCAGCCACCCGTCAGAAGGTATTTGGGCTGTATGCAGAGGAGGCGGCTCCTCAGCAGTGAAGAGGTGACAAAAACCTGATGCGAATAAGGAGGTTCTGTCCTGGTTTGGATAAATAGGTTTCCCTTACTAAACTCTCTCTCCAAATGTATTTGAACTTTGTCACAATACTCCAAATTATTTGCTTCCCCCTGCTTTCCACTTAGGGCTGGTGAGTGTGGTTGGACTAGTCTTAAATGTACTACTGGACTGTGTTCAAGCAGGATACTGCATACACTGATGAAATAATTTAGGTTTGTTTTAAAGAAAGTTATTTGTGTGGATTTTATTATTTATAAATACATGCAAAGCGTCTAAGCAGCTTACAGCTAGGATCATTTAGTTGCCATGGCAATGCCCTTTCAGAAGCAAGAATTTGTTTTAGGTTCTTCCAAGTTCTGTTCTTCTTGCCAGCTGCTGCTCCACCAATGCCGGAGTGCTAGAATTAAAAATACGGTGTTTAGAGAAAAAATAAAGAAAGAATACTATTTCAGAGCATGACACTTCTATTTCATAGTCCTTCTGATATGTCTCATCTTGTCATGAACCATTTGTTATCCTCACTTATTTCATCAGCAGGCTAATACACTGTACACTTTAATCTTGGCTGCAAGGAAAACAAAGCTTTTGGGACTGTGTCGAAGCTACTATGTTTAGGATTAACTGAAGGAAATGAAAATCTGCTTTTTACATGGAAATGGAAAATCAATGTGGTTAGGTTCAGCCTGAGATTACAGGATTCTGTATGTACTTCCCATCATATTAGAACTTATTACTACAAAGTTGTGTCTAAAATTGTGATTACACGGCTAAATTTTCTCTCTCCTTTTCATGGCATATTACAGGTGCAGTTCTAGCTCCTTTACAAATTATCCGTGACTGTAGAAAACACAACTGATCTTGCAAAATGTAATGAACACTATGAGAAACTTTCTGGAAATTTTATTTTTCTTTCAAAGGATAGAAGACAGAAAAATAGAAAAAGAGTAATAAATAGAATGTTGGCTGCCAAGACAATTTTGCATTTTGAAAGGTATGCTAATGGAAGACTTGCTACAGGTACTGTAATGGTAGTTTCAGTTATCAGATGTGATTGCTAGAGAGTAATTTATTTACATCCCTCCAGAGACAGAAGCTGTGCCACATACTGTACTACTTCTAAATGATGAAAGGACACAGATTTACAGCTTTACTTCAGAAAAGAAAATGTTCTTACAATTGGGGAGTTGTTGTTATTTCTGTTAATAATTACTACCTGCCACATCAGTCTCATCAAAACTCAGCAAAGTTCTGCAAACACTTCTGCTGTGATTGGTTTATAAATCAGCCTGTTAAATTGCTAGGAAGGATAGGAGGAAGGATTCAATGAGAAAGCTTGTTTCTGTAGATGTAAGATATATTCAGAAAAGATGCTCGTGAGCTGACCATATATTGGGTTTTGGCAACGGATGTCCAATATGGAAAATACATGCAAATGTTTGCTCTGAGGGTAACACCTCAGTAATCTAGACATGATTGTAAAATATAGAGACTGCTGGAATATGAGATGAAAATACATGGACTACCAAATTACTAATTCAAATTAATTACATGAATTTTCTTCCAAATCATAGCATAATGAGGGGTTTTTTCAGCAGTCTGGTTTCTCAAAAGCAACTATTGAGTTTATATGAATTTACGACTCCTAGGAATGGGGCTGAGTCTCACCTCACATACCTACAATCAAAAGGCAATGACTGCCAAGTGCAAATGAACCAAAGCTACCTCTGCACTAGTGAAATTCAGGGAAAGCTGGAGCTAGGACAGGTGGAACTATCCATTGCTCTACACAATTGTCAGAAGGTCGTCTTCCCCTTCCCCATTGCCAAGGGATGCAAATTGCATTCAGGAAGTTTAGAAAAGTTAATTTCTTCCTTCTTCTCTGCTTTTAAGTCTATCCTCTGCAGTGAGCTAATGGTTCAAACTTGGGCATATTTATGAGAGATAGACATTATTTGATTTATTTTCTTCCTTTTAAGGCAAATTAGGCTGGAAGGATGCAAAAAGTCATCCAGTTACTACCAGTTCGTACCGACGAAAAGCTAGTTAAAACTCAATACATTTCTTCTCAAATTAGTTACTGTATTGGGGAGGGCAATTTCATGTTTTTATTATAACTGCCTATTATTTCTGCAGCGGTTGCCAAAGTCTGTGCACATGCATTATTATTTCAAGCATGCAGGTATTAGTATTGCCTCTTTGGAAATGGTGGCGTCCCTCTAAGAACTGAAGGATCAGCACAAGGCCTCGTGGCTATTTAAATCATATATAGAAGCTACAGGGAATGCCTCTGGGGCAAATGGAGCTTTTCCAATACACTCCATTTCTCAAAGACGTTGGTGCTCACTGGAGGATTAGAGTGAGCAAAGTATACAGTTGTTTGAATGCCCCTCTTGTGACAGAATCCGTCTGCAAAGCAGACACAGAGCGACTTGGAAGTCAGAGATTAATTTTATACCCCCTGGCAAACCTGTGCTTAGTGAGCTGTGCGATGCCCAATTACTCAGGTTTTATGCTGTGGGATATTGTATCTTATTCATGCAGAATGAAATCTGGGATAAAATCCTTCTTTCTAAGTGCTGGCTTAGGACCAGCAGTCTGAGAAGTTTGCTTGCCTAGAAAGCATTTTTAGAGTGTGCCAGTGAGTTGGCCCTGGCACAGGAAGATAAAGAGATATTAAAAACAAACCCAGCAGTGACAGCATTACTAGCTGTAGTCTTCCTTCACCTTCTCTCCTAATTTAAACCTCAGAGTGTTTTAGCAGCCTGTATTTCGTCAACTGTCAGAGTTTACATGACTTCTGAACGCCAGCAGGCCAGGCTTCTGGGGAGCACAGAGCATTTGCTTCTAAATCTAGCAATTACTGGAAAAACAGACACCACGGGTCTGTTCGAGTTTCAGGGACCAGGAGAGGAGTGAAATGCCAGTCGCTAATGACTCTCTGGCTGATTTCTAGTTCAATTGCTTTGCAGCCTGCCTTGGCTAGGAACTGGAAGATGGGATTCCTACATTCACAGCGGTATAAATTGTTCCTCTCTAGCAGTGGTAGTTTGCGAGATCCAGACCATAAAACTTCTGCACTTACCTTGATCTAGCAGGTTTTCTGACTCTGTTCCAGAACTTAATATAATAGTTCTGCCTCTGGACCAGTGCCACTTTCATGCTGTAATATAGTGTGCACGTTGGACCACAGTGTGGCATGGACTTAAGACGCATTTCTTAAAAATTGCCGACCTTTTATTTGGCTGTTAAGCTGACTTTCTTAATATTTACATTAGCAATATAGTTAAATAGAATCCTAGTTAATGTTTTGTTTGAAGAGTTTAGAATTTCAGTTTGTTAAAATAATATACTTACAATGAAGTTTGGATCTTTAAATGGTAAAGGCTTGACGGTTGTTTCCACTGATCCTGTGCTGGAGTCTGTGTTCAGAAATTTGTTTTCGTTCATAGCCTCTCCACCTGCACCCTGAAGAAAAAATACAATCTTAACTGATTGTTACTCCAAGCAAGTTTAACTGGAGACTGAGCTGTCTGCTGTGTTACATACCTGTTGCCTTTTTAGCCTTTCTATCTCTTTTGAATCTTTAAAGATGTTGCATGCCAGCAAGTGGGGAAGCATCAAAGAATATTTGTCAAGCAATTTACAACTGACACATAAAAGGGAAGAGGGGAAGAGTGGCCAAAGTCTACTGAGTAAAAACAGCATTGGGATTTTTTTTTTCAGTATTAATGAAAGCCATCTCTGTAAAGGGCAAGGCAGCGTGTGAAACCAGAAACAGCAGAAATGTACATTGGATTTGTTTCAGAATGCTCAGTATTAGAGCATTAACAGGAATATATAAAATTCATCAAAAGTTTTTTGTCAAGGTTCTAAAGAATAATTGATTAATCAGTTTATTTACCATATTTGGCTTCAATCATGCCTGAGTGAGGATTGAGGGGAAAAAAAATTTCTAATATATATTATTTTTATATACAAGCCTCACAAAATCTACATTGGTACTAGTTGCTGTTTTCTAGGTTTTTCTTTATGGTTTATTTAGTTAGCAGGAAGAGCAGTTGGAGAAGGTGTGTGTGTGATTGGAAAGCTAAAAAAGTTGTGTGTCAGTCTAAACAATTTCTGATAGTTCTGCATGGCTGAGTCTATGGTTTTTTTTTTTATTTTGCGAGCACTCTGTAAGTCTCCACACCACCAGAACTAGCCCATGCTACATATATAAATGTTCCTTGTGAAATCCCGATCCGTACTGAAGCCAATGAGAATTTTGCCATCGAGTTTGGCAGTTCAATCAATAGGCTTTCATATCCTTGATTCTTTTTTTCTTGAAGAACAAAAAGCTTGGCTAAAAGCTAAATCAATATTTACTGAACGGGTGGTTAAAATGTTTCTTTACCTTCAGACAGATAATATTTAGAACAAAAAAAATGTTTTCCTGTGAAAACCTGTACTGCAAAACCTTCTGTGTTGATACGATACTCTCTTAAGTAGGAGAAAAAAGAATCATTATTATTAGTGAATTATGGGAGCACCTCTAGAAACTGAGACTATATAGCGAAGGCCATGATTCAGCATATCCTTCTCCATGTGATTACAAGGGAAGTGTTTGTATTCTTAACTACATGCACAAGTAATTATAGGATTAGGAACTAGGCAAGTTGAACTTTTCTTTGGGGAAATACATCAGTTATTCAACAGTGCCTGTTTTTAACATAGCAAAGAGAGGTCTTAAATATCCAAAGTACAGTATAAAGACGCATTCAAGTAAAATAGGCACGTTTCTAGTGTCTCATTAAAATACATGAATAGAGATGATCTATTTTCAAAACCACAGTCAGTCCTCTGTAACATCATAGTACAGGGGACACTGCCGTAACAACATCAGTGGAAGCAGCATTGAATGTAGCTCAAACTTGATTCTTCCCTTGCTGAGGACAACATTAAAAGGCAGTGACTGTCACAGAAACAGAAGAAATGCAGATAGATGTTTAGAAACATGCGCACTATGTGACAGTGAGCAGAGAAAATAGTATCTTCAGCAACTCCCAGTAAAGTGGCTTTCTACAATGAGTTGCTAGGTTTCAAATCACATTCTTAGACATGCACACTTCCAGCACTTTGGATTTCAGCAGCAAACATTAAAATCAATCTTGAGAAAGACAAGGCTTGAGATACAAGATTATTTTTGGTGAATAAATTATCTCTGATACTGCTCATTATCAGTGTAAATTCTGTAAGTGGAGGAATCAGTACTCAGTTATTCTTCAAAGTGTTCTCGTCTTTTATTTGGTACCATTTGGTCGGTTTTAAATCCAATCCTACAGTTTTTTATTAATTACTTTATCACTTTTGCCCCTTCAGTGATCTTCTCCTAAGTATTCTGTTGTTTATGAAACAGGTGTTGAGTAGCATTTCAACAATATCTCAAAACAGCATCTAGTATTTTGAGACGGAGCTACCTTATATATATATAGTCCTTAATTTCTGCAGCTGGGTACATTTACATAGTACACTCACTGTCTTCAGTGGGTTTTCTGTGTGGATTCAGTGCTAATCTTGCTGGCGCATTGGGAAGGAAAGTAAGGAACTGTTCCTGGCAGGACAATTCCTCAATGTAAATTCTACACGTTGTTTCTTTTCCGGACCAACCCCTAAGGGATTTTAGGTATTAGTGCTGCTAAGAGTTAGGATAAATCACGTTACAAGCCAGATGTTAATTTTGTTTGTGCCAGTATCCCTTGCACAGTGGCAGAGGCAGCAGGATCCAGAGCAGCAGCTGCTGCTTTTCTGGGCCCTGTGGACACCCAAACGATCCTCCAGTCCCACCCAGACGTAACGCCAGCAGGAGCTTCTGGATGTGTCACGGACAATTTGAGAGCAGTGGTTTCTTCTCCAAGGCAAAGGATGCAGGCTGGTGTGCGGGACTGTAAAGCAGCTTGCGTACCATAGCGGTATGCAGTTGATACTGTGATTTCAGAGCCCTGTTATGGACTGGGAAGCAAGCAGGACTGAGTACTATGATCCCAGTTAAATGCTGGGAACTGAGATAAAGTCATACTGTAGAGGCGTGTCAGTTCCCTCACTCAGCATTGCTTGTATGAAAACTCTGATTTTTAGCAGTAGCACTATGGAAGAGAGATACTCATCTAATGTGCTTCTCTTTCTGGAAAAACATTAAAGAGTTGAGTAGAAGCACTGCTCCCTGAATAAGGCGCTGCTGCACAGAGGAGTGAACTCTGGCAAGTACAGAGCTTTGAACTGCTATTTCCGTGCAGCCTGCAGAAGTCTCAGCTGATATCCTCAGCAGTGTTTCAGCCACAAACTGAAAGCGTCTCAACAATCTACAAATCTGTACAGCCTATGTTTTTAAATGCCAAGATTTAAAGCATAAGAAACATCATTTAATCTTTCACATTTGTTTTTTTGAAAGCTTTTTTAAAGGGAGGGGAGAGATGACAAATGAATTTTAACCAATATGGATCTACCTTTGCACTGCAAACCCCATGTTTCCTGAAAGTGAATCATACAGTGATCATACAAAACATTATTTACAGCTTGACAGAAGATTCCTCAGTGAACAATTACTGTACAGTAAAGGTAGTCTTTAACTTTTAACACTGGTTGAACAAATCTCTCCCAAATGTGCTTGTTTGCTTAGGCATTTAGTTTGGAAGATAGCTCATTCTTCACTGTCATGTGTTGGGACAAACAGAGGGGAATGACTTCAAATCCCCTTTGTAGCCCTAGGAAGCGATGGCGGTCTCGTGAGCACGGTGAGGAAGCGCCCGTCACCAGGGAACACGTACCGCTCAATGTGTGCTGTAACCCCCGGCACGCGTGGGGCAACTTCCCCTTCCTGCCAAATTCACACCCAGTCCCCAGCACATTTTCTCTACCCAGCCGGTTCCTCAGCTGACTCCCTACCCCCCCAGCATACTAGGATAATCCCAATGCTTTGCAGCAGGGCTAGAAAGTGTAACCATGGGCTGAAACTCTCGATAGCTTCTTTAAAGATTCTTTTTTAACTGATTTTGTAATGTAAACATCCTTTATGGGGAGCTCAGTATGCACTTCAAGGAGAGAGATGTTGAAGCAGCTTTTAATGAGTGCTTTATAACTAAATTGTGTCTTTTACACAGTGGTTTATGCAACTAGGGCTACAGGGAATTTGTGCTACAGTAGTCCCTAAGCAGCCTGTATTCCTCCATAGGCCGTTGAAGATTATAACAACAAAGACTTTGGAGTGGCTTTACATTTACAAGGTACACGTGCACTGGCAAATGAAGGTGTGATTTCAGTATAGCTGAACATACTTACGCTAGTTTTACCCCAAATAACAATAAAACCACTACAGTAAAGACTGCAGCTAAGTCATCAGTAACGATGTTCATCCTTTCCCATCAGTTCTTCCCCTGGCTCTTAACCTCCACAGAGGTCCACACTGCCACCACTTCTCATGACACCTCCCTCTGTCCTCGTCCTCATCCTTAGTATCCTCCTTAGCCAGGTGTAAAGCAACTGTGGCTGGAATGGCATGTTTTAAAGTTTGTAGACAGCTGGACAAAGGCTTCTTATAGCACCACTTGTGCAATTTTATTCCCTCTATAAAGTTGTGTTTATATGCTTTAGCTGAATTTTAACTAAAACCACAGTGTGACAGGTTGGCAACCTCTATCCCTCCTGGGATAGACAGGAGCAATAGTGAGGGGTGCTGCTTCTTTTTTGCATTTCTTTTCACAAGACCGTCTCTCAAGTATTCAGTGCATCCCAGCTGGGTGGGATGCTGTCCTCCTCGTTATGTACTAGGACGGGGTGACAGCGGCCAAGTGAGGAAGCTGGCCGAGGACTTCATTTGGTTAGGAGACGGCAAAAATTCAAGAGAGAGCGAAGGTCTGTGGCAAACACTCGGCAGTCGGAAGAGGTTTGCTGTAAGAGCGGCCAAGTCTGGGGAAGAGACCTGAGCTAAGCTTTGCTACCTTAACACTGGCTTCTTTTGAATAAAGCCAAACCCCAGGAATGAGCCTAGTTTGGACCCTACTGTATATGCTGTCTGTACTGGGAGAAAACATACATTGGGAGGCTGCCTATTCACATACTAGTTTCAGTCTTAGGTTTTGGTAGATCTATTAATTTTTTCAATATATTCTGTTCCAAATTCCCTACCGCAGATGTACTGGTTTTCACATGATTTCCAAAGATTGCTCCATCTGTCTGGTTTTATTTAGGGAGAGGACAAGCAAAATTTGTAGACCATGGAAGCCGAATTCTTTGTTTTGGCTATTTCTAGGTGGAATCAGCATTGTGGGGTTTGGGATGGGTGTCTGTGATGGGACTAAATACCAGGTGGAATTAGCTTATTATGAAAGTGCTTGTCTGAATCGTCATTCTTTTTTGGGGTTTTTTTTCCCAACAAGGATGAAAACTGCATAACAGAATAACTGATTTACTTTGAAGTATGATTTCTTATCTATTTACTTTTGGATTATATTCTATAACATTTTTTATTATTTTAGATGAATAGGATTTTACAAAGTAAAAGAAACATAAAAATATAAAACATAAAAGTCAAAGATGCAAATTTGTGCATTTCTGGCATCCTATCAGTGCATACCATGCATGTCATGGCTTAGAAAAAAAAAAAGGATTTGCACATCACTGAAGGCACACTATGATTGTCAGTGGCCATTTTTGCTAGATGTTAGAGTTTCACATGGTAAAACAAAATTTAAAAATAGAAGATGTGCTAGTTTGGGCTAGGATAGAATTCATAGTAGCTGGGGTTAAACCATGACAGAAGGTAAACGGAACATTGTGTTGGTAAAACAAAACTTAAATGCATAAATAAATTCTTTAAGAACTGGAAAGGGAGTTTCTAGTTTAAGGGAGCAAAACCAATACTGTAAACATTGATTTTCTCTGTCTGTTTTGTTTTCTGCAAATTATTCGTTAGCCAGTATTAACACTGTATTGAGTACAGCAATTGTAGATGAAGGCGATTACATATGTAGTTTTTTTGTTTTGTTTCTGCGTTCAGTATTTCTGATACTCTGGCTTTGTCTTAAAGTGATGACTAGGAGGTTGTACGTCACTATTGAAAAGTAAGTAGTAAGAGGGATCTGGTGCTAAATCAAGCCCTCACACTTGGTGATAACTTTCCCCCAAGCATCGAATTTGGCTTGCTGAGGAACCCACTGGTCTCCAACCTTTGTATGTAAAGCTTAATAAATAGTTTAAATTATTTTTACTTGCTTTTGGCAGTTGATTTGCATAATCACACTAACACCACAATGACATTCTGAATTTCATTGATACTGTTGCTGTAACTCAGCCTCAGTAATGGTATTTGTCTAATTATTCCTGCAGTAGGTTACTTCTAAAGCAGCAATATCCAACTTGTAGCAACTTACTTAGCTAAAGTTCTGTGACATCCTGACAAAGCTGTGGCATGCAGCCAGGGAAGCAAATGGTAATTTCTAAAATAGATGGATAATACCTGTATTTTCACTAGCAGCCAATTACAGTGAGTGAGAATGCCATGTGGAAACAGAGCATGAATGTCACTAGATGACAGCAGCGATGATATGAGCAGACTTTTCAAAATTGGGAGTAGACTCTGAATGTCAGCTATTTAATAGAGTCCCAGCTAATACTGCTCATACTGGAACATATATTAAGCTGTTTGATTAATATATTAGCTCTCACTGTATAACAAGCCTGGTACAGGCTCTTACACATTCTGAATATTTAATTCATTTAACTTTGCATGATGACATGACAGGAGCCATTAAAACTTGAACACGTACACCCTGGCTGGCAAAAATGCAGCTCTACATTGCTGGGAACAATCCACAGAGAAAGGTGTCAGAATTTAGAGGTGCTTACGCTCAAGTTAAAATGATAGCTAAAAAATTTCTCATCACCAACATTATTAGCATAGTGTATTTCTGAAAGCAAACTCACTGAAGACTCAAAAACAACGTAAGACTGAAGAAATAGCACTCTCTTGAAACAGATTAACTCTCTCTACTTCTCTGAAGGAAAGCTTTGCTGGAAGGACTTACTCAGTAAGATGTATAAGCATGTCTTCCCCATCTGGCTGCATTTTACTAGTTCTTATATTCAGCAGGAACAACTTTTTCCTTCTTCCTTTCCACTCACTAAAATGAAGCCCGATACAATTTCCCCAGCCTTTTCTCCCTCAGCACTCTGGTACATGGTAGTATTTTAGGAACATTATCCTGTCATGGGCTGCATCAAAAACAGCATGACCAGCAGGTCAAGGGAGGTGACCATGCCCCTCTACTCCACTCTTGTGAGACCCCACCTGGAGTACTGCGTCCAGCTCTGGGGGCCCCAGTACAAGAAAGACATGGAGCTGTTGGAGTGAGTCCAGAGGAGGGCCACGAAGCTGATGAGAGAGCTGGAGCACCTCTCCTGTGAGGACAGGCTGAGAGAGTTGGGGTTGTTCAGCCCGGAGAAGAGAAGGCTCCGGGCAGACCTTCCAGCAGCCTTCCAGTACCTGAAGGGGCCTACAGGAAAGCTGGTGAGGGACTGTTTACAAGGGCAGGGAGTGATAGGACAAGGGGTAACAGCCTTAAGCTGAAGGAGGGTAGATTTAGATTAGATATTAGGAAGAAATTCTTCCCTGTGAGGGTGGTGAGGCACTGGAACAGGTTGCCCAGAGAAGCTGTGGCTGCCCCCTCCCTGGAAGTGTTCAAGGCCAGGTTGGATGGGGCTTTGGGCAACCTGGTCTAGTGGAGGGTGTCCCTGCCCATGGCAGGGGGGGGTGGAACTAGGTGATCTTTAATGTCCCTTCCAACCCAAACCAGTCTATGATTATGTGATTCACAGGAGGTCCTACCTTATTTTAAATTAGGACAAAAAAGTTTTCAGCTTGAAAATGTTGAAAATGCCAGGAACGAAGAAAACAAATCTTTCATATTCATGGCAAATTTTGTTCCACAGAGTACTGAAAACCTCAATTTACTAAGCAAAAAACCTGAGTAGTAGCCAGCTGAAAACAGGTATTAAGTACAGTGCAGATCAATGTCCTTGATTTCAAGCAGCTTGTAGGGTGGGCAACAGAGTCATGCATACAGTGTAAATTGGGAGTAAATCCCTTTAAGTAAATGGGTTTCATCATTGCCAACTCATCTAAAAAGACAAGATTTCTGCTTCCATTGACATCAAATGTAAATCTCCCAAATGCCCGACAACAAAAATATTTTTATTTAATTACGACATAGTCCTCAGATGTTGCTGTTGCTTTCATTTATAAAGAAAGCTGAAGGAGACTTGTTAAAAACAAACATAACAACACAAAGCTTGAAATTAGATTGTTGAATTATTATAATATTAGTTTATCATTCAAAGTACTTGTCACTAAATGTATTTCAGCTTCTTCTAAGCATTCGCCAGAGGATTTCTGAGTCACCTATCAAACTACTTTTCTGTGTGAGACTTAAGAAATCTGCCTTCCTTAAAGCAGCAGTTCTTTCCCTCTAACTTGCTGGGTATTTCCGCTGAGCATCAAGAGTTAATCAACTATGCAAATTAACTCCAAACATATGACTAAAATGTAGAAATAATCTCTCCTGTTGAGTACATAAAAGGGAGGGGGGGAGGTGTTTGAAGCAGGACATGGAAAACATTTCACTTGCAATCTAAATAAAGATAATACATAAAGACACATAAGCTGTCCAGAAAGCAATCTGTACATTACGCTTTTGAACTTTTACACTGCTGTTTTGAGGTGAATTAAGACATCTTATATTCCAGCCGCCTTAGAAAGGCTGAATAAAATTTTACTCATGCACTAAAAGATTGGACTGTCACAAAGTGATGGATGGCTTTTCTGTGTTCTCTGTAGGGCATTTCAATACCATAGACTCCAAGTGCTCTTGATTAAAAGGCGACATTCTCATTTAGGGTCCCATCACTGCCTGAGCTTCAAACCATTATCATTCACCTGCACTGGTGCTTCCAGTGACAAAATACTTACCAAAATGTATAAAATACTAATTACTTCAGTCACTTTGATAGAGGTATAAAACACCCTAAAGCAAAGCTCTATTACGCTGTGTGAGGGTTAGAATTCAAAATTAAAAATGCAGCCAAAGGGAGAATAAGATTTTAATTACATTCCCACTTCTCAAACATTTACTGAAAACCTAGGGGAAAAAGACCTACCAATTTCATGACACAAAAACTCCCTTCTTGCTGGTACTGCTCACTTAAGGAAAAACAAAATCCAGAAAACCTCAAATTTACTTTGTTCTCTTCAAAATTATTAAACTTTCAAACATAGAAAGAGACTAGCAAGCTTCAATAAAAAGCTCTGATTTCTTCTCAAGAGATTTCAGATGCCAAACATGTTTTTCCATTTAAAAACTTTCAAGCACTATGATAGACAAAGTTTTATAACTTACAGATAATATCAAGGAAAAAAAGTACTCTTTTCTATGGGGAAAAGCCTCAAATAAAATGTAATTGGGGCGCAACTGTGAATAGCTTTACACTATCCCAGAAAAGCCTGGTTTAATTTGCATTTGCCACAAAGCTCCCTTCGGCTTAAATAATTGCAAAGGATCTCTCACTTTTAGATTTCATTTGGTGGATTGGGACTATTCCTTGTTTATAACATTGGACAGTTTTCTTTATTAAGAAAATTGTAACTTGGACAAATTCATGAGCTGAATGGCATGCTGAAGCAGCTCTGGAGCTAAAAATTTCAGTATATATGGAATGAAAAAGGACATGTTAGTTCATACTTTCACCAAGGGTAAAACTGAACCCTGCTAACAGAATATTTTGATTCCCCAAGAGGAAAAAAGTCTTCTAAATTGATGGGCCTTAAGATTGAAAATGGATGGAAGCATAGTAGGAAAAAAGACTAGAGTAAATCACAATTGAATTTTCATAAAATCTGAAGTACATTCCTTTCTCTATCAGAAAAATGCAGTTCAGTCAAGGACTTTGGCTAAACCGCTTCTTAAAGTTTAAAATACATCATTTGATACAAAACAGTTAAGGTCAAAGTATTTCAGGAGAAAAGAATGGAGGATTGCAAGATGCTTATACACTGTTAACACTGCAAAATCCCTCTGTTGAATAACAGGTTTCAGCCAAGGGAGGAGAAGGATCCAAGTCCGTTCATCTGCATGTGACTGAACCAGGGACAAGGAAAGCAAAAAGATGTCAGCTCCTATGGCTGATGCGAAAGGAATTCCATTCTGCAAAAAATACTCAGTTTCCTGATTCTAGTTTATTCTGTAAAACATTACCCATTTTGACAGGAAACGACATTCGAGTAACAAACAAAAACAAAACAACATCTCTTCAAGGAAAGGCAATTAATTACTTTTGAGTAAAGACAGGGTGTTCTGTCTTCCAGAGCTCCTATTCCATCTACTTTTCTTAGTTAAAATAGACCTGAATTAGAATAGTCAAATGTTACATTCAGATGTTACGGACTAACTGGTAAACCGATACAGAAAACAAAACTTTACTTTTGCATTTTCCCTATTTGTTGTATATTTTAGCACTTCCTTCTGTCTTAATTGTCACTTTAAGTAAATAAAAATTCTGTTTCTCTTATGTTTCTGCTAACTGCACCTACTGCTGCCATGATGCATTAGTAAATACCAGCAGTTGTACTGCAAAGGCTTAGCGCTACAGTCTGAAGTTACTCAGAAGAAGGTTTTTCCATTTGTGTACAGGTACATAAGACTGTCATACCCAAAAACAGTGTCAGAAAGCCAAATGTTAGGTACAGTGACGTATAGAACATTCCACTTCTAAAGCAACTGAGAATAAAAATAGTCTTTCTACAAACCTTCAAAAAGTTATCAAAGGCAGAACGTATCAGAGAGTAGTAATTTTATCAGATGCTCCAAAGGTCTTGAAAAGAGGACAAGAAAAGAAACTATACCTTAGTTTTTAAAAATCTGCAGACTACAAATGTCATCCTTATTGCTTGTCTCATATTATGGGACCAAAAAAATCTGGCTGTACGTGCCCTGAATACTACATCCACTTTCCTTCATCTAGCAAACTCAACACCAGCCACTCCTGCTTTGAATAGCACACCAGGTCTCCTGTACTGAGCAGAATTGTAGGTGCATTGTCCTATGGATACCTACATTTAACTGGATTTTGAAAGAAACCTGATGACTGAATCAAAATAAACATACAGCAAATTCTAATTTAGATGAAAATAAGGTAATGCAAGTATCTATTATAGACTATTCTGGGGCTGCTCAGGAGGAAAAGGGAGGAGAGAGTTACACAGTGACGCTAATTTCACGGCAAATTTGCAAAATATTTCTGCAGAAACATTTGTACAAGTAGGTGGTTGTTTACTCACCTATAAAGTTCTGTGGCCTTACACTTCACCCTGATACTATATACTGAAGTTGAGGAACTGCAGAACATCTGAAAAGCACCAGAGTTCAGCGTTTTGCATATAAACTTGTATCCTGACTGCCTTTTTTGCTGGACTCAGAACAGAACCATTAAAAGACTTAATTTTTCCACTAGATTAGAATTAGTGAAGTTTTGGTATCACATCTACGATCGTAGGTGAGAGGGAAACATAGTATTAATATTTTGTGAAGGGGTTTAATGGGATATTTTAAGAAGTTTCCCACAATGAATTATTTAGCAAATTAAAAAAATACCTTTTGGACAGATGGAAAGGAGGAGTATACAAAGGGCAATTCTGTGGCTGCAACAAAAGGCAATTCTGTCCGCAACAAATAGTTTTAACAAAAAATAAGGAGAAAATGGCATTTCTGACTTAGAAAATTTAAGGTCGTTCATGTGAGACTCAAACTGGCATTCCTAGTTCTAGACTATGTAAACAAAGATAATCAACATAAGGAGTAAGGACTTTCCAGCTAACTACTTTGGTTTGGGGAACCTGAACTCACTGTGCATGTGTCAAGGAAAAATGGCCTTCTCCTATTCCAGTTTGTTGATTTGCTGGAAGAACATTGTGCTGTTTTGCCCAGGGACAAAGCATTTCTACTAAAACATAACTATTGTTACAGTGTAGGGAGAATTAATACTGTCTAAATGTGGTCACTGAGTTTTAATTACATTAATACAGTACGGGGAAAAGTACCCAACTGAGGTACCCCGACCTGCCCATGGAAGGAGCATACAACCGCTCGTCTAGGGAGAGGGCGCACCCATCTTAATCATATGAATCAGACATCTGAAATGAGACATCGGAACACTGAATCATTGAGGCTGGAAGGGGTCTGGGGAGGTCACTCGCCCACCTCCTGCTCAAAGTGGGGTCAACACTGACCTTGGACCAGGCTGCTCAGGGCTTTGTCCCAGCAGGTCTTGAACACTTCCAAGGACAGAGATTCCACAGCTCTCTGAGCAACTCTCCATCTCCCTAGCTAGAAATCAATATCCTATAAAATAGAAAATGCTGGGTTTATGAACAAAAAGCTCTTTTGGTCATGAGCAGTCATATAACTCACATTAATTAGTGCCCTAATTTCTGCATGTTCCATTTCAGTGGTATTTTGCTGTAGTCCTGATGGTTTCAGGGCATAAATGTAACAAAGTTTCTAGGCAGAGGGGTCATCTTTTATCAAACGTACCTGTTTATCTGGAAAATTAAGACAAGCTTCTGGACGGACTGCATACCAATATACCACTGACTCAATAGAAAAATTATTTTTACAGCACATAACTTTCAAGCAGATTTCTACAGGGTTTTCACTCCCTCCTCCTTTCCCCTAGATGATGAGTATTTTCATAATACTCTCTCCCTTCCCTGATTAACATCCCCTGTACTCCTGGGATGCTACTAACCTTTTCTTTACAGATGGTCTACTTGATACATACCTAACCAAACTCTAAGCAGTTGTTCTGTATTTAGCTTGGGAAGTTGCTGATTCATTTTCAGATTTGAAAAAAAGACCTGTACGCTTGAAAGCTTATTTGATTTTTCAAGCTGTACCACTTAAATGACACTATCCATACCTGTAAACTTTGTCTAATTTATGCAGAAACTATCACAGGCATCTCAGTCTTCTCTGGCCTTCTTCTCATTCTTTCACTGAAGCATAAATCTGAGGAAGCAGTAAATAAGAATGTGGTGATAAGCACACTGCATCCTTATGAACACAGGGGTAAGTAGTGCTACAAGCATGCCAATGCTGTAAGGGCAGAAAAGTAAAAGAACTAACTTGCTTAAAACTGTGTAGAAGGTTTCACCTCTAGGCTGGATGTTTGCAAAATGAGGTACCTTTTTAAATTATGTCAGATTTTATGTAATTCACATATTAGGCAAGTTGTGCGTGGAAGCACATGGAAATGTGGTATTTTGTTTAATGAAAATTAAGGGCATATGATATACAACAAATATTTTTTCTCTAATAAATGATAAAAGGACAAATACAATACTAGAGGGTCTCTCTTCATGTGGTAAACCCTGGCAATGGCCTGCAATGCTTTACAGAAGGATTCTTCTTTGAATTCCCCAAAATGCTCCTTTATCCACAGCAGGGTCTTATAATCAGGAAGGACAATTTTTTTTTCCTTAGTCAGCCAGCACTTACATCCTGGGGCGGGATGATTACAAACCGTGTAACTACAGCTATTCACCCCTCCCAGAATGATGGACTCAGTTACAGTTTAATTACATATTACTCACAAAATAGTTTCCTTCTATCCATTTCAAATTTGTTTCTTGAATTAACAGTGATGCATTCTAATTACAACATAAATGCATGTTATTAGATGGCGTGACTATGTAGCTTTTTGGCTAGAGTTTTGGAAGGAAAAGATTTCTGATCGCTGTTTGCACAACTGTGTATTTTGCATTAAAATTATCATTAGACAAAACATGTAACAAATAAATACCTAAAATACATAAGCAGGCCATTCTGACAACTGTGTTCAATACCAGACCTCAGAGTCGTTCTCTTCGGAACAGACAGAACCTCCATCCTCAGCTGTAGAGGAGAAAACATTTCTATGGTCCCCTCCCAACAGACCAGACTGGCTTCCAGCCTGGTGATTAGGGTGTGCATGGGGAAAAAGGGTTTGAATCCCCTTGGGCAGTGGCAGGACTAACTTCAAGTGGAGGACACAGCAGGGACACATGATATAAAAGCCAAGTATCGGTGCCGTAAGTGTGACTTCTGTCCTACTTTTGAAAGAAATGATTTAATATTTGCCTTCAGAAAGGCAGATGTTCATGCTTCTGAATCCCAAGTGGAAAGAGTTGCCTCAATCTTCAGGGAGAAGTAGAATTAGGACTAGCCCTTAGTATTTCCTGCTAGTTTATTTTGGTGGCATGTCACAGAGCTTGCTGGAATTTGTACTATCAGTTCTGAGGTACTTAAGAGACTAACAGACAGGCAGTGTGGCAGCTGAAGCTGTTACTCGCCAGGTCTTCCCACCGGCAGGGACACCGGATCTACTAATGAATCAGATCTTGGCCTGCTCCAGTTTTCGTTTAGTTTGTCACGGTAAACTAATGAAACCTGCAGTTAAGAGTATCTAAGCTCATGAAATAGCTCGCTTGTAGTGGAAAAGTGGCTCTCCTTCCCACACGGTCCTGTTTCTTCCTTGTGCTACCTCCAACACCAGTTAGGCCTCCCTGTGAATCGCTCCAGTTCGCGAGGGCAGCGTCCTGGGAGAAGGAGAAGGTTCGTTAAGTTAGTCATCTGACTGATGACTGCTCTCAATCAGTGGCTGAGCAGGTCCGGTGAGTACCAAAACCGGTGTGATGCAGGCAGCAGGAGCACGCGGCTGAGGCTCGTGGAGGTGGGTAAGAGTGAAGAAGACAGGTGGAGACTGGGACTCTTTCCTTTTTGATCTGAGAGGCTAACGGATTGCCCAGTGGTGCCTCTTGAAGTCGCAGGTGTGCTTTGGAGGGAGACAAGACGTGCTGTTCATGGATACGAATTCTGCTGTGAGGGCCAGGTGTATTTCACAACATGGAGTGCCACCGCTTCTATGGCTTTCTGTAGGTCTAAATAAACAGCCAATGTCTTCATTCTGTTTTCTTGGAATGCTTAAAAAATGCGTTCAAAACCCTCCCAGGCTACCAAATTAATATTTTTATTAGCCTTTCTAATCCAAAATTAATACATTTATATAACTACTAATGCCTTGCTAAAGCAAGAACTGAAGTTATTACCTAACACAAGCATTACACTTTACAAAAATGTCAAAAACAGTCTGACACCTCTCCGAATCTGCAATATCTAGACAGTTAAGTTATTCCAAGGTGGGGTTTTTTTGTTAATCTGAACCTTTTAATGCACTAAATGGATTCTGAGATTGCTTTTTAGGAGCACTACCTCTCAGACAAAATGTAATGCTAAAGTACATGCATGCAGTGTTTTAGATTGCTCTTTCTCTCAAAAAATAACCTGTCCTATTTTATTTCCTTATGATAGAAGCAGTGAACAAGCTTTATTATGTCTCCTAAGCTTCTTGCATGTTTATTATGAATCCTGAAATTAAGTGTGATCATAGTAAGACTCTCCATTTTCTGTTAGCTAAAGGAAAAATTAAAATTCTCTACTAGTATAAGGAGAGAAGGGTAAAAAACCCATGACAGCAGCATACTGACGCCCATAGTAAAAGTCAATACACATATGCTTTTGCCTTTCTACAACATAACACATCTGTGTTTACTCTAAATCTACAATCTAATCACATTTGGTTGGGGGGCTGGTAATTCTCTGAGACTGGCATAGACTGGTTTGGAAATTCACATACTTTTATGATTACAGATATCTAAAGCCTTCAGTAAGTGATAAATGTCAACCAAAGTCAATTCTTAACTCTCAGTTTTGACAGTTTCCTGTTTAATCTAGATTGCTCTATAAAAGCAATTCCCTTTTTTTTTTTTTTTAATAAAGCTAAACTTAAAACACAGATAGCTTTTGCCAGATTTCCCTACAAAATTTGCTAATTGTCTTTTAATTATCATTTTTCCGCATCAGGGACTGGAGGGATTCTGGTTCTGTAACAGATTTGACTTCAAATATGCAAGTGACAAAACTGGTACCTTGGGATAATCCTGACTCTCATTAGTGAACTGCGTGAAAATAAGATGTTTTTTGGGAAGAGCACAAAAACCCCATGGAAGAAGAGATGCTTAATATTTCAGCTGTTCACTGCCTGTTTTGTTGCAGAAAGTATCTTTGTGGTCATGTGTTTGAAAGGAGATGTAAGCGGTGACCCTCTGAGCGCTTCATACAGAGAACAGCAAGTTTGGGAGATTTTCGGTGCTCTGTGGACTGGTGACATGCAGTGTGATGCCACATAGTATGTTACTTATCTGTGGGATAGCTACCCCAATTTAAGCACGACCTGCTGAAACTCTTGTTAACACATGGCAATTTGTTTTAAACTGGCTGAGTTAATTTTGTGAGAGCCAAGACTCTTGGGTAGGGTTGTGAATAGGCGTGCAAGTGGCTGAACTTGAAGAGCTCACCTCAGCAGTTCTTATCAGTAACTAGCAATCGACTGCACCGTATCATGATATCTGTACTTTATCCAATTAAAGTGTCATTTAAATCAATTTAATTAGGTTTGAGTTAACAGTCCCTGGGAGGACGTTACATCTTTTAAAGATACTATTCCAGGCAAGCACTATCTTCACATTGGCACTGCTTCATTGGTTAAATTCATATATTTTCAGTTACTGTCATAACCTTAAGGGCTGAGAGATGGTTAAAATAAAAAAAAAAAAAAAGTGTAGTCTAGAGCATCATGACGTGATAGCTTTTTAATAAACTGGCAAATACGTAGGTACTTACATCTCCCTACTATCATACTGTATCAGGGTCCTGCTGTCTCTTTCAGGGCAAGAGGACTGGTAGAAACTGTAATTTGTTTATTAAATTTCCAACTACAAAGGAAAATCATGTTTTTCTGTTACAGAAAGTCTTATATGGAATGGTGTTATAATAATTAGAGTAAGTTTAGTGTTAAACTCATTGGAGTAAGTCTGTAAACAAGGTCTGAATTTGTAAGTAGGTAATTTTTAATTTCAGCTGAGAAAGTGATTATAGTGTGATGTACTAGAGGAGGTACTTGTCCCAGAACATGACGAGAGCAGCAGCTCAGCTCAGTAGTTGTAGTGGTACTCACCGATTCTGTACTTAAACTCATTCTCCCTAACCTCATTTTTCAGGAAATTACAGCCAGATCAAATGGACTCTTTAAAACGAAGTTATTTTAAAATTGATTTGATAGTTTCCTACTTACAGCGATCGGCTTGGTAAAATAGCAGAACAGGAGAATTGATTAAATTTACTGATGGTTTGCAGGCAATCCCATGCTATTTATGTACTAGGGTAAGCTCTCTGTCTTTAGAGGACAGATTCTGAATACGTAACAGTAACCATGTTAATACTTTATATTTAAGTCTTGTTGAACATACAGCTGTCCATCAGCACGTTAATCTGCTGATCTTCAGTTTACAATATAAAACATCCTTCAGTTACATTTAAAATAAAAATAGAGTTTGAAGTGTGTCTTAGAGTCGCTCCTTTTATTTTCATGTTGTGCATGAGAGGAGCTTATTTAAGAGGACGAGAACTTTAAACCATTTTGACTTTTGTATGTTCTAATATTGTTGTATAGCTTCTATTTTGAAGCATAGAACAAGAAATACCGAAAGTGTTAAGTATACATATGAGAGCTAGTTACATAAAAAGGTTGCCAGTAGCACTGCTGCAATATTCACAATTAAAGATAATATCAATATATTTAATAATTTAACTCTTAAATGCCATTGCAGAAGAGGAAGTTCAGTCTTTATTTTATGGTACCAAGACCTGCTGCTGCTGCTGCAATGATGGAGAGGAAGGAAGGAAAAAGCATTCTCTCTGTATTTCTATCATTTACAAGGCAGTTTACATCAATGTGCAATGTAAGACGAACCATGATACAATTCTCAAAGGTGTTTACTATGCTTCATCACGCATGTCTGAGGTTTTTGCGCAAATACAATAAGCAAATATGCATTTACCATAATATTTAACATATTTTGTGTCTTTGTGCTCTGACAAATTCAGACACT
This sequence comes from Balearica regulorum gibbericeps, assembly GCF_011004875.1. NCBI lineage: Eukaryota > Metazoa > Chordata > Aves > Gruiformes > Gruidae > Balearica > Balearica regulorum. The sequence continues at coordinate 73,097,688 of NC_046185.1, forward strand.
TTTTCCCTCCCAAATCATTCTCTTATCTCACTTCAAATTCTGTCTTTCAAGCTTGCTAGGTGTCACGGGCAAGCATTTTCTTTCATCAATTACATCTTGATGTAGAATATACTCATTTAAAAGCTTCCTGTTGCTGTACAATTTATAAAAATAATGGTGTGAACATTAAGGTAGAGGAACTGGTGGCATTTTAAGATCAGTGTCAAAGATTCTATCCCAGGTTAAGTGATAGTAATTAAAAAGACGGGAGCCCTAGAGACAAGTCTGGACAAGAGCCAGCGATGGAGCTGAACCAGCGCAGCAGCTATTGGGAACCACTGGGCAAGGACATCTCACTGAACAGTGCTATGTAAACCATGAAACAGCACTGGTTTTGACACATAAATGTTACCATTTAAAATACATAACAATCCTCAGCATTAAAAATCTGCTGCTTTAGCAAAGACCGAGGTATTTTTCAGTGGCACAACTGCATGGGAGGAATAATTGTGTAAGGCTAATGAAAGTGAGGTAATCAATTTGCAATCATGCTTTCCTGTAAACCTGTTTTTAATTTTACATTTGGTAAATACAGGCATTATATCCAAAAAGCATATGTTGACATGACTGACAAGCCCTATGTGCAATGTGCTTCCAAAACAAACATGACTCAATACCTTTGGGTCGGTAACTCATACAAATGATGAAGAATGTTTTTGGTAATGTTCCTAAAGTGCATCTTGGAGAAAGTAGCAATTCATATGCTGGAGGAACGTAATCAAAATTGGGTTTATAAAAATCTGTACGCCGTGTGATAGCTGTGCCTTCTTGTAGGATACACACAGTTAATCAAACCAGTTGATTACATTGCTATACTTAAGCAAATTTGTTATATGAAAAAAAAAAATACATTTCTGAAATCTATGTTTTAGCAGACCAGCATGTCTTTCAGGGCAAGCACTGTCATAGCTACTTGTGACATAAAGCACATTAAAGAAAAACAAACTTTGTGGAACTTACAAAAACCCTTTTTTGTTTCATTTCACAGTGATGGAATCACAGATGTGGGTAAGCACACAGCTGGCACCATGTGAAGTGTATTTTCATGTAGGCCAGGCACAAGGTTCTCAGCAGAAGTTGCCAGTTAATGTAACAGGGAGTCCCCAGGTCCTAAGGTGACCCCTGCAAGTAGTTACAAACCTCTCGGTAGGGATCCCCTTACCTATGGTTTGCTAGTTGACCAAGGAAATAATTCACTATTTCTCTGTTTCACAATGTCAGTTTAGGTAAAATAGAAACCATTTTGTGCTGAGCTATGGCACGATATATTTGGCTTCTGAAAGGCTGAAAACAGGCTGTAAAAGGCTGTTAAAAAATATCAAAGGGGTTAATTATGAAAGTGAACAGTCAGAGGAGTAACAAGTGCTACCTCCAAACCTGCGCTGAAAGTGGTGTGTATTAAGGGTGTGTACCTATCAGGCTGCCACGTGACTGTTACTTCTTTGGAGTTAAAACAGTAAAATAAAAAAAAATTAATCCCACAATGATTGGATACTCAGTATATAATATATTCAGAAATAGTATTTTAAATTCATGGATGACCTAGTCCCTGATTGGCTGAGCCACTTAAAGATTGGATCACTTATAGAGCGTTAAGTGCTTGTTGACTGGCTATATTCTGAATAGCTCAGCAGACTAGAATTACTAAGTGTTTCATCATGTCACAGGTTTCCTTATCCAGAAAAAGTACATTACTCAGCAATTAACTAAGAACTTTATAAGGACTTCTGGAGATTAAGATTAAATAAGGTACTGCAGAAGAAAGTGCCCAATGATCAATGTTTCTAACTAAAAAAATGCAAAGCCTCCATTTCATTTCTGTTTGAACTGGCTCAATGCAGAGCTAGTCAGCAACACTGAAGGTGATTGCTAGAAGATCAACGAGCTGTTTCTTGTCCCATTTGAGGTTACACATTTTCTGAGACTCATTTTTTTTTTCTTTTCCTTATGAGATTGATCTGCACTGCTGAAGTCAGTGAATGTGTACGCTAATTTGGACCTAATGTTGAGAAATTACTCCCTTCTCCACTGAAATCACTTGTGAGAAGAATTGCAAAAACTTTACCACACACTATCAAAACCCAGTTTGAGTAAGAAATCCTGGATTGTCTCATAATACTGGAAGCTGTCCACAGGCTTATGTTTGGCGTGAACATCAGAAAATAGTTATAGAGGCTGAAGGGTTTGGGGAAGTTTTTTAAATCTAAAAGATTTTATATGCATTTAAATTATATATAAGTACACATACACACACAAGCACATACATGCACACGTTCTCCATGCTGGAAAATCTAGACTGTTATCTCTAGCAGACCTTGAAAAAGTTGTCAAACAGGATCGTGCCAGGCAGTAATTTTTCACAGTTGCAGTACAGTTAGCTACATTAAGCACTATGGTACATACTCCTCCTCCTAGAGATAAGCCCACCAGAAAAGGAAAAGAAACTATGTATATGCCACAGGGTGAAAACAAGTGTTACAAGAGCATCATTCAGAACAAGGAAGGGTTTGCGTCTGTGCCCTCCCGTGTGCACAATGGCTTTGTCTGGAAAGATCTGCTGAAAAATGTAGAAACATTCCCCTGATCTGATGTCTCATGTGAAAATACACAATCTAACTGGCAGTATAACTTTGCAGCTATGCTACTGTTACAGGTCATGAAATATTACTGAGAAGAATCTTGGGGGGGGGGGGGGGGGGGAGGGAAAGAGAACCAGTTTTTCCAACCCTTTTTTGATCACTTTAGCTACCAAAGTCCTTCCAAAAGAAGTAATCCAAGACATACTGCATCTAAAGCCTATACAGTCATATACACACTGACTGTGAACCTCTTCTTGGGCTTAGTTTTGGAGCATGAGATGCTACCTCATGATCAAGGGGCAGATGTCATCAGCTGGGGATATGTCTGTGGACCTGCACAGCAGTGTCACACAATACAGAAATAGAGGCTGCAGTACTCACTGGTACTGGGGTAGGAGGTTAGGAGAAATTCACATTAATAGCCCGTCTCCCTCCCTGACCCTGTTCCCCAAAACTCAGGCTTTGAGGTTACATCTTCATTTCACATTTAACTTTTAGGTCCACCAAGCTCAACTGAGAGAAGGCCATATGGCAAAATTAGATTTCAGCTGCAATTGTGCTCGTTCGAGTGCTAGTCCCTCCTCTGTGATCAACTACTTCAAATTAAAATCATCATCATGAACAGGTTTGTGCATGCAGGTGTACCTATGGGACACTGGCATAATGTCAGTAACAAAGCAAAGTAGTAAAGGCAAGCATGGAAAAAAAATCAAGTACAAGACGGCTTGATCAGGTGCCAACACACACAACGCTGACAGTTAAGTGATTTTAAACACAGCTTTACCCAAATCTCGGTTAAGCTTTGCTTCTTAGTTACACACCCAACTAGAGAAAGCACAAGAACCATACTACCAGTCTAGTTGTATACACGGAGGTGACATAACCTCCACGCTACAGGGAGGGTGAAAGAGACCTGAAACTCGGGGTTCAAACGCCTGGAAAGAAACCCCCAGCCCGAGGGCCACCGGAGCCCGCGGCTCAGCGGCACGCACCCAGCGGCCAGCCCTTCCCCAGGGCTCGGCACCTTCCAGCCCGGCCACGGGCGGGAATAGGAAGGAGGAGGCAGAGGGGCCGCGGGAGGCAGCGGGGGGCAGCGGCGGGCCCGGGGCCGCTGAGGGCACAGCGCGAGGCGTCGGTCCCCGCCCAGGGACACACGACGCGCGGGCTGAGGTACCGCACACGCCACCCCGCTCGCGAGCATGCCCCAACCGCCTTCTGCAGGCGCACGCGCGCTCCTCGCTTGCCTCCCGTGAGCATGCGCGGGGGGGGGGGGAGAGAGCGAGTCGTCGCCGCGCATGCGCGCTGGCCGCACCGCGCCCATTACCTGTGAGCCGCCGGGCGCCGTCGCTTTCTTTTTCTTGGCGGGGCCGCTACCGGTACCCGGGCTCGCCGGGCGCTTCTTGCTACGGGATGGGGCGCCGGCGGGAGAAGAAGCCGCCGCGGGGATCAGACTCGCCATTTCCCCCCCACCCCCCCCCCAAGCCCCTCCGCGCCCGGGCTGAGCAGGTCGGCGGGGCGGAACCGGAGAGAGCGCTCCCCTCCCCCTCGCCAGCCGCGAGGCAGCCCCCGCGCAGGCGCAGTGGCAGCGCGGGCGCTGAGCCGCGGCGCTGCAGTCGGGCATGCGCAGTAGGAGCAGCGCGACCCTCCCCTCCCCTCCCCTCCCCCCGGGCTGTGTCAGGGAGGCCGTTAGCGAGGGGGGTGTCGAAGGAGGGGCGGTCACGGCGGTTTGGCCGCCGCTTGTGAAGGTTTCCACCGCGGGCGTGTGAGGCCGGTGCTGTAGCAGCTGGGGCGAAGGTCGTAGGAAGTCAGCCTGCCTCCTCATTGCTTCCCCCCACCGGGCCTGCGGTAGCCTGGGCCCCTTCTCGGAAGCTTGACTGTGGTAGCAGAGTCGGCTCCCGGGGGAGCTCACCTCACCTCGCCTCACCTCGCCTGGCTGCCCGGCCTGGCCCCCGTGTGCGTGGGAGGTGACAAAACATGGCATGCTTTGGGTTTGCTAACCGCAGGAGTAAGTGTGCGAGGCTGGAAGGAGCACTATCGCTGGGCCTCATATATCGCAGAGGCTTTTGAGTCCTGCAGTGTGCTGTCATTTGGGAGGTGTAAAATAAAAACCTGTGTAAGACTTGACTGAGTACAAGTTGAAGTTCGAGGGATGGAGGACCTAACCCATGCACAGTGTGAGCACTGGAGGACAGCGCTGTGTATGCAGGCAATTGCTGTCTTAAGCCTACCCAAAGTGAGATAAAGTTTATGCAAAACACTTTCAGACCAGAGAAGGGTCTGTGAGTCTCAAATGTGTCAGCTTTTTCCAGTTAAAATCTTGATAAAACCTTGATAAAACATGCAGCTGGTTTTAATTGTTCCCTTCAGCTCTAAGATTGTGAACTCCAAGAAGCCTATCCATAAGTGTTCTATGTTATTGTCCACACTTAAACTGTATATAATCTTTTTAAATGCAAATTGTAAATAATTACAATTGTCATTAAAGATTTCAAAATATGACTACAGATAACTGATAGTGTATGACTTTCTGAGTAATTCATACCATCACAGATTTGGTTGCTTCCATCCTGTTTTGACATGGCTAGTGACCTGGTCCAGCAATTTTTCCTCTCGTTGGAATTTGGAGTAATTCTGCACCAGAGCAATGCATCAGAATAGATTTATGGTGATTCGAACTGTGCTCTAAAGTGTTTTCGCATTCCTCTTGCTGTCTGTGCCGTTTCTTACCCTACCCCAGAGAGTTGGTTGGTGGCAATGTGGGGTTGCAGACAGATGTCAAGCTGCTTGCTGGCTGCTAAAACTGGTTTTAGCTTCTTTATGCTTGCGTGCACCTGCATTCAGCATACTGGTCAACTTACTACCGTATTTGTTTGAGCTACCTCTCTGCAATGCCTGCCTACTAGGTTTCTAGCTGCAGCTGTATGAGATCCTGCCCCAGTGCATGCCTTGTGGAGAGGCAGAAGTCCAAGAAGTTGATATTCAGGCATAAAAATTAGGTCGCGTTTATAGACAGTGCTGTAATGAGGACTGAGCTTGGTCACAGTAGGGGTGCCAGGCAGTGCTGTGTAAAACAAAAGCTTTGAAGGTGGCCTGAAAGAAAGTTGAGGACAAAAGCCTGGACTTCCAGGCTGTGTTCCAGGCACCTGTGTATGTAGCAGAAAAGCAGGGCAAGATTTGCTTTCCAAGGGTGTAAGCAAGGCCTTGTACAAACATCCAAGCCCCATCTTCTCCTTACCAACTGTAGTTGCTGTCTTTCTGTCTGAGCGTGCAGGCTGCCAGCAGCACTGCAGAGCAGGCTGGTAAGCATGATTGCATTTGCCCTTAGTGATTGTTTTAGGCTGTTGCATGTTATGCAGCATGTGTTTCTTCTTGCTTTAGATGACAGCCTCCCATCGCATGCTCAGGATGGTGAACTGAGTTTAAAATTAGCAGGGGCACTGGGAATTGCAGGGGATCCGTGTCCCCTGACAGAGCCAAATCTGCTTTGCTGTGTGCTTAGAGCGTTGATCTTGTCTTAGTCAGCCTTTTCTTCTTCCCAGGGCTGGGTCCCATCTCTTTCCCACGTACATGCTGTGTGCTCAGCTCCCAGGCATGCCCAATTAAAAAGAAAGCATACCTTATCATAGGCATGTTTTTACTGAGAGGAGCATCTTTAATGCTACTGTAGTGTAGATGTTACATGTGAATCATGAGAGAATTAACGTGCTGCATCAGTGAAATTTTTTAAATAGCACTTAGCCAGGCATTTTCTTATCTGTACCCATTTTTATCAATTAGTTTACTAAAAACAAAATCAGAAGGCCCATGTGTGTTACAGCAGTATTAAATACGATGCAGTTTTACACGGTACCAAATGCTTTACAATCCCAGAAGGCCTACAACTCACTGGAAAATAGCAATAATGGCAATGTAAACGTTGAGAGTTGTCCACAGGGGATGAGTAATAGAATTAGGGATGTGGGAAGGGCTGTGGAGTTGCAAAGCTGCCTTCTCCCCACTCCTTGAGCGGCTGTCCACACCCAGGCCTGTCAAAAATTAAGAAGTGGTGTTCTGGTGAGTAAGCACAATGTATATCTTGCTGGCTTCCTGTTACACGCTTAAATGGGCAGTTGCTTTGTGATACGGATGAGGACTCACCTGAAGAAGTGCAAATTGCAATTGCTAGTCTGGCTTGGTGTGATGTGGCTCTTCCTGCTGTTCATTTTGAACCTGGCTCAAGGTGAACACCGTTTCCTTCACCAGTACTGCAAGGTCTATTTTTTATATGCTGCCTCGCTAATAAGAAAATGAAAATACAGCTCAGCAACAACCCTGCACGCCCTTTGATGGAAGCAGTCACCCACCTGCCTGTTAGTAATAGTCTCAGTGAACTGGAAAGGCTCCTTGTACTTTTTTTGGTAATACGTGAGGAAAGATGCAGGAGTCCTCTGAAATAAGGAAGATCTCAGGCTCCTATTCCAGGTTTCTGAGGTTGGGTTTTAGTTTTGTTGGTTGGTTGGGTTGGGTTTTTTTTCCACTGGATGAAAATGGACCACTAACAGTTTTTCTCATCATGCAGAGGGGATTACTCCAGTTTGAAGCTCTTGAGGCATATGAAGGGTGGTGGGTGCCTCATGATCAGGATAATTTAAGATTATTTTTTTTTCCTTAATGGAGGAAGAAAGTGATGAGAGAAGAATGTTTGGAAAAGCCAGCAGGAGGATCTTTAGCATGAGTTAAGATAGAGCAGAATAGAGAGAGTGAGGCCGCCAGCAGCCAGGCTCTGCCCCCGTGAGCCGCGGGGGTCCTGGGAGGGCCCTGCCGTGCAGGTGGCTCTGCTGTGGGCTGCGAGGTGTGACATCAGCTGCCGGGACAGCAAGGTCTGACTTGAACTGGAGGAGGATGGCCTACCATTATAAATGTCGGTTAACATCTGTCTGCAGGGACAGCAGATTCAGAAGATCCATAGGCAGAAACGGTATGCTTTGTCAGAGCTGCCCCAGCCCCAGGAGAAGCTTCCTAGTGAGCAGAGAATTGTGCTAGCTCCCTTCCTACTGGTACTGGTGAACTGGCCGAGCAGAGCGGCTGGTTGCGGTGGGACATTCTCCGACTGCCACGTTCGGACTGTGTGGGAGCAAATGCCTTGGATGCTTTTCGACCAAATGCATTGGTACTCTTCTGCTCCATCAAAAGGAAAAAGCTGGACCCCACAACTATGACTTATGCTGTCCCAAGCTTTGAAATTAAATCTCTCTCGGTACCTAATTTACATCCCACCTGGCTGTTTAACTTTCAACAGTCCCACTATTGTTACCACCAGAAAAATGGAGGGGTTAAAAATGAAATTGTCTGTGGCTTCGCTCGTTGGCCATATTGCAGTATGTAAGATTATTAAGTAACTAACATGGTGTTAGAGAATATACATAATCCCTCTGTATACCACTGAATTAAAATGAAGGTTTTAAAATTTTTACATAACCTCTTTCTGCATTTGTTTTCATATCTACAACGTAGGGATGACTTTTTGCTAGATGGTATGTTGAGCTCAACGTAGGAAGTTGTGGCAGTTGCGAAATAGCTCCTAGTGATGGTTACATAGTAATTTGTACCATTACAATTTCCTGGCAACAGTACCAAATGACTTTTCTGTTAATTTATCCATCTTTAGCAGCATTGTTGAGATGCAATTTGTGCTATAATTTTTAAGTTTTAAACTCTTTAAAAAGACTTAAGTTTAATTTAATTTTTTTTTTTGTTTTAGTTGTGTATGTGTCTACTGGGTGTCATTTGCACTTTTACAGAGATTCTGGAAAAATAAAGGATTGACGTTCTTAGCTTCATCACTCTATCAGGTGAAAAGCAATGGATTCCTGCAGGGTAGCTTGTGAGGTCTGGTGGTATTTTGTACATTATTCTTTAAAAGTACTTGGAGGCTTTGATGACTTTTCAGAGCCTGCAGTGTGAATTCTTGTGATTTGCATTTGTTCCCTGCAATTTGCAGCTGCAGGCATTGCACTAGCTTTGTTTAAATATAATGCTGAATGCCTTTAAAATAGGTATTTGAACTTTGGATTAAGGAGAATACTTTTGTAATATTAAAGGCCTTTTTACTGCACACATCAAATATCTAACTTTCAATGCAATCTTCCTGTTAGAAGTTTTGAAAAAGCCATTGCTATATTCTTTGTAACATAAAAAGAGAAGCAGGGTCTTTAGAAATGCCTTTTGTGCCATTTTCCAAGTAGCCTTCCTTCTCAAAGTTTATTTTAAAGCGTGATTAATTTGACACATCAGAAATGAGCGGCAAGAGAAGAGTCAAAGTGCTGTTCTGTTTGCATTTTAGTTGTACTTTATTTGAATTTTTTGCTACTAACTCAGTAAAGTTATATTGGCAGCACACTTGCCATTTATCAGCGTTGTTACCTGAAGTATGGACATCTTACCAAAAATTTGTAGGCATGCTGTCTGGCACATTTAACCAAAATATGCTTGTAGGCAAGGGAAACCTAATCCAAAAGGTTATGTTAAATACAGATTTCACTATGGTAAAATAGAGTTCTACATTGGAAAAAAATTATGACATGTAGTATTTGATTTTAAACATTCTGTTTGCATACACTGTGAAAGGAAGAAACGCCATTGTGTAATTAATGGAACCCTGTATTCTGTATAACCTAGGTAATTATTTATTGCACAATGTTTAAAATATTTACCTACTGTCTCAAAAGATTTATGGATTAATTTATAATATTAGATTTAATCTTATCTTTTTGAAAATGAAAATTAGTTAAGGATTTCCCTATTCAGTTTACATTCAGATTCTGATTAATGTTTTCTGCAGTTATTCATGTGAACAAGTTCTTGATTTCTGAAATGCTTAGCTGAGAAAGATAAAAATGTCATGATACTCATCTGCATAATCTTTAATGCAGTAACCACCTCGAAAATGCTGTAGGTTTGTAGACTGAAAAAAAAGTGGATTAGCTGAGTAAGTAATCTGATTTATGAACATAAGATCTTGGTGGAATGGCAAATAGTTTGCGAGCAATCTGGAGACTGAGCATAGTCATATAATTAATTTATTAATAATTCTAAATAAAGAATAAATTCACAGAAATAAAAATGTCCCATTGAATTCATTAACAGAACAGGGGTTGAAGTCACTGAATAAATTGCTCACAGGGATTAGCTCATGCATCTCTGCTTGTTAGAGCGAGTCTTCTGGTGCTAGAGCACTTTTAGTTCTACAGTAATTTTGCATTTGCTTGCAGATTAAGGTTGTGGTATTTTTATTGCAATTAGGATATAAATTTAAGTAAGTTAATATTGCCAACAGTATCTCTAAGTGTTAGTGGGCTGTCTGTGAATGTTATCTGTTTTGCTCAGTGTTATTTTCTCAATGAAGAAAAAAAAGATGAAGATGCAAACTGGAACCCATATGTGACATCTGTTTGATAACATCTTAACTTTGGTGGTTAGTTGTCAGTCTCACTATTTATTTCTTTTTTTTTAAATGCAAGCTAGGAATTCAGGTGCTAGATAAACCACTCTGGTGGGTGCAGAATGAGTCAGACTGCAGCCAGTGTCTTAACCAAGGTCTGTGAGAGTCTCTGCTGAGTTGCTGCTGTGCAAACCAGATGATGGGACAGACAAAAAACCACCCCATTTGCAGATGATACCAAGGCAAGAGGAGACTGTTGCTGGAGCACAGAATTTAGAGAAAAGGTGTTTTGTGTTTTTTTTAAATATAAATCAGCACAGACAATCACAAATTCATACTTCATTTTTACAGCCAATGATCTTTAAGAGTCTGCTCAGTTGACCCTGGGAAGTCCGTAGGGACCGTATGAGGTGATCAACAGAAGCAGATTGATACTGCTTAGCATCAGTGTAATTTTTGTGAAATTCCCCAAAAGGTCATCTCTTTTTTTTTTTTTTTGGGGGGGGGCGGGGGGGCGGGAAGAGTAGTTTACAAGACAGAAAAATAATGAAGATGATTGGAACAACATGAATAGTGGGCTGGGGTAAAAAAAATGAGTGGATAACAATTGCAGCAGAAGGCATCGCAGAGCCTGGGTAAACTATGAGCTGAATATGAATCAGTGGTATTGTAGCACCTTGAAACACAGACGTCACATGAGCAGGAAGCCTGCAAGGCACATGCTGTAATCCTTTCACTTGTCAAAGCTTTGGTTAGGCTCAGTTTGAATGCTCTGTCTAGCTTTGGGCATTACACTTCTGGACTCTCTCCAAATCTTTCCTGTCTTTCCTGAAGAGAATAAGAGGATGCTCAGAGGTCTAGGAAGCATGATCTGTGAAGAGTGATTGAGACTTTGGGTTAGATGTGTGGCATAAGGAGGAGAAGGGGGCTGGAGGAGATTTCCGTTCACTGTGCCTGTTGTAGATGAACTTAGTTGTCTGAGCAGTATAGGCAATTCTCTATACACTAACCATGCTCCACACATTGGATTTTTTGTGCTACTAATGACCCTACTAGAAGAATCTGTTTTGTTACTTTCTGCAATGCATTCAAGTGGGTAATATGTAGAGGAATTTTGGTGTTCGGGGAGGAATAGTGTTTCATTTTTTTTTTCTTTCAATGATTAGCTGAATATAATTTGAGAGGGCTTGGGTTTTCTTCCTAGATTTTGGTAGATAAGTCCAAGGCCACTGCAAGGCGGGGAAGGACCATCTCTCTCCATCTCTGTAACAATGAAGAAATAAAGGGATTAACTTTGCAGCAAGGAAGATTCAGGTTATATGACAAAGAGCTTTTTTCAGAGAAGGCCAGCTTCACACTAGAATAGCTTGCTTTTGAAGGTTTTGAAAAACAGGTTAGACATCTGCCACAAAAGATCATGAACAACTGATTCTACCAAGAGACAGGAGAGTAGATTAGAGGACCTCTGATGAATTTTTTCCAGTTCTGTTTTCTGCAATTCTGTCAATGCCATCGTTATTCGTAAAAGGCATGTGCTTTCACACAAAGAGTGAGAATGTGAGGCTGGCCAGACAGGGTCAGGCTGTTTAACCCAGTATGCCATCCTCAGTGGGAGCTGAGAGCAGATGTGTAGGGAAGACTGTACAAACGGGGCAACTACACAGGATGATAATTGTTCTGTAGATGGTTTCTGTGTATTGAGTGGCTCTTGGTAGATTCCAGTTCTATGAATTTATCTGGTGCCCCCTGAACAAGCCTGAGCTGTTGGTGTTTGCGGTATCCCACAACCAGAAGTTCCTGCAGTTGAACCACGTGTGTGAAGACCCAACTCTTTCTCTTGGTTTTGAACCTGACTCCCTTCTAGCTTCATTTGGTGCTTTTTGGCTCTTGTGTTTTTGAGATACATGAAAGACCCACCCTCTCCATTGCCACCAAAGAATTTATGGATGTTTACCTTGTTTAGTCTTAAACATTTCTGTTTCTAAACTCAAGAGTTCTAGCTTAGTTAGCTATTTTTTATATGGAAGATGATGCTTGGATTCTACTTGTTGCCCTGTTTGGAACATTTTCAGCTCTACTGTATATTCTTTGAGATGGAGGGAACAAACTGCACCCAGTATTTAAGATGCAGGCACTCAATAGGTTGCAAGGAGATGTTCTATGTTCTATTCTCAATTCCTTTTCCAATAATTGTTTTTCTTTTTTTTCACTGCTGTTGAGCATTAAGCTTATGTTTCCATAATCTATCTGTTATGACCTCAAGGTCTCTCTTCCTGAGTAATACTGTCTGACTCATTGTATATTTGAAATTTGGGCAGTGCATTGGGTTTGCATGGCAAGGTTTTGGTGGGGGGGGGGGGGGGTGGGCCACAGGGGTAGCTTCTGTGAGAAGGTGTGAGAAGCTTCCCTCATGTCTGACAGAACCAATGTCAGCCGGCACCAAGACAGACCCACCGCTGGCCAAGGCTGAGCCCATCAGTGACAGTGGTAGCGCCTCTGGGATAACAGAGTTAAGGGTAAAACAAGCAAACACCAACAGCAATTGCAGCTGGTGAGAGGAGTGAGAAGATGTGAGAGGAACAACTCTGCAGACACCAAGGTCAGTGAAGAAGGAGGGGGAGGAGGTGCTCCAGGTGCCAGAGCAGAGGTTCCTCTACAGCAACCTGTGGAGAAGACCATGGTGAGGCAGGCTGTCCCCCTGTAGCACATGGAGGATGATGGTGGAGCAGGTATCCACCTGCAGCCCATGGAGGACCCCATACCAGAGCAGGTGGATGCCTGAAGGAGGCTGTGACCCTGTGGGACGCCCACATTGGAGCAGGCTCCTGGCAGAACCTGTTGCCCCATGGAGAGAGGAGCCCACGCCAGAGCAGGTTTGCTGGCAGGACTTGTGACCCCGTGGGGGACCCACGCTGGAGCAGTCTGGTCCTGAAGGTCTGCAACCTGTGGGAGAGACCCACGCTGGAGCAGTTTGTGAAGAACTGCAGCCCATGGGAAGAAGCCATGTTGGAGAAGTTAGTGGAGGACTGTCTCCTGTGGGAGGGACCCCAGGCTGGAGCAGGGGAAGAGTGTGAGGAGTCCTCCCCCTGAGGATGAAGAAGCGGCAGAGACAACGTGTGATGAACTGACCACAACCCCCATTCCCCATCCCCCTGTGCTGCTGAGGGGCGTGGAGGTAGAGAAATTGGGAGTGAAGTTGAGCCTGGGAAAAAGGGAGAGGTGGGGGGATGTGTTTTAAGATTCGGGTTTATTTCTCATTACCCTACTCTGATGTGATTGGTAAATAAATTAATTTTCCTGAGTTGAGCCTGTTTTGCTTGTGATAGTAATTGGTGAGTGATCTCTCCCTGTCTTTATCTCGACCCCTGAGCCTTTCGTTATATTTTCCTCCCCTGTCCAGCTGAGCAGGGGAGTGATAGAGCAGCTTTGGTGGGCACCTGGCCTCCAGCCAGGGTCAACCCACCACAGACAGCTTTATTCTCCTGTGCATCTTTTTACATTTATCTATATTGAATTTCCTGTGCTGGTTTATTTCCTAATTACTAAGTCACATAAGGTCTGTGTGTAGTTCTTCATGATGAGCCCTCACCTTGATGTGGTTTAGCCCCAGCCGGCAGCTGAGCACCACACGCTGCTCGCTCACCCGTCCCCCGGCGGGATGGGGAGGAGAACGGAAAAACAACGGCAAAGCCTCGAGGGTTGGGATAAGGGCAGTTTACTGGGACAGCAAGGGAGAGGGAAAACAATCAACAACAGTACTGATAACAGATAGTAACAATGGTGATAACAGAGAACGATTTACCTATCCCAGGACCTGACCTCAGCCCATGCCGAGCCTGCCCCTGCCCGACTGGCCCCCTTTTATGGTGAGCATGATGTCACATGGTATGGAATAGCCCCCGGCCAGCTTGGCTCACCAGTCCTGGCTCCTTGTGAAATTAACTCTATCCTTGCCAGAACCAGGACATTATCCACCCCTTATTCCATACCATCTACATCATGCCCAGATTATTTCACTGACACCATTCTCTTACTCCATGGCCCATCGCTCTATAAAGTGTCCATTGAGTTCATTTAGTCCATGGCTTCGGGTTCCATCTGCCATTACAGTGTCTCAGACCAGGAACAATGGTGCGTGCTGCTGGATTGTTGCATGCTGCATCCGGAGTATTTTTCACAGCTGGTGTATCTGGTATGGTCCATGCTCGCAGTCTGGAGGCCACAGATGTAATTTTCGATGAAGTTCCTGGGCACCAGTTGAAGTCAGTTCCAAAGTCCATCCTTCATTAGTTTTGGGTGATTCTTATGGTTATACTATTAATACAGTGTATAGCTATTAACATCATACAATTTAATTTATTGGCTATTTTCACCCAAAATCAGATCCCCTTGGGGTACACACCGGACTTCCCCATCCTTCCGCATCACCCACCAAGTGCACCCTGGTCCCTGAGCAAAAGCAATCCTGCAGATGGGCTTGCCTTTGCCTAAAGCAGAGATAACCCAAACTGTTTTACCCAACATATTCTTCATGCGCACTACAGGAACTTCATCTCCTTCTACTGGGCGTGGAAATTTTGATTGGGCAGGGCCAGCTCGATTGGCAGATCCCCGAGTGTTAACTAACCAGGTGGCCTTTGCTAAATGTGTGTCCCAGTGTTTGAGGGTCCCACCACCCATTGCTCTCAGGGTAGTTTTTAGCAGTCCATTGGACCTTTCAACTTTCCCAGAGGCTGGTGCATGATAGGGGATGTGATAGACCCACTCAATACCATGCTCTTTGGCCCAGGTGCCTATGAGGTTGTTCCGAAAATGAGTCCCATTGTCTGATTTGATTCTCTCTGGGGTGCCATGTCGCCACAGGACTTGCTTTTCAATACCCAGAATAGTGTTCCGGGCACTGGCATGGGGCACAGGATATGTTTCCAGCCATCCAGTGGTTGCTTCCACCACTGTAAGAACATAACTCTTGCCTTGGCGGCTTCGCGGGAGCGTGATGTAGTCGATTTGCCATGCTTCCCCATATTTATATTTCAACCACCGCCCTCCATACCACAGAGGCTTTACCCGCTTGGCTTGCTGCTTTGCAGCGCATGTTTCACATTCATGAATAACCTGTGAGATCGCGTCCATGGTCAAGTCCACCCCTTGATCACGAGCCCATCTATATGTCGCATCTCTTCCTTGATGACCTGAGGTGTCATGGGCCCACCGAGCTAGAAATAATTCACCCTTACGCTGCCAGTCCAAATCCACCTGAGCCACTTCAATCTGAGCAGCCTGATCCACCTGCTGGTGGTTTGGATGTTCCTCCATGGCCTGACCCTGGGGTACGTGGGCATCTACGTGACTCACTTTTACAACCAGCTTCTCTAGCCGGGCAGCAATGTCTTCCCATAATTCGGCAGCCCAGAGGGGTTTGCCTCTGCGCTGCCGGTTGCTCTGCTTCCATTGCTGCAACCACCCCCACAGGGCATTGGCCACCAACCATGAGTCAGTATAGAGGTAGAGCATTGGCCACTTTTCTCAATCAGCAATGTCTGGAGCCAGCTGGATGGCTTTCACTTCCACAAACTGGCTGGATTCACCTTCTCCTTCAGCAGCTTCCGCAACTCGCCGTGTAGGACTCCATACAGTGGCTTTCCACCTTCGATGCTTTCCCACGATGCGACAGGACCCATCAGTGAAGAGGGCATATGGTTTCTCATCTTCTGTTAGTTTATTATACTGTGGGGCCTCTTCAGCACGTGTCACCTCCTCCTCTGGCAATGTTCCGAAATCTTTCCCTTCCGGCCAGTCTGTGATCACTTCCAGAATTCCTGGACGACTGGGGTTTCCTATTCGAGCCTGCTGTGTGATCAGTGTGACCCACTTACTCCACGTAGCATCGGTTGCGTGATGTGTAGAAGGAACCCTCTCTTTGAACATCCAACCCAGCACTGGCAGTCTGGATGCCAAGAGGAGCTGTGCTTTGGTGCCAATCACCTCTGAAGCAGCTTGAACCCCTTCGTAGGCTGCCAATATCTCCTTTTCTGTTGGAGTGTAGTGGGCCTCAGCTCCTCTATATCCCTGACTCCAAAACCCCAGGGGTCGACCTCGAGTCTCCCCTGGTGCTTTCTGCCAGAGACTCCAGGTAGGGCCATTCTCCCCGGCTGCGGTGTACAGCACATTTTTTACACCTGGTCCTGCCCGGACTGTCCCAAGAGCTACGGCATGAACTATTTCTTGTTTAATTTGTTCGAAAGCTTGTCTTTGCTCAGGGCCCCATTTGAAATCATTCTTCTTCCGGGTTACATGGTAGAGAGGGCTTACTATCAAACTGTAATTCGGAATGTGCATTCGCCAGAAACCCACAACGCCTAAGAAGGCCTGTGTCTCCTTTTTGTTGGTTGGTGGGGACATGGCTGCTATTTTGTTGATAATACCTATAGGGATCTGACGCCGCCCATCATGCCACCTTATTCCTAAAAATTGGATTTCCTGCGCAGGCCCCTTCACCTTCACTACCCTAAATAATGAAGTAGCATCAGCAACTTTTGTCATCTTGCTACACCTCTTTTCTAGCTTTCTTATAAATACAATGAGCAGCGTAAGTCCCAGGACAGATCTCTGTGAGCACTATTTACTTCCCTAACTCTTTCAGGCGATTATATCCTATTTTTTGACAAGGTGTCTATCTGTGCAAGAACCTTCATTATTTTTTGGTAGGTGCTTAGGTTCCTTAAGCCTTCTGGAAATCCAGATAGATTGTATCAACTGGATTTCTACTGTCCATGTGCTAGTGGGCATAAAAATATGACAGTAGTAGCAAACAATGTGATTCTCTTTTACATGAGAAACTATTCACCAAATACAACTTTGTTAGTTTAATCACAGTATTACATTCCTAGTTCTGATGCATAGACTTGCTGTGCTTTTTAATGCTCAGAATACAATGATTTCATAATCTGTGCCTTCACTTTTGGAACACTGGAATTATAAATGGATGCATTTTACTGCTTGGAGAAAGATTTTGATGAAGAACATTAACAGTATGCTGTCATGTTATACAGTAAAAAGATTTGCAAACGCATTTGATGCTTTTCAATAGGCATGATTAATATTTAAACAAATTAGATTCTTTTTCACCACTGTTTAGTGTTATATTATTGCTGAGATTATTGACAAAAGGTAAGTGTGTCAGCCTGTTGTAGTGTCCTTTTTCTTTCCTAATTTGTAGTTGAATACGGCTCAGCAAACTTGAGTGAAAGGAAAAAGAAAAGGTAGCTTCAAGTCAGGGTTATGCTCCCCTGGTCATGTCCTTTGCTCCGAGTTTGGCATTAGATGGATATATACAACGCTATGCAAACAAGGAATTTTGCTAATAATTTAATTTTCTGAGCAAGCTAAGATCCCTGCTCCTTTAATGGAGAGGAGCCCATAATTAAAAATGTAATGCATGTTTTGGTGTAATTAAAAATGGTGCATCTGAGTACTTTTCAAGGTTTTTCCCTTCCCCCAATTCCTTCCTTCCTCCAACACACTCCTGGCATGGGGGTGTGTTGTTTCCTGCAGCAAATATTAAGGGCTGATATGAACAGAAGAGATTGTCTTTATCACCTTTCATCTTTTACTATTGAAAACAAATGTTTTCTGCATGATTTTCATTTAAAAAAACCCAAACAACCTACAAATATCATTTAAATTCCTCTCCTGAAAGGTTCCAAGGAATGTGTCTTCTCCAGCTAAGGATCTGAGAATGCATATAATTATACCTAATAATTTCACCACTGTCGGATTAGATTGATTTTAGTCACTTGTGTGCAGATTAGATTCAACTCAGGTGCTCGCAGTGAAAGAAAGTGCGTTAATCTGCAGTGACATTCTGTCTCTCCCAATTAGTGAGCTCTAAGAGATGTTAGATAATGCAAGTTTGATGGTGTGAAGCATTTTTGTTCTCCAACAGACTTTAGTAAAGTTAACGAGGTTTAGGCCTTAGAGGCAACTATCAGCAATTTAAGTGTTGGGCCTTCAAAAAGAGCATGAAAAACTAATGGAAATGACAGATTTAAAGGCTGGGGACAAATAATGGTGTTTAAACAGAGAATTTGAGGGAGTTTTTTTTTTAATTTTAAAATTTTTATTATTTTTTTTTTAAATCTGCAGTGTAAGCCTGTACTGTATGCATCTTTGTGCAATCAAAATATGTCTTTCAAAATTTTGATTAGTGTATTGACATTGATAATGTGTGTAAGTTTGCATGTGATGGTTTATCTAATGCTGCATAACCTTGTTGTCTGACATGTATGTGTTTCTGTGTAGTGGTGAAGGTCACGCACCTATTTCTTCAAACCGCATGTGGCCAGACCATAATTTTAATTATTTTCAAAGCAATAGTACATTAGCATTACAGAAAGAAACAGTGAAGGACAAAGTACTGAGAAAGGAAGTGCAAATAAATGACATTGCAATGTGTGCATGCCTTCTGATTTGGCAGAATTAATGCTGGCAGGGCTTTGCTGTAGCTCAAAGTATATGTTTATTGCTTAATTATCTCAGTTACTGAATATGCTCATTGCACAATCTGGGGAAGCAGTAATTGAGTCCATTACTGTAGATAAACAATTGCCAATTTATAGTACTTCAGAAAAAAAATCTTGACTGTAAACAGATGTTACAAAATCTAAAATATTGATGCTATCTTACTTTTACCATGATGAAGCTCTGCCAATGCTTGTTGAAAATTGTCAATATTTTCTTTTTATTTCTTGGAGAAAGGAGTCTACTCCAATTTTATTAAAATATTTTTTTCCTTTTCACACTTGCCTTAATTTTTTGGATGAGCTATTCATTTTTGTTTGTTTGTTTAATGTTGGTATTAGCTAATGTCAAGAAAGCAGTTCTCATTAATAACTTAAGAAGATTGGCTTTTGATTAAATGAGAACGATATGGGATGTAATTTTAACTGATGGAGCAATG
The DNA here is from genome assembly GCF_011004875.1 of Balearica regulorum gibbericeps. Taxonomy (NCBI): domain Eukaryota; kingdom Metazoa; phylum Chordata; class Aves; order Gruiformes; family Gruidae; genus Balearica; species Balearica regulorum. The sequence goes on from NC_046185.1 coordinate 73,116,685, forward strand.
ATGATTTTGTAGGCGTATAGGCAGTTTTCAATCTCCTACTTAAAAAGATATAATAGGTTCATCCTATTTTAGGAATGTTTGCATAAATCCCAATTTAGTGTTAAAACAAACCTGGTAGGAGCTCAGTACTAATACCAGAAACTAGTTGGAATGGCATGGTGAGGTGTAGGGGTTTTCCTGCAGATCATAATCCCTTCTAATTTTTTGGTTTAATTCCTTATATCTTGCCAGGCTGCTAACCCACCTAATCCAAAGCAGTGGTTAGCATCCACTTTCCCGCTTTCATAATGCTCTGATTGCTTAAAACTGTACTATAGGTTGGAAAGAGGGAATTTTGCTACATCTGATACAATCCATACAAGAAATAGGTTTGGTTGGGCGTGGCGGGTTTTTTTGGTGGGGTGTTTTTTCCTTTATTGGTGATTATGAATTATCCAGTGCTTTAAAATATGTAACTACAAGTGCATCAGCATGGAACACCATCGTCTTGTCTGAACAATTTCTGTTTGGATGAAGCCAGACCTGGGCTGATTCCTCCTGGAAGCAGAGGAAAACTCTCAATTTACCATAGCGGGAGCTAGAATTCCTCCAGAAAAGGGAGTTACTTCACATGCTCAAGAAGGTTATGTGACTCTAAAATTGGAATTGGGACCTTTAATGTCTTATGAGAATGAAGTTGCAACCTGTATGAAAGACTTTCGGTCTTCTAACTGCCCCCTTGCTTTGTTAGCTTACATATCCTCGTATTACAATATATGCTATACAGCAGTGATAAATTGGATTTTCATATACATGTATATGAATACAGAGAGATGTAAATATTTATTTACGTAAATAAATACACAGACACACATATATATAAAGATAAAACTTGTATATACATATATAGAAGTGTGTGTGAGAGTGAGTATATGTCAAAAGCACTCCAGAGGGCTCTCCTATTGTCATTAAAGTTTTTTGCTATTGAGTATAGTAAGAGTGAGCACGTGCCTCCTGTTATGCAATTATTTTCCCAGTCTCAGGGGGCAGTTTTGTATCTTATGTCTGCAAAATGAAACTGATCTCACAAATACTTAGTCCAGAAGCGTTCATTTAATCTTGGAAGTAGTCCCACTGAATTTAATGAGCCCTTAGATGGTAAATTCTTTGGGCCTGTTATTTTCCTTTGTGCCTTATTCAATGGTGAGCACAATTTCCATTAGCTTTTACATTAGCATCTACTGTTACTTACAGCAAAATGCTTTTAGGTTTTGGCTTGAAAATGATAATTCAAACACATACATAGGCACAAAACCTCTGAGACAAAAGACAACAATTAAATTAGAATTATTCCAAAATTACATTTGAAGAATCTGAGCTGGCTTTGTGAAATTTCAAAAGCTATATTTTTTGAGTGCTGCTGCAAGAGTCGTCTGATTTGGCCTTAGTCGGAAAAAGAGTCTTACAGCCATTGGGGTTTTTGAGAGAGAAAGGATTGCAGACCTCGGATAGTAGACACTCCAACCTGCTGATGAACACCGATAGTCAGGGTAACTCTGTCTTCTGGGTAGCTGGGAGTAAGTGTAGAAAAGCCACAGCTTTTGTGAACTCCGATGCTGACAGCCAAAGGTGCCTGGCTGTTACCCACCGGGGTCCTCTGAAATCCATTCCAGTCAACAGCGTTCTTCCAACTGACTGCACCCTGCACCGGCTCTGGATGAGCCTGCCCTTCTGCATGCCTCCCAAACCACGTGCCTAAAATAAGCTTCCTGCAGGCTGGATTTGCTCAGTAGAATTGATGTTGTCTGACTACATATTTATTAATAAGCTACAGGTAAAGCACAAGCTCATTTTAGATAATTGACACATCTCTTTTTTCTTTTTTTTTTTTTTTTCTTCTTGCCAGATGGTTTCAATCTTTAGTTTTGGAGCAGAGGACAATTCAACCTTGCCAGCAGAGAATTTCTAAACTTCGTAAGTTTATAAACTTTGTAAGCTTTTTGATTTAGTTAGAACAGCATTTCTATTCTGCTGGTGTAAAACAATGTCCCACACTGAAGAGAGCTCAGTATGAGGCTTACAATGCATGACCATATTCCTTTAGCACCGTGCTTTGAAAGAATTCATGGGAAATTGTGCATGTTTTTTTAGGTATTTTTATTTTGAGGGTTACTCTGCTAGCCTTTGTTTATTTTCTCTTTCGGGAGAAAAAAAGAGAGAGGTAGGGAGGAAGAGGGAGCAGTAATAAATACAAATGTAGGCATTGAAACCAAACTAGTCTATCATTGTTATGAGAAAATTAGGTGAGATGAGTTGATTTGTGATTGGTTTTCACTTTAAAGCTGTGTTTGAAAGGCACATTATCTACTGCATTGGTTTTCATTTTAAAAAATGGTCTTCTGGCTCAGCAGTGCTGTCAAGAAGTACAATATGTCCCACCTCATTAAGTACCATCTTTTTCCTCTCCATCTGTCTAGAACAGCAGGAAAACTAGTTTTCAAATAGAAAAATAATCAGTTTTGAATGTTTCCTTTCTTCACCTCTGTATCTATGTTCATCTAAAAATTCAATCAAATTTCCAGGGAAGTGCCTCTAGAACAACAATCCTAATAAAGGCGCCATTCAGAACATCAGGGCCTGTTGTTTGGGATGTAGCAAGGTAAGCAGTTATGAGAGCCCAAGCAAAAACTATATTGGACACATGAGGGAAGGAAAAATCTGCCTGTTTAATAGGAATATAAATTGTGGTTGATTGACAGCACAGCTAGAAGAAATTTAGAAAGGGAAGCATTTTCTCCTCTGAATATGTGACCAAGAGGTTCATCACTGTTTGAGTGTTAGAAGTGCAGCGCTTCGTGCCTAAAAAGCATGATTTATATGGAAGTAAATAACTGTACCATATATAAGAGAAGCGCCCTGGAGGTTATTTGATTCATTAGACAGCACTGTTCAGATCAAGGGCCTGATCCACCATAACAAAAGTGCAACTTTGCCAATCAAGCAACTTGCCACCGAGTAGACAGCAGCAAACTGCAGATGCTGGCTTTGCTGTTGGAACGAATTGAAAAAGAACTCCAAAAGCCAGGAACAAAAAGGCAACAGCAAAAGCATCAAAACTTTGCCTATGTTATCAGGTAATTGCTTTCATCACTGTTCAGCTTTTGGGAAGTCCAGCATTCTTTAGGTTAAAGTGATTCTCCTGATGGGACTCGTATCAATGCCATCTCCTTATTTTTTACAGCAGCCTCCCGGAGGTCCTGCAAGAAATCAATTTTAAGCCTGCATTGTCTTTCTGAAGAGTGCTCCCAAAGACTGAATGAGGGACTCTGATTAAACCTTGTGCTTTCAGAGGCCTCAGATCGCACTGATACTGTGCAACTAGTTAGTGTAGAGATACTGAATGAATAGAACAGTGTTCATTTCAAAAGTTCACTCCTTTGCAAAGTCAGAGAGAGTGGCTATCGGCAGAAGCTGGCTGCGCACAAGGCTGAAGTCCCACATCAAAGGCTGGGTAGAAAATTGTATTTTGCAGAGGAGGTAAAACCAGAGGATGTGTAACTGTGTGAATGAGTATTGTTTGCAATACAAAAAGCTGTTTTCAAAAAGTAAATAAATACAGGTTTAGGAAAAAAGCAAATAAGCTAGCATAATTTATTCCCTGCATCCTAAAATATTTACAGGTTTAGTTCTATTGTAGACACAAAAGGTAAGAGACACCAGTGTGTAACAAAAGAAACAAGGATGCAAATCAATTGCAGACAACAGACATCAGTTACCAATTTGCCACTAGGTGATGTTTAACAATCTGAGAGTAATGGAAGGAGTTTTCAGGGAGAATAATTCACTGTGTTCTGGGCTGTGCACGTGCTAAGGATGATGTCATACCCTGAAAGAATAACTATGCAGACCATAAATAGTCTTTCAGCTAGAGAGATTTAACACTTACTTTGCAAGACAGCAGTGTATCTTTGAAGAAATCACTTCTCTCTCTATCCAAAGAAGGATATCTCAAATCATAAAGCAAGTTTTACTGTTAAAACTGGGCTAAACAATGATGTACTGTAGTGAAAAGTGAGATGCATGTAACTAAATAGGAGCATGGCTTAATAATGAAGCACAGGAATGGGAGAGGAGGTAAGACCTTGAATCCTTTCGGCACCACGTCACTGACTTGCTTTGCAACCTCAAGCAAGACCCCAGGTTGCCTCTCAAAAAGCAGAGGTAACCTTACTTGCATTACAGGGTCACGTGAAGTTTGTTTAGGGTGTCTCCTGGCCTTGGTGTAAGTGTAGCCGTTTGTCCAACAAGAATGGGACTGTGAGACAGCTGCGTCAGCAAAAGCTGTGAGAACCTCAGTAAAAAATGTGGTGGATGTACAACATGTTCACTTACCCAAGACTCGGGCTAACCGAAGCGCCAGTGTTCCTGATATTTAATAATACTCAGAGCTTATCTAAATTCAGATAATTAGACAAAGAGCAAGACTTTGTTTAGCTGCAAAGGTGCAACTTTAAAACAACATTTTGGAAATGATGATACTGTGCTTACTCTTGACTTCAATGGAAGTGATTAGCCAAGATGCTGTGGAAATGGTCCAGAATTAGTACGGCGCAACTGAAAAGCAATTTATAACCCCGAGCAGGTACTATTATCTTCCATGCCCACTGCCACATGCTGCGCCTTGCCGTTGACTTTGTCAGCCGGGCAGGTTCACGCAAAGGTTCAAAAAGGAAATGTCACATTCCTGCGCTGTCTTTGACTTTCTTCCATTGGCTCTTTTCCATAGTAGGCTTCGAGATCCCACTGGGACTTGTGGTATTTGGGCATTGTATTAAGCACTTTGTCTAAGCTCTCTGAAATACCTACTTACTGAGCTCTCTGCTCACACACATCTGCTGCTCACTTACACTGGAAAGCTCGTAGACTTTTCTCTTTTGCATTATGGAAAACCATCTCAGAAATGGCACTCTGGAGAGTTAAACCTTTTTTTTTTTTTTAGAAAAGACTGGAGGAAAAAAAAAGTATGAAAATAGATTTTTATAAAATTAAATACATGAATTTAATGCTGCTGTGCTGGTTCTAGACTATATGCTCTGGCTTTTTCTCATCTCCTCCTAAGCGTATAGCTCATTGCTTATACAGTCTCTGTGCTTGTTATGTTTAATGAAATAATCTTTCTGTACTATCCACCTCTGCTAGGATTTCTGAGCATATATCCAAAAAATAGTGTGGCTTATTTTTAATCTAATGACATAATATTGGGGTGAGGCTGGGGGAAAGGGAGGGGAGGTTTCTGTGGCTGTATTGTGCACTAGGGATGAAAACATAGTCCTTCTCCTGGATCCACAAGATCTCCAGGTTGAACTATTTCCACTGCATAAAGGAAGAGTTAAAAAATGCAGGCAAGCCACAAGGTGGGAAGGAGAAGTAGATCGACAGTTCAGGCAGATCTGTATTTTGTCCGTTCCAAGCAGTGCTGCTTGGCTGCGGCAGCTGCTGTAGCTCTAGGGCTGAAACAGCAGCTGCCAAGTACTACCTGGAGGTGCTGGATTTTTTTTTTTTTCTTCCTCTAATCCCTCCATGCTGTGCTCGTCCTCAGCCACAATGTACTCTGTTCCGGTGCAGGATTTGGGAATCAGGCAGTAAGCATTAAAAGAGCTTCAGACAGAGTGGTTTTATCCACCTCGTCTAAAATCAGTGCAATCCTTGAAGGAAGGCAGTGAATGTACTAATATCAAAGATCATTGCTATACAGCAAGACAGACGAAAACTTGTTAGATTGCCCTTATTACTCAAATGTATCCTGGCTAAATTATTTTATACTTGCATATACTTCAACGTGGTGGGGTAGAAGGATTTAAGAATAAGAACAGAGCTGCAAGAATGTTAGACAGTTTCATAATACTTGAAAATTGTTAACAAAGAAGTCTCAGTGACGCATTATTCCTTGATTTCACAGAAAAGCCTCTTTATACTTCGGATAAATTATTTGACCTGACACACATGTCGTCCAGTGGTTCCAGAAATCAAAACCCTATGGAAAATATATGAATTCCTATGGTCAGGGCCAGATCATAAAGAAGAAACTGAATTAAGATGTAGAGGTGATAGTTGCCTTTTGCTTTTGCCAGCAGCCGGCGTGTCCACAAAGCTCACCTGCAGCAGTTAAGGATTGCCAGTACATTCCAATTAAACATACGCTTAAGTGGAAACCTAGCTGAGGATGATCTACAGGATTATTGCCGCTGCAGGTTATAGAAAATAAGTGAACTGCAAATCACCTTGATGTTGAAAAGAGAAACTAAACCCAAGTACGGCTGGAAGCTAAGGAGGTGCAACCATGTGTTCCTAGTGACCCTTGTAATCTTTTCATGGGTACCCACTTTGGGGGGTGTCAGAGAGAGGATATGAAGCTAGACAGACCTTTAGTCTGACCCAAACCATCCATTCCTGCAGGAATAGCTCATCTGCAATGTCATTTAGGTAAATGGTAAATGTAATTAAATCATTGAATTGCAGTGGGTGTTGACCATTTAAACCCTTAATTGGGCAATAAAACTGGAATCTAGGTTCTGGGTAGAGTCCTTTGACTGGAAATAATGTGTGGGAATGCTAATCAATGCACGCTTTGCTGTAGGAACAGCAGACTAATGGGAAAACCTACCAAATACTTATTAAGGTCTCCTCCTACCTGAAAAGTAAGTGGTAAGTAAGTAGTGTATTTTTACCACATCAGTCCACTTCCTCTACCTGCCAGTAATTTCTTCTCATGCTTGTAACTAAAAAGAAATGTTCCTGCTTTCTTCTGCTGCTTGTGCTTCACAAGCCATGTATCTAACAAATAGTGCTTTTCTATTAAGTTCCAATCATTGCCTGCACTAGAAACCTGCTGAAGGCAAATGGACTATTCAGTTGTCACTGAGGGCATAATTTAATGATGCCGCCTATCTCTACACTGATGAATTCAGCCTTTTTATTGTGGTTAATCTACGATGTGTGGACCAGACAGTACCTTCGTTTTACAGACCTGTCTGTGGGAAGCCCGCTTCCTTTTCTGTATAGGTAAATAGAGCCTATTTATTGTGGAAGCCATCAAGGTACAAAGCCCTTGGGTGCCACTTTCACAGTCCCTTTTCAGAAGGTACCATCCCCTTCAAGTAATTGGTTTCCAAGTGGCCTCTGGCATCCCCTACAAAATTGCCTTGTTTCACGTTTGGCAAAAAATTATATTGCTGACCCGCTGTGTTAAGAGTGATGGTAAATAGTGAAGGATGGATGGAAGCATTTGGGTGAGAAATCTGTGACAGGCCTTTATGTGAAAACATTTAGTATCTGCTCTCGCTTTAATCACTTATTGTTTTTAAGTCAGTGACAAAAACATCCTGCTGAAATAGGAACACTGGGATCCCATCTGCAGGGAGAATGAACGGTGTTAGACAGGCCTTGCTGTCGTGTAGATGCCACAGTATATCAGGGAAATATATTAGTTGCTAGTTTTACTGTTGTTTTTAAGACTGCTTGAGAAAAGTTGTTTTAACCAGGCTTATGAACTTTCAAATGGCTACATAAAATTATATCTTGTCTTTGTTTATCCATAACATAAAGCTACTCTGGTAAAAATAAAATAGAGACTTCATCTTTTAGAGGTTTACTATACCTTTATGTTGCCCTCAGGCCGCTTCTATTTTTCTTGGGAGAAAGCTCATTCATATTTCTTCCAGAATAGGATCAGTCACTTTCACTTTGCAAAGGCTAGGGCTGTTTGTGATAAAACCTCAGTCCTTTTGGTCACATGTATATTTGAATGAAGTGTAACAGTTGTTTTTCCTTTGTGGTTTAAACATCCACATTTTGTAGTTGTGGATATTCTCACTGGATTGAGTGTTCTGTGATATATTGAAACATGTTGTTGCTGTGACAGAAATATCCTAGAAACACTGGGCTCTTCTTTTTTCCTGTAACAGAACTTAGAAATAAGTATCAAAACAAATTATGACATATGGGAAAACAACAGGCTGTGTAAGAATGATGAATATGCTCCAGGTTTAATGTAGATGGAAATGGAAGCGCTTTCATACCTGCCAAAACTGTTTAACAATGTTTCGAAAAATGGTGTTTACACTCTTTGAAATGTTTATATCTAGAAGCAACTTCCTTCTTTGCAAACTTGGTTTAAATCATCTTGGACCTCTGACAACCAAACTGATGAATATATGGATATGCTCTGATGTTGTCCTAAAGCTTGTTTTCCATAGGAGAGTTAACAGAAGTAAAAATTAAGGACTGGGATTTGAGAAACTAGCTCCCAATGAGGAACTAACACTCTGAAAATGTTAGCCTCCAGTGGTTTGCTCCAGTAGGCCTAAGAGGACAAGTATAGTATCAGTCAAGATGAATTTTAGGAACATTGGGGAAAAAAAAAAAAAAGTGCAAGAGTCACCAACAGCATTCTCTTTTACCAAATACCTTCCTTAAGGATTCATGGTCTCCTGCAACTCCTGACCCCTCTGTGGTACCATATTGCAGCACAGATGGCGGTAGCACAGTGTGGCTGCTATTCAGCTTGCACGTGGTACTAAATGATTCAATAATTATTAGGTGGTCAAACTCACATGATATCTGTAGGGTTAGGCTTACCCGGTCCAGTTTTGCCGGTCCAGTCTCACTGGTTTTCTGTCCTTAACTTCCTCCTCAGACAGAGGACAGCGTCCTAGTTCCAGTCCAACACGGGAAGAAATGAGGTGGAGGAGACCTGTTCCCCCTCTTACTCCTCCCCAGCAAAGGAGCAAAGCGAACAAGAGCTCTGCACTCAAGGGCTCAGGGAGCATCCATGGGAAGCGAGAGTGCCGTGACCCTTGTAGCCTGGGAGATGAGAAGGTGCTCTACCCTCCCCTCGTGGTACCCGCACAGATCCCGCTGTTCCCTCCTCCCACCCTTACAAGTGAGGTGAGATCAAATCACCTGGGAGGTGGGTGGGATCAGGTTCATGAAAGACAGACAAGTTCTTGTGGTGCTCGCTCTTTCTTACTTGCCATTTTACCCAAAGGCATTTTTATTGTTATCAAGAAAAATTCACCCAGCACAGCTGCAGCTCTCTTGGAGCAAATCAGTGGTATAGGTGAGGAGTATCATAGAATCACAGAAAGGGTTGCATTGGAAGGGACCTCAAAGCTCATCTAGTTCCAACCCCCTGCCATGGGCAGGGACACCCTTCACTAGGCCAGGTTGCCCAAAGCCCCATTTGGGGCTTTTTTTTGAGTACAGAGATTACCTGCTCCTGTTTGCTTGGTTTGAACAAATGAGTTTTACCCACCTTTATTCATTGTGCGTCACTGGAAAAAATAGAGGACATAAAGCGCTCTGTTCTTGCCCAGGCTGGAGGGAAAAAAAGAAGTTGCATTTAAGAGACAGAAGTCTTAGACTCTGGAGTAGAAGCCGTGCACGACTACCTCTCAGATGACACTCCAATTCAGGAAAAGTGGTGAAAGGACATCTGTTGGCAAATTGCCTTTTTGGGTTATTGAGAGCAGCAAGCTGAAAAGCAGAAGAGATGAGGATACGTGGGATCCCAGCTGACCATAAGAAATCAAATTGCACTCTTTAAAAGAAAACTGATTACCAGACATATTAAGCTTTAATCTTATTTGCAGTTAGTAGCCCCAAAGAGAATGCTTTGTTGGAGACCTTCCAAGAACAGCGATTGCAGACAGCTTGTAAAACAAAGACAACGCGATGGAAATAATGCAAATACAGTTCAACATTTGCTATAATAAAGTTAGTTTATGACGCCCTTTGTAACAACCTCAACAATAAATGCCAATTTCTTCATTGGCAATTAGCTCTGGTGGGACAAACACTTCCCCGAAGTTGACGTGAAGACAGTATTTCCATGTTTCTTTCTTTTTACAAAGCGGATTGTATCTGGCATGTAAATATACTTTTTATTTCTAAGTTTTTTTTTAAAAACACCATTTAAATACTGAATGAGTGCAAAAAGACCTCCGTCAAGGTACTGCTTGCTTGCATTCAGTTCAAATGGGATACCGCTTCAGATTCCAGTACAGTGAACTGCCAAACCCTGACATGGTGACTTGCTTCAGCTGGGGAACATTTTAATCCCGGTTCTGCGAGGACTCTTTGGCAAAGCCGCGCCTGGCTGCTGTCCTCACCGCACCGAGCCACGCTGCCGATGTGAATTACAGGTACACATACCCCGTCTGTGGGATCTGGCCCCTGGTACCTCTGTTTTCCTTGCAGGTAGCCTGAACTTCAATTCCTCGTCTGCCCTGAGCCTGGCAGCTTTGGCATTGGGCTTGGTCCCTTCACCTCTCTGCAGCTGTAGGTGGGCGGCACGCATAGGAATCTGCGCCCGTTAGTGCCTGCGGCAGTACAAACGGCACGGGGGTCCCCCTCTGCACTGTACTAGCTGTTTGCCCCAGACCTGGTACTTTGTGGGGTTCTGGGCACATCAGAGGAGTGGCACAGCTCGGACAAACATGCAACCAAAGCAAGAAAAATCCTTTTCACCATCACCCCCCCAGGCATTCTTTAGTATGTATGTTAGAAGAATTCGAGAGTTTCACAAAATCAGGATAGCATTAACTATAACTACAAGCCATCACAAAGATTTTTAAAATCTATTTGTTCTTGTGACTTGAAGATGTACAATAATTTTACAAAGTTGACTTAGTAATGCTCCACAATCCATAAACCTGAATCTCGATATACCTCTCAATACAAATGCCATAAACTTAGTAGTTATAGACTGGTTTTGAATGTACACTTACTCCAAAGTTACATCTTTTTATCTACATGGTTTAGTGAACTCCTATCACTTCTTAAAGTGTCTTTGGCTGTATCTAGACATCTCACGCTGACTTCTTTTCATGAAATTGATAACATTTTTGCTAAGTGAGTTTCCTGGACTCGGTTGCAATGCAATAGAATAGATAATCGAGGTGTCATAAAGACGTTCCACCAGAGGGATTTGGGATACATCCTACGGCATCATCAATCATAATGGAACAAGTGTTAAGCTGCTTGCATACAATAGATCGTTCTTGATAAAACTTTTCAGCGTAAATTGAAAACACAGGGTTTTGGCATAGGAAAGCCTGAGACTTCTTATATTATCTGCCTGTGCATACACACACGTATTCAATCCCCAGCCTATAGAATGCTAAATGAAGGCAGCTCTATAGTTCTTGCAGTGGTGTGCGTTACCTCTGACAGGGAAGCTGCCTTGTCGTAGGACAGAGTCCCTGATGAATGTATCAGCTGAGCAATACAGCAATGCTCAAACATGTAAGTTGTTTAAGCACACAAGGAACCCCATTCAGCTCACTGAAGGTGAACATATGTGCGAGCCCTGCGCTGGGCAAAGAATGCCTCCTTGTCCTGCTGTTTATGCTTTGGCTACCTCGGTATTTTTACATGTATGTTTATGCTGTCACCTGACTACAATTTTAAGCATTTTTCAAAATGTTTTCTATTCAAACTATTCCAGTCAACATTAGTCAAAGCCACTTTTAGTCTAATCCTCAGCTTACCCTGGCTAGATATCTCCTCAGGAATCCATCGTCCACTTTTGACTCTCCCCAGTCAAAAGAACAGGCAGCTGCAGCCCAAGTGCAACCACCGTGCTGCTGCCTGCCCTCTCCTGCTTAAAGAGGCTGGGCTTGAAATATCTTCTTTAACACTTGCGAAAGTAGGCAAGTATACCACTGCCAAAATATGCAAAATATACAGAGCGCCATGAATGCACTCTACCTAGCAAACTAAGTACTCATCCTCAGCAGATCTGTGGGGCATGGAAGGATTCTGAACTCACTGGTCTTGTCTGAAGAAAAAGTATCCCAAATGAACATTTGGGAAACCTAAATGCCTTTAAAAAAGGCCTAAGTTACTTTTGAGGAAGGCAAGAGCAACACCTGCATATGTGGCAAAGAGAATTAAAAAAAAAATCAATCTTACGGTTAGAGAAAATAAAAATACTGTAGGGCTAGTGGCAGCTCTAAGCACGTGGTAGGTAAAGGACTAGAACCAGTCAATGTCTGAACAGAAAGATCTTTAAAGAGAGAAATAAATGGAAGCACCAGCAAAATTCCCCACAAAATTGTGGGGCATCAGTATGGCAGTGCTCAGCCCTCACCTAATTTTGTCTGCACATTTTTTTTTTCCCCCCGTTTAAATTCTGTTTAGAATACAGGGTTTCTGCCAAGGAACTTGTTAAATATGTTTAGAATGAGCACAGCATGATTTTGGGGTTCTGTAAACAAATACCTCTTTAGTTAGTTATACATTATTTCAGAGGCTAAGATTCACTCATCGAGGAAACCCTGTGTTTTCTTCACTGAAACTTTGCTAGTTAGTTAGACTTTTTTAAGGAGGACATACAAGCTTTGATCTACAAACTTTAAAAAAACCCTGAATTTAAGAGTAGGGAAAGATAAAACACTTCCCAGAATTCAAGCGCCAAAATATATTTTGTGGGTTTTTCGAAGTAATTTTCTATCTGTATTAAATAATCTTAGTACACAAACATTGTTATAGGGCACATGTCGAACATCTTGATGCAGCAATGGGCCCCATACCCACGGCCCACTCAGGGGCTACTGATGAGAGGCGGCTTGTTACAGCCTAATGACCCAGCGCAACGTTTCTTTCCACGACGGGTCCTAAAATCGCTGCTGGCGCGCCACGTTGGCTGTACACGAGTGACGCCAAAGCCACCCGTGGCCCAGCAAGGAGCTGGGAACTGCTGTCGGTGGCGGCCCCCATCAAAAAAAAAAGCAGGGGAAGGACAATTTGGTAGGTCACGCAGTTCTCGCACGTCCTAGACCAGACCCGCTTTTAAGGCGTACGTTAAGAGTGGATGCGCGGGTGCCAGCGCAGCGGGGATGACACAGGAAAACAGCGCACACCTGCTAACGCCCTGCAGCCCCCCTGCCACCACAGCAAGCCGCGCGTTAAGGGCCGCAGCACCGCGCAGGGAGCCCAGGTGCCGCACGCCCTGCCCCTCAGGACGGCACGCGGCGCTCCCACCCGCGCGCTTGACTAGTACCGGACAAAACGAACAGCCGCCCCGCAGCCCGGGGGACAGGCGGGGCCGAGGGCACCGGCCCCCGCCAGCTTTGCTGTGCCAGGGCAGGCAGCGCCGGGAACGGAGCCCGCCGCCCCGACGCCCTGGGCACGCGCGCCCCCTGCACATCCGGGGTAGCGGCGGGGGCGGGGCGCCCGGGCTCCGCCCAGGGGGCGCGGGGGACGTGTCGGCGCGCCGGGGCGGTCACCGCCCCTTTCCCAGCTCCCGCCCCCCCCCCCCCCGCCCCGGCCGCCGCCGCCGCCCCCGCGCCGGTGATGGGGACGCGGCGCTGAGGAGAGCTCGGGTGGCAGCGGCGCGCGCGGGAGAGCGGGCGGGGCGCCGCCACCGGCAGCAGCAGCAGCGGTGGTGCGCGGAGGACGGGGCATGCGGAGCGGGCGCCGCAGCTGCTGGTTCTGAGGCGCTGAGGGAGGCGGCGGCTCCTCCGCGGAGCTCTGTGTGACCGCGCCGCCGCGCCCGGAGCGCGGCTCCCGGCAGCCGCAGGAAGAGGGGGGCTGAGGCGGCGGCGGCGGCGGCGCGGCGCTCTTTCCCCGGCCGCGGTGCGAAGCGGCGAGCGGAGGCGCCGGTTCCCCGTGGCTGTAGCGGCAGCGGCCGCCGTAGGCAGCCCGGCTGCGCAACGGCAACGGCGGCCGCGCCTCAACTTGGTGCGAGGCAGCGGCCGCCGCGACGAGCGGGCGGTGTGCGGCTCGTCCCCGTCCCCGCCGCCGCCCGGAGGATTTACCCTGCGGGACTCTCCTCCCCGGGAGCCCGGTGACAGGCGCAGCAGCGGCGGGGCCGGCGGCGCCCGTTGCCTCCCCCCAACGGCCGGCCGCCCTCCCTCCGCCGGCCGCCCCGCAGCGACAGAGAGGGCCGAGGTGAGTGCGGGCTCCGGGCGCCTCGGGTTCCGCTTTTCCCCCCGCTCCCGCCCCGCGCAGGGGCTCGGGAAAAGGGAAGCGCCAAGTTCAGGCAGCGCCGGGCTTCTCCCCACTCCGGCCGCCGGCGGGGAAGCTGCCGCCTCGGCCGATTGCCGCTTCCTCCCCACCGGGCAGCTGGAGGAGCGAGGCGGCCCCGTCGCGGTGCCTGCTCGGGGAGCAGCCGCCGGGTGGGACTGGGGGGGGGGGGGGGGACGGCACACGACACGGGCACACGCAGCCTGTGTGCCGCCTTTTAGCGGCTCCCCACGTTGCTCCTTGCCGGGGGAAGGGACGGGCGGGAGGTCTGGGGAACGTTCTGTTGCCGCTCCCAGGGGTCGGGGAGCTGCTCTGTGTCAGCAGCCTCCGGGAGCGTGTGTGTGTGTGTGCGGGGGGGAGTGCCGGGGCAGCATCCCCGGCTCTGCCTCTGCACCGCTGTCACATCAAGTTCGATCAGTTAATGGCTATTACATAACATGTGACTAATATTTTAGAGTTTCTCTTATCTGCTGGAATCCGGATCAGCCTTATTTTATTTCCTTTTAATTCATAAAGCTGAAGAGGGTCGGGGAAGCTAAGGCTCTCATTCCAAGTAGTTGCCTAAAGCAACTTAGTTTTCATGTGACTTTACCCGTGTTAACAGAGGGTTATTACCTCCTTCCAGTCTAAGAAAGCAGAAGTGTGTGTCGTGCTTCCTTCCCCCCTCCCTCCCCCGTTTATTATTAAGTTTATTATTAAGTACGGCCAAGTTTCTTTTGGTCCTACTTGTTTTTAGCAGTCTCTAGAACCTGCCACTTTGTAAGCTAACAGGGTGAGATACTGAAATAGAAACTGATTTTTGTGTAGCAGCTGCTGAGAGAACTTTTATGGCGATGAACAGGAGTGAACCAGCCTCTTCTGTTTATATAAATGATGTTGGCACTACATGAACTGTAAATGAACATAGCCAACAGCTGTGCAAACCAAAACTATGTAACTAACCATGTATTTTTATACACTACTACTCTCAACTTAGCTCCTTTGCAAAGGCAGTGAAGATCATGCTACTCTGAATGCTCGGAACACCACAGAACTAATTTTTCTTGTAAATACAAAGGATTGCTTATATTGGAAAAAGCATTTCATTTTCTAGTGCCAGCTTCATCATTTTCTGTGACTTGGAATTTTGTCCGTGTCCTACTGGGATGTTGGCCTTTTTTAAGTGGTACTGCTAGCACTTTGAATTTGCTGCATTTTTACAGGCTTATCTGTAAAACATGAATGCACATCAGAGATAAATGTTCCTCAAATGATTGTAGAGAGGGAGATTGTGGCAGCATGGTCATCTTCAGAAAAATGATACAAATGATACCTGGCAAGGACATCACATACAAGCCACCCTTGAGATCAAGGTGATAATGATAACGCTTGGACTATTATTGGATGCTGCCTGGCTTTTCAGAATGGTAAGCTGTGTGAATGAGGATGCCTTATTCCTCGTATACTTTGTTCCTGTAGGAATAGAGCAATTCAAATTGCTCTATTAGTGTCAAAGACACTAATGAAAGTCATGGAAATGTTTTAAAAATATCATGTGACAGTCATTGCATATCCTAGTGGTGAGGTGGTACTGTTTCACTTTTACAGAAAAATTCCACACCCCCCTCACCCTTCCATCATTTCAAACTGGAGTTAGGAATAAACTATACAGAGAAAGAATGGAGGTAATTTAGAATAAATTTCATTGCCAAATTGCTGCTTTAGTGAAATAGTACCCTGCTGTCCTTTTTTTGTTGCATATGTGTTGGTAAAATATGTATTATCTGTAAACTTGTTAAATATTTTTCTTTATTCTGTCACAGAAGGAGTGTGATGTTTGTCTTTGGGATGAGAACAAAAAGTAGCTCCAGGAACTCTCACCTATAAATAGGGTACTTCCAAATACTTAAAGCATTCTTAAAGCATTTGAATGCAATTTACATTATGTTTAGTTCAAGAGATTCTTGACAGATTTTTGCATTTTATATTTTGTGAATTTTTTTTTTTTTTTTTTTGGGGGGCACATGATAAGTCTCGGGCTATCCACCTGGCACAAAAGTTTGATTCACAGGATCAAAATGGTGTGGTCTTTGGCTCTGCAGTCCTTCTCCAGTCTGTTTCTTTAAGCATCTTCTGGGTGGAAGTAACCATCTCTAGATGCAAGTTGACCTGTATTGGGAGCCTTCAATGCTTACAAGGAAAAGGACCGGCCTACAAATTGAAATAGGTTGGTTGTTTTTTTTTTTTTAATAAGACACATTAAAACACCTTTTAGCAGTTGGAGTGGTGCTTTGGAGAATGGTGCTGTTTCATACTTATAAAATAATCACTATACCAAGAATTTTGGAGTTCTTTTCTTTGTCTTAAATCATTAACCAAAATCTGGAAGGTCTGTAGTGCTGTCCTTAAGGCCAAGTTATAGTGTATGTTTTGCATTCTAGTGTTGCTCCTCAGAATCTTGATTTTTAAAGTTTGTTCAGAAGGTGATGTTTTTGGTGTGTGTATCCCTTGCAGGGCCAACATGGTGAGTTTAGCATTGAAATTGTGGCAGTGGAGCTTATTTGGAGTTCATCTAGATGAACAGCTTGTGGCAGATATGAGATGTGTTACAAGAAGCAGATGTTGAATACTGCTGTTACGGATGTGTCTTACACCAATACTTAATAGAAGTAGACTTGGATCCTTAAATGTGATGTTCCTCATCTCAGTCCAGTTTTCTATCCTTCTTTGACTATTGGCAGATTTGTTATTACAAAGGCGCACCAGAAATTACTTTGAATATTTAATTATCCATTGTATCAAAAAAGCATACCTCTGAACATAATTTTTGAGGTATAAATTATTTCCCTTCTGTTTATGTAGTTTAGTCTACTTATTTATATCTGGCTTTGTGATTCTTTGTATTAACAGTATTAATTTCTAGTTCTCTTTATACAAGTTTTTTCAGACACCTAATCTAATACTGCAGCAGCCTTTTTTCAGGTAACGATTAATAATGAAGCACTAGTTTTATAAGAAGACACCACAGTTTTGCTAGTCCTTGCCACTGCTGCTTTTAAATCCTGCTACTTTTAATTTTCAACAGCTCTGCTCTCATATTGAACAGAGATCTTCCTTGAGTTCCACAGGGATGCTTGTAATCCTCTTGTTGATACTTGGTCTACTTAATTTAGAATGTTGCTGACCGTACTAATAATTCTGTCTTTAACTTTCAGTGACACTTCTGCATTTATTAACATTGAATTTTATCTGCCACTGTGTTACCTGTACATCATGGCTGATTAGCTCCCAGTTGGTTCCATTTTTGGTCTTCTGTACTTGACTAACCTACATAACTGTTAATTTTTCTACTTTCTTTTCCAGAGCATGAATTAATGCCTTTAAATGTTGTTTGCTTTATGGATCTTCGTAGCATCCTGGTTTTAACCTTTTGGCGTGTTGAAGTTTGACTACTTATTCATAGTCCAAGCTTCCTGTTTCTTAGCTAGGAATAAAACAAAATACTTGAATTGAAATATAACTGAAATCTGCAAAATAGATCCGCAGTGTTGTAATCATGGCTTTTACTCAACTTTTAGCACCAAATCTATTCTTGAAAGTAGTATTCTAAATTTAACATCTCCAAATAAAATGTTTTAACTGTATGCTTGTCACAAAAGCATTTTGACACCATCTTCCACTATTTCTGGCGAAGCATTTTCCCCCTTTTTATTGTCGTTCTAGCAAGCTTAGTCCATTATGTGAAATCAGCCCATCATAAAATCAATGGAATTGATATACTTTTAGCTAATCTATTAAAGAGCTGTCTAACTGCTCTATTACTCACTTTTTGATTGTTTAAATATGGTTTTACACTGTGAAATATGAAGATTCTTAAGGGGCATTTACTTTCCGCTAAATTAGAAGCTTGTGACTTTGTGCACCGCGTAAATATCTCGCATCTTGCACGTGTAGTGTTGCAGTAACTCCCAACTCATTGAGGCGTTCTTACCATCAGGTTCACATAAAGGTCTGGTTATAATTCACTACAGAGAAATAATTTGAATTCTAAAGCCCTAGTCTATGCAGGGGGTTTGTAGTTTCCGGTAAGAAATATGACTTTGATTTCTCGTGTCTTTGAAGGGCAAATGGAACTGAGCAGTCAGGGTAGAAAGGTGTGTTTAGCTGATATCCTCAGTTGTCACTGAAAGCAAATGTGCTTGGAGACCTGGTCAGTTAAGAAAAAGGTACCTTTGGAAAGGCAGCCTCCCTAGATTGTGTCTTGATGTCACTTACCACCCTTGCTTCTGTGATCCAGGACTTTATTTTCAATCATTAAAAACAAAACAAACAAAAGCCCAAAATCCACAACTTTTTTTTTTTTTCCCTCTCCCTCTTCTCTTCTGCTTTTAAGTGGTAGGTAACTATGATATGGAACTTGGTTGCGAAGTGGCTTCAAAACTTTCTTTTTTACCAAAGTATTTGGTTTTGGTATTGGACCGGTCAGCTTGATTTCTGCGGAATTAAAAAGTTATCCTCAATAGTCAGAGCTTTGCAGTGATGCCTTTTCACTGGAATCAGTGTTCAATGACCACTGCAGCTCTCACTGACAGTTTCAGCTCATGTATTTTTCCTTTATTACCGGATCTTTTCCACCATTTGAGAGATATACAGGTAGGGGTAATGAGCACTGTTGTGTTGTGGACTGCTATTCTGCATAATCTGATGGTCCTCAGTGTTTGTGTGTGTTCTCTGAGAAGTTACTGCTAGTGAAGAACAGTATAAAGCAGCAGTCGTTTGCTGCTGTGGAAGTTCAGACGGTGGGACCAGATGATGTACAGCTGCTGTGAAATTCATTCCTAGTTAAGGAGGGAAGTGTTTGAAGTGTTTTATACTTTTTTTTTTTTCTTTTCTTGTGCCATGCTGGTATCAACTTTGAGAAACTTATACGAAAGATAAGCCAGTTTAGTGTTCTGCTGTCTAGCTGAAAGAGCATTAGCATCCTTTGGAGGCAGAATGTGTGAACTGCTCTTTTGTTCCATAAGGTTCGCCTTGCTTTTTAAAACTTTGTCCTGTAAATTGCAAGCCAGTTTAATATTGTAAATATTTTGGAAAGTCTACTTTTTTTCACTAGTGCTAATATTGGTTAAGCTGTGCAAGTGATAAAATATCTAGGATTTTTTTATTTGGTGGGACTTCTTACTGTAGGTAAACTTAGTGTTTTTTGTACAAATAGTATTTCTTTGTAATGGGCTGCAGTACTATTTTCATGTTGAGTTCCAATATTTCTTCATCTAAGAGAATTCCTGATGTTTAAATGAAGTCATATGACAAAGCTTGTCATTGCAGTTATGCAGAACAATTGAATTGGTGTGATATTCAACAGGCAAGTTGCCTGTGAAAACTTGTTACAGGCAAGCAAGAGGGTATATCCTGTTCTTTTGCCTTTTTTTTTTCACAGTGCATCAGTATAGATTCCAGATCTTCAGCTGATGCTTCCCGTCAGCCACAGGAATTATCATAATATCACAGTGCATAAATGTCTCACATTAAATGGCTCTACAGGAGACAGGAATACTAGCCTCATTTTAAAGGCACAACGTGACGAAGGCCAGCAGAACCTGAACAACTTGAATCCAAATCTGTTTACTTTTCTATAGCCACCGGTCATCGTTACCTTATCTTTTTCCATGCTATTTAAGCCTGCGGTCTGTATGCTAGTAATGCTTTAGTGCGAATTGTGAATGATAACCAGAATTACACTGAAAATTAAAGGGGAAGTGATAATGCCAGGATTCTTCCAGGGAAAGGGAAACAAATTTTGGATTTTTTTTATTTTGAGGATTCTGTGAGAAACAAACCAGGGGATGGGAATATTGGTAGTGAGTTGGAATCAATTCTCAGTGTATAGAGAGAGATTTAGAAGTGCTCATTACATGTGTGAATGAAGAAGCTGATTGAAAAGCAGAACGAAAAAATGCATCAAATGACCATGGACCTCTATAAAGAGAAAGAGGTATCTAGTACTGGTCTTCATCAGATGTCTCCACAACAGTGTTCTAAAATGAGTTTAGATGGAGTGGCCAGGATGAGCAAGGACTAAGATCAAGCATAAAGCTGTCTCCCACCTCAGCCAAAAGTGAGTGACAAGCACATGTAATTTCATGTGGTCAGTTCTTAACTATGCTAGGTAATGCTTTTAAAAAAAGAAAAAAAAATAGCAAAAACAACCCACAGGTTCGATAGGCTTCTGAATCTTCAGATGGTTCAAGTGCAAATTAGTTGTACATGAAAAAATAGCACTGGTCAGAGTTGTGCTTTCGCTATGTGTGACATTCATCAGTTTGATTACCGTTATGAATAATTTAGCGTGAAGAATAATCTGGGCTCTTAAGTGCATATCCTGTTCATGATGTTTCTGCCTTAAATACATTGAAGAGAGAACATTCACTGATGGGGCATTTTTTAAGTATCTTTAAGGACTTATTTAAGTTAAAATTAAACTAATGGATTTATTTAATTTTCAGTTCATTATGTACTCAGGGTAATTGGAATTGATACACTTTGAAAAAAAGTTGAAATCCTAATTCTAGATGCAAAATTCACCTTTGATTATTTTCTCCAGACAGTACTTCTGGTAAGAAATTACTTCAGTTTCTGCTGATTGGAAAACTACTTTGAATGTCCAGTTTGTGAGCTAGCAGCTGTGGTAAAAAAGTTAAGGACACATTTCTACAGAACTTTTAAAGATCACTTTGTGGTTTTAAACTCTACTGTCTACAGTATCATGTGAGTGAAGTGAATGTCTCCTATCTTCATCTTCGAAAAATGGTTGAAGACAGGATACCAGAGCAGTCCTGTCCAAAGAGATACTTGGAATAACAGGTATAATTAGAATAGCAAAAAAACCCCACCCCTGCAAGCAGTCTGTGGGTTTGTTCACCCCTTTTCCAATATACTCTTGCACTTTTTCTTCAGGCCTACTGATCAAAAGTTTAAGAAATATAGGTACTTAAATTAGTAACAGTTTAGTAAACCTATTTTATTTCCAGTTTTCAAATTCTGGAGATAGTGACGACATGTATACATCATACTACAAATATTAAGCTTCCTAAAGTGCAGCAGAGGTACTGCAGTTTAAATACATTTATTTGAAATATATATTTCAAGAAAAATGAAACTTGCCCCTTAAGGCCCTCTGCTTGCAAAGGCAGGTTATAAAATTGAAGTCCTTTTTCAAGCTGACATTTCTAAATATTGATTTTTGCAGTTTATTTTCCTGAACTGAGAGTCTCAGAAACAGCATGAAAAATACAAAGTGGTTCAGTAACTTTAGGGAGTAGGAAAATACAGTACCACTTTCAGGAGCCTTAATGCAGATTAAAAATTATACACTCTTTGTATTTGCTCACAAACTTTGAAAGGCCTTTTAGGTTCTTACCACAACTTACACCTTGCTCCAATGTTGTTCATGTATTAAAAGGGTTACAGATAGGATAGGAAAGTCCAGTAAGTTAAACGTGTGTTTGCTTGAGACTTAGCTTTTATCTAAGTATCTGTCCTCTTTAAAGAACAGACTGGTAACGTTTTGGAAATGTGGTCTAAGATAGCTGTGGGAAAACAATTCCAAGCTGTTCAGTGGTCCCTTTTCTTCAACTTCTACTGTGGTTTATTTGGGCGCTGAAGTGAATAGGGAGAATAATGTGACGGGAAGGATGCACAGGAATGCTTTATTCTTTATAAAAGCTCAAGTTCCTTGCTAAAGCAGAACAGAATGGGGCAGCTGCTGCTATGTAAGATGGCATGCTCATCAAAAATGGGTTTTTTTCAGCTTCAAATTGGTTTAAACATATGGCATCATGGGTTTTATGAACATTGGACTAAGATATTTTCAAAGAGTATAGATCAACATCAGTCTTAAGGACTGTTCCAGCTGTGCAGAGTTCCAAAAGTAAATGGTCAATAATCTAACCTTTAAAACAACTCTGATATGCCGAGAGCTTAAAAAGTATTGGTGTTACAGCTTTAGACAACGTAGTGTTCATTACAGGTTTTATGTGCTGTAAAATCTGTATTTGACTTTCGACTGTGAATAGATTCATTGAATTGCTGGGAGCTGCATTAATATTTCATCAAGTCTAAAATAATTTGTATGTTTGTAGTTGAAACACTACTTTGTTGGACAAAATGTTAAAGAATGAGGCAAAATTTGGTACTGTGACTGTCCAGTAGTGCTAACAGACTCTTGCAGAAAATATTAAACAATCTATCAACTCCTGTCAAAGTGTGGTTGGAAGAAGGATAGCTAAATGCAGTACAGCAGAATCAGAGTTACTCTGACAAAAGCATCTGAAAAACCTTAACTTATATATTCAAAAGGCATATGGTACGGTTGTTAAAAGTTGAAAGGTTTTTTTGTATTATGAATTCAAGTATTATTTTATAATATTATTCCCAGTATTCTATTATGGTGTCATCTCATAGAAAGAAAAAGGATGTTTAAAAAACATTATGAACAAGTCTGGGACTCTAGTGAGTAACCAGAACTGATTAAAACATTTAAAGCAACGTTCACGTTGTGTATGCAGACCCAGTATAAACCTTTTTTCTCTATCAAAATATGCTTGTCAGGCTCTCTATATAATTTTGCACTGCAGTTCTAAATCATAAGAACTTGTGCTGGGTTGACCCTGGCTGAGGGCCAGCTGCCCACCAGAGCCACTTTATCACTCCCCTCCTTCTCTAGACAGGGGAGAAAAAGTACAACCAAAAGCTTGTGGGTCGAGATAAGGACAGGGAGAGATCACTCACTAATCATCACGAGCAAAACAGACCCAACTTAGAGAGGAAATTCATCTAATTTATTACCAAGCAAAACAGAGAAGAGGAATGAGAAATAAAACCAAATCTTAAAACACCTCCCCCCACCCCTCCCATCTTCCTGGGGTCAACTTCATTCCTGGCTTCAACCTCCTCCCCCCCCACCCCCCAGCAGCACAGGGGGACAGGGAATGGGGGTTACGGTCAGTTCATCACATGGTGTTTCTGCTGCTTCTTCATCTTCAGGGGGAGGACTCCTCTCATCGTTCCCCTGCTCCAGCGTGGGGTCCCTCTCAGGGGAGACAGTCCTTCAAGAACTTCTCCAATGTGAGTCCTTCCCATGGGCTCCAGTCCTTCACGAACTGCTCCAGCGTGGGTCTCTCCCACGGGGTGCAGACCTTCAGGAGCAAACTGCTCCAGCGTGGGTCCCCCACGGGGTCACAAGTCCTGCCAGCAAACCTGCTCTGGCGTGGGCTCCTCTCTCCATGGGGCAACAGGTCCTGCCAGGAGCTTGCTCCAGTGTGGGCTTCCCACAGGCCACAGCCTCCTTCAGGTGCCTCCACCTGCTCTGGTGTGGGGTCCTCCATGGGCTGCAGGTGGAATCTCTACACCCCCTCATCCTTCCTCCATGGGCTGCAGGGGGACAGCCTGCTTCACCATGGTCTTCACCATGGGCTGCAGGGGAATCTCTGTTCTGGTGCCTGGAGCACCTCCTCCCCTCCTTCTGCACTGACCTTGGTGTCTGCAGAGTTTCTTACATCTTCTCACTCCTCTCTCTGGCTGCAAAAGCTCTCTCTAACTGTTTTTTTTCTCTTTCTTAACTATGTTATCACAGAGGTGCTGACTGGCTTGGCCTTGGCCAGGGGCGGGTCTGTCTTGGAGCTGGCTGGCATTGGCTCTGTCAGACACAGGGGAAGCTTCTAGCAGCTTCTCACAGAAGCCACCCCTGTAGGCCCCCCCCACTACCAAAACCTTGCCACGCAAACCCAACACAGAACTTTATATCTGCAGTAGTTATTTTTAAAAAATGTAAGGTAACCAATACCCAAAAAGAAACCAAGTAATCTTGCATATTGAATTTGTTAAATCTTTAAAAAAGAAACGATATAAAACCCAGAAAACCAAGTCCCTTGTTTCTAGAAGTTATTTATTTTCTTGCCTTCCTTCCTCATGTTTCTTTTAGTTACTTTTGGATTTTGCAGAGTTGTCAAATCACATCTTTTATTTTGTCTTTCCATGTCCAGGAAAACTAATCACTCTTCTGCAACCACTTAATGCTTTAAATCTGCTGTGTGCAAGAAACCAATTGTCCCAATCTCAGCTGTGATGTGATTCACAGAAGTACAATAAGATGTAATTTTCTTGCTTTGGATTATACCAAAGCTTTCTTATGCAGTTTAGGCTATCATGACTGTCCCTTTTTTTCCCCCAAAATAGTGCTTTCCCAAATACACTAAGAACTTCTTAGGGCGGAAACAATGGGTTTTATATATTTCATGAGTGTTACATATATTTGAAAGACATCTAAGGACTCTTTAACCACATTTTCCTCTCTGTTGTAAACTTCATAAAACAACTCAGCTTCTGCCAGGAAAACAGTGCCTTTTATTTTTTTATAGCATACCTCATGCTGTATGCACTAGAGTTGAATAGCACTGAGTTGCGGTCACTAGTTTGCAGTAATCTACTAGTTTGGATCACTAGTGTTTTTAAACAAAGAAACCACAATGGGATGGTTTTGAAAATGAGCAGGCTTTCTTTATTGTCGCTCTATGCAGAAGAGCCCAGACTTAAATAGCATGCAAGTCAGGCAGTGATTTCCAGATGAAATGTTTGACCTTGGGATCTTCACAGCTAAATTTTCAACTTTGAGGCTGTAAAAATATTTGATACCAACATTCTTATAATCAAACCATCTTTTGTAGTGGAGGCTAATGAAATTATGATTCATTACCGCTTCCGTCTGTGGGGATGAGCTCTACTGTCTGTTTCTGTGGAGCAGAAACAAGAACAATTTCTCGTTATTCTAAGAGATTGTGTTTGCTTCTGTATCTGTCACTTGTAACGTGTTAGCTAATTGTTCGTTTAAAAGAGCTCTTATCAATTACCGTTGTAGCATACCAGCTTAACAGTTTTCCGTAATTTGTGACTTCTCCATTCTTTCCATTTGTTTGGGTGTGTAACGAGTGGTTGGGTGTATCATTAATTTTTGTTTGGAAGGATGAGGTAATGATTCAAGAATGGGAGTGGAGAAATGTATCTGAAAAGTCAAAATAATAGAAATTGCTGGTAATTTGGGGGTTTTGATCTCTAGTTTGACACATCTTTGAGACCTGGCTGCCTGAGAATGAAGCTCAACCTTTTTTAGAAAATCATCACTTTTTTAAGTGTAACTCAAGTATTTCAGAAAAAAAAATTACCTCAAAGTCAGCTCACTGAGAATGTTCATTTTACCTTGCTGATCCTCAGAGAGTATTCAGAAAAGGTGTGAGGTCTTGTATTTTCCTTTGCATGTGAGTTCTCGACATAACATAATTTACTAGAGATACTTCAATGTATTTTGAATAACTTAATGAGTTTCTTTATGTTGTAACAATGTATTTAGCTATTACTTAAAAGGTAAACTAGGATGTGTCAGAAGAAGGAGACAATATTTCTTGAAGAGAAAAGTGATGACTGGCATCTTTGAAGTACATTGAAATCTTTTGATGGTCAGGACATATTGCAGAGGAGGTGAACACGGTGGCCTATGACAAACACTGGGTTTAAAATTTTCCAAATCTGAGTCTTCTGGTTTGGAGGCAAGGGGATTAGTTTGGCTCTTTGATAGCAGCTGGAACTGCTGCTACTTAGGCATCATGAAACTTGTCGTGGGCTGAGCAATGCCTTTCAGACACAAGGAGGAGAAAGTTTAACCAGTCTTATGCAAACAGTTGTTGAAGAATTATTTTCCTTTTCCAAAAGGGATTTGTTTCAGATGGAGGGGGGAAAAAAAAAAGTGTTTATTTATAAAAGCTTGAATGCTTACGGAGGAGCATTACTGAAAAACCTCCAGTCTTATGAAATCAACTGTATATAGACTAAGGAAATTTTAAGACTTCTATCTTAAAACTCTGTATATGTCTGAAAAATCTTTATATCTAGTGTAAATGAAGGTTTATGGGAGAAATCCTTTTTTCTGTTCAGTTTCAAAAATAAAGCTTAATAGTTGTAAATAAACATATTTTTGTACATGGCTGTTACAGGAGAGAGGAAAGTTAAAGACAAAACTTCAATACACAAAAAGTTTGAAGGGCATTTGGAAAAACTTGAAGGCAGTTGCTTTGTCTGCATCTGTATGCATTAAATGTCCAGTCTTAAGAGATGGGCGAGGCATTTCCCTGGCTGTACCAGCACTGGCTGGGGTTTTGTTCTCTGCCTCCAGTTTGTCTGTTTTCTCATCGTATGTCAAATATGGTGACATCGTGCCCTGTGGTAGTCCTTGTTGTAAAAGCTAATAGAATTTTTACATGAATGCTTGCCACAGCCAGGAAACAAAAATTGCTTTGGCAGGAGAGGAAGAGTTGCTTTTTGACACAGTTTGATCTCCTGCTCTGTTCACCTTCAGTTCTCCATCGCTCTTCCCCTGTGCACCCTCCCCCCAATTTGTAGGCTGTTTTTAGTCACACTCAATGGGCAAAAGCCCTCAAAATGTTAAGTTGGCATAAGTTTGGAGAAAATTGGTGCTGAGGAAGAAGATGGACAACTCATCAGCTCAACAGTTGCCTATTCTTTTTCTAGCCTGCCAGTTCACCAGTGAGCCATGTTTTTGACTGACCAGATAGCATACCTAAACCTTGGAACAAACCCTAGCATGTGATACCTCTTGCTGATTTGGTAATTAAGAGAGTAGGGAAGATACAATAGTATCATGTGGAGAATGGATATTTTGGTCGTGGAGGAATAAAGGAGAGCTCATAATGGGCAGCAGCAGAAAGGTGTTGAGGTTACCGCTGTTCACTGAAATCTGTGGG
Organism: Balearica regulorum gibbericeps; assembly: GCF_011004875.1. Taxonomy (NCBI): domain Eukaryota; kingdom Metazoa; phylum Chordata; class Aves; order Gruiformes; family Gruidae; genus Balearica; species Balearica regulorum. The sequence goes on from NC_046185.1 coordinate 73,143,483, forward strand.
AGATCAGACTACAAGTTCTGCTTTCCACAAGGCAGGATACCTTGTTTTAGCAAGGGCTGCTTGCACATAGACTGTAATTTATTTCTAAACATCAACATTCCAACAGATTTTTTCAGTGTGCTGTTGCACCTACTGCAGCTGGTCCTTTTAAATGATAAAAAAGTAGCCAGCTGCTGCTGCAGGGTAGTTTTTTGGAAGAGCATAGTGGTAAAAGTTAAACCACTTTGCTTGCATTAACA